>NC_135381.1:9290002-12252836 GCF_049243985.1 Paroedura picta | reverse complement strand
AGCGGCCGGAGCTGGCCCGCGGAGTCATTGGCACGGGCGCAGATGCTACAGGGGGTCCCACACCAGGAAGCCCTTCTCAGTGGCTGGGTCGGGGTGGGGGTGGGATGGGGGAGAATGGGCCTTGCAATGTCCAGGTGCAGGGGAGTTGGCCGCGCCCAAAATGCACCCCTGTGGAATGACTCCCTGCCAGTAAAAGTCTAGCCTCCCAGGGAGACTCGTTCGATCGCAGCCTGATTCATAATGCATTGCTTTAACATTTGCATGAAAACAAATGCATGATTTTATTTTCTTTAAAAAAGCAGTAAACTTTGAACAAACGTGGCTTCCCCCACTTTCATTCTCGAATGGCACAATCTATCCTGAGTCAGGCCCTCCTCCTTTGGCTGACTGTGTAGGGGAATCCTTTACACCTGTCCGATGTCAGAGAGCGCTTCTGGGTGTCAGTGTGGATGTGGGTGGGGGGAGAGGAATGGTAGAATCCTTCTCATGTTGGAGCTCCCTGCCTGTAAGGATCAAGCTCATCAGGAATGTGACTCCTGGCGAATGCACTAGCTTACTACATGCAGGGAGCCTTTTAAAACAGGCCTCGGGCAGCACAGACCTCCTTCCCGCTTCACCTGTCCTATGAAATAGCACATTGCAGACGATCAGCGAGCTCATTGGGCTTAATGCCGATGAGGGCGGGTTTATATCGCCTCAGATGTCATGTTTATCCAGAACATCCCTTCATACGCTCCCTTGCCCCTTGCCGAATGCTGGAGAAATCCAGGGACGGACTTCAAGGAAGGGAGCGACGAGACGTCCACTCTGAAGTCTAAGCCAGTGAATCCAGCCCTCTGCCGACTGGCGAAGGGAGGGCCACACTCGCATGCTTCTTCAAATCAGTAGTTCAGTCAACTTATGCTTCAACCATCCTGACAGGAGACAGGCAAAATCAAGGGACTTAGACTTCGGAGGGGCCGCCTGTCACTTCCTCCCTTCAAGTCCGTTCCTGGATTTTAATAATAGATTTGATTTATAGCCCACTGCTTTCGGAAGACTCGCAGCGGCTTACATGCACAACACCCCCCCCCCCCCCATAAAACCCTCTTGATCTCAAGACGGGGCATCTTGGTGCAACGCCTGAGAAGGGACCATGTTGCTCTTCGTCTTCTCAACCAAAGAAATCAACCCAAGATGTCCGTGGGAGCCACCGTTGGGCCACCTAGGCGACTAGGACGCCTTTGAAAAGGAGGGCAGAACGATAACTAGCAGCTCAGGGAGTCCGGCTGAGCTCGTCTTCTGGGTGGCGGTTCCGTTTCCAGGCAGCGGGATGCCGAGAAGGGTTATGGGGAAAGCGTGGGGGTCTCACAACACGTCCAACCTGCCGTCTGAAGCCGGACATCCCGGGAGGCTGACCACTTCGTGGAGGACTTGGACCTGGGATGGAGAAGAGCTTTGCGGGCAGGAAAGGACCGACGGATTCGCCCCTCCCAATTCCCCCCCCCCTCCACACACACATTTGCCATTAGGCGCTTTGGACACCAAACTCCTTGTGCCTGCACAAAATAACTACGCAAGAACGGTTTCCTTTGACATCAATGCGGACTTGTATCTAAATAAACGTCTTTCCCCCCCCCCCACCGGAAGCCACGCCCTCTGACCCAGACTGTCAATAAACAAACAGCACGTGGAAACTCGGCTTCAAAGGCGTGGGTGGCAGGCTTCACCTGGGTTAGTGAGGAGAACGGTATACTGCGCATGTCCAGAGACGCTCTTTTCCTTGAGACTGACTGGGCACGCTCCCCTTGAGAAAACAAGGTTCAGGTTCAGAGCGACACACAGATCCCTTGCAGCGTCATGAGACGATGAATGGGTTACCCTCCCTGCAGGATACAGGGACACACACCCTGCCTGGAGGGTCTGCACATCCTTTTACTCTGCATCAGTTATTCCAGAATACTTATTGTGCACAATCTCCCGGCTGGCACTCTTTGGGGCGTCTGAAAGCTCCCAATTGACCCGCAAACCTGCTTCCACCAAACCGTTTTGGGCCAGCCAGGGTCGGATGAATCGATCCGCATTGACCCATCTGGAGCCTGCCATTGCACACGTGTTGGATAATGCGCTTCCAATATGCTTTTCCTGCAGGGAACTGGAACATCTACTTCGAAAGCGCATTATAAGTGCATTATCCAGCGTGTGTAGAAGGACATGAGGCGGGGCTGCCTTCGAGTCTCCGGATGGGCCCGCCTTCCACCTTTCGGCTGGGCTGGGCATTAGCTCCTCTCCTACCCTCCTTGTCTAGCAAAGCCGCACCCAGGGGCTTTGCCTCTTTTCCCAGTAGAGCGAATCTTTGATCCGCGCTCCTATATCGTTCTTTATTGGGGGAATCCGATGATGGGTGCTGCTTCCGACCTGAAGACCTTGGAGGATCCGGTCAGCGGGTTCTGAGCCTGCCAGACAAAGGAAACTTTAATGGAGATTTCCGCCGCCCTTTAATTCGTTGAAGGTGGAATTAGCAGAGCGTCTTCAGCGGAGATGGGCCTGGGCGGAAGGAGCTCCGTGTTGGGTGGCACCGGGACCCAGGAGGCCTGGCAGACGATTAACCCTTTCGACACACAATTGCAATGGTTCAGTGAGGCAAAGGCCTTCGGGTCCCTCTAGGCCTCCGTTGGATCGTTCGGGTCTGACCCCCAGAGAACTGCTGGAAAGAGAGGGGGGGGGGCTTTGGGGAGGGGAAGAGAAAGGAAAGCCCTCGAACTTGTCTTTCATTCCGTATGGGGCATAGAGTTCCCGGGTCCTTTTTGACAAAAAGGTAAGGCTGGATCCTGGAAAGGCCACTTTTGTTCTGGAAGCAAGGGTCTTATTCCTTTCCCGGGCCACGTATGGTTTTCCGAAACCACTCTGGATTACAAACTGGTTATTATGAGAAATAATCCAAGGGGGTCAGTATTCCACCAGTGCGCCTAAAGCCCCGCGATCCCCTTTGTTGACAGCCTTGTGTGTGTGTGTGTGTGTGAAAAGCGTGATCAGGGTTTTCAACCTAAGAGGTAGCTTTCTGGGGCCTGCCTCTATCTAGCAACCCTAGTACTCTTCGAAGGTCTCCCATCCGAGTAACGACCAGGGCCGATCCCGCTCAGTTCCCGAGATCTGACAAGATCGGACTAGCCTGGACCATCCAGGTTTAGGGCGCTGACGGTCTTGCTGCAAGGCAATCTCCAATCCCTTGTCAACATTGTGTGTGTGTGTGATTTTTATTTTTGCAATTAAAGCTTGATTATGAATTCAAAGAGGGGAATTGAAGCTTGACCGCCTCGAATTCAGAAGGTTTCTTCGGCCCGAACTATCAGAGGAAGAAACAAACAAACACACAAACAAGGCACAGAGCCTGGGGAAATTTGCATGCGTTCCGCGGACAGGCGGATATGCGAGTCCAGCTTAGAGTGCCCTGTCCCTATTTCTACCGCCTCGCAAGCATCATGATTCTCCAGGCGGCCTACAGCGGGCAGGTTTTTTTTTTTAAAGCAATTTTAGAATTTCACATCCAAAGAGCGACTACGGCGATCAAACACCGAAATCCATTTGCAACAAATGGATGTATTAAAACACAAATGCTTCCGGTTTGGAATCGAGGAAGTTGGTGACGGCTCAAAAGGCCTCTCTTGAGTGGGAACAGAGAAACAAGGGCCGGGAGCTGCAGTCTTTATGGCCCTCTGGCAGGAACCGAGACCCTACGGCTCCCCTGCTCCTTCCAAGGGGTCCTGAGTCATCTCCCGAGTCTTCTAGACGCGTTTCTCCATTTCGGGCGTGTCAGTTGAATCGCCCTTGGACCGTCTGAAGGTGGCTTGGCGCTGGGACGTGTGTGTGTGTACTTTCCCCGCTTCTCCCGTCTCTCTCTTTCTCTCCAGCCTCCCGCTAATGACTGCGTGTTGATCCGGCGCTACTGCGCCCTCGCTTGCCTTTGTTTAGAAGGTGTGAAAAAGGGAAACCCGTGATCAAAAACTCAGACTGCCGCGGTAAGGGGGTGGGGAGGGGGTGGCTGACCGAGGCAGGCGGCTGTCCCTCCGAGCGAATTCGCAAAGGGGGGAGGCAGCCGAGGGGAGGAGGCGCGGCGGTCTGGATGGCCCCACTGGAATTGCGCCCGGAGGATCCTCCCGAGGGGAAGGCGCTGGGGCGGTTGCGCGGGGCGGCTTCTCCTAGGCGGCCCGCGCAAATGGGATTTGGAGACAGGGCGGGGTGGGCTGAGCCGTCTCGACCTGAGCCGTGATCCCCGGCTCTGCAGCTCCTGGCCACGCTGCGGCATCCTGAGACGAGAGGACGGGTTGGATCCGGGGAAATGGGAAGTCCGGGGAAGGACTACACAAAGCGTTGGAGACTTGGAGACGGGGCGGTGTGTGTGTGTGTGTGTGTGTGTGTGTGTGTGGGGAGTGTCGCGGTCAAACCGGCGCAGATGGTTCCCCCGCGCAGATGCTATAGCCCCCGGGGAATCGAGCCGGGCCTAAACCCGGGGGAAAGGCCTCTCGATCTAGCTCCCTTCGCGAGGAAAGGGGGATGCGCCCGAGTGTTTCTCCCGCCGACCTTTCCGGGGGCTTCCTCGGGACAACTTGCCTCTCCACTGGCGCCCCGAGCTGCATTTCGCTTCGTTTCTCTAAAGCCGTTTGAGAGAGGCGCCTTGGCTCAGGTCCCTCTTCCAAACACGCGCTTGGCGCCGCCAGAAGCTCCCGGGAACTCCTCGACTGAACCGGTCGCAAAATTGGATCGCAAACCCTGGAGAGCCGCCGCTTGATGGATCCCAGACGAGGTTCCTTAACCGAGGCGCCAGCAGTTCACCCCCCTCCCGCCACCGCGCCTGTTTGCTATAAGGACGGGGTGGTCCCCGCCCCTGGCTTCCCCGCCAAGGCAGCCGCTGGCGGAGGGGAGCTGTTTGGGCGGCCCCGGCGTGCCTCAGCCCATGTGGATTTGACGTGGAGCTCTTTGGCAGGTCGGTGACGCCGAGAGTGTACGTGGATGGAGCGCGTCCAGGCCGCGCGACAAGCCGACCAGGGCAAGGAAATCACAAATCTGCAGCTCATGCAAATTTCGCCAGCAGCACAGAAAGGGCGCGGATACCCCTTGCTAAGTACCCGCCACGCATCCTCACACGAATCCTTTGGCTTGCATTCTTGTTAACTCCAAACTCCCCCCCCCAATTGATCAAAAACAAACAGACAAAAAAAAGAAAAGAAAAGAAAAGAAAGAAATCCATTGCTCACAATTAAAAAAAGAGAAAGACTTCCGAATTTTATTCCCAGTACACAATTCGTCTTAAACCTTATTCCTCAACGAAACTGTAAAAAATAATCTCTTTCTACAGTTTTACTGTCCTAAGCAAACAAACGAACAAACAAACAAAACCTGTCAAGATGAAATGCCGAAGATCTGGAATCCTTAAGAAAAACCCACCCCGCAAAACAACACGGAAGCCTGAGCAGAAAGCGATTAAAGAAAGAAGATAAATTATAATTCCACCAAACACAGCTAGGTCAACCTATTAAATATGTAAGCCCCACTGAAGAGAAAATTCAAGCAGCATGCGGGCAGGACAACTTCTGGCGGGATATAATAATAATAATAATAATAATAATAATAATAATAATAATAATAATAATAATAGTAGTAGTAGTAGTAGTAGTAGTAGTAGTAGTAGTAGTAAAATTATTAATTAATCGTCATCATTATCACTATTATTAAGAAATGTGGTATTTTCCTTAAAACCAAGGAGACCCAGAGAGAAAGGAGATCCTCCCGCACACACACCACTGGCCCGTAATTTAAATCTTTTGTTAGTCAGGAAGCCTCAATCTGAAACAGATCTAATAATTATGATTCCTTCCATCACAGCTGAAGTCTGGCAGGGCACTTACGGTATATAAATACCTGCGTTTCCTCGCCTGACTGAAAGCAGGAGCCTGCGCTTAAGGGGAATAAACACCCCCCCCTCACCACCCCAGCAGAAAGGAGGAGGGGCGTATTGGTTTTCAGATGTCTTTTTGCCGGGGAGGGAGCGGGGCTCGCGGGCATTTTGTTGGCTCTCGGGAGCCAGACATTTGGGAGCTGGCCATGGTTCTGAAGTCCTGCACTTGCCTTTAACTAGAGTTGCATAACTTTCGTTGCTGGAGCTTGTCTCTGCATACAAAGCTGATGTTCTTTCTTTCTTTCTTTCTTTCTTTCTTTCTTTCTTTCTTTCTTTCTTTCTTTCTTTCTTTCTTTCTTTCTTTCTTTCTTTCTTTCTTTCTTTCTTTCTTTCTTTCTTTCTTTCTTTCTTTCTTTCTTTCTTTCTTTCTTTCTTTCTTTCTTTCCCTCCCTCCCTCCCTCCCTCCCTCCCTCCCTCCCTTTTCCTTGCTTCCTTCCTTGCTTCCTTCCTTCCTTCCTCCCTCCCTCCCTCCCTCCCTAGATATGCCACAATGAAGACTTATAGGTTACGAAATATTTGGAAGGCACTTTCATCATGCAAACCAGGGCTATTTCCTTAACGGGGAAAAATCCAAAGCTGGAAACCCCAACTCAGAAACACAATGAAACAAATATCCCCCAAGCATATTCCAAATGCTTTGAGAATTTAGCTTTCTGGAAAGCGAATGTCCATCTCAATGCCCCCTCCCTTCCCGAAAGATGACAGTGAAACAGGATCAAAACAAACAATGGCAGAATGCTGAGAATCGGGCAAGCAGCCAACCCCGTTGTGATATAAGCGAGAGTTCAGCATCCTCACCTATTTTTAAGGCACCTCCAGGGCCAAACTGAAGGCTCACAATGAATGAGCAACACTGTGTGTTCCAGCAAAGACACTTTCTTGATTTGGAACGCTCTTTTCCACTGCTCGTTTCCGCTGCTCCAGACAGATGAACGCTCTGTCTTGATCTACCCTGCAAGGCTGTTGTGTGGATGGCACTCCTCTAGGAAAGCTGTTTGCCCTGCTGCGACCGCTGTGAAAGGGTCATTTGACCCCCAAAGGGGTCCTGACCCCCCAGGTTGAGAACCACTGTCCTAGGCAAACCTCCCTGAGAGAAACCTCCAAGGAACAAAAACTTACTGCAAGAAAGCTTAGGTAGGATTTTCCTACACATACAGAGAGCCAGTTTGGTGTAGTGGTTAGGAGTGCAGACTTCTAATCTGGCATGCTGGGTTCGATTCTGCACTCCCCCACGTGCAGCCAGCTGGGTGACCTTGGGCTCACCACAGCTCTGATAAAGCTGTTCTGACCGGGCAGTGATATCAGCGCTCTCTCAGCCTCACCCACCCCACAGGGTGTCTGTTGTGGGGAGAGGAATGGGAAGGTAACTGTAAGCCGCTTTGAGCCTCCTTTGGATAGAGAAAAGCGGCATACAAGAACCAACTCTTCTTCTTCTTCTTCTTCTTCTTCTTCTTCTTCTTCTTCTTCTTCTTCTTCTTCTTCTTCTTCGTCTTCGTCTTCGTCTTCGTCTTCGTCTTCGTCTTCGTCTTCGTCTTCGTCTTCGTCTTCGTCTTCTTCTTTTAGGGGGAAGTGAACACATGTATTTGGGTTTCTGACAGTCAGGAAGTTCTCCTGTGCGAATCCCATCTGAATGAACAGACACTCTACAAGAGCAAAGCAAGAGTGTGCATGTGGAGTCTTCATCATAGATGGATTAAAATGAGGGAAATTAGAGGAAGAGTAATCATTGCAATTGCCAGTGTAATAATCAGGGAAGCCAAAGATGGTATGGATGTGTTCAGAACACACTAGTTGTTCAGGGCTCATTTTGGTTCTGGTGTGCTATTAGACTAAGGAATTTAAAATGATTTAAATCTGTGAATAATTTCAAAATAAATTGTAAGATCCATTGAGAGAGAGAGAGAAAAAGCGAGAGAAAGAGAGAGAGATGCCTTTATTGAAGATGTGATTATGTTTTCACTTGTTAATTGATCAATAGATCACCTGCTGGTCAATCTATTAATGAGATGTCAACTCTGAAAACACACACAGAGATATTTAATCTAGGATTTCTAACCATGTTACCTTCCTTATGCCTTCCAGAGGAAGGTCAGCTAGGGAGTAAATATAATGAAATAAAAAGTACTGAAAGCCCTCCGCTCAAACACGACTCCAATGTCGAGAAAAGCACCAGAAACCTTTTTCCTCAACATGCTAGCTTTCTCTGTGCAGGGATTTTTCACAAGGAGATTCATTTATCTGTGCACTTCCCAATCCGGGAGAAATGAATGCCCCTCATACTGATGACTTCATAACTTGCTACTTTGTGACTCCAAAGCTCCGTGTGTGTGGATTCATTAGCTAGAAGTGCTCTCCTTTATTAATTTTTTTTGGGGGAAACTTCATTTAGAGCAGGGGTGGCCAAATGGGTGGCTCTCCAGATGTCCAAGGACTACCATTCCCATAAGCCTCTGCCATGTCATACTGGCAGGAGCTCATGGGAATTGTAGTCTGTGGACATTTGGAGGGCCACCATTTTGCCATTGATGATTTTGTGATAGCAATTTATTTATTTACTTCATTTATACTTTGACCTCCCTCTCCAGTGTCTTCTACTCTGGTATATCTTCACAACAACAACAAGGGGACCCAACTGGCTTTTCTGGAAGAGTGGGATTTGATCTGGCATCCTCAGGATTCCTAGGCTGACAATCTAATCGCTATGCCCCTTAATTAAACCAGATAGCGTAAGACCTTCAATAGACAATATGGTAGGGCTGGGTTTGCAGAAATGGATTTTGTATATGTGGCTGTAATCTCTGCAGCCTAAATTCATGTTTGCTGATTCGGAGTTAAGTCCAACTGAGTTTCAAAGGGCCTTCCTTCCAAGTCATTGGCTGTCAAGTCCCCCTCCCTCCTTTCAGTTCTTCTAGATTCCACTCCCCAAAAACTCACTGGGAACTTCACTGGCCTGGTTCCCATGCAGGATCACAAATCCAGGGCAGATGAGATGCACTGGGCTAAAAGTTCCCCTGTGCGGGAGCAGGAAGAGATGGGACAACCTGTCCCAACTCCAACTCCAGCCTGCAGCCCGGCACAAAGCCTCCAGTATGGAACTGGTCTTTCTCTGTCACTGTTTCCCTCTCGGCACCTGCAAGGACATAATTGAATGCATCCAACCAGGGTTTTGCTCTCTCTTTCTTTTGTCCTTTCTCCTCCACTCCCCATCAAATCACAGCTGATTTATGTTGCCCCTTTGGGGTTTTCAAGGCGAGAGAAATTCAGGGGTGGCTTGTGACTGCCTGCTTCCCTGTCATGGCCCTGGTATTCCTTGGGGGGTCCGCCATCCAAATACGAGCCAGGGCCGATCGTGCTTAGCTTCCGAGATCCAATGAGATCTTTTGCCCTTCATTTATTTCTATTTATTCAATTCATTTATATTTCAACTTGTTACCCGCTGCTCTCGTCCAAGGCAGGCTTGCGGCAGCTTACAATTTAACAAAGATACACATAAATACAATACGATGATATTAGAACCAAAACCTCAGTTCAAAACAAATAATGCAACACAACACAATACAATAAAGTGGCAGAGGAATTCAACCCTTAACCATTTCAAGGTTCTCATTCGGTGGGACCTTCTCATGGTCAGGCCCTGTGTATCAGGCAGGGGGAGAGGATATAAAAGATCAAAGATGGTAAATGTCAGTAGAGGGGGGAACCCAAAGATCTTCCAGCCCTAGCTTCGACAAAACACCTGGGAAGAACTCCATCTTGCAGGCCCTGTGGAACAGCAATTGTTCTGACAGGGCCTTCATCTCATCCGGGAGCTCACTCCACCAGGTGGGGGCCAGGACCAAAAAGACCCTGGCCCTGGTTGAGGCCAGATGCTCTAGGCATGGCTTGAGAATCTCCCATTTATTAGTACCCACAGAGCAAAGAGAGAATCTCAATAAGACTCTGATCCAGGAACCCTGTCAATGGTGACTTGGGAATGGATAGTGTCTTCTGGGGCAACTCTCTCTCCCCAAAAATGGGGGGGGGCACTGTCAGGGAGAGACCGCTGAATAAAAACCAACACTTGGAAAGAATCCTCAGAACACCCTATTCTCTGATGAAGAGTCTGATTCTTAAATGCACAGATTCCCATTGTTCATAACTGGTTGTTGGCGATGGAAAACGTAAGCCAGCTGCTAGTGCTTCCAAGTGTTGCATTGTCTTGTAATTCATACAATAACTCTCCATGGAATGTTAGTAATATTACCCCAGCATTGCAGGTGAGCCTGGGAAGAGCTGAGCTAATCGCTGAAACTAGACTTGAATCATCTTCCAAATGTATTTTCAAGGGTTCAGTGTAGCTTTTCTCCGGCGTATTACTCTCTGTCCTCAACACGTCTTCTCATGCTCCACACAGAGCAAACTATCTTTATCAATGTAGCATCAATCAGCTTAATCCAAAAGCTGCAACCGCTTGTTCCAAGCACGCTTACCTGGGACTAAATCCCACTGGACATTGTGGGACTTCTGATTAGGCATGGTAGACATGCAGAAGGGGAACACTGCCTCTCTGCCTTGTACCCTGGACCCCTGGGGTTTGTGGGGCTTCTTCCAAGCTGTGGCACCCTAAGTGATCACCTACATTTGCCTAGATTGGTATAGTGGTTAAGAGCGCTGGCCTCTAATCTGGTGAGCAGGGTTTGATTCCCTGTTCCTCCACATGCAACCAGTTGGGTGACCTTGGGCTCACCACAGCAGTCAGCACTCCTGTCAGAGCTCTCTCAGTCACACCTACCTCACAGGAGATAGGAAGAGAAGGCAATTGTAAGCCGCTTTGAGATTTCTTCAAGTAGTGAAAAGTGGGGTATAAAAACCAACTCTTTATTTTTTAAAATGTTGATTTATATACCGCCCCTCTTGGATCAACCAACTCTTCTTCTTCTTCTTCTTCTTCTTCTTCTTCTTCTTCTTCTTCTTCTTCTTCTTCTTCTTCTTCTTCTTCTTCTTCTTCTTCTTCTTCTTCTTCTTCTTCTTCTTCTTCTTCTTCTTCTTCTTCTTCTTCTTCTTCTTCGTTGTCCTCGTCCTCGTCCTCGTCCTTGTCCTTTTGCATTTCAGGTTGCAAGAATGGTGGCCTTTTTCCTTTTACTGAAAGCTGCATGTTTCTGAAATTGACCACA
The DNA here is from genome assembly GCF_049243985.1 of Paroedura picta. Lineage (NCBI taxonomy): Eukaryota > Metazoa > Chordata > Lepidosauria > Squamata > Gekkonidae > Paroedura > Paroedura picta. Next base: position 12,241,748 of record NC_135381.1, on the reverse strand, counting down.
CCAAGTTTCAATCAATGTCACTGTCTCTTTTAAATCAGGATCGTACACCAGCACTGGTGAGATTTGAAATTCCATTCTGAAGCTATTTTGGCTCCGGTGTGTTACTGCAATAAGCAATATTCTTGATCCCACGGATTAAAAGATTATTACATTCCTATAAAGAGAAGTCCTGGGTCCCAAGGCTATTTTGGAGGCACTGGGTTTACTTTTAAGGTACAGACAGAAATGCCCCTCTTATCCACCATTCACAGCACATGTCCCATTCAAAACAATGGAGAGGCACTCTTTTAAAGAACCTGGTTTACAAAATAATGGTGTTAGCAACAATGCTGTTGACTTGCAGGACCATGTTCTGGCCACATGGAGCAGGATGAAAGGAAGCTGCAGAGAGGCTATGTTCAAGAATGATAAATACACTGTGACCGGTTCTGGAGAGCTTGTAGCCAGCACATTCACTCGTGTGTTGTGCAAACAGGAGAACTGGAATTCTTGAGGAAACAGGCTTTCTTTTGGGGAGAAAGCTTTAGTTTGCAAGGAGGCACAAGGGAGCCCATGAACCAGAGAATGACTGGCTTGTTATCACCACATTACCTGGAGCCTGTTTGCTATACTGTGGCTCCTTGCACGGATGCAGGGAGGAAAGACTTCTACGGCGCATCCCCTCCCTGGTGGGATGAGCTCCTGGAAGAGCTGAGGGCCCTGAAGGAACTTCATCTGTTCCGCAGGGCCTGCAAGATAGAGCTCTTCTGCCAGATGTTTGGTTGACGCTGGGATGAGGAAGATCCAGCCCTTCTTCCAGTGTGCTGTCCTTAATTACACCATGCAGCAGCAATTTGATAACTGGGTAAAGGGTGGGGTGGGGTTGGAGGGCAGTTGGAAAGGTGGGAGGGGGATTTTGTTTTGTTGTATATTTTTAATGATGCAGTGTTAGCTTCCACGAGCCAGCAAATTAGGAGTGGTGCCCTAGAAATTAATTCAGTAAATAAATAATTAAATCAATCCATCTGAGATCCAGATTCTGCTAGTTCTTATGAATGCTACTTAGAGAGGGCGAGTCGTATCCCTTTGAATTGTGTCATTATTGCTTAGGAGCACTGTTACGTTTAGTGGTTGCGGCTTAGTAGTAAAGTACAAGCTGGGGGTCCCAGGTTCCGTTCCTGACACTTTGTAGAACAGAATCATAGAGCTGGAAGGGGCTACAGGCCCTCTAGACTACAGACATACACAGAGATATTCTTTTGGCCAGTGGTGTTTGAGAGACAGAGAGAGACAGAGAGACAGAGAGAGAGAGAGGTTATTCCTTCAGTTCAAAAGGCCTTTCCAGAGAGTGAGAGGGAAGAGAACAAACACAGTCCCATTAAATCGTAGTTAGACTCACTTTGGGTTTTGTTAGGAAGATGAACTTGATGAGTTAATTAAGCCACAGCCTGTAAAAACCAGTTTATTTGCATAGCAAACTCCTGGGCCAGCGTACAGCCGACCAAACGTGTACAGGCAGACAATTCTGGGGAAATTACAACCTCATTAATATGCTAATCTGGTTGCAGGCCTGGAACGAGTTTTGGCTTTCTGGTGCTTGCTTGGGGGCGGTGGGTGTTTGGTTGCTTAGCAACACTTTTCTCCAGGTAACCCTTCTCTGGCTTGCCCTTGATATCCCCCAAAGGACTGCAATGTGGGAAAGAGGTAGGCGGCAGGAAATCTTTCTCTTGCGCTCTCTCTTTTATCACACCACTGTGAGCAAAGTCAAATGCCGCCACTAACACGCACAGGCAAGTGTGCGCAGAGGTGAATGTGTAAACACACAGAGGGGGACTCCTTTGGGTAATAGTCAAAAGACTAACCCCATGCCCTTTGTTATTACAGGAGGGGGGGCTGACAGAAGGAGAGCTTTTATATTATCTCTATTCCAGGGGTTTGTTGGGGTGGGGGGGACAGCAGAGGAACATGGCCCCCTATGGGCATTCCAGGACCTTTTCCTGATTTTCCAGCTTGATTTTTTTTTAAAGGGGCTCTATTAGCACCCTTTTGCTTGTGGAGCTAACTGTATGGGCTATTTCTACCAGGGATGCTTTATAAAATCCTTCTAATCCCAATTTCTTCCTGAAATTTGGGGGGGGAATGGTCTGTGGGGCTGGGGGAAAGCATCGGATTGCAGCCAACCGGAGTAAAATCAGATCAGCTGTGTCAAGTGGGAGATCATATAATACACATGTATTAATAGGAGTCATTGATGGCAACGCACCTGCAGGTGAATCTCAAAACATATCTTTGTCACCCACACAAACATGTACCTTGGATGACTGACGGACTAGCCCTGGAATCCAGTGGAGTGCTTCCATGCCTCCTGGAAAGCTCACATTTGATAATATGCATAATCTAAAATGATACATGTGCATTGCGGATACCACTGTGCATTCCTAGGCAGAGTTTCTCTGCCCTGCCCAGAGATTTCAAGCAAACCAAGGTGTCTTCATGGAACTGTGTTTCAACACACACTTTGAAGAATCTGCAGAGCTTCCTCCTTGTTGATGGAAATGGGGATCTCTGGTTCAGAGCTGGCTGCCCCAACCCCATTGCTACTGATGACCTTTTGGGGCGTGGTTCAGACATCACATGAAACCATGCTTCATGAGACCATCTAGATCAGGGGTAGTCAAACTGCGGCCCTCCAGATGTCCATGGACTACAATTCCCAGGAGCCCCTGCCAGCATTCTCTGGCAGGGGCTCCTGGGAATTGTAGTCCATGGACATCTGGAGGGCCACAGTTTGACTACCCCTGATCTAGATTCTCTATGAAGTATGGTCAGGATGTATCAAACCAGGATCTGAGACCGAGGGTTAAAGTGGTTTACAAGTCACAGCGAGCCTTAAGGGGGGTTCCTGGTGACATAAATACAGGGCTTAATCCCAGTTTGTTCTTTGCAGTAACTGCAAGGGAGGCCTGGCCCCAAGCCCGGTCTGTACAGGGCATTGAAGGAGCCGAAACCTTAAATACGGCAAGGCAAATAAGTATCTGAATTGTATGCATTTGTTAGTATGTTTATCCCGCTCTTCTCCCCAATGAGAGTGCAGAGAATCTTAAAACATTTTTGTAAGATGTTTTCCCCTCCCCTCAAAACAACCCTGTGAGGTAGGTTCGATTAAGAGACACTGACTGGTCCAAAATCTCCCGTGAGCTTCCCATGGCAGAATGGGAGGGATTTGAACCTGGTTTCTCCCAGATCCTAGTCCAGTGACCTAACCCAGCCTTTTTCAACCTTTTGACCGCAGAGGAGCCCCTGAAATAATTGTTCAGGCTTCGAGGAGCCCTGGAAGTGATGTCAGCTGGCCACACCTCCTGGCCACGCCCCTTAGAAGTGACATGCCACTGGAATGAACATCATTGCCTGTGTTAACTGGCAGGCTTGAGGAGAACTGAGGGAGGGGGAGACAGGAGGTGGATTAAGGTGGGACTAGGCATGCAGACTTGCTCGCACTCCAGCAGGCAAGGTAGCAGCCAGTTCCCTAGCTTGTGGCTGAACCCATTAAGGCAGGAGGGGAAATGCTGGGGACCCCCTCTGGAGCTCCTGTGGAACTTTGGGGGTCCTCTGCCCCCTATTTGGGGATCCCCGATCTAACCGCCACACCACACAGGCTCCCGCAGGCTGAGTGATGGCCTGCAAGATGAATTCTGGCTTCACCAACAGATCCGCGTTACAATAAACCGTGACTTTTGCCTTATGCCCAAACTGAGACCATACGGCCTGGCTCTAGAGCGGTTGTCCGTCCCTCCTTTGGCGCAATCAATCTCTTTGCTGTCAGGAATTTTAAAAGGTATTTGTAGTGTCCCACAGCCCCTGCGTTAAAGAGAGGGAGTGGGGGGGGGAAGGAGAGAAAAAAAAGGAATTAATGTGTCAGGTATTGCATCTACCTTTTCGCTTATTACAGTGCTAAAGCAGTATTAACATTTATGGGAGATGAGGTCTGCTTTGCCAGCGCCCGAGGCCAAGGGTCTAAGCCATCGCCGGAGTTAATAGCAAGGGCTGGTTAGCAAAAGCCTATTATCTCATAAAGTTGGAAACTCATTTGGGCAGGAGCCACCGGCTCTCTTGCCAATCAAGATGCATCTGTGTTCTCTAAACGTATTTACCACCTCATTCCATCCTCTCTCCCTCCTTCCAGCACACACACACAAACGCAGAGAGAGAGAGAGACAGAGAAAGAGACACAGAGACACAGAGAGGAGGGACTTATGCCCAGGTCTGGGGATTCCACATACAGGGATGGTGGCTAGTTCTAGCCTCCCCCATCTTTTAAAGAATTTATGAGATTATATATAACACGCTAAGATAAATGATTTCTGACTTCCTGACTCCAATAGGTATGATCCTTGCAAACCACTTGAGAAAGGGGGCAACTGATACACCCATGAGCTCGTTGGCTGATTGGTAAATGGGGGTAAGTGCAGAAGTATTCTGGGAACTGCAACGTAAGTGAATGTCCGGCAGTCCTCACTCAGCCTCTGAATCTGCTCTATCATGTTAAGCTGAAGGCGCGGAGCAAATGAGAAGTTTTAGGGGCATCTCTCTGCCTAGCCTGATGCCCTCGCTAAGCCTCTGCACCGGCCAATAGTTGGCTTTTCATTTAGCACTCTGGAAAACGTATCTAACCGTTCCAGATGGAAAAGAAAACTATACATTATTTAACACAATGTAATCTCCTCTCCCATATACCTGTCAGCTCTTTGAGATTTAATACAGACATCCTTTTCAATCACGTTGGGTGTCATGGTGAGCAGGAGCCTTCTCACCTGTGGCTCCGAACTTGTGGAACCAGTTGCACGATGAGGTTTGCTGGGTTATTGCCCTCTATCAACAGGCGGTCAGGACTTATTTGCTTAAAGAAAGCCTTTTGCAGCTGATATGTGTTTCCTTTTTCTTGAACACGTGGAGAGGTCTTATACTCAGCCACACTCTTGGTCCTTCTCCCTCAGGATTATTGACTGAGCAGCAGCTCTTCAAGGTCTCAGGCACAGTGAGAACCTCCACGCCTTGACTACCTTGCCTAGGTTCCTTGACCTGGAGGCTGTTCAGAGATTCAGCCCAGCACATAACGTCTGTACGCTCTGACACGGAGTTACAGGCCCCACTAAATAAGACCAGCTGCAAGATAACTCAACTCAGATTTTTTTTTTATGCCTCATTCATTACATGATCAGGAACCTAGGTGGGTTAAAGCAGACCATGCTTGGTGCCCTAAGGTGCCACCAGGTTGCAGCTGACCTGGGGAGCGTTCCGAGTAGACCTGCTTAGACCTGTTCTTCGAAATGTCTTGCCACATTTTTTTAAAAGGCTGTTTGGGGGGAAATTCCTGGGTGAAGTGAATCAGGGTTTGGGATAGGATGGGAAATCACACCCACTGTCCCTACACTGGCTACAGTTTCCCTCCAAACACTAAGCAGGTCCGTGGCACCACCAGCTTCACATACAGTTCAGACATAGCGATACCTGCCTGTTAAAGCATACCTGTGATCCCTTCTTTCCATGTAGCTGCAAGCAAACTTTCCCCTGGGGCTTTTTTTCTTGTTCTTTTAGGGGATCCTGAAGGGCTTTGGGCTTGGGGTAGGCCCCACTCTTCCCCTCTCCCAACAAGGACAAAACTGGTAAAGACAGGAGAGGAATCCACCTGGGCCTTGGAGCAGCTGGTGCCAGGACCCCGAGGCCAACAGACATTTGATCCAGCCAGGCTAGGGTTGGCGAAGCTCCGAGTTTTCTTGGGCTCAGGTTGTTTGTGTGTTTAGCATTTATTTTTCTATTACATTTCTACTCGGCTTTTCAGCCTCTTCCCATGGATTCCCAAAGAGGCTTAAAACGTGTACAAATGCCATTTACAACATAACTTTAAAAGGCGGGAGGTTGGGGGACAAGTGCCTGAGGCTTTTCTACAGGTGAGGGGCTTCTTTTGTGTGTATTTAAACAGAGTTCTTTTATTTTGCAAATGCAGCTATGGGGATTGCCTTATGGAGGAGGAAAGCTCTCTGTGTGTGTGCCGGGGGGGGGGGGGGGGGGGGGGAGGGGGAGATTAACCCTTCCCCTACCCTTTTCTGAATGAAAAGAGCCATCTGGAACTACTCTTAACTCGCACTTTGGAAATTTTGGGGGGGCAAAAGCATCTCATAGTGGCCTTTTCTAGCTAGCAAGAAAATAACATTGGGGTGTGTGTTAGGTATGTGGCCATATCAAGGATCCTATGGAGGGCCGAGCTTGAAGGCCAAGGTAGGATTGAAGCAAGCATGGTCTCAACCAGTGCGCTACAAGGATCCCCGCTGTGGGATCCAGTCGGTGTAGACCAATTATGAAGGATCCAGCCAATGGCGGATGGGCACTGGTGATTCTCTTTGTCTGCTGTGTATATACATTGGGTTTTTGTTGGGGGGCGGGTTTCAGTGCGGTCTTGGTATTTCTAAGTATTCCAGCCCCAATAAAGAGTTTCAAGGATTCCAGTATCTGTGAGACATTGATCCACCAGACCCACAATGGATTTAATCGGGGAGTGGTAAAGTTTCCCTCTTCCCCAATCTCAGCCTAACAGCCTAACAATTATCCTGGATAAAGCAACTACCGCAGCTGTATTTGCAGAAGAAAGGAATGCCCTTTAAAATATGAGGTGCATGTAGGGGAAGGCTTTCTCCATCAAGGTTTCGTGAAGCCCTGGGGTTTCTTGACAGCCCTCAAAAGCTTTTCTGAATGGGAGTTAATTAATTTTCAATATATTTTTAAAAAGTGTTCAACATTTATTGGGTGATAGGGCAATATATGGTCATGTCGACCTGCCCCTCCTACCCAAAATGGCCAATGATGGTCCTGGGAGAGGGGAGAGCTGCATTCAGAACTTCAAAGACCCAGGTGTAGTCTGCACGGGGCTTTTTACCCACTCCCGTTCAAATGAATCCCTACAGTCTACACTGAATTTGATTTCCACTTTGATTTTGGGCGCTTTAATTTTTCTCTCTCTGCAACATGCATGATTGATTCGTGGTGACCCTAACTTCCCCCCCGATATCCTGGAGTGGATATAATCCTCGATATTTGAAATACTGTCATAAGTAAATGTGTAGGCTCCTTTTTGCGAATTAACATGCCTGGGAGCAAAGGAGTCTTCCCTGATTGGCCAGGGCATCAGTTCAAGGGCTTTCTGGTTCCTGGTTGCAAGACTTCCCTTAAAGTGACTGTGCTCCAGAAACCATAACTTCTCTCAGCAGAGATTTGCCTTTTGGATTTATTCCTCCCTCCTCTGCTGTCTCCAATCCTCTCCCCCCCCCCTTGAAAGAAAGAAAGAAGGAAAGAACCTCCTGCTGCGTTTGCCTTCCCTCACCATTCTGAGCTTCCCCAATCATGTGCAGAATACTTTCTGTCTCTGTGGGAGGGAGGGATAGAGGAAGACCTGAATCCAAATCTATCTGAATTCAGCAGGATCCACACTGGAAAAAACAAAATAAGTGCAGAATCATCCCTGGTTATATGGCCTCAGAATGCCCAGCTCTATGCAAAAGAGTTCCGAGATGTTTAAGACTAGAACAGTGGCTCAATGGTAGAGCAGCCGCTTAGCATGCAGAAGGTCCCAGGTTCAATCCTCAGCATCTCCAGCTAAAAGGCTCAGGTGACACATGTTGGGAAGACCCTGGAGAGGCTGTCAGCCAGAGGAGACCATATTGTCCTGAATGGTCGGGCTCAATATAAGGTCGCTTCTTGTGTTTTCTTCCACTGGTCACAGCTATCCGAGATTCCCCCATAGGAAGAAGGCTGAAAGTTAGCGGGGGGGGGGGAGGGGAAAGAGAGATAATTGCTTCTTATGATACTCTAATGACAGGGCTATTTGCAGCAGATTAAACTCCAGTCCATAATGAGGCCTAATAACTTTGCCGTTGTCAGGAAGCAGAGAGCAAAGAGCCCTGTGCCACACGGCAGCTGGAAAGCCAAACTGATCCCGGCCACCCTGGACTCACCCGGTTTGTTTCACTGTGTCCAGCGAACCATGTCAGGGTTGGACCCGTTGGGTGAGAAAAATTCATTGTGTCCCTTTCAGCTACAGAGCTCTACAGCTTGATCTGCTGCTTATATAATTCACATGGGAAGATCTGCCACCTCTCCCTGTACCTTGGCACTTACAAGGACACTAAATCCTAACCTGACTGGACGCTGTTTCCCACAAACACCATTCACTTAGCAGCCATGGAATGCTAATGTATATTTCAACTGATGAAAGGGAAGGGTCTGCATTCATCTTGTACTGCAAAGGCCATGGGAAATTAAAAATATACTTGACTGTGGGAAAAACCCATGCAGGAGTTTGGAGCAGGAGAAGAAGGCCGAATATACGACACATGGGTACTTATCAGGCGACAATCAGAGAATCAGTGTGGTGTAGTGGTTAGAGCAGGGGTGGCCAAACTGGGGCTCTCCAGATGCTCATGGACTACAATTACCATGAGTCCATGCCAGTGTGGTAATTTTAGTCCACGGGCATTTGGAGAGCCACAGTTTGGCCAACCAGGGTTAGAGTGTGCGTAGGACAACAAAGAGCCTCTTGTGGTGCAGGGAGGTAAGGCAGCAGAAATGCAGTCTGAAAGCTCTGCCCATGAGGCTGGGAGTTCAATCCCAGCAGCCGGCTCAAGGTTGACTCAGCCTTCCATCCTTCCGAGGTTGGTAAAATGAGTACCCAGCTTGCTGGGGGGTAAACGGTAATGACTGGGGAAGGGACTGGCAAACCACCCCGTATTGAGTTTGTCTTGAAAACGCTAGAGGGCGTCACCCCAAGGGTCAGACATGACTCGGTGCTTGCACAGGGGATACCTTTACCTTTTTACCTTTACCTTTACCTTTACTTTTACCTTTACCTTTACCTTTACCTTTACCTTTACCTTTACCTTTTAGGACAACAAATGCATTTCTGCTGTCCCCTCCTCTGACAGGGATGAGCCACAGTTCTGGTGCATGACACCAATGGAAGTGTACAGCAGAGGTGAGAGAAGGGGAGTTGGTTTTTCTACCGTACTTTTTATTACCCGAAGGAGACTCAAAGCGACTTACAATTTCCTGCCCTTCCTCTCCTCACAACAGACACCCTATGAGGTAGGTGAGGCTGAGAGAGCTCTGAGAGAACTCTAACTAGCCCAAGGTCACCCAGCAGGCCTCAAAGCAGCTTACAATCACCTTCCCTTCCTCTTCTCATAACAGACACCCTGTGAGGTGGGTAGGGCTGAAAGAGCTCTGAGGGAACTGCTCAGTGAGAACAGCTTCTAACAGGACTGTGGCTACCCCAAGATCGCCCAGCTGGCTGCAGGTGGAGGAGGAGTGCGGGAATCGAACCCGCTTCTCCAGATTAGATGCCACTGAGCATCCCACTACACCAAGCTGGCTCTCAGCATCTAATGGTATCAGGAGAAGGGTTCAATTTGAACTGGACCGCCAGAGATGGAGTGCTTTGAACACAGGCCTGCCATTTTAGGGGGCAGCACTGTGGTCCTTGTGATGGCCAGTGATCCCCTAAAACGAACGGAAAATCCGGTAAAGGTTATCTACGGAAGCCACACATTCCTATGTGAGGCTGGGAGGGGGAGGGGGATGGAGTGAGAGAGAGAGAGAGACAGAGAGAGAGAGAGAGAGAGAGAGAGACAGAGAGAGAGAGAGAGAGAGAGAGAGAGAGAGAGAGAGAGAGAGAGAAATAGGGGGGGGATTAAAAAGAAGGTGGGAGCTTGGTAATTACTGAGTAAGAGGCAGCTCCAAGCGCTAATGGGAGAGTCTGACCTGGGTTAGCCAGTTGTGCCGAGCTGCGAAATTCACCAAGCCGAGAGGAGAGGGCAGAGGGCTCCCTGCCTGGGTTACACTGAAATGTTGGTTTCACAAACAAGACTAAAATTGGATGCAAACATCTAATTAACCTTCTCCCTTATTTTCATATCGAAAGCCGGGAGACACCCGTCAGCGGCACCGGCAAGGGTCTACCACACTTGCACATGGCAGCCGCTGAGCTAGAGATGGTTATGAATCGCTGTTTCCGTCCTCCTTTCAGTTGCCGGCCTTTGGCTCTGTTCATCCCCTGACAGTGCTGGGGACAGCAGGGTCTTCTTTAAGGGCCTCTGGAAGCCCCATTTCTCCTCCCCGCTGCATTTGAACAGGATCAACCGGGAAAGGGGGGTTTTAACATGAGAAGGCAAAAGTCAGGACGATGGGGAAAAAACAGGAAAGGAAGGGAAAAGCTCCCCTGCTTCGTAAAGGGTAATGAAGTTTCGCAAGATTTAATGCCCTCAGCTTTAAAGAGAAAGAGAGAGAGACAGAGAGAGAATTATATAATACCACTTAACATTTACGTAGTGTCTTCAAAGTGCCTCGCGTACATTATCGGATCGTAATCTTAACAACAGCCCTGTAAGGTCAACTAGCATCATTACCCCCTATACTGCAAAGGGGGGGGCTGAGAGAGAGAGAAGCATGGTGTTTCCTGGTGGGTTTGTTGTCGGGGTGGGATTTGAACCCGGGCCTGTCATTCTTTTAGCCCCTGTGTCATACTTGGGCTGCTTCTTTTGTTTTGTTTTTTGGGGGGATGGAGAGATCTGTTCGTAGCTAGAGGACACGGCAGCTGAATGGAACCTCTGTGGTCAGAGGCAGTGTACCCTTGAGAAACCGAGTCCTGGTGGCAAACAGGGAACTCTGATTGTCAACATTCGCTGGTTCATTCACCACCCCACCCCCATTTATATGCCGCTCATAACATAATAATCTTCTAACATTCCATAGCAGGATAAAACCTAATTTAGTTCATTCAAATTAGCAATGAAAAAGCAACAGTTTTAAAAGGGCCGTCTCCTCTTTAGAGAGAGGAGCACTTAAAGTGTGCTCTTTACTGATCGATAGGTGGGTGTTTTGGGTTTCACAGGTTGGGGAGGGAATAAGGGGATTATATAGTGTGTGATTTGCCAAGGCTGGTCCAGCAATTAGAATTCTTTCCCCCTTCAGAACTTTTCAAAACTCTTTGAGACGTGGACCACCAGGGGCAGGAGGGGCTGTCCGATACGTCCGTGCAATTGCGTGGGGGTGCTTGTTTTCGGCTGTTTTCTCAAAAGGGGCTTCTCCAAGCTTAATTTCCAATTCAGGAAAGGTAACTCGGCCTCCACTTCTCTCTCCTTGTGAGCACGAGGAGGCCTGCCATCCCTGAAAACTCCACATGTTTGCACTTCCTCAGGATCTGGAACGGCACCCTTGGATCAGATTTGGGCTGGAATTGTTCCCCTCCTTCACCTTCCTGGCCAAATTTCCCCATCCTGCTACGGTGTCCTCACTTCTGTACAAGTTTCAGGGCCAGTGGGTCTTGCAGGGAGCTTCCCTCGTCCGTTCCCCAGCCTTGTCTCCCTGCTTATCCCCCCCCCCCATTTTCCCTCTCTCTCACCCCAGTTCCCTGTGGGGCATTCAGCCAGCCTGAACGATCCCCAGGCAGTGATGATGAAGATGGATGAGTGATTGATTCTCTCCCCTCTGCCCGCCCCACGCTCCGTACCCTTCTGGCAGAAAATTAAAAGCCTATTTGTTAAAGGGTGAAAGCCCTCAGGTGCAGCCCCCGGCTGGACAATTTGTCTCCATGAAAAGGATGCTATTATGAGAGAGGCTGGAAGCAGGCAGAGGGCTTGGGGGGGGCAATGGGGATTTTGCCAGGAAAGAAGGGGAGAGCTGGGGAAGGCTGCCGGGAGAGACAATGGGGGTAGCGAAAGGTGGCCTGCAATTGGAAAGGCCTTCCTGTCCTGGGCTGTATGTGTGTGTGTGAGTGGGGGGGGGGCAGGGTGCCAATTCTTTCTTGATGAGGCTTGCTATGAAGCAGAAGCGTGGCTAGGCTCTGGTCTCTTTCTGCGGCTGGCTTCCCAGGGACAAATTAGCCATTCGTAGGGATGGGCAGTAGACTCACACCCCCTGCATGTCCAGCACAGCCCAGGCAGGGACTGTGGAACGCCAAAAACGATGCAATGGCACAGGCTGGTCTGAGTCGACGCCAGAAGACAAAACATGACTCCAGCATAATCGTGTAGAATTCTAGGCAGGTTTTCTTCAAAGCTGCACCTGTTAATAATCTGTTGACATGGGGATGCCAGCCTACAGGAGACACTTGGGGATACCCCAGAATTACAGCTCATCTCCAGATTATGGAGGTCAGTTCTCCTGGAGAAAATGGGTGCTCTGGAGCTTCTATGGCAGCCCCTTTCAAGTTTTTTTACTGTTAAGAAACCTCTGAAACATTTTTAATCAAGACCCCCCCCCCCCCGTCAATGGTGTCCCGCTTTACCAATGTTAAAATCTGATCACCTTAATCTAGTCCAGCAGCCTGTTCCTATAGGAACCAAAAAGGTGATATTTGGAAGCTCACAGGCAGGGCATGATGGAAGGAATACCCCATTAAATAGTATTCAGAATTCTACTGCCTGCGAGTATGAAGGTTTCATTTAGTGATTGTGGCTAATAGCCATTGATTGGCTTCTCCATGAATCTGTGCAATTTAAAGAGGTTGGATCTAATGAGGAACACATCTGGTGGTGTGGAGTTCCGGAAGTTAATGCACACATGGACTTTCTTCTTGTCCATCTGGAATGTACCATCCATCAAGTAGGTGGGGTGATCTCAGATGCCAGTGCTTTCAGGGCAAGGCAAAATGGCATCTACCATTTCTACTTCTTGCACCCCAAACAAGGCAAGATAATATTAAAAGCACCACTGGCAGCAGAAAAATCTCATTTAAAATAACCAACTCAAGCATCCTCCCCCGTGAGGATTGCCTGGCACCTCTTTTAGGCAGCAGGCCCAAACATTATTTTTTAAAATACTTTTTTTAATGAAGGGGATTTAATCTTCTAAAATTGCTTTTCACACTCTGGTTCTAGCCTGTTTTGCAAGGATCATGAGAAGCTGCTAAATGCTTTGTGCTGTTTGACATCGCATAGGGGTTTATTATGGCTGAGTTTTTATGGTTCCCTAATTTGAGTCATTTTCATGCTGTTTTTATGATTTTTATCCCGTTTTGCTTTGTGAACTGCCTCAGGCAGGCCTCTGGAGAGGCAGAACTACGAATTTGCCAAACAAAATAATCAAATAAATGCTCAGTGATTTGTTTTGAAAACCTTTAATGGGAAACATTTTAACCTGATGGCGACAGAAGTGAGAGGGGCCTGAAATATATCTTGGGACAGTGATTTACATAAGGCAGGGGTAGTCAACCTGTGGTCCTCCAGATGTCAATGGACTACAATTCCCATGAGCCCTTGCCAGCGTTTGCTGGCAGGGGCTCATGGGAATTGTAGTCCATGGACATCTGGAGGACCACTGGTTGACTACCCCTGACATAAGGTACAAGAGTGCTCTGGTCCCCAGCCTCACTTTCTTCAAAGCACATGCTGCCCTGGAAATATAGCTTTACCATGGCCATTTGTTCATGTGACTTTGAGACATGGTTGCAAAGATATCCGCACTTTCTTGTTGGGCTGTGCAAGATCTGCAGGGTGCACGATTGAGCATAATATGGCGGCCTGCAAGCATAGTTATTTTCAAATTATCTCCTCCAGTGTCCTGAATGGATCAAGAGGAGATGTTCTGCTTTTTGAGTGCAGTTCCTCCCTGTTTGCGTCCAGAGCATCAGCTGTTGAACAAAAGGATGGCTGCAGACAACAGCTAGCTAGATAGTTAGGTCTCTCCTCTCCCCTTTCTATACATGCTTTCAACGTTCCGCAGGGCCTGCAAAACGGAGCTCTTCCGCCAGGTTTATGGTGGAGGCTGAGTGGCAAGGACGATCATAGTCCCCCTATAGGAGCGGTGGCTTGCAAGTCTCATCTGTCCCCTCTTCACCCTTCCCGCCCTCCAGGTATTGCTGGGGGTGTTAGGCATGGGATGATGTTTCCGCCATTTCTTTATTCTATACTGTTTGATATTGTTGTATTTTATGGGTTTTATGTCAGGGGTTTTAATGGGATTTTTAAAGATTTTATCTGACATTTGTAACCCACCATGAGCATTCGGGGAGTGGCGGGAAACAAACAAACAAACAAACAAACAAACAAACAAACAACAAACAAAGTTCTGAATTTAAAAACCCCTATTTTATTCTTTAATCAGTCTGGTGCTTCACACTCTCTGCATAGTCAAACTTTGCCAACATTTCTTTGGTTCAAACAGAGGAGAACTGTAAGATGTTTTTGCCTTCCTGTTCAGGGGCCTTTCCAGATGGAGGGTTTTGTGACAGACAGATGTACCGAATCAGTGGGATTCTCCACACCTGATACCCACAATGCACATGGGAGCTGCGCTGATCTTGTACAGACTGCTGCTAGTCCAAAACAGACAGGCAAGATCAGTACAGGTGGTCCAGCAGCTTACGAAAATGGGCTGATAACAGATGCCAATTCATTCCATAAATAAATGGATTGCACATCTAAATGGAGACTCCATGGATAGAGGCAACATATCTTTGGGTACAAAGACAGGCACAGATAACATGCCTTGCTTTTGATCTCCTGGAGGCACCTTATGGACTGTTGAAGGAAAGAGAATGCTGGAATTGGAATTGGGTCAGGTGAGGTAACGAGTAAACTCTTGAGGGATGCAGGTGTTTGGTGGTGCTCTAGCCTGCAACAAAACTAGCTAAGGTCAGGCTGGAGCAATTTGCATTGCATACCTTCTTTGCACAATCACAGGATATGTGGTAGAACAGTTACTCTTGAGTCCGCCTTAGAAATCAACAAGAGTTTCAGGGCATAAGCTTTTGGGAGTCAAAGCTTCCTTAATCAGACACGAGTAGGGATGGAGATCCCTGAGTCTTTTGTTACGGTCAGAAGGTGGGAGGGGTGATGCACTTGAAAAGAATGCAAAGGTACAGTGCAAAGTTCCTACAGCTCCAGGTGGGTCTTTGATATTTCCTGGAATCACAACTTTGTGGCCTCTCACATCCATGCTACAGCAACAATGTGGGAGACACAGTGGGAAATTACCAACACAACAGAAAAACCTGTGTCTGAAACAGGACAATTTTAAATGTTGATGTAACCTTTAATCGTAACCTTTAATTGTATTGCAGTACAGCCCTGATAAAAGAACATAATACTGTTAGAAAATGAATATATTTTTTTAATTCATTTACTTACAACTAATGAGAACTCAATGTACTTTCTGGTACTTATTCATTTGTACTAAGTCTTCTTTGTTGTGACCACAACTGATGAAAGTTGTCTAGCAGAAACGATGGCTTTGTGCGTCACTACAAGCAAAATAAAATTAAGAAAGACACAGCAAGCAAGTTTGTTTATTGCATTTGAAATTGTCTTGTTTCAGACAGAGTTTTTCTCTATTGTGTTGGTAACCTCATATCCACGTTCAGACCACAGGGATTAGTTCGCCTGGAGGAAAGAGAAGTTTTGGAGAATTGACCCTAAGGCATCACATAGCTGCTGCAATCTTTCCCCTTCCCTAGGCCCCATCCCTGAGTCTCCAGGAATTTTAGCAGTCTCGTCATGTCCCCTGATGGGAGAAGACTGGATGGGGACTGGAGAGACCTTGTGGCGCAGGGTGGTAAGGCAGCCGACATGCTGTCTGAAGCTCTGCCCATGAGGCCGGGAGTTCGAGCCCAGCAGTTGCTCAAGGTCGACTCAGCCTTCCATCCTTCCAAGGTTGGTAAAATGAGTACCCAGCTTGCTGGGGGTAAAACGGTAATAACTGGGGAAGGGAATGGCAAATCACCCTGTATTGAGTCTGCCAAGAAAACGCTAGAGGGCGTCACCCCAAGGGTCAGACATGACTCGGTGCTTGCACAGGGGATACCTTTACCTTTACCTACATGTCAATGGTGCAATGTCACTTGCAAAAAATACGCAGAAGTGATGTCACATTGCCACATGACATCAACATAACACTCTAGGATTTGGAGAAACTCTGTAGTTTTACCTGTCCTTCACTCTTCCCGGTTGCCAACCTCTCTGCCAGTCCAGGAATCTGGCAACCAAGAAACTCACTACCCACAAACCTTGGCCTGATCTGGCTACTTCTTAAAGCAACAGACAGCCATTACACAACTCATCCAACCTCAGTTCTGGCCACTGTGAAACTGAGCCTCATCACAGTGCAAACTTCTCCCAGGAAGAGGTTGCAAGGGAGAGAGAAGGAAGAAAAGTGTAAGATATTGGGGGGGGGGGGAATGATAGGTTGGCAGGAGGGTGGGAAGGAATGGAGGAAGTGGGAAAAGGGGTGGGGCTATAAGGCTGTCAGGAATGGGAAAGAGGAAATAGTACGGGAAGAGGATATAGGGGGATATGAAATGCCCCTACAAGTCCTTGTAGATCCCCACCCATTCATATAATATATTGTACTGATTGACTAATAGATAGAAAATATGTATATGTTATGGGAAAGGGGAAATTGATTTAAAAAATCACAGGTGCAGTTTGCACAAGGGAAAGGTGGAATTGAAACAGCCGTTCTCAGGGCGAAATGAGAAGATTAAGAAATACAAAATCAGTTCTAGTTTAGACAAACAGAATGTATGCAGAGAAATTCTTTTATTTCTTTGAAGGTTCAGAGTTCCTCTTCCAAACAGAGCCTGGAGGCAAATTGCCCTCCAACACTGATACCTTTCCAAGGTATTTTTGCCATTGGACATAGAGGTTACATTTAAACACCCCAGCTAATATCTGTTAATAGGTCATGATTCAGTCAAACCTCTTTAAAAAATCAGGTAGCTGGCCATTAGCATATCATGCGGTAGTAAATCCCACAAGTAGGGTGTAGTCTGCACGGGGCTTTTTACCTATTCCCAGCTTGAATAAATCCCTCCCATCCACACTGAATTTGATTTCCATTTTGATTTCAGCCCCTTTAAATTTTCCCTCTGCAACATGCATGATTGATCCAGAGTGAGCCTACCTTTCCTCTGCAATATCCAGAAGTGGATATAAGCCTCAATATTTGAAAAATTGCCATCAGTAAGTGTGCAGATTTCTGCTTTTTGCGAATTAACTTCCATCTCTGTGCCTCGTAGCAGTCTTCCCTGATTGGCCAGGGCATCAGTTAAAAGATTTGGTTCCCATTTGCAAGGCTTGTCTTAAAGTGACTCCAGAAGTCTTAATTTCTCCCACCAGAGATTTGCCCCTTGTATTTATTCCCCCCTCCTCTGCCATACCCAATCATCTCCCTGATCCCCCGTTCAAGAAAAGAGACTCCTGCTACTCTTGGCTCCCCTCCCCACTCTGAGCTTCCCCAATCAAGTGCAGACCACTTTCTGTCTCAATTGGGGGGAGATAGAGGAAGACCCGAGTTCAAATTGATCTGAATTCAGCAGGATCCACAGCGGAAAAATCAAAGTGTAGAATCAGCCTAGGTGTCATCTGAAGGGATTCTTTATTTGTCATTCCTGAACCTAACATCAGTTGGATTCCTTGGATGAGCTCTAACATTCAGAGTGAGATTCAGTAACCAACAGCTGAGCAGCACCTATTGTCTGGCAGGGGTTCATCCACATCTGAATGAAATTTCAGCACAACCTACTCAGCTTCCCTCTAGGTTTTTCATTATTATTATTATTTATTATTATTATCCTTTCTCCCCAAGCACTATATCTCAAAGTCATTTTGTGAGATGGATTGCCAATTGATTCAGGGGCAGGAAAGAAGGAATTAATGTCTTATGCAATGCAAAATTATGGAATGGTGCACTTCTGTATATCCATTATATCTCAGCCAGATTGCTTTTCTGGTTGTAACCTCCTTGGAACAGGGGCCTGCCTCCTTGCTGTTGCTCTGAAAATATCATACAATTGGATGGGGCCATATAGATGAATTGATGAATACATTTCCTTACACAAATTCATTTTGGGGGGAAAACCTTTACCCGTTTCATTTTAACCCTTTGTGGCTGTGATTAGAGGCACAGGCAAAGTGCTAATAAAAAGGTTGTCAACACCGCAGCGATGACCAGCAGGACGGAGGTGGAAAATCAGATTGGCATGGGGAGAAGACAAAATTATTTCAAGGTGCTTTTGAATATTGTAGACGATTATGAGGTAAAAAGAATTAATCCACCCTCTCCCATCCCTATTTTCTCTTTGCCAGTTCTCCCTCCCATTTCTCCCACCGTTCCTTCCATTATGGGTGAAGATTAATTGCTTGCTTTCCGGGACTTTGGAGGATCTCTCCTCGTCTGATAAGGTGTGAGGGAGACTGACAGAGCCTGCCAAGGATTTCTACCGCTCTGCTCTCTCTGCCTGGGCAGAAACAAATGGATTACAAATGGCACCCATGGTCAGCTTTTGTATGAGGCGTGAAGTAGCACCCACCATTCGCCACCTAAGGCCTGCTGCTGGTTGTCACGGCAACCAAGCCACAACTAAAGTTCTCGGCAGGAGGATGACTATAGCGTCTACTGGATTTGGGATGTGACTCTTCATACCGCTGTTGCTGTCCTAGCATGAATTTAGCATCTGTACTAGACCAGACACTGTACAGATCAATTGCAATTCATTGCTTTAACGTAGCCCAAACTGAAATTCCATTGCAATGCAGCCTCCAATAAATCCTTATGGTTTCTTTCCAAAGGCACCTGGCAATTGTATGCAATTTGGCTGTGTATAAATATAATTTGTGCCTATTCCCCGGACCGCTTGCCACAACCAGCCATCCCTGCAAAACAAGATACCCCCCAGCTTTATGTTTTAAATATATTTATCTATTCCGTAGGAGCTGCACCTATTTTTTCACGATGTGTGCCGCTTGGTGGCCAGTTCAGATCCCTCTTAACTAATCTAGTTCAGATCCTTCTATTCTCATACTGTTTTGGAATTTCTCTCTGTCACTTAATTCTAGCTTAACTCTGAGGATTTCTAATATTATTTCCATAATTTGTTCATGAATACTTTGCTGCATTTTTCCAGTTCATTTGAACCTTTCTGGGTGCATGGGTTGATCCATGAAATATGGCAACAATGTTGAGGTGGTCTGAAATGTTCTTGCATTTGCCCTTGAGCACCAGACTACAGAGATCCATTTCTCTGGAGGAAATGGCAACTTTGGGGGGCAGCCCCCCCCCAAGCATCCTTCTCTTCCCAGACTTCCTTTCCCATACTTTGTCTCCCGGGCACTGCCCACTGATCTCCAAGAATTTCTTAAACTGCAGATGATAATCCTACGTAGGAACGATTGCATAAATGTACTTTTTGTGTCATATTAGACTTGTGCTTTCCTTTGTAGTGATAAATGCTACTTATAAAAAAGAGAGGCAGAAAGACAGAGAGATTATATGTTATATTGGCTAGAACAGCCTTTTTCAACCTTTTGATCATAGAGGAACCGCTGAAATAATTTTTCAGGTTTTGAAGAGCCCTGGAAGTGATGATAGCTGGACACACCTCCCTGCCAGGCCCCCGGAAGTGACATCACAATCCATTTTAACAGGCAGGTTTGAGGAGGACTGAGGGGGGAGAGGCAGGAGGCAGTTTAAATTGGAAGTAGGCATTCAGGCTCCGCCCCATCTCAGAAAATATAAGAAAACTCACACTTGGGAGTAGGGGGAGTAGGGGGAGTAATGGTTCCGTGGCGAAGTCCATTAAGGCAGAGGGGAAAGGCTGTAGACCACCTCCAGAGCTCCTTCTGACCCCTGGGGGCCCATGAACCCCTGGTTAGAATGCTAGACTGGGATCTGTGAGACCCAAGGCTGAATTCCCTACTCTGCCACGGGAGCTTTCTGGGTGAGTTTGGGCCAGTTTCACACTCTCAACTGAACCTATTTTACAGGGGGATTGTGAGGATAAAATGCAAATGATGTAAGCCCCTGTAGGTCCCCATTGAGCGGTGGGGTCAATGAAATAAACTGGATACAAATAATTATGCCAAGACTGCTTTTTCACCATGTTTTATCAATGCAAAATTGTACATTTGAAACACTGGAGGAAAAAAGAGAGACCCATGCACACTGGTGCTTGCACATGCGTACCGCTCAGTATGAAATTCAGAAATGAAAAAATGGAATAATGTGTATAATGCACTGATTCCCCCTTTAGAACCGGAACCGATGATTTGAGATCTGTGGTGAAATCTGGAGGAAGAGAATATGGAAACAGCACTAGTTTAGACCTGCTTCTTTTCTCACTTTTAAACTGTGATTCCTTAAAGGTAAAGGTATCCCCTGTGCAAGCACCGAGTCATGTCTGACCCTTGGGGTGACGCCCTCTAGCGTTTTCTTGGCAGACTCAATATGGGGTGGTTTGCCAGTGCCTTCCCCAGATGATTCCTTAAGAAATTATAATTGATCAGAGGAAACTGCATAAGAACTGAGCTTGTTTGCAAAACTCCCCAGACGTACCTTTTGGACCACACCAGGTTCTATCCAGATCATCCACTGAACCTCTGGATCCTTCTATTCTCATACTGTTTTGGAATTTCTCTCTGTCACTTAATTCTAGCTTAACTCTGAGGAAATGCCTCTGGAACTGCAAAAGCACGGAACACTTCAGAAGCAATCTGCTGAACATCCATGTTGACAAACAAATAAACAGTCCTTCTAAAAATCAACTCCTTGGGAACAGGAGAAAAGAGCGTCCAGCAGCACCTTAAAGACTGACAAAGTTTGTGGTAGGGTATGAGCTTTTGTTGGTCGCTGCTCACTTCTTTAGATAACAGGTGAACAGGAGATGGGCCGAAGTGGACATGAACCAAACCAGGGGGTGTTCAAGCATTCCTAATCCTGGATAATAGCCACTGGTGCTAGATCAAAGGGGAGTATATCATCTGCAAGCTTTGAAGCTTGCATGCAAGTTAATTAAGATTTTTTTTTCTAATCCCAGGTTGTTAAAATAGCTCAGATCCAAGATCTTGCTAGCAGAACTAGTAATGTTTTTATTGCTACCCTTTGCAAGTCTAACAAATGCTCAAAGAGCAGCAGTGGAACACAGGGGGGCAATAAGAGACAGAAAGATGAACTAAGAAGTCTTAACATTTATATAGCACTTAGCCTGCACTAAAATATTTCAGGAACCTTTAAAGTAACACCTGCTTTAAATGGAACATTTAAAGACTGGGGGCAAAAATCAAAGTTTGTCGAAAGTTTAGCCTTCGGTGTTGGTTGAGTTTAGAAGCAGGCATTACTGACTCGTCCGTTATACTTTTAACCATTCTGGTGTAGACCAGGTATTGGACCCATTGTGGCTCATTTGGATTTGGAGCGGAATCACAGAATTCTTCTCCCACAGATTCTTTGACCGCCCTAAGGAAAGCCATGATCTTGAAGCTGTTATCTTGCTTTTCTGTGAAAATGTTGAAAGTATCTTTCTTTGCACAAAGGTTGAGACCAGTGGTGCCTTTAAATCCAACACAGTTGTATTCAAGGTTCAAGCTTCTGCTTGCATATGAAAACTTATAACTAATATTTGGTTGGTCTAAAGGCGCCATTGGACTCACGTTTTGTTTTGTTGCTTCAGACCAACATGGCTACCCACCTGAATTTACCATGCAAGAGTACCCAACTGTTAACAGCTCTGCAAACGGAAAGCAATACAAGACTGAGAGATACCACTGTGTTTCCCTGTGTCTTTCTGTATCTCTTTGTTTGCTTTAAGAACTTAAAGTAAAGGTAAAGGTATCCCCTGTGCAAGCACCGAGTCATGTCTGACCCTTGGGGTGACGCCCTCTAGCGTTTTCATGGCAGACTCAATACGGGGTGGTTTGCCATTCCCTTCCCCAGTCATTACCGTTTTACCCCCCAGCAAGCAAGCTGGGTACTCATTTTATCGACCTCGGAAGGATGGAAGGCTGAGTCAACCTTGAGGCGGCTGCTGGGATTGAACTCCCAGCCTTATGGGCAAAGCTTTCAGACGGCTGCCTTACCACTCTGCGCCACAAGAGGCTCATTACGCTTTAAGAACTTAGATTCCCCAAATTCGAAACTGGTAGTAAAGTGATAAAATCTGCTAAATAGTCAAGGAAGATAAAGTTGCATAAACCAAAGAGTTATGGGTAGTTGGCATGCATTAGAAGTAGCTATGCCTTGAGCCCACCTAGTGAGAAAATTGATGGCATCCTTCTTAAAGACAGACCCCTGAGTGGTGATGAAGGGGGACGGAACGGGCATCTGCCGTACGAGCAATTAAGGGGTTAAAGGGCCACGGTACAGGAAGCTGATTCCCGCTGCATTAGACTACTGGTGAATCTATATCAGTATTATGATGATGATCAGTAGCTCTCTAAGGAGTCCTTACATGTTTCCTGACTTCCTTCTAACTGGCGATAGCCGGGATAGAACTAAGAACCTTCTGTATGCAAAGCCTGTGCTCTATCCCTGAGCTAATCCTGTGCATCTCTTGGTCCGGCTGCAGCCCTTTTCGATAAGGCGTACCAACCCACGCATGCATGACAGTCAGCCCATCTTTGTTATAAGCTTTGGGGGCCTGAGGACAGAATAGCTGAGTCATACCTGGTGGGTTAGAGACAGGGTACCTTGCAATGGGTAGGACATGCACACCTGGACTAGGCTTGTCCAAAGATGCTGACAGTCCAAAGAGAAACAGGAAAGGAGAGAGAGAGAGAAAAACAGAGATTTGAAAATAAAGGGGAAAGAGAGATGCACAGAGGAACTCCCTGCCTGTTTCTCTCCCTTGGTTCCAGCTGCTGTGCCTTTCCAACGTCCTTGACCCTTTTGTGAACGAGGTCAGCGTCTCATCTGTATTGCTCACTACAGAAAGCCAGTGACGGCTCTCAATGCATCACAGTCATGCCGGTGCTTGTGTGTCATTTCAATTCATCTTTCTCCAAACGCTCCTTGTCACAGCCTGAGACTCAAACTGGGGGGGTGGGGGTGGGCGGGAGGGGGTGGCAGAAAAGAGGGAGCAAGCTGGCAGTGGGGCGGGAGGGGGGGGGAGGGAGGGAAGGGTCCAGAAAGAAATAAAAGCAGGGGCACCCCAGGAAACAGACACAGGAGTCGGGAAGATTCTTTGTTCGTTCCAAGTGGCAACGTGGCCTATGGTGCTTAACATTTATGCCAAGTTAATGTGCTAGTTTATCGTTCCTTTGGGAATTCTGTTTTATACCCTCCTTGGTGGGGATCTCAAGTGGCTTGCAGCAACCCCCCCCTCTATTTCCTCCTCCCCAGAGCAGTTCTATGGGGTGTGTTAGGCTGAGCGAGTGTAACTACCCCAAAGCGAATTTTGAGACTGGCAGAGTGGGAATTCAAACCCGGTTATTTTAGATCAGACGTTTCCACCTTTTTTTTATCATTGAGAAACCCCTGAAATATTCTCCAGGCTTTGAGAAACCCCAGAAGTGGAATGATTGTGCAGAATATGGTTGGCCAACATAGCTATGTACATGCTAACCGCTTCCTACCCCCTCCAGGCCCATCATTGGTCATTTGGGGAGGGGGGGGCAGGATGACATGACCATATATGCTCATGGTATCCCCTGTGCAAGCACCAAGTCATGTCTGACCCTTGGGGTGACACCGTCTAGTGTTTTCTTGGCAGACTCAATACAGGCTGGTTTGCCATTCCCTTCCCCAGTCATGGCTACCTGGTTTGCTGGCCGGGGGAACCGTTTCATTTCAGACAAGGAAATTCAGGTTCGTTTCTCCCCGGTTTTGACTGAAGTTAGATAAACCTATATGGATCCCCACTTCCAAGACTATTACAGGCCAGTACGTGCATGTTTGGAAAACGTTATGAGGTCTATTGATCTGACAGTGTTCTGTTTTTTTCTCTCTCTTTAATTTAAAATCCGCGGGGCTGTTTATGGCTTTCTGTAAAAAGTTTCGTGGTCCCAGATTCTTATCTATATGATTAATAAGAGAGTATTTCATGGGGTAGATCAGGGGTAATCAACCTGTGGTCCTCCAGATGTCCATGGACTACAATTCCCATGAGCCCCTGCCAGCAAATGCTGGCAGGGGCTCATGGAAACTGTAGTCCATGAACATCTGGAGGACCACAGGTTGACTACCCCTGGCGTAGATAATACAGAGCTTGATTGACCAATGAGATGTCCCAGCACAAGGTAGCTTCATGTCTACTGGGTTGAGTTTGCCGCCATGATCCCAATTCTCCCTAAACCCATTCATTCTGTACCCAACGAACGCCTGGAGATGGCGACCGACGTGACTGCTGCAGAGCAAAGAAACTCTGCAGACTGGCCAGGGTCCAAAGGGAGTCATTAACTTTAGCGGCAAAGGTTGCCTCTCCATGTATTTGGGCTGCCTTTCAAAGCTGTGTCCTTTTGCCGGGGGGAACCTTCCAAGCTCTGAAAGCGATGAGGGAGTGCTGTCGATGTTCGAGGCAAAGGCCTGGCCCGCTGGCTCCCATCCGCCGCGCCAGAAAGAGCCAGTTGGCAGAGCCCGTGGGCGTCCATTGTCACACGAGTGTCCTGCTGAGAAAGTGTTGTCCTCCGCGGCTGGGTCTTTTCTTTCCATTCCCCACAGAGCTGCGTTTGTTTGTTCGGTTTCCATGTCGCCTCTCTGGAAAAAGTCTCCGAGAGGAACGCGAGCCGGGAGGGCGGCAGCATTCTGCTGGAACACAAATGAACCCGAGCAGGGCCCACTTCAGACTGCGCATTGAATGGGCCTTGCTTTTTCCCCGCAGGGACGACGCTTCCTGGCACTGCTCGCTGGCATCACAAAGGCCTTTGGAAAAAGTGCCCAGTCCTGGGCCCTGA
This sequence comes from Paroedura picta, assembly GCF_049243985.1. Lineage (NCBI taxonomy): Eukaryota > Metazoa > Chordata > Lepidosauria > Squamata > Gekkonidae > Paroedura > Paroedura picta. The sequence continues at coordinate 12,217,065 of NC_135381.1, read as the reverse complement.
ATCTTCAGGGATGCTCGAAAACGCCACCCTCTTGGAAACGTGCATCTTGGCCAAAAGAAAACCCGGGGCAACGTTGGCAAGCAGTCGAGTGGTACCTTAAAGGCTCAGACCTTGATTGCAATGGATAAGTTTGTGAGCCAGGGCCTCTTTTGTCCCACACATAGGATCATAGAGCTGGAAGGGACCTACAGGGCCATCTAGAAGAAGAAGAAGAAGAAGAAGAAGAAGAAGAAGAAGAAGAAGAAGAAGAAGAAGAAGAAGAAGAAGAAGAAGAAGAAGAAGAGTTGGTTCTTATATGCCGCTTTTCCCTATCCAAAGGAGGCTCAAAGCGGCTTACAGTCGCCTTCCCATTCCTCTCCCCACAACAGACACCCTGTGAGGTGGGTGAGGCTGAGAGAGCCCTGATATCACTGCCCGGTCAGAACAGTTTTATCAGTGCTGTGGTGAGCCCAAGGTCCCCCAGCTGGTTGCATGTGGGGGAGTGCAGAATCGAACCTGACATGCCAGATTAGAAGTCCGCACTCCTAACCACTACACCAAACTGGCTCTCTAGTCCAACCCCCTGCGCAATGCAGGAAACTTACAACCATCTGCCTACCCACTTCTAGCCTCAGAATGCGTCGGGCATGAAGGTGTTGTCCTCACCAGGGCTGGCGTCAAGATATCCTGAGGAGGAGCAGCTGCCATGGCCCAGGGGTCCATGGCTGCGAACCCCCACCCCACCTCCCATGCCACGCCTGCATGACCTTCCCCATTTGTTTTCTTACAGTGTTCTGCAATCCATGATCCCAGATGTCCGGCGTCATTAGAGAAAGGCTGAGTGAAACAAAGGTGGAAGGCTTGCTCTGGTCCAGCACCCAAATGCGAGCAAAGGGCTGTTTTTTAAATGCATCTGCACAAAGTTGTTACCTATTTGTCCTCTTTTGGGATTTCCACCCCAAAGAAGCATGTCAGTCCTCAGCGAGGGCCAGAGACTTCTCTGTCCTTGCCCCCACCTGGTGGAACCAGCTCCCTGAAGAGATCAAGGCCCTGCCTGAACTCCCACAATTCTGCAGGGCCTCCAAAAGGGAGCTCCTCCACCAGGCATTTGCCTGAGACCGACCAACCCAATGACATCCACAGGTCCCCCTCTCAGACACCTCCTCCATAGCCTGAACCAGTCTGACCTCTCTGGGGGGTTAACTAAGTTGTTGTTCATGTTATATTATTGTTGATCAAAACCACTGAATTTATGTTACGCTAAAACCAGTGTTGGATTATTGTTGATGTTATTTCTGACTATGTTATACACTTAGGCCGTTCCATGTACTACCCCGCAACATTATATGTAAACTGCCCTGAGCTGTATGGGAAGGGGGTATAAAAATCTAAGAAATAAAAGCAAACAAATAAAATACTATGCTTTGGTCTTTCCCAGACCTGGGTTTTGGATCAGCTTTTTGGAAAGATCACTGTCAAAGGACCTCTTCCTACCATGGAAACAACATTTTTAAGGTCCTGCAGGTACAACAAGTACAAGCACCCCTGAACTAAATCAACACCTTTAATATACAATCTGAGCATCTGTTTGCAGCTGTCAGAGAATAATCCCACCCTTGTGACACCCTCTCCAGTTGTCCTTGTTGAACACCCACAAGTTGTTCAGGTTGCACCTCCCTCCTCCAGCTCTCTTCCAGAAATAAAATCTCCAAGTGCATGTTGGATGTGCCTTGACACTTGCACATGCATGTAAATGCATGCTCCTGGAAGGAAAATGATGCACAGGGAAATAAGGGGGAACAGCCATTAAGCGAGCGAGGAAAAGTAACAAACCAAGGCTTACTCTTAAACGCTGTAACCTCATTGGCAGTGACTGTGCTGTTTCTCTCCCAGGCTCACTTGTTCAGTTAGCAAAGGTTGCTGAATGCATTTGAGTTGCTGTTATGTACAGCCCGTTCTGTTAATAATTCCAGAGGGGAATTTGGCTCTATTAAGCGTTTTATGAAACGTTCTGAAGGTTAAGCAAAAATGGTTAGGGTCAGTTTATTAACGCATCCAGAAGGCGGGGCAGGGCCAGCCACAGCAGAAAAAATGCATGCGGTGTACCACAGATCAAGACGGGCCTTCAGCAGTATGAAATCAGCAGGGCATATTGGCTACAGCATTTGACTAAGATCCGGGTGTCCTGGGTTCAAATCCACATACAGCCTGAAGTTTGCTGAGATCTTAGGACAGCCACTCTCTTTCACCCTGACCTACCTCACAGGGTTTACTGTGAGCAGAACCTAAAGGAAGGCAAAATCTTGAACCCTGCACTGTAGTCCTTGGAAGGAGGGTAAGATTAAAGCACATTAATGGAATAAAGGCAAGGAGATATCAAAAGGGGGGGATGGGTGGGAAGTGTTGTGTTCGTAGTTCTGCTGAGGGCCGAGCTTGAGATCTGAGCCAGGATCTCAACCCTGCACTGTAATCAGCCAATGCACAACTTGATCCCGACTGCTGGATCCAGTCAGTTTCAAATGAAACTGCCCAATAGCATGTGCTGGCAGGGAAGATCTATTGTGCTGCATTGTGTATAAGTTGAGGTCGTTGCTGGGTTTCTCTAGTTCAGTTGTGGTCCAGTTTTGCTTCTCTGTACCATCATGCTGGGGTCGCCATAAAGAACTGAAATGGATTCCCAGTGTCCTGGGCCTCTTCTGCACACAATAGATAATGCACTTTCAGTGCCCTTTAGAAGTAGATTATCCTGTTCTGCACAGGGAAATCCAGCTGCCAAAGCACACTGAAAGTGCATTATCCTATGTGTGCGGAAGGGGCCCTGGTCTCTGGACCCGGAGATCTAACAGCAAGAGCGGAAGAACATCCATGTATTCCATTGGCAAATGTTGAATGATGGTGACCGGCAATCGCAGAACCCTGAAAGTCTTTTCCAGGTTTGCAGTTCCACAATTCTAACACCTGGTTCTCCTTGACCAAGACAATTCCTTCGCTCGGAGCCATTTGAGCTCCCTCCTCTTTCCTCCTTGCTGGGTGCCGGACAGTCCAGGCCCAGCTTCCTTGTCCGATGCATTATCACTCCTGCGAGCAAAACATAAATACACCCCCCCCCCCGCAAGCACGCCCCCCATTTCCACCCCGTGACCCGGAGTCGTGATGAATGCAGTGAGCAGGCCTTTTGTTCCAGTGGCAGAGAATAACAGGTCTTCGATTTCTGGCTCCGGTCATTAGTGCGTTCGCTGACATTCGGCTATATTTAGCCCGTTAAGAATGTCCTTTCTGAAAAGCCTCATGCTGCATCAGAACAGAAGCACCTAGCTGCCCTGTGCATTCTCATGCAAGGAGCCTCCCAATCCCTCGCCGCCCCCACCTTAGCTAGGCTGTCAATATTAGTGATCCGGCTTGGCATTGATTTCTCTCTCTCTCTCTCTCTCTTTCTCACACACACACACACACAAAATGCCTTCAACCTACACATTGCAGGACAAATGCCCATTGCATGAGCCCTTGATAAGAGAAGTTGGTACCCTACAATCTCATTTTTAAATCTTAGATGCTTTGCTCTTGAACACCGGAAATACATAATGAGTGCTTCTGAGTGCATGCAGAGTTCTTTCCTGCTTCACCAATCCCATCACAGGGATGGAAAGACAAGAGGAAGTCCAACGTCCCTTTGCCTCTTGGTGTCCCTCCCTGAAAACAATCAATGGGGGGTGGGGAGAGGGTAGGACCATGGTGCAGGCAGGGGAACTCCAGTATATCCTAAATTCCAAGATGTGCTCTTCCGAGCAGACTACTTGTTTTTTCCTTGCCAAGGTCCATGCTGAGCAAACAGAGCTTTCCCCACAGATGCACAAAGTTGGAACATCTCCCTTTCTTGCATTATGGTGTACAAAAGGCTGCTTTCCGACGGGCACTGAAAATGGAGCTGGTTTAGTACTCATGTCTGGTTTCCTTTGATAATGATGATGTTATCAGTCGTGTCCGACCCTTGACGATTCTATAAGAAAGTCTTTGCCATACGTTTCTGTCACTGACCGCTTCTTTCAGTTGGTTCAGGGTCATCCCTGTATCGGCTTTGATCGTGTCGAGCCAGCGGATCCTTTGGCGACCACGTTTCCTTTTGCCGCTGACCTTGCCGGGCATTAATTATTTTTCTAGTGAGTCTGATCACATGATGCGTCCAAAGTAAGTGAGCTTTAGCCGTGATATCTTCCCTTCTAATACCTTAGTTGGTTTGCTCCTCTCTATAACTGTCTTGTTGGTAACTATGGCTGTCCATGGGATTCGCAGCATTCGTCTCCAACACCATAATTCGAAAGCATCTATTCTCCTCCTGTCTTCTTTCTTCAGGGCCCAGCTTTCGCATGCATAGGTTGTTATGGGGAAGACAACGGCGTTGACTAGCCAGCACTTTTGTATTAAGGCTGATATCCTGACTCTTCCATATTCGGTTCATGCCTAACATTGTGTTCCGGCCCAGTGTTATTCACCTTTTGATTTCACGGCTGCATCCACCACTGTGATTGATCATAGAGCCAAGAAAGATGAAATCATCAATACATTCTGGTTACCTTTAGGAGGAGAAAAAAAAAGCCAGGGGTGGTCCATGATGCGAGGTCCTCCCCTCCATTGGCTGCTCGATAGCAGCTCTGTAACATTTTAAACCTGCAAACTGCAACCCGTTTTAAAGAGCGGCCAGTCGCTGAGTTTCACCTAAAGGGCCAGAGAGGCAGCAAGGCCAATGAGATAAAAAGGAACACTGAAAGATACGTGTTGTTGTTGGAACGCATCGGCCTGTTTTGCCTTGGATCCTCCGTCTAGATTATTTTTTTTTAAACAAATAGATGCTTCTTGTTAAGCACACCGGTGGCCCATATGGCCTTTGCTATCTTCACAACAAAGATTCCTTTTCCCTAACCAAGGAGTCAGAACAGGGACGTGGAAACGAAGGCTTTGCTTTCATCCCTGCCCAAAGGTAACCTGCAGATTACAGAGATGGGAAGGAGGCATTTCTCCAACCAAGGCAGTGCCTCCTTTCAGCTTCTTTGTTAGGGCAAACAAGAAAAGCAAACAATTTTCACAGACCGGATGGGGGTGGATATGGTCCAGAGCCAGATCTGTAGAAGCAGACAAGGGAGTGAGATTTCCTCAATTCCCTGCACAACTGCCCGTCAAGTACATCACTGTTGTGGCTGGAGCCAAAGGCAGGGCCAGTTAGGGGTGGCCCAACTGTGGCTCTCCAGATGTCCATGGACTACAATCCCCATGAGCCCTTGCCAGGCCAATGGGCAGGGGTTCATGGGAACTGTAGTCCATGGACATCTGGAGCGCCGCAGTTGGGCTACCCCTGGCCTAGATTAACCTTTGTCCACTGTAGTGGACTTTAACCTCCTCCAGTGACCATCAGGCTATTCAAGAACAGCTTGTGTAAAAATTGGCTTGTGGGGACATAGCCCTCTGTCAGCAGTGCAGAATCTAATCCATAAATTAACAGGAAGATCTGTCTGGATGTCTTTTAAAGAATGCAAGATGAGCCCTGCCAAATTCAACCCGAGGTCCATCTGGTCCAGCATCCTCTTTCCCAGAGTGGCCGACCAGATGTTGTGTTCCGATGATGGGGCGGGAAGATATCGGGAGTGAGAAATCGAATCTTCAGGTGCTGCTTTGCTTTCATAGGAGCTCCTCTGGCGAAAAAAAAAACGTTCCTTCCCTGATACCCAACATGAGGCTGGAGGTTTTATGTTAAGCAGCCAGGCAGGTACTTCTCACCTGGCCTTACCTGTTGTCCCTGTCTAATTGCTTATCTGCTTGCTAGATACCTCACCCATTGGCTTGCTGCTCAGTCTCCCTTCCGGACATGTTTCATTCCCCCCAAACTGAAGCTCAGGTGTGTGCAGTTGATCATATCACCTGATAAATGTTTAACACATTTTAAAAATATATTAAAAATTAATTAACCCCCACCCATTTGGGAAACCCTTACAGGGCCACCCAGAAACCCCAGGGCTTCACGAAATCCTGCCCTAGAGCAAGGGTGGGTGAACTGTAGCTTTCCAGATGTCCATGGCCTACCATGACCATGAGCCATGGTAGCCCATGGCCAGTTTGCTCATCATGATAACTAATGATAACTCGTGATAACTCATCAGGAGCTCATCAGGAGCTCATGATAACTGTGGAGACTCACAGTTTGGCCACCCCCACTCTGCTCTCTGAACCTGGCCGTGGGCCTGGAGGAGTTATGTTGTGTATGTGGCCAGGCGAACGACCCTATGGAGTTCCAGGCACATGGTCGGAGGTTAGATCAGTCACCGATAGGTTCTAATAGTCAAGCTCTAAAGATCCCCCGCTGAAGGATCCAATCATTTAAAATCATTCGTGGGGGATTCAGCCACATGGTGTGTGGCCACGGCTGATCCCTTTGTCCGTTGTGTTGTGAGGGCTTGCGAGGGCTTGCAAGGGCTTTGTCCGTTGTGTGTATATAAATTGGGGTTGGGGGCAGTGGGAGGGGTTCCTCGGTGTGTTCTTGGTACACCTTGAGTCATGTTCCAGCCCCAAGAAAGAGCTGCAGCCACCCCAGCGCACGTGGTCCTTGACTCACAGGATCCACCTGTCTAATAGGTTACAAGCAGGTCCCAAACGCCACCTCTCGCCTCCTCCCCAGTTCAGTTCTTCTCGCGCAGGGGGCGCCGCCAAGAACGCGCAGCGCGATTCAGAACCCGAATCGCAGCGATGGTCAGCATCAGAATCGCAGCGCTTCAGAATCCGAATCGCAACGCGACTCAGAATCCGGATCGCAGCGCGATTCGTCTGGTCGGGACAAAAGCGGCTTCTTTTTTTTAAAGGTTTAAAAATACAAATAAATCCACGCGGCGGGGGGAACATTCGGGCGCCCCCCGCCTCCACGCCCGCTTCGGTCAAACGGAAAGAAACGCCCCCCACCCCCACCCCGGCCGAGGCGCCCCCCCCCCCCCCCGCTGCAAGCCATCCGGCCTTGCGAGGGCTTCTCCCACTCCCGCGCCTCATGCATATTGAACAGCATCTGCTCGGGAGGCGATAAAGCCCACCAATCCTTGACAAATATGGCCTAATCTTTTCAATTTCGGGGCGCAAATATTCCTTCGGAGTCCTGTTTGTCACCTAGATTAATGGCCGCGGGTCCCGTAATCCATCGGCGCGGATTCAAGTGGCGGCCCCCGGGCGGGGGGGATGCCGGGGCCCATCGGCTGCAGAGATTACTCGCCCCGGGTCTCCCCCGCCGCGTGGCTCGCCTGGGCCAGACCCCTCCCCTCCCCTCCCCTCCCCGCCAGCCCCGGCCGAGGCATCATTTGGCACCCCCGGAGGGGAGGGGAGGCGAAGAAAGAGGCTGGGGGGGGGGGAGAAGGAAAAAAAAATACTAAAATTGCCTTTTCCGTCCCCGCCTTTGTTTCATCCGGGGGTCGTGGATGCGCGCCCCTCTTTTTCCCCTTCTGTGGCTTCCTCCTTGTCGCTAGCACACGTGGACCTGCGCATCCCCCGCTCGGACCCCTTAGGCCAGGGGTGGTCAAACTGCGGCCCTCCAGATGTCCATGGACTACAATTCCCATGAGCCCCTGCCAGCGTTTGCTGGCAGGGGCTCATGGGAATTGTAGTCCATGGACATCTGGAGGGCCACAGTTTGACCACCCCTGCCTTAGACTGTTTCTGAGTGTGCCTTATCTGGATGGAAGCTTTCTAAGCACCTTGTTAGGGAGGGCTGCGTGGGTGCAAAAGCCCCCTGCCAGGTAGAGTGGCCAGCTCTGGGTTGGGGGAAGACCTGGAGACTTTGGGGGTGGAGCCGGGAGTAGGTGGGATTTGAGGCCAGGAAGGACCTCAGGGGAGGATAATGATACGGAGTCCACCTTCTAAGGCAGCCCCCCCCCCCAATCTCTGTCACCTGGGAGTGATCATATTTCCCAGGGATCTCTAAGTCCCATTTGGGGTCTGGTATCCCTACTTGCAGGTGTACGTAGGTCTCTCGGACAACATCCCTGCAAGGTAGAGGAGGTGGGGGGAGATTGGCATTGGGTCGCAAAGGGATAAATCCTAAACCAGTTTAGTCAGAACTGGGTCTTATGTTCTCTGGTGGAGCTCAGTGCCAAGAAAATGTAGTTAGGACAGCAGCTATACAGCACCGTCTTGTTCTCCAAACTCCTCACCATCTTTGTTGCCCTCCCCTGGACACGCTCCAGTTTGTCTACATCCCTCTTCAACTGGGGTGCCCAAAATGGAACACAGGACTCCAAGTGAGGCTGAACCAGAGAAGAGCAAAGGGCACCATCACCTCCCGTGATCTGGACACGATACTCCGTTTGATACAGCCCAAAATCCCATTTGCCCTTTTAGCCACTGAATCACACTGCGGATTCATGTTCAATGTATGGTCTACTAAGACTCCTAGGTCTTTTTTGCACATACTACTGCCAAGAAAAGTCTCCCAAGAGAAGCTGGAAAAGTGTGGGAAGATTAGTGAGTACATGGTCATTGGCTGTCATAGGCCACCCCTCTCTTTCACCATCCCTTGCTGGTGGGCCAGATTCTAACACGGAGATGCCATATTGCAAGGAGCAGGCTTACAACCATCCTTGAAGATCTGGTTAGGTCCTCTTAAAAGTGGATCAGTCTTAGCAGCAATTTTCTGTTTTTTCTTTATTAATGGCCTGTCCAAAATTAAAAGCCATGGCATACCACGTTCCCAGTCCAGAGGAAGTCAGCCAGTCCAGAACTACATCCTGGGAAAAAACTTTGTCTGGTTTCAGGACCTCTACTGCATGCCCTAAATCAAATCATAAATATGAGCTTTTACAGGAGTGCCAGATCACTGCCGGGGATGGATCTAGCAAAAAATATCAATTGATGGTCCACATTTTAATACTTAATCAATTAATTATTCAATGTTTGGTATTGATTAATAGATTCATACCTCCCTTCCAATCACACCCACCGGAATTATGTCAGAGTGGAACATCACGAGCATTTAGAGGTGAGCTGAATTTTGCTTTCAAGGAACATTTTTGGCAGTGCTAGATCGAGTCTGCACGGGGCTTTTTATTCACTCCCACCCTGAACAAATCCTTCCCCTCTGCACTGAATTCGATTTCCATTTTGATTTGGGGGCTCTTTAAATTTCCCCCCTGCAACATGCATGATGGATTGGTGGTGACCCTACCTTTCCCCCAAAAAACACCACCAGTATAACTGTAGATTTCTGCTTTTTGCAAATTAACTTTCTGCACTGTACCTCCAACACTGATATAGCAAGCAGTCTTCCCTGATTGGCCAGGGCGTCAGTTCAAAGACTTCCTGGCTCCCGGTTGCAAGGCTTCCCTCCCTGTTTTAAAGTGACTGCGATCCAGAAGCCCACACTTCTCTCAGCAGAGATTTGCTTCATTCTCTGAGAGGCTGCTGCTGGCTCAGGAGTCAAAAGAAAAGGAATAAAACACTAACACTGAGCTGGTCTTTCAGTGCAGCATTGCAAAAGCCCCATGAAAAGAAACCATCATTGGGGTGGAAGGGGGAGAGAGAGAAAGCCCCTTCCTGGTCAGCATCCCCAGACCCCCTTCCTTTTTGCAAATAACCTGGACACCTTCCCCCCTCCCCAGCAGGCTGGTGGCCCCCTCCCCTGTCCCCCCTCTCCTCCCCCTGCTCCCCAGACCCTTCTCAGCCACAGCACAATTTCCTGCCCAACAGCTCTGTCCCAATTTGACAAACAACAGGTGATTTGGCTAATGAGGAATAAATGAGATCCACCGGATGAGAAAAGGGGAACAGCAGCTGGTGTGAGGGCTGGATGTGCAGGTTTTATTAAAATAATAGATGGCCACATGGTTGGGATTTGAGGGCTCCGTTTGAGAACTCCCTTCTCTGCAGACCCCCCATGCCCCCCCCGCCCTCGATCAAGCACCCGCCTCCCTCTCTCTCTCCCCACATCCCTTCGCTGAAACATTTTCCAATCAGCAAATTACTGGCTGGAGAGGCCGAGAAGATCCCAAGCCATGCATAGCAAATGCAGCCCCCTCGGTATGGATGATGCTGTGTGTGTTTTTGCGCGGGTGGCTGAGGAAGGAAGGAGAAGGCCCAGCGGGTGGAAAAAGGAGATTCTGAACCAAAGGGCTCTAGGGCAGCCAGGGGTCTTCCACCATATAGACCCACAATCATAACATTGGAAGAAGAAAGCTCTAGTCGCTGGCTTCTACTGTAATAAAATGATGTTGGCCTTTCACGGGTTCCTGTTTGGTTTGGTGTTTCTGCAAAGGATGATTATCTCCGTCCCTCTGGAATCTGAAATTCCCTTAAAACACACACACACACACAAACACAAGTTTTTCCAGACTTTTGAACATGGTTGGGCAATGTGGGGGACATGTGAATGACAATCCCTAGAAACAGGGCCATTTAATGGATATTGCTTGATTGGGGAGAGCTTTCCTTTTCCGGGAAACAGATGTGTGTTGGTAGAGTAAAGAACCCAATGAAGTGCCTCCTGATTAAAGAGTAGATGAAAGTTTAGGAATTAATATACTTGATAGTGTGGAGTAGAGATAGAGGTAGGTCCCTAAGCACAACTCTAGCTGAGAGAGACAGAGAGAGACAGAGACAGAGACTAAATTGTGGTTTCTGAGAAGAAGCAGAAACTTGCCCCTAAGGGTAGCAGTCTGGAGACAGACAAGGAATGACGCTTAACAGGAGAGAATATCTTGACCTCACTATCCTACATAATGATCTTCTTGTTTCCCCTTTTAGGGTCTTTCCTCCTTCTTCTCTGTACACCTGTTCCAACAGTGTAGGGCTGAGGATGGATGGATGTTGGAGGCTCAGTTACCTTTATGGACCTTTGATACTAATAGACCCAAATTATATGGCTTAAAATACAAAATATAAAGTATATAAAATATAAGAATTAGATAGTGGGCTGAAGATTTTGTTTGTATCCCTGGAAAAAAAACCAATCTGTACACCGCCCGTGGCGCCGCGGGCGCCACGGACTATATAAAGGAGTAAGGGGTTGTGGGGAGGAGTTAGGGCGGGACCAGTCCGGGATAAAAACTTGGAGGGGTCCAATCAGGAGCCGCAAAGCAGCTCCTGATTAGACCCCTCCGAGTGCCACTCGAGGGCCAAGTGGCCAATTGGGAGGTGCGCATAGCGCACCTCCCTATTGGCCACTTGGCCCGCCCTGGACTCGCTGCCCACATCCACCATTTCCCCACTTGCTGCCGAGCTGGACGCATCTCCAGCAGGAGCTGCGCCTCCTCCTCTCGCCAGCGGGCCGCCTTGCCGCCCGCTGACACACTTGCCTGCCGCCTACCAGCCGCCGCTTTCACTTGCCACGCTGGCCCAGTGCCAGCCGCACTGCCGCCAGAGCCGCAAAGCGCCACCTGACGCCTCAGCCCGCCGCAGAACCCACCGCCGCCGCCCGGTGGGAATGAGCCGCCCGGTGGGAATCGCCCCCAGAAGCTGTCGCCGCCGCGTGAGCCCTGGGAGCCGCCCGGCAGCCTCACTCCTGTCGCCAGGGCGGGAATCGTCTGCAAAAGCCGCCGCCGCCCCAGCCGCAGGAGCCGCCCAGCGCCCTCGCTCACTTACACAGGCCGGGAATCGGCCCCACAAGCCGCCGTTGCCGCCGCCCGAGCCCCGGGGGACGCCCACCAGCCTTGCTCCCTTCACCAGCCTGGGAATCGGCCCCAGAAGCCGCCGCAGCAGCCAGAGGCCCAGGAGCCGCCCGGCAGCCACAGCCAGAACACCTACCGGCTCCTCAATGACCTCCAGCAGCCCCAGCTCAACGCCAGGCTCCTGGTAAGTGATCTGGGCCCAGTGGCGCCGCTACCAGGGCCTCCCTGCCACGACAGGCTAGCGCCCATTGTATTTAAGACATACAATGGGCTTTTTTACTAGTTCAGAAATAAGTTTACTTAGGAAGTAATATACGAAAACGAGGTTTTTATACCTAGGAACTCATTCTGAACAAAGCTTTTTGCCCTCGCCAGCTTGGAAATTTCTTTCTGTTTATTCTCCTAGAGATAGTGGCAGAGCCCTCCCCTCCATGACTTTCAAGACTCTTGCCTGGAGTGGGAAGGAATCCACCTCTCCAGACTAGGAAATCAAATCTGAATTTGACCCAAAGAGCTGATTCCATTTGAAGGTATTAATTGATGTAGAACACAGGTGACCAAACTGTGGCTTTCCAGATGTCCATGGACTACAATTCCCATGATCCTCCACCAGCACGTGCTGGCAGGGGCTCATGGGAATTATAGTCCATGGACATCTGGAGAGTCACGGTTTGGCCACCCCTGATGCAGAGAGCCTGGAGTGAAATCAAAGCCATGTCTTTCTTTCTGCTGTCATTAAGCTTAGCTTTCAATTGCAAGCATCTAGATTCTAGACCTTATTTTTGTGGGCAGAGTTTAAATAGGCAAGGAGGTCAAGGAATAAGTTAGTTTTATTCAGGGGAGAAACAAATTTGGAAGGAAGAGAAGAGATGGACAGGCCTGTCTGACTAACTGCTGTTCTTCTGGAGGCAATGGGGAGGAAGTGCACTCAAAGGGACAGGAAGTCTTCAACTGAGCCAATCGGGGCACAGGAAATAAGCGAGTGTATTAGGTCAGAGCAATCTTTCTCAACCAGGGTTTTCTTGACAACCCTGAAACGGTTTTCCAAATTGGTAGGAATTAATTAATCTTTAATATATATATATATATATATTTAAATTTGTTAAATATTTAGCAGGTAATATGACTATATACGGTCATGTTGACCTGCCCTCCCCCTCGCAAAAGGCCAGCGATGGGCCTGGAGGGGGTGGGAGGGGAGGGGAGGGGCCATGGTTGGGCATGTCCACAGCTTTGCTTCCCAGCCTTATTCTGCACAATTGCAGTCATCATCATCAATTACATTTCTATACTGGCCTCCCAGAATGGCTCAGGGCGGTGTACGTAACACGAGTAAGAATTAACAATGAAGAGAGTGGAGGGGAAAGTATCATTTCAAATCATCCAGTCTCACAAAGTTTCCTGCAAGGAGAGGGATGGGGTCTTCACCTCTCTCTCAGGAATGAGAACCATCACTGTCCTTTTAAAAAAGTTAAGAATGAGAGGATACATTAGTACAGGGGTAGTCAACCTGTGGTCCTCCAGATGTCCATGGACTACAATTCCCATGAGCCCCTGCCAGCAGTTGCTAGTTATGGGAGGAGGACCACAGGTTGACTACCCCTGCATTAGTAGACCATACCAACTTTTTTTTTGACACACATGGAAATGCACTCTTGATGTAGAATTAGGCAAAAGCTGAGAACGGTGGCCTCAGATAATACGTATTTTAACAGGGGTAGTCAAACTGCGGCCCTCCAGATGTCTATGGACTACAATTCGCTGGCAATGGTTCATGGGAATTGTAGTTCACGGGCATCTAGATGAACTTGTGGGTTTCCAGATGTCCATGGACTCCAATTCCCATGAGCAAAATTATAGGCCACAGACATCTGGAAAGCCACAGGTTGGCCACTCCTGGCCTAGACTGCCTCATAAGGTTGCTGTGAGAATAATATGAACCACAGATGTTCTCTTCTTGGAATCTGGGTGGGATAAAAATGGAATGGATTTCATACGTTCCTGAAAGGAAGAAAAAGAAATCCTTAGAGATCGTGGATCACTTCAAGGGAACGGCAACAAAAATGGCAGCAGGAAGGGAGGAGAGAAAAAATGGTTGGGAAAAGTTAGTTGACTTGAAACCTCACCAGAATGAGGCTCATTGGGAGAAAGTTTCGAGTCGAGTGTGGCAGAAATTAGAAAAAAACAACACCCTGTTCTCCATCTCCAGTGTGTTTCAGGGGTCAACCCACCTCCCCCTGCCGTGCCTGTTCTAAAGTCCTTCCGTTTCATTATCATTCTGTCAAGCAATTAAATGTAGTATTATCTTATTTATTTTGGCTTGCCTCCTTGCTGGTCCCCTGCTGTAAATTAAATGATTGCTGAGTTAGATTAACAGAAAGCATATGTGGAAATTACCTTTTAATTTCTTAATTACATTGCGCTCACCTGCCGCTCAACCCGCCCGTATGCAAGAGTGTGATGTTAATTTCCATTGATACATTATCTTCATTCGACAAATTAGGTTCCCGAGAAAGAGAGAGCATGGAGGAATTCATCGCTTCCTTTATCATGGGGGAACTGATGGGGCTTTCCTTCGATCTGTGCCTAGAAGGGAGACCCTACAGAGGGTCAAGGAGGATATTCGATTGAACACAGTCAGGCGGTGCCTTGACACGGGTGGTCTTGTTCCCCCCAAAGGTGACTGTTTCGTACATTTTGATTTCACTGCTGCCATAAGGAGCTCAGAAACTGTCCACATGGCTTCCCCTTGTCCTATTGTGTTCACAAAATGACCACCGCTTAGGTGGAGAAAAAGGATGGGGCTCAACGCTAGCCAATGAAGTGGGACCTGGACCCAGGCACAGCAACTAAACCACACTGCTGGACTTTGCACCAATAGATCCTGCAAGAATCAAAACCATGGTTTCATAGGCATAGACTTTTTGTAGACCCTGAGAGTCCGCTTGGTGTAGTGGTTAAGAGTAGCGGCCTCTAATCTGGAGAACCGGGTTTGATTCCACCCTCCTCCACATGAAGCCAGCTGCGTGGCCTTAGGTCAGTCACAGTTCTCTCAGAGCTCTCTCAGTCACACCTACCACATAGGGCAGGGGTAGTCAAACTGCGGCCCTCCAGATGTCCATGGACTACAATTCCCAGGAGCCCCTGCCAGCGAATGCTGGCAGGGGTTCCTGGGAATTGTAGTCCATGGACATCTGGAGGGCCGCAGTTTGACTACCCCTGACATAGGGTGTCTGTTGTGGGGAAAGGAGGGGTAGACGATTGTAAGACACTTTGACATTAGGGGATGCTAATGTAGAGATTGGTTACCACTTGATCCCCGAATATCGATTGGAATTGGAAGCATTGTGGTCCTTGAAAATTAATCGGTATAAATACATTATTTCAAGTGCACATTGTTACATGAACGACAAGTCTAATCGAAGGATTCAGAGATACTGAAGAAGACGAATTGCAATGCTGGAAAAGATTTATATAATCCGGGACTCGTTTTGACTCTGGCACATTCCTAATAAATATTACAGAACTTTAGCAATCATAAGGATGGCCTTTTCAGCTTCTCTTTGCGATGTTCAGGAGCAAGGCAGAGAAATGGATTTACTCTTGAATCTTTGTTGCCCTTTTTGTTAAGGTCTTCTACGGACATCTGCATCTTCTAACCTCTCGGCACTGTTTTTTATGGCGTTTTCCATTTTGCTGCTTTGATTGTTTTATGATTACATTGCTGCTGACGTGTGTCATCATTCTGCCCTTCTGCATTTATCTGCAGGCTCCAAAGGGACTCAGTGGATCTCCCCTCCTGCCACATCCATGGGGAAGAAGAGATAGGAAAGCTGGAATTCCCCCGAAGTAGCTTAACCATCTTTTAGAAACCGACTCTCAATATTGTTAGGTTGCTCTGTCCATGAAGCAAATGCTCGTGGCGTCTTACAGATTAAAATGTAAATTATCGCATCTGTAATACGCCCCGAGATCAACAATACGTACAGCAAAATATACAGTAAGGCAGGAGATTAAAAGCAGCAGGTAAAACAGTTTGGATGAGCGCAGTGGATAAAAAGAGCAGATAAATAACAAGGTTGCTCAAACTCTTCAAGGCAATTCCAGAGCAGTAGGCAAACAGCAGCTAAAACGTTATAGGACATGCTCTATGAGCAGATATAATGGAAGGCTGCATATGTTGCTGGAGGGAATGAGTCACTTTGGGTGAACAACAGGGATTTACCTGCCATCTGATGGATAGCAGATCGGGTGCCAGCCAAACCACCCTAGGGAGGGCATCCCCATAGCTGGGCACCACCACAAAGAAGACCCTGTTTCTAGTAGCCACATGCCTTACAGGGTGTCGAGGGCACACATATTACAGCTTTTGGCCCTAGAGGACGGGCAGACACACAGGAGAACATTCTTTTAAATCAGGGGTAGTCAACCTGTGGTCCTCCAGATGTTCATGGACTACAATTCCCATGAGCCCCTGCCAGCAAACGCTGGCAGGGGCTCATGGGTGTTGTAGTCCACGAACATCTGGAGGACCACAGGTTGACTACCCCTGTTTTAAATAGCTGTATCCCTTTGGCTCTATATGTTTCCCTGTGTGGGCAATCTTCCTGCAGGAAACAGGATTGCAATCATGAAAACAAGATGGTGGGAAGGGAGTACCTTTATTACCCTAATTTGTATCCCATTCTTCTTCCAACTGTATTTGGTTGTGACACAGATGTAACAGAATTGATTTTTGCTATATATTCCCTGTCATGTAAGAAGTTCATAGTCTGACGTAGGGTGCTTGCACTCGAAAGCCCACGCCTTGAATAAATCTTTGTTGGTCTTAAAGGCGCTCCTGGACTCTGATTTTAACGTGGAGTTTGTTTCCATGAAAGGCGGCTCCCTCCCAGCCCATTGCTGCTGCCGGGGCGCTGGCCAGGGTGCTGAATACTCTATCACGGCCTTGAAGCTGTCCCAAAGAAAGCCCAGCGTCCGGCCAGCCGGGTCGTTCCACTTTTGCAACGGGAATCTGTGCAAACTGCCTAACACTTCCCAGTCCCTCGACAATCCCTTACCATCACGGGGCTGTCTGCTCAGCATGTGAGCTCAGCACAGCAGGGCTGGCCAAACTGTGGCTCTCCGGATGTCCATGGAGGGCTACAATTTGGACACCCCTGGTCTAGAGCAATTCCACACGTCTCATCTGGGCTGAAATGACGTGCCTCATCCCCAAACTGATGCTCCTGTCTGGACACACCTCCAGTTGCTGAGAGCTATGCTGAACATGAGAAGGCTTCAGCACGGTGGGAGGTGCCCCAAGTGAGGCTCTTCCCCATGTCACATTCAAAAGAGTAATGCTGGCATGTGGAGGACCTGCAGTGCGGGCCACTATGCCCAGGCTTCTCATTTGACTTCTTGCCCAGACTAGGGACCCTGCTAAAATCCCCCTTCCCGATCCATCTCTTATTGTAGCACAGAGTCCTTGAGCAACTCTGCTGTATAAGCCCCAGACTGGCAGATTGGTGGGGGGCATCTGCTCATGCATCTCATTTGACTTTGACAGTGCTGCAGTTCTTGCATTGCACAGGTATAAGGTGAGATGGCCTAGATGTCTGTGTGCATTTTACGCCTTACCTCCAAACAAAAATACAACTCTGTGCAACTGCATTTGTATGTATCTGGCATCCCAGTTTCAACTTGGCTTTCACTTCTGTCTCTCTTGACTGTCAATGTTGGGATGGTACTCTTATAGAAAGGAACCTGACTTATTGCTTACTGTAATTCTTTAAAGCATCACAGGCCAGAAGTTGCTGTGCTTGTGCCAGCGGCTGCCATCACTGTGCCAGATATGATGTAACACCACTGCAGCACATGAGCCAAGGTTTTAATGCTGCCAGAGGTAGGTGTGTGACACTCCTACAAGACATATGGGGGCACTGGAAAGAGAGAAGAGACTTAAGGAGGCCCAGGGAAGCCGAACCAGTGAAAGCCAAGACTAATAGGTGGATGCATGGAGAGGAGCAGTAGATCTTCAAAGAGGGTGGCCAATTGCCCAAAGAAGGGAGGACATGCACTTCACCATCTCCGATGACAGTCTGCATGCCAGACAGTTTCTAGCTCCAATGAACCCCCTAGAACCTGCTTCATGTAGTGGTTAAGAGTGACAGATCTAGACAACTGGGTTAGACTCCTCACTCCTCCATGTGCAGCCAGCTGGATGACCTTGGGTCAATCATAGTTCTCCTAGAGCTCTCTATCTATCTACCTATCTGAGTGTCTGTTGTGAGAAGAGGAAGGATCGGCGATTGTGAATTACTTGGGACTTCCTCTTCCTCTTCTTGTTCTTCTTGTTCTTCTTGTTCTTCTTGTTCTTCTTCTTGTTCTTCTTCTTCTTCTTCTTCCTCCTCCTCCTCCTCCTCCTCCTCCTCCTCCTCCTCTTATTATAATTCTATATTCTGAGTCTGAGTAAGGAACTACAGACAGGAATGACAGAACTACAGACTCAGGTGTCTGACTGACTTGAGACAAGGGGTGGTGATGGCAGGGTTGTGCCTTCTGAAATCTTTATTAGGGACACTCTTGGTGGTGGAATGTATTAAGTCACAGTTGACTTATGGCAGTCCCCAAAGGTTTTCAAGGCAACAGATGAACCAAGACGGTCTCCATTTCCTGCCTCTGAGAGAGGCTCTTACATTCCTGTTGGTGCTATTGATTTATTAACAAAACGGGTATCCCGCGTATAGTATAAAATTACATTTTAAGCCAATTGCAATCCGCCCACCTAAGCACACATCATTAAAAAAATTTAAAAAACCAAGTTAAAATATGCATAAGACATAAAGACAGCCATTAAAACACTGGTTTGGAAGAAGGGGTTACCGAGGGAATGCCAAATGAAACAAACAAACAAAAAAAGCCCACTGGTGGAAAATTTCCTTGGGAAGAGAGTTCCAGAGCTTGGATGCCAATGCAAAAAAGGCCCTCTTCCATGTTGTTACCCTCCTAATGTCTGAAGATGGGGATCCCAAGCATTCAAAGATGACCATGTGGTCAGGTAGGTTCATAATGGAGTAGGCGCTCCTGTTAGACTTAAAGAATGTCTAGTTGTTTGGGCAGGCAACCAAGGAGAGCCAGTTTGGTGTAGTGGTTAAGAGTGCGGACTTCTAATCTGGCATGTCAGGTTCGATTCTGCGCTCCCCCAAATGCAGCCAGCTGGGTGACCTTGGGCTCGCCACGGCACTGATAAAACTGTTCTGACCGAGCAGTGATATCAGGGCTCTCTCAGCCTCACCCACCTCACAGGGTGTCTGTTGTGGGGAGAGGAAAGGGAAGGTGACTGTAAGCTGCTTTGAGCCTCCTTCGGGTAGAGAAAAGCGGCATATAAGAACCAACTCTTCTTCTTCTTCTTCAAATACCTTGCATGACTATACTCGATTGAAGACATGGCTATTTTTATTCCTTTCTCCTCCTCCTCCCATAACTATCTATTGTGGAGGTTGTCCCTGACATATCTTAGGTTTTTATGTACCCAGCTCTTCCCCCCCCCCCAGTAGACTTCCTTGCTATTTCTGAGCTGGCATTAAAACTCCCCAATGACTCAACAGAACTGGGGCACGAGATAGAGCCGAGGAAAGCTTATATCTGAAGTGAGAGGAGGGAAGGGGAAGCGGAGTACATTTGCGTAAAACACCCTTGGCGTAATTAAGTGGCCTTCGTCTTCTTCTTCTTCCTTTTTTTTTATTATGATTATGATTTAAAAATCCGCACTGTCTCTCATTCACAGCGGGGAGTCACATTTTACTTTAATTGCCTGTGTTTGAATCAATTTAGTTTCAATTATCACTTTCTTATAGGTGTTACTGAGAGGCTGGGCCTGCCTCCGGCAGCCTGGTTTGCATCGCTCCCCGTTCTTTCTCCTAGAAATCCGGCATGTCCAGGCAGGGCCCAGTTCTCCCCAGGCAGGCCGGTCAAAGCCAGTCTTCTGTTCCTCAGCTCCGGGAAATGTCTGTAAGGCTTCCACCACCCGCGGGATGACAGATGGAGTGAAGATAAGATAGGGAAAGAGGCACGTCATTTGCTTGTTGCAATGGAAGATCATACTAGAGGTTGAGGCAACATGGCATTGTCATAGATGGCATGCATGAGCTATGGTGTTTCAGGTTCACTGAGATCCCAGGTTAGGCTAAAAGGTTATGGTGGGCCCAAGGACACCAAGTGAATTTCCTAGTGGAGCGGGACTTCAAATCCAGAGCTTAATTTTAATTGCTGGTGGTGTCGGTGTCCGAGATCAGGGGTAGTCAACCTGTGGTCCTCCAGATGTTCATGGACTACAATTCCCAGGAGCCCCTTCCCACTGGGGGAGGATGGGGGGAGGGGTAGGACGGTCATCTCCAGATTGGGAGATTCCTAGCAGATTGGGGAGGATGGGGAGCTCAGTGGAGTATCCGGCCAATGAGCCTCCCCCCTCCAAAGCATGTGCTCTCTCCTGGAGAACTGATGTCCATAGACCAGAGCAGGGGTAGTCAACCTGTGGTCCACCAGATGTTCATGGACTACAATTCTCAAACGCTGGCAGGGGCTCATGGGAATTGTAGTCCATGGACATCTGGAGGACCACAGGTTGACTACCCCTGGTCTTGAGGCAAACTATAATTCTGGGAGATCCCCAGGTCCCATATGGAGGCTGGCATCCATGCTAAGCTGAAGAAGGATGGAAGGAGGGATCGGGACAAAGACAAGAGGGGGCTGGCTCAGGTGTTTTGCAAGAGAGGTGCAGGCATAAGGGGAAGGGGTAGACCGGTTTACCATGGCCACAGGGCAGATGAAGAACAGCCTGCCCCTCTGGAAGGGAATGTCAGCAAGCCTTGGCTCTGGCTTGGGAGGAGATGGGTGGGGATGAGGGTTGAGGGGAGAGGCCAGATTCCCCGTCCCTGCTCCTCCCAGGTGGCCTTGGCCTGCTTCTTCTCCCGCAACCCCGGCAAGCCGGCGGTGTCTCCGACCCCCTCAAAAGCTCCGCACCCAACGCTGATTAGATCGCTGTCGCTGGGGACCCCGGAGGTTAATTGCCAGTCTCTTTGTGTTCCGCCCGGCGAGGAGCCCCAGCATGGTTTGAGGCTGGATTATTCTCGGGCTTTGAGCACAGCCGTGTCTTGTCTCGGCCGGCCAAAGAGGAGTGCTTAACAAGTATTAAGAGACACAAATAATTCTCCCTTTCTCCCCGGCCTTTTCTTTTCACTCTTTCTCTTTCCTTGTAAATCCTGCTTAGCACAGCTGAATAGGCCAATGGCTTCACACTGCACCTTTATTCAGGGCCAAAGTGGCTGTGGATTACCTCCTCTCCCCCCACGCCCCGCCCTCATGTTTTCTTGCTCAGCATTTGTTCTCGGAAGAAGGGAGTAAGGGCAGCTTAGAGGGGGGCCGGGAGGGTGGGGTTCCCCATTTAAGGGGATCTCGGCCTATTCAGGGCAACTTGTCCGGAGCTGGGCATCCTTTGTTGGCCTGCCATTCTTCAAATGATTTCTTCACTCCAGTAAAAGCACTTTAATTCCTTTTTAGATACCGAGAATCCGTCCACCTCCTGTTTGGCCCCCCCTCGTCCACCCCCTGCCACCTTCCACACCCCTCGTTCACTTTCTCAGCTCCTTTAGCGAAAGTCTTCCTCCAAACCACCAACAAAGACACCGCCAGGAAGAAAGAAAGAAAGAAAGAAAGAAAGAAAAAGAAAGAAAGAGAAAGAGAAAGAAAGAAAGAAAGAAAGAAAGAAAGAAAGAAAGAAAGAAAGAAAGAAAGAAAGAAAGAAAGAAAGAGAAAAGTAAGCTGGGGGGGCGAAGGGTCATATCTTCTGGATGTGTCAGGCAGAAAAATGAAGTGAGGGAGAGAGAATAAGGTCATACAGACTCTACCCATGAACGTCCATAATGCTGAGAATGAAATAAGCTTCTGAATTATACAGAACTCTTCTTCACAGCTGTAGCTGTGTAGTGGTCATAATAAATTCTTGGGGGATGAACATGGAACTCTTTCAGCTCCTAGGGTTGTTTTAACCAATCATTGTGAGAATACGTTTTAAGCCCGGAGCCGCGAGTGTCATTGAATGTGGCTGAGAAAGCAGGAGAGAGACAGTTTTAATTAAATCAGATGTACATTTTTAGAAGGATTTGTGGGCTAGAAGAAGGTAACAAGAAAGGGGATCTCCCCCCCTTCCCTATTTTAAACTGGTGACCTTTTATTAATTTCTGTAAGTAGTACTACATGTTCACTTTAAATAAGCTCTGAAACTTTACAATACTTTGATAGTGTTTGGTATTACTCATGCTTCAATATGTTATTTTCATTGTAGTTTATCTTGTTCAGGCCATTTGAATTTCTTGTGCTTTGCCAAATTACTTTCTCACAGTCCTTTGACTTCCTCCTGTATATTTACTGGAAACAATAAAATACGTTTCTTTTTTTTTTTAAGTCAATCATTCAGTTTTGTCAATGCAGAGTTTTCATTTGATTGGTACATGCTGGAAAAGCAAACCTGATTTAATTCACGCTTTGAGGGGGAATAGCTTGAAACAAAGGAATATAGGAGTTTCAGCAGGGTGTCCGTATGCGAGAGAGAGAGAGAGCAAGAAAGTATATTGGATAATTACCCACACAAATAGGGACATCCACTGTCATGGTGGGCACTAAGGGGGAAAGCAGGAAACTGTCTCACAATGAACAGAACACTCTAGGAAGCCCAAAAGACCACTGAGAGGAGGACACTGGAGGAAGAGGACAATCATTGAGTATGTCAGTAATGATACTCTTCTTTGGAAGAATGTTAGCTTCTTTTTTTTAAAGCACAAAGGCAAATTTCTAACCGGGGTGGTTGTAAGAATTTAAAAAATATATATATACTGCATTTCATACCCTCCCTTTTCCCCCCACGGGGATGAAAAGCGATTACAAAAATACATATATAATTTAAATAAACGAACAAAATACAAGCAAAATAAAAGGTACATTAGACATACTTGGCTAGTCTTGAGTTGGTCCCTTAGGGCAGCCTGTCTCAACTTTTTAACCATTGAGAGACCCTTAAAACATTCATCAGGCTTCGAGAAACCCCAGAAACGGCATGATCGTACAGAATATGGTCGGGAAGCAGAGCTGTGGACATGCCCACCAGGGACCCCTCCAGGCCCATCATTGGCCATTTTGGGAAGGAGGGGGCGGCGGATCCACATGACCACATATGCCTATGGTCATACCACCTGCTAAATGTTTAACAAAATTTAATAAAATACATTAAAAATTAATTAACTCCCACCCATTTTGGAAACTCTTCCGGGCCCATCAAGAAACCGCATGGTTTCCTGAAACCCTGGTTGAGAAAGCCTGCCTTAGGGCCACCGGCTTGCATTCCTACCCACGTCCAGGATTGACGTACCTGCAATGGGACCGTGGAGACATTCAGCCTGGATCTTACAACCCGCTGGTGACCATCCTCCCACAATTCCTTTCTGCCATGAGCTCTGCTTGAAAGGGGGCATGCAGGACCTACTGCAGTGTCAGGTCTAGGAGGCGGTGGGTCAAAAAGATCCCCTGTGGTTCTTGGAAGAGCTTCAGTTTCCCCCCATCCTGAGTAGCAGAGAACAGAATGAATGAATGATACAGAAAACCATTGAGAAACCCCGGGGTTTCATGAAACGCCCTGCCGAGAAATCCTGCTTTGCAAAAAGAATGCCAAGGACTCACAGCAACCAGGGTTTGGGCTGCAGAAGCATTGTGGTTTATTAAGCAGCATGTCAATCGTCAGTAATCTTACAGGGTCTGTTTTCACTTATGCAAGAGGCCTTGCTTATGCTGGCGGTTTGTGGCTCTTCTGCTCTGGCTGATGACCCCATTTTACTCTTTCTGCAGAAAAGGTTGCTGACCCCTGCCATGGGCCAAGCTCAAAGTGGCATATAAATCAAGTTCAAAACATCATTTCTCACCCTAGTTTGAAAAACTTTGGCTAACAGAGGTAGTAGTTAGTAGCTGAACAAAACCTTATTTGTTGCAGGGCATTGGACACATGCTTGATTTGCTTTATAATAATCATTGCATGCCCCACAACCTTCATATGCATCGAGCTCATGCGCTCAAATGGTATGAGATCATTAACATTACTGTTAATTGTAATGTGTTTTATGTGATGGGTGTTTTTGTCTTGTCAAAAATTGTGAAAAAATAAATTAACAGGGGCAGGTTTAGAAGAAGAGGAAGAAGAAGGGTTGGTTCTTATACGCCACTTTACTCTCCCTGATGGAGTCTCAAAGTGGCTTACAATCACCTTCCCTTTCCTCTCCCCACAACAGACACCCTGTGAGGGAGATGAGGCTGAGAGAGCCCTGATATTACTGAAGAACAATTGGTTCTTTTATGCTGCTTTTCTCTCCCCAATGGAGTCTCAAAGTGGTTTACATTCGCCTTCCCTTTCCTCTCCCCACAACAGACACCCTGTGAGGGTGGTGAGGCTGAAAGAGCCCTGAGATCACTGCTCGATCATTGCAGCTTTATCAGTGCCGTAGCGAGCCCAAGGTCACCCAGCTGGCTGCATGTGGGGGAGTGCAGAATCAAACCCGGCTCGCCAGATTAGAAGTCCACACTCTTAACCACTACATGAAACTGGCTCTCCACCTTTAAGAAGGAAATTGCTGTTTGTTGGTCGGTAGCAGTGCTGAGCCAAACAGCTAGATCACATGCAGAGCTATGCCTGTCTCTGCCTGCTAACTTTACTTAGATGAGGTGTGCCATTCTGTTCCACATAATATAACTCTGGTAAAGGCTTGGAGGAAGACCGTGTCTCGTGGCTTAAGTGCCACTCAGCGCTTAACACCCACTCAGGGTGTCTGTCCCACCCCTGAGTGCCTCCTTCTCCAACTGGCTTGCCTGTCTGTCCAGCGGCCAGCCAATTGCCTTCCCTCCCCCATCCCTGACCACCCCCTCCTCCTTCCACTTCCCTCTGAGGCTCGGAGGCTGCAGATCCCTGCCGCGTGAGAGCTGCCCCTGCTGGTGAGTTCCCTAACAACTGCCTGCAGCCTTTCCAGGTCCTGGGAGGAGGGAAACGCCATCTGCAGAATTCTTCCACCCCCCTTCTCAGTCTAGCACCTGTAGTATTCTTGAATGCAATGGGCTTGGCCCCTAGTCTAAGACATTTCTATTTTACAGGCCTTCGAGAGGATGAACCATTTATCCTGGGAACCTGTTCAGATGTGAGGTTTAAAAATGAGTTTTATTCCTGTGTGGTTTTATTATGTGCAGCCAGTATTCTCTTGTAAACGGCTTTGTGTAGAAAAGTGGAATATATACATCGTTTTTCAAAATCGATAATAACATCAAAAATTGTATTGTGTGTGTTTTTAAAAACTTGTTTTATTGGATTTTTTTTTGCGGGGGGGGGGGGGAAGGGAATTGCTGTTATAAGCCACTGTGTAGGCCACAACTGGCTGGGAAAAAGGATTAGGAGGAAAAGGATAAGCAAAAAAAAAGAAAGAAAGAAAGAAAGAAAGAAAGAAAGAAAGAAAGAAAGAAAAAGACAAGAAAAGACACTCTCAAAGGATCCTAGAGGTTGAAAGTGGTCTTTTGTCTTTCCTAAATGCCTGTGAAGTAGTATTTAATTTATTTACATCCCACATTGAAGAAAGACCAGAAGTGGCCAACAAAGAAATATTATATACAGATGTGTACAATTGGGTTCTGGATTTGTTATTTCCTCTGATACAGACTCAATACCTGTTAATGCAGTGGTCCCCAACCTTTTTATCACCGGGGACCACTCAACGCCGGGGACCACTCACCGGGGACCACTCAACGCCAGGGATCACTCACCGGGGACCACTCAATGCCTTTTACTGAGGCCCGGTGGGGGGGAGGGTAGTTTACTCCTCTACTCTCAACCACTGCCCTAACGCTCTCTGATTGCTATGGTAATGTTTAAACATCCCTTCAAAATAAGATACAGACATGCCACAACAATGAAGTGTGTTGTAAAGGGCTGGGGGGGGATGAAGTAAAGGGCCGGGGGGGGGAAGAAGGCGTCCTTCGGGGCCCACCTCCAATTAGTCGAAGGACCACATGTGGTCCGCAGCCCACAGGTTGGGGATCGCTATGTTAATGGACAGACCAGATCTATCAAAAGGATCTGAGACTCTATGATGTGGAATGGCTGGGTGCTCATAGTGTCCAAAAAGGTGGCTGTGGGTCAGGTAGACGTAGGGAATGGACTTCCTCCTCTATCTTCCACTCTTTCTGGTCACTGATGAAACCGGCCAAATAATTCAACTCTAGTCACCCTTTAAAAAAGGAGTTTATGCAAGGACCGAAGTTGTGCCAGAATATAGAAGATGTGCATTTGAATGAACCTCCCATTGGAAGCAATGCCATGCAGAGAGATGACTCAATGCTCATTTTGATAGATACCAGATTCCTCATTGTGGTTCCTGACTCAGTAAGTAAACATGCAGGAAGTGTCCTTCGAACCATGAATGCATGCTTATGCGTGCAGCTCTAAGACGGGTTGACTCAGTCATTGCTTCTAAATCAAAACAGATAATTTTTATAAAACCATGCCTTGATTTAAATTCAGTGGAGCCAGTAGGATTGCCTGGGCCAATTCTTGAGATTTGGGGAGGGTGCTTGTGGAGATTTGGAGAGGGCCTTCACCTGGAATCTCTGATAAATTGCACAGTCCGCTCTCTAAATCCTCTGTTTCCTCCAGGGGAACTGATCTCTGCAGTCTTGAGATCAGTTGTAAGCCCAGGAGAAGTTGAATTCCTGCCTGGAGGTTGGCCACCCTAAGACCAAGTGAGGCCCAGAACAAAGGGCGTTTGGGAGCTAGATCCAGACCCTAGTTGGCCATCTACAGTGTAGACTATTTGTAGCCTTGTCTCCAGAGCATTTGGCGAGCGTACTCCAGATCAATTGGTAATACTTTGTCATCCTCCCAAATGAGAAAGTTTCCCAGCTTGCTGGATTTTCAGATACCATAGAAGGGTTTGGGGAGCCCCTTTCTTTCCCCCCACTTCTCCCGTCCTATATAATTAAGTCTAGCCTGAATCTCTTCCCGTCCGTCTTCTAGCGCGTTGTTTGAGATCTTTAATGAGCTCGGAGACTTTAATGACTCCATAAAATATTCAATAAGTACTGCTTACTTTGGATGATTTCCTTCAGAACTCGGTCTCACCTCCCTTCCGACTCATCAGCAGCTGCTCCCTGCTCTCGGCTCCCCTCTCCGGCTGCCGTTATCTTGCTTCTCAGGAAGATCTGCTGTGATGACAGGCTCAGATGTTGAGGAATTGGGGTGGGGGCGGGGGGGGGGGAGGGGGAAGGATGTTTGACTACAAATAAAAGCCTGTGTGGTTAAGGCCCATCCCAGGCCTCCTCCCAATCTGGCACTGTTTGCTCTGCAAACAGTGCTAATTCAGCCGAGGTCCCTCCCTTGGATTCAGGCAGTGGCTGCAGCCCTTGCCTTGCCATCCCCAAAGCCCAGGCTCCCAGACCTGTCACTCATGGCTGGAGATTCCTCTTGCCCTCATAGGCTCTTGTGGAAAGGCTGGATGTAGAGTCGAATGGAACACAGTCGAGCCGACGCAGAGTTTTCAAGCAACTTAAGCCAATGTGGAAGTAGACGATGTGGGCACCCCTTCGATTTGCCAGACTGAGACTCTTGGAGTGGGGCCCTGGCAGTGTCATAGAATCATAGAATCATAGAGTTGGAAGGGGCCATACAGGCCATCTAGTCCAACCCCCTGCTCAGCGCAGGATTAGCAGGATTAGTGTCATGGAGTGGGGCCCAGTGATATCCCCCTTACAGAAGCTCTCTGAGTTCCGCAGGGCCTGCAAAACGAAGCTCTTCCACCAAGCGCTTGTCTGAGGTTGGGTGGTGGCCCAGGGGCTAAGATTGGGCCCCTCCCCCTAAGGGCAGAGGCCTGGATTCCCAGATTGATCTATCCTATGTCCAATTATCCGTCTGCCAGTCTTCCAACCAGCAGCCTGTATGGGTACAGTTTTTATACCGCTGTCTTTGTAAATGGGCATTGTGGCGCAGAGTAGTAAGGCAGCCGTCTGAAAGCTTTGCCCATGAGGCTGGGAGTTCAATCCCAGCAGCCGGCTCAAGGTTGACTCAGCCTTCCATCCTTCCGAGGTCGGTAAAATGAGTACCCAGGTTGCTTGCTGGGGGGTAAACGGTCATGACTGGGGAAGGCACTGGCAAACCACCCTGTATTGAGTCTGCCATGAAAACGCTAGAGGGCGTCACCCCAAGGGTCAGACATGACTCGGTGCTTGCACATGGGATAATTTTACCTTTACCTTTAGTGGGGAATTTTAAATGGTGTTCATGTATCGATTTG
Source organism: Paroedura picta (assembly GCF_049243985.1). Lineage (NCBI taxonomy): Eukaryota > Metazoa > Chordata > Lepidosauria > Squamata > Gekkonidae > Paroedura > Paroedura picta. The sequence goes on along the minus strand of NC_135381.1, from coordinate 12,189,113 downwards.
TATTTGTAATGTTGTAAACCACCGCAAGCCAGTTCTCCAAGACTGTCGGTCATATAAATCTAATAAATAATAATAATAATACAGAGCCAGCATGGTGTAGGGCAGCCTTTCTTGCCTTTTTCTTTTCTTTTACCATTGAGAACCGCCTGAAACATTCTTCAGGCTTCGAGAAACCCCAGAAGTGGTGCGATCCTGCAGAATAGGGTTGGGAAGCAGAGCTGTGGACACGCCCCCCTGAGGCCCCTCCTCTATCCGACCCCTCCGGGCCCATCATTGGCCATTTGGGAGGAGGGTTGACATGGCCATACATGACCATATCACCTGATAAATGAATTAACTCTCACTCATTGGGGAAACCTTTCAGGGCCATGAAGAAACCAGAAACCCTGGTTGAGAAAGCCTGGTTTAGCGATTAAGAGCAGCAGCTTCTAATCTGGACAAACGGGTTTGATTCCGCACTCCTCTTCCTCATGCAGCCAGCTGGGTGACCTTGGGCTCGTCACAGTTCTCCCAGAGCTCTTTCAGCCCCACCTACCGCACAGGGTGTCCACTGAGGAGAGAGGAAGGGTAGGCAATTGTCAGCCCCAAACAGCTCTTCATCTTACATACAGATATCAACGGTAGTGCTTTCAGGGACCGCTAGGAATCATCACCGATCTAGGAAGGATTACAGAAGGGCTGGAGGCAACTTTGGCTGGAAAGGAGGTCCTTCCACAGAGGCGACCCCAAACTGGAAGATAACTTTTATGTTGCACAAAGAATAAAGAGTCCTAGGTCAGAGCCAGAATGCAGGGTGATGGAAGAGAGAATTTGGAACTTCGAGCGAGCTCTCCGGAAGGTACTTATCCCTGTATCACCTTGAAACTTGATCCCCGGAACTTGTTCATACGTCACCCCCCCTCCTTTTTTTTCTAACACAGCTTTTTCCCGTCTGAGCAGATGGGTGCCCCCGAGAGTCTTTGGCCCACGGTTGATTTCTTGGCCGGATTCAATTGCTATGTCATTCATCTGCCACCATCCTTGCCTCGCTGCCGTTGTTTCCCCCCCCCCCCAGCCTTCTGTCACAGTCTTTGGGGTTCTCAGGCTCCGGACCCGTTTGGAGAAGCCAGGAGCGGCCCCCTCTGGAGACTGTGGCTGCACAGTCCACAGGAAGGCCTTCCTGGGACAGCTGGGTTGTTCATGGCAGAGGGAGGGAGGGAAGGGCAAAGAGGTGGGGGGGAAGGCCGGCCGAGGGGATGGGGTTCCCTGCGTGTGTGCGTGTGTGCGTGAGCGGGGGAGCATGCGTGTGTGTCAGAGCCCATAAATCAAGCCCCACGGCCCGGCCATTTAACACACTCTTCTCCTTCGAGTTGTCAGTGAAACCGTTAATTAATTAGCTAATCCCACAATGAAGTGGATTCTAAATGGATCCCCCCCCTCCCTTCCCCCCATTGAGGTAATTACCGCTGAGGGAGCTTTAGTAGAGAGTAATTTTCCAGCAGGGGCTACCTCAAACGGCTCTGGGAGAGGAATAGACGGGAGCATCAAGCCAGCCTCGGCATCTCCCACAAAGACCGGGCGATGCCAGGCTCTGAGAGCAGGCTGAGCACTCACACACCCACCCCGGGTTAGATCCACGGGTTCGGAGACCAGGACAAGCCAGCTCTTTAGTGGCTCAAGCAAAACACACTGAGTTCTGAGTTCCCTAACCTCACCCCGTATATACAGGTCTGGAACAAGAGGTCCTCGGAGGAATCACATGCACAGCACCCAGTCCACGCACATTTTGGGGATGCAGCTTGGCATAGGTAGGACGTTCGAGGCTTGTGATGAATGGGCAGCCTTTTAATTCTGGAAGGACAAGCAAATTCCTCACGCCAAGGGGTGCTTTGGTGTCCTATTTGTGCGGAGGGAGAGGATGGGCTGAGGCCAGCTCTGGCCTGGGCATGTTTATACTGCTTTAAGCTGTGTATTGCCTCAGACTTCTCTATGGTCTAGAACAGGGGTAGTCAAACTGCGGCCCTCCAGATGTCCATGGACTACAATTCCCAGGAGCCCCTGCCAGCGTTTGCTGGCAGGGGCTCCTGGGAATTGTAGTCCATGGACATCTGGAGGGCCGCAGTTTGACTACCCCTGTTCTAGAAAGAGGATTGCCAGCTCTGGATGAGGAAATGCCTGGAGATGCTGGGGGTGGGGCCAGGGCTGGACAGGGCAGGGTTTGGGAACGTAGGCAGATTGTGAGTGGGTGGGCAGAAGGGATTGGGTCTCAGCTTGGCTCTTGGGGTACTTTCTTGCATGCCCAGGGAAATGCCAATTGCCACTTTGGGAATCTGAAACCAGTTTCTTCCAGGCAAGACTGGTTTGGGGAGGGCATCATCTGGGCATGGAATTGGGGGCCCTGTGGGTGGGCAGGTCGTTCTGGATTTCCTGCATTCTGCAGGGGGTTGATTTCCTCCAGGGGAACAGAACTCTATTATCTGAAGATCAGTTGTAATAGCAGATCACCAGCTGTCAACTGGAGATTGGCAACAGGGAGGCCTCGACTTTAAGCTGATGAGGATAGGGACATGCTAGGAGGGGCCATCATGAGTCAAGGTGGAGCAGTGAAAATCTGAACCCATGGCCAGGCTGGTGCCAGCCATATTCCGCCCGTTTCAGTCTGACTGATTTTGAAGGGAAGAGACTTATTTTTTAAATTTTATGCCCCTTGAAATGGATGCAGTCCAGAAGCTGGGTTGTACCCATCATTTTAAAACCAGCCCTATCCCAGAGTATTAAATAATATGAACCAAATTATATTTTATGCTGTTCTGGTGAGAGAGATTCTCATTCCATTGTTTTATCCTTCCTTCCTTCCTTCCTTCCTTCCTTCCTTCCTTCCTTCCTTCCTTCCTTCCTTCCTTCCTTCCTTCCTTCCTTCCTTCCTTCCTTCCTTCCTTCCTTCCTTCCATTGTTTTATCCTTCCTTCCTTCCTTCCTTCCTTCCTTCCTTCCTTCCTTCCTTCCTTCCTTCCTTCCTTCATCCACCCACCCACCCACCCACCCACCCACCCACCCACCACCACCACCACCACCACCACCACCACCACCATCATCATCATCATCATCATCATCATCATCATCATCATCATCATCATCTAATTTCGATACCATTGTCCCAGCGAACTGGCTCAGGGTGGTGTACAATGTCACATACAACATGTCTAGTAAATCTCAACTAAATTTAGTGGTCAAAGCACTGGGTGCAAGCCTTATTTATTACAACCACCCCAAAAGAAAGAAACCAGAGACTTTCCTTTAAAATGAAAACAGGACATTTTGGGGTGGGATGAGGTTCTTTGACTACTGACTCCTGCGGCCATCCCTAGCCGTTCCTATAGTGAAATTAAGGAGATTGGTCTCGATCCATCCCTTTGTGGAACTGTCCCCAAAACAACCCTCATTGTGGTCTATACGATATGCTGGTGAAAGAATGTAGAAGGATGCTTTTTTAATAAGAACAATCTTCTCTCTTCTCCCTCCCTCCCTCCCTCCCTCCCTCCCTCTCTCTCTCTCTCTCTCTCTCTTTCTCTCTGCAGCCCAGGTAAAAGAGAACACACTGCCCTTAAACAATCAGTTCAGTGCTCCGCCTGTAAAGACTTCTACAAGGGATACTCCATCCTGCGGAGTGCGTGTACACTGCCTGCACATAAAAGAACTCTGGAGAGCCTAAGAGAGCACTGTTCCCCCCATCCCCCTCACCCACACAAGCACCCTAGTCTACGCAAAGGCAATGCGCAGAGGTACCCCGAAGAATGGGAAGCCAGTGAAAATCGCAAGGCTCTTTTCTATCATCCAGGAGAGCTTCTGTGCTCCACTGTACAGCCCTTGAAAATCCAGTTTAAACAAAGAAAAGACAGAAAAGAAAAACATCCCATGAGCTTCTGGCGTTCTGCAGGGCCTGCAAAACAGCTCTTTCGCCAGGTCTATGGTTGAGACCTGAGTTGGGAGGAAGATTGGTTTGCCCCCCCCCCCTCGGTATTAAGCAGTGGTTAGGCCATTGCGATGTTTGGCCCCTCCTTCCACTGCCTGCTAGAGGCTGGTTGGGGGGTTGGGAGTTCAATGAATTACTGCCATGTTGTTCCAGTTGTGCTATGATTTTGTTGTCCTGTTTTTAATGAGGTTTTACTGGGGGGTTTATTGGACATTTTGTAGCCTGCCACGAGCCAGTCTTTGAGAACCCCAGAAGTGGTGCCATTGTGCAGAATATGGTTGGGAACCACAGCTACGTACACGCCCACCTTGGGCCCCTCCCCTTCCTGCCCCTTCCAGGCCCATCATTGGTCATTGGGGGGGGGTCAACATGATCATATCACCCAATAGATGTTTAACAATTTTTTTAAAAAAATATAAAATTAATTAACTCCCACCCTGACATGGCCATTAAACCAAAGGGTACCACACCAGAATTTGACAAGGACTCTTCCCCCAGGCAAGGAGGCTCAGATGATCTAGATAACTTCCAGATGGAGTTGGGATGTGATCGCAAATATCTCAGGCTAGTCGGTTGTGTGTGTATGCAAATCAGAAGCACACACAACACAACGTGCTTCTCTTGCAGTCCTGGGACAAAGCATGGGGAGATGTGAGAAAGAAGTGAAGAACTGTGTAGGCACATGGTTGGCATTGCCCATACAAGGGAAGACACAACAGTGTGTGTGTGTGGGGGAAGGGAAACTGCATCCAAAAGGAAATACTACTTTGCATAGAGCAGGGGTAGTCAAACTGTGGCCCTCTCGAGCGAACGCTGGCATGGGGCTCATGGGAATTGTAGTCCCTGGACATCTGGAGGGCCACAGTTTGACTATCCCTGGCATAGAGAGTGATTGAAGTGCGGGATTCATTGCCAGAAGATGTTGTGAGGGCCACAGGAATAAACAGCTTCAAAAGGGGATTAGCTGGATTCATGGAGGGTAGGACTATCAGAGGCTACTAGCCATAGTGACTGAAAGGAACTTCCACATTCAGAGGCACTAAGCCTTTGGATCCCGGAGCCAGGAGGCAACATCAGGGGAAGGCCTTTTGTTGGCCATCGAGAGGAGCTAGTTGGCCATTTTGTGACACTGGATGGTAGACTATTGGTCTGATCAGACTGGGCCCTTAAATTCTTATGTTCTCGATTTCATATTTTCTTTTCCTCGGAGGAGTTATACTTTTGTTGTGTTCACATTTTCAAAATGATTTTGAATCACGGTTATTTTCATCCCGCTCCCCAGGGCTCAAGGCATGCTGCTGTGGCTGCATTGGTACAATCAGATATCTGACTGGTCGTTGGTGTTCTGCAATTTGAGATCTAGCCAAGTTCTAGGGAGCTGCAGATGTACCTTTGCAGAATTCTTGCTGTTTCAAGCAACACTGTCTTCTGGAGCTGAGCTGGCATTATTTGCTCAATGCCCAGAATGTTCAAGTATTTCTTGAAACTTTTAGGCACTACTCCAAAGTCTCTAATGACCACTGGCACAATGGTAACCATTTCCTCCCAAAGATGCTCTAATTCTATTAGAAAGTCTTGATATTTAATGATCTTCCCCTGTTCTTTCTTTTCTGTTCCTTTGTCTCCTGAGACAGCAGTGTCTCTGATCCAAACTCCAGTCCTCTTTTTTTTTTACTATTGAGATAGCATGGGTTTATCTGTTTGTAATTGGAAGTCCCCCCCCAATCATTGTTTCAACATTCTCCATGATCTTGTCTTGTTTGTGCTCCCATGAATTTCTGGCGGATGGTGAGCCATACTTCTTGCAAAGATTACTGTGTGACATAGCCGCAACTCTCTCACGACGTTCTTTATAGTTAGGCTGAGTCATTTTACCGCAGGCACTGACCATGTGGTTGACTGTTTCATCCTTTCCGTGGTTATCACTGTTTTTCCGAGTCCTGGCTTTCACACTGTTTGCTTTGAGCAGGGGTAGTCAATCTGTGGTCCTCTAGATGTCCATGGACTACAAACCCCTGGCTTTGAGTGTCTCCTCTTGTTCAATTGCAATGAATTCCTTTTGTTTCTTTCTACAAGTGCCCATTCTTCTTATTTTGTTAGCATTAATAGTAACAATAATATTGACTTCAATGAACTTAGGAAGATGTAACTCTGGTTAGGACTGTACCGCAATGCATCGATCCATTATATCAGGGCACAAATAAAAGGACTGAAGAAAAATATATTGGGGAGGGGGTTTCTCCCAAATCTCAGGGCAGGCCATTGGTGCATATGAATACCAGCTCTGGTTTGGGTTTCTTAAATACCAACGAGCACTCCATTATGGTAACAGAAGCATCTTTCCTTAGCACAAGCTGCCTCCCCCAGGTGCAAAAGATTCTTCCTCCAGTGGTAAAACCACTTGCAATGGTGAGGAAGGTTCCTGGTGCTGGAAAAGGGCACCACTATAAAGCCCCTCCCCGCAAACTATCTACCCCTGGAAGGGCACCAATGAAGATCCCACCCATCATTTTGGCTATTTTTAATCGTCTTAACTGGCTTTAAACTTTATTGTATTGCTATATTTTTACATGTTGTGCATCTCCCCGAGACAGAATGAATGAATGAATGAATATTAGCAGAGTGGACCCACATCGTCCAGCCCAGTAACTCAAGTTGAACAGGATCTCGTGTATATTTGAGTGGAAAACTCAATTTGGTTTTATTGACAGACTAGTCAAACACCAACAAATCAAACCCAGAATCAAACCCAGCTTGCCAGATTGGAAGTCTGCACTCTTAACCACTAAACCAAGCTGGAGAGAAAAGGGATCAGGGAACAGCTCCCAGGTTAAGACAAGGGGGGGCATCCTATTCAAGGTGATAACAAAGTTAGGGTGATGTAGCCCCCCCCCCCAATGTCCAGGCATGCTGACTCTCTCACTCTAACAAGAGGTCACCGAATTTCATGACTCCAGCAGATTCTAACAGATTCTCATGATTCTAGCAGAATGTTTTGTTGGTCATTTTCGCAGAGTTCAGAAGGGAATTCTGGCGGTTTTTCCCTTGACCATAATAATGAGCTTAAAGTTGACATTACCATTGAGGCATAGCTGTGCATACAGATGGAGTAAAAAGGCTGTAGAATAAGAAGGGAAAGAGAGAGGAAGCCAGCAAAGAAAACAAGAAGGATTAAAATGCTCACAATGGTTATGTAAGAGGCATACACCTGGGCCTGTAGGGACCAGCCTAGCATTTAGCATACCCCCAGGCTTCCGTTGATAGAAAAACCTGAAGATTATACTGGCCTAGGTCAGAGACGAAATCAGGGCTTCCAGCTGCTAATCAACCGATTGTGCTGTTTGGAGGAGGAAAGTGTGGTGTGCCTCCTTCCATTAATTTATACCAAATTCATATCAACATAAACATTTTCAGCAGACAACCTGCAGATTTTTAGAAGTATTAAAAATGACATTATTCCACGGGGGGGGGGGGGAATTGCAAATTTTCACACCTTTCCCTTAGGTGAAAATTTGTCAGTTTCACAGCCAAATTATATTTTTAAAAGGTGCCGGAACATCAGTAATCCCCGTCCCACACCTGTCTACATCACCTTTTATTTTCATTATTAGAATGAAAAGGGGGGAGGGGAGGAGGATGGAATAAAGCCATACATTAGATTTGTCCCTTCTCATTAACAGGACTCAGTGGCAGCATTTTTAACCTGATTGCCCAACCCCTGTGACACTGGTTAGGTGCCATGAAATAAAACCTGGGCCGTTTCCGCACTGGGAACTTCACTGCCCCATCTCCAGTGCAGGAGCACAGATCTGGGGTGGACGAGGTATACCAGGCCAAATGTTCTCCTGTTCAGGAGCTTAAAAAGGCTGGGCAACCTGCCCCGGCTCAAACTCCAGCCTGAAGCCCGTCATGGAGCCTCTGGTGCAGAAATGGTCCTGGTTCCCACATGTAAGGGAACGAGGAGGCTGAGAACTGACACAGAAATAGTCTGTACTACTTAACTGAAAGGGGTGGATCGTATTTTGGAATGCTCCTGTATGTTAAAAGCTCCCTGAAAACAGAATGCAAGCTTTCCCCCCATTTGCATTGGATTTTTCATGCAAAGGACCATCCCAGGTGGAAATCCCACACCTGTAGCCTTGCATGATATGGTCCATTCCAGCCTTTCAGGAACTTTGCACACATGTGCAGGTACTTCTTGTATGTATCTATGGAAGAAAAACAAAACAAAGCACATTCACTTTTCAAATGAAACCGGAGACTAGTATATCAACAAATGGGGCATTTGAAGAAGAAGAAGATTTGGTTTTCATACCCTGCTTTTCACTACCCTAAGGAGTCTCAAAGCGGCTTACAATCCTCTTCCTTTCCTCTCCTCACAGCAGGAACCCTGTGATGTAGGTGCGGTTGAGAGAGCTCTGACAGGGCTGCTCTCTGAGAACAGGACTATATACCGAGCCCAAGGTCACCCAGCTGGCTGCATGTGGAGGAGCGGGGAGTCAAACCTGGCTTTCCAGATTAGAACTCACCACCAAAGTTGGGGTGGGAGAGAAGAAGACATGACAGGAGAATATGGCGGGTAGGAGGGAGATGCTGCTTGTTCTCCTTGCCCCACAGCTCTTTGCGCCTCCCTCCTCCTGCCCTTTCAAGAGAGGAAACACCTGTTGGGAGAAAAGCCTCAAGTAGGGAAGGATTCCGCACACCCACTCCCTTCTCCGCATGCAGCGGTTTCTACCCCACTTGCATTGTTATAGCTGTTCAGCAGTGACCAGCTTCCAAAGTTGTGGATTTGTGCCTCAGCATATAATTTGTTCCTAATGACTGAATGGATGGGGATTGATAGAATCAGAATCTGATTGATCACCGCCCCATATCCTTCCTCTCCGGGCTGTAAAATACCTGCATTCTTCCCTTCCATCTCCCTCCTCTCTTTTTTTCTCCCTCCTTGTTCTTCCTGGATGCTGCTTCTTCCTAGTCACCCTTTAGACAAATGACAGCTCAGGGGGAGATCACAGAACACTCCTTGTTCAAAGGGCCTTTGGTAACTAGGCTGGGAAAAGTCGTTGGCCAGGGCTTTGGGGAGCCACCGACCAGTCTGAGCAGATGCTTCTGGGCTGGTGGTAGAAAGTGCGGTGAAGGTGCATTCAGTTTATGGCAACTGTGTAGGGCCGGCTTTCTCAACCAGGGTTTCGTGAGACCTCCTTGTTCATAGACAGTCTACTACATTTGCTTCTGAAGAAGAAAAGTTGGTTCTTATATGCTGCTTTTCTCTACCAGGAGTCTCAAAGCGGCTTACAATATCCTTCCCTTTCCTCTCTCCACAACAGACACCCTGTGAGGTGGGTGAGGCTGAGAGAGCCCTGATATTTTTGCTTTGTCAAAACAGCTTTACCAGCGCCCAAGGTTACCCAGCTGGCTGCATGTCGGGGAGTGCAGAATCAAACCCAGCTTGCCAGATTAGAAGTCCGCACTCCTAACCACTACACCAAGCTGGCTGCTGGTGGTGGTGAGGCTATCACCTCCATTCCTTAGATGAGATGCTGGTCTAGATGGATCCTTGACCCTATGCAGCAAAACTATGCACATTTTTGGGAGGCAGTTGTCAAGTTCTGAGAAGACAGGGTTCAAATCCCAATTCAGCCATGAAGCTCACTGAGAGATTTGGGGTAGTTTAGTATCATTTTGTCTAATTTAACCCCTAAGGTTGTTGTGAGTAAGAAACACACAAGAGGGGTGGGCGGGGGAGGGGCGTGTATGTTGTCCTAAACTTCTTAGAAGAAGAACAGCATTTAAAAAACATGCTAGTGTATATATGCAAGAGCCTCTTGTGGCGCAGAGTGGTAAGGCAGCAGTCATGCAGTCTGAAAGCTCTGCCCATGAGGCTAGGAGTTCAATCCCAGCAGCCGGCTCAAGGTCGACTCAGCCTTCTATCCTTCCGAGGTTGGTAAAATGAGTACCCAGCTTGCTGCTGGGGGGTAAATGGTAATGACTGGGGAAGGCACTGGCAAACCACCCCGTATTGAGTCTGCCATGAAAACGCTAGAGGGCGTCACCCCAAGGGTCAGACATGACTCGGTGCTTGCACAGGGGATACCTTTCCCTTTACCTTTAGTGTATATATAGTAAGGGGTGTTGTATGAACCAGCTTCTTGCAACCCGAATGCCACTGAACATGTACAGAGGACTTTTTTCAAGCTGGAAAGAACTGCAATCCACACAGGCATCTGGGATGAAGCATTACGCTTCCAGGTCCGTTGGGCCAACGCCCTGTCAGTCCACACACCTAGTCCAGCGTCTTGCAATAGCACAGGTGCAGCGCCGAGGTAGGCTGCCATCCCAGCGGATCCTGGTTTCGGCCACCCGGTGTCTGGACATACGAGGCAGCGAGAGGGTTAATGGAAAAATAAATTTTATACCAGCAATAAAGAAATAATCACCCCCCCTCTCCTTCCTGCCACCCCCCCCCAACACACACACACGCGCACACACACACACACATGTACTCAGGTTGCTTTTTTAGATGATTTCTAAATAGAGCCGACTGATCGCATCTGGGAGCGGAATGGAACAGATTTCATTTTTCACACGCGACACAATGGCGCCGCTGACAAAAGAGGAAGGCGGCCCATTGTTTGGCTCTGCCTTCCTCACGTCCTACCTCTGTGCCGTGAATTAACCCCCTTCACCTCGGCCATTGTCACTTACACCACTTCTGAGGCGGCAAACAAAGGCGGAAGAAAGCCCTCTCCGTGTATGCGGCGGGAGGAGGGGAGGGGGAGAGCAGGTTGAGATAAGTTTGGGTCCAGAGCGAGCGTCTGTCATTTTTCCCTCCGTCCCTGTATGTGGCTGTCTCCTTGGGCCTCGCCTGTCAGTCCCCAACAAAGGGGGAACTATCGCTCCATGCAGCTATTGCTCATACGGCACCGCGGAGCCAAAAACAGCCCAATCTGTCTTTCCTGCACCGGGCCCACGTACTCCTCGCGAGCTCTTTACAGCCACGAAGCCCTGGCTGACAAGTCAGGGTGTCTCCCGACCCCTCCTTTCCCCCTCGTGGGCCTTAAGGTGAGCATAGCCTCCGTCCCTCCCTGTGCATGCCGGGGAATCCTGCCTTTCCATCTTGTCTTGGGGGGTTCCACACAGCACGGCAGAGATGAGCCACGGAGAGACGAATCCTTGCATCCACCGCCTCTGACTGAAAGAGACACCCAAATGACAGAGCAGGCAGACTTGAAGCGTCGCCTCGGCTGCCTATTACATTCAGGACACTTTAGCTGCAAAAGCACACTGGAAGTGCATTAATTTCAAGCGGCAAAAGCACATTCAAAGTGCATTATCCGATATGTGCGGAATCAGCTCCGGTCAATTCGAGATGCTGCTGTTTTTTTTATAAGTCCATGATCTTCTGCCAAGGGTGCCCAGTCCCCTATCAACCTACCCACAGAGGAGGCAGCCCTTCCTAGACTCCTTTGCCTTAAATGGCCTTTCGATAATATTGTGGTGCAGGGCCTTTTTAGTAGAGGGCCCCTGCTTAGGGAACTCTTTACTCTGGAAGCCTTCAAAGGCCAGCTTCCCTTGGGTTGTCCAAAGATTTCTCAAGATGGTTTTGTGCAGGAGAGCCTTTGAAGCAACAAGCGAAGCGTTATCCAGATTTGAGTAACTGCTGCCCTTTGTATTTTCAAAGAGAGCATTTCTTCTTGGTCCCAGAATGCCTTGCTATAACCTGATAACTTGTGGCATCTGAGACTGCTAAGTTTTAAACTGGTCCTTCTGGCCATTCCTTTTATAATCAGTTTGATCTGAAGGTGTTTATCAGGTGGTGTTCTCTAGTTCCACCCCAGGTAAAGCTCAGCTGACCATTTCTGCACATGTTAAAGCAGTGGTTCTCAGCTTGGGGGTTGGAACCCCTTTGGGGGTCTAATGACGCTTTCACAGGGGTCACGGCAGGGCAAGCAGCTTGGCACAGCCTAACACCGCAGTAGGAGTTGGGGGGGGGGGAGGATCAGATCTAATACCCCAGGGCTTCCACCCGGCCTCAACCAAATGCCTGGCGGAAGAGTTCTGTTTTGCAGGCCCTGCGGAACTCCTGACAGGGCTCGCAGCTTGTCCAGGAGCTCATTCCACCAGGTAGGGGCCAGGACTGAAAAGGCCCTGGCCCTGGTCAATGTTGTGGCATTATGTAGCGCCGTTCCTGCGTGCCACAGTCTCATGATCCTATTACCAGCAACTTCAATTGCACCCCCCGCAGTCTGCAAACTCCTTTAGATCGCCAATTTAGGCATGTTAGTCTTCACCTTGGGCTGACTGGCACATTTTTCTTTCTCCCTATCTCTCTCTCTCTGAGTACACAGCGTGAAGAAACGTTCTGCTTTGCTCTAAAGCTTGCACACGACATTCTCGTTTTTAAAATGCTGCTGTAAGTGCATAGATCTTATAGCTGCTGTGCCCCTGATGAATATCCCATTTACGCCACTCTGAGCCACTAGAAAAGGTCAAAAAATTCATGAAATCCTACCTTATAGTACATTCTCTCTCATTACTGCCAGGATACATCACTTGGTATATGCAAGATTAACTTACGGGAGTGTCCGGCATTCTGCAGGGCCTGCAGGACGGAGCTCTTCCACCAGGTCTAGGTTAAGGCCAGGGTATGGAAGATCAGATGGGCCCCCACTGGGCCAGGTCATTGCCGTTGGTGATTGCTGGCATGCATAGTTGCCTTACGGCGCACCGAAAAGCAGCCTGTTGTTGTTACGGAGATAGGAGGATAGGTTTTTGCCACCGGGGTATATAATTTTAATGGGATGTGATAGTTGTGTGTTTTATGTGGGGTTTTTACTGTGTAACCTGCCGTGAGACAGCTTGCCGACAGCAGCAGGAAATAACGACAACAACAACTTCAGTAGGAGCAGGGCCTTTTCAGCAATTGCCCTCAATTTGAATTGTCGTTCTCAGGAAGGTTTGTAAAAATTTTTCTCCTGTGCGTTTCTTATAAGGCTTTCAGGAGTGCCAAAGTGCCTGTTCTTGTTTCCGAGTGGGACCGATGCTTTAGGAATGTCCTATTGTTCCACGCTGCACGGCTGTGAGAGGTACATTTTGTGCACGTTCCGTGGGCTGCAGCTTTCAGCTCCTTCACAGCTCCTGAAGCACACAGGTGTATGAAAACAGGCTTGTAAAAAAGCAGTCTTAAGGTGAGTGTTCGCCGTTTGTGTTGAGATTCTTTTCTATGCTCTTTTAAACTATGCGCAGCAGAATTCATTATGTATCAATAATACAACCTGCAAAAAGAAACTCCTTTGGGTGGGACAGCGTTTGATCGATGGGGCAAGGGCAACACAGGAGAAAAAGATCTGTTTTTTTCCCCCCTATCCCGCTTTTCACTACCTGAAAGAGGCTCAGACCAGCTGACAATCACCTTCCCTTCCTCTCCCCACAAAAGGCACCCTGTGAGGTGGGTGAGGCTGAGAGAGCCCTGAGATTACTGAAGGAGAAGAAGAGTTGGTTCTTATATGTCGCTTTTCTCTACCCGAGGGAGTCTCAAAGTGGCTTACATTCACCTTCCCTTCCTCTCCCCACAACAGGCACCCTGTGAGGGAGGTGAGGCTGAGAGAGCCCTGATATTACTGCTCGGTCAGAACAGCTCTATCAGGAGTCTCAACGTGACTTACAATCGCCTTCCTTTCCTCTCCCCACAACAGACACCCTGTGAGGTAGGTGGGCCTGAGAAAGCTCTAAGAGAACTGCCATTGACCCAAGGTCATCCAGCTGACTGCATGTGTAGGAGGAATGGGGAATCGGAGCTGGTTCTCCAGATTAGAGGTTACCGCTCTTTACCGCTATACCGTGTAACAAGAGGAGGAACAACAGGATGAAAATAAGGTGAAGGAACCAAAAGTTATGGCAGGCAGTAAATGCTCCAAGTCTAGAATTGAATGCTCCTAGGAAAGGGGAATCAAGGCCTTGTGGAAGGCAGGCCAGAGGAGGCCAACCAAACTCTAAAGAAACAGAACAGGGTGAATTGTCTCCTTCCTTTGTGGTATATGATATGTTTTAAGGAGAGAGTTAAGTTTTATCAATGTGCAAGTGTGCCCAGGCAACAGAATAGCACAAAAAGATGAGACTGTAGGATACATGTGAATTGATTTATTCATGGGCTAAAACAGCCGTTTCCTGCACTTCCCCCAAGAGACAAACAAACAGTCGGTGTAGTAGGATGAATGTTCAGATAAAAACAAATAAGTGTGACCACTTGGTCGTACAAAGACAGAAGGACCTTGGCCATGGCAATTATACAGCCCTATATTCTATTGCACGCTGTTCTAATTTTGCAATCTACTTTCCCCATTCTGGTGTGCCACGCCCCAGGCGATTTTATTGCCTTGGACAGTTTTTTGTTTGGATTTCCCTTTCAGTGCTGTATTTGGACCACGTTGTTCATTGGAGGCCTTTGTTGTTCCTTTGAATTGCTTTTCGAATTTTGGAATCCGCCTGGAGCCTCAGTGAGCCTCCTCTTGGCTCCATTAGAATCGGCTCAGGATTTTCAAGCGTTCTCAGTGAGTATTCAGGGGAAAGTCGGCCTTTTTTTGGAAACACTTCACTTGGATTGTATCATTTTGCCCAGGGGTAGTCAAACTGCGGCCGTCCAGATGTCCATGGACTACAATTCCCAGGAGCCCTTGCCAGCATTCGCTGGCGAATGCTGGCAAGGGCTCCTGGGAATTGTAGTCCATGGACATCTGGAGGGCCGCAGTTTGACTACCCCTGGTTTTGCCTGTCGGGTGGCATGTTCCTGTATTGGTCCCTGGGAATGTCGAATGGCCCTTTCTCCTGCACCCAACCCACAGCACCAGTTTGGGTGCAGAGCATCTTAGAAATGCAGCAGCCCTCCCTGAAATAAAAATACCCAGGGGTGATAGGATTGCCAGACTCGGGGGGAGGGGGGGCAGAGATCTCCAGACGACAAAGATCAGTCCTCACCAGAAAAAAAATGCTTGCTTGGGAGGGTGAACTCTGTAACATCACCTCTTGCTAATGTTCCTCCTCTCCCCAAATTCCTACATCCTCAAGTTCCATCCCTAAATCACGAATTTCCCAACCTGGTGTTGGCCGCCCTACAGACGAGAAAAGATTTTCAAAGGGGATGAGGGACAAGCGTCTTCCCTGGCGAGAATAGAACCCAGAAATGCGATTGACCCAAAGAGTGTACATCTTTGTCAGTGGTCCGGTAGAAAACACCCATGACCAGGGGTAGTCAAACTGCGACCCTCCAGATGTCCATGGACTACAATTCCCAGGAGTCCCCTGCCAGCGTTCGCTGGCAGGGGCTTCTGGGAATTGTGGTCCATGGACATCTGGAGGGCCGCAGTTTGACTACCCCTGCCCATGACAATGCCACTGAGAATTCGGCGCACAATTAGGGATGCCAACCTCCAGGGGGAGGCTGGAGCTTTCTTGGGATCACCACTGATCTCTGGGCAAGGAGAGATCAGTTCCCGTGGAGCAAAGGGCCCCTTTGGAAGGTGAGCTCTATGGCTTCATAGCCCATAGAAGTCCTGTCCCTCCCCAAATCTCACCAGAGGTTTCACCCTCCCAAATCTCCAGCTATTTCCCATCAGGTAGCTGGCAACCCTAACCAAAGAACGTAGGAGCCTTCAAAAGAACCTGCCTCCCTGAATATCTTGATATGATCTCTCATTTGATATTTGTAGGTGTTTTTTTTTAAAAATCATAACCCACTTTGGAAACTGGTTTTGGGCGGAACAGTGGGGCGGAAATGCAGTTTTAAAATTTCATCCGCAACAAAGGGTCTGCACCAAAGTCCTCCTGATTGCTTAGGGGCTCCCTTGACCAGGAGGGAGGTAAAAACAGGAGCCAGGGGGCTTGTGGCCTATCAGTAGGACCCCATGGTTGCTCCCCATCAAACCGAGGCCGCAGGGGGACATACCTCGCGGCAGTGTCCCTTTAAACGGTGGGAAACCGAACGCCCAGCCGGAGCCTGCAGAAGGTTAGATAAGACAGCACAAACAACATCTGATTTCCACCCCCTCCTCCCTCGGCCACCCCCACCTTTTAATCTTTCCCTCTTTTTTTTATTATCTTCTTATGGCTTTTGAATTATCTTCACAGATACTACATTAATATAGTCAGGGCAGGTAAGGTCATTCTGAGACACACTTGCTCATATTTATGTATATTTGCCAAAAGAGATAAATGGGGGGAACAGATGGAGAATGAGAGGGGGAGAAGGTGTGTGTGTGTGTGTGTGTATGGGGGGGGGGTAGGGCTGAATAAGGGAAGACAAGCCCCTGGCCGGCATGAGAACTGAGTCCTACAGGCCTTGGGGAGAGGCTAGGTGGACCAGTGTCTCTGCTGCAGGATTCTACAGCTTTTAGAATAATCACCTCCCCCACCCCATATACTTTGTGAAGCAAGGTTTGGAAGTCTCTGGGGAGTGATTAATGCTTTTCCTTGGGGGGGGGGTGATTATTTTAAAAGCTGTAGGGTCCTGCATTAGAGACAACGGTCCATCTAGCTGTGAGCGCTATTTTATCTTCATCAAGGTCATAGCCTCAGCGGGTGGGGAGCTAGAAGAGTCAGGGAGATTCCAATCCATTTAGGGATGCCAGACTCCAGGTGGGGCCTGGGGATCCCCTGGAATTATAGCTCATCTCCAGGCCACGGAGATCCGTTCCCCTGGAGAAAATGGCTGCTTTGCATAGAGGTCCCTCCCCCTTCCAGATCCCACCCACTTATGGCTTCACCCCCAAAGTCTTCAGGTATTTCCCAACCAAGACCTGGCAACCCAAATTTTCCTGCATTTTCACTTTTCCTTTAATTTTTTATTTTTAAAAGAGAAGGCGCTAGTCCCTTTGGTTTTTGGAAATGGACAGGAAAGCATGCAGGTGTAATTCTACCCAGCGGCCCAGCAAAGCATAAATGGCTTCCTGCCCTCTAAAGTTTTCGTTAATGAGTACAAAAAGGAGTACCTAATGGAGGATGCACACTTCTTTTGGAATGATACCAGGTGACATTTATTTTTTATAGCATTGAAGACTCACGTTCGGTATAACCTGGATTTAGTTCTGGTATTTTTGCATCGACTCTACACCGCCCCACCTTTCACTGAAAGATCTCTGCTGATGGGGTGTGTGTGTGTGTGTGTGGGGGGGGGTTTCACTGTAAATATTTGGTGTTTTATTTTTATGATTTCATCTAGGTTTGTATAACATGGAAGAGGGGAACTGCGGGTCCTGCGGGAGCTTTCAGTGTTCCGTATCTGCAAAATCAAGCTCTTCTGCCAGGTCTACGGTTGAGGTCTGGCGGCCAGGAAGATCAAGGCCCCCCATAGGAGGGGCGGTAGCAAAGTCTACCTGCACCCTCTTGGCCCTTCCCCTCTAGATGAAGAAGATTTGGGAGTTTAGGTCCAGGAGGAGGGTTTTTTTTGCGACCCCGGCATCTTGGTTTTATGGGGTTGCTTACATTGTATGTGTATTGGTTTTTATATCGGGTTTAATGGGTTGTATTAGGGTTTTTATGCAAATGTTGTAACCCTCCTGGAGCCTTCGGGGGGAGGCGGGCAATAAATAATAAATAATAAATAATAAATAATAAATAATAAATAATAAATAATAAATAATAAATAATAAATAATAAATAATAAATAATAAATAATAAATAATAAATAATAAATAATAAATAATAAATAATAAATAATAAATAATAAATAATAAACAATAAACAATAAACAATAAACAATAAACAATAAACAATAAATAATAAATAATAAATAATAAATAATAAATAATAAATAACAAATAACAAATAACAAATAACAAATAACAAATAACAAATAGTGTGTGCAGATGGTGGCTGTCCCTCAGGAATGGTAAGTTTGCCAACTTCAGGTTGGGAAATTCCAGGAGATTTGGGGGGATGGAGCCTGGGGAGGGGAGGGACTTCAGTGGGGTGCATTACCATACTCTCCTCCTTTCAGAGCAGCCATGTTCTCCAGGGTGAACTGAGACGTGTACAGCATGGCTGCTGCTGTGCTGGACTACCGGATGAGCAGTAAGGCGGGACAAATTCCTGGTGCGGAAACGGTTTGATTTCTGTCACTTGGAGATCAGTTGTAATTAGGTTTGTGCACTTTGGCCACCAAAGCAGTCGTTTGAGACCAAAGTGGTTAACACGGTGGTGTGAGGGGGAGAGGCAGAGCTCTGTGCCAGCGTGTGGGCGCCGGCTGGTGCGGCACCACTGGCGCCACCCCTCCTCCCCACTCCTCCTTCCCGAAGCGCAAAAGCCTAGTTGTAATTCCAGGAGATCTCTAGTTTCCACTGGGAAATTGGCAACCCTGAGGGCGGAGTTGCCTGGTCAGGAGTGGTTTAAGGATTCATATTTCTGATCCTGTTCAGTAGTTCATATTGGGTTTTCCTGATTCATAATAAAGCAGGGGTTTTTGGAAGCTGCTTTGGTTTGGACATATCTGAATGTCCACCCATAGAGGCATCCCATGTCTGAAACTGGAAAATGAAGCTTAGATCTCATGCATACACGTCAGATAACTAATGCCCCTATATCCCATTCACGTATACCACTATGCACCTGTCAAATGGTGCATGGGGAAACCAGCTTAAAGCATGCACCACTCCTTTGCACCCTGCAATAGTCCCTCTTTACCAGGGAGAGTCCATATTTTCCAGTGAGCCTCACATTGTTCCCGTTTATGCCATTGGGGAATGCCTTTTAAACAATATTTGCAATGTGAATTGTCAGCGTTCTTTAGGGTTTAGCTCCCTCACCAGGGTGTTTGGAATTTAAATTTCTGACCGGGGGACTGAATACATCTTATCTCCTGCACACATGCATGTAAACACATGCGCATGAACACTGAGGCACCCCGTCGAGCACAGCCTGTCATTTTGCATAGAGGCGATGCTTGTTTTGTACTGTTGATAACAGATTGTGGGACAATTATGTCTTGCCGGCATATCTTTAACATAAAGAACAGATACCTCCTTGTCTTTTGAGATGGTGCGGGACAGGCTGTTGCAGAGCAAATGAAGACAGCATGCCGAAGGCAGATGAGCACTGGGATAGGGGGGAGGGCTTGGGGAGGGGATCCAATCAGGGATTTTATGAGCGGGTCCCTGTTTTTGTCTGTGAAATGGTGAAGGGTTTGCTACTTTCTAAACGGGCACAAGCAAGTTTCCACTTGCCTGCTTTGGGTATCCGAAAAAAGCTCAGATTCCCAACTGCTCCATGGAGTGAGCTGGTTCTTCTCCAACTAGGGATGTATGAAGGTTTGTACTTTCATTGTAACCTTCCTTCCTTCCTTCCTTCCTTCCTTCCTTCCTTCCTTCCTTCCTTCCTTCCTTCCTTCCTTCCTTCCTTCCTTCCTCTTTCTTTCTTTCTTTCTTTCTTTCTTTCTTTCTTTCTTTCTTTCTTTCTTTCTTTCTTTCTTTCTTTCTTTCTTTCTTTCTTTCTTTCTTTCTTTCTTTCTTTCTTTCTTTCCAACCCTCCCTCCCTCCCTCTGTCCCTCCCTCCATTTTCCTTCCATTGTTCCTTTGTTCCTCCCTCCTTCCGTTTTCGTTCCTTCATTCCCATAAAAATACTATTAAATATTGAGCAAGCATTCTGAGTTAGGGGAAGGTGACATATGGTCTTCTCAGATCTCAGAAACAAAGTAAGATCAGTACTTGGAATGGAGACCAGTAAGGAACAGGACTGGTTTTAGGATTCATGGCTACATGTGTCTAGAGATGACATAATTCAAAGGAAGGGGAGACGTACTGGAGACCTGTAAAGCTTCCAGCAGCCCTGGTCCCAACCACAGGCCTGGAGGAAGAGTGCCATTTTAGAACTGTCCAGTTGTCTCACCCTGTCTTTTTACCCAGAAGGCCAGCAAAACATTCATTTCAATACTCAATCCCTATGAAAGACTGTATGGTCTGTCGAGATTAGAGGGATGAAAAGAGCTGCTTTTGAATCCCCAACGGGCCACGATGACCTTGGGCCACTCACTATCTCCTACCTCCCAGGGCCGCTCCGAGGATGAACTGCAGGGAAGATGCTGCTCTGAACCCCTTGAAGACAAAGGAAGATAAAAATGTGCCTGCTAGATGCCTTTCCCCCAAAACTGAAAGTGTGCTTCTGGTTTAGAGAAGATTCTGACTCTGCTTAGCACTGTACCAGTCCTCTTTGGAGCTACTTCTGGCTTTCCCCTTAATTCCCATTGCATTTTCCGCTTTATTCTTCCAACTCTTCCATGCTCACTTGCCTGAAAGTATCTTATTTCCCTTAACAATTCTCTCTCGTTGCCTGTTTTGCTAGGACATCTTCGTCCCAACATTCTACCTCTAGTCCTTCCAATCCCTGATCTTTCTCAAAGCCTTTAGCTCAAATCTTTCAGAGTCAAGTGACCTGTGATTTTGGGGATGCCTTCCCAGATCCATACCTGTGCACATGAGGACACCCACGTTTCTCTCACCCAGCAGCCAACTTTCATGGCAGAGTGGGGATCTGAACGTGGGTCTTCCAGTTCCTTAGTCTGACAATTTTACCCAGGCTTTCTCAATGAGGGTTTCATCAAACCCTGGCATTTCTTGACAGCCTTGAAGGGTTTCCTGAATCGGTGGGAGTTAATTAATTGTTAATATATTTTTTAAATATGTTAAACGTTTATTGGATGACATGACCCTATATGGTCATGAAGACCCCCCCACCTCCAAATCACCAATGATAAACCTGGAGCGGGTGGGAAGGGCATGTCTTTGAGCATGTCCACACCTGTGGGCACGTCCACAGCTATGCTTCCCATATTCTGCATGATTGCACCACTTGGGGGGTTTCTCGAAGCCCGAAGAACATTTCAGGGGGTTTGCAATGGGTAAAAACATTGAGAAAGGCTGCACTAACCACTACACCATGGTGTTTTAGAGGGAAAGCTGAGCTGGGAGAATGGAATTCACTTGGGTCAGGTACAGAAATATAAGAAAGAAAGAAAAATGACTCGAGCCAGTCTTCTGTGCATGAACATCACTGCACCCCTTTGGAAGTGCCTTGCAGTAGATTTCAAACCCTCCATGAACAGGCCTCATTGTCCCGGCAAGAGCCATGCCAAAAATAACACAGGTAGGTCAGCACCCGATCAGTTCTGCACATTCCCTTGGTCTACAGGCCTCGTGCTAAAAGAACAGGGGAATTCCCCATCCTGTTTATTTGCTCATATTCTTTGCTACCTTACCTGGAAGGCTCCAAACTGGAGTGTCTAAACAGTCCCTCTTTTGCTTAACCAGCCTATGGAATGCTAAAGATCTTTGCTGGGCTATTTCATCCTCTCTCTCTCTCTCTCTCTCTCTCGCTCTCTCTCTCTCTCTCTCTCTCTCTCTCTCTCTCTCTCTCTCTCCCCCCCCACCCTTCCATTTTCTTCCCAGACTTATCTTCCATTGTGGAAGAGGAGATAAAAATAATTCTTATGGACGCATCTCGAGTGAAGCCTCCCCCTCCCCACCCCTCCCTCCCCTCCCCTCGCATCCCCCTGCTCCGTCCAGATAAAGGGTGAGGACCAAGCACATGTCATTTTCTTTGTGCAAAATCAATATTCAGCAAAGTTTATCTGCCCAACATAGCACCGAGGACTAATTTCAGTCGCGTCAATTACTTTGATGAATGCTCATAAAGCTCGGGGTGTGGGAACAAGATAAAAGAATTACGGCAATCAAAACACCACCCACATGTACACATGCACACACGGACGCCTCCCCCCTGCACCCCTCCCGGTCATACATAATGCATCTTCCCATAGCTTTGCGAAAGGCGGCTAGTTTGACAGACAGCTGCCATTCACTGTCCTGCACAGAAACTTGAGGGGGGGGGGGAGGGGAAAGCATTGTTTAAAAAGTCTTGGTTTTCTGTGTTCTTTTTTTCTCCCTCTGAGAATACACACTCTTGTGTCCCTGATCGTGTTCTTTTTTTAAAAAAAAAAGATATGCTCATCAGCATGAAGCCATTTACTGGGAGATTCTCTGTTGCTGACCCACGTCAAGGAAACCTGCTTACATTGAGACCCTGCACAGGGTCAGGCCTTGATTTTGTTATTTTTAAGATTCCTATCCCGCCTTATCTCTTCATTATCAGGGCTGGGCTAAGGAAGGGACCAAAGCAGCAAGGAAACAAAAGCACTGTAAGTGTCCAACAACAAGATAAAATCAGCACAGTTAAATTTGCAGTTGAATCTGCCGAAACCATTCAGACACCACTTAATGCCATCTGGAATATAACTGGTTTATATACCTTCTTTGGAGAGCCCAGACTAGCCCAGTCTCATCCGATCTTGGAATTTAAGCAGAGTTGGCCCTCGTTAGTATTTGGAAGGGACCACCAAGGCAGTCCACGATCATGATGCAAAAGCAGGAGCAGCAGAATTGTTTTTATGCCCTACTTTTCGCTATCTGAAAAATCCTCAAAGCAGCTTACAATCGCCTTCCCTCTTCTCCCCACAACAGACACCCTGTGAGGGAGGTGGGGCCAAGAGAGCCCTGATATTACTGAAGAAGAAAAAGAATTGGTTCTTATATGCCGCTTTTCTCTACCTGAAGGAGTCTCAAAGCAGCTTACATTCGCCTTCCCTTTCCTCTCCCCAAAACAGACACCCTGTGAGGGAGGTGGGGCCAAGAGAGCCCTGATATTACTGAAAAAGACAGATTTTTTTTGGAATGGAGGGACAGAGGGGGAAGGGGGATGGTGATGAGGATAGGGGCATTCCCAAACAACTTAAAATGGTGGGCACGGGAAAAAACCCAATGGCACACCTTTCCATATTAGGCAGCCCCGAATTAAATCCTGTTAGACCATGCTTGAAAAGATGAAAAGCAGTTTTCTGGGGATTCCTTTGCTGCAGGGCAAGTGAGAGGGCAGTTCAACACTGTACCGGAAGAGGCAAATTTCAGTGTGGAAACGGATGAAAAACTCACCCCTTAAAAATGCAAATCCGAAAGATATCACTAGTGCAGGAACAATCCAAGTGAGGTCGGTGAATGGATTTGAACTCTGAGTCCAACACTCCCTGCACTACCCCACTAGGTTGGCGCTGAGGATCAGGGCTGGGTGCCTTCCCTTTAGCTCAGTGGTTCTCAATCTGGGGGTAGGAACCCCTTGGGGGTCAAATGACCCTTTCACAAGGGTCGCGGCAGGGCAAGCAATTTGGCCGGGGGGGGGGGCGTCATCCACACAACAGCCTTGCGGGGTAGATCGAGGTAGAGGGTTCGTCTGTCTGGAGCAGCGGAAAATAGCAAGATCAGCATGGTGGGACAAGAGGCAGAACTAAACTGAGAAAACGCGGAAAAAGGCAATTTATCTACAATCATGAACAATGGATCTTCACACCATTGGTCAGTTTCAATTTAATTTCTGTGAAAGAACACTTGCCTAATTTTATGGCTGGGGGTCACCACAACATGAGGAACTATGTTAAAGGGTCACAGCATTAGGAAGATCGAGAACTACTGCCTTAGCTCGATGTATTTGGTGTCTTGTTACCACTTTCCTGTCCCGGCCAGACCTTGCTGAGAGAAGCGACTGAACTGGATTATGTGTTTTGGAGGGAAAGCTTGTTATGGAACTACTGTTTGGGGCATGAACCCTGTTCTTTTTTTAATGTGCTGTTTTTCCAGGAAGTCTGAAACAAGCCAGAGGTGTCAGAAGAGGAGTGTCTGCAGCAGCTACGCTGGCAGAACTTGAAATCGATACATGGAAGGTGGACATAATTGCAGCAAATACTTCCTTAATATACTCCGGCTTCCTTTCCTTGTAAATGTTGAACGGAAGATAGCAAGCAACTGAAATCACTTTCTAAAGCCAGTTGCCTTTTGTTTGTATTGCTCCCTAGATGGGGCCTACACACAGACACACACACACACACACAAACACACACAGAGCCCCAGTTAAGCCCGGCCTTCATGCCCCCGTCTTCTGAATTCATCGCACTTTGGAACCTTCTCTGCATGATTCGTTCCTAATCTAATCTAACCTGCATTTTTCCAGATCTCTTGTCATCCCAGCAGCTGAGAAGCTAATGCCTGCGTTTGATTGTCAGCACATGGATTTGGCAGGCTGCATTTGTCCTTTCCCACTCAAAAACCGAGGAGACCAATTTGGGAGTGACCGGCCACTGTGAACCTGTGGCTGATACTGTGGAAATAATTGGCAAGCTCTTATCCTCTTAGGTTTCCGAGGGCAGGCACAGCGAGGAGGAGCACGGCGTCGGCCACCAAAAGGCAATCAGTCCCTTCGTGTTGGCTGTCCTGGCATTATGCTTCTTTATTTAAGAGGTTTTGATACCACGTCCCTCATCCAGATAGTTCTTGGTTTACAAAGGTAATCAAATATTGAGTTAAAAAACGCCAGTAAAACTGCTGTATAATAATGTCCGTAGAAGAATATCATAACCCGTCCGCGGCTAGAAAATAAGTAAGAGAAATAGATCTTCATGCAAAGCTATCTGCCCTCCCAGTTCTCATTTGCCTGGTTACAAAACCCAGGCTCTGGCAGAATTTTCTTCCAACATGGGAGAATCAGCATGGAATAAAGGCCTGAGAACTGGATAAGGGGGAGCCAAGCAGAACTCCTGCTCAGACTGGGAGCTCTCCTAGGCAGTCACCGTCTCTCCAACTAATCTACCTGACAGGAAGAGTATGTTTGGGACAGTTCCCTGTTAGGAGACCACCAAGGAGCCCCTTTAAACATTGGTGGAGGGGCGACTGAGCCCAACTGAAACACCTTATTGCTAGCAGAAGGTTGTGTGTCCCCTTTTGGAAAAGGATGACGAGGAGGAGGAAGAAGAAGAAGAATAGGTTTTTATACCCCACGTTTCACTACCTGAAGGAGTCTCAAAGGGGCTTACAACCCAGAGGTGGCATGTGCCAAACCTCAAAGATTTAACTTCCTGAAATGCAGGAAAAGGAGCTGAAATTTCAAGTATTGATTCTCTTGTGGCCATATTTGTACAGGAGGGAGGAGTGGGGATGGCAGGCCCAACCAAATAGTCCCTTGGAAGCCACTTTGAGACTCCTTCATGTAGAGTAAAAGCGGCCTATAAGAACCAGCTCTTCTTCTTCTTCTTCTTCTTCTTCTTCTTCTTCTTCTTCTTCTTCTTCTTCTTCTTCTTCTTCTTCTTCTTCTTCTTCTTCTTCTTCTTCTTCTTCTTCTTCAAGGTGCTTTGTAGTCAATTTTATTTCTGATGTTTTAACATTGATTTTATTTCTAAGTCACTGGGAGGTGGTAAAAAGAGGATTTAAAAAGTCTTAAATAAGTAAACGAAATACCTTTTATGGAAATGGACAGACACATTTCCTGTGGTGTTGCTGCACCCCCCCCCCCCAGCCATGTCAGAAAGACACGCACACCCCAGTCTGGCACCGAGAACATTCTGAAAATATTTGACACTTAGGGCAACTTTTAATGATTCATCTTTTGTCAACAATCTTGAGTTGTGCAATTATTTTTTAAAATTAGAATTTGCCAAAGGACGCTTCGAGGGGCTCATTAGGCGTATTAAATGAAGAACGGCTGCTTCATTAGCAAAACTTTGGAGAGAACGCAACATGTTGCAGACGGAATGCAGAAAAATTGTTGCGAATGCTTCGGTATTAATAATAATCCTTAGCTATTCTTGGACTTCGTAATGATTCAGAAGCAGAAGTGAGGGTCATTGGGGCTTACTTCCCTACAGGTGTTGCTTAGGATCGTGGCCTCAAGCACCACATAGATGAATTCACTAATTTTTACAATAACCCTGAAAGGTAGGTCAGTGCCATTATTAGCATAGTGCTGAGAGGGAAGAGCAGACCCTGAGAGATCATGAATTGTCAAAGGTCACTTAGTGGGTTTCGAGCAGAGGCGAGGTCTGAATTAGGAACTTTTTGACTGCCCGTTTAGCCACGCCACTATCCACTCATCCAGTTCATATTTACTCAGAAGTAACTCCCTCTCCATTTATCGGGATTTGTTCTGAATGCATCTGTCACACAGAATTTGTTTAAAGGGAAAGAGAAAGGTATCCCCTGTGCAAGCACCGGGTCATGTCTGACCCTTGGGGTGACGCCCTCTAGCGTTTTTATGGCAGACTCAATACGGGGTGGTTTGCCAGTGCCTTCCCCAGTCATTACCGTTTACCCCCCAGCAAGCTGGGTACTCATTTTACCAACCTCGGAAGGATGGAAGGCTGAGTCAACCTTGAGCCGGCTGCTGGGATTGAACTCCCAGCCTCACGGGCAAAGCTTCAGACTGCAAGTCTGCTGCCTTACCACTCTGCGCCACAAGAGGCTCTTGAGAATTTGTTTAGGTTACCACAAAAATATTCCTGCTTCTCTCTGCCATAGCACCTCGTCCTCTAATATTAGTTTACTCAGTGGGGCTTTCTTCAAAGGCGAGACTGTCCCTTGCACATTTTACTTGCAAGTAAGCCCCACTGAGTGGGACTTTCTGCTGCTTAACAAGCAGGCAACCTGGCTGAAATGCCGCATTCCTTGGAAGCAAGTCCCATTCAAAAGAGGGGGGACTTACTTTGAAGGGAATGTGAAAAGGGTGGCTTCCAAAGCAAGGCCTGGTGGTGGTTCCTCTAAGTTAAAGACTCTTGACACACTGAAGAAGTCAGAATGAACCTTGCTAGCTAGCGTGTGCGATGCAGCAGCCTCAGGGGTAGTCAAACTGCGGCCCTCCAGATGTCCATGGACTACAATTCCTAGGAGCCCCTGCCAGCACTCGCTGGCAGGGGCTCCTGGGAATTGTAGTCCATAGACATCTGGAGGGCCGCAGTTTGACTATCCCTGCGCTAGATGGTGCCTTACTGCTCATGCCCATGCATTTACAGGCATGTGCACTAGAATGAACGTTCTCCTTCATCGTTGTTTCACACTTGAACCAACCTCTGTTGAGCCTCAGGCAGGATGTGTATAGGGACACCTGTCCCCAGGTGGGACCTGAGGATCCCCCAGTCTTACAGCTCATCTCTCCGCAATAAACATTCTCTCCCCTGGATAAAACAGCTGCTTTGGAGGGTGGACTCCGTAACATTATACTCCACTGAATTCTCTCCCCGCCCCAAATCCTGCCCATTTCAGGCCCCACCTCCCAAAGATTTAACTTCCTGAAATGCAGGAAAAGGAACTGAAATTTCAAGCATTGCTGCTCTGGTGGCCATAGTTGTGCAGGAGGAAGGAATGGGGAAGGCAGGCCCAACCAAGCAGCCCCTGGTTGCAACCAAGGATCTGCTCCATCTGGGTTTTGTGTAGACCGCTGAGGGGGGCATGCGGCTCCACCTCTGTGATGCTGCCCATGGACTGACAGGGCGGTACCACCTACTGGGTGCTTTCCCTGTTAGTTAAAGGGCAAATGCACCCTTTTGGAAATGCACCTCCCTACCCCCAGTTTTTACCCAATCCCAAATGGGAACAAAACATGGCATGGGATGTGTCAGGGGGGGAAATGAGGACTGTACCAGATAAATAAATATCCCAACTTCTTATTGGGATCCTCTTTTGACATAGGCTGTGGCCACGCTGGTCCCCCACCAAAACTACTGGAATTTAGGGTCCACTGGATATTCTGTAGAGTTGGATACTCATAGATTGATTTATAATATTCTGTAGAAACACTGGAATTTCAGAAACAGAAAGGCCATCGAGGAAGAACTTGAAAATGAAACAAAATCTCCTTGAAAATGAAACAAAATCAGAGTCCAGTGACATGTTTAAGACCAACAAAGATTTATTCCATTTCTTAAAAGTGCCACTGGACTCTGAGTTTTGTTCTTTTGTGATGCTTCACACCAACATGGCTCCCCACTTGAATCTATCCTTGAAAACAAGCTAGACACCGGATCTAGAGTTCGAATAAAGAAGATTCTCTATTTGCACATAGCCGGTTCTCGTCGGGGACCTCCTTCGGCTGGCGGGTCATCTCTTGTCCTGTAACTTCCCATTGGTGGCCGGAGATGTGCTGTTACAACCAATCTCTAGCCAACTCCCTCTGGAGAAAGTGGCTACAGTGGAAGGTGGACATTGTGGCTTTATATCCACTGAATTCCCTCTCCTCCCCAGATGCACCCCCAGAATTTCCAGATATTTCCCAACCCAGAGTTTGCAGCCCTACCGATAAAGAGGGGCAGTTGCAACAGGCAGAGGCAAGAAGCACCCTGGATAGACTAGTCACCCTGGAAGGCAGGCCTGTCTCTTTAAGAGAAAGGCACTCTAGCAGCTCTTCTAGGAAGCCAAGCCCTGGACAGAAAGAGCCGGGAAGCCGCAAAGTGGGGGAATTAGCAGCGGTTGTGGATGATTCAAAGAAGGTGAGCTCGTGTTTGCATTAGCAGAAGGCCTCCGTGTACTTACTCATGTGCAACAGTATAATACATGAATGCATGAAAGGAAGGCCGGGGCAAACAAGAGAAGAGAATTGGAAAGGAGAGGGAGGGGAGGGGGGGCCCCCCTCAATTAACACGAGCTTCCTAAGAAGAGAAGAGCATAGCTGCCTATCATGCCCTCTTAAGACATCATCACTCTAATCCGCCGTGACCCCTGACCTTTCCCATAATTCCTGCCTCCGCTTTGTACTGTGGCTTCCCTGGAAGTCTTTATCACGGTGCGCACCTCTAATAAGTGCACATAAAAGTGGAAAGGGGCTAGGGGGGGTGGGGGTAAAGAGAGAGTGTTGTGTGTGAAGTCAGGAAACAACAGAGACAAGGACGGGAGGGGGTGGGGGAGTTATTTCAAAGGCCTGCGCCGAAACATTCCCTGGATCGGGGCCCGGCTTGTCCAGTTCAAAGCGTGTCTGTTGCTCCCGCCGTCTTCCTCCCCCTTCCCTCCCCCTCCCCCTCCCGCTTCCCCCTTTCCTTTCCCCCCCCTCCTGCTCCTCATTCTCCCCGCTAGTACAAAGCGCAGTTCTGGATTATCTCCACTTCCATATGGGGAGCTGTGTAAGCCAGTTCAATGCATGGCCGGTCATTTTGTTCACAAGTTTGCAGCAAGCGGGAGCGAAATCCACGGGGAAATTAACCATTCATCTCTCCGCACCTTGTGTGTGCATGCACAGATCAGTAAACACAGAGGCCTATTTTTTTTTAAAATCTTCCCCCTTCCCCGCCCCTCCCCCTCCCCCATCTCCTCCAGCACGGCTATTGTTCTGAGGGGGAGAAAAAATTGCTACCGCGGCATTCAGGGTCTATTTTGGATAGCTGCAGCCCTCCCCAGTCCTTAAAGACCAGCCATGAGACCATTGTTCGATTGCTGCCTGACACTTAAGGGCACCTGGGGCAGATATGCCACTGGCACAGGGTAGCCAACCTCCAGGCTGGGCCTGGAGTTCTCCCAGAATCACTACTCATCTCCAGACGATGGAGATCAGTTCCTCTGGAGCAGTGTTCTCAACCTGGGGGTCGGGACCCCTTTTGGGGTCGAATGACACTTTCACAGGGGTCGCGGCAGGGCAAGCAGCTTGGCGGGGAGGGTGCCATCTACACAACAGCCTTGAGGGGTAGATCAAGATGGAGCGTTTGTCTGTCTGGAGCAGCGGAAAAGAGCGAGATCGGCATGGTGGGACAAGAGGCAGAACTGAACTGAGAATCATGATCAATGGATCTTCACACCTTTGGTCAGTTTTGGTGTAATTTCTGTGAAAGAACGTGAGGAACTGTATTAAAGGGTCGTGGCATTAGGAAGGTTAAGAACCACTGCTCTGGAGAAAATGGCTGCTTCACAGCGGAGACTGTCCTGACTAAGCCTCCATCCCCAGGCTGCACCCCCTAATCTCCTGGGGTTTCCAGTCCTAGAGTTGGTAGCCCTAGTTAAGGACCCCAGAGGGGGCCTGTTGCTTTAGGGCAATGGTCTACAGAGTCCATCATCCGGTTTCCCACAGTGTTTCCGGGAAGTCCAAAGGCGGAAACCAATAGGCTGGAGCCCTCCTTTGTTATTGCCCATCAGCTGGTATTCAGGAGTATGACCTCTGAGTGTGGATGTTCCATTTTGCCACATGGCAAATAGTCATTGATGGTCCACTCTGTCCACCCCTTTTAATCCTGAATTATCTTCGAAGCACTTGTGGCAGCAGCAGCGTTTCCCCCTTTCAACATCCCTGAGGTGGGCTAGGTTGAAGGAAAGTGACTGGCCCAGGGTCCCCCAGTGAGCTTTAGAAGAAGAGTTGGTTTTTATTCCCTGGTTTTTATCACCTGAAGGAGTCTCAAAGCAGCTTACAACCTCCTTCCCTTTCCTCTCCCCCCCAACAGACCCCTTGTGAGGTAGGTGGGGCTGAGAGAGCTCTGTGAGAATTGATGTGAGAACAGGTTTAATAGGACTATGACTGGCCCAAGGCACAAGGTGATCAGAAATCTGTGGTCACAAGACGGGACACACCGCCACCACAGATGGTCACCTTACCAAGGCAGCACGTGGCAGACTGAGGAATCAAACCCGGCTCTCCAAATTAGAGGGTCACTGCTCTTAGCCACAACACCAAGCTGGCTGAGTCAGGTTCTGAAGCTGAATCTTTCAGCTTCAACCCTGATATCATCCTGGCTCTCTTTCAGCCTGCTTGCTGAAAGCTTCTTAGTTTAATTCAGAATGTGTGTTTTACCTTTCCGTTAGCTGTATTTTCCCTGTTGCTAGAAATGTTTGATATGTCACACCCAGGACTCCCCAAGGGGTAGGTCTACAGTAGAAGAACTAATGGGAAGAAATTATATGCCGAGTACATTAGGGCTGCCAATGTTCAAATGGAGCCTGGAGATCTGGATCTGTAGTGGATCTCCAGAGATCTGTTGTGCTGGAGAAACTGGCTGCTTTGAAAGGTGGGCTATATGGCATAATATGCCACCGAAGTCCTTTCTTGACCCACAACCTGCCCTCCCCAGGCTCCGCACATCACTTTTAGGGTTGAAAACAAGGAAAAATCAGAATTTTTCTCCTTCTCCCATATGTTTGAGTTCAGCCAATGAAGGTGATTGGCAATGGATTCTGGAGAGACAGAGGCATGTAGCACCTTGCTGTCCCAGGCAGGGTTACACCCACCTGTGGGCTTAGAAGGGGCAACTCTGCTGAGGATGGATTCAACTGGGTAGCCGTGTTGGTCTGAAGCAGCACAACAAAACAGCTTTTGCTTCTATATTCCCACTGTCATGATGGTCAGTTCACAGTCTGAGGAAGAGTGTTTGCCCTCGAAAGCTCACGCCTGGAATAAATCTTTGTTGGTCTTAAAGGTGCTACTGCACTATACTAAGTTTGGTACTACAGGGCAGGGGTAGTCAAACTGCGGCCCTCCAGATGTCCATGGACTACAGTTCCCAGGAGCCCCTGCCAGCGTTCGCTGGCAGGGGCTCCTGGGAATTGTAGTCCATGGACATCTGGAGGGCCGCAGTTTGACTACCCCTGCTACAGGGCATGGAACTCACGATAGGGAACAAATAATTCCAAGGAGCAATCTGGTAGCAAGAGGTAGGCAAGGATGGGCACAAGAGGAAACCCTGGAGGGTATTTCATTGCGGACCCTCTGCCGCTGCTACAAGCGCCTCAATGCATGCAGAATGGGGAACTGCCCCCTGTGGCATACAGATTTCTCTCCCACATCTGACCTTTCTTTCATTTACCATGGGTCATAGGCATCAGATTCCCATGGATGGCCATGGACAGAACTCTGGACTCGGATTAGATTCCGGAGCTGAAAGGTGGTATTCTACGTAGAGTAACAATGCACTTTGGAGTTGCATTCCCCGGATTTGATGCAGATTTGACAAACAGACAAGGGAAAGCAATGGGTAATAATCAGAGCATTAAGTGTGTGGGAAGGTAGGATTTGAGGGAATGGTACTGCTTCACAAAACTGAATGTGCTGATCCCCCCCGATGTTGCAATTTGTCTCCAACAAGACCGCTTTACGAACGTCTTTGGGTCTGGTTTGTAGTTTTGTGCGTGCCATAAATGTGCGTTGATCCGTCAGCGTAGTTCAAGAGCCCCTCCCTTTTGAGTATACACTTCATATTTGTACGATATGCAGTTCTTCTCCCAGGTAGTACACGGCTTACTGAGGTTGTTGAATAGGACGTGGTTATGTCAGCACCAGGACACCTATGAAACCAGGGTGCCATTTCAGGATTTCAGGGTGGAAGCAAAGGTTTCAGAAATCGAGAGCCAAGATGGTCAGGAATGCTTCAAAGGTCCTCTCTTGGCGAGATTGCAGATTTTATGGCATTAAGGCCATGAATCTGAGAGCGTTTTGTTGCGGTTTGTTTTATAGCTCTGTTAAAGTTAAAGCAATGTTAGCAAGACGGATCAATGAGTTTGTCCTCCTCCAACAGCACGGTGTCCGGCACCTGCTTCAGTCGATGATACGAAAACCTGTCTAGGATTGTCTTTAGGCATTGCAGTTTATGATTCCCCAAATACCACCAAGACTCAGTTTCATCTGCTTCTTTAGCTGAGCTAGAGGGCCAACCGGAGGGAGAGTGCCATTGGATCAAAATTGTCCCTAAGGATGCTGGGAAACCAGTTCCCCCCTCTTTCTCTCGTTCTCTCTCTCTTGCTCTATGGATGATGGCTGAAATGGTAGTAAGCCTGTGAAAACAATGATCCCCCCCCTGCCCCCGGGCACACGTCTCCCCTGGACTACAGTGAGCAACCAAGTTCTCCAGTACGCGGCCCCAGCTCTGATCCCTTTCAAGAGAAAGAAATATCTGCCCCTTTTCTTGACTTGATCGCCCTCTGCAGATGTCACCAGCCTGAGATTTGCAACCAGCCTGAGATGTAGGCCAGGCCAGGCCAGGCAGGGCGGAGAAATTCCAGGAGATTTGGGAGTGGAGCCGGGTGATAGTGGGGTTTGGGGAGGGGGGTGACTTCATCAGGGTATAATGCCAAAAAGTCCTCCCTCTAAGGATGCCAGCTTTCAAGGGAGACCTGGGGGACCCAAAGCTCATCTCCAGACTACAGAGATAATTTCCTCTGGAGAAAAGGGATGCTTTGGAGGGTGGACTCTAGGATATTGTACCCAACAGAGGCTGCTTTCCTACCCAGGCTCCTTCTCCAAACTTCCAGGAGTTTCCCAACCTGGATTTGGCACCCCTAGACCCCTACCTCCCACCAGTGGCTGGGGGACTCTTGACAACCCAACCCCCCTCCAAAAGAGCTATTTTTCTCCAGGAGAACCAAACTTTATAGCAAGGTTGGCCAAACTGTGGCTCTCCAGATGTCCATGGACTACCATTCCCATGAGTCCTTGTTAACACATGCTGGCAGGGGCTCATGGGAATAGTAGTCCATAAACATCTGGAGAGCCACAGTTTGGTCACCCTGCTCCATAGTCTCAAGCTCAGTGGTAATTCCAGGAGATTTGTAGACCCCACCTAGAGGCTGCCCACCTTAAGAGGCTGAGAGGCAGAGAAAGAAGGAGAGGGAGAGACGGAGAGGGAGAATGACAGGCCCCTGGTCCCCTGGTGAGCTTCATGGCCGACTGGAGATTGGTACCCTTTCTGCAAAGTGGCCAGACCAGCATCCCTGTATCGCTTCCCCTCTGTTTCATCATCACAAGACCTCTGCAAGGTAGGCCAGGCTGAACGAGAGACAGAGAACCCGTGACTTGGATTGACAAGGTCACCTAAGTGAGCTTCAGGGCCGAATGGAGATTGGAACAAAGATCTTTCTTTAAGCAGCACATCCTACCAATTCCCCGTCTACCATTCCGCCCCAAAGGCACCCCAAATCAATGGCACGTGCCTCACCATGCTTCATGGGAGGGTCGCCTCTGTCTTCATTGTTCACTAGTAAAAACAGAACGAGGTCTTCTGCTCAGCAGATGGGTCCGAGGGGGGCGTGCCGGCGGGGCGGGGAGAGACGGGATGGGAATTCTGACCCCGCGTACCGCTATCTGTGAGCATTTCCGAAACCGGGGATTTGCCGTCTGGTTGCGTGCGTGGTGCGTGTGTGTGCGCGCATCCCCCACGCTCCCTCGGTGTCAGAAGCGCACGGCTGATAGGACACAGTGATAGATCTGCCTCGGACACACTCCACAATGGCTCTCAGACAGTCTATTAGTCAGTGATTGTCTGCCAGCCAGCCCAGCCGGGGCCTGTGTGCAGCCGGTGATAATGGCCGAGAACAAAGATGGCAGCTGCTTTGTGGAGGGACAGATTTGTGGCAAATCGAGATAAAATAAAGAGGAAGAAGAAAGGAGTGTTGGGGGGGGGGAGAGGAGGGAGGATGGATGTGGGGGGGGCAAACGTGGGACAGCAAGGAAGAAAGAGGAAGGGAACGGGGGCTGAGTCGATGCTGTCAGTTTGCTCAGAGCATCTCAGAGCTTGTGCATGCTGGGGAAAGGGGCGGAGGGGGGGGGGGTTAGAAGCATGGGGAAATGAAAGGGCTGCCTGAGCGCACGAGGGGAGAAAAGGCAAATCATTGCTGGCTCCTGGTATCTCCTGGCAGATAAGCGTGAACAAGAAGGAAGCGATCGTCGATGAGGGGGGGATTGTCCCCGGGTTTGTATCTCGGCCTGTATCTCTGCTTGGATGTCTGGCGCTGCAGCTTCGCTCGGTTGTCTGCGTGACTCCTCTGGGTGCAGGGCTGGGGGGGGGGGTGTCTCCCGCTGGGGTCTGGACAAAGTGGCCAACTTTTTCTCCCCCCCCCCACCCCAATTCCTGTGTCATTAACTGTGGCTGGATCTACAGGCATGAATTATTTGCATCGCTGCATAAGGCTTCTGCTTCTGGTTTCAGATGCAGTCTTATAGGCACAGGAGCTTGTGAGGTAGGGTCAGTTGGCAACTAGAAGGGCAGGTTGGAGGAGAACGGGAGGATGAATCTCCAGAAATAGCACTGTAATGTTATTAACTGTGAAAGAAACTGGATCAGAGAGCAAAGGCCTGTGTTGGATAATGTGCCCCCTGTAAAGCCACAAGATGGGACACAGAAGCCAACCCCTTTCCCTCCTGCTCTTCCTCCAACAACTTCTATTAAAAGATATACTACTTCTGAACATGGGGGTTCTATTTGGCTATCACGGCCAATGGGATGCCATCAACGGGAAACTGGCTGACCTCGCTACATCCTGGGGCGATGTGTTCCGCAAATCAGTCCTGTCTTGCATGAAGAACTTCTCTGATCCATTCCTGAATCCGTCGTCCCTCAATTCATGGCCGGCTCTCTGTGTTACATTGGGACCGTTTATGCACTGGAGGTTTCATGCTGGGTTGCAGGCTGGAGTTTTAGTCGTGGCAGGTGGCCCCACCTCTTCCTGCACCCACACGGGGGAGCATTTGGCCCAGTGCACCCCATCTGCCCTCTATTTGTGTTCCTGCACGAGAGCTGGGGCAGTAAAGTGCCCAGTGCATGAACGGTCTGGGAGATGGAGAGAAAAGATTCTCTCTGCTTTCTTGATACCTTGTGAACCACTAATGGGAAAAGCTCTTTCTCTCTAAAGGCAGGTGGCGGTATGTTTTGTAGATGATCGCATTTCTTCAGCAAACTCTCCAAAAATAGTCATTTTTATTTAAAAATATAGAGATCAGGTATGTTGGGTTTTTTTTTTAATGCACTAAATAGGCCAGGGATTTCCTCTTTTCCTTTAAACGTCCTGGTGTGAACATTCTTCCTGCCGCATGTGGCTTGCAAATACAATAGGTTGTCAGATGGTATTAGAGAGTGGACTAATTAAAACATCTTATGTCATCCTGCGTACGGGCCCCAAACATTTGTTTTATGGGGTTTCACCACTGAACGCTGTCTGCACTCTTCTTTTGCTCAAGTGATCTTTGTAGAAATGATAAATTTGCCAAAAAGGGGGTGGGGGAGAGAAGAAGAAAAGAAAACGGAAAAAAAGAAAAGAGAGGAAAAAAAATCTCATTTCATGAATTTAAAAGGGAGCAGCCCCAAAAGAAACCTTGCATCTTATGGGTGGCATATAGTTCTGCTGGAAAGCTGCTTTGGAAGGGTGGATGAAAGTTCTAACCCTCCTAGACACCAATCTCCTTTTGGGTCCTGCAAGGTACCATTACTGAATGCAACAATCCTGGATCAAACAAGATACGGAATCTACGATTTGTTCCTTGGTTGTGGAGAGGTTCCATGTTTTTATTGAACTCCCAAGGTTGCAAAGTATGATTCAGGAAATTCTTGGAAATTCTTTTGTTTGGGGGGTGGGGGTGGTGCTGAGCCAAGATGCTTAGCAAAGACCTTCTGGTCAAAGGTCAAGTGAAAACATGCCACGATATCATTTCCTAAAGCCCACCCCTTCCTGTGATGTCACATCCAGCTAGGATTACCAGGTTGTGCCTGGAAGTGGTGGGAGTTGGGGGACTGGGACATGGGAGACACCATCATCATATCGGTCATGATTTCACTTCTGAGGAATACAGGAAGTGACATAATGTCGCTCTAGGAACCATTAGAAAACTGTAAAGTAAAAATGTATGCATTTCCAGTGATTTCTAGATCTACGTGCCATTCCCCATATCATGTTAGATTTTAAAAGTTCCCCCCTCCCCAAGAGACGGCAAGAAACAATGGAAGGTTTGGGGCCAGTCTGTCTTTTTGGATTGGTTCAGGGGTGGAGTCTAGGACATCCACTGTTCCTGGGAGGCTTTTCTGGCAACTGCCTTCCAAGAACTGGGGCAAATAGTGCTACGTTTGTCAGATTTCCCCCCAGCCAGCAGTGGGGTGTGGGTGGGTGTGGGCATGGATTGCCAACTGCAGATTTATGGATGGAGTCTGGGAAGGACAGGGACCTCAGTGGCACCTTTTCTGGATGAGGAATTTGGTCCAGCCCAGTGTTTGCCTGGTTGTGGTCCTAATTGCTGCTTCCGGATGACCGCCTGGGGCGGTCCGAGACCTGGTGCAATGCAGGCCCTCGGTCAATCCATGGCAAGGGAACGTGCATTCCCTTGCTGCAGGCCGATGAGGGTCTGCGTTGCACCACACGTGGGACCACTCCGGACCAGCGCCCACATCATCCAGAAGCAGGAATTAGCCCTACAACCGGACAAGTGCTGGGCCGACCCAAATTCCTCATCTGGAAAAGGTCTCGAGTTCAAAACCATTGCATCCAAACTCAAAAGCGTCCATTTTCTCTAACAGGACTGACCTTGGTAGTCTGGAGGCGGGCTGTAATTTTGGGAGACCCCCAGGCTCTACCTGGAGGCTGGCATCCCTAAATTGCACTCCCCCTGAGTGGTTTTAGTTCAGGCGAGAGGGGGGAGGCACAAACCCTGCTAACGATGGTCCTGATCTCTCTGGAAATTGAGTCCTCAGTAGGGAACGTGCAGATACGTGCAGTAGGGAACGTGAGGGTGTAGCGGTTAGGAGTGCAGACTTCTAATCTGGTGAGCCAGGTTTGATTCTGCGCTCCCCCACATGCAGCCAGCTGGGTGACCTTGGGCTCAACACAGCACTGATAAAGCTGTTCTGACCAAGCAGAGATATCAGGGCTCTCTCAGCCTCACCTCCCTCACAGGCCTGTTGTGGGGAGAGGAAAGGGAAGGCGATTGTAAGCCACTTTGAGCCTCCTTCGGGTAGAGAAAAGCGGCATATAAGAACCAACTCTTCCTCTTCTTCTTCCATGAATTAAACGCCAGCTGTTTTTCTTGATTCTTCTACCCTATCCCGGAGACTAAGGAACACAAAACTAACAGCATGGATTCAACCTCCAACGCAAGGGACAGAATGAACCACGGAGCAGGTGGGCGATTTCTGAGGTGAGGGCAGCTCTTTCCGGATCAAGGCAACGGCTCATCTCGCCCAGCCGGCCTCGGACAACTTCAGCTTGTCCCCTTTGTTCGCCTTCCGCTCTCGTTGCTTCTGAGCTGTAATGTCCCGCAGGGGACCCGCCGGAGGTTGGTTTGGGTCTAGCCTATTTAGATAACCTTCTGGTTGATCTATACAGCAGAATATATCCCTGCAGGAGAATCCCAGAAGAGCTCAGCCAATCCCCCTAATCTCCTTATCAGTGTAGGCCTCAGCCGTGAGGCCTGGTTATCTCTCCGGATAAAAGGGAAAAGGACAGGGCATCGCGGCACCCATCCTGGCAGGGACCCCTCCCCTTTAATCCTGCCAGGCCTGCTTCTGCCTTTATCCCCAGCACGGAAGGGAAATGAAAGGCTCAGGGAGAATAACCCCATTCAGGCCGGAGGTGACCGGAGAGCACAAAATCCAAAGGGCGCAATTGGGGCCCTGGCCCCTAACATCTGGACGGCAAAAGCAGTATTGGTGGCAGGGGGGGGGCGGGGGAAGGAGATTTTGGTGGTGCCACCAAGGAAAGCATCGCTAATAAACAGAAGACTCAGGAAATAGTTACTGGCCGGGGTTGCCAGCTCTGGGTTAAGAAACCCCTGGAGTTTTGGGAGTGAAGCCTGGGGATTTGAGTTTTGGGGGAAGGACCTTTGTAGGGTAGGTCAGCCTGTAGTAGCATATTTATCTCATGCAGCCAAAGGCCTTTACAAAACGAAAATTAATCCGCCGAGGTATAAGAGTAGACCAGCGCATTTCTCAGGATCATACAGAAAAGCAGCAGAATAATACAACATATGTCGGAGTGAACTATGTTATGATCAGTATGAGGCTATATAAGATCAGATTTACATAAGGCAGGGGTAGTCAACCTGTGGTCCTCCAGACGTCCATGGACTACAATTCCCATGAGCCCCTGCCAGCATTCGCTGGCAGGGGCTCATGGGAATTGTAGTCCATGGACGTCTGGAGGACCACAGGTTGACTACCCCTGCTTTAGCTCATACCTACCTGGCAGGAGGGTCTAATTCTGAGCCCTATTGGGAGGGTGGTATATAAATTTTAATAACAACAACAGCAACAATAATAATTCCCTAGCGTGTACCTTACAAAGCGGACAATTTCTCACTCTCCAGGTGGGGGGCTAGAGATCTCATCGAATTACAACTCATCTACGGGATCCTCTCCAAATATCCAGGGATTTCCCAACCTGGAACTAGCAACCCTACCAATTCAGCACCCTAGGGTGCTCCCCCCAACACAAAAGTGCCTTATTCTGAGCCATAACAGCAAAAAAAAACACTTTGTGTGTACAAAAATATATGCAATAATACAGTAATATGTAAATCAAAAATCATGAGTTCTGTTTCTTATCCGGTCCTTGGAAGCCAAAGGAACAATTCTCTATAATGCATGCTGAACAAGAATCCGGGACAACAAAGCCTGTTTTATAACTTTCTTCAGCAGCGTTAACTAGAAGATTAAAAACAGCAACATTAAGGATAGGAACAGCCATATCGAACAGCCTGTGTGCTCCTGTTGTTTGAGGAGATTATTCTGAGCCATGCCATCCATCTCTCTGGTTCAGCATTTTCTACTCTGACTGGCAGTAGTTTTCCAGGGGACCAGGAAATGAAAGATCCCCCCCCCCACATACACACACATCGGATTACACATAATTTAAGACTGGCTTCTCCATGCATTTAATCTCCAAGAACTTCTTGGGTGGAAACAGCCACTGAGTCACAGCTGAATTATGGTGACCCTACATGCTGTTTGAGCCAAGAGGTATTCTGAGATGGTCTGACATTGCTTGGCAGGGCATAGTAAACCTGGATATCCTTGGCAGTCTCCCATTCAAACACTAAACAGGGCCAACCCTGCTTATCTTCTAAGACCTGGCATGATCAGACTAGCCTGGGCCAGGTCAGGACAACATCTCATAGAATCCTAGAGTTGGAAGGGATCTCCAGGGTCATCTAGTCCAACCCCCTGCAGAATGCAGGAAAGTCACAACTACCTGCCCACCACAGTGACTCCAATTCCATGCCCCAATGATGCCCTCTAACCAGAATCCCTGGCCAGTCTGGCCTGGAAGAAATTTACCTCCCTATCGCAAAGTGTCAATTGGCAATTCCATGGGCATGCAAGTAAGGGCCACAAGAACCAAATATTGACACCATCTCCTGTATCACAAATTTAAAAAAAACAAAGAGGGATGAATTCAGATGTCACCTACAATTAATGTTATCTTTTCTTGCCTCTAGAATCACTATCAGACAGTCACTCCGGTTTCTGGGTAACTCAAGTTCACTCTGATGCATGACACTAGACACATGTGTTCTCTGGAGTTAGTTCTCCTCCCCAGGGGTTGTAGCCTGTATTTTTGAACATTTTTTGTGTGTGCACATTTTCCTGAACTGCGGTTATAAGCGATGTCCAAATGCAGCCAGAGCGTTTTGGTTAAAGGGGGGCTGAATAATCGAATCATAGAATAACAGAGTAGGAAGGGACCTCCTGAGTCATCTAGTCCAACCTCCTGCACTATGGAGGACACTCACAGCTCTATAATCTGCTTTATGACCACTGTAACCTGCCACGCCCTTGAACCTTCACAGAATCAGTGTCAGATGGCTATCCAGCCTCTGTTTAAACATTTCCAAAGATGGAGAACCGGCAACTGATTTGTGTGCATTAGAGAAGGAAGGTAGCCATACACTTTCCCCAGGGACAATTAGATGTTTATAGTCATGTTATTGTTATATTTATAAGGTTAATTTTAAGGATGTGACAAAAAATTTACAGATGCACAAAGGATAATCCCTGGCAGGTAGAGCAAACAGGATATGTGATATGGAAGAAACTTGCTGGTGAACAGGGGGACCAGGGGATGAGGAGGAACAACACTTATCCGGGGTTATTGTGATCATGCCAAAAGGTCACAGATGGAGTATCCGCGAGAGGTAAGGTCAGCAGGAGAGGGCAGCAGACATCTGCAGAGGAAGGAGAGAGAGCAATTTCTTAGTAATTATTTCTGAAGCCCTGCCTTCTTCTTAGACCACTTCAGCACCACCCTGGTGGGACACAGGACCCCTGACCTAAATGACAGCGAGGTAGAGTAGTTCAGAGTGCAGGCTGAGGAGTTGGGAGATGCAGAGCCATGAATGCATTCTCATTCGAGCCTACCTCGCCGGGTTGTTGTGATGATAAAAACCTGGAAGAAAGAACACTTTGTGCCATTCTGAATTCCCTGGCGGGAGGGAGAGGAGGGTAAAAATGAGAAGTAGAACCTTCATCACCAATTTCTGCTCTCCCCTGGAGGGAAAGCCCCTACAGCAGTGGGAGATTTGTGCTAACAATGAGTACATGCTTAAGACTTTCTTCTGCTGCTTCCGTGCTCCCGATAACTCCTAAGTCATACTATTCCCCCCCTCCCCAAATTCCATAGCATATTTGCCAAGGGTGAAGGACAGGTGGGGTTCATTAGTTACACTTGTATGTTAATGTGTCCAAGGCTTCTGAGATAGCCTTTCTGGAGACACCTGAAGGGGTATCTTACACCAAATCAGACAGCCGGTTCATCCAGGCCCACATTGTCTATTATAACTGGTAGTGGGTCTCTGGGGTTTGCGACCGAGGTCCTTTTCAGCACCCACAACCTGATCCTTTTAACGGGAGATTCTTGGGGATGAACCCGGGACTTTCTGCAGGCTGGGTCCCGGACAAGGAGATGGACTGGAACTTGGAGAAGGGACCTCTGGTGAGTGACTCATACTCTGCACAGTCTTTAGCGGCCCTCCCAAACTCCCCCCCCCCAATATAGGTCAGAGAGATTCCAGCAAAGTCCAGGGGTGCGCCTGCACACTGTCTCCCTCCCTCCCTCCCTCCCTCCCTCCCTTTAAGCTGGGTGCAGACTATATTTAAATTCTCTTCTCCCGTTTGTTTTCCTCCCTGCTCCTTTCCGACGTCACGCCTCGCTTTTATGCTTCTCCTTTTGTGTCAGCAGGATGCACCCCCCTCCTGCTTTATCTGCCTGCTTCACTGCTGTTTTCAGGGGTCCCCCTCCTCTCCCCCACCCCCCCGTCTCATTTCCTCCCTGCCTTTCATCCACTCCCATCTCCTGCTCTCCTGGATCCTTTCATCCGAGAGTCCCTTTCCCCGATAATTCCCGTAGGCCTCCCCCCAACCTGCCACCATGGCTCCCAGGCTCCGGTGTGCCTTCCATCCTTCCCTTCATCCTTTCGGCCCTGGCACCATCTCCTTCCTCCTGCTTTTTTTATGCTCTGTCTCTCTCTCTCTCTCTCTCTCTCTCTCTCTCTCTCTCCCCTTCTTGCCCCCCTCGCCTCTTCCCTCCCCTTCCCCCTGCCTTTAATTTCTGATTAATATGTTCTTAGCCAAGGAACGTGGAATTAAAAAAGGCGAGAGAGAGAGGAAGGGAGAGAGAAAGGGGGGGGGGGAGAGGGAGAGAGAGAGAGAAGGCAGGCGAAAGAATCTTCTAAATAAATCATCTAGTCCTGCAAGGGGCTAATCTCTCAGAGAACGGTCCCGTGTTTATCTAGTTTTTAGCAGTGCATGTTAAATAGTGATAGGGGACTCTCTCCCTCTCCCTCCCTCTCTCTCTCTCTTTTTCTCTCTCTCTTTCTCTCTCTCGCACTGGAACTGCTGCGAAGGGGATTTTTTTTTCAAACTTCATTTCCCAGAAAGGGGGGGGGACTGTGAAAGCAAAGATAAGCCCTCCATGCTGCCCCCCCCCCTTCCACAACTCCGCTTTCCTCATGAACGGTTAGCCGGCGCAATTAAAAAGAACAGCAAAGCCCACCAAGGCCAGCGGAATGGGAGTGTGTGTGTGTGTGTGTGGGGGGGGCGCCAGTCGCTCAGGAGTGCTCCCAAGGAGGGGCTGCTTTGCATTGCCCTCCCCCCACCTCCGCTCCATGCAGTGATTTCAGTAGATCCTCTGGGCCAGGGGTGGGCAAACTGTGGCCCTCCAGGTGTCCATGGACTACAATTCCCATGAGCCCCTGCC
This sequence comes from Paroedura picta, assembly GCF_049243985.1. Classification (NCBI taxonomy): domain Eukaryota; kingdom Metazoa; phylum Chordata; class Lepidosauria; order Squamata; family Gekkonidae; genus Paroedura; species Paroedura picta. The sequence goes on along the minus strand of NC_135381.1, from coordinate 12,146,397 downwards.
AGCATTCGCTCATGGGAATTGTAGTCCATGGACATCTGGAGGGCCACAGTTTGCCCACCCCTGCTCTGGGTGACCCCTCCTCAAATCTAGCCCTTCTAAGCAACCAGGATGAAGCAGGTAAGGCCAGTTTATGCATGTAGCCCATATAACATATACTACGGGCCCTGCTTTTCTAGGGCCCCCCATCTGGTGCCTTCCCCCCCATCAGGGCCATAGCCTCTCTCATTCCCCCTTTCCCCTCTTTAAGGTCACACCACTGGGTCCTTCAGCCTCCAGCCTGGTTGTTCCTGCTGCATTAGTACTCTGTTAGGGCCCCAACAATCCTTAAACTGGCTCTGGTGCTGGGCCCCCCGCAAAAACCACTCCTGGAAGTAGGTCTTGTTCTTCCTCGGAACGCAGGGTATAGGTACAGACCTGGGGCAGGGGGGGACCACTGTCCTGCAGTATCCGTTGCTGCCTGACCTATGGGAAGCCCCTCCCCATGGAAGGACAGAGCTGGTTCAACTCTCTGCAGGGCAAGATGAAGACAAGCTGGGGTCCTCAGTTATGTCAAGGCCCCTGCCCCCATGTATGGCCATCACTGCTGTCGAGTTACAGCCTGTTAACGCCCATCTCAGGAAGGGGCTTTCAAGGCAAGGAAGGAGCAGAGGTGGTTTTTCTGTTCCTTTCTGCCACAGAGTCTTCTGTCCAATACCAGCCTTGCTTAGCTTCTGAGATCCGCCAAGGCTAGCTGGACTGCGCCACCCTTCCTACCCTCAAGAGCAGGGGTAGTCAACCTGTGGTCCTTCAGATGTCCATGGACTACAATTCCCATGAGCCCCTGCCAGCAAACACTGGCAGGGGCTCATGGGAATTGTAGTCCATGGACATCTGGAGGACCACAGGTTGACTACCTCTGCTCAAGAGGACCCATGGTGGTACCAATTTGCAGATGACCTATGGGGACCCCACAGGAATTGTAAGGCAGGAGATGTTCAGAGGTGGTTTCCATTGCCTGCCTCTGGGTATGACTCATGGACTTCTTGATGGTCTCCCATCCAAATCCTAACTCAGGTTGGCCCTAGTTGGGTGGATGAGAAAGAGGGAAAGACAGAAGTCAGGCTTTTTCAACCAGGCTTTTGTGAAACCCTGGGGTTTCTTGATGGCCCTGGAAGGGTTTCCTGAATAGGTGGGAGTTGATTTTTTAAAAATACATTTCTAAAATTTGTTATTCAGGTGATATGACCATTCATGATTCTGTGACTTCTGGGGTTTCTTAAAGCCTGAAGAAGATTTCAGGGGTTTCTCAATGGTAAAGAAGCTGAAAAAGGCTGCCTTAGATACTCCTGATTTGTAAAGTCTGGATCATAAATGAATAGCAATGGGATGGGGGGAGTAACAGGAATCAGGACTGTGAGGTTAGAGAAGGATAAGCTAATTCTTCTCTCTGCCTGCCCCTCTCCCAGTCTGCTTCTTGAAAAATGAGCTTGGGGGGGGGGGGGTTCCCCTGGGCTTTTAGTACCAAGGCATCTCAATGCTTCTTCTTGGTGATATCCCATATTATTGCCAAATATGCAAGATTAACAATTAAACATACAAGTGCCTGGCTAAATATGTATAAGGGTTAGGACCGATTTATTGAACACATGAAGTATTTTGGAACTTTTAATCAATCTTACATAGTGTTTTACTGTTTTGTATTTTGTACTGGTCATTGACCAAAATCTATCTATCTATCTATCTATCTATCTATCTATCTATCTATCTATCTATCTATCTATCTATCTATCTATCTATCTATCTATCTATCTATCTATCTATCTATCTATCTATCTATCTATCTATCTATCTATCTTTCTTTCTTTCTTTCTTTCTTTCTTTCTTTCTTTCTTTCTTTCTTTCTTTCTTTCTTTCTTTCTTTCTTTCTTTCTTTCTTTCTATCACCTACCTACCTACCTACCTACCTACCTACTTTTTGATGATAGATTTTCTGTGATTTTGGGGGGGCTGCTAGAGTTGATGTTATTAAAATAGTTTTACTGTTGATTCATGGGCTGCAAGATGCTGTGGATGGGCATCCACGGCAAAAAGTAACTTAAGAAAAAATGGTAATTTGGAGAACACCACCTCCTCTCCTGGAATCTCCGGTTGTCTAGAAATCAAGTCCTGTTGCCCAGGATTTTCTTAGGTGCTGTGTTATGAGTGACATTTTACAAAAGGAAAGGACTCACCACATGAACATGAGGTCATTTGCAGGGTGACTGTACCATCTCAAACTGCAACTGGACTCTTGTTGGTTGGTGGGAGCCAGTTTGGTGTAGTGGTTAGGAGTGCGGACTTCTATTCTGGCATGCCAGGTTTGATCCTGCACTCCCCCACATGCAACCAGCTGGGTGACCTTGGGCTCGCCACGGCACTGATAAAGCTGTTCTGACTGAGCAGTGATATCAGGGCTCTCTCAGCCTCACCCACCTCACAGGGTGTCTGTTGTGGGGAGAGGAATGGGAAGGCAACTGTAAGCCGCTTTGAGCCTCCTTCAGGTAGGGAAAAGCGGCATATAAGAACCAACTCTTCTTCTTCTTCTTCTTCTTCTGGGAGAGGAAGTCTGAACACTACCGCCCTCTGGTGGTTGCTCTATCAAAGGACACTTAGGGGTGGTGGAAAGTGCGGTCAAGCCACAGTTGACTTATGGCACCCCCAAAGAATTTTCAAGGCAAGAGATATTCAGAAGTGCTTTGCTATGGTCTGCCTTTGAGCCACAATCCTAGTGTTCCTTGGAGGTCTCCCGTCCAAATGCCAGCCACTGCCAACCCTGCTTAGCTTTCAAAATCTCGCAAGATCGGGCTGGCTAGGGCTATCCGGGTCGGGGATGACACATACCTAGGGGCAGGGGATTTGCAAGGGACGGTCGGACTACCAGACCATGAGTTAAGACATCAGAACCCCCCACTTTTGGGAAGTTGCAATCAGCTGTGAGACGAGGGGGAATCATTTCTGGAAATCTAGTCCAGTGGTGCTGCTGGGCCTTGCCTATTGGCATCAGTGCTTCAGCATTATAGGACGAGGGCTACATTCACGTGCTTAAAGCCTGTTCGAGGAGGAAATTGTCATCTTGGTTTTCTAAAACTGAAGGCTCAACCCTGGGTGTAGTTGGCATATCATGCTCGCAAAAAGGAGAACCCAAAATTAAGAGTGCTACATCTTTCCCAAGGATCAAACCCAGAGTCTCAAAGGGTAGATCCTGGGATCTCATGGGTGCTGGTGCCCAAGGGAAGAAGTTTGTGCCAAGCCTGTATCGAGTTCCCAATAAAAAGTTCTGTTGCAAACTGACCAGCCGTCCTTATCTTATCCAGGCGTCCTTCCGCCTCCCATCCTCCCTGCTTTCCACCACTCTGGCTCCCATGGGGCTAGTGGTTTAAAGTAGCAGGAGAATTATAATTATTTCAATGCTTTAATATTTTTACTGGCAAGATCATGAAAACAGGCACACAGGAGCTTGACAGTTTGTTTGTTTAAAGAAAGCTTCTCCTTATAGCAATCCGCAAACATGTTGAGGTTGCCAAGTTTTACATGATAACACAGAAACTTTAAGGGGTGGACAATGGTGATTTCAAGACACCCCACATGGGACTCAAGACGGCTGGGTGTGAGTGAGAGGAGCTGACTGCCTGGATAGGGTTGCTGACCTCCAGGTGGCATCCTTCCTATGCTTAAACCCTCACCTATTACAGGGATATCTCCCGGAATTACACTGCTCTCCAGATGACAGAGATCTGTTCCCCTGGAGAAAATGGCTACTTTGGAGGGTGGATGGCACAGCATTATACCTTAGTATAGTACCTATACATTAGTTCAGCAGTGGAATAGCCTGCCTAAGGAGGTGGTGAGCTCCCCCACACTGGCAGTCTTCAAGCAAAGGTTGGATACACACTTTTCTTGGATGCTTTAGGATGCTTTGGGCTGATCCTGCGTTGAGCAGGGGGCTGGACTAGATGGCCTGTATGGCCCCTTCCAACTCTATGATTCTGTGATTCTATGATACCACCCTGAGATCCCACCCCTCCCAAAGGCTGCCCTTCCCAGGCTCCACCCCATAAAACCCAGGAATTTCCTAACCGAGAGTTGCCAATTTTCCTTGCACGTGTTTCTGATCTGAGCTGGATGCGGGGGAAGGTCGGTTTCATGCTTACTGAGCTGCTCTCCAAGAGCCAGGCTGCCACATGAGTGGCGCTGCTCATTTCCGTGAGGTGCACGGAGCGAAAGTCTTCCTTGGATGCAATTAAGCACCGAGCATTAACAACACTGTAATAAGGGGCTACTACGAGGGGAGGCTGAACAGTAATTGAAATGATATCCAGCTCAAATACGGAACTGCTAAATGGTCTCTCCCAGAGATTTATACTGACACGGGCCTACCTACCTTGTTCATTTATTAAGTTAACCGGCGACTTATTGGTGCCCTCTCTCTGCCTCTGCCTTTTGATCCACTGGCAGGAGGTGAAGGAGACGAGGAGACAGGCCAGGCCAGGAACGAAATCGGCAGGACAAAGTCACGGCTGGCTGTGAGAGGGATGGGGAAAATCGTCCACGGGCCTGAACGTGACTCATATTAATTGAGATCACTGGTCCAGTTAAATTCAATGCTCTCCAGGAACTCAGGCAGAGAAACCGTTCAGTGTCTTCTGCCTGGCAGTGCCAGAGAGCGAATCTAGAATGTTCCACAGGCCAAAAAAAAAAATTGCTTTCCTTCTGAGCCAAGGTCTTTTCTCGTGGTAATTTGTGATCTATACATTGGATTGCCAGTTTTGCGAGATTATTGTTTTTTGTGGGGGAGTTTTAGGAGGATGGAGTTTGGGGAGGGGACGAACTTCAGTGGGGTATAATACCATACAGCCCACCCTACAACGCAGCTATTTAGGATGCTTAGGGCTGATCCTGCTTTGAGCAGGAGGTTGGACTAGATGGCCTGTATGGCCCCTTCCAACTCTATGATTCTATGATTCTATTTCCTCCAGGGGAACTAGACTTGGGTTGCCTGGGAATTAGTTATAATTCTTTGCAGACCACCTCCTTGCTTATCCCATGGTCTTCAATGATCTTTAACGTTAGACCAGGGTTAGTCAAACTGCGGCCCTCCAGATGTCCATGGACTACAATTCCCATGAGCCCCCTGCCAGCGAATGCTGGCAGGGGCTCATGGGAATTGTAGTCCATGGACATCTGGAGGGCCGCAGTTTGACTAACCCTGCCTTAGACCATTTCTGCATTGTTGGAACACCGAAAGAGGCTTTCCGATGGATGTTCCCACGGCAGATTGTGAGCTTCTCTTCTCATCTTGAACTCTTAACCCTAAACAAGCCTCTCAGTGGGACTCCTCTAGCTTTCGACACTGACCAGTGACTGCGGGGTAACATCCCCAAAGACCCTAGTATTTACCAGGATGGATCCTCCTCCCCCCTTACCCTCCCTGCTTAGTCCCTATAGATTCTTGGAGCAGGTCTGAGCGGACAGCTGTCGGTGAAAGAGAAGCAACGGCTGCCTAGAGAGTCGTTAGTGGATAATTAATATTTGCGGCCCAGCCCTGTGATTGCTCTCTGTCTTCTGCCTGACAGGGGACCGGGAGGGAGGGAGGGAGAGGCAGGCCCGTGATGCCATCCAAGCCCCCTGGCTTATCTGTGCTAGCTCTTCCAGTCAGACCTCATGCCTCTCTGTAACTGAGTAAATTCCAGAGGGAAAGGCCAGGGGATCAAGACAGAGCTGTTTGGAAGGACTGCAGGGGGAGGGGATATTCTAGGGATGCCAGCCTCCCAGTGGGACCTGGGGATCCCCTGGAATTGCACCGCATATCCAGGCCACAGAGATCAATTCCGCTGGAGGAAATGGCCACTTGGAATGTAGGCTGTATGGCATTATGCCCCACTGAAGTCCTTCCCCTCCCCAAACTATGCCCTTTGCAGGCTCCACCTCCAAAGTATGCATGTTTTGCCCAATACAGAGCTGGCAACCCTAGAATATTCTGGTTTCCATTCTCCCGGCATTCCATATGTTTCTCCCAATTAGCACTCATTGAAGCCCACGGTCTAGCGCAGGGGTAGTCAAACTGTGGCCCTCCAGATGTCCATGGACCACAATTCCCAGAAGCCCCTGCCAGCGAATGCTGGCAGGAGCTTCTGGGAATTGTAGTCCATGGACATCTGGAGGGCCACAGTTTGACTACCCCTGGTCTAGCACATTCATGCATTACAAAGTCCTTGTGTCACACATCCTGGATCGACAGACAGGGTCTGGGGGTTATGTACTTGCCGCTTGACCCTGTAGGAGAAATGTATGGATCAAAGTCATGTGGACCCATGGGGAGCATATTGTAGCAAATGGCAGCTCTTGGAACCGTTTCAAGTTGGGTCAATGGCTTTAGCTCTCTGTTTGATGCTCCTAAACTGCATTGAGCCTGCGCCCACCAATCTGGGCATTCTGTTCCAGCCCTGGAACTCCCGGAGAATGTCTCCTCAACAGAACCCACAGGGGCTACATGGGGAAGCCGTGGACGTGGCAACGTGTGACCCAGATCGAAGCTACAACTCACCAAGTTCCGTATTCAAATCTCACTTCTGCCATTGAATCCCTTGGGGGCCTAGGGTAAGCAGCTCAGCCTCAGCCCCCCTCCCCATATACAACGCTTCAGTCATTGACCTTTGCAGATTGTTGTACGGATTGAAACAAGATAATGCATATGAAGTACTTTAAACACTTGAAAGGGTTGTATAGATGCTGACAATTATTTATCGCTAAGCATTATGACGGTTGCCTATGGCAGTCCTCCAGATTCAATGTTATTCATTCCTTTTCACGGCTGGCTGTTTGAATATACTAGATCTTCTGATATAGAGGCCGATTTCCTTTATTTATCTCCGGTAAGTCTATAGTTCAATGGATGCTTGGAGTGGAGGCCAGGAACCAGCCAATGTACGTTTTAGGTAATTTTCAGAAGAGGAAAATACAGGCTTGCCATCCAGTGGTCTTTTTATGGCCAGCCTACATGTTACCCTGGTGATGCTCCATCAGGTGTTAGGTGACTCTCAAAAGGAACCATGGGTTGCAGTGCTATGGATGGGGGGCAATACATGTTCTCCATGACCGTTTACGCACTGGAGGGTTCATGCTGCAGGCTGGAGTTTTGGTCGTGGCAGGTTGCCCCACCTCTTCCTGCACCCACATGGGGGACCTGTTGGCTTGATGCACCTCATCCGTCCCCGATTTGTGCTCCTACACCACAAGGCTGTTGTGTGGATGGTGCCCCCCCCCAAGCTGCTTGCCCTGCCGTGATGCCTGTGAAAGGGTCGTTCAACCCCCAAAGGGGTCCCGACCCCCAGGTTGAGAACCACTGCCCTAGGGTTTCTTGATGACCCTGAAAGGGTCATCCCGAATGGGTGGGAGTTACTTAATTTTTTATATGCATTTAAATTTGTCAGACATTTATCGGGTGATATGACCATTTTTTGGTCATGTCAACCCCACATTTGCCGTGCATTTTTCAGCATCTCTCATCGAAACAGGTTCCTTTTCCTCTTCTGTCATACCTCACAGGCTTGTATATACACAAGTATGATCTCTTTTTGTTACCGCAGATGCCTGTGCAGAAGAAGAGTTGGGCTTTTTTATCCTGCTTCACTGCTCAAAGGAGTCTCCAAGCATCTTCCCTTCCTCTCCCCACAACAGACACCCTGTGAGGTAGGTGGGGCTGAGGGAGCTTCTGACAGGACTGCTCTATGAGAACAGCAGTATCAGTGCTGTGGTGAGCCCAAGGTTACCCAGCTGTCTGCATGTGGAGGAGAGGGGAATCCAACCCGGCTTGCCAGATGGCTCTTCTGAGCAATGTTCTCAATGACACTGCAGGACCATGTTATCCAGGTAGCATATATAGGACATGCTACGGACCCCGTGCTTCCAGGGGCCTCACATGGTGCCTCTCCCCCAGGGCTGTAGCCTCTCTCTTCCCCAGTTTTCCCTCTTTAAGGGCACTCAGAGTGACACCACTTCCCACTGTAGGGGGCCCCTCCGCCCCCAGTCTAGCTGCTCCTGTTGCAATTGTACTCTGCCAGGACACTGCAAGAGCCTCTTGTGACACAGAGTGGTAAGGCAGCAGACATGCAGTCTGAAAGCTCTGCCCGTGAGGCTGGGAGTTCGATCCCAGCAGCCGGCTCAAGGTTGACTCAGCCTTCCATCCTTCCGAGGTTGGTAAAACGAGTACCCAGCTTGCTGGGGGGTAAACGGCAATGACTGGGGAAGGCACTGGCAAACCACCCTGTATTGAGTCTGCCATGAAAACGCTAGAGGGCGTCACCCCAAGGGTCAGACATGACTCGGTGCTTGCACAGGGGATACCTTTACCTTTACTAGGGCACTGCAAATCCTTAAACTGGCTCAGGTGCTACGAGCCACGCAAATCCTTAAACTACTCCTTGGTGTTCCAGGAAAGTAGGTAAGGCCATTGCCTAGCAAGGCTCAGTGCTGACTGGTGGTTCTTAACTTGAATCATCCATCCTCAGAGGAACTGGAGGATAAGTAAGCTGCAGATCTTGTGCTGGTTACAGAGGGGAAGGTCCTGGAAAATCATAAGGACACAAACCACAGTATATTCAATAGTCTTATTTTGTTATCGACGTGTGTTTGGTATGGTGGCACTCAGGACATCCCAGGAGCTATAGGGCCATTTTGTTTTTTGATCATTGCCATAGGGGCTCTCTTCAAGCCATGGATCAGGTACCCCCAGGGTTAGAGGATTGGGTGAGGGATGGGGGAAATCCAGATGTGAGTCCCCCATCCAGCCACAAAACTTAGGGGGAGATCTAGTGCCTGTCGCTCTTTCTCGTTCTAATCTTCTACACAGGCTCATTGTAAAAAAAACAAAATAGAAGAGGGGAGCGCCCCCCCCTCCATCTCTAGCTGTTCTTGTTTTAATTTCTTTGCCCTTTTTAAAAATTAAGAATGCTTGAACTGAAAAGTGCTATACAAGTACACTTAAAAATAATACATGGGCAAATCTGGATATCCATACTAATTCACTGTATTTTGCACGTATCGTAGTCTTGGAATTGAATTTTATTTTCGAGATTTCCTGTGCCAGATACCATTGAACGGAGTCGTTTAAAAGAAGTCCATAAAGAAAACAAATTCGTCAAGCTGATATTGAATCTCCTGCTTTCCTGGATAAGGCTTATGATTCAAATTTTCCTAATGGTATCCTGGGAGGTTGCGTTTCATCTGTAAAAGCTGCACAGGTTTGTGATGCAAACAGCCATGCTTTGAGCACCATGAAATTTCTCTGCGTTGGCCACAAGTGCTAAATTTTGCAGCCTCTCCAAGCTGCCCTGATGATGGGTATGGGTAGCGGGCAAAAGACCCAGATCAGTGTGGCCTGTGCCATTCACAAGTCCATCTTCCCATCAAGAGGATCCCAAGACTCCTCTCCTAAAATAACGTCACCCTCAGCTCTTTCTGTGCTTTACGTTGCCTGCTCTAGCATTCCACTAGCTGGAAAGAAACCCTCTTTGGTGACCTTGAGAGGTCTGAAACAGCACTGGAATGGCAAATCTTTTAAGCAGAGGAGCCCAAAGAGACCTACGCATTGCCTGGCCTGCGCTCTGAGTTGCACAAAAGACGGCCTTAAACAATTGGAGTGATTCCACCCTGCTTAGGCCTGGAATGATTTAAGCTCAGCGGGTGTCTTTGCCACTCATTGTGCGGTATCATCAAACAAAGGCCAATTTCATAGCAGCCTAAGTGTGCCGTGCAGTTTTACCCCTTGCCCTCTAATTGGCTGTCTATGGGGGGTGGTTCCATATCGTTAGCCAGCCAATGAAACAGGATGTCTGTGGCTGTCGATGAAACATGGATGCCTATTAACCTATGGAGGAGCTATCTGTCTGATTTTAGGATGGGCAGGCTGACTAGAAAGCAGGCAGTAACCTCAGGAAATGGCGTTGCATGGGTGGCGGGTGAGCCTGCAGGGAGGAGAAGGAGGAGAGGGGCTCTTCTCTTTGCCCCTGGGATGATTTTTACCTTGGGATCACAAGACTCTCACACATCTGGGAGACACAGGGCCTTCTGCAAGCGAATTTTCGAGGATTCGGGATTTGCGAGGATTCGAGATGGCTTAGAACATTGCTGATTCGGGTAGTAGGGCAGCAGTTCATAGTGTGGCTAGCAATTCTCAAGAAAAAGTGGGAGCGGGAGAATATGCTGGGTGATGGCAAGAGGGTGGGGTCTTTCAGCCTCACTGTGGTTACCGCCCATGGTTTGTTGGACATAGGAAAGTCCCATTCAAATCAATGAAAAATCAAGAATCAAGAATCAAGAATATATATAAAATTCTGAACATTCTAAGTGAATTACAGGCTGTGTTGCTAGGGTAATGAAGAAAACAGAGCTTTTTTGCTTTTTTTTTTGCTCAAGAGGAAAAGGAAAGGGAGGAGGAGGAGAGGAAGAACAAAAACAACAATACGAAGAGTTGGTTCTTATATGCCGCTTTTCTCTACCCGAAGGAATCTCAAAGCGGCAACCGAAGAAGAAGAAGAAGAAGAAGAAGAAGAAGAAGAAGAAGAAGAAGAAGAAGAAGAAGAAGAAGAAGAAGAAGAAGAAGAGTTGGTTCCGCTTTTCTCTACCTGAAGGAGTTTCAAAGCGGTTTACATTCACCTTCCCTTTTCTCTCCTCACAACAGACACCCTGTGAGGGAGGGGAGGCTGAAAGAGCCCTGAGATTACTGAAGAAGAAGAAGAGTTGGTTCTTATATGCCGCTTTTCTCTACCTGAAGGAGTCTCAAAGCAGCTTACATTCGCCTTCCCTTTCCTCTCCCCACAACAGACACCCTGTGAAGTAGGTGAGGCTGAGAGAGCCCTGAGACTACTGCTCAGATAGAACTGCTTTATCAGTGCTGTGGTGAGTCCAAGGTCACCCAGCTGGCTTCATGTGGGGGAGTGGGGAATCAAATCTGACTCGCCAGATTAGAAGTCCACACTCCTAATCACTACACCAAGCTGGTGTAGGAGAACACTAAAGGTAAAGGTAAAGGTATCCCCTGTGCAAGCACCGAGTCATGTCTGACCCTTGGGGTGACGCCCTCCAGCGTTTTCATGGCAGACTCAATACGGGGTGGTTTGCCAGTGCCTTCCCCAGTCATTACCGTTTACCCCCCAGCAGCAAGCTGGGTACTCATTTTACCAACCTCGGAAGGATGGAAGGCTGAGTCAACCTTGAGCCGGCTGCTGGGATCGAACTCCCAGCCTCATGGGCAAAGCTTTCAGACGGCTGCCTTACCACTCTGCACCACAAGAGGCTCTTTGCGCCACAAGAGGCTCTTAGGAGAACATTACAGTATTTTAAAAGAGAGAGGGCAGTGAATGTGGGGAGGCACATTGGGGCAGAGAAAGAGCCCAGGTGGTGTAGTGATTAAGAGCGGCAGCCTCTAATCTGGAGAGCCAGGTTTGATTCCCTGATCCTCCTCCACATGCAGCCAGCTGAGGATCTTGGGCCAGGTCTAGTGCTCTTAGAGCTCGCTCAGCTCCACATACCTCACAGGTGTCTGTTTAGGGGAGGGGAAGGGAATTGTAAGCCTCTTAGAGACTCCATTGGGCAGAGAAAAGCGCCCTCCCCTACCTCTAAATGCATTAGTAAGGCAACTTCCTCTTATACTTAGTAAAAAAATCCCATCTTCCTTTCAAGTAAACAGTGCTCCTTCCTCTTCTCACCAGCAGTCTTAGACTGGGGACGCACTGGGAACTTCACTGCCCCAGCTCCTGTGCAGGAGCACATATCAGGGGCAGATGAGGTACACCGGGCCAAATGCTCCCCCATGTGGGTGCAGGAAGAGGTGGGGCAAACTGCCACAACTAAAACTCCAGCCTGCAACCCGGCATGAAACCTCCAGTGCGTAAACGGTCTTACTGAGCTGCTTTTCATTAAAAAAAAAAAATACCCACACCGACATGCATGTGACATTTAGCTGGCCTCCTAACGCCCCTTGAGCGGCGGGCAAACCTGAGTCGGCTGTCTTGTAATGTGTGAATCGGCATGGTGTCGGTGCCTTGGCCACCGCCAATCCGTCCCTTTGCCAAGAACGCTGGGGAAGAGACAGAGGAGCCAAAGCAGACCAGACCTCTCTGGGACGATTCTGCCAGTGTCTCGGTGCTCCAGGAAGCCTGGTTGGCCTCAGCGATGCCGGGTGAGCCAAGCTGACCCCCTCCGCAGCGCTTTGGCCCCCGCTTCCTGGCCCCCGCTGGAAACTCACCCGAGGGCGGGATGTGCCATCGCTTCCTCATTTGGTTCTGTCTCATAATTACACAACTGTTCCTGCCACGCAGCATTAAGCAAGGGAGGCGTCGAGCGGGTGTGCGTGTATGCGCGCGCATGAGCCGAGGAGGTTGCGCTCTCCTCTGAGGACGCCTTCTGTCGCTAGATAAACAAGCGCACAGCACCCACTCGTGCCTTGCAGCAGAGCAATGCCTTCGAGGTAAACAAACAGCAGACACCCCTGCTGGAGACTGGCGGGCACCGGCTGGCATGGAGCCTTTCCTGCCTCAGTGCGGTTTGACGGAGCCTGCATGATTTCTCAAGCCAAAAACCGGAGGCTCGTCTTCGAGCTTTGGCTCCGCTACAGACTGCTCAAGTGACCCTGGGAAACTCACTTTGTCCTGCTCCAGACCTGCTGCTGTCCATGCCAAGTGCTGAAAATCGCGGGGGGGGGGGGGGGGAGGGGGAGGGGGAGATGTTTAAGTGTAGATCATGTAAACAGCCGAGGAAGAGGCCAAACTCCTCTAGGACTGCTGCAAGACCAGGAGTGGAGGATTTCATGATAGAATGTTTCTCCAGGAAAAAGAAAGGCTCTAGTCCCCCCATAAAGGTAAAGGTAAAGGTATCCCCTGTGCAAGCACTGGGTCGTGTCTGACCCTTGGGGTGACGCCCTCTAGTGTTTTCATGGCAGACTCAATACGGGGTGGTTTGCCAGTGCCTTCCCCAGTCACTACCGTTTACCCCCCAGCAAGCTGGGTACTCATTTTACCGACCTCGGAAGGATGGAAGGCTGAGTCAACCTTGAGCCGGCTGCTGGGATTGAACTCCCAGCCTCATGGGCAGACAGCTTCAGACAGCATTTCTGCCACTTACCATTCTGTGCCACTCCCACTATATATGCACCTATATATGTGTACAAGGATCATTTTATGGAAAAGATTTTCCCCCCCCCCAGAAAGGCAGGCTTTCTCAACCAGGGTGTCGTGAAAGCTTGGGGTTTCTTGATGGCCCTGGCAGGGTTTCCCGAATGGGTGGGAGTTAATTCAATTTAATATATTTTTAAAGTGTGTTAAACATTTAATGGGTGATACGATCGTATTTGGTCATGTCGACCTGCCCTCCCGCTCCCACAATGGCCAATGATGGGCCTGAGGGGTGGGAAGGGGAGGGTCCCCAGGTGGGTGTGTCCACAGCAATGCTGCCTAACCCTATTCTGCAGGATTGGATCACTTCCAGGGTTTCTCAAAGGCTGAAGAAAGTTTCAAGGGTTTCTCAATGGTAAAAAAAATTGAGACAGGCTACACCAGGTGAAGAGAGCCTCTTGTGGCGCAGGGTGGTAAGGCAGCCGACATGCTGTCTGAAGCTCTGACCATGAGGCTGGGAGTTCAATCCCAGCAGCCAGCTCAGCCTTCCATCCTTCCAAGGTCGGTAAAATGAGGACCCAGCTTGCTGCTGGGGGGTAAACAGTAATGACTGGGGAAGGAAATGGCAAACCAACCTGTACTGAGTTTGCCAAGAAAACGCTAGAGGGCGTCACCCCAAGGGTCAGACATGACTCGATGCTTGCACAGGGGATACCTTTACCTTTACTTTACACCAGGTGAAGGGACCTATCAAGTAACCAATGGTAATAAGACTTTGATGCACATTTTTAAATATTTAAAATTTGATTGTTTTTTAATATAATTTTGGCCCTTTTTCAATTGACCTTTCTATTTCCATATACCAAGTGTTTGTCCTCGGCCCCTGTCTGATGCTATAACCACGACAGCACATCGGCTCTGTATTGTGAAGCATGTGGTCATCCCATAAACAAAATAAAAGGCAAATTGGGTCAAAAAGGCCAGAAATGGGGCCACTTCTCATTGTGAGGTGAGCTAAAATTGAAGGGATTCATAATCAGTCTCCATAGCACCCAAATGCCTGGGGGGGGGGAGCGTATGGGGATGGTGATGATCTTGTATTTATCGCTGGTTCCGTCACCCAACCATGCATCTCTCATGTGCTGTTTGGGTCAAAGAGGAAACCAAAGACTCTCTCTTAGCCAGGGCGGAATCCTGGGCATGTCATTGTAGCTTTTCATAAGAGTGAAGAAACAAGGAGATTTCTTTTGGGAACAGACCAGGTTCTCGGTAAGTATTAAGGCCTGCTTTTGGAGATGTGCAAGATTACATTGTCAAATAGTGCTGTGTTTTAAGAAAATATGGTGTTTTCAAGGTGGTCTGTGACAGGAGAACTAAATTTGAGTCCAGTAGCATCTTAAAGATGAGCAGGATTTTTGGGGTACAAGGGCGTAGTGGTTACAAGTGGCAGACTCCTAGAGCTGGGTTTGATGCCCTGCTCCTCTCCATGCAGCCTGCTGGGTGACCTTGGGCCAGTCACAGTTCTCTTTATTGTTTTTAATTTTCTCTCAGAAACTCTCTGAGGCCCCGCCTACCTCACAAAGTGCCTTTTGTGGGGAGGGGAAGGGAACATGGTTGCCGGCTTTAGGGTAGGAAAAAGTGGGGAATTAAAAACTATTCTCCTTTTGAGAGCCAGAACTCTCTTCATCAGATACTTGCATCTGGCCAAGGGAACTTGACTCTCAAAAGCTGACCATTTTTTTGATTTTAAAGGTGTAAAGCCAGCATCACAACTAGAGCAATTTCCAAAGCTCCAAATCCTTCTGATAGACCGACAGCCCCTTCTAAATAAATAAATTTCACAAATGGAGGAGAAGCCTCTGTTCTCAAGAGACCTTGTGTTCTGTTTGAATTTCTGTGTGTGTGTGGGAGGGGGAGGAGGAGGGGTCACATGCAATTCTTATGACAAAACTGAAGAAGTCACAAAATGAAACTAGACATTACCTAGGAGTCTAGTCTTGCTTTGGTGATATTAAAGACTCTGAACACAACAACTTCTCTACATTCTCTAGTAGGAAAATAGGAATTCTCCTGTTAACTGCAAAACTGATTGAGCCACAGGGTTCCCCATCCCATTTGTATACATCCTCCTGTGCATGTTTCCACTTTGTTCCCTTGATTTTCTATTCTAAATAGAACAGCACCTTTCCACGACCACTGACTACAAAGGATTTAGAAAGATGTTCCTCGGCTTGGATGCCATTGCAATTTCCCCTCCAGCTGGGAGCATTGTGTGTTATGAGAGCCCCACTGCAGCACTATGGGATGCAGAAAATTGTCCCGGAGCCCCGTGGATGCACCAAGATGGGCCAAAATTAGACTGTGCTCCTCTCTTGAGTAGGATTGAACCTTTCAGGGGAAGGTTGAGGACAGAAGCAGAAGAGATGCAAACATGTTTCTCTTCCTGGGGATGTCTAACATAATACCAAGGGAGATGTGAGTGACAAGCGTTGTGCTGGGCATTTCCTTGCCCCCAAAGTTGACAGACGAAGATGTGAGGCAGCAGGAGTGATGGGAAACTGTCATGAATGAGGAAAAGCAGGTGTGTACCTTTGAGGCAAGTAGGATGAAGGTAAGCTTCAGGATGACAAGCTGGAGACAGAGAAGGAAGAGGGGGAAAATAGGAAGGCGAGCAATGCAAACACAAAGCCTTTTATATCCTTCTTTTGATTTGACTATCCAAAGGGATCTCAAAGCAGCTTCCAATCACTTTCCCTTCCTCTCCTCATGACAGGCACCCTGAGAGGCAGGGGCAGCACAGAGAGCTCTGAGAAAACTATGACTGGTCCAGGGTCACCAGCTGGCTGCATGTGGAGCAATGGGGAATCAAACTTGATAGAAATCAGGATCAAGAGAAAACGTCTTGTGGCAAAGCTCTAGGAATTCCCCCATGTCTCTATGGTGTTTACCATAGAGATTAAGGGGAAATCCTAGAGTGTCATCTGGATGTGATATCAAATTCTCCCCAGGTTCTCTTTCCCCCAGACACCACCTTCAAAATTTCCCGGCATTTGTTGAGACAGTGCTAACAACCTTCGTGTGGTAAGAAGAACAGGACAAAACATAAGGGGAGAAGCAAAAAGAATGTGCAATGGATTTACCTGTTCGCCCTGAACAACTCTCACCTCCTTCAAATCCTTTCTCAAAACCTTCAGCACACCCCGTCCTCCTCCCCTCTTCTGAACTGTAGCTTAAGTGCAAGTGACAAAAATTCACCCCACAGTCTTCTCCCTTATGATCCTACCTCCAGTGTCCTCCCTCATCTTGGTTGTCTCCATAATTCCAAAATTATTTAAAGTTTTAAACTTTTACTCTGTCTATACACACACACACACACAGGGGTAGGGAATTACACTGTTATACTCTCATAGAATCATAGAGTTGGAAGGGACCTCCTGGGTCATCTAGTCCAACCCCCCCCCCCCCCGAGCTATGCAGGACACTCCCAACCCTATCGCTCATCCACTGTCACCTGCCACCCCCTTGAACCTTCACAGAATCAGCCTCTCTGTAAAGCTCCAAGCACATCAAGGCCCCTTAAATAAACAATCAGAACAACAGCAGTGTGGATGTAAGCGTTTTTATGTCACTCTTCCCCCAGGGTGTTCAAGGCAACATACTTCAGTCTCCCTGCTTTTTATTCTCACAATAACCATGCAAAGTAGGCTAAGCAGGGAGGGTGAGCTTCAGGGCAGGCACACATTCCTACGAACAAGCTAACCACTGGGGGCTTGACGTAAGAGAGCGTGTGAATGGGCAAAAGACAAGCACAGAGTCAAGAGCAGGAAGGGTGTATGCATAGGCTCACAGGGACATTGTACTAGTTGATGTGGGCAGAGTAGGCGGGGCAACTGCGGGGCAGGCCTTCCCTGGGAGCAGAAAGGAAGCACCGGTGGAGCGAGTCGCTTCTGTTCACCTGCCTCGTCTTAATGTTATCTGCTGCTGGAAATTTGGAAAGGTTCCATCGGTTTAAATATAGCAAGCGTTGCCAGGGGATCCGGGCTGCAACGGAGATGGCCTTGCCGCTCAGCACCTGACGGGGGTGAAGTCTGCGAGAGAGACCTGCTGTCAGCTCAACTTGCGTTATTTCCACTGATCCTGATGGACAGCTCCGTTCCTTCCCGTGAATCCAGAAATAGGCCAGCCAAGACGGATTGGTTTTGTCCTAACTTGGCCTAAAGTTCCCTCGTGCCTTACTCGAGTGCAAGGAACTCCTGCACTGGGATCGGGAGCCTGTTGTTTGCTCCCCCCTAGGAAGAGCAGTACCCCCTGCTGGAACCAGTGCACTGCTGCAGCCGTCGACTGAAAGGCCACTGGAATGCCGTTGACTCTGGGGTGGAACCCGGAATTGAGTCCAACTCAAATACTGGGATGATGCAAGGGATCTCTACATAAACAGGAAGCTTTTCTTTAAAAAATCTTTTAAATTAGCTTTAATAATAAGTGCAGTAGAAATTTATTTTTATTTATTTGGGAATTTCCCCATTTACAATGAATGGACAGTAACATAAGAAGTGGATTCACAATACATGCAATCAGGATCCTCAGTCACCATCCTTGCTTCCAAAAAGCAATGGAAGGGTTTCCAAACGGAATCAGTTTGATGATTCCCCCCCTCCTTCAATTTTTCATTTCAGGTGTATGGATGAGCTTTACAAACTTACAGCCTGGCCTTGTGCCTTCTTGAAAGAAAATCTGACTGATTTCAAAGGGACTTATTCTCTAGGAAGCAAGCAAAATATTGTAGACTTCAGGTGGTTTAATGGTCATTCCTTTGGCCCCAGGGATAGAGTGAATCTTAAATACAGAATTCATAGCACACCCATTAAACTACAGTTCCCTTGATGCTTTGTGAGGGGATTGCCTGGTGCTTCCTTGAGACACTCATGGTAAGAGAGCCAGCCATAGGGATTCCTGCTCAATGCTCTGTGACCAGCATGGGTGACGAGGCTTCCAATAGTAATAGTGTCATCTCAAAGAGTTGGAGCAGAATTGAGTTGGAAATTTTTAAACAGAGGCTGGAGAGCCATCTGATGGAGAGGCTGATTTTGTGAAGGTTAAAGGGGCTGGCAGGTTACAGTGGGTGAGTGACAGGGTTGTGAGTGTCCTGCATAGTGCACGGGTTGGACTAGATGACCCAGGAGGTCCCTTCCAACTCTATGATTCTATGATTCTACGAATACTTTCTTTCCACATGTGATCCAGTGGATCACCCCACACAGGAGCTACTGCATTGTTTCCCCAGCCTACAAAGACGGTTCAGGAATCTGCTGAGGTTTTCGTAGATGGACGGACATCACTCCAGTGGTCCTGGAGATGACAGTATTTTGCTCCCCCAGAAGCCGCAATGTTCAGTGCCTCAAGGGATGCCACCATGATCCCACTCTGGGCCCCAGGAATTGGACTCACCAGCTGAACCCTGGTCAAGAAGAATACTCTGATTTCTGACTAGGCCAGCCACACAGGCAAACATGCATCAGTACCAGATGCTTGTGGATTTGCCCTAAGCCACTTGCAATCCACGATGGACCATCGGCCAGGAGGCATTTCTTTCAAGGAGAACCTGCAACCACAAGGAGAACCTACAACCGCTCTGGAATGTGGTTGGCTGGGCCTGAACAAATCTGAACATTTTAATGCTGGATCAATTTCAGAGGAAAATGTTTGGATTTTGAAGGGTTTATTTTAATCATGTAGACCTACGGTTCCACTACAAGATCTTCAGGGCAGTTTATGATCCCAAATCATTCCAGATGATGATGTACCTAATTGCAAACAATATTTGACAAGCACTTAGGGCCAATGGAGTCAGCTAGGGCAAAAGAGACAGGCGGCGAAATAACAAACGGAACAAATCCATAGTTACCAACAGGACCCGTATTTTCAACAGTGCCATACTGGAGGGGCTGAACGCCCCAGCGATAAACTCCATTTCTATCACCAATTTCCTACTGGAATGTGAAACAGCCCAGGGAAGCGGCTTTTCCAGGCAGCAAAATATTTGTGTTTGTGAGCAGCAGAAGAGCTGTTTTTTTTTTACACCCCACTTTTCACTACCCAAAGGACTTTCAAGGCATCCTTCAAGCACCTCCCTTCCTTTCCCCACAACAGACGCACCCTGTGAGGTAGGTGGGGTTGAGAGAGCCCCAATAGAATTTGTCTGAGAACAGCTCCAAGTGGCCTGGGACTAGCCCAAGGTCAGCCAACTGGCTGCATGTAGAGGAATGGGGGAAAACCCAGTTCTCCATATCTGAGGCTGCTGCTCTTAACCACTATACTAGGGGTGGTCAAACTGTGTCTCTCTAGATGTCCATGGAGTACAATTATCATGAGGGCCGGGGCTCCTGGTAATTGTAGGCCATGGACATCTGGAGAGCCATAGTTTGGCCACAGAGGGAGAGAGAGGGGGGGAGGGGGGAATTAACCCTCCTTCCCCAGTTCCAGATCTCAAATCCCTATCAACATCTCCCTTGAAGTCTAAATAAGAGAGGTAATACAAATGGGTAGCCGTGTTGGTCTGAAGTAGCACAATAAAATCAGAGTCCAGTCGCACCTTTAACACCAACAAAGATTTATTCAAGGTGTGAGCTTTCGAGTGCACTCAAAAGCTCACGCCTTGAATAAATCTTTGTTGGTCTTAAAGGTGCGAGTGGACTCTAAAATAAGAGCTGTGCTTGGCTTCCTACTGCCCCCCTGAGATCTGTCCATGGTGCTGAATGCTTGATTCTGACTACTCTTAACTTCCAAGAACAGAACAGGGACACGATCGCCCCGACTGCTTGCTGTTACTCCTTCTTCTGCCTGGCTTTCTGCTACAAATTTCCCAGATAGGCTGCTGGACTCGCTTTCTCCAACCTGTGCCCTGGCTGTCCCTGTGCCACAAGCAGGAGATTACACTGCACCCTAAAAAGGACAGTCAGCCAATGACTGGCTCTAGGGAAGCTTTTCCGAAGAGCTCATCTTATCTGTGGAAGCTGCTGGCGTAAGGTATCAAACAAAGGCCAACCCGAGAAAAGATGTGCAAACTGGCCACACATAGAATCATAGAGCTGGAAGGGACTCCAGGGTCATCTAGTCCAACACCCTGCAGAACGCAGGTGACTCACAACTACCTGCCCCCCCTGCAGTGACCTCAATTCCATGGCCAGATGATACCCCCCCCCACACACACCAGGGAGTGTCAAAATTATCTTGGCTTCCCTTCAAATCCCTTGCCTGAACAGGAACCTCTTATTGGTTTGTATTTTGCTGGGGGCGTCAGCCTGAGAGCAGGCAGACCTAACACAATCTGAGACATACCACCAGCTGGTTAAAAGACTATTTCAGCTTCCTTTGCAAGTCTACCCCTGGGGGAAAAAAAACCCCAGAAATCCACTTTGAATGCCACTGAAGGTAAAATTTTGGCATGGAGTGCAGTGACAAGTAACGAGGGCTTTCGTTTCTGAAACTTAGCCTCTGTACATGGACGCAGAGCGACATTCCAGGAGAGTAAAGGAACAGAACTGGGGAAATCAGCTCATCCCTCCTTTTCCGTATCTAGGGCTGAAGAAGTGACTGTTGTCACCAGAGCCCTTGCTGAAAAAATGGTCCAGCGTGCCGATTAATGAAGCCGAGTTGGGCAGCACACTGGTCCGCCGGGAGATGCTTTCCACTTGAGCCTTGATCCCTTTGCCTCTGGAATTAGGCCTCCGACTTCCGACTCGAATCTATTGACACACGGCGTGCGTGCCAGCGAGCTCGCACCTATGGAGCACAGCCTTATCTTCGAGTTGAGGGCAGGACGAGGAGCTGGCTTCCCCACCTAACCCTCTTAGCGGTAATCCTGTCTTTAATGCCGCTGAACGGGGCTTTGAACAACAGGGCAGCCAAGTCGGCCAGCGCTGACCCCTCTGCTAGCCCGCTCCCGTCCATTTGGAGGACTCCGGCTCCCAGCAAGATAAACAGGAAGCCGGCAAATCCTTGCCAGGCAGCTAACAGGATTGTCACACTTAGAGAAGTTTCGACAGAAAGCAAACTTGGAGAGCTGTTTGCAGGTTCCGGCGAAGCTTAGCTGGGGAACAGCAAAACCGCCGGGCTCCCTGGCTTCTGGATCTGTGTCACACTCTGGGATGGACAGAGAAGGATAAATTGAGCCTGGGAGCTTTCAGAAAATGAGGGATGGTCTTAAGTTTGTGATTCAGGGCTTGGGACGAAGCGCTTAAAGGAGTAATGTCGGTCACACCAGTGACGGCACAAGGAAATTCCTTAGAGATAGATCCCTGGAAAGGGGGAGGAAGGGAAAGTTTTCAAGTGGGAGATGTCATAGTGCAAAGCATGCCTTTCTCCGTCTTGTTCAAAAATCCGATCTCCCCCTTTTGACTTTCTTCTCAAGACAGGCCCTATTTCAGTTCTTGTTCGTATCACTTTAAATTTTTACTAGAAGCAAAGCCCGTTGCACCCAGGGAAACAACAGGCACTAGGATGCACTCCTGTAATGTGACCTTCCTGGGGGATGGCTGCTCTGACACACAAATAGTGGTAAGAATTTGGAGGGGTGGTGGTGGAGGGAATCAGGATGAAGACCCCAAAAGGGGCGTGAAAAAATGGGTTTTTTTTTCTTATAAATCACATGTTCAGTTGATGCAACTGAGAAACAAAATAGAAATGAGGATTTTTTTTTTCAGGCTGAAACAATAGAGATTATAACTCTGAGCTTCTCTCCCAACACTACATGGAGTGCCTCAGGAGACAGGTACCTGGGCTTACCTGCGTGACAGAAGTCTTATCCTGTGCTCAGCTCTTTTTGCATCTGGATCTACACTTGCCGTTCAGGCATCAGGGAGTTAACCCATCCGCCTCCCTCTCCCCATTCATTTCACTTACTGTCTTCTTCCTCTGCACCTTAATTTTACTTCCCTGGCTCCTCCCACCCCCTGCCCAGTGCCTGCAGAGAAGAAACTGCCCAGCCAAAACTAGCAGGATGCTTCCTGCCAGCCCCTTTAATTGGCACCTTTCGGTTCTCCTTCATATTAATCAAACCCAGATCTCCGTATTAATGGTGTGGCGAGGATTAAAATAATGCAACACATTAAAGATGTAATTTAAAATTAATAACTCATAATTATTTATCATGCTGTATCAGTGAAGCTATGAATTTCCCTTTTCCCCAGGTACTTATTTCCTCTAGTGCTTCCCTCTCCCCCTGCACTTAGGCCATTAGGAGGCTCTGTTAGGCCCTGGATCTAATGCGGTTCCCTTCATTCTACAGGCATTAATTGGGATAAATCAGCACTTAAGGAAAGCCATCTATTCTAAAGGACAAATGGTGATAATTTAATCAGAGCTTTCTCTGAATGGAGGGGAGGGGGAGGGAGGGGTAGACAGGGATGAGGTGGGGCAAAAAGGGGACTCAGTGAACTCTAGTCATAAATGTTTTCGATCCCATACAAATACCTTGGAACGGCCAGCATTTTGCCATAGAAAGTGTTGGGATCAGATGTGATGAATAATCTCCATTACTTTGGGATGGGAATAAGCCAAGATGTCCCTCAGATCGCATGTGTTCTCTCCCTCTCTTTGCACACAACTGGAAAAACCACACTGGGAACGCTGCCTTAGTTTCCATGTGGGAGCACAAATCTAGGGTGGACAAGGTGTACCAGGCCAAATGCCCCCCCCCCCCCCCCGTGAGGGAGCAGGGAGAGGCGGGGCAACCTGCCCCTGCTCAAACTCCAGCCTGCAGACCGGCATGAAGCTTCCAATGCGGAAATGGACCTCCTTGTTTGTGACTCGCCATGTAATGTTAGAAAGGAAGAAAAGTTGTGTTTTATACTCCGCTTTTTCACTATGTATGGAAGTAGCAAATTGACTTCTAAACACCTTATCCTTCCTCTTCCCACTGACCACCTACTGGAATGTGAAGTAGTTTTTTCAGGCAGCAAAACGTTTCTGTTTGTGAGAAGAAGAAGAGCTGGTATTTTTACCCCTCTGCCTTTCATTGGCCAAAGGAGGAAGGCACTGGCAAACCACCCCGTATTCAGTCTGCCATGAAAATGCTAGAGGGCGTCACCCCAAGGGTCAGACATGACCCGGTGCTTGCACAGGGGATACCTTTACCTTTACCTATTAAACCCAACTTTCATTTGACGCTCTTCCTCGGTGTTTGTGGGGGGTACTGTTGCAGAGAAGCCATGACCTTTGACGCCGCCAGATGCCTTAACTATCAATGCAAGGTACCCCACAGAGATGCGCTGCACTTCCCAGAGGTCTCTACAAAATGAATGTCCTCCCTCTGCAAACACATTCACCCTGCCCATCACAATTCTGGACATGTCACAACTGATGCCGCAGCATGAACCAGAATTTCCCTATCAAAGATTGCACGGTCCTTGGCCCTCTTGCATATCCCTCCCAGTCTCCTTCCACAGCTTGCATCTCCTTGGGGATACGCTCCCACCCAAATGGTCTAAGAACCCTTGTCCTCTTTTAAAGGAAGGGTCCGCTTCTGCCAAAGCTTCATGGAGTTTTCTGGATGTGACATATCCCAGAGATCAAAGTGCTAAAATGTATTCAGTATTTTGATCAGAGACCTGCTGGAGGAGCAGAGTGGGCTTGGGTTGTGAGGCATGGAAAGGAGCAGAAATAATCAGCAGGCATTTATTATTCATAAGACTAATAAATAAGGCTAATAAATTATTTTTGATGTACAAATATAATCTGAGCTGCATCAGGCCTGAGCACACTGCTCAGGGACTCAGAGACTCCATCGATTAGAGTAGGGATAGTCAACCTGTGGTCCTCCAGATGTTCATGGACTACAATTCCCATGGGCCTTTTCCAGCAAATGCTGGCAGGGGCTCATGGGAATTGTAGTCCATGAACATCTAGAGGACCACAGGTTGACTACCCCTGGATTAGAGGACTGACCTTAGGCAAGGTCAAAACTCGCAGTGGCATAGAATCATAGAGTAGGAAGGGACCTCTTAGAGGTGGAAGGGATCTAGTCCAACCCCCTGCACAATGCAAAGAACTCACAATTACCTGGCTACTCCCAAAGGACAGATGAAGCAGGAGAGAAGAAAAGAAGATCAGGTGTGAAGTTAAAGATGGACAGACTTTCAACCCACTTGTTCTGTGTTCATGAAAAGGTTGGAGCACAGGACCCCATAACATGTCTTGCTGCACAGCCCTTAGTTCCTAGCTAGGCCACTGGCTGTCACTTGCATGCTTGGAGCTGAATTTACTTTTGAGTAAATGCATTTAGATTACAGGCTGTAAAGACTAGCTCTGCCCTCTCAGGCTTGTCCAGGATCTTCTTGACTGTGGTGAGCCTCCCTGCCCACAAAGGGAAAATACGGTGGGAGAAAGAAGACGCTGTCCCTTTAAAAATAAATAAAGGCCCATGCATACATATACAAGGCAATAAGGATATGCAAATACCTTGAGCTGTTCATGGCTGTCTGTGAAACAGATGAAGAAAAAAGTGCTTCAAGCTAAAGAGAGGAATGAAGCAGCAATAGCTGACCCCGGGGTTAATAATTTTTACTTTTCCATCTTGCTTCATCCATAAAATACAGGAGGGGAGGAGGGGAGGGGAAGGGAGGGGAGGTGGGGGAGAAAGAGGCAAGAAGATGCATAGTAGGGAAGCAGCATGGCCACAGTTCTTGCTGATGTGACTTAACATTCCCTGGAAGAAAACAAAAAGAGAGAAGAGTTCCAAAAAACCCTTTGTAGTTTTGGCTCTGACCATTTAGACGTATGAACCTGCCCTTCCACCTCAGTCTGCTGCACAAAGCAACCAGGCTTCACTTCCAGACTAAGAGTTGTCACTGTGTAGGAAGAGCACTTCTGGATCAAGCCAAAGGCCTGTCCGGTTCAGCATCCCCTTTCCTGCAGCAGCCAGCAAGGTATGTCCAAGAAACTCAAGGCTACAGCCCTCCCCAGTGATTTAGCTGAATATCTGGCATCCCTAGGCAGACTTACGGAGGCCAGCCTTCAGTTGGGGCCTGGGAATCTTCTGGAATTACAACTGGTATCTGGACTACAGAAATCAGTTCCATTGGAGAAAATGGATGCTTTTGAAGGTGGACTCTATGGCACTGAGGTCCCTGTCCTCTTCATCTCCCAAATCTCCAGGGATTTCCAACCTGGAGCTGAGAACCCTATCCCCCACCCCCTGCTGATGGTCTGAGGGAGGGTACCTGACAACCCTAGTGAGACTACATCTGAACAAGGAGATTCCATTTCTGGATTGCAGCTAATAGCTGTTGGTAGCTCTTTCCTTGAGAATTTTCCTAATCCCCCTGTTGAGGCTGGCTAAGAGAATGAGACAGAATTACATCATGCAGCCCCGAGTTCTATGTGTTCGGTTAGTATCATCTGACCCACTTGCTAGTGCAGTTCTTGCTCTCTGCTTTCCTGCTTTCTTAAAACACTTGTGGTTATCATGAGGAATCATAAGTGTAGCTTGAAGAGCAATGAGATGCAGAATAAATAATTTCAGTCTCTTCATCTAGAAGTGAGGCCTGGTTGCTTTCATCCTTCTTTCAAGGAACATGGCTGTAAAAAAGTCACATATAGGTTATCCTCCTGTTTGTTTTTGTTTTGAGATAGCAGACAGGTGAGCTAGTCTTTTAACTCTATATCTGCCTGATTCTGCCTGGCTTTAAAAACAGCATTCCTTTATCTTGGCAAATATAACCCTGCAAGGTTATAAATCCCTGGGCCCATAACCTGATCGAAGATGCACATAGGAAATTCCCTTAATTTGGATGCAGAGTGCACAAAGCTAAGCACAACAGAAATAAAAACATGCTCTGTTGTGAGTGCAGTAAGAAAAAATAACAAATGCAGTTAAGCAGGCTCAGACAGTACTTCTTCAGGCTAATATAACTAGTTTATTATAGGAAATTCATCAATGATAGCATTGGTAAAGATAGTGAGCTATTCTAGGCTAAAATGTCTAAGATAGAGGGAGATGCAAACCTCATATTTGCATCTTGCTCTCATAGATGGAAAGTCTTTACAGAGAAAGACAAAGAGTTGTAAAAGAAGGAGGAAGAAACCTCAATTTCCTGAGATCAACCAGTCTACTTCAAAGGAGACAGTAATGAAAGGTCAGAGAGTAACCGGGAAGTTTAGAGACCTAACATCTACCCTAAACTAAGCATAACACTCTTTGAAAGCTAGAACTCAGAGACAGTGCAATTTGCTTCTCTTCTAAATCTTTGTTCCTTGAACTGCTGGGAGGATAAAGACTGCCATACTGGAAAAAAAGAAACAGAATGCTGACGGAGGCAGGAAAAACGGTCTTGAAAGGTCTGGTCACATCCCTGGCTCCAGACATTTGCTGGTTCTTTTAACGCAGAGGCCTGCAAGAGGAGGAAGGAAGAAATGAAAACGGCCTCCCTTTCTGCAGGGAAAATGGTTAAGTATGAACCATCCCGGGGTATTCCTAAAAGCTGAGAACATTGGATGTTACATAATAATTGCCTGTGTACACTCCCTTGGGATGGGGGCCTGACTCTTCCTCCCCCTGTTTATTCATTTTACACACACAAACACACACACACACACACCCATCCCATGCTCAGGGCTCAGAGTGGGCCAGTCTTCTGTTCTCACCCTGTCAGGGCCTCGCTGGAGGAGCCGGTCTTGCGTTTGCAGCCCCGGGAAGCTCCTCTCACAAGGGTCTGTTATTTTGTTTCCCCCCAAGTGGCTCAGCATCTCTCCTGCTCCCCAATTAATTCCACCGGGGTCGATTTCTTCGCAAAGGTTCTTCTGACCCCGAGGGTGGGGTGGGGGTGGGGTGGGGGAGGTCGGTGCTTCCCCCACAATTCGGATCCCGGCCAAGCTGATTAAGGGAGCAGAGGGAGAGAGGCTTTGCTGCAAATAATGGCTGCCCCCTCGGCATGTGCCGGCGGGAGGGGAGCCCGGGGCAGCGCTTCGCCCGCCTTCCTCCCCGCCTGTGTGATTTTGCACACTGCTGTGCGGAGAAATTGCAGGCCATTGCCAAGTGAGCGGCACACTCCGGTCTGCGTTTGGCAGCAGTGTGCTGGCTGCAAGCAGAGAGGGAAGGCAACAGGGAAAATGAATCCCGTGCTTAACTCTTTCTGGCCTGTTCCCTTCCGAAAGAAATCCAGGGCCAGAGATTATTTTTTGTTGTTGTTTTTCTTATTTCCTCCAAAGCAAAACGAGGCCGATTGCATTAGATTCAGAACAGTGTCACCCCAGTTTCTGATTTGGCACACTTGTTCTTTCCGAACACTGCCCTCTCATGCCTGAAACGCGGTCTCACAGGATCAGAAGAGCCCCATCTATGGTGTGTCTCTGCATGAGCCAGCGTTCAGGGAGTTCTCCTTTGACGGCAGGGCGATTCAGCCATCTCTCTGCACTAGGGCTGATTGAATGTGAACATTCAGCAGTATTCACACACATACAAACACACACACATACATACAATGCCTTCCACATAGACACCGGAAGCTTGGATAGGAATGAGACCACAACGCTAAAACTTGCAGAGAGACAGTGGGCAACATCTTCTGGGAATCTGTGCTCACAAGAGACTTTAGGGTTGCAATTAATCTGTTTCTTGCAACACAGGGATGGGGGGGGTGAATACAGCTGCATGTTTTCAAATTTAAAAAAAATTCACTTGAGAAGCAATTTTAATTTTTTTTAATTTTACGCTTTAAAGAAAAGGTTACTTAAGTTTGAAGGCAAACATTTGATCTTAGAACCTGACCCCACAGAACCCACCTGTTTGGGAGGTGGTGTGAGAAACCACTCAAACAGGGTGCATCCATTGAGAGTAAAGTGACCAGATTTCGACATTGGTAAAGCAGGACACCATTGACAGTTCTTGATTAAAAATTCGGTCTATATGGAGCAACAAAAAGCTCCATAGCACGCATAGAACGCAAAAAAATAGTATTGTAACATATATTTTTAAATTTCAACATAAGTGCAATTTGCTGGGTGCCCCCAGATGTCCCTCCAAAAATGGGACAAATGGGACCTCTCTAGCATCAATGAATACCCGTGAACGCTATAAGGCAAAATTCACTGCCTAATGCAGGAGTAGTCAAACTGCGGCCCTCCAAATGTCCATGGACTTCAATTCCCAGGAGCCCCTGCCAGCATTCGCTGGCAGGGGGCTCCTGGGAATTGTAGTCCATAGACATCTGGAGGGCCGCAGTTTGACTACCCCTGGCCTAATGTGTCCTCCTGCAAGTTTTGCTAACATTTTGAATGACAATTTATATTTTTTCTAGGTTTTTTTTAACACCAAAAGAACAAACACTTCCCTGTTTTTTAGATTGGCAGGGGACATCTGCGTACCCACAGTGGATGCATATAAAAGATTATGAGGGCCATGGTATAGTTTAAGGTGGCATGGTATAGCTTAAGCTCTGAGATTTGGGAGCTAAGTGGGGCTGGGAGGTAAGCGAGGCCCAGAAAGTTCTGAGAGAACTGTGACTGGCCCAAGGTCACCCGTCTGACAAGACGTGGAGGAGGAGTGGGGAATCAAATCTGGCTCTCCAGATGAGAGGCTGAGTCTCTAAAAGGCGCTTCATCATATGTGTATTCAGTGAGAACAGTTTTGTTCCATTTGATTCAAAACTGGGCCAGATTTACTCAACAAATTCTGGAACAGAGGCCTCATTTCTGGGTTTGGCAGGGTGTACATGTGTACACAAACATCTGGCAATTGGCCCAAAGTTGGCCAGAACTCCCCCCCCCCCGTATGCCCCTGGTTGGCTGGCAGCTCTGGTTCTAGTTGTTCACTTTTCTGCTCCTCCGATCTGCCCCTGGTCCCGTAACTCTGTCACCATCCTTTTCCTAAGCAGCACAGGGCCCTATTGTGACTGTGAGCAGCTACAGCAGCCAGCCAGCCAGCCTCCCTCTCCCCCTGCCCCTGTCCAGCCTTGGGAAGTTTATGGCCCTCCACCCCAGGCAGTAAAAAGTGACACGTCAGCGAAGCTTGAGGCTCTGCGGCCTGCCAGCTTCTTCCGTGGAGAAAGCCCTCCTCCTCCTCCTCCTCTCCTCCTCCTCCCCGCTCCGGCAGATCAATACGGAGAGCACGGAGCTGACACTGAGTCTCATTAGGGGTTAGTTTTCATCTCTCTGCTCCTTGGCAGCCTTCACATTATCCCATAAAATTTATTTACTATTTCATGAATACATAAGCAGCAGGCAAACGCCGGCTTTTTATATATTTACACTGTATATATTTCACAGGAGAGTTATGTATGTCTCTGAGGCAGAGCGGAGGGAGGGAGCCGGGAACGCGAGCAGAAGGAGAGAACAGCTGTGAGGATGGAGAAGAGGCAGGGAGGAGGAGGAGAAAGGCTCCAGAGGGGCCTGCAGGGGTTTGAGTCCAGGCGCCTCTCCCTGGGGGCACTGTGCCCCCAAGGGCCCAGGCAGAAAAGCCCAAGGGTCTCCCCAATTGAAGAAACGGAACAATGGACAATTGGCCACCCTTGAACAGCTCCTAGAATTGTCTCCCTGAGGCCACTGCCTCCATTGCAAATTGACAGCCTCATGGTGGGATTGTCCCAAGCCATGATCCAGTTTCAATGTTCAGGGTAGCTATAGGCGTGTGGGTTTGTGGCTGTAAGCAAGGCAGAAGTCACCTTGGTCCTCTCAGCCTTCAGTTAGGAAGCATGACCAGTGAAGGAAGCATGACCCTGGAGGAAGCATGGGATTTCCCCCCAACAGAGACAAATAGGGGGCACGTTGCTGAGGAATCATAGAAGTGGGCACCTTGATCCAGTTTGCTTGAAATCTGGGAGGGAGGGGGTCTCTAGTGGCTTCCTACAATTTTGGTGTCATATGCTTGCAAAACAGCTGT
This sequence comes from Paroedura picta, assembly GCF_049243985.1. Lineage (NCBI taxonomy): Eukaryota > Metazoa > Chordata > Lepidosauria > Squamata > Gekkonidae > Paroedura > Paroedura picta. The sequence continues at coordinate 12,116,397 of NC_135381.1, read as the reverse complement.
TACAACCTCCAGAAAGTGCCTTCTGTATGGAACAATGAACTCCAACATTTCAGAACTCAGAAAAGAACCTGCATTTGAATGCCAAAATGGGATCCAGATGCTTGAGCAACCTGGAATACCAGTATCCATACCCTTTCTGAAATCAGAATCTGAAAAAAGTACTGATTTTTTTTCTAGTCCTCTGAACCACAGTATAAATGCTGCCATCCATGGTAGAATTGCAGAGGGAAGGTGGCATGGCATAGTCCAATTTCATCAGAACTCAGAAGTGAAGCAGAGTTAGTACCTGGATGGGAGAACATAGACGAAGGCCACCACTATCTCACTTGCCTTGGAAGCTTCTTGATGGGGTCACCATACCCTGCTGTGACCTGAAGGTCCATCTATGTGTATAGCTGAATGTTACAATACGATTGCCCTGATATGGCGTTTCCAGAGACTCTAATCCCAGCAACCCATCCAAGGGACCTTGGCAGTGGCATTTGGTGCTCCTTCTTGATAACTTGCCCCTTCCACATTCATTTAAACTCTGAATGATATGGAACATCGGAATGTATTCCTTAACTGAATTTGTAATTGTTTTGGTGAAAGCCACTGGACATTTTGCAGCGCATTGGTCCTCCCGGTTTGACGTATGAAAAGTTCTAGATTTAATTTTCCATTTCCAATCCTCTTGCTTTTATGAGCAGCCAGTTCCATGCAAGGATCCCTCTTGATATACATCTGTGTTTACAATGGTTTGTTAACAGGCCTGATCTCCCTGTCTCTTTAATAGAAGTTGAATGCGTGGAAATAGGCAGCTGAAGCTTTTAAAGGCATGGAGATAAATAATCTCACCTGATAAATGCCATCCTATTAAGCCACTGTTAAGGGGGCAGGGCATTTCTTGCTCTAGGCCAGGCTTTCATGAAACCCTGGGGTTTCTTGACAGCCCTGGAAGGGTTTCCCAAATGGGTGGGAGTTAATTTTTTAATATATTTTGATGATGATGAAGAAGAAGAGTTGGTTCTTATATAGCACTTTTCTCTACCCGAAGGAGGCTCATTCGCCTTCCCTTTCCTCTCCCCAAAACAGACACCCTGTGGGGTGGGTGGGGCTGAGAGTGCCCTGATATCACTGCTCAGTCAGAACAGCTTTATCAGTGCCGTGGCAAGCCCAAGGTCATCCAGCTGGCTGCATGTGGAGGAGCACGGAATTAAACCCGGCTCGCCAGAGTAGAAGTCCACGCTCCTAACTACTACACCAAGCTGGCTCTTTACAAATTTGTTATGCAGTTATTGGGTGATAAGATCATATATGGTCATGTCATCCCACCCACCCCTCCCCGAATGTCCAATGATGGGCCTGGAGGGGGTGGGAAGGGGAGGGGCCCTGGGTAGGTGTGTACCCAGCTATGGTTCCCAACTATATTGTACACAACTGCACCACTTTGGGGGTTTCTCGAAGCATGAAGAATGTTTCCGTGGTTCCTCAATGGTAAAATAGCTGAGAAAGGCTGTTCTAGACATTTGGCAACCCTAAGTAATAATCGAACAAACCAGTCAGTCCTAGAGGAGATCAGCCCTGACTGCTCCTTATAAGACCAGATCCTGAAGATGAAACTCAAATACTTTGGCCACCACATGAGAAGGAAGGACTCCCTGGAGAAGAGCCTAATGCTGGGAGCGATCGATGGCAAAAGAAGAAGGGGATGACAGAGAATGAGGTGACTGGATGGAGTAACTGATGTAGTCGGTGCGAGTTTAAATGGACTTTGGGGAATGGTAGAGGACAGGAAGGCCTGGAGGATCATTGTCCATGGGGTCGTGATGGGTCAGACACAGCTTCGCAACCAACAACAAAGTAATAATCGGGTGATCAGTTGGTTATATACTTCCTGTGTGGCCTACGTGTAATGCTGCATTACACCAAATAAGATCTTTGACCCTTCTAGCTCCCTACTCTCTACAGTGCCAGCAGATTTCCAGGGTCTTGGGGTCTTTCCAACCTTGCTGCCTGAGATCATAGAATCATAGAGTTGAAAGGGACCTCCAGGGTCATCTAGTCTAACCCCCCTGCACGATGCAAGATCCTTTTAGCAGTGACGCCAGGAAATGAACCTGAAACCTTCTATGTGCAAAAGACCACTGAGTGTTGGCTTCCCAAATCTCCTGAGTCTTCTTTTAAGCATAGGACAGAATGTCAGCAAAGATGTGGCCAGGCAGACTTCCCTTGGGGGGAAATGCCAAAGTTGCAGCACCGCTGTAGAGAAACTGGGGGAACACACGGAAGTGAGCTCTGAGAATGACCTCAGCGCGGATGTATAAATGACCTGTAAATCATAAGGTGTCCACTAACACCCCTCCCACCAGAGTTTTGAAGGTGAGTCCTGATCAGACATGTAACATAGCTTGTATTACACATCTTGTATAATGAGGATACAACTCTGCCTTCAACTTCTGTTTCCTCCTGCTTCGGTTATTTACGGCTTGAAAAATATTTATTTACTTTGCTTCCAGCCCACTTTTCCCACCGGGTCTCAAGTAAGAAAGCAATTCAACCAGATAGCATAAAACACGCTCAATTAACAATGCAATAATACTAAGATTGCTGCTTTTTCCTGTTTGCCTCGTTTCCTAAGGCATGATATACCATCAATTACACACTTGTTTCCCCTGTGATATTTGTTGGTCTCCCCCACCCCTGCTGTCCCTCCTCCTTCCCCACCACCTCTGTCTGTTTTCATCTCTTCCTCTAGGTCCCTTTCAGACCATTCAAGCTCCTCTCCTCCACGCAGCCGATCTCTCCTTTGTTAACCCGACCCCTGGTCATTCATCACTCTTCTGAGTCTGCCTTGATCAATTCATGTCTTTCTCCCGCGAGAAAATTGATGGTGAGGTGTAGGCTGAAAAGGTATTGATGCTCGGCCACAGGTAGCCGAGCACACGTTGTGCAGAAAATGCGAGGACCCAGCCGAAATGGGACTCAAATTGAGATGGAGTGCTACCCCAGGGGGCTTTGGCATAGCTGAAGAGCGGGCCACTTTGAGGTGCCACAGGAAGGTCAAAGGAGGAGAAGGTCTAAACCGAGGAGACCAAGGACAAAGGCCAGAAGTGAGGATGCAGGGAAACTGTGGTCAGGATGCAGATGGGAAGATATGGAGGACGGCAGGTTGGTAAGGCAGCAGGAGGCCTGGGATGCTGAGACTTTGACCAGCCCAGGGCTAAAGTGTATTTGTTGTGGAGGCAAAGAGCCAGACCTGTCCTGGAAGCAATTAATGGCCAAGCCAGGTCAGAAGGTGGGCGCAGCCAAGCTTGGAGCCGAGATAATGTCTGAGAGCCAGCGTGGTGTAGCAGTTAAGAGGCACAGCCTCTAATGTGGAGAAGCGGGTTTGACTCCCTGCTCTTCTTCCACATGCAGCCAGCTGGGTGACCTTGGGCTAATCATAGCAGTAGAAAGCCGCAGTAACACAGGAGAGACTACAGTCTAATTGTGCTCAAAAATAGCACCGTGTTATCACGTGGAAACTCTACCACCATCTGATAACCAATTGCCTTGAAATACTCATGGAGAAAGCTCTTCTAGGTGGTGAACCAGATGAATGTAATTGCTGAATCATGGCAGAGAGGCCCATCCGTGGCTGTTCGACCATGTTGGCCCATTGACTCCATGTCTGGGGGGCAGTATACCTCTGATTGCCAGGTGCTAAGAGGCAGGGGCAAAGGGAAGCTTTGGCCTTTGAGTCTCTGCTGTGGGCTGTCTGGAAAATCTGGCTGGCCACTGCACCAAACAGAATGCTGGACTGGATGTGCCATTGGTCTGATCTGGAAGGGATCTTCTTTATGTTGGTCGAATCCCCAGTACGTTTAACTTGCATGCCTTGAAAGTATGTAAAACCTAAACGCCGGCCTTTGTGTTTTCCATACTACAATTGCAAGGAGCTGATTAAGAACAAGCTCATTTGGGACTGAGGGGAAAGCTAAGAGCATGTGCCACTTCACCCAGTAGGTGGAGATTCACACTAAGTTTTCCAGTAGTGGGTTTCATATGTTCAGGATTGCACAACAGGCACTCTGTGTAGTAGGTGAAGCTGAGAGCCCTGATATTACTGCTCTGTGAGAACAGTACTATTAGGGCTGTGACAAGTCAAAGATCACCCAGCTGGCTGCATGTGGAGGAGCAGGGAATCAAGAAGCCCCTGGTCTTAACCACTACGCCACACCGGCTCTTGAATGTATAAACGGGCTCTTATGTCAGACCAGGGATCCACAATTTCGGCTCCCAATCTGGATGTGCCAATTTCCCCATGTTGGCCAATAGCTCTTAATAGACCCATCCTCCATGGCTTCCGGAGCCATTGCAGCCCACCCCCCTTGCAGACCTTGCGGGCAATGAATCCTAGAAGTTAATTATGCATTATGCACCAGACAAACCCAGAGTGCCTCGATCGAGGAGACAGAAACATGGACCACCAGTGTGAGCATCCTGCCTTCCACCCCCTTTTAGCACAGACCTGTCCAGGCCGGAGTCGCCCGGCAGCTTGATGGACGAGGAAGTGCTGATACAGCCAGCAGTGTCTTCCGACTTTACGCCGCTCGATACTTTGCCGAACGCGTCCATTTATACACCATGATATATAAGGCTATCAAGGCAGCGTGGTAATAGCTCCTGCGAGGATTGGGTGGGTTTCTCATCCCCTCCCTCCCCTCAGTCCAAGGAGCGGGTGTAAATTTAGCAAAACAGCTTCACTAACCTTTGACTGCCTATTACTCTGGAGCCTAGCTGGAAATTCAGGAGCACCCAGATTTGGCAGGGTAGGCTTATCGAGGCTGTCGCCGACCCCAGTGGGACTAAGGGCCAGTTGGCCTAATGGTTAAGAATGGCAGCTTCTAATCTGGAGAACTGGGTTTGATTCCCCACTCCTCTTCCACATGCAGCCAGTTGGGTGACTTTGGGCTAGTCACAGTCCTGATAGATCTGTTCTCACAGAGAAGTTCTCTCCGAGCACTTACAGCGGAGAGGAAGGGGACTGTAAGCCACTTTGAGGCTCCTTTGGGTGGTGAAAAACGGGATATGTAAAAAATGACTCTTCTTCTTCTTCTAAATGTGACCTGCTGTTGTCATTGAGAAGAGGCCGGGAGGTCTCTCTTCTTCAGAGCCTGCAGTTGTGGGAAACAGCGTCCCAACCTGTGTGTTTTCCTGAACTTGTTCCTTATCATTGACTTCTGCTGGCAGGAGTAGGAGAATACATGACCGGGTGACATCCCACCATGTAGGTGGAAGACAGGGGGGAGGATAGGGACACTGCGAATTTTGCTGTGAGTTACGATGCTTGATTGTGAGGATAAGTTCTACATGAAGACTCGAACGCCCAAGAAATAGGATTGAATCAGGATTTTGCAAAAACTTGCATATGCATATACATTGCTGCTCCAAAGGGATTGCCATTGCTAAGGACTATTTAGATGAACATTAAAACGATTGGGTTTAACATATATACACGTGCACATACCCATGCACAGTCTTTATTTACGACTGATTTTTAGGCCCTGTAATTGATTTCTCCATCTCGTAACTTTCTGAGCCTTTCACACCAAGGTTGGGGTGCGGGGACTCCCCGGTCAGCTCCGTGGAGCTGACAGGGGCATGCAGCGTGCCTCCAGGGACACTGTAGGTTGAGGGAAGGGCTAGGCCAAAAAGCCCGGCTCTTTCGATTATGCACGGGGCTGACCCGACCCAGCCCCCTCTGGCACCCGAGGCATCCCAGGGAACGTGGAAGATTCCGTGTTCCCTTGTTGCGGGTCTTCCAGGGCACTGCTCCAGGCCAGGGCTGGGATGGTGGCAGCGGGGTGCATAATCAGGGCTGCTCTGCTGCCACCATCCCAGATTTCCAGTCCCATGCATAATGGGTCGGAGAGAAGAAGACCCAGGAGGGAAAGGGGTGCTCTATTGTTCTGGTGCACCCTAGCCCACAGTGCTGAACCATGAATCCTGTTTACCAGTAAGTTTGGGGGACCAAGCCCTATGAAGATAGGTTGAGGGACTTGGGAATATTCAGCCTGGAGAAAAGGAGGTTGAGAGGGGACATGATAGCCCTCTTTAAGTTTTTGAAAGGTTGTCACTTGGAGGAGGTTGTCACTTGTTTCTGTTGGCTGCAGAGGAGAGGACATGCAGTAATGGGTTTAAACTTCAAGTACAACAATATAGGCTAGATATCAGGAAAAAAATTTTCACAGTCAGAGTAGTTCAGCATTGGAATAGGCTGCCTAAGGAGGTGGTGAGCTCCCCCTCACTGGCAGTCTTCAAGCAAAGGTTGGATGCAAACTTTTCTTGGATGCTTTAGGGTGCTTTGGGCTGATCCTGCGTTGAGCAGGGGGTTGGACTAGATGGCCTGTATGGCCCCTTCCAACTCTTTGATTCTATGATATTTTTATGTAAGCAACTAGACATGGATTTTGCCTTCTCAGGGGCTCTGCTGACTTCCTTGAGTCACATTGCAATAGCTATGTTGAGTTGGAAGGGTCATCTAGTCCAGCCCCCTACAGAGTGTCGAGGCTTTGCGAGACAAAGAAGGAACTCTTGGGACGATGAAGGAGAGGACAAACTCATTTGGTTAGGCGATTGCCATTCGGTTGTGTCCCTGTAACAAGGAATGAAGACAAAAACATTTAAACACACTCTTTCGTATTTGATCCCGGAATAAGAGACAGTAGCTTTTATTTATTAAACGGTTAGCTATCTAACTTCCTTGCGCAGCTCAACGTGTCCTGCCCCCCTCCCCACTTCCATGTCGAGTTTTGGCGAACTGCACATTTATTGAAATGTAATTGATTAATGAATCAATTAATCGGATCAAAGGTTGGTGATTAATCAGCTCAAAATTCTTTAGGCCGGTTGACAGCCCTCCCCTCCGCCGATAAAAAGCCTCCAGACTTCTAATCTGTTTGCAAAGCTCTTCCAGGCCGAGGCTGACTTTGGTTTTCCAAGAGCTCGTCCTCTGCCGCCTCCTTTCATTCCACACCTGCAGGTGAACGAGCCCTCTGCTTGTGTTGGGAGGAAGCTCATCTGCTTAACCAGCTCAGCCACAAGGGCTCTGGTGTGCGAACGCATACAGTGACAGACACTCATCATCGGCCCAGGAGAGCAGGTGATATTTCGGTATCGTTTTGGCAGGCGGGGAGCCTCCTCGGGGACCGGACACACAGCCTGCTGATGCCCCCCTTTTATGGGAGGGGGAGGGAAGCTTCCCTCCCCTTTGGAATCCCAAAGGGGAAAAGCCAAGAATCAAATCTGCAGATTATATTTCTCATCAGGACCGGAGGGGGAGAAAAAGAGACGGAGCCCTGACAAAAGGAGAAATCACCATAATCAAGGCTGGACGCCGCTGTGATTAAAATGCTGCCATTGACTCGGGTCCCTTTCTTTCGGCTGTGGGGCAAGCCATGTGGGAACGAGCCTTATTCACAAAGGAACGAGATCGTTTTCAACCAGGGAGGGGGGCGGGGGGGGGGCGGGAAGGGTCTGCTTGCAACACATGTCCCCATCACCTTTACATTCCAGTGTCAGCGGGAATGGAAGGACGACGTAGATATTCAGGGCTCAGTCTTATTTGGGGTCTGGAGGGTCAGTTGCTTCCCATAAAATGACACTTGCTCTCTCTGTCCTGGCCTGCTGTGCTTGGTTTTGCAAATTTGGCATTTTGGTCTCCGTTTTCACAGCGCGGAGAGGGACTGGAAACTCCATGTCAGCTCTGCACATTCAGTCTGAATCGGTGCACTGCAAAGCAAACCAAGGCAAACTCATGTTGCGCAGGGCAAAGGGGGCAGACCCCAGACCTAAGCTGGGTGGTTTGCAAGGTTTGAAGAACTTTTCTCTGGGTCTTAGAATACATTTGTATCTTGCCCTTCCTCTCTGGAGCTCAAGTTGCGATATATGGTTGAGAGGCAGCTTGGTACAGTGGTTAAGAGGGGTGGCCTCTAGTCTGGAGAACTGGGTTTGATTCCCCGCTCCTCCACATGCAGCCAGCTGGGTGACCTTGAGCCAGTCACAGTTCTCTCTCAGCCTCACCTAACTCACAGGGTGTCTATTGTGAGGAGTGGAAGGGTAAATGATTGCAAGACACTTAGAGATTCCTTCAGGTTGTGCAAAGGGGGGGAGGTACAGAAGAGAGTCCTTCTTCGACTTCATCTTTGTCTTCCCTCCTTTTCGTCCTGACAACAATCTTGTTAGGTAGGGTAACTTGAGAAAGAATGACTGGGCCATGGGCTTTCAGTGAGAAGAACGGCACACTGGGGATTTGTGCGTCGAGTTCCCCCAGCCCAATCTGTCTTCTCCCTCCTTGATCTAAGCCTTTCTTTGCACGACTCCCTCTTAGTAACAAGATTCTCTCTTCCTGCCAAGTGAACCTGCCATTTCCACTGTAGCGGACACAGCCCTCAGCTTCTGCACTCGACAAGTGCTACGTGTCCCTTATCAGCTTCTCTGACATCACTGCAAGCTTAGCCAATTACGTTTTAGCGTGGGAGAACTTGCAGATACATGACAGATGGTGGCTTTTTGCAAAAGCTCCCCATTGCTTCCTTTCTCTGCATCCTCCAGATGAAAAAAAAAAAAAACCCAAACAAACGCATGAACGACTGTGTTTCAAAAAATACTGCTTCTACCTCCACTCCCTCTGTGGGCCAGAAATATAGAATTTGGTTTCCATTGATTCATTGAACGCGGAAGTGTCAGAAATAGCAACAAAAAACCTGAGAATGGGATTGGAGAATGGGCTTTGTTTGTGGCTTTGGAAACGCAGAACGGCCGCCTGTGTGCGTGCCTGCAGCATAGATTCTCGCCATTGTATGCGCGCTGCACCAGTATCTGCGATTGCAGCTCCTTAGTTCCTCCGGCGCCTCCTGCTAGCTAGACGGGGAAATCGGCTCAGGCACTAATGCGCCGCACATCAGGATACAAGGCTGTTAAACAGCTGCCAAGCAGCCCCAAGGCCGGGCGCCTGGCAGGCAGCAAGCCCGTGCCTGCCACCGCTTTGCACTTTTATCAAGTGCTCAATTAAATGGCTTTCACTCTGGGCAAAAGACAGCTGTGCCCAACAAGTCTGGAATTGTTGGCTGGCCCAGTCCAGCCCATCAGGCTGTCCAGTTGCAGAGACAACTTCCTGTCTCCTGCGCAAAAGTTCCCCCTCTCCCTCCTTCTCAGCCTGCTGCATCCAACTTGGCACATCCGATATCTTTTTGGAGGGGCCTGCAGCCAGGATGGGCTATAACGCTTGTGCATTGTTCTCAGTCGTTGACCTATGACCCTTTCATGAGAGACAGAATCCCCCCTGAAACAGATGGTGGCGGTCAGGTAAAGTGAAATAGGAGATACAAGATCCAAGGCCCTCAGCACCGGAGTTGCTTTCATGGGACTACCAAACCCATAATGCTGTGCGAGTGTAAGGGGAAATAGCACAAGGGAAAAGACCCAGAGTCGGCAAGAGAAATTAGTGAAGGTTGGTAGCAAAATGGGGCAACCTGATAAATCATAAGTAGAATTCCTATTGAAGAAGAAGAGGAAGAAGAAGAAGAAGAATTGAGAGGCTGGTTCTTATATACTCCTTTTCTCTCCCTTTTTATCCATTAAAAGGATAAAAATGCATCAAATATAACACTTAAAACTTCTTAAAAATGCATCCACAATAAAACTTAAAACTTCTTAAAAATGCATCGACAACAAAACCTAAAACTTCTTAAAAACTTTAAAAAATAGTTTGCTAAATGCAGTTAAAATGTTTTAAAATTACACAGCTCATATTGCCGTAAATATGAGAAGGGGGGGGGGACCTGGGGGCTACAGGCAGAGTAGTCAGCAGCTAGATGTTACTGTAGGCCTCAGCTGTAGGCCTGAAATAGAAGAGCCGGTTTTTGTATCTCACTTGTTACTACCCGAAGGAGTCTCAAAGCGGCTTCCCTTCCCTTCCTCTCCCAACAACAGGCACCCTGTGAGGTAGGTGGGGCTGAGAGAGAACCTTTACTGGCATACACAAACACAATCCAAGGTAACCAAATAGATTAAATAATATTACATCCCTGAGTTGAGCAGGGGGTTCGGCTAGATGGCCTGTGTGGCCCCTTCCAACTCTATGATTCTATGATTCTACATTTCCGCTCTATAATAAATAAAATAAAAAAATAAATAAATAATTTATTTGGAACATGCTTCCAAGGGCATTGGCCACCCTGGCAAGTTTCTTGGCATCTTTTTCTGAAAGCATTAATTTGATGATGATGGATTTAGAATTGACTTTGGAATTTAAATCCCTCAAATATGACTGGACTGAAGCTTTTTGGGGAGAGAAGACTGGACACTCCAAAATAATATGTGGTAGCGTGTTGGGGACTTTACACCCATGTCGAGAAAGTATTTTGGAGTCGGGAATGTGATGGAATCTCCCCCAGGACACACTTGAGGGAAAGGACTTGACTCTGACAAGGATAATAAAATAACATTTCTTGGTCTACTACTTACTTTTTTTTTTCCTGAAAAAGCAAGTAGTAGATCAAGAAATGTGATTTTATTATCTCTGTAGCAATATTGTGCCCTGACCTGGATGTCTCAGGTTAGCCCAATCTCACCTGACCCCAGAAGCTAATCAGAGCGAACCCGATTAGTGCCTGGATGGGAGGCTACCAAAGATGGCTGTGCAGAGAAATGCACAAACCAACCCCTTCTACTGTCTGGTGCCTTATAAGGGCTATAGGGTTGCCCTAAGTTGGCGGCGATTTGACAGCTCTTCCCACCACCATAACTATATTGTAGCTTAGTGACAACTTATATTGTAGCACAATAATGCTACTGCTGAAGCGACTTGACGTGATTGGCTGAGCTGCTTTGAGGTCACAGAAGAGCTGGCCAGGAGGAAAGGATCCTGACTGCTTTTGATTGAGGGCTGCTTTAAACTTGAGGGCTGCAGGGCAAGCAGCTTGGCCGGGGGGGGGGGGGTCCATCTACACAACAGCCTTGCAGGGTAGATCGAGACAGAGCATTCATCTGTCTGGAGCAGCAGAAAAGAGTGAGATCGGCACGGCGGGACAAGAGGCAGAACTGAACTGAGAAACCCCGGAAAAAAAACAATTCATATACAATCATGAACAATGGATCGTCACGCCATTGGTCAGTTTCAGTTTAATTTTTGTGAACGAACACTTGCATAATTTTATGTTTGGGGCTCACCACAACATGGGGAACTGTATTAAAGGGTCACAGCATTAGGAAGGTTGAGAATCATTGCAGTACGTTCTACCCTACAGAGGCTTGAGTACATTTTCCTTATTTCCTTACTTTGATCCTTTTTTTTGGTGGGGGGGAGCAGTCTTGACTTGGGTCAGGATATTTTCTCCTTTTCGTTGTGACCAATAAGATCAGGCCGCTATTCTCTAGATTGCATTTTATTCTGTTCTTCTGCCCAAGAGAGTACAAGTCACCGAGTTCACAGCAGAGTGAACATTTGTTGTTGTTCTCTATTTTAATGTTGGGCATCTACCTTCAGTTAAGGCCTGACGGACCAGGCCAGGCATGGGGGTGAGGCCAGGATGAGAAAGACTTTATCTCTGATTCAGGTACTCAGAGAGTAAAATCATTCCCTGGCTGTATAGCAGGTGATTGTAGGCTTTGGGGGAGGGGGGGTTATGGGAGAGGGGAAGGGGAGAGAGTTTTTTTATTGGGTAGTCTTATTGTTGATTTGATTGTGTTTTAATGAATGCTGTAAGCTGCTGTGAGCTATCAGGCTAGGAGCAGCGGCTTAGAAATCAAACAAACAAAAAAAAACCAAATAGCTTATTTATATAGCACCTTTCGGCAAGAACGGAAAAGGCCAAAACATTTCTTCTTATTCAGGCTTTTAATTGAGTGGTTCCCATCTTTTAAAAGCCATTTCAACCGCTTGTTTTATGGCTGGCAATTCTGCTTTGCGGTTTTATTTTTTACTTTGATTCGATGAACCACCTTGTCCGTCCTTCTGGAGAGGTGGCAGAGACATTTGATTTGGGTTTTAAAAACACCATGTCAATTAAATAATCTATTGTACTCCGAAACGACAGAAATAGAATCTATCAGCAGCTAGAGTCAGGCCCTGCCAGAGGCCCAGGATCAGGTAAAACCTTCTCTCCTGTCACCCCTGATCTGGACAGCCCAGGCTAGCCCAATCTTGCCAGATTTCGGAAGCTAAGCAGGGTCACCCCTGGAAGGTATTTGGATAAGAGACCTCCAAGGAATGCCAAGGTCATGATGCAGAGGCAGGCAATGGGATACCGTCTCTGTATGTCTCTTGCCATGAAAACCCCAAGGAATAGCCATGAGTCAGCTCGGATTTGATGGCCCTTCCCACCACCACCCCCCTGGCATGCGTGGACCTTTGTTCTCGTCAAACACTCTAACCCAGGGGTAGTCAAACTGCGGCCCTCCAGATGTCCATGGACTACAATTCCCAGAAGCCCCCTGCCAGCATTGGCTGGCAGGGGCTCTTGGGAACTGTAGTCCATGGACATCTGGAGGGCCGCAGTTTGACTACCCCTGCTCTAACCATTACACACGACCATGCCCACAAAACTTCCCGCTAGGTGCTCCTTTGGGTTGCCACGAATATTCTGCGACCACACCTGCCTCTTCTCTCAAACTCTGGAAATCAAGGTGTATCGCTCATCGCTTTAGCATGACGCGTGGCGAAGTTTCTGGACCATCATGCCCGGGGTCTCCAATGGATCCCTACGCCTTTTCACCCCCTTTCGGTCTCATGATATCTCCTGCTACATCCCCTCGGATGGACTCGTCCCCCCGCCCCCCCCCCCGGAACAGCGCCCTTCTCTGCGTCCCCCCCCCCCCTCCCCAAGCCCACATTGTGTTTGCATTGCTGGGATGGAGAGGTTACTGTAAATGGCAGGAAGGAGAGGTCAAAAGTAATCAACCCGCCAGGTGACCCTTCACCCCTTCCCCAGCGTTACACATGCCCGGGCTAATACACTTGAGCCCAGCTGCTTGGCAGCTGACCCCCCCCAGAGGCCCCCTCACTGACAAAAGGCCTATCTTCTCTCCACCTAAATGATTTAAATTCTAATCAAACATCATTTATAGTACATCTCGCCGCCGTCTCCTGGGAACTGCTCCCACGTGAGCCGTTGCCAGGGCAACCAGGGGGTCTCATTTCAGAAATGTCAGATTGTATTATTGTCTTCACACTTCTCTGATAACCTGGTGTCTCTCTCTCTCTCCTTCTTCCCACCATCCCGATGTTTTTTTCCCCCCTGCTCTTCCCCGCCACCCCATCCTTCCCCTTGCCAATCCATCCCCACCCCACGTCCCAGGAGAAAATTACCATCTCTCTTTCATTACCTGCTCTGCCGCCGTCATCGGCCCTTACACGCGCATGCACACACACAGACACACACACACAGACAGACACACACACACAGAGTCATGCACATCTCTCTCCCCCCCCCCTTTGGGGCTCGACTGTGTGGTCGGGTGTCATTTCATTTCACTAGATATGAAAATGAGACATAGATTTTTGCCACAGATTAGAAAGAAGCCAGGTTGTTCCCGAGATTCTCCCTGGATTTAGGCCGCAAAGCAGTTAGGCTTCTAGGCCTGGAGATAACGCGTGACTACAAGACCTGGGAGCAGCCGAGTTTGTTTGTTTGTAATCTGGAAAAAGATTCCTTTCAAAGGAAAACGAGAATCGCCGGAACCTGAATACAAACACGTAACCCACCCTCAAGATTTCACTGAGGGAAATAGGGAAATCTCTCAGGTTTAGTACACAGTTGTCACTTTGGGAGTCCCGCCTTCACCAACAGAATTCGGAGAGCTGGTTGTTTGTATCCTGCTTGCTACTACACAGCGAAATCTCAAAGTGGCTTACAGTGGCCTTCCCTTCCTCTCCCCACCCTGTGAGGTGGCTGAGGCTGAGAGAGCTCTGAGAGAACTGTGACTTGCTCAAGGTTACCCAGAAGGCCACATGTGTCTCAAAGTGGCTTACAATCGCCTTACCTTCCTCTCTCCACAGCAGAAATGCCGTGAGGGAGTAGAGCAGAGAGCCATGAGAATATGGTGAATAATCCAAGGTCACCCTGATGGCTGCATGTGGAGGAGCGGGGAATCGAACCCAATTCTCCAGAGTAGAGGCTGCCACTCTTAACTACTAAACCAGGGGTGCCCAAAATGTTGCTCTGCAGATGTCTATGGACTACAATTACCATAAGCCTCAGCCAGTTAGCCATCCTGGCAGGGGCTCATGGTAATTGATGTCCATGGACATTTGGAGAGCAACTTTGACCCAAACCAAGGTAGGTCAACTGAAGACTCTGAATGACTTTCTGGATACTTGTGGTTTGTATTGCAATGACTTCATCTGATCCTAGTTGATAATCTAAAAAGGCACTTGGTCTTGAAAGTTAGATATCTGATTTAAATTGGACTATCAAAAGAATTTGCTCATTTGACTTTGCCTTATTTAAACTGGACTGTGAACTGTATAAGAAGAGTTGGTTGTTATACCCTGCTTTTCACTGCCCGAAGGCATCTCAAAGTGGCTTACAATTGCCTTCCCTCCCTCTCCCAACAACAGACACCCTGTGAGGTAGGTGGGACTGAGAAAGTTCTGATAGAACTGCTCTGTGAGAACAGCACTATCAGGACTGTGACAAGTCCAAGGTCACCCAGCTGGTGGCATGTGGAGGAGCGGGGAATCAAACCCAGCTTATCAGATTGGAAGCTGCCGCTCTTCACCACTACCCCCCAGCTGGCTCTCAAACCAACTCAGCGCTCCGTCAGCTGTGAAGGGGACTTACACATTGCTAATTTAGCCCATATAGCTGCTTTGCATGGGGAACAGCTAAGTTGAAATGAGATGCATGTGCAAAGTTGGACAGACAGGTGTGTTTTTTTAAATGTACAAAAGTTGTAGCCCACTTTTCGGCCCAATCAGGACTGCCAAGGTGGTTAACTGTTAGGACAAATAATTGTAAAGACCTATACAAAAACAATTAATAAAAGCGTGTACAACAACAATGGAAAGATAGGGCAGGAAGGATAGCAGAGGGAATGGCAGGTGAAACTAGATTGCAGCAATACTAGCAGGATTTGTTGTGGGGAGAGGAATGTGAAGGTGACTGTAAGCTGCTTTGAGACTCCTTCAGGTAGAGAAAAGCGGCATATAAGGACCAACTCTTCTTGTGAAAGGGTAGTCTGTTCCCAGGGAGAGCCTGACTGCAATCCAAAAACACTTTCCTCGGAGTAAGCCTCATTAAACAGACCTGAGAAGGATTCTGAGTAGCATTGCGTCAGATTGTGCTGTGTTCACGCACATGCACTGTCTCGTAGGCATGTATTACAAAAACATCGGGAGGGAGAGAAGTCCCAAAGAATGACAATGCAAGCAAAGAGCAGTACAAGCATTTCCCTAGGAAAACAGAGAGAAAACCGGACACCACGATTTACCAGAGAGGGGGAGCAAGTAGCTGTCCGTGGTCAATAGGGACGGTTATATTGATCCCAAAAGGGTTCATAGCAAGAAACCTGCAAGGCAAAAGAGGGAGCCACTTTGATTGAGGTTGACGGTTTACCCTACAGGGATATGTATATTTTTAAAGAGCACAATGCCCTTCAAAGGAGGTATCGATGGCCCGGTGGTTAAGGCTCAGGCATAGATATTGACAACTGAGCTCCAAATCCACGCTCAGCTCTGAAGCAAACCGGGTGAAGAGATTAGCCATGATCCCTACAGATCAGGTGGATGCTCAGCCTCGCCTACTTTGTGGTGAACATGAGGGAGGAAGCATGGGCTAGTAATGCCACAGTTCCCAGAAGATGGAGATGACTGAATTTTCTTCTTGTTGTTGCCTTGTCATTCCAGAACCTCCCTCTGTGCTAAGTCCTTCTCCTCTCCTACTGAATGAGGAGAACTATAATTGATCTGTGCCCCGTTGGCTATCACTTTCTATTTGTTCAGTATGTCTATATGACAGCCCTTCAAGTATTGACCCCCACCTGGTGGAACAAGCTCCCCGAAGAGAACTCCCACAGTTCCACAGCGCCTACAAAAGGGAGCTCCTCCACCAGGCATTTATCTGAGACTGACCAACCTAATACCATCTACAGGTTCCCCCCTCAGACACCTCCTCCATAGCTTGAACGTCTGACCTCTCTGGTTTTTTTTAAAATCTAGGTTGTCATTCCTGTCCTATTATTGTTGATCAATTTATTATTATGTTAATTAAAACCACTGTTGGATTACTGTTGATGTTATTTCTGATTATGTTATATGCTTAGGTTGTTCCATGTACTACCCCTCGGTGTTATATGTAAACCACCCTGAGCCATATGGGAAGGTGGCATAAAAATCAAATGAATGAGTGAATAAGTGAATGAATGAATGAATGAATGAATGAATGCCTTCCCTGTTATGTCCATGGTTGCAGGGGTCAGCTTGGTGCAGTGTTTACGAGCGGCAGCTTCTACTCTGATGAGACAGGCATGATTCCCTGCTCCTCCACATGCAGCCACCTGGGTGATCTTGGGCCAGTCGCAGTCCTGTTAGAGCTGTTCTCACTGAGCAGTCCTGTCAGAGCTCTTCCAGCCCCACCTACCTCACAGAGTTTATCTTGTGGGGAGAGGAAGGGAAGGCTTTGAGGCTCCTTCTGGTAGTGAAAAATGGGGTATAAAAAGCAACCCTTCTTAATTTCCTAGTGACTCCTCAGCAGCTGAGCTTGCATGTATCCACAGACCACAGAGACATTCAGGGCACCTGCTTCTTTCTCCACTTTACTTTGGCACGTGGAGAGATTCCAAGCATCCAAACACGACCATAGATAAAAAGAATGGCTGTTCTGAGTCAGTGGATGAGATATGCTCTGACTGACAGCAATGCCTCAATGTCTTCAACAGAGAAAGCTCTTTCCAGGCACTTGATACTCAAGATCCTCTAAATGCAAAGGCCCTGGGCCCTCCTGCATGCAAATCCACACAATCTGTGACTGAGACATCTCTCTGCGCATGCTCCCACAAACTGGTCTACATTGACTCATCCATTCTCATTCTTGCAGCTCAAATCTCACTGCTAAACGCAGAGAGGATTTCAAGCGTTCAGAGCACATGAGGTCAGCAGGGAAGGCCAGGTCTCAGGAAACAGTTCTGTGTTGCCAGGCAAAACATACCAAGCTGCCTTTCTGCTAAGACATCCAGCTAGCCAAGAATTGTCTTTTGCCTGGCAGCAGACAGCCTGGGTCTTAGGCAAGGGTTTCCTCCAGCTCTGTTAGCTAAACCCAGCAAGGGTTTGAATCTGGGATTTTCTACATGCAAACATTCCACAGTCAACCCCTACTGTATTTCCTGCTTGCAACGTATTCTCTGCCATGGAAGCCCTTGGTACGAGTCATTCATTCGTCCGTTGTTGGCAAAGGGGCGAGATTATATTTGGGCCTTTGTTTTTCAGGCTTTCTGGTTTTTAAACAAAGAATACCGGGGGAAGGAATTCTGCCTTAAGGGTCATAGGTACGGAGACATATAGTGACAAAGAGGCATTATCTTACCTCGTAATTTTTTGTCCAAGGAAGCGTGCCTGCATGCAAAAGCTCACGCCTCGAATAAAACTTTGTTGATCTTAAAGGTGCCTTTGGACTCACATTTCGTGCTGTTTTAATATCACCTTGCAAAAACTGCTTCCCCCTGGACACACACATGCATGGATTGAATATAGCACTTCCCCAAGAGCTATAAACTTCCAAGCAGTGGCCAGGTTAAGTTCCCTGAATGGGATATAGCACTAGTGATTTACAGCAGGGGTAGTCAACCTGTGGTCCTCCAGATGTTCATGGACTACAATTCGCATGAGCCCCTGCCAGCGTTTGCTGGCAGGGGCTCATGGGAATTGTAGTCCATGAACATCTGGAGGACCACAGGTTGACTACCCCTGATTTACAGCATCTTGGGCAGTGGAGAGAGAAGGGTGGATCTGAAAGACAAGTCCTCCAAGGGAAAAGTTGAAGTATGGAGAAGACCGAGGATATAGGAGCCCAGCTGGATAAGACCAGGGCCCCATCCAGTTCAGCATCCTGTCTTACTCAGTGTCCAGTCAGTGGCTATGAAGAGGAATAGCTTCCTGGAAGCTGGTAAATCCAGGACACCCCTCTGACTTGGGATCCAGTGGAGACAGCCATGTTTCCCAGCTCCCACCTGTCCTAGAGAGATGGTTAAAGGCAGGAAGAAACCAAGCTTTGACCCGGATCAGGCAAGAATCCTGTTTGCGAGGAATCCCATCTACAACTCACACTGAATTCCTGTTAGCTGTTTTAGGAGTCAACTTTTTGGCTGCCAAGTGGACTACAAGTGTAAAAAGGTTAAGCTGCTAGATGACAGGGGGTGGGGGAGAAGAGGTTTAGGATTTGGCCCAGGCTTGCAAAACAAAGCAACATGCACACCTCTGAAGCCATTTTCCAGTTCCACCCCCATGTTGGACTTCGCTCCTCTCCAGTGGTTGCCAGGAAACAATGTCTCATCCCTTTAATAGAGGCTTAATAGGCAGAAGCGGCAGGCTGAAGTTTCCAGGGCTAAATAACATGACCTGATAATTGTTGCAGATTAAAAGCTGTCCATCTTCCCTTTGTCTTTCGGGGCTGCAGTCATTTCCCAAAACTCTAAGGCCGCTCGTCTGAGTCTTTTAAGGTGGGACCCTTTTGGGATTCTGGGTGCTTCAGGCAAAAACGCATGGATCTCCCTGACTTAGCAAAGTGGGTGGCCTCTCTCCTCTACCCGAGCGGCTGTAATGAACCTTCCCACACTCTTCTCCGCAAAGAATAAACCCATCCTGGCCCAGGCGGTTAATATTTAACTGAATAAAGAGCCATAAATATGGAAAATGGGACTTTTAATTAAATAAGCAGCTTTTAAAAAGACCCTAGGGCTGGAGCGGCTTTTGTTTAAATATGATTGATTGGTCTCCCTTTCTCTCCTGCTTGTGCAAAGTCCAACGAGAGGGGATGGCCGGGCCTTGTCACACTCCAGCTGGCTGGCTGCTAAAGGGGAGAGCTTCAAGGTGGAGACGGAGAGCAGGCTGTATTTCATTGGGGAAGGGGAGGGGTGGAACTAAGGGTCAAGGCTAACTGGAAGTCAGAGGCTTGGTCTGAGTGACTGGTGTAAATGAGGTATGAATCAGGAAGTCTCTGGTTTCACTGTGCCATGAATACACAAGGAAGAAGAAGAAGAAGAAGAAGAAGAGGAAGAGGAGGAGGAGGAGGAGGAGGAGGAGGAGGAGGGGGAGGAAGGGAAAGGGAAAGGGAAAGGGAAAGAGGAAGAGGAAGAAGGGGGAGTAGGAGGAGTTGATTTTTAAAGCCCCCTTTTCACTTCCTGAAGAAGTCTCTCTGACAGGTCTGCTCTGTGAGAACAGCACTATCAGGGCTGTGACTGGCCCAAGGTCACCCAACTGGCTGCATGTGGAGGAGTGGGGAATCAAATCAGATTAGATACAAGGGGCGCTAGGAAAGCAGGATTAGAGAGTGTCCCTGGTCCCCCTGGGCCTCCCCAATTCCCCAGCTTCGGCGCGCCCCAAGGAGTTCCCCCCCTGCCTCCTACCCACCCCCCTCCCCGCCGACTCCCTGGCTTCGGCACGGGATTGCTCCTTTACCCCACCGCCCCCCAAAGTGCCCATTCAGTTGTAATTCTGGGACAAAGCCAGATTCCACCTGGAGGTTGGCATCCCTGGATAAGCATGTCATAAATCCCTCTGGGGTGGCCAAACTGGCTCTCTTAATGTCCATGGACTACAGTTCCCATGAGCACCTGTGCTGGCAGGGACTCATGGGAATTGTAGCCCATGGACATCTGGAGAGCTACAGTTTGGCCACCCTTGCTTTAGGGTAATCCATGATTTCCTGGTCAGAGAAGAATGTAGAAGCAACGTAGGATTTCCATTCCAATCTTTCTCTTTTTAAAAGTAGCTTATTTTTGATCCAAAAAGAAAAGAAATAAAACTAATACATACAGAGATTTAAAGTACAAACCACAAAGCCACCATAAAACATCAGTAATACAAGCCTGAAATTAATTTCTCATTCTAGATAGGAAAGCATTCCATTTTTCAAACTTATCATACATTTGGCTATGTAGCTGACAGGTTGGTTTACATAAATGAATACATTCTGCTAATTTCTCTTTCTTTGGGGTTATGTTTTTCTTCCACTGCTGAGCAAAAACTATAATAATTAACCCTGCAGATGTTGTGGCTGTTATTATTATTATTTAAAACAATTATTTCTAATAATTATTAATTATTAATTAATTAACAATTATTAATTAATAATAATAATTTCATTTATATGCCGCCCTTCTCTTTGACTCAGGGTGGTCACAGAGTTTGAAATACACATCTACATATAAAAACATATAATAATTTAAAGAATAGTGCCCATTCTTCTTCTTCTACTACTAGAAGAAGAAGAAGAGTTGGTTCTTATATGCCGCTTTTCCCTACCCGAAGGAGGCTCAAAGCGGCTTACAGTCGCCTTCCCATTCCTCTCCCCACAACAGACACCCTGTGAGGTGGGTGAGGCTGAGAGAGCCCTGATATCACTGCCCGGTCAGAACAGTTTTATCAGTGCCCTGGCGAGCCCAAGGTCACCCAGCTGGTTGCATGTGGGGGACTGCAGAATCGAACCCGGCATGCCAGATTAGAAGTCCGCACTCCTAACCACTACACCAAACTGGCTCTCTACTACTACTACTACTACTACTACTACTACTACTGCTACTGCTACTGCTACTGCTACTGCTACTGCTACTGCTACTGCTACTACTACTATTATTATTATTATTATTTCAATTTATTTCCCGCCACTCCTGGTACTGGCTCATGGCAGGATACAATTGTCCATAATAAAACCCCAATAACACTCCATTAAAACACACTAGGACATAAAAACCATATCACAAGAAATCAGAAATCCCAAGAACATGGCAGTGTAACCCAACCTCCAGTCCCCCCAGCAATATCTACTAGAGGAAGTGGGGGCGCAGATGCCACATAACCAGCCACTGCTTAACACCAGGGGGCCCAAGCAGATCTTCCTCACCACGTCGGCCTTAACCATAAGCCTGAGTGTTTCTCTCTGAAACACCTCCGATTTCTAGGAAATGGCGAGCAACAGTGTAAGTGTAGATGGGTGGGTGCAGGCTATCTGCTGACCCCAGCGTCTAGGAGCATCTCTGGAGTGATTTCCCATTCCTAATGTATGCATTGCCCATCTCCTGCTGGTGGTGGGTCTGCAGTTGTGCCATGGGCATCAGGAGATGCCAGCTTTGGTTACTCTTGTCTCGTGAAGACAACCTTCTTACCGTCAAGATTTCAGACTTAAGCAAGTGCTTGTAAAACTGTTCCTGGACAGTGGCACTCGAGGTTGCCCGCTACAGGTTGGGAAATACCTGGCCACTTTGGGGATAGAGATCCAGGAAAGCAGGATTTAAGGCATGGAGGGACTTCATTGGGGTATATTACCAGAGAGCCAGCATGGTGTAGAACAGTGGCTTCTAATCTGGCGAGCCGGGTTTGATCCCCCGCTCCCCCACATGCAGCCCACTGGGTGACCTTGGGCTTGCCACAGCACTGATTAAGCTGTTCTGAGCAGTAATATCAGGGTTCTCTCAGCTTCACGCACCTCACAGGGTGTCTGTTGTAGGGAGAGGAATGGAAAGGGGATTGTAAGCCACTTTGGGATTCCTTTGGGTCATGAAAAGCGGGGTATAAAACCAACTCTTTTTCTTCTACCTTCCAAACTAGCCATTTTCAACAGGTGAATTGATCTCTGTTTCCCAGAGATCAGCGGCAATCCCAGGAATTCTCCAGCCATCACCTGGAGATTGGCAGCCCTAATATCACTTCATGTGCTCGAACGGAGCTCCAACACTTCTCAGAAAGTTCGGAGAGGAAGAGTTAACCAGCTCGCGTCTTATATTTTTAACTGCAATTAAAATTATTTTTAACTGCTTTCGAACCTCCTTTCCGATTTCACCATGACCTGCCTTGAGCCTCGTTGAAGGGGCAGGCGTGAATCCCTCATGGAGGTAATCAACTCCTCTCATCCGACAGATGCCTCTGGATGACCAAAGGTAGGAAATGGCTTGGCAGGTACAGCTGGCTTCGCCCCGCCCACGGGGGAACAGAAGAGCGAACGCAACCTCAATCCCTCCAGCTCGTGAATCATTTTAATACAGCCACTGCCCTCTGTGTGATAATAGGGAGACTTGTCAAGTTCAAGCCCCTTGATTAGAAGTAATGCCCCCCGGCTGGCACAGGAATAACAGAGCCAGTGATGAGCACAGAGGATGGAACCTTTGCAAGAGATCTAAATGAGGATGGAAGGGTGGCTGTAGCCAGGCCCAGCAAACTTCACCTCCAGGAAACCTTTCTGGCCTTCCCAGGCTGTTTCATATCCAGCACCTGGATCCTTTAATACGAGAGGCTTATTAGCGGCTTGTGGGCCTGTGTGGTGCCAAGAGCCATTTTGGGGTAGTGGCAAAGAGCGATGGCTTATAACCTGGAGAACCGGCTTTGATTCCCCGCTCCTCCACATGCAGCCAGCTTGGGCCAGTCACAGTTCTCTCAGAGCTCTCTC
The DNA here is from genome assembly GCF_049243985.1 of Paroedura picta. Lineage (NCBI taxonomy): Eukaryota > Metazoa > Chordata > Lepidosauria > Squamata > Gekkonidae > Paroedura > Paroedura picta. Next base: position 12,093,778 of record NC_135381.1, on the reverse strand, counting down.
AGCTCCACCTGCCTCACAGGGTGCCTGTTGTGGGGAGAGGAAGGGAAGGCGATTGTAAGTCACTTTGAGACTCCTTCAGGTAGTAAAAAATGGGGAACACCCCCCCCCTCCAGCTCTTCTATACTGGGTAGAAGAGCAGATGGACTATGGAGACTTGGGTTTAAATGCATTTGTACGTAAGACTTTGGGCTAGCTTGCTTTACAGTGCTGTTTTGAGGATCATATGGAATGAGAACCGTGTGGGATTTTAAAATGTGCAGGGAGTACCAGGAGAAAAGAACACAAAGCGATTGATGGTTGCTAAATGGAGCTTCTGAGTTCAGTGGCAGTATATCTTTCAGAACTGGTTTCCAGGGAACAAACATTGGAGAAGGGCTCTTTCCCTTGTGCCTGGCTTGTATGTTTTCCAGTGGCAGATGGCTGGGCCAGGGTTCTGAGCTAGATGCCCGGTGGTTAATGCTCATATGTTCAGAACCCCTCTGAACTCAAGATAGCTAAAATGTAGGACTTCCTAATTAATTACATTAAGAGCCTCTTGTGGCGCAGGGTGGTAAGGGAGCTGACATGCTGTCTGAAGCTGTCTGCCCATGAGGTTGGGAGTTCAATCCCAGCAGCCGGCTCAAGGTTGACTCAGCCTTCCATCCTTCTGAGGTTGGTAAAATGACTACCCAGCTTGCTGGGAGGTAAACGGTAATGACTGGGGAAGGCACTGGCAAACCACCCCGTATTGAGTCTGCCATGAAAACGCTAGAGGGCATTACCCCAAGGGTCAGACATGACCCGGTGCTTGCACAGGGGATACCATTACCTTTACCTTTACCATCTAGCCTGGGTGGTCAGTCGACTGTCCCTTCCCCTGAGGAAGGAAGGAGAGGTATTTGAACCCAAAGGACCTCCTGTTCGAATACAATCTGAAAGCACAGAATTAAAACTCCTAGCTTTAAAAATGGACCTAACTTGGCCTTTCATTTAGGCTGAGAATTGCCCTTCCAGCAAGTGGTCCACTCCAGAGCGGTACCACGCACAATATTTGCGGAAATAAATCTCAGTCCAAAATCCCACGCCCACGTTCGTTTCCCCCCCCGCCCCCATCCCATTCTCCTCTTGCCCGCCCCATGCAAACGGGCCTCTGGACATCAGCATCTTCATATCCTCTCTGCCTTGGCTGGTGGCATGAATCACCAGTGACATTTGGCCAGAGCTGGGTGACTGTGACCCTTCCCTTGCCCCTATTGCGTCCTCCGTCCCCCCCTCCCCGCAGCTCCTCTGTGGTGGTTCGCAGCTACCTGAGCGAACGCAACTCATCATCCGGCAGGCCCACCACTTGCCCTGTTGCCATGGCAGCAGCTGTGGCTTCGTGGAGGCAGGCGTGAGTGATGGCTCCAGCCTCTGCCCCAAGGCTCTCTCCATAAAGCGGGGATACGGTGGAAGGGCAGTGACGGCGGCTGTAAATCGCCCTCGGAGCTGGCGTGCGGAAATGAGGGACTGCTCTCGGTTCTCTCCGGCAGGGGGGGGAAGGCGAGGCCCGGCGGCTGAAGAAACACCCTGTCTTGTCCCGGTGCTGGGCGGAGGCGCTGTCCCTGTGTATCTTTGGGCTGTCCAGGCGTGCTCATGTGAATCTGGGAGGGGATGCTGCTTGTGGCTGGGGCATTCTGTCCTCTGCCAACTTGCCATTGTCATCCCTTATTTCCTCACTCAATTCCAGCCACCACCTTTGGCCTTTTTCGGGCACTGTGTGTGTGTGTGTGTGTGTGTATGTTTGTGTGTGTTTTCGACCTGATCCAATGCTAAAATATTAAAAGATAGATTCAAGCGGGTGGCCATGTTGGTCTGAAGTAGCACAATAAAACCAGAGTCCAGTAGCACCTTCAAGACCAACAAAGATTTATTCAGGGCGTGAGCTTTCGAGTGCAAGCACTCGAAAGCTCACGCCCTGAATAAATCTTTGTTGGTCTTGAAGGTGCTACTGGACTCTGGTTGTCTTAAAATATTAAAAATTCACCCTTGCCTTTATGCGGTTTGACAAGACCGGCTGTTTCGCTTTGTATTTTCAGAGGCCTCCGATTATTTTGGGGAAGCTTCATCTGAGTAACAGTAAGGGAGGTGTTCTGAGATGGCGTTCTCTGATAGGCACTGAACAATTTGGCACAGACGATACTGACTTTCCACCCCCCTTCCTTTTAAAGGAGCTTCTGGTCTGAAGAGTTGCTGAATAAGGGTTATGGTAGCCAGAATAAGATCTAAAATGTTCATTTTTACACACACACACACACACACACAAAGAGGAGAGTTGATGATCCTGTCCCTTTCCGCTGTGGCAGAAGCGCAATCTATTATGCAAACGAGTAAAATTGCTGCATAAATTATGCATAATAAGAAAACCGTTGTGCATTTGTATAATTTATGCAGCATGCATAATCCCACTTTTCCTCTTGCGGAATTCGAGCTACCTTCCCGCTGATTGATTTGTGTGCCTGTGGCACGCGTGGCATGCACAATGCCCTGTACATAAGCAAGCACCTGCTTTGGAGAGCTTCGACAGGAAGAGAACTGCAGCAGCAGAAAGGAACCGAAATCTTACAGGGAGTGTATACTTGGGAAAATTCTCTTGGTTAACCCCAGATCGCAACATGGGGAGACAGTCTTTAAGGTCTGTGTGCATCATTATTGTTCACATTTTTAAACTTCACAACAGCCCTGCAAGGTAAGTTAGATTGAGAGAGAAGGGTAGGGGATTTTGCGAAGGCAACCCAGCAAGCTTTACAGCTGAATGTAGATTTGAACCCGTTTCCCTAGTCCTAGCCCAGCAGTCTAACCATGACACCATCTTATTGTTCCTCTTGGGTCTTTTAGCCCAGCTTGGTAAACTGCACATGCACAGTAGGGCTCCCTGAAGTATTGATAGTTGGGTTATGTGAGGCTTGCTATGCTGCGTTGAAATATCTCCGGGGAAGGTGTGTTATCTTTGCTGGGTGTTGTGATGGACGCGGTGCACAGCAATGAGAGCTGTTTCTTTCGCAGTTTTGTTTTCCTCGAGGCAGGGATGCGTGTGAGCTGCGTCAGTGCCACTGTAGTGCGACTGGGCACAACCCACCCACTTCTGGACCTCAGGGAGCCATCAGGCCCCATTCTGGTGCCAGTCTCGTGATCCACGGACAGTGCGTGCATGGAAATCCTCCTTCCAATGACTTCCCAGGGGTTGGAAAGCACAATAGAATTTAGGCCTCGCATGGTGACAAAATGCACCTGCCTCTGGGAATTGCTTCGTTGGAGTGAGGATGGGGGGTGGGGGTGGGGGTGGGGAATCCTGGATTGGAAGGCGGGGAAGAGAAGCAGGAGTCATGCCCCCTGGCGGCCAGAGCTCTGTGGGACAGAGGTCTTCCCTGACTCCTTGTGATTCTGTCTTCTTACACTAACACTCTAGCCCTGTCACTCAAGCAGGCTCAAAATCATTGACTCTTCCTGTTGCCAAAGGGAACTGCAGAGAGAAGGTTGAAGACTCAGACACAACTATCCAAACGCATATATGCAGGAGTTTTTTTTTTTTAAGGACTTAATAGCTCCGGCATTGTTTGACATTTGGGTTTTACTCACTGTAAAAAGCAGCGCTAATTAGTTCTTGGTTTCTCTGGAGTGGCCGCAAAACCCATGCTTTTATGAAGTGCCCAGGACGTCCATGGTCAAGTCCCTTCTGCGGCTGAATATGCTACTGTTAGGATTTCCCCCGCTCTGAGCCCCCTGGTAAACTGGTAGATCGGTATTTCCACAAACTATGTGCCAGGAAGGAGATTAATTAAATGATAAGTGAGTTCAAAGGAGCCATCTCCAGAAGAGAGTTTGCTCGCTGTGTCTTTGCATGAGTTTCTGCAAGTCCACTCAGAACAGTGACTCATACAGGGACATAAGGGGTTTTCTCCCTTGAGCAAGGATTCTTAATCAGCATGATGATTTGGGAGTGAAATAATGAATTTCTTTTTCAGTTGTCGTTTGGGGAAAAAAACAGGCCAGCTATTTAGGAAGAAAATTGATTTTGATTGTAATCTTATGGGGGCAAGGAGATTTTTTGGGGGAAAGGGTGCTTATGGTAGTATGTAAAGCTTTAGGAATGTCAGCACATTATATAGTGAAATGCAACACTAGGGGCATTTCCGCACATCGATAAAAATAGCGTTATGCCAGCTGAATTGCGTAGTGCCTCCCAGCCCCTCCTGACCTTTTTGCTGTCTCACTCTTGTCTGTCGCCTTCTCACACTTCTCACTCTCTACAACAGCTGCTGGAAATGGCGGAATGCGCTTTATACACCACTCTCTTCTGCCTGTCAATCAATCCAGGCAACCAATCCCATTTCACCATGCTTTAATGGTCCCGCAATGCCCACTAATATTTTTTAAAATTCACACTTCTCTGTTTAAATGCCTGTGCATATAATCATAGATGCATGGTGCTTTTTGAACACCACCCCTTATGGAATTATGAGTCTTGATACTTAAAAAAATTAATCTCGTTCTTGATTTTTTATTTGGAGGGGGGGACTTTAGAGAGGCATGCTTTGTGTTACAACTTGGAGGAAAAATTATCTCTGGCATTGCCTGTACGCTTGTCCGCCTATTTGTTGCTCCGGTAATTTAGCCAAAGAAATTCCTGACCCCGGGAACAAGGGAGAGGGCGGCAGGTGGGAGGGCAGGACGAGGCAGGCAAATCCAACATGTTTGAGCCTCCAAACCTTCCCTTTGCTGGTTGCCTGCTGGTTGCTCTCCTATAAAAAGGTAAAGGTAAAGGTATCCCCTGTGCAAGCACTGGGCCATGTCTGACCCTTGGGGTGACACCCTCTAGTGTTTTTCATGGCAGACTCAATACGGGGTGGTTTGCCATTCCCTTCCCCAGTCATTACCGTTTACCCCCCAGCAAGCTGGGTACTCATTTTACCGACCTCGGAAGGATGGAAGGTTGAGTCAACCTTGAGCCGGCTGCTGGGATCGAACTCCCAACCTCATGGGCAGACAGCTTCAGACAGCATTTCTGCTGCCTTACCACTCTGTGCCACAAGAGGCTCATCCTATAGCTCGTGCTAAATAGGTTGGGGAATCCACTTTCTGCAATTCTCCAACTAGCGCTTTAAAATGGAGGATGTAGCCAGCCGGTTACTGCCCAGACGCTGGATGTTGGCGGCGTCATATGGAGGGGCCGGAATACGACTACATAAGGTAAGCATTTCACTACACTTAATGGGTGCAGAAATCCCCTCGAACTTGAGATTGCCCAACAAAACTGACAGGGAGTAGATTCTGGACTGACAAAAACAATTCTTCATCACATAATATGTATTTCATTCACACAGGTTGCTTAAGTGGCTTTGAAATGAGAATGAAACCAAATCAGATTGTTGTCAACGGCTCGTAGCCACGAATGATAGAATACCCATTTTCAGATATTGTCGCTTGAGGAGGGGCTGTGATTCAGTGGTAGAGCGTTAACTTTGCCTGTAGAAGGTTCCAGGTTCAACTTTTAGTTGCAATGATTAAGTCAGCCTTTCACAACTTTTGTATCATTGAGAAACCTCTGAAACATTCTTCAGGCTTCAAGAAACCCCAGGAGTGGCACAATTGTGCAGAATATGGTTGGGAAACAGAGCTGGATTAGCCCTGTATTAAGTGCTATGTAATTAGAAAGATCTCTGCCTGTGACCTGGGAGAGCTATTGTCAGTCAGAATAGACCATGTTGATTTTGCTGGACCAACCGCCCAGTTAAGCAGAAGACAATTTCATGTGTTCAGCTAAATATATCCATAAGTACTAGTTGCAGAAGGACAAAGAATGGGTGGATGTAGGATTTTTGCCTTGTGACATGCTTATAGGGTTCCCAGAAGCATTTTCTTTTAAACTAAAGCCAGGGAAACCCTGGTTCAAATCCCTACATACCCTGAATCTTTCTGGGTCTTTCCTCGGTCCAACCACTCTCTTAGAGCATTGCCATGAGAATCAGAGGGAGGGGGAGGAGTCACTTATGACGCTCAGAACTCCCTTGAAAAAGGGTGGGATAAAAAGCTTTTATTAGATAAAACAAACTGGGCCAATCATTGGTGGAAACTGCAAAAGTCTTTCTTTGATCCTGGTTCTTCTTCTAACGTTCCTCATAACCACCGAGGACGTGGTTGAGCTCTTGGGATTCTCTGGGCCCAATGTTTATAATGGGCTTTGAAATTCTAGGTGGAAAACCCATGTTCAGAATGTCCTGTCACCATTTGCAGCCACAGTTGAAACCGGAACAATCCTGGTTGTTTCCTCTCCGAAGGAGTGATTAGACCCCAGTCGGCTTTACTCCAGTGAGGTATTTGTAAGAAATGCCGGATAAAGGTTTCCCATTGGATTGGATGCCGGTGATGCTACCTTAGGCTCTCTCTGACCATTTACAGGGACCAAGAGTCTTGTACTATGGATGGGCCAGAATCACATGAAAATGCTCTGCCAGTCAATCTGCGGATTCTCTGATCGGCTACAATTATGCCCTCCCCCCCTTTCCTGTTTCACTGCAACATCATTTTCAATGTGCTCTTTCTTTCCCAGAAAGGGTACATTAGCTCTAAACTTAGTGATGCATGTGAAGGGTGAAGGGTCCCCCAACCTGCCCTCTGAACAGGCAAGCCTCCACATGCATGCCTCTCTGTTTCGGCTCCGTTCCTGCTTCCCAGATTCAAGGATCATGGCTGAATTTTCACTCAAGCTCTCCTGAGTTGCCTCTGTTCAGTTATCTCCCCACTATGAGAATTCACGCATCCTACATAAATTACTTCCTTTCCTAAACTAGAGGCCTTAAGCTGCCTGGACAAGCCCATGCAAATCTCAGTGCCCGCACCAGTTATATAAAAAAAGGGAAGAGGACAAATCTTCCAGGGAGAAAATCCCCCACTGGCACACAAGGCAGAGGTGAAAATGAGATGCAGCTGTCTTGTCGGGCCCAGGGAGAGCTGCTGATTTCACGCTTCTGGAAGCAGTAACTGGATTCTCAGGCGTCCACACGGACACCCCATAGCACTCCACTCCACTCCCAATCCATTTTTATACCCTTCGATGGCTCAAAGACAAGCTTGTGAACATGCAGCCTCTTCACCATGTTCCGGCCATACTGCACGAAGTCAATTTCTGCCAAGTAGGGAGGATCCCTGTCCCGTTTTGCTGGGAGCCGAAACCAAGCGATGATTGCTGGGGAGATCATCTTCACAGCAGCCGCGTGGCATGGGAAGGGACGGCAGGCTTCCACGACGAAGCCACTCAACAGGGAAATAAGCAGATTGTACCGATTTGTGGTGAAACGTATGAAGGTTTGCATCGGAACAAAACAGGTTTGAGACAAGGGGCTGGACAAGGTATTTCAACATGAGTGGTTATGGGCAATATTTTAAAATAGACGACTTGCCCATTTTGGAAGTATGGGTGTCAAGAGTGGCCCCACTACCCTCCCCCCAAAAAAAAGAGAGAGAGAGAGGGAAAAAAGAGAGAAGGTCAGATTCAGCCAGGAGCTTCCATGCTTGTGTTCTTGTGGCTCTTCTGTTATGCATCTCATGACCCAAGAAAAGGGGGAAGACTAAGATAATTTTAGGGCAGGGGCTACAGCTAAGTGTTGGAGCCCTCACGTTTTGCATGGAGACAGTCCCGGGTCACTGGTATCCTCGTTTGAAAAGGTTTCAGGCAGAAATCATTGAGAAAGACCCAGAAACCTGAGAGAGCTGCTGGGCATCTGAGTAGCTGAGCTAGGTGGACTCATTGGCTGACCTGGAATAAGGCAATCTCATGCGTTCAGCCAGATGCCAAATGGCGACATGCTTCCACTCCACTGGCTCCTCCCAACTAAGTCTTGTTTTTTGGCTAGTTGGCTGTGCAGCGTCATTCCAGGTACTTCTGTCTGTCAAGGCTGCTTGTTGACTTATTCTCACTTGCCTTCTCTACTTGTCTGCCTGCTTTGATTTAGAGGGTTGGCCAAACTGTGGGTCTCCAGATGTCCATGGGCAACATTGCCCATGTTGGCAGGGGCTGATGGAAATTGTAGTCCACGGACATTTGGAGAACCACAGTTTGACCACCCATGGACTAGGGGTCCCCAAAGTGAGTGGAATGCCTACCTGGGATAGCGGAAGGATCCAGGGTGGTGGTGGTGAGGAATTTTGGAGTAGTAATGGGACAGTAGTCTGACTCTTCCTGCTGTGGCTGCATTTTCCTACCTGAGATCTCCAGGAATTTCTTAACCCAGGGTTGTCAACTCTTTCCCTAAAATCTCTATGGATGGAAAAGCCTTCTCCTGCTTGGTCCTGGCCATGGGATTTTCCATTGCTTGGCTCTCTCTCTCTCTCTCTCCTGTCTATCTTTCTCCCCAATAAGAACACAAAGGGGCTGTTACAAAGAACTGATATCTTTTTCCCCAGACTAAAATATGGCCACTGTGATGATGATGTTATCCGTTCAATCGTGTTTGACCCTCGGCGATTCTATAGGAAAGTTTTCGCCATACGTTTCTGTCAATGACTGCTTCTTTCGTGGTCATCCCTGTATCGGCTTTGATTGTGTCGAGCCAGTGGATCCTTTGGCGACCATGTTTCCTTTTGCTGCTGACCATGCCCAGCATTAATTCTTTTTCTAGTGAGCTTGATTGCATGATGCATCCAAAGGAAGTAAGCTTTAGCCGTAACATCTTCCCTTCTAATGACATTGTTGGTTTGCTCCTCTCTAAAACTATCTTGTTGGTAACTTTGGCTGTCCGTGGGATTCGCAGCATTCGTCTCCAACACCCAAAAAAAACAGCCAAAAAAAGAAGTGTAGGCAATATAGTGTGTTTTGAATTTGCAGTAGACCTAACACCAAGAAAGAGGTGTGTGTTCGTATGTGTTTGTGTGTACAAGTGGGGCACTAGGGATGTGGCCTGGGAGCCAAAAAGTTTGGGAACCACTGATTTAGACCATTCCTGGGAAAATTTCTCAGGCATGACCAAGGCTCTGCCTATGGATATGCCCAGCCCTACACTCCATCTGATTGGGATTATCTGTTGGGACTCTTGTTTCAGCTTCCCCCGGTTAGGCCGACAACAGGAAATGCAGATAGTTGCAGGGATGTGGGTGTGTGAGAAACAAGCAGCCCAGGTAGCACAGGTAGCAAAGGAATGTTTTATATTAATATCCTGATGTGCTCCTCCGTAATATAATTTTCCCCCAGTTTTTTATTTTAGACATAGAAAAGAAAAAATAACAATGTCATCACAAATACTATGTAGAACCCCCCCAAAAACCCCCAAACAATAACCATGAAACAAATACAATATGATTAACTAAATACACAAAGTAACATATTTACATAATTAATTCCCAAACACTGCTATTTAAAGATTTTTTTGGTATTCTATTACATGAATCAAATTCATTCCTTTGACTGACTCCTTGAATTATTCTTATATTGTAAGTTATTTTTTCTAGTATCATAAGTTGCTTTAGTTTATTCCACCAGTAATCTGTCACCAAATTTTCAGCATTTTTCCAATTGTAGGACCTAATATAATTTAAAAAATAAGGGCTATACATTATTTTGAAGACTTTACAAAGCAAACCTGATGTTTCCAGGTAAAATTAATTTCACCAAACTGGTGTAAAACAGCCAAGGTGGCATTTTCCTGGGCGGACAGGTGCCAGGTGAAAGGCAGTGTCAGTTTCTCTTCAGGCCGTCTCAGATTCTGCCCAGGAGAGAGGAAGACCCCAAGACATCAACTGATGAGTATCGCTGCTTTTAAAGGGTAGATCTTTGGAAGATTCAAGGTAAGGCTCCTCTTAAAGATGGATCTTGACTCCAGTTCTGTTGGAGGGGAAAAAATACAGATGGTTATAAAGGCTCTGAAATCTATCCAGAGGGGAAAAGGGTTATGCAGCATGGCTTGTCCATCAGGAAATGACCTGGAGAAGCAGACAGGCAGATGACAAGCGACCCAAACTCTGCCCATGAAAAAGTTCACAGAGAGAGAGGGAGAGGTGCTTGTCCACATCCAAGGAATACAAACACAGGTGCCCATACGAAGAACCCAAGCACAGCATGATGGCAGGATCGGGGGACTGATGCCTAGGTTGGCATGCATCACGACCTCCTCTCCTTGCAGGGAATGAAAACTTGGGGGGGGGGGGGAAGAGGAGCAAGTAAGGAGGCTGCAAACCCATCTGGGTGATGCATCGCGCTGGAAACGGCGCCCTGCATTAAAAATTCACCAGCCAGTGAATTTTCAAGGGATTTGTAGTAATTAGATGACAAAATGCTGGCAAATCTCGAGCTTGCCGAAGATGTTACTCAGGGGTCAAAGACTCGACACTTTTGGCTGGGTAATTTGTAAGTGTCAATCACGCTCAGCCAGCGGAGGGAAAGCAAAGCTCCAGCGGCTGAATTCTAACTAAGTCCAATGCTCTCGCCCTCCAGCCACCCTGACTCCTCTCCTCTCCTCTCCCCACTCCCCCTCCTGTAATAGCCTCATATGCTTGCATGCAAATGCGGTGACTTCTTCTCCGCTGTGTTCATTTATTTATACGCTGCCCCCATCTTGAAGGCTCAGGGTGAGCAAAATAGAAAAAGGACACAGAAGAACAGCTGGCAGAATTGAAGGAATGGACCCCCTGACCTAGGGTGAAAGACTAAAGTGTGTTTTTGTTTAGGAACCAGAAAACTGGGGTAGCCTAAAACTTAGAGAATTTTATTTTGCTTTATTTTGGGTTTTATATGCCACTTTTCTCTACCCTTAGTCTCAAAGCAGTTTACAAATGCCTTTCCTTTCCTCTCCTCACAACAGACACCCTGTGAGGGAGGTGAGGCTGAGAGAGCCCTGATATTACTGCTTAAAAATATAAGATGTGAGCTGGATAAGTTTTCCTCTCTGAACTTTCTGAGAGGTGTTCAGACTTTGCTGTCTGGAGCTCCATTCAAGCACATGAAGTGGTATTAGGGATGCCAATCTCCAGGTGATGGCTGGAGAATTCCTGGGATTACCACGGTGGGGGCAGTGGCCCCCTTTTATTCCTCTTAGAACAAAATTAAAGCACAAGTGAGATATCCATCTGGTAGTTAGTTCTATTCTATTGTATGAAAATGCTAATTTTATTCTCCTTTTTTAAATATATACTCTTTACTGATTGAATGAAACAAAACCTCAAATCTTTACCGCTGCTGGTTTAACCCTTGGTTCCTGAAACCCAGCTCAGAAAAGGATGCTTTTCACTCTCCCCTGGGGGCTCATGGGAATTGTAGTCTATGGAGAGCCACAGTTTGGCCACCTTCTTTGGGGAGGCCATAACCTAGTTCCCATATCTCCAGTCCTCACCAGATTTGGAGGGAACTAATGGGGTCTAATTTGGGGCTGTCAAATGCAGAAATGCATACAATTGGATTCCCCCCTCCCCCAACCATTTTGAGTTGTTTCGGAATGCCCCTTTTCTTGTTGTCCTCCTCCCTCCCCTTTTCTGAAAAATCTGTCTTTTTTTTTTTTTAAGGGGGGTGATTGCATTACATCGCTGTTTTTAAGTTAAAAAAACCCCAGTCTTGCGGTCTTACGTTCAGGACCATTTGGGAATAAGGGGGGAGGAAATCAAGGTCAAAGAATGGTGGGATTAAGGGGCACAACGAAAACAAAGGCGCAAGCAGGCACCATTGTGTAAAAAAAAAGAAAAACCTACACTTTTGGAAAAGGGGAAGGGACCACATCATGATGGGAGGCTGCCTCCGTGGGACTCAGTGCGCAAAGCATGCCGTGAATTTCAGTCTGGGCAATGAGTGGAGGAAAGCCCAAATGCGGAAAGGAAAAAGTCGACTCGCAGCATCCAAAGGAATAGTGCATTGTGCAGGGGGGGTTGGACTAGATGACCCATGAGGTCCCTTCCAGCTCTATTATTCTTATTCTAAGTGGGGCTAAAATATGGTATATCTCCTGATGCAGAAACAGACTGGCAAAGCCCCCCCCTCTCCATTTCACAGAGAAATATCATGTGCTCCCCCCACCCCCTCCCCTGCCCACTTCCCCTTTTCATTTTCCATTTTCAATTAGGGAGTGAGATCCCCCCCCCCCCAACTTGAGGACAGAACCGGACTGCCTGTGCTCAGCCGAGGTGGCAGAAAAAGCCAGGAGGAAGTTAACTAGGGCCCCGGAAGCCCCGGCGAAGGCTGCTAAGCTGTCAGGCTGCCAGCCCAGCTCTCTCCTCCGTCTGCTAACAGAGATGCCTATTATTTTGCTGGCACCCTGGCCCTGGTTTGCATATTTCACCGATTCAGGTCACATCGCGTACACACGCATGCCGTAGCCAACGTCTGTTGATATTCTCGGTCTCTCGCCCAGCTCCAGTTTGAGGTGAAAGCCTTCCTTATTAGCCAATTTGGATGCCCATTTACTGTGAATTACTCAGCCTGATTATTATTCATGAATGGATAAATCTGAAATCTGAGCTCCCTGCTACGCCATTTCTCTCCCTCTCCCCCCTCCTCCTGCGAATGAATATATTTAAAGAAAAACAGGAGGCGATATGCTGCACTGCTTATTCCCAGGTAGACAAATGGGCTTTTGCCACAGGAAGGATACCTTCCCTTCCCTTCCAACCAGGATGAATCTGAAACTTCGCAGGGTGCACAGTGTCCCCCCCCCGCCCCTCCCCAGGTAGGAGAAGAGCCATGACAAAAAGTCAGAAGACTCTTGACCTGACAAGGGGCCCCCCTACTTAAAGACCAACTGAGGACCAAGCCTTCCAGCAAGATAGGGTGGTCTGGCATCAACCTGAGGCTCCCTGTAAGCCACCTTGAATGTGGTACAAGGCTGAGAATAAACGATAGCCATAGTGTGAACCTGCCTTTTTTAATGCAAGCAAATAAACAAACAAACAAAAAAGGAACGCTCTGCTTTTCCAGACTAACACTATCCTAGACTTGCAGTTTCTTTTATTGAGGGGGGATGGGAATGTTTGCTTTGGACGTTAAACATTTATCGAACAGCTTTGGGTAGCCTAAAAGCTTGTTTCTCTTTAAGTCGGGTACAATGACACATGTTAATGTGAGGACCACAAGTTCTGGAACAAACTATTAGAGTAGTGATTTTCCTATGCATTCAGTAAGGTAAAGGTAAAGGTATCCCCTGTGCAAGCACTGGGTCATATCTGACCCTTGGGGTGACGCCCTCCAGCGTTTTCATGGCAGACTCAATATGGGGTGGTTTGCCAGTGCCTTCCCCAGTCATTACCGTTTACCCCCCAGCAGCAAGCTGGGTACTCGTTTTACGAACCTCGGAAGGATGGAAGGCTGAGTCAACCTTGAGCCGGCTGCTGGGATTGAGCTCCCAGCCTCATGGGCAGAGCTTCCGACAGCATGTCTGCTGCTTTACCACTTCTGCGCCACATTTGGTACTGGTGGTGTAATTATCCCCGGATTAGAGAAGGGGAACTGAGGCCGAGTGACCAGCCCTTTCACTGAAATGGGCTGGGACACAGTTGCAAACGTCTAGCTTAGGAAGCCTCTAGGACTGCCCCCTGGGGTTGAGTAGAGCAGATGCTCTTTCACCTCCCAAGTTTAGTGGTATCCTTTCAGATTATTCCCTGCCCCCCCCCCAGTTATTTAGACCATAGAACAGGGGTGGCCAAACTGTGGCTCTCCAGATGTCCATGGACTCCAATTCCCACGAGCCCCTGCCAGCTGGGTTCCTTTATGCCAGGGGTGGCCAAAGTGTGGCTCTCCAGCTGGCAGGGGATCATGGGAATTGGAGTCCATGGACATCTGGAGAGCCATAGTTTGGCCACCCCTGCCATAAAGGAACCCCAGAGAGTTTCAGCCACATGCACTTGCTAATTGTAGGAAATTCAAAGATTACCACTGTGTTCCAATATGGTATTGAACTGTGTCTGTCGGAGCTAAAACGTTTTGATCACATCGGTAGATCTGGGACCCACCTATGACCTATACTTGAAAGATAGGATATATCTTTTATTTTTTTTATCATGTATCTCTCTTTTTCTTGCCTTTCACAGGCCACATCTGCCCCATAGACATCTTGATTTAACAGTCATACCTTCTCCCGAAGGAACTCTGGGAATTGTAGTTCTCTGTGTATGTCCAGGTAGGCATTTCCTACTGCAGATTCTTGGCATCTTCAGAGCGTTACATTCCCAAGGGACTTTTTTTTTGGGGGGGGAGGGGAGGCGTTCATGACAATTAAAGTGATAGAATTGGTAAAAACAAACCGCACAGGCATTCTATCGCCTTTCCTCGCCTTCTTTCTTTATACTGGTTTCTTCCTTAAACAAATCAAGAAACTCTTGATTTGACCTGTCAATTGTACAGGCACCTTAGGCTGGGCCGTACTAGGTAAAAACCAGTGGGATCACATGGAAAGGTGATGAGCCAAACATTTAAGTTCTCATATAACTGCTGACTTTTTCAAAGCCTAGAGGTGGATCCATCCACTTTTTTGCCACTGGTGAGAAAAGGAGGAGGGGCCCCTCCAACCACTACAGAGGCCATGCTGGGGTAGATCATGGGATCGTTTCCTGGACAGATTAAAGCTCTGTGTGATGTGGGTGGAAGCAAAGGGAGGAGTTAAGTAAGACTGGGTGAAAACGAAAATGACAGCAGGATCAAACCTACTAATTTGCCACTCTGAACACGTAAACAAAAATGGGAAGGAATACAGAGCTGGAAGACACACTGAGGGCCAACTAGTCCAACTTCTTCCACAATGCAGGAAATTCACAGCTGTTCCCCTCCTCCACTGACCCCTGCTCTATGCCCAGAGGAAGGCAAAAAATGTTCCAGGAGCCCTGGCTAAAGGGCACGGGGAAAAATTCCTTCCTGACCCCATAGTGGTGATCTGCATTAACTTAGGCAGATAAGAAAGGGCCGCAAGAGCCGAGCACTGGCTCTTCCCTTCCGCCCTCCCTCTCACAATCTGCCTAAAAGCTTTAAATTATGGGCACACGCTTTATGGTAGGGACCTTCCAACCTTAGGGCAGGGATGGCCAAACTGTGGCTCTCCAGATGCTCATGAACTACAATTCCCATGAGCCCCTGCCAGCAGCATGCAGTTCATGGGGATTGTAGGGCATCTGGAGAGCCACAGTTTGGCCACCCCTGCTAGAGAATGCATCTCTCTGTTGAGGGTCCCGTGCCCTTTTAGATCCTAAACACCGTTCTTATGCAAAGGACGATTATCACTGCAAAGAGTTGGGTAGGTGTTATATCATTGTGTCCGGCTGTTGCTCCAACAGTTTGGGGATGACCTTTCTACGGATGCCCATTTGAGTACATTCATCGTGTCCTCTGGATCCATTTGTTAGCAAATGGGTTTCTGTGTCTGATGCCATGTTTATTCTTTTGCTTCCTCTATTTGCTTGGCGCAAACGTTTTAAAAAAATTATTGCTCTAATATGACAACTATCAGCAAATAAATTACGGACTACTATTGCAGGCCTCCCTGGCTGGATATAAATGTTTAAAACGAAATAAACAGGGTTGTAAAAGTGAAGGTGTCGATCATCACAAATTCATCTGGAAAATTGGGGGGAAACATTTGCAACCGCTTGAGCGTTAACATCTTTGCAAAACAAAAGGGCCACCCTGCAAATGTCCCTATGACTCAAAAGCACTTAATTAGGGGATTAATTTCTGTCCACTCCATCCCATTAACAAATTGACTTGCAAATTCCTGCCCATTTCTATCTGCTCAGAATATCTGAGAGTACGGGAAAACATTGAAATGAACATACGAGCCAGGGCGGTTGAATTCCTTTTCTGCAGAGACGCTTGGCTTCAACAGGTAGCCCCTGTATCCGGATGCAAGACAGCAATGCCAAAGGGATTCTTTTAAAAATTATTTTAACAACAACAAAAAAAGACGCTCCCCCCTCCAAATCTCCTAAAGAAGATAAGCATCATTATGGGGAAACCGGGAAAAGTCTTCATTAAAATGGAAAAAAGAAAAAGGCAAAGGAGTGCTCGAATGGAGGGGAGGAGAGGAATCAAAGAGTTAAATTAATTTTCATAAAAATGTAAACTTCAGAAGGTTCTCTGTTCTCCTCCCTCTCCCTCCCCCCCTCCCCAACCTCGGGTGCTTTTGAACGTCTGACTGGCAAGCATTTCATATTTCAATCTCGGCAGAACAAATTGAATTAGATGTCGAAACCAAGCACGGCTCTGTTCTCGAAAACCTACCTGTTTTGCTTGTGCTAATCCTTTGCCTTGCCTTGCCGCTACAGAGCAGAGAGACGCTTGCAGCGAGAAAATCGCCCTGCTATGAAAGACAATACTTTGGGGGTGGGGGGGGGGGAAGGAAGAGAGGAGAAAGATACAAATTGCCTTTGGCAGAGGTATGCTAAATGCTGTTCTGTATATTAATTCTGCTGTCTGTCTTGATAGTGGCACCGCCGCCCTGCATCCAGCTGCACATTTAAATGAAAAAAATGGCACTGTCTGTTTATTAATTATATTTTTGCACTCATGGCTCATGACGCAGTTATGCATGGGATGTAAGCGCGGTCAAGCCGGGAAGCATGCCTGGCCCCGACCAGGGCCGGGGCCTTTTCGGTTCTGGCCCCGACCAGGTGGAATGAGCTCCCGGAAGACCTAAAGGCACTGATGGAGCTACCACAGTTTCGCAGGGCCTGTAAGATGGAGCTGCCGGGCATTTGGTTGAGGCCGGGCTAAGGAACATCTGGGTCCCTTCTTTAGAAGCCCCCTGGATGCCCGTCCATCTGGGCAGATGACATCACCCGAGGCTATTAGGGGTGTTTGAACGGGGGACTGGATGGTTTTATGGTTTTTTTTGTCATGGCCAGCTCGATATAAAATACATATAACATATTTTTATATATAAATATAGAAATACGAATCATGACCGACTTATGGCGACCGCAAAAAGAGGGCTTTTGAGGCAAGCGAGAAACAGGTGGTTTGTTATTGCCGTCCTCTGCAGAGCCTTCCTTGGTGCTCTCTCATCCAAGTTACTAAAATTTTCAAGATCGGACAAGATCAGGTTATACCATGCTCCGTTCCCTCCCAGAAAACATGGTTACCTTTCCCCATTTTATCCTCACAGGAACCTTGTGAGGTAGGCTAGGCTGACAGAGAGAGACAGGCAGACAGACAGACAGACAGAGAGGGAGGGCCAAGTGGAACCCTTTGAGCTTCAAGGCAAAATAGAATCTGATTGCATGTTGTGCTGTCTATTTGCATAGATTTTGCATCTCCTTGCATTATGTTTGTAAGCCAAACACCCCCTGGTGTCCTAGTCTGTTACTAGCCATGACTTTACACTGGACCCCCAAAGTTTTCATCCTGCTGGCTTGGGATGCTGGGCGATCTGTTTGCATGTAGCTGCATCGATTCCACATTCCCTGCCTTCTGCTGGTAGGCCAAACAACTACGCCGTGGTGTTAATCTCCTGATAGTTCTTCCTGCTTCCAAGGATTTGTCTCTCGCGTCCTTTCCGGGTCCATTTGAAACGTAAACTGAAATGCTTTGATCGGTCCCAGAAAAACGCCGTTTTGCTGCACTGAATACAAAGCCACTATTGCCCGTAAAAGCAGGGTGCCAGAAGAAAGACAGCAGCCGCTGCTGGAGATCCCAGGGTGCCCATGCAGTATCAGAGAAAGGTACTGAATAAGGGACCAGACTGGAAAATTGTTAACTCATAAGTGCCCCATATCGACACAACACAGAGCAGGGATTCCCAACCAGGAGTCCACAGACAGACCCCTGGGGGTCCATGGGAGCTCCAGAGGGGGTTCATGGCTTTTCCCCTCCTGCCATAATGGATTTGGCCACAAGCTAGAGAACCGGCTACCTCTGCCTGGAGGGCTCAATGGGTAGGCGGTGGGTGTAAAATCAAAGGGGGAATGGGTTGTGGCATGGGATGGGAAGTTGGGGCTGTCTGCTCAGCTCCTGCCCTTCTTTCCTGCCTGCTACTACAATCAAGATAGTAGTAGTAAAGATGGGGGTGGGGAGCAAAAGGAGGGTTAGGTGTGGGAGCGTTTATATCACTTCCGGGGTTGTGGTTGGGAGGTGTGACAAGCTGGCATCGTTTCCGGGCGCCCTCAAAGCCTGAGCATTTATTTCAGGGGCTCCCCTGTGGTCAAAAAGTTGGAAAAGGCTGGTCTAGAGTATACTGGGACAACTTATCTGTGGAATCCATACCTGTAACCCACTGACACAAACTGCCAGGCCTTATGAGAATGGTGTGGGGGTACGAAAAGCAGGGAGGTGTGCAGCGGGGCAAATCACATGCTCGGAATAATCCATGGGACGTGTGCATTCCACATGCACCCAGGCGTGGCAATCATACACGCCGCACCTTCCCCTCCTTTGCCCAAATGTCCTTTTAAAAACTCTGCCGCAGAACTGATTCTGGGCTTGCACAGTTCTGGGACAGGCACAACTCAAGACGCTGGCCTCAGCCCCTGGAGGCCGAACTCGGGCTTCTCGGTGGCCTCTCGAGATTTCCCCTGGCATTGCCCATGCCCCTGGAAGCGCCCCTTTGCATTCATACTGCCTAGAAACCTGCTCTTTAAAAGAAAAAGGGGGGAAAAAAAGCAAACTGAGACTGTCCAGCAACTGTTCTGTACTTGTTCTGCAGAACGGCAACACCCCCCCTCCCACACACACAAACACCCTGGTCGGTTCCAGCTTGCAGAATACATCCTGCAACGCAATGCGCTTTGAACCCACTAGTTCAGACCTTCAGAGCCTCTTGCTTGAGCCCGGCGTAGTCCACGGCTCCAGTGCCAGGGCCTTTTGCTCTCGTGAACCTTCCCGCCACCCTGGCAGCCCAGAACCTTTCCTCTGGCATCTTCCGCTGGAGTGGACTGCTGGCCTTAGTCAAGACTGGCTGCTTCTCTCCTCTCCTCTCCTCCACTCCACTCCCCCCCCCCTTCCCCATCCAAGCTGCGCTCTCCGGAGGAAAATGTCAATGGCGGAGGCACCCTGAAATTAGAGCACTTCTAGAAGGACACGATGAGCTGCCAGACCCTTTGCTTATTCCGGAGGCACGGTGGGAAGCAGGCAGTTACTTAACCTGCCAGGGATTAGCCCTGCCATCACGCAGGCCTCTTCCCTTTCATCAGGAGAGCCCCGGCAGCGGCACCGAGCCTGCCTCTCCCCCCCCCCTCTCTCTCCCGCGCAGCCGCCAAGGAGGCAGGTGTATTAGAAAGGTGATTGGCCAGCTGTGCACCCAGATGGAGCCTGAGCTGCCACTCGAGAGGCCGCTGTCGCCGAGGAGTCGACAAAAGCCCAATAATCTGTAGGGTTATGGCCGTCCCACGGCTTGGCGCATCGACGAGGGGGGACGAGAACAATAGGCTGGCGTCGGCAGAGGGAGAAGCGGCCGTGCTCTCGGCTAATGCGGCGCGGGCCCAGGGCAGCCGCACACAATCGTGAGCCGCGCGGCCGTCTTCCGCGCGGATCAATGGGGGCACCTCTGCGGCTCAGAGGGGAAAGCCGGGGAACGTGCTTTGGAGGCAATGAGAGCCGCAGACAATCAATCTGGAGGGGAAAGGACCGGAGCAAAGGGACAGACATCTTATGGCAGCCAGATAAACGCAGAAGTGTGTGTGTGTGTGTGTGTGTGTGTATGGTGTGGGGTTTTTTGGCAATAAGATGCAGGCAAGGCATCCCTGCCCCAAAGGTCCAGTTTCAGGCTTTTTGTATGCTGACATACATACATTACAGCCCTTCACCTCCTGTTTTTTAAGGACAGCACTTGTTTCCGAGTTGTCTTGGTGCGGGCAGGTGTGCCCGCGCCACGGCTGACGATTCTTGTGCACAGTCTGTAAAGCGTCTTCTTCCCCTCCACCCAGAACAAATGGTCTGTTCTGTCAATTTTGGGGATTGTGTGTGTGTGTGTGTGTGTTTTAAAGAATCGGGCCAATTTCTGCCTCTGGGTTTGCAGAACGTTGTTCCTTTGAAAGATGTCCTAGAAAGATGCGTCACGGGCCTGGTTTTTGCTGAGGAGGGAAAATTCTGTGCTGGAGCTCTGCTGCTTGAAATTGCAGGCTGGAGGGAAGGGGGGGAGACAACTCATGGGACGAACAAAATTACACTCTTCTAAGTCAGTCAGGCTTTCTTAGCCAGGGTTTTCTGAAGCCCTGGGGTTTCTTGACGGCCCTGGAAGGGTTTCCCCAATGGGTGGGAGTTAATTAATTTTTAAAATTTATTAAAACATTGATTGAGTGGCATGACCGTATATGGTCATGTTGACCTGCCCCGCCCCCCCCCCAAATGGCCAATGATGGGCCTGGAGGGGATGGGAAAGAGGAGGAGCTCTGGGTGGGCGTGTCCACAGCTCTGCTTCCCAACCATATTCTGCACAATCGTGCCACTTCTGGGGTTTCTCGAGGCCTGAAGAATGGAGGCGAAAAGGGCAGCTCCAGGTGGGTTCCTGGGCAGCCATCCCTCAGTGAACCCCCACCTCTACCCTTCCAACTCCCTGCTCCTGTCTTACTATGATTTTTTAGGGCTGCCGGATTGCCCCAGTTGAACTGCATTTAAAGGGGTCTTGGTCCCTTTAAATGCCTTCTGAGTTCACTCATGCCACTGCTGTGGCTTGCAAAAGACATTTAAATTTTAAAGAGACTGCATTCCCTTTAATGTTTAAATGCCTTTTCCTTCTGTAAAGGAAACAATGGAGGATGGGGCCACCTCCTTTGGACCCTCTGGTTCAATCTTCAAACTTTAAGGTTGTTGTTTTTTTTTTTTTAAGGCGAGACATCAGATGCTATGCCAAAAATTTGGTGCCTCTACCTCAAAAAGCAACATCTGTAGCGCTCCAGATACCCCTGTATTGATTCTCCATTATATCCTCTGGGGACCATTGACTATAATAGTCCCCATAGGCTAAAATGGAGCCAAATAAATTCAGCATTCCCGAATATTCACTGAATCCGAATACCATACTAGCACTCATGAATATCAGGAAATTTTTCAGGTTCAATATACCTAAACTGGAAAAATTCCATTGTGGTTTTTTTGCTCCCTCCCCTCAAATAAGACTCTTTTCTCTTATGTGAGCAATGGTGACAATATAAAACTGCCTTATACTGAATTAGACCCTTGGACCATTGAAGTCTACTCAGACTGGCAGCAACTGTCCAAAATTTCAGGTGGAGCCCTTTCATATAATAGAATCATCAAGCTGGAAGGGACCTCCTGATTCATCTAGTCCAACCCCCTGCACTATGCAGGACACTCACATCCCTATTGCTCATCCACTGTAACCTGCCGCCCCCTTGAGCCTTCACAGAATCAGCTTCTACATCAGATGGCTATCTAGCCTCTGTTTAAAAATCTCCAAAGATGGAGAACCCACCACCTCCCAAGGAAGCCTGTTCCACTGAGAAACCGCTCTGACTGTCAGGAACTTCTTCCGGATGTTGAGACAGAATTTGTTTTGAATTAATTTCATCCCATTCATTCTGGTCTGTCCCTCCGGGGCAAGAGAGAACAACTCTGCTCACATCACCTAAAACCTGATCCTTAGTTTGAGCTGCTGAGGCTTGAACCTGGGACCTTCTGCATACCTAAGCAGATGGTCTTCCATTGTACCAAGGCCCCTTTTAGGTTCTTTTTGGTTTCACTCTCTGACAGTGGGAGAATTGGGGAACAACCATTTCAGTAAGTAAACATGAAGTAAATAAATACATCTGCAGCAAACCATAAAAACCTTGAGAATTCATTACAAGACATCCAGCTAGAAATGGCACCTTTTATAATATTTAAGAGGCCACGGCTTGTCCCACGTGGAGCTCTTTGAACAAAGAGGTAGCGCCAGTCCTTATCCAGTGAGCATTAAAAGACTATTCAGCAAGGTTACCAATGGCCTCTGCATAGACCTGGCTGAAAGAAAGTACAGCAGCTTAAGAGACCTAGAGCAAAAGCTTGGAGGAAAATTTGGAAAGCTCCAAATAAACTGAGCCACCAGATGGGGTTTGAATGACGGCAGAAAAGAAACGGGGACAGGTTTCCCTGGTGGGACAATGGCAGTCAAAATAGCAGCAACTGAATGGGGATTTTCTCTCCCACTCTCTTTCACACACACTTGTCAAATGATCAGAGATACTTCCACATACCTTGTGGGTTGGTAGGGAGAGGGTGTCAGTGATCCTAGCTGCCTCCCTCGTCATCCCCTTCTTCTTCTAGCTTCTCCAAGATTTCTTCTAGCACAGTCGACTGTTTCTTCTTCTTTGCCGGAGATTCTGTGTGGGCGAAAGCAACAGCGCTCAGGGAGAGGGAAGAATCATAGAATCATAGAGTTGGAAGGACCTACTGGGTTATCTAGTCCAACCCCCTGCGCTATGCAGGACACTCACAACCCTATCGCTCATCCACTACCACCCCCTTGAGCCTTCACAGAATCAGCCTCTCCGTCAGATGGCTCTCCAGCCTCTGTTTAAAAATCTCCAAAGATGGAGAACCCACCACCTCCCGAGGAAGCCAGTTCCACTGAGAAACCGCTCTGTCAGGAACTTCTTCTTGATGTTTAGACGGAATTTGGAATCATAGAACTTGAAGGTACCTCCTGGGTCATCTAGTCCAACCCCCTGCACAATGCAGAACTCTCCCAACCCTATTGCTCATCCGCTGTCACCTGCCGCCCCCCTGAACCTTCACAGAATCAGCCTCTCCGTCAGATGGCTATCCAGTCTCTGCTTAAACATTTCCACAGAAGGAGAACCCACCCCCTCCCGAGGAAGCCTGTTCCACTGAGAAAACGCTCTAACTGTGAGTAAAGGGCAGTTTTTGTCATTATGTTTGTGCTGTCCTAGCCAACCAGCAACAAGACATTCCTTCACTTGTAGCTTGCACAGCTATGATTCCAGAACCTGATCCAGTACGTCAAGTTCCTGTATGTGAGATCCAGCATGGAATTGTTATGCCCCAAACTGGATGTAGCAATCCAGGTATTTATGAACATCTACTCGGGTGCAGAGGAATTAAGCCCCCTTCTATCTAACACGTGGAAGATGTGTTAGGCCAGGGGTGGTCAACCTGTGGTCCTCCAGATGTTCACGGACTACAATTCCCATGAGCCCCTGCCAGCGGTTACTGTGTTAAGCTACAATTGTGCCACAATTGCATGAAGGCTCTTGACAACCTGGAACTAAGCTAAAGGAGACCAGCCTAAACAGCTTAGTTCTCTGCACTTAACACCTTAAAAAACAACAACCCCAAAAACATTCTGCACAAAGACAAGCTGAATTCTGCAACCCTAACCACACCATACTGCAGAATGCAAGCCTGAATAATGTTTGGCTCCTTCTGCCGGCCACAGAGAGAGGCACAAAGCTATACTCCACTGCTAGAAATTTCCCTCAGCCATCTCTCTGGATTCGTTCAGTGGGCATCGCCCACAGATTTCCCGGGATCTTTTCCAAGTCATAAGGAAGACAGGTACTGTTTTGTTTAAAAAGACCTGAAATTCTCTTGTGGAAGGATTTCATCTTGCAGGAGCTCAGCAAACCCTTCCCACGCTATCTTTAACAAGGGTTGGTGCACTGAAGAGGGAAGAAGGAGGCTTATCTACTCCAGGTGTGTCAGCAGGAGCGGCAAGGGGATGACAATGAAAGATCGTGATCCACTAATGCAAAAATTCTCCCTTTCGACGTCTACAGTTCACTCACACTTTCTGTATTTATTCATGCATATTATTAATGTTGAAAACCGCTCTCAGAATTGAGAGGGAGAGAGAGAGAGAGAGAGAAAGGGAAAGAGGCTTTTAACTATTCGATATACAAAGTTCTGGAATAGCTTCCCTGGGCAGTGTTCAAGTACTCCCTGAAATGATTCAGGGATCAAACCATTCTAACCTGGTTTAAGATAAATTTTGAAAGCGCTCACAGCTTGAGGTATGTGAATCGGGAAGTCATATATTTCCCCTGTAGGGGGAGTGTATATAAAGGCATTATGATCCTGGCGGTTTTATTTTTACGGGCTTGAAAGGAAAATGGCCTGCGTAGGAAATACCTTTCTATAAATACGACGCTGCTGCATTTGTAATACTGCGTCTAGTTCTGTTGCTCCGTTTAAGCAAAATAAAATCCTAGAGAGGCACGGGTGCATTTTAGAAGGGGGGGGGGGAATGTAGGGAAGGGTGGGAAGGCACAGAGACTTCTGAGATTACAAATGTTGTGAAGGGGGAGGAATTTTGTACTGCCGTCAAGGAATGAAGTTGACGGACAGCAGATTTCAGTCTGGGAAAATAATCTTAACAGCACATATTAAGACTAAAGGAACTGGCTGCCACACAAGGGAATCATGGCCAATACATAGACAACTTTTAAAAGGGATTAGGCAAAATGTATTTATTTATTATATTTATATACCACCCTCCCCTAAGACTCAAGATGAGACTCTCTCAGTGGCTTTTAGCCACAATAACTAAATGAAGCCTTCTATATAAAGAGACCAGGTACCTCTGAATACCAGGGATTGGGAAAAGACCCTTCAAGTCTTGCCTGTGGGCCTATTAGAGAACACCCAGATGGTTTATAGAGGAAAACGGGTGCAGGCTAGGTAGACTTTTGCTCAAATCTAGTTGGGCTCCCTGATTCATATCTTAGCCTCAGCCATATTTTGGATGTTAATACCGGGCTGTTTTATGGGGGATCTGTTCTTATGTTGTTACATTAATTTTGTGGACTGCTGCAAGCCAGCTTGCTGGGAGCAGCAGTCTATAAACAAACAAACAAACAAACAAACTAGCTAACTCAACAGCCATGCTGTTTATAAAAACAAGAATGGGGCTATTCTATTGCTTCCTTCTTGCTCACACAGGAGAACGTCTGGATAGATAGCACACCATAGATAGGGTGCCTTTCACGTTCTCTGCCTCAGGCATTGTGTCTCCTGTCAGCCTTCCCAAGAGGGGTGGTGTGATCCAGTGGTATCCTGACTTAGGCTGGGGGAAGTTCTTCAAGACAAGGGGTGGCCAAACTGGGGCCTAACAATTAATGGGAGAACCACAGTTTGGCCATCCTTGTTCTAGACTATGGAGCCTTTCACTAACCCCAATGGTTCCTCCGTTGGAAGAAGGCTTTAAATTTTGCTTAGTGGAGTGGTAGGATACAGACTATGTAAAGAATTTAGGGTTGCCTGCAATAGTGCTCTCCCCAATCCACCTATTTGTCCTTGGGGAAGGCAAAGAAGGGCCTGGTTGAGCACAAAGGAACCTGGAAACTTAACTTGTAGTGAGTGAAATGGCTGCCAGTGGAAAAAAGAAGGGGCAGGTTCATTAAGGTGCCCACATTTTCTTTTGTTGCCCCTTATATACAGAAGGGAGGACACTACTAGTCATGCCCCTCCTTGTACACTTTCAGCCTTTAGAAAGCCTCTTCCACCATGCTGAGAGTTATCTATTGAAATATCTTTCGGATGATATTTCTCATACATTGCAGTCAAGTTTTGTTGCATGATGATCCGTAAATGCAAATCACTTTTAACACTGAGTAATTGCCAACAATGATGCTGTTTTTATAGCCAGGTTTTTATCTTATCTTATTTACATTGTCCGATGGACATATTTTCTTATGCATAACTATATGCAAATATATATTTGTGCATGTCTTAGCTGGTCTTTTGCTCACTTCTGTAGAATCTAGTGCAGGGGTAGTCAAACTGCGGCCCTCCAGATGTCCATGGAGTACAATTCCCAGGAGCCCCTGCCAGCGAATGCTTGCAGGGGCTTCTGGGAATTGTAGTCCATGGTCATCTGGAGGACCGCTGTTTGACTACCCCTGATCTAGTGTGTTGAAATTTGCTGGTCCACAATTGTCTTAAATGAATTTAATTGAATTGTGGATGAACGAGCAAGCCTCCTGCCTGTGGGCCCATTCCGCACAAATTGGCGAATGCACTTTCAGTGTGCTTTTGCAGCTGGATTTTCCTGTGCGGAACAGGGAAATCTGCTTCTAAAATGCATTAAAAGTGCATTATCCAATGTGTGTAGGATGGGCCAAGATGGATACCCCATAGTCACAGTGCAAAGAATTAACTCTTAGTCCCCAAGCCCCTATATGAGGCCAAATATAGTCAAATGGAATGAATGCTCATTCTTTCCTGCCACGCTTTGACAATATAAGTAACTGGCCCTTCCATAACAGGAGTCAATTAGATTTAAAAATAATTCCATGATGTCATAGCAATGCACAGTTGCAGGAGGAAAAGAGATTCAGAAGCTTTCTTTTTTAGAAAAAAATCAAGGTTCTGATTTGATGTAGGCTTTTTGGCGGAGGGGACTTTAAGCAATTACATCTGTGCAAATTTGCATACGCAAACACAAAAGAACATACACTTTCCTTGTTTTCAGATTGTTCCTGCTGCAACACATATGCATGATCTTAGAAGAGGCATTCCCTTGTGTGTGAGACAGTGCCTCTTGTAAGAAGAAGAAGAGTTGGTTCTTATATGCTGCTTTTCTCTACCCAAAGGAGTCTCAAAGCGGCTTACAGTCGCCTTGCCTTTCCTCTCCCCACAACAGACACCCTGTGAGGTAGGTGAGGCTGAGAGAGCCCGAATATTCCTGCTTGGTCAGAACAGCCTTATCGGTGCTGTGGCAATCCCAAAGTCACCCAGCTGGTTGTATGTGGGGGAGCGCAGATTCAAACCCGGCTTGCCAGATTAGAAGTCCCCACTCCTAACCACTACACCAAGCTGGCTCTCCTTGTCAGCTCTTCCATTAAAAAGTAACCAGCAAGGCTTAGGACAAACCAACCACCACCTGATTAGCTGGGACATCGTTTTAGTTGATCGCAATATTTGAATAGAGTAATCTGAATAAGGACATTCTGCAGCCCTAATTTAAATCTGAATATTCCATCTAATTACCAGGTCCAAGAAGGCCCGAAGACATTAAGGCAGGGGTAGTCAACCTGTGGTCCTCCAGATGTCCATGGACTACGATCCCCAGGAGCCCCTGCCAGCATTTGCTAGCAGGGGCTCATGGGAATTGTAGTCCATGGACATCTGGAGGACCACAGGCTGACGATCCCTGTATTAAGGGATCTCACAGGGAACGCCCTTCCCCGAAGTATTTAGGAAACACCAAAACGACCCTCCTGCACTTCCCCTCATTTTCAAATGCAGCCCTTCCTGAGGAGAACAGCTGTTCAAAGCCCGATCTCAGACATCAAACGCCATCTCGAACAAACAAACAAATGTACTTGCAGGACTCGGGGAGATGGTGTAAAATGAATACATAGAACAAGCTGTGCATTTCCTTTCAGCATTACAGCTGCTTCCAAAGATAAACAACAAGTAAATGTCACAAAACATCAATACAGGAGAAATTAACCTGACAAAAGCCGCTCTCCCCCCCTCCCCCCTCCCTCCCCCCCATTCGCGACCAAACAATTTTGCATTTCTGGAGTCCCCATCTAATGATTTTATTTTTCAATTAATTCCTTGACAGAACGCCAGCACGGATCTCACTTCCGCTCCTGTATTTTATGAATGTTGAGAGAGAGAGAGAGACAGAAAGGCAGTTGTGGCTGGGAGGGGGGGGGGAGAGAAGTGACAGGATTTTTTTTTTCTTGACATGGCTTCAGCTGAGGAACGGGAACCTTCTTAGGAAGAAGGGTAATGTGTGGTTAAGAGACAGCCAGGATGGGCTCATTAGATTTATTGTGGCACTGAAAAAACACAGCAAAAGTGATATCTAGACGCAGGCCTCCTCCCTTGGGGTTGCCAGTTCTTGCAATAAAAAATGCTGGCACCAAGTCAGGGCTGTGGGGAGAGCCAAGAAGTTTCCGTGGATCTGGAGGTGGAGCCAAGCAGCTCTGGTAGGTCTCCAGGAGGTGCCAAGTGCTTGCTGACAGGTCCAGCTTTAACATATATATATATATAACTTTTCCATATATATGCTTTTCCATGTATATATGGAAAAGCAAGGACATAAGTCTGACTACCAAATGTAGACTAGTTAGATCACTGCTTCTCAACCTTCCTAATGCTGTGACCCTTTAATACAGTTCCTCATGCTGAGGTGACCCCCGAACCATAAATGCCAGTGTTCTTTTACAGAAATTAAACCAAAACTGAACAATGGTGTGAAGATTCATTGTTCATGATTGTATATAAATTGTTTCCCCCCCCCCCCCGGGGTTTAGAATCATAGAGTTGGAAGGGGCCATACAGGCCATCTAATCCAACCCCCTGCTCAACGCAGGATCAGCCCAAGGCATCCTAAAGTTTCTCAGTTCAGTTCTGCCTCTTGTCCCACCATGCCGATCTCACTTTTTTCCGCTGCTCCAGACAGATGAACGCTCTATCTCAATCTACCCTGCAAGGCTGTTGTGTAGATGGTGCCCCCCCCTCGGCCAAGCTGCCTGCCACGACCCCTGTGAAAGGGTCATTTGACCCCCAAAGGGGTCCCACCCTCAGGTTGAGAACCATTGAGTTAGATCTATCCTATTTCCCGTAGCCACTTATGGCTGTGAAAGTTGGACGATGAAAAAACCAGACAAGAGAAGAATCGATTCCTTTGAACTCTGTTGCTGGAGGAGGCTTCTGTGGGTTCCATGGAGAGCAAAAGTCCTAAACTAGGGAATACTACAGCGCATAATGTCTAATCTATCAGTAGCCGGCAGAATCACGAAACTCCAGCTCACTTACTTTGGTCATACCATGCAATGCAACTCAATGGAGAAAGCAATTGTGCTAGGATTGGTCAATGGGAAAAGGAAACCAGGCTGACAAAGGGCACAGTGGTTGGACACGATCAGGATGGACACTGGCCAGAACATTGAACGGCTGAAGGAAGTGGTGCGGTAAAGGGAATCATGGTGACAGCTGTGCCATGGGAATGCCAAGAGTTGGACACGACTGAATGGCTGACAACAACATTTGTATGTGTGTATGTATATGTGTGTATGTATATATATATATGTGTTTATGTATGTGTATATGTCTATGTGTATATGTCTATGTGTGTATGTCTATGTGTGTATGTGTATGTGTATGTATATGTGTTTATGTATGTGTATATGTGTATATGTCTATGTGTGTATGTATATGTGTATATATATGTATGTATCTATATGTATATACAACATATGTATATGTGTACACATATGTGTATATATGTATTTATATGAAGAAGTAAAATGGCCTTCGTTCTAGAAACCTATGAGGCAAGAATGGAGAAGGAGAATCTTTACCTGTTGAGCTGTTTTTCTGACCAGAAGATACAGCTCCCTGAATATTTTCCTCTGTGGAACTGGAAACCTGCCTTTCATACTGGAAAGTTTTTTCCAATATAGTAACAAATAAGAAGGATGTTTATCAGGTGGAAGAGGAGTCTGAGTGCAGATTGAATATGGATCCTAGAATGACATCTTAAACATATATTCTAAGAGCTGGTTTTTATACCATGTATTTCACTGCCTGAAGGAGTCTCAAAGCGGCTTCCAATCGTCTTCCCTTCCTCTCCCCACAACAGACACCCTGTGAGGGAGGTGGGGCTGAGAGAGCTCTAACAGTACTGTTCAGGCAGAACAGCTTTATCAGGGCTGGGAGAAAAGTACCTACAGCAATGGAACATGGAGACCTGAAGTGGTATGGTCAAGACATGACACAGTGGACAGCTGAAATGGTACAGTTAAGATACCAGTTTAATGCTAATTAGAGGCGTATAAAACAGCATCTAGGGCAGGGGTGGCCCCACTGTGGCTCGCCAGATATCAATGGACTACAATTCCCATGAGCTCCTGCCAGCATGTGCAACTGTAGAATCTTGGCGACTCTAACATCTGACAGAGTCTAAGCCAGGGGTAGTCAAATTGCGGCCCTCCAGATGTCCATGGACTACAATTCCCAGAAGCCCCTGCCAGCATTCGCTGGCAGGGGCTTCTGGGAATTGTGGTCCATGGACATCTGGAGGGCCGCAGTTTGACTACCCCTGGTCTAAGCAGTCCATCACAAGGCAAATCTCAGCTCCCACTACTCCTGTTTTGAGATCAACCAGAGCAAGGGCACCTTTGTACATAACCCAGTCGACCTTAAAGAAAAAGGAATCCACACTGCTTTTATCAACTTTTTCTTAATAACGTAACGTTTTGCTGCGCGTTTTAAATGTGCTCTTTCCTTCTCAAAGTCGAGAGGCATAGAAACAAGCAGGCAATAAAGGAGGGGTGGTGGTAAGGGACCAGGAAAGAAAGAAAAAGCTGACCCACACACATAATTATAAGACTCCAGAAGTGAAGATCTAAAGAATCCAATAATGTACAACCAGCAAAAACAGAGAGAGAAAGGGGGGGGGGGTGAGAAGACAAAAAAGAAACTCTTTGGTAAAGTTAGTTGACCTGACAACACACAGACGGGACCAAGATGCTTGGTGGTCATAAATGGCCACATAGGGGACTCTGGGCATTTGTACATTACGATGGGGATTTCTTTTAAAGTTTGGAAGCTCTACGCTAAAATTCTAAACAGAGCTGCAGCCTTTGACTGGGCTGAGGAAGATGGTACTGCTAAGGAGCTAAGCTGCAGAACAGGCAGGTGCCTGGTTGAACGTGACCTCTCAACCAAACTCCTTCTTGGCCAAGGCGGGACAACAAAGCACGTCATTCAATAGTAGAGAGGATTTCTCCTCCTCTTCCTCTCATACCTGTGATGTCATGTGACATCCTGTCACACGCTTGCAGCCCAATGGGTCGTATTCCAGCGGCTCCATCACATTTTGTGTAGAACAGGGGTAGTCAAACTGCGGCCCTCCAGATGTCCATGGACCACAATTCCCATGCTGGCAGGGGCTACTGGGAATTGTGGTCCATGGACATCTGGAGGGCCGCAGTTTGACTACCCCTGGTGTAAAAGGTAAAGGTATCCCCTGTGCAAGCACCGAGTCATGTCTGACCCTTGGGGTGACGCCCTCCAGCGTTTTCCCCTGGTGTAGAACATGCCATATTCAAGTGGCTTCATCACATTTTGCGTAGCTAATGCCACATTCTAGTGTCTCTATCACATTTTGTATAGCACCTGCCATATTCCAGTGGCTCTATCACATTTTTCCTTACACTCGGGCAAGACTGGTTAGAATTTTTCTCAGATCGGTAATAAAAGACTTAATTGCACTAGTTTCACTTTTTTTGTTGTTGTGGCTTGCATGGGTAGCAGGCAAGGAGGGAGTACAATACTTCTGACCAATTCCGCTCGCATCTTCTGCACCAGCGCATCCAAACAGGTACCCCGCCACGGCTCCCTCCAACCTTGCAAGCCGTCCATTTGCACGCCCCCCCTCTGTCCGAGACCCGCGCTCACTTCCTCAATCCAAGCCTCTGCCTGGGTTGAAATTTCCCTTCTGTCAGTTTAATTCTTTGATCGATGGGGAAGAGCAGGAAACGCAGCCCTGCGCAGCTGGCCTCCCAAGTTACCCCTGGCAGGAGATCGCGGGCCCTGCTGGCGACGGCTGAGTGAAATGTTTGTGGAGCGCACAGAACACAAGTCAATAGTAATTTAGCTGGATTGGGAGCAAGCACCTCCTCTGCACGAATTGCAGCTCCCGGGAGAGGAGGAGGTGTGTGCAGGATATTACTGACTCACTCGGAAATATTTCCAAAACAACCCTCCAAGAAGGGGAAAAGGGGGGCTGGGGGGGGGGAAGAAGAGCGAGCGCCTCGCGAACCGAGGACCGCAATGCAACGGCAGGTTCGCGCTAAATGCCTCGCAAGTGGCAACCCGGCACGTAGCTCGCAAGCACGGAGGAAGCCCGGAGAGGAGGATGCAACTGCTCAGCTTGGTAGCAACGTAAAGCAAGTCTGGCTCAAGTTTTGAGAACACCAGGCGAGGAAGAGCCTGGGTTCAAGTCCTGGCTTGGGGCTGGGGAGGCGGGAAAGCTCCATTGTCCATGTCTGTTCCCATCTAGGACCGACCGCGGTACTGCAAGGAGTATACAAAGCTGCTTTCTCCAAAAAGAAACCACTGGTCTCTCTGGCTCAGCACTGGCTATCCTAGGATCCTTGTTTTTATTGGCAACGTGTACGATTGAACCTCTGGCCGTCTTCATGGGCAGAACCTCTGAGCAATGGGGGATGAAGGAAGAGCAAGTTGATCCAGGTCATTCAAAGGAGTGAGACACCTAGGAGCAGAAGACACCTCCAAGTTCGTCTGAAGATCAATGATCTGAACGCTAAGACTTGGGGGGGGGGGGAGGGGGGATTATTTCCTTGCCTCTGAACAGACAACTGGTCAGACTCTGAGATAGGGTTACCAACTCCAGGCCGAGAAATTCCTGGTGTTTGGGCACCAAAGCCCAGAGAGGGCAGAGTTTGAGAAGGGAGTTTAGCATGGTGGTAATGCCATGGATTCTGCCTTCTAAAGTTGACATTTCCTCCGGGGGAACTGATCTCTGTAGTCTGGATCTCAGTTGTAATTCTAGGACAACTCCTGCCCCCACCTGGAGGTTGGCAAATGAACTTCAGACCATAAATAGACCTCAGTGCTTTTAGTGGAGTGTGACTTCGCATTGCTAGTTATTTTTATAATGATTGACTGCACCATTTACCCTGTCTGGTGTGATACCTTTTTAGGACAGGAGGAATTCACAATGGGTGGGTGGGCTTCTTGTTTCCACATGGCTGGGGCAGCGAGAAATATCAAGCTAGTGAAGTGCAGAAGGGCCTGTAGAACGGGGCTCTTCCACCAGGCCAGTGGGTGAGGACAGGATACAATGAGAACATCTATGGGCCTCCCTGTTCCAACTTTTCCAGGTATTTTGGTTACTCCCTGCATGGAAAGACCCCCTACCATAGCCTTGGAACACCTTGGTACAGAATGGCAGTGGATCTACAGGAAGGGAATAGCGAGAGATAATTTTAAGCGGCAATTTTTTAAAAAAGGTTTTATTAATGTTACTACAGAATTGACTGTAAGCTGCCCCAAGCCTGCTTGCAGGGAGGGGCAGCCTATAAAATGAAATGTAAAAATAATAGTGATAATTACTATAACAAGAACATCAAATCCTTACTCCCCTTCCCCATTTTTGTGCCTCTGTGTTCCTACAGCCTTTTAAAAATATTTTCCCTAACACAGTGTGCTCAAAAGTACAAAGGGAACCAATGTTTATTGCTCTCGTGTTCATTCGAAAGAATTAAGAATAAAAATGCTTTTTAAAAAGTTTAATAAAATGCTTCGTGCTCCTATGCATTGCAGGTATTCATCCCTCCCCAAATTTTCTGAACTTCAGTAAAGGTCATGGTGGCAGAGTATTGCCCTCCAAACAAACATCGTCCAAATCTGGCAAGCACTATCCGTAGAGTGGAAGGTGAATTAGAGTGCCAATCCAGGTTCCAGGAGGAAGTTTTAGCAGGCAATGACTTAGCACAGTGATGCCATCTGGCAGACTGCACATGGGCAAGTGGAGTATGGGCCGCAGTCACCTGGAGCAGAGTGGTGCCATGAACCTGTGACCTTCTGGACAATGGAAACAAGTTCACTTTTCCTGGTGAGAGTCCATATGACATCTCCCCCCTCAAGTATTGCAAAAAGGCCATGGATAAGGCAGCCAAGTTTTTCCTAGGGGAGCCATCTGTACAAGATGCAAGCTTTCCCTAGGAAGGGCTTAGAATCATAGAATAATAGAGTTGGAAGGGACCTCATGGGTCATCTAGTCCAACCCCCTGCACTATGCAGGACACTCACAACCCTATCGTTCATCCACTGTCACCTGCCACCACCTTTAACCTCTCCGTCTGATGGCTATCCAGCCTCTGTTTAAAAATCTCCAAAGATGGAGAAGCCACCACCTCCCAAGGAAACGTGTTCCACTGAGAAACTGCTCTAACTGTCAGGAACTACTTCCGGATGGTTAGAAGGAATTTCTTTTGAATCAATTTCATCCCATTGGTTCTGGTCCATCCCTCTGGGACACGAGAGAACAACTCTGCTTCATCCTCCATATGGCACCCTTTTAAATACTTGAAGATGGTTATCGAATCCCCTCTCAGTCGTCTCCTCTCCAGGCTAAACAGACCAAGCTCCCCCAACCTTTCTCCATATGTCTTGGTCTCCAAACCCCTCACCATCTTTGTTGCCCTCCTCTGGACACGCTCCAGTTTGTCTACATCCCTCTTCAACTGGGGTGCCCAAAACTGAACACAGGACTCCAAGTGAGGGCGAAATATAAGAAATATAATAAACCATCAAATAAATACAATCAAAATGGACACCAGCCAGAGCATTATACAAATAAAAGTATCGGCGCAAGATCAAAAATCATGGTGGGAGTTGAGCCGTAGGATCGCCAAGAGTCAGACTCGACCGAACAGCCACCATCCTCCTCCTCCTCTCTATTTGGGTGTAGTCCACCCCTAAAACAAAACTCAACTGCATAGACCAGGGGTAGTCAAATTGCGGCCCTCCAGATGTCCATGGACTACAATTCCCAGAAGCCCCTGCCAGCATTCGCTGGCAGGGGCTTCTGGGAATTGTAGTCCATGGACATCTGGAGGGCCGCAGTTTGACTACCCCTGGCATAGACCTTGCTGTTCTTCTCCTTCTGTCTCACATTTGCCATATGGATCAGCGGGAACGAGTGTGTGTTGGAAAGGTCTTCCACGCCCGTCTTATGGGAAACCTGAAATGGCAAATCTCTACATCCCCCAAATTAGGGCTGCTGAAATGTAACCCGTGTGCCTTCTCCTCCCTTTCCAGATCCATTCCCATCCCCAGAAATGAAAAGCACACTTATCATTCCACAGCAGCCTAGTTCGAGAACTCGGCTTCGGTCTGTATCGTCCTCGAGGGAGAGGCACAGGTCCTAAGCCCCGGTACACCGCTGGCACCTGCCCCAGAAGGACAGTTGGCAGACTGAGGCGAGCTTCTAAGCCCCGGCCAAGTCCTGGCCTTGGGGGATGGCGGCAGGTTGCTAGCAGCGGAGACCGCAGCCGAGCGCAACGTTCCAAGGTGAGCGGATAAGTGCACGGACTCTCCGCACGCAGCGGCCGGCTGGCAACAAAGGAACAGGGAGGGGGGGGGGATACAAGCAAAGCCGAGCATGCAGCCACATACAAACCCATTTCCTCCGGCCCGAGAGAACAGCAAACAAAGATTTTTAGAGCAGATACCTCCGGCATCATTATGCTCTTTCCAATGAATTCCCAGGCACCGCAGCCGGGAAACGGGACTGAAAGCCACTCACTGCTGTGGGCCTGCTGTTTCAAATGCCCTCTGGATAAATAGCACACAGCCAGTGACTTACTCTCTTCCACTTGGCTTTTCTGCCTGCCCTCTTTCCCTCTCGACGGCATCCCTGGAAGAATGCCCGCTTTTATTGGTTTGACCAAAAAAAATAAAAAATCAAATGTACTCCAAACTTTGGGTGGGAAGAAGAAGGGGGGAAGCGGAGTGAGAATAGGAAGAACAGATACAAACAGTTCTTTGTCAAACGCACAAAACCCAACAAGAACGAAGATGATAGATCTTTCTGTTGTCTATTGCAGTGGTCCCCAACCTTCTTATCACCGGGGACCGGTCAACGCTTCACAAATTTACTAAGGCCCGGTGGGGGGGGTAGTGTGGCAGGGCAGACCCCGAGGCAGCAGCCATGGAGGAGGACGAGGAGGAACCGCGGCCCGGTACTGAATGATCTACGGACCAGTACTGGTCCCCGGACCGGGGGTGGGGACCACTGGTCTATTGCCTTTCAAACTCGCTTTTCCTCCAAACCGTTGGGGGTGGAATCTTGAGTTTTACACACCTGAGAGCAACCCTGTAAAAACAGGTGAGGCTGATCCCAGTGGCTGCCCCAAGGTTGTTCCTGGATGAATGATCTAGGCAGCCTTGGGTCGGCCAATCTCTCTCAGCATAATCTGCCTCGTGGTGTTGGTGCAGGATTCAAAATGGTGGGAAGAAGACCGCACATGCTGCCCTGGTCTTCTTGTATGTTGGCTTCTTGGCCCAAGTGGGAAATGGGATGCAGGACTCAATGGGCTGTAGTCCCGATCAAGCAGGCCTTGTTGGGGAACGAGGTTTTTAGAAATGGCGGACTAAAGAGCCTGGGAAACAAAAGGGACACCTAAGCTTCCTATTTTGGGTGTTCGCCACACTTAAGACAAAACTCGACTGCACAGGGTGCAAGAGGGTCAGCTCGGCTGCAAGAGGTCTGGCTTGGGGTAGTGGTTAAGAAAGGCAGCTTCTAACCTGGCGAGCCGGGTTTGATTCCCTGCTCCTCCACGTGCAGCCAGCTTGGGTGACCTTGGACTAGTCAAGGCCCTAAGAGTGCTGTTCTGACAGTGCAGGAATATCAGGGCCCTCTCAGCCCTGCCTACCTCACAGGGAGAGGAAGGGAAGGCGACCGTGAGCTGCTTTGAGACTCCTCCTGGTAGAGAAAAGGGGGGGTATAAAAACCAACTCTTCCTCTTCCTCCTGCATTCAACTGCCAGAGATGGACAGATTCCACCCTGGGCTCTCAGCTGTGAGATGTCTATGTTCCCAGCAGTAACAGGAGGAGGAAGAGGAGAAGGAGGAGGTGGTGGCAGCATAAGGGAAAGAATCCTGCCAAGTGTTCTCTCTCCTTGGTTTCTTGCTTTGTTGGCAAAACACCTCCTAACTGAGTACCTGATATGGGAGGCACGATTTCCCCTCTGTCTCAGAGAAATGGCGGCAGGACACTTTGTTCTCCAACTGGAGCAGAAGGAAATGGCAGAGATGGAGCAGTCAGCCTGTGGCTCTCGCATATACCAGCACTGGATTCACTGATATGCTTCAGGCACACGTACATTAAAGAGAGAGAGACGTAGAATGTTCACAGCGAACAATCTACTGCCAAAGGAGTTGTGGCTCAATTCAAAGGCAAGGGGTGGTGGTCAGGGGGCAATTGTGTTAGCCCCAGAAGGAAAAGCTGAGAGTGGGGAGCATCCCAACCGTGAGATTCACACCTCCTCCACCCAACTAAACCCCTGTTCCTTTACTCTGTAGACAGTTTGTGCCTGGATACAACTTCTGCATGTAGCTTCTCTCCAACACTGTGGGGTGATAAGCAAATGACGACGGAGAACTGAAGAGACGAACTTGCTTGGTACAGAAAGAATCAGGTTATTGGGCAGTCTAAGAACAGCAGGGTCTACTCTGACCGACAGTAGCTCACCAAGATCTTCCTCAGCCTGAGATCCGGAAATGAACCTGGGGACCTTCGGCATGTAAAGTACATGCTCTACAGCTGACCCTTGGCCATTACTGTCAAGGCAAGAACTGCCTCCTTGCTTCCAGCCCCAGGAAGTGAGATGTGTATTTTAAAAATGTGTAGAGCATTTATGGGGTGATCTGACCGTATATGGCCATGTGAGTCCAAAATGGCGGATGATGGGCCTGGAGGGGGTGGGAAGGAGAGGGACCCTGGGGAAGCGTGTTCACAGCTATGCTTCCAAACAATATTCTGTACCATTGTGCCACTTCTGGGGTTTCCTGAAGCCTGAATAATTTTTCAGGGGTTTCTCAAAGGCAAAAAGGTTGAGAAAAGCTAGTCTTGGCTCTTAATCAGGATAGTACCCTCTAACATTGTAGGTGAAAAGTCCTGCTTTCCATACCAGGGTGGTTACAGTTTGTTTTCTGTTTCTTCTTCCTCACTGAATCAAGCCATTCTTTATAATCTAGCACATACCTTGGTGTGTTCGCTCCTTTTTAAAATTTGCTTTTATGCAAGAGGGCTGTGCCACGATCATAATGTCAAATGTTCCCCATATTCTGATTTTTTATTCAGTTTGGCTTCAAAACGTAAGATAATATAATGGCGCGCAGGCCAAAGCATAATGGCGCACAGGCCAGAGAGAGATCTGTATCGCTTGTAGGAGCAGTGACCATGGTCAGCTGTTGTATGCGCCGTTTGCATTTGAATCCGAACGTCGCTAGCTTGCAAGTATTGCTCTCCGTGAATGAGTGTTTCACTGCCCTTTAAATGCACATTCCTAGGCACATTTGGAGCAACTCGCTGCACATAAACAACATACATATGCATGACTCGAGATGAATTGCAGCATAAATGAAAGCAATTGTTTTTGATGTGCATTCCTTGTGCAAATATCATTACACGGTGTAGGGGGTGGGTGGGAATCAGGAATCTCGAGACAGCGTCTGGCAGGCCACACAGACTCGGTGATCTGAGAGATTTCTTCTCACAAGGGCTATCAAGCATGGCCGTGGAAAAAAAAAATGAACGCTAAGATAGTCTACAGGCACCCTGGCACTTGCACCAATTGTTTGGGTAGGCAGATGAAGTCACTCAAAGCTGCGTTCAGCACAAACACAGCGCCAGTGTGCCAAACACCACAGGGAAAACTTAACCTCGCCAAATTAACATGGGATTTGGCAGGCAGGACCCTGAGTTGGAAAGCAGTAGATCAAACACAGCCTTGCTGCACCTTTTTACCACTGAGAAACCCCTGAAATGTTCTTCAGGCTTCGAGGAACCCCAGAAGTGGCGCCATCAGGCAGAATACAGTTGGGAAGCATTGCTGTGGACACACCCACTTGAGGCCCCTCCCTTCTCCACCCACCCCAGGCTCATCATTGGCCATTTTGGGAGGGAAGGGTGGGTCAATATGATCAAGTATGGTCATATCGCCTGATAAATGTTTTAATTTTTTAAAACAAATATATACAACATTAATTAACTCCCACCCATTCAGGAAACCCTTCCAGGGCTGTCAAGAAACCTCAGGTTTTCACAAAACCCTGGTTGAGAAACCTTGATCTAACACACCAAATGTATGCAACAGACGTTAGCAAACATGCTCCCCATGTGAAACCTGAGACACATGATTAGCGTGACATTTAGATGAGACTTCCTCTCCCCTTTAAATTTCCTCATGGGAGGGAGAGATGAGCCAAAGGAAGCACATCGATCTGTCTTTTACTCCCTGAAGGAGGCTTGGGGTGAACCTTACACTAATATTTGCCAACCAGTACATTTGCGCTTGTCAATGCTCGTCGATAGCTGTACGAAACAGCAGTTTCCGCCTTCGGATATGTCAACGCTGGGTCCCTGATCCAAAGAGAACGTCTTATGCTCCATCTACTGCTCCTCAGAGGAGCTCTTCCTCTCTCACTAAATACCGTATATACCTGCATATAAGCCGAGGAGGGCTTTTCCAGTGTAAAAAAATGTGCTGAAAAACTCGTACTCAAGTATATACAGTAAACACATTCTTGTTCTGGGCTCAGAGAGAGAGTTCAAGGTGCCTGAGATCTTGAACTGGTCGGTCACCCCCTACAGTGGGTATCTTGTTCTTGCCTCCCATTTCCTTTGCGGTGACCCAATCACGATTTCTCACAGGTTGGTCAAGCTACAAGGGAAATATTAAGGAGCTTTCCCCCTAAGCCTAAATCTACCTCTTACCTAATCGCAGTGTCATCTGTCTTTTTAAAAATTACCATTTTTTCCTGCAATGCCTTTTAGGTCAGCCTTCAACCCCCGGTCCAAACTGAAACTAAGCCTACCTATGCTTAATTGCACGTCATCCCTAGTTAGCGATTAGAATGTAAGTTGGTGATTAGAATGTTAGCTCCTTATGGTAGAATTCTATCATTCTCCTTACACAGCTAACAGTGGGACCTAGTCTAAGTTAGTCTAATTTAATTGGAGCCAAGCAGCTTCAATGGGAATAACTTTTTCCCTGTGCTTCATACATTGATGGCACCATTAAAACAGCCCGTCATCCCAAGGGATCATATGTGTAAATATGGCAAGGTCTATGCCAACTTGGTGTAGGGTTTAAGAGTGGTGAGCTGCACATGCAGCCAGCTGTGTGACCTGGAGCTAGCTGCAGTCCTGTTAGAACTGTTCTCACAGAGCTGTTTCTCTGAGAGCTCTCTCAGCCACATCTACCTCACAGGGTGTCTGTAGTGGGGACAGGAAGGGAAGGTGATTTTAAGTTGCTTTGAGACTCCTTTGAGTAGTGAAAAGCGGGGTATATAAACCAACTCTTCTTTTTCTTATTTTCCTACCCAGCCAGAATGAAAGACTAGACTTACATTCAGGCAGATGTGATGGGCAGCATCATTCAATAAACTGCGATATGTGGATTCATATAAAAAGAAACTTTGATTAATACAAATTGTAGTTTACAATCCAGTTTCAAGTTGAATGCTGAGCAACAAATTCTAGTTTGTCAGACCATCTTGCATTCTGATATTTTAACAAATCTGGGTTGGATCAAACCAGGGTTTATCATGATGCCTAAATACAATCTTGCTGTTTACATAACAACATCTTCCAGTGATCCTTTTGGTACCGGGGTTTGGAAGCATCATGTCCAAAATGAGTATATTACCGCCTTTAACCACCAGAGACACCCTGAACCAGGAAATTCACAGGAAAGTGGGTTTTGTTGCAGAGCGACAAGGAGTAGGGGCTAAGCTTACTCCCACAACCAGCTAGCGGATAGACTAGGCCTGGTATATACCAGTAGTCTGGCCTTCTGACCCTGCTGAAGTTTTGCCCTCAGCTCTGGCTTGAAATCTGTTTCCCATGGGGAAAAAATCCACCCCAAAGCCTTTGTTTGGGTACAGTTTTCCATTCCTCCAGTTTTGCCGAGAGAACCAATTCTTCGTAGCATACGGGATTCACTCCTGGAAAGAGCTATACAAACTGCCTGTTCATCTTTGCTGTGTAAAACTACAACTACTCAGGGAGGTTCAGCAGAACTTAAGATGGCATGTCTAAAAATGCAGCAAACCTGTTTTTGGAACATTTAAAACAGTATTAAGCAGGAGATGGGTTATTTTAGCGGAATTGTTCCATAACAGCATTTATCAAGCTTCTGAATATTCCAAACCTTCCACAGAGATGATTTCTCTGTGGAACAACCCTGAAAAGTTAGGTCAGTGAGTCTGAGAAGTATTTTGCCTGCTCCAAGGCTACTTTGGAACTTTGTGACTGAGACGAGATTTGCATCGCTGACTTCCCCATAGAAGCCAAAGGTTATTTCAGGCAATCTTAAGACTACACATGGGGCAAAAGAGAAGAAAAAGGGAGGGAGGGAAGAGTACATCTCAAAATAAGGGTGCTACACAGAGTCTCTGGTGGAAGCTACGTTACCATGAAAATGCTCGGCTGTTTTCCGTCTCAGGGTCTCCACTGTTTCCTCTGAGTCAGCCCATTCCAAAACCAGCCTCCTTCCATACAAGTGGGTGCTGTGGCACAGGGCAGTGAAAGCTCTCTGCGGAGATGGGAAAAAAACATGCCGTGTACAATCAACATGTCTGGCTTGTTTGAATGCTTTGGCCTTTCCCCAATCCATTTCCTGTCTTATACACACAGGCCAAGCAACCCCTTCTGTGACTCTATGAGCACTTCAGTCCCAGACCATGGTTCTCCTGGGCAACCTCGGCCTGGAGGGGCAGTATCCATCACTGGCTGGAGCCCTATGGAGGGCCTCTATACAGCAGTGATGGCCTACCTGGTGTTCATAAGAGCTTCTCCGAGCATCGACCCATGTGTCTGCGGAAGACAGATGTGGCCTGTTCCTCGCTGTCCTGCCCAGGAAAAGTTCCTCCCACCTCCCCCATTGTTAACCAGCAAGGCAGTGGGGTCAGTTTGTCTCAGGCCAGCTGATGACTGTGTCTACTGTCCTCCTCCTCAATTCCAAAGGGGTCCACAGGCATAAGGCAGAACATTCTTGGTTCTTCGTCTCCCCAATGAAACAGTCTACCCATTTCTCAACCACAACGAAGACTGCAAACCTGCACATCCTTACCTGGGAGGAAGCCTCCACAGAAACCGTGGGGAACATCTCTGAATACACATGTATAGGATTGCCTAACTTCCCCACCACAACCCACTCTGAAACGAATGCATTGCTATTCAATCTTTCCCCTCCCAAGTGAGCTGTCTTCCACTCCCTTCTTATGCAAATCCCAAAGACACCTGCCACCCCCCCAAAATTTGCATTCTTCACTATTATTGGCACATTCTTCTTTCTCCACCGTGTCCCTCAAAGACCTGGAAGAAATATTCGCCAGTTGGGTTCCATTTGCTTCTCCTCAAGGTTTAGGACTCCTCACACTTGTGCAGTGCAGGCTGGTTCTATTTTGCTTCCACTTGCTGCTTCTTTCTCCCCCCCCCCCCCACAAAAGGGCCTGTTTTCACATTAAATGTTACCCAATTAGCAGAGCAACGTGTTGACTTAAATAAACACTGCTTGGGGGGAGGGGGGGGAGGGAGAGAAGAGGGGAAAGGAGGAGTCAGCTGTAGGGAGCTGTGATGGCTGTTTATGTTGGCAGAAATAGCAGTTCCAGCCCTGGCAAGCAACTGCGGCTCTAATTGCAGGTTCTCATTTGCTAATTTGTACTTTTTAATTTCGCACTTCCCAGCATCGAATGGGGGAGGGGAAAGGGTGGAGAGAGAGAGAGAGACAGAAAGAGAGAGAGAGACAGAGAGAGAATGCATAGGAGAATGAATTGCCATGCGCCCGTTTGTAAGTGCATGCGCCAGAACAGCTGGGTGCACCAGATTCCTGAGGTCTCACCCAGGAGGAGTGTTGTGTCAGAGTCGAAATGACTGACTGTCACTCATACTTTTGTAGCCTCGGGGACAGGCTACAGTACCATTGTCTGAGCACCGGCCTATGCTTTACCTTGCGGGCGAGGAGTCTCTGGCTCCTTGTGTTACATGCATGGATCACACAACACGCACATACACAGGTGCTAACCCTTAGCACAACTCATTGTGGGAGTTTCCCTGCTGCCTGTAATCGCTTCAAAAAGGACGTGGGCAAAATGGAGGGTGCAGAGGAGAGCGACGAGGATGACCCGGGGCCTGGGGATCGAGCCCTGCGAGGAAAGGCTGAGGGACTAAGGAATGCTCAGTCTGGAGAAGAGAAGGTCGAGAGGGGACAAGATGGCTCTCTTCAAGTATGTGAAAGGTTGTCACACAGAGGAAGGCTGGGAAAGCTTCCTGTTGGCAGCAGAAGACAGGACCCAACGTACTTAAACTATGAGTAGAACGATATCACCTAGATATCAAGAAAAGTTTTCATAGTCTGAGAGCCAGCTTGGTGTTGTAGTTAGGAGTGTCTAACTGGTGAGCTGGGTTTGATTCCCCGCTCCCCCACATGCAGCCAGCTGGGTGACCTTGGGCTTGCCACAACACGGATAAGGCTGTTCTGACTGAGCAGTGATATCAGGGCTCTCTCAGCCTCACCCACCCCACAGGGTGTCTGTTGTGGGGAGAGGAAAGGGAAGGAGACTGTAAGCCGCTTTGAGACTCCTTCGGGTACAGAAAAGCGGCATATAAGAACCAACTCTTCTTCTTCTTCAGTAACATCAAGGCTCTCTCAGCCTTGCCACAACACGGATAAGGCTGTTCTGACTGAGCAGTAATATCAGGGCTCTCTCAGCCTCACCTCCCTCACAGGGTGCCTGTTGTGGGGAGAGGCAAGGGAAGGTGATTGTAAGCTGCTTTGAGACTCCTTCGGGCAGAGAAAAGCGGCATATAAGAACCAACTCTTCTTCTTCTGAATAGTTCAGCAGTGTTATCAGGTGCCTAAGGAGGGGGTGAGCTCTCCCTCACTAGCAGACTTCAATCAGCGGCTGGACAGATGCTTATCCTGGATCCTTTAGACTGATCCTGGATTGAGCAGGAGGTTGGACTAGATGGCCTATATGGCCCCTTCCAACTCCATGGTTCTATGATTCTATATCAACGTAGAGCTGGAGAAACCCATGACACAGAGGCCCCCACTCATGATAAGGCAGAATGAGTGGGGACGCTATACTGGGACTTATGAGGTTTGTGACATCTAGCGTGGCTGCCGGTGAGTCAGCGCATGCAGCAGCCTGCTCCCTGAGAGAGGCGGGGTGCCTGGAGCATATTACATGCTCCCAGTGTGGAATTAACTTTAGGAAATTTTCTTAGGGAAGAGAGTATGATGGCCAGTGGCTGAAATGCCTTTAAAAAGGATTACACACATTTGCGGAGGCTAGATCTATCTGTAGCTATCCGCTGCCTGATTGAGTGAAATGGCTAAATAGCCGCATTATCAGCAATAGCATATTTTCAAGGACCAGCCACTGCCTGGGGGAAGGGGGGGGAGCTGTGATGGTAGACACGCTTCTTCCCCCTTCCATTTTACCATCAGGACAGCCCTTTGAGGTACATGAGGTTGAGAGGGAGGGCAAAAACCAAGTGCGTTTAGGGACTGTCATAGGGATTTGAATGGGGATTTGACCAGTTTCCACGGTCCTGCCCTGAGATTCTACCTAACTAACCCCTATACCGCTCTCTCTAAGTGCTAAGTGGCCTCAAGTCTCGTTCCGACTG
Source organism: Paroedura picta (assembly GCF_049243985.1). Lineage (NCBI taxonomy): Eukaryota > Metazoa > Chordata > Lepidosauria > Squamata > Gekkonidae > Paroedura > Paroedura picta. Next base: position 12,049,499 of record NC_135381.1, on the reverse strand, counting down.
ATAGCGATCCTATGAATTAACGTCCTCCAAAATTGTCCTACTGTTGACAGCCTTTCTCAGCTCTTGAAAATGGAGGGCCTCCTTGATCGAATCTCACTCCATCTCCTGTTGGCCCTCTCTCTTTTCCTGTTGCCTTCCGCTTTTTGGGGCATTATGGTCTTTTCCCATGACTCCTGTCTTCTCCCGATCGAAGTACAATAGCCTCGGCTGAGTCAGTTGACCTTCTTGTGAGAGTCTGGACTTGTTCTGGTCTAGAACCTACTTATTTGTCTGTTTGACAGTCTATACCAGGGGTAGTCAAACTGCGGCCCTCCAGATGTCCATGGACTACAATTCCCAGGAGCCCCTGCCAGCATTAGCTGGCAGGGGCTCCTGGGAATTGTAGTCCATGGACATCTGGAGGGCCACAGTTTGACTACCCCTGGTCTATACTATCTATACAATTCTCCTCCGGCACTGCATTTCAAAAGAATCTTCTTCTTCTCCTATTGGCCCTCTTAATCATACACATTTCAGGTCCGTACACTTTAATGGAGAATACTGTGGCATGAACTAATTCGATCGTGGTCACCAGTGATACAGCGTTACACTTAAAGATCTTTTCTGGCTGCACTTCCCCATCTCAATCTGCTTCTGATTTCTTGGCAGCAGCCTCCCTTTGGGTTGATGATGGAGCCAAAGGAAAGAAAGCCTTGTGCGATTTCCCTGTCTTCACCGTCAACTTTAAAACTGCCTAATTCTCCAGTCGTCGTTATTTTGGCCTTCCTGGTGTTCATCTGTGTTCCTGCTTTGGTGCTTTCTGCTTTAACCTTCCCCAAGAGTCGTTTCAAGTCTCTGGCTCATGGAATTTCTTTCTCCCTAAAATTTCTTTCCTTCATCTGTGCATATGGGATAGAATCACAGAATCACAGAATCATAGAGTTGGAAGGGGCCATACAGGCCATCTAGTCCAACCCCCTGCTCAACGCAGGATCGGCCCAAAGCATCCTAAAGCATCCAAGAAAGGTGTGTATCCAACCTTTGCTTGAAGACTGCCAGTGAGGGGGAGCTCACCACCTCCTTAGGCAGCCTATTCCACTGCTGAACTACTCTGACTGCGAGAATTTTTTCCCTGATATCTAGCCTATATCGTTGTACTTGTAGTTTAAACCCATTACTGCGTGTCCTCTCCACTGCAGCCAACAGAAACAGCATCCTGCCCTTCTCCAAGTGACAACCTTTCAAATACTTAAAGAGGGCTATCATGTCCCCTCTCAACCTCCTTTTCTCCAGGCTGAACATTCCCAAGTCCCTCAACCTATCTTCATAGGGCTTGGTCCTTTGCTACGCTGCATCCTGTGCAAGACCCTGGCTTGAACTTCTATTCTCCCTTTGATAACTTGCCCAGACAATAAACAAGGGAATGTATGAAGCTGCCTTTAGTACTCCCGGTGCAGACAAGCCTCACATGTGCAGCAAGCCAACAATAGCGATATATCGGGGACTTGACAATTCCACACCCCTTAAGGAGTCTTTCTGGCGGTGTGCAGTCTTGTGGGCTCGCAGGGGGGAAAGCAAGGGGGGGAGGAGTGTCAGAGAGCCGTCTGGGTTCCAGAGTGGTGGATGCCATAGATCAAAAAAGCAGGCCACCGAGATCACCTCCCCGGGGACCTACAGCTCAGCAGATCTAAATGCTCTTAATTTGGGGGACAGGGCCGCTCTGCCTCTTCGCTCCCCGTTGCCCTATTAAACACTCGGCCCAGAGAGCCCACAGGCAAAACCATTAGCGGGATACAAAAGGCCGACAACATTAGGCTGTTGATAGATTTCCCATCCTTCCTAAAAACAAAGACCCATCACAGCTCCCGGTTGAGGATATTCTCAGTAGCGCCAGCTGGGCTCTCGTAAGAGGGCCGCACTTCATTCCTGCCCGGATGGGTGATTTCTCGTTTCGAGACCAGCTGAGTTTTTAATGCCATACGGTTCCAGCAACTGCTTTGGGGTTCAAACCAATGACTTAGTGCTAGTGGAAATACAGGCAGCTTTTGGGAGGGGGGGGAATTGAAGCTAAACCTGCTTCATGTATGGTATCAAGGTAGAGGTAAAGGCATCCCCTGTACAAGCACTGGGTCATGTCTGACCCTTGGGGTAATGCCCTCTAGCATTTTCTTGGCAGACTCAATATGGGGTGGTTTGCCAGTGCCTTCCCCAGTCATTACCGTTTGCCCCCCAGCAAGCTGGGTACTCATTTTACCGACCTCGAAAGGATGGAAGGCTGAGTCAACCTTGAGCCGGCTACTGGGATTGAACTCCCAGACTCATGGGTACAGCTGCAGACAGCATGTCTGCTGCCTTACCACTCTGCACCACAAGAGGCTCTTTCATGTATGGTATACATGTGCACAATTGCACACTGAGGCCACAGTGTCTTCAAGAGTTGGGTGCGCATGCTTAGAACTTCCCTCTGTGCCTGTAATTATGCTGGAGAGAGATCTTGGGGACAAAGTAGAAACCTCGTGGAAAAAAGACAACTCAAGGAGCTGTGATAGTAAATAACGGGAGGGGGAATCAAACGGGAAAGGAAAAACAATGTTCCCGGATTTGCAGGGGGGAAAAGAAACAAGAGGAGCAGCACCCCCTAATGGATAATAAACGCAACAGACGTCTGTATATTTATTAGTGGATTTTTAAATAGCCCTTCCTCTACGGAGTTCGGTTCAGCGTATTTATTTTATTTTTCCCCACCTCCATTTTATCCTTTTGACAACTCCGTGTGTTAGGTCACGCGGAGAGAGAGAGGAAAAAAAAACAGGCTCAGGATCACCCACGGAGCTACACAGGGTGGGGGGTGGGGCTTGAAGTTGGGTCTCTGTTTGGTACCCAAAGGACCATGCAGTGCTGGAGGGATCTCAAAGGAATAGGAAATCAAGGTGGAGAAAGGGATATGATCCTAACTAATACATGTATTGCACACACTAGAAGAAGAAGAGTTGCTTCTTATATGCCGCTTTTCTCTACCCGAAGGAGGCTCAAAGCGGCTTACATTCGCCTTCCCTTTCCTCTCCCCACAACAGACACCCTGTGAGGTGGGTGAGGCTGAGAGAGCCCTGATATCACTGCTTGGTCAGAACAGCTTTCTCAGTGCCGTGGAGAGCCCAAGTTCACCCAGCTGGCTCCATGTGGGGGAGCGGGGAATCAAACCCGGCTTGCCAGATAAGAAGTCCACACTCCTAGCCACTACACCAAACTAGCGAAGGTTCTGTCGACATCACCGCTGGTAATATATGCAACACACAAACACACCCTATATGTGCAAAGCGGGGAAAAAAAGAAAACCAAAGAATCTGCAAGTATATAAAAGAATCTGCAGCTGTGGAACACTGTCTTTGGCAGATCAGGGGGACTGTGACAAAATCCTAAACAGCACAAAGCATGCCGCAAGAAATATTTTCTTGGGGGAAGCTTCTTTCGTTACATTTCCCAGGATTCCACACCGGAGCTGATCAGCCTCAAGAATGCCTCTCCATGGACTTTCCCAGTTCCCAAGCTTTGTGAAAGCAATCTAACGCCCTTCTTTACTCTTCCTCCATAGTACGACTACCAGCTAGTCTCTTTTTGGAGAAAGTAAAGAGGTGTATTGCAGACACTTTGGGGGCTGTGCATGTGCATGGACACACACACACTGATAAAACCAGTTAATGTTCCCATGTAGGTGAAACCTACTCCAGTCCTGGCTTCTGTCTTTTGCAGTGTAATCTTAAACAGCGTTGCAGCCCTCAAAACGCCTTGGTTTAGAATGGGGATTGGTAAGGACAAAATTCCTGCTTACTCTTAAGGATGACAAAATGTCGGCAGAATGGGATGAAAACAGGGGCCTGGTTTTGTGCTTTTCCTGAACCAAGGGGAAGGGGGTTGGGATTTCCTGAACCAGCAGAGTCCCACTTTACCTTCTTTACTCCCTCTTTCTCCCATCTCTCCCCATTCTTCTTTGGGAATCTTAGGTTCTCCCTGTCCCAAAGGCCTTTCCATCTTTCCTGCAAGCCCTCCAGGTAGACACTGTGGGCTCCAAACAGTTGTAATGTAAAAAGCCCTGTGCAAAGCCCCCAAATTTCTCCTTTCCTTTTTAAAATAATATGTACATGAAGCCCTAGTTAGAACTGAGTACGACTGTATTTTGTTTTTAGACCTTGTGAGCTGCCTCAAGCAAATCTCTGGGGAGGCAGCATATAGATGTTCTCAAACCCATACATAAAGATGCCAAGCCATGTCAAAGAGTCCTCTGGTCGTTTCTGCAACATCTCAGGGGAAAAGAAAACACATAGAAACACCCTGCTGCTTTCTGTCTCCCGTGTCAATCCCCTGCACTCTGGGACTGAAGGAATTGCTTTTACCTTAGCATCCTGCTTTGTGAGGAAGTCCACAAACCCAAAGCCACGATGGCTTCCTGTCCCAACCATTTTCTTCGGGAGGCGGACGGTTTTCAGCTCTCCAAAGGTACTGCGGGAAGAAGAGAGGGGGCTGTGTTAAAAAAATGGCTGATCCTTTATCTTCTTCCAGATCTACAAAAGCTGCGTGTCCAAAACACCCCACTCTATGGGTGTCGGTGGAAAAATGAGAGAGATTCCTCAAAATTTTAAGGTTCTGGCTAATTCCACTGGGAGAGTGGGGGACAATACGGACGGTATGCGCCCTGGTAGGGCAGGTGTCTCATGGAAGGCCTATGCTGATGGGGAAAGAGGGAGGCAGGGCTCAGCAGCAGTAACTTCCCAAAGCCTTAAAGAGAATGGTGGGCATGTGAGGGGCTTTGGGCTCAACCTCTGTCCTTTTCTAGGCACACACCTAAATATGTGGTGTACAGGTGAGTCAAGATGTGTTGGAGGCACGAATGCTCCCCAAATTGGAGGCAGCTCCCTGATGAGAGCGACCTCAGCGGCAAGCTCAGGGCCCATTGCCAACTAAGCCGCTGACAGACTCCATAGACAATTTCTTTTAGCATCCCACGGAGAATCTGTCCTTTCGTCAGAGCTCTTCAGGTGCTTGCAGGCTGGTTCACGTCCCTTCCCCTCATGGCGCGTGCAGGAGAGATCCTGCCCAGATCGAAGCCCCAGATTACTCCATTCAGGAGGACAATGAATGCATGCAAATGAATACACACACACAAGACTGCCACACACCTAGATTGCTTGCATTTTGTTGGTCATTCGCCATGCACGTATAGCGGAAGCTATTGGTGACACCTTGCATTTCTAAATATTGTAATAAATATATTTGGAGTGGGGAAAGGAAAGGTTTGAGCACCTCTTTCAATGCAGCCTCTGCCTGCCATACCTTTAGAATGCCTCTGTGTGTGTGTGTGTGTATGCAAAAAGGGATCAGGATGAAGAATTCCAGGCCGGTCTTCTTTATGACACGCTAGCTTTCCACTTGCAGAGAGATTGTGACAAGCAGGACCACTGACAGTGACACGTCCTTTTCCAAACCATTAGAACCGATTATCAAAGGCAGCGTGGTCGTTCCAGTGTATGTTGCCGATCATGAACACAGATTCATGGGCAGAAGATTATCCCAGTCTAATGCAGCCAAGGGGGAAAAAACGTAGGAACTTAGCCGAAAAGAACCCAGCGCCTATCACGGAACTCCCTTCCCCCAGAGTTGCCCCAAATCCTTTTTAAGAAGCAGTACGGTGGCTGGGTATTGGGAAGAGAACGAAGAATTCCTTTTGGTTTACAATGCCTGGCCTTTTTATAATGTTTTGCAAGCCCTTGCAGTTTGGATAAGTCAGACCCCAAACAAGGCTGCCCTCCCCCTAAACACGCCGCCAATGGAGGAAGCCGTGAGCAAATATGCAAAGGACAGCTACAAGGAACGTGCATCTTGCTTGGGGATTTGACGAGGGGGTGCGTGCAAGAGTGCGAGAGGGTGGAATGGAGGACCCCAGCCAACCCCTCCCAAGGGGCGTCCTTACCCCCAACCGCACGGCAGCCCCATAACAAAGAAGCGTCTTTTCCTGCTGCCAAGAGTCAGCTGCTTTCCCCGGGCTTTGGGTCCATTTATCAACACCTACGCACAAATTGGAGACAATGAATATTTAATGCGGGCTCCGGCTGACTAGGTGTGCTATTTTATCTGACAATCGACACGCGGGCGCGCGGGCCGGAGGAAGCCGATGGGCCAGAGAGCGACTGGGAATAAACACGGTAAAGTGCCGTAAACGCTCTCGTGAAATGATAGAAGCCAAATCCAGGGAGTTAACCTGCTGCACCGGCAGCATGACCAGGCATCCATCTGGTGAATTTCCTTGGGCTGCGCCGTGTGTAAGTGGAGCATTATGAAGCCTCAAAATGAATCTGCACGTCTCCCCTCCTTGGAGCTTCCCCCCACGGCTGCTGCCGCCCCTCCTCCTCCTCCTCCCCCCAGCCTCCATCTCTCCTTTCTTTGAAACGGGGAAACAGGAACAAAACGAAAAAAAAGGAGAGAAAATACAAACAAACTAGAACAAGGGAGACAACACAGCCTTGGACCACCGGAGCCTAAACCCAGCAGGAATGTTACACGTTACGGGTAATCTTCAAGGAGGTGGGAGAGGGAGTAAACAAGAATGCAACAAGATCTTTTGCTAGCACGATTTCTACCCCATTAGCTGCTTGAGGGCTCCATCAAGACCCCGCGTCCAGTTGTGACGGTTATCATTTAACCTTCCCCTTGGCACCAACAGCTTCTGTCTCTCTCTTTTCACAGAACTGACACTGTTTACACACAGCCAGATCTCATGCATGTGACCACACCGACCTCCGTATCCCTTGAAGTACCACGGGAACCATCAATGCATCCCTTGAAATACCACATGAACCAAATACCACATGAACCGTTTTCACCGTTGCCACAGATCTGAGAAACAGAATAGCTTGGAAGGATCAGACCAGGGGTAGTCAAACTGCGGCCCTCCAGATGTCCATGGACTACAATTCCCAGGAGCCCCTGCCAGCGAATGCTGGCAGGGGCTCCTGGGAATTGTAGTCCATGGACATCTGGAGGGCCGCAGTTTGACTACCCCTGGATTAGACCCTAGATTCATGTAGGACAGCATTACTACACCCCCCTCCCCCCCGATCAACTACATCAGGCTTTCTCAGCCAGGGTTTTGTGACAGCCCTGGAAAGTTTATCTGAATAGGTGGGAGCTAATGACTTTTTAACATATTTTTTAAAACTTGTTAAACATTTATCGGGTGATAGGACTATATATGGTCATGTCAACCCAGCCTGCCCTCCTCCCAAAATGCCCAATGAAGGGCCAGGAGTGGGTGGGAAGAGGTGGGGGCCCAGGTGGGTGTGTCCCCAGCTCTGTTTCCCAACCATATTCTGCATGATGGTGCCAATTCTGGGGATTCTTGAAGCCTGAAGAATGCTTCAGCGGTTTCTCAGGGGTAAAAATGCTGAGAAAGACTACATTTGTTCGACATAATATATTTCTGGTAAGGGCTTGGAGGAAGAGCATGTCTCGCGGCTTAAATGCCACTCAGTGCTTAATATCCACACAGGGAGCCTGTCCCGCCCCTGAGTCCCTCCTCCTCCAACAGGCTTGCCTGTCTGTCCAGCAGCCAACCAATCGCCTTCTGCCCCCCCTGACCCCGCCTTCCACTTCCCTCCGAGGCTCGGAGGCTGCAGATCCCCGCCACGTGAGAGATGCCCCTGCCAGTTAATTCCCTAACAGCTGTCTGCAGCCTTTCCAGGTCCTGAGGAGAGGGAGAGGCCATCCACAGAGTTCTTCCCCCTTCTCCTTGGTCTGTAGTTTCCATAAAGCCAAGTTCAGCAGGAAGGAAACAGCCCTCTCCGTTAGCAGAGCTAAATGTGAGTTCAACAGCATTGTAGGGACCAACGGGACTTTTTTGGGGGGGAGGGGGGGTAAGTTTCTCAGACTCAAAAGCTCCTTTCCATAGATCTGAAAAATCTTGTGTGTCTCTTTTGAATCTAGCGCTTCTCAAGAATGAAAACACTGCTCCCGCACCTGACAACTGCTGGCATATTCTGTGAATTTAGGCAGATTGTGAGTGGGTGGGCAGAAGGGACTGTGTCAGTGCTTGGTTCCCGTGGCCCTTTCTTGTGTGCCCAGGGATATGCCGATCGCCACTTTGGGATCGGGAGGGAATTTCTTCCAGGCCAGACTGACCAGGAATTCTGGTTTGGGAGGGGGGACGCATCACCAGAGCATGGAATTGGGGTCATGTGCATGAGCAGGTAGTTGTGAATTTTCTGCGTGTTAGATGACACTGGAGGTTCCTTCCAACTCTATCATTCTATGTACCTGCAGTTTATCCATGGCCTTCTCACAGGCTTTTCTTCCCATGATCTCAAGGCCACCTACTTGCATTCCTCTTATAAATGCATTATTTTCACCCTTGGTATGTTATCTGAAGAGGATGACAGTCTTTGAAAAACATTTCATGGCCCTTTTGTGACCAAGAAAACTTCCTCCGTGAAATCTGGACTTCTTCACTTGCAGGAGAAAGAGGAAATTGTTATCCAAAGCATAAATAGCATGTGGAATTCAGTGCCACATCCCTTTAAATGGGAATGCAAAGCAAGGGATGGGCACTGCTTTTCTGCTCTCTCTGATCTATGCACCTAAGTCAGGACAATTATTTAGCAAGGAAGCTACTTTTCATGCTATCTGGATTCAGAGTCATCTACAGCACCGAGATAGCTATGAGGAATCAAACAGGATGTGTGCAAACTAAAAAAACACCCGTAAGAGCAGAATGAGCTGGCCAAGGTGGTGACCTCTGCAAACTTTCCCAATCTCATTCCATGTCGTCTTTCAAACCAAGTAGGCAGTCTGTGGTCACGTCCATGCTGGTTTCCAAGAACTGAGTGCTTCTCAATTCTTCTCTGGGAACCTTGACGGCAAATTTTCAAATGCACCCGTATTGGAAAACGAGTTGACCTTCAGCCTCAGCATTTGACAGCCAAAGGTTTCCGCAACTTCGGCCAACGTCTGACAGCAGACAAGCAGGCACCAAGCGGCATTTGACAGCTGGCTTGCAATGGAACGGGGAGAATTTTACATTCAGTCAATCGAAACCGGAGCATTGTCATAAAATCTGGATCCAGAGATCCAAACTTGGAGACGGATTTCACCATCCCAGTTCGGATTTTTGATGTCTGAACACTTGTTGCATTCCAAAAATTTCTCAAATTTCATCTCGGCTTGAGGAGAGAGGTCCTAAACATAAAAGGGAGAAGATGTTCTACCACTTTATGGAGGTTTTATGCCCTCCAACCACTGGATGCTGCTACATAATTCAGCTTCTATTAAATCTTTGTCTACTATATCACATAAAACTAATTTCCTATTTGGCTCACGAGAGGACTATTGTGTTATTCTTTGCTTCTGTTTTACAACAGACGTTTACATTCCAATTAGTACTGATGATAATTCTGAATTACTTCTGCAGGAGGTTTTCAAAAAAGAGAGTAGCTTTTGTTTCCCAGTGTCCTTTGGTGTAACTTGAAACTTGTTTTATGGCCAGCATCATCTAATTTAATTAGGTTTGCAATACTTCCTGTATCCCGCAGACTTGGGGTTTTCCCCCTTTTGTCCCTTTGTGCTTTATGCTGAACGTCCAGTCTGGTAAAGAGATGTGGGGAACTCAAAAAAAGTTGCTTGCTACTTTGCAATGATTTACTTGACGCGGACAAAAACTATTCCACTACTACCACATCGGGATTTATTTTTGGGCAATGACCCACCAGAGTTACCTTCTGTTTTTGTACATTGCAACGCTTCCATCATTCACAGAAACTTAGAAGGACTGCCCAGTTTCAAGTCTGCCTCTTTGATGAGCCTCATTCACAGCAGCTGAAAGGGTCAGAAAGGACTGGGCACTTCTCCAGACCTGGTTTGACCCCCAAAATTGCAACCAATACCATGGACAGTGAATCGTGCTGGTTGCCAATATATTCACCGAAAGTGTGATTCAAATTACACAGGGGCAGTACAGCAGGACCATCATGGATCACCTCTGGCAATAATTATTTACAGGACTTCCAAAAGGGAGACAGGGAGTTTTACAGGTGTAACAATAACAACCTGTATGGGGAGCTGCTGTAATTCAGTGGTACGGCACATGTTTTGCATGCTGAAGGTCCCCGTTTCACTCCCAGGCAGCTCCAGCTAAATGGAGCCCAGGAAGTAGGGTTGAGAAAGGCCCTTTTATGCCCAGAGCTCAGGAGTGGCACTGCCAGCTGAGGAATCTACGGAGGAAGCCTGACCCAGAAAAGGCATTGTCATATGTCTTTTGCATACCTCGCAGGATTGTTGTAAAGTTTTGTCAGACGAAAGTTTTGTCAGCCAAGGCTTAATCAATTTGTCTGAACGCTGGTGTTGGAGAAGGCTTCTGGACAAAGGCAAAAGTCACAAAGAAATACTGCAGCACATCAAGCCTGATATATCACTGGAAGGGAAAATCACAGACTTTGGCCATGTCATGCGATCCAGTTTGATGGAGAAAGCCATTATGCTGGGATTGGTCAGTGGTCAAAGGAAACCAGGCCGACAAGGAACACGGTGGTTAGAGAGGATCAACATGGACACTGGCCAGAACATTGCACAACTAAAAGAAGCGGCGCAAGATAGAAAATTGGGGCAACTGTTGAGCCACAGGCTTGCCAAGAGTCAGACTCGACTGAATGCTAACATCATCCCTACATGAGCTAAGGCAAGCTCATTGAAGGACTATTGTTTTTATTTTATTCATTTAATGCATTGCATTTTCTCCTCCTCCTTCTTCTGCAGGATAGCAGTGGAAAGGCTTCAGAGGAATGTCTGGGACTTTTTCAGTTAAGAGAAAAGGTGACTCAGGCGGGATGTGATGGAGGTTTATAAAACTAGGCACAGGGTGGTTGGAGTTGGCAAAGAGACAATTTTCTGCCTCTCCCCCCAAATGCTGGAACCCACGGCCATCTAAGGAAACTGATGGGTAACAGATTCATGTTGGCCAGAAGGAAATACTTCTCTATGTAGCGAGTGATTAAAAAGTGGAATCCACTGCCAGAGGATGCAGTGATGGCCACAGGCATAGACAGTTTGAAAAGGGGGGGGGTTAAATAGATACACGGAGGGCACATCGGTCAGTGGGTCCTAGTCCTGGTGACTCAAGAGAAACTTTGTGTTCAGAGGCAGTCAATCTCTGAATATCAGAGCCAGGGAGCAACAGGAGAGGAAGGCCTCGGCCTCTACCTCCAGAGGGACTGGCTGGCCACTGGGTGAGACAGGAGGCTGGGCTAGAAGGACTGCTGGTTTGATCCAGCAGGCCTCTTCTTATGTCGACCGTCAGAGAGAGAAGCCGGGTAATAGTCAGGCTAGGCACGCCGGTGGAAAAAGTCCTACATGCTATTATTACTTATCCTCCAATTGGTACCGAAAGTAACCGGGAATAGCTTGCCTGGTGACGGCAGCAGATTTGAATTGGGGGATTTCCTGATTCGAATAAATCTCTGTAGGTAAGATGCCACTGGACTCAAACTTCTGCAAACAATTACATTTGCATCCCCCATAGCCATTACGTCACACTTCCCTCCCCCCCCCAACAACGCGGAGAGCTTAGGTAGAAAGAGCACTGCAGCTAAATATTTCACAGTGGTTGCTATCCATAGTTATCCTTTTGTGGCTAGCACAGTGACCCATGACACTCTGCATATCAGGCTTTCTCAACCAGGGTTTTGTGAAACCCTGGGGTTTCTTGACAGCCCTGGAAGGGTTTCCCAAGTAGGTGTGTTACTTAATATTCATTCATTCATTCATTCATTCATTCATTCATTCATTCATTCATTCATTCATTCATTCATTCATTCATTCATTCATTCATTCATTCATTCATTCATTCATTCATTCATTCATTCATTCATTCATTCATTCATTCATTCATTCCCACTCTCAGCCCAGCTGGCTCATTGCGGTTTACATTAAAAATATATATAAAATCAACATAAAAGCCAATACAATCGACAGCGGCAACAATCGGCAACCTAGTCTTCCCTGCGGATCCTTGACTCTACTGCTAGCAGTAGCCCGTTAGATGACCCCAGGTGATGTTAGCCTGAGAGGGAGTACAGATTGCAAAAAGGAAGAGAGGTCTCCACCGGTCTCCACCCTGGCCTCAACCAACTGCATGGCAGAAGAGCTCCATCTTACAGGTGCTGCAGAACCCAGAGAGTTCCGTCAGGGCCCTCAGCTCTTCCGGGAGCTCATTCCACCAGGATGGGGCCAGGGCCAAAAAGGCCCTGGTCCTGGTCAAGGCCAAGCAAACATCCCAGAGGCCAGGCAACCAGAAGATTCCACCCACAGAGCGAAGAGCCCTGCGGGTGGCATACAGAAGAAGAAGAAGAAGAGTTGGTTCTTATATGCCGCTTTTCCCTACCCGAAGGAGGCTCAAAGCGGCTTACAGTCGCCTTCCCATTCCTCCCCCCACAACAGACACCCTGTGGGGTGGGTGAGGCTGAGAGAGCCCTGATATTACTGCTCGGTCAGAACAGTTTTATCAGTGCCGTGGCGAGCCCAAGGTCACCCAGCTGGTTGCATGTGAGATAAGCAGTCCCACAGATAGGTAGGACCCAGGCCACGTACAGCCTTAAGGGTCAGAACCAAAACCTTGAACTTGATCCGTAAGTTAACCGCCAACCAAATGCAGCTGCATATATTTGTATATTAATTTGTTCAAGATATATTGGGTGATATGTTTCAGGGTAAACATGTTTCTCAATGGTAAAGAAGTTGGGAAAGGCTGCTGTAGATGAATGGAGATTTGAATACAGGTCACTACGGCCCAAGACCACACTGGCTCTCCCACTGATAAGTACACCATTCCTTCCACATAGTGAATAAACACATTTCCTCTGAGGAGAACATTTTTTGTATGAAGATGTTTTCAGGATCAGTAGGGATGTTGCCAAATTGGGCACCCACGTGGTTTCCATCTAAGAATTATGCAGTGGTTAAGAGCAGTGAGCCAGTTTTGATTCCCCACTCCACCACATACAGCCAGCTGGGTGATCTTGGGCTTGTCACAGCCCTGATAGTGCTGTTCTCACCAAGCAGGCCTGGCAGAGCTCTCTCAAGGAGAGGAGAGGAAAGGAAGACAATTGTAAGCCGCTTCGAGACTCCTTCAGGCAGTGAGAAGCGGGATATAAAAACCAACTCTTCTTCTTCTTCAGTTACGCAAGTCCCTCATCTGCAGCGATACAGCCCAGATACCATTTAGAGCAGTGGCCCAGTTCTTGCTTAGGTGGGCAACCCAAGGAAAGTTTGGGCTTAGGGGGAAAAGGGGCCAGATTTAGGGACTCCATCGCCTCTCAGAGAACCTCAGAACAGTGGAATCAAGAAGCCCAGAAGGAGAATTCCTGTGGGCTTCCCCCTTGAGTATCTCAGCACCACGCTAGGAAGAACAATAGGGTAACCAAGGACTCCTTGACCGGAGAGCGGGAAGAGGAGGGGCAGAACCCCCCTCCTCCCCACTGTGTTGATAATTAGAATCCATAACACGGCCATTGACATCCCTGAAGCTGCGAAAATGATGGAGGGGGGGAGGCTTTAATGCTCCCCCCTCTGAGCCCAAGCGAGTCGCTAACACCTCTCTTTTCCAATTATGATGTTCACCTTTTGAGGAGTGGGAGGAGGCACCAATTACCCTCTCCAGGAGCACAATGCGCCCTGTCTGTGAAGAATAATTTATGTTTTGATCAACAAGAGGAGTTCTCACATTTCTAATTTGTGTTGTGGCATGGGATGGGGTTGGTCCATACGTGCATGTGCGCAGGGCGGGAGGGAGGGGAGAATGTTTTGATGGAGCCCAAGAATAATTATAGCTTTCCTTGAGGGATGGCAGCTACAACATGTACACGCGCCATTTGTATGCAGATGCTAGAATGAATAGGATAAAGGGCGGCGGGGAGGAGGGGAGGTCCCTTCTTGGATGAGATGGGAAGGTTACTTTGCAAAACTGGTCAGTGCGTTGTCAAAGCCTACCAGCTATGCACGTTTTCCTGTGCATTAAAGGAAAACCACCAAAACAGCCTTCAAAATGGGTGAGATTCATTTGCATAGAACTGAATAACAGCCAATTGGTTTTCCTTTGGTACAGGATTGGTCTTTTAAATCAAGGGTTTATCATATTAATATTATGTGCTCCCCACACAACATTCAGAACTCAGCTTGAACAACAACAAGAAGAAGAGTTGGTTCTTATATGCCGCTTTTCTCTACCTGAAGGAGTCTCAAAGCGGCTTACATTCGCCTTCCCTTTCCTCTCCCCACAACAGACCCCCTGTGAGGAGGGTGAGCCTGAGAGAGCCCTGATATTACTGAAGAAGAAGAAGAGTTGGTTCTTATATGTCACTTTTCTCTACCCAAAGGAGTCTCAAAGTGGCTTACATTCGCCTTCCCTTAAGACCCTTAAAAAGTTATGAGAACTAGACAGGTATGCTGGAGTCCTGGAATACTGCAACAGTTGACAAAGAGCTAAAGGAAAAAGGGAGGGGAAGAGGAGAACACATTTGCCTGTATGGCCCCTTCCAACTCTTTGATTCTATGATTCTATAACAGGAGCCTTGAGTGCTCAATTTGTGCCAAGAAAATTCCTGGGGAGGGGGAAATTGGGGCAAACTACCTGCCTGCCATTGACCATTGCTACAAAATACGTAATTCCGTTTTGTTTTTTAAATTGAGAGATACAGTCCAACGTCTTCTGCAAAATGTGCAGCTTGACCTGGTTTCATTGAAACCGAGAGAACTTACTTCTGAGTAATCATGCCTAGAATCAGGCAATGATCCACCAGAAGCAAGACCCCCCCCTCTAGCACCTGCGACTTTGCATCTGTACCAAACACACAACCAGGGGCACAATATTAGAGAGATTCTTCTACCCAAGTCTCTCCTTACCAGATCTGCATCTTTCCAAACAACCCCCAAACAACGGGATAGCTGCAGAACAATTTCCAGCCAGCATCGGAGGATTTAAAAGGCAATCCAGTAGTGCAGATGGCAAATGAGCCATTGGAACAGATTTGTTCAGCAATTCCAATACACACCCCCTCCCCAGCTCCTGCCACTCTCGACACATTTGCGCTCACAACTGACACGCACACAGCAGCTCCTGGGCTTGGTTGGCGAAAAACAAACAAACAAGCAAACCAAAAACCAAATGCAAAAATCCCCACGACGTTGAGCGATCCCTCTAGAAATCTCTTTTATGATCAAATCTGATTATTTGCGAAAGCATTTCTTCTCCCTCTCGACACAGACCAACAAGCTGCTAATTTTCTCACTATTCCGAGGAAGCGAGCCATAAAACGGAGGAAGCGCAGGGGCACAGGTCTGGGATTTGGTGACTGATGTTGGTGGTGAAACCAATGCTTTCGTGGAGAAGGTGAGCTTTGGAGGGGCAATCTAGCTCGTGGCAGCATCACGGCTGGAGTGCCGAGAGTCCTCTAACGCAGTGGTCCCCAACCTTTTTATCAACGGGGACCGGTCAACACTTGACAATTTTACTGAGGCCCGGGGGGGGTAGTATTTTGCCGAGGGGCGTCACCACCGCCTGAGCCCCTGCTCCGCTTGCTTTCTCGCCGGCGCCCCTGACTTCCCGCCGCCCACTGGGGGGCGCTGTCAGCAGCAGTTGCGCAGTGCCATGCCGAGGGGGAGCCCCAGGCATGGTGGCCACCGGAGAGCACCAAAGGTGAGCCGGCGGCAGAGTGGCAGGGCAGCCCCCGAGGCAGCAGCCGGGGAGGAGGACGAGGAGTCGTGGCCTGGTACTAACTGATCTGTGGACCGGTACCGGTCCCCGGACCGGGGGTTGGGGACCACTGCTCTAGTGTATAATGGGCCAAACATGAAAAAAAAAAAAGGATTGGGAAGAGTGATGTAAAAGAAAAGAGACTTTAGGGCACTCGAGGGTGGTAGAACTGAAGCTCCAAAGGCAGAGATGGGAACGGAGGAGAGACTTTGAATAGCTTTTAATGAGAGGGATAAAGGGATTCAGGCTGGATGTGAACATGCATGAGGGGAACCCACCAAGAAGGGACACGAGAAGCCTTAGCGAGGAGAGAAATTAACGCTTTTGGAAACACTAGGCTTAAACAGAGGCAGGGGAACCCCCAAGGACAACGAGGAAATGCTCGAGAAGGGATGGCTGGAATCCAGGTGGAAGGTTACGGGACCAGAGATTTTAGGGGAGAAGGGGCATGTCGCGGGGAGAAGCAGGCAACCGGGTGACAGGCTGAATATGGGCATGAATATTTGATGGAATCTGGGGCTTGCTAAATATCGCCCTGATGGATGGACGTGGCTCCAGCAGGGAGACAGGACAAAACAAAGAGTCGTTATGCTTACAGAAGGGAACACGGGTTTGTTAGCCGTGCGTGCTAAAAAACGTTATAAAAATGACTCTCCGCACTCCTCCTCCAAACACAACATCTCACTCAAGTCCCTTGGCTGTGAATGTCGCGTCATTATCACCCAGACATCACTGCTGACCCTTTTTATCCTTTGTGTGCCGCGCAGCTGGGACGGCGGCCAACTCCTGCCATTTTTGGGCTCTGTTCCCTCTCTCTCGTGCTGCCAAAAGTCTGCCTTAGACTACCTGAGGCAATTTTTCCCTTTCAACCCCCTCCTCCCTCCCGTTTCAAAGAAATCTGTCTTAACTGAACCCAAGAGAATCTCCGCTTTTGACAACTTCGAGGACAGGCCGTGCTTCCTTTTAGGGCCCGAATGGTTACAGCATAAGTGTGCAGAAGAGGAGGCCCGCTCCCACCCCCAAAAGTGATTAAACACTAATTTGATGACCGACCCTGTCGAATGAGACTTGACAACATTGCATAAGCAGCTTCCAAGTGGCTCAATGAACAACTTCCTACAGGGCACTCTGGCATCTTCCAATGGAGCTTTAGGGTCTGGGGTTGCCTAGGGCAGCCTTTCACTTTTTACCCTTGAGAAACCCCTAAAACATTCTTCAAGCTTCATGAGACCTTAGAAGTGGCATGACGGTGCAGAATATGGCTGGGAAGCATAGCTGTGTCCATGCCCACTTAGGTCTCCTCCCCTTCTCACCCCTCCAGGCCCATCCTTGGCCATTTTGGGAAGGGTGGGGTCAACATGACCATATATGGTCATATCATCTGATATACTTACCAAATGTAATACATATACATATACATATACATATACATATACATATACATGTAATTAACCAATTCAGGAAACCCTTCCAGGGCCGTCCAGAAACCCCCGGGTATCCTGAAACCCTGGTTGAGGAAGCCTGGCCTAAGGTGAGCATATCTAGAGGAGAACAGGCCTCCTCTAGGATGAGAAGGGTACTGGGTCAATTCCTTTCAACATGGATTCAATAACTTCTGCCCCTTCAAGAGACTGAAAGGCAATGTCTGAGTGGTGAGCAGCAAGGATGCTTGTTCAACCCTGGTTTCAGTAAAGCTTTTCTGCTGTCGCCAAACCTGCAATGTAAGGATACTATCAGCCTTCCTCATAGGGCAGCTGTTTATGATAATTGAGGCACTGTATGTGGATCAGGTAAAGTTCTGATTTTGTTTTGATGTGGAAACACATCTACGGGTGCACTTCCTGAAACAGAAATAATTACGGATATGATGTCTGTTTGTCCAACCCCAGGGAGTGGGGTGGTGGCCAGGCCTGGCACTGAGCCCCGTTTGCTGTGCTGTCACCGCCACTTCCACTGCCCATCTTCCAAGGCTGGCCCAGTCCCAGACTCCTTCCAGAATCAGTTTGTTGCAGATTATGCGACCATCTGATTCTTGGGGAAAAAATTTATTACACTGTTTCTTCTGTCCCTAGATTTCCGTGCCTTGCCAAGTCCACCTGCAACCATGTTAATATTATGAGCTTTAGCATCACTACCTTGGGAACAACTAACCCAAAGCAATCCAGAAAAAGAGCAAGTAATAACCTCTCTATTGCATGAAGCTTACTGGGTAACCTCGGGTCAATCATATACTCTTAACCCAACCTATCTTGCAGGGTGTTTGTGAAGATGAAAGGAGGACAGGGAAAAAAAACTGCATGTTGTCCTGAACTTCTTTGAGGCATGATGGGATAAAAATGGAATGGATTCCTTCCCTCTGTCTAACTGTGCGAGGGAATCTGGGCTGTCTTCTCAGCTCCTGCTCTTCTTTCCGGCCTTCATGAGGCAGAACTGCAATAATAGTAGTAAAGGCGGGGGGGGGGGGGGGAGAAAAGGGAGGGCTAAAGGTGTGGGTAGTGATGCCACCTCCAGGACTCCTCAAAGTCTGCAACGCTATATCTTTGTGGTCAAATGGTTGAAAAAGCCTGGTCTTACTGCTGAACTTTTCAGTGATTCCTTTAACAAAGATCAGCAAAACACCAAGAATGGTGAAATTTGTGTTCTCTGTTTTCTAAATTCCTGCCTTTCCAGAAAGCTCAAGCTGGCTTACACTTTTATACATACTGATGATGATGATGATTCAAATATATAACATGAAAATACTAATTAAGTGCCATCTGAACATATACTGTTATAGAAAGGGGGGGAATACTATAGAGTAAACATGAACCCTCCTCAACAACAAAAATTATTTGTATAAACCAGTGGATAGGAGGCCCCCTGCAAGAGTTCTTCAACCTCTCCTTGTCTGCAGGTTTAAGGTACTGGTGCTGACCTTTAAGGCCATCCGTGGCTTGGGCCCTGCCTATCTGAGGGACCGCCTGTCTCCTTATGCCCTCCACAGGGCTCTCTGCTCTGCAGCTGCCAACTTACTGGAGGTCCCTGACCCTAAGGAAGCATGCCTGGCCTTGATCTGGGCCAGGGCCTTTTCAGTCCTGGTCCCAAACTGGTGGAATGAGCTCCCAGGAGAGCTTAGGGCCCCAATGGAGCTATCAGCATTCTGCAGGGCCTGTAAAATAGAACTCTTTCACCAGGTCTTTGGCTAAGTCTAGGGTGAGGAACAACGAGGCCCCTCCTCAGGCTAAATAGTGACATCTATCGTATCCTGGAGAAGAGCCTAATGCTGGGAGCGATTGAGGGCAAAAGAAGAAGGGGACGACAGAGAATGAGGTGGCTGGATGGAGTCACTGAAGCAGTCAGTGCAAACTTAAATGGATTCCGGGGAATGGTAGAGAACAGGAAGGCCTGGAGGATCATTGTCCATGGGGTCGCGATGGGTCGGACAGGACTTTGCACCTAACAACAACACTCATATCCTGCCCGGGGTTGATGGCTGCGGGAAATAGGGGGCAATGGGGGAGGGGGGCGCGCTTATACTGCCAATCTTGATTCAGGTTGCTTCTTAATGTCCTGTCAGCATTGTTATGGGACTAGATGGGGTATATATGTTTTATGGGGGTTTTATACTGTAACCCACCACAAATCTCTGCATAGTGGTGGGCTAAAAATCTAATAAATAAGAATAACAAACCCCCATTCAAGCTCAACAAAAGGCCCTTTACAAAATAACTAAATACAGGCAACAATGGTGCCCTTGCTGCTTCTTTCCAGCATACTAGTCTGTAAGGTCAGAGCCAAAACAAAAATGCCTGAGACCAGGCTGGGAGGGGGGGAAAAGATAACAAGCAAAGACTGCCTGGATTGGCAGATGGCGCCCACAGCTTTGTGCACGGGAAGGTGGTCCTTGAAAGACGTGAGGCTCAGGTGGTGAAGGGCCGCAAGCGAAAAGAATCAGCATCTTGAACTAACCCCGGAAGCCAACAGGCAGCTGAAGAAGTAGTTTCAGAACAAGCGTACCTTGCCCCACCCAAGAGATGGGTGACTTGGCTCACGTGTTAAATTAATTGAAGCTTATGAGTTCGTTTCAGCTGGGTGTGAGAGCTGGCTAAGAGCCCCAGAGCCTTGTAGTAGTATTTAATCCCTGATGAAGTGAACGGTCTAGCAAGGTATAGAGAATATCAGCCTTGTGCAGTGGTTAAGTGCGGCAGCTCTAGGAGGACTGTCACCCAACTGGCCCATCTCCCTTCCCAAACCCCAACATCTCCAGTCTTCACCCTCAACTCTCCAGGAATGTCCTGATCTGAAATTGGCATGCTTCTCCTATACCAGGCTTTCTCGACTGGAGTTTCATGAAACCCTGGGGTTTCTTGATGGCCTTGAAGGGTTAATTTATTTTTAGAAATGTGTGAAACATTTATCGGATGATATGACCACATATGATCATGTTGACCTTCCCTCTCAAAATGGCCAATGATGGACCTAGAGGGGGTGGGAAGGGGAGGGGCCCCGAGTGGGCGTGTCCACAGCTCTGCTTCCCAACCCTATTCTGCACGCTCTGGCCACTTCTGGGGTTTCTCAAAGCCTAAAGAATGTTTCAGGAGTTTCTCAATGGTAAAGAAGTTGAGAAAGGCTATGACACAAGCAGACTTGATAGGAAGCCAAGCCAGGCTGCAAGACTCTTAGTAATATACTTGGTGGCCGATGTGGGCTCATTCTCACAAAACGTTTGAAAAAAAAATCTGTCGGCATCCATTTGAGGCCAATGTGAGAGAAGAAGGTTTAGGGCGGAAATTGTTATTTTAAAAAGGGGGGAACCATGTGGCTGAAATTGTGGGAACTGGATTCTTACGATCCTATGCTCCTCCCCCCCCCCACGGCATTTATTTTAAACAAAAAGATGGGATTGAGAATTTAAGGTCAAGAGTTCCTGTGCTCTAACGAGACTGGCCTCATCGTCTTGCAGCAAGCTTGCCTGGAACCGGGATGATAGTCTACATCTCTGCAAAATGCAGCCAATGCAGTGCAATCATTCCTCTATCTCTAACTACCCCAAAACAGCATTTCCCCCAAACTATCCCTGACCATCTCTGCCCTGTGCTGATTTGCCGATTAGGGAGGGATAATGGGCTCGTTTTCATCCTTTCCTGCTTGTCTGAACGAAGGGGGCTCTGCCAAATAGTTTTGCCCCAAGGCCAAGCTGAGGTCGGTTCCACCCCTGCGGGACGGCATTCACGAATCGCATAGCGGTCCGTTCCCCTCCCCGCCTCCCTTTCTTTCTTCCCGCCCCCTTCCGATGACTCCGGCACTGCTAATCCCATTACAAGAAAATAACTCGGATAGTTCAAGCTAATGAAATCATTACAAGAATACGGACAGCCAGAGGTGGACATTGAGAGCTAATTTAACACTCTTGGCTGGCGTTCTCCTCCGCACAGGAAATATCCGTAGGGAAGGAGAGAAAGGCAACCCTCCTCTCTTGTTAGGCTCAAATCCGGGTTAGCGGGTTCAGGAAATCGTCTGCCACATCTCTTTTCCTATGACTATTACAGCTATCATCAATAATGTCTCCTAGGTAACCTCAGAAAATTAATGAATGAACAGGCAGGGAAAAGGGCACGGATAGAATACACCTTCCCACATGCTACTGTGAGTCTGCTTTTGCTGGGAGGGGAAGAAAGTGAGGAGGAGAGGAACAGCATGGGTGGGCTTTCAGCCACAGTCACCCTTAGTCACTCTGTAAAGGTACTTAAAATTGCCTTTTTCAACTTGTTTATCATTGAGAAATTCAGAAGGGGCGCAACCGTGCAGAATATGGTTGGGAAGCATAGTTGTGTGCATGCCCACCTAGGATCCCACCCCTTCCCATCCCCTCCAGGCCCATCATTGGCCATTTTGGGGGAGTGGTCGACATGACCATATGTGGTCACATCACCCGATAAATTTTTAACAATTAAAAAATAATAACTAACTTCCACTCACTCAGGAAACACTTCCAGGGCTGACAAGAAACCCCAGGGTCTTACTAAACCCTGGTTGAGAAACCCTGGCTTTGAAGAACCATTGTAGATGGATACAGAATTTTTTGAATCCTAGAGCTGGAAGGGGCAAGACAGGCCATCTAGTCAGGCCCCTGCTCAACGCAGGATCAGCTAAAAGCATCCAGGATATCTGTCCAGCCGCTGCTTGAAGACTGTCTGTGAGGAGGAGCTCACCACCTCCTTAAGCAGTCAATTCCACTGCTGAACTACCCTGACTGTGAATTTCCCTCTGATATCTAGCCGATATCGTTCTCCACGTAATTTAAACACATTACTACGGGTCCTCTCCTTCTTTACCGGCGAAGAAAGCAGCAAGAAACCTCACTGGCTTCAAACATCCCCAGGGGTAGTCAAACTGTGGCCCTCCAGATGTCCATGGACTACAATTCCCATGAGCCCCTGCTCATTAGGAATTTATTATTAGGATATTAGGGAAACCAGAAGAGACATTTACTGGTTGATGCAGACTTGTACCTCAAGGAAATTCCCCTTGAGAAAGTTTCCAAAAGCACAGAACGGCTAGCGTCTCAGTCTGGCCAACCAATTACACATCAGTTTTTGGAGTTTACTGGAGCCCCAAGGGCAGAGGTGTGTTGTCCAACTTTATCACCATCATCTACTCTCCAGAAGAGCCATGAGAATTTCTGCTGATATGTGTAACATAAGAACTCTATTGCTAAAAAGTTGCCTATTAGGGGAGAAGAGAGAGTTTGGAGGTGGGGGGGGGGGAGAGAGGTGACATTCTTGGACAGAATAATGGTCCATCTAGCTCAACCCACCATCAACCCTGGCCTCAGGACGGTTCAAAACTGTGCTGTCTCAGATTGCGTATGGACACAGGTTGTCCTTTTGGTTAACTTTCAGCATCCATGCTCCACGTACTTCCCCATCACCCTCTTTATAACCCATTTGACGTTGATGGCCAAGACGTCGAGATCCGTCAGCCGAATACGTGCCGAGGTCAAATAGCACCGTCTTCTCTTTGCCAACTTATCAGTTTCAAAGGTTATTTGAAAAAAAAGATCTCCCCGCCTTCACTGCTTGTGGTTGTATGAATTTTAAAGACCTCCTTGCTTTCAAACAACTCCTCCCCCCGTAACACATCTGAGTTTCATCAGGATTCGCCCTAATCCCTAATCATTTCAGACCCTTCCCTCAATATATTCTTCCAATTCTGCTGTGTACACAAAACACTCCCCTCTCCCATTCCGCTTGTAAGAGGAATGCGAACCGCAGCATCCCTTTAAAGACGCTGCAGCAACCCAGGGTCCCTACTACCAAAAGGCTGTGTGTGCAAGAGACCAGACACAGTCACTGTGATCACTACTAGTAAAATCCCCATCAGAATCTGCAGCTTCCCTCACCTGCTCCGACCCACTTTCCATTCACCTGGCCAAAATGCCCCTGGATTGGTGAGATGTCACAAGGCAGCCAGGACTGGGCAACCTCCGAGTAAGGCGGACACGAAATCTCATAATTAGAGCGGTCATTAGCAAGGCACACAGCAGAGGGTCTTGCAAATGAAGTGTAGATTTCGGCCTCTTTTCAACTCACCGGGAATATGAACAATCAGTTGGATTAGTTAATGGGACCGGTTTCCAGGGGTGGCAGGAACGACACTTTGTCAGCAAGTTTTAAGACGCCTTGCTGAAAATGCAGGTGACATAGCAGAGTGACGGGACTGCTGTTCCTTCCCTTGTCAGCTCGTTGTTCACTGTTATTCCCCTAGCCTTCATCTTGAGCTGCATAGGATCTGATCGTTTATCTCACTTGTATGTTCACGACAAGCCTTTTCATTGAACTCCACCAATGACAAGTCGATCGTGTTCCCCCTCTCCCTACTTAATTCACAGTGTTATCTTGGGCCCATCTGGATTTCTCAACTTTGGGAGCAAGGTAGATATCGCCCAGGGACTGGGTCTTCTCTGTGGTCCAGCCGTGTTCCTGAAATTTGCTCCCTCAAGAGGTCCATCAAGTGAGGACAGACTTGGGAACAGGTTCTCACTTAGCCCATCCACAGGTAGGACTATCACACCTACATGAACAAGGCTATACCTGAAGTCTCCCAGCTTTCCACACTCAGGATCCCACATAAGGTGGGCCAGTGTGGTTATAAATCTTTATCGGTAATAGCTGGGGCAATTATGCAGTTTTGTAAATTTTACCATTCTGTTTGTGTAGCTGTTAATGTTATTGGTCTTATTGCATCTTTAGGTTATGTAAACTGCCCCGAGATGGTATTCCAAGAAGGACAGTCTATAGATCCATGAATGAATGAATGAATGAATGCACTCTGAGAGCCAATTTTAAATGTTAACCCTAGTTCAAATGTATATTAGTGTTTTTTTTAATGTTTTTAAATCATATATGTCTTCTTTGTCCCCCCTCCCCAGAATTCTCTCTCTTAAGAGGACTTAAAACCAAAACAGGGTGGGGGGAGGCAGTTCTGCATTTTGTGCAACCTACCCTTCGTCGGGGCACCCCCCAAAGCAACGTGACGCAACCTGGCCGATGCAGACTGATGACCCAGGCTGATTCTCCTAAATCAGCAGCCACAGAAGTCAAATTGCATTGCATTGTCTCAGTCTCCTCTACAACCCCCCCCCCCCCCGCCTTCCCTGAGTTATTACTTCTTGACAGCTCCTCAGCGGCCGCTGGAGAAGAGAATGACAGGCACAGACAGGCAGAGTTGCCTCGCTACAACTGTCACAGTAATTTAGCACTCCAGAGTTGGCACCCGCAGAATAATTTAACCAAGAGAGGTGGGTAAGTGGATGGGGGGGGGGGGGAGTGCTGGATAATTTTACCCAAGGGATCTCGTTTGTTCTGGCAGCACGAGGGTCCCACCCCACATACAACTGATGTGTACATTGGAGAGGTTCCATGCTGGATGGTCAGGAGACGTGGACGTTGGCGACATTGTGACGGGAGGACCAGAAGGTACAATCCTCAGTCTGGTTTTGTGTTTCTGTCAACAGTGGATTTTGCTGTGCTCCAGTGTTTTCACACAGCTGTGAACATCTATATACGTGGAGGGCTTCAAGTGAATCGGGACCCCAATCTCAGGGTGACTGGCCACTTTTAGAGCAGTCTTTCTCAACGTTGTTACTGTCGAGAAACCACTGAAGCATTCTTCAGGTTTCGGGAAAACCTAGAAGTGGCACAATCATGCAGAATATTGCTGGGAAGCAGACCTGTGGACACGCCCATCCAGGGCTCCTCCTCTTCCCGCCCCCTCCAGGCCCATCATTGGCCATTTTGGGAGGGGGACAGGTTGACATGATCGTATGTAACACAATGTTAAAAATTAATTAAGTCCCACCCATTTGGGAAACCCTTCCAGGGCTGTTAAAAAGAACCAGGGTTTCATGAAACCCTGGTTGAGAATGCCAGTTGCTCTTTATGTTCCCATGAGAGTCACTGTTATTGGAGGTTCAGGACTGGAAAGTGATAAACCAAGAGGGACAATTCATGATGAACTCACTACAGGCAGCTTCCTTTCAGGAAACCATTCGGTCGTACCATATCAGAAGATGCCAAAATATCCAGATAATGCCTGATGCAGAGGCACAGCAAAATGGCCAAATGGAGGCTGACTGGGAATAAGACAATATAGCATGCAGAGACACAACAGGGTGCCTCCTCTGTGCATATGGTTTCTTCGGACCATCCAGGGACCTGTAATTTACCAATCCCCCCCCCCCCCGAACACATAGAAAGGGAATTACTGCTCTGGGTATGCTCACAATCCACTTCCAGAAATTAGATCACAGAATCCTGTTGAAGTAGAAATAGTAGAATTTCAGTGTTACTTGTTCAAACACACAAATTGAAATTGAATGTCCACAGAAGCTAGGTACTAATTTTTTTTTTTTGGTTGAAACATGTAAAGGCAGATTCAGGAACAAATATGGACAGAGATCACTTTGAAAGAGGCACTTGTGGTTTAAAAAAATGGCAAAAGACTTTGAAGAGAACTTTACTTTTTATAATTCCAGAAAATGACTTCAGCTAGATTAATTATTTTAATGAGGAGAATAAGGAAAACGTGTGCAGAAGATCAAATAAATGCAAATCCACTAAAGGTTTGGGGGATTCTCATTAAGCATTTTCCATTAAAGAAATGGTGAGATGTTAGGATGTGAAATAAGTCTCCAAAAAAAGGGGGAGTGGGGGAGAGCTCTCATCCTCCAGGACTTCAAAACGAGAAACCAGGCAGGAATAGATGAGCCAAAGGTGCAGCAAAACATACGAGAAGGGGAAAAGAAACTTCTCTTTTAGCTCATCTGCTATCTAGACAAGCCTTTTTTTAAAATGAAATTTCTAAATTGCATCCACAAGTATAAGTGATCGTAAAGCCTTTGTAGTAAAAGAACACAATTTTGATATTGCTATGTTTGTTTAAATGGCATCAGAATAACCCATCAAAGTTTTTGTATAGAGATATTTCTTTTGTTCCAGTCCTGGGTTAAACAGCCTCCCCCCTGTGCAAAAATCTTTGGCAACCCGTTTTTGAAAGTGTGCAGGGAATCAGAAAGCAAAGCTTTTGTTCTTTGCTTTCAACCCGTACTGTAGTAGCAAGGAAACGTTGCACAAAAAGCAAGACATCTGCTGCTCACAATAATGCCCTCTAAATATCCTAAAATCAAGGACTTCAGGTCTTCGGGGGGGGGGGATTCTCTGAGACCTCCTTACATATGCCTCATGTTTTCTGAGACGACGCGTGATAACCAATGAGAGGCTGCTCTTTTTGGGACCTCTGTGATGGGATGACAGCAAACAACACTCAAAGCTTAACCAGCTAGGTCCAAAGTGAATTTTAAAACTTCCCCCCAAGTATTGGATCGTACATTTGTATGCCCACCCACGTTTCCCGGTCAGCTGCTCCTTCCGATGTTGTATTGTTCCGCAGTTATACAGCTGCTTGTTGCTTTTTCTGTTGTTGCTTTTATGGTTGATGTTTATGCTTCTTAATGATTCAGTGGAGTTCGGAAACCCTCTCTAAAACTTAATGGGGTGGCCAATAAATATGTGTTTTAAATAACCAGTCTGAGCCCGGATTTCCTAAGGAAATACCATTTATTGATTTTGGAAGCCCTCTTTAGGGATGCCAGTTCCCAGGTGGGGCCTGGGGATCCCCCGGGTTTACTGCTCATCTCCAGGCAACAGAGATCAGTCCCCTGGAGAAAAGGGCTGCTTTGGAGAGTAGACTCCTTAGTATCGTACTCCACGGAGGTGCATCCTTGCCCCAAATACGTCTCCAGGTATTTCCCAACCCACCCAATTTCTTGAGGGGAAATGATCTGTTGCTTGGAGAAAAGTTGCATAACTGTGGGATCCCCAGTTTCCACTCAAAGACTGGTGAAGCAGACATTTGAGAGCCAGCTTCTAATCTGGTGAGCTGGTTTTGATTCTGCACTCCCCCACATGCCACCAGCTGGGTGACCTTGGGCTTGGCACAGCACTGAGAAAGCTATTCTGACCAAAGAAGAAGAAGAGATGGTTTTTATATGCTGCTTTTTTCTACCTCTGAGGGAGGTGAGGCTGAGAGAGCCCTGAGATTACTGAAGAAGAAGAGTTGGTTCTTATATGCCGCTTTTCTCTACCAGGAGTCTCAAAGCGGCTTATATTTGCCTTCCCTTTCCTCTCCCCACAACAGACACCCTGAGAGGGAGGTGATGCTGAGAGAGCCCTGATATTCCTGCTCAATCAGAGCAGCTTTCTCAGTGCTGTGGTGAGCCCCAGCTGGCTGCATGTGGGGGAGTAGCGGGGAATCAAACCCAGCTTGCCAGATGATCATTATGATCATGATCATCATTTTATTTATATCCCGCCTCCCCCCGGTTAGGAGTCCGCACTCCTAACCACTACACCAAGCTGGCTCACAAGTGACAAGCCGGGGAGAAGGCAGACCCTTCTTGTGTCTGCACAACTCTAATACCTGGGGGTTTCTTAGCTCTAACTAATTCCAGCCTGGTGCAGTGGTTAAAAGCGAGGCATGTGAAGGCATAATAATACAAGAAAGCTGTTCTGACCGAGCAGCGATATCAGGGCTCTCTCAGCCTCACCCACCTCACAGGGTGTCTGTTGTGGGGAGAGTAAAGGGAAGGAGATTGTAAACCGCTTTGAGACTCCTTCAGGTAGAGAAAAGCGGCATATAAGAACCAACTCTTCTTCTTCTTCTTCAAAAAGATATTACAGACAGTATTTGCAATAAGGCTAATTCAACTATCCTAAGTACACAATTGCGATCAGGAGGGAAACAACCATTTCATGCACTTGCGGTGGTGCAGCAGCAAACAGTGGCGGCTTCTAATCTGGCAAGCTGGGCTTGATTCCCTGCTCCTCCTCCACATGCAGCCAGCTGGGCGACCTTGGGATCACCACGGCACTGGTAAAGAGCAGGAATATCAGGGCTCTCTCAGCCTCACCTCCCTCACAAGGTGCCTGCTGGGGGAGAAGGCGATTGTCAGCCGCTTTGAGACTCCTTCAGGCAGCGAAAAGTGGGGTATAAAAACCAACTCTTCTTCTTCTTCTTCGACCCACTGACCCAGCGACTCAACAAAAACAATCTGGGCCTGCTGTTATGCCTTTCGACAGCAGGGTAATATGCAGTTTTCAGCCTGTGAAGCTCTCACAGCATCGCGATGGGCGTGAGCCTTTGCTAATATCTGCAGATCAAGCCCAGAGGCAGGGGACAGATGAGAAAAAAAAATAGCATCCTTGCTGTAAACTGGCAAGACATTTGCCCACCCTAATAAGTCCTAGTCCTGAATCTGAGATTCGGTGTTATTGGAGAAGGGCAGTACGGTGGGAACGCCAACCACCACCATGACCATACAAGAAGACCACCGAGGCCGGCTCTTAAAACGTGCCTATCGGGTAAAGGAGACATTATGGGAATTGGCTTTGGGAGAAGAAAGAAAGGAACTCTGATCCGTCTACCCTTTTGGTCACGTAAATGCTGTTAGAGCAGGGCCCACTCTACGCTCCTTAAAATAAAGTTAAAGCCCGCCCAGCAGACACACACCCTCCCTTCCTCCCTCCCGCGTTTCGTCCCTTTGCTCTGAAACGAGAAATGCGAAGGATCCCTCCGGCCCGCAAGACAATTTAGCGGCTGCTGGAAACACTGGCGCCGGGCCATGCGTTGGGGGGCCGCATTCCCATCCACCCTCTGCCGCTAATCAGATTCTAATCAGATTCCGCACCATGCCAGAGGTGTCTGCAGCCAATAAGAGGTGATGGCAGGCAGCTGCTCTTTGCTGACAGAAACTGTCAAAATAGCCTTGCAAACAGGGGGTGGGGGTGGGGGGCTTGATGATAATGCGAAAATGAGATACAAAACGAGGGGGTACTGGGCGGGGGGGGAGGTGTGGGAATGTAGCGGCTCCTTTCTCGCTCCGGATAACGATGATGTTTGCTTTGGGAGGGGGGAAAGAGTTAACCGAACGCTGGGATTCAAGATGCACGTAAACACTTCCGGCCTCTTGCAAAAAAGGAGGGCGAGAGGGCAGCATCTGCAAACAACCCTGCAAGGAAGGTCACTATTAGTCCCAAGTGAGAAAACGGAGGTTGAAACATTGCAAGCAGAAGAAGGGGAGCTGGGTTTTGTATACGCCGCTTTTCACTACCCGTGGTCGTCTCAAAGAGGCTTACAAACATTCTCAGCCTCACCCGCCTCACAGGGTGTCTGTTGTGTTGGAAGGGAAGGTGATTGGAAGCTGCTTGGAGACTCATTCGGGTACAGAAAAGCGGCATATAAGAACCAACTCCTCTTCTTCAATAATATCAGGGCACTCTCAGCCCCACTTACCTCACAGGGTGTCTGCTGTGGGGAGAGGGAAGGCAAATGTAAACCGCTTTGAAGTCTCAAAGCAGGTAGAGAAAAGCGGCATATAAGAACCAACTCTTCTCCTTCTTGTCCTATTCACCAGTCCCCTTCTACAACTGCCTTCCGCCAGTGAGTAAAGACTTTTCTGTATCATCCGGGATTCTTCCTGCTCTATATTTTCCTGCTCTATATTTTAATTATACGGTTTTATGGGCCTTTATAATGTACTATTATTTATTTAATTTGTATAACGCCCTTCCAGCAAGCCGGCTCAGGGCAGCAAACGGCAGGATCGGTAACAGAATGGAATTTAAAAACGGCCACATGGACAACGTTAGTTATCGCAATATAAAAGCAGTTAAGATCCTCATTCCGCAAACCAGCAGCAACATCAATTAATTCATTCCTGGTATGATCTCTGCTCAAAGACGGTGCCTTGTGGGGGGAAGGGTGATATTATATAATTGAGATTATAGGACCAACAAATGCTTTGGTGGCCCTACAGAACTGGGCCAGCTCTGTTAATTTAGTTTTGCTTTTTATTATGATGGTATTTTAAGGGTTTAGCTGCCTTGCTGGCCCTGATTGGGCAGAAAGGCGGCGTACCAGTTCTGAAAATAAAATTTAAAAAGACGGCGGCTGCTTTTCATACAGGGAGCGAATAAACCAG
Organism: Paroedura picta; assembly: GCF_049243985.1. Lineage (NCBI taxonomy): Eukaryota > Metazoa > Chordata > Lepidosauria > Squamata > Gekkonidae > Paroedura > Paroedura picta. Next base: position 12,019,218 of record NC_135381.1, on the reverse strand, counting down.
CCTCAGACTTTTGAGAATACCAAAGACCCCCCTGGATGAAAAAAAGGGGGGGGGATCACAACACCCGCCCCCCACCAGCCAATCTTCTCTATCTCCATTGCTTATTTACGCTTCTCTCCCTGCATCAATGAATGATTTTCTGAGTGTCCGAGAGAAAGGAAGGAGCCGGTCTTACAATTAGGGTTGCCACCATTTGGGAGGGAGATTCCTGGAGAACAGGGGGCGCTGCATGGTGGGATGCGACCGAAGTCACCCTCCAAAGCTGCCAATTCCTCCAGGAGACTGATCCCCGTCTTCTGGAAATCAGTGGAAATGCCAGGAGAACTTCAGGCGCTTGGAGATTGGTAAGAAACTTGGGGATAATCGGTCTGGGCAGCTTAGAAGGGGTTGGTGGAGAACGGGCAAGCAACCGTAGAAGCCGGTCCTCTCCTTCCCAGAAAAGTGCTCAGACGGAAGGCAAGAAACCCACCAGTGCAGCTCCCTTCAAAGTCCTTTTGGTGCTGAGACCGTGTGCCTTCCCCGCCCAGCCCTTGCTAGGCTCCGCTGGAAGAGCCACGAGGCAGCCCTGCGTGACAGCATGAAATTAATACCATTTTGGGGGAAGCTGGCAGTGAATAATGAGAGCCTGAAATACCTTGTTTCTTTCGGTTGCCTCTTTAACCCTTGGGCTGCTGCAGCACTCTGGCAGGAGGCAGGGCATTCACAGTGCCCATGGGGTAGCACGGAGGGTGGGGAGCGGAGGATGGGGGGGGCATAGTTAACTTAGCCCTTCTCGACCTGCCACCTTGAGTCAAAAGAGGCGGCTTCTTTTCTGAAGGCGGCCAGCTGCAAAACAGCTATCCCGGGTCACATTAAAACAGACAAAAACAGGACGGCATGACCCTGATCCCCACATTATGCATTATGCACGAGCGTTAAGGATTCCGTTTCTCTGTCTGGAAGGTCGGCCACATCGTCCAGAGAGGCCTGCTTAGTGGGCGCCAAAATACTCTTGCGTGCCTCTGTAAAAAGCTATTGCATCGAGGCCTCTTCACTCTTTGACCGACGAGGGATTTAGGTCTTTCAGAGTGTCTTTCCCACCGTCCTACCCCTGCTTTCGCCTTGCACCACCCTCAAATGCTCAGGATGCTTCGTTCTGCCATAGCTAGCTTGGCGACAGAGAAACTTGGCCATTATTATCAGCTGGTAGGGAGGAAGGGTGCAACTTCTGCCTATCCCCGACTGATCCACCAGTTTCTCTGCTGGGGTGTGCAGTGCACCCTGCACAGGGATCTCCGGTGCTTTCATGACTATACATGGAATGAGGGATAGTGCCTGGAAGCGCCTTCTCCCAGGCTCAAATGCTCAGGGCTAACTGGCTTTGCCCATGAGGCTGGGAGTTCGATCCCAGCAGCCGGCTCAAGGTCAACTCAGCCTTCCATCCTTCCGAGGTCAGTAAAATGAGTACCCAGCTTGCTGGGGGGTAAACAGTCATGACTGGGGAAGGCACTGGCAAACCACCCCGTATTGAGTCTGCCATGAAAACGCTAGAGGGCGTCACCCCAAGGGTCAGACATGACTCGGTACTTGCACAGGGGATACCTTTACCTTTAGTCAACCTGTGGTCCTCCAGGTGTTCATGGCCTACAATTCCCATGAGCCCATGCCAGTGTTTGCTGGCAGGGGCTTATGGGAATTGTAGTCCATGAACACCTGGAGGACCACAGGTTGACTCCCCCTGGTTTATAGCATCAGGCTTTCCTCCCTCCTTTGAGACAGGAAATCCACAGAAGCAGCCATGGCTTTTGCTGTGGTCTGTCATTCTGTTGGCCTGTTGCTCCGTGAACAGCAGCTGATTTGCACACGCACATATCAAACTTATATACCTAAAACTTTAAAGAACTCCACCTGCCCCCACCTGCATTTGGACTTGTCTACGGGCAGCCAAACTACCTGGGAGCATTTCAATTCTCCAGCCCGCTGGACGAATCCTTTGCCCGCTGCCATTTCGATTGCTATCGCTGCAGGAGGAGGAAAAAAAAAACAAAACACCCCGACTTCCAAGTGTTCGTTTCATTAAAAAAAGAGAAAAAAAAAACAACAACAACCAGGGAGTCAGTTCAGATGTTCGCCTAACATTTTCTGCTCGAGCCGAGGGTGAAGCCGCTACACAGCACAAAATATGTTCAGCAGGCTTCCTTGTTCTCTGGAACGAGGCCGTGTTATTCTGAACGGTGGCATGCTGGGTCCCCTCGATTTTCAGGGAGATTTTCCAGACCGAAGCATCTCAAGCTGCAGGCAGAGGAAGTCTGAGGTGCAACCTGGATCTCTCGTTTGGGTGACTCATTCTTTCCTCGGCTGGCCCGGCTTGACAGGCCAGGGGTCAGCTGGAGGCGGCCCAGGGGGGACTGTATTTTGAACCGGGTTTCTCAAGAAGAGCTCAGGACAAGGAAGGGAGAGGTGAATGCACATGGAAAGAAGTGATTTCACAGGCCCAGCTGAGGACTGACGAAGCAAGAATAGAACAGAGCGAGACCAACAAAAATACGACCAGGTTGGGGGTTCTGTGCAGGTACAACAGGGATCTGGTTGTGCACTGTTTTCAAAGGCAAGCACTCCCAAAATTGATTCCCCTGCTTTCCCCCACAATGGAGGAGCAAAGCAGCATCCAACATGGCTCTCCCATCCTCCTTTTTATTTTAGCAGCCACCCTGTGACGTAGAAAGGGCGGGCGCCAGGTCACCTCGTGAGTTGTGGCAGAGTGGAGGTTTTTGCCTCCCGGCTCCTACTCCAGCCCTGCTTCACCTGACTGGTTCTCATTACAGAAGATGGGGGGCTGCCACCGAAAACAGAAAAATGGCATGCTCTCCCCATAATACGTACGGCCATTCCCGTGACATCTTTATGGGACGTGCTTTGCCACACCCAACAGTGACGGAGAATTATGACAAGCAAGGGTGAGAAACCGTGGCTAAAGGGATGCAGCGGTGAGCCCCCCCCCCAAATAAATTGATATTGAGAACTGCTACAGTCTCATCATATAGTATTGATGTACTCTTTTAGGATAATGCACCATCTTTAATATTTGCCTGTATTAATAGGAGTCTTTAAAGTATTTTTAAAAGCATCGTCTATTGCCTCAAATGAGCCAGATAATATGAACAGGGCTAACCATTAAGAACAGGGTAAATAATATTGCTGTGAGGCATAACCTTTACACTAGGCAGATTTGACTTAAGTAAATCTCCATTCAAGGTAAGCTTGCCCAGCCAGCTTGGTGTAGTGGTTAAGAGTGCCAACTTCTCATCTGGCGAGCCAGGTTTGATTCCCGTTCCCCCACATGCAGCCACCTGGGTGATCTCGGGCTAGTCACAGACCTGATACAGCTGTTCTGACCGAGCAGTAATATCATGGCTCTTTCCGCCTCTCCTCCCTCACAGGGTGTCTGTTGCGGGGAGAGGAAAGGGAAGGTGATTGTAAGCCACTTTGGAACTCCTTGTCGTAGAGCAGGGGTAGTCAAACTGCGGCCCTCCAGATGTCCATGGACTACAATTCCCAGAAGCCCCTGCCAGCATTCGCTGGCAGGGGCTTCTGGGAATTGTAGTCCATGGACATCTGGAGGGCCACAGTTTGACTACACCTGTTGTAAAGAAAAGAATAACCAGCAGATTGGTCCCAGCCGAGTGCAAAGCCCTTCAAGGGACACAAGGAGAGAGACGGTCCCTCAGATATTAGGGTTGCTAAACTCCAGGTGGGACCTGGAGATCCCTTGGAAACATAGCTGATTGGAGACAATGGATTTGGATTGGGGAATTCACGATACTGAATCCTGCAGAGATCCCCCTCCCCTCTCCAGACACCTCCTTCCCCAGGCTCCACCCCAGATCTCCATGAACTTCCCAACTGAGAGCTGGCAGCCCTGCTGCAGATCTTGCCACAAAAGTGACCCGTGTCTGGTTTAGCTAATGCGAGCACCCAAGTCTTCGTTTCTACACTGCAAGCCACACAACCAACAACGACACTTAAAACGTTCAAAACAGAAGGCTTATTGAACGCAAAAGAGGATAATGTGCGCAGACTCGGTAGCTAGCAGCACATAGCATGTCTGGTGCAAACCGAAGCAGGGCTCCCATGAGCAGAAGACCTGCTTTGCATGCAGAAGGACACAGGTTCAATCCCAGGCATCTCCAGCTACCCAGCAGCAGGAGCTGTAGAAGTCTGAGATCTTGAACAACTGCTGTCCATCCAAGTGGACAATTTGAATGACCTTGATGGTCTGATTCAGCAGGAAGCAACTCCCTACGTTCACTGAAATAGCTGGGGAAGAGTCACTGTGGTCGCAACAAAGAAGGGGAAGGGAATCGTATCCACTTATTTGACATTAGGGATATGGGATCGGATTGAGCCCCAAAAATGCAATCACTGAAGTTACTGTAATTATGGGAATTTAAAGAGACGGGAATGTCGATCACAGTAGTCAGCCAGATGCTTTGGGAAGGTCATATCATTCATTCATTCATTCATTCATTCATTCATTCATTCATTCATTCATTCATTCATTCATTCATCATATGATGTGTATAGCATAGTTAGGAGATCTGAGGATTGTCTGGCAGCCAGGCAAGGGATGATCAGAGGTGGTTTGCCATTGGCGGCTTCTCCTTCAGGATTAGCAAGGTTAGGCCCAGCTTAACTTCCGAAGTCTGATGGGTCTGGGCTTGTGTGGGCTATCCAGGTCAAGGCTGGGAAGGTCACAAGCACACTATGAATGCCACAACTCTCCCCCTCCGCATTCCGCAATTGCATCGGGACGGAAGGAGGGAAAAGGCTTATATCTTAGTGGACGCAAACACAACCTGCATGTTTTGCTTTCTTTATATCTTCGTAATGAAAAGGCCTAGTGTCTTTTAAAAATGGAGTCATGCGGGACATTCAGGAAGGATTTTGAGGGCTTTGGCATGACTGGCAACAAACCAGAAAATAGGACGTTGTCCGAGATGCAACCGTCTGTTTAACACATCTGCACCCACAATCTGTACACTCCCCTTAGTGTTCTCCCCCCATCCTTTCTAATGCAATATCCAAATGCAGGTGCCTAGCCAAGCTGGAATCTGCACCCCCCACCACAGTGTTTCTATGCTGGGATCTCCCTTATGTAGCTTACAGTGCAATTCTGCGCGGAGAATAAACTCATTGATTTCAAATCTATTCAAATCAATGGGCTCTGATTGAGGTAACTGCACATGATGGCACCAGACCACTGGGGGGGGTGTGTGTGGGGGGGGGGGGAGAAAAGCCAAAGGATTCATTTAAATTTTGCTCAGCACGAGGAATAAGTCTTTTCACTGGCCAAATTCATTATGCACCGCAGCTGTCTTAACTATCAAGACCGATGCAGAACCTTGCCCCAAGGCTTCACCCTCCACACTGGGCAGCAAAGGGTTAAAAGAGTCCTTGGGCTGCATCAGGAATCCACTCAGGGGAATCTGTGGGTGCTCAGCTCAAAATGCGGCCTGTGATTTAAATCAGGGGTAGGCAAACTGTGGCCCTCCAGATGTCCATGGACTACAATTCCCATGAGCCCCTGACACACTTTGCTTACCCGTGATTTAAAAGTTAGTTCTGTTTCACATCCAGTAGATCCCCAAGCAAGGGCCTGGCCTTCGTTTTGCTTCCTTTGGGCTAGCAGCTAGTGCTCTAAATTGCTTAACCAACAACAGAGCATAGAGCTAGAGCATGGCTCAGAAACAAACCAAAAAACACACACATCGCCTTTAGACAACATGCATTGCACAGAAATAGATCTGAGACGAGGCATTTCCACCTACGGATCAGAGAGGAAGGGAATCCTCTTAAGATCGTTTAAGGTAAAGGTATCCCCTGTGCAAGCACCGAGTCATGTCTGACCCTTGGGGTGACGCCCTCCAGCGTTTTCATGGCAGACTCAATACGGGGTGGTTTGCCAGTGCCTTCCCCAGTCATTACCGTTTACCCCCCCAGCAAGCTGGGTACTCATTTTACCGAGCTCGGAAGGATGGAAGGCTGAGTCAACCTTGAGCCGGCTGCTGGGATCGAACTCCCAGCCTCATGGACAGAGCTTTCAGACTGCATGACTACTGCCTTATCACTCTGCGCCACAAGAGGCTCTTAAGATCATTTACCCGTTTATTAATTAGATACTGTTTTTGTCGCCACTCACCCAAAAGAGTCTTGTGGCAACTTACAACATTAAAACCAATAAAACAACATTACAACATTAAAACCAATAAGGTAAAAAACATACAAAACACACACAATAAAAACAAAAATAAATATAAAATATTAATGTTAAAATAGGTGGCTATCACCATGCTACTGTTAAAACACTCCAGATATCTGCTGACCCTCCAAAGGCCAACCTAAATAATTCAGTTTTGCATGCCCTGCAGACACTAACCATGTCCGGCAGGCTACGAGAGTACATTCTGCAGGACAGAGGCCACAATCATGAAGGCCCTTTTACGTTTGCTGGCAGGGGCTCATGGGAATTGCAGTCCATGAGCATCTGGAGGATCACAGGTTGACTACCCCTGCCCTAGAGGATGACTGACGGCATAATGGGGGGGGGGGCTGTAATGAGAGAGGAGGTCCCGTAGGTACGAGAGTCTCAGACATTTAAGGTCTTTAAGATCCTGTGCTTTTTTTCGTGAAACAATTTAATTGCAGTCCTAATAAAGAATCAATCAACCTCTATAGGAAAAAGTAATCACTATCAGCACAGAAGAATTCCGGGCTTTACTAGGGGGGGGGGGAGATACATCATGGGGATTGCTCTGTTGGCCGCACCGGCTTTTAGCTCTGCTCTCGTTATGCTCCTGCATTGCTGCGAATGAAAAGAGCATCATTCCCTTAGCCAAAAATAAAAACAGGGAAACGTGTATATGCAAGGGCATCTCTCCATACAGAACACGTGGTATCCTGACCCAGACAGGCAAGAATTTCCTAGGAACCAGGTTAAGGTAACAGACACTGGATTTCTCAGAAGGAGCTTCTGATGGCATGAATCGACAGAGTTCCACCCACTTTGCCTCCCACCCCAAATAAGCCTTGTAACCTCCATGGGCAGCCCAGCCAAGCAATGCTTAGCAAAAGCATTATGTACTGGGAGCCCTTCACCAGCAGCTCCCCTCCAACAAAGGCTAACAGTGCCCCCTGCAGGCTTGACTGAAGAAGAGCAAGCAACCCAAACAACACCTGCATTACACCTACAGGAGACTGTTACAAAGCTACAAGGAGGGGCCGGAAATCAAGAGCGGCTGCTTACTCTTAAGTAATGTTCAGTTCTGAAGCCACAGAGTTGCTTGTAAAAGAAAGTGCTATATGCACTCTATATACTTTTAAACAGCTTTTGTCTTCAGTTTTTGCCTCCCCAGACATAGTCGCTTTATGGACAGCACTTTCCAAATCAAGTATAGAGAATGTCTTGATGGGTCTACTGCGTACAGGGTGGGTGGTTACAACAGGGGGCTTTCTATTTCTTCCCCTCCCCTGCCATCCTGGGGAGGGGCTGTGGCTCAGGGGTAAGACCATCTGCCTGGCATGCCGAAGGTCCCAGGTTCAATCCCCGGCTTCTTCAGTTCAAAAATTATTCAGGTGGTAGGTGATATAAAAGACTCTGAGACTCTGGAGAGTTCGTGATACTGTCCTTTATGGACTGAGGTTCTGATTTGGTATAAGGCAGCTTCCTTGGTTCAAGCAATCCTTTTATTCCTAGATCTAGGAAATTGACCCTTCCTAAGAGATCTAAGAAAAGCCAACCTGGGCTCATAGATTCAGGTGGGCAGCCGTGTTGGTCTGAAGCAACAGAACAAAGTTGGCCTCCAGTGGCACCTTTAAGACCAACAAAGTATAAATAAAATTAAATTAAAGAATTGTTTGTCTTGGTGTAGTGCTTAGGAGTGTGGACTTCTAATCTGGAAAGTCGGGTTTGATTCCCCGCTCCCCCACATGCAGCCAGCTGGGTAACCTTGGGCTTGCCACAGCACTGAGAAAGCTGTTCTGATGGAGAAGTAATATCAGCACTCCCTCCTCCTCCTCTTCTTTTTCAGTGTACCACGGGACTCTCACTCTGTTCTAGAACCTACATGGTTAATGTCTTGCATTTATATCTCACTTTTTCTCCCAAAGCGGCTATCAACATCCTTCTCTTTCAATTCATCCTTGCAACAGGTGTGTTTAGCTGAGAGAGAGAGAATGATCTGCCCAAGGTCACCCTACCGTTTTTGGGGCAGAAGGGGAACTTGAATCTACACCTTCCAGATGGTAGCCTGGCACTTTAACCACCACGCTACACTGGCCTGCGTAACACCAGGAGAATCTGTAAATCGATCCGCAGTTTTTTTAAAAGTCCCTTTCAATCGCAGCCACAGAATACCATATTCAGATCGGAACCAGAGCAGAGAGGGATACTTGATAGTTTAAATTTAAAAAAAGCAACCTTCTCATGCTGTTTTCATGCTCCCATTTGCCTTCTCCTAAGCACCTGAATCATTTGCCCCATGGAGGAATCACACAGGTCCCTTACTACAGGGGTGATCAACCTGTGGTCCTCCAGATGTTCATGGACTACAATCCCCATGAGCCCCTGCCAGCAAATGCTGGCAGGGGCTCATGGGGATTGTAGTCCATGAACATCTGGAGGACCACAAGTTGACTACCCCTGCCTTGCTACACATGACAGCCAACCGAGTGACAGGGAATTCAGCTCTTGAAAGCACCATGGGGGAAAGACTTAACTCCCCTTCACTGCATCCTCAAGCCAGCAAGAGAGTCAATTAGTGGATCTCCCTTTCTAATCTGGCCGACATCGACCTGCTTACATGCAAGGGCCACGTTCGACTTCCGTTGTTCTATTGGCTGCTCAGCAGACGTCGTCCGTCCGTCCCCACTCCCCTTGATTCAATTTTACCGGTTGCTACGGATTATATGTGTTTTGAAGTTAACTATTAAAGGTCCAATCCCAAAATCAAAGTCCAGCTCTGCACAGTCACAATGCTGGTCCAGGGCACGTGTGTAGGCCCCTCCCTGGTCTTTTCAGAGCCAACCCCAGCTAGCATTACATTTGCACCATCATTTTCACTCAATCCAATTGCGACAGAAGTACAGGTTGCAACCGTGACGGGAACGGTGTTTGGGACTTGCCACAATGAATTAAGAGGCAGTCATAACAATCATGATAGGGAAGGGTTTTCAAGAGGAGGCTCAGTGGCAGAGCATGCCCTTCACATGCAGAAGGACCCCAAATTCAGTTCTGGGAATCTCTAATACCAAGATTCCAGCCCACACATCTCAGGAAAGAGTTTCTCTATCTGAGACCCGGAAGAGCCAGTGATAATACTGAGCAGGACAGTCATCTCATTGGTACAAGGCAGAGTCTATGTTCATAATTAGAATCATTGAATCATAGAGTTGGAAGGGGCCATGCAGGCCATCTATAGTCCAACCCCCTGCTCTATGCAGGATCAGCCCTAAGCATCCTAAAGCATCCAAGAAAAGTGTGTGTCCAGCCTTTGCTTGAAGACTGCCAGTGAGGGGGAGCTCACCACCTCCTTAGGCAGCCTATCCCACTGCTGAACTACTCTGACTGTGAAAATCTTTTTCCTGATATCTAGCCTATATCGTTGTACTTGTAGTTTAAACCCATTACTGCGTGTCCTCTCCTCTGCAGCCAGCAGAAACAGCATCCTGCCCTCCTCCAAGTGACAACCTTTCAAATACTTATCATGTCCCCTCTCGACCTCCTTTTCTCCAGGCTGAACATTCCCAAGTCCCTCAACCTATCTTCATAGGGCTTGGTCCCTTGGCCCCAGATCATCTTCGTCAATTAATTCCAATACCTTAAGGAAAAGGAAGCGTCCTTGGGAGAGGGGGATGGGACCCCAAGATCCATGGTAGGGATAGTGTTACGAATGCACTGAACTATGCAAATTCATAATTCATGCCTCAAGGGTTTGGGTTTTTAACAAAAATATGCACTCAATATGAAAGCAGCAAAAAAAGTTCCCTAGATTATACAGTAAAAAAGAAACACAGTGCATTCATGGAACATCAGGGCATATTGCAACAATTATTTAAAATTTATTCATATTCCCAGCTCGGCTAAGCAGCCTTAAAAGAGCTCAACTTTTTCCCCAGGCTCTGACTCCCCTTTACTGTTTTGGTGGCAAGTCTATTGATCCAGATTACCCAAAAGTTCATTATAAACCAGTGTCATGCCACAATTCACTCCACATACACATCGAGACGCGAAAAGATGTGACACAAGCCAACAAAACATCTTGGAGCTTTTAAAGCTCACATTTCCAACAAGCAAGTTTCAAGTCCCTACGACAATGCTAAGATCTCCAAAACGACTGGAGTATAGGATTATACAGTGGCCACGAGGTAGGGCTTCTGCACTTACACAGAGCGTGGTAGTTTTAGACCTTGATGTTTTGCCAGTAACTGTGGCTGGCATCTTCAGACATATGACACTTTAGGCACGGAGAGATTCCCATCTCTCTGTGCACTTTTGGGCTTTATCAACAGAAGCATCACTTCAAAATCCTGCTGTATACCGCATTGGTCAGACCACACCTGGAGTACTGTGTGCAGCCCTGGAGAGCCAGTCCAGGACACCCGCAACAAACAATTGACTCTAGCTGTGAAAGCTTCGATCATTCAAAGAGACACACATTTCCTTAATATGGAGAATGTGTACTGATGGCCGAATTCCGATTTACTCTTAAGCACACATACATTTTCGGCCCCAGCTATGCAGAGTCCTGCATAAAACTTTCCAAGATAGAAAGGCAACAGAGAGAATGCTTCCCAGTTCAGTCCACCTGCCCTTAACGTTGCCAGAGAAGACGCACAACAAACCATCTAAAGCAAACTCCCACCACCACCCCGCAAATTGCCAATCCGTCCTCTCTTCCGTCGCTTTGGATGGCTTGAGATCGTAAGCAGGGAAAGCCAGATGCAGACAAAAGAGGTTTCCTTACCTGAAAAGCTCTCGGATCTCTCTCACGGTCGCCTGGAAGGGGATGTTGCGCACAAGGATCTTGGAGCTCTTCTGCTTTTTGCCGGTTTGCTTCTTGCGGGCCGAAGTCACTGCTGACCTGGTTTAAACACAACGGAAAGCCAGATGAATTGCACCAGAGAAATACAGCAAGCTCTACGGATCAAAGGGTAAAGGTGCATTCCGTGAAAAATTTGCATTCCCATCTGCCATGGAACTGAAAAGGGCCAAGAGGGGTCATTTATGGTTCAACTTCCTGCCATCCCATCCCTAGCACAAAGCAGCACTTTATGCAATCCAGAATATAGGTCCGACTCCGTTTTACATTTCACTAACAGGTCCAGTGTTTGAGGAATACAGGGCAAAATTGCATATGTTGAATCTGAACAAGATGGATTGTGATGACAGGAAACATGAAAAAATCTGTATAGTGCATTCAAGTGCTTGGAGTGGTTCACATTCTGTAATCATTAAAATTCTGTACAGTAGGCTGACAGGAAGACACGCCAACAGACCATCAAGGGAATTAAAGACAGACTTCCCAATCTGTGATTAAGTCCCTTTGTTGCTAGAAAACACCAGCTCCTGAACTCCCTCCCCCCCCCCCCCATGAATTGGGGTAAAGTGAGCTCAGACTGTTCAATTAAGATTAGAACTTTAAAGACTCAGGTTCAAATCCCCAACTCAACCCTGAAGTTTACCGGATGACCTGAAAGCTGGCCACAATGAATGAAGGAAGGAAGCTGGCCACAATGAATGAATGAATGAATGAATGAATGAATGAATGAAGGAAGGAAGGAAGGAAGGAAGGAAGGAAGGAAGGAAGGAAGGAAGGAAGGAAGGAAGGAAGGAAGGAAGGAAGGAAGGAAGGAAGGAATCTAGATCCCCTGAAGAAGTGCAGGCAAAAGATGTCAGGGCAGTATAACGGAATAAAACTATTATTTTCCCTCCACTGCACCATTGCATGTGCTGTGGTCCTTTTAAAGCATGATTTGGAGTCGGTCCCTGTCTCTCAGCCTGATCTACCTTACAGGCTTGTTGTGATGATAAAATGATCCATGCGCAGATGTGAGAAACGCCACATCAGCCACTCTGCACCCCTTAGAAAATAAAAATCAAGTAAACATTACATATAATTCAGAGTGACTACAGAGAGGGACGATATTGTGAAATAACACACGACCTCTCTCCCACCTTGAATGTATTTTGTTTATTCCATCCCACCTGGGAATAGAAGGCGGCCTCCCATTCAAGTGCTTATCAGGCACATATTGGTTTTAGCTTCAGAAAAGATGCTCCTGTCTTGTTCCTTCAGACCCTACCCTGGTCTCCTCTTTACCCCTTCGATCCATTCGCTCCCCAGTTAGCAGAAATTTCCATCAGCATTTCTGCCCTGCTGATTTTTTATTCCAGGCACAGGGATACGTTTTTGCTTGGAGCAAGACTGCTCCAGGCAGAACAGCAATCTTTCTCGCTTGAGTCAGCAGGAATTGCCCCACTCTACACGCCTATCAAACAGGATTGCAATGCAAGCAAGATAGGAACAGTGGCCGTTCCAATTTCGGCCGAGAACAGATAGCGGGGAACCTTACTTGATGGCTCTTTCGGAGATCTTCACTTCCAGGCGATGGTCATCCACCGAGCAACCCTGCAAAGCACAACAAAACATATTCATAAAATGCAGGGATGGACGGGGGCTAGATTCCTTGTTGGTTCAAGAACGCACACAGCTAGAAGAATGAAAAGCATATGAATATAAGAACTTGGAGAAACAAAGTATGAGAAACGGCAAGACCTTTGAAAGTGACCGCCGTTCAGCGGCTTGGTTTAAATGGCTCCCAGCCATTTAAACCACTGCTTTCTGCTCCCCATGAAAAGAAGTGGGGAGCAGAAAGCAGGGGTCACGAACCCATACGAACCAGAGCAGTTCGCAAAACAACCTCCCATTTCATGGCTCAGCCATGAACCATGAACTGAACTACAAAAATGTGGTTTGTGCCCATTTCTATTCTATGTGTCTCTCTACACCCCCCAGTTTTTATGCAATGGAACCCAAGATCCTTTAAATTCCTTGATGAAGCTTTCATCTAGGAGCTTAGTGGTGGGAAGGCTCACTGACAGAGCGCCCACTTTGAGTGTCAAGTGTCCAGGTTCAGTACCAGGCATCTCCAATTGAAAGATTTCAGGTAGCAAGTGTGTGGATGGTCTTTATCTGCCCAAGATGCTAGAGGACTACTGTTAGTCACAGCAGACAGCACTGAGATATGCGGACCAATGACATCACCTGGCATGGTAGCTTCATCTCCTCAAGTTTGTATTTGCCTTCTGGCACATGGTAATAAAATCAGATTTTCCCCCTATACATACACTGTGAACCCTGGTGTGCTTGACTTGTACGCTGCAACTCAATAGCCAATACCCAGCTCTCTGAAAAATGCAACTGCACGATACGTGCACTTTCAATACACCCAATTGTTTTGTTGACATATTACCATCATGGTTAAGACTGGAGGGCTCTAATCTGGTGAACCAGGTTTGAATCCCTACTCCTCCTCCACCTGCAGCCAGCTGGGTGACATTGGGCCAGTCACAGGTCTCTCAGAGCTCTCTCAGCCCCACCTACCTTGCAGGGTGTCTGTTGCGGGGATGCCTTAAGGCAGCAAAAAGCAGGATATACAAAAAAACAGCTCTTCTTTTTTAGAGGACTGAAAAGAAAAATAACTGGGCATGCGCTGAAGGAGCAGAATGGACAAGGGAGAAGGCATGAAAAGAAAATTTGCTGCAGGAGGAGAAGTCTGTTAGGGCACCAAGACTGCATCCTAGTGGTTTTAGAGGACCTGTTTAACTCCGATTAAAAGTGCAACTCAGAGGAGACATTTCATATCCACAAGCAGAAGAGCGTTCAGAAACAAAGATCCCAGCCAAGGCAGATAGGGGATAATTTTAATTGTTTAACTGCTTTTATAAACTATAAACTTTTAATCTGTTGCAAACTACTCCAAGTCAGTAACCCTGTAAAGGGCGGGTGGGCTGTCTATCTGTCTCTCTAAATCAATCAATCAATCAATCAATCAATCAATCAATCAATCAATCAATCAATCAATCAATCAATCAATCAATCAATCAATCAATCAATCAATCAATCAATCAATCAATCAATCAATCAATCAATCAATCAATCAATCAATCAATCAATCAATCAATCAATATTACCTGTAGCTGCTTGAGGGCCTTCTGAGCATGTTCTGGTTTCTTGTATTCCACAAATCCAAACCCCATGGAAAGCAGCATGCCTAGAAAAATAATTCCAGAGACATGGAAACGCCTTTGTTAAGAAGCAATGGACACAAAAGGCAGTCACAGACTCCAGAGCAGGGGTCGTCAAACTGCAGCCCTCCAGATGTCCATGGACCACAATTCCCAGAAGCCTCTGCCAGCAAAACCTGGCAGGGGCTCCTGGGAATTGTAGTCCATGGACATCTGGAGGGCTGCAGTTTGACTACCCCTGCTCCAGAGTCAAGCTGTAGGTGACACGGACTTTGCCAGCGATCCCGAGGCTAGTTCTGGCCATCTGAGTCCACCAGAACTAGCAGGGCACTCCTGTCCCAACCTGCTCAACAACTCTCATAAGCACAATGTCAGCAAGCTAAAGCTAGGGAAGTGGGGTGGGAGGGGGTTGAACATGTTGCTTTCAGGGCACCACTTGACCACAGGTGGATGTCTAGCAACTTCCAGGAAGCCCACGTGAAGTTCTACTGAATATAGTATGGACAAAGGGGAGGAAGCACTCCCGCCCCTTGTATTACCCCTTCAGTTCACCATTCCAGCTATCTCATCCTCCTTCTGGTTCTTCTTTTCCGTCCCCCCAGCATTCCCATGTCTGCCTTTCCTGCTTTCTGCCCCACATTCACCAACATCTCCCTAACTTCCTCCACTTGGCATTCTTACGCCCTTCTCCTCTAAGGGTAGCACTTTGCCACACAGAGCTGAATGGCAACTATTCAAAAGGATGCAAGAGAAAGTAAAGAGATGCACTCCAGGGTAATAGGAGGGCAGGGACTAAATGTCTTCTAGCTTCTGACAAATTCAGCCATTAAGCGTCAGGCTTCTTCCTTTCGGCACGGAACCCCTTTGAGGTTCAGCGTCCTGGTTTCTTTAAAGTGTGGCAGAGTGCGGAAACAAAAATAGATACCGGCTTTATCTTTCTTCTTTGAGATAGTGCAGCTCTTCACCGCTCCAGCTTTAGAAAAAACCTGAAAAGGAAAAGAAAAAGAATAACACACTAGTCCAGGCTTTCTCAGCCAGGGTTTTCGTGAAATCCTGGGGTTTCTTTATGGCGCTGGAAGGATTTCCTGAATGGGTGGGGGTTTAATTCATAAAAATTAATTCATTTGTTAAACATTTATCAGGGGGTATGACCATTTATGGTCATGTTGACCCGCCCTCTCCTCCCCAAATGGCCAATGATGGGCCTCGGGGGGGTGGGAAAGGGGAGGGGCTCTGGGTGGGCGTGTCCACAGCTCTGCTTCCCAACCATATTCTGCTCGATCGCATCACTTCTGGGGTTTCTCGAGGCCTGAAGAATGTTTCAGGGGTTTCTCAACAGTAAAAAAAGTTGAGAAAGGCTGCAATAGCCTAGGGAAGAGTTTTCTCCGACCCGGTGGTGCTGATTCTGGGCCCTCATTCTGAACTTTTGCCCAGGCCCCAGAAATCTCTAGGTCTCCTGCTGGCCAATGAGAAGGGAAGCAGCCAAGCACTCCTAAGGAATGTGTGCGCACCTCCTTTAGGGTATCTTCAGTGGTGCTGAAGTTGAGGTTCTTGATGAAGAGTGTACATCCGGGAATGCTTTCTTCTTCATCCTCGTCGTCATCTTCCTCTTCCTCCATTCTGGTTTCCTCTGGCTTCGTTTGAGCGTCTCCATCTTCACGGTTCTCTGCAAAGCAAGAGAGAAACATGCAGCCATCACATGGAAATCAGTCCCTCTTTTTTTGTCTAATACTTTTTTTTTAAAAAAAAGAAGAAATTCACAATTGATGCCTAATTTATTTTTCATTTCCACGTGACGTGGATTCCATCAGGTCAAGATCTGTAACACCTTTAAGGCAAAGCCCTACTTTCCTTTCCCTTCATTAGGGTATTGATACAGGGCCAAAACTCATACTGTTCTACAAGAAATGTTTAATGTTAAGCATCTAACTTAAACCTAGAAATATCTGTCAGGATAGCTCTTAGATCGTATCAAGCAGTTAACGTGAGGTCTACGATCTCTCAAGTAAGTTGATTAATAACAACTTTTCTTTTGTATATCTAAATAGGCCTTTTTTAATGTAGTGGAAATGTGGATGGCTCTTAGACTCAGTTTTGGGCAAAAGTTTATATCACTGTGTAGTTAATGTGGGGTCGTATATTTTCAAACGATGATTATATTTTATTTACTGTTTTTTGTATTAATAACTCGTATTGCATCCTATATTTCTATCTTTATGAAAATAAAAAACTTGTATATATATATTTTAAAAAAGATCTGTAACACCTTACAGGGGCAAACCTCCTCCCCCAGCAGACTCCAAGTACAGGGGACAGAATGTCGATCTGTGACAATTGGCATTACGGAACCTCTGTCCGTAACTAATCTCTCTCCTCTGTCTGAAGTATTTGGATTTGCTTCAGTGCAGCTGCAAGGGGACAAGCGCACACAGACACGCAAATACAGACCTAAAATTTCCATTAGGAGTGTGGTATGAAAGTCTGAGCCACAATCCTCCCCCCCACTTCCCCACTCCCAGTTCCACAAAACTTCCCCACCCTCCATGTGCAGCTGAAATGAAATCTATCAAGCTTTCTAATTAAATCTTCAAGAGTTCCATCGTTAGCACGCGTTTGATGCTCTAGCATAAACTGAGTGATCATCTTGGGCTTCAGCCAGCTTGGTGTAGTGGATAGGAGTGTGGACTTCTAATCCGGTGAGTGGGGTTTGATTCCCTGCTCCCCCACATGCAGTCAGCTGGGTGACCTTGGGCTCGCCACAGCGCTGATAAAACTGTTCTGACCAAGCAGTGATATCAGGGCTCTCTCAGCCTCACCCACCCCACAAGGTGTCTGTTGTGGGGAGAGGAAAGGGAAGGTGACTGTAAGCCGCTTTGAGCCTCCTTCGGGTAGAGAAAAGCGGCATATGAGAACCAACTCTTCTTCTTCTTCCAAAGGAGCAGGGAATCTTCACATCTCTCTCAAAGTTATCCTTTCACCTCAACTGCTAAGTAGAGTACTTGAGAGAGTATGAGCAGGGCAATAATTCCCACTTGCTTAGGATGGCACACTTTCTGCCATTTTGGACATCTAAGGAGGAGGGTGAAAGATGCACGCTTGGGTAAGTGGAAGCCATATCTTTCTCAACTCACTTCCTGCAGCTAATAAACCAAACTTCCAGTTTGAAGAGTAGATGCCACAGTAGACCAAGGACAGCTTCTTAAATACTCACAGCATGTGGCTATTACAGTATGTTACCAGAGACCAAAAAAACCCCCATCCCATTTGATTTTGGAAAATCTCCATTCTTGATAGATTCAAGTGGGTGGCTGTGTTGGTCGCAAGTAGCACAACAAAATCAGGGTCCTTAAAGGTGCTATTGGACTCTGATTTTGTTGTGTTCTATTCTTGATAGTGAGCTAGCCCATTGTCAAGGGAGCATAAGAATGATTCGGCATGATGATTTCATTGGTAAGCCTCAGTTGGCCATCGCCTATCAAAGCAGAGCCCTGAAACCAGATAATTGGGTTTGAAATGGGACTGCAAACCATGGTTTAGGCCAGGGGTAGTCAAACTGCGGCCCTCCAGATGTCCATGGACTACAATTCCCATGAGCCCCTGGCAGGGGCTCATGGGAATTGTAGTCCATGGACATCTGGAGAGCCGCTGTTTTGACTACTCCTGGTTTAGGCTAACTAGAGCTTGATATGAGATTTAAGCCTATCAACGCCATTTGCAGCGGCTGCTTTGTCTCTGAAGGTAACCAGGCCACAAGATAGGGGGTGTGGCAAAATGAAAATAAAACAAAAACAAGAGCAGGTTTAAACAGGTCAGCCCATATATTTGGTTGAGTAATCTGACCTGTGGGTAGCACAAACACTGGTTGGCAATAATGCCCTTCCCTTTAACCAAGATAAACTGCATATTATAGAACAGGCCCTTCTACAGAAATACACTTCAAGGGTGGCAAAGGGAAAAAAAGTTTTGCAGCATGCACAAATTAGCACCGTGTTTGCTGGACTCCACGGATTCTCAAGCGGGGGGGGGGGGCAAAAGAAACCAGACTGGAGCAACAGGAAGGGCAGGGACAGGAGGAGGGCCCTCCCCCAACCTGCAGTTTGCACAATAAAAATCAACTACACTGAGCTCTTTTGTAATCAGACATAAGAATTTACTGCTGCTTCCCCTGGGTGCCGGAGGCTGGCAGCAGGGACCCTTATCGGCCGCTAGCAGATTTCTAGGCACTCCAGCGCTTAAAGCCCGTTATCTGGAGGTGAAGGTCTGGGGTGCAGGAAAAAGAAAATTGCTCACTGGCAACAGCACGTAGGAAGGATTGCGGAGTTCACGGGCTCATCCCTCCCCTTTCCCCCTCCCTTCCTTCAAGAACCACACAGACTGGAGGTTTATTTTTGAAAAGAAAAGACAAAGCCCAAGGTGAGCGCACAAGACAAAGAAGGTCATGTCACTAAACCAAGAGCGGTGGGAATTTGCAGCCTGACTTGACATTAAAAGACAGACACGCCATGCAGCTACCAACAAGTTCCTGGGCACAGGACTTTCTACACCCCGGTACCAGAAATTTATTTTGGCAGAAGAACAAAATTGAGCTATAGGACTTTTGGGGTGTAAAGCGCTGGCCCTGCACTATGAGCCACTGAGCAGCCTCCACGAATATGGGAATCTAGTTCGCTTCTCCCAAAATCACGCAGCGGTGAGTTCCACAGGAGAACAAACAACTGGCAACAGCTTTTCAGAGTCTTGGGTACCAAGTCCTTTTAACTGAGCCTTAGCAAAGAAGAGACCCTGCCACCAAGTCACAGTCCCATAAAAACACAATTCTCCCACCTTTCTCCTAAGAAAGCTTGTTAAGTCCCACTGCTCTTCTATGTGCCCAGTCTGGCCTCCTCCTTCTTCAAGCCACAGACGCAAGCGGTTTTAATCTCTCCAAGGCCATGGCCAGTTTCCAGAAACCAAAGAGCAGGGACAGGAAGCAGTCTATCTACCTATCATATTTTGATCTGGGACACCAGCAGACTTTAAGGATATCCTCATATTCTTTGGGGAAAGCCAGGGAAGATGCCTGTATCTGCCAGTCTCCCCCAGAGTTTCCCAAGGAGAGCAGTGTCTGTTTGCCACAAACGGATATCCATGGTTACAACCTAAAGGTTCATTTTTCAGAGTTGGTGCTGTAGATGCCATTTTTAATTCATGTTCCCTGGGGAACCACCCTGAGCTGCAAGGGAGGGCAGTATAAAAATGTAATACATTATAATAAAATAATTTTAAATTCCCAGTACATACCAGTTCCCAGTTGTGCCTCGCCTTCCTTCTCGCCTCCTGAAGTCTCAGGTTGCTTCTTTCCTGGACCAGAAAAGACACCCATCGGGGCCCATTCCAGGTACAGGGGAACATGCCGGAACTGAAACAGGGAGAATTTCACTGCAGTGCAAGAGCACCAAAGAATCAGCCAGAAAACTAAAAGGCAATTTTACACAATTGGGCTCCTGCTGCTGTTTTAGATCTTCCATACATCTGTGGTGGGGTCACTGGAACCAAATATTTTTTTTATTTTTAGCTCCCTGGTAAAATCAGTGGGAAGAAAAGAAGAGCTTCGTGTATGAAGGCTCAAAAATAACCTTAATGGAGTGAGAACAGTGATATGAAAACCAGGAATAATGTAGGCAAAGAAGTTAATTCAAGGATGTGCGAAGGCCTTGAGATACAAATGGAGGAAAATGCTTACTAGCAGAGCAGAATAAAAAGAAACGAAAAAAACAAGGATCAGGCCTGTGACCTCGTAGGATGTAGCATTCAGGTGATTATATACATTTCAAATACTACCCCCTCCATGGCTGCACCTCCATGCTGTAAATAAGCATTCTTAATACCATTTCATAATTGTTCATGTTACATTTGAGTTGTTGAAGAAGAAGAGTTGTTTTTATGCCCTGCTTTTCACTGCCCAAATGAATCTCCAAGCAGCTTACAACCGCCTTCTCTTCCTCTCCCCACAACAGACTCCCTGTGAGGTAGGTCAAGCTGAGAGATCTCCAAAAGGACTGCTCCGTGAGACATCCCTAAGAGAACAGTGACTGGCCAAGGTCACCCAGTTGGCTGCATGTGAAAATGTGGAAACCTGACTTGCCACCACTCTTAACCACTACATCAGAGGTAGCCAAACTGTGGCTCACCAGTTATCCATGGACTACAATTCCCATGAGCCCCCGTTGGGCCATGGTGGCAGGGGCTCATAGGAACTATAGTCCATGGACATCTGAAGAAACTGTTTGGCCTACCCCTGCACTACACCAAGCTGACTCTTTGCCAAATATATTTTAGAAACTGGGGGAGGGAGCGTTGACCCCAATATCTGGTGTGGTGGATATTCTAAGCACTGGAGGCTTAGCATAGCATCCAGAGATTCAACCTCCATAACTCCTCTGTGGATAATTCATGAGCATGCCCCTCTATGGCAAAAAAAAATCCAAAAACCAATCACTGGAAAGGCACTACTGCTCATCAGAGAAATTTCCCACGCTTGGTTTCTCTGACTGTTCCATGTATACCCATCGCCCACCTTGAATCTCAGTAAAGAAGGTGAAATAAAAATAAATAAATTGGAACTTTGCGCATCTTCCAGGTCGTTGCAAGGTGACTTCCCAGGCAGGCAGTTGAAAAGGCACGACTGCTTAAGAGCCTCTTGTGGCGCAGAGTGGTAAGGCAGCAGAAATGCTGTCTGAAGCTGTCTGCCCATGAGGCTGGGAGTTCGATCCCAGCAGCCGGCTCAAGGTTGACTCAGCCTTCCATCCTTCCGAGGTCGGTAAAATGAGTACCCAGCTTGCTGGGGGGTAAACAGTAACGACTGGGGAAGGCACTGGCAAACCACCCCGTATTGAGTCTGCCATGAAAACGCTAGAGGGCGTCACCCCAAGGGTCAGACATGACTCGGTGCTTGCACAGGGGATACCTTTACATATTCCTCTTTTGTAACGTGAACACAGCCCTGCTGGATCAAACCAAAGCTGAGCATTCCGTTTCACCCTCTGAGCAGCCAGACAGCACCAGGAAGCACAACAATAACGTACCAAGGGGCCCCTCCCCTTCCCACACCTCCAGGCCCATTTTGGGAGGGAGGGGATAGGTCGACATGACCATATATGGTAATATCGCCCAATAAATGTTTATCAATTTTTAAAAGATATTAAAAATTAATTCCCACCCATTCAGGAAACCCTTCCAGGGCTGTCAAGGAACCCTGGAGTTTTATGAAACGCTGGTTGAGAAACCTTGATCTAACATAACTCTCAAGCTTTCTACGATCTCGGGCAGAGAAAGGCATTTCTTAAAACCTTTCCCTGAGGCCCTTTTCACTGCATATGCTAATTTATGAACTTAGAAGAGGTATAGAGGATGGAGCAGAGTTGTTCTCGCCTTGGAGAGACCAGAACCAGAACCAATGGGATGAAATTAATTCAAAAGAAATTCTGTCTAAACATCAGGAAGAAGTTCCTGACAGTCAGAGTGGTTCCTCAGTGGAACAGGCTTCCTCGGGACGTGGTGGGTTCTCCATTTTTGGAGATTTTTAACAGAGGCTAGATAGCCATCTCACAGAGAGGCTGATTCTGTGAAGGCTTAAGGGGGTGGCAGGTTACAGTGGATGAGCGATAGGGTTGTGAATGTCCTACATAGTGCAGGGGGTTAGACTAGATGACCCAGGAGGTCCCTTCCAACTTTATGATTCTATGAGGTGCTCATGGAAATGGGCACAGTTTGGTGCCTCTGCACTAGGGATGCCAGTCCCCAGGTGGGATCTGGGGATCCCCTGAAATTCTAGCTCATCTCCAGGTGACAGAGAGCAGTTCCGTGGAGAAAATGGCTGTTTTTGAAGATGAGGTCCATAGCATTCTATTCCATGCAGGTCCCTCCCCGCCCCAAATCCAATCCACTCCCAGCTCCACTCCCAAAGTCTCCAGGTACTTCCTGACCCGGAGCGAGCAACCCTACTCTGCAGGGCAACAATGCTCCCACCTTACCTTGGAATATGCTAGCTTGGTGAAAGCTCGCTTGGCTTCTGTGGGCTCCAGGAATTCCACTAGAGCAGTCACCCCCCCTTCCGGGAGCAGCACCCTTCCAAGACTCCCGTAAGCCCCAAAAGATTCCTCCAGTTCTGCTTCCTTGGTGCCAGCAGGCAGGTTCTTCACCAGAATGACAGTTTTGCTCCGCTCCCCAGCAGCCTAACAGAATGCGATGGGAGAAAGAGGGAGAGAATATTTAGAAGTGATCCAAGAATTCTTTATGGGTCAATCTAACATGCTACAGTTACTGAGTACAATTACTTGAATACAGGCTAGCCTGGTTCTATCAGACCCTGGCTACCCTGAGGTAAGAGCCTCTTGCGGCGCAGAGTGGTAAGGCAGCAGACATGCAGTCTGAAAGCTCTGCCCATGAGGCTGGGAGTTCGATCCCAGCAGCCGGCTCAAGGTTGACTCAGCCTTCCATCCTTCCGAGGTCGGAAAAAGGAGTACCCAGCTTGCTGGGGGGTAAACGGTCATGACTGGGGAAGGCACTGGCAAACCACCCCGTATTGAGTCTGCCTGTCATGAAAACGCTAGAGGGCGTCACCCCAAGGGTCAGACATGACTCGGTGCTTGCACAGGGGATGCCTTTACCATACCCTGAGGAGTATGGGGGCTATTGTTAAATTCTTCTTCTCAAAAGGAAGCTGCTTGGTTGACCCTGCCATTAAATTATTTGGAAGCAAAGTAATATCTTCCATATTATATGGTTGCTACTTCAAAAGAAGTCCAGCAGAAAGCATATGCAGGCTGATAACCTGAGAGACACTGTGGTGCAATGGTTAAGAGCAGCAGCTTCTAGTCTGGTGAGTTGGGGGTGATTCCCCGCTCCTCCTCCACTTGCAGCCAGATGGGTGACCTTGGGCTCCTCTTGGCCCTGAGAAAGCTGTTTTGATCAACCAGTGATATCAGGGCTCTCTCAGCCTCACGCCCCTCACAGGGTGAGGAAGGGAAGGCAATTGGAAGCCACTTTGTGACTCCATTAGGCAAAGCGGAGTATAAAAACAACCTCCTCCTCTCCTCCTCCTTCTTCAGCCACATCTTAATCAAAGTGACTTATCATCTGTATGGATGGCAACAAAGCCCACACTCCTCACCTGACTGAAAGAATCCAGACTGACTCCGTTGTCTAGCAGGAACTGGCGGACGTTCTGTACGAGCTCCGTTTCCCCCAGAGCCACCCTCACGGCCACGCTGCCCTTGCCCTCCTGTCAGGGGAGAAGAAAAGATCATTAAGAGCAACTCCAGGTGAGCTGTGCTCTCTAGACCCTGTGGCTTCCTAGTACCTGGATGCTGAGGAGATGCAACAGCTGAACTCCTAAAAGTCTGTAAAGCAAAAGTGTCCAGGCTCAGTTCCCAGCATCCCCAGTTCAAAAGATCTCAGGCAGCAGAGCTGGGAAAGATTTTTCCTGCACAAATCCCATTCTTAGCTCTTTTTTGTTCTAAAGCACACAAAACTCAGCAATATGGACCAATGGCCTCACTTTGCATAAGCTACAGTCATAAGGAAACAGGCAACTTGCTTCAACTTCCCAGTTTTGAAAACAGCAGAGATTTTTGGCACTGCAGGTAACACACGTGGCTGTGTCTTACAGGGGCTCCAATATTGTTTAAAGGACCCTGATCTCACTAGGCAGAGAGTTCCACCAGGCCAGGGCCGCAGCTGAAAAAGCCTTGGCCAAGGCCAGTTTTACCTCTTTGGGGCTGGTGACCCTAAGCGAGTTTTGGTTGCTCAATCTTAACCCCCTTGGGGTTAAGTGGAAGAGGATAGATACAGGGGTCCCACATCATTTAAAAAATCAGAACCTTGAGCCTCAGTAAAAATCAGAACCTTGAGCCTGAGACTTTCCACAATCTGGAGCCAATGCAGTTGGGAGAGCACAGGTGTAATATGGACTCCCCATTGGGTCATAGAATCATAGAATAATAGAGTTGGAAGGGACCTCCTGGGTCGTCTAGTCCAACCCCCTGCAGTATGCAGGACACTCACAACTCTATTGCTTATCCACTGTAACTTGCCACCCCCTTAAGACTTCACAGATGATGAAGGCATGGCTGGGTAGGGCTTTCTCCCAGTAAGGAGGCAAGTTTCTGTATTTTGGCCCAGTTGGGCAGGCTCAAGGACAGCCCTGAGTAAAGCCCTGGCCCCTCCCATTTGTCCATTTCCCCCATTGCAGGAATCTTCGCATCACGCAAAGGTTGGAGCATCCTTTCCGTTTGCAGAAATGTTGCAAAACCATCGTGCCGACTCACGTGATCCAGCACTTGGCTCTTGGTGGCGTTGTATTTTTGCGCAACGGCATCTGCCACAGCGTTCGTCCCCATGAACAGCGTGTTCCAATTGTGAGAACTAGTCCAGAGGAGAAGAAAGAAGGGGAATTTCTACATTGGTGTGTATCATGAGAGATGGAAAGCCACCGTTCAACTCTCACTGGGAAGCCCCCAGCAAACAGCTGATGCTCAGATGCAGCCTTCTGTCTGCACTACGACAGGGGTAGTCAACCTGTGGTCCCCCAGATGTTCATGGACTACAATTCCCATGAGCCCCCTGCCAGCGTTTTCTGGCAGGGGCTCATGGGAATTGTAGTCCATGAACATCTGGAGGACCACAGGTTGACTACCCCTGCACTACGGGGCTGATAATACTGGTCTACATTACATGGTTCCTGTGCCTTCTCAAAAAGCTACATACATCACAAGTTGATCATCACTATGATCCTCATTGCCCTTAACAATCTCAACAGACAGACCGGAAGGACAGCTACTCTGGAGGGGGCGGTCTGGCACTTTGGGTCCCATCTTGGAGATGAACCTCCAAGATCCTGGAGGAAAAGTCAGAGTTGCCACCCATCATCTACACATCTATCTGGAAATGTGAAACCTGCGGGGGAGGGGGGGCAAAAAGGGGGAACAATGGTTCAAAACATATTTATTGGTAAGTTAGGGAACCCACAAGAGGTGTGTGTGGGGGGGGGCACTGTGGAGTATGTTCTTGATCTACACCCTTCCAAATGCACATCAGCTTTCCTGGGGAAGGAGAGAGGGAAATAAGTCCCTTCCCCTTTGCCTAATACAAACCTGGAACTGCTGGCTTTATCCTTGGCCTCCTTTTGCTTCTTGTAGGAAGAGGGTCCTACTGCGTCTGAATTCTCCCCTTCCTCCTTCTTGATAGTGGAGGGCAAGACATGCAACATCCGGCCCTACGAGGCAAGAAGAACCCCGGATTCACCACTGAAAACTGCAAGCAACGCAAAGGACATGAGAACACCTGAGACCTTTTGAGCTTGAAGGCAAAGGGAAGGACAATCCGGCCTCAGCAGCCATCCCCAGGAGTAGGAGCTATTGAGAAGTTGCTCCATTTTCTTCCAGGCAAGAAAAGGTCATCCTGGTTCCAGCTGGATGAAAATGCCTGGTAATGCATTCTTCTCAGAATTGTCAAACTGATCTCCCTTCCTACTCCCCTCCCATTCTGTGTTTTTGTCTTCTGGCTTATAAACCTGAGGACAGGGAGTGAGTCCCTTGGGTTTACACATAACAACTCATGCCATAGCACTGCATTGAATTTTAGCGGTCTGAAGCTGCTTTAAGTAGACCAAATTTTGTCTGATGGAAATACCTATAAATATCAGCCCCCTCAATTAATCCCTCAAATTTAGATCCTACTTCCAGACCGACAACCTCTAAGTCCCTTTTTACTAAAAAAAAAAGGAAAGCAAAGCAAGTTTCTAGTCCTTTTGATGAGGAAAGATATGACTGAAACTCTGTGAAAGGTGCTTACAGAAGTCTCAAAAGTGGGTTAGGGGATACTAAGTTTTCCAACAATTAGGGGAAAATATGTAAATCGCTCAGTTTGCATGATTTAGTTGTGTTATTGTTGTTTTTTAAGGTAGAGTACACAAAACACTGCTTTCCCCTCCCATTGACAGTGTGAGTTTTCCCATCTTAGACGATCAGCCGTACCTGGAAAACCTGCCCATCCACGTCCGCAAAGGCCTTAACAGCATGCTCAGGGAACATGTAGGTGACAAAAGCAAATCCTTTTGGCTTCTTGGTCAGACTGTCAATGGGGAAGTGGATCTCAGAGAGTGGCCCTGCGGAGAAACACATTTATCTTATGGGAAAAGCCGTCATGCTCAGAATGCAAACACGCAGGGCAGCCGAAAAGGAAGTTCTCAAGTTAGGCCTGAGAAAATGAACAAAAGCAGCCCTGCGGGGTAGCAGCAACTCAGATGCCCCCCCAAAATCCCACAGTAGCAGTGTCTGCCCTCCCCAGCATCTTGTATTAACAAGTATACTGTCTCTAAGCAAGGAGGCTTCATTGATCTTTTCAGGCTAACTGATCACCAAACAAAAAAAACAAAAAAACGAGCTGGAATCAGTTAGGACCTGAAACATTGGATGACTGTGCAAATTCAGTAATAAACTGGGCAACCGATAACAAAAATATATGAACATTTATTGTGCACAGCTTTTTAAACAAAATCTTTAAGGTTAAAAGCACAAAGTCCATAGGCTATTATTCAAAAATTATCATATGGGCTGGACAATCTTAGGTCTTAGAGCTTCTTAGACCTGACACGTTTCAGTCCTCACTGGGTCTTCTCTTGGAGCCCCTCCAATAAAATATTCAATTAATTAAACATTTAATTAAAAGATTTATTCTTCAATGTGCTACCCTTATGGAAGCCCTCTCCCAGCCTGAGTGTATTCTCATGTATCTCATGGAATGTCCAAGAGAAAAATCTGGATGCATTTTAGTAGTGTGGGAGTCTCTTGGTTCATATTGTTTATCACTTGATTGTCTCCATTATTACATCACATGAGTGCATTTAAATATTAGGCCACTGAAGAAGACCCCACAAGAGGGGCTGAAACACATTTTGGGTTTTCTGGTTTCTTGTCATTTATCCATGAGTCGAAATGTTTTGGGCTTGTGCAATAGTGCGCGATATACGTTGATGTTCTAAAGTTTTATATGACATGTATTGAAATAAATATTTGCATTTTAACATTTTAATAAAAACTTTGCTGCAGCTCAACCTTTCAGGTTCCTAGCTTATGTAGACAGGTTGGGTTACTTGGTTCCCTCTTTTGTTGTTTCATTGTCTATCTGAGCAACCAAATCTGCCTTTCACACAAATTCAGGCTCCTTTAAGTATCTTGTATCAGAGACGGCCAGAAAGTATCCAAGTGCAGAACGGAGCCTGAAAGCTCCATTGAAGCCAAAATCCCTCCAACATGCTTCCTTGGCTTCTACGAGGGCTAATGCTCTTCTTTGTTCCCAGGAGCCATACAAATGTCACTGCAGAAATTATTAGTCCTTCCGTAGAAGGAAAAGAGCAGAGTAAATCTAGGGAAACAACATACCATATTTGGAAAATATTCCTTCCAAGTCTTCTTCAGTGCTAGTGTACGGAAGGTTTCTCACAAACAGTCTTCCTGATTCTGACAGATCTTCTTCTTCCTCGTTGTCCTTCTTTGTCCTTTGCCATACCTGGGCCTGGCTCTTTGAGGACACTTTCATCTTTGTACTGCTCTGTTCAGGAAACACCTCAATGTACCTTCCACCTGTCCGAGAGAGCACAGGGGAGAGAAAACAGCGCTGGGAGGCTGCTGTTTATTTCCTGGGGCTGCAACAATCTTGTGAAGTAGGATTATGAAGAAGGGGAGACTAACTGGCTTTAAATTATCCAATCTGCTGAGTTTCATGGTAAAGGTGGGGTCTGAATCTAGGTCTCTCCAATCCTAGTTTAACACTCTACTATACCACATAGTCTGCTAAACCCTTTCAAACCTGTTCAACGTTTGCCAGAAATAGCAGAGAAACCTTAAACTGCTGTGGATGTGACGTCCCTCATGTGATGTCCCCCATGTAACCTCCCCCAATCCTCTATCTTGAGTCACAAATTCAGAATGCCACTTAGAAGAAAGGTTGGGTTTTTGTACCCCACTTCCTACTACCTGAAGGAGTTTCAAAGCTGCTGACAATCATCTATCCTTCATCTCCCCTCAAAAAACACCCTGTGTGGTAGGTGGGGCTGAGAGAGAACTGTGACTGGCCCAAAGTCACCCAGAGGAAGGTAGGCAGTCAACCTCCTCTCACAATATGACGGTTTAAACTTCCCTCAGGAAGATATGCCACCTGCTTGGGACATCACGGGTGATGATCAAAGCCCTCTGCCGACCCTATGGCAGGCATACCGTTACAGGGGAAAGATCTCTTTTGCCGCCATGCTGTTTTAGTGATGTTTTGTAATGTTAATGGGGTTTTAATAGGGTTTTTATTAATGTGAGGTTTTATATGTTGTAACACACCATGAGATGGTGTCCCGAGAGTGGCAGGTAAGAAATTTAATAAAGAATAAATAATAATAAAAGTCCTTGTGGTTTCCCAAATACTATCCATACCGTTCTTTATCATAAGCATCCCCCTCCCCAGGAGGGTAGGATGGAATGTTTCTCATTGGCCAAACAACTCCCCTGCCCTCGACAAACCCCCAAAGCTTCAAATACCAACATCATAACTGGACAATGTGCCTCTTTTAAAATCAGTTTGCTCCGACAAGACCACACAAGTACCAGTTTGTTCTATGCAAACACCCACACACACAAATAAAAACCAGATTTTCATCTAAAAGAGCCATTCTGAGTTCAGAAGAATCTGTTTACGGATTTCTAAAGTCATATTATAAAGAAAGAAGAAGGCTAAAGCAACGTGAGAGAGTCAAAGAGGCGTTTTCCGCATTATGTGGTGGTGAATTTAGGTGCATCAATGAACACATGCTCCCTCAAGAAGTCACAGCCAATCCCAGACTCTTGAGAAGCATTGCTGTACGGCACACATGTTTACACACAGACATTTCCTGCACTCACTGGGTACATGCTCAGGACATCTTACATAGATAATCCCTCCTCCACAACAGTAAAGCACAGACAGTTTCAAAGACTACAGAGTTACAAAGATTCTCCTGCTGCCTCTTTCAACATAGTGACATACCCATGTATTCGTGATTTCGTTTCAAGGCTTTCTGAACTTCTTCATCGCTATGGAGGTCCACAAAGACATAACCTGAAAGGAAATCAGGGACACCAAGTAAGAGCCAGGCAGGCCATGGAACATTAAATCAGGCATACATCAAAGGGCAAAGTAACAATGGAAACCATTTCCTCCCATACGAACATCTATTCAATTTCATTGTGTAGGGTTCAAAAAGATGACCCTGAGTGAGGGGAGAACATAGAAATTTATACAATTATAGAAAGACATTTATACAATTGGAGAAAGTGGAAAGAGAGAACTTGTTATGACTCTCCCGTAATACCAAAATCACAGGGGATGAGCAGGAAATTCAGGACACTGAGAAGAAAGTGCACTTTTGCAGAATGCCTCATTAGCTTGGGGAGCTCACTAACACTAGTTCAGAACAAATTTACAAGATAAAAACACAGAGACAAGTTCCATGTAGGACTGTTGCCCATTATGGCTCAATGTAGTTTGCTAGATGTTCAGATGGCAGGTGAGTGCTAAATGTGGTATGCTAGATGGCAAAAACAAGGGAAGGCTTCTGCATTCAGGTCCTGCTTTAGTATATGAGCAGACAGTATGATGTGGTGGTAAAGAAGGCAAATGCAGCCCTGGGCTGTATCACCAGAGGCATCACATCAAAAACACAAGGTGTGATAGTCCTCTTGCATACCATATTGGTCAGACCACACCTGGAATCCTGTGTGCAGTTCTGGAGGGCTCACTTCAAAAAGGACATGGACAAAATGGAGAGGGTACAGAGAAGAGAGACAAGGATGATCCAGGGAGGTGGAGAGGGGACAGGATGGCTGTAGTCACTTGGAGGAGGGCAGGGAGCAGTTCCTGTTGACAGCAGAACACGTCTAAACACCCCTCCCCATGCCATAGCCAGATTTACCTGTCTTGTTCCCGTGGGCATTTCTTGCAATCCTGATTGCCACCGGCCGAAGAGGCAGGAGGAACTCCCTCACATTTTGCTGTGAACAGCAGAACATCAAGA
This sequence comes from Paroedura picta, assembly GCF_049243985.1. Classification (NCBI taxonomy): domain Eukaryota; kingdom Metazoa; phylum Chordata; class Lepidosauria; order Squamata; family Gekkonidae; genus Paroedura; species Paroedura picta. The sequence goes on along the minus strand of NC_135381.1, from coordinate 11,988,856 downwards.
CAGTTAGCCTGAGAAGTGTCCAGGAGTCTATCTTCCAGTCCACCCCAAGACAGTCTTTCTGGTAGCACAGATGCAAAGGGTAAGATTCCAGGTAAGATGCCAGTGTTTGCTGGCAGGGCTCATGGGAATTGTAGTCCATGGACATCTGGAGGACCACAGGTTGACTACCCCTGCCCTAGGTGACCCTCCATCCACGGCTGAAGAAAACCTATTCACCATCAGGAGCTTAAAGATGACTTGGGCAAGAACTGATGGACACTGGAGGCCTGGTCCAGTGAACCTGTCTTCAGAAGTGGTGTCCACGGAGAGACTCCTTTTGGAATGCCCTCCCACACAGGGGATGGCCACTCAAGAGCTATGCTTCCACCACTTAGGCATCAAGGGCTTTTGTACCCAGCACAGACATATGCGTTATCTAAGTCCTGGATCAGCGACCGCAGAAGGCACTTACCTCCGTGACGTTGAATGGAGCACCACGCAGTTTCACTGTGTATGGCGTAGTAGGCTCATTGGCACTTAGGGTTTTGCCCTGTGGAAATAGGTGTGGTGAGTCACTCAAAAAGCTTGAGAAATTCTTTCACTGTCTCAAAGCAGCTTACAATCGCCTTCTCTTCCTCTCCCCACAACAGATACCCTGTGAGGGAGGTAGGGCTGAGAGAGCCCTGATAGGACTGCTTTGTGAGAACAGCACTATCAGGACTGTGACAAGCCCAAGGTCACCCAGCTGTCTCCATGTGGAGGAGTGGGGAATCAAACCCGGCTGGACAGATTAGAAGCCTAGATGGACTAGATGGCCTCTCTTAACCACTACACCACACTGACTCACTATGTCATGCTAGTGAGCTGTATGTCAGAAGTGAGATTCAAACGGGATGCATTACAGGTGCATATAGGGCCTTAGTGCAGTTGCATTTGGGTGCACCTTCAGAATGGAAAAGTTCAACAAACCAAAACCACAATCTTAAACTCTGCATGACCCTCTCCAGGCTTAGGCTGCTGCATACCTGGGCCGTGTCTTTTAATTTCTTCTTCCCTACTTCCTGGCCTTCGGCCTTTTCTTCCTGGATATCCTTTGCAGCAAGGCCAGAATTGGCAGCTTTCTTGGGCCTAAGCAGCTCCTCCTCCTCCTGATCCTTCTCCTCTCCAGACTCGGCACTGTCTGCATCCTCCTCCTCCCCGCTCTCCTCTTCTGATGAAGGCATCATGATGCTGTGGTCATCCTTCACCACTTTAGACTTCAGGTAATCCATGTCTGAGAGCTCTTCGCGGGCTGCTACCTTTCCTTTGGAGCTCTTCTTCTCTGCATGTTGGGAAAAGAACAGGCAATCTCTAGCTATGCAGGATCCTTTTTTGAGGGCTAGAAGATATAACCCAAAAGCTTGCAGGAGACCAAACAAGGACTTGGCTCTAACAAGGAATGGAAAGAACACACCCACGGCCACACAACTGGGCAGTGACAGAGCAAAAAAGTGGGGATTCTCCAATGTCTCACTGCCTCCAAAATAACATTAGTAAAAGCAGAGGGGAAGCAGCACACAGATGCAGAAAGCATAAGATGCTCAGGGTCCCATATAATGGAGGGTGGGGTGGAATGAGGACCAGATTAATGGAGGAGAGATCCATCGGTAGCTACTAGCCCCAAGGGCTAAGGGGTACTTCCACAACCAGAGGTGGCAAACCTCTGGAATCCAGTGCTGTGGGGAATCCAGGCCTGTTTGTTGGCCCTCCAGGACAACTAGATGACCACTGTATGAAACAGAACACCAGCCCAGAGTGTACCTGTTATGTTTTTATGAAGGCCTGCCAGTTATGCAGACATGAAGAGCTGCCCAAAGGGATATGCTCCACGCACTTAAAATATCCAAAGTGCAGCAATCATTATACAGATTATGAAAATGTGCTTCATTCTTACCAACGTTTAATTTTTCAGACAGTGCTGGGGAACAACGTAGAATTCTGCAGAGCGCTGAAGTCCTTCCCTCCTGTCCCATCAATAAAATCTTACTCAGGTTGCAATCATATGCAGAGTTATCTGGGAGGAAGGCCCAATAACTTGCTCCTGGGTAAATATGCATGGGGCTGTCATGCTATTCCTCTTGCATTGATTTTACCAAGTTCTCCCATATGCTATTAACATAGACAATATTGAGTCAAGAGTAGTTCAGCCATGGAATCACTGGTGTTCTTCAAGCAGGGGCTGGGCAGATACTTATCATGGATGCTTTAGGCTGATCCTGCATTGAGCAGAAGGCTGGACTAGATGGTCTGTCTGGCCCTTTCCAACTCTATGATTTCAATGATTCTATAAGCAGTGACTGGACAGAGACTTATCCTGGATGCTTTAGGCTGATCCTGCATTGAGCAGGGGGTGGGACTAGATGGCCTGGATGGCCCATTCCAACTCGATTCTATGATTCTAACTTAATGTACCATAGTTTCATGCAACATAAGACATTTCTGTAGGTCTAGTTTTTAGAACTTCAGGAAATAGACGTCTTTTCCAGTTCACCTGAGCTTCACATTTTCTGCATCATCACCAAGATGTTGTCCCTTCACAACCATGTCTGTCTTACCCAATATTAACTGTGAGGGCCCTGTGTCAAAGAGCATAAACAGAAGCATTAATTCCCCCCCTCCTGTTCCGTCCAGTGAGATACTGATTTTCCTGCCTCCTCCATCAATACAAGTATCAGAAAATCTACCACTTACTTTGGGTAGTTTCAACATCTTGTTCCTCCAGTCCAAACTCAGCTTCCTCTTCGCTGAGGCTTTCGGACTCATCGGAATCAAAGTTCAAATAATCATCCGTCGGCTTCACTTTGCTTTTCTTGGGCTCCTCCTGTTTCGTGTCATTGGACCAAGTGGCCACCTTGGACCGTTTCTGATGCACTGCAAGAAAATCTTGAAATTCTTCATCTCCTTCCAGCTGTCATGGGGAAAGAAATGATAGAGAGAACATCAAGACATGTTGCAAATTCGTGGCTGCTCACTAGAAGAGCATATGTTCTTCACACAAAAAAAAGCTCAGGTTTGATCCTTGGCAATTCTGATTAACACAAGATCTTAGGTGAAAGGCTGAAAAAGGCACATGGCCAGAAGCTCTCATGACTTCCAAGATGGAGACAGCATTCCAAAAAGGTTTTGAGGCCAAGTGCAGGCAGATTAAGAATCTGGGCATGCTGCTTGTCCATGAACAAATCATATGCCGTGGATTGTTTTTCAAGGCACAAACCTATTTCGTATTTGCAAAGCAGGAAAACACATCCCAAGGAGGTTAGATAGTTCAGGCCCTGTATGTTCTCCTTTGGAGCTATTCAGAAAACCCACAGAAAAGGGAAGGAAACCATAGGAAGGCTGCACACTTTCAACAATCTTAAATCCCCAGTTCCTACTAATCATTACGCTTATTCAGCACTGCACCTTTCCAAACCAGACACCCTTTTGCCCTTTGGGATAATTTTCACTCTTCTTGGAAAAGACCTAGACTTGCCTCTTCTAACTGTCCTGTTACCGTCGTCTTCTTTTTGCCCTAAAAATAGAAAAGAAAAAAAGAAATGTCCACTTGCAGGAAGATGACAGGTGAACGCAGATTAACTCTGTGTCCGAGAACTTAAGAAAACAAGGGACACGGTAAATTAAAAAAACAGAATGTGAGGGGTATTTGTTACAAAAAAGGAAAAGCTATATTATTCTTACCCGATTTACTTCTGTATGACCTGCAGTCTTTGTGAGATTCTTGGGAGTTTCTTTCAACCCTGGAGACTTTGCGGAGTGTTTGCTCCAAGCTCTAGGTTTCAGTGGGTCCCCAAAAGACTTACAGAATTCAACCTGCAAAGAAATCAGAGTTGGGACTGTACTGCTACTGATAATGGTGCTTTTGAGAACTTCGCAGACCTAGATAGCTCAGGCTACAGCCCAAATTCTGCCCAAATTCATCAGATCTCGGAAACTAATCCGGATCAGCGCTGGTCAATATTTGGATAAGAGACTATGGGAAACCACCTCTGAATGTCTCTTACCTTGAACACCTACAGGATTGCCAAACCTAAAGCTCACATGAATAAAAGACAGAACAAATTTCGAGACCAGTGGCACCTTTAAGACCAGCAACATTTAATTCAAGGTATAAGCATTCATGTGCAGGGACACTTCTTGAGATACTTTATTCAGTGCTTCTCAGAAGCAATAGAAGAAACTTTAAGTCCAGGAGCACCTTTAAGCTTTTGTGGTCCTGCATGATTCTTTTGTGTGTAAGCACACAACTTCCAATTGTATCTGAAGAAGGGTGCATGCACATGAAATCTTATACCTTGAATAAAACTTGGTTGGATGTAAAGGTACCACTAGCCTCAAACTTTGTCCTGCTGCTTCAGACCAACCTGAATATAAATAACAGGAAAGCAATGTCTATGTTAGCACAATGAATGAAGCACATACAAAAACACAGATTAGGCACCAATGAACAACAGGAAATAGATTAGCAGTTCTCCTGCCTACCATCTGAAAAATTAGTAAATGCACCCACTTTTCTCCAGAATGCCTAATAATGTCATATGTTATAAACTGACTCCTTTAAGCAGATTTTCATTATTACACTTGTCACTAAGGATAGATTCAAATGAGTAGCCGTATTGGTCTGAAGTAGCACAATAAAATCAGAGTCGGGTAGTACCTTTAAGACCAACAAAGATTTATTCAAGGTGCAAGCCTTCGAGTGCAAGCACTCTTCGTCAGACTAAGAACTGCCCATCATAACAGTAGGAATATATAAGCAAAAGCTAATTCTGTTACATTAGTAAACTGTGTCACAGCATCCACACACAGCCACATAATTCCCTTGTTTGAATAAATCTTTGTTGGTCTTAAAGGTGCTACTGGACTTGTCACTAAAAATGTCTTCCCACTTTCTCTTGCCTGCCACCAGGCACTCCATACAAATCAAAAGAAAAATAAAATATTTCACTAGACACGTTAAAGTTCCAGTATTGCAAGAAAAGTTTTCAAAAGCGTTCTTTAATCAAATGTCTCCATACCTTGTACAAGTTTATAAACTCCTATCATGTTCCTTTATAATCTCTGCTCCAACCTCCACATAGCAATTATAAACACAGGATAGCCAGTAATAAATAGGCAGAAATCTGGAATATGTTTTCTCAGATGGCTCATACTAGGATTGGTAACCTCCTGGTGACACCTGGAATTACAATTGATCTCCATAACAGAGATTAGTCCCCTGGAGAAAATGACTACTATGGAGGGTAGACTCTGTGACACCACATCCCCACTAAGCACCCTGCCCTCAAACATCTAGGAATTTTGCAACACACTCCTACTCACAGCAACAGCCGCGCTTTACCTGACAAAGAACAATCAGCCTATCAGCAAAGTCTAAAACATTCCCATTCCTGAAATGGACATAATAAAGGCATTACAATACACTCACCGTGACTCTGGCAGTGTCTATGAAGCTTTTATGGAAATGTGCCAGTGCTGCTTTGGCCTCATCTTCAGATCTGAACCCAATAAAGCCAAATTTGCGGAACTTGCCATCTTTTGTAAATTTCAAGCTGCAATCAGTCAGTGTTCCAAAGGCAGCAAAGAGATTCCGGAAGCGGTCTTCCTTCATCTGGGAGTGAGGGGGGAAACGTGGATTCATTCAGACAGTGTCAAAAGCCCAACACGAATTTTGCAAGGTAATACAACTTGTAACATGAATAACCCTGAGAGCTCAGCAGGGAAGAGAACCCCTCCCTCCAGCTTCTCCTAAGGTAGTGGTTCTCAAGCTAGGGGTTGGGGCCCATTTCAGAGGGGTCACAGCAGGGCAAGCAGCTTGGCTGGGAGGGGGGTGCCATCAACACAACAGCCTTGTGGGGTAGATGGAGACAAAGTGTTTGTCTGTCTGGAGCAGCGGAAAAGAGAGAGATCAGCATGGTGGGACAAGAGGCAGAACTGAACTGAGAAACCCTGAGGGAAAAAAAACAACAATGTATATACCATCATGAACCATGGAGGTTCACGCCACTGGTCAGTTTTGGTTTAACTTCTGTGAAAGAACAATTGCATATGGTTGGGGGTCACCACAACATGAGGAACTGTACTAAAGGGTCGCAGCATTAGGAAGGTTGAGAACCCCTGTCCTAAGGGTTAACAAACAAACAAAAATCCGGACCGAAAGAAACGAGGTACCCTCCCGTCACACCTGCAATCTCGTCCCAACAGGGGGTACACATTGTATTCTACATCAGTATTCCTGATTAATTTCGGTTCTTAAGAACCGCCTCGGGACCCCATTTCTTAGACTACTGGCAACCTCGGCCACCCCCTAGAAGCCCTCTTACCCCACTGGGCAGGTTTTTCACAATGAGCCGCGACATGCTGCCACTCTCCTCTCGAACAAGGCGCGTCAAACACAAACCCCTCAGCAACCACGCTGCCCACAGGGCGCCGCCATGTTGACTTCTCCGCGTTGTCACGTGACCCAAAGAGTTTCCTTTTGCAGAGCGCGTGCGCACTTGCGAAAAGCGTCATTCCTACCGCTGGGGAGAGTACTGTGCGCCTCTGAAAGAGACCCAAGAACTCCACGTTTCCGGTCGTCAAGCGAATCCGCTTGGGAACCGATGCAAGAAGGGGGCGTGCGTTTCCCCCTCCCGTTTTGCCAGCGTCGAACTAGGACAAAACTCTGCATTTACCTTTTAATCCCCAATGGCCTGCCACCTAAATTGCGTTTTAATTGAATAATAGACATAAATTACTGTTCTATAGGATAGAGGAGTAATCTTTTTTCTAAAAAACCTTGGTCTTTTAAAAATGGACAGTATAGATCAGGGGTAGTCAAATTGCGGCCCTCCAGATGTCCATGGACTACAATTGCCATGAGACCCTGCCGGGCAGGGGCTCGTGGGAATTGTAGTCCATGGACATTTGGAGGGCCGCAGTTTGACTACCCCTGGTATAGTTGAAGTTAAACTGTGTTGGTTTTAAAGGTGCCAGTGGACTCAAAACTTTGCTCTGTGGCTTCAGAATTGTAGTCCATTGACATCTGGAGAGCAATTTTTTGAGGATCCTGCAAGCTATGGTGAGCCCTAACTAGTATTTGGGTGCCAGATGTCCCCAAAGAATACCAGGGTCATGGCATGGGCATAAGCCAGGGGTAGTCAAACTGCGGCCCTCCAGATGTCTATGGACTACAATTCCCAGGAGCCCCCTGCCAGCATTCGCTGGCAGGGGGCTCCTGGGAATTGTAGTCCATGTACATCTGGAGGGCCGCAGTTTGACTACCCCTGGTATAAGCAATGGCCAGACATCTCTGAAGGTCTGTTGCCTTGAAAACCCTACAGCTGGGGTGGCCAAACGGTAGCTCTCCAGATGTCTATGGACTACAATTCCCATGACCCCTGCCAGTGCTGGCAGAGGCTCCTGGGAAATGTAGTCCAGGGACATCTGGAGAGCTATCGTATGGCCACCACTGCTTCAGACCAACACTGATTCACACCCGAGTAGAGGTTATGCATAATATTTCCCTCCCGCGTGGGGAAGGGGTATGTCTTGGGGAAACCAGAAATGATAAGCTACACGATCTGTTTGTCTTTTTGTCCTGCTCACCAACGCACCGAGGACCCGGATAAAATAATACTGCGGGTGGGCTGCAGGTGGCAGAAGAGAGCAGGCGGAACAGACTAGTCCGCTGCAGGAGTGGCCCAAGTGAGCCTCGCCAGATGTCCATGGACTACAATTCCCATGAGCCCCTGCTAGCAGCATGCTGGCAGAGTCTCATGGGAATTATAGTCAATGGACATCTGGAGAGCCACAGTTTGACCATCTATAGAGCATAATGTGGAAACTACCTAGAACCTGCTGGATGAGCATCCCTTTAATGCAGGGTTGGCCAAACTGTGACTCCCAGGGGCTCATGGGAATTGCAGTCCGTGGGCATCTGGGCAGCCAGTTCGACCACTGCTGCAAACATTCCATATACCTCTACTAGTAGCTCCCTGTTACCGTATTTTATTAATCGAACCTTGTAAAGCCTTCCTGCAGATATTTCATTGACAAAGTGGCACTCACGCTGGCAGGGGCTCATGGGAATTGTTGTCCATGGACATCTGGAGGACCACAGGTTGACTACCCCTGATCTAGATGACTGTAAGAACTACACTTTCAATGAGTTCCTGGCCCAAAGGCTTTCCTGCAGCCTGCGGCAGGCTTCCAAAGAACTATGGAGGAGGAGAAAAGGAATCTTGAGAGCAATTCTTTGTGTGGCCAGCAGGCGGCAAGCTTGGCTTGTTTATGTCTTCTCCCTGCAAAAGAAATTCTAGGCTCCCCAAGGCAAACAAGCTTGATCCAAAGCACGCATTAACCGCTTGAAAACAAACCCAAAAAACCCACTTTGCAGCTTGGAAAGGCACAAATACTGGAGTTTCTTTTTAAAAACCCTCATATATTGGGTGATGGGAATTTGGGTCACGTATCACAACCTCCAGGTCGAGTTTGCTTATAAAAGCATTCTTTGCTGTTGACCAGCAGCAATTTAGGGTCTTGAATAGAGTATTTCATCTCTCCTACCATTGAAGCCTGTGCTCATGAGCACTGATGGGTCTGTAGCTTATGGTCATGTTTACTGCCTGAATCACCTGGCTTTTACTGCCTTGGTTCTCCCTTTGTTGCCCTGTCTCTGCAACACAGTATCTCATGCCTTAAACCGCTTTTTATCCACATGGTTTTCTAATGGTGTCATCCTGCTACGTTGTATGTTTAGACCGCCTGAATGATCGGACAGACAGGCAGATAGAGAGCAGTCTGCCTTGAAGGTCGCAGTGTGAAAGGCAGCTGGCTAGATCTGTGAGTCCAGAGGTGGACACAGACACTGGTATTCATTCATTCATTCATTCATTCATTCATTCATTCATTCATTCATTCATTTTTGGACATTTATACCATTGCTCCCAGCAAGCTGGCTCGTGGCGGTTCACAACAATAACGTAAAACCACATAACACGTTAATAATAATCCTAATAATCCATTAATAGTAATCCTAAAAAGGATTTGAACTCTTTATTAGGACCCCGGCACAGTACAAGAAGTACTGAACTGAGCCAGAAAGACCGTTTATGCACTGGAGGTTTCATGCCAGGCTGCTGGCTGGAGTTTTAGTCATGGCAGGTTGCCCCACCTCTTCCTGTACCCACATGCGGGAGCATTTGGCCTGGTGCACCTTATCCACCCCCGATTTGTGCTCCTGCATGGGAGCTGGGGCAGTGAAGTTCCCAGTGCAGAAACGGTCAAAGTGAAGCAAAGAGCCCCCCCCCCAAAAAAAAACACCCCAATTTATACACAAGAGCAAATGGATCTTCCTGCCAGTGTGTGCTATCGGTCAGTTTCAATTTAAACGGACTGGATTCGGCAGATAGGATCTAGCCACATATTTACATAGTAAGCTACGATCCTGTCCGCACCTCAAGCTCGGTCCTGGTATTCAGACACAACACAGCCTAGCAAGGAATGTATAGCTGGAATAAAATGTCTTGCTCCGTAAGGTGCATTTGGCTAGTGTTTGGATGGGAGACCCCCAAGGAAGTCCGGGGTTCTGAATGTCCCTTGCCTCGAAAAATCCGATGTTTTGTTTACCTGATCCTCCTTGTATCTGGAGATCGTTAGGATTAGAACCAGGCAGGCAGAACAGATGTGGGAGCACTGTGCCCCCCCCCCCAGGCCCTTACTTTAAGTTTCCTCCCTGAGATGCTAGTTTTCTCGGTGCTGGGGACATTCTGGGGAAAGGAAGAACAGTCAACCCTGTGCCAGAGTATAAACCTAATCAGAGTAGACCTCTTCCCCCCCCCTTTCAGTAGACTTAGGAGGGTGTAACTCTGCTTTGGACTGCACTGCAGGGAGTTTGTAGGAGGTGTACTATTTGAACTCAGGACTTTCTGGGTATCGGCTTGAGTGTTGTCTAAATAGCGTGCTTTATCACTCCCCAGGAGTAAAGCTACATAGGATGAATTAGAATGTACCACCAAGTCTGACCTAAAATTCCAACGTTAATATTTACATTGTTGTTCTTTCCTAGAGTTCCAGATCCTACATCCAAGGTGAATTTTAAAATCTTCAAACTCTTCTTGATTTGACAGGCAGGCTCCCCTTCCCATCCGGGGAGGTGGCGGATTTGTCCCTAATGGAAGGAACAAGAGGTGGGAGGGGGAGGGGAGGGCAGGCATGTTGTGGCTGACAAGATGATCTTTCAATACATCCAAGTCAGCCTGTCACAAGGAATTAGGCGTCCAGCTCATCCAAGGAGCCGGACATGGAATGGCACAGCGCAAAGGAGCAGGGGTCACCTTGCTATACAATAATATTATGGGATGCCTGCGGCCCTGTGACTGAAGTCTCCGAAACGCAGACAAGAGTGCGCCGGGTCTTGACGGATAGGGACAACTAGCAGAGGGGGAGTGAGAGGGGTCGGCCGCATTTTCTCGGGAGGGGGAGACACACGCCCGGTGGGGGTGGGGGGATTGGAGAGAGGACAGATGGTTGTCTCCTGTCCTTTGGCCAGCAGCCGCGCAGGGTGGAGGGGGGGGGAGACAGGCAGACGAAGAGGGCCGAACATCAGTCAGGTTGAATAGAGGGCTGGAGAGAGGCCATCTCGCTTGGAGAAAAACTGCAGAGTCCGTGCAGAGATCCTTCCTGCTTTGAACTGTGGAGTGGGTTTGGGGGGACCTGGACCAGCTTGCTCACACATGGAGGTGGTGCTCCACTGAAGCATCTGGGCTGGAGCAGGGTATTTTTTGTGGGGGGGGGCAAGGGGTGAGGAGGAGTTGGAGCATCCAGACATCATCTCTGAATCCCCCCTCCCCGGCTTTGTTTCACACCTGGGCCCATTCTGCACACATTGGATAATGCAATTTCAGCAATGTGCTTTCGTAGCTGGATTTTCCCGTGCAGAACAGGATAATCTACTTCTAAAGTGCATTGAAAGTGCATTATCTAGTATATACGGAATGGGTCCTTGTCTGAAGCCCATGGGATACTCTGAATCTTCCTGACCACTGGATCCCTCACCTCTGCAGTCGAGGTCCCCTCTCTATCCTCCACCAAGGTCAGGAGGATGCTGGATAGACCTTTGTGCACGAGGAAGGGAAGGCGACTGTAAGCCACTTTGAGACTCCTTCCGGTAGTGAAAAGCAGGATATAATAACCAACTCTCTTCTTCTTCTTCTTCTTCTTCTTCTTCTTCTTCTTCTTCTTCTTCTTCTTCTTCTTCTTCTTCTTCTTCTTCTTCTTCTTCTTCTTCTTCTATATTGTTAGGAACAGTGACATGGAGGTTCGTGACTGAGTCCCTCTCCACCACACATGTTAACTTCAAAATGCAGCAGTAGCCCCTTCCCGCACATGGATATAAAGACAGGAGCACTTGGGCAGAAAGGTTTTTGCTCTGCCCACTCCTGTCCACACAATTTTCCTGACCAGGAATATACCTGCTTGAAGTGGAAAAGGTACAATGTGGATGTAAGTCTTCAGGAGGGAAAAAGATAGGCACAATAGGGGGTTAAGTCTTCAAGAAGGAAAAAAGACAGGCGAGTTTGTGTCTTCAAGAGGGGGAAAAGTCAGGCACACAACAGAGGTGTGTATCTTTATTGTTACTGGGGCTTAAGGCAGCCTAAATGAGGGGTAGCATATCAGTGAGAGCAAGCATGCTAGTTTGCTAGCACGACAGCCCTGGGCTATATCGCAGTGGTCGTTGTGAATTTCCTGCGTTCTGCAGGGGGTTGGACTAGATGACCCTGGAGGACCCTTCCAACTCTATGATTCTATGACTCACTGCTACTTTTTGCAGCTAAATTATATACTTCGGATCCAGTTATGGATATTCATGGTTGGATCTGGGGAGAAAAAGCAGCATGGTATAGCCTGACTTTGTCAGATCTTGGAAGCCAAGCAGGGTTGGAAGGGAGACCACCAAGGCCGACTCTGCAGAGGAAGGCCATGGCCAACCACCTCTGCTTCACACTGGCCTACAGAGCCCCGTCCTGGGTCACCATAAGTAAGTTGTGACTTGATGGGGCTCGACCGTTTGGCCCTTGAGCCCTGTGTGTGGCCCCTGAGGAGCAAGCGCTACTGAACACAGCTGGACTCAGACCCGAGTAAACCCACCCAGAGATGCAAATGAAACAGGCGGTGTTCAGATACGCAGGTGCCTGGTTGCGTTCGCAGCACACGTGAAGGACGCAAGCAGCAGGGTGGGAGTCTGCGCCTCGGTTTCTGCATCGGAGGGGCTCGGGAGGGGATGCCCGCTGACCCTTTCCATTGTCCCACCACTTCTTCATCCATCATCTTCTCCTCCTCCTCCTGGTTTCCTTCTCTGCTTGTGCCTAAATGGGCTCTGGGGAGGGTCCGGGCAACAGCTGCCTTTGATCAGTCCCACATCTGGGAGAGCCAACACAGCAGGAATGCCGAGCGCTGATCAAAGGTGGGACCCCTCTGACAGCGGAGCTCTGTATTAATAGGGGGGCTGGGGGTGGCCAATCCACGCAAGCCCAGCCCCGCCCCCACCCCTCTGCCTTTGGGCCTGCTTGTGCCACGGCTGTCGAGAGCACAGGGAGAGATTCGGCTCTCTTCTTTCTCCTTGTCAGCAAGACCCCGGGTTCCTCCCAGTGGCCTCTCTCCCCAGTTGTTTTACTGTGCCTTTGTGGCCCACCAATCTTGGGCAACTCCTAGTGCCGGTTGTCTTGTTTGGGTCTTCTTCTCAACAGGCCAAGGAGTCAAAGAAACCCTGTGAAATGGTCACCTGAGCTGGAAGTGGGTTGACTACATACTGGTTTGTGATAAATGAGCTCACTTCTTTAGTTACTTTATTATAATGGTAGTGGTAAAGGTATCCCCTGTGCAAGCACTGAGTCATGCTCAGAACTAAACCCCAATGTGTGGAATGAGCATAGAGTTGGCGATGATGCACACCAAAGCTCACACCTTGAACAAAACTGTGTTGGTCTTAAAGGTGCCACTGGTGTCTTGCTACTTGAGACCTTGAATCTGTGTTCAATAAGGTTTAAATTCAAATTAGGATTGCAGAAGGTGACCTTTTAGCAGCTTAGTAGGCTGTTTAGGCTGAGAAATGGGAAATGGCCCATAGTTACTCTCTGGTTTTCACACCTGAGCAGAAACAAAGCATTTATCCCACTAAAATGTAGAGCAAAGGAAGGATTTTAACCCAGCCATCCGCTATTGGATCTAGAGAAATTGTCCTTTAGCAGTTGAGTCCCAGGACTCACAAGCTTCTAAACTCATTGACCTCAAATGACTTGGCTCTGCTCAAGATCTGACTGAAAGTCACGCCAAATGGTCCGGTCCAACTAGCATGCTCCACATGGTGTCAAACATCCAACCAACTTAGAAAAAAAATAATTGGATACTTTTATTTTTCCTTCTTCCAAGAAGAAAAAAAGATGCAACTTGATACAGGTGCCACCAGACACAACTGCAGGGCATTCTCCATAGGATGCTTATGAGAAACCTGAAGACCTGTTTGGTAACTTACCTTGCTAGCAGGCCCTGTCCTTTCCATAGATGCTTAAAGATAAAGGTAAAGGTATCCTCTGTGCAAGCACCGACTCATGTCTGACCCTTGGGGTGACGCCCTCTAGCGTTTTCTTGGCAGACTCATTATGGGGTGGTTTGCCAGTGCCTTCCCCAGTCATTACCGTTTACCCCCCCAGCAAGCTGGGTACTCATTTTACCGGCCTCGGGAGGATGGAAGGCTGAGTCAACCTTGAACTGGCTGCTGGGATCAAACTCCCAGCCTCATGGTCAGAGTTTCAGACAGCATGTCGGCTGCCTTACCACCCTGCGGCACAAGAGGCTCTTTACTTTATTATACAGACGGATTAAAGAAGCTTCATCTGGAAGATTCGTATTACAATACAGTGAAACATCAGGATTATGAACTTACAACATTTCTAACAGCAGAAGAACTTGTAAGGAACTTATGACATTTCTAACAGTCGAACATTATAGCTATATATCTGCGTAACAGTTAACTGTACCCTGTAATTCTATTATTCTGTGAGCATTGCTGGAAATCAGGAATTGTTCTGTGCATCTGTTGGGTGCAGTTTGTGGTGGGAAGGACCTTTGAGAGCTCCAGTTGGTGGACTTGTTTCATTGGCCTCGACCGAAAGTTTGGCGGAAGAGCTCCATTTTGCAGGCCCTGTGGAACTGGTTTAGCTCTGGCAGGGCTCTGATCTCTCTTACCAGTTTGTGTAAAGATCAGTACCCATGAAGACAATGCATGCTTCATAGGGTGGGCTCTATGGGATTCACTGAGGTCCCTGTCCTTCCCATTCCCCATCCTCAAATTTCCAGGGATTTCTCAGCCTGGATCTTATATCTCTACCCCACATCCCCCATCCCTTGCTGATGGCCAGGAGGGACCTGGCTGCTCTAGATCAGTCACTGCCAGAAACAAGATGCTGGACTAGATGGACTGTGGTCCCAATTAAGCCAGCCTCTCCTTTTCTTATCACATTTATTCTCCTCTCTGGGCAGAAGGCAAAACGTGTGAGAGGACACCTGCATTTACAAGTGCGGAGCCCAGCAAGTGTGGTCAGAAGAAGAGAGCGGTGGGGAGGAAGGCAGGCCTGACATGGGAAGGCCGTCCCTGACAGCCTGAAGATGTCACCCTGAGAAAGAAGCGAGTGGCAGAGGACAGGAATTGGCGGCACCTGTCAGCAGATGCCAGCCTGCTCCGTGGCTTGGAGGCAGCTCAAGAAGACAGGCCAGCTCCGGCCTTGGACAGGACAGAAGCTTAGGGGGGCATCCCCATCGAGCCAGCTCAGTTTGCAGGTGGCTTTGCCGGCTGACCTAGAGATCGAAGGTCACAGCAGGGTCTCAGCCTTGGCTCAGCTGGGAGGGATGGAGGGGATCTTGGGGGTCCCCATGAATCCTGAAAGCAATTGTCAAAGCAATGCCTCCTCTTGACTCCCAAGAAGAAAGGAGAAGTCAGGCCAGCAGGAGCAGGAAGGATCCTGTCTACTCTTGGAGTGTTTAGGGGGCAGGCGGAAACACATTGAGTCAAATGCCTTCTGCCATTTCACACATGAAAACGCAAATGCTCTTCCCATGCCTGGGCTGTCCGCTGTTCCCATGCCAAAGATGACTGCCTGGTCTTCATCGCAAGCCGCAGACTGGGCGATGTGTCCATGGACGTGCAGTTGCACAGGTGCTGAGGTCACAGAGATGAGAGATGCTTGATGTGGCAGGCAGTGTGATGCAGTGGTTAAGAAGGCGAAGGCCATTTTGGGCTGTATCAACAGGGGCATCACATCAAAATCACAAGATGTCATAGTTCCATTGTATGCGGCACTGGTCAGACCACACCTGGAGTACTGTGTGCAGTTCTGGAGGCCCCACTTCAAGAAGGACGTAGATAAAATCGAAAGGGTACAGAGGAGAGCGACGAAGATGATCTGGGGCCAAGGGACCAAGCCCTATGAAGATAGGTTGAGGGACTTGGGAATGTTCAGCCTGGAGAAAAGGAGGTTGAGAGGGGACATGATAGCCCTCTTTAAGTATTTGAAACGTTGTCACTTGGAGGAGGGCAGGATGCTGTTTCCGTTGGCTGCAGAAGAGAGGACATGCAGTAATGGGTTTAAACTTCAAATACAATGATATAGGCTAGATATCAGGAAAAAAGATTTCACAGTCAGAGTAGTTCAGCAGTGGAATAGGCTGCCTAAGGAGGTGGTGAGCTCCCCCTCACTGGCAGTCTTCAAGCAAAGGTTGGATACACACTTTTCTTGGATGCTTCAGGATGCTTAGGGCTGATCCTGCGTTGAGCAGGGGGTTGGACTAGATGGCCTGTATGGCCCCTTCCAACTCTATGATTCTATGATTCTTCTTATTCTTCTCTTCCTCCTCCTCTTCCTCCTCCTCCTCCTCCTTTTTCTTCTCTTCCTCCTCCTCCTTTTTCTCCTTCTTCTCCTCCTCCTGCTCCCCTTCCTCCTCCTCCCCATTCTTCTTCTAACCTCTCAATTTCTGAGATGGGCTTTCCCCAACCAATCAGACTAATGGCCTTAGATAGAAATACTTTGGGGATATAAAATCATCCACCTAATGGATGTTCACTCCAAAGCATCTGAAGAAGTGAACTCTGACTCATGAAAGCTTCTGCCGGGATAGATTCAGCTGGCCTTTAAGGTGCCCCTGGACTCCTGTTGCGGCTCACACAGCTACCCATCTGGAATCGCCACGGAAACCGATGCCAGTTTCCTGTGCAGAAATGATGAACCATTTCCCCCATAGAGCAAAAAAGGCATCCAAACGGCATTCGAGCAGCCAACGAAATGAACGCACTACGCAAGGATGCAAATCCTCCATGTAAACACATAAGGAATCGGCAAGTTTGAACTTCCGTGCCTGTCAGCATAAAAGAGGTGATCTCCAGGTACATGAAGACAAGGAATAATATTGGGAGCTGAGCCTCCGGGTGAAGTACTCTCTCTTCTCCTGACCTCCCTGTTTTGTTCCGGAGTTATTTTTGGAAGTAAAAGCTTTCCATTTCCCTCCCTTCAGACCTACAAAGTGCCAGTTTAGGGTTTCTGTCCACCCAGCCAGAAAAATGGTGACTGAGCCTGGGCAGAATTAACCTTTCGATTCAGCAGACAGGAATCTGAAGCTTTCTCAGCGGATGAACTCCTGGCGTTAAAAGCAACATCTGTGGGATGAGGCCTCATCTGTCCAGGGATCCCGACAGAAGCCAAGAGACCGCTGCCAACTTGGTTCCACTGGCCCCGCTCTGCAACCTTTCGCCGCAGCTGGCTGTGCGGAAATTGAACTTCTGGCAATAGCAAGACGAACGTGGTCGTGGCAGCAAGGCTAGGAACGACGTGGGGTTGCCCCTAAGAGCAGAAGGCGGAAAAAAGTAGTCGGGGGTTCCATGAAGTTTCAGGGGCCGCTTTTGGCTCAGCCTGGAGGAGGAGAGAGCCAAGGGATTGGAGTGAAAAGAAAGGTGTAGGAACAGGCGAAGGAGAGAATATTGCCAAAGATGTAAGGCAGGAAGGAGGGAATAGCGTCCAATTAAGGCTGCCAGTTTTTCAGACTGTGCTGATAACTGCAGCTTAAGGAATGAACACCAGTTGAAGCCCCGAAAAAGAAGTCAAAAAACTAGGGACAACCACGGTATCTACAGTTTGGCAGGTGAGATTTAAAAAATATCCTGCAGACATAAATTAACAGTTAATTGTTGCCGTCCAAGCAAATGACTTGAGGCTTATTTCACACAGTTGCCAACTGCTTGGAGGGGGGGGGGAGTCCTGTTCCTTTAAAAGGGTCATCATGGGAGATTATTTTCCCACTTGCTGTTATTCACCTCCACATTGATTCTGCACTTACTTTGTTTATTCCATTGTGGAAACTGCTGAATTCAGATCGATTTGAACTCTTCCTCTATCTCCCCTCCCCCATTGAAACAGAAAGTGCTCTGCGCTGGATTGTTGAAATTCAGAAGGGGAGTCTCTTTCTTTTCTTGAAGGGGGAGGGATTTGGAGAGAGCAAAGGCGGCGGGTAGGGGGGGAACCAAGAGGCAAATCTCTGCTGAGAGACGTTAGGGCTTCTGGAGTGCAGTCACTTTAAGGGAAGCCTTGCAACGTTTTGGAAATTTACAAATTTCAGGGTACGTTTGAACCCAGGTCTTCCGGATCTTAGTCCTCCAGCCCTCTGACCATAATGGTTCTATGGGGTTTTTGCTTGAGGCCAAGGTGGCCACCTGCAACCCCTTTTAAGTCTGCAAGCATGTCTTTCAATCTTCTGTTGATTTCATAGTTGTCTTCGGAGGCTTCTTAAGTAAGTAGAATTCCGCTGGGGCAACTGAGGAACCAAGCCAGGGAGAAGCATGAATATTGGTCGCGAACTCCAGCAATCCAGTTGACCATTTTATTTTATATTTTTATTTCTTGATTCACCCCCAACAAGTGGCTCGTGGTGGATTACAAGATTGATCCCCAATAAACCCCCCAATAAAAACCCATGAAAACAACATACACAACATACAATATATAATAAACATGGCGGTAAAAACAGCCCTAATCCCACAATGTCCGACGGGCAGCCGGGCATCAAGGGGGGAAACACCTGCTGGTCACCAGTGTGGCTTGATATGGTGATGGATCTTCCTCGGGGGGGGCATCTTATGACGGCACTGACCTCATCCATAAACCTGGTGGAAGGGCTTTGTTTTACAGGCCTAGCGCGCTGCCCCCCCCCCCCGGGAGGGTCTGAAGTATACATCATCTCCCCCATTCTCTAACGCCTTGGCAGGTGGGAGTAGATTGTGATTGGCTGCCGCCATATTATGATTTTTAATGTCTTTTAATGGGGTTTTAATTGAGATTTTTAAGACAACTGATACCCGCCATGAGCATTACCCAGGGAGTGGCGGAAAATAAATCTAACAACAACAACAACAACAACAACAATAACAACAATAACAACAACAACAACAACAACAACAACAACAATAATAATGCCCAAGCTCCCACAGGGCCTGTAGCTCTTCCGGGAGCTCATTCCGCCAGGTGGGGGTCAGGACAGAAAAGTCCCTGGCCCTGGTTGAGGCTAGGCGAGCTTCTCTGGGGCTGGGAATGACCAACTAGTTGGTACCCACAGAGCACAAGGTTAGCTTCCCTTCACATCAAGTATGACGGTGTCCCCAGCCTCTTGAAGCCTACGGGCACTTTTTGAGTTCTGACACAGGGTGGTGGGCACAACAAAAAAATGGCTTCTACGGGAAGCAGAGCCAACAACAAAATGGTAGGCATAACTCTAATAGTAAGTGACTCTTCTACAATGCAGGTATAATAAGCTCTCTTTAATCTGCACAGCCCATCAGAAGCCCTGCAAATACTTGGTGAGTGCCAGGAAAGGTCTTGGTGGATACCATGATGCTCCTGGACACCGTAGTGGGGACGCCTGAACTATGACATCCTACAAACCTCAGCCCTTACCAACCTTGTCCTTTGTCTTTTTTCCAAGGACATGGATGATGTCCATGTCACAAACACAATGGAAGGGTCGGTCTCCAGGATCTGACACATCTCCCTCAGGCCCAAACAATGCACCATCAAGGACATCCTTGGCATTCATCAGCATCAAGTCAATACAGCTTGACCAAGAAAACAATCCTCCATCACTCAGTTTTGGAGACGGCGACGGGAACCTGTTGGGAAGCCTGACTGACACAGACCCTAAGGAAACCTCTATCTGTGTAGAAGGCACTTGGAGGAAAATATGGAGAAACCGTGTGTGGTGGAGAAAGACTCCCCAAGGCCCATTATCAAGGTCCCTGGGGCCACCCCCAAGCCCTATAAAACCAAGTGTGTGCTGAGCATTCTGTAAAGGTAAAGGTAAAGGTATCCCCCGTGCAAGCACTGAGTCATGTCTGACCCTTGGGGTGACGCCCTCTGGCATTTTCATGGCAGACTCAATTTGCCAGTGCCTTCCCCAGTCATTACCGTTTACCCTCCAGCAAGCTGGGTACTCATTTGGCCGACCTCGGAAGGATGGAAGGCTGAGTCAACCTTGAGCCGGCTGCTGGGATTGAACTCCCAGCCTCATGGGCAGACAGCTTCAGACAGCATTTCTTCTGCCTTACCACTCTGCGCCACAAGAGGCTCGTGAGCATTCTGTACTCAAATTTAATTTTCAGCCAGGTGAGGTCGGGATCTTAGACTTGTAAATAAGAATTCCACGTTGCTTAGTTAGAATCTTTATTCAAGCTGTGTCACTCTGAACTCAAAGAGGATTCTGGCTAGGCCAGGTCAAACAGTACATTGTAAGGCCCACATGAACCCCCCCCCCCACTAGTAAACAAGTGCATTGGAGAGAAGGGTTTTTATTTGGGCATCAGATCTTCCGAGGTAGCAAGCTGCAAAATCAAGCCTAAATAGATGGAGATCATTCAGTGCAGACAATGGCATGAGTAGTCTAGTCACGTAACCCCACTTGGTTTCTGTTTGTCCTCTTCTGTCCTCAAACCTCAGGCCCGGAAAAGAAGATGTTTCTCTAAAATCTTGTGTACCCAGTGGGCTGGTTGTCCTGCAAATGCCTCATAGAAAGGAATGGAAGTTGGTCAAGAGCCAGCACTGCTTGTGGTGTGCCTAAACGCATCCCATGTTTGCCTCTGGTGAACAGATTTGGCCGGGTTTTCGCACTGTTTCAAAAAATCTCTTTGACCAGAACGTGACAGCGGGCTAGAGAAATATCTGCGGCCCCCCACAGTCTAAGAGAGACCTCTCTCAAGTGGGTTTCAACTTGACTTGAAACTATTGCTTGCCCCAGGGGCTGCCTTTGCCATTAGTCCTGTCTTCCTGCTCCGGCAGGAAGCTCTTGCCTCTTTTCCCACCTCCACCAGCCCCCCAACCTCTTGTTGTCCAGCTCAAATCACACGTTGTAATGGGCTGGCTTCTAGAAAACAGCTCTGCTGTGTCCTTGCCCCCAGAGCATCTTTTAAAAACCAGCAGTAGAGCAAGTTAGTAAGTCTGCCCCCATCAGCGCTACAGTTCTCTCCACGGGCTGGTTACAGTCTTGTAAAAAAACTTCTGCCTGGAAGGAGAATCGCTCTACAAGTGTTGATCATGGAGGTTATTTTATTGGCTGTTTTTTTTTTATTTTAAAAACAAAAGCCCCAGACTGTATTTGGGGGAGCAGCCAATGTTCGTGGCTGCCCTGTGTTCAGAAGGCAAGCAAATCATTAGTCTATTAACAACCACCCCTTGGCCTGTTTTCCAGCTTTCAAAACAATGCGCTCAAAATTGGCAGCCGGGTCAGTCTTAAAACGTTCGCTCTTGCCTCCCATCGTTCGCAGCACCCTGTAAACCGAGTGGCTTTTGCCTTCTTCATCAGGGGAGTTCTCCTGTTAGTTTTTCCATGCGTCTCTGACATATGGAGCTATTTAAAAAGAGAGAGAGAGAGGGAGCAACTCAGCCTCCTCGCTGTGTCACGGAACTGCTGCGGGATTCACCGGTGTGGCCGGGCGCAACCCTGGGCCCAAAGGAAACGTGCCTTTTTTTATGATCCAGGAAATTGAAATCCAGGCCCGAGCGAAGCAGGGTGTCCCAGGCCTGTCCAAGTTACACATCATAATTTGTCCTTGAGGCCGAGCCGTTTAAGATGGAAAGGAGGGGGGGGGACTGCAGAATGGTTCTTTGGGGGGGAGGGGAATAAAGAGACCACTGGGGCTTATTCACTTCCCCACCCAAAGGCTGGCTCATCCCTCCGTTTTGCGCAAAGTCCACCCCTCCCTGGCAACGTTTGCAAGTTGGAAATCACGGATTGCTCTCAAAAGGCGGTGTGGGAGGGGACTGCCAGGGGTGTAGCTGGTCATGAAGGAAAGGGTCAGTGACTGGCTGAAGGTCATCCATGACTGAGTGGAGATTTGAACCCCAATCTTCCAGATCCTAGATCACGAAAACTAAAGGCCCTTATGGGAATACAGTGGTATAGAAATCCAATAATTAATTAATTAAAATGGTTTTGTTAGGTGCGAAGTCGTGTCCGACCCATCACGACCCCATGGACAATGACCCTCCAGGCCTTCCTGTCCTCTACCATTCCCTGGAGTCCATTTAAGTTTGCACTTACTGCTTCAGTGACTCCATCCAGCCACCTCGTTCTCTGTCGTCCCCTTCTTCTTTTGCCCTCGATCGCTCCCAGCATTAGGCTCTTCTCCAGGGAGTCCTTCCTTCTCATGAGGTGGCCAAAGTATTTGAGTTTCATCTTCAGGATCTGGCCTTCTAAGGAGCAGTCAGGGCTGATCTCCTCTAGGACTGACCGGTTTGTTGGCCTTGCAGTCCAAGGGACTCGCAAGAGTCTTCTCCAGCACCAGAGTTCAAAAGCCTCAATTCTTTGACGCTCGGCCTTCCTTATGGTCCAACTTTCACAGCCATACATTGCAACTGGGAAGACCATAGCCTTAACTAAAACCGTTATTGTTAAAATGGTTATTGTTAATAATTACAGGGGTCTCGGCGCCTGATCCTGCATGTACACGAAAGCTTATACCTAGAAGTCAACTGTGGCTCTTTCAACATGTAACGCTTGATTCTGATTCTGATTCCCACTAGTGGGGCTTTGAGGTTAGCTCAGCACTTGTCTGGTGTGGTGACCTCTATACCACGCTGGGTCTCCTCTTCTTGCCCCCTTGCGAGAAGCCAACAGAAGCAAACAGACAAATTAGGATATCAGCACCGATAGACCCATGAGTGTTTTTTGTCAGCATGCACGGCCCATGCTTGGTACACGTTTGCACACTGGGGATTGGGTGGGTGCATGTGCTTTTTCACACTCCTCGGGGGTTGATGGGAACAGGGCAGGCATTCCTTGATAAGGAAGATGAACCCCACCAGACTTCTGTGATCTCTTCTCTCCTTCTGCCTGGATTCTCTCCAGCAGCCGAGAGAGAAGGGTTGGGGGAGGCTGGCGATGGAGCCTGTAAAGTGCTGCTCAGCTATCAACGCTGGCATTTGTCAAAGGAAGCGACCGCTTGCCAGACAGAGATACTATTTCAAATGCGGATCTCGCTTTTTTAAAAGTGAAAAGGTAGGAGGCTATCTTACAGTAAGAGCATAGCTGGGGCCCCTCGTGCTTGCAGGGAAGATAAGGCAGTGCTGGATCATTTATGAATGTTCAAAAGTTAGATCTCTTCCCCCTCCCCCTGCCCCTTTCCCAGGGAAGCATTCCTCAGGCAATTTGCAAAGTCAGGACAAGCGACATACTTTTGAAAAATCCGAGCGGCATAAAAATGTTGGCAGGGTTTGACTAGGAGGAGAGAGCAAAGCACCAGGCTGCTTAAAGAATAAAATAGGGTTTTTTTATTCAGAAGAGAAACAACTATGTACAGAAAGAAGAGAGGAGAGACCTAACTATCTAGCTAGCTGTTGTCTGCAGTCATGCTTCTTTTCAACTGTTCTGGAGGCAAGAGGGGGCAGGGGGGAGGGAGTGTACGCAAACAAGCAGGAAATCCCCTGTTGTACCAATCAGGACACTGGAGAAGATGATTTGAAAAAACATCAGGAAGTTCCTGTCCTGTCTATGCTGAATATATATCTCTTCTGATACCCCCCTGCAGGACAGCCTTCAAATTCTGCGCAGTTATGCACTCTGCAGATCTTGCATATTCCAACAACAACAAAAAATCAGTAAGAGTATCAATAAAACCAGCGGTTTAAAAAAGCAATCAGTAAGATGATTTTAAAAAGTAGCAGCCTCTTAGAATCTCAAAGCACAGGTCTAGATGCTTAGAAGAAGAAGCCGTTTATCAGGGCTGTGGCAAGCCCAAGGTCACCCAGCTGGCTGCATGTGGGGGAGGAGCGGGGAATCAAACCCAACTCGCCAGATTAGAAGTCCTCACTACACCAAGCTGGCACTGAAGACTGCCACTTATTAACAAGCCATAAACCGTCCACCAGCCGCACAAGAGCAAGGGTAGAGTGGTGGTTATGAGTTTCGGACTGAAATCTGCAGGGAAGATCCTTGTGCAGTGGTGCCAACCACTGCCTAAATAGCTTTTAAAAAACCTAAGCTCTCTAACGTCCAGTCAGGAGCCCACCTGGCCACGCCCACTTTCTAAAAACACTGGCAGGCACCAGGAAAGGTATGGGGGGGGGGAGCATGACACCTATAGGCACCACACTGGGGATACCATTGATACTAAAATTCGGAACCTGGGTGAGCCCAGATTATCTCTGGGCCCATCCCAATAGTGTTTCAAGTGTTATCTATTTATATGGGGGGGGGGAGTGTCAGGGGGATATGGGGAAAGGAGGCTTGCCTTTGTTGTTTCTCCAATAGCTGCACCCCACTGATTTGGCCCCATTACCCTAAGTCAAGCTTTCTCAACCAGGGTTTTGTGAAACCCTGGGGTTTCTCGACAGCCCTGGAAGGGTTTCCCGAATGGGTGGGACTTAACTAATTTTTAATGTATTGTTAAACATTTATCAGGTGATATGATCATATATGGTCATGTCAACCCGTCCCCGCCCCTCCAAAATGGCCTATGATGGGCCTGGAGGGGGTAGAGAGGTCCCTGGGTGGGCGTGTCCACAGCTATGTTTCCCAGCAATATTCTGCACGATTGTGTCTCTTCTGGGGTTTCTCAAAGCCTGAAGAAAATTACAGGGGTTTCTTTTGAAAAATCCGCTGGGGGGGCACTGCCATCAGCAGCTGTTACAGTGCCACACCAAGGGAGAGCCCCAGCCATGGTGGCTGTTGAAGAGCACCAAAGGTGAGCCGATGGCAGAGTGGCAGGGCAGCCCCCGTGGAAGCAGCTGGGGAGGAGGATGAGGAGGAGCCGCGGCCCGGTACCGACTGATCTACGGACTGGTACTGGTCCCCGGACCGCGGGTTGGGGACCACTGCACTACACCATGCTGGCTCTCGAGGAGATTACACCTTCAGGCTGGATAACCAAGGGACCCATGGTTTTCTCCCACACCCCTATGCAGCAAAACCCTCTATGACATCGTAAAGCCTTGTTTTGTCAGTATACAAAAGGAAGTGCTGGGGGGGGGGAAAGATAGAAGAGAGGAGGTGGATGCCGGAGACCAGCTTCTGTGGCTACGCCACACTCTGTGAAAGCAGCACGAAGCTTACATAACGGCCAAAGGTGCAGGCAGAATTACGAGGCAAGCTTCCCTATGGGTATTTACTCCTTCTCCCTCCCGGAGCATGCTGGGAAGTGAGGAAGTTCACACTGGGACAAAGCGCCTGGAAGGGGAGGATGCCATTCCGGAGCTTTCTCTGGGGAATGAGAAGTCGAGACCCATCAGCCAGAAAAGAGGCAGCAGCGATTCAGAGAAAGGGAGGGAGGAAGAAAGGAAGGAAGGGGGGAGAAGCAAATCGAGGAATGCTGCTGGAATGAAGACAGCATGGGCAAGGCGGTTGAACAGAGCAGGAGAGATATTCCACTGGAATATGGGGGGAATATGGAGAGTCCTGGGTTCAGATCCCCGTTCTGCTCTGAAAGTGTACGGTCATCTCTTTCCCCACCTGGGAGTCTCTTGAAAATTCGGCTTGGGTGTGTGTTTGCATTTAGAAGCTCAGGAGAGCCTATTTTCAGAACAAGAAATGTTCTGGTTAAGAAGAAGAAGAAAAGCTGGGGGTTTGTACCCCTCCGTGTACTGCCTGGCGGAGTCTCAAAAAGCTTTACAATTGCCTTCCCTTCCTCTCCCCAAAACAGACACCCTGCGAGGGAGATGAGGCTGAGAAAGCCCTGACTGTGAGTGAAGAAACATTAGAGGCCCCCTCCGAATTCTACTCAGGTCTATTCAATGGAGAAAGTTTCCTTAGGATTGCATTGTTAAGGGAATCATTCTTTAGTTAAGGAAGGTGTTCGTTGTAAGGACATAAATGTTTTGGAACAGGATCATAAGCCGTTGATCCATTTCTGATGCTAATAATTCAGCAACAATTTAAAATTTTGCATTAGGGTCTAGGAGACCCAGGTTTGAATTCCCACTCTGCCATGGAAACTTGTTGGGTAACTAGTTACACTCCCTTAAAATAATCTCCCTCACAGGGTTGCTGTAAGGATAAAATGGAGAAGGGGGAGGAGCCAGCGGGGTGTGGTGGTTAAGAGCAGTAACTTCTAATCTGGAGAGCTGCGTTTGGTTCCCCACTCCTCCACATACAGCCAGGTAGGTGACCTTGGACAAGCTGCAGTCCTGATAGTGCTGTTCTCACTGAGCAGTTCCGTCAGAGCTCTCTCAGCTCCATCTACCTCACAGGGTGTCTGTTGTGGGGAGAGGAAGGGAAGGCTACTGTAAGCCACTTTGAGACTCCTTTGGGTAGAGAAAAGCAGCATAAAAGAACCAACTCTTCTTCTTCTTCAGTAATAGCAGGGCTCTCTCAGCCTCCCCCACCTCACAGGGTGTCTGTTGTGGGGAGAGGGAGGGAAGGCGATGATAAGCCGCCTTTGAGACTCCTTCAGGCAGCAAAAAGCGGGGCATAAAAATCAACTCTTCTCCTTCTTCATGTTGCACGCCCTTTAGGTCCTCATTAGGGAGGGAAAAGCAGGTCTAAATGAAGTAAATAAAGAATAAATAGTTCAGACACTGAAGCACACATAGACACATGCGCTTGGCGCCCTGGTTCTAGAGGAATCGCTTGACTGATTCTCCAGTTAGTTGGCCCCCTCCAGGAAATGCAGCCACTTCTCCGAATGAGGACTACGGCCCTGGCTGAGCCCCTGACAGCTACACACGAGATGACTTGGAATTGTCTCTGCGGATAAATCCAATTATAAGCATAGACGCGAGGACTGGGGTGGAAATGGGGGGAAGGGAGAGGGGGTGGGGGGGTGATGGAAGGTCCTGAGCCGGGACGATGGAGAACCTAGATCAAAGGCCGAAATTCATCAGAGATAACAGAATTATTTATTTTTCCTGCTACTAGGGAACTCCCCCCCCTTTCTGAGGCCCCCCATATCCTACACGCTCCTAAGACTCCAGACAGTCTATGCCTCTCTGCGTTTCCCATCCCCAAAATGACAGGTTCATTCCATCACACTGGCAGGTTGGTCCTAAAAGACTTTTTGATCTCTGACTTCGGCAGTGTTTATGCAGGACGATACCAGCGATGTAGGCATGGTCCACGGAGTCCCTATTAATATCAGTCAGCTTTGGGGATAAAAGGCAAAGGGAAAAGGCCTGTGATTCCCAGAGTTGCTTTGAGAATCTTGGCCTGTTTGTAGAGAGGGGAGAGAACTTTCTTCCTTGTTTGTTTGAGACAATTGTATGTGAGGCCTACCTTACCTACCTTAGGTAGGTTATCGAACATGCTGTTCTGCTAGGACCGCCCTGAGACAAAAGGGAGGGCAGTAGATAGGTAAGTAGGTAGGTAGGTAGGTAGATAGAGTGAGAGAGAGACACAGAGAGACACAGAGAGAGACACAGAGACATTGTCAGAGAGACACACACACAGAGACAGACAGAAGACAGACAGACAGATAGATGAGAGAGAGCGAGAGAGACACAGAGAGAGTATCATCCATGGAATGGCAATGCGGTGAGCAAACGTTCCTGGTCAAACTGGCTCCTGCTTCATGCATTCCAGGCTTCCCCACATTGTGCACACAAGAGGCATGAGAATGCTATGTTCTCTTGGGGCTTCCATGCAGTTCAGAAAGGCTTGCACAATAGAGTTTCCAGATGGTCTACACCTAGAGAGGGTGCACGGGCACACACACACACACACACACACACACACACACACACTCCTCCATTCCCCCCTCCTCTTCCATCCCAGGTAGAGTGGAAACTGTAAGTCCTGCTGCCTGCTGCAGTGAAGAGCTCGGCCCCTCGCTGCCTCCCTGCCCATCCCTTGCCCCTTCTTGAAGCTGCCGGCGGAGCGGGGTGACTCACAGCTTTGAAATCCGTGCAGGATGCCAGCCGCAAACAGGGGCTTTGGGCCATCAAGTTGACAGATGGCGCCCAGGCCGCCCGGCTAGGCACCGGCTCATCCATATTCCCGGTTAAAAGAAATATTGCATTTCTAAAGGGGAGAGAAACATATTTAAGAGATAAAGGGGAACGCAAAGGGGGTTTGCTGGCCATTAATTATGGGAATAAAATTGAAGAGGGGGGGCTTTGCTTTCAAGTCCTCTTTAAGCCCCCTAATCTTCAAAGAGATCCAGGGGAAGGGGAGCAGCGCTTCGAGAAAGCAGCTCCGCCAGGCGGCAGTCTCGGGCCGGGAGATTGCGGAGGGCCTGGCAAAAGGTTACTCCAGCAGCCCTCGGGAAAAGGAGCAGGGAAAGTCACTTGAACTATGCTTGACCGGGCTGAGATGCTAAAAAGGAGGGGAAGCAGGGAAGGAAATGCGAGCATCAAAGAGGTTGCCCAGAGTCAGGAGGAGCCTTGTGGCCACCTCCTCTTCTTGCCGGGTGACAGCCCTTCTGTGCGGCTGATCTTTCTCTCTCTTTTTTCTTTTCCCTTCTCCGAAACAAAAGAATGAGCTGGCTTTTAGGGCCGTTGTTTCCCCGGGTTACAGCAGGAAGTTGGCCCAGATCCTTCGAAGCACCCATGTGATGTTATCAGTTTGGGCTGGCTGTGACTGTGACTGTCCTCTGGCAATTAGGGATCGGGGTGTAGCAAAAAAAGGGATGTTGTGCTCCTTAATGGCTAGAAATGTCTCTCCAGCCTCTTGGGAAGCATCCCTGCTGTGTTTTTTCTGGGGAGCTGCTGCCATTCATAATAGGTCACCATGAGCTGGACAGACCGACAGGATGACTCCATATAAGGCAACTTTGAGTGCTCAAATGAGGAGAGCTG
Source organism: Paroedura picta (assembly GCF_049243985.1). Taxonomy (NCBI): domain Eukaryota; kingdom Metazoa; phylum Chordata; class Lepidosauria; order Squamata; family Gekkonidae; genus Paroedura; species Paroedura picta. The sequence goes on along the minus strand of NC_135381.1, from coordinate 11,960,549 downwards.
AATTGTCATACTGCCTTTGTGTATGTGTGTGTGTGTGTGTGTGTGTGTGTGTGTGCGTGTGCTTTCTGCTCCTGATCTTTGGATCTATTCCTTCATTGTACCAATGAGGACTCAAACTGGCTTACACCATTCTCTCCATTTTTATCTTCACAACAACCCTGCCAGGTAGGCTGTGACCTGCCCTAGGTCACAAGCTTCTGTGGCATCAGTGGGGATCCAAACCCAGGTCTCCCAGCTACGAATCCAACTCTCTGAACCACTACACCGCATTGGGATAGCCATGTTAACCATCCGGAAACAGGTTGCACCCTAAAGACTAACACAGTTTTATTCTAGTGGGGCTCTCTATACAATTCCTGCATTCATTCCCCTTCTCTGAGGTCACAGCATTCCAGCCAATAGCGGACTCTAACAAACCCACCAGCTTGGCTTGTCTGCGACCACAGGGGCAGCTCGGCTGTTTTCTGCCAGAGATTTCATCATGCCTTAAGACATTACTATTATTACAATATTGGCTGAGGGAAGAGAAGAAGGCGGTGCTGGCTGTTTATGACAGAATCCAGCAGGCAGCATTCTTCAACCCCAGCGCCAAAACTAACATCAACGCCATCTTAACATCGTCAAGAAACCCCAGAGTTTCGCAAAACCCACGTTGAGAAAGATTGCTGTAACCACTACCCCATGCTGGACTCCCTGCTTGAGGAGATCGAGAAGAAGAAAAATAAGAATTGGTTCTTATATGCCGCTTTTCTCTACTTGAAGGAGTCTCAAAGTGGCTTCCAGTCGCCTTCCCTCCCCTCTTCCCACAACAGACACCCTGTGAGAGAGGTGAGGCTGAGAGAGCCCTGATGTTACTGCTCCATGAGAACAGGACAGGGCTATGACAAGCCCAAGGTCAGCTGGCTGCATGCGGGGGAACGGGAAATCAAACCCGGCTCTCCAGATAAGAAGTCCGAACTCCTAACCGCTACGCCAAGCTGGAACAAGAGATGCCAAGGATTGAACCTAGTGCCTTCTGTATAGAAAGTAGGCATCCTCCTAACCACTTTGCCACACTGCCATAGCAAACAGGCCATAGTTATTGGTATATCCTTTGGAACTGCCCTTGCTAGGCTATACTGATTGTCCTTATTTCTTACTCCCATGCTGAAGGCCCTCGCTGTGCCTTTCATGCAGCTATTGTGTTCTCCTGTTTCATAGATTGCGCTGATTTTATTAGCTGAATGTTTATTTTAATGTTTTTATGATATATTTACGTCTGATGTGACCTTGATGTGACTGCTTTGGGAATATTTTTGCGGAGAATGACGCTAATAAATAACTTAAAGGAACAAATCGTGATATGTTTTCTTCTTGCAGGATTGTATCCGTTTTGGACAAATTAGTAATTAATTCAATCCTTTGCCATAATGTGTTATGCTGTCCTGCCATGGAATCTTTTTTCTTTCCTCCTGCTTTCTGTTGAACTGCAATTAATATTTCTGCTGCTAAACGCATGTTTCTTATTAGGCGCTGATTAGTCTTTTGTACATAATGTCAAATATTTCTATGCAGTATTATTTCAAGATTAAATGGAAGATTGCAGCCCTTTATCTCTTTGATTTCTTTCTCCCCAATAAATGTTTTATTTTGGGACACTCCCACCATATGTGTATAAAATTAGCTTCACTACAATTACATCTCCAGTAATTTCCCTTTGATGTTTTAGCAATCTCTGCAATCTTATCCGGTGTTAAATGCTGTAAGGTTTTATAGTGGCTCTCTTTAAAATTTACACATGGGGAAACCGTAGGCCCACTTGCAAGAATATTGTGCCATTGTTTTGAAGATACTTATTAGCTTTTCTAGGAAATTTAATTATTTTTGAGAAACGTGTCAAGATTGCAAAAATTACATTTGGGATGTAGTCCTTTCTCCAAGTCTGGTTCCAAATGCCAGCGATTGCCAATCAAATCCATATCTGTGAATGTCGCACAATACCAACATTGTGAGACCGAGATGGTATGAAGCCACTATATACTGTGGAGGAAAACATCTTTTATTATTCTTCACTAATGTCATTAATATTCTGTGGGTTTTTGTTTTATTTACCCAAAGCATATACACATTTGTGTTTGCACCAATCCTCTGCAATCCTATACCTACATTGTTGATTGGCCAGGAATTCTAGAATTTCATCTGGTCATGAAATTGGGGTCCATGTGGATTGGCAGGTAGTTTTGAATTTCCTGCATTCTGCAGGGGGTTGGACTAGATGACCCTGGAGGCCCCTTCGAACTCTGGACTACACCAGCGCTTTGAGACTCCTTTGGGTAGCGAAAAGGGGCTCTTCTTTTCAGACTTCGCTACCCGAAAGAGTCTCAAAGCAGCTTACATTCGCCTTCCCTTTCCTTTACCCACAACAGACACCCTGTGAGGTAGGTGGGACTGAGAGAGCTCTAAGAGAACTGCTGTGTGAGAATAGGACTAAGAGAACTGAGACTAGCCCAAGATCACCCCGTGGGCTGCGTGTGGAGGAGCGGGGAATTGCTCTTAACCACTACACCATGCCAGCTCGCAAAAGGCACCACAGGGAGCCCAGAAGCTTTATTTGTGACCTCATGAGACCTTTGTAGCTGGCTGGGAGATGTTAGGCATGCTTACCTAAAAGTCAGCTGATCTTGTGAGAATTTGGAAATTGGTAACACCAGCTACTCAAGTGGTCGGCTATGTATGTTGGGAGGGGAGAGGGAAGGGGCTAACCCTTAGCCCAGGGGTAGTCAACCTGTGGCCCTCCAGATGTCCATGAACTACAATTCCCATGAGCCCCTGCCAGCCTTTGCTGTCAGGGGCTCATGGGAATTGTAGTCCATGAACATCTGGAGGACCACAGGTTGACTGCCCCTGCCTTAGCCCATGCATAACATTACTGGCCAAAAATATCACATGCTGTTGTTAAATGGTAAAATGTAAAAAGACAGGCAGAGGATGCTTGTATTTTTCCCATCCCAGGGCTAATAGAGTACTCTCTCTCTCTCTCTCTCTCTCTCTCTCTCTCTCTCTCTCTCTCTCTCTCTCTCTCTTTGTGTGTGTGTCTGTGTAAGTAAGGAAGAGGCATATAACAGGCCTTTCATTTCCCCTGATATCTCAGAAATGGGCCTTCATACTGAGGTTTAGGCTAGGGTTGTGCGCGGCAGCCAGCCTGGAGCGGCTGATTCGAACGCCGCCACGCACAACCCTAGTTTAGGCTGAAGACAATTTAATCCGAAACGGGCAGATGAGACTGAGACCCATCTGCGGAGAACTGCTAAAGAATCCCCAGCCTGGCCAGGGACATGATGCACCCCCGCCCCCACCCCCACCTTTGCAATCTCAGGCAAAAAGCAAAGGAGAAGGAGTGTTGAGCTCCTGGTCGCAGACCTCTGTGGTTTGTGGGCTGAATTAGTCTTGGTGTCCCATGTTGCTGTGGTTACTTAAATGAGCTGATAGGTCAAGGTTTGTGTCACAAGAATCTCTGTAAAAGCAGACTGGCCTGAAGTTACAGAGGATACATCTCTGCGGAGCATAATACAATTCCCAAGAACACCAGTGGTAACTTAGACCGGGGATTTCCAATCAGGAGGCTGAGGAAGCCTGGGGTTACATGAGAGCTACTGGAGTTAAACACAAGGCATCTCCGGTGGTTATGCAGCCTTTCCCAGAAGTTTGGATGGTCCCTGACATCGCTAGACATCGCTGGAGTCCCTTTCCCCTGTTCCTCTTTCTCCACAGTGGAAATGGGAAATGATCACTCGATTGATTGGCTGGCTCTCACTTCTCTGAAGGGGTGTGTCGCCACTTCTGGGGTTCCAGGGCTAATCCTGCATTGAGCAGGGGGTTGGACTAGATGGCCTGTATGGCCCCTTCCAACTCTATGATTCTATGATTCTATGAAATACATTCCAGGGGTTCCTCTTTGTTCAAACGGTTGAAAAAGGCTGGCTTAGACAAACCAAATTCCAGTAGCACAAAAGTCCAACAAGGAAAGATTTATTCAAGGCGTGAGCTTTCGAGTGCAAGCACTCTTCCTCACTTGCACTTAAAAGCTCACTCCTTGAATAAATCTTTGTTGGCCTTAAAGGGGCTCCTGGACTCTGATTTTATTGTGCTGCTTCAGACCAACCCGGGTACCCATTTGAATCTTAGACAAACCAAGGATCCTGTCAGCTGCTGCCAGTCCAGCTGGCAAATTCCCAGTTTGTCTTGCAACCTACTCCCTGTTCTGATCCGATCTGACTTCCGTTTTGCACATTCTGGATCTCGTTTGGCTGTTTTCGGATCCCCATATCCATCAACACAAGGAGAGAAAGGGGATGGGGGGGGAGAAGAGAGATTATTATGGGGCAATTAAATTGATTTCCAATGGCCTGATTTGCTTTAGAGCCCTGAGCACCGGCACTCCTCTCCCCCACGAGGCTCCCGGAGCAGAGGAAAGCAAACCCCTATAAATAAAAGACACTGGAAAAGATATCACAGGCGCTCCAGGACTAGTTTGGGAAGCTGAGCTGGAGATGCAGGGGAGTATTCTGGTGGTTGAGAGGGGGGGGGGAGAGGCGGAGGACTGACAGGGTGATTTAGAACCTGACGGGAAAGCAAACAAAAGCCATTCACTCCGGCATCATCCAACCAGAGCCCTGGTAGGTTGTATTTTCACAAGTGAGGATGGATGGTAAAAACGGCTGAATCCCCCAGTGGGCTCCCCACACCTCCATGTGCAGCCTGACGGGGCCAGCTGGTTTATCTTGCGGATGATGCTTGACATAACATTGCTCCCCCCCCCCCGTCTTTGGGCTTTTGTTTCTTTTCTCTTTTTGGGGGGTGCAGGAAGGAAAGAAGTGGGCTCCCGTGTCCCAGCATGGTGTCGCCTTTACTAGAGAGCCCGTTTCGCATAGTGGTCAAGAACTGGGCATGATTCCTGACTGTTCCGTGTGTGGCCAGCTGGGGGAGCTCGGGCCAGTCACAGTTCTCTCAGAGCTCTCTCGGCCCCACCCACAGTGTCTGTTCTGGTGGGAGGGAAGGAGGGGCGTTTGTAAGCTGCTTTGAGATTCCTTCCAGTCGTCGAAAGCAGAGTACGAAACCCAGCTGTTGTGTCCTGTTGTGTCTGTAGACCTGCAGAGGACCGAGCTTGAGGTCCAAGGCAGGATCGGGGCTTACAGTTAAATTGACCAATGTGCAGCTAGATCCCATCTGCCAGATCTGGATGGTTTAGACCGAAACTGGCCTGTAGTGAGTGCTGGTGGGAAGTTCCATTGTGGGCTTATGTATATAAGTTGGAGTTTTTGGTAGGGGGGGCCTTGTTGATTTGGTTTTGGTTCTTCTCCTGCCATGTCGGGGTCCTAAAAAAGAGCTCCAATCGCTTCCAGTGTCCGTGTCCAACTGAACCCACCGGTTTAACTCCTTGTTCTTGAGGCCCCACTTTGCCCTATGAAGCCTGCTGGGCGACCTTGGGCCAGTCACAGATCTCTTAGAGCTCTCTCTGCCCCACCTACCTCACAGGGTGTCTGCTGTGGGGACGGGAAGGTGATCGTAAGATGCTTTGAGACTGCTTTGGGTCATGAAAAGCGGGGCATATATCCCAATTCTTTTTCTTCTACTTCTTTTTTAAAAAATCTCCATTTCTGAGATGGGCTTTCCCTCACCCAGTCAAACTAAGGGCCTGGGATAGAAATACTTTGGGAATGAGAGGAAGAGAATGTGCTTGTAAGCTGCTTTGAGATTCCTTGGAGTAGAGAAAGCGGGGTATAAAAACAAACTCTTCTTCTTTGGAGGAAGGATGGGCCAGTATACAAAATCTGTAGTTTCTGGCATTGCTGGTTTACAGGTTCAATTTCTGCATGTGTCCCATGGCCCATGTAGATTAGAGCATATCTACAATGCAGGCTTACACTGGCTAAGTAGCCCTTCCCTCTTCTCGAGAAGCTCTGCCCCTGTACTTCTAAAGCGGAGCCCATTCGTAGCACTAAACGCCCAGATTCTTCGAAGGCCCCATCTGTGATATTTAAAGGCATTTGAAACCAAGAGACTTCACTGCTGCCACTTTGCTACCACTTTGCTACTGTGCTACCAATCCTGTGACCGTAATTCTCAAGTGAAAACATGAGGACGTTTTTGCATTCACGTGTCAAAGCTTTTCTGCATGTCCCACGAGAGATCCATGAGCACATCAGAAAAAACACACTGGATCAGGCCAATGGTCCATCTAGCCCAGCATCATGTTTCCCAAAGACGCTAACTAACTCCCTCCAATCCAGAAGGCATACGGACAAGACGTAGGGGCTGAATCAAGCCCCCCTCCCTGAGCTACAGTGACTCTGAACTGGAAGCTCCCATCTGTTGGCTGTTTGCAGATGAACACATCTCTCCTGAATTTGTTTCACCCCCTTTTACAACCAACACTGCAGGTGCCCATCCCTGTATTCCGGGGCTGTGAATTCCATACGTTAAATGATGTTTTCTTTAGTATCTCTGAATAGCGTCTGTTGAAGACAAATAACACAGCAGGAAACAGGAAAGTTGCCTTCTTGCCTCATTTGTGACTTGCCACGGTTAGAAACAAGATGCTGAAACTGTCATGGGTGACTAAATTGTGGCTTTTACAGATGTCTGTGGACTACAATTGATTTATTCGTTTGTTTGTTTGTTCGTTCTTTGATTTATTATTATTATTATTATTATTATTATTATTATTATTATTATTATTATTATTATTATTATTATTATTATTATTTAATTTTTAGACCGCCCTTCTCCAAATAGGTCTCAGGGCGGTTTACAACATAAATAGTTAAAACACAATAAAATCCCCATAAAAACCCCAATTATTTATATCCCACCACTCCCCGGAGGCTCATGGCGGTCACAATTACGATGTAATATACAATACATAATTGTATGTATTGTATACAATACATATATTGTATACAACAGTGGTCCCCAACCTTTTTATCGCCGGGGACCACTCAACGCCTTTTACTGAGGCCCGGTGGGGGGGGGGTAGTTTACTCCTCTACTCTCAACCACTGCCCTAACGCTCTCTGATCGCTATGGTAATGTTTAAACATCCCTTCAGAATAAGATACAGACATGCCACAACAATGAAGTGTGTTGTAAAGGGCTGGGGGGGGGATGAAGTAAAGGGCCGGGGGGGGGGAAGGCGTCTTTCGGGGCCCACCTCCAATTAGTCGAAGGACCACATGTGGTCTGCGGCCCACAGGTTGGGGATTGCTAGTATACAATATACCAAACATGAAATCTCCCAGTAAAACACCCTTGAAGCTAAAAACTATAAAACACCCTTAATCCACAGTTCAAGGCATAAAGCGACGAAAAAGCTATAAAAATCCCTATTATCCCCCTCCCCCGGGGGGTGGACATCAGGGGCAATTGTAAGCCGCCGACAGAATGGTCCAAAGGGGGGGGGGTCAGATCTACCTTAGCGCTCCCTGTGCTGGGAGGGGCTCGTGAGAATTGTAGTCCACAGAGACCTTGAGAGCCACAGTTTGCCCCCCCCCCTTGACTAGATGAGCCCTGATTAGCAGGGATCTTTCTGTGTTGCATCCTTAGACGTGAGAATTAGATTGAACTTCCATGTTTAGAGGCAGCATATCCCTGAATACTGGTTGCTGGAGTGCCAAAGGAGCACTAGCTGCACTGAAATCCTATTTGGACTTTGGGGAGCCCCTGGTTGCCCTCAAGGGGAAACACGATGCGGGGTGCAGTGGGGCCTTGTGGTAAGACTTTTCTTGCATTTGTTGAGCTGCAGGTTCTCAAAAGGCGTAGCGGAGAGGAGAGTTCACTTCTGACAGGTGCACGACCTCCTTCCCATCCCAACCACAGCCCCCCCCCCACAGGTGACTGAGCCCAAAAGCAGTGGAGTGAATTGTCTGGCCTGCCCATCCTTCCTCCTGCCAGACCCAAGCCGCTGTACGCAGCCACTTGCTAACCAGGGAGAAAATACACTATTAATGAAGTGTACCTGATTGCTTGCTCTATGGCCAATCCATCTCCATCAGGGGCAGGGGCTGTTGACAAGGGGAATGGAAGCAAATAAGTCGATCCTCCCAGCTAAAGTCTGGAAGGGGGAAGGAGGAAAAGCCCCCCGGGAACAGAAACACTCCAACACGAGAGCCGGTCCACTCAAGACGCACAGCAAACGGTGAAACCCGGGCCTGTCTCAGGAAATCAATTAGATGGGGAGGACGTTTGGGTCACTTTCCTTCTGCTTTTCCACTGAGTGTGTCCCCATCCCCCACCCCCTGAAAATGGCTAAGGTTAAAGTTATGGAAGTGCTTCTCCCAGCTGCAGAACGGACCCTTTTCTGTTGTTCATGTTCACAGCTAGAGTGCAACGGAGCTTGCTTGCCAAGGGACCTGCAATCCCTTTGCTTTCAGGCTAGAGACACAGAGAGAGAGAGAGAGAACTGGTGGGCAGAATGCCTCCTTGGCTGCTTACTTTAGAACAGGGGTAGTCAACCTGTGGTCCTCCAGATGTCCATGGACTACAATCCCCATGAGCCCCTTCCAGCAAATGCATCTGGCAGGGGCTCATGGGGATTGTAGTCCATGGACATCTGGAGGACCACAGGTTGACTACCCCTGCTTTAGAACATCTTGATGGTGGGCTGTCTCAGCACGTGTTTGTCAGGAGGGATGCCCGTCACATTGCAGGTTTCCTCTGACATCTTCACACCCTTCTCACCCCTTCCTGGCCCATCATTGGCCAATTTGGGTGGGGTGGGTGGGTCCACATGACTATATATGGTCATATCACCTGGTAAATGTATACGCTTGAAAATACAGCATGCACTGAGTATTTACAGCATGGTGAAGTCCGGTTGCTTTTTAGTTACATCACCACTCTGGTGCAAAAGTGAGTTTTTTTAAGTCAGCAGTTTTGTTGTTGTTGTTGTTGTTGTTTTCTTTAGTAATCTTACTTTGGTAATGAAACACCCAAGAAGCATTGCCTTTTCAGCAGATTATGGTCTTCGGTTGCCTTCCTTGCCCCACAGACCATAATGTTCAATGCCTAGCCTCACGTCCCATCACATCAATGCTGGGTTGTGCAGAGAGCCAGAAGTAGGGACCAACAGGAGGACAGCTAGAGACTGACATTTAGGGAGAAGCCGAGCTTGAATAGTTCGATGCTGAGTATTTAGTTTGTCTCTTAAAATGTTTGTTTGTGGCACTCTCAAAACAGATGTGTGGGGCAGATCAGACTCTGGATAAAACCATAAATCTGGGTTACGGCACTAAAATCCAAACAGCAGAATTAAATCAGAAGCAGCCCAAATCAAAGTACAAACATTAAGATGTGGTTTTTAAAAAGTTCAGCAGGAAGCGAATTACTTAAAGAAATGTAACCGCAAAGCTCTGATCTGGAGGGCCTGGGCCCGCCTGTTCTCAGCAGAGCAAGAAAGCAAGCAGGGTCAGTCCTGGTTATAGGGTTGCCAGCTCTAGGTTAGAAAGAACCTGGAGACTTTGGAGGTGAAGCCAGGAGTGGGCGGGATTTGGGGCAGGAAGGAACCTCAGTGGAGTGTAATGCAATGGAGCCCACCCTCCAGAGCAGCCATTTTGTCCAGGGGAACTGATCTCTGTTGCCTAGAGCAGGGGTAGTCAACCTGTGGTCCTCCAGATGTTCATGGACTACAATTCCCATGAGCCCCCTGCCAGCGTATGCTGGCAGGGGGCTCATGGGAATTGTAGTCCATGAACATCTGGAGGACCACAGGTTGACTACCCCTGGCCTAGAGAGGAGCTATAAAACCAGGGAATCCCCATGTCTCCCCTGGGGACTAGCTTCCCTACCTGGTTAGTATTTGGCTGGGACAGCACCAAGGTCTGAATTTTTTGCTGCAGGAATCCTCGCCTCACATAGCTCCACTCTTGGAGTCATCCCTGGCAGAGAGCAAATTAGGATGTTGGCTTCACTTAGGGTTGGAGGTGCAGTTTAGGAAGAGCAGGATTCAGGGAAGGAGCTTGGTAGTGATTTGACGCCATAGAGTCTTCCCTCCAAAGCTGTGATTTTTCTCCAAGGGAACTGATTTCTGTAGTCCGGAGACAACCGTTCTAATTGTGGGAGAACTCCCAGCCTCCCCAGGAGACTGGTGACCCCATGACTCTTGCTAAATGGGAAGGCCCTTTCCGGTGCTTGACCAGATCCGGGACAGAAAGTAAGAACATCTGAGAATGTTGGGAAAGCAGGAACTTTCCCTCGTAGTCCTAGAAACTTTGGTGTGCGCGCGGGGAGGGGGTGCTGGTGTCTGGAGAACAGCTTGAGTCTGGTAAATAGTTTTGCTGTCATTCTAAAGTTATTTCGCAAGTCGGCAGCTAAGCTTCAGCACAGCCTGAGAGCACAGCGAGCCCCCTGGTCCCCCACCCATCCTTTTGTAACGTCCCAGTGGTTAATTTCTAAAAGGTGGTGGGGCGAAGGAGCCCGAGGCTCACGAAAGCTTCTGTAATAACAACTGCCTTGGTAAGGTACCACAAGCACCTTTGTGGCTTTCTCTGCCCTGGCAGCTCTAACTGTTGATCCTGAATCTACGGGGGCCAGTTGTGGTTGCTTGATAGACACTCTGCACAGATATGGACCCACAGGTCAGTCTCTGCTATGGCAAACTGAGCCCCACGCCGTTCCCAGGGAACGTTTGCGGCCTTTTAAAACGGATTCCTCTGTTAGCAAATAAACATAGTCATAAACAATTGTCCAAGTGATGGCTATGTTTTAATTTTTTTTTTTTTAAGTAGTCGACCCACCTGAAGATTGGAGCAGGGGTCAGACAGAAGAGTGAGAACAGTCTTCAAACTGCTGTGAAGTACATCTGTTGCCGCACATGGGGAGAGGGAGGGAAGGAGACAGGCTCACTCTATGAGAGAGGAAAAGGTCAAAAGCAAACCCTTCTTAAAGGGACCTCAGCTTGCATGCACTGGGATCTCTAAACACTCCAGATTCTGCCAGGCTCCACCCATTTCTGTTTTATACAGCCGTTGTGGGTATTTGCTGTGTTGTGATGTTTTATTTACTTATATAATTTTAAAAAGAGCCTCTTGTGGTGCAGGGTGGTAAGGCAGCCGACATGCTGTCTGAAGCTCTGACCATGAGGCTGGGAGTTCAATCCCAGCAGCAGGCTCAAGGAAATCTACTTGCTGGGCAGAGACCTACAGAATTCCACGCTCCGGCAGGGGTGGCCAAACTGTGGCTCTCCAGATGTCCATGGACTACAATTCCCATGAGCCCCTCATGGGACATCTGGAGAGCCACAGTTTTGACCACACTGCCTATTGTTTGTCGAGAGGCTGTTACAACTTGGAAAACAATTTCCAGTGCATGCACTACCCATCTGCTAACACTAGGGGTCCACCTCATACACAAAACGGCAGCAGAGCCTGGCTCAGCCCCGTGGCTGGACCACAGGCCACCCTAAAGATGGTTCTTGATGCTCTTTTCTTTCGCACCGTCTGCTTCCCCAGGGGTGGGAGCCCTGTGAAAGGAAGGAATAACGGCCTGCTGGAGGCTCATTCTAGATTGGTCCCCCCTCAGAAGCAATTCAGAAACTCCAGCTGAGGCAGGATGCCACAGTTTGGCTATGATGGTGACCTAGATCAGGGGTAGTCAACCTGTGGTCCTACAGATGTCCACGGACTACAATTCCCATGAGCCCCTGCCAGCATTAGCATGATGAAACAGCATGATGCGGCAGCATGATGAGGTAGCATGATGTTGTGGTTGAGAGCAGCAGCATCCCCTGTAGCCTGAAGTGGGACAGTCCTCTTGATCTTTCAGAGTCTCCTTGTTGTCAGAAATAAAGTTGCCAGATAGGCTGGCACTACACCAGCGTGGTGCTGGGGTGAAAAGTGGTGGCCTCTAATATGGTGAACCGGGTTTGATTCCCCATTTCTCCTCTACATGCAACCAGCTGGATGACCTTGGGCCATTCACAGTTCTCTTAGAGCTTCTCTCATGGAGAAGTTCTCTTAGAGCTCTCTCTGTTCCACCTACATCACTAGGTATCTGTTGTGGGGAGTGGAAGGGTAGGCGATTGTAAGCCACTTTCAGACTCCTTTCAGGTACCGAAAAGCAGGGTGCAAAAGCCCGACTCTTCTTCTTCCTCTTCTGCTGCTTCTGAAGACCCAGGGTGGGGCAGTGGTTAGACTAAAATTTGTCATGGAAGCTCACTAGGTGATCTTGGGTCAGTCACTCAGATCCTACCCTACCCTACAGGATTTTGGTGAGGTTAAAATGAAGGAGAGGAGACTGACGAAAGGAACTTTGGGTAGCCCTTGGGGAGAAAAACAGGATATACATATAAGCAAATAAATGAATATATGAAAGAAGTATATAATAATCAAGGGCCCTCATCCAAAGTACGAGACTTTTTTTTTAACCTTGTGGGGAAAAAAATAACCTCCACGAATTCAGGATTGCCGACTGAAGCATTAATTTGGGCATCATTGCCAATGTGGTGCTGTGGCTAAGAGTGGTGAACTCTGATCTGGAGAACCAGGTTTGATTCCTCACTCCTCCTCCACATGCAGCCAGTTGGGTGACCTTGGGGCAGTCACAGTTCTTTTAGGGTTTTTCTTGCAGAGCAGTTCTATTAGGGGTCTTTCCACCTCACCTGCCTCACAGGGTGTCCATTGTGGGGAGAGGAAGAGAAGGGTATTTGAAAGTACTCCTTCAGGTACTGAAAACTGGGGTTCTCCTTCTCCTTCTCCCTTCTCCCTTCTCCCTTTTCCTTCTCCTTCTCCTTCTCCTTCTCCTTCTTCAGAGTGGCAGAGTGCTGGGGAAGTGTTCTATGTGCCTAATTTTTTATTTAGAAAAATTGTATGCCACCTCTCCAGGAGTCTGTTCACAAAATAAAAGGCTGTTCACAAAATAAAAAAATGATAACAAAAACACCTGTTTCGTTCCAATACCATCACTGGAGCAGATCCCAGAATATTTTAGAAAGATGCCTAAAGGAATCACAAGTAGGGGACTAGTTTTCTACCCAGAAGCCTTGGCTTTCGTTGGCGTTGGCCAGCAGCTGTGGGTCAAGGCCTGGTCTCTTCTTCTCAACCTGTCCCTCACCCCCCTCTCTATAAATTGATCAGCTGAGTGAATATCAGTTCCTGAGTGGCAGGAGATACCAGGAGGTCTTGATAAGATGTTTCAAGTGGAAGTCTGCTGTAAACATTCCCAGTGGGGCTGTTAGATTAGAGTGCTGGGAAAAATGCCTCCCCGTGTGCCAAGAGAAAGGGGCGGTGGGAGGGGGGGGGAGGCTGCAGAGCTGTTGACAACCAAGGGGAGGAGTTGCCAGGCCCAAAAAGGGCTGAAGGGCTTGGCTGACAGGCCACAATGCTGCCCCCTCTCAGTACCACAGAGAGCGTGATGTATACATTTTAAGCCTACTAGCTCTACCATAGATTCAGGTGGTCTGATGTAGCAGGACAAGCCTTGAGTCCAGTGACCCACTGAAGACCTACAAAGCTTTATTCAGCTTGCACACAAAAGCTCACACCTTGAATAAAACTTGGTTGGTCTTAAAGGTGCCACTGGGCTCAAATTTTGGAGCAATGGCTAACAACTAGGACCTGCCCAGAGCATTACATCAACTTTGGAGGTCCCCCAACTGGTTTCTCTCTCAAAGCCTGGCTTACCCATTAGCAAAGTCTCCATTTCTATAGTATTGATCAATTAATTTCATCAAGGCATTGTTTCAGGGTTTCCATGCTCTGCTCTAGCCCCCAAAGAACAGAACTGGCTATAAAAAGGGAAAAGAGAGTATCCATCTCCGTTCTCATATTTGTCTTTCCATGCATGAAGCCCAGCTCGTAGGTAAGCTGCCGTTTCTTATAGAATCACTGAATCATAGTTAGAAGGGTTCCCACAGACCATCTAGTCCAGCCCCCAGCTCAATGCAGGATCAGCCAAAAGCATCCAGGGTAAGTATCTGTCCAGCTGCTGCTTATAGAATCATAGAACCATAGAGGTGGAAGGGGCCAGACAGGCCATCTAGTCCCACCCCCTGCTCAATGCAGGATCAGCCTCAAGCATCCAGGATAAGTATCTGTCCAGATGATGCTTATAGCATCATAGAATCATAGAGTTGGAAGGGGTCAGACAGGCCATCTAGTCCAACCCCTGCTCAATGCAGGATCAGCCTAAAGCATCCAGGATAAGTATCTGTCCGGCTGCTGTTTGAAGACTGCCAGTGAGGGGGAGCTCACCACCTCCTTAGGCAGTTGATTTCACTCTTGAACTATGTTTCACTACCAGTCCCGTGGAGTCTCAAGGCGTCCCTTCCCTTCCCAGTTCATCGGAGAGATCATGCCTGAGAGAAATGGAGGGAGACCACAGTGGTGGGGGAGGGAGAGGAGCTCATTTCACAGCCACATGGAAGAGAGTCTTAGAAACAGTTCCATATGGGACATGCCAGACCCCAAGCCAAAGTGAAAACCTATCCGTGTGACTGGGAATGGGCATCACAAAATCCAGGAAGCCAAGAGGCTCCCCCTTCTACAATACCACATTGAGGGGAAATGCACAGCAAGGAAGGCCGGGGAATGCATCCCTCAGATCGGATGACGGCCGCGTCTGTTGCACACCCTGGGCTCTGCACTTTCTTACTAACAGATGATAAATCCACCGGCGTTGGTGCTGAGGCATAACCCTAGGAGAGGAAAAGGAGGTTCACCACTGGCATCTTTTTCCACATTGCATTCCTTGCAAGTTGTCGGTGATGCCCACAGATGAGGGGTGTGGGTCGCTGCAACGGCAAAGGATTGCCATGTGCAGAAGAAACAGTTTGGGCTCCTTGAAAATCGTTCCCTGCCTGGTGGCCCTACAATGACCTCCTTTCCTGGAGCAAGAGCACACAGAATATCACTGTGTCACTTTGCACGAATTAGTTAGGCTGGGCCCACCTGTTTCTTTGTTTATTGCAAACGCGTGTCCATTACATTTGCGTGAACATTTCTCCTTTCCTTTCCTTTTATGTTTGTTCTTATTTATAGTAATGCTTTCGGTTCCCCAATTGACAAGACTGATTTTGTAGGTTCGTTTGTGTGACGTATGGGCCCGATAGGCATCGTAGACAATATTTCGATGTACGTCTCTTTATGCCTGATAATATACTGTATTGTCCTGATTTACCAGTCCACAAATAACATTGCCAAGTGTACACATTTTAATAGAAAAATTCAGCACAAGGAAACAATTTTTAAAAAATTGGGTTCTAGTTCAAAGAAGAAATGAAGTTGATTCAGTATTTTCAAGCCAAACGGACAGAACTGAGAAACACAAAATCAATCCTACATTTTATTTTGATGGTACACAATGTCCACCGAATGAGAAGTCAGTTACCTACCTGTCTCAAACCTGGCCCTAGATAGCCTGATCCACACATGACATTGAAATCACTTGGGATCATAGAGTTGGAAGGACCCATCTAGTCCAACCCCCTGCACAATTTTTGAACTGCAAGTGCACAGGCTACAGACATAGATATATAAAAGGCCACCTACTCCCATACATCTGATCTCCCCACTCTGCTCATCTTTGGGAACACTGTGTTGGGTGTCCCATCATCTGAGCCAAAATAAGTGGCAACCCAAGGAAGGGCCTTCTTGGGTGTGGCACCAAGACTGTGGAATTCTCTCAGTAAGGAGATTCACCTATCGTCCTGGATCATTGTCCGAATTGGACAGATGGTTAGGGTGCAAACAGGATGGCCTTTCAGAGAGTCAGTTTCAATGGTAGACATGGACAAAAGTTTTCGTAATATCCAGTCAGTTGTTGCTGATGTTGTTGTTGGCAGGTGATCCCATGGTACAGCCGCTGCCATGATCCTAGATTCCATACCGCCTCCCTCATCCATGCAATTTTCTGTCCGGTGTCCATCTTGATCGTGTCCAATCACCACGTTCCTTGTCATCCTGGTTTCCTTTTCCACTGACCAGTCCTGGCACAATCGGTTTCTCCATTGAGTTGGATTGCGTGACTTGGCCAAAACAAGTGAGCCGGAATTTCATGATTTTGCCCGCCAATAATATATCAGACTTTATGCCCTGTAGTATTTCCTTGTTTGTGACTTTTGCTGTCCACGGAAGCCACAGAAGCCTCCTCCAACGAGGGATAGCACTGATGCACCTTGGATGGTGATTGAAAATGTGGGTTGTTTGATTCTCTGCTCCCTCCCTCTGGAGAGCTCCTGTGGTTTTCTAAGAAGCCACATCTCACTTCAGCATGTACAGCTGTGACCAAAGAAACAGCTGGCCCTCCCAGCTTTGTCCTGGATCGATAGCACCCCTGCTCACACCAACCCTCTTCTTCAGCGCTGGTGGCCTAAATTATTTATCCCCAGCCAATTGGGGTGAGGGCTCTCCAAGGGCTCGATCAATCAATGGACAAGCGTTTCCCATCCAATTTGGTTGTCAGACTCTAGAGACACAGAAACAAAAGGGAGTGGGGACCAGTGGACAACGGAGAGCTCTCCCAAGAGTTTTCTTTCCCAGGCCCGCTTCAGTCAAAATGGGTATCCAGAGATGACCATTCCTTTTTTCATCAGTTGCAAAACTGGCTGAACCCAACTCATAATTCTGGAAGCTGCCGTCATGCTCCTATCTTAATCATTTTCTCCCCCACACTAAAACCCTCCAAGTCCTACAGACCCTCTGATCTGTCATTCCCCCCCCCCCTACACACACAGGGAACTAAACAACTTTTCAAAGGACAAAGACTTCTTTTTTTGTGTATCCAGAGATGGGGGGGAGAGAATTGTTATCCCTTTCTCAGCACTCCAGCAGCAATCAAACGGAGCTGTTCTTGGCTGATTCCCAACAGATGTTACCCTAATGAACAACAATTTAATCTCAGTTCCTTAATATAGTGCCGGGATGATAAAGTCTGAAATGGCTGTCATCGTTGGAGCAAGGAAGATCTGGTCATTGTCCTGGCCTTAGACAGTCCTCTGACGGTGATCATGTGAAAGGCATCCATTTGTCCCCCCCTCCCAGATTTAAAACAGTCCGTTCTCTGCAGCAGGAGAAGAAGATGGAGACGGAGATGCAGACGAAGAAGAAGAAGAACAAGAAGAGCCATTGGTTTTGTACCCCGCTTTTTACTACCCGAAGGAGTCTCAAAGCGGCTTCCAATTGCCTACCCTTCCTCTCCCCACAACAGACAGTTTGCGACTGGCCCAAGGTCACCCGGCCGGCTGCGTATGGAAGACCAGAGAATGTTGCAACCACCTTTTATGTCAGGGGTAGTCAAACTGCGGCCCTCCAGATGTCCATGGACTACAATTCCCAGAAGTTCGCTGGCAGGGGCTCGTGGGAATTGTAGTCCATGGACATCTGGAGGGCCGCAGTTTGACTACCCCTGCTTTATGTGGTGAACCACCCCGAATCCATTTGTGGGGAGGAGTGATACACGCATTAAATAAATACACCTGGTTCTCTTAACCACGACACCCAGCTGGCTCTCACCAGGTTTGAGATACCTACTAGAAGGCTACAGATGCCGGTACAGACCATAATCTCACAGTGTCTCATGCCAGACAAAGAGTCTGAAATGGTATGTGGATGGAGCATAATAACGGCTGAGAAAAGGAAATGGGCACCAAGCTTCTAAAATGCTCCCTGGCGAAGTTTCTTCCTTCTTAACCAGTTTCCATTTTTTCCCCCAGTGATCTGCCATTCTTCAACCCACTGGGTGTTTTCCACAGTGTGCAGTTGACACCCAGAAAATTTGCATTGGTGGGAGGGCGAATGAGTACATGGGTGATCAGCTGCCATTATTTATTCTCTCTGCTTAACTTCAACATGATTTTGTACACCCCTCCTTCCTTGCAGGGGTTTGTTTTTTAAAGCAGGAGGACTCGTCAACCCTGCTAACTACTCATTCTGAACATCTCAATAAACCTGCATGTGTTAAAGTGTCAGGGCACTTTTCTCCAGGCTGTTGGCAATTTTAGATTGAAACACTCTTATACCTCCCAGTAATTTGCAATGAGAAAAAAAAAATTGCATATGCAGCAATTCCAAAATGTGAGTATTCAAGAAGTTCCAGTTCACATAAATGTGAGTTATTTTGGCTCAGTCTTGCTTGTAACTGCCACACTGGTGGTGGTTGTTCCCCCCCCCCCCCCCCAATCTCCAGACAGTCTGGAACTTTGCATTTTTAACCTTTTTCCTGGAAGGGATTCAAGATTTTCAGATACACCTAACATAATTTTTTTTTGGGGGGGGGGGAGACTTTGCAATTTTTGGCTCCTTCGTATCGCTTAGTTTTACTTATGGCTCTTCATATTTATATTTATATTTATATTTATATTTATATTTATATTTATATTTATATTTATATTTATATTTATATTTATATTTATATTTATATTTATATTTATATTTATATTTATATTTATATTTATATTTATATTTATATTTATATTTATATTTATATTTATATTTAACCGCTGCTCTCAAATGTCTCGCAGCAGTTTACAAAAATCCGTGCATACAATAAAATCCCATTTAAAAAACCCATTAAAATATACTTAAAACACAATATCAAGATGTAAGAGGCTCAAAGGAGGCTCAAAGGGGGCTTACAGTCACCTTCCCTTTCCTCTCCACACAACAGACACCCTGTGAGGTGGGTGAGGCTGAGAGAGCCCTGATATCACTGCTTAGTCAGAACAGTTTTATCAGTGCTCTGTTGAGCCCAAGGTCACCCAGCTGGCTGCATGTGGAGGAGGAGCGGGGAATCAAACCAGGCTTGCCAGATTAGAAGTCCGCACGCCTAACCGCTACACCAAACTGGCTCCCCTTCTGCTTGTAAATTTGTAAGTAAAGCTGCTTTTACCAAGACGCTTGTGATAACGAAACTTTGGGAGGGGTTCTGTTGGGGGAAGACTTCCAAGGCAGCTCGGTGAGTCCTCCCTCTTTGGTCTCTCCATCCAGGGAGCCAATCACCATCTGCCACAGCCTTCCCGCACCACCTGGCAGCTTTCCAGGGGGAAGGAGGCCGCACCTGTTTGCAATGTACAGCAGTCCTTATGGCCGTCCGACGCAGCTGTAATTAAGAAAGGGCCAGAGGATCAGATATCCCAAATGGCATCTCCTCTCCAGCTCCATATTAAAATTCCCTTGCAATAAATGCACAAATAAATCGCCGCTGAAAAACGAGACTCCTCCGGCAAGCTGCTCCGAGCTGAGCTACCTTGACAGAACTCCTGACGGATTTCCTCTGATCATTTCCCACTCCCGCCGTGTCGATGCCCTGGCTCAGTAGCTTATTATTTACAGTGCTGGGGGACAGCAGCTTTGTGGGGAATAACCCCTGTTTTCAAGTTTATCTTTAGCACCCCACTGGAAACAAGTACCTGCGATCACATCTTACGAGGGATTAAATTTGCCAGGTCTCAAGATTTGGGGTTTATATGAAGAGCCACAGGATGAAATCTTAGGTCAGCTACAGCTAACTCCCATACTTCATGGTTTCTTCAGAGACTTCTTTGTATGTCTATGTCTAGAGCAGCAGCCTTTCTCAACTTTTTTATCATTGAGTAGCTCCTGAAACATTCTTCAGGCTTCGAGAAACCCCAAAAACCCTAGTAGTGGTATGATAGTGCAGAATATAGTGGGGAAGCAAAGAAGAAGAAGAGGAGGAGGAGGAGGAGGAGGAGGAGTTGGTTCTTATATGCTGCTTAATGTTTAAGCATTTTTAAAATAAAAATAAAAATTAACCCATTTGGAAAACCCAGGTCTATCGAGAAACCTCAAGGTTCCATGAAGAAGAGGAGGTGAAGGAAGAGGAAGAGGAAGAGGAGGAAGAAGAATAAGAAGAGTTGATTATTATATGATGGTATATCTTGCAAAAAGATGCCTACCATTCTATAGAAGAAGAAGAAGAAGAAGAAGAAGAAGAAGAAGAAGAAGAAGAAGAAGAAGAAGAAGAAGAAGAAGAAGAAGAGTTGGTTCTTATATGCCGCTTTTCTCTACCTGAAGGAGGCTCAAAGTGGCTTACAATTGCCTTCCCTTTCCTCTCCCCACAACAGACACCCTGTGAGGGAGGTCAGGCTGAGAAAGCCCAGACATTAGAACAGCTTTATCAGTGCTGGGGTGACTGCTCCATGTGGATGCAATGCACCATGGATCTTAAGATCATAAGGACTAGATGTCGCAGATCCATGACTAGAAATTGCCGGCTGCCTGTTTTCCCTGCAGAAGCCTGCCATTATTCCCTCAGAACAGGATTCCCAATAACCTAATTAAGCTCTTGATCCTCCCAGACTCAACCCGACCCGGGATGATTCTGAAAGGGTGGGGGAGACACATGTCTTGGTCATTTGAGCGTGTGTAGCGTGTCTACTCCGGGACAGCCTCAGGAGAGCCGGCGGCCGACTGTATCTCTCTGTTGTTTTGACCCCAACCTTTCTTCTTCATGCCGAGATGTTCGTGGAGCTGTTGAATGCGGCTTTCAGTTGGGTGACCTCTGAGGTCATTTGTTTTCAGAGCATGAAATATGGCCGCCTGGTAGACAGAAGCAAGGAGATAAAACTTTGCTGAGGAGCTTTAACAGGCCGATGAGCCGTGACTAATGATGATTGTGGCTCATCAATCCGGGGCATAATTTATTCGGCCATTGACCACTTAGCATGCTGCCAAGGGAATTAACTCTTTCAGGGAGAAACCTGGGTCTACCAGTTATGGATTGGAAAACTCCTGTCTGACCTTCGAGGTTCTTCAGGGATGCGCTTGAGGCCAGACTTGTGTCTCGTCCCACCCCTTAATCCTCTTACCTGGGGAAGTGTTCATAGTTGTGTGTGTGTTTGACTTTTTCTTACCTCATGTCTCTTGGCTCATTTCTTTCAGGGATGCTAATTGTCCTGAAAGCCTTGTGCTTTTTGTGGAATACAGATTTTGGATGTGTGAAGAGATATGTGTGTGTGAAGTGCCACCTGGTCGATTCCGGATCATGGTGATCCTTGGAATTAACGTCCCACCAAATGTCCTATTGTTAACAGCCTTGTTCAGGTCTTTCAGACTGAGGGGTGTGGCTTCCTTAGTTGAGTCCATCCATTTCATGTTGGGTGTTCCTCTTCTCCTTTAACTTTCCTTAGCTTTGTTGTGTTTTCCAGTGTCTCTTGCCTTCTCAGAATGGGACCATGGCCTCAGCTTAGTCATTTTAGCTTCTAAGAACAGCTTCATGTGATCTTGACCCTACTTGTTGGTCTTTTTGGTGGCTCATGATATCCTGAAAAACTCCTTCAACACCACATTTCAAATGAGGAAATAACTGTTTATAAAATACACCCAAGTGGAGTACCCTCGCAAACAATCTAGCCCTTGGCCTGGCCTAAAAGCCCTCTAAGGCAGGGGTAGTCAACCTGTGGTCCTCCAGATGTTCATTAACTACAATTCCCATAGCCCCTGCCAGCAAATGCAGCTGGCAGGGCTCATGGGAATTGCAGTCCATGAACATCTGGAGGACCACAGGTTGACTACTCCTGCTCTAAGGCACCCAAAGACATTCCATTGGAAGTGACCATTCTCTTCCCCATTGTGGCAGTCCCTAGTCTGACCTCTCCTGGAAGCAACCAGAAGGAAGCTGCCACATCAGCTCCGTACCCCCACATTTTTTTCCAATGGGGAAAAAATGTAAAGCTCCTCTAGTTCCTCCAAGAGAGCCAGCTTGGTATACTGATTAAGAGCGGTGGCTTCTCATCTTGAGAGCCGGGTTTGATTCCCAGCTCCTCCACAGGTAGACAGCTGGGTAACCTTGGGCATGTCACAATCCTGATAGAGCTGTTCTGACTGAGCAGTAATCTCAAGGCTCTCTCAGCTCCACCTACCTCTCAGGGTGTCTGTTGTGGGGAGAGGAAGAAAAGGCAAGTGTAAGCCACGTTGAGACTCCTTCAGGGAGAGAAAAGTGGCATATAAGAACCAATCTACCTGTGAAATCCACTTTGAGCTCCTGTGAGAAAGTGGAGCAAAAATAACATAAATGAAATCATAAATCAAATCAACAGCTAGGAACTGGGAACCATCTTCAGCTTGGAAGCCCTCTTCTGCTTCCTGATTTTACTCTTCCCTGGCAATAATCCCACAATAAGTTTGTGAGATGCTGGGGTTTCTTGATGGCCTTGGAAGGGTTTCCGGAATGGGTGACAATCTTTTAAAATTGTTAAAACATTTATTAGGTGACATGATCATATATGTCGCCCCCCCCCCCAAAATGACCAATGATGGACCTGCAGGGGGTGTGAAGGGGAGGGGCCCCGGGTGGGCGTGTCCACAGCTCTGCTTCCCAACCCTATTCTGCACAATCGTGCCACTTCTGAGGTTTCTCAAAGCCTGAAGAATGTTTTAGGGGTTTCTCAATGGTAAAAAAGTTGAGAAAAGCTGTTCTACAGCATAGAGGTCATTTGTTGGCACAAAGCTTGACTGATTCCCTACGGCCAAATAAGAGGGGAACTAAAATCTGTCAACTTGAAGAGTCGCGTTCTAGATCCTTCGTATGCTTTGGCTCCCAGGAACCCAAGACGGCCTAGAACTGAAGGAGTAAACACACACAGTGCAATTTCTTCTCAATGGTTTATGTGCAATTTGCCTGAAAGTTACCTAAGAGAATCCAAGAGGGGTCAAGTTTAACTTAAACCAAAAGCATGCCACTTGCCTGCTTCTAATGACAATCACAATAAAGATCTGAGAAGCTTGGATTAGGTTGCTCCTAGGAAATGGAAGTCTTTATGGAGGCTGATCAGGTTGAGGTATCACCTTGCTCAGAATTTAATCACATGAGGTATGTATGAACCTTCTTTTGAAAAAGAGAATCTCAGGAACATTCTTTGGGAGCTCAGGGTAATATGGGTCATTGGAGCCCTCCAGTTGACTGGAAGATTACACATAAATACTTAAATAACTTAATGATCTATATCTTGCCCACCAGTGACCCACAGCGTATTTTTGATTTTCATTGAAGATGAGTCAGTAGGGCAGCCTTTTCCAACCTTTTCACCATGGAAGAGCCCCTGAAATAACTTGTCCGGTTTCAAGGAGCCCCGGAAGTGATGTCATCTGGCCATGCCTCCTTGCCACGCCCCCAGAAGTGTCATGTCACCAAAAGTGACGTCACCACCCATATTAACAAGCAGGCTCAAGGAGGACTGGAAGGACGGGTTTAAGAAGTGGTTTAAGATGGGGGTAGACATACAGGATCTACCCCTCCCAAGCACAGATACCAGGAGAGAATTCACTCATGCTTGCAAAGGGGGGAGAGGGAGCAGTGGAAGTGGTTGGTTCTCTGCCGTGTGGCTGAGGCCATGAAGGCTGGAAGGGAAAGGCTGCAGATCCCCTCCAAAGTTTGCAGACCCCCTGGGGTCCATGGACCCCTGGTTGTGAATCCCTGCAAGAAGGCTTTATGTTGAATGCTCTGTGTGTGTGCTCTGCAGTCCCTAACTGGATTGTTTGGGAAACCAAACCAAGCAAGCAATAAGAATGACATCCAGATTGCTACTGCTGGAAACAACAGCTGCAACCATATAATCTGGCTTCCCCTGGGTGGGTGGGGCAAGGAAAAGAAATGCGCAGTTGCCTACCTGAACTGAAAGATGGAGGATTTCACCTGTGCATCATCACTTCTCCAAGGCTGACCTGGACCGGGCACTTGGCAGAACAGGCTAGCAAGCACTTCCCCGCAAAATGTGGCATCGTTGCCCCTTGTCACCTGAGCAACCCCCCAACTCCCCCATTCTTTCCACTGCCCCATTTGTGCCTTGTTGCTTGCTCTGGAAGTGATGTCAGCAGGCCACCTCCCTGCCATGTCCCAGGAATCGACCTGCCAGCAGGAGTGGCATCACCCAGACACTCCCACCGGATGTGACATCATGCTCACTTGGGCATGAAATTGGGGTCACTGTGGGTGGGCAGGTAGCTGTGAGTTCCTGCATTGTACAGGGGGTTGGACTAGATCAGGGGCAGTCAAACTGCGGCCCTCCAGATGTCCATGGACTACAATTCCCAGGAGCCCTTGCCAGCATTCGCCAGCGAATACTGGCAGGGGCTCCTGGGAATTGTAGTCCATGGACATCTGGAGGGCTGCAGTTTGACTGCCCCTGGACTAGATGACCCTAGAGGTCCCTTCCAATTCTATGATTGCTGTGAGTTCCTGCATTGTACAGGGGGTTGGACTAGAGGTCCCTTCCAATTCTATGATTCTATGAACTGAAAAAGGAATGAAAAAGGAATGCCAAATTGCATGCACACATCTTCCACGATGAATTGCAGATTTTCCATTCCGTCCTTTAAAACCCTACCAGAAAACGTGGAAGCCCTGAGAGTATGGCTAATGTCCAGCTGCGCATATTGGGAAGAAAGGCAGGTCTACAGAGCTCACGACAACGCCCCTATTGTTGCTTTTAGAAGCACCATCTGAGCAGGTGGCTCCCTTCATGGGTTTTTGCAAGGCCTTTTCTGGCTGCGACTGGATGACTCAGTCGTTTCCTCCCAGCCATGGAGATTGTTTCTCTTCCCTGTCTCAGGACGGCCCTTCCTACCCTCCACCCCCACAACAGCAAATGACCTTCCTCGCGCTGTTATTGTTATCAGTCACACACAACCCCCCCCCCCGGCCCCAACAGCCCTATGAAGAGATATGAAACGACAACTTTGCCCTTTTCTCTCCCCAGGTAAAAGACCACACACACACACACACCCCAAGGGGACATGGCCTGTGGCCCCTTCTGCCCCACCTGTCTACTCCTCCATAGAACTGAGTGAAGGGTCGAGCAGGAAAAACCTAGAGAGGATGGAAGGAGATGGATGAGACGAAGGAAATGTACATGTCTCAGCGTCTGAAAGCATGAGAGACCGACAGACTGTTCATAGGGTGGCTCAGATGAAAAATAACATTTTCGTCCATGTTGTTCCCCACAATAATCACACTAGGGATCAACAGAGGCTCTGTGTTTTGTTTCTTATATTTATTTATATTTCTGCCAGCAGTGGGAGTTCTCTGCGTTTCACAACTGGTTTTCTACTTTTGTTTGTTTCCTGTATGCATGTTGGATGGCTTTGAGAGCCAGTTTCTATGTGGTTATGCCAGATAGATAGATAGATAGATAGATAGATAGATAGATAGATAGATAGATAGATAGATAGATAGATAGATAGATAGATAGATAGATGGATGGATGGATGGATGGATGGATGGATGGATGGATGGATGGATGGATGGATGGATGGATGGATGGATGGATGGATGGATGGATGGGCGGGCGGGCGGACAGATGGCTAGATAGATAGATGGACAGACAGACAGACAGATGATGGACGGACACACTCATTGATTCTCTCTGATTCTCTCTGTGGATATAGATATGGACTTTTACAGATTTTGCATTCATTTCTTTAAAGCCCCGCTAGAAAATGTGGCCAGCCCTGCAAATATGGCAAAGGTCTGATGTGTGTATGGGGAAGGAAGGCAGGTCTACAGAGTTCATGACCATTCCACTATATATATCCCCTGCAAGATACCTTTTATATTCCGCACAATCATGCCCACTGCAGATTTTGCATATTCCAACAGTTGTGAGCATACTGTGGGTGGCAGAAGAACTATGTTAGACACAGCAGGTAATAAATGAACCCTGTTCGCCACCCTAAATTCCTAGGAAGGAATGTGAGATGAAATTGCAATTAATAATACCTTGATAATGGCATGGAACCTGAGAGATCAAACACTCTAATTTTATAAATCCGGTCAGATCATCAGAATAATTCAATTGCAGAGATGGGATCTGAATCTGGCTCTCCCTAATCGAGGAGTTAGCTTGGTGTAGTAGTTCAGAGCGGTGGCTTCTAATCTGGCAAGCTGACTTTGATTCCCTGCTTCCCCACACGCAAACAGCTGGGTGACCTTGAGCTCATCATGGTTTTCTTAGAGCTGTTTCACAGAGCAGTTCTCTTAGATCTCTCTCTGCTCCACCAACCTCACAAGGTACCTGTTCTGGGGAGAGGAAGGCACTTATAAGCCACTGAGAATCCTTTGGGAAGTGAAAAGCGGAGTATAAAAACCAACTCCTCCTCCTCTGGACTTCCAATGCTATGCAAATGCTAATTTTCTAGTCACTGCAGACGAAAGATCTGAATAACAGAGAAACTCTCAGACACTGTCCAATCAGGGCAGCCGGGACAGAGGTGACCAAAGGCCCATGTAGACTAGCATTCTGTTTCCTAGAGATTCTGGCAAGATGTTTTGGGGGAAATCACAAGCAGGCAGCAGCCCCTCCCTTTCCGCATCTTCCCAGCCGCTGTCATTCAGAGATGCATCAAGCCTGAACATGGAAGTGTCATTTATCTTTCCTAATATTCATTGAGAACATGGAAACTGAGCAACGGAGGCAAACCTCCAAAGAGAGCAAAGAGGAGGCGGGAGAGGACATCATGAGGGTTGCTGGGAAAACCAAAGGGGGAAAACTGAGCTGTCTGGGTACAGGGCCTTACTGTCTCCAGTCTCCAGCAGCAGAGATAGCCAAGACATGACCCAGCCATTGCTGGCCTGATACAGGGTGAGAGGTCATCAGGAGCCAGATAAATAGAGCCTCCTCTCAGCTTTCCATTCCCAAGGTGAGGGGTGGGAGTGGCGGGGTGGTAAGGGGGCTGGATGGAAGCAATTGCAAATGCTTTCATGGAATCATAGAATAATAGTTGGAAGGGACCTCCTGGGTCATCTAGTCCAACCCCCTGCACTATGCAGGACCCTCACAACCCTATCGCTCATCCACCGTAACCTGCCACCCTTTAGCCTTCACAGAATCAGCCTCTCCATCAGATGGCTCTCCAGCCTCTGTTTGAAAAGTCTTTTCTTCCCTAGGTTAAAGACAAACTAGGCCAAGTCCTCAATTGGCAGTCATCGTTACAAACCTCATCAGCTCGTGAAAACGCTCTCCACCTGCACCTTTGGGTGTTTGCCTCTCTGGTGGGTTCATCCGAAATGAGAGTGTGCCAGCCAGCCAGCCAGCCAGGCGCACAGAGACAGAACTGCTGGAGACCTGGGAAGAGAGCTGAGCTTCAGGGAAAGAGAGCAAGACGTTGGCAATGCTCAAGTATTATGTCTGTGTTTTACAGCTAGGCGTTTCGGGTGCCACTGGATTTATTTTGAATTGCTCTCAATCAGAGGTAGCCAAACTGTGGCTCTCCAGAGGTCTGTGGACTACAATGACCATGAGCCCCTGCCAGCATGGTTGCAGGGGCTCATGGTCATTGTAGTCCACGGACCAATGGAGAGCTACAGTTTCACTGCCTCTGCACAGTCTCACCTGTGGCTGCCACCCTGACTGCTATTTTGCTTTAATGAATTGGTTTGATTATATATTTTTTAAAAAACTGTATTGTATTATTGTTGTTAATAGAAGCAATAGCAGCAGTTTGTAAACTCCGTTGGCAATTTGTCTGTGGATTTGACAAACTCTTCTTTCCATGAAACAGATCGAATCTCTAGCAACCTTAAGCTCCCATCCCGCACGTATCGGTTTCCTTATTACATTTCCCTCCTGCCCATGTTCTGCTCCTCAGTATTTTGTGCTCACGATAGCTATATGGGTTAGCTTAGCTTAAGTAAGAGCGTCCCCAAGTCACCTGAAGATATTCATGATGGAGGATGGATTTGAACCCAGGGCTCCCTACTGGGGGTGATCTGTCGCTAGCATCGCCACCTCACCAGTTCTTCAAGGACTCTTGCGAGTCACCCACACACACACACACACACCCGTCTCCGCAACAGTTTTGGCTATGTCTCAATGGGTTTTTGAACTTTAACGGTTTATACCACGAGCCATTCCCATATCCAAGTCACTGGAGGGGAGGAGGGTGGGGGTCTTAGCCAGGGGTTAATGAGAAAAGTAGATTTCCCCTCCCGGTTTGAAGCTTGGCATGAGCATGAACCCAGCTGTGGGTCTTCAGAGGACTCTGCTATCTGTCAGACCTAATGGATGACCAGTTCCATCCTCCGAGCAGGTCTGGAATTTCCTTAGTTGAACTTTGGGACAAATATAGGCTAGAAGAAAAAGAGAGGGTTTCTACCGTGTGGGGGAGGGGGGAGGTTTTTCTCTTCCCAACTGAGCTTTTTGTGTGGTTCTTCGGGCAGCAGACAGCCTTTCCCCTTCCCCAAAAGAAGCCGTTTTCACAAATGACACAATCCTTCATGCATCATAACCGCTGCCCGGGATTTCTTTTTTCTTTTTAAACCTGCTCTGCTCTTGTGACTTTCACAGCAACCCGACATGCAGAAATCAAGCAAGCAAAGGTTTTCCAGCCATGCTAAGGAAAGCATCCTCTTGCTAGATTTCTGTGTGCCAGGCTGCTGCTATATACACAGGCGGGGACTACTTTAAAAAGAAGGCAGCCCTCTTTTCGTAACAGCTAGTGGAATCACAGCCATGCTGAACTCGTGTATCTGGCCATGCATGATGCTTGCAGTGACCATGTGCATACGCTATGCAAATAGCCTAAGATTGCCCAATATCCAGAAAAGCTGGCTGAAACCAGGAGGGGATGCAAGCTGGCGAGACTGCTCAACATGACAGGCAACCTGCTGCCTTCACCAGCTTTCCCCACTCTGCATGTTCTTGCTGTGAGTGAAAAGGCAGTGGCACAGGGGGATGATGGCATGAATTCAATGAGATCATTTCTTGTCTGTGACACTCTAGGATTTTCCCCAGTCTCTTTGGTCTTTACCATAGAGATCAGGTAATATTCCTAGAGTGCTGTGCAACACAGAGATGTTACTTCCAGGTCTTCCTTCCATCCCCCACCCCTTAATGCTCCTGGGGGGGGGAGCAGGTGCAGGCCTGGCAACTCTACCTGGCACAGAGATCTGCGTTAGTGCTAACTAATATTTGCATACTTTGCTACTGTGAAAAATGTGGGACAAAAAAAAACGAAACAAAAACAGGAAGTGGAGTTGGCAGCCCTCTAATGAAAGAAGGTCTAGATCAGTAGTTGAGGTTTGCATGCAGGAGATCCCATATCTCTACTTCAGAGACCTTCTGAGCCACTGGGCCAGCCCTGACCTGTGGAATTCAGAGACTGAACCTGGAATCATCTGCTTGCAAATTTTACATTCTGCCACCGAACGAAAATCCTCCAGTGCAAGGAAATGACAGCCTGCCTTTCTTATGCCACTCTTGACCCCAAAAGAGACAAGTTCTGGTCTTTAGACTTAATGGCAAGCAGCATCTCTTTGATTCATTGTTGCAGTCTGAATTTGTTCTGAATTCAAATCACACTTTGCAGACCTCATAACCACTTCAACCAAACTAAAGACTCCCTGGTATTGCCTCTGACTTTCAGGGATACTCCATGCAAATGGAACATCACACAGCACTACTGGTCAGCCTGCAAGCCCTTTAACAGGTTGGGGACGTAGCTGGTCCCCCAGAAACACAACGGCTACCTTGATCCATTTCACAGGTTCTCAGACTGAGCCCTGGATCTTCAAGCCGGGGGTCAGCAGGAGAGAGACGGGCTTGCAAAGGGATCTAAAGCTTTCGGGGCTGGTGGTTTCCCATCCTGCCAGAGCTGCAGCCAACGCCTGCAAAAGAGATAAAGGTGGCCCAAATCTATCAGGCCAATTAAGCTATCATCCTTCTCAGTTCGTACCCAGTGAAACTTTCCCCCTCTCGACTGAGACTTGAGTTTTAACGCCGTAGATTTGAGGCTTGCTTTTTAATAAGATCATTTCCACACACCCTTTTCCGTGCCTCCTTTAACCTTCTTCGGGAAATCCTTGAAAATGCCCTCCCCCCTTTCCTATTTCCAGCAATACGCTTTACATTTGGATCCGTGGTCCGCACCAAGGCTATCTTGAGACTGTTTACACTGAGCCACAAGTACAATTATACCGACGTATCTAATAGTCCGCTCTGTATATGTTACCAAGTACTTAGGGTCTTTTAAGAAAAGAAAGCCATTATGGCCACGTGATTATCCTCAAAGCCCTTCGGAGGGATTTTG
Source organism: Paroedura picta (assembly GCF_049243985.1). Taxonomy (NCBI): domain Eukaryota; kingdom Metazoa; phylum Chordata; class Lepidosauria; order Squamata; family Gekkonidae; genus Paroedura; species Paroedura picta. The sequence continues at coordinate 11,930,541 of NC_135381.1, read as the reverse complement.
TTTTGACAGAAGGGCATTAAGGGGGTGAAACTGATAGCATAAGTACCACTTACAGACTTTGATCATCTCGGGCCATAATTCTCCGAGGGAAAGTTTTGTATATATTAGGGGGGGAAATTAATTTTATTACCACTGCAGGTTCTTCCCTCTGCCTCTCCCCATAGCATACATTGCAAGTTCGGGGGGAAGGAAAAGCTGGATGATCCTCTCCTGATGAGAAGCCTTTCCAGCAGGGGAGGAGGTTTCCGAGTCAACAGGGGCCCCAAACTTCTTCTCGTTGGAAAGAGAGCTGATTGTGGGCCACTTGCAGGGATGTGAAAAGGCATGGGATGTTTTTCAAGCACTGAGGGAGGCCTGGGACGTCCTCATGGTGGTCACTCAAACACTTTACGAGGCAACATGCTATAAAGGAAGGCGGAGTTTCCCTGTTCTGTCTGAATGCTCTCATACAATGCAAACTTCCTTTGCATGCAGAATGCTAAGGAAATCATGGAGAAAAGCCCAGCCTAGCTGTCTTAGGACCTCACTTAGGGCCTAATTGTGACTGAGTCTGCTAGGGTAGCCAGCTGTGGGTTGGGAAAGGCCTTGGGGCTGGAGCCAGGAGTGGGTGGGATTTGGGGCAGGAAGGGACCTCAGTGGAGTACAATGGATCAAAGCACCCTCCAAAGCAGCCAGTTTCTCCAGGGGGACTGATCTGGATTGCCTGGAGATGATGTGTAAAGCTGAGGGATCTCTTGGTCCCACCTGAATCAAAATGCATCAGGACATTGTGGTGCTGCCCAGGGCCTATTCTGCACACGTAGGATAATGTACTTTCAATGTGCTTTGGCAGCTGGATTTTCCAGTGCAGAACAGGATAATCTACTTCTAAAGTGCATTGAAAGTGCATTATCCTATGTGTGCAGAATAGGCCCAAGTCTGACCTACATCCAGCTTGGTGCAGCTAGCTGGGTGACCCTGGACCAGTCACAATTTTCTCAAGAGTTCTCTCAGCCCCACCAACCTTACAGGGTATCTGTTGTGGAGAGAGGAAGGCAATGGTGTTTGTAAGCTGCTTTAGGATTCCTTCGGGTAGTGAAAAGCAGGGTATAAAAACCAACTCTTCTTCTTGTATATAAATATACAAGCTCTTCCACCAGGCATTAATTTGAGGCCGACCAACTCAAAACATCAGCTGGTCCCTACCTCAGACATCCCTTCCATGACTGAACAATCTGAGCTACCCAGGAATCTTCAGGATCTGGCCTTCTAAAGGAGCAGTCCGGGCTGATCTCCTCTAGGACTGACCGGTTTGTTCGCCTTGCAGTCCAAGGGACTCGCAAGAGTCTTCTCCAGCCCCAGAGTTCAAAAGCCTCAATTCTTTGATGCTTGGCCTTCCTTATGATCCAACTTTCACAGCCATACATCGCAACTGGGAAGACCATAGCCTTGACTAGACGCATTTTCATTGGCAGGGTGATGTCTCTGCTTTTTAGGATGCTGTCTAGACTTGCCATAGCTTTCCTCCCCAGGAGCAAGCGTCTTTTAATTTCTTTGTTGCAGTCCACAGAGGCAGGCAATGGCAAGCCACCATTGAACATCTCCCACCTTGCAAACGCTATGGGGCTGACGGAAGTCAGCTGTTGACAGAAGTCAACCATAGCTTGACAGGTCTTCCTTCTGCCATCAGGGTGAGCATCCCTAGTCTCCTACCCAAACAAGGCAGCATGAGATGGCCACATGAGTCCAGGGTTCTGTCTCGAACAGGGATCAGCCACTCAGACATTCGCAAGATGCCCTCCGGGGGTGAAAGGGCGGTGAGCAGGTCTTCCAGGCAGATTCCACCCCTGCCACCTCTTTCTGTAGAAATCAATCATGGCTTTCCTCCTCATCCCTCCCCTGCCAAAGCCCACAGCCTCTGAGAAAGGAAATGCCTGAGCAGAGATAGGACCTGTAGCTCAGCGTTGTGTCTGCCGTAATTAATCTTCTCTCTTTCTGCTTCTTTTTCTATCCTTTTGGGCGTCCTTTGCTGATGGGAATGGTCTGCTGGGAGCATTTCCACCACCTCTTTTGTCCACCCCACCCCCCAACGGCCCGAGTTGGAGCCAACGGGAACTGTTTGTTTGGAAAGGTTGCCGGTTATCTCAATCCTTTCCACCTCTCTCCTAGCGGAACTCCTTAACTCCTAGCTCTGGTGATGAGGAAGCAATTGCTAGAGCTATCTCCCAATGATGCTCCGGGGCTGAATCAGCAGGACCTGCCAATCTCCTGGCCTTGGGCAGGAGGCAGAGCAGACATCATTTTGTTGGCCTGAGCAGGGAGGCGATGGTTTTAACCTCAACAAACTCTGGGCAGCTCTGCTACGTAATAGCAACGCCACTCCTGCCTGCCAGAGGCTTTCTCATAAGTAATGTTAGTGATCTTTGCCAATAATGAGGCTGAATTATTGACTCTGCTTGCAGGACCCCATTTCTCTCAAGCTGATTACTCTGTATTGTAGCCTGCCAAAGACACTGTCCAACTACTTCTGCAGTCCCACAAGGTCTTGGCTTCCATCTTGGCACAATGGCGACCGTCCAGTTGCCCATGAAAGGCCGACGTTTCGCACTTGCACTGAAACAAATATGGTCAACAAACACCTCATCTGAGAAACAAGCTTGGAACCAAAAGTAGGTTGAGAAAGGTAAAAATTATTATTAGAATATATGTTAAATACATGTTTTACTGCACAGTGGTAAACAAGGTCCATTAAAAACAATACATTTAAATTGGAGGTTTTTTTAATAGCCAAAACCCAAAACAGTGCCAAAATATATGACACAGGTTGCAAAATGACCTGACTGACTTTGATCCAATTGGGTGTTCTTCAGAGGTCAAATGACAACCCACACATGCATCAAGAATATCCATATACAAAAGCCCCTTTTTGCCACCAGGAAGATTACATTTAGGTCTGTACTACCATGAGGTGCCAATAAATATCCTGGGTCTATATGTTAGGAATGCATGGGCTGTGTGCATATCAAAGGAGTAAGCCACCTTCCTCCTTTGATATGCACAAAGCTGCACAGTTGATTTCCTTTCTGTCCAGGAATGATTTACAGAATTGGTTTTTTTTAAAAAATCAGCCTGGCGATCGTGAATTCTTTACATCTGTAATTCAGACTGAGAATATTTATTTGCACCTCATTGTAGTGCAGACCTAAATTTAATCTCCTTTGTACTGTCTGCACTCACAGTTTCTCCCCACTCTCGATCCTGCCTAATTCCGATCGATCTGAACCCGGATCTTGTAACAGATCTGCAACATTTCTTTTTTTCTGACTGGAAGCAGCTTTCAGTCAGACACTGCTTTCTGCACGTGAATCATTCCATAGAGTTCCTGGTGATTCCTAGAAAGATATGATGTCACTTCCATGTTTTCTCTGTAATGGATATAATAACAATGTTCCAACAGTGATTTTTCTTCGTTTTTCTCCTGCCTGCTAACAGTGCGGTAAAGGACAGTAGGGGCTGCTGCCAGGAGATCTTCTGCCATAGAAAGAGACATGGAAGCTCTAGGTAGGGGGCTGGTTGTGTGCTGGAAGCACCATCTGAAGTTGAGTCTTTAGGGGCAGGTCCTTCACCAAGGACTCTGGATCAGGAGGGGGTTACGCAGCGTTCTATGTCACCTGAGCTTCCTGATCACTCTGATGGTGGTCTCTGGTTCCTCCTGAACCTGTCCTTGTCATTTCCTCAGAAAGCCCATCCTAGGGTCACCTTCTTTGTGGGGCTGTAACTGAGACCCTGTAAATCTTTTTCTCACTCTTCTCCCCAATTGCATCCTCCTTAGGTCCTCACCCAATCGCAGCCATACCTTCTCACATTTCTCTTAGTCCCATGAATGCTAGGAGGGTTAAAGGGAATGAATACATCATCCCAATGTTATAGGGCCGTCTGAGCTGACAGGGAAGGGTGCTTGGAGGTTGGGACAGTAGGATTCTCTGTTTCCCCCAATTCCTCCCTCCCAGGGAGCTCCAGAGTCCTCAATCAGGGGTGAACCCCATGTGGGGCTGCCAGATCCAGATTGGAAAACTCCTGGAGATTTTTGGGATGTAGCCTGAGGAGGACAGGGACCTCAGTGGGGCACAACGCCACAAAGTCCACACTCCAAAGCATCCGTTTTTACCAGGGGAACTGGTCTATAGTCTGGAGAACAGCCACAATTCAGGGGGATCCCTGGGTCACACCTGGAGCCTGGCAGCCCTAGTCCCCTGGCCAGGTGGTGGGCTTGATCAATTGCCCCATCATGCTGACCGCGATGCCTTTTCGACTTGAAATCCCCAAGGCTCTAGCGAACGGAGGTGCACCACCTTAAATTGTACACCCTTGCTCAATAATCCCATTTGATTTATGATGACTTGTCTGGACTGTGTACTTTCCCCTGTGCATCCACGTATAAACACTGAGGGTTTGGGAGGAAAAGGGAAAGGCTTACTGCTTAAAGACCAGCTCAGCTACAGTCGGGGCTTCGTCTACTCCAACACCCTGATCGTTTCCTTTCTCCCACAGTGCCCTCTTGTACAATGCATTGTTGTTGTTGTTGTTGTTGTTTTTAAAGGAGCAGAACATTGTTTCTTCATGCGATTTAAAAATTGCTTCTTAATGCACCGTTTTAAAAGGACAGTGTGTGCGAGTTTGGATAGTTCAAACAGCACACACACACACACACACACACACATACACGGCAAACTTGTGTGCCATGGATGGCGTAGGAAGGATCATATGTCCTTTTGATAGGGTACTAAAAGGACATCAAATTATAAAGGGCTTTCCACACACACATTTTAAATTAATTAGTCATGTCTTCAGGATGGCCAATCCGATATCAGTTTACTCAGAGGCTTAAGGTTAAACCAGATGCATTACTGGGGGTTCTATGAACACAGCTGCTGGCCTTTTTACTTTCTTCAAAAGCAGGTGCCCAAGTCCGTCTTGCAAAGTGAAAAAGGTTTAAAAGGACCCCACAGAGCTGTCATTCGCCGTGAAAAGGAAGTACATCGTCATCCAAATAATATTTATTTATTTATGAACAAGTAAAATCCAGTTCATACAAATGATTATACCAACAAAACCACTTCTTTTGAAATATCCATTTAAAACTAGAGCGCTCCGAAGACTTTTTGACCTGGAGGGTCCTAGATTCCAGATTCCAAGTTCCAGTTCCAAATTCCAGTGGTAGGAAAGCAGATAGGAAAGGAGAGAGGCCCATATCAATTTTGGTCTCAACTGTATGCCTGATGGAAGAGCACCGTTTTGCAGGCCCTTTGGAACTTAGATAGTTCTGAGGGGGGCTGGATCTAGGCTGGCAGCTCATTCCACCAGATTGGTGCCTTGGCCGAAAAGGCCCTGGGTCTGGTTAAGGCCCATCACACTTCTTTGGAGCCAGGGACCACCAACAAATTGGAATCAGCACCACACAAGAATATTCGGGGTGCATACTTGGAGAGGCGGCCCCTCAGGAATGTAGGGACCAGACCACGTAAGGGCTTAAAGGTTAAAACCAACACCTTGAACTTGACCTGGAAATCGACTGTCAGCCAATATAGCTGCTAGAGGACTGGTCGGATATGAGCCCTTCATGGGATCCTTGTAAGGACCCAGGCAGCCACATTCTGTACCAGCTGGAATTTCTGGATCCAGTCCAAGGAAAGACTTGCGTAGAGTGAGTTACAGCAATCTAGCCTGGAATTCACTGCTGCAGGCTGTGACGGTGGCTACAAACAAGACGGGATTAGCTAAATTTATGAAGCAGAGGTCTATCAGTGGCTCTTAGAAAAAAATGTCAAGATAGAACACTATATCCAGGGTACTGATGCTCTATATGCCTGGAGCCTGGGAGGGTTTCTAGAGTTCTGGTCCCACTGGTGGACCTCCTCATGGCACCTGGATTTGAGAGCCAGTTTGGTGTAGTGGTTAGGAGTGTGGACTTCTAATCTGGTGAGCTGGGTTTGATTCTGTGCTCCCCCACATGCAGCCAGGTGAGTGACCTTGGGCTCACCACAGCACTGATAAAGCTGTTACAACCGAGAAGGAATATCAGGGCTCTGTCAGCCTCACCGCCCTCACAGGGTGTCTGTTGTGGGGAGAGGAAAGGGAAGGGGATTGGAAGCCACTTTGAGCCTCCTTCAGGTAGGGAAAAGCAGCATATAAGAACCAGCTCTTCTTCTTCTTCTTCTTCTTCTTCTTCTTCTTCTTCTTCTTCTTCTTCTTCTTCTTCTTCTTTGGCACTGAGTGACACAGAGTGTTGGATTGCAGGAGCCGTTGGTCTGATCCAGCACGCTTTGTCTCTGCTTTGTATGCTGAAGATCCCAGGTCCAATCTCCAGCTGTAAATGTTCAGATAGTGATGGGGATAACCTTTACCTGGGAAAGCGGCTGTCCTAGATAAAGTAGGGCAACGCTGACCTAGAAAAAAAAAGTGATCTGATTGTATACAGCAATTTCTTACGTAGGTTCGTTCTGTCGAAGGAAATATCGTGTGGACCACCAGAGGGAGCACTTCCCCACCAACCCACTATTTGGGGGATGGGGGGGGGGGAAAGGAACCACGCAGGTTGGCGTGGTCAGATGTTTTTATTTTCTGGCAAATGCTACCATTTTAAGGCAGAAGCCGTTTATAACCCTGCTTAGCTTGTGAGACCTGAAGGGATTGGGCTTGACTGGGCTATCTAGGTCTTTAAAGTGCTCCTGGACTCCAAATCCTGGCAGAAGCATACCTGTCTTCCCTTTGCAGATGTTGAAGCCTCTTTCAGCTGCTGCTTGTGCTGCCTCCTAAACATTCAAAAGCTCAGAAGGTGCCACTTGGCCCACTTCCAAGAAGCACTCAGTGGGCACCAGGAAAGCTGCCCGTGGGGCACCACGTTGGGGAACCCCAAGCAAGACTGCGACTTTGGGGAGAGAACACCGATGGTGCTGGACAAGAATGGGATTCCCTCCATCCCAGGATGTCCTCTGGATGCTGTGAGGTGCCTGCTCAACACTGAAAACCTGGAAGTGAAAGCATAATGAGGTGCTCATAACAAAACTCTCCAGGAGCAAATGTCTCCCTTTGACCATCCGTTTTGATGATCAATGCTGAAAGGAATGACAGAGGAGAACTATTGGGGTGGAACTCGACTGGTGGAGTGGACAGGGGCAGGTAGAAGGGAGAGCATCAAAGGCCTTTTGGATGTTGGCTCTTGAGGGTCCCCTTGGAAGGGACTGTGATTCAAGGCTCTGCCAACACTTCTGTCTCTTCCTGCTTTGCCATGCACAAGGACCGTTTTTCCCTTGGTGGGGGTTTCTCTACATCCACGCCACTGTTTGTTTGTTTGTTGGTTTATTATATTTATATACCGCCCTCCCCTGAGGCTCGGGGTGGTTTACATGGAACAGGAGAAAAACAGTACAGATAACATGATAAATTGGATAATAACACTACAGTCGTAAAGGTAGAACAATATAATAATGGAACAAACATGGTAAAAACATCCATTTAACTGTGACGTACTGACGGCCCCAGGGGATGGGCATATTGGTGGTGGTTTCTGTGGGAGGGGGGCTCAGAGGTCAATGGAAGGTGATTGAATTCAGGTCGACCTCAACCAGATGCCTGGCGGAAGAGCTCCCTTTTGCAGCCCCTGCGGAACTAAGCCCCACAAGGGCTCTGATCACCTCCAGGAGCTCGTTCCACCAGGTGGGGGCCAGGATGGATAAAACTCTGGCCCTTCTTGAGGTCAAGCAAGCTTCCCAGGAGCCAGGGATCACCAGGCAGTTTGTCGTAGAGGAGCATAAGGCCCTTTGCGGGGTGTAGGCGGAGAAGCAATCCCTTAGGTACACTGGGCCTTAAAGGTCTTTACCAGAACCTTAAGCCTGATCTGGACTTCAACTGGAAGCCAGTGCAGTTGTTGAAGGATGGGCCAAATGTGGGACCTCCATGGTGTTGCTGTGAGGACCCTGGCTGCATTCTTGGCCGGTTGTCATTTCCGGATCAAGGTTAAGGGCACGCCTGCATGGAGGGAGTCTTGCCAGGGTCTCCATCACCTGCCCCAGGGGGAGGTGTTGTCCGCATGCAGCGGGACTTCTGACCTTGTCAGTCCTGTGAAACTCAGTCTGACAAATGTATTGATAACAACTAATGACAGTCTAGGATTCTCTTGAGGATTCCGCTCTCCCGGTTTCAGCAGAGCGGCCAAAGCAACATCAGCCACGGGGAAAGGCACCGGCAACTGCGTTTACTGAGGCCCCATCTGGATTCACTCTTTGCCCAATTCAGTGAACATATATTTTTTTTGTTTGTTTCCATTTAGGAAGATCAATACGCTACTGGATGGTATACAAGCACACACACTCATGCACCAACATACACACACGCTCTCGGTCTCACCCCACCCGCCTTGCTAACAAGGTAAGCATCCGCATGATGTTCTGGGAGCATGAACCAGAACAGGAAGAGGAGCCCAGGGACTCTGAGAGCAAACCTTCCCCCCCCCCCAAGTCTTCCTTCTTTGCTCTGCTGTGTGGAGTGACATAATTGCTCCCTCTGCGGCTCCAGTCGCATAAGAACACGAAAGCACCAGTCCTCTTGGACAGATCCAAGTGTAGCAGCACTCTGTTTCCAGCAGTGGACAGCCAGGTGCCTCTAGAAAGCCCACAAGTGATGCCAGATCCAGGGGCGTGAGAGGTGTGGCCAGCAGACCTCACGAACAGGGCTCCTCAAAACCTGAAAGATTATTTCAGGGGCTCCTCCATGGTGGAAAAGGCTGGTCTAAGGTCATCCAGCAAGTTTGCATGGCGCTGTGGGGATTTGAACCCGGTTCTCCCAGATAATAACATGCCAATAATATACGAGTATGACTTTGGGCTGTACCATCAACTTCCATGCAAGCCTGCTTTCCTTATCCATCTCTCTCCTTCAGCGGACGATGGCTCCAACAGCATAGCGATTGCCTCTCTCTTACAGTTTGGGCATCAGCCAAGCTAGCGGCTCCCTTTGTCCGACAACGCGTCCCACAGAGCCAGCATTTACCAGCCCGGTGGGTGCTTAAACCATTTGCTAACACTTTTGAGTGTCCTAACAGGTTTATTTTTTTTTCCCCCAGCCCACCTGCTCGGTGTTTCAGTTGCCCCCACACTCATGTAGGCTCGAGGAGATGGAACATACCGACCTCTGACCCCTGAAGAGCAGTAATGGATTGGCGTATTGATCCCGGCACTTGTCACTGCGAGTCGAGGTGCCACGGTTAAATCCCCCAACCCCAAAGCGACGCCTGGTTTCTGTACATCCCCACTTGGGCTAATGCAAAGGCAAGCGAACACCATGTCCGACAGGCTATTAAGCGGCCGGACAGCCTGTCCCTTGTCAAAACACACAAGGTGTCACGGTCCCCGTGGGGATCCTGCTGCCGCCCGCTCTCTGCAGCCGCCCCTGACCACCGCGACAGGAGTTACACCACGGTCTGAGCGCTCTGAGCGTTCAAGGGTAATGAAACCTTCTTCCAACAGGAATGCAAGTGAACAAGGTGCCCACGTCCGGGGCAAGCTGCCTTCTCTCATGCCAGGTTTATGTTTTTGATTTGTGGCTTTCAGACCCCTGAATTTCATCGGAGCAGTTAAAATTTTCAAGACAGGCCAGTATTGTTGACCGATCTTCCTTTCAATGAGACTGGTTTGCTGTCCTGCTTAAGAGCATAACTAGCGCAACCGAGAAAGCTTGTCTACTCATAGAATCATAGAATCATAGAGTTGGAAGGGGCCATACAGGCCATCTAGTCCAACCCCCTGCTCAACGCAGGATCAGCCCTAAGCATCCTAAAGCATCCAAGAAAAGTGTGTATCCAAACTTTGCTTGAAGACTGCCAGTGAGGGGGAGCTCATCACCTCCTTAGGGAGCCTATTCCACTGCTGAACTCCTCTGATTGTGAAATTTTTTCCCCTGATATCTAGCCTGTATCGTTGTACTTGTAGTTTAAACCCACTGTGTCCTCTCCTCTGCAGCCAACAGGAACAGCTTCCTGCCCTCCTCCAAGTGAGAACCTTTCAAATACTGTAGCATTCTGGGCAAGAACTTCAGAAACTAGCAAGCGTCTGCCTGGATGTTGACCAGTGATGATGACCATCTCCAACTATGTCAAGGCCACACATGAAGGTGCCTTATACTGAGTCTGACCATTAGTCTATCAGTATTGTCAGACTGGCAGCAGCTCTCCAGGGTCTTAGGTTGGGGCCTTTCATATCACCATCAGCCTGGTCCTGTGTAACTGGAGGTGCCATGGATAACACCCAGAGTCATAGAATCATCGAATCATAGAGTTGGAAGGGACCTCCTGGGTCATCTAGTCCAACCCCCTGGACTATGTCTGTTTGTTTGTTAGATTTCTATATCGCCCTTCCATATGGCTCAGGGCGGCTTACATACAACATGGGGGGGATAAATGGAACAAATTAATATATAACATAAACCAATACAACAACAACAATAATTTAATAACACAATTTCAGGGATTTTAAACAACAATATAACAGGAAGGTGACTGTAAGCCGCTTTGAGACTCCTCCGAGGAGAGAAAAGCGGCATATAAGAACCAACTCTTCTTCTTCTTCAGTAATATCAGAGCTCTCTCAGCCTCACCTCCCTCACAGGGTGTCTGTTGTGGGGAGACGAAAGGGAAGGTGACTGTAAGCCGCTTTGAGCCTCCTTTGGGTAGAGAAAGCAGCATATAAGAACCAATTCTTCTTCTTCTCATGGACAGGAGAAGATCCCACATTTCCCACCCATGTGACCTCCTTGCACTTCAAATCACACACCCTCTGCTACGTGAGATCAGGACAGATCCGCTGGGTCTGCCAGTATACACAAGGAATCTGGCCCTAAAGAGCAGCAGGGACCCCCTTGACTTTGTTTACTGGAGCCTCAGGAGTCATTTATCTCCACGTCTGGAGCCCCTCTGTTTTCCATGAAGCCTCTCCCCCGTCCTCACAAGGAAGGGAAGTCAAGATGCGGGCAACCTTTGGTGACACCTGCAGCAATCCAGCCCTTGAAAAGATACAGGAGGAATTCTTAAAATATATTTCTCACAGACCACAATATATTCCATATGCTTCCAGACTGGCGGAGAGTGAAAGTGGTGTATTCAGCTACTTCTGGCAAATGTTTCATTCCCACACTGGGGAAAACCTTATCAGTGCTTTCTCCTTTCTTCACAGCTGGAAGGAATTTAGAGGCAAATCCTACCATGCTGCTGCAGAGGAAAGCTTAGTTCACAGAAGCACTTAAAACCCACAACTGTTAGGTAGTTGGGACTTTGGGTTTCTGCACAGGCCGGCCACCGAAACTGGGGAGTCAAAGATTCCTTGTGTGGATCAAGTTTGTTGTGGGTGTAACCTGAAGACTTTGATCGACAGAAGTATCTCACCAGGATGGTATGCATTCTATGTACAGGAGATGAGTCAGGGCCGCTCAAAATTCTGCCACTATAACCTGTCATTCCTTACTTATTGGGACAATCCTGTTCTTCTTGGGCTTTTGTCACTGAAATGAACTGCTTGGCAAAATGAACGTGGGACATCTGCAATATTGGGGTGCTTTTTTTTTTTTTAAGTCCACTCAAGTATTTCTAACGCATCAGTTCAACTTCAGAAAGAAAACCAAGTAATTTGTAAACCCAGTGTCTGGGGGGAAAGGGGGAGAAAGGAATCCCTGTGCATCCTCCTGCCGCCAACCTGGAAAGGTCATGTCATGTGGTATTCACAACCATCCATCTCTAGTTCCAGGTTCTAGGGTAGATGAAGAATGATAGAGGTGGATCCATGATTACATTTCCGTTTTGCAATTGCCAAGCTGTGATAGAACTAGACATTGGCTCTGGGCTGTGAATTGGCTAGACAGCCAACATGGTGTAGTGGTTAAGAGTGATGGCCTCTAATATGGAGAACCTGATTTGATTTCCCCCCACTCTTCCACATGCAGTCAGGTATACTCCTCTCAGACCCACCTATCTTATAAATTGGGATGTCATCTCCAGGTGGGACCCGGGCATCCCTCAGAATTACAGCTCTTCTATAGACTTCAGAGATCAGTTCCCCTGAAGAAAATGCCTGCTTTTGAGGGTGGTCTCCGTATGGCATTTTACCCCACCGATGTCTCTGTGCTCCCCAAATTCTCCATGAGCTTCCCAACAAGGATCTGGCAACCCTACCTGCCCATCTACTGCCGATGGCCCAAATGCACCTGGTCAGCTCTAATCACAAGGTGCCTGTTGTGGAGAGGAGAATAGAAGATGACCATAAGCTGCTTTGAGACACCTTAAGATAGAGAAAAGTAGGGTATAAAAGTCTTCTTCTACCACAGCACTTAGGTTACCAGAATAGCTCCATGCTGAGGGAAAGGGGGAGGAGCTTGGACGCCTACTCCAGCTGACCTCACTTCCTACCCAGTTTGTTCCGGAGCTCCTCCATGATTAAAAAGCTGAAAAAGGCTGCTCTACTGTGTTCACAGTGACAGAGAATGAAAGACGATACCAACAATGCCCTTTCCCTACTAATGTAGGTCATGCTTGTTGCCTTTAACATGTTAAAAGTGTCCATGTGAGTCTCTGAAAGAATTAACAGCAGATTTTTTTTTTTAATGGTGCACATGCTGGGCATTGAAGAAAAGTCCAAAAAGTTTTGTTTTGGATAGGTCCAGGGGGCAGAGCAAAACCTAAACACCCACATATGATAACATATCAAAATCTGAACTGATTACATTCTGTTCTTATATAAATCCAAATTCGAAACCCTGTGATCTTGGGAAATAATCATGGCAAATGTTTATGTTGATTGTTAATTATTTACCTCATTTATCGTCATTATCAAACATAGACTATATCAATCTCATAAGAGGACAGAGCTCGAATTTTTGTGATGCCTTGCTGATGTTGTTTCATCTCAATGGAGACAGGAGAGGAATGAGAGAGAGACAGAATCAGCAGTAAGTGACAGGCCCATTGACCAACCAGCAGAATATATCATTGTAACCACCAAAGAAGATTGCATCAGTTTATGCATTACACATTTCTGCTCATCATTGCACCATCTATCTAAACATCTTTATTGGTGCCTACCTCATTCACAGGGGAAATGCAAACCTCTGTAAATTTGCCTGTTGATCTTGAGACTCTCAAGGGTTGGCTTGGGCTGGCTGCCTTCTTGGGGCGCCCAGCCCTTCTTTCCTGTGCCCATTGGTCAGTGAGAGAGTTGTCTCTTCTCTCTCCTTCAGATAAAACATTGTTATTCTGGAAGTTAACATTGTTATTCTGGAAGTCTTCAGCTAATTTGATTTTTTAGAAGTGAATGCATTTGAGGAAATTAAAACAAATTTAAAAAATAAATCTGAATAAAATTTCAAGGCACTTCAGACTAAAATCACTACCTTTTTTTTAAGGTAAAAAGGCTAGTAAGGAGGGCAATCCAGTTACCTCTTCTTATAAATGTTGGCCAGGTTATTTATTTACATTCTGCCAAACCCAACCTCTAGTTATGCTGCCCCAGCCAGACTGGAGTATTTATCCAGCTCTTGAATTCGGGGCATGAGTGTTTCCACTTAGCACATGACCTGGACTTCAGCAGCCGTTTCTAGATGCTGTTTGTCTGACATCCATTGGGGGACTTTGTATGGTGGCAAAGAGCAGTGCTATCTAAGTAAAACATGACCTTGCCGAGGGACATGCAGTGGAGGAGGAGGAGGAGGAGGAGGAGGAGGAGGAACAGCAGCAGCCAGAAGGTTCTTGAAGGAATGAATGCAGGGCTATAGTCGGAATATTTCGCAGAGCCGGCCTCTCGGCCATGCAACTGCCTATCTACAAAGCAAAATGGATTAGAAGCTGGCTTTCAATCAGGCTGAATTATGAGCTCAGCGATTTGCTGGACATTTTACATGAACCAGAAGATGTGTTATCTGATGAAAATTGCTTAATTTAATATCCTGGCTTGACAAGGCAGCGAACTGTACATCTCCTAGAGAATTTGCCAGGGCAGATGATTTTACTTAGCTGCGAGGATTAAGCAATCCCCTCTCTCGGCTCTTGTCACCATTTAAAAAAAAATGCCCCCACAGTTGTGGAGGATGGCTAGAGACGGTCCTGAGCTCAGCTAGGTGTGAGCGTCAATGGGACATACAAAGCTCATCAAGCCCCAGAACAAATCTCCTTGGAGCATTTGTTTGTACGGTGTCAAATTTGTTCCAAACCATTAAGAATTGTAATAGAACTTTCACATGCAAAAAGCTCCCTAAACTTTATCTCGACGCACTTGTTACAACATCCCTGCAAGGTGGGCCAGGATTATAGTAACTTTCCTTAGACCTCCCCCCCCCCCTTAATGACTTCATGGCAGAGATAATGGTCCTCATTCCGTTGTGAGTGAAGGCATATTCTTTATTTTCGTTAATGGTGTCATTCTCTGCTCTTTACACATTTTGTAGATTTGTTTGCATTCTGCCTGTATAATGATGATCTTGCAGTCCCTCCCAGGATGCTGTCTGGGGTTCTACTCATGTTCCATTTTGTTCTCGCAACAACCCTTTGAGGTAGGTAAAACACGGAGAGAGACTAGCCCAAGGACACAGAGCTGGGTGGGGAATCTGAGAACTATAGTCTCCAGAGTTGTAGTTCAACATACTGGTTGCACATTGTACATTTTCAGGTGCAATTTATATGATGCCATTTAATTTTTTGACTTAGTTCTCTTATGCCATGCTCTTCTCTCCAATGGAGAAGAGCAGCATCCACGGTTGTCTTCCCCTCCATTTGAACCCTCACAAAACCCCTAGCCTGTGGGTAGGGTAAGAGGGTGTGACTGTCCCAAGGATACCCAGATGGCTTCCATGCTAGGACTGGTAGCTCCAAGTTGGAATGGAGCCTGAGGAGAATGAGGTTTGGAGAGAGAAGACACTTCAATGGAGCTTCCAAAGTGACTATTTTCTCCAGGTTAAACTGATCTCAGTCACCTGGGGATGAGCTGTAATAACAGGAGACCTCCAGCCACTAACTCAGGCTTTCCCTACCAGAGTTTCTCAACCACAGCAGTAATGTCAGGGCTCTCTCAGCCTGTTGTGGGGAGAGGAAAGGGAAAGCAATTGTAAGCTGCTTTGAGACTCCTAGTAGAGAAAAGCAGCATATAAGAACCAACTCTTCCTCCTCCTCCTCCTCCTCCTCCTCCTCCTCCTCACCATGAGGTTTCTTGATAGCCCTAGAAGAGTTTTCCAAATTTGTGGGAGTTAGCTAATTTTTAATTTTTTTAAGGGTTAAACATTTATGGGCTGATATGACCATATATTGTCATGTTGACCTCCCCCCCAAAAAATGTCCTATGATGGGCCTGGAGGAGGTGGGAAGGGGAGGGGCCCCAGGTGGGCATGTACGCAGCTATGCAATATTCTGCATGATCGTGCCAGTTCTGGGGTTTCTCAAAGCCCGAAGAACATTTCATAGGTTTCTCAATGATAAAAAAGTTGAGAAAGGCTAGACTGACTAGAGGTTCAACAAAGAAGGCCAGTTGATTAGCAGGGGGGCAGTTTGCTAATGAAGACACAACTCATATTTGGTGTTAACATGGCCACAGCTGTTTATTGAATACCTTTTAAACACTTGAAGATGATTATCAGATCCTCTCTCAGTCGCCTCCTCTCCAGGCTAAACGAACCAAGCCCCTCCAGCCTTTCTCCACATGTCTTGGCCTTCAGGTAGAAGCATTGCAAACAGAAAGGAAGATGAGGCTTTGTTGCCAATCCAACCAAATCCAAGCAAACAGAAATCCTGACAGCCACTGGCCATGGTTGGCCAATATGTGACCAATGTGAGTTCATGGCAGGAGTGGGATTCAGACCTCTGTGTGATAACAACTTGCTTTTTCCAGTTCCCCTAGACGCGAGAACAGGATAAAAGTAACTCATGGAGGAGGAATCCGGAAGGACATTCCATGGCTACTGAGAAGAAACAGACCAGAGGCTACACAGAACGGTCTGGAGGTTTTATGACTCTGAATCAAATTCGTCTTGACTTGGCCTTGAGAAATCCCATGAAGTGGTGTGCAGTAGACCTGCTGTAGTCAGATGGACCTCCAATAGATGGATGGTTCTTACATTCTTACTTAGATAAAAGAGCTATCTGGAACTTTCTAATTGTTTTGATTGATAGGCTTTCACAGGGCACCCTAGCTGGATAGTGTCCAAACTGGGTTGAGATGCCTTGAACTGGTGACGCCGAAGCTGGTAAGTTCTGAAATGCTGACGCTTCATTAAAAGGCCTTATTGATTTGATTGATGCTAGAGCAGAGGAAGTGTCTTTTAATAACTAGGGACTCCCGGTTGCTCTTGGGCTTGGAGGAAAAGGTTACTGGACTCTAGAGGTGACAGATGCCTAGCCTGATAGAAACTGGAGGGTGATAGTGGAATAGGGGGAATTGAGTGGAAATGGGTGATTGACAAATAGGACTCTGGCGATGATGGGAAGAGCTTGGCAAAATCTAGGGACTGGTTATATGACGAAACATGGTTTTTTCCAATAAAAATGCACAGCATCCATCCCACAAGGGTGGCCCATGTCTGTCCTCCCCTGACATAATATCTGGTCAGACTTATATTGTGAATTAACAAGATACTGTCATCCCCATCCCCTTCCTTCAATGTGGAAATTGGGAGAGCTGACTGGAAACATGGTGATATCACAGCACAAGGAGAATCCCACAATTTATTTATTTGTTTGTTTGTTTATTTGTTTGTTTATTTATTTATTTATTTTTCGCATTTATATCTTTCACGTTTATATATATTTTTTCACATATATACAAGAGACAGTGACATTCAGTCGGCCTTTACAGTTGCTATCATTAGTTTACCGACATGCACAAACCGCGGAGAAGTCTAAACTGCATGCATTTCCCCTCTATTTTTCTAAATGTAGGGTGTGTGTGAGTGTGTGTGTGTGTGTGTGGGGGGGGGGTTCCTCCCTGAAGAAGTATGGAAACCTTTTTTTTTCCCCAATCCGTCTTCTGTAGCCTTCAGTGGTACAGTCTAGCAGGTCGGACAGCCGACTGTATGAGATACGGCGAAGATTAGACTGGGATCATTGCAGAAGTGTGCCTATGAATAATGAAATGGGGCTTGCCTAACATTAAGCCAGTGTGCAGGGCAGGCTTTCTCCGTCTGGGTATTGGAACCCTGGGGTTTTTTTTTGGTGGCCCTGGAAAGCGTTTTCTGAGTTAATTCATTTTTTACATATATTTGAAATTTGCTAAATATTTATTGGGCAATGTGATCATACATGGCCATATTGACCCCCTCCCTCTTCCCCAAATGGACAATGATGAGGGGGTGAGAATGGGAAGGGCCCAAATGAGCATGTCCACAGCTGTGCTTCCTCACCATATTCTCCAAAATTGCGCTACTTCTGGGGTTTCTTAAAGCCTGAAGAATGTTTCAGGGGTTTCTCAATGGTAAGAAAGTAGAGAAAGGCTGGTATAGAGCCTCCCTCCTTCCTTTCAGTGCAGGGATGGTGAGCACTACAACAATTAATAGAAACTTGGGGGTGGGGGAATCAAGTATTTATGGGCAACACCTTCCCCACATGGTAGTCAGCAGAATGATACTCTGGAGAGAGAACCTTTGGCCACCGGCAAGCATTGGATGAGACTCTTTGGCTTCACTGAAGGGTTACGGCTGTAGGACGGGGAAAGATTTATTGTAGGTTCTGCACTGGAGCAGAGCCGACAGCCTTCCTTGGCTTGCGTGGACCTTGATGAATTGGCTATTCACGCCCAGAGGTATTTTGAAAGATCTGCAAGCATATTTGAACAGCCTGGTATTTCATCTGATTGAATGGAAAGGCAAAAAGGAAGAGGCTAATTTCTGGGCGCTCCCCCACCAAAGTCATCCTGGGCTGGATGGTTATTACTTACAGTATAATAAATAACACGGAGAGGAATTTCCCCTTCCGAACATCTCATCCAGGGGCAGCGTCAAGAGGCAGCGTGATAGCTAAAATTGCAGGGAAATTAAGTCTGAGAACTATATATTGCATCAGGGGTAGTCAAACTGAGGCCCTCCAGATGCCCGTGGACTACAATTCCCATGAGCCCCTGCCAGCGAATGCAGGAATTGATTAACAGCACATCGGGAGGGGGGGGAGGAAGAACATTTGAGTCCATGTTTTGCCCATGAATGTCCAAACCGCACTCCATTACCTGTCTTTACTTCTCCTGTGCAGTTATAGAAGAAGGTGAGCAGAGAAGGGTGGGGAGACTTTGGACTGTGCTATTAATCTTCAGCAAAGTCTTTTGCCAGCCCCAGCAACAAAAAAGACCCCTGCAGGGATTCTTTACAGGCAAGTGGATCAGGGGTGCCCTGAGCTATGGGAAGGCATGGTATAAACCAGGGGTAGTCAAACTGCGGCCCTCCAGATGTCCATGGACTACAATTCCCAGGAGCCCCTGCCAGCATTCGCTGGCAGGGGCTCCTGGGATTTGTAGTCCATGGACATCTGGAGGGCAGCAGTTTGACTACCCCTGGTAACGTTTGAATAGAGCAACACGCAGCCCGTCATGGTCTGGATGAATCGAGGGCCCAAAGATCCACCTGAAAAAGCATGCTATAAAAAAAATGCATTCTGAATCAGGAGACAGGGGTCACCTTCCCTCCCCAATATCCATCATGCCTTAACCTGGAACATCCATTTTGATCAAGTTGAAGGTTTCATTTTTTTTTAAAGTACATATTGCCCCTCATAGAAGACACTTTGGTTCGATTCCTGCAAAGCATTATTTTTCCATATCCTCTATATTTCCCCCCCTGTGCTTTACTTTCCCTGTCCAAAGCCAGCCCAGTCCTGGCTGGCCACAAGAAAGACCCCCATTCATCAGGTTCCCAAGATCTTATACACTGGCAGGCCTGCAAGGGGTTCCCATTGACACGGCTAACGCGGCAACATATGGAACCAGTTGGGCCTTTTAATCCCTTATCGGAGCGTATGTCTGGAGTGGTATTCCTTCACATTTTCCCCCTCCAAGTGTTCCTGCAGCCATACATATTATGGGCTGTTTTAGCTCTTGCCTTCCTTAGTTTGCTTGTAATGGCTTTTCTTATGGAATGTTCACCTTCACAAGCAAAGGCTCACAACTGCAAACGATTGTTCTACATTCTCCCACTTTTTGGATACTCTCAGGTGAGGTTCTGATGGCCCGGTGGTGTAGCACAGGCTTCCCATGTAGAAGGTCAGGATTCAAGGCCTGGCATCTTCAGTTAAAGGATTTCAGGTAGCAGAAACTGGGAAAGATCTATTTGCACATAAGATCTTAGAGAGTTACTGCCAGTCAGAGCAGAAAGTACACAGCTCCATGCACCAACGGTCTGATTAGGGGGTTTATAGGTTTATATGATCTACCCTGTTTCTGTTGACTGGCAACAATCACCAGTTTATCATAATTACACAGATGGTGTGCATTCTTTCAGATGGTTTACTCACTTGGAGAACTGTGTTCAGTTTGGGGCACCCCAGTTGAAGAGGGATGTAGACAAACTGGAGCATGTCCAGAGGAGGGCAACAAAGAGGGTGAGGGGTTTGGAGACCAAGACATATGAAGAAAGGTTGGGGGAGCTTGGTCTGTTTAGTCTGGAGAGGAGATGACTGCGAGGGGATCTGATAACCATCTTCAAGTATTTAAAAGGGTGCCATATAGAGGATGGAGCAGAGATGTTCTCTCTTGCCCCGGAGAGATGGACCGGAGCTGGGATGAAATTAATTCAAAAGAAATTCCGTCTAAACATCCGGAAGAAGTTCCTGACAGAGCGGTTTCTCAGTGAAACATGCTTCCTCGGGAGGTGGTGGGTTCTCCATCTTTGGAAATCTTTAAACAGAAGCTGGATAGCCATCTGACAGAGAGGCTGATTCTGTGAAGGTTCAAGGGGGTGGGCAGGTGACAGTGGATGAGCAAGAGGGTTGTGAGCATCCTGCATTGTGCGGAAGTTGGACTAGATGACCCATGAGATCCCTTCCAACTCTATGATTCTATGATTCTATGGTTTTGACCTAGAACTCTATGGCCTTCAGACCCTGAAACCCTCCTTCCCAGGAGCATCCTGCAAACACTCCAATTGCCACAGGCCAAGAAGGCCATGTGAAATCCGCACCAGAATCTTGCGGAGGATTCCTGAGGTGGCACGCTACCAACTCAATACACCAAATGCATGCGGTTACTCGGATAGCAAGCCAGTAAGCCATGTGAAAATGGAAATCTCCCTGTGATGGCTTCGTAGGGTTGCCATCTGAGTAAGGACAACTGCTGTGAAGTTTGGGCAGGGAGGGATGTGCAAACAGGGACATGGGTGATGTCATAATGTCACTTGCAGTCCAATCTCTATTTTATAATATTATTGTTTGTGATCTTGTTGGCTTATTATTGTTATATTGTTATTACTGTTACCTGTTACCATCTGTTAATTGTATCTCTTCCTGTTTTCTGTAAACCGCCCTGAGCCCTCGGGGAGAGCGGCATATAAATATAATAAATAAATAAAATCAGAGGCGACATGATTATCGTATTGGATTCCTCCAAAGCTCTATGGTTTAAACTGCTCACGGCTCTCACAAGCTATGCTCCCTCCCTTGGTATCCTGCGAGGCAACCTCATCTCATAGTTGCCAGCCTCCAGGTGGGCCCTGGAGATCACATGGAATTACAAGCGATCAGTTCCTCTGGAGAAAATGGCAGCTTTGGAGGGTGATCTCAATGACTGTACCTCACCGCAGGCCCTCCCTTCCCTACACAATAACTCCTGTGCTTTCTTTGAGGCCCGTTTTATGGGAAAGGAGTTAAAAAGGGGACTGGGAGGTAACTGGGTGGACAAATAGCTGTGGTGAGGTCATCCCCACCCAGCAATGGCTGTTCCGGACTAGGAAGCTGAGGAAACAAACCAACAACGAGCCTGAAGCTTCAGAAATTCAAAATCAACATGATTTCTCTCTCGGCTTCTCTCCTCTTCCTTCTTACCTGCCTGCCTTCTCCCTCCTCATTCATGGCAGAGGGGGTTAGAGATGTTCACAGACCCGAAGGCTTGAAAGCGGTTCCTTCAGCAAGCGCCAAGATTTTCTAACCGCTCCACAAGAACCTTTTATGTGTTTTCTAAATCATCTGTCTCTGCCCCCCACTTCCCTCTGAATGAACAGAGGGTGTTGCAAACACATTTTCAGATCCTTCTTTTCATCTCTCTCTGTCCGTCTTTCCTTCTCTTCTAAGCCTCGGCTACTGCAAAGGGAAGCGAGCTGAGCTTTCAACGTCATTTTTTTGGATCCGAAAGAGGAAAGTAAGTCCAAAGTGTTTTCTGTGGGAGGATTTTCTTTCCATTTCAAGGCAAGGTGCAGGCTTAGCTGGGCTATTTTCTTGCTCTTGGCTTCTCTCTCTCTCTCTCTCTCTCTCTCTCTCTCCCCCCCCCCAAAAAAAATAATAATATTGGAGCCCATCAAAGAAGGATTTGTGGAATGACTGAGCCGCCTTTGCAAAGATGACTCTCGGAGGCCCAGCCCATTCATGTGTGTCTCTCCGGAGACAGACGAGGAGACCGCTAACCGTACAGTAGATGAAACTCTTCCTGACATCTCAGTAATTCAAGAGAAGAGCCCTGGACCAGATTTGGAAGGCTGGAAACAGGAGCTGGCCCAAGAATGCAAGGACGTTTCCACAGCGGTTGAAATGAAAAGCTCCAAATACCAGGGTTTTTTTTTTAATCTTACCTTGCTGTGGGAGAGCAAACACATCCTTGAGGGAAGCCGCTCCGGGGGAAAAAGCAAATGCACAAATCCAGAGGCTAACTAGGCAAGGGCCTAGAGTGCCAAATCTATGTCAATGTTTCCTAGCTATTATTTATTTATTTGAGTTTCATACCGCCCTCCCAGTAGCCCGGCTTAGGGTGGTGTACATTATATAGAATATACAATCGTTTAAAATTTTTAATTGGAATAGAATAAACCAGGGGTAGTCAAACTGCGGCCCTCCAGATGTCCATGGACTACAATTCCCAGAAGCCCCTGCCAGCATTTGCTGGCAGGGGCTTCTGGGAATTGTAGTCCATGGACATCTGGAGGGCCGCAGTTTGACTACCCCTGGATTAAACAGTTCAGAAACAATAACAGCATTCATAGAATCATTGGAAGGGACCTCCTGGGCCAAGTATGTAATATCTGCTTCAGCTGCCCAGTTTAGAAAACCCTTCTAATTTCATCTGGCTGCTGCCTCGGGGGCTGCCCTGCCACTCTGCTGCCGGCTCACCTTTGGTGCTCTCCGGCGGCCACCATGGCTGGGGTTCCCCCTCAGCGTGGCACTGCGCAGCTGCTGCTGGCAGCGCCCCCCAGTGGGCGGCGGGAGGTCGGGGGCGCCGGCGGGAAAGCAAGTGGAGCAAGGGCTCAGGCGGCAGCGGTGACGCCCCTCGGCAAAAGACTACCCTGCCCCCCCAGCCTTAGTAAAATTGTCAAGTGTTGACTGGTCCCCGGTGATAAAAAGGTTGGGGACCACTGATATAAGAAGTGTAGTTGCCTCACAAACTCACATAGGGAAAGACAGGCCTTTAGATATGTAGGTCCCGTGTAGGAAAAAGCCGTAGAGGTGGTGATGGGAAGTGCCATCAAGCTGAAGCCAACTTATGGTGACCCCTAGAGGGTTTTCCAAATAAGAGATGATCAGGGGTGGTCTGCCATTGCCTGCCTCTGTGTAGTCTACCATCTGAGGACTAGCTGACCTTGCTTAACTTGAGCTGTCCAGGTCAGGGCATCATAGAGGTAGGAGCCAACTAACTGACCCTGCCTAACTGCCTAGATCCGGCTAGCTTGAGCTGTCCAGGTCAGTACACTGTAGTGGTAGGAGAAAACAAATTGAATCTAGAAGTAAATGGGAAGCGCAATGCAATGGAACTGAGTATTTCTTGTTAACTGAACAGTGAATAACAGAAGCTTCTGGCATACATAGAATGTGTGACAGTACTCAAGAGCAGTCCGACAAAGAGTGTGTGGCAGTAATCCAACCTAGAAGATACAGGTGCATGGGTCACCACACTCTGTCCAGGAAGGCTAATACCTTGTGGGACTAGTGTAGATGGAAGGCCATCTCTGCCATCCTTGCAAAAATATTGTTCTAAGAGGGCTCTAAGAAGACTACTAGATTCTTGACATAGTCTCTGAAGGTTGACCATACTGTCAAATAGAGATCATTCAATCTTCTGCAGGGTAACAGATTTGTATTGAGCACTCCCTTTTCCTCTCCTGTTTCCTGGCTCTGGCACATTTGTTTTGTTTTGTTTTGTTTTGTTTTGTTTTGTTTTGTTTTGTTTTGTTTTGATTTTTATCCCTCTTTAGATGTCAGGCCAAGATTTTTTTATTTAAATGGGCTTTAAATTATGGGATGATTCTTCTATTGATTGCTTGTTCCCCAATGCTGAGGTTTAACTGGTCAGAATCATGTTGTTTTTATTGCTAGTGGTGATTAGTTTTAGGACTGATTTTGGTTTTCATTTTTAATTGTTTTGTGAATCTCTGCTTGAATCTCTATAAATATTTTAAAGAAGAAGAGTTGGCTCTTATATGCCGCTTTTCTCTACCAGAAGGAGTTTCAGAGTGGCTTACAGTCGCCTTCCCTTTCCTCTCCCCACAACAGAGACCCTGTGAGGGAGGTGAGACTGAGAGAGCCCTGATATTACTGAAGAAGAAGAGTTGGTCCTTGTATGCCACTTTTCTCTACCCGAAGGAGTCTCAAAGTGGCTTACAGTCGCCTTCCCTTTCCTCTCCCCACAGCAGACACCCTGTGAGGGAGGGGAGGCTGAGAGAGCCCTGATGAAGCATTCATCTGCCACATCAGGTCTCACAGAATTCTGAATTGTGACTATGGCTTTTCAGGAAGAATTCAACTCCATTTAGAACAAGTCATTTTCATTTTTCTGATAGTGCCCCTGTTTTTTCCCTGGATTCAACTTCCATTTATCGATGTCCTGTCAGTCTATTGCTGACTCCAAAAATCTGTCCAGAGCCTCATCTGGGTTAGATGAACAGGAGACAATAAGTTATAACATTACATTCCAGATCCCTGAATGATCTGCCCCAGTGGATTCATGCAGATGTTCAAGACATGGGAGAAATGTTGCAGGACCCTATAGCAAATCCCTTCTGGATGCAGGCCAACAAACATGAATGGATTCACGGGATCGTGGCACCTTCATTTGCCATCCCAGAGAGTTGGTTGATACTATTGTTGATAGTAACATGTCTGCCATGCTGCATCTTGGATTTTCAGTTGACATCAGTCAACGGTACCAATGGTGTAATGCCATTATGATCAAGCTGTGTATGGCCATATAACAGGCTTCTTCAACTAGCATTTCGTGAAACCCTGGGGTTTCTTGACAGCCCTGAAAGGGCTTCCTGCCTCTGACACATCCATCATTAGATGTCAGACCAAGACTTTTTATTTCAATAGGCTTTAAAGTTTGGGGAAGAAGAAGAAGAAGAAGAAGAAGAAGAAGAAGAAGGATTCTATGCCACTTTTTTCTGCCCAAAGGAGTCTCAAAGTGGCTTACAATCACCTTCCCTTTCCTCTCCCCACAACAGACACCCCGCGAGGTAGGTGAGGCTGAGAGAGCCCTGATATTACTGCTCAGTCAGAACAAGCTTTATCAGTTCTGTGGCAAGCCCAAGGTCACTGCATGTGGGGGAGAAGCAGGAAATTAAACTCGGCTCGCCAGATTAGAAAACCACCTTCCTAACCACTACACCAAAAAGCCCTAGTATGGACAGAACCAAGATTTTAGAAGTTCTTCATCTGATGTTTGATTTTAAGTTCTGCTCAAGCTAAACCATAATTTCCTTTGCTGAGATCTCCCTTCCTTTCACTTGCCATCACGGAGACTCTGCAAGAAGTGACAACAGCTGAGGAAATTGCTTTAGGATGCTTAAGGCTGATCCTGCGTTGAGCAGGGGGTTGGACTAGATGGCCTGTATGGCCCCTTCCAACTCTATGATTCTATGATTCTATGAAGATGGCGACTTCCAAGGTATGCTGCCACAGTATACCATAGATTCTAGGTGAAATCCCCCCCCCACACACACACACACACACAACATGGGCACCATTCCCAAATCTCTAAGAGTTTCTGAGGCCTGAGCTAGCAACATTCTTTTGTCTGCAAAAATGCCACACGAGGCCTTCTGGTTTGATGCCAACCACTGGTGGGACAAGTTCTGTCAAAAGGGTAGAGAAAACATCTGATTTCCACTTGCTGCGAGATCGGGAATTCGAGGATCCAGCTGTAGAAATCATTGGCGATTGAAAATGTTTATGATTTTTTTTTTTGTAAAGCTGTGTCTCCTGCAGACCTCGCCTGCCACCCAGTTTCTCTTCTCGTGGTACATAAAAAAGTCTGCTGCTCGCTTGGTGTAGGAGGGGGAAATTGTAATCTAATAATATAGGCCCCGGCGATCTCCTTGGCAGCTCCCATCACATTACGGCTCTTGGGGAGCTCTCCCTTTTCAAACGGTTAGGCCATGTCCGTCTGGCTTTATAGCCTCCCTCCCACTCCCTTTCCAAAGCCAGGGTGAGTCATTTATCTTGTTTGGTTGCATTCAATCACTTTTTAATATGGAAAACTTCTGTTACCTTCCTTTTTTTTTTTTGAACCTGGAATTATCCTGGATGCCTCCTCTTTGTTGGACAGAATATCCTTCTTGTGACCACAAGTGAATGCAGCTATTATTTTAATGTGGTTTAAGTCCTGGCTCGTGCAAAGAGGCAGTAACTATATCCCTTTTTTTCCCTTAGCCTTTAGTCCCTGGTAGAAGCAAGATCCAATATCCTCTGGTCTTTCTTCTTGTCCTTTTCATATATATATATGACTAAAGACAGGGAGGGATCAGAAGGCATAAAATATCGTCATGATTTATTGAATATCCCGTTCTTTTCCTTTCTTTCTCACGCTTTTGAACTAAGATTCGGACTCAAAGCTGCTGCGAAGATGGTTAATTGCTGTATCATACCGCTAACGTCCATACCGCTAATGTGGCGCAGACTGGTAAGGCAGCAGAAATGCTGTCTGAAGCTGTCTGTCCATTAGGTTGAAAGTTCAATCTTACCAGCCGGCTCAGGGTTGACTCAGCCTTCCAACCTTCCGAGGTCAGTAAAATGAGTACCCAGCTTGCTGGGGGGTAAACGGTAATGATTGGGGAAGGCACTGGCAAACCACCCCATATTGAGTCTGCCATGAAAACGCTAGAGGGCATCACCCCAAGGGTCAGACACGACTCAGTGTTTGCACAGGGGATACCTTTACCTTTACCTTTACCGCTAACGTCCAGCCTGCTGAAGTCAGGAGAGCATGAAAGCACGCACACTGTGTTGAGGTTATGTCAGTTGGTATCAAGAGAGGATATAACATGGCTTTGTTTTTGGGGGGTTGCTGTGGTCCAACAGGACTACCTGACTTTCTTGCATGTTATATTGGAAAGGTCTTTTTTTCTGATAAGTGAATGAAAAGAAAAAGCAGGGTCGAGTCTACACTTTGCTTTCTATCCACTCCCAGCCCGAATAAAACCCTCCCCTCTGCACTTTATTCGATTTACGTTTTGATTTTGGGTGCTTTAAATTTTCCCTCTGCAACATCCATGATTGATTTGTGGTGACCCCACCTTTCCCACGCAATATACAGGAGCAGATATAAGTCAGTATGTTTGAAGACCTGGCTTTTAAAGCTCCCAGTAAAACGTGTAGATGTTCTGAGTTTTGCGGAACAACAGAGAGAATACTATAACTTTATTCTCAGAGAATCCAAACACTTCATTTTGTCCCTACATTTCTCCAGCTTGGAGGAGATGGCTCCAGTGCTCTCCCCTCATCCCACAGTGTACCTGATTCTACAGCACAAAATGCATTAAGCAGAAATCTGATGCAATCTGATTTCGGTGGAAGTGAGTTCTCGAAGAAATGGTCTTGGGACACTATTGCTCCTTTGCAATAGACCCTCTTGGGTCTCTGCATTCCACGCTGGCCAGACTCCTTGAAGGTAATATGGCTTTCCCCTTGCAGATTGCAACCTGAGGCAACAGTTTTTAAACATGGAACCATATCAAATGATTTTCTTGACAATCTAGTAACTCAAGAAGAACCATGGGCTTTCCCCCCTCAAGAACCAGAGCGGCAATATTTCCACAGAACTCCTACTTAAGTAAGGTTTACTCCTCATAAATCACATCCCTTCGCCAGCCGGTTCTTGATCAATCTTTTCCAGGTGTTCCTCCCAGAAACCCACAGAGGCCTTCCTTGTAGCCTGGAGTTTTTGATTAGCTTATAATTATCTGATGTTCTTGAAACATTATTGTAACGTGGCAATGGCCTCTTCCTCGCTCTTCTCTGCTGCGGGAAATCCCAGCCAGTCTTCAGGAACTTCTGATAAGATTAAAATTTGATCTGATTTCTTAGCATCGGCCCTAGTGAAAACGTTTGTTTGGGCAGAAGCCGGTGCATTGTGGGAGTTGTAGTCCTTTACAGCCATGGGCAACCAATGCAGGAGGGGAAACGATATAGTTAAATGTGGGTGAAATTCCTTGATTGTTGCCATGTATTGAAGTGTTGAAAAGTGCCTTGTGCGCTTTTATTGTTCTGCTGCTATGTTCTTCCCCCCCCACAAGCTTTGTGCAATTTTTATTAATAGTCACACACAGAGTTATTAAACTCCAGATGGAGACAAATTAAGCCTCTGAGAAAGGGGTAGGATATTTTTCTACAGGCCTGTTAACAACCTTGTATTTTCCTGAATTTTGGAGAGGAAAATCTGATGACATTTCTGTGGGATAGCTGCAACCCAACAGCGTTCCTTTTGCATTTGGCCACTGGCAGCAGGCAATCCCCCATCCTTACTAATTTGCAGAGCAGGAGAAAAGTGGGGGGAAATAGCACTGATGCTGGTGCTCTAGGAATTTCCCCTGGTCTGTATGGTCTCTACCATAGAGTTTAAGGCAAATTCCTGTAGCATCATCCAGAAACGCCAACAACTCCTCTTGCAACTCCACTCTACTGGGAAATTGCCCCCAAATCTCCCCCAAATCACCTCCAGTGTGTGAGTGGGCATCTGTATGCAGTCTTACTCAATAATAGTCGGAAGTATTTGTCCGGAACAGGAAGTTCAGCTATGATACAATCTGAGTGGTGCTTCTGGCAAGTGGCACTTCCCCAACTCAGAATGTGAAACCTGAATCTGCATACAAGCTATCCAGTGTTCAGAAGGATTGCACTGCCTTTGTGCACACTCACAACACTTCTTTAGTGTGAATTCTCTTTCTCCTGATGAAATTCTCATTCACCCCTATGAAACAGCAATGGCCAAGCTAGCTGTTTCATAGGTGGATGTGTAGGCGTTCTTTAATCTTAACCTCTGTCTCTCTGCAAAACTCAGAGGTTGTGAATATGAAAGATCTTACTGAATGTCATGACAACTTTGCCTGTACAAAGAGCTCAAGCTTCTTTTATGACTTCCATGTTCAGCTTAAAATCGCTGTCGTTCCTTTCCTGCCCCTAAGCAAAATTCAATAAATATTACTGCTAAAGCTGAATCCCGTTTGGCGTCTGTTGCATGGGAATAATGTTAAAATAGCACTGAAATGACAGTAATGTTAAAAGCAAACCAATAAGATTACGGAAGTAATGGAGACAATGAATTTCTAGCACCACAATGCGACGCCTATACATAAATTTCCCAATTTGCTTCAAAATGAAAAACATTTATTTCTAAACCGTGGTATCTTGTTTGCTAATCAATACTAAAAATTTCAATGTTGAATATTGGTGCACAAGGATAATATCAGACAAGCCACCGGTTAAGGCTGTGTTTCAATATGTTTTTCGTCAGCAATAGTATGGGCAATTCCGCACATTTAAAAAAATAGCATTATGACAACAAAATGGCGTAATGCTGGCCATTCCTCACCTTCTGGCTCCCTTGCTTTCCTCTGCCACCTTCTCACACTTCTTGGCACTTCACATGCCTGCTTGAAATGGCGGAAGAGAGCAATGTGATTTACATGCAACTCTCCTCCACCTGTCAATCAAGCCAGGCAGCCAATCACCTTTCTCCGTGTTTTAAAGAGTCTGCAATGCCAGCTTCTCCATTGAGACACGTGAATCTAATCATAGATGTATAGTGCTTTTTTAATGCCACCCCTTTTGTAATCATGAGCCTTGAAGCTTTTAAAAATTAATCTCCAGCACAATTACATTACATACATTACATTCACAACTACCTGCCCACCCACAGTGACCTCCATGCCCAGATGATGCCCTACCCCAAATAAAAAGAATCCCTGGCCAGACTGGCATGGAAGAAATTTGTCCCCTGATCCCAAAAGTGGTGATCAGCATTTCCCTGGGCATTCAAGAAAGGGCCACAAGAGCCAAGCACTGACACAACCCTTCCTGCTCACCCACTCACAATCTGCCTAAATTCACAGTATCAGCCTCTCCATAAAGAGAATAAAAGTGTTAGAGATTAATGGCTAAGGAGCAATGCAGTAAGGCCACCTTGACCAGGTCTCTAGAGAGGCACCATATACTTTTTCTAAATAGATGCAGAAATAAATAAACAAGGTATATGCGTATATGAGCTGGGAAAGAATACTCAGAAACAGTCTAGCTATTTTCTGCCAAGAAAACCCATAAATACCAAGTTGATTCCAAAAGCGATCCAAAAAGAGTTCTCTCATCGATAACAGTCACATTAGAGCCGTTCCCTCTGGCTTTCGCACAAAGGGATGAAGCCCAGTTTGGGGAGCAAAAAGCCGAACGCATCAAGATATGTTATGTATTTATTCAGTTGGCCTGGAAAAAAGCTATAAAGCACACATTTTGAGTAAAGAAGGGAGATTTATGGGGGGTTTGCAAATCTAAGTCATATCTTACTGTGTCCCCCAGGCTGGGAGACTCTAATCATTAACATACCCCGAGCATGGACACACGGTGGCCGGAGAATTGTTTCCTTCTGGCCACGGCTCTTGCTGGAGACACAGGAGGGATTGAGCTACTTTGCCTGACAGTTGGGTAAATGAATTGCCAATTCCTTCTGAGCTTGGAGGGGGTTTCGCCAGGTTTCTTTTTCCTGAAATGAAAAAAATGGGGGCATTTTATATGCTTCTTTGATCACTCGGAGGCTTGACAAATTATTTTCCGAGGAATTTCTTTAGCCTTAATACTGTAAAGCGGGGAAATGGATTGATTCTCAAGCAGGCACTTTCATGTTACAGAAATTGCAACTGGGAAGGGTCCTCTTCTCCTCCTGTATACAATCCTACATCCTCTGTCTACATTTGCTCTTCTGAAATGGGGCCGACTGCACAGATCCATTCATGAAGAGAAGTTGTATTTAGTATTTGCAAAAAAATTGAATGTATAATCTGGAGCTCAATTTAGCCTGGAGTTTAAACTACATGTAGAAAGGGACTGGCTGGACATCAGGGGCAGGGGGGAAATCACAGAGTAGTTTGTTAGTGGAACTAGATGCCTAAGGAGGTGGTGAGGTCCCCTCCACTCATGTTCTTCAAGCAGCGGCTGGACAGTTATCATGGCTGCTTTAGGCTGATCCTGCATTGAGTAGGGGGGTGGACAATGTATGGCCCCCTTCTAACACCTTGATTCTGTATTTTTGCAATCATCATGGGACTGCAGGGAAAACAATATAGCATCAGACTGGGTGTTTTATTGTTGAATGTAATGATTTGATTGTATGTTTATGAACAAAATAAAAGCCCTGCCAGATCAGATCAGTGATCCATCTTGCACAGTGGCCAACCAGCTCCTATGGAGGTCCAGCAACCCGGCATAGAGGCCAAGACTTCCCCTGGCTGATTGCCTTTGAATGTGAACAAAATGTCTTCTTGGGCTCCAGGGACCATGTTCAGCATCTCAGAAATCCACCCAGACAGAAATAAACTGCAAAACAACACAAATCCCAAAGGGGGGGGGGTGCTGTATTGTTCTGGCATTTCTCCATAGAAACGCATCAGTGCTGATTTTTATTTCAAATGCATCTGTGTTGTGGCATTACTGCATAACAATGTGGAAGTGCCTTTTTTCAAAGTAATTGTGGGGCTGGGGAGGGGCGAAAGTTTCAGTCCACAAGAGAACTGCTGTGCTGTGATTGGTGGCTTGCTATGATTGACAAGCCAAGGAGCAGAGGGATAGTTTGGTTTGTTTTCTCTTGCAGCCTTATCAGGAGGCAAAAATCTGTGATGTGGAAGAGGGAAAACATGGGAGGGGTCTCCCTGTGAGGAGGGCTGCAAACACGAGATTTACCATCCCACGTTTGCAAGCAGGAAGCCACTCGTGTTTTGCCCCTCCGTGCGGAAACGGTCAAAAACATGGAATTCTAATAGGTGCTGCTTTCCAATCTGTCCAACCTGTGGCCTTCTGAGAATTCAGGATTTCCACACCCACTAGATAATGGACTTTCAATGTGCTTTTTCAGCTGGATTTTCCTGTACAGAACAGGAAAATCTACTTCTAAAGTACACTGGAAGTGCACCATTAACACCAATGAAACCCTGGCCTCCCTACCCACAAAACAGAAAAAACACAAACAAAAAAAAAAACCACCAACTGCCCAACCAAATCAGGCTCCCTCTATAAGGCCGTTCATAAATATAATTCAAAATAAGTTAATTAACGTAATTTGATTAATTTGATTAAAATGTTAAAAGCTGTTACCAATCATTTATCAATGTAAATTAATTGTATAAATTCCTGTTGTCACCCACCTTGAGCCAACTGGGAAGGGCGGGTTAAAAAAAAGTTCTTATTACTGTCTAATGTATACAGTGGATTTCTGTACACCTTGGATAATGCACTTTCAATGTGCTTTTGCAATGTGCAAAAATGGAAAATCTATGACTAAAGTGCAGTGAAAGTGCATTATCCAACCTGTCGAGAATATAGGGAGGTCCATGTAGTCTCATCCAGACAAGGACACAGAGCTGCCACCCTCCAAAGGCAACCTGGACATCTCCAGGAATGACTGCTGATCTCCAGACAAGAGATCTCATTTTTTTCCCTGGAGAAAGTAGCTGCTCCAGAGAGTGGACTTGGTGGTGTCATACCTTTTCCCTAAACCCCACTTTCTCCAGGCTCTATCCCCAAACACAGACTTTCCCAATCTGGATTTAGCAGCCTAAACAAGAACAAAGAGACTGATCCTGTGAAGGCTCAAGGGGGTGGCAGGTGACAGTGGATAAGCGATAGGGTTGTGAGTGTCCTGCAAAATGCAGGGGTTGGACTAGATGACCCAGGAAGTCCCTTCCAACTATTCTATGATTCTATGAAAAGATATGTGCAGAACCAATATCTCTAGTCTGCTGAACGGTGTAGGTGTGAACATCCTGTTAATAAAATTAAAAATCCACTGCAATTTATTTTAAAAAATACAAGGTTAAATACTGCAGACCTGACATGAGTAGAAGGTTATACGAAACCCTTCCAAGGCGGAAATCACTTGGCTGGCAGGGCCCAGCCACGCCTGAATTCCACCCCTGGATCTGGAATTGCGTCAAGTGAAAAGGCTAAAGCCTGTTACGGGAACAGGGTAAATATTTCACAGGTGCTGAAATGAGGAAAGTCAAAATCAAAGGGCTTTCAAGTCTTTTTCAGTGTATCATGCTGGCGAGTGAACAGAGCAAATCTGGCAGAGGAATTTGGCTGAGGAGAAATTGGTGAAAGTGTTACATGGAAGCATCCCCAGCTGTGTGCAGGGATTAACTCAGGCTACACAGCAGTTCTGCCTTCTCCTGTGTGACCTCCCTGTCATCAGGGATTGCCATTGGATGTCCTTTCCCAGGTGTTCCCACCTTCAGAAGTTAGACAGGTGTCTGTCTAGTTGTTCCTGTTATAGCCCACATTTCGACTTCCATAAAGAACGTAAGACAATGGTGCAACAGTTAGAGAAATGCAGCAATAATAATATCATTTGGAACTTCTTGGCACCAATCCTGTTGTTGGACGGAGGAAGGGGGACACCTTCTCAGGTAGAACATTGGAAGCCACAGGGCAGACAGCATATATCTCTCTCCTCTCTTTAGGGCAAGGTGGTCTCCGGGGTAGGGGACCTTTTCTCTGGCTACATCTTTATCGATACATTTTTGGTGCCAGGCAAAGTCTGTCCTCAATTGTTACCCAAGACTTGAGTCCCCCCCCCCCCCGTGTGTTTTATTGTTGTTCATTATTTATTAATTCATTCATTTTTAATTTTAAAAAAATTAATTTATGGTTTGTTTGTTTGACGTATGTTCCTGCAAGCCCCATGTGGAAAGGCTGAGGGACCTGGGAATGTTCAGCCTGGAGAAGAGGAGGTTGAGGGGGGACATGATAGCCCTCTTTAAGTATTTGAAAGGTTGTCACTAGGAGGAGGGCAGGGAAAGGTTCCTGTTCGCAGCAGAGAGGACCAGCAGTAATGGCTTTAAACTACATGTAGAATAGTACCAGCTAGATATCAGGAAAACATTTTTCACAGTCTGAGTAGTTCAGCAGTAGAGTAGTTCAGCAGTAGAATCTGCCGCCTAAGGAGGTGGTGAGCTCCCCCTCACTGGCAGTCTTGAAAAAGTGGCTGATCCTGCATTGAGCAGGGGGCTGGACTAGATGGCCCCTTCCAACTCTTGGATTCTATGATTCTATGTTAATGACACTTTATGCCATGCTTGCTCTTTGTGTTGACTTAGAAAACTTCTTGGGATGGAAAGGCACACCCACTTTTTTTAACAAAGAGCAATGGATTATGTTGCACGCATGCTAAAGAGACATGATATTCTTTGCAATGTCTTCATACGCTGCGTAGTGCGGTAACGAAAACTTCATCCCTTCCCAGGCTGAGGCACAGTGCAAATTAAGCCCCAAGTCCAACCAATGCACTTCTGCCCCAGTTGGAATTAATGAAAGATTTGTTCCCCTCTTGATGCTAATCGGGGTAGACGTAAACCCAAAGGAATCAAATGGGGGGAAGGACCTTTCAGATCCAAGGTCAGGAAGGGCCTGTCCCTCCTGGAAATAAGGTCAAGTAGCCCTCCACTGCATAGTGCTCGACGGGGCATCCGTTCCTACTTTGCCTTTCCCAGAAGATGTGGAAGGAGACTCCAGCTGCTCCTGTAGGCAGACCGTGGTAGAGTATGAACATGACGACGAACCGTTTCTGTTTCTCGGGATGGTGGTTGCCGTAGTCTCTTCACAACCACCAAGTGCAGGTTGGTCTCCCAGGTCAAATCAGCAGCGTGATGTCACAGGTTAAAAAGGTAGTGAATGCAACTTTGGCCATACACACAGGGCCATACTAGAGGGGATGGCATCCGCAGGTCCAACCCATTTGACAATTGAGGCTGTGTGTGTGTGTGTGTGTTTGTGTTCTTTGGCTGGTTCCAGTGTCTCAGTCCTTGAAGAGGCACAGGGGAGAGCATCTCACCCAAGTGCGCTGTGGGCCCCCATCAGGATCAAATCCTCACCACGTTGTTAAATGGCCTCATCAGGCTTTGAAATGCTGGTGGGATTCACTGCTCGATTGGGGGGTGCTGTCTGAACCAGTTTGGCCCCCAGTGTCCAGATTGCATGTTAACAGTCTATTCTGTGCTTGTCAGGCCTCACCTGGAGTACTGGGTCCAGTTTCGTGCACCACGTTGGGCTGCAAGGTGGCGATTCAGCACGTGAATTTGGTAGCAAGTACTGTCAAATCAATCATACTTGTGTCTATGTAAAATGCCAGCAAGTCATAGCTGCCTTAAGGTGGCCCCGTAGGTTTTTCGAGGCAAGAGGCTAAGAGAGGTGGTTTACCATTGCTTCCCTCCTTCGTGTCACAACCCTGAAATTCCTTAGTGGTCTCCCATCCATATCCTAACCAGAGCCAACTCAGCTTCCGAGATCTGAAAAGGTTGAGCTTGACTGGGCCATCCAGTTCAGAGTTACCTCAGAGTAAATGAACAAGAACTGGAAGGCTTCAGAAGTATGCATGTTGACTCTGCTAATCGCATGGGTTTTACTGTTGAGTACATTTGTGCATTTGATCCAACAAACTGGACTCTACAGTGGCACCTTTAAGACCAGCAAAATTTTATGCAAGGGATGAGCTTCCATGTGCATGCACATTTCTTCAGGTACAATGGCAGAAGAAGTGTTGGTTGGTCTTGAAGTTGCCATTGGACTCCAAATTTATTCTGTTGCTTCAGGCCAATATAACTACCTGCTTGAATCTATTTACTCAAATGTAAACCTTGTGGATGCTGATATAGCGTGATGGCTAAGAGATGCCACAGAATTGCTAGGGGGCCTTAGACTAGTTACCTTCCATTTTCATCTGCAACAGGGAGATAATAAAGCCCTATCTAAGAGGTTATTGTAAGGATTACAAGATTACATATGTGAAACATTTTACAGCATCATGCACTGTAAAGTCCTGTATTTCTTTTCTTTTTTTGCCATTGTGTTACAGCCATCTTAAGGTGACCCTGTAGGACAGACCTTATGATCGTGGAGGAGCCCCTGAAACAGTTTTTCAGGCTTTGAGGAACTCCAGACGTGAGGTCAGATACCCACCCCTCCCTGCCACATCCCCAGGAAGTGACATCACTGGAAGTGACATCACCACCCACATTAAGAGGCAGGCTCAAGAGAGACCACTGGGGGGAGAGACAGAAGGGCGTTTAAGGTGAGATTAGGAGTGTAGGCTCCGCCCCTCCCAGGAACAGAAACCAGAAGAGAACTCAACAGAAGCCCCTGGTTCCTTAGCTTGTGGGTAAGTCCATTAAGGCAGGGTCCACAGATCCCTGGTTGGGAATCCCTGCTGTAGGGTTTTCAAAGCATGTGACATTCAAAGGTAGTTTGCCATTGCCTGCCTCTGTATCATGACCCTGGACCTTCTAGGTGGTCTCCCATAAAAATACTGGTGAGCTCCCCATTGCCTACAGTCTTCAAGCAGTAGCTGGACAGATACTTCTCATGGATGCTTGAGGCTGATCCTGGACTAGATGGCCTGGATGGCCCTTTCTCATGCTAAGGTTCTACGATTCTATTAACCAGGGTTGACCCTGCTTACATTCTGAGACTTGGTAAAATTGGACTAAGGTGGGCTTACCAGAAGAGGGTACATGTTCTACTATGTAATTTTAAACAGGTGCTATTCTATTACAGCCTGGGACATCGGTTAGAAAAGATATACCATGAAGAATGAAGAATTCATGATCAAGCTTACATTTAGTCTGTGATTTTGTTCAACAAAATAAACGAGAACAAAAAGGGTGTCCAGATACCTTGTACTTCATAGCACATGGTATTTATTAGACATAAATTGCCACACAAGAATATGGAAAGGTTAGATAGGTAGAATTTTTTTGTTCGTAGCAACATACATTTGACATATCTGCATCCTTACATACCATCATTCGCTCACACTCATCCTCTCTGGCGTGCATACACATATACCCTGTTTTCTTAATTAGGGTCACTTGTAATTTTTAAGTACAGTTCTGGGGGGGGGGAAGGCAAAGGAGGAAACAACCTTACAATCTGAATATCAATAAAAAAAATTAAAAAGTTTTCAACCAGCTGCCTTGCTGACTTTATCGCCTGTTATTACTCATTCGAACGCCTGTTTGTCAATAAATAATACCAGTAAAATATTACATCTGAAGCACCCTGCAAATGGAAGATTTTTTTTGACCTCGTCAGTTTTCCCAACCCCCTCTCAAAAAGAAAACCCACAACAAATTTGCTTAACATCTCATTGAATGCGTTAAAGTAATATTCTTTAAATTTTCCCATTTCCCCCCTTTTGTACAAAAGATAACCCCCCCCCAAAAAAAAAGAACAAAAAGTCATTTTGCAAACATGTTTGTTTTTATAAAACTCACTGGAACCCTCTTGTTCATTTCAGATATTTTTCGTGTTGTTCACAAAGGCCTACGAGGCTCTGATCTTGATTTCATTCTTGAGCT
The DNA here is from genome assembly GCF_049243985.1 of Paroedura picta. Lineage (NCBI taxonomy): Eukaryota > Metazoa > Chordata > Lepidosauria > Squamata > Gekkonidae > Paroedura > Paroedura picta. The sequence continues at coordinate 11,893,536 of NC_135381.1, read as the reverse complement.
TAGGTAGACTGAGCATCATGGTGGAGGTGAAACAGGTGGAAACATCCTGAATTATTCCAAACTGCTCTTTCTTTCCTACCATTTGTTTATTAAAAAATCACTCCTTAGGTTTTGGTGACCTTTTTGGCAAAATGTCTTCTTTAAATGGCCCTCACTTTCTCTCCCTGCCCTTCTTGGCCTCCGATCATCCTGAAGCAGCTGACTGGTTACACCAGCCCACATTCGTTTTAGGAATCCAAGGGTGTTGTCTTGCCGGATGTAGCATGGCGCTCTTATCCTCCTTACTATAGTATTGTGTGGGTGGGTTGTCCATGGACTCCACAAGGATGGAGGACAAAGAGTGTTAGGGGAATGAATGCTCTAGACTGGGTTTTTGGCGGGAGGGGAGGAAGATGCCCTATTTGTAAAATGTAAGGATACGATTCCTTTCGTGCTCTGCACCTGGACGTCTTTCCAGGTACAGGAAATGGAGATTCAAAGGAATTATGCACACTAAGCAGCATTCATGGAAGAGGATCAGAGAATGACTCAATCATCCCTTGCGGGGAAAGAATCAGCTCCTCCAAACTGGCAATGTTCATGCCCAGAATCAAAGCTGCTGAACCTTTGGCACAGCCTCAGTGGAGACTACTCCAAATTGTTCCCTTGAACTGGTTGTTGAATGGCTCCCATATTCCAGAGCAAGTTCACATGAAGGATTAACTACTTGTGGACGAAAAGGCTCACCCCAAGGAACAATTTACTGGCCACTTACATCCCTGCCTATATCCGATTTAAGAATGGGAAATTTTGAAGATATACAGAATTTGGGTCTAGGAATAACAGGTTGAAGAGCTATTCCATGCTCATATGGCACCCAGGGAACTGGAGTTCTATCATGGGAGGAGGCAGCATCTTAGAAAACAAGACTCTCAGCACTAAGTTACAAATTTCACAACTAGCCGGTGTACGCCATGATAGTTAACATATTACAAGAACTAATATCAAGCCATGTAGAGCAGGGGTAGTCAACCTGTAGTCCGCCAGATGTCCATGGACTACAATTCCCATGAGCCCCTGCCACCGTTTGCACAAACAGTGCAATATATATTTTACTGGCTTAACTATTGGGTAAGGTGACCAGATGTTAACATTGGTAAAGCGGGACACCATTGACCGGGGAGGGGGGCTGTGTTCTTGATTAAAAATTTGGTCTATTTGGAGCAACAAAAAGTTTCATAGAACGCAAAAATAGTATTGTAATATATATTTTTTTTAAAATTCAACATAAGTACAATTTGCCAGGTACCCACAGATGTCACTCCAAAAGTGGGACAATCTAGTCTCCTTACTATTGGGTTATGTATTGCTGCTTGCAAAGAGTAGCTGTACCCATTTTCCTCAAGAGCTTTTGGTCTCCCCCCCCCACACACACACACACTTCTTCCTCTCCAGTTTTATCCTTAGATCATGGCTACATTTGCCATGCAGAAAAGGCACGATTGTTTTCCTCTCCTGGAAAATGGCATGAACCCGGGGCTCCTGAGAGCCCATTCAGATGCACCAAATGCATAGATGCTGGCTCAGAAGCATCTATGCTGGCAGCATGTGTGCTGTTGTCCCCATTGCCACCCATTAGAATTCACTTCTATCCTGCTATCACGGTATTCCGTGTTCCTCCACCCCATGTGCTAGCTAACTGTATGATGTAAAGCTGGAAAAGGAAAACGGAGAGTTTCGTGATCTCGGGGCATGGCAAATTCTAGGGGATAAAACATAACGGAAAAGCCAGACGCATAGCTGCCATTTCTAGCAGCAGCAATGTGTCCAGTGAAACAACCCCAGCTTGGCCCCCAAGCAAGGTTCATGTTTAAACATGCAGTAGGAAAACGCTAGAGGGCGTCACCTCAAGGGTCAGACATGACCCAGTGCTTGCACAGGGGATACCTTTACCTTTACCTTTAGGATTAGGTGAGCCATTAAAAAAAAGTGCAGGTCTCTCTTGCTTAAAAGAAACAGGAAGGAGACAAACGTTGCAGCTAATTTGACAGGAACGCTTTTCTGTTCTTGGACTCTCGAGCATAACCCGGCAGATTATGAAACAGGCACAGGGAAGAAAAAGTCGGTCAAGGAGTGGATGACAAGTGGTAGGTTAAAGGGTCTTACCTGTGGAATAATGGTTTTCCCCACCACCCCTTTTATGACACACAACACTGAGGAGTCACAATCAGATTCCCCAAAAGTTAGCTCACTGCAGAAAGTCAGCAGAGAGGGGAGAGCCGTTAGGATCGGGGCCATAGTGCTGGAGAAGGGGGAGGGGAGATATTCTTCCTTTCATCCTTGCCCAGCTACTTTAAGAAGAAAGGCAAAGACAACCAGCTTACAGCAACCCCCCCCCCAAAAAAAAAGGCCACCTTCACAGGAACAAAATCATTATGCTATCTTTGCTTCACACTATGATCCTTATCCATAATGTTGCACTCCCCCCTGCCTTCACTTGTAGTTCTGTTTTGCACATCTGGGGATCGGATGATGGATCACCCACATGACCTTTCAAAGGGAACCCCACCTACTCTTCAGGCCCACCCATTTTTTTTAAGTCACCGTTGAAACGGACAATTCCCCCCCTCGCCCCCCAAGTGACTTGAAAGGATATATATCTATATATATTATCATTTATTATATAACATGTCAATCTCAACACCAAAGAAAGAAAGGAAGGAAGGAAGGAAAGAAGGAAGAAGCGCAAGGTATTCTAGCTGGATGCTCAAGCACTCTTCTGTGTGTCAAAAGACAGCAAAAAAATAAAAATATAAAATAAAATCCCGTGAGTCAACTGAAAACGAAATTTTTAAAACGTTTGGGTGCAGAGCCAACGCAAACTCCGTTGGGCAGCAGTGTCCGGGCATAGGGCCTGTCAGGGGGAAATATGGGGGGGTCAGCTTGTTGGTGGCCTTTAGGAGTTAAAGAGGAGGAGATACAATACCATGGTCGGGCCGGATAGGGCAGCATTGTCCGTCTCTTGAGTGCTTGGATACGAACATTCAGTTAAAGCCAGTCTCCCCGACCGCTGACTGTTCCGCAGTCTAATTTCCCCAGCCGCTCTCTTGCGTGGCCTTGTTAGCTGTTCTCACTCCAGTCTGGCACCATGCCCACTCCGTGCACAGAGTGGTACTGATGCGGGGAAAGGGTCCGGGGCACCCCGTGGGAATAGAGGAACTCGGGCGGTTGGAGGCTGCTGGGAGCAGACTGGATGCCCGCCTGAGGTCCACATTGCCGAACGATAGGCTGGTGAGGGACGGAGGTTTGATGCTGGAACATGGCGTGGGTGTCCCCGATTTGTGGCGAGGTATGATTCGCGACAGTGGTGAGGCGGGGCATCAAAGGGCCGGAGGTAAAATGGGCAGAAAAATGCTGGTACGGGAGCCGGTCCATGGGCTGCATGGCAGTCACTGTGCAGCTGCTGTAGGAGGGCACGGCAGGCCAGGTGTTGCAGCTGATGTCTTCCAGGCTGGGCACAGCCTCTGTGGCTGGGGCAGAGCTGGCGTACATACAGGCTTGACGCTGGGCCGACTCAGTCCGGTACGAGCTGGCACTGAGTCCCTGCTGCTGGGAGTAGCTGGAACGGTAGAAAGAATCCTCTTCAGCGGGGGACGTTTCCATGTAGGGCTTCTTGTACGGATGCTCTGTGGTCGAACATTCTTCATCTGAGGATAGAAAACAGACTGTGAACAATTTGGGGGGTGTTATAAGGTAAAGGTAAAGGTATCCCCTGTGCAGGCACTGAGTCATGTCTGACCCTTGGGGTGACGCCCTCCAGCGTTTTCATGGCAGACTCAATCCGGGGTGGTTTGCCAGTGCCTTCCCCAGTCATGACCGTTTACCCCCCAGCAAGCTGGGTACTCATTTTACGGACCTTGGAAGGATGGAAGGCTGAGTCAACATTGAGCTGGCTGCTGGGATTGAACTCCCAGCCTCATGGGCAGAGCTTTCAGACTGCATGTCTGCTGCCTTACCACTCTGCGCCACAAGAGGCTCTATACGTATAGGTAGGTGTAGATTACTTTTAATGGCATAAAAATACAAATAAATACAGATAGCCACAACAAAGATGGATGTAGGTGATTTACGCTGAAAGCCAATGTGCAGGCTAGTATTTTTGCAAATACAAAAGATTGACTTTTAACATAGAATACAGTACATTTGCAGTTTTAGCCAACAGAGTATGATTCTTCTTGTGAGGAGGAGGAGGAAGAAGAAGAAGAAGAAGAAGAAGAAGAAGAGTTGGTTCTTATATGCTGCTTTTCTCTACCCGAAGGAGTTTCAAAGCGGCTTACAGTCGCCTTCCCATTCCTCTCCTCACAACAGACACCCTGTAAGGGAGGTGAGGCTAAGAGAGCCCTGATATTACTGATGAGGGAGAAGAGTTGGTTCTTATATGCCACTTTTCTCTACCTGAAGGAATTCGCTGGCAGGGGCTCCTGGGAATTGTAGTCCATGGACATCTGGAGGGCCGCAGTTTGACTACCCCTGATTTAGAGCAATGCTGCCTAAACAGTTCAATGCATCATCAGCGATTTATGTCTACTGGATAAGGTGGATGGTGGAGTGGTCTCACTTTTGGAGGGACATCTGGGGGTACCTGGCAAATTGTACTTACGTTGAAATTTTAAATATATATATTGCAATACTATTTTTGCATTCTATGCGTTCTATGGAACTTTTTGTTGCTCCATATAGACCAAATTTTTAATAAAGAACCCCCCGGTCAATGGTGTCCCGCTTTACCAATGTTAAAATTTGGTCACCTTACTCTAAGGGGCAAAAAAGGGTAGAGAGATCTGAGGGAATCTGTTTGCTTTTGAATTGCCTTCAGCATGGAAATGAAGCAAGGAGGGAAATTGCCAAAAAAAAACACTCTCAGAAAACCCAAGGAAACAACTGGAAAGTGAACTGAGTGCCGAAGGGAGGCAAATCAATGCAGAACAAAAAGGAAAAGCTGATGGACATGCACAGCAAAAGCGAGGGAAACCACCCGTGCATAATAGGCCCTCGTTCTGCTGCTTTTGTATGTACATGTGCAAGCTGGTAATTTGCCTTGAGTCTCTCTGAGAAAGGTTGGCTATAAATAAAGTCAATGAAGAAATAAACAGGGAATGCTGCTTTCTGCTAAGAGACTCCCAACAGCCTTTTTGCAAAGCTCTTACAGCTGTGTTAACCTTACCTGCCATGATGTCAGAACTGTTCGGGACTAGCCCATACAGAAAATCAAGTCTATTTTGCCTCTCCCGTCCAAATAAAATATCCACATTCCACAGAATTTTATCTCCATTGCGAATCAAGCTCCCATCTCTGATATAACAATGTTTGGCATTTGTTTAGGTGTTTTGAGTGTTCCAAGAACCCCACATCCTTTATCTTGTTGAGCATCCATAGCAAGTAGTATTACAGAACTTGAAAAGGGGGTTAGAGCCATGGAGAATAGCTCCATCAGTGACTACAGGAAACCTCCACCTGCAGAAGTATTCAATGCCAGGAGGCAATGCCAGGGGAAGTTCTCAGCCTCTATGCCTTATTGTTGGCCATCCAGAGGAACTGTTCAGCCACTGTGTAAGGCAGGATGCTGGACTCAATGGACCACCGGGCTGATCCAGCAGGGCCCTTCTTATTGTCTAATATTGTTATTATTCACATGTTATAAATGTAGGGTTTGTCACCCGTATGACTTGGCAGAAGGTTCCTAAATCTGACCTGAACTTACCAGGAGCCCTTATCCAAGCCAGGAATTCACCAGGTGCAAGCCAGGGGTGGTCTTAGACACAGGGGATTGGGGCAGTTGCCCTGGGCTCCAGGCAGGGTGGGGGGCCCTGCCCCTCTGGCAACAGAGGGGGAAGAAGAGGAGAAGCTGGTGGTGGCCATGTGCTCCCTCCTCTGGGGCTCAGGTGGCACTCCTCATGTGCCAGGCACACCAACTTGCTTTGCGCACTGAGAGGACTACCCCTTTCTTGAGCCTCAGGAGGGGATAGGCCGCAAAGAGGTGGCAGCAAAACTGGGGCTGCATTCTGTACTTCTGCCCCAATCCCTAAGTGAGTCCTGGGGATCCCCTGGTTTTACAGCTCATCTCCAGGCGACAGAGATCAGTTCCCCTGGAGAAAATGGCTTCTTCAGAGGGGGGATTCCATAGCATTAGACTCCACTGAGGTCCCTCCCTGCCCCAAATTTCGCCCACTCCCAGCTCCGCCCCCCAAAATCTCCAGGTCTCCCCAAACCCAGAGTTGGTAACCCTTGCCCCAGAATTACTGAGACCACCCCTGAATGAAGCTTCTCAACATCAGCTCTTTCTGCACCGCTGTACCACACTTACGGGTTGTCATGAAGTGTTTGTAACCCTCGACCTGCTACATTAAACCCAAGGACTATTTCCTAAAGCCACAACCTTGACACAACCAAGCCAACAGGAAGCCAGAATGTCTGCAATCCGGGTTTGCTTTAGGGCTTGTACGCTGACTGGGGCCTCCTTCCCCTTTCTTTCTGAGCCCAACCAAGGAACCCTGGGCTGAAACAAATGCTGGTTGCAAAGCCAGCGGCAAAGCAGAGATGCCACTATCAGCCCCATCTCAGAAGAAGCACCCGCCCTTTGTTGCCCCAGGCCCTTTGCTGTCACAGGATGCCTCTTCCAGGCTACCCCCCTTCAAAATCTTCGACCCACAAGCCAGCTTTTTCTCCTCCAAGCGATTGCTCTAATCCTTTGCAGATTTAATCCGTTAAAACTCGCACCATCTACCGATGACTGTTGCAAGTCACAGGACTAGCAGTGGCCCGTGGTCTTAAGTAGATGGGTGGGGGTGGGGGGAGCCCCTCCGCTCTCTCTAAATGGCACCCTAAGGAGATCTCAGCGCGAGAATGGCGCACTGCGAGTGGCGCAGGCCGTGGATGGAAGGAGCAGCCGGGGATTACAACCACCGGCCTCCTTTCTCACTGCTTCTCCCACTGAGCCCCAGCTTCCTTCCGCAAGTTGCATGAGAAATGCTCCAACCTAGCTTGGGGCTTGTAACGATGATGATAATAGATACTGTCACAGAATGAATAATTACACAATATAGGACAGGCAGGGTCTGTAGCGCGAAGGGAAAGCGTGTGCATGAAACGGAGCAAAAACTGTGCGTGCAGAATCAGGCCGTCTAAGACAAAGCCGCGCTCCTGGATACCCATCTTTGTGGTCTCCAGGTAGCATCTTTTGATCAGCACATGCAGGTGAAGAGGGACACGGATAGATAGACTGGATGGAGGGGCTGGACTGCACCGGGTCAGACCGCAGGGGTGGGGGGAATAATCGCTATGTTTAAAAGCCCCCTGTCTTACGTGAGAAATGAGAAGCTCAGAAATTGGCTTTCTAGGGTGGCCAACCAACAAACGGGGCCTGGAGATCTCCCAGGATTACAAGTGATCTCTAACCTACAGAGATCAGCTCCCCTGGATAAAAGGGCTGCTTTGGAAGATGGACTTGATCATTATCCCCTGCTGGTGTCTCTCCCCTCTCAAAATTCTATGCTCCCCTGGCTTGGCTCCCAGTTTTGTTAAACGGATGAGAGCAGCAGGCTTTAACCTGGAGAATTTGGCATGATTCCCCACTACTCCTCCACATGCAACCTGTGAGTGACCTTGGGCCAGTCACAGTTCTCACGGAGCTTACTGTTTAAAATGTACTCCCAGGGTCCATCAGAATTTTTGTGAGGTCTTTGCCACTGAGGAAAGCACTTTGAAAGCGGTTTTTATTGGTTTTTATTGGACGGTGCTTTGATGGATACAAATAAGTTAGAGATAAAAATTATCTTTATTATTATTATTATTATTATTATTATTATTATTATTATTATTATTATTATTATTAAATTGTGACCCGCCACTCCCAAGCAGGCTCATGGCGGGTTAAAGATGTCCAGTTAACATCCCCCCAATTAAAACCCCACTAAAATGGACAGAAAATACCAATACAATAGACCAACAACCCAACAACATGGCGGAGAAGGAGGAGGAAGGAGATATGAGGTAATAAAGGTTGCACCTTGACACCAAGGGGGCCCCATTGATCTTGCCCCACAGCCCCAGCCTCAACCATAGTCCTTCTTTCCTCAATTGCTTGCTTTACTTTTACTTTACACTATTCAGCCCCTGTTCAGGATTCTTGGTGATTTCTGTATCTTCACTGAACTAGATGCTTGATTGTTGTTGCTTTTTAGCCTCCTGCTGGGACCGGGGGATCCCCTGGAATTACAGCTCATCTCCAGGCAACGGAGATCAGTTCCCCTGGAGGAAATGGCCACTTAGAAGGTGGGGTGGTGGCATGGCATTATATCCCAGTGAACGTCCCCCCTGCCCCAAACCCTGCCCTCTGCAAACTCCACCCAAGTCATCAGGTTTCTCCAACTCAGAGCTGACAACCCTGTGCCTTACCGGTTATATGAATGCATCTGTATGCACACCGCATGCCCTCGAAATGAGATGCCAATTCAGAGATTTAATTTCTAGTTACGCTAGAGAGTGAGCCCCATTCTAGAAATGGCCACATATAAGAATGGGTCCCTAATAAAGCAAAAATAATGATTTTCCGAGTGCGGGGTGGGGGTGGGGTCTGTCTCTAGAAGGCAGGGCAAGATTAAAAGTCTCTCCTTTAACTGGAGAAGCTAAAGATTAAACCAGGTGGCTTCTGCATGAAAATCTGCCCCCAAACAATGAGCTTTGCACACAGCGCCCGTTTCCTGTGGGGTCTAGAGACTCCCTGGAATTACAAATGGTCTCCAGATTACAGGGGTCATCTCCATCCGAGAAAATGGCTGGAGGAGGGGCTCTCTGGCATCATACCCCACAGAGGTCCCTCCCTGAACCCTGCCTTTCCTAGAACCCACCCCAGATCTCCCGGAATTCCCCAGCCCAGCGTTGGCAACCCTGCAACCGCAGTTTTCCTGCTCCTTGCCGACTTTGCGGCTCGCTTGATCAGCCCTCCCTCTTTGGCCGTCAAAAGAGGGCCAACCAATTCGGGTTTCCTGAATGAGTACAGCAAAGCGGCGCGAGGAAAGGCCAATTTACACCCCAGAGATGTCCCGTTCAAAGCTCTGCAGAACATGCCGGAAGGTATCTGACAGGATGCGGCTCCTCCGGGATTAAAGCATGTGGCAGCTTTGATAAACGAGCCTTTTGCGGCTGGTCAGGCTCCCGCCACCGGGCAGATAGCGAGGAGACAGTGAAAGGGGAGGGCGAGGGCCCCCACGGCCACCGCACAGGGCTAGGCCCCGACCGAGGGACCGAGGAGGGGGAGATGCGCTGGGAGAGAGATAGTCCTCTGGCCTGGGACAATGCAAGGAAGCCAGATAAGGGGAGGGGAGGGGAGAGGAAAGGAGCCGAGGGGAGCCACCCACTTAGTGGGAATCCCCAAACTAGAAGGAAACCTTTGTTGATTCTTTATCACGCTGTAAGGCTGGGGACAGATGATGGATGGCTTCTCTGCGATTAGGCTGGCAATCGGAGGGCCTGGCCTTTTCTTGCTAAGGCGAGATATTGGGGATACTGGGGGAGGGAGCTGGCTGAAGAGAGAGGGCGGCTGCTGGCTGGCCTGGGCCTCACACCCCTGGCACCTCCAGGTGTTTGGAAAAGACTAATATTCGCCATGCCGGGGTAGCTGTGCAAGGCTGGGGCTATAGGGGGGGGGCGAGAGGGGACAATTCTCAGCCCCCATAGGCTTTCACAGAAACTAATTTCCCACACCAGCTCTGGGATTCTCCCTAAAAGACGACAGCACTGGAAAGAGTCTAAAGCAGGGGTAGTCAAACTGCGGCCCTCCAGATGTCCATGGACTACAATTCCCATGAACCCCTGCCAGCATTCACTTTATACCCTTTGCAAGACCCACCCTTTAAGAGCAGCAGCTTCTGATCTGGAGAACAGGCTTCGATTCCCCCCTCCTCCACATGCGGCCAGCTGAGTGACCTTGAGCCAGCCACAGTTCTCTCAGAGCTCTCTCAGCTTCACCTCCCTCACAGGGTGTCTGTTGTAGGGAGAGGAAGGGTAGGTGATTGTAGGTTGCTTTGCCTTACAATCAATCTGTTCTATGCAATACCCCGCAACGTTTTATGTAACCTGCCCTGAGCCATTTGGGTGGTATAAAAATCAAATGAGTGAGTGAGTGAGTGAGTGAGTGAGTGAGTGAGTGAGTGAGTGAGTGAGTGAAAGTTTTGAAGGGTAGATTCTATGGTATTATACCCCCACTCCAAACCCTGGCTTTTTACTACCCAAAGGAGTCTCAAAGTGGCTTACAATCGCCTTCCCTTCCTCTCCCCACAACAAACAGGCACCCTGTGAGGTAGGTGGGGCTGAGAGAGCTCTTGAGAGAACAGTTCTAACAGGACTGTGACTAGCCCAAGGTCCCCCAACTGGCTGCAGGTGGAGGAGTGGGGAATCAAACATAGCTCTTAACCACTACCACAAACTGCATGCAACTCGTATTAGCAGGTTGTCTCCTATCTCTTATGATCCCCTTCCTTCACCTTCATTCTTTGGGCCATTCGCCCACTTGGGTCCCATGATCCCTAGCATCACCTCCTAGGCAGGCTCATCACCTCCTAGGTGCACCTGGAGATGATCTCCAGGCTACATTTCCCTGGAGGAAGCGGTGGCTTTAAAGGACAGACTCTCTAGCATCATATCCCCCTGAACTCCCTGCCCTGCACAGACTCTACGCTCCCCCAAGTACTGCCCTCCAGTCTCCAGAGATTTCTGCAATTGGAATTTTCAAACCTATGTTTTCGTGCTCCAAGGACCCCAATAGTATAACAGTATTACATTTGACAATAACACATCGCATTGCACAGCCCTGAATGAATGACCTAGCGGCATGTGTTTCATTGTGATTGTCCCTTAGAATGACGTTTTTAAACAATCACCAGTAACTTCCAAAATGCAAAAGTTGCCATATCCAAAACTCTCACTTGCATATCCCAGTCTGTTTCACAGCTTGGACAAATGTTTTGACTCATCCTGCACGACTACTCAAGACAACAGTAAACTGAAACACGAACCCCTCCGCCTCCTGAATAAGCTTGCATGAACCATTTAAGTATTGGAATTAATCCCGAATCCCTTTTGGTGGCCTCCCACCCTGATAAGCTATCTTTATCCCAGGCACCGGCTATCTTCCTGGATGTGGATTCAGTCTGCCTACCGCTATGTGCTCAACTCTCTGTATTCCATCTTGGTTGCTTTCTTTAAAGCATTTGAGCTGAAATTGTCAGTCCTGATGGGGCTATACATGGAGCATCTAAGACAACTAAGACAACTAAGACAACTAAGACAACTAAGTAGCTTCAGTTCATAGAATCATAGAATCATAGAGTTGGAAGGGACCTCATGGGTCATCTAATCCAGGGGTAGTCAACCTGTGGTCCTCCAGATGTTCATGGACTACAATTCCCATGAGCCCCTGCCAGCATTTGCTGACAGGGGCTCATGAGAATTGTAGTCCATGAACAACTGGAGGACCACAGGTTGACTACTCCTGATCTAGTCCAACCCCCTGCACTATGCGGGACACTCACAACCCTATTGCTCACTCACTGTAACCTGCCACCCCCTTAAGCCTTCACAGAACCAGCCTCTTCATCAGATGGCTCTCCAGCCTCTGTTTAAAAATCTCCAAAGATGGAGAACCCACCACCTCCCAAGAAAGCCTGTTCCACAGTTGGTATGAGATGCAGCCCCATGCAGGACAGATTGGCACAGACTTATCTGGCTCTTCTGGAAACAGTTGTCAGTCCCAGCGTGCCTCTGGGTTCATTTCAAAATGGAGGTTGGCAACCTCATTCTACATCGAAGGGTCACCTCTTCCCTTATTAGCAGCCCAGTCATCAACTAAGAGCAACATGCAGCTGTCACAGTACACTGTGGTTTATAAACCATGGTTTCATGGATCCCCAGTTCTGAGATCTGAGCAATGGCAAGTCATTAAAACAAAGATTTGGGGTTGGTACCAAAATGTGATTCCAAAGAAGGGGTTAGATGTATCAGTTAGATCAGGGGTAGTCAACCTGTGATCCTTCAGATGTTCATGGACTACAGTTCCCATGAGCTCCTGCCAGCAAATGCTGGCAGGGGCTCATGGGAATTGTAGTCCATGAACATCTGGAGGACCACGGTTTGACTACCCCTGAGTTAGATGAATCATTTTTCTTGTTGTTGTTGTTTCCTTGATTTTGCCTTCCTCACAGAAGCCCCCATCCGAAATCGCTGTGGTCCACATGGATCCCACAATTCTCTGCAAAGGTGATCAGAAGGACCTTTCTACTTGTACCAGTTGCAAAACTGGAAGGTTCCAAAACAGAGTTCATAGCTTGTTTATTAAACAGACCATACTAGGGTTACCAGCCTCGAGTTGCCCCAGAATTACAACTGATCTTCAAACTTCACAGATCAATTCCTTTGAGGAAGCTTTGGAGGGCGGACTCTATGGTATACAATAGACTTGAGGAGAATTCCTAGAGTGGCATCACGTCTTCATTAAGCCCTCTGCCTTCCCCAGGGACAACCTCTAAACCTCCCAGAATTTCCCCAGCTGGAGTTGGCAACCCTAATTTGTGATAATTGTGGTTTCTGGCATTTTCTACAGATTATTAATTCCTGCTTTTAGTTGTTTATTGTACACTGTCTTGACTTTGGGCCAAAGTAGGAAGGGGTGCTGGCTCTGTGAGAGAACCCAGATTTGGCCTGGAGAAGATTCAAAGTTCAGACTCTGTCATCTCCAGCTCAAAGGAGATCAGGTTCCCAGTATATATATATAGAATATAAACTGCTAGAAGTAAACTGAGGTACAGACATAAGGAGGAGTCGTATCTGGACAAAGCTCTCCCATACCTGAGAGCTGAAGGCCGACATTATATGCAGAGAATTTTGATTAAAATGTTGGAGTTGGTTGAAATATTGAAAACTTTTAGGATAAGTCAACCACCGACGAAAGGTCTACTTTGAAAACGGAACAAAATCTAGAGTCCGTTCTGGTTGTTTTCATATACCATTAAAATTGAGATTGTATAAAAGATATTGCTAAGTGATTTTGACAGCCTGGGACAGGTTCTCTCTTTTTCTGTTAGGATATTTATTCAGAACCACCTGTTTTTTTCCATGTTGTAGTTGCTTTAGAAGTTCTCCATGACAGCTTAAGCTGTTGGGATGGGGCAGGATTCGGTGTGCAATTCCGTTGGCTCAAAGCTGCCAAGGACCAATGAAACAGGACATTAAAGCCTCTTTAGGATAGACATGGCCGTTAGTCAACAAGAGAACCTGGACTGTGACCGTGCCACTAGCAGGAACAGACTTGAAGAAATGAACAAGGGTCCTACGGATGGGTAAAATCAGCAGCCCATATCCTCACGTAATTGGATACTGCGCTCTCTCTGTGAGACCACAATAAATTCCAGCTGAAGTTCCAGATGAAATCCCTGGTGTCCCCCACCCCACCCCAATCCTCCCCAGAACCCACCCCCAAAACCTCCAGGTATTTCCCAACCCAGAACTAGCAACTCTACTAATAGTGGCATATCAACTTGCTGCTAAAAGTAAAAATCTGGCATCCCCAGTCCTAGGAAGATTCTTGCCTATGTAAAGACTTCAACCATGGTGGAGATCTTGAAAGGTGCCGAAATGCTAGGAAGAAAAGCACCTGACCTTTTCTCTTGGTGCAGTGGTAAATCTGGCCGTGGTCCTGGGATACAGGGTAGGGGTTGGCAGGTGGGAGCAGGTCCTGGGAAGTGCTGGAGACACCGTTCTCACACTGGAACTGAGAGCTGATGTTCGAAGAGGCGGACAGAGCTCGGGTTTCCCCACTGAAAGGGCTGTGGTTGGAGGCCACTTTCTGCCTGACCGTGCTCCTGGGAACCACCGGATACTCTTTGCTGGAAACACACGCAAAAGAGAGGGGAGTATATTAATGCAGTGCTGAGCTTTTGCTCCCGTCCTCCAAGCAGAGCCACCTTTCACGATAAGGATCTGACCACTCCTTATCCCTGCTGCCCTACTAAACCCATTCACAGATTAGAAAAATGCAATGATTGCTTTAAATTAGATTTTAAGATTTTTTTAAAAAATCAACTGATGTGTTTCCTGTTAAGTGGAGATTTGATTTTAAAAGCATAAGAACGATGAAATTCGTTGGCAGCTTCAAAGAGAAAGTCCTTCTCTTTTATCATGCATGAGACATGCTTCTAACTAGAATGACACCTATGCAGCATCACCTGAAAGCAAGAAAGAATTATTTCCCTGCAAAACTATTGCTTTATTCAGATATAGGTCTGATCAAGAACTTGATCAAAATTCTTAAAATCAACTAAGGATGCACCCATACGTTTGCTTGCATGGGGAGGTGAGGTGAGAAGTCCTATTATACAGCAAAGTCTGGATCCGGTGACACCTTTAGGACCAATTCATTTTAATTCTGGGTAAAAGATTTCAGGTACATACACATTTAATCCAATACCAGATAAATGTTTCCTTAAAAAAGAGTTCGGCTTACAATTGCCTTCCCTTCCTCTTCCCACAACAGACACCCTGTGAGCTAGGTGGGGCAGAGAGAGCTCTGACAGGACTGCTCTTTGAGAATAGTACTATCAGGACAGTGACTAGCCAAAGGTCACCCAGCTGGGCCCAGTTTCCCAAATTAGAAGCTGGTGCTCTTAATCACTACACCAAGCTGGCCATAACCTTAAACTCAACTTACTAGGCAGCAAATCCCTTTGGGCACAGTGTGACTTACTTCTGAGTAAAAATGCGTAAGAATTAAGCTGTAAGCCACAAGAGACCAAAATATAGATACCTGTCAGAGATGCATTGGTCATAAGGCTAACCATTTCCATATGGCATGGCTGTCTATAACAAATGGTCCCAAGTCAGTAGGGTGACTGGTTATATCATTTCACAACGGGCTGCTTGTAATCCTCTCATTTATCTTGAGAGATCCTAGAGAAACTCCACCGGGAATAGGCAAAATGAGAAGGGAGGCAACTTTCTTATACCAGTGAAACTTGGATCACTCCTTTCAAACAGAAATGTGGACGACTCTCATTATTAGCACAAAAGCAGCAAAACTAGTCCACTGACAGAAAAGTTAAGGGTGTCTCCACGCCACTATAACGCCCAAGATAAGATGGATCCACATGGGTAGCCGTGTTGGTCTGAAGAAGCACAACAAAAATTGAGTCCAACAGCACCTGTGAAGAAATCTTGGTTGGTCTTAAAGGTGCTATTGGACTCAGTTTTTGTTGTCCCCAAATATATACGTGACTTTGTAAATTATTTTTTTTAATGATCTAAGCGTGCTCTGAGTGAAACAGAATGTTCAGAGCAGTTGACAAATAAATACAAATCAGGGATGAGAATTTAACCTATCCAAGCCTCTGAGCATGTGTAGAATCCTGGTAAGAGGGGGGAAATATTCCCTCCTCCTGCAATTCCTTACAAACCACCAGCTTCTGTTGGTCTAGGACAGCCTTTCTTGACTTTTTTGCTGTTGAGAAATTTCTGAAATGTTCTTCAGGCTTCGAGAAACCACAGAAGTGGCTGGAGTGTGCAGAATATGGTTGGGAAGCAGAGCTGTGTCCATGTCTACCTGGGGTCCCTCCCCTTCCCACCTTCCTCCAGGCCTGTCACTGTCCATTTTGGGGGGGGAGAGGCGTCAACATAACTATACATGGTCATATGACCCATTAACTAATTAAAAATATATTAAAAATTAATTAATTCCCACCCATTCGGAAAACCCTTCCAGGCCTATCAAGAAAACTCAGGGTTTCACGAAACCCTGGTTGAGAAAGCCTGGTCTAGGATCTGGGGGGTCCCAATCTGAACTCCCACCTCCACCATGGAAATTTGCTGGGTGACCTTGGTTTGATTGCACATTCTCAGCCGAACCTCTCTCACAAGGTTATTGTGAGGTTAAAATGGAAAAAGGCAGAACAATGTAAACCCCTCTGGTTCCCCGCTAGGCAGAAAAGTGTGATATAAACAAGGGAATGAACATTAGAGGGAAAAGCAGAGGCAGTTCATAGAACAGCTGGTGATTAGATCTGAAAGTTCCCTTGTCCAATAAGCACCCCCTCCGTACCCGGTTATGGGAAAACACGAAATGCCGCTCGTTTGCCGAACAAGAGAAACCGAGAGCAGCGTATCATCATAGGCTGATTTCATCTAGTGGGGAGGGGGGAGAGAGAAGGGGCTTGCAGCTGCACTGGCAAAATTAGGAAAAGCCTGAAAAAGCCTCCCTTTCTGATGAAACATCCCTTCGCAGGCGAGAGAAATGCCCTGAGATTATCAGTCGATGGGCGAACCGAAAAAGAGGCACGCTCATTAGAACCATATGCTTTGCACTGTCTACAAGACGACACAGTCTCTTCCCCAGACACGGCGCACTCTGAAATCTATTGTTACGTTGACATCAGGGCTGGCCCAGCCCAAGACGGAGAAGGGGTCACGGCTCAGCAAGCTGAACACATGCTTTGCACGCGGATCGTCCCCGTTTTAATCCCCGGCGTCTCCAGTCCCAGATGTTGGGAAGAGCTTTTTCGGCTCGAGACTTTGGGAAGCTGCTGCCCTGGAGGGGAGGGAACGAATACAGAGCTAGGGGGACGCAGAAGAAAGGTCTGTCGGTGAGCCCAACAGTGGGAGGATGTTGTCATGTTCTAGTCAAAAATGAAGGACTTGGTTTGCATGAAAAAAAGTCCCAGGTTCAACCCCTGGTATCGCCAGATAAGGACCAACACAACCCAGTCACTCTGGCTGGATGAGAGCAAAAGGCCCTTCTCTGCAACTACACAGGGAATGGAACAGCGGCAGGCAGGGTAGTTTCCTCTTGTGCCTTCATATGTGGTCAGAGAAAAGAGGAATATTTTCCATATTATTATTATTTAATTTATTACCCGCCACTCCCGTCAAGCCAGCTCGTGGCGGGTTACAACGGTGCAAGACCATAACAATCCCCAATTAAAACCCCATTAAAATCCCCATTATAGAAATAAAAAAAAACACAGCACAACAAGAAGGCGGTAAATACTAGCCCTCCCAACATGGAAAGGCTACTGGCCATAGCGACAGAAGGTACAACATCTATTCACGTCCATGCTGGAACTGGAGTGACATCAGATCTTCCTAGGGTGGCCCATCCACTCTTCCTCTAAAACTGGCCTCAACCATAAACCTGGCGGAAGAGCTCCATTTTGCAGGCCCTGCGGAATGCCGAGAGCCCTCTAGCAGTCAGGAGGAACATATCCCATCTGTGCCTAAGGCAGGCTTTCTCAACCAGGGTTTCAGGAAACCCTGGGGTTTCAGGAAACCCTGGGGTTTCTGGAAAGCCCTGGGGTTTCCGGAAAGCCCTGGAAGGGTTTCCCAAATTGGTAGGAGATAATTAATTTTTGATATATTAGTAAAATTTGCTAAACCTTTATCAGGTGATATGACCATGTATGGTCATGTAGACCCGCCCGCCTTCCCATAATGGCCAGTGATGGGCCTGGAGAGGTGAGAAGGGGAGGGGTCCCGGGTGGGTGTGTCCACAGCTCTGCTTCCCAACCATATTCTGTATGATCGCACCGCTTCTGGGGTTTCTTGAAGCCTGAGGAAGGTTTCAGGGGTTTCTCGGTGGTAAAAATGTCAAGAAAGGCTGGCTTAAGGAATGCAAGCTGGACTCTGTTGTATTTAGAGTGCTTTTCCCCATCTTATACACGGGCCTTCAAAATGAAGTACTTGCTCAAGTTATCTAGTTTTTTTGTTTTAAAGAAAATCCAGGTTTTGTATCCAGCTGGCACTAACTTGAGTACATGATGTCAGCCAGGGTTGCAAGCAGCAGGATCTCCAGATCAAGCCAAGGAACAACACCTGGGACTCCCGGAGCGACTGCTTCAAAGGTTGCCAACTGTGGATTAGGAAATCCCTGGTGATTTGGGGATAGAGTCTGGGGAAGGTAGCAACCTTAGTGGGGCATCATAACCACCCTTCAAAGCATCCGTTTTCTCCAGGGAAACTGATCTGTAGTCTGGAAATCAATTGTAATTCCAGGAAATCTCCAGGCCCCGCCTGGAAGTTGGCAACCCCTTAAAATCACGTCCCAGTGGAGCAAAACAAAAACGGGACTCTGATATTTTTCTCACAGGATCCCAAAACACTTTGGTGACAGAGACACATAAGATGACTTTAGCTAGCAAAGTTCAGTTACAGCAAACATCTTACTCTTGTTACAGACCAATTTGTGTTTTTGTGAGAAAAAACAGGGGGGGAGGGGGATGTTCTGAATGCACTCAAGTCTGGCATCTGTATTACAAGCCCATTATGGGGGGGATGAAGGGGGAGCCCGGTTTAAATAACATATTTGTCATCTTGTGTGAAAGTGCTCCACCTGTCAGTTGATATTTGTCAGACAACATCAGAATGCCTCTTTTCCACGCTCATCAATTCCCCACGGATCTCAACGGGGACACTCTGGGGTAACATTCTTACTCTCACATCACTGCCTCAGCAAATCCCTCCCCCCCCCCACACACACACGCACACACAGACACGCAAATCCCAAACCGTGCACTTTGCTAAAAGCTCATAAGTACCTGTAGGATGCGGTATGTGCTTACTCCAGAGTAATTTTCCCTGCACTGGTTTCTCCCTCTCTTCCTTTCTCTTGGGTTATACTTATGGTGGTTGTACGGTCAGCCACCCTCTTTTGCCCCCGTGGTTGTTAGTGGACTAGGCCTAGTTGTTGCAATTTCCACCGCCTTAGACATTTTGCGGTTGTTCTGGTTATTTTATGTGTACTGAGTAGTAGGGGTAGTTTTAGAGGGGTAGTTTTATCAGGGTTTTTCATGTATGTTGTAACCCACCACGAGCCTTTTGGGAGTGGCGGGCTAGAAATCGAATGAATGAATGAATGAATGAATGAATGAATGAATGAATGAATGAATGAATGAATGAATGAATGAATGAATGAATGAATGAATGAAACGAAACAATCTGGGGTCATATTTCAAGCAACTTCAAGCGAAAAGCCAATTCTGGAAAAGGAGCAATTTCATTTGGAGACAATCTGCTCCTCCCCAGTCAAGCTCCTCAGTCAAGCTTCTGCCAAAACCATATTTTATGCTTTTGCCACCTATCGCCTGTATTGCTTGGCCTCTTTCGCATTGTATTGCATGAATCGCTTGACCTGCCTTGCCACGGGTTGTTTCCTGTCCTCTCTGCACCGACTGGCTGTGAAGCAGTGATATCACCAACAGTGCAATCCTATGCAGAATCATTCCAGTATACATCGATTCCGTTTGGTGGGTTTAGACTAGAACAGGGGTGGCCAAACTGTGGTCCCCCAGATGGCACATGCTGGACTAGAGATACTCTGCATAAGCCAGTTCCAGAGGGCAGCCATGTTGGCCTGACGTAGAAAAATAAGAACATAAGAAACATGTCACTTCAAGAAGGACGTCGATAAAATTGAAAGGGTACAGAGGAGAGCGATGAGGATGATCTGGGGCCAAGGGACCAAGCCCTATGAAGAGAGGTTGAGGGACTTGGGAACATTCAGCCTGGAGAAAAGGAGGCTGAGAGGGGACATGATAACCTTCTTTAAGTATCTGAAAGGTTGTCACTTGGAGGAGGGCAGGATGCTGTTTCTGTTGGCTGCAGAGGAGAGAACACGCAGTAATGGGTTTAAACTACAAGTACAAAGATATAGGCTAGATATCAGGAAAAAAAATTTCACAGTCAGAGTAGTTCAGCAGTGGAATAGGCTGCCTAAGGAGGTGGTGAGCTCCCCCTCACTGGCAGTCTTCAAGCAAAGGTTGAATACACACTTTTCTTGGATGCTTTAGGATGCTTAGGGCTGATCCTGCGTTGAGCAGGGGGTTGGACTAGATGGCCTGTATGGCCCCTTCCACCTCTATGATTCTATGATTCTAACATCAGAGAAGCCATGTCGGATGAGGCCAATGGCCAATCCAGTCCAACACTCCATGCCACACAGTGGCCAAAACCCAGGTGCCATCAGGAGGTCCACCAGTGGGGCCAGAACTCCAGAAGAACTTCCCACTGTTGCTCTCCAACACCCAGAGCATCATTGCCCCACACATAGCGTTCCAGCTATATTTTGTGGCTAAAAGCTCTGCTCTACATGTTTATTCAATCCCCTCTTAAAACTGTTTATGCTTGTGTCACCACTTCCTGTGGCAGTGCTTTCCACATGTTCATTACTCTTTGAGTGATACCAAGATATGTGTAGGCACAGTTACTAATAATCCATATCCTGAATAACACAAGAGGATGTGTGTAACTGCAGCTTCATATAATGCTGAGAGTGTTGTATCCATCTTGGAGCGCTTGACTTTCTTTCACTTTCACACTGCATTGGACAGACTCACATGTCCGCAACCTGAATTTTATATCCAGTAGGATATAAAACCTTTTCAATGCTTAGATGCACAATGCGAGCATGTATTCATGTACGTTACATCCCACTAGATTCTTTATAAAATGAAGGTGCAGGAGTACTTTGGAAGTGGGAAAGGAGTTGGTAACAGGGCAAGCACTAGCCAATCAGTGCTATACTCCTTTCGTTTCAGCTGTAAAAAGCAGAAACCCTTTGTATCGAATGCAGTGCCAGAAATAAATATCCTTAGGATGAGAATGTAGCCGGAAAGACGATCACCGGCTTCTGTCTTTAGAGCATCTCTGCCGATTTTACCTCTGCATTCTTGACATTCTGTGCAGCTCCATGTCATCGCTGCCTCTGAACCCTTTTGCAAATGGGTTGTTTTCAATCTTGAGCTGGGTGATCTGAAAAGAGAAGGATGAAAAAGAAAGGGCTTTGTTTATTCTGACTACAAGCCATTGGCTGACCTGCCCCCGGATGGCCCAGGCTAGTCCAGTTTCATCAGATCTCAGAAGCTAAGCAGGGTCAGCCCTACCCAACATTTGGATGAGAGACCTCCAAGGAAAATGGGGGTTGTATCATGGAGGCAGCCAACAGCAAACCACCTCTGAACGTCTCTGGACTCAAAAGACCCATGAAGGGCTGCCAAGCATCAGCTGTGACTGGAGCACGCTCTCCATCATGGCCACATTCTGCCCACCCCCTAAAAAACTTATCAACTAAGTTTCCTCTCTGCAGATCTGTCAGATTTTGAACTCTGGTGCTGGAGACGATTCTTGCGAGTCCCTTGGACTGCAAGGCGAACAAACCGGTCAGTCCCAGAGGAGATCAGCCCTGACTGCTCCTTAGAAGGCCAGATCCTGAAGATGAAACTCAAATACTTTGGCCACCTCATGAGAAGGAAGGACTCCCTGGAGAAGAGCCTAATGCTGGGAGCGATCGAGGGCAAAAGAAGAAGGGGACGACAGAGAATGAGGTGGCTGGATGGAGTCACTGAAGCAGTCGGTACCTATTTAAACGGACTCCGGGGAATGGTAGAGGACAAGAAGGCCTGGAGGATCATTGTCCATGGGGTCGCAGTGGGTCGGACACGACTTTGCACTTAACAACAACACTATAAGCATAGGAATCCTTGTTAAAAAAAATCATTAAAAATCATAAAAGCAGAATAGTTTGGGGTGGATCCCAAAGAGCCTCCACCCCTATTGAGCAAAAGTGTGAAAATTAAGGCAAATGAAGATTAATCATCTTATTTTGATCTCCCAGGTCTTATTTCCTGGGCCTATGCAGGATGCTGGAACCTTGGGAGGGGGATTAGCTCCCTCTCAACAGAGGAAGATCCTACGGGGGACTCCAGCCAAGTGAAAACAGCCACTGGCAAGGGAACAGAGCAGTCACTTGACCTGCATCAACACCTCCGTCTTCTTCTTCGGGGTCTGCTGAGCTGCTGACACGTTGCAGTCAAAGCCTCATAGGAATCAGCCCAGGAGCCCAGGTCTTACTGGAGAATGGGATTTAATAAGTCTCCTTCAGACTGCCAAGACATGGAGGGAAATCACAGGCTGCTCCTGTTTCTGTTGCTGGGCTTATGTATCTGAGCTCATGCTGGCTGTCAGCTCCCCCCACCCCCCAGTGAGATTTCTGCACTTTTATAACAGTTCCAATTCAGAACTGAGCTTTTTTCCCCAGAAAGAAAATGCAGAAGCCAGAAAGGCTTCACCAGTGGGATTTAGGGTCGGGCACGGCTGAACCGATGACATCATCATCATTAGAAGAAGAAGAAGAAGAAGAGTTGGTTCTTATATGCCGCTTTTCCCTACCCGAAGGAGGCTCAAAGCGGCTTACAGTCGCCTTCACAGTCGCCACATCGCCTTCACATTCCACATTAAAGGCACAGGAGCCTGGGCAGGGAAACCTAGGGGCAACCTTGTTCGTCTCCACCAGGGGTAGTCAAACTGTGGCCCTCCAGATGTCCATGGACTAATCCATGGACATCTGGAGGGCCGCAGTTTGACTATCCCTGGCTAGCCCTCATTTGCCTGATTGAAGAATGTCAGGAAAAGAGCTCTTCTGGGCCAGGCCAGTGGGTTGGTCTCATCCATATTAGAATCCCCACCCCAGTCCATCGGACAACCTACAGGAGAGAATGCTGTGGACGTAGTTTACCTTGATTTCAGTAAGGCTTTGGATAAGGTTGTTATTATTATTATTATTATCATTATCATTATCATTATCATTATCATTATCATTATCATTATCATTATCATTATTTAATTTTTAGACTGCCCTTCTCCAAATAGGTCTCAGTGCGGTTTACAACATAAACAGTTAAAACACAATAAAATCCCAATAAAAATTAATGTCAACAATAAGTCACATATAACATATAAGCAGCGGTGGTCACAATTCTGACCGTAGTTACCCGACTCCCCCCCCCCCCGGTATGATATTCTTATTGGCAAGTTGGTAAAATGCGGTATGAATCCTATTACTGTTAGGTGGATTGAGAATTGGTCAAGCAGCCGGACAGGTGAGGGGTCAGTTTCCTTTCCGTGCTGGGCCATATTTATGCCAAAGTATTCATTGGCAGAAATGTCACCCTGCTAATCAAATGACTATTATACAAGCTTTATTTATTTCTGCCTTGCATTACCTTAGGAGGGTTTTTCCTGGTGGGACGTGCTTAAGGTTGAAAAACGAAAATAGGCCTGTACTCCACAACTACTTTTGGATTTTGTGCCTCATGCAGGGCGTGTTTTTCGTTTGTTGGCTTGCTATTTTTCTACTTCCCAAAGCTGCTGGCAGAGATATAATGCCTCTGTACATGGAGGTTCCGTTGACCCATCCCGGCTAATTGACACTGATGAATGCATCCTGCATGAATCGACCTACCCCTTTGAAAACCCACCTAGGTATTTCAGAGAAGCTATTTTCTTGGTGTGCAAATAACATGGCATCTTTTCCAGCAGGGCTGCTGCAGTGGGGGAGTTGTCTAATAGAATCGTGTGCACTTCCAGGCTAGAGTTGGCAAGCCACCACTGTTTTGCTAGTCTGCCCAGTGAAACCACATCCTGGCAAAGACCCAGCATGGATTCTGAGAGGCTAATAAGCTCCAGACTGCCCAGCCAGCGATCCTGTGCCACCATCACCTCCCCCAAATTCCCAGGCTCCACCTAGGTGGTTTCTGTCCTGCACTGGAAACAGGAAGGGAGGCAGGGAGAGAAGCAGCATCTTTGAAAAAAAAAAAAGAACATGCCCTGCGAATTTTGTACCAGGGAACTGGGCAGGAGTCATTTAAGGATTTGCAGGGCCCATAGCATCATGGCAGGTTGAAGGATTCACAGGGACCAAGCAGAATACAGCTGCAGTGGGAGGAGCCCCCCACAAGGGAAAGGGGTGTCACTCTGAGTGTCCTTAAAGGGGGGAAAGGGGGAAGAGAGAGGCTGCAGCCCTGTTCCATGGGAGGGAGGCACAGCTCAGGGCCCCTGAAAGCATGGGGCCTGTTGCATGTGCAACACAGATAAACCGGCTCTCGGACTGGGCTGGGCCAGCATCAAGAAGTGGGGGACGGGACGGGTCATCAGCTTTTCAGCCAGTCTGCATACCTGTAGCTACCAGTGAGTTAACGCAACATGTACAAGTTAACTGCGTGATAAGACAAGATTTAGGAACTTGCCAGAATACTCAGGTAATACTAAGGTAGAAACACAGAGAGAGGTCTTCATCCCATTCATGCTGGATAATGCACTTTCAATGTGCTTTTGCAGCTGGATTTTCCTGTGCAAGACCGGGGAAACCTATTTCTAAAGCGCATCGAAAGTGCACAGTCCGGTGTGTGCAAAGCCGAAGGGGTTGATTGTAGCCCCCCCCCCTAATCTCGGCTTTAGCCCATTTCCAGAGGGCAGAATGCCTGCAATCTGCCCCAGCCCCCCTCCGGCCCCAGAGATCCCAGCCGCCACGCTCCCTCCTCTTCCTCCCTCCCCCTTTTCTGTTACCTTGTGATTCTGGTAAGAGGTCACGGCGATAAAAGCCGTCTCCGGAAAGACGTGGGTGCAGAAGGCCGTGTTTTTGGAGCCGAAGCCGTTGTTCTCGTCTGCCTTCACGATATGGAGCCGCGGCTGGTATTTGTGCATCGAGTTGAGGATGATCTGGAAGAGAAGGCGACGGGCAGGCGTCAGACTGAGATGGGAAGCCGGTGATGATGGAGACCAGGATGGGGATCGGTTAGGGAAAGCGGCATGCACAGTGCCCGAGTGCCCACAGGCCGGGGAAAGGCTTAGCATCCCCAGAGTGATAGATAGATGGTTCTGTATGGGAGGCAGCCTGGTGGCGGAGTTAAGAGCCATGGACTCTGATCTAGGGAACCAGGTTTGCTTTCCCATTCCTCTTCCCATTGCAGCCACCTAGGTGACCTTGGGCCAGTCACAGTTCTTTCAGAGCTCTCTCAACCTCCCCTACCTCGCAGCATGTCTGTTGTGGGGAGAGGAAGGGAAGGCCAGGGTGAGCTGCTTTTGGATCTATGAGGTCTGCCAGGTGACCTTGAGTGAGTCGCAGTTTTCTCAGAGCTTTCTCAATCTCACCGACCTCACAGGGTGCCTGTTGTGGGGAGAGGAAGGGGAGGGGAGTATGAGCCACTTTGGGATGTATGAGGCCTGCTGGGTGAGTTTGGGCCAATTCCAGTTTTCTCAAAGCTCTCTCAGCCTCACCTATTTCACAGGGTGTCTGCTGTGGGAAGAGGAAGGGTAGGCAATTTAGAGAGAGACATGTAGGATATAATGATAATTTAGGCATGAAACTGGGGTCACCCTGGGTGGGCAGGTAGTTATGAGTTCCTGCATTGTGCAGGGGGTGGACTAGATGACCCTGTAGATCCCTTCCAACACTATGATTCTATGAAAGATCAACTCCTCTTCACTATCGAGTAACAGTTACAATGTTTTGTGAAAAGAGCTCCGAGTTCAAATGTTGGCATTCCTGAATTAACTGGGACCCGTCATACCCAGCCTCACCTCCCTCATAGAGCTATTAAGAGGTTCAGACAGCAGAGGAGAGAGGTCTAGAAGCAGTGCTAAAGGGTCTTCTCAAAAGTAAGTTTCATTTTATTCAGTGGGACTTACTCCAAGGAAAGTGTGGCCCCAAACCTACCTCACTGGATTCTGTTTTTTTTTTTTTTGGGTGCTGGGCAACATCTGGGCATGGAATTGGGTCACGGTGGGTGGGCAGGCCATTGTGAATTTCTTGCGTTCGGAGGGGGTTGGACTAGATGGCCCTGGAGTTCCCTTCCACATACAATCAGATCTGCATTAGACGACAGGAAGTCTCCAGAGAGAGCCTTCGACATACATTCCTGCATTCTGTTATAGATTGCGGGAAGGGGAGGAGCTAGGCCATGCCGGATTTTGCAAGCAGAAGTAGCAATTTTGAAAAGGGAGGATGCGCGGAAGTTGCAGCCGGGGACAGCCGTAAACCACAGGTTCGCTCTCAGCTTTCCTGATCTACCTGGCAGGTCTGATGCCAGGATCAACGGCCCGGACCAAGGACAGATAGGAGGACTGCCAGCAATGGGGGCAGGGGAGGGATGGCCTGTTCCCTTTAAGGGAGGATTCATGCACGAACAGGGCCGGCTGAAACTGGAGGTAGCTGACCCTGCCAGATAAGCAACCACAACAGAAAGCCCTTTAAGTGTCTGTTAAAGGGACCGAGCAGCACCTGACCTGGCTTGCCCCGATCTCAGGAGCCATGACTAGTATGTGGATGGGAGACCTCCAGGGAACCCCGGGACGCGGAGGCAGAATTTATCTTGCCTGGAAAACTTTAGACAGCTGTGGTCTGGCCGCACTTTCCACCAGCAAAGGAACTTTTTTTCTCTCCAGGCGGGTGGCAACCCCGCCTGCCCCTGACCTTCTGGAGGAAGGAGATTTCTTCTTTTTGTTGTTGTTCAAGAGAACAAAGTTCGAGGCCGGGGGCACCTTTTAGAGCAACGAAGTTGCGAAAGAGGAGCTTAAGGCGTTTCGCTCAGCAAAAAACCCGTGCGAGAGATTCTCGGTGTGAACGCAAGGGATCGCGAATGCTCCCCTCGCTCGCCACCGCCGCAGGAAGGAACCTCCGGACTGAGGCCTCGAAAGGAAGGGAGGCTCCGGGTCGTCTGCCCCCCGCCCCCACCTCTCCTTTGCACGGGGAAAGAGACGCCCAAAGCGGGTGCCGTCGGGGCGAAGAGCCCGCCTCGCCAGGGAGACGCTGTCCGGGCTGGTGGCAGGCCGGCTCCGGCGCTCCGCGGAGGAGCTTAACCCCCCGGGGCCAGGGGAGCGCCCCCGTCGCCGATGCTGCCCGGACAATGCCGGCCGTCGAGGCTGGCGACGAGGAGACAGACGCGAGCCGCCCCGCCGGGCCTGCGCCAGGGGGCCCCGGGAAGTCCGCTCGCCTCGCCAAGCGCCTCTCATCCCGAGGGCTTAGCCAAATTGCTCTGACATCCCGCGGGGCCGCGGCCATCACCGGGGAACGATCTAATGGCTCTTAATTTCATTACGGCGTCGCTCGGGGAGAGGCGACCGGCGCGCCCCCTCGGCCAGCTCCAGGCGTCCCTCCCTGGTGCCTCCCCAGCGCCGGCGGGAGCGCAGCCGGCCTCCGCCTCCGAAGGGGCGCCGCCCAGCGTCCCTGCCCTCGAGGGACAAAGGGGGCGCCGGGGCGTCGGGCCGGCTCCAAACGGCGCATCTCCCGACGGGCCCAGGCAGACCTGCATCACAGGTTTGTGGGAAGGGTATATGGGAGGAACGGGGGAGTGCTGTGGCCCTTGGGGCAGTGGCAGCCAAACTGGGACTCCCCAGGTGTCCTTGGACTACAATCCCCATGAGCTCCTGTCAGGCAGACACTCAATAGCCAATGCAATACGAATAGGGTTGCAAAACCGACCAGAAATCTAAAAACAAGTGAAGCAAAGCATCCTGGCACATGAAATTATGCGAAAATTCCACAGCAGGGTCCGAAGAGTTTCAAGGAACAACGCACAGTCCCTAATAATTTTTCTAAGCAACTTTGTGTGACATTTAGTACAACGCAAGTCCTTTTGCCGGCATAGAAAAGCCCCCTTGAATAATTGTATTGGGAATGTTCATTCCTGCATGAGAAGATTAAAGACTGTCCTTGCACCCTTGGCTCTTTTGGGGCTCAGCCCTCCCTAACAGGAATCCCACAGATGGCTGCAGTGCATCCTTGGGCACAGAGATTCTGCTTAGCCCACAGTCAGAAATCTCCTGTTTTCACAGGTACTGGCAGTCATTCATAACAAAGGCTGTTTTTTGCTAGTAATGTGAAGGCTTCAGGTGCAGCCTCCTGGACAGTGCTACCAAGCTCATAAGCAAGAAGGAAGAGAAAGTCTTGCCGTCTTCACTGTTGCCCATGTCCACAATTGTTGGCCCATTCCGCACCCATAGGATCATGCACTTTCAATGTGCTTTGGCAGGTGGATTTTCCTGTGCGGAACAGGAAAATCTACTTCTAAAGTGCATTGAAAGTGCATTATCTATCTAAAGTGCATCGTCTATTGTGTGCAAAATAGGCCCTAGGTTTTCTGCATTGTGTTTCTTGGAGGTCCTTGCTGTCTGTTAAGTCTCATTGAGAAAGGCAGGCTGTAAATGTCTTTTATCAAATCTGAGATACGCTACTCTTGGATATGCAGGTTGCATCTTTGGCTTGTGGTTCTAGTAATTGTTGACACTTCCCTTGATTTACTTAATAATTTAAAAGCCATATACACTGGTTCAAAGACATTTTTTAAAATGTGGTGGAGCTCAACATTTCCTAGAAAGCCACACCGAACTGGTGAGAGGGGAAAAAAATTCTGGACATGCTCAGAGGCACTCTCTTCTTGGCTTCTGCATCTCATGTTCCTCCAACTAAGCCCCTCTATGCTACACAGATAGCAAGTGTGCAGCTACAGTGGTGACAGCCTGCTAAACAAGCAAGCGACCCAAGCGACTCACACGAGTCAATCTGTATGTTACTAAAGTAAGGGGGAGAAAGATGAATCAAGTCACCATTTTCACCACCCCAGGTTTAAAAAATGGTGGTTAGTGAGACCTAGGTGAAAATTCCTGCCCAATCGACAGTGCTCAGCCCAGGATGGCCCATTAGGTACCTTTTCCTGGGGTTCTATCACTGGTAATTAGCTATAATATTGACACAACTTCAGAGGTAGTGTAACTCTAAATACTGGTTCCTGGGATTAGCAGGAAAGTTAGTCCAAACCTATGAACCTCCATTAGGCATAAAATGTAGTTAAAGTATGTAAAAATGGTTAAGGTGTGCGTTTAGGAGACTTCATTATTCACAGTCATTTCCTGAAGACTCAAAGCTTATTTCTCTCAACATGCCAGAAACTGGGGAGGTACAGTTTATTTAGAAATTCCATGTCAGATTGCCAACAGGACCAGAGAGAAAAGTCCTCACTCTTTAATAGTGGCTTCATATGTACAAATTGACGGGTGGTGTTTTTAATGGCATGGAGGCAAATTAACGATATTGGGTAAAAACATCCTATTGTGCTGCATGTGTGCTGTCAAATCACTTCCGGGTTAGGGGCACACCCTATGAATTAATCAGCTATGAAACAGCCAACTGTTAACGCCTTGTTCAGGTCTTGCAAACTGAAGGCTCTGGCTTTCCATCCCATTAAGCTTCTGTTCCCCCCTTCCAAACAATTGATAGCCCTGATCGAATCTTTGAATTCTTTGCAGATGGGGAAGGAACCCAAAGATCAATTCTACAGCATCCAAGGACTGCAGACGTGGCCAGTGCTGGAGTTTAATTTTTAAATTAAGGGTTTTGACAGCTGAAATTATTAAGATAACCACAATTTGTAATCTGATAACCACTTTACAAGCACTAGCTGGCTTCAGCACTGGGTACCTAGAATACATTCAAATGTAGTAGAAGAAGAAGAGTTGGTTCTTATATACTTTTCTTACTTATACTTTTCTCTACCCAATGGAGTCTCATAGCGGCTTATATTGGCCTTCCCTTTCCTCTCCCTTCTCCTGTGAAGGAGTTGAGGCTGAGAGAGCCCTGATAACACTGCTTGGCTAAGACAACTTTATCAGTGCTGTGGTGAGCCCAAGGTCACCCAGCTGTTTGTATGTGGGGGAGTGGGGAATCAAACCCGGCTCGCCAGATTAGAAGTCTGCACTCCTAACCACTACACCAAGCTGGCTCTCTTTCTTTGCTTGGATTGAGCCATAACTCCTTCCTCAAATTCAACTTGGGCATTGTCCACTAATTAAGTTGTTTCCCATTCAACTTGTTCCCTAAAAAATTGACTGCCATCCATCCAAAGACATCCTTATAATCACTGGATTGTTGCATTCAGTTTAATCAGTACATGAGGCAGAATGAGGTGGTAGAGTCTTGAGATAGTGGAATGGACTGTTCCAAATCAGGGAAAAGATGAGGGGTGACATTATTTTCTATGTAACCCTCCCTCTTACAAGTAGTTGATTAGCACAGCTGTTTTTTCAGGCTGTTTTTAACGTGCAGTAACATAAAAAATGGTGCAGTCTACATTATCATCTCGCAGTTCTACATAACTCATTTTGTAGTATGTACAAACCAGCCCTAAACTGGGTTGTTTCTTTTTTTAAAAAAGAGTTTTAGTTTACTTTAAAAGAGCCTCAATCATAGCAAAGATGGGAGGGTTGTGACTTCACAAGTGCTGGACAATCAGAGCTGTGCACAGCTCCATTGTGTTATAAACTTGGAGATCTGATTTTACCCGAACTTGACACTGGAAATGAAAGATGGTTTGTCTGAAAGCACTCTGATGAGTACATATGCCCCCAACACTCAAATAATGTTACTTCTGCTTGCCCCTCAACTCTTCTAAGGTATCTATAACTTGATTTGGGAAGAATATTAGCTGGCCAGCATATAGAACTGATGCCAGCCAAGCTGCCTCAATTATACTTGGCAGCTACCAACACCTTTTAATCCCCCTGGAAAGTTTTCTTGTGGAGATTTTGGACAGAAGTCTGGCTGGAATGCCAAGGAAACTGGCATGTTTCCACATATGCTTGAATAATTATGCTTGATGAGGTTTTCCTCAGTCAATGGGGGAAGCAGACTCCTACATTCCACAATTTGGAATTATAAGAGGCTACAGTGCCAAACTGTTCACGTTTCATTTTAAGAAGGCAGCTAGAACCCCTGGATCCAAGAGAGGGTTTTTTTTTTGAGGGGGGAGTCAACTTTTCTTTCTGCTTCAGGGAAGAGGAGGGCAGCAGTTGTGTCACTTTAGTTGCAGATTATATACAAATTCTTTCCATTAACTGCAGTTTCATACGAAAGATGGCTGCGGACTTCGTTATCCACTGATTTCGCATATTCATCAACAAAGCTGGCTGCCCACCAAAAGTTCAATAAGCCTTGTTGTGTGATATATTTACAGAAATTTTACCCTGCCCATTTTCCAAAGGGCTCATACAAGGTTATCCTCTCCTCCTCACAACAACCTGATAGGCTGAGATACTCGAATATAAGCCGACCCGCATATAAGCCAAGACACCTAATTTTACCATAAAATCTGGGCAAACTTATCAACTCGCATATAAGCCAAGGGTGGGAAATGCTCCATGATCACAGGTTCTCCCATCCAGCCTCCCCCAAAACAAATACAGAAAAGTCAAGAGGATGAATAGCTGCTGGTTTTGGTACCCCGCTTTTCACCCACAGGAACTAAGAGAATAGTTTCGAAGGAGTGATTAAGAAGAGGAAGAAGGGAAGGCAAAAGGAGAAAAAGATCAGAGTCCCTCAGTCAAACCATTGATGTCCTACAAGCTGCCAGAGCAACAATTGGCTGGCTGGAGCAGGCTTTTATTTCAATTACCATATATACCCGCGTATAAGCTGAGGAGGGCTTTTTCAGTGTGAAAAAGGTGCTGAAAAACTAGGCTTATACACGAGTATATAGGGTAAGTGCCCAAGGTCACTCAGTGAATTTTATGGCAAGGAGAGAAATGTTAACACTTCATGCCCATTTCTAACCATTTTACTGTCATGGTTCTCTTGTATTTCTTATGCCCCCAACATTGGAATGTCAAACTTGATTAAGGTATTAAAGGAAAGATATATAAATTAGTAAAAACAACTAACTAGATTTCAACATTCAGTTCACAGAACAGACTAAGCCTAGGGGGTGTTCTCTGTCCATGGCACCCATTGCTCTTTGATTGCTAGTATTTCTGTTGGAGTGAACTACTCACCATGCCTAGACATTGGGGAAGAGGAAATACATCACTCACAGTGTAAGGTAAAGGTAAAGGTAAAGGTAAAGGTATCCCCTGTGCAAGCACCGGGTCATGTCTGGCCCTTGGGGTGACGCCCTCTAGCGTTTTCATGGCAGACTCAATACAGCACAAACCTTCTATTCCCAAACAACATCAGAGACCTCTAAGCAACTGCTTGAGTTCATTCATGTCGATGTGAGCATATCAAACTAGCATCAACTAGAAATAAGTCTTATCTGTTATCTTATATTGATGATTTTTCAAGATGTACAGTGTTGTTATTTGCTGAAGGAAAAATTCCCATCTGAGGAGAAATAGACTGTTGCCATGGTTTCTAACAAGTTCGACAGGAAACCCCCAAGCCATCCAGTCTGATCATGGTGGTGAGTTCCTGTCTAGATCAGTGCAAGTATTCATAAAGGAACGTGAAGTCCTGTACATACTTACTGTACCCCCCCCACCTCAGAACAGAATGGAGAAGAATCACTTTATAATGGGCATGTGCTTAGCTCCATTCTAGTGGAACTCTCTTCCAAGTAAGATCAGGGCCATGCAGGAGGACATGAAACAGTTCTGCAGAGCCTGCAAGACAACTGTTCCACCAGGCCTATGGTTATGGCCTACAGCAGGGGTAGTCAAACTGCGGCCCTGCAGATGTCCATGGACTACAATTCCCAGGAGCCCCCTGCCAGCATTCGCTGGCAGGGGGCTCCTGGGAATTGTAGTCCATGGACATCTGGAGGGCCGCAGTTTGACTACCCCTGGCCTACAGAATACCATTAACAAACTGCCCTCTTTCATAGCAATACCATCTGCATATCACTTATAAGCAATATCCACTCCCCATGCCCCCCCAATAGAGAGAAGGCAGGTGGTCTTTAACTTTTAACATATGCTGGATTTTAATGTTAATTGTTTTAATTTTTGTTTTACTGTTTTAACATGTTCATGAGGAAGAGCAGCATAAAAATCTGAAAAGCAAACAAATAAATAAATGGTCAGATGCATGCTAATTGGCTCAGGCTTTCCCTTCAGGCACTGGAGAGAAACTCCAATGACCACAATTTATTTTCAGAACAGACTGCCAACCAAAGCCATAAAGAAAACTCCTTATCAGTTATGGTTTAACAGAACACCAAGCATAGAAAACATTAGAGGTTTTTGATCTAAGGCTTATCCAAATAAGAACCCAGAGCTGAAAAAGGCATATTTGTAGGCAATTATCCAAAGATCAAGGGATACAGAATTTAAGACCCAAATAGTAACCATATTACTATGATCAGAGTGGCGCAGTTTGATGAGTGACCAAGAAACAACATGATTGCTGCTAGAGACCATCCAGAGGGAGATGGTGACAACAACCAGAAGCCCATGGATGTAATCACTACACAGACATAACCAGTCTCAACCAGAAAAAGAGGTAAAAGCCAAAATCCCTGAACCAAGTGGTCATCCAGAGGAGCCCAAACCTGCTACACAAACAAGACCCTGAACCTCAGACACCCATTTTGGGCCAACAAGGGAAATATGGAAGATGGACATTTATCATGACCTATGTTGATGATCGGATTATTTGCCATGAAAATCAAAATGACCATGCTGAGATTATATCCCAATTAAACAAGGAAGTAGAAGACAAAATGCTAGCTTTTACTTGGGAATTCAGATTGAATGGGAACTATGTAGAAGCTACCATATTAGTCAAAAGGAATAGGAACTATGTAGAAGCTACCATATTAGTCAAAAGCAGAAGTAGAACTATTGCAAAGCCTGGGTTTGGAAGACATTGACCCAATTCCCACACCAATGAAATCAGTCTCCTACAAAGAAAATGTATCCGAGGATCCACTGCCAAACAACAATAACCACAGAGCTGCTATGGTTAACAGCCATAAGTATATTATCCAGAAGGGTTAGCACGCCCACCACAAAGGATTGGACCACAGTAAGATAGATGGGGAGGTACTTAAAGGGTACTTCACACCTTCAGTTGAGTCTGGCAGCAACGAATAATCCCATATTGTTGGGGTATGTTGATGCAGATTGGGCTGGAGGAAGATCCACTAGCAGTTATGTATTTTTCTACAAAGGTAGTGCTACAAGCTGGGCAAATCAGAAATCAGAAATTGTTGCCCACTCATCTACTGGAGCAGAATTGTTATCCACTTCTGAAGTTTGCAGAGAATTAAGAGTGGCTTATAATGTTACTGAAGGATTTTGGTATTAAGGGAATCTTTGGCAGTTCAAATGTTAGATAATAACCAGGGTTGCATAGCCATCTTTTAGGGGGGGAAACAGCATGCAGACAAAGCATATTGGAATTAAAGGTAAAGGTATCCCCTGTGCAAGCACTGGGTCATGTCTGACCCTTGGGGTGATGCTCTCTAGCGTTTTCATGGGAGACTCAATATGGGGTGGTTTGCCAGTGCCTTCCCCAGTCATGACCGTTTACCCCCCAGCAAGCTGGGTACTCATTTTACCGACCTCAGAAGGATGAAAGGCTGAGTCAACCTTGAGCCAGCTGCTGGGATCGAACTCCCAGCCTCATGGGCAGAGCTTTCAGACTGCACGTCTGCTGCCTTACCACTCTGCGCCACAAGAGGCTCTTTTGGGATATTGGAATTAGGAACGAGTATATAAGGGTCCTGAAGGGAAAATGCTGGATAGCCATCTGACAGAGAGGCTGATTATGGGAAGGCTTAAGGGAGTGGCAGGTTACAGTTGATGAGCGATAGGGTTGTGAGTGTCCTGCGGGGGGTTGAGCTAGATGACCCAGGAGGTCCCTTCCAACTCTGTTATTCTATGATTCTATGAAATGACGTGGATCCTGGTCCAAAGACACATGATGATGCAATCATGTCAAAGACAAGCAGGTCTGGGTCTCAATGTTGAATGGGAGACCCCCTTCAGAACTCTATGAATGGTCCACAGAGCTCCAGGGCACATCCTTTGAAAGTTGCATGGAACATTTAATTTAAGATTTATATACATAAATGTAATCCAATGTGTTCAAAGACAGTGCCAATTAGATCAAAGGGATGGCCACTGAATACTTACAATGCCACTGAATGCTCTGCCTGTTGTTGTGAACCACCGGATAATGTAGGGTTTTGTGTAGATGGTGTTGGGGCAGGAGGAAGTTGTCACAGCTGAAGGGCCAGCCGTGCGTGGAAGAAACCTTTTCCATCACATACTGTTTTCTCTATGCATAAAAGGTTTGGTGGATGTTGTATGCATGGGACACACTGAAACACAACAACACACCCACAATCGCCTTGCCTGCAGCCAGAGACAGTTCAGTCCAAGTACACTTTGACCACTCGGATTCTTTTGAATGATGGGGAGGGGAGAGGGGAGGGGAGGGGAGGGGAGGGGAGGGGAGGGGAGGGGAGGGGAGGGGAGGGGAGGGGAGGGGAGGGGAGGGGCCCCAGATGGGCATGTGCACAGCTAAGCTTCCCAACCACATTCTGCATGATCTTGGGGGTTCTGGGGGTTCTCAAGGGTAAAAAGGTTGAGAACGGCTGACTCGCATACTGAGATTTGAGTGCCAGGAGTGAAATCCAGGAGATTTTGAGTGCTGGGACCTCTTTTGTTTAGAAATAAAGAACAGGATTTGGGGGCTTTGCAAAGATCTTCCCACCTGTCTGAGTCTTCCTTGTGCTTCTTAATTGGTTATAAAACATAAAATAATCATTGCATACACTCTTGTTTATATTATGAACTCTGTCGCCAATAAACAATGCAACACGCATAGGAGCAGATATCACATCTCGTTAGAGTAAGGCAGTCACCTTTTGCAAACAGACAAAGCTCCCTAACAGGAACAGGAAAATGTGAACAGGAAAATGAACCTGCAGCCTTTGCTGGTTTCCCTCCTGGACTGAAACACACCATAACACACATCGGTATGGTCCAGGTCTAGTTAAAGAACACTTAACGTTGGCCACCTGTCCATCTGCCAGGGCCTTAATCCAGCAAGCAATGGAATCAATGAGCTTCATCCAGCTTTTTCCCCACAGTTCCCCTTGTTTAATTTCCAACATGAGACGTGCCGGAGGACAAGGCTCCTGGAAAGTCATAAACGAGAGTATCCAGTGATTTCACAGTGGTGAAAGACGAGGACTCTGACCATGCTCCACTCATTGTCTGCTCCTCCTGTTGCACACTGGAGTCTTCAAAGGGTGGGAGGAGCTCTGGCTGATGCATGGATTCCATGAGAAGCCAGGAAACCACTCAAAAGTGAGTCCCAAAGTCAACTGCCACAGACCAAGGTTAATGTGAATAGGAACTGTCTGGTACTTACATGTCCAAATGGATCAAGATGATTGTTGGTCAGCTTGAGTTTTTGGAAGGAAACCAGCTGTCTCATCCAGTGGGCACCGGTGGCGGGTGAGTCCGGATGGACATATAATCTCCCAGGCATGGCTGGTTCAGCTTTCCCGGTTACTGACCTAACCAAAAGGAAAGAAAATGTTTTTTCGAGATGCTATTTTCAAAGAGTTTGAGGTCTACCCAATATTCACCACCGAATGATGGATGCCACATCATTTCATCTGAAATAGTCTTTCCATGCCTCTGTAGCACTCAGAATTAGCGTATAGTGCAGCTGAATGAGGTGGTACAGTCCTAGCATGTCAGAACTGTCTGTACCATTTCATTCTGCAAGTGGGGAAAATGAAAATGAAAAGCCATGGTACATTTTTTAAAAATGTTTTAGCACAGCAGGAGAGCACCTGGCCATTTTGTTTGCAGCGAGAGGGAATTTATTATATGATTGATCAAAAATGCCACCCCCACGTACAACCTGAGGTGATATAATCCACTCCCCCCTCTGGGAGCAACCATTTGATTTTTCAGGGGTCCAATAAACCTAATGTTAGAGCCATTCAACACATGGTGAAAACTGAGGGGACGGGATTCTGGACTGCCTCATTGAAGCTAGGGAAGCTCTCTGAACTGGGAATTATCAGGTATAGAACACTCCCAAGTTCCATTTTCCTGTATGCAGGATGTTGATCTCCATACACCCACACCCAGGGCAATAAAAATACTGAATTCTAGCACCTAATTCATCGAGTCTTGTAGACCATTTATGAGTTTTCATGTTGCAACTAAGGAAAATGAGGGGACGAGCCAGTATGTAATTAGGAGAGAGATCATCTCATCTGGGTACTATATATTTCCACCATTCCGACAGGAGGCTACCTTTGCTCAAAAAGGAGCGCCTCTCCGTCTTTCAGAGAGGACCACAGCCTTTCCGAGTTGAAGACGAGGGAGAATCCTTGACCATTCTTTGACATTGCTCCAAACAGACTCGTCCCACCCAAAGGCGGACATGTTTCTTGGCATGTCCCATCCTCCCTGCTGTACTTCTGGGAATCCCCATATCCAGCAAGCTACCAAACTAAAAGAGCCAAAAAGCTAACTCAGTGAGATCTCACTTAACTAAGGCTTAGTCAGTCAAGGGAAATGGGTGCAAGATTACAGGTGCTTTCTCTTCCACCATGAACTGCGGAAGATGCTTTAAACCAGTGATCCCCAACCCCCGGGCTGCTTCCTGGTGCCAGCCCGCGAAGGCCTTGGCACTGGGCCGCCGGCAGACACAAACATGCGGCAGCTCTGCACATGCGTGTTTGCCAAGAGCTGCCACATGTGCGCATTTGCGCCCACTGGCAGGGGCACAAACATGCACGTGCGGCAGCTCCACGCATTCACATTTGCACAGCGATGCCACGCATGCACGTTTGCGCAGTGATGCTGCGCATGCGCGGCGCCCAGGCTGCCAGCTCTCCCCCACCCCCGGAAGCGGTCCTCAACCTGGGAAAGGTTGGGGACCGCTGCTTTAAACAACTCCATTTAGGTGGGTTGGTGACTTTGTTCGCAGCCCTAACTCACCCAGCACCCGATCGCTCTGAACAACCTCTCTCTCCCCCCCCCCCAGCTCTTTCCTATATAGCATTACGTACCATTTGTTATCTGCAAATTTGTATCTGTGGTCATCGGAGGGCACAATGTCCATCAACAGGATGTACTTGGTTTTGGGGTTGAGCCCTGTGACTTTCACTTTGTAACTGGGAAACATACGCCTGAAAACGAACAAAGATAAAGTAGTTGCACATCAGGAAGAAACTAGCAAGGAGTCCCAATGACTCTTGAGCCAACTGCAGCTGGCCATGGTCGGTAGAGCAACTCTGGTAAGGCCCCTGTTCTTCTACTCGGGGGTCCTCTCTACTATGTATCACTGGAGTTTCTGCTCTGTTTACAGAATCAGGTTTGAGTCTGGCACCACCTTGGAGACAAACAATGTTTAATTCTGGGAATTAGCTTTTAGGTGTCTGTAACCTTCTTCAGGTGCTCTGTCTACAGCTATGTTTCGAAGAGCTCGGATCTCTGTGTGCCTAAGAAGTAAGAGCTGTTTTGCACAGCTGCCTTTGGCAAACGTACATAGGATTGCAGCCTCATTCGTGTATGCTGCACCCATCGGTCCTCCCAAAATGGTGGTTTTCAGCTATGCAGAATGAGGCTCACTTCCCAGATGAAGCTTAGCTCTACCTGCTCCCAGGTGCTCCCAGGTGCGTGGTTTCTCTTTCACAAGTCATTCACCTCACCTTCCAGAGCCCTTATTCCAGTTCCCTGAACCCCCCCCCCCTTGCGATTTTCCCCTCCAAGACAAACATTTTCCAGATTGGCTTCCATTCGATTCTGGGCACCGGTGTCCCTCCCAACCCATCGTGGGATGCCCAATACGGAGGTTGCAAGCAAAGTCCTTCAGTGGATGGTGCCCGTTTTTGGTGGTCGTGGGGAAACTGTCGGCTACCCTTAGCTTCTGTCAACAAGGTTTCCTTCTCCAACCCCCCCATCCCCAGCCTGAGGACAAACGGCCTGTTGACATCCATAAGCAGACAAGGAAAATCCTGGCGACCATTTCTTACCTTCCAGCTTTCGTGATGATCATTTCTGTCCCCACGTCGTGAAATTTCAGCCACAATTCCCGTTCGTGCAAGAAGACTTTGATGCCCTCCATGCCCTGGGAAAGAAGCAGGGAAGAGAGGGGGATAATGGCAGAATCAGGCAAAAATCAAACCCTGCAGGAATTGGGGGGGGGGCTCCCTTTCGCCCTCTGCCCACTAATCTGTAAACTAATCTATATATCTATTGAGTGTGGAACCAGGAATGAGGAGGCCCGAGTTCAAATCCTCCCTTGGTCTAACAGGCCTCCCCAGGGCTGTTGTGAGAATATATTGAGGAAGAAGAGAATTGTGCGTGTGATTTACTAGTGTGTGCAGATTTACTAGGCCAGGGGTGGGCAAACTGTGGCCCTCCGGATGTCCAGGGACTACAATTCCCATGAGCCCCTGCCAGCATTCGCAGGGGCTCATGGGAATTGTAGTCCATGGACATCTGGAGGGCCACAGTTTGCCCACCCCTGTACTAGACAGTCCAAAGTGCCCTTCCATACGTGGATCTCTCCCGTTCGTGCTGCCATCCAATATACAATCCTCGGAGAGCGCCCCCTATATTCCAACCCCTGTCGTTTTGAGATCACCCGTGGGCGCGAAATCCCCGGACCCGCAATGGAAAGACCTGTGCCACATAGGTGCACGCGCAGCTCGGCGTTTCGTGGAAATGGTAGCGTCAAACTCGGGTCTGGTTCAGCATCACGTGTGAAGCGACCCCAAGCGGCTGCACGCCTTTTTCTAGAGACTCGGGAAGTTCGCGTCGAGAATCTCAGGCGCAGGGACTCCAAAGGAGTCGGAGAGGACCGAGGACCGAGGCTTAATTCGGTTGCAATAGCCAGGCCCTTTCCTGCCTGCCACGATACCTTTTTGGCCATAAAGGCCAGGCTCAAACGGGGTCGTAGGGAGGGGACGCGGCGCGGGAAGGAGGGAGGGAAGGAGGGAGGGAGGGAGACAGGCTAAGGTTCAAAGAAGCCCCGCGGTATTGGGCCGGAGATCAGCCCAGCGCCAGCGGTCGTGGGAGCCGCTTGTAACTCCCTGATAGGAGCCGGCCTGATAGGCTCCGGGCCAAGAGCATCAAAATAGAAGGGGCTATAATGGGATCGCCGAGCTGCGGCGTGCGTGCGCAAAGAGTGGGCCGTGATGGGGGAGGGGGAGGGGGAGGGGAGAAGACCGGGGTGGAAACCTGGGAGGGATGCGGGAAGGGGAAAGGGCCGTAGCTGGGACCCTTGCAGAGGGAGAGGGAGAGAGAGAGAGAGAGAGAGAGAGAGAGAGAGAGAGAGAGAGAGAGAGAGAGAGAGAGAGAGAGGTAGATGTCTTGCTCTGCCGTAGGACACCTTGGCTCGAGTCCAGCAGCACCTTAAGAGATCAACAAGATTCTCAGGGTGGAAGGTTTAGTGCAGGGGTAGTCAAACTGCGGCCCTCCAGATGTCAATGGACTACAATTCCCATGAGCCCCTGTCTCATGAGCTCATGGGAATTGTAGTCCATGGACATCTGGAGAGCCGCAGTTTGACTACCCCTGCTTTAGTGAGTCCCTGCTCAGGGGAGCTTTGACCCCTCCGGGATGCCGTGTCCAAAGGGACAAGCCCGACGCGGC
Organism: Paroedura picta; assembly: GCF_049243985.1. Taxonomy (NCBI): domain Eukaryota; kingdom Metazoa; phylum Chordata; class Lepidosauria; order Squamata; family Gekkonidae; genus Paroedura; species Paroedura picta. The sequence continues at coordinate 11,853,291 of NC_135381.1, read as the reverse complement.
TCTACCCAGGAGCTCGGCAGACGCCTTTCCGCTCCCCTCGGCCAGGTGGCGGCGGCGGCTGCTGCTAAATGCATTGTTATTCCCAGCCTCCGGGCAGGAGCAGAGAATCCCGACGGCCGGAGCCGAATCGCTATCCGCGGGCTCCGGAAGCTCCCCGCTCCGGTTAGGGTCGCCCCGAAGTAGGTGGACTGAGGTTTGCCCCAGGAGGGCAGCATTCGGCGGCATCGAAACGGATTTGCATGGGACCCAAACAGCAAGGGTAGTCACCGACATAAGCTGTCCACTTTTTGCCCTGCTTTTTTTGTTCCCCCCCCCCCAACTCGGAACCGAAGCGGCCTCAGGGAAGCCCACTGGCTCTCCCATCCCCCCACCCCCGCCCCCAAGAAAGAACTGGGGCTCTATAGGTGGATCCAGGGGGCCAACCACATTCCCAGGTCACCTGCATCCCAAGCGCCCGTTCTCCTCCTCTTTGCGCAAGTTGACTCGCTTTCTTTTTGTTTTTTTAAACTAAATTAAGACTCCTTCAGACCAACACGGCCACCCACTTGAATCTGATTTTTTTTTTAACTCTCCCCCTCCCCGTAGAGAGAAACAAGCTTCCAGTTTTAAGGCCGCGAACCTGGCAGAAGGCCCCCGCGGCAGAGCTTACTCTCGAGTAAGCCTGCACGGCGCTGATTTCAAGGGCTGCGACCGAAAATGCGCGGCGTTCGGCCTACAGGCTTTCCCGGAAAGGGCGGGTGGGGAGTAGGCCGCCGCAAGCAGAAGCAGGTTCGTTGTTTATAAGGCGCTTGTATCGGCCTTAAGGAGTCGAGAAGCGGCTTCCAATCGCCTTCCCTACCTCTCCCCTGGGAATCAGACCCCCGGTTCTCCAGATCAGAGTCGGACGCCCTTAACCAACCACCCCACACTGGCTCGCTCCCCTCTGTCGCCCCCAGGCTAAGTAATTTCCCCAGCATTCCCACTTTTTAAATTAAAAAAATAAAACTTTACTTTTTGTTTTAGCTCTTGTCTGCTTCGAAACTCCTGTAGTCCGGCGGGAGGAAAGGTGGGGGATGGGGAGGTCAAGGCAGCGGAATTACTTTCTCCTGTAGACCAGAGGTAGTCAACCTGTGGTCCTCCAGATGTCCATGGACTACAATTCCCATGAGCCCCTGCCAGCGTTTGCTGGCAGGGGCTCATGGGAATTGTAGTCCATGGACATCTGGAGGACCACAGGTTGACCGCCCCTGCTGTAAACGATTAAAACTTCTCTCTTTTAAAAATGTTTTAAGCCTGTGAACCCGGTTCCGGAGGAAAACTCTCTGCGCCACAAACGCGCCACGACCTTCCAAAAACCCCGACCCCATTCCCGGGCTTCTTCGAAGTCTTTCGCGGCCCGAAAATCGCAACCTCAGAAAGGGACCCGCCAGAAAGTCCCGCAGGTTCCAACCGGACTGGTTGGAAAACTTCTGCCCTCTCCTGTGTGTGTGTGTGTGTGTGTGGTGCACTTGTGTGTGTGAAGTTTTCCTCCCAGTGCCCTCTGGATGTACACAAATCCACCTGCCTGCCTGCCAGCATGTACCTCCGCGTGACTGCCTTACAAGTCCCTTCGCATTTCACCATGACTTGTCCCAGAGTCAACCCCGCCCGTCAAAGGTGGTTGGGTGGGTGGGGGGGGTGAGGATCTGCTCTTTCATCTGATCGGGTGTCTGTGAACCCGGGGAGGGGGTGCCGGTTTCGACAGGAGATTGGCTAACGGAGCATATATATAATATTCGAAGGGGCCTTCTTCTGGTTATGGAGATCCCTGATCGACGGCAGAGGCCACCAGGAAACAAAAAGCTCACTCCTTCCCTTTTGCTCGGTGAGGTAGAAGATCCTTTTGGACCTGTGCTGAATGTGGGCGCCACTTCTCTTCGGGGTCCAAAATGCAGGGAAGATTCTGCTCTCTTGGCATTATCTCTCCCCCCCCCCCGGAGCTGCAGCAAGGGCCTTGCCAAAATGCAGAACGACGCCGGTTGTCTGTATGCGATCCCTCCACTGGGATGCCGGAGCCAGTCGAACCCCGAACCCCCGACCGAAGCGGGCTCTCCAACGCCATACTGTCTACCGCGCCTGGCCACCGACGTCCGGCGTCCAGGACCACCCCATGACGATTATTCCCGCTCTCTCACTAATAGACATCGCAGGCTGGCCGAGGAGACCAGTGGGACCCCCTCACCCGCGCGCCAACCCCGGGTTTCCCGCTACCCCCCCCCCACTAGCCCCCCCTCCCCGTCGGCGTACCTGTTGGGTAAAGGCGGCCTGGGGCGAGGCGGGTTGCTTGCTGCTGGCCCCCAGCTGACTGTCCGGCTTGCCCTCGCTGGCCAGTTCCTTCGTCTCGGATTCGACTGGCGTCGCCGGGAGCCCGAAGCCTTCGTCGGCATCCGCCATCTTCTCGGCTGCTGAGCCCCCCGCTGCCTACGCGGCACAGGCGGAAAGGAAGAGAAGGAGACGGGCGGTCAAGCCGGGCCTTGCGAGGCGCACCGAGCCGGGCGGCGGGGACCCTTGGCCGCGGTCATTTCACACCCGAGGCCGGTGGGGAGGTCGAAGGAGACACGCACACGCCGCCGTGGACATTCAGGGGCTGTCTGAGTCAAGGCCCGGGGAGCCCAGCCAGAGGGGTTGCTTTTGGAACTCCCTACCTTGCTTTCATCCCGCTTTTTGCTAGGGAATGTATAAAGGAATGAGAAAAACTATCTGAGAGCCAAGTGTACCAATGACGCCTCTCTCTCTCTCTCTCTCTCTCTCTCTCTCTCTCTCTCTCCTCCCCCCCCCCCAACTGCACCTAAGCAGAGTTACACTCTTCTACGTTCCTTGTGGTTAATGGACTCAGAAAGAAGTCTAACGTTTAGGATCGCACCTTTCCCCCCTCCCCTCCGCCCAGGAGCTCGTGTTTCCTCCCTCTGATAATCCCCGCGACGCATTTCTTCTCTATACCTTAGGAAGGCAAGATTGCACCCTGTCATTTCGCCCCATACTGATGCGTGTTATTTATGCAGCCGGATGGTTCCCTTCTGGGCCTGGGATCGGGCTGCGGCCGACACAGCTCAAGTCCCTTTGATGCCCGTGACTTAAAGAATACACGAACAGCGCCCAGGATTGAGGCTCTCCTTTGCTGGATGGCGTGGCCTCTCCCCATCTCTTTCCCCCCTTTTCGCTCCTTCTCGATTCCCTGCCATGTATGAAATACGAAGTGTGCACGTAGGTAAACACACACACACACTCACGCACACCAGCTGGAATGTTTACATACACTGGGTCTCTCTCTCTCACACACAAACACACACACACCGGTGCACATGTCCGTAGAATCACCCAAAGAACCATATATTTTAAGGAGACACAACAAGTCTAGGAGCGAGCTCGATCAAAGGGAGTATCTGAGGTTTGTGTACACGGGCCAGCAATCGTGCACACCCGGATGCTCTCAAAATGAACAGAGAGGATGGGGGAAAGAGAGATTAGTGGGGTAAGAGGGCCGAGAAGCCATCCACCCCTGCCCTCAGGTACCTGTCAAAATTATCTGGGAAAGTCCCCATAAATACTCCCTCTGGGTCCTTCATTCAGAAGCCTCTTCACTTTCACTGCCGATCCCGATTTGATTTTCCATGCTTCCCCTGCTGACGCCTCCCCCACAAGATCTTCTCTAAACCTTTCTCAGCTTTTCCATTATGAGATCTCCTTTCTTTGTTATCATGACCTGCAAGTCTGATCTTAATTATATAAACAAGTTTTTTTTCCCCCTCCCCAAAGACAACTTTGATTTTTCTTGACAAGCACAGACAGACTACGAAATTCACACTTACTGGATCTTGGGCCTTGCAGTAACCCTCTTCCAAAAATGGTATTTTGGGGACCGAGTTAGGAATCAGAATTCGGAGGGGAAGGGGAGTGACATCTGTTGTGACATATGAAATCAAGGTCAGTTTTTGCACGGTCCTTTTTGGCCTAGGGATGGGGGTCTTCCGAGGGACCTTAAAATAACAACCCGGCAAGGAAAACACAACTGAACACTTTCTGACAGTCCCGATCCTAAATATATTATTTATTTGGGGAGAAAATGCTCTGGGATTTAACTGCAAATAATGGTGAGGGATTGTTTATTGGTTTTGAGAGCCATGTTTATTTGAAGGCCTTCCCCCCAGAAAAACAACAATCAGTAGGGCCTACTTTCTGAATAAACCATGGTTTCAGTCTGGCTGTAAGACCTTTTAATTTTGGAGAATATTTTAATTTAAAAAAATTAAGGCTACCTTTGCCAAGAATAATTCTACTGCAAGCAATGGGAGATTGGCCGAACCGAATAAAGCAGGGGTTCCTAGCAGCGGCCTATTACTGAGCTTGTGATCCATGTACACTGTGAGAAAAATGCCCCAATTCATTCCCAGTAATTTAAGAGGGGACGTAGAAATCTTCAGCATTTTTGAATAATTGCAAGGAAATATTACCTCAAAACAATTGTGGGCCAAACACAGACTAAACCCATGCTTAATGTGAAGCCTGTTAGAACATTTACTATTTAAATAATTGCACTTTCTGTCTAAATTAAAGCAGATTATTCATATTATAGTTTAGGAAAAAATGATTAGGAGGGAGGAAATAACATCCAACAACATGCAGATGAAGATGAAGATGAAGATGAAGATGAAGATGAAGATGAAGAAAGAAAGAAAGAAAGAAAGAAAGAAAGAAAGAAAGAAAGAAAGACCTTCCTGTAAACTGGTGAGAAACAGGAGGGGACATGGATTTGGTGGAAACAGTATTTCAATCCACCTCGGATTAAGAAATCAGAACAGATTGGGAGCCTATGCATATTTACTGGGGGGGGGGAATAGTATGGATAAATCCCATCGAAACCAATGGGATTTGCTTTTAAATTAGATTCAAATGGGTAGCCATGTTGGTCTGAAGTAGCACAATAAAATCAGAGTCCAGTAGCACCTTTAAGGCCAACAGAGATTTATTCAAGGCGTGAGCTTTCGAGTGCAAGCACTCTTCCTCAGACAAGGATTGAACTGGGCTGCAAACATCAAAGGGATGTTTTTCCACTCTTTAAAACAAATGAGATCTTGGCTTTCTGTGTGTCTGGGGGGGGGGGTCCTAAACTCTGTGTGTGTGTATGTGCTTGGGGGAGGAGGCCTAGTATCCTTACCGTCTTCATCTCGGAAACGCTGGCGAAAGCAGAGAGGGAGATGCACGAAAGCCCTGACAGTCCACGGAGCCTGGTTGCGGCTCAGATCGCCGAGGAGCCCCGCTGGCAATCCAGCGGCTGGAGGGGGGGGCACCGAAAAGCCATCTGGCCGGCTCAGCCCAGGTCACCTCCCGCGGAAGCGGAGCAAACAAAAGGCGAAGCAGCGACGCGCTCCCTCGGCCTCGTCCGGCCCGCTCGGCGCCCAAGCTCGCCTCTCTCCCGCAAGTTCGGTCCGCTGGTGGTGCCGCCGCCGCCGCCAGGCTCCCGCTCGCCACATAATGAAGCGGCAGGCGGCAGGAGGGGCGGCAGGCCCGGCGCCGAGAAGAATGGTCGGCGAGCAGCCGAGAGCCCCCGAGAGAAAATCAGCCTTGACAGAACCAGGCCGCGGCAGAAGCCGGATGGAAAACGCAGCCACAGCGGCGCGCTGGAAGCACAGCGTTGGCGAGTCGGGCGCTGCGGGGAGAGGAGGGAGGGAGGGAGGGAGGAAGGGAAGAAGGAAGGGGCTTTCTCGCCGAGAGAAATGCTTCCCCGCACGCATCGGCGAGGCCCTGGCAGGCTAGATCTCCGGCTTCCAGGAGCCTGCGTCCCCTCACCCCCACCCCGGGGCCAAAGAAAGACGCCCTGGAAGGGCCACCCTCTCTGAAGGGCCTGGCACTGCTGTCCCCACCCCGCCTCTTGCTCTGCCTTCGGGCCTTGCACCGGCTAACCGCTCGCTCGCTCCGGGACCGCGGAGAGCCCCTTACCTTCGCCTGCACAGCTCCGGGCGATCACCGCATCTCTCGCGCCTCTCACGGAGCTCCCCGCATCTCCGGGTCTCGTGTCGGAGTCCAGAGACCCTCTTTAGAGCAGCGGCATGCTTGAGGGTTTTTCTTTTTTTAAGGGAACATTTTAAACGGGGGGAAATCCCCGCACAGGCGCGCGCGCGCTCGCGCCCACCGCGGGCGCACAACCTCCGCCTTCTCCACCGTCGGTCTTTCCCGGGCGCTCCCGGTCCAAGGCGGCCACGAAGCCTTCTGCAGCAGCCTCCCCCTGGCCCCAACGAGATGGGGAGAGACGCTCCGCCCCCGGCCCCCGTTCGGCTCCGAGGCGCGCACCGAGAAAGCGGCAGGAGGGACGGGAAGGAAGGGGCTCCGGACGGAGCTGCTGCCGGAACGGACTCGCCTCTTCCCGCGATCGGGTGCAGAAGGCAGGAGCGAGCCGAGGGAGGGAGGGAGAGAGAAAGCACGGCGAGAGAGGGCCGGGGCGCCAGGCTCCAGTCGAATGCGCCCAGGCAGAGGCAGCGAAGCGTCGCGGGCGGAGAGCGGAGCTGCCTGGCCAACCAGCGGCTCCCCTGCCCCGGGAGGCCGCCTCTCCTCTCCTCTCCTCTCCTCTCGCTCCCTCCCTTCCTCTCCTCCCTCCCTCGCCCGCTCGCTCGCTCCCTCCCTCGCCTCCCCCAGCTTATTTTTCTTGCAGCCAAACAAGGCACAAAGAGACGTCAAAAATCTTTGCCCCCCCCCTTTCTCCTCCTTCCTTTTGCCTTTCTCTCCCAGCTTCTCTTCGCCCCTCCATCTCTTTTCCATCCATTTTTCTCAACCAGGAACATGCAGCTCTTGAGACAGCGTCTCTCTCTCTCTCTCTCTCTCTCTCTCTCTCTCTCTCTCTCTCCCCCCCCCCCTTCTTAAGGGGAAAAACACGCACCCGCAGGCAGAGAGAGAGGGAGAGGTGGATTCTCTAAGGCAAACCATACACCGATGCCTTGCGCTCCCCCAGCCTATTCCCGAATCGGGGGGGGGGGGGGGGATAGATTGGTGTGTGTGTGTGTGTCGTCAGAACGTGTTTCTTTTCCTCGCAGAGAGCAAAGGGAGGGGGAAAGGGGGAGATAAATATAGAAAAAGAGAGCGAAGGCAGAGTAAAGGAACCCTGTCCCTAAAAGCACCTTTCCCATTTTCAAAGGAGTTCTTTTCCTGCAAAAAAAAAAAAGGGGGGGGGGAATTGTGACTTGCATTTTGTAACGGGAAAGTAAAGGGCAACTTTCCTTCCTCCCGGCTAAGCAGCCACCTTCCCCCAAGCAGATGGAATTCCTAAGGTGAAAAGATATACACACGCTCCAGAGCCCGGCTACACTCAAAATAAGCAAGCCGTCAGAGCGGCCCGGGGATCCCTGGGTGTGTTTTCTCTGTCCTTCCCGTCTCGGTTCCCTTTTTTTTTCTTTCTTTAAAGAAATGCCTTATTTTGAGGGCAAAGTTGAATAGGTCAGAGCAGGATAAACAGATCCTCGCGTTCTGGAGTCTGAAAAGGGCCAGGCTGCTGGTGCCGGGCGAGAATTCCCTCTTCGGTCGGGAGGACAGAAAGCCCGTCGGTCCCCTGGACCGTTTCCTGCCATGTAAAGCCTGAGATACGGAAGCCACCTGGGTCCTTGTTCCTCTGCCCGACAGGTCAAAGACAAGTGCAACTCGTCCAGGGGAGACCCGGGGGAAAGCCCCGCAGCCTTGGGTCCCCCAGCCGGTTCTGCAATTCGCCGGCGATTCACTACAAAAGTTTTCCTACGAGTCCAGCGTAGACTTCAAAAGCGACTGCGCCGGCTGGATCCCTCGCCGAGGAAGGAATCCAGCGTCTGTGTACAGATCGGCACCTTTGGTCCGACGTATTGGGTGCAGAACACACAAACACACACACAAAACCTGAGGCACACTCTTTCCCTACCCTCCCTGTATTACAGACGTTACTGATGCAGAATACATTTTATTATTAACACAGGCACCCGTTCTTTACACACATGCGATCACACTCCACGTGTGTGTAATATGGCGCGTTCTTGTTATGCACAAAAATGACCGGTGTGTGGGATACAAAGCGTCTTTGCCTCTTTAGCTTGACTCCAATCTCTGCTCCCTGCGATCTCATGCCTGTCGCTGTCCTTCCTTTTTCTCTTTACCTCTACGCTGCTCTTGAGTTCTGTCTCTCTCCACACATCCAGATCCATCGTAGCCGTGCTCCCCCCCGCCCCCCTTCCTGCTTGGTTTCCAAAAGGCATCCTTAGGCCGGCGACTCTAATGCATAGATTACAGTCTGCTGCTTGTGCTAAATCTATGTGCACATCTGAGTTAAGTGCTATTTTGCGGAGGTGACCTTCACTACAGGACGCAGAGAGGGCATGTGTAAATTTTATACTGCAAAACAGTGTGAAAATGTCGAAGCCCGTACATTCGGCCTGAACCTAAACTCAGCAAGTGGAAAAGCAGACTCCGTCGATTTCACTGGTCTAAACTGGAAGGCTGTTCCAGAGAAATCATCCGGATTCTGTTTCCTACCCTCTACTCGGTCGGAAGGAAGACATAACTCTTTAGGACCCAATGCAGATACTCTAAACAAAGAAAGGCATTTTCTTTCTCTTGTCCCTTGTAAGTTTCCAGCTAAAATCGCCCGAAGAAATTTTCGTTTAGATTTATGGACAAAGTTCCTTGTTTTCACAGCATTTCCCCAGACTCTAAAAGTATTCTGCGTTTCGCCCCCCAGAAAAATCAGCTTTCTTGGGAAAATAAATAAGCATCTTCCAGCCCTAGCAGCGTTCCGAGGACCTCCTTAAGTCTTCCTAATTCTGCAAGCTGAATTTGGAAGACAGAGAAGAGGGGGGGGGGCAGGGCGGAAGGAACTTGCATTTGCGCCTTAGAACTTGGGCGCTTGCGTGTATGTGGGCCTCCCTCTCTCTCTCTCTCTTACACACACACATCCTGCCCCCTAAAGAAAATAAGTAATTAAGCTATCCTTTTACTGAGCCGCCACAAAATAACCGCAGCGCATCCAGTTGTGGGCACACCACTATATAAATACCAGCCCTCCCCCCCCCGCACCTTTTCTCCCCCCCCCTTCTAAATGCGAGCAGCCGGAAACTTCCGTGAGCGCCTTTCTTCAAAAGTAGGTTCCCTGCAGAGTCCGGGCCCGATCCAACCAAGCTGCCCAAGCAAAGAGAGGCCTTTCGAAGTCCCCTGAAGTCGACGGGAGGGCCTAACTCTGCAAACCGGCGTCTGCAAACGTGCAGAAATCCGCTGGACGGGACCAGAATCCCAGTTGGTTGGATGAGACCCATCCCTTTTTTTTATTTGCACCCCTCCGATTGGAACAACCCCCCCAGCCTTCCCCCCCCCCCCCCATGCCTCCAATAAAGCGCACCGGCCTAATGATTTCTCTCACCTTTGGCAAGCCAAGTAGGCTCCTGGAGAGGGACTCGGAAGAAGCGCGGAAGAGCCTGAGACCCGATTTCCCTTCTCCAGGCCGAGCGAGATCCCGAAATGTCAGCTCTCGGAAGCCAAACCTCGGGCCGGGGCGCCGTACAGTATCTGTCAAGGCGAGACAGGCTCCCGGCTAGCGAGCGATTTGTGGTCTCGGGCAAATTAAATATTACTGTTTATTACCAGCCATACTCCAATAAAATCCAGCGGGTCCAAAACTTTCGCTCCTATCTCACCAGCGCCTGCACCTATAGGACACGGAGACGTCACCGCACACGCAACGGCCCTCTTCTGTCATGCTTCAGCGCAGCGGTAATGGAAGGTTAATCTGCCTTCTTCGGCTTTAAAGCGCCATCAGTCAGCCCTCTCTTCCCTTCCCCCCCCCCCCTGCGCCTTTTTTTTTTCTTTTTTGGCTGGGGGCGACGCGAAAGAATGCGGCTCTGTTGGGAAGGGGAGATGGAGGGAGGGCAAAGGAATGCGCGAGCGGGCAAAGGGGTGCCCCACGAGCTGCGGGACCGTCAGCGCCCTATGGGGAGAAATTGCGGAGTGAACTTTGGAGCCGGGGAGTACGAACTGGCCGTGGGGGTTGACCCGGGAGCGTGAGTGGACGGATCCCACGCTCCGGAGACCTTTCTTCGCTCGCTCTTTCCCCGCGGAAGTTGCCCCAGAGGAGCAAACAACGCTCCCCGCCGCCCACGCGCGCCCCAGGGACTCTTTGCAAGCCATGGGGGCATTTCAGTGGGCGTGTGTTGGCCGTCTTTAAACTGCATGCTGCCGCCCGCCGAATTGGGCAGGGCGGGCAGCTCTCCTTTCTTTTGCAGGATGCCAAAGCGGACTGCGAAGCCGGCTGCTCCCCGCAGCAGGCAGGGTGAAAGGCGGAGAGAGGGGAAAGGAGGAAAGGAAGAGCAGAAGGGAGAGGAGCTGAGGTCACCCGAGAGAGGATCTACCTAGTCGGGAGATAAGTAGCTCGGCTTAATCTCACCTTTCTTTCTTTTTTGGGGAGGGGGGAGGTGACATCCCTGAGGCTTCTTCACGCCCTTTCTCCCTGTTCCCTTGTGGACTTCTCTTGAGGAGCTACAAACTGGCCGAGGATCTGACCTAAGGCCCAACTCAGACAGTAGCTGGGCGGAGGTAGGGTGGAGAGGGGACCCGCGGGTGGGTGGGGGTTGAGCCTCCAAGTTGTGCGGCAGTTCGCGGCTGGGGTCGGCCGCGGATACAAGCGCTGTCCCCAGAGGGCCCTCCAGTGCACGTGGGCGAATGCTGCCCTGGGGCTGTACGGATTCGAACGCTTTTTGAAGAAGGCCTTTCCCCCTTTAAAGTACACGTAGGGTTGGGTTGCGACCCTTAAAGCAAAACACGCCCATCAAAATAAACGGGCCGAGTTCCAGTCTTCCCTTGCACTAACGTTTAACCAAGCTGGAGAGGAAGTTTTTCTCCTGGCTCCCTTTGCAAAGAGGTCGGAGACCCCACGGGATCCATCCGATGCCTCCTGTTAGCGGAGAAACCTCCCTGCGTAGATCCAGTCCTACCCACACTTTCTACTAAATAAAGTAGGACTCTGTTTTGAGTAAGTGAGTAGAAGCGAACTGCAGGGTTGAGAGCCTGCAAATAGTTACTGAGGAGTAAATCCCATTGAAATTACTTGTGAATCAACTCTCATTGGATCGGGCCGCAAAGCCTCGCATTGTCCCTCAACAGGGAAAAACTCGGTTTTAAGAGCCGAGTAACAACTTAAAACATTTCTTGCTAGATCGACTCCTTAGGTGGCAAGAGATTGTATTATTTAGAGAAGCGCTGGCATATTTCTATCCTGTGCCCTTTGAATCTAGCCGGGCTTGCTTCAGAATACACAGATTCGGTCCTGGACCAGTTTATATCTTGAATAAAATTTAGTTGGTCCCGAAGGCACCACTGGGCTCCAACTTTGCTGCTTCAGTTCAACACGGTTACCCACCTAAAATCTATTTGCAAATAAACGGGATGTGAATCGCTAGGCGCAAAATGATGCAACGCTATTTGTAATTGACATTTAATAGGAAGGAAGACGCTTAGATTTCAACTGAAACTTACCATCAAGTATTTACTTTAAGGTGGGAGGGTGTGGATGTCTGGTGCGAGTGTGAGAGAAATATACCTGTTTAGTTTTTAATGAAGTTTACTTCCAGGAAGATGCGTTTAGACCTGCAGATGCAGCACTCAAGAGGCTGACTCTGGCGAAACTCACCTGGTATTACTTTCAAGTCAATAGGCTGCAAAAATGTTTTTCCTGTGGCCCATAGTGCAGTTCGCAGTAGACTTGTGTAGGTTGTATGACATCTGGCCTAAATACTATTACATGATATAACTGCAAACCGACTACAGACGAATCCACTTTGGAATAAACCGGACGGCTAACAATCCAGAGGCCACTGGCTGAGGAACAGCCTCTGACTTGAGAGTATTTTGGTTTCTGGCCACGCAAGCAAATTCCATCTCGCTTTTCTTGGAAATAAAATCCTCTGTTACCCTAGGATTTGCATCCCAAAAATCGTATTTATTTGCAACCTCCTACACTTGATGCGTAATTTTTTTTGAAATTAATTCACTAATTAGCAGTATTGGGATGAGAGAGTCTTCCCTTCCCTTTCAGCGACCCATCTTGGATTTGGGATGGCTGGATTCAGAAAGAATTTCAAATGGCATTCCCTTACTCATAACCGTCTGGAGTGCGTTTGCCGAAAAGCGGCATACACTACAACTGTAGGTAGCCAAACATCGACTACAGGGAGTCACAGCACAATCCTAAGAACGCTGCTTTGGGAGTAAGGTCATACCGAAGGCCCTGCGTAGGATTCTGAGACTGGGTGAGACAATTTCTCTTCAAAGCACAGAAGCCCAAGGAAGGTTACCAAGGAAAGGGAGTCAAGAAATCTGAAATGAAAAAGTGAAAGGGGACAACAGGTGTGTATGTGTGTGGGGGGTTATTCATCCCCCACCCCCACCCCAGGCTCCCCATTGCTCCTTTGCCTGGGACTCACCTTACAGGAAAGTTCTAACCAAAGCCTACTGGAAGAACTTAAGTACAAGTGGTTATCCCACCTCCACCCAACACCCCTCCCCCCCCCCGCTATTACAAGAAAGCATTCCAAGCGAAATTTAACAGAAAATAACATCCCCCCCCCCCTATGTGTCCCTATAACCTACATGAGAATTCCTTGACAAGCCAGGGCTAATTTTTCTAGTTCAGCGAACCTTTAGGGCTCCGTTTTTATATTATTTAACACCCTTTTCTGGGAACAAAATTCCTTTGCAGGTGAGAGAATCGGGGTCAATTCTCTTTTAATTCCTTGTCGAATTTCCGGACCTATTTTGTTATATCGGCTAGAGTTTCTTTACAGCGGGCGTGATCTTCTAAATAGTCATAGCAACCCAGCTAACAAACCACGGCCCCAATCCAATCGAAGTCTAACCCGACTGGAGATAAGATCCTGAGCCCAGATCCATGGGCTTTCCCATCCACGCATGGGGATTTGACTGAATCAATCGATGAGCTCTGCATTAAAACCAGTGAGGAAGGTGATTGGTTCAATTAGTTTTAAAAGGACGAGCTATAAGAACCAGTTCCTGTTTACTGGCGTGGACAGTCCTGTTGTTCAGTGGCTTTTGTTCGCCAGTCAGCACACTACGGTGGCTGCTGGATTCGGCCATGATTTAACCCACGAAATTGTGTGTGTGTGTGTTGCTAAACTGGCGCTGCGCACAAACTGAATCAGGCAGCCAACCTTTTGAATTTTCTTCCCCCTCCCAAATTTACTTTCGATGTCATGCTTCAAATGAGACCCCTGTTTCTCCAGGGGAGGGGGAGGTTCCCCCCACCCCAGTCTCTCACTCTGTCCCGGCACCCAAAGTGGGTTCTTAGTGCCTTGCTGCGGAATGAAACTTGGAGGCCGCTAGATTCTCTGGCCTCCACCTTGGAGAGTCACAGGTGGACACAATTTTCAAGAAATGACCCTTTCAGGTGCTGTTTTATTTTCCTTAGATGAAAACCCTGCAATATTCCCTCCCCCCCTCCTCCTGCAGTCCATTAATCTCTCCCTCCGTCTAAGGGCTCCATGAAATTGGAACGCAAACAGCCCTAGAGTCGCCTTGAGAAAGAGAAGATTGTATTTCGGCAGAGAGAAGCCGCCTTCTGAGAAGGAGCCAGGCGGTGGGACCTGTTCGCTCAGAGCTTGGCAGCTGAACAGCCCGACCGGTCCGGGAGCATCAGGCCCAAATCTCTGGGGTCGCTTCTGTCTCCGGGTCGATGCCCCCTGGAAGGGAGAGCTAAGGGGCCTCTCCCTGCCACCGTATTCTAAGCCCTATTCCCATCTTGACTGTTCAGAAGAGGGCAAGCCAGCTTCTTCTGTTACAGTATGCTGCCAAAATTAAGCGATCTCTCCCCCCCCCTCCCATGTATTTTTGTTGAGCATGTCTGTTCCTGCATGAAGTTCCTACACGTGACTGGCTAAAACTAATCTCTCTCCCAAGCATGCTATTTTAAATATTTTCTGTGTGTGTGTGGGGGGAGGATTTTTTAATTGTGGGGGGCCACTGCATGAAGACCCTGACTCAGTTTGATGGTCTCCGTAGCTGCAGTGAAAGCCCGGTCCCAAACTAACTCTACCAAGACAGCAGGACTTCAGAGCTCCATAGAAAAATGTCGGAGCACCACCCGAACTGTCTATGAATTGGCTGCCCAGGGTAAGAGGAGACTGGAAACCAATATGCATTCACAAGAAGGCTGTCTGGAGTCCTTGGCCTAACTCTGTGAGACAGAGCCCCAGTAAGTCCCCCTGATACTGGGACTGGGAGGCACATTCCCCTTTCGTATGCTGGTACATACCCGTTAGGTGCTCTTATCTACCCAGGGCAGTAGGTATGCAATATGATAAATAGCTTAATATAATGACAGTAACACTGCACTAGATCTGCTTTAGATCTACATGGACAGGGAAATAATGTGGAGAAGGGAATAAAGAGTGGTGAAAAAACAATGCCAGTTTTCGAATGACGCAGCATTCCTGATCATAACAAGCATCCCTTCTGACCAACGAGGAGTGCTGTGTAAATTGAAAACATCCTAATTTTGAAACGGGCAAAAGGGCCAGAATACAGGATGGCCATCTGGTCAGAATATCAGACTAGGATCTGGGGGACTCTGGTTCGGATCCCCATGTTGCCACGGAACTTTGCTGGATCCCCTCGGCTCAATCAGAGGCATTCAAATCTACCTCACAAGGTTGCTGTGAGGATAAAATGGGGGGGCTTAATTTGGGTCTCCAGGGGGGGAGAGAAAAGCAGGGTACAAGCGAACCAAAATAAATCCCTGGTTTCTCTTGGTTAGAACTCATTTGTTGGGCATGAATGGAAACAAACAAGCCAATCAAAAGGGGGCGGGGCCTCTGCTTTTCCCAGGGGAAAGTCGCCCCCTCTGCCTCACACACCTCCCTTAATCAATCCGCTAATGGAGGAGAGCCCCGCTCGGGAGGCCAGAATAGCCGCGCTAATCTCCCCATGCCAAACATCGCGTCAATCAACGCCCGATTGCCACCTAAGAGGGCAAACGCGACCCAGATAAGGACCCTCGCCGAAGAAGGGGTGAAAGGCCCTCGCGCCCCTTCTCCCGCCCTGACAGCCGATCTAGCTCGTCATGTCCTTGGGGGTCTCCGGGCAGCGGCGGACCCAAGAAGACCACAAAACACACACAGAGACACATGCACGAAATGCTTCAATACCAAAGAGACCCCCCGGACTTCCTCCGTCTTGCTTCTTTCGCTCCATCGTTCGGGAATTGCTGCCCCCAAAGGCAACCATACGGTCCCCCCTGAAACTCGGCCAAAGGACGTGGAAGGGGAAGGAGGGGAATTTGGCCTCCGCTTCTCTGGTCTCCTCCCTTCCCCTCTCTTGCTTCTCCTCGGGTCGAATTTTCCTTGGGGAAGCTTTCCGGGCTGGGGTGGGAAGGTGGGGGCGGGCAGGCGGGAGCCGTTCTGGTTTTGCTTTGGAAAAACCCAGACAATCGACGGCGTTACGTGCGGCTATACGAGCGATAAAGATACGCCACCGGGGGGGGGGGTGTGTGCAAGCGTCAGTGTAAAGCCACTGAACACGGCGGCTCGAGCCCCTGAAAGGACGCGGGCATGCGCTCAAGGCACAGGCAGGGAAGCACATGGGCGACCCAAGCGAAGACGTTGAAAAGCGTTTTAAATGCCTTTAGTTAAAGGTTATGGCTCGGCTTCCTTCCAGAGAATGGAATTCTCATTTTCTTTCTGAAGGCCTTTGTGACCTAGAAACGCTGCCAGTAGAACAACCATCCAGCCCAGGGGCATTAGAAGCAAGAGGCAACTTGCAGGCTGGAAAACTCTGCAAGGATGGTTCGTTCTTTCTTTCTTTCTTTCTTTCTTTCTTATCCCTCAGTGGAATATAAAACACAGTTCCAGTTGCTTTCAGATCTTACCTAGAACTTTTGTGACTCTTCTGCTTACCCTCAACTCTGTGCATTTTAAGGGATCTATTCACGCACATTCAGGGGCCAGGCACGGAGTGCAGAATGACGGGGAGACCTGTGCCAGCCTAAAATAATGATCAACTGCAATCTGTCCATCTTCAACCAATGTGGATTGGAAAAGAATTCGAGCAGCGATAGCCCAGCTATCAGCGACCAGCTTCCACTGCTAACCGCCCAACTCCTTGTTGGTACCCATTTGACAGCACCCAGTCTCCAGTCAAATCTGCCATGTTGCTTTCCTAGTTTGGAATCTTCTGCTGCCCTTGGAAAGGTAATTTCCTCGGGAGGCTACTTCGCTACTCTGAAATAGATAGTCCTCCTGCACAATCAATAACAGCTCTCGAATTGCTAAGAGGCTGCCCAAGCTTTAAAAAGAGAACCGCCTGGCTGCAGGTTTGCGGTTCGATTAACACAGGGGTAGTCAAACTGCGGCCCTCCAGATGTCCATGGACTACAATCCCCATGAGCCCCTGCCAGCTGGCAGGGGCTCATGGAAATTGTAGTCCATGGACACCTGGAGGGCCGCAGTTTGACTACCCCTGGATTAACAGGTCTGTGCATAGTTTACGTGAAATGCGTAAGGCCCGTTTCCGACGTTTGCTTGTGCAGGATGTTTCCCCAAAGAGATCGTGTCCACCTGTGCTTAGGATAGCAGAGCGGCCAGAAATATATACGCCTCCCCAATATAAAACTTCAGCCTAGCTCCTCAGCCTTGTTCAGCAGGCACGAACAAGATGGCGCTCAGGGCCTTGTGAATGAAGCAGGACTTTCTATCGCACAAAGGACCAGGGTCTATTAAAACCCCACTATTGAGGACCGAAAGCCGTTATGACTGCCCTTTGCGTTCACACCAGATAAAATTATTACCGTCTGTTAAATATGCACACATTCCACGACCAGCATTTCATTCCCGAGGTGCAGGAAAAGTTGCAGGCGCTTGGGTTGTAAAAATCTGGGTCGGGGACAAAAGGGGGAACTTTCCCAGTCGATGGCCTTCTGGCAAACCACCCACGGACATTTTTTTTCCAACCCAGCCTGCTCGGGTGAAGAAGATGAAGTTTCCTAACCGTAAATGATGTCTCTTTTATGGAGCCTAGAGGGGGGGGGGGTGTGAGAATCCTGCGGTCTCCATCAGAAAACCTTTCGCCTATCCACTGTCTTTTATCATGCACGGTTATATTTATTTGTATTGGCCAATGAACACATCCATCGGTTAAAAGCGAGACAGCTGGGGAGGCGGGAGATAAGATAAATAAGCCAAGCCCCCCCCCCCCCGCAAGTGTTTGCTTGTGCGTGGTCCCCGGTCCCGTGTCTCATCCCCAGTTTTATTCCCGGAGCCTGGATGAAGGATCCAGACTTTGCTTTAGGATGCTTTGGGCTGATCCTGCGTTGAGCAGGGGGTTGGGCTAGATGGCCTGTCTGGCCCCTTCCAACTCTATGATTCTATTATTCTAAGGAGAGGGCATGCTCGGACGACAACCAAAAACTAGTCCCGTCTGATTGACAGACGAGAGAATCCAAGCCCATCTCGAGGTTTGCTCTGCAAGTCGAGGGGAAAAACTTAAGGCACCGTCTAGTTGAGAGTAAAAGACAACTTAAAATGCCAGGATCCAGTCTCTAAGAGTTTAATATCTGGACTCCTTGACTTAAAATGAGAGAATCCAGGCTCACTGAACTTAAATGGGTAGAATCCAGTCTTGTTGACATGTCCAGTGGTAATGAAGAGAGCCAGCTTGGTGTAGGGGTTAAGAGCCGCAGCTTCTCTGGCCAGCTGGGTTTGAGTCCCCACGCCTCCTCTACGTGCAGCCAGCTGGGTGACCGTGGGCTAGTCACAGTCCTGTTAGAGCTGTTCTCACAGAGCAGTCCTGTCAGAGCTCTCTTGGCCTCACCTACCTCAAAGGGTGTCTGTGGTGGGGAAAGGAAGGGAAGACTATTGGAAGCCGAATTGAGACTCCTTAGAGTAGTGAAAGGCAGGGTCTAAGTACCAACTCCTAAAATTGTCCACATATCTGACTGCTTTTCTCCTTATGCCCCCCCGCAGGGCACTTTGCTCTGTGGGTTTGAATCTGCTGGTAGTCCTCGGTCCCCAGGAGTTACATCTGGCCTCAACCAGAGCCAGGTCCTTTTCAGGCCTGGCCCCAACCTGATGGAATGATCTCCCAGAAGAGCTGAGGGCCCTGACAGAGGTACCGCAGTTCCACAGGGCCTGCAAGACACGCGCTGCATTCGATTGAGGCCGGGCTAAGGCTAAGGAAGATCTGGGTCCCCTCTTAAAAGTCCTTGGGAAGCCCTTGGACACCTGTCCATCTGGCCCCCTTCTGAGGCCAGTAAGGTGGTGAGAGGGAACAGATGGGGCTGTGCTGCCAATAGTATATTTTATATTGGGTTTTTTTTTGGGGGGGGGATATTGTAAACCGCCTCAAGCCAGCATGACCCGGAGTGACGGTAAATAAATAAATAAATAAATAAATAAATAAATAAATAAATAAATAAATAAATAAATAAATAAATAAATACTTCCCTCAGCAGCAAAATCGAATTAAGGACAGCTGGATCGGGAGGGGGAATTTCACTGTTCTTCCCAAGAGGAATGTTTCTCCGGCTGACTGTGGAGGAAGTCTTCAACCCTCCATCTCACCGGAAAGAATTTTAGCCACCCTCGACCAGCAGTTTGCAGTGACGCCTTAAGCGGATCAATTCAGAACCTAACGAAACGCGCTTTACTCCCAGGGGAACTTTCTCAGAGTTGCCTTGTCCCAAAAGCAGCCCACCGCACCGTCTTCCTCTCTTCTTACACACAAGACACCAAGTTCAGTCGTGAACCTGTCTTCTACAAGGTCAAATCAATCAAAAGGCAATGAAAAGTAAAATGAATTAAAATCGATCCGGACTGAAGTGGATCGAAGCCCCAAATGGGCTCACATTGATTTTTTATTGAATTTGCTTTTTCATGCCCACGTAGACTCTCACCCTTCCTTCCCCCCAAGTAAAAGTGAGTTTCGGGAAAGGGGGTGGGTGGGGATTTAGGGTGAACATCAAGGGGAGATTCTTTTTTCTTCCAGATGGCGTAACGTTCTTTAGGTGCTCCCTAGTAATTCTGTCCTGTTCTGACCCGCTCTTACGACGAGGCAATAGGATGGCTACGAGGTTAGTATGTACGCCCTGGCGTAAAAGGCTGAAGTTATGAGCCGTGTTTGCTCTGGTGCCTTTTCCTAACTGGATCGAGTGAGTATTTATAAGTTCAGGACCTTGACTATAGCTGTGGGTCTTGGGAGCCTCTCGCTAAAATCATGCCCCCAATTCAGAAACCGGGCGTGGGGGAGGGGAGCTGTTTAGCGTTCGGGTGCGCAGGAGCGAGCTTTTGGCTCGCGTTTGCATCTGGTGGCGTTTTACCCACATCTTCTAAATGAGTAATCAGCAATATCCCAAAAAGGCGGGTGGTGGTGGTGGTGGTGGGGGAGATGGAGAGTTAATCGTAGTTGCAGGCAAACTCCAAAGCGAAACAAGACCCTCCTCGATGTCTACGAGATCGCTAACAAGCTGCTGCTGGCGAAGAAACAAGTTCTCAAGATAATATTTATTATTCCATGGGATTCAAAGCGTATTCGGGATCGAATTGTTTGGGGGTGTTCCCCTTATGTGTGTGCGTGTGCGCGTGTGTGTGACTGTATGTGTGTGTTAATGGTTCATTGGAACAAGACGAAACACATGTTAGTTTAAGCAGGTTTATGGAATCACTGTAAATTATATAAAGGTTACGACTCTAGCAGGAAATGCAGGGTAAATGAGGGGGGAGGGGTAGAGTCGATAGGAGCCAAGAGGCAGGGGGGAGGGCCGGGGCTCCGGTGTCTCCTCCTCTGCCCCTCCACCTCTTGGAGGATTAAAGGCCTTGCCCCCTCCTCGGAGGCCCTCTTTGGCGCCGGGTGGCGTGTTCTTAATCAGTTGTCCATAAGTCCAGTACACATCAGGAAAAATTTAATCACGAGAAGCCAGACCTAGCTTAAAAGGGAAATCGCCATTTCCCTCCCTCCCCGCCCCCCTCCCCCTTCGCCATCCTGCTACGGTCATAACTTTAGCTAGGCAGGCAAATATTCCAGGGGTTGAAATCTGGGGATGGGAGGGGGTCAACCATGCCCCTAAGAAACTGCAGAAAAGAAAAGGAAAAAGTGAACCCACCAGGTAACCCAAAACTCCCCTTGATCTTCTTATGACTTTAATAAGGCAATAAGCGGTATTTTGGAGGGGGGGGGGCCTTTGCGGAGGATCCGCATCATAAAGCCTTCCCCCCGTGGACATAAAAAGGACTTTGAAGACGGTGCGGAACCGCAAAGGGATCCTTTCAAGCTCCACGGCTTTCCTTTCCCTTTGCTTAGACCCCGTCGGCTCGGTTCTCGGGGGCAGCGTCCAAAGGGGGCCGCTTGAACCTTCTTGCGGGGAAAACCGGGGGAGAGGGGGGGATAATGCCGATACTCCTGTTTAAACTGACTTTGGACGTTGCCTATCCGAAAGCTGCTTTTGGAGGCGCCAAGGGGGAGGGAAAAGCCACCCCCCTCTGCGCAGCCGCTCCCTTCCAAATTGGTCAACTAGCTCAGCGGCTTCGTTTCTCCTCCTTGCCCGGGTCCTTTTTGTTCCCCGCCCGGGCGAGTCCTGCGGCCTCCGGTGGCCGCTCACGTCTAAAAAACCTCCACCCCAAAAGGTCTCTGTGTGTGTGCGATTGTGTGTGTGTGTTTCACAGCACAATAAAATCATAGTCCAGGAGCACCTTTAAGACCAACAAAGATTTATTCAAGGCGTGAGCTTTCGAGTGCTGACGCCTTGAATAAATCTTTGCTGGTCTTAAAGGTGCTCCTGGACTCTGGTTTTATTGTGCTCCTTCAGACCAACCCGGCTACTCATTTGAACCGCAGCAAAATGTGACTTCTCGGCTCTTTGTGACCTCACACGCCCCTTTGGAGCAGCGGGGCTCCTGTCCAGCGACCGGGCTTGACGCCCCGGGTCGATTTCAACGCACTCTGATACTGGCCGTTTCCGAGCTGTGTGGCCGCGTGGTCGGGATAACTGTGGACCCACAACGGTCAGTTGTCACCTCCGGCCTCCGGAGACATTTCACGGACCCGTCTCCCCCTGGGAGACCCCAAAAGCCGACCCTACCCGTACTTCTCTCTCCAAAGAGCTCATTCTCCACGGAGCTCCATAGTCTGACCTTACGAGCGCTAGTCTGCATGCTCAGGGAGCCGTGCATGGAAGCATCTGGGGCCGGCCCAGGGCTGCACCGAGGCTTGGGCTGCCGGCTCTTGAATTTTTCATAGTGCAGCTTCGGGAACAGCGGCTTAAAGTCCAAGTCGGAACGCAAGGGCCGGCTTCCTCGCTAAAGGGAGAGAGTTGCTCCCGCTTTCTTAAAGGTGCCACTGGACTCTGATTTTTGTCTTTTTGTGCTGCTTCAGACCAACACGGCTGCCCACTTGAATCCCGCAGGATGCGTTTCTTTAAATGTCCCTTAAGCCCTTCGGTGGGAGCCAAAACGAAAGCAGGTTCTGAAAGGGCAAGCCCGACATCCAAGGGTTTCCCCCCATCCCGTTTTTGCCCCGTCCAGTTTTTGCCTTCCCAAAACCCCCTGGCTGCCAAGATATCTTCCCAGGGGGAAATCTCCCCACCCGTGGCTGCGGCTGGGCCAAACCGCTCGTCTAAAACAGCGAGGAGATCCTTTGCAGGGGCTTTTAGTGCAATAGCAGCGACAATAACAACGGCTCTTATTTAACCCCCCCCCCCTTCAGTTCTTCCGTTCACCCTTTGGGTAGTCATTGAGCTCTGGACTCTTTCAAAACCGTCGCGATATGACACGTTATTAAAAGAACCGAATGCGCAAAATAGCAGTAAACAGATAACTCATTTCGAGGCTGCGGCTGTTGTTCAGCCTAGACTTTGCCTCTCCGCCGGCGCCCCCCCCCTTCAACTTCCCACCTTCCTGCCACAAAACGACTGGCCGGGGGGCAAGGTCTTTCCTTGGCTTTCCTAAAATAATTGCGGGAAGATTTCGAGACCAGCGTCGCCCAAGACCAGAGGTAGTCAAACTGCGGCCCACCAGATGTCCATGGACTACAATTCCCATGAGCCCCTGCCAGCGGATGCTGGCAGGGGCTCATGGGAATTGTAGTCCATGGGCATCTAGAGGGCCGCAGTTTGACTACCCCTGCCCAAGACGGTGAATGTGGGGGGCGTAGGTGTATCTGGGCCTGTTCTTAGGGGAACAAGCTAGGGGAGAGCGCTCCATAAGCAAACCATGTCGGTGAAGATGGGCGCGGGATAACACGGTTCGGCTTCCGAAAACCGGGTTGCTTGGTGGTTAAGACCGCCGAGACGGGGTTTGATTCCCCGCTCCTCCCGGTGCAGCCAACTGGGTGACTTGGGGCTCGTCACAGCCCTGATAGAGCTGTTCCGAATCGAGCAGGCTCTCTGAGTACTTAGTCCCACCTACTTCACAGGGTGTCTGTTGTGGGGAGGAGGAAGGAAAGGCGATTGTAAGCCGCTTTGAGACTCCTCCGGGCAGTGAAAAGCGGGGTATAAAACACCTACTCTTCTTCTTCCGATAGCGTTTAGATTTGCCACAATGCATCTAAGAGGATGGGAAAGGTACAGTGCAATTCATTTCGACTCAGTGGACCAAAATGGCTCCCGCCATAAAATGACTTTCATTTCCCCTTGTTGCTTATTTTTGGACGTCTCTCCCCCTGCCCCCGCTCCTTGCATTGCTCTCCCAGGGCCTCAGCGACCACTCCCCCAGCCCCATCAGAGAGAGAGAGATCCCTCTTTTAAGAAGGACTTAATTACAATTAAGAATGCTCGCTCTAGCCCAAGGATTACCCAAAAGTAATTTTCGCCGCGCTCATTGGTATTTATTCCCTTGTACAGAGGATCGCAGTCCCTGGGTCTGCTTGCAGTACCACGGTGCTCTTTTAGCCGATAGTCTACTAGAGAAGGTAGAGGCACAAAGGCTTCTTTCAAGCCACCTGCGGAGTTTGGCCGAAGGTGTGGGAGCCGGTAGCTCAGTTTCTTTCTAAGCCGGGGGGGGGGGGGATTTTAATATTTGTTTCCTTTCGAATTTAAAGAAGCCTGCCCTTCAAAAGCGGCAAAGGAAACTCGGACAGAGTTTCCTTTGCAGGAAGACTGCATCACTGGCAGTCTTCAAGCAAAGGTTGGATACATACTTTTCTTGGATGCTTTAGGATGCTCTGGGCTGATCCTGCGTTGAGCAGGGGGTTGGACTAGATGGCCTGTCTGGCCGCTTCTAACTCTATGATTCTGTGATTCTATGATTCTAGAAATTCCAGGCGTCAAAAACTCATGAAGGACGGTCCCCGTGCGTAGTTTCGCTCAGGCGCCCCTTCCCAGAAAAATGTCATTGAGAGGGCTCCAGAGACCTGAATTCAAATTCCGACTTTAGCCGTGACATTTTCTTGATAACCTTGGATCTCTCTCTCCCCCCCCCCCCCCAACCTACCTCACAACCTTATCGTGAAGACAAAACACAGCCGCAGAATAAAAAATATCGTGCCTTCACCCTCCGGAGTCACCAAACGACCATTTTATTGCTTTAATACTGTAAATGCAACTGGATCCCAGCGTCCGGTCCAGCAACGGTAGCCCCTGTTTGAAAAAGGCACCCCCGAAACCCTTCCCTCCTTGAACCCCCTCGCCTACAAAATCTGGAAAAATGTAGACATTTCCTTGCCTAGTCCCCAACACTATAACTCACTTTTAAAACACACACACGGTTTTTAATAGACTCGCCAGGAGCTTTCCTGGAAGGCCATCTCCCAACTCTTGTCGAGGGGCAAAAAAAAGGAAAATCAAATCAAATTGCAACCCCCAGGACGAGGGAGGGGGAGACCCCCGCCCCCCGCCGCCCGCGTGGGTGCCGGCTGCCCGCTCCTGGCTGAACCTGCTCTGGGCCGTTTCTCCGAGGAGGCGGCCAGGATCTTGCCGAGGGAAAGGCGAGTCTGGTTCTAAATTAGTTCTGCATACCTCTCAACAGCTGGGGACTGCTTTGCCCGAGCGCCGAATAAAGCCGGGAGTGTGTGTGTGCGCGCGCGCGTGCCTGCGCTGGGGAAGGACGGCTGGAAAGTGCGCCCAGAGGTCATAAATTTGACAGGCATGGGGCAAGATTTAAGCCTATAATTTGGCCGGGGCTCGCTACCCCGTTGATCCCAATGGCGATGTTTAGGCTGACTATTAGCTTTATAATTGCTGATCGCCAGCCTGGCTTGTTAATAAAAGGGGGGAGGGAAGGAGGAAGGGGAGGGGGGGTCGATGGTTGGGGTTGCTATATTTGGAAAAGAATTTTTAAAAGTCCTTCCAGGAAAGCTGCAAAAGAGAGCTGGCTGGTCTCATCGGCAGACTTGCAGAGAGGAGGCTGGGAAGAAGAGGGTGGAAAACCAACCCCTCCTCCCAGGAATAGGCTACAATTTAGGGTTCCTGAAGTGAAAAGGAAAAAGTGCTGGGGTCCAGTCACTGCCTGAGATCCAGGTTCTAATCCAGGGCCCAATTCTGCACACTTTCATTGTGCTTTTGCAGCTGGATTTTACTATGCAAAATAGGAAAATCCACTTCGAAAGTGCATTAAAAGTGCCTTACCTAACATGTACAGAATGGGCCCAGGTTGGCTAATGCACTTTCCATGCACTTTCAAAGTAGATTTTCCTATTTCGCACAGGAACATCCAGCTGCAAAAGTACAGTGAAAGTGCATTACCCAATGTATGCAGATTAGGCCCAGCAGCAATTTGAAGACTGACATGGTTTCTAGGAGAGAGGATGACCAAACTGTGGCTCTCCCGATGTCGATGGACTACAATTCCTATGAGCCCCTGCCAGCTGGATAGTTCAAGAACATCTGGAGAACCACAGTTTAACCACTCCCAAGTTAGAGTGTGGAATTTGTATCTGGAGGATCCAGGTTCAAATATCCACTCTGCCAAACAAATTTGCCAGGGGACTGCTGGGTGACCTTGGGTGAGTCGGTCACTCATTTTCACTCTAGCCTACTTCACAAGGTTGTTGTGGGGATAAAATGCAGAGTGATGGAAGCAAGCTGCTTTGAATGATGAATCTGATTCCGTGGGAGTTTCCCTAGCAAACATTAGAATCCAGTTTGTCCAAAATGTGTATGTGTGGCCATTAGAAACAGTGATGCCTCACTTGTAAAAAAAATTGTTTTAAAACTTCTTTTCGGCTGCCTTGAGGGAGCCAGATGGAAAAGCAGACTAGTCACATGCAAGCAATGAAATAAAATCATAGAGTCAGAAGGGACCACCAAGGGTCATCTAGTCCAACCCCCTGCAGAATACATTAACCTCGCCTCTGGCCTCCCCTTTCTTTGGAAAACAGAACGTAGAGGGGAGAGGAGAGACGCTTGTTGCAGTGGTCTCAAGCGGATGGGCAGCGTTTCCACATTCACCAACTAACACGGAACTTCTACAAACGCCGTGGGGATGCCCGATGAAAACCGATTTCGATTTTTAGCAGGATTTCAAACAGGGTTTGAGGAGAAGCCGGTGCTGCATAGGAACGCAGGAGGCGACCACTTAAATACAGATTTTTCGCCCCACATTTAAATCAAAATGTGCTTAAATCTTGCTGTGCTTAAAAAAAAAACAGTGGCAGGCAAGTTTAGGGTAATATCTTTATTTAGCACCTTATTTCTCATCATCATATGGGGCAGTAGAGAAATTAAATATTATTATTAAATCTCCGCGGTGGGGAGTGGGGAGAGAAGGGGGGGTCCAATAGTCTCAGTGGCCTTTCTCCTTGTTTTCGCTGTGTCCCCGGATCCGGCTGGCATCAGCTACACCCGGGGTAGACAAACTGTGGCCCTCCAGACGTCCATGGACTACAATTCCCATGAGCCCCTGCCTGGCAGGGGCTCATGGGAATTGTAGTCCATGGACGTCTGGAGGGCCACAGTTTGCCTACCCCTGCACTACACTATCCGGAATAATAAAAGGTATGTATGCCTTGAGCCCTCACCCATCCAGCACTGGACCTGGAAAAGGTAAGAAACCAACCACAAAAAATATAGACACGCACACAAGCACTACTTTCCCTTCCAAATCAATCCCCAGTCCTGATGCTCCACCAGATGGCAAATAAGGCCGATGGAAACAACCAGAGGCCTCCCATCCAAATACTAGCCAGAATCGACGCTGCTTAGCTTCCAATGGCTGACAAGTTCACACCAGCTTAAGTTATCCAGGTCGGAGCCAAATAATTTTCCTTCTGATTGCACCTGTTCCAGCGGTTATTTTGATAGTTACTCTTCCTGGCCCTTCTCGCCGCCATTTTAATCCTCCCAACAACCTTGTGAGGTAGGTTAGGCTGGAAAAAAAAAAACAATCTGTCTGACCCAATTAAGTCACCCAGTAAGTATCTCAAGAGTAAGACCTCCTGGGTCAGTAGCCGGGTTAGTCTTGAGCAGCAAAACAAAACGGGGATGCGGGACGCCTTGAGGACGAAGGGAAGATATTCCGACCCTCCTTTCGCTCCCGACCACCTGCCTGTCAGTCCCTGGTCACTGGACGTCCCTTAAGGCAGCTGCTGTCAGTTAGCCTAGCCTACCTCTACAGGGTTGTTGTGGCGATAAATGCGGGAGACTATCCGGTGAATTAACACGGGATCCAATTCGGGAGTGCGGCATACACGTGTAAATGGTTCGGACGCTAGCGGCACTTTCCCCTCTTCCGCTGCGGGCCGCCCAGGACCTAACGCTTAGCCGGCAGCTGCCAGCCGGCAGCGCCACAGATAAGTGAAAGTGGTATTTTTATAGACTGATAAAGCAAGGCTTATCTGGGTTCCCCTCCTCCTTTTCCCTGTTACTACCAAGGCTCCCTAATCGGTCACTTGTCCAGGGCGGTCTCTGGCCCTTCTGCCCACCCTATTCCTTCCAGCCGAGACTGCCCGCAGAGATCTATTTTTGTGGCTCAGCTCGAGACCTGCAGCCTGGGCAGCTCTCCTTAGGTTGCTCGGATGGGCACCTCCCATGGCACATCCACTCGGGCATCTGCGCCACCCTAGGGAATATAAAGAGGCTCACCTATGCGCAGCTATGTTTCTTGTATAGTTCTAAGTTCTACATAAACCGCCCTGAGCCTTCGGGGAGGGCGGTATATGAATGAATGAATGAATGAATGAATGAATGAATGAATGAATGAATGAATGAATGAATGAATGAATGAATGAACTAGATCGGCGCTTTAAAGTCGTACCACCGTCTTAACGGGAGCCAAAACCTGTCAAGCCAAGAGCCGAAAAGGAAGCAGAAGTGACTGTACTAACTGTCATGGTGCGCGCGCGTGCGCAATGTATCCTAGCCCCGATTCCGCTTTAAGTAGTTTATATTGGAGGTGGGGCCCAATTACAATTTGATTTCTCCGAATCAGTTCTCTTTCTCCATAGATTCGGTGTTCCCTGGTGCAACCTCGGAACACAGTTCGAGTCCAGCGGCACCTTTAAACACCAACAATTCTGAAGGACTGTGGTTGCCCACGAAAGCTTCTGTCTTGATTAATACGGCGCCGGTCTCCCCAGGAGCCACCGGACTCCAACTACCAGACTGAATCGATGGCTTTAGCCCCCCCCCCCCTTCCGTGGGCGTAGATTTCTAGGTAGTTCATCCCTACTTGAGAACCAGGTGAAAGTATGAATGGACGCCCTAGCAGCGCGGTTAAATTAATACAATTTAGTTAATTAATATCATTGAGTCCCGAAGCAGCTGCCCACCGGGTATAACCCCAAGAATTTCTCCCGCGCAGGCGCCATGGAAACGAATCTTACCAACTCCCAAATGTGCGCCAGCTCAAGCCTTTTCACCTGGCCAAGAAGCCAGCCCCGGCCGCTCCCCGATGGATTTATGAGCACTTAAGCAAACGTGCACATTTTGCTACGTGCAAAATTTATCCCCTGCCTTCCTGCCCTCGGAGGGGGCCACCCAGGTGGCGGACAGATTAAAAACATATATAATATTTTTTTTAAAAAAATAAACCCTAATAAAACTAAAACAAAATCCCCCACATCATTCGAAGAATTAAAACCTGGTTAAAATGCACATAAAGTACAATACAGGTGCGTAACAGGGAGCATTTAAACCAGGAGGGGAAGAAGGGACGAGGGAGGGAGCCCCACCAAAAATCTTCATGAGATGAAGAGGATGGGCGAGTTTCTTTGGGGAGGGAGGTCCAGAGTTTCTGAGCGCCCGGAAGCAAAGCCAAGGGCTGGCTAATCTCAGATATATTTTTTTATATCCCACTTTTCACTCCCTGAAGGAGCCTCAAAATGGCTTCCAATTGCCCACCCTTCCTCTCCCCACTACAGACGCACTGTGAGGTAGGTGGGGCTGAGAGAGCTCTGAGAGAACCGTCACCCAAATAACCCCGGCTTTGGTCACTGGAGGGAAGGGAAGGCCCCGTCCCTCCTTTGGCTGCATTTTGGTGTTAAATGCGAGGAAGGATTTGACTCCCTTCTTCCAGCCGGGGCTTCGAAGTCAAACATCTCGACAGACTCTTGATGTCTCTTCTTCTGCTCAGAGAGCAAGACGAGGGTCTGTTACGGGTGCTGCTCCAGTTGTCCTTGAAAGGATTGTTTCTGTTCTAAATGAACTCAGAAAGCTGGTGCTGAGCGATCGGGTGCAATTAATTCCTACGGCTCACATTAAAATGTGGATCTAATCAGATTTCAGCTTCCAGAGATCTGCGCGTGCCTATCGGTTCAAGATGTCGGTCTGGCTGCCTTAGGCTAGGGATAGTCAAACTGCGGCCCTTCAGATGTCCATGGACTACATTTCCCATGAGCCCCTGCCAGCGAATGCATTTGCTGGCAGGGGCTCATGGGAATTGTAGTCCATGGACATCTGGAGGGCCGCAGTTTGACTACCCTTGCTTTAGGCAGTCAGGAAAAACTACGATCTCATGAAAACCCTGCAGGAGGAAGAACTTGCTCCTGTAGATCAGAAGTCCTCAGAACTGGATCAGAAGTGCACGGAAGAAACAGGAATTTTAAAAAAATATTGAACGTTGCTGTCCTAAGCAGAGTAACTCCTATTTAACTTGATTCCCACCCACCCCCAATCCCGCTGTCTTGAGATTTAATTTCAATGCTGATAATGGTAGGTTTTAATGTGTTTTTTTGCTGGTTTTATGGCTGTCCTGTTAGAGCTGTTCTCACAGAGTAGTTCTGTCAGAGCTCTCTCAGCCCTATCTACCTCACAGAATGTCTGTTGTGGGGAGAGGAAGGCAAGAAGTGTTTTGGGGGGTAGTTAAAAGCAGGGAAAAGCAGGGCTTTCAGAAACGGCCTTCCTAGACAGAACACAATGCCTTCATCTGATCTCGAATTAATTTAGTGGATCATCTTTGTCCCGTCAGTTTTGGTTGGGATTTAACTAGGCGCTGGGTCATTTCAACAGGGAAACAATCTTACTTTGGGGCAGTGGCCAGGACTTCTTCCAGAGGTTCGAGGTGGCTAACGGAGGTTGACCCCCTCCCCCAACTCCGTCCCAGTCCCCCTTTAGCTTCCTCTTCCCCCATTTTTCTCCTGGGAGAAAGGGGGGGGGTTGATCGATCCCCTGACCTGCCACTGCCAGGCAGGCATGAATCAAACCGATTCAAAGAGCCAGTGGAAAGGTTAGCCTGACCCTTCCTACCAGGCGGCACGCCCTCCCCCCCCCCCCATGTGCGGTTGCCCCTGCAAAGGCTCAGCCATGTAATGGGCTTCTAATGAAGCTGGCCTAGGGGCGTGATCTGCTTGGTTTAAAGTTACACCTCCAGGCAGTTTCCTTCGCTGCCCGGCTGGGAGGGGAGGATACGGAGGGTCTGTGGGCATGGGACTGAGACAGGGTCGGTTCAGAGGGAGGGAAGGAGGAATCCCAGGCAAACCCAGTGAATGTCCCCTTGTGAGTTGTTTCATTGACCCTTTACGCACTGGAGGTTTCATGCTGGGCTGCAGGCTGGAGTTTTAGTCATGGCAGGTTGCCCCACCTCTTCCTGCACCCACACGGGGGAGCATTTGTCCCGGTGCCCTTCAGCCGCCCCCAATTTGTGCTCCTGCACAGGAGCTGGGGCAGTGAAGTTCCCAGTGCAGAAACAGTCATTGGCTTGTTTCCTGAAGGTCTTTCTAGACCACCGTTTAGTAATGGCTCGAAGTGGTTCAGTTCCCCTGAGTATTTGGACAGGGCGGGGGTTACTTAGTTTCTTCCCAAGGGGCTACATGACAACTGTGGAAAGAAAGTATTCCTGGTGAAGGGCATTGAAGATACAAACGGAATGCTCTGGAGCCCTGCTTTCATAATTGCACTAACTGTGAATTGTTGGAATAGGCAATGTCTGGTGTACAAAGAGAAGAGAAGAAGACTAGGTCAGAGAGTTCAGGACCTTTCTCTCCTGTTAAGTGTGCTTTCTTGTCTGTCCCTAGATTGCTACTTTCTGGGCAATAACCTCCTTCTCAGAAACTACGCAGTCTCTCTCTTCTTAGGTAGCCATGTAGGTAGACGCCTGTCCCTATCTCCCCTCTACACCAGGGGTAGTCAACCTGTGGTCCTCCAGATGTTCATGGCCTACAATTCCCATGAGCCCCTGCCAGCATTTGCTGGCAGGGGCTCATGGGAATTGTAGTCCATGAACATCTGGAGGACCACAGGTTGACTACCCCTGCTCTACACTATCACAGTATGTTGTTCCATAAATAAATCCTTTTATCTTCTTTATCCTAAAACACAGCGTGTTTATATCGATGACTTATTTACCCTGCTAACATGAAAGCCAGAACTGCCCCAGAATGGAGCCTCTTGAATGAAATTGGTTTCCAAGGGGATCCCCTTGCTGCTCTTGCTACCTGCTGCCCTTCTAAACTGGCACTTGGACCAGAAAACCTAATGAATGCAAAGCACATACGCTGCTACTGAATCCCCCATGGATGCTTCAGACTGACACGGCAGCCCTGGTGACTCTCCAGCCTCGGCAGCTTTTGTTCTCAGCCATGCCTTGGATGCAAGGCAGAAGATTTGCAGAGCTTCAAGACAGAAATCAGCCTGTTGCAAGGGGGTCACAAGCGAAGGTCAGCAAATGCACACAGATGGCCCTTTGGCGTACTCAGACTAATGTCAGGGTCAACAGAAGTTCTTCCCCAAAATTATGTTTGTGGCTTTTGTGATCTATTTATGTGTGTGTATTTAGGAGTCTGGTCAGGGGTGTACTTATTCGCACACTTCCCAGCTTCCTGCGAAGCAGTATAAGTCTCACCTTCTACAGAAGGGCTCTCAGATCTAACACGAATGGTGAGGAAGGATTTTTAACAGCCTTCAGTTTGGCCACTGAGATTTAAACATTCAGCTTGATCCTTTGCGTGTTTCCCCAGAAGCAGATCAGTCTGACTGCTAAGTCAAGGTGCAAAAGACAGGAGCTTGTAAATTCAAGGGTGCCTGATTAGGAGCAAAGACATTGTGGTTCTGACTATAACAGTCATGCCTTATTCCTCAAGCCAGCCTTTCTCAACTTTTTGGAGTAGACAAGAAAGGAATTTTCAAGCTGACGATGGCAAAAAGTTTATTTAAACAATAGAACGAGTTCCTAGGTCTAAAACCTTGTTTTCGTAGTTTACTTCATCGGCGAACTTATATTTTAAGCCATATAACTTGGGCCTATTAATAAATGGCGTCATTTGTAACATAGCGACCTTCATGGACCTTTGATATTAATACTTAAGTTATATGGCTTGAAATATAAGTTCACTGATGAAGTAGAATACAAAAACGAGGTTTTATACCTAGGGACTCGTTCAATTGTTTGCATAAAGTTTTTGCCATTGCCAGCTTGAAAATTTCTTTGTCTACTTTTCTCAACTTTTTTAGCACGGAGAAACCCCTGAAACATTTTTTTCAAGCTTTGAGAAATCCCATGGCTTCTCTCAAGTTCTCCTATAGATCCCCCACCCACAGTGAGGGTGCTTTGCTTGGGACACCCCATGCTGCAGCTGGCATGATGGTCTCATACCATGTATAGTCGTAGAGGACTTCTCTTTGTAGGAAATATTATGGGGGAATATTCACATAATTACCAGAATGCACAATGGTTAAAAGTTTTGGCAGAAGCCATGTCTTCCTTGTGTGTGTGCAGGTAAGAAAACAGCAAACAAAACTGAGATTTCTTTTTACCTTTTTGTTCTAATTTAACCACTTTATTATAGGAAATACATTTCTGGATAGAGAGTTGGACAGGCAGAGTTAGAATCTTTTCTAACTAACTAGGATGAAGAGGGTGTAGGAATCCATCCTGCCATCATGGTACCAAAGATGGAGGAAGAGGCTATGTTCTTGTGAAAGGGGAGGAAGAATTAGGAAACCCCCCATCAATCTGTACCAGCCATTTTCAATGGGCCATCCCCCCCCCATGCATTTGAAGGGGGGTGAAAAATGTAAAAAAGGGAGCCAAAAGGTGACTGAACTGATGAAATACTCTTTTTGTCATGTATGACATCATTCATTGAGGGATCAATGAAGGGAAAGAAAGGGAAAGAAAAAGAAAAAGAAATGACGTAATCTGTTCCTTTGTGTGTGCTTGAATTAATGCATTAAAAAATGAACAAACATGCTCCCTTAAGATAGAAATCTGTCTCGTGTATGCATAAGACAAGGTATGTTGAGCATAATTAGGTCACTCTTAGCATAGGCCTTTTTTAGCCTAGTTCATCGCACAAGCGGCCAGCCTACTGCAGGGAGTCCTGGAACCTGAGAAGACCTCCTAAAAGGCCCAAGACCCAAAAAAGATTGAGAATCTTCCATATAACTGAGGAATAGCAATGCAATAGAGATAGGGAGTATTGTCTGTGTCCTGGCCTATCTGTCTTTCCAACTCTCTGGCAGTTCCCTGTGGAGGTTGAGCCTAGGAGCCATCACAATGTCCTTCACTTCCAACACTTTTGTTCTGCAGTGAGATCTGGACCAAGGAAAATGAATAGTGCTTACCTACCTGCAGGGACGCCTGCTTTTTACGACGATGTGCCATTAATTAACCACTTATTTCTGATAAATTCCTGCGGGATGAGCATCATGCTAGTTTCTGATTGCTGAGTGGTTCTGCCCATATCGGTTAAAGAAGGTCTGTTCCCCCCTTTTCAAGCAAGTGCAGTAGGCCTGCCCCACACTTTCTGTTATGGTTTTGCTCTGGTTTTGTACCTTCCCTCCCAGCAGGGAGGATAACTAACAAAAAGCATGGCAGACAGAGTGGTGTAGCTGTTAGTGCATTAGTCTGAAACACCTCGGTCTGAATAAGCCACAGAAGTTTGGGCCCAACTTACCTTAAAACTACTTGGTTCTCTACCTAATTAGCATCATGCTCCTGGGCCCATAACCCTCTCTTAGTAGAGCAGATAAGTCATTGATATGCATGCACTATTTTTAGGTTAAAGGAGGAAAAGGTTTATTTATGGAAGGACATTTCTGATAGAGCAGAGGAAGAGATAGAGATAGGTGCTGCCTACATCTCTAGCTCAAGAGAGGAGTGACAGAGAAGCTTCCATGAAGAAAGAGGAAATTGTCCTGAGAGTTATCAGTCTAGGGACAGACAAAAGGCACACTTAAAAGATAGAAAGGTCCTAAACTCTCTGACCTAACAGTCTTCTTGCTGCCCCCTGCAGGGTCATCTTTTTCCTTTTAACTTTGTATACCAGACATTGCCTACTCCAACAAAAACAGCCTTTCTCAATTTTTTTACCATTGAAAACCCCCTGAAACATTCTTCAGGCCTTGAGAAACCACAGAAGTGGCGATCATGCAAAATAGAGCAGGGAAGCATAGCTGTGTACATGGCCACCTTCCCTTCCCACCCCCTCCAGGCCCATCACTGGCCATTTGGGAAGGGGAGCGGGTCACCATGACCATATATGATCATATCACCCAATAAATGTTTAACTACACACACACACACATTAATTAATTGATTAATTAACTCTCATCCATTCAGGAAACTCTTCCAGGGCCATCAAGAAACCCCAGGATTTCATGAAACCCTGGTTGAGAAAGCCCGCCTTAAAGGGTTGTTGTAGCAAGGATACAATGGCGATGGGGAGAGTGGTATCAGGCACTTTGGATTTCCATTGTGGAGAAGCAAAGGATAGAACTATCTAAACTATAGAGATAGCTCACTCATTCCAGGCCTTGGCGGAGCCCCAAACCATCTCCCTGTCTCATAAACCCATAACTGATGTCTTTGAATTCAGTTCCATTGGCCCCCTGTGCATCATTGGTGGGAGGGAGAAAACCCCATGGAAGCAGCATCCAGGGGAACCCGCAAAAAAGGAGCCAGCCTGAGATTACGACAAAATAAACATCTCTCTTTAATCCTCTGCCATCTACAACACAGCCGCCAGCCCTCCCCATCCTTCCACGAGTGGCAGAAGACGGGGAGAGAACAGACAAGGCGAAAATGGCAGAAGCTGGAGCCAAGAATCTGACATCGTTTGGTGTTACGGCAGGGCTCCTTTCGACTGGCATTAACCGCTAGTGGGAACTGAGGTGAGGGGGGTTGTGTGTGCAGTAAAGTGGCTGGTTTTTAAGGTGCCCGCAGAGCAGACGACGCATGCTTTGCGAGGGAGAGGGGAAGAGACGAGCTTTCGGTCGGCATGTATTTATTTGTACTTTCCCCTCTTTTGTTCCCCAGTACAAAGGGAGCCATGCATTAGGGATCTGTTTTTCTGAAGGGGGATCAAAGGCACATGGAGGGACCGGAGCCCTTCTAAGCCACGTGCCAAGAGCGGCTGCAGTTAATCACGGCCATCAGCCTCTTGCATCTCTGCGCATGTTTGGGTTTAAGGAGACCACGCCGTGTTGGTTCTACTGTAGGATGAGCTAGTCCAGGGGTGGTCAAACTGCGGCCCTCCAGATGTCCATGGACTACAATTCCCATGAGCCCCTGGCAGGGGCTCATGGGAATTGTAGTCCATGGACATCTGGAGAGCCGCAGCTTGACTATCCCTGAGCTAGTTTTTCGTTCTGGTGCGAGTTGCGGGTTTGCAGAAGAAGAAGAAAAAGAAGAAGAAGCTATAAGGAGCTGCAATTCCGTGATTCAGGTCAAAGCAGAACCTTGATGGTCACATTTCCCCTGCGGCTGGTCACTAGGTTGCTTGTCTGAATACCTCCCCTACCGAAATCCCCGCACCCAGAAAAGGAGCCTGCTGCCCTTTGCCCTGCTGGGCTAGCTTTCTGCTTTCTTCCTGAGTAATGGAGCCCTGCTGTCAACACACGTCCCCTGCAGATGAGAGCATAAGAAAATCCCAAAGTCCTCCTCCATTTCATGGGGAACCCAGCGTACGTTTACCCATTGGCTCCACCCATTGGCACCCACGGAGCTCTTTCCTGACACTCACTCTTTTCTTTTCCTTAGTGCTTCTGCACCAGCTGACCTGTGGCTTTCCTTCCTTGAGGGGAAAGAGCAGCTGCTTCTAAGCAGTTCTGGAGCCTCAGTGTTGGGTCTACAGGAAATGCCCACTTCTCCTTTACAGACTCTTGGATCTTCTAATATTTGCTTGGGAACCTCCTACCCTTCTGTGGTTGGTGTTAGCAGGGTGGATCAGTCATTGACATGCACACACTATATTTTAGGTTAAAGGGGGGAAAGTTTTATTTATAGAAGAACATTTGTGATAGTGCAGAGAGCAGAGGATAGATGCTGTCTACATCCTAGCTCTAGGAGGAGGAGAATGAGTGCAAAGCTTCCGTGAAGAAAGAGGGAATTGCCCTGAGAGTATCAGACTAGGGACAGACAACAGCCACACTTAAAGATAGAAAGGTCCTCCTGAACTCTCTGACCTGTCTAACAGTCTTCTTGCTGCCCCCTTCAGGGTCTTCTTTGTCCTCTTAACTTTGTACACCAGACATTGCCTACTCTAACAGTTGGCCCCATGGCTGTCCTTTTGTGGCAGATAGATCCAAATGGGTAGCTGTGTTGGTCTGAAGCAGCACAACAAAAATCGAGTCCAATAGTACCTTTAAGAGTACCTGCACTGGAAAGCTCATGCCTTGAATAAATCTTTGTTGGTCTTAAAGGTACTATTGGACTCAGTTTCTTTTGTAGCAGAGCCCCTCTACCTTTCCTCTGAGTTCTGACTGTGCCCCCAAACTAAGGCGACCAGATTGTCCCACTTTTGGAGGGACATCTGGGGGCACCTGGCAAATTGTACTTATGTTAAAATTAAAAATATATATATTACAATATTATTCTTGCATTCTATACATTCTATGAAAATTTTTGTTGCTCCATATAGACCAAATTTTAATCAAGACCCCCCCCCTTCCCGGTCAATGGTCTCCCACTTTACCAATGTTAAAATCTGGTCACCTTACCCCAAACTCAGCAGACTTGGGAACCTCTCTGGTCCCATGTCATTCCCCAACCCCCAATGACCCACCAGGGGTTCCAAAGGCTCCCAGGTATGAGCACGGAGGCCAAAGCCTGGGCTTATGCAGCAAATGATATTCCATGGTTCACCCTCTCCTACAAAAGACAGGCATTAAGGCACAGGCATGGGCCAAGCTGCCGCAGCGGAGAAAACTGTTTTGTGTTGAAATTCAGCCAAAGGTGCGTGCATACACAATGCTAGCAAGTCACAACCAACTTATTATGGCAACCCTACCACGTTTTCCAGGTGGTTTGCCATGAAAGATATTAAGCATTGATAAAGTATTAATATCCTGGAAGTTAGCAAGTGTGGATTTTAGCACAGCATGTGTGAGGCAGAGTGCATGTGGGATGAAAACAACAAACAAAGAAAGGCTTAACTAATATAGTAACTATTTAATAAAGAACTTAATGCTACATACTTAGAGGTAAAGATAAGGTTCCTATTCTAATCGAAATAGCTGGATGGAGAGAGATGCTGGAGGCATCTCCCATCACGCTGCAGTCTGGAGAGATGGAGGAGAAAGGGGAAAGAGACTGAGGAAACAAGAAATTGCCCTCTAGGGACAGGTCAGTAAGATCAAAGTTGAGCAGTCAGTGTCCCTGTCTATCTCCCTAACTCTATGGTAAAGAGTTCCTGTTGACAGTCTCTCAAGTCAGGAGACATCACACAGAGAGCTGTTTTCTAACATGCCATGCCCTTCCTTGGTGGGTGCAGTGACTTCCTCAGTGGTCTCCCATTCAAGTACCACGCCTCCCCAGATTCCAAGGTCTGACCTTACAACGCTTGCTACTCTTAGGGGCAATTTCCTGTTTCTTCTAGGAAGCTTCTCTCTCATTGTCTCTGTGCTAGTCAGCCTATCTATATCTCTCCCCTGTACTATCCAGTATGG
Organism: Paroedura picta; assembly: GCF_049243985.1. Classification (NCBI taxonomy): domain Eukaryota; kingdom Metazoa; phylum Chordata; class Lepidosauria; order Squamata; family Gekkonidae; genus Paroedura; species Paroedura picta. The sequence goes on along the minus strand of NC_135381.1, from coordinate 11,816,024 downwards.
TCTTTCCTTAAATAAATCCTATTCTCCTAATCCTAAAATACAGCGCGTGACTTATTTACTCTGCTAACTGTTAGAATTAGCTTTTCCTATTTCGCACAGGAAACTCTGGCTGCAAAAGCACACTGAATGTGTATTATCCAATATGTGCAGAATTCTATGGGGCTGCCATAAATTGGCTGATGGCAAAGGGGGGGTTGGTATCCCCTATCAATGCACAGCAGAGAGCAGTCTGTTTTTCCACATGCTCAGAAAAGCATTGGGTAGGAAGATTCCATGGGGGATCTTCCCCCTTATGCTGAACATGCAGGTAGAAAAGGGGGAGGGGATGCAAACAGTTCATTGGCAGGGGCTCATGAGAATTGTAGTCCATGGACATCTGGAGGGCCACAGTTTGACTACCCCTGGTCTAGTGTGTTCACCCGTTAACCAGGTTCAGTCTGGGTTAGGTGTCCCATTCTGCACGGGTGGGATAATGCACTTGAAGTCCACTTTAGGAAAATCCAGCTGCAAAAGCGCAGTGCATTATCTCAGGAGATATTTTTGAAGAGGACTGCTGCAAGCAAGAAGATTTCGAGTTCTACCTTTTTGAGGCTTAGATGCATCTTGCAAGAATCACCTGCCCTCTTTCCTAAGGGCAGAGCGTGGCAAATCCCCATGAACTCTTTCCTATATTTTTTCCAACTTATCTTAATTCATTAATTAAAACAATTTATATCCTGGCTGGCAAGAAACTCCATTATCACTCCCCCCCCCTCCCTTCAACCCCCTCCTTGAAGGGAAATTGGAAAAGGAGCGGCCCAAAGGAAGAAGCAAGTACACTTCGAACCATTAAACTTTGTGAGCACCAGGAAAGGTGCAGGTGGGCAATTTGGTGCCCAGGGGCGCCATGTTGGGGACCTGTGATCTGAGGAGACATTATTTTCAGACTGGGCTTCTGGGGCTCCGGCTTTGACGAATACATCCCCCCTCCCCTTCCCTGGGGGGTTTTCTCTTTAAAACCCCAGTACCAACCAAGAACCCCTCTATTCAGGCTCTCGATATACCAAGGGTTTTATGCTCATGGATGTGTGTTGTCGGTCGATTTTAGAGCTCTTCTGGGCACTCGCGCTAGACGTTTTATTTGGGGGAGGGCGGGGGGGGGAGGAGGCGGGAGGCAACACTGTTTAAGATAAAGGGCCAGCTGGTGAGGGGCCGACGTAGAAGAGAGCAATTAATCCGCCGCGGAATCGGTCAAAAACGAAAACATTACGTAAGTGGCTTTGATGGGCGGGCGGCAGGAGGAAGGGTCCGCTCCAGAGGGTCTCTCCGGGGACCGACGGCCCTTTGTGGATGTCAGGCACACAAGCGACGTTTCATCGCGGATCGCGAAGAAAAGAGCTGAACAAGAGATTTAAGGAACATAAAGCAAAACGACCCCGCCGCTTTTTTTGAAATCCGGCCAAAGGGGGCAGTTAAGCGAGGGAAACGGGCTAAGGCAAAAAAGGGAGACGGGAGAACGAGGAAGCGCGCTGGTGGTTGGAGTTCTCTTCTCTCCTTTTCTCTCTGTTAAAGGGAAACGGGTGACTTAGGCCAGGGGTGGGCAAACTGTGGCCCGCCAGGTGTCCATGGACATCTGGAGGGCCACACTTTGCCCAGCCCTGACTTAGGCAGTGGGGAGACACATTCCGATACAACTGAATGGTCCTGGGTGGTTTTGAGGACGACCTAGATTGACTCCCGCAAGAGAAGCCGGCCCTTTTAAGTCAGGTTATCGCCCTCGCGTCTCCGAATAGGGGTCTGAGAACAGACTGGTTGCGGTTCTGCTCACTTCTGAATCTGGCCGCACCCAGATTTTAACTTTTGGGCTTCCAAACCCAACAAATAATTGTTCCCATTGGAGGGGAGCGGGGGGGGGGGGGGTCGGTCAGAAGCGACCCCCCCCTGTTCTTTTGAGGCCCCAGCACTGGGTGACCGTTGGGTGACCTTGCATCGGTCACACATTCCCAGATTGGCCTACCTCACAGGGTTCTTGCTCAACTCCTGGTTTTCTAGTTTTCTAGTGGGGTTGCAAGGCAATCCTAAAACCCTTGTGCTGAGGCATAGGTGGTGTATAGGTTAAAGTGTGAAGGCCTCTAATCAAGAACTGGTTCCTCACTCCTCCACATGCAGCCAGCTGGGTGACCTTGGGCTAGTCACACTCTTAGAGCTGTTCTCCCAGAACAGTTCTGTCACAGCTCTCTCAGCCTCACCTATCTCCCAGGGCGTCTGTTGTGGGGAGAGAAAGGGAAAGGTGTTTGTACGCCGCTTCGGGGCTTCTTCGGGGAGAGAAAAACAGGGGGCAACCCCCCCCCCCGCTCTTCTTTTCTTTTGGGTTGGACTCTCTTTGCTCCGGGTTGCGCTGTCGGGGGAGAACTTCCCGCGGATTGGTCCTTTTCACCACCCCGAGATCGCGTTGCAGTTTAGCAGCCTGCAGGGGACGGCCGCGTTCGAGCCCCCTCCCCTCTCACTTCAAAAACCAACCACCAGCCAAATTTCCCTACACACACGTAATCCCAAAGTTCTGGTCATGTATGCGGGCATTCAAGTATTTATGGCTTAATAAAATCATACAACAATCCCCAGCGGCGACATTATTTCCCCTTCCAAACCAAGTTCATAGAACAAGTTCTGCTTTCAATCTGGGTACAAAAAGAGAAGGTTTCTGTCCGTTTTATTTTGGCACAAGAATTCAAGGTCAAGGAGGGGGTTATGGGGGATTTGGGGGGATATACTCCCCTCCCCAAAACGTGCATGGGGCCGATAGGGAATTCAGCCATAAATAATCAAGTCATTCCTTTTCTTCTAACTGGAAAATCTTACACAGGTTAAGGTCCTTCTGCCAGACCTTCACGGGTGAAGCATGATATTGGGAGGAGAAGACTATTCCCCCCTCCCCATGACACTTTTCATTTATGAGCGGGCCCCTGGCTCAGCGGCAGAGCCTCTGCCTGGCATGCAGAAGGTGCCAGGTTCAGTCCCAGGTCTCCCCAGCTAAATGCATCTGGCAGTAGGTGAGGATGCCAGCCTGGGATACGAGAAAAGCTACTGTCTAGACCAGGGGTAGTCAAACCGCGGCCCTCCAGATGTCCATGGACTACAATTCCCAGGAGCCCCCTGCCAGCTGCCAGCTGGCAGGGGACTCCTGGGAATTGTAGTCCATGGACATCTGGAGGGCCGCGGTTTGACTACCCCTGGTCTAGACTCTAGATCATAAAGCTCACGCCCTGAATAAATCTTTGTTGGTCTTTAAGGTGTGCTACTGGACTCTGATTTGATTGTGCTACTTCAGACCCACACGGCTACATTTGAATGGATACAACCCAAGGGGACTTTCTTCTGACTAAATATCCGAAATATTGTCAAATATTTATCCCATCCTTCTTCCAAGGAGTTCAAAGCCGCTTCTCCGGTCTGCCCCCTCCATTTTATCTTCACAACAGCCATGTGAGGTAAGTTTGGCCTAGAAAAGAGCTACTGAACTAATACCAGAGTGGTTCATGCTTCAGCCGGGATTTGAAGCTGTGTTTTTGCCTGGTCCATCAGCCTAACCACTACCCAGTCTTTTGATTAAGACAATGGGGTTGAAGCGATAGTAATAGCACTTGCAGGGCTGCATACAGTTGTGCTACAGACAGGACAGAGCATCTAGAAAGTAAATGATGATCGAGGCTGATCCTGCCTTGAGCAGGGGGTTGGACTAGATGCCCTCTAGAGTCCCTTCCAGCTCTATGAGTGTCAGTACTAAAGCAGGTCTCCATATAATCAACAGGAGCTCCAGATATTCAGAGCAGTTCCAGGGAGGGGGGGTGGGAAAGAGGATTCCCGGTTCCTGTTGAACATCCACTCCCTTTAGAGCAGGGATTGCTAAACTGTGGTTCTCCAGATGTCCATGGACTACAATTCCCATGAGCCCCTGCCAACACAATACCATGTGATCCTGCAATATTTATGTGGACTACAATTTCCATGATCCCCTGCCAACACAATTCCTATGAGTGCCTGCCAAATGCCCATGGACTACAATTCCCAGGGGCCCCTGCCAGCACAATTACTGTGTGTTCCTGCCAGATGTCCATGGTCTACAATTGCCATGAGCAACTGCCAGATAGCCATGTACTGTAATCACCATGAGCCCTGCTGGCAGGGGCTCCCTGCCCATGTAGCTCTTGGAGTTAGGCCATCCCTGCTTTCCAGAGAGAAACTGGCCATTGGCTCTACCACTATGCATGAAATTCAGGTAACCAACCCCTGAGCCCTCTGAAGACAACCTTGTGATGAACGAAAAGGAAGCAAAGGGACAAGAGTCGGTGGAACTTACTTTTGAGTAAACCTAATTTACCAAACATGCTACGCCACGCCACGCACTCTCTTGGCCTGCGGAAAGAGGGTTTCCTAGCTGCTCTAGTGAGACAGAATAGCTGAGGAGTGATCTGCCCAAGGACATCCACATTTCCCAGGGCAGGGGTAGTCAAACTGCGGCCCTCCAGATGTCCATGGACTACAATTCCCATGAGCCCTTGCCAGCGAATGCTGGCAGGGGCTCATGGGAATTGTAGTCCATGGACATCTGGAGGGCTGCAGTTTGACTACCCCTGTCCCAGGGTAACAGGAAGACACGCAAAGCCACTCCCACCTCCTCCAGCTGGGCTGTGAGTAGGGTTAGAAGGCAACCCGCGCATCATGTGTGCTGTGCGATTAGGCCAGGCTTTCTGAACCAGGGCTTCGTGAAACCCGGGGGTTTCTTGATGGTCCTCGAAGGGCTGGGAGTTGATTATATATGTATATATAGTTAAATTTCTTAGACGTTTATTAGGTGATATGACCATATATGGCCGTTGATTCACCCCCCCTCCCTACAAAATGGCCTGGGGAGGGGAGGGTAGCTCCACCCAGGTGGGCGTGGCCACAGCTCTGCTTCCCAGCCATATTTTGCACCATTGCGCTGCATCTGGGGTTTCCTGAGGCCTGAAGAATGTTTCAGGGGTTTCTCAAGGGTAAAAAGTTTGAGACCGGCCCCGTGAGGCAGTGCCCGCCTAACCAGCCGCAGGGGTCTGGCTGAAATAAGCAAGAGTGAACCCTTTTCTGTTTAAAATCGTTTCCAAAGCCCTTTGCCCGAGGGCTGGACGGCGTGTTCCTCCCTCCCTCCCCCATTTCCCGAGTAAAAGGGAGGCAACCGCGGGTTTGAAACGCCAGAGAAAATAGCCGTGACAAGAGTCACCGCCACCCTCCACCCCAAATCACGAGGCGCGTCTCCCCTAAAGGAAATGAGTTTAGGGCTGCAGTCCGACGCAGGTAAGTACGACTGCGCTTACTCCTAAGTAAATACGCCTCGGACAGGGTCGCTCAAGTTCCCATGGACTCCCCTCCCCCTCCCCGGCTTGGAAACCAGTCTGTTTCGTTTTCTTCGGTTCATATCTGCGCGCGCTCTCTTCGGAGGGAACCCCGTTGAACCAGACGGATCTTCCTTCCGATTAGGATTGGTTTGCGCGGCGGTCAGAGCGAAAAACCCTTCTACGCCTGGCTCCTGCGCACGCTTATGCAGGACTGATTTTGCGCCTTGGCTTCTTGCGACGACACCCGATAGAGCTGCAAGGCAAACGCGGACCGAGGGGTTCCCGCCCCCCCCGCCCCCCCCGCCCCCACCCGCCCCCCACAGGTACAACGTCGGCGCTCTTTGCCAACCCGAGGCCTTGAATTGCCTTTCCGCGCCGCTCTTGATGGCCGCGATCCCGATTGGCCTGGAACTTCTCCAGGGTCCAAGGATGCGCCGGACTCCCATTCCGTTCGACAGAGCTTACCTTGGACGCGCGGTTAGGTGGATTGGGCCCAAGGCGTGGAGCGTCTCTGGGTGAAAGCCCCCTCCCCCTTTCCCGCTACCTCGATATCTTGCAGACCCCCCCCCTCCCACCCTCCCACTCAACTGCGCTCACTTTAAACTGAACTGGCCCCTCTTTTAACGTTAAGGATCTTTGCCACGGTGGGTTTTCTCTTTAGTGAAATGTCTTCCCGCTGAGAAATCTCTGCCGCGGTTTCTTTGCTTTGGGGTGGGGGTGGGGAGTGTACTATTCAAGCACCCTTCGGGAGGGTGGGGGGCGACCCCAATACTGACTAAGGGGCAAAGCCAGGATCCTGGTTTTCTTCGCCCCCATCGTTCACCACCCCTCTCCTTTCCATGAGCTCCAGAAACTGAGCGTCGCGTCCCACTGCGGATTTGCTTCCGAGGAAACCTGCAAGCAGATTTAAAGCTGCGAGCGTTTGCACATCTGCATGGAAGGGGCGGCTTGGAGCGCCCTGAAATTTGCTCGGCGGGGCAAGAGGTTTGAGGTCGCCTTGTCCGAAGGATCAGAGCGTTTCTGTAGCTCGGCCCCGACGCTTCGGCCGGATGGTTCACTGCTCCCTTAAAGCTGCAAACGGCACTGAGGCTAGCAATAAAGAAATATTTAAAATAATTTTTCAAATGGCGAAAGACCTTTCCCCGTGGGGGTGGGGGTGGGGGTGGGGCGACGACACGGTCCAGCCAAAATCAAACCTTTCTCCGCCTCCCGAATTGTACAGAAGTACGTTTGCTCGCATGTAGGCCCATTGAATTCAGTGGAACTTACTTCCACTTAAGCAAACATCGGATGAGAACCTCAGATATGATTCATTTTCGTTGGATCGTGTTTTAAATGTTTTTTTCCTCAGGTGGGGGGGGAGGGGAATGAATCCAAAATAAAAGGGGAGGGAAAGGAATTTATTCCGAGGCATTGCAACCAAACGCTGTGTCGCCCAGAATGGACCCAAAGAACCGGGTTCTGTTCTGGGCTATGCTTCCCTCAGAAACCACCTGGAGGAAGTGGGCATAGCCCCCATGCGAAATAACCCTAACGGAAGAAAATGAAGTAAGAAGCCGGTCGTAGGGCATTGCTTCCGTTCATAGGTCCCGATCCGGAACATTTCCCCCGAATGTCAGGTCCGCTTCCTTCTACATAAATTTCAACCCAAAACAGACCAGAGGGACATCAGAAAACACGCTCTCCCAAATACTTATCTGCCAAATTATCTTCCCAAGGACTGTAGTTGTACCGGGATATCTGATTGTTCCCTCTACTTCTCCCTTCCCGATTCTCTCAGCCTACGGACTGATCAAGACCAGAGGAAAGCAGTTGGAACTTATTATAAATATCTCTGTTTAGCCAAATTGCCAATTTATCAACATTTTACTCCCCCGCCCCCGCACGTGTGCACAGAGAACTATGAAGGAGCAGGCAAACAGCCCTCATGTCTTATGCTGTATTCAGATTTTTAATAAAATAAAAATACCGCCATGCGGTAATTCTATTTATTTACCCAGATAACTTTTTCATTAGGATTGCTTTCCTGCACAACTCTTATTTATTCATTTGAAACATTTATATGCTGCTTTCCCACTCAAATAACGCCCCCAGTTCTTAGACCTGGTCCCTCCACTTCGGACATTTTGAACCAGTTGAGTGGCGACCACTGTAAATCCTCCAGGTTCATTGTCTAGTGGGGGGTGGGAGGGCTTTCAGTGGATGATTCTCACCTGCCTATTATACCTCTATGATATACAGGAGGCTACATTGTATGGCTTGAAGGAGGGACTAGCAACAACCTGGTTCAAATCTCCTCCAGATTCTTGGACCAGCTGTTTTCTCTAACCTATTGTACAAGGCAGCAGTGAGGATAACATGGAAGGTAGGACAACCCTTCATTTCAGATCTGGAAGCAACTGCAGTCAGGGTGATCCCACCCTTGGTTGCTCAGAACTAAACCCCAAGGTGTGGAATGAGCATAGAGTTGGTGATGATGCACACCAAAGCTCACACCTTGGACAAAATTTTGTTGGTCTTAAAGGTGCCACTGGTGTCTTGTTACTTGAGACCTTGAATCTGTGTTCAATAAAGTTTAAATTCAAATTAGGATTGCAGAGGGTTACCTTTTAGCAACTTAGTAGGTTGTTTAGGTTGAGAAATGGGAAATGGCCCATAGTTACTCTCTGGCTTTCACACCTGAGCAGAAACAAAGCATTTATCCCACTAAAATGTAGAGCAAAGGAAGGATTTTAACCCAGCCATCCGCTATTGGATCTAGAGAAACTGTCCAGCAGTTGAGTCCCAGGACTCACAAGCTTCTAAACCCATTGACCTCAAATGACTTGGCTCTGCTCAAGACCTGACTGAAAGTCACACCAAATGGTCTGGTCCAACTAGCATGCTCCACACGGTGTCAAACATCCAACCAACTTAGAAACAAAATAATTGGATACTTTTATTTTTCCTTCTTCCAAGAAGAAAAAAAGATGCAACTTGATACAGGTGCCACCAGACACAACTGCAGGGCATTCTCCATAGGATGCTTATGAGAAACCTGAAGACCTGTTTGCTAACTTACCTTGCTAGCAGGCCCTGTCCTTCCCATAGATGCTTAAAGATAAAGGTAAAGGTATCCCCTGTGCAAGCACCGACTCATGTCTGACCCTTGGGGTGATGCCCTCTAGCGTTTTCATGGCAGACTCAATATGGGGTGGTTTGCCAGTGCCTTCCCCAGTTATTACCGTTTACCACCCAGCAGCAAGCTGGGTACTCATTTTACCGACCTCGGAAGGATGGAAGGCTGAGTCAACCTTGAGCCGGCTGCTGGGATTGAACTCCCAGCCTCATGGGCAGAGCTTTCAGACTGCATCTCTGCTGTCTTACCACTGTGCGCCACAAGAGGCCCTTATAGAACTGAAGGTTTTTCTGGCTTGGAGGTAAACAATAACACCTGGAAAATAACACCCCAAAAGACAGAACATTTTTTTTCTCCCGGCAGCTGGCAACCCTTCCATCAAATATCTCCCCTTCGCCACCTTTTAAAACATCCTGCTAGATGATTCTGGTGAAATTGAAGGCCTGCATAGTGCTGTGTGTGCTATTTGAATTGGTCCTGATGAAAGTTATGACAGGCCTTTGGCTGTGGATTGCAACCTCTGCATACTGTAGAGTTCCCCTGTCACTGAATGTAATAAATATCTTCTGGGGGAAACACTGGATGTATTCTGAGACGTGGAGAAATCAGACTTACAAAACACACCCGCAGAGTTCTTCAGTTCATAGTGGGGCACCTGCCCTTCTGGTCAGTTTAAGTTCAGAAGACACACTGTATGAGCCATCTAAAGTGCTGGAAACAGCTCTCTGTGCAACGTCTCCTGACTTGTGAGGCTGTAAACAGGAACTCTCTTTACCATAGAGCTAGTGAGATAGATAGGACACTGACCACTCTCACCTTTGATCTCACTGACCTGTCCCTAGAGGGCAATTTCCTGTTTCCCCAGTCTCTTCCTCTCTCTCTTCTCCATCTCTCAAAGTCTGCAACATGGTGGCAGGGAGATGCCTCAAGCATCTCTCTCCATCCAGCTATTTAGATTAGAATAGGAACCTTATCTTTACCTCTAATTATGTAGCATTATGTTCTTTATTAAATAGTTCTTATATTAGTTAAGTACCACGTTTGTGAACCTGTCTTTCTTTTCTTGTTGTTTTCTGAAAGAACACAGCGAACCATTTTAGATTTCTGCCCATGGGGCGTTCAGAATTGGGGGGGGGGGGGCAGCTCTGCAGCAAAAAAAAACAACAACAACAGTACCAGGTTGTATTGGGGCATCAGCCTCCATGGGCCCCTTTGCCAGATGCAACCGGATCCCGGAGTGCAGAAAAACAAAATCTGTGTAATTCCTTTTACTAAGATCAACCAGAATGGTGCACATCAACAAGCAAGCTTTTCAGTTCTCCAGAACAACTATTTTTTTAAAAAAAGGGAGGAAGGGGGAAAGTATATTTCAAGGCAGGACTTTTGCATGCTTCTGTTTGGAGACTGCTGGGGAACACAGAGACAGTGGGATGCGGGGCAAAGCCAAAACAGAACAAAAATCCTGTGGCACCTTCATGACCAACCTTTCTTTCCAGGTGAACATCCATGAATCACAACACCTTTCTGGAGAGGGGTGGTGGATAAGGTTGCAACTCTAAGAACTTCCATGGTGAATGTGAAAACCAAACATCCAATCAAAAGGCTGGTCGGTGCTTAACCTAAAGGAACTGGAGGCTCTTCCAGATTCCAGCGACCCATCTTCTGACTTCTGCCTGCTTTTGTATCCATTGGGAGATGAGAACTTTGAACCTGAGGGTGGGGGTACTTTTACTCACAAAGAACACCAGCCACAAAAACAATTTAAAGTGCTTTTCGGAATATTTAGTTAATAGGCTCAAAGAATCCAGTGTATGGATTCAAGTGACATACAAGGTGTGTGCAGGCCTCTTTCTACTGACGTTAACAGCAAATCTAACTTGCCTTTCATGGATTGGAGACATCAGTTGGAGTTTTCAAACGCGTGCGTGATTGGATATTTTTTGGTTTTTTTGTTTGCAGCTTGCAGCTTTTAAACTATCATCCACTCACTCACCTGTAACAGCATTTACATCCACCCCCCCTTCCTTTTCTCTCATTTGCCTGCCGTCTTTTCCTGTGTGGTTTCCTACACTACATTGTAAGCTCCTAGGGGCAGCCGCCTTTCTGGCTATTGTATCTGCGGAAGTGTGCGTGCACGAAAGCCCATCCCTTGAATAAAAATTCACTGGTCTTACATTTGTTCTGCTGCTTCAGCCCAACACGGCTGCTTGCCTAAATCTACTCACAGTAAAACCTAAGGATCTACTGGCTTCTGAAGGGGAGCTAGTCTTCTTTCCATACATCACTTTGTAGATGTAACGCTACTATTACTAGTGACTACCCCTCTGGAGAAACAGTTATGCAATTTATGTAGGGTTTTGGAGAGAAGACATCTTCTGGATTTTAACAAACAAACAAAAAAAGTCCTGTTTGCACAACTCTGGGTGCCCACCCCAGATCAGAACTCCAGATCCTTTCACCCATAGCCTGACAATTCTCAAGCTTCCTTCTTGCTTTAATGACTGCAGGTTGCCCAGTGCAATTTGATTTGCACTTCTTGTTGAAGAGAAAAGCCGGCCTCTCACCCAGGATGCCCCTGGACACAGTTACCTAGCTTCACTGTCGCGAGTGTGTGTCTGGAAACAGCGTTGTAACAGAATCCCAGCCACCTTTGCCCTCGTCCCTGCAAAAGCAACTCCCGCCCCCTCCCTAAAACACAAGATCTAGATGACTTATTGGGTATGAAGAGGAAGCCCCCTTATTCTGGCGACATTCGGATTGGCCGCATCGTGGCAATTGACAAGCAAAACAGTCCGTAATCTCCCAGCTCGCCCCGCGGGGGGAGGGAGAAGGTGATTTGTTCCCTTCAGCAGGGGTAGTCAACCTGTGGTCCTCCAGATGTCCGTGGACTACAATTCCCATGAGCCCCTGCCAGCGTTTGCTGGCAGGGGCTCATGGGAATTGTAGTCCATGGACATCTGGAGGACCACAGGTTGACTACCTCTGTCCTCCAGGAACAAAACGTTACCAGGACACCCATTTAGACTGTCCCCGTCTGCTTTGCAACGAACACGTTTAGCAATGCCTATCCGCCTCCTACCTTTCCCCGGGCGGGCAGGGTCAGCTACAAGCTCTTTATTTCCGCCTTCAAGAGGCAAGCAGGGAAGCCGTAGCGGTCACAAAGATCTGGATTCATGTGGCAACCAAGCTCCCCGGGAGCCCTCGCCCCGCTTAGCCTACCTTACAGGGTCGCTGTGTGGATATAAGTGGCCTGAGCTCTTCGGAGGAAAGTTAGGGCTGAACTGCTAAATGATTCAGGGCCGTGTCTACAAGAAAACCCACATGTGTGGAGGCGCGACCCCGGCGTTATTCAGGGGGCAACGCTGCGTTATTCAGGGGTCACACGAGCGGGGCCAACGATCCTGCCGCGGGAAACGAAAGCGCAATTGCACAACTGCGAACAAACAAAACAAAACAAGACCGTCGCACAATCGCCCAAATGGCGCAAGCACACTTGTTGCCAACGCATTGCCTTACATGGAGGAGGCATAAGCTCGAGGTCTGACGCATTCCACCTCAAAGGACCCACAGGGAAGTTCTGGGGAAATAACCGAGGGGTGTTGCAGAACAAGCTGAAGGCCGCTTGAGATGTCCACGGGTCACCTTGCAGAATGCCCGGGTCGGATTCTGGCACAAGCGTTGGGGGATCTGCTGCCTGCCTGAACTGAAGGGGGGGGGGGGATATAGACGGCCTCGACGTGTGCAGAACCTCATAAAGACGCGGTTGAAAACCGCCCCCCCCTCTCCAGATTTCTATGGGCAACTGTAAGAACACGTGAAAATCAGAGTCCAGGGGCACCTTTAAGACCAACAAAGATTTATTCAGGGCGTGAGCTTAAGAGTGCAAGCCCTCTTCCTCAGTGACAGTGGGAATATATAGCCAAATTTAATTCTGCTCCATTAGTAAAGTGTCACACATCCAAATACAGCCAATGATAATTCTTTGCCAAAACAGCCAATCAATCCCTTGGAATTCAGTTGTAGTTCACAAAAACATAGGAGAACACGTGTGACAGTTTGTCGGATCCTCACTTTTCGCGTGCCACACGGTGGCCATGTGCCACCAGGCCCTTTCTAAAGCCTAGAGCCAAACGGGGGGAGCGTGGCTTTTAGTGCCGAACGGCCGATCGTGGCTCAAAACCGCGTGAACCACGCGGGCCGTGGAACGTGCCCCTGCCGCCCTTGACACGCGTGGGTGCCTGCGGGTTGGGTGTGTGTGAGTGTGCGTCTTTGCGCGGCTGTCCCCCCTGGCGACCCTAACCGCGCCCGTCTTCTATCAGCCACCCAGCCGAGAGGAGGACGTCAGAAAGCGACGCCTCCCGAGGACTTCCGTGCAGCGCCAGCCGAGGACGGACGCACCCAACACGGAGCACCGGGAGCCCAGCCCACAGCGGCGGATCGGCACTTTTGGCCGCCTCCGCCGGCAGACCGCAGTTCAATCTTCAAATGCGCGCCTTCCTCCCCCTTTCCCTCCCGACGGGGCCTGAGCATCGCCTCTCCAGAGCTGTCCCGGCGCCGTCTCCAGCGCCTTCCCTCTGCTCACCGCCGGGCCTCGACGGCGACTTCGTGCCCCGTCCCCTCCGTGCCCCTGCCGCCCCCTCCTCAAGCCCCAAGAGGGAGAGTGTTTGTTACCTTCGGGCCCGTCGAGCGGCACAGAGCCAGGGCAGCATGGAGAAGAGCGCGGCGCTCTCCCCCGACGGCCGCCGCCGCCGCCGCCGCCTCTCCCCGGCGGTCGCTTGGCCACTGGCCCTGTTTCCGGTGGGAAGGGACGACGAGGGGGCCCGCAGAGCTCTCCTGATAAGGTATCGCCGAGTCCCTCTCGCCCCGCCGTCGGCACCGCCGCTCTGAGCTCGGCGGGACCTCTAGCCGCGGCTCCGGAACAGCCAGGAGACGTCGAGTTCTTTTCTGGGAACAATCACTTCACACCAGCGCCTGCATTCCAGCTTCCTTGCGCTTGGTTCCCTACCACCAAGGCTGAAGTCACACCTTCTACTGGGCTGTTTAGGGCTGGGCGGTGGGGCAAGCTGCCGGTTGTTAACCTAGTTCTATAAGGGTCCACTAGGCCAATAAAAACGGGCTGCCAGAAACTTTCTTTCTTTCTTTCTTTCTTTCTTTCTTTCTTTCTTTCTTTCTTTCTTTCTTTCTTTCTTTCTTTCTTTCTTTCTTTCTGGATAGAACTATCTGGTAGCCCCTTTTCTCTGTCATTTCTTGAACCGACACAGTTCAGAAGTTTTGACTTGAAAGTGTCTTCCCATGAACCAGCATGAGAGTCTGGAAACAGTTTTTGCCAAAGGTGGGGAAAAAATGGAAAGTGATTTGGAAGTCAGTGTTTAAGCCCCCCCCCCCTCTCTCTTTTGACAGGTCTGAAGGTATTAAAAAAGACCAAGAATGGAAACCACTTGACCTGTGCAGACCTAGGCACAAACACACAGGGCACCATCACACACAAGGGTGGTGACCACAATGGAACGGTTGTGTTCTAAGCCACACGCCGATATCTGTAGAACCTGTCAATCATCATCAAAATCCTACATAAAACTAAAGAACTCACACGTCTGGCCAGGGAGGTGGTGAGGAAGTCGAAAGACACAGCAACCAAGTCCATATAAAACCAAATGGAGAAAAATGCCATTTGAAATTCAGCTATTTGCATTACTATTTCCTCTGTTTGTTAGATTTAACGCCATTCATTCTCATCAGATGCATCTCTACATATTTTCTTCAGAAAGGTGATATATATATTTAAAATGCACATACGTGCAAGGTGCTCACATGAGAAAGATCTGTGGTTTCTTTTCAGTTGTGCAATAAATCTGGCCACATCCTAAATATGTTCATACTGAAGCAAATTTTCTTTCCCAAGTAAGTGGTTAATGTCGCAGCCGGGGAAATACCAGAGGTTCCATTTTGACTTAAGGATCAAGGCCCGGTTAACTTGAGATTCCGAGTTAAGACAGTTCAATTAAGATAAAGCAGCTCATATTGGCTAGATTAATTCTTTCACATCAAATTGGACCAAAGCAATGGGTTTTGCTAGTCTTGATGCTGATTGTTGTTGGTGGTAACCAATTCCTCTACTTTCTTTCAAGTACAAATTGCACAGGATTTGGGGGCAGAGATTTCACAGGCAACTTTCTCTGCACCTTTAGAACTTGGGCCCCTGTCATTGGAAGTAACTGGTAGCTCCTAGGTTCTGCAGGAATGTATAACTTTTAAATTGCATATAGCAGCAGGGTGGCCTGGGCTGCCTATGTCTAATTAACAAATTAACCCATAATCCAGTTTGCAAAAGAATATCCCTTCTGTAGACACTGCCTCCTTGAAGGGGGGAAAGATCATGACAGAGAATGATCTTGAGAATGATCATGACGGAGAATGATCATCAATATCCTGAGGGCCAATTGCAATAATTTTTGAATATCAACATGGAACAATACCATAGATTGGGTCAGGCCGAGAAGACTCATGGAGGCTGAAAGGAAGCTGTGTAGGTGAGACTTGCATAACAAATTTAATTTACAGTTTCCTCTCTCGACCTTTAAGAAATTTGTTTCATGCAAAACAAAATGTGTTTTTTTTTTAAAGTTACAATGGCTGAATGCAATGAATTAAAACATCCCAGATGAGGGTTAATGTTTGGCAGAATAATTGTGCATGCATCAGATTTCAGATTAGCTTCCAGATTTTTTAAAGTAGAATTTGGCACTGATTGAACCCATAATTTAAGCCAAATGTCAAAGCGACTTTTTCTCGCCTCCAAATTTCAGTGGCAAGTCCCTATCTGAAGCCAGCCCTGTAAATGGATTGAATTAGCATTATTTCTCCTTCCTTGGAGTTATGTTGGAGTTATGTTGGGAAATTCAGATACCACACTTTCACAAAGGTGCTAGTCTTAGGGCTTCCCGAGTTATGTCTCAAACAGGAAATGGCTTAAATGTTGAAAGAATGCCTGAATTGCCATTCTCTTGGCCTTTAGTGTAGCTTTTCTCATTCCTTTTCTCTGATCATTCCAAACACTTTTGAAAGATGCTACAAAGCCATACGATAGAAGTTTGAGGTTTGTTGTTAATTATACATAGGCACATGTCCTAAATGGACACCACAGCTGTGATCTCTGAGCACCATTCTGAATGTTTCTTTTGACCCACAAGACCAGGCCTTCAATAGGACAGTCTGGTGAGTGATTTTTGGATCATAGTTAGGGGAGTTGTCGAAAGGCCTACCACTTTCCAAAGTAAGGCTTATGGCTTCCGTGGATCGCGTTTTCCTCTGCCTTCTGTTGCTCATACTGACTCATGTCAGCCTACCCATCTAATTTACTATCTTCTAAGAGGGAAGGGGAGAGGAAAAAAGAGAGATTATATGTCTGAAATCCCATGAGTTTGCATAAAAGGTGCAGTTGTGTCCTCTAGAATGCTAAAAATTAACTCTTTAGTGCTGTTCACAAGTGACAATGAATGCACATACAATCTGTTTAAAGCATACAATTCTTTATAGATGCATTGAGCAATTCTTATGTTGCGTTCAATGCATGCGCAGCTGAACATGTGATTTAAAGCCCAGATTTATCCAGGTACTGTAAACTGTAGGCATGAGAGCTGTTTCTTTTAAATGGGTGTGCACACACGTGTGCAGGTTGCATGTGCATTCACTGGATGGCTGTCTCAGACAATGCACAGCTGTGAATAGCCAAGTGAATAATCTCTCAGATCTAGTACGCGGCCATTTGTAGCCTTTCTTGCTTTGAATCTTAAACTTCTTACAAGAGGATAGAGGCATGCTCAATAACTAAAGAGTTCCTGGTAGCAATCCTCAGAACACATTCTTGGGAGTCCGCCTCATTGCATAACACAGGACTTCCTTTCAGTAGACCCAGAATAGGATAGTATATGAATAAAATAATCAATTATTCATTTTGATTTGTTTCCTTCGTGACCATAGACAATCAAAAATTTCTAGACAAGATGATGTCAAGAGACTTGATTTTTTTTTAAACCGGAGAGGGGGAGAATCACAATTGTGCAAGGTTTTGATTTTCAAATTTAGACACCAATATTCAGGACAGAAAGCGGGCTGTGGAAATTTCAAAAATACATCTTATTTGAGGGGCTTTTCTCTTTCCTTTCCTTTCCTTTCCTTTCCTTTCCTTTCCTTTCCTTTCCTTTCCTTTCCTTTCCTTTCCTTCCCTTTCCTTTCCTTTCCTTTCCTGTCCTGTCCTGTCCTGTCCTGTCCTGTCCTGTCCTTTCCTTTCCTGTCCTTTCCTGTCCTGTCCTGTCCTGTCCTGTCCTGTCCTGTCCTGTCCTGTCCTGTCCTTTCCTTTCCTTTCCTTTCCTTTCCTTTCCTTTCCTTTCCTTTCCGTAGTGAGAGCTTTACTACATGTTCTTGCATGTCAGCTGCCAGATACTCTTAAATGTTACATGTCCAGTACTGTTAAATATTGACTGCAGATATAAAATCACTGGATGTTAAATGCTGGTGTGGAACATCACATGGCTGCGCATTCACAGAACATTCAGAAAATTGCTGCCTTCCCCTTTTCACAGACACGAATCGGAGAAGAATTTTGGGAGACAAATTCGTTTCAACTCCAGATGTCATTGGTGTGTTTAGTTAGCCCATAAATAATCCCAGGCCCAGTTCTGGTTTATTTTTTAGTATATAATATGGGCCACAGAGTGCTAGAAAGTAATGACTGACTATTTCCAAGTATGCACGCTGGCTCCCATGCCGTTCCTGGTGTACGAGCCAGCCGGCAAACAGTGGGAGAACAAGCGATGCCGTTTATAAACATCCATCTCCAGTAATGAGCCCTCTAGGAAGAAATGAAAAATAGCCAAAGTCTGGTAAAGTCAATTAAGCTGATTTTAAATAAGAGGTTACTCAGAGAGGCCAAAAGTTAACATGTAAAAGGCTTATTGCAAGTGCGTTTGGGGAAAAAAAAGAAAGAAAGAAAGAAAAAGAACTGTGTTGGAGCATTTGAAGACATTTGGTTGCTATTATGGACAAATGGAGCTAATAGGGCCGGCTGACTGGAAGAACAGGGCATCTGAGAAGCAGGCCTTGTAACCAGAGACTGCAAGGTTGTGGGATTAAAGAATTCCAAATGGCCCCTTGCAAAGTGACCAATGCAACTATTGCGGTTGGTTCTCAGAGGGTTCTTAATGAATATGCTTTAATTGCAAAACAACAGGCACAAACATGGCCAGTATGGTGAAATGTTGGGGGTTCTTGCTTGCTTGGCCATTTATGGTGAAACCTTCGTGGGATAGGTGGTCTCATGATGTCTTTAAGAGACTATCCAGGTATCACCTTATGTTGTAACTGGCAAATTAACTGTTGAGGCAAGGAAACTAAGAAAGAAGAATTAACACTGGGGAATCCAGAACTTAGAATAGAAAGCTCAGGGGTGACACAGGTTCCTAGCCGTGGGCACCACTGCAAACTGTGTGTACTCATGACTAAGAGTTGCCTGGAGTGGCACAAGGGAATAGGAATGTGTAACATCAAGTCTTGAATCTGGCAAGCACTACAAGGCCTGTTTTGCCCAGGCCTGCAGTAAATATAAGCTTGGCCTTCTGCCTATGTGATTTCATTTGACTTTCCCCCTTGCCATTTCCGAAAAGCGCCTCTAGCCAACAGACCAGTTCCTTTTGCACGCTGCATTTAAGTTCCAATTAAGCCACCAACCTGAGGAAATCTGTACT
Source organism: Paroedura picta (assembly GCF_049243985.1). Taxonomy (NCBI): domain Eukaryota; kingdom Metazoa; phylum Chordata; class Lepidosauria; order Squamata; family Gekkonidae; genus Paroedura; species Paroedura picta. Next base: position 11,797,812 of record NC_135381.1, on the reverse strand, counting down.
GGAAAACGAATCCCCCCAAGTCGAGATTTGTGCAGGGCCCATATATGACCTTATGAGTAAGAAAAGGAGGGCAGCTGGTATTAAGCTAAATTGAGTCATCCCAGTGGTTCTGCATTAAACACATTAAAAATGTGTTTTCTCCAGTAGGATCCAGATCTGAATGTTTTAACACCCCAGGCTGAAGTCAAGTACATTCAGTCCCTATCTGTTATGGAGAACATCAGACACCAACTGGGATGGGGGTGTTGAAACAATTCAATGATCCGGATGTGTGTTCAAATGGGTGGTTCCATCAAAGGGGGACACCGTTGTAAAACTGCATGCATCCATGTCATTGGTACGCCCTTTGGTACATTGGTACATCAGTGACGGGTTTTCTCCTTGGGTAAATTTCAAGGCAATGTTATGAAGCATAATGCACAATTTCCACCATCTCTGCACTCTGTGATATTTTAGCTTGCTCATCAAACCATCTCCTGTATCATTGTCCGGTCACCTGAGCATTTCTTTTCACACCGATAGCCATCCAACTTCTGATAATTTCTACAGGTCTGCAAAAAGTCTGTGAAACCTTTTGAACTGAATGTTCATTTGACACACATACACCCAGCCAGCTGGGTGGGTGACCTTGGCCTCATCACAGCATGATAAAGCTGTTCTGACAGAGCAATAATATCAGGGCTCTACCAGCCTCACCCACCCCACAGGGTGTCTGTTGTGGGGAGAGGAAAGGGAAGACGATTGTAAGCCTCTTTGAGACTCCTTTGGGTAGAGAAAAGTGGAATACAAAAACCAATTCTTCTTCTTCTTCTTCTTCTTCTTCTTCTTCTTCTTCTTCTTCTTCTTCTTCTTCTATCTGTTTGCAGAGGAGAACTGGGAAAGCAAGGCAGCATATGCGGGAGAGGTCTTCCCATCTTCACAAAACCCCTGTGAGATAGCTTCAGCCATGACACATCACACTAAGTGGTAGGACAGGGACTTGTCCAAGTCCAAAGCTCTGTCCGCTACTCCACACTGGCTCTCTACAATGACAGATGCAGAGGACACCGAGACATTGACGAGTGTGATGAAGAAAATCCTTTGCTCCCGTCCACTTTTGACAGTTCATCCAGACTCACCAGCAACTCCTCGTGATGTACAGTCAGACACACTGTTTTTGCAGAAGGCCACTCACAATAGGCTGAAATGGGTTCATCTTAGTAGCTCCATTTAGAATATTCTCATGTCAACCTGTCTCCCTTTGTGATGTCCTTGGGGAGCAGCTCAAGGCCTTTCTTTCACAAGTAGAGCTTTTCTGTTTGGCATCTTCCATGCTCCAGGCTGTTGCTCCAATGAATAGTTGACATGAGGACAAAACCAATTCGACTGAGTGAAAAGTGCTGGCAGAAACCGAAGTCAAACAGGCCCCGTGCCAGTAGGATAATTCTTGCTCCAAAACTCTTGGATCACCTAAGGAGTCAAATGAGTAGCCGTGTTGGTCTGAAGTAGCACAATAAAATCAGAGTCCAGTAGCACCTTTAAAGGTAAAGGTATCCCCTGTGCAAGCACTGGGTCATGTCTGACCCTTGGGGTGATGCCCTCCAGCGTTTTCATGGCAGACTCAATACAGGGTGGTTTGCCAGTGCCTTCCCCAGTCATTACCGTTTACCCCCCAGCAGCAAGCTGGGTACTCATTTTACCGACCTCGGAAGGATGGAAGGCTGAGTCAACCTTGAGCCGGCTGCTGGGATTGAACCCCCAGCCTCATGGGCAAAGCTTTCAGACAGCTGCCTTACCACTCTGCGCCACAAGAGGCTCTTAGCACCTTTAAGACCAACAAAGATTTATTCAAGGCATGAGCTTTCAAGTGCAAGTGCTTGCACTCGAAAGCTCACATCTAAGGAGTCAGTTCTTTTTTCACAAGTCGAACAATCATAACGTTGGGGTTCCACTCATTTATTCATGTACGTGTTTAGTATATATATGTTGCTTTCCCGTTACAAATGTTTTAGCATATGAAAGGGTCGGTCCATGTTGATGGTCTACTCTGGCTACAGCTCTTTTCGTATGGAGAGGATTCTTTATATTACCTTCATCATCACTGATAGAGAAACCTTTACTGGCATAACAAACCACAATCCAGAGAGAACAAGAACCAAATATCAAAGAAAATGTACACAAAGCCACGTTTCTGCCTCAACACACAATGGCTGTTTATTTTCAGCATATTCCCAAGAATAACTGCAATCCTGGCAAGTCTGCAAGGATCTTGTTCAGATAACAATGATTTTATAATGAGGGATTTGGAATTGCATTTGGAGTGTAGATCTGCCAAATAGCAATGAATAGCAACTCACTGGGCCCAAAGAGCTGGGCAATCCAATCCAATATGAACTAGAGCAGGGGTAGTCAAACTGCGGCCCTCCAGATGTCCATGGACTACAATTCCCATGAGCCCCTGCCAGCGAACGCTGGCAGGGGCTCATGGGAATTGTAGTCCATGGACATCTGGAGGGCCGCAGTTTGACTACCCCTGAACTAGAGTGTCCGTGACTTCACAGCTATGTAAGCAGTAACTTTCAGATGCAGATATCTGGTGGAACTTTCCCCAGGTCACATTGGAGGTGAAGGAGTCATCATCACTGCAGATGCTTGGGCATGTGCAACGGCAATGGTACTTCCACACCTGTGACTTTTCTGCGCACTTTTTTTCACCTTTTTCAAACTTTCCCCCTACATGGGGGTTCTGAAATGAGTTTTCACTAGTTCTTGGGGCCTTGGCTATCACAGCTTCTGGTCTTCGTGTATGTGTTGTAGGACAGCAGAGGCTCTAGTAACCTTTGGAATGGAAGTAAATGGGGCATCATGGCTCACAGCAATTATACTACAGCAGTTGCTGAATTTTTAAAAGGAAGTTCTCGGAAAGCCCTCCAGTGGGACAGGTACAGAAAGGAAAAATTACATTTATCTGGGGGCTGATGGCACAAAAACAACACTCGTGTGGGCAGGATCACTGGAGATTAGCACTATTCCTTCCAGGTGGCCTAGCGATACACCAGGACTGTGTTTTTTCCCCCACCCACAGATGGAATAAAGTCAGTAAGGGAAACAATACATTGAGAACACCTGGAAAGGGGATGATTGCAGTGCAGTCTCATGGGGAAGATCCTAAAACACTGTGGCAGTTTAGAAAACAAAGTGGAGAACACCTTCCGTATGGAAGCCACCTTACAGTCTCTTGGGCAGAGAAATGTCTTTGCCAAGCTTCCTATGATCTTTTATGAAGAGGATGCCCAAGATTGAACATGGGACATTACTCTTCCTCCACAGTTTCTTCCCAAAGATTCTCTCCAAAAACAATAACATTACTGGATGTTAAGAGGTTCAAGGGGATGGCCATTCAGCAGAGAAGCCACACCCTCCTAGTTCCTTTGGAAAGCCATATGAAGTTATTTCTCCATGTTTACTTCACACACACACACACACACACACAGTGTGTTTACACACACACACACACACACACACAGTTTCAACCTTTTGATCAAGGAGGAGCCCCTGCAATAATGTTTTAGGCTTTGAGGAGCCCCAGAAATGACATCAGTTGGCCACGTTTCCCTGCCATGACCTCCAGAAATGGCATGTTATGAGAAGTGACATCACCACCATGCGTTAACAGGCAGGCGTGAGGAGAACTGAGGGGAGTGACAGGAGGCGGTTGAAGGTGGGAGTAGGCCTACAGGCTCCGCCCCCTCACAACCCCAGAAACCACTAGAGCAGGGGTAGTCAACCTGTGGTCTTCCAGATGTCCATGGACTACAATTCCCATGAGCCCCTGCCAGTGTTCGCTGGCAGGGGCTCATGGGAATTGTAGTCCATGGACATCTGGAGGACCGCAGGTTGACTACCCCTGCACTAGAGCGTTCACACTCGGGAGGCAGAGAGAGGGAGCAATGGAAGGAGCCAGTTCCTTAGCTTGTGGCCAAATCTATCAAGGCAGGAAGGGGAAGGCCATGGGCCCCCTCTGTAGCTCCCTCAGACCTGCAGTAGGAAATCCCTGATATGTGTGTGTATGTTGACACACATTTTCTTGTGGACTCTTAAGTACTATCTGTATTTAATTGTATGAAAAGTGCCAATAGGCTTTGAAGCAAATGGGAGACAAAAATGAATTCCTTGAGCGATAGCGTTGTGAGTGTCCTGCATACTGCAGGGGGTTGGACTAGATGACCCATGGTGTCCCTTCCAACTCTATGGTTCTATGATTCTATGAGAGCAAAATTCCAAGGAAGAATGAACAAAGGGAGCTACTTGAAGATTATGCGGAAAGATCCTGTCCAGATTCATCCATATTCACAGAGTTCATCATGCAAGACCTGACTCTGGTACTGGTAGATCTACACCAGGGGTAGTCAAACTGCGGCCCTCCAGATGTCCATGGACTACAATTCCCAGAAGCCCCTGCCAGCATTTGCTGGCAGGGGCTCCTGGGAATTGTAGTCCATGGACATCTGGAGGGCCGCAGTTTGACTACCCCTGATCTACACCAACCAACCCACTGTCCACATATTGTTGCAAATAAGGGAGGGGCTGGATCGTCCCTCTGCAAAAGAATTTAATTTATAATGTTTTTTAATGGTTATTGATGTTCATGGTGAAATCGACTTCCCAGCCTCAGCCTTTTGGATGCTGATAGCAAACACTCCATTTATGAAAACGGTTCAGATTAACATGGATTTGATTCGTTCTCACACGTGCATTGCAAGACGTGGAGCCTTAATGAAGTTGGAGTCCAGCGGCACCTTTAAGACCAACAAAATTTAATTCGGGCCATGAGCTTTTGGGTGCACGAACACTTCTAATACACCGAAACAGACTTCACCAGCCATTACAACTAGGTTGGGGGTGGGGTGAGGGTGGGGGATGGGGGTTGTTTTGCCAGGAAGGGCTAATTGGAGTCAAGATCCTTAGTAATCATTTATTATCAGTATTGATGGCAATATACTTAATAACTTGTTGACTTTGCATATTAATAAAAGAGTTATTGCTAGCACTATTTGTCAGTCACAGCGGTTGTGGTCCTTATAACAGCAGTTGTCCTATTTTGTCAAATGCCTTTCACCTTCATTTTTCACCTCAGAAGGCCAGTTCCGGGAAACACAATTCCATAATCCGGATTCCGGGCTCTGAAGAAAGGGGGGGGGGGAATTCTGATTCATTACGTGTTCCATCAAATTCACATAGAACTGTTGGCAATCCTGTTCCGGTAAAGGAAAGCGCTGATATTGACAATGGGCAGGTCTACTCAGAAATCAGTCCAATTTCATTCCTTGGCTGTTACTCCTGGGAAAATATTCTTAGGCCTACGGAGCCTTTGAGTATAAAAGGCCCTTCAAGTCCAGATCAAAAATCTTCCTTCAGCTAAGAGCGTTTTTAAAAGAAGCAGGGCGGGGAGCCCGGCTTGCCTGAAACAAGGATGAAAGCAAATGATGCTTTGAACTTAGCTGACCCACGTGACCCTCGAAAATCAACAGCCCAAATGGTTAGTACACAGATCACATGGATTTGTCTCATTAGGTCTCCATCAAAGTGCTTCTGATTTCAGTAAATCGGATTAAAATAAAAGGAGACGGGTTGTTTGGGTTATCTCTCCCTAGCATCTGCCTAACTGCTTACTAGAGCTAATGGCCAATTGGTGCTGCTGGTGGTGGGGGGTAACTTTTGCTGTGCATTTCCGGAGGAATCAGGGAGATTCCTTCGCCCCCTGCACACAAATCAGTTAAAGAAACAAAACCAGGGGGCAAAGGAGGGGGGAGAAGTTCAGATCAACTGCCGGAAAAAAATGGTACAAAAGAAGGCCGGTCTTGTTGAATAAAATTATAATGTATGTGGAGCATTTATATGGCGCTTTAAAAAAAAAGTCATAGGGAACAGGGTAAAAGCCGGAATGGCCCAGGACAGCCCAGAACTGGCTAGTCTGTGTCTCTAAAGACAAGGCTTCAGGATAGCCTTATGTTACCTATTGCAGTTCAAACACCATAGGGTTGCCTGGTTCCCCGGCCACCGGTGGGGGTGGAAGGGTAGGATAACCAAATCCAGGTCAGGAAACTCCTGGAGTTTTGGGGTAGGACAACAGGGTATAGTGCCATAGAGTTCCCCCTCCAAAGCAGCCATTTTCTCCAGGAGAACCGATCTCTGTAGTCTGGAGATGAACTGTAATTCTGGGGTATGCCCAGGTCCCACCTATGAACCGCGGAAAGTACAGGAGCCCCTTCAAAACAAATGCATTTATTGTGGCAGAAGCCGTTGTGAGCCAGACACAACTTCAAAGCAAGGTTCATAGACCTAAACTTCTAATGAGGGACAATGACTTTCTGTAGAAGCGAGCCACTCCTGTCTCCTTGGAGCCCTGCCCTGAAGGTATCAAACATCTATATAATTCCAGTCCAGCAGCTCCTTGTACCCATGTCTGTTTTTATACTACTGAAGGTGATGCTTTATATATTGCTGGAAGTGAGCTCTGGCTAATGACAGCTCTTGCACGCTCATAAATGTGCCAATTTTTTAGCCCCCCTCCTCGACTCTGTCACACTTGGAATGTGTTTACATCCCCCGAATTGTCATAAAACTCAAACGCAGAGAAATCAACCAATCTGCTTGCATGTGTGAGCTCTCCTCCCAGGGACTGCTTTACCAAGGGAAGGAATTTTATCCAAGAGAAGCCTGGTCACTCAGCAGGTTTCTGTGTGTACTTTCACTCACGGCTCAAGTCCCTCTGGAGTCATCTGAAACCATGTGCTCTGCAAGTATTCATGCCTCTTTTCTGTTCTGCTTGTGGCATCTTTGTGCTTGCATAGAAGGCTTTCAAGAGGAGATGCTGGAAGAAAACATAGCTCAGTCCTGCTTCTGGGTTTCTTTGGCTCCCTTCCGTGAATTTATCTCCCAGGATTGAGGCCCTTGGCATGGCAAGGATGTTCCCTGGAGCTGGGAATGCTCCACAAGCGCATCCCAGATCAAATGCTGGAAAAGAGGCCATCCACACTGTGTAAGAATCCTGGTATAGAATTCTGCCATAAGGCAGGGAAGTTACTTTTAGGGGTGGGGTGTCAGGGAGCATTTTAATAACCTAGCACAAGCTTTCTCACCCAGGGTTTCCTGAAACTCTGGGGTCTCTTGAAAGCCCTGGAAGGGTTTCCCAAATGGGTGCAAGTTAATTCATCTTTATATATAACATTTGTTAAACGTTTATGACCACATATGGTCATGTCGACCTGCCCCCCCCATGGCCAATAATAGGCTTAGAGGGGGGAAAGGGGAGGGGCTCTGGGTGGGCGTGTCCACAGCTCTGCTTCCCAGCCATATTCTTCATGATCGTGCCACTTCTGGGGTTTTCTCAATAGTAAAAAGTTGAGAAAGGCTGACCTGGTAGCTCTCTTTGACCTCTTACCGGCTTGCCTTCTGTTTAGGTGAAATGGACAGAAGTCTTAAATGCTACACAGCTATAAACTTTCGTGTATATGCATACTGCATTCAGATATGCCTGCACATGAAAGCTTATGCCTTGACTAAAACTTTGCTGGTCTTAAAGATGCTTCTGGATTCAAATGTTCTATTCGGAAGAGCATTATTGATGAGTTTATAATATGAGGAAGGGGGGTAAGGGCAGAAGCAAATACTTGACAAGGATGTATGAAGGGCAGGCTGCATGTTGCCGGCTCAGGACTCTCTTTTGCGGCTCTCTCTGAAATTCTTTGAACGTGTCCCTCTAACACGCACCCCACACGGTGGCCTTTGACCTGAACCAGCTCCCTTTTTTGTTAGCTGCTCTTAATAGATGCAAAATAGAGAGCCAGTTTGGTGTAGTGGTTAGGAGTGCAGTCTTCTAATCTGGCATGCCAGGTTCGAATCTGCGCTCCCCTACATGCAACCAGCTGGGTGACCTTGGGATCTCCATGGCACTGATAGAGCTGTTCTGACCGAGCAGTGATATCAGGTCTCTCTCAGCCTCACCTCCCTCCCAGGGTGTCTGTTGTGGGGAGAGGAATGGGAAGGCGACTGGAAGCCGCTTTGAGCCTCCTTCGGGTAGGGGAAAGCGGCATATAAGAACCAACTCTTCTTCTTCTTCTTCTTCTTCTTCTTCTTCTTCTTCTTCTTCTTCTTCTTCTTCCTTCTTCTTCCTCCTCCTCCTTCTTCTTCTTCTTCTTCTTCTTCTTCTTCTTCTTCTTCTTCTTCTTCTTCTTCTTCTTCTTCTTCTTCATCAAAAAAGAGCTATCTATCCATTGCCTTACCCACCTGGAATTGTTCCAGAGTCACATTTCTGTTCTGTTTCTTTCCTTCCAGTTATCAAAGGATTTCAAGTGAATTTTGGTAAACAGCAACATGGGGGGGGATGGACCCCACCACTGGGCCGGCATGTGTTTGTATGTCCATGTGTGTGTCCATCAGGTTCACAGACCATCAATTTGGTGGAGGCCTGTGAAAGCTTAGGGCATAAGTGTTACTTGACATGGTAGCTGGATTCATGGGATTCCGTGGGGTTTACTCCCACGGACTCAGCCTCAGTTTTTAAGGTTCCAGAGGACCCCTTGATGTTGATGCTGCAAGAGACAACCTGCATCAAGCAGCCTTTGGGATTTAATTTAATCTTGTAGAGTGGGAAGATATGCACAATTACAAATAGGCCGTCAGACTCTTTCTCTGCTTCTAATGTGTGTTTCCAGCCACGACTGCATTGCTGTTTCTTCTTATGGCCTCTTTTTATTTATGGAGATGGTCAACATCTTCGTTCAAATGCACCATGACTAGCAGAATCTCTTATGAAGCAATTGTCCCCGATGGGGAAAAAGATGATAAACTTGCATGCTGGAGAAAATACTTCCCCTGATCTTTGGTAAACCACTTTTTGGGTGTAGGGACTGGTTTACTTGTCTGCTTATTTAAATATTTATATCCCACTTTTCCTTGTGGCTCAGGACGGCTTGCCAGCAGGATTGAATCAAGCCAAAAGAATAAAATTCCAGATACCCATTTCCCTCCCAAGGAGGCCTGATGGGGGTCCATCTCCAATCCCTCTCAGTCACCAGATTGCCACATTCTGAAGTGGTTACTATTCCCTGGTGACTCAGAAAGCTCTGGACTGAAGCTCAGAAAGGTGAGAGTTGGTGAACCAGATGCAGCTGATAGAAGATACTTAGGCCACGGGTGACCAACTTGTGGCTCTCCAGAATTCCAAACAGGGGTAGTCAACCTGTGATCCTCCAGATGTCCATGGACTACAATTCCCATGAGCCCCTGCCAGTGTTTTCTGGCAGGGGCTCATGGGAATTGTAGTCCATGGACATCTGGAGGACCACAGGTTGACTGCCCCTGGACTATAGGATCGGAGTAGCAGCAGCGAATACCAACAGCGCCCTCTTTCTCCCTCTAGTACAGTTTCTTTGGGGTTGGTTGTACTTAGTTATTGTTTTTACTGTCACATGTTTGTATTGTATTTTATTGTGTATGGGTTTTTTATTGGGGTTTCTTGACATTGTAACTTGCCTCAAGCCTTCGGGGAGAGGCAAGTAATACATTTAAATAACAACAACAACAACAACAACAACAACAACTACTACTACTACTACTACTACTACTACTACTACTACTACTACTACTACTACTACTACTACTACTACAATTCCCATGAGCCTCTGCCATGCCTGTTTTAGGGACTCATGGAAATTGTAGTCCATGGGCATCTGGAGAGCCACAGTTTGGCCACCCCTGCTTTAGGCTTTTATGCCAACTCAACTCACTTTTAAGACAGCAGGGATGGAAGCCTAAGAAGAAGGTGTAGAGCTGGGTTTGGGGTTTTTTTGTAACCCACTTTTTACAGCCCAATGGAGTCTCAAAGCAGCCTATAGCAGGCTTCCCTTCCTCTCCCCAGCAGTCGCCCTATGAGATCAGTGGAGCTGAGAGAGCTCTGGGAGAACTATACCTGGCCCAAGGTCACCTAGCTGGTTACCTTTGGAGCGGGAATCAAACCCAGGTCTCCAGATTAGAGGCGGCTGCTCTGAACCACTACACCGCACTGGCTCTCTGCACCCCTTAAGCCTGTAAGCTGCTCCAAAGAGGCAGGCAGTATCCACCCAAGTGGGTCAACCACTTCCGTTAATTAGGCCTCTATTGGCAACCAGGCCCGGGGGTGGGAATTACTGCTGTCCGACTCCGGAGTGAATAAAATACACGGGCATTGGCGAATGTGACTCTTCTGACTTTTAGCTGAGATAGCCATAAAGCGGAGGGAGAAAGGCCAAGGGAAGGGAGGGTGGGAGAGAATCTCCCCGGTGGAGAGGTAGTCTGCAGAGGTTGCTGGGGGTTCTACAACCAGGGCAGGCAGTCCCCGTCGTCTTGCCTCGCTCGCTCGTGGCCTTGGAAACCAGAGGACCGGCGCTTGTGATCCAGGCAGGCCGAGCGGTTTTAGACGGCCGCCAATGCCCTTGTACCCTGCGGGGTCTTTTACTTTGCCGGGCTGATTGCACAGCCGTCGGCTGCCGGCTCCTTGGGTAGGACTGAGAACGGTCGGATTGCCTTGTTTTGAATGGCGCCGGCCGCCTTGAGTCACAGTGAGGAAGGCGGACTATTAAATCCGACGCCTGTTTGCGATCCTCTGCCGGTAGCGTGAAAACGGCGCGGCTTCCCTCCAAAAGATCCGGGTCGGGCGGGAGCCTCGAATGAAACGCGGCCTTTTGGCCACCCGCGAACCCCGTTTCTCCCTGTCTCTTGTGAACGCCGTCTCGATGCCTTCGGGGACAGACTGTTCCTTCCTCCTGTCCTCTCCCCCGCCGGCGGGAGAAGAACAAGCGCGATCCCCCCCGTAGAGCGCAGGAAAGGATCCCGCGAGGCGCGCAGGCGGCTTTCACAGACTTGGCTGCTTTTCAGCGCTCCAGTCTCTATTCTGTTGCTCGGGGGCGGCCGTCGAGGGCGGCTTTTCCCAACGCTTTCCCTGCGGGGACACTGGCCGAGTTGGACCATCGCGCCGGCCTCCTTGCTTTTATGGAATCCCCAGTTACGGAGGGACGTAAAAGCGACGCTATATAACTCCCGTTCCCAACTTCAGGTCCAGGATCAACAAAAGGCGTGGAGCGCTGCCAAAACCGAGTTGGGCTTGGGAGGGGAGGGAAGGGAAGGGAGGGGAGGGGGAAAGAAGACCCGTCCTCTTGGCACCATCATCTTGATTTTATTTTATTTAACTTATGGTTCAGGCGAGCACCGGCCGGTTCATAATAACTGATCCGGCTAAGAAGCCCATTGAAGCCCTAGAACAGGGCTAGTCAACCTGTGATCCTCCAGATGTTCATGGACTACAATTCCCACGAGCCCCTGCCAGCGTTGGTTGGCAGGGGCTCGTGGGAATTGTAGTCCATGAACATTTGGAGGACCACAGGTTGACTACCCCTGCCCTAGGATCCTATAGAACCGATAGGATTTCCAAGCGCGTGATTTTAGCGCTGGATTCGTGGCGGGAGAGAGCCGCCGGCCGGCCCCCTTCGGGCGACCTTGGACCGAAGTCCTAATTGCTGCCCCGTTACGATACTGTTTATTTTAAACATATTTTTTAAGGGATCGGCTTTGGAAAGAATAATAGCATCCCCAATTCGATCCCTTCGGGTCCTTTTCTCCCATCTGAGAGCAAATCCCAGACAACGCAGAGGAATTTCCTTCTGAGTCAATGCGATGAAGCCCCGCGGCCTCCCGCCCTTCCTATGGAAACGAGTTTTATGTGTCTGCCTATATATCGCCTTCAGAGGGATCAGGCCCGTTTCTCGCCTCCTTTTAGATCCCCCACGGTGCTCCCAGGAGCTCAAGGCGGCGCCTGTGTTGGTTTCTCCTCCCAGTTTTTTTGTTCCTGTTCACAACAACCCCGCGAGGTAGGAAAATGGAAGAGGACTCCAGTGGCGCCTGCCTTTGAGATGAACTTGGTCCAAGGGCGAGGAGGACAATTCAAGGGGCCAGGCAGGCCATCTAGCCCAACCCCCCCGCTTAGCGCAAGATCAGCCTAAACAAGGCATCTAAGCCTTCGGTTTAGTCGAGTCTTGGGGAGGAGTCAGTAAAAATTATGCTATTAGTGGGCACGATCCAAGATTAAGCTGCTGGTGCCGCTCGCGTAAGTCCATTTGCTGGGCTGAAATCTGGGCAAAAGCGCCCCGAAGCGCCCGTTCCGTTTAACAAAACGTGGACACGGCAGATCGCCGGCGATTCTAAGCTCTGAATAAAACGCTTAACGTCGGCTGGGGGATGCCGAGAAACAAGAAAGCCCGTCATCTTTCAAATGTCAGATACTTTCTCAGTTAATTTTTGTTTGTTTGGGGGCGGGGGGGGGATACGCTTCTGGGTAAGGAACAGAAAAAAAATCCGACCAGCTTTTACGGTAAAAAGGAGGTAAGAGAAGAAAGAGAAAAGAATCATGGTAAAAAGGGGTTATTTCTGACTGTGGGATGCAGAAAAGTCTGGAGTTTTGAGTGGTTAGAAGAACCATGACAAAAGATTGATAATAATGTTGAAATGTAGCTTTCATATATATATATATATATATATATATATATATATATATATATATATATATTTTAAATGACCAAAGTATTAAAGAAGGGGTGGGGGAGAGGGACAGACAGAGAGAGAGAGAGAGAGGAGCATTTTCCTGATAAATTTTTCAGCTATTGAAATGGGTATCAGATAGAAGATCTTCCTAGGAATTTTTACTTATAAATCCTTCCTTCCTTCCTTCCTTCCTTCCTTCCTTCCTTCCTTCCTTCCTTCCTTCCTTCCTTCCTTCCTTCCTTCCTTCCTTCCTTCCTTCCCCTTTATGTGCTCTCATTTTTATAAATAAAGACTCACCTTTAAAATGAAATGGAACAAATATCTGTGATCTGGACCCAACCTTCCCCGCTCCCTCCGCTTTAATAAAGCAATAAACCTCGGATTGCAGCCGAAGGCACCGATCCGCGCATGCTTCCCCGTAAACACATTTGTCCACGTGGTTAAAATTTGCGTGCAACTTTATTTGCAAAAAGTTAACACAGTTAAAAGTTTGGGCTAATGTGGCTTGTGGGCGATATAGAACTCGACTTGACAGTTGAGGAAACCAACTCCTTAACAGCGATAGGTGCAAAAACCACATCTCCGGGAAGTGGGTCGCTCAGAGAAACCGCTGGGAGCCGAGAGCAATCCAAAATCTGGTAGCTTTTAGCATCAGGAGCCGTTTCCAAGGCTTGCCCTGGAATCCTAAAAATCATCGCTCCAATCTAAGGCTATTGAAGTCGATATTGAAGGAAGGGTGTCGCCCTTTCCAGGATTGCACAATAAATTCTGTTTTAAATAAAAATGGCTTTCCAACCGTGCTTCTGCCATCTTCTAACGCAGAGAGCCAAGAGGGAAGGCCAAGAGGGATATTTCCTTGGAAGAAAAGGGCATCTGATTTCCCTGGGATCTCAAAAAACAGAAAGGAGTTTAGGATGAAGTCTTCATCAGCATGATACGACCCAAATTAAGCATTTTGTAGGGCAGGGTTGAGGCTGGAAAACCTGCGCTTAACTCTCCCTTCGAAACGAACGGTGCTTGAAATTTGGGTGGACGCACACTGCCTGCTGCAGCGGCTCACTGAACCCAGAGGCCCCGATCCTACAGCTGGCAAGGATCGTGTGAATTGACAGCTCACGCTGTTAGGGCCTGGATGGCTTTTCTTTGACCCTGAAGAAAGCAAAGAGGACTTACTTGGAAGCGACGCGTCCCGTTAGTCTGTCCCAAGGAGGAGTCCTGTGGCTTTGCTCCCTATCTTTCTTCCCAGTCCGTCCGCCCACGGGAGCTTAAGCATATTTACTCGAAAGGAAGCCCTGCAGCGCGCTACGAGGCTTCTTCCCCAGTGACTTGGTGCAATCGGGGCGCTGGAAACTTTTCGCCCGGGTTGATCTGAACGTCTCTCCAAGAACGCAGAAGGGAGCCTATTTTTAACTCGATGGAGTTTCAGAATTTCCGCGTTCCTCGACCCTCGCCTTTTGGAAACACACCCTGGATGCTGAATTTAATATTTCAAATTAAAGTGCAGGATATGCCGTGTCTGGCCAATGAGGCAGAAATATCTGCCTATTAAGAACCCCTGGAATAATCAGGAGAAAGAGGCCTAATTTACCTCGACACCTCTCTCTCTCTCCCCCCCCCCTCCCCGTTGCCCGGAAACTTTCCAGTGGAGGCCGGGCAAACACCCAGCCCCAGAGGAAGCAGCCTCTTGAATCTGACGTGGGCTCCTTCCTGTCTGCTTGATCCCGCTGGAGGGACCAGCAGAAGACCCTCCGGGAGTGTCCCACGGCCCTGGGAGCTACCCAGAGCTTTCAACATCAGGAGCATTTTATTTGGTGGAAACGGGATGCTTTCTGGGCGTGTTCACACCCACGAAGTCACCCACGTCCGATCCGCTTTCAATGCCCTTTGCTGGGCGAAATGGCCAAATCCACTTGGGACTGGTTGGTGAAGTGGATTGAAGAAGCTGCATTGTTTAGCAGGTCTGGAAGTGCCCAGAATTCCAGCCCGAAATTATTATTATTATTATTATTATTATTATTATTATTATTATTATTATTATTATTATTATTATTATTATTTATTTATTTATTTATTTATTTATTTATTACTCGCCTCTCCCCAGAGGCTCGAGGCAAGTTACAATATTTAAAATCCCAGTAAAAACCCTATACAAAATAAAACAACAATACAATAAATTCCCTCCACAATTACAATAAGATGAGGCGGTAAAAACACAACTTCTACCTACCACCTACCCTGAGGACCAACCCACACCTGTGCCAGTTTGGTTCTGCGGCTCAGAAATTCACCAAAAGACGGCTGCCTACGTATGCACAGATGGGCTTTCGCTTTAACATCCTCTTCGACCGTCTTCATTGTTTCCCCTCCTGTAGAGCAGGGGTGGCCAAACTGTGGCTCTCCAGATGCCCATGGACTACATTTCCCATGAGCCCCCAGGGGATTTGTAGTCCATGGACATCTGGAGAGCCACAGTTTGGCCACCTCTGCTGTAGAGTGAGCTACACGTGGGATCTTCCATGGAGATAGATCAGGATGGGTAGCTGTGTTAGTCTGCCTGGAGTGGTAGAGAAGAGCAAGAATTCAGGAACACCTTAAAGACTAACAAAATTTGCAGCAGGGGGTGGGGGTGGGGGTGGGGTTGGGGGAGGCACCTTTGTGAATCACTGCTCACTTCTTCAGATATGTTGTTGTCCCTCCTGTCATTTGTTTCCCCATCCTTAAAACAGAGCAACGCAGGATCAGTTTGGATCCGATCCTGTCTCATCCCAAGGAATTGGTGCCTTGGTCCCCAAACACAAGGACCACCTCTCCATACATACTCCCTTCACCCTGCAGGGTACCCCCTTCTAAAAGCCAGAGCGTGAAGTATGGCCCCTTTCCACTTTGGCTTCAGTGGTGCACCCCAAAGTTTTCCAATTGATCACCAGCACCAATGAGGTGAGCAGCAAGCACAACAGCAGACATATGGACTGCCTGCTGGCATCTGGGGTCCAAAGCCTACCTAGCAGGCCAAAGAGCCTTGGTTGGCTGTAGTTTCCTTTGTCCATCCCTCCATTTATAACTTAATTCCTCCTTCCCTCCCTCCCTCCCTCCCTCCCTCCCTCCCTCCCTCCTTCCTTCCTTCCTTCCTTCCTTCCTTCCTTCCTTCCTTCCACTTGCTCTGGGGCCTTTCTTGGCCCTTTTCTCTCTGTGTCAATATATATCTCCCTATTGAGGTATTCACCCCATGCATCCGATGAAATAGGGTTTAGTCCACATAGACTACAACCACCAGGTATCACAGAAGAAGAACATGTCTTAAAGTCACCCCCTAATCGTGGGCCAATCTGGAGAATTTCAGCTGCTACTGTTTTCGTTTTTTTCCCAGGGGGGAAAAAGCAGGGCTAACATGGTTAATATTATCATGCCCACAGGCATTCAGTTTGGAAGCTTGATGCCTACCATCACTACTTGGACCTGATTAACAAAGGCAGCCCAGCATATTGTGGATCTTGCATTAGTAGGTTCTGTTGCATGGATGTTAATTGCTGTGCAGATTGGTCATGGCCTGTCTTCCAGTTGGAAGCTCTGGCTTGTGTCACATCAACTATTCAATCTTCTTCTGTAAAGCAAACAGGGTGGCTGGAACCGTGTATGTTTTATGGGGACTCTTTTGTGGGGCCAGGACATTTTCAAGGAGGGAGGGCTGAAGTTTTGGCAAAAGGAAAGGTTCCCATGAAAAGAGAACGCAGTGAAAATCGGAGACATTTTAGGATTTTTTTCAGGCTGTGAATGAAGTTAACAATGTCTGGGAGACATTTTTTTTTTCAAATTAAAAAAAGAATTAAGAAGTGGTCAGTGACCAAAGTTTTGTTGGAAGGAACATTTTCCAGAAAGACCTTATTAACTCAGTTATAACTGGAAGTTGATTTTTAAAGAAAAGCTCTGGACATTATAAAGGCATGAGATGTTTATAAAACAGCTTTTATGGCTTCCATTCATAGGTTTAAATATATTAAAAATTATATGTAGTTATTATTCCTGAGCACCGAAACACCAGTCTTCTTGTGTCAAATAACAAATTATAGACAGGTTTAAAATATTTTCTATGGGATGCCACTACATCAAGACAGACTCCTTTCTCCGCCCCCTCCTCTAAATGAACTATTATCCAAATATTCAATTCATTCATTCATTCATTCATTCATTCATTCATTCATTCATTCATTCATTCATTCATTCATAGCCCACCACTCCCAGGCAAGCTGGTTTGTGGCAGATTACACAGTTTAAAAAACCCACAATAAAACCCAAATAAAATAAGACTTTAACTCTCCCGGGTGGTGAAATTAACCCCTCCCTCCCTACACAACTTTCCAGTACCTTGTGTCTCAGGGGGCAGATGATAGCTGGGGAATAGGCAGATGCTCTAGCCCAGGGGTAGTCAACGTGTGGTCCTCCAGATGCTGGCAGGGGCTCATGGGAATTGTAGTCCATGAACATCTGGAGGACCACAGGTTGACTACCCCTGCTCTAGCCAATTGATGGTGGGGGGTAGATCTAATTGTCCTAACCTCACCTAAAGACCTGGCAAAAGAGTTCCACTATACAGGTCCTTTGGAATTGGGAAAGCTCCGGCAGAGCCCTCAGCTTTCCCGGGAGCTCATTCCACTAGATCAGGAAGGTACTTGGCTTTTAGGGATGGACAGCCTAAGAATGATGAAATCCACATTTTGCTAAAACCACAATTCCATGACATATACAGTGAGATTCTAATGACACGCTGTCAACCTGGAATTCATGTGTAAATTTGACATTATCCGATGGAGTCTCAACAGTGACCAGTAGAAGCAAGCCCGATAACATAAAGTAACTGTTCTTCCTCACAAGGTGACACCATTCAGATTCCTTTTTGTTAAGGCTTTAGCAAGTGAGAGAACTTCATGACAACCACCATTATAGGTCAAACTGGGGCACGTTCCAGCCATCCACCAAAAGGATGATGGTACAATGGATATTCCACACCTTTAGGGAAATCAATAGGATTTGCCCAATCAATAGGATTTGCCCTTCTGCTCAAACTGTCATTTGAATACACAATTGCAACTAGTAGCATTCTCCAACAATTCTCTGTTTATATATCTTTGCGGATTTTCAAATACATATATGGTAGGAATACCTCAAGGAAGGTAGGTTACTTGTCAGGCCCCTTCCAGAAGAAAACCGTTTCTCATCTTTTAAACCTTTTCAGGATGATATGCCCATATATGGTCATGTCAACCCCCCAAAAATGGCCAATGACGGGCCTGGAGTGGGTGGGAAGGGGAGGAGCCAGGGTGGGCGTGTCTGCAGCTCTGCTTCCCAACCATATTCTGCATGACCACTTCTGAGGTTTCTAGAAGCCTGAAGAATGTTTCAGAGGTTTCTCAATGCTAAAAAAGTTGAGAAAGTTGAGAAAGGCTGGCTTAGACCTTGTGAAAAAGCAGAGGACCAAATTTCCAGATTAGGGCTCTGTTTTGTGCTCTTCATCAGGCTGACCAGTAAAATGTGCCGTAGGGAGTCTAATTTGCCACATTATACAATTATGCAAGTTACACAAGTTATACATTATACAATTATGCAAGTTAGACTCCCCAGGTCATGTTTTATTGGAAGTGATTCCCTTTCTATCTATCTATCTATCTATCTATCTATCTATCTATCTATCTATCTATCTATCTATCTATCTGTCTGTCTGTCTGTCTGTCTGTCTGTCTGTCTGTCTGTCTGTCTGTCTGTCTGTCTGTCTGTCTGTCTGTCTGTCTGTCTGTCTGTCTGTCTGTCTATCTATCTATCTATCTATCTATCTATCTATCTATCTATCTATCCCCAGAGGCTCAGGGCGGTTTACATAAGAACAAGCAACAATACATAAAACAGTCTATAATCTCCATTTATGTTGTTGTTGTTGATGATGATGTTATT
The DNA here is from genome assembly GCF_049243985.1 of Paroedura picta. Classification (NCBI taxonomy): domain Eukaryota; kingdom Metazoa; phylum Chordata; class Lepidosauria; order Squamata; family Gekkonidae; genus Paroedura; species Paroedura picta. Next base: position 11,779,314 of record NC_135381.1, on the reverse strand, counting down.
GTTGTTACTCATTTATGTGCAAGCATTATCTTTTATATGCCCTGAAAGGTTCTGAATTTGAATTTGATTATGTGGAACAACTAACCACACAAAGTCCTTATCCGATGAAGAACGCAAAACAAAGCCTTCATCCGGAAACTCTGTCCCCTGCTTTTTTACATGGTCTAACCGGAAGAAAGGAAGAGTCTTTTCCATGTGCTATCTTGCACAAACTTCATTTTGTCTTTGAAGCATATCGCCAAGACGGGTTCTCGTTTTTGTTGCTCTCTGCGCTGTGTTCCCCAGAATGGCTTGCCGACTGACGAAGGCCATCCGTTGCACAGGTGCAAAAGCAGCACACGCGCACCAAACGTTGTGGATTGTAAAAGATGCACCACTTGACCACGAGCATCCCGGGGCGCTTACAATCCAAGCCATCCAGCCAATCGTGAGCAAGCCCCAAGAGAGGCTGCCTGGCCAGCTGCCGTGCTGAACGTGCTCATCAATCCACTCGAGCATGACTAGTTTAAAATTGAACTGCGAGCATATGGAGCACTTGACTTGAGAGAAAACAGGCATTGCGAGCCGGGGAGGTTTGATTTTTGCAGATGATTTACAAAGATTGCAATATCGGTATTCCGAACTACCTTCTGCCAGATAGCTTCCCAGAAGCATGTGCTACCTTCAATACTCCCCCCTGCAAAAAAAAAAAAAAAGCCCATTTGGTACTGAGATGACTGAATAAAGCTATTGGGAGATGCTTTTCAAGAACCTATCACATTAAAATCCTGCTTGTGTTCAGCTCTACTGTCTACAAAGAAAGTCTGTTCTGCAAAGAAGTTTAGAATTAAGACTTTGTGACCAGCGATACAGTGATCCTTTCAAATAAGGGCTCAGAAAAATCAAATATCTCCTATCCTCAGACCCCATGTCCTTTGGAACACCCCTATACTCCCCTACTGCAGATATGTTCACAGTTCTAAACAAACTGGGGAAGGAAGATCGCCTTAGCCCTTCCTCCGATATGTCCAACGGTAATATCCCCCTGGATATGCGGCAGTCGGGAGGTTGGGGGGGGGGAGGTTATGAACTTTTTTGTTCGACAACAACAAAGCCTTTAATAGCACATTAAAATAAATACAATATAAGGAAGAAAAGTGCAGAAGGATCCCTGCAATACAGAATAAACAAAGGCAGATATCATGCTTTAGAGTGGGACAAAATACACTCATGATCTCTCATGGTGAGCTATAAAAACTTTGCAACTGGTTCAATTATATCAGGGTTCCGGGATGTCAAAAGAAGCTGAGTCTTAAATTCCTCCAAAAGCAGCGAGTTAAGAAATTTAGCTCGGATCGCAAAATAAAACAGACAATGGGAAAACAACAACAACATGTGCAATTGATTCTAGGCAAAGCCTAGCTGCACATGGGATCTGTTGAAATCTCCCATAGAGCACAGCATAAGGTAGAGCATTAGTTCTGGCTAGCGCAAATGCTCTATGCTATTGTGGGATGGTTAGAGGATCGAAATATGCAGCTAGGGACTGACATATGCAGCACAGGGACTGAGGAACCTTTATTGTTGTTTTTGAATTGGTGGGGGTGGAAAGAGCTGCGAAGTCACAACCAAGCTCTCGAGGGAAGAGACGAACAAGAGGTGGCTTGCATTTGCCCGCCTCTGCGCAGCAACCTTGGTTGTCATTGGCGGTCCCCCATCCAAATGCTGGCCCAAGCTGGGCTTTCTTAGCTTCTGAGATCTGACAAAATTGGATTAGTCTGGGCCGTCTAGGGCTTATTTTGCTCATGTAGGGTAATGCACTTTCGACGTGCTTTTGCAGCTGGATTTCCCTGTGCAGAACAGGAAAATCTACTTTGAAAGTGCATTGAACGTGCATTAACCATTGTGTGCAGAATAGGCCCAGGAACCTTTGGAATTCCAGGGGACTTCTTCTCAGGAGATGGGCCCTAGACTGCAGCCTGCTGAATCTATGAATATCCTGCACCGGGTAGTGGGAAGGCACTCTTAACACTTCTCCCTGAAGTGGGGACCCGCTCTGGCTTGCAATCCCAGTCCCAGATACAATAACAAGCCCCCCCCCTTTCCCCTTATTTGACTGCTGAAATGAAAAGAGGATGGCGGGCGGGAGGGAGATTTGGTAGGAGCTGTGCTATCTGCACTCCACATGTTTTCTTTCCCCCCATATGTCTAATAAACATATATAAAAGAGATGAGATCCCTTTTTGTAAAAAAAGAAAAGAAAGAAAAGAAATGGGGAGGGGGGGAGGAGGAGGGAAGAGGCCACTTTATTACCTGCAAGGGGAGGCTAAGGTCTTGCCAGAGGAATGTAAAACACATTGTGGGTTTGTACGAAGGGACTAGTTTTGCCCCCCCCCCTCGCTTAGAAGTTTCTGGTATTGGCTTGCTTCTGCTCCAGACAAATCCCAAACCCCAGGCCATGTTCAGAGACCCTCTGTCATTTGTTCACCCCACCCCACCCCCCACTTGCTGCCATTTGCGAAGAGCACTTACCAGTTGCAAGGAAGGAGCTTGTGGTTACATTTGGTCTAGAACAGGGGCAAATGCTGGCAGGGGCTCATGGGAATTGTAGTCCATGGACAGCTGGAGGGCCATCTTTTGACTACCCCTGGTTTAGAACCTGGGCGACTCCAGCAGAATTTATTGGCATGAAGAGTAGCAATAATAGAGTCCTGAGAATGACTTCCATGTGTCGAACCGTCAATGGCTGACTGCAATCCAGTTTGGTGTAGTGGTTAGGAGTGAGGACTTCTAATCTGGCATGCCGGGTTCGATTCTGCGCTCCCCCACATGCAGCCAGCTGGGTGACCTTGGGCTTGCCATGGCGCTGATAAAACTGTTCTGACCGGGCAGTGATATCAGGGCTCTCTCAGCCTCACCCACCCCACAGGGTGTCTGTTGTGGGGAGAGGAATGGGAAGGCAACTGTAAGCCGCTTTGAACCTCCTTCGGGTAGGGAAAAGCGGCATATAAGAACCAACTTTTCTTCTTCTTTTTCAATCGGATACCAGGTTCATTCTGGATCAAAGCCAAAGACGTGGAGTAAGACAGAGGTCATGCTGATGTTGCCGTGGCTTGTGGTCCTCATGGTCAACACAGCTACAGGGCTGGATCCGGGGATTTGAAGGCCCAGCCGTGAAGGGGAGAAATTCAGTTTTGAAAGGAGAGTTACAGTGTCTCTAATCTTACTAGCACCATCTGCAATCTGTGAATGATAGTGCCAGGAGGGTGGTAGAGACTCCATTTCTGGTCTTTGGGCCCTGGAATTTCCCAGCTTGGTTCACTGTTTTCAGGGGCCATTGGTGCTAACATGAGAATGACCTGTCCTTAGCAGAGTATTCTCAGGGCTCTCTCTATAGGATTCTTGTCACATTCTTCAGGCTTTGAGAAACCCCAGAAGTGGCACGATCGTGCAGAATATGGTTGAGAAGCAGAGCTGTGGACACGCCCACCTGTGGCCCCTCCCCTTCCCACCCCCTCCAGGCCCATCATTGGCCATTTTGGGAGGGGTGGGTGGGCCGACATGAACATATATGGCCATATCACCCGATAAATGTTCAAAAGGTTTCAAACATATACAAGGAATTAATTCACTCCCACCCATTCAGGAAACCCCTCTAGGGCCATCAAGAAACCCTTGAAACCCTGGTTGAAAAAGCCTGCTTTAGAATATGCAGAACGATAATTTGGAGGGTCATGTGACCACTGAAAAACTACCAGATTTATTGTAGCATAAGCTTTATGGCCAAGGACCCACTTCATCTAGTGCAGGGGTAGTCAACCTGTGGTCCTCCAGATGTCCATGGACTACAATTCCCGTGAGCCCCTGCCAGCGTTTGCTGGCAGGGGCTCATGGGAACTGTAGTCCATGGACATCTGGAGGACCTCAGGTTGACTACCCCTGATCTAGTATTCACAAGCCTTGTCAGTGGGAAACCCAATAGCCTTTAGGGTGTCTGAGAATTTATTTTGGGTATAACAGAATAAAAACACACAGAGATGCTCTTCTGACAGCGGGGTGCCTCCGAATGCTTTACTCCACTGCATGGCGCTGAAACGAGAGGCTAAAATTAGCTTAGATTTGACGCACTTAGCTTAAATCCAACACACATCAATGGCTATCAGGCACGATGGCGAGCTGAAGCTTTCATGAAGCTGCACCCCTAGAATACCACCGACTAGAGCAGTAGTTCTCAACCTGGGGGTCAGGACCCCTTTGGGGTCACCACAACACGAGGAACTGTATTAAAGGGGTTGCGGCATCAGGAAGGTTGAGAACCCCTGGACTCGAGCAACAGCACAAGGGGCTTTGAACAGCAAGCCCAATTTGCAGACCTGGCATATGGACCTGGTAAGCTACTGTGGGAAGCTAGCCTAGAATGGACCTTCAGTCTGATCCCCCAGAGTTCTCCTTACGTTCTGACGTGTGTGCTGGGCAAGATCAGCCTACTCGGAAGTAAACTGGGTACCGTGGAATTTATTCCTGTGCGAAGGTACTGTCTCTCTGGCCACAATCCCCGGCGACTGTCAAATCCCATTGGCCTTTTAGAAGACTGCTCTGTTGCAAATGTGTTTTGGATGGCAACTGTTGACAGAAAGGGAGTTGTGGTTAAAGCGAAGCGTGTTCCCCTCTGCTCTCGCTGAGCAGAGATGGAGTTAAGTATGTGCCTTGAAGGCCTTTGCTCTGTCTAGAGATGTTAATAATCATTCACAGTTGCTCAGCACTCCGTTGCAAAAGGGAATAAAAACACTGATTAATCGAGATTTTCAAGAGAAGTCCCCCCCTTCCCTTCCCCCAACGCCATCCTTCAAGCTCTTTAGAAGTTCCGCCCCCCCCCCTCTCTCTCCCCACTGACTTCCTTTCAAGGAATTCTGAACACATGAATGGAGAGAGAAACAGAATGAATGGGACACTTCAAAGAACATAAAAACCATTACGAGGAAATCTGTTTATAGAGAGAATGAATGATTATGAGGGAAGATGCCAGCAGAAAGAGGGGAAGAATGGTTTGCTTGCTGCACAGTTACTTGGACTTGTGGTTCTCATCAATGGCTCTAGCAGTGTCTCTCCCCTCTCCCCGCCCCTGCGCTTTGTACATGCAGCATAAAACTTTTCCTATTCCAGTGGCATCTAATCAATGTTTTGCTTTGGCTGCAGCTATAAAAAAAATGGGGGGGGGGAACTAAGAAGGAATGTAACTACTTTTTATGTAGCTGCCTGTATGAAATCTCTCTATATATTTTAAAAATAAAATCAGTCCCCTCACCCCCGCCAGAAAGTGCTCCAAGCAACCCTGTTTACCATGGTGGGTCCCTGTTGAATGGCCCCTGGTTACTGTCCACATTTTTCTCCCTTAAGGAAAATCTGCCTAGTATGAATTCCTCTTGCAGTCTCTCTCAGGTTCTTCTGATGTGGGGTTTCTGAAGCTCTGCTCCCCAAGGCTATTCAAAGCCATCAGTTTGGACCTGAGCAGTTTTTAAAAACTCATTCATTCATTCATTCATTCATTCATTCATTCATTCATTCATTCATTCATTCATTCATTCATTCTTAAATTTCTAGACCACCCCTATCTGCACTGCCCTCTCAGGGGGCTTAACAACAATGTTAAAATAGAATAACAGTTTAAATCAATTAAAACCACCGTAATAGGTTAACAGTTAACCTACCAGACAGTTGGTGATCTCCAATGAGTTCTTTTGGTTGGAGCAAGCAGGGAGCTAATCGGGTTGCAGCGGGAGAGGCCTGTATTAGGTGTACATTTTGATTCATCCAACCTGGCCTCAACCATCAGCCCAACAGGGGCCTTGCCTGGGCCTATGGAACTTGTGGGGAGAGTAAAGAGAATGAAATTGTAGGCTGCTTTGAAACTTCTTCAGGTAGAGAAAAGCGGCATATAAGAACCAACTCTTCTTGTTATTATTATTTTGCTTTTGTAGCAGAAATATTCTTGTGCATCACCAACTTAAGCAGTCGTCCAGCATGTCAGGCCTGATGCTCCTCTGGGTCCACAAAAAACTCACTCGAATAAGCAGATCTTTGTTGTGGTACTCAAGGGCGTGTTTGACAACTGCAGAGAGGCCACCGAGAACCATTTTGTTACTTTATTCCCATTAACGATCAGGTAGTCGGAGAACTTGTGATGTGCGGTTCCACGATTTTAAACATCAAATACAGTGATGGGAACAGAGTACCTGTTATGCCTGTCGGCATTTGGCCACTGATGCAAATGAGGGTTTCTGCCAGCCAAGGAACTAACCCATCAAAGGAACCAGATCACTCTGCTTATGGCCAATCCGATTGTTCTGCTTAGGGCTAATCAGATTGCTCCACTAGGACCAATGAGACTGCTCTGCTTAGAGCCAACCAGAGGCAGCAGCTGGCTGCCTGAAATGTATAAAAGTGCATGAGTTTGCCTGTTTTTCTCTGTTCAGTAGTTGTCTGTTGCTTGAGTTACTAAATAAAAAGAGCTTGCAGTCTGTGATCACTAAACCGGCAGACTTAATATTACCAATATGTGTGTATCCTCCCACCCCTTATCTCTGAAAAGGAGGTAAATATACATTTTCCTTGGGAAATTACGTTGTGTCATAAACAGAATGCATGAGCTTCCCAAAGCACAAGCTTGTTCAAGGATGGTGCTTCATGTTAGGCTGGAGCACCACAGACTTCGTTTGAGATGGTCATACCAACAGCCGACCAGTCCCCTTGCTCCAAACCATGTTTATTTCCATTCAACGGTGCCTAGGCCTGGCGCACAACCCCCATCATGCAAAACCCCTTAATTAAAGCGTCCAGGAAGGCCTTTCAAAGCTTCTTTCGCTCCCTGGCCGAGCCCTGTTGGCATCTCTCGGTGAGAGCCCTCATGTTTCTCGAATCACAATGCATAATATATGGAGCGCTGCCAGCCATCCGATCATGAAAGCCCAAGGCCCTGGTGCAAACATAAACTCCTCAGGCTTCACTCTTGTGGTTTACTGTGAGGTCATCGGAGGCCACTCAAGGATGTTTATTCAAGGCGAATATATTCTTAGGAACCGTGAATAGCAAAGCCATAAATCCATCAGTACGGTGGGGCCCTAATGTATGAGATGAGAAGGGCCCGGGATGTCACCACAGCCCTGCAAGGCATTCCATGCCCCCCGAGGTGCCGTTTTCATTGCATGTAACTCACGCTTTTATTACAATGGTTTTCTTCTTGCAAAGTAGGAGATTTTTTAATGTCTTCCTCCTGAAGCATTTGCCCTGTCTACAGCACCCAACAAATGTAGCAACTGCTCCGATCTCTCTGTCCTGATCCTTAAAGGTGAGGATTGGGGCCACACAGAATCCTTTATGCTCCTGATTTGTAAAATGCCCTCCTCCTCTTTCAGCTCCTCCTCGTTGCTCATGTTGTTTGCATCTGTTGTCACCAGGCCTCAAATGCCTTATTTACCTGGCCCTTTGTAAAGGGCTAAACTGGCTGGCTCTTTGTTTGCAGTTTTGTATAAACCCAATTTGCTGCTGCTGCTTTTGAAATGTATTCATTTTACGGTGTTACTGGATGGTGATGAACGTACTGCTCTCGTGCTGCTTGTTGTGTATGGTCTGTTAGGTGTTATTGTGGGTTGTGATTTTTACGTGCTGTGTAAGACACTGCCCCAAACAAGGCTTAAGTGAGCAAATGTATGACGTGAACAGCTGTTATGCATACTGAAGGCTTTGCTTCCCTCCCCACTTTTAATTTCTTTGTAAATCGGGCTTTCTCAACCAGGGTTTTGTGAAACCCTGGGGTATCTTGATGGTCTTGGAAGGGTTAGAATCATGGGTCAAAATGTATTGGATGGTATGACTATATATGGTCATGTCGACCTGCCCCCCCCTCCCCAATGGCCAATGATTATCCTGGAATGAGTGGGAAAGGGGAGGGGCCCTAGGTGGGTGTGTCCAGAGCTCTGCTTCCCAACCATATTCTGCACAATTGTGCCACTTCTAGGGTTTCTTGAAGCCTGAAGAATGTTTCAGGGATATCTTAATGATAAAAAAGTTGAGAAAGGCTACTCTAAATTGTAAGATCCTCAGGGCAGGGACCTCTCTGGGCAGCCTTTCTCAACTTGGGTTGCAACGCAACAAAGTTGTATCTTAGAGGCCAGCAAGAATTTTGGGGTAGAAGCTTTTGAGAGTCATGAGAGCTTTGGTCTCAACTCCTTCTCCTTCCCCTTTTCACCAGTGTAAAAGCTGGTTGGATCATGTGTTAATACACTAAATAAAGCACATATATTAGAGCAGGAATTAGTCCCCGCAAACATTCAGCATCTGCCCACTTTAGTCCTTCAGCTCTTGAACATGGAAACTCAAATCTGCAATTTTGGAGGTGAAATTTTACCGCTGCGCTCCAAAGGCTTGGATTCGTTCGCCTCCCTCGATCGCTTTTGGCAGGCCTGAGATAATGAAATCTCACCGGCTCTCCGCTGACAAATACTATTAATTGCTTGTCAGTTACCACATGCAGTAAAATATTAAATTGGTAGCATGCCAGCCACGAACTACCGAATCTCGAAAATAAATATTACGGGATCTCTGTCCTTTGATGGATGGTTTGACCATTCTGGAAAATCTTCCAGCTAGCAGAGGATAATTCTGATAGGATTTTTTTTTTCTGTTTTAAGGGACAAATTAATTGCAGCTTCCATAGGGGGGAAATCACACACACTGAATGAGAATGCCTCGCTTACATGTTTGCTCTCATGGAGGCTGGCTAGCAGCATCATGTGCATTCTCTTAACAGCCTCCCAGCCTACTTGGCTGACCTTGTCGTTCTTGGTGATTTAAGTTTTGAAGAAGGCATGGGTGAGGATTGCACTGACATTTAAAGGCAGTCTGGGTAATTAATAGCTCTGGCAGCATCCATCTCTCTGGCCATATATCTGCACAACAGTATCTATTTTTTGACGCAGCTGACACGCCATTTCCTTTGGCAGCCCAAGGGCGGCTCATCTTTAAATTAAACTCGTCTCCAGCCCTCTCCAACCTGTGAGCCTCGCCGAGGCAGACACTGGTGGCTCATCTCTTCCGGAGACTGTGCAGGCGCGGAGAAGGAGGGTGATATATGGGCCGGCGACTGCCCCTCGCTGGAACCAAAGGGAACTCTTGAAGCCTTAACTAATGACATGGGAAGTCCCTTTGGTATCTAATCACCTTTAATGTTCAGATTTAGAAGACAACTTTAAGGGAAGAGAAAGAGATTAGCAGGTCAGGTCACAGGGCCAGGGGAAACAAACAATTGGGTCTTTCAAAAACCAGCTTGATATTTGGGTTCTAGTTTTTTTTTGGGGGGGGGGGCAGTAAATGCCACATTTAAAAAAAAATTAAAATCATGTCCAGACAAAAGTTCAGAGGCCACGTTCTCAGAACAATCTTGCAGAATGAGAGGAGTGGCCATTTTGGGGAAGCTTAGGGAGGGCATAACAGAGGCAGGTCATGTTCTCAGAGAGGTGACCAAGTTTAGGAGCTTGTGCTTCAGTAATGGCGTCTGTGAAATCAGAAGAAGGTTGAAAAGGATGACTGGCTCAAGGCCACCCAGTCAGTTTCATGGCAAGTAGGGATTTGGATCCAGGGCTGATTCTGCACTTATTCTCCCCCACCCTGTGGATCCTGCTGAATTCAGATCAATTTGAACCTGTGTCTTTCTCCTTTCTTCCCCCCCCCCCTCAATTGAAACAGAAAGCCTTCTGCACTTATTTGGGGAAGCTCAGAGCAGGGAGGGGAGCGGTGGTCACGAAGCTGAACTACTTTTCTTGAACTGGTGAGGGGAAGGGGGCTTGGGTAAAGTCCAGCCAGCATTAGTGCTTTACTTCTTCTCTTTTGACTCCCGAGCCAGCAGCAGCCTTTCAAAGAACGAGGCAAACCTCTGCTGAGAGAAGTGTGGGCTTCTGGAGCACAGTCACTTTAAAACAGGGAGGGAAGCCTAGCAACTGAGAACCAACAAATCTTTGAACTGACACTCTGGCCAATCAGGAAAGATTGCTTTGCTAAGTCAGTGTTGCAGACATGGAGCAGAAAGTTAATTTGCAAAAAGCAGAAATCTACACTTACATTGGTGGCAGTTTTTCAAATATTGAGGTTTATATCCACTCCCCGATATCACGGGGAAAAGGTAAGGTCACCCTGGATCAATCATGCATGTTGCAGAGAGAAAATATAAAGCGGTCAAAATCAAAATGGAAATTGAATTCAGTGTAGACGGGAGGGATTCATTCAGTCTGGGAGTGGATAAAAAGCCCTGTGCAGACTTGACCCAGGTGTCCTAATAAGACACTATAAGCTCTGTACCACTCATCATTAACGGAAACATGCAGAGCACTTTCCGTATGAGATGAGGAAATTGGAGCCAAGCATCTTTTGACTTTCCAGTTTGTTGTTTGCCAAATCCTCAGCTTTACTAGACAAGACCAGGGAGAGTATGTAAATTTAGCCTCTGCTAGTGAACTCTATGTAGTGGAACTGAACAAAGAACTGTATTTGATTAATCTTTGATTAATTTAAATGCACCTGCATATTACTGAATCTGCAATATAGGCTTCTTTTAGAATATTGAGGGGAAAGTGTGTTAACTTGGAATAACAAATGTTCCCACGGATCATTAGATGATGTCATTTATAATATTTACATTGGGCATTCTGGCTCTTACAATTTCTTTTCCTTTCCTTTATTAACGCAGCCAGGAACTCCCATTAAATTCCTCACCAGGTCTTTTCCCAGCCATCTTTCTACTCTGGACAATGCATTTGTTGCACAAGATCCACCAAAGCACACAGATATGGAGGAGAGATGTAACTTGAATGGGAACACAAACCCTAGAAGATAGCCAGCTATTTATTTGTTTTTTTTTTCAAACCATTTATTAACCCCCTTTCTCCCTTGCAGAACTCAAGGTTGGCTACACTACAGCAAGGATAAATACACATTACAAACAATTTGAAACAACGATGATAAAAACACATAAAGGATCACAAATTCGATTTTAGGTCTAGCGATAGATTAAAAAGTCTGCTACACAAGTGCTCAGCCTCTCTTTCCCCACGGACCTCGTTTTCAACTGTGTGCTCTTCTCTAGATCATTCCAGATGTTCTCCAGGCGGTCAGCACTTGTGGTGGCTATAGATGTAGGAAGGGACAAAATTAGCATGCCTAGAATACGGGATAAAAATAGACCGAATTTCAGAGATTAACAGGACGCTACATGGGGCCTCCCAAAAGATCCCTGATGCAAAGGAGGAGGAGAATTACCTAGTTGGGCTTGGCGCCCATTGTCATAAGAGCAGGCTAACATCCTGAAAGACCTTTATTGATGAGGTTCCCAGGTAAAAGGGACAATTAAGCGCTGGAAAGCAGCACCTGACAACCACATGGGCTTCTCAAGGCAAGAGATGGACAGAGGTGGTTCATTGCCTCCATCTGCATAGCAACCCTGGTTGCTTTTGGTGGTCTCCTGTCCAAGTGCTGACCTTGGCCAATGCTGCTTAGCTTCTAGAGTCTGATGCATGCAGGCTTAACAGGGCTATTCAGGCTCCTAGCTTTCCCTTACGAGGGCTCATTCAGCACCTGTAGGGTAATGCACTTTCAATGGACTTTTGCACTTGGATTTTCCTGTGTAGAACAGGAAAATCTACTTCTAAAGTGCATTGAAAGTACATTAACAAAAACGTGCAGAATGGGCCCTGATTCAATAAACACATTGGTTCGATGAGTAACGTTTGGCCAGTGTGTTGTAGTGGTTAGAGTGTCCGACTAGGAACCGGAAGACCCAGGTTTAAATCCCCGTTCTGTTATCGGAGCTTGCTGGAAGACCTTGAGCCAATCACATGCTTTCAGCCCAACCTACCTCACAGGGATGTTGTAAGGATAAAACAGAGGAGAGGAGGAGTGCAGTCAGCCACTCTAGGGTCTGACTGGGGAGCAAAGGGGTTGCAAATGAAGTAAATAAAATGCACTTGAAGTTCTAGTTTCCTGAGAAATTGAATCCTGCCCCAAGTCTAGGGATGCCAGTTCCCAGGTGGGGCCTGGGAATCCCCTGGTTCTACAGCTCATCTCCAGGTGACAGCGATCAATTCCCCTGGAGAAAATGGCTGCTTAGGAAGGGGGACTCCATAGCATTACACTCCAATGAGGTCCTTTCCCACCCCAAACCCTACCCACTCCTAGCTCCACCCCCAAAGTCTCCAGGTATTTTCTAACCCAGAGCTGGCAGCCCCACCCACATCTCCCGTTCTCTACATTTTAATACATAAAAGATCCATGTTTATAAAACTAAATGCCTAAAGGCAGTTGTTAGGGGGACATGCAGAAGTTGTTGAACATTAGGCCCTTGTTCTAAGGAACTTTAAAAAGGAAAGCTACATAATAAGCTGTGTACACTTGCATATATGTGCATAACCCCCAATTCCTTGATCTGAAGTTCTTAGTCAATCTCTCACTGATTTCTGTGAGCCACATACTATCAGATTATCTTTCCCCACCGGCTTTGGGTTCGTAACTAGTTTCTCTAGTTTCTCCCTTTGGGTTTCCAAGAGGCTGGACAATTCTTTAAAAGAAGCACTGGGTGTGTGTAGCTTTAATAAATTGATCCTACTAACAAAAATAAGGAGAAACCTTTCAATCACTGATCAAAGTTCTGCACAAGGGGAGTTCAAAGGTCCAAGCCGTGACCACATCTCTGATGAGACAATCTGTCTCTTTTCTTTTCCGCAGAGTGATCACCTTTGAGGAATTTGTGTCTAACCTCAGTCCCGCACTGCTTAATCCTCACAAACTGGTTTGGGTTATTTAAAGATGAATGGCAGGGAGGGCATTCGAATCCCGTTGTTTATCTTTTCCCAAAGTGTTTTATCACTATGACTCATTATGAAGACCTGAGTGAGCTACCAGGAATTCCTCTCCCTTCAGAGACCACCAGCCCCCTGTGGTCTTTGGATCCAGAGGGGATCAGCAAACTGTCTGAGGCAATGAAAGCTTGGAGGGATAAGCCAAGAAACTGAAGACACATGACAGGTTGAATTCCCAATTCACATTGATTGCCCTGGTGGAACGTCCTTGATTTCCACGAGCAGAGGCTCTCAGCTACAGGACTGCTATGGATGACTTTCTCCCAGGGCCAGCTTCTCTTCTGTAGCACATGAAATACATAAAAGATGCTGAACGAGACATCTCAGGCTTTCGGTCAAGGAAATAATTGATTTGTTTGTAGAGAGGGGACGATGAAGGGTGTACTCTTAATAATAGTATGTGAAATGCATGGCACATACAGCTATTCATAATCAAAGGAGTTGGACTGTAAATGTCTGGCTTACTTTTCTGTGCAGTTTCATTAACATCCCAGTAAGCCCCAAAAAGATGAAAAGAGAACTAATTGTCCATCCAATATTCTTTTTTAATACACAAGTTTGTCCATCAGTGAAATATGAGTGTGGAACCTGCAAGGACATGTGGAGGTTCCCTGCATTTCCCCCTCTATCACTTTCCCCATCCTATTTCCTCTTTCTGTCCTCCTGGCAGTCCCAATAACCTCTTTTGTTTCCCTGATTCCTCCTCTCCTTCCCACTCACCAGCGAACCTTTCTTTTATCTGACCCCAGAGTATTCAGCTTTATTGAATATTTATTGACTCCATTGATATGACACCTTCCTCCTCAAAGAGGACCCAAAGCAGCTTGCATTGTTCTCCTCTTTTGCTGTTCATCCTTACAACAACCCTGTGAAGTAGGTACATCAGAGAGGCTGGTACTTTTAAGACCAACAAAGTTTAATTTCTGGGTACAAGCAAGAACTGACTTAGCATTAGTAATGAGATAAGAAGCCAATATCTCTGTTAAGCCCAGGGGGTTCCATTGTCCTGAGTGTTGTAAGAATATGTAAATCAGCCGTCTCTCCTTCCAGAATTTCTGAAACGCCTTTGCAATAAAACAGTGACTTTGAGGTCCCCCACTGAGTTCCTTCGGAGGCTGAAATGTTCTACAGATGTCTCAGTTTCGTGATTCTTGATGTCAAATTTGTGTCCATTGAGAAAGCGAGAGAGAGAGAGTCAATTACATTGTTTAAAAGATTTAAAAAAATAAAACCTATCTCAGCTAACGCTGCTGGGGTGTTCATTAATCGAACACCCCCGCAGGACATCGAGTGCCAGACTCACGGTCTAATACATGCTCCTTGGCTTGTACCAGTTGAGACCGGCATGTTTTATGTCTTCCATTTCCTCCCTCCATGCCTCCTTCCAGAGCTGTTATCAGCAACCCTGCTAATGTTCGACTCCCAAGCGATGCGCTAATCAACCAATGTCTTTAATTACTTTGATGGGGGGGGGGAGGGAGCGGGGCTGGAAGCGCCGCCAGTCCCTCCTTTGAGTTGACGGAATCGGTCTGCTCGCTTTCAACCTGACCAAGCGCGGCGTTGTGTAGTCAGAATACTGCCACCTCCTGGATACGACGTAGAACTACACAATATTTCCTACGAAAGAGTAGCAGCACCTTTTAAGCCCAACTGACGGAAGAAGAGGGCCCGCACACGAAAGCTTGCATGCAGAATTAAACTGTCTCGGGCTTAAAGGTGCCACTGGGCTCAACCTTCGTTCTATTGGTTTATCGTATGGCATCTGTGCAGTATAGCTAAGAGAGCCTAAGAATGGTTGGTGGCCAGGCAACAGGTGTTTTGCCATTGGCTGCCCCTGTCTCGTGACCCTGGTATTCCTTGGAGGTGGCCTTCCAAGTCCTAGCCAGGGCCGACCCTGCTTAGCCTCCGATCGAGGCTGCCTGGGCGATCTGGGTCAGGATAATATTACTTTAGGGGTGGCCAAACTGTGGCTCTCCAGATGTCCATGGACTATAGTTCCCATGAGACCCTGCCAGTATGGTACTTGCAAGGGCTCTTGGGAATTGTAGTCCACAGATATCTGGAGAGCCGCGGTTTGGCTGTGCCTGCAACAAGGCTACCTACCTGAGTCTATTGACATAAGAGCCTGTGAGTGAATCAGAAGATTGAAAAATGAGACAGTGTAATATTTACTAAAATGCAAGACTCCTGGTTCCCTCCAGGCGTGCCATTCCATGCCTTTTTGTTGTGGAAATACAAAGGGAAAGGCATAATATACAGGATTTGTATAAAATTATGATGATATTCAATTGCCAGGGTTTTTAAAAAAGAACCTGAAAATGAGGGAAATGAGTATGGGGGAAAGGCCAGAGGGCTGGAAAACAACAGGATAGGAAATATCTGTTTGTGAGCTCCTGTGTTTTTGAAAAGGATAATTCCGGTTACAAACACAGGAGGAAGGGGGCCAAATACTATTTATCCAGCAACCTTTTCCAGTCCTTCAAAGTAGCTGCTGGGACTGAGAATTATTTGTTAAGATACAAATCCTGGATCTTTTGGATCTCATCCAGTTTGAGCCCTAAAATGGCTTCAATATCAAAGATGAAAAAGTCCCCAAATCCTAGAAACAGGAAGTCCAGATCCCTTGACACGTTCTCTAGGCTTGATACGATCTCTAGTTGCCAAGAGAATTTCACCTGTAACTCATTCTGTAAAATCATAATCCATATAGGAACGAATATGTATATTTCATTTGACTTTGTTTTATAAAAAACATTAAAATGGTACAAAAACAAAGTAAACTGCATTATGATATCAAAGACGGGAATTGCAGATGGTGGTTAAGAATCTAAGCAATGGACCAAGGAGCCTCCAAGTTCAAATCCTGCTTCTGTCTTGAAGTGACTGGCAAGGAGGAACCTGTCTGCTGTTAGCATAGCAGAGCTATTTCATTGATATGCAGACACTGTTTTAGCTTAGAAAAGAAAGTTTTATTTACGGAAAGACATTCCGGATAGAAAGAGGAAATACAGGATATTAGAGTCTGAACGTATAGCAATATTAAGCTGAAACTTTCTATGGTAAGGAGCTAAACAATGCCTGCTAATTGTTGCAGCTCAGACTGATCTCAAAGGGAGAGCTGGCGGAGGCCATGTATGCTGACAGCCCTTTGCAGCTGAACAGCCCCTCCCCTAAGGACATATGTACTGAAAGTTACTGGGAGCCATTTGGGGAGTCCGTTTTGGCTGCAGAGCAAAATGAACACCTGCCAATGAAATACGGAGAGACGTGGTGGCAGCACACAAACAGAGGGGAGCATGCTGTTTTTCCGCACCAGGGGATGTCAGCAAGTTTTTTGTTCTATTTGCAGAGGAAACATGCTCCAACACAAGTGTATCATGTGAGAAAGAACAGTTGGTTTTATACCTTGCTTTTCACTGCCCGAAGGAGTCTCAAAGAGGCTTACAATCGCCATCCTATCCTCTCCCCACAACAGACACCCTGTGAGGCTGAGAGAGCTCTGGAAGAACTGCTCTGTGATAACAGCTCTATCAGGACTGTGATGAGCCCAAGGTCACCCAGCTGGCTGGAAATGGAGGAATGGGGAATCAAACTTGGCTTGCCAGATGAGGCTGATGCTCTTAGCACGATACCACGGTGGGTTAGGGGTAGGTGAATCAAATTTCAGTGTCTGGGAATAGGGTTTCAGTGTACTAGAGTGACCCTCCCAGATTAGTGAAACCAGCACTAATAGTTCACAACTTGAGCAAAATAATATCATACCAGTTCTTTAATGGGTCCTTAAAGTGTTCTGCGGGGCTTACAAGGCAGAGCTGTTCTCCAGGGCTGGTTGAGGGATGAGGACCACTGTTAACACCTGCAGGCCTCCCTGCCTGAATCCACCCACCGACACCCACATCGCCCTTCCCCATCCTGTAGAAACAGATGCCTCGGATGGAACAGGCAACTGTGATGTCATTTTATATTTTATGCTCTTTATACTATTTGCATAAACCTCTTGTGGCGCAGAGTGGTAAGGCAGCCATGCAGTCTGAAAACTCTGACCATGAGGCTGGGAGTTCGATCCCAGCAGCCGGCTCAAGGTTGACTCAGCATTCCATCCTTCCGAGGTCGGTCAAATGAGTACCCAGCTTGCTGGGGGGTAAACGGTAATGACCGGGGAAGGTACTGACAAACCAGTACTATTTACTATTTGCATGGGTGTATTTAAAACTTTTGCAAGCCACCCTGAGCTGTAGGGAAGGTTGGCAGATAAATGAATTTGATAATAATGAGGAGGAGGAACATGTTTATAAAGTATTCAGTTCAAAGAATCCTTACAGAATACAAACAGTTAACAAATGGTAACAGAAATTCCTTTGCCGGGAAAAGGAATACATGTGTGATGTCTTAGTGCCCTCTGGTGGCGGAACTTTAGTATTTCCCCACGAGAAACTGAAAACAGAGCTGCTGCAATTCCTGCAACAACCACACGGCGATTTCAAACAGGAAATTTTTTGCCCTCTCCAATGCAAATGGCGAAAATACACATATCAAGAAAGTGTCATTTATCTTAGATTTAATCTTTATTCTTATTTGTAGCCAAAAAATTAATTCCGCCCTGAGTTATCACCTGCTCTATGCTCATCATATTTTGAGATCCTAGGATCCTATCTAATACGTGATGGTGAAAATATAATTAAAATATAATTAAGGGCCACATTCACTGATGAAGATAAGGATACCCGGGGAAAGTTTACCTGGGAACCCGTTTTGATTGTGTGTAATTATTTTGGATGATATTTACTATCATTTGGATAACTATAAGAAGAAATTAAAGAATTCTTCATTGGATTTTGAATAGACTGGATAATTCCTATTTTTTCATGAGATTGTGATATCACAAGGAATTGACGGTTCGATAGGAGGACTGATTGGAGTTCAGTCTGAGGCTGTACTTCGATGTACCCTCCGTGGTTTTATATTCATTTCCCGAGAAACAATTTTTTTTCTTGCCGGGGTCATGTGTTTTCTTTGAATGTGGACTGCAGGTAATTGCCTTGTACTCTAGAGGCCTTGAAAACGAGCTAACAATGGTGACTTAATGGAAATTTCCTTTTGGGTCAAGTGGTAAGAGCGACTGGCTGACCGTCTTTAGAGTCAGCTGTCCTAAGTTCAAGCCACGGCATGAGATTCAGTCATTTAATGGATTCCCTTTGCCAGCTAGATGGGCGCAGGGGATCCATGCATGTTCCCACGCTCTCCACCAACAGCAGTTGAGGCTTCAGTGCAAAGTATAGTGAATCTTTGAACCATATGTCTGTAAACCATACCATTAGTATGCAGGGTTGACCCTTTTAGATGTTCTGTTTTCCTGTTTTCCCAGCCATGTGAAGAACGGATCTGTAGCTCTAAATTGGTTTGGTCTTTTTTATGCTAGCTTCAGTGGTTCTGGGAGCAAGCTCTTTCATGGAATTGAATCAGAGAGCAGGAGGGGGCCATACAGGCCATGTAATCCAACCCCCTGCTCAATGCAGGATCAGCCTCAATCATCCAGGATAAGTATCTGTCCAGCTGCTGCTTATAGAATCATAGAATCATAGAGTTGGAAGGAGCCAGACGGACCATGTAGTCCAACCCCCTGCTCAATGAGGATCAGCCTAAAGCATCCAGGATAACTGCTTCTAGAATCAAAGAATCATAGAATTGGAAGGGGGCAGACAGGCCATCTAGCCCCACCCCCTGCTCAACACAGGATCAGCCTAAAGCATCCAGGACAAGTATCTGTCCAGCCACTGCTTGGAGACCACCAGTGAGAGGGAGTTCACCACCTCCAGCAGCAAGAATCCTGCAAAGATACAGTTTGGAGACCACTAAAAAAACCCCACAATAATTAAAAATCTATTTTAAAAAAATTTAAAAAATTAAAAATTAAATTAAGATTTAAAATTTGACTGAATAAAAAAACCCAACAACAACCAGACAGTATAAAATCTATATAAAATGGAAGAACTTCTATAACCTTTACTAGTGCTGCATATCTTAATGGTGGCAGCACAAAATTTAGCAATACCGATGATATTCTTTAGTTTCAGTAACTTTAAATAAGTATATCTTGTATAATTCAGCTAGAAGCCCTTCTTTGCTTTTCTTGGACCGTTTCTGCACTGGGAACTTCACTGCCCCCAGCTCCTGTGCAGGAGCACAAATCAGGGATGGATGAGGTGCACCGGGTCAAATGCTCCCCCGTGTGGGTGCAGGAAGAGGTGGGGCAACCTGCCACGACTAAAACTCCAGCCTGCAGCCCGGCACGAAACCTCCAGTGTGTAAATGGTATTGGTGTGGTCATTCAGTGCTCATTTTTCTTCTTCACCTGCTAGCTTAACTTTCAGGAAACAGGCTTCTTCCGTCTAATTTTCTTGGTAAATAAAGACTATCATCATCACTTCTAGGGTTTATTATTATTGTTATTATCTAACAAGAATAATTAGAATTGCCCTTCTTAGAAAAAGCATTTCGATCCTTAAAAATAAACATCCAGCCAGAATTCAAGCACACAGAAATGCATGTCATGTGCTTTCTCTTCCTGTTCTGGGGCATCAGAGATGATGCATACCAGTAGGCTGGCCACAGTGATCCTTGTTCAAATGCTATAAAATTATTTCAAAGCATTTACGGACAGACTTTGGTGTAGTTACTGGATGCCAACATACCAAAAGACTTAATTAAAAAAAAAACTCTTGTTTTAATATGACAGCTTTAAAAAAAATGGCGCAAGCTTCTTTTCCCGTAAAAGTTTCCCCCCCAGTAAACAGCTTGGAGGCCTTTCCCCACCGCTGTTCATTTTAAAGAATGCAGTGCTGTAAAATCTGGGTTCAGAGCTCCACTTGACTTGTGCAGCTCAAGACTTACATTGACATTAGTGATGCTGCAAGACAGGGGTAGTCAAACTGCGGCCCTCCAGATGTCCATGGACTACAATTCCCATGAGCCCCTGCCAGCATCCAAGGAGGCCTCTGAGTTTGAGGCCTGGAGACTTTGGCTTGTAGTTCTGGCTTCTCTCCCCAAGAGAGAGCATGTGAAGATCTGTTCTGCCCAGGTGGGATGGATTCATGGGCTCAGGGGAAGAACCCAGCAGCTGCATGCAGAAGGGCCAACCCCAGTCCATCTTGGAATGTCCATCTTATGGAGCCCCTCCAAGCAAGATCAGGTCATCTATCCTCGGGCTGTGCTTCCTTCCCTTGCGGAGACCCATCCAGGGTAAGGAAAGAAATTTCTGCAGCAGCTTCTTCCTCTGGCCATCGCCATGGAGATCTGCTGGACCTGTTGTGTGGTCAGGATTGGCCTGCAGGCTCCAAGGAGCAGAGGAGGAGCCATTTTGGCTGTGGGGTCCCAGTTCACGAAGGGCGATCTGCTCCTTGACGGTTGCCTAGCTGTCGTATTTTCATGTCGTATTCTTGCAAAGAGCTCCGGGTGGCAGACTCACTTTTCCATTTCTTTGCCATGCCCTCGCCAACAGCAACCCCACGAGTAGGGCTGCCAACCTCCAGGGGAGGCCTGGAGATCTCCTGGAATCAGAACTGATTCCCAGACAAGACAGGCCCATTCCCCTGGAGAGCAGGGATTCTCCTCCCCAAACCCCATCCTCACAAAAATCTCCAGGGATTTCCAAACCAAGAGCCAGCAACCCTACCTGTGAGGCAGGTTAGCCCAATAGGTCATCCAGCTTTAAGATTAGCCAGTGAGTTCTCTGGCTGGGCCAGGCTTTGAACCTTGACCTTCTCTGCCTGATGTTCTTACCACAAAAGCATGCTTTCCTTATTTCCTGCTTTAGAAACAAAACAATCCTAGAAATAAACTGAGCATCAGTGCAGGAATATCAAATCCAGCTGAATATGCATATGCCTATAAGGTCGGAACCAATTGGGAGAATGGGCCCTGTTGGAGCATGCAATATCATAGAATCATAGAGTTGGAAGGGGCCATACAGGCCATCTAGTCCAACCCCCTGCTCAACATTGTCCAATGTACAAAGTTAAGAAGAGGAAGAAGACCCTGAAGGAGGCATCAAGAAGACTGTTAGATAGAGAGTTCAGGACCTTTCTGTCTTTAATATGTGCCTTTTGTCTGTCCCTAGATTGCTACTCTCAGGGCAATTTCCTCTTTCTTCATGGAACTTCTCAGACCACTCTCTCTTGAACTCGCTAGATGAAGGCACCATCTATCTATCTCTCCTCTATCTCTCCAGAATGTCCTTCCGTAAATAACCCTTTGTTCTTTAACCTAAAACAGCGCCTGCATATCAATGAAATTACTCTGCTATGCTAACAGGCCCTCCATCTGCAAGTCAAGCCGCCAAAAAAAAATGCCTGGGCTGTCTACAGTGTGGGAAAAGCTGTGAGATCCACCTGTTGGCTGCGTTCTGTCTCAACACCTTCCTGCCCGTTCGGTGAAGTCTCGCGCTCACGCTAAATTATTAGGTGGAGCCCAAATGCATCTCGGAGCGATAAGGATCTCTTTGCGCATAGGCCCAAGTCTTTATTGGGCCTGTTTTACGAGAGGCAACATGCTTATTTGGTGGGATGATCTCAGCTTCTTTTCACAAGGTAACGTTGTGCAGAGGCTGCTCGGGTGAGAGTGGCGTTTACGAGTAAGGCAGAGCGAATTTTCCAGGCTGGTTCGTGCTGATGCTAATCTGGGCCAAATCGCTATATTAGCCTCTCGCTGCAAAAATAACAGCGGGTTCAGGGGCGCCTGAAAGACTGGCGAATCCTAAGCAAACGCCTTGTGCTTGGCTGAACGCTGAGGACGCTTTTGCGAGCGTAACCTGCCAAACGTTTGAGAAGGCTCGATGGGCGTTCGCTACGGTCGGACAGGGTGCTCGCGATCCGTGTGCATGGAGACGCTTTAGGATGCTTTGGGCTGATCCTGTGTTGAGCAGGGGGTTGGACTAGATGGCCCGTATGGCCCCTTCCAACTCTATGATTCTATGAGATGTCAAGGAATCTACACCTCCTGGCCATTTCCTGGGGAATGAATCGCTATAAGAGGCCTTGGTTGGGGGGACCTTTACTTTCCCTGGCATGATGTCTTCCCAGGCTGATGAATACATGGAATGGCCTGATCCTGAATCTGACCCTTGGCCCATCAGGGTCAGTACTCTCTACTCTGAATGGCTCTCCAGATGCCTTAGGCAGAACTCTTTCATATGACTTGCTATTGGATCCTTGAAATTGGAGATACCGGGGACTGAACCTGGGACCTTGTGCATGCCAAGCAGATGCTCTGCCACTGAGCCACAGCCCCTCCCCAATGGGAGTTGTTATTTTCGTGGCCTAGTGGATTTAATCAATACATTTGCAGTGCACTCAAGGGTAGCTGGTGTACCACTGCCTAGGGCAGCCTTTTTTCAACCTTTTGACTTAGGAGGAGCCCCTGAAATAAATTTTGATTGATGCCAGCTGGCCACGCCTCCCCACCACATCCCCTGGAAGTGACATGACACCAAAAGTGACATCATCACCGGCCCCCTTCATCTTCCTTTCACTCCCTCCCCCCGCCTTTACGACTAATATGGCGGCTCTGCCTCATGTAGGCCGGAAAGAAGAGTAGGAGCTGAGAAGACAGCCCAGACCCCTCATACCCCACCACAACCGATCCCCCCCCTTGATATTTATACCCACGGCCTACCCATCGAACCCTCCGGGTGAAGGCAGCCAGTTCCCTAGCTTGAGGCCAAGTCTTGGCCTTTCGACAGAGCCCTCTCAGGGCTTTGAACTTTAAAACATTAAAATACATTGGCTAGGAAGGCAGGATCACTAAGGGAATGCCACACCCAACAAAAAAGCCTTCGTCCACTGGCAGAAGACAGCAACAGAAGGGGACCAATCAACAGTTCCAGAACTTTGGTGCCATGACCAAGAAGGCCTTCTCCTGGATCGTCAGCTGCCTCAGAAGGAAAGGGGCACCCAAAGCAGGGCCTCTGAAGAGAATGGTTGGACAGATTCATAAGGGAGTAGGGGGTCCTTCAGTTATGTTGGTTTCAAATCATATAGGGCTTTGAAGGCCAAGACCTTGAATTGTCAACACTGGAAAAAAAAAAATTCCAGGCACAATTCAAGATGCTAAACCAGGGCCAAACTGTGGCTCTCTGGATATCCATGGACTACAACTCCCATGAGCCACTGCCAGCATGTGTCCCCTTCTGTTGTTGTCTTCTGCCAGAGGAAGAATGCTTGTTTTGTTTTGTTTGGCATTCCCTTAGTGATCCCATCTTTCTACGTGTGCAGTTTAAAAAAATGTTTGTATGTATTTAATTTGTTCTAATGCCTTTGAGATGGGAGTTGATTTAAAGGGTTTTTAAATACTTGCTTTGTTTTATATTGGGGTTTGTATTCCACCCTGTCTTAGTGAAAATATGATTCTATCGCCTATGTTTTCAGGTGTTAGATGCCTTGGTGATCCTAGTACGGCGGGATACAAATTTTGTAAATAAATAAATTCTTCAGAAAATAAATAAGTGAATTCTTCAGAAACACTTAAAGAAATGAGGCCGTGTTGACAGAAATACCACCTGAATGCCTTGGAGACTAAAGAAAGCTTTTGAAATAAATTTATTTTATTCAGGACACATAATGGGAGTTATTGCAATACATTAATGATCTAATAAAATGAAAGAACATTCTTTTGCCATAGGGTGCCAAAATCTCTCGTAATAACAATCATAGGGATCACTTGAGATCAAATCCTCTTTCAGTCACAAACTTGATTCTGGGCCAGCTACTCTGTCTCAGCCTAAGCTACCTCACAGGGCTGTTGTGCATTGTTCTGCCCTCCTCCTTTTATTCTCATTCTGCCCATAT
This sequence comes from Paroedura picta, assembly GCF_049243985.1. Classification (NCBI taxonomy): domain Eukaryota; kingdom Metazoa; phylum Chordata; class Lepidosauria; order Squamata; family Gekkonidae; genus Paroedura; species Paroedura picta. Next base: position 11,755,592 of record NC_135381.1, on the reverse strand, counting down.
ATCCTGGGGGATAGAAAGGAGCAAAAAAAGAATCACAGATCTGAGCCCCACTTTTCTCATTATTATTATTATTGAATTTATTGCCCACTACTCTCAGCAAAGCCAGCTCGTGGTGGGTTACAAGACAAAATAAGTAAAATACAAATCCCCTTTAAAAAAACCCTAAAACAGAACAGTTAATATAGAGCCCCTTGTGGCGCAGAGTGGTAAGGCAGCAGACATGCAGTCTCCTCTTGGCCCCAGCCTCAACCATAGACCTGGTGGAAGATTAAAATTAATTTTAGAATTTAAATAAGGTCTTAAACTTATAAGGGCCAGCTGGCAAGCCAAGAAACAAACTCTGTCTTGGAGGAAAAAAACTGTTTGGTCCCTTTTTAAGTAGTAGAACTCTTTGCAAGAAGGAGCTCAATTTCCAGCCATGGTAGAGGAAGCCAAGAAAACAAGCCGGCTGTCCATTCAAAAGTGGCCACCAGATGGCAGTACTATTGCCTAAGTTAAGTAGTTTTTCTCTCCAGTACCTCTGGCGTAATTATGCTACTGCAGTACCTTTCTCCTCCACCTTGCAGGGCTGGCAGCAGCTTCATTGTGAATACATGAGATTAAGATCAGATCAGAAGTGGGGGAAAGGGGTTAAACTCCTTCCCCATTGATGTGTCTTAGATCAAATTTGCAGCCTTCTGCAAGAAGTATGGCTTACCATCCACCAGAAATCCATAGGAGCACAAATCAGAGATCATGGAGACTGAGGACACAAAGATTCTTTGGGGCTTCCATCTGAAAACACCTGGAGCATAACATCCTTGATATCACAGTTGTAGGATGAAATGACAAACCGGTTTTGGAGCCTTGATGATGCAATCCCAGGAGGCAGCAGAATAAAAAAGAAAGAACAGGAGAAGTCCACAAAATGCCAAGACCAACAAATAGAGAATGCAGAATGCCCCCCTTCAATATCCTTTAATAAAGCTTTGTCAAGTGGTCAGGTTTTAGCTTGTTTGATGGAACATAGGAAATGGTGTGACAGGGTTGCAACATTAGTCAATCACATCAACCCCACACCAGCATTAGCTTCTCCTGTTAAGAAATATTAGAAAACAACAACACTATAAAAAGGCTTTGTGAATGGTACTGTTTCTTTGTTTCATCTCAGTTCTTCTTGCCTTATATCCAATACTGCAATTCCTCCCCCCCCCCACACACACACAGAATTATTTTATTGTTTTCACTTTGCTTTTAATTTTATTATTTTTATTCTGATGTTAAGCTGCCTGGGAGTCTTGCTCGATGGGGAAGTGAGATCTGGTTGATCGATGTGCTCAACATGATCAGTGTACATGGCACATTTACAGAGTTAAGATATACTAGGCAACATACGAGGGCAAAAAGAATCTCTGCCCCCAAGGAGCTCACAAACCCAACCAGCCTTGACTTTTGCAACTGCTATGAGATGCTCTGCTCAGAGTTGGCCTGAAGCATTTTGTTGCCACAGATGGGAAACTGAACTGAGACTGCCTCCACTTGGGTCAAAATCCACTGAGAAGGCTGAAGTTTTTAAGCAGAGGCTAGATACCCATCTGACAGAAATGCCGATTCTGTTAACTTAGGCAGATTTATTTTGCATGGCTTACTTCTGAGTAAAGATGCACAGGTTTGCACCTTTTTTTTTTTTTTTTGCTTGCAGAATCTTCCTTATCCGACCCCCCCCCCCCCTTCCTTGGCCCATTCCGCACATGTTGAAAAATGAACTGTCAATGCACTTCAGAAGTAGATTTTCCTGCAAAAGCACATTGGAAGTGCATTATCTAGCGTATGCAGAATGGGTCAGTGTGTATCTTCTTGAGGAAGCAGGGGCTGTCTTTTAAAAACTTCAAGGCAGACTCTTTGGAAAGCAAGCAGATTGTGCGTAGGATTGTGTGTGTGTGGCTGGGTGATTATCTCAAAGGATGACCAGCAGGTTGTTTGCAGTGTCAAGCCGCTGGCTTGAAAAAGGGAGAGGCCAGTCAAGGCTTTCCTGTTCAGATGATTAATTTCAACTCTCTCCTCTGTGATCCATGGGCGGGGGGGTCCCCAATTTGTTTCCCCCTCCCACAAACAGAGCATTTTTCATTGTTCAGTTCGGTTAACCTTTTGCAGGCATTACTCAATATTAAGCCCCCATGCACCCTTTAGAAAGTGACAACATAAAAAGCACAGTTAACTTGGAAATGCTCTTGCACAACCCTCCTGTGGACTTCTTTTAATAGGGACACAAGCTATAAATAAATGCAACACAAATCATGAAAGCATCATGGCAAGGACATGTGACAACAGGATATTGACAACAGGCCGGAGTAATATGATTGGTGGAGTCTCCTCTGACTGACAGCCGCTGTCCAACTTCTCAGCCAGAATTCATTCACATTCCCCTACTATTTATTTCTTTTGACTGGTGATGCAGGGAAATGAAACTGGGATCTTGGGCATGCCAATGAGGTGCTCTACCACCAAGCCATAGCCCTGCCGATTGCCCCCAGGTGTTTCATGAAAACTGTTTAACTTGTTGAAACTTCTCTTATTTAATTCATTTTTTAAAAATAAAATGACACGGTTCCAGCATTTGATTTAGCTTACAACAATCAACTTTTTAAAACAGCCGTGGATTATTTTTCTTTTCTTTGAGTGCGTGTGAGCGTGTTTGTTTTTCTAGAAAGCGCAATCATTTTTTTAAAAAAATATTTTTTTAATGTTCCCATCGGAAGAAAATGTCATGACATTTCTGGCTCCAACCAATGAGAGCGAAGCACAGTTGGCTTTTGCCGCAAGCATGCAAAACGGGTTTTCCTCAAGCTTGACGCACAAGAGACGGTGGGACAGCCGAACACAACATGTGCGCTCCCGTTACGAAAATCCTCAGGCATCCAAAAACATTATCAAACCAGATGCTGCCAATCCAGTCAATATGCAAAAGTGCTGGGAATCTACGGCTACCAGGGTTAACCAAGAGAGCTGTACCTCTCCTTGGAGCATGTCGGCTCAGTTTGGTGTAGTGGTTAGGAGTGCGGACTTCTAATCTAGTATGCCGGGTTCGATTCTGCACTCCCCCACATGCAACCAGCTGGGTGACCTTGGGCTCGCCACGGCACTGATAAAACTGTTCTGACCGAGCAGTGATATCAGGGCTCTCTCAGCCTCACCCACCCCACAGGGTGTCTGTTGTGGGGAGAGGAATGTGAAGGTGACTGTAAGCCGCTTTGAGCCTCCTTCGGGTAGGGAAAAGCGGCATATAAGAACCAGCTCTTCTTCTTCTTCTTCTTCTTCTTCTTCTTCTTCTTCTTCTTCTTCTTCTTCTTCTTCTTCTTCTTCTTCTTCTTCTTCTTCTTCTTCTTCTTCTTCTTCTTCTTCATGTCTCAAAGATGGACAATCAAAGAACCCATAACCCCCTTCTTCTTCTTTGGCAGCATCTTTCTTTGCTCCTGTCCTGTTGCCAAAGTTTTTTTTTTTTTGTGGGAGGGGGCGGAGTGGAAGTGAAAAAGGGTCTATTTCTCAAAGACTTTAACCAACTGCAATTCATTAGCGAATTAAATGTGAGAACAGGCGTCAGGGTGTGGGGCACTCTATGGAGAAGCGCTGCCTCAGGAAATTAAATATCACTGCTATCTTCCTTATCATCAAGTCCAAACATGCCAGAGCCCCATCACAAGCTGAGAACCATCCAGGAATGGGGTGGAGACATGGCAAAGCAACCCTGCAGTCCAAGTTCACAGCATAAAACAACACATTACGCCAAATGCCTGATTGCCAACGCCCATCGGGGCCTCATCTCTCAGCGATCTCGGTGAAGACAGGCACGCAACGTGAAGTCATCCGTTGGGTTTGTGTTGCCCTATTTTCACCCGGCTCGGTGCCGGTAGTGGGTGTGTGGGTGAGTGTCGGTTTGGGTGACGCAAGAACAATGCAATCCTAAAAAGAGTCCCATCCTTTGAAAGCCACTCCTGGCAAGGGGCTTAAAGGGGTGTGATTCTGTTTAGGATTGTGCCGCGTGCAACAGCATCCTGCTCCTCTTCCTTGAACGGAGAGAAATTCCAGGACAATGAGTAGGAGGGCTGATTCCCTTTTGAGGAGGGAGCACTAGGAACTTACAGTGCTGTGAAAAAAGAAATGCTTTATCTACGAATAAAGCCTCGAGGTGGGACCTGGAGAGCCCCAGGAATTACAGCTCATCTGCATGGCCAGCCTGGTGTCGTGGTTAGGAGTGCGGACTTCTAATCTGGCGATCCGGGTTTGATTCCCCGGTTCCCCACATGCAGCTAGCTGGGTGACCGTGGGCTTGTTACAGCACTGATAGAGCTGTTCTGATTGAGCAGGAATATCAGGGCTCTCTCAGCCTCACCTCCCTCACAGGGTGTCTGTTGTGGGGAGAGGAAAGGGAAGGCAAATATAAGCCGCTTGGAGACTCCTGGTAGAGAAAAGCGGCATATAAGAACCAACTCTTCTTCTTCTTCAGTAATCTCAGGGCTCTCTCAGCATCCCCTCCCTCACAGGGTGTCTGTTGTGGGGAGAGGAAAGGGAAGGTGAATGTAAGCCGCTTTGAGACTCTTTGTGGTAGAGAAAAATGGCATATAAGAACCAACTCTTCTTCTTCTTCAGTAATATCAGGGCTCTCTCAGCCTCGCCTCCCTCACAGGGGGTCTGTTGTGGGGAGAGGAAAGAGAAGGCGAATGTAAGCCACTTTGAGACTCCTTCTGGAAGAGAAAAAAGGGCATATAAAAACCAATTCTTCTTCTTCTTCAATTCCCCTGGAGAAAATGGAAGCTTTGGAGGGTGACCTCTATAGCATTGTACCCACTGAAGTCCCTGTCCTCCCCACACTGCACCCTCAAATCTCCAGGAGTTTCCCAATCTGGGTTTGGCACCCCCACATCACCGTCCCCTCCCTTTTGGCCAGGGAGGTTCTGGCACCCTAACTTTTGGTTCCCTGCCATGAAGTGCTGGACCTGAGGCTCAGACCCCTCTATGGAAGGTTGCTCCTTTCCTTCATCCCTGACCGACTTTTCAGTTCCCATACTCAGCGCCAGATAGCCTCGTGGCTACGGACGTTTTTGGCTATCCTTTTGTGCCTAGAGGTGTCAGCTGCAATCCCTGTTTTCCTTTGAAGATAAGAACTGTTCTGTGTGAACTCGAATAATACATTGCTGGCGGAGTCGGGGATTTGCCTCTATCAATGTTCTTTGAATGCGGCGGCCTTTGTCTTATGCATCGCAGGGCTTTTTGCGCAGATAAATCATTCTAAATGTTTTCTTTCCAAACAGTAGTGACACCTCTTAGGTTTTGTGCCGATGAATCCGTTGGCAGTCCTTACAAGATCCCCATGCACCACCACCACCACAGGCCGAGGGGATGGGGTAACCCCGCCACTCCCACCAACACACAAACACTGGAACCACAAAACAAAGCATAACGAATACTGTGCAGTCCAGTGTCCAAACCCTAGTCTGATAGGTGCATGCTGTCATCCAGGAGCAAAGCTGGTAGCCTTTGGCTGATCTACTGAATAAACAAGCCAGAAAAGTCCTGAAGGTATCTAGCCACTGGATGCCATTAAAGGTTTTTGTAAGAGCCTCTTGTGGCGCAAAGTGGTAAGGCAGCCGACATGCAGTCTGAAAGCTCTGCCCATGAGGCTGGGAGTTCAATCCCAGCAGCCGGCTCAAGGTTGACTCAGCCTTCCATCCTTCCCAGGTCAGTAAAATGAGTACCCAGCATGCTGGAGGGTAAACGGTCATGACTGAGGAAGGCACTGGCAAACCACCCCGTATTGAGTCTGCCAAGAAAACGCTAGAGGGCGTCACCCCAAGGGTCAGACATGACCTGGTGCTTGCACAGGGGATACCTTTACCTTTTACCTTATGATTACTTTAAACTGCAATATATTTAGCGGTAAAGGATATGTTTGCTCCCAAGCAGGTAAGAACAAATTTACACACCAAGCGCATAACCTATTTAGAGCATGATGACTGCCTGTTCATTATGCAAACTACATCATGATTATCACACCAAAAGAACACCTTGCAATTCTGGAACGACCCATGCCAAATAGTAATTGCTACTATGATGGGAAAAAATTGAAGGCCAGATCTCTAACCAAATCTGTGACCTGCCAGCCGCCCATCCACCTGCACGTGCACTAGCATCCAATGTAGTATACCCCAAAAACCTATGCTTCCTGCTGCATCTGAATGTATCTGCAGCAAGTTACCCAAAGTGAGCAGAGTCTGCCAAATAGCTACTTTAGTAAACTGATCCAAAAGTTCTGACCACACTGACAAATCCTCTTTTATCACCTTGGTCATCCTTGGTCAACCAAATATGGTGGTGCAGAGCCAGCACCCTGAATGTGGAATGTGCCAATAAATGCTAATATAATTTGAATATTTATAGTTTGTGGACGCCTAACCCTTTGGATCTTAACTACTGGTTGGTTAGGCTTGTTGGTTTGTTTGTTTTTTTTGCTTCATTATCCCCTTTTTGATCCACTTCTCTTCCATCCCCCAAGTCTCCAGGTATTTCCCAATGTGAGATATGTCGGCGTAGGAAAGCCGTAAAGTCAAGCAAGCCACTTCTGCCAGCGTCCGAAGAAGCAAACATATTTCTAAAAGCATCCAAGTTCTGACAACCAAAAAGATTGGAAGAATAGCCCTGAATAGCCAGGCTGGAAGTCTGTTGGCATTCTTAGAATGTTCATTGAAACATCTTGGCAGAGATCAGAGGACCCTTGGTGAAGGAGTAATTATTATATATATCTCTCTCTGCAAGATTTTCTCCAGCTCCCTGATTTTCAGTTTGCAAATTATCTGATCTCGTATACAGAGCAGCCAAAGCAATCTATCATTAAGTTTGGCAGAAGCAGATAAAGAAACCCTACACTGCAGTTTCCACAGAGAGAGAGAGAGAGAGAGAGAGAGAGAGAGAGAGAGAGAGAGAGAGAGAGAGAGAGAGAGAGAGGTGCAGGTGTCTGAATCCTTTGAAATCCAATGCCCCAGGAAACTGCTGGGTGTGAAAAAAAAATGGATCAAGCATATATTTGATGACACTTCTGATAACGCACCTATCCAGTTTAATAGTCATAGAAATTTTCTCCATCCCTGATGCTTTATGCTGGAAGTGCAAAATACATGTTCTCTGTAAGAGCTCATTCATGCTGTCGTGGTTGGCATTCGGAGCTTATAGGAAAAGACTAATATCCATAAAACCTGAATGTGTCGTGTCAAGCTTCTTCCCGGGGATATCAGGTCAAATTCTAAATGAGATGTTACCTTACCTTCTGCCAGTTCACTCCGTTGATTATTTACAGAAAGGAAAGTAACCTACAACCGGGAACCTGAATGATATTCCTCCGAAGAAGAAGCTCACCAGGAAATGCATTGGGGTTTCACAAATATTCAAGATTTTCCCTGTAGCACCAATTCTCCCCCTCCCCCCATGTTATTTGATGGACTTGGTGTGACCTTTTCTTCTTCCATTTGTAGTGGTTAGCATGTCAAAGCATGACTAGGGTCTAGTTCCTGTCTTGGGCACGATGTTCTCAGGATGATTTTGAGCTCATCCTTCTTATTTATTCAATAAAGTTCGAGGAATTAGAGAGCTGGAAGGGACCTCCAGGGTCATCGAGGCCAACCCCCTGCGGAAAGCAGGAAATCCACAATTCACAAGTTATCCAATTCATTTAACACTATTTTATCATAACTATATTATTAAGTATACATTGTATACCCTGTTCCTAAACGCCAATAAAGGCTTCTGTATCTATCTAATAGAGACTCTTGTGGCGCAGAGTGGTAAGGCAGCAGACATGCATTCTGAAAGCTCTGCCCATAAGGCTGGGAGTTCAATCCCAGCAGCCGGCTCAAGGTTGACTCAGCCTTCCATCCTGCTGAGGTCGGTAAAATGAGTACCGAGCTTGCTTGCTGGGGGGTAAATGGTAATGACTGGGGAAGGCACTGGCAAACCACCCCGTATTGAGTCTGCCATGAAAACGCTAGAGGGCATCACCCCAAGGGTCAGACATGACTCGGTGCTTGCACCTTTTTTATATATCTAATAACAGGGTTAAAACATTTACATATTGAAACTGAAAATCAAACATGAAAACAGTTAACCTTCTAGAACTCAGGGGCTCATCGGATTCATTTCCGTTTCTTACGCCAGCGGGGCATGTGGGAATAAAGGGCAGTGGACTTGTGGGTAGATGGCATCTACATTTTATTTCCATGTGCTCCTATTTGTATATGTTTGTCAAGAGGCCAGCTGTCAAGTCTACAGGCCTCAGGGGATCAAAAAATCTTAAGTAGAATGCCTTTATTGACCTCTGATGAAGATCTTATAGATTCAGGGTTGGCCAACATGTGCTGGCAAGGGCTCATGGGAATTGTAGTTCATGGACCTCTGGAGACCCACAGTTTGGCCACCCCTGCGATAAGCAATGATACGGTTAAAGCCCGGCATTCACAAACAACAACAACAACAGGATTTATAGCCTGCTGCTCTCAGAAACTGGCTTGTGGTGGGTTACACAAACAATACTTACAATCTAATACAATAAAATCCCTTTTAAAAACCTCATTAAAACCCCAATTTCTAGAACTTCCACAGATGGCAACCATAGCCTCACTTAAGACAAATCCTTACAAAGGCAACATGGGGGCCATAAACCTGGTGGCCATAAACCATAAACCTCAGCCATAAACCTGGTGGAAGAGCTCCATTTTGCAGGCCCTCTGGAAGGCAGAAAGCTCTCCAAGGGCCTGCAGCTCTTCCGGGAGCTCATTCCACCAGGTAGGGGCCAGGACCATAAAGGCCCTGGCTCTGGTCGAGGCCAAGCAAGCATCCCTAGGGCCAGGAATGGTCAGCAAGTTGGTATCTGCAGAGCGCAAAGCCTGCTTCTTCTTCTAGGTTCTTGTGTCCTAACCTGGGACCTGGTGCAAGCTAACAATCCCATTCCAAGCAGAATTATACTCTTTGAAACCTATTGATTTTAATGGACTTGGAAGGGTGTAACTCTGCAAAGGGCTGTCCTGTGAATACATGCCCTCTGCCACTGAGCCAAAACTGGTCCCCATGTCATTCTTGCTCCACACCTTCCAAGGTCAAAACCTTTTTCTAGGGCTCTCCCTAATCCCGAACAAAATGGGTGTTGAAGACCGTAGCTGCATTTGCACGGTTGTTTTCATTCCTACTAATGTTTGTACTTGCAATAACAGCCTTTTAATTAGCGGTTGGTTTGGATGGATTTCATTGCATTCTTCTCTTTGTTAGTCACTGAGTATGTCTCCTTTACGCGTATAAATCATTCTAAATGTTTTCTTTATAAACAGAAGTGACACCTCTTAGGTTTTGTGCCGATGAATCCGTTGGTAGTCCTTACAAGATCCCCAGAAGGAGAAGGCTTATGACAAGTGGTTTGTGTGTGTGTGGGTGGGTGTGTGGGTGTGTGGGTGGGGGAGGAACTATTTCCAAATTCATAGGAAGTGGATAAATTTGTATCCTTCATGTGGCCTTGGCTTTTTCCTGTTTGGTTGCCCATCAGTGCAAAAGTTGAGTTGTGTTCGTCAGTGACAGCACAGCCCGAAGCAGAGTTACACCTTTCTAAATCCATTCAAATCAATGGGCTTAAAAAGGTGCAACTCCGTTTAGGATTGCCTGGAGAGTTTCTTTATAGTCTTTGGCCAAATGTCGAAATGTGTAAGCAGGATGCTAAATCAGGCTTGCTTGACGAAGAAGTGTCGGTTTTTATATGCCACTTTTCTCTCCCTTAAAATGTCCCAGACCATTTTCACCCCATTCCTTATGTCTTCCCTTTGCCCCATTGCTCCCCCAGCACTAGTTTGGGTGGCTCCAGAAGATTTGCATATAGGTTTGCAACCACCAAATGCATTGCACTCCAACCGTCAAGTGTACAGATGTTAAAAAAGAAGAAAAAGACCCTTGCAGGCGGGTAACCCACAGCTGTGAAGCACTTACCAAGACATAGTTCAGAAGAAGAAGAGATGTCTCTTATACCCCGCTTTTCACTCCCCAAAGTAATCTCAAGGCAGCTTACAATCACCTTCCTTTTCCTCTCCCCACAACAGACACCCTGTGAGGGAGGTGAGGCTGAGAGAGCCCTGAGATTACTGAAGAAGAAAAAGAGTTGGTTCTTATATGCTGCTTTTCTCTACCCAAAGGAGTCTCAAAGCAACTTATATCCGCCTTCCCTTTCCTCTCCCCACAACAGACACCCTGTGAGGTGGGCGAGGCTGAGAGATCCCTGATATTACTGCTCAGTCAGAACAGTGTTGTGGCGAGCCCAAGGTCACCCAGCTGGCTGCAGGTGGGGGAGCGGGGAATCCGACTTGTGAGATTAGAAGTCCGTGTTCTTAACCACTATACCAAGCTGGCTCTCAGGTCCTGCACGAATGACCAGAGGATGCCAGAGAAGCTGCCAGATGTCAGTCCTGACGGGTCCAGGCTCAAGGCATCATATCCATCTCCCCAGCGAGCTTCCTGCACATGCAAAGAGGCAGCCCCGCTCCGCCCTTCAGCGTGTCAAGGCAAAAAGACACCATGAAAGGAGAACCGCTCATCCCTCCCAAGGGCTCTTAATGCCTGGATTACAAAGCACTTTGCCAGGGTGGGGTGATGGTGGCGATTAACTTCACAGCGCAGGGTGGGAAGCGGAGCCCTGAACAACCTCCCTTTCCTGCTGCCAGTCGGGTGCTCTGAAGGGCTGAGGCCCTGCCCGGCTTTGGCCCTGCAGCCGGCAGAACATCCCCCGGAGGCATCTTGGTTCAGCTTTGAAATGTTCGCACCTTCCTGACGAGCTGAATAACCCCTCTGGGTCAGGGTGCTGCACCCACTAATTGCTCGCGAGCTGCCTAGTTGTGCAACATTTTCACAGAAGACATCTAGAAGAGGCCAGACTGTTCTCCCTTCTTCAGACGGTAGCAGCTCCAGTTTTCTAATCTGCTTGTGTCTCCTGTGGCCAATGGGGAACAGGGAACTCAGCAATCGGTTGCTTGGTGCCCAATTGCTTCTTGAGTCTTGGAGATGAAGCCCGAGGGGCTTGAATGGAACAGGGAGAAATATGATTTCAGGTCATCTAGTCCAACCCCCTGCAGGACACTCACAACCCTATCGCTCATCCACTGTAATCTGCCACCCTCTGCAAGCTCTAGTGTTTCTATCTCTGTGTGTTCTGCTCTGCTTTGTGGATGCTCTCAAAAGAGACTGCTTTTCCTTTACACTCCATGGAGTTGTGTTGGGATTTCATCTGAGAGAGGGTCTCTTCCACGCACCAGAATCCTCGGGCTGTGACAAGGGCCTCTTTGTGGAGGCCCCTCAACAATGGAAAACTCTTTCTACGGCCATTTGCCTGGCAATGAGCCCTTTTCCTTCCCCCAAGCCTTTGGCATCTGACTGGTCTTTCACATTTAATTTGAATTGCTCTCTGTTTCCTGTACGGAGCAGGTAGTTAGACGAGATGGCTAATTGCAGCCCGTAACAAATCTTTGATTCCATCAATTTTGGTATTTGGCATCTCTTTCTGCTCGTGGCTTATTTATGGCTGATTTGCATTGAGTTTTCCTCCAATATATTATATTATTTATGCTTGATGGACAGCCAGGATTAGGAAGTTGGTCAAGAAACATCAGAGGTAACTAATGTTCATTCATTCATTCATTCATTCATTTATTTATTTATTTTCGTTAGCTCAGGCTTTTTCGGCCAGTATTTCCCAGAACCCTGAGGTTTCTTGATGGCCCTGGAAGGGTTTCCCAAATGGGTGGGAGTTCATTTTCTCTGTAGATATTAATCTTTTAAAACATTTATCAGCTGATAGGCCCATATATGGCCATGTCAGCCCTCCCTCTCACAATAGCCAATGATGGGCCTGGAAGGGATGGGAAGGGGAGGGTCCCAGGTGGGCGTGTCCACAGCCCTCCTTCCCACCTATATCCTGCCTGATTGCACCACTTCTAGGGCTTCTCAAAGCCTGGAGAATGTTTCAGGGGTTTCTCAACAGTAAAAAAGTTGAGAAAAGCTAGCTCATTTCTTCACCACCCGTCTCCCCTACAGGCACCCAAAGTGGCTGACACTGTTCTCCTTTCCTCCGATTTATCCCTACAACAGTCCTGTGAGGTAGGCAAGGTTGGGAGAGGATGAGTGGCCCTAGGTCACCCAGCGATTAACTATTTTACTCAGGGGCAGAGACAACTGAAAATCTGTGAACAGTTTGGGCGAGACAGTGGTGTTTATCATGGCAACTGCAATTAATCTGGAACACAATGACCAAACTGTTCTTGTAGTAAAAGCTTTTCGGTAGCTTCTGTTGCATCTTGTGGCTATCTCTACACTTCAAAGCAAGCTGTAATAAATCCACTCCAGATAATCACAGGGTAGACTTTCCTGGACTTGAATCTAATGGCAGAGACAGCCTTTCTTTTATGAAGCACTTTGTGTTTGTGTATTTCTGGAGTGGTTCATGCATGACATGAATGGGGGCTCTTCTTATAATAGCATATACTGGCTTAGAGTATCTTGCCAAGCTGGGAAAGAATCTGAAGCATTCCAGCAAGGCAGCCATGCTGGTCTGAAGCAGCAGAACAAACTGAGAGTCCAGGGGCACCTTTAAGACCAACCAAGTTTTATTCAAGAGATGAGCTTTCTTGTGCATGCACACTTCCTCAGATACCATGGAGAGGAACAGCAAAAGCTCGGGGGACAGAACGCGGTGCTGAGATGGAGAACAGTTAGAAGCTTGCGTCACTAGATGGCACCACTGAGAAGCACAAACCTGGCAGGGGAACACGGAAAACCAGCAAATGCTTTTTCATTGAGACCCAACAAAAATAGACAATCGCAAGGAAGCTTTGGAGTTTCCCCAGATTCTTAATATTGTTTTTAACTCTTCATTTTGCTCAGGAAATAGAATACAGGAAAAAGAAAGCTAATACAGAGTATTACTCTCTCCATCAAGTTGAGAGCTGCTAGGTTACAAAACTCAAATAATAGTTCCAGTGCTCGTAGAATTCTTCCAGGGATCTCTTGTTTACCAAATTAGTTAATTTAGCCATCTCTGCAAGATCTTCAGTTTTATCCATCCTTGCATTCACTCTAGGTAAGTCTTGCAGCTTTCAGTTCCGGGCAATTATCAGTCCTGCCGCAGCCGTGAGTTCCCCCAAATTCTTGAACAGGAGGGATGCCAAGGACAAAAAGGTGTGGTGGGGAGGAGACGTTTCAGGAAAAATGGGAAGAACTTAAAGGCCACCATTTGTACCTTTTAAGAAACGCTGTTGCCCTGTTGCAGACTTCATTTTATTGAGTGCTATCAGCTGCTCCAGAAGCTCCTAGGAGAAAGAAGAAAATTGAAAATTGAAACAAAACCAGAGCACTCCTCTTAAAGTGGAAAGAAACTGGGAAATGTGGTGGTCCTTCTGTTCACAAGGATGGAGCAAATCAGTACAGGCCAAACTGGGTAGCATTATGAAGTGGTTGGAGGCCATGCCCCTACCCCACCCCACCCATAAACACCCCACTCATATCATCCTATGCAATATTGAGGATGTAAAAAGGTAAAGGTATCCCCTGTGCAAGCACCGGGTCATGTCTTGGAGTGACGCCCTCTAGCATTTTCATGGCAGACTCAAAACGGGGGTGGTTTGCCAGTGCCTTCCCCAGTCATTACCGTTTTACCCCCCAGCAGCAAGCTGGGTCCTCATTTTACCGACCTCGGAAGGATGGAAGGCTGAGTCAACCTTGAGCCGGCTGCTGGGATCAGACTCCCAGTTCTCATGGGCAGAGCTTTCAGACTGCATGCCTGCTGCCTTAACCACTCTGCGCCACAAGAGGATGTACCAGAAGACAAAAGGAGGTCCATCTATAAGACCTGGCCAGCCAAGTTACACACCACTCGTTCTCTTGTACAGCATTGATTCTTTATTGGTTTACTCGAAATTTGCACAAGAGACCACCCTGAAGCTCAGAGAACCTGGAGCCACATACGTGGAAGAAGGTTCCCCAAGCAAAACAGGGTATCATTTTTAGTCAAGATATAGAATTGCTACAGGAAATAGTTGTTTGCATGCATTGCTTTCCCCGTCGTTTGCATATCTACATTGCATGGAAACACACCGCCGAAGAGTTATGCTGTCCGAGGCAACAAGTGAAAGATGCACGCTTTGCAAATTGATTGGCCAGCCTAATACAAGTTACTTTAGAACACCAGGTAAAGCTTTGCTCCAAATGCTCCCATCATGCCAAGAAATCTGATGATGAGGACCACCAGAGAGAGAAAGCACCCAGCTTCGGAATGCCTTTCCCAAACAGATTCACCCAGCTCCCACCCAAGTTCCCCTAAGGTACCCGGTCAAAGCTGCCCAATTATCCCAAGTATTTAGGATGAAGTTGGCCTCAATCAGAGGGCCTTTTTCAGCCTGGTAGAATGCTCTTCCAAGCGAGATCAGGGCCCTGTGGGATGTTAAACAATTCCTCAGGGCCTGTAAAACAGCTCTCTCCTGCCAGGCCTATGGCTGAGGCCTAAAATTGTCTTGGACAATATTTGGCCTCTCTACTGACGGCATTTAGAAACTTTTAGATTATTAAAATATTTGCCACTTTTTTAACAATAGGAATGTAAACGTGACAAATGTACTTTATGTTCCTCCCTCTCCCATCAGAGAGAAGATGGCTACTTTGATGCAGCTTTTAAATTTAAATTAACTGGACTGATTTTGAAGATTTTAATGTATTCACATGCACGTATCTTATAAAATGCCTTTGGGAAAGGGCGGCACCCAAATCCGAAAGAAATAAAACAAACAAATAAATTTGGCAGAAGATAATTACAGAATTGATCACAGCTTTGCCCTGTCATTGACGCTGGCAGTATTTGTATTGTCACTCTTTTCTGGTTATTTCATTTTGTACATAAGCTGCTTTGGAGAGCATTGGTGGACAGGTGAGATATAAATCTCTCAAGAAAAAGAGAGAGGGAGGGGAGGGAGGGAGACAGAGAGACAGAGAGACAGAGAGAAGGAAGAAGGAAGGAAGGAAGGAAGGAAGGAAGGAAGGAAGGAAGGAAGGAAGGAAGGAAGGAAGGAAGGAAGGAAGGAAGGTAGAGAGAGAGAGAGAGCAAGGAAGGAAGGAAGGAGGAAGGAAGGAAGGAAGGAAGGAAGGAAGGAAGGAAGGAAGAGAGAGAGAGAGAGAGAGAAAGAAAGAAAGAAAGAAAGAAAGAAAGAAAGAAAGAAAGAAAGAAAGAAAGAAAGAAAGAAAGAGCAAGGAAGGAAGGAAGGAAGGAGGAAGGAAGAAAGGAAGGAAGGAAGAAAGGAAGGAAAGGAAGGAAGGAAGAGAGAGAGAGAGAGAGAGAGAGAGAGAGAGAAAGAAAGAAAGGAAAGAAAGAAAGAAAGAAAGAAAGAAAGAAAGAAAGAAAGAAAGAAAGAAAGAAAGAAAGAAAGAAAGAAAGAAAATGTACTTGATCCTGGTTTGAAAGAGGCAATCCGGCCTTCTTTCCTCCACCTGACACCCTTTTTCATGGTGCCCCCTCCCCCTGCTCTCAGCCCACTCCGCTTCTTCCCCTAATTAATTTCCTGAAGATGCCGGAGTCTGCCTCAAGTGGTCTTCTAGGGTGACCTCGCCTTCATCGTCGGAGGCCCTCTTGTGTGCCCAGCACTGGAATAATGGGCTCGGCATTCTTTGGCCATTTCCGCCTCGCAAATAGTTCCCTCCCCACGAGGAAAAAGAGAATGAAAACATCACTGCGGAAGCTCTTCATGTTCCTGGGGCTGCACTTTCCTCATCTTTGTTGCCTGAAGATTTGCTGGGGCCCTGGTGCTTCTGGTTCCCCTCATCTAATTAACTGATGTCTGTTCAAAGGACGCTGGACTAATTTCAGCCTCATTCCTCTCCCCACCCCCACCCCCACCCCCCCAGCACATCAGTTCTTGCATTCAGATTATATGGAATGCAATTCAGGGTGTGGAGCTTGTGAGTGGGCAGCAGAGGGGAGGGGAGGGGAGGGGAGATGAATAGAAAGGCAAGGACCCCTTATCCCTGGTTAAGAAGCCCACAAGACAGGTGGGAATGTCCGGAATGTGTGGCACCAATTAGATTTTCACACATGCAAATAAAGAGACTTGAGGGAGAGGATTGGTCTGCGGGCTGCTGATGTCACAGCAGCACGCCCGCTGGATCCACAGAGCCTGCTCTTCTTCCGGGAAGAATTTATTTGATTTGATTTCTATACCGCCCCTCCCTCTTTGCGAGCAAGCAGCCATGATGTGGGTTACACTAATGAAAGACCATTAAAAAAAAAAACACAGTTTAAAACCAATTTAGAAATCTTAATGTAGGAAAGTCTTAATATAAAAAGCACCTAAAAAGGGGTCCCCCTTCCCCTCTCCACCCGCCTAAACATTCTCTGCTTGCTGCCCAGACTGGAGAGAGCATAGAATTGGGGGGGGGGGGGGTGAGGAAAAGGAGGGAGCAACCTAATTTTGGTCCAGTACGGTTTCAGCAATAAGTCTGATAGAAGACTGCCATTTTTTAGGCCTTGTGGAATTCTGACAGTTCCTTCAAGGCCCAGATTTTGACTGGAAACTCACTCCAGAGATGTAACTTTCTATGTGAGTCTATTTTTCAGTTTCCCCTCTTTGGTTATTTGGGGGGGAATATTGTGCTACCTTAAGAGTAATGAGGCTCACACACATGAACGTAAAATTTTAGAATGTTACATGTGGGAGGGGGGAATATAGCCACACCTACCACATTCTCTGATTCGGGATCTTTCTTCCTCCCCTCCCCCCAAGTTCTTTGAATATATATCTGCTCAGTTATTTGTTCAATCCTTTAAAACATAATTCCTCCCTTAATGATTTTACGCATACTTCATAGCTCTGGGAAAAGGGGAGGCGGCTTACTGATTGACACAAGGCCGGCCAGCCAATCAGCATTATTGACAGCTCTGCTGTGGAAAGAGATTAAAGGATTTTGTGATTGGCCAATCCTCATTGTGCCAATCCAGCATTTGCCGTAGACCAGAAGAACAGGTTTCCCCTTAGTCTGATCCAGGAGAGAGATAATGTGTGTGCCCCAAATGGGGTAAGTTCAATTCCTCCGCAGATTCCCAGCTAGAATTATGTCTGTTTATACACAGTCTAAATTCCAGTGATAGCTGTGGAGAAAGGGAGAGTGGAGATGAGAAAGTAGAAGGGAGAGAGACAGGGAAAGCTGCAGGCCAGCCAGGAGAAGGGAAAGCAGAAGAATGGCTTGGGATGACAGCAAATAGGTGCAGTTTCACTTTTTTCCAGGGACTCAACATATTTCATCCTTGGAGAACAACCCTGTAGCATAGGCAAGGTTGAGAGTTTGCAGCTGGCTCAGAGTCAACTAGAGAGCATCGTGATGGAGTGGGAAACTGCATGTAGGAATCCTTGATCCAGCACTAGAAAACATTATGAGTCCAGTAGCACCGTAAAGACTAATTGAATTTGTGGCAGGGCTACATGTGCTTTCATGAGTCATTGCTTGAGATTCAGTCTATCAGTCCTTCAAGCGTGGGGACTGGGGTGATTTCAGATGCCAAGCGACAACAGCAGGCAAACGATAATAGCAAGTGAATGTCAATAGCAGGTGTGATCAGATTAGATGTGATATGTAGTAGGCATGGGGAAATCGGCATTGGTGATGAGACAGGAAACCTAGGTCTCGATTCAGTCCAGGAGGATGCATTGCCTTGAGCTTCATTATCAGTTGCAATTCAGCAGTCTCTCTTTCTAAGTTCCTTTTGACATTCCTGGTACTTTTTGGTCAGCAAATAAACACCCTGGAGCATTAAAATGTCCCCCACTGGGAACATTTCTTTTAAAGGTGTTCTAATGTCAGACTTACATCCATTTATTCTTTGTCATAGGCCTGTTTGTCCAGTGGAGAGGGTGGAAGGGCATTGCTGACTCATGATGGCATAAATCACATTAGAGGATGAGCCAAAGTATGAACCTGAGATGACACAGTTGGAGTTGCTGGGTCCAGTGATGGCACCACTAGGATCTGTATAATAGCAAAGTTGACATTTGGGTACATTGCAGGCCTTGTGACCTGGGTCTGTGCTACTGTTAAGTAGTTTATCTTTGTGGATGAGAAGGTGCTTTAGTTTAGCAGGATGTCTGTAAGCAAGAAACATTCTGTCCCCCATACCTGTGTGCAGGAACTGTCACTACCCAGCATGGGTTGTAGGTCATTAATAATACGTTGAACCGTTGGGAGCTGTGTATGTCCACCAGGGATGTTCTGTTGTCAGTTTTTCAGAGCTTGTAGCACGCTGTCCCTGGGTATCATTCAAGCCTTCCCAATAATCTTCCTCATCATATTGGGAGGATATTGTAGTTGCAACGGAGAGAGTGTCTGAGGGGTTGGAGCAGATGTGATGTAGGGCTAGACAGAGCAATTATGGCATGGGCATCGGCAAATCAAGATGGGTAGCTAACAGACAATTGATTGTTTGATGTGGTTGAGTTGGTAGCTGGAGACATGTAAATATGTTTAAGGCAAATTATACCAGTAAATCACATTATACCCGGGACTGGGAGATTGGTAAACATATCTAGGTGCCTCCAACTACCACTGCAACCACATCAAACAATCCATTGTTTACAGCTACCCATCTTGGTTTGCTGATACCACAACTGCTGTCTCTAGAACGAGGAATGAGGCTCTGCCAAAGGAACTCTAGCGTCTTCCCTTTATTTTCTGATGTCAAGTCCCGTCTTCCATAAGCCCTCTGACCAAGAAGCAAGTTAAATCAGCCCTGTATTTGGATGGGAGACCACCAAGGAAGTCCAGGATTGCCGCACAAAGGAAGGCAATGGCAAACCACCTCTGCTTGTCTCTCTCCTTGAAAAAGCCACGGGGTCACCATAAATTGGAAGTGACCTGATGCACACTCTACCAACAACACAGTCACTATCACCACCACTACTGTTACTATTGTAAGAATTAGCAAAACGGAAGATTCTCCCAGTAGAAAAGCACTTGTTACCCAAATTAAATATTTGAGTGGGAAATTAGCTAGCAAAAAGGGTAACAACCGGGTCTGTTCCCTTAGAAACTCTCAATGAACCAGACCAATGAACCTGAGCCTTTGGGAAGGTCGGTATATAAATGTGAAAGATAAATTAACAAATATAAATAAATAAATAAATAAAATAAGTGGTCATTATTTAAAGAAATTTAAAGCAACTAACAAACCTGCACACAAAAAATATCACACACACAAGATTTGTAAAGCAGGGATGAGAAAGGGCGATAGGGGAATATAATGGGGAAAGTGTAATGGTTACCGTGTCAAGATGAAGAAGTCCATGGGAGTAACAAGCAGCATCTCTGGAAAATGTTGAAGCCTACAAGTGTGTTGGGAGGTGTGTATTGGATCCAAGAACACACACACAAAGCATAAGTGGGCCCATAGGAATGTGAGGGTGTGAAAAGAATCACAGACAGTACACGCACTCACATAGGGGTTTATGTGTGTGGCTTAAATAGCAAGATTTCTATCTTGAGGATAAGCTTGGGTGCTGAGGCCCCTAAAACAATGCACTTGATGCAATAATGTGTGTATGTTAAGAAGCTAGAAAGCATGTGATGGTCTTGTCCAGATAGAACCTTGAGTGAAACTCCAGAGGATTCCCAAAGCAGGAACAATAACCATAACTGCCCTTGGTAGACCCTTAATAAATTGTGAGACTAAAAGCCTAAGTGGATTTCTTGATGACCCCTAGATTGTTGGTCAGGATGCTGACTAGGTATGACAGGCTGTTATTGATTTCCATAACTGGACTTTGCCAGGTAAAAGGAAAGAGAGAGGTTGTGAGGTTTGATGGAATGGGGCACCTTTAGGAGCCCCATGGTCCTGCAGATATGCATGGTTATTTTGAATGAGGAGAGAAGCATCGGTAGCTAACAGCCCCCGTAGGTCCACAATGATTGATTGATTGATTGATTGATTGATTGATATACTGCCCTCCCCGGAGGCTCAGGGCAGTTTACATTGAACTTATGAACCATTCATGAAACAATCTTCGTTAATAATCATACAATAATATTAATAACAGTGGTTGTAACAGTATAACAATATATTCTAACAGTATAACAATATAATATAACAGCACAACAATGCAACAGTGCAATGGCACAACAGGTCCAGAGCGCTCTGGTGGAGTTCTGGGGGGGGGGGGCCGAGCAGAGGCCCTTCATTCGCTGTTGGTTATGCCTGGTCTCATGATCTCATCCAAAGAGTCAAGGTAGATCATGGATGCATGGCCTTGGGTTGGCATGTACAGTTTCATTTCTGCTTGGGAGCTGCAATTTGATCAGTCTAGGGGCAACTGACATCCATTTTGAACATTTCAGCCAGGCGAGGGGATTGCAGAGCAATCTGGAGGCAATGCGTAGGCTACCCTGGAGAAGGATGTTTACAGACATAGCTCCCCTCGAACTGAGGAGAGGTCTGGCAACAAAGAGACTGGGTACGAGCGTTGTCCCTTGACTACTGCACCCCACATGTCTGAGCAGGACAATCAGAAATTACTAGCAAAGTGGATTGGAAAGCAGTGTGAGGGATTCAAGCTGCCTTTGTTGGATTAGGCTGCCCATCACCTTCAGGCCATGTCCTGATTGCATTCCCTTCTCCTCTTTGAATGATTTATCCCTGTAGCGATGAAGCTGGAAGTGGCAGAAAGATCACGCTACGAAGAGGAGCCAACCGGGCATGGATGAAAAGTCTCGATTTCCACATTGCAGTTCCATTTGTTTGCCTCAAGCCCCAAGTTTCTGTGCAAAATTTGCTTGCAGGTTGGGATGATTCCACTTGGGCATGAATGCTCCCTTCAGTACTGCTAATTGTCCATTTCATTGAAAGGTCCCGGATGTTTGGTGCCTCTGCGTTTCGCTCGCAGAAACACCGCATCACGGGGCTTATAGTTCTCAGTCCTTGATCCCATCCCATGAAAGATAAACATACTGAGACCCTTTGCTAGGCCCACAATCCTAAACAGGGTTTGGCTTGCTTAAATCCATTTATTTATCCGGCTCCAGTAAACATAACTCAAGGCTGGAGCGTAGCCAAAATACAGAATGCCACCCATGCTCCTGTTGGGTGTAGCAAAAATGTCAAGAATTTTAAGGCCATATGAATTATTTTTAAGTTGACTAGGAATTGCCTTCTTGTCTACACCCAGGTTTCCATGCAAGTATCACCTTGGATGGAGAGCGATTTAACATGTCTGCCTTCTTCAATACAATTTATCCTGCCATAAGTGCAATGCTGCATATGAAATGTGATCATATTATACAGAGGGGTGCTGGTCTTCCATTTTGCAACCGTCAGCTATCCTGTACTTACAGATACCACCTGGCCTCCCTCTGCCAACCTAAGAAAAGTGAAATGGAGTGGGAAATAGAAGAGTGGAAGTCGCCAAATGAGTTTCAGGTACTTGGGCCACCCATCTGCCCTCCTTTCTCCCTACCTGATGACCAGAATTCTACAGCATATAGTGAGCCCCTCATCGGCATGTTCTCTTTTGCCTGCTGCAAATCCAGTAGCTCTTCCAATCTGTTATCCATACAGTTCACACTGAAACAATAGACCAGTAATCCTGGAATAAGATGCCAGGGATAAGAGGGGAAAATAGAAGTTCTTGCAAGAAGTTCAAGCAAGGCTGGGCATCTTTCTGGGGCGGGGGGCAGATAAGCACATTGCTTTGTTTCTTTGGCGTCGAGATAATTAGATGTAAAGTTCCTGTGAATTTTGTGGTAGATATATTCAGCAGACAAACGTGCTGCGTTTGACAGCCACAATCCCTCATGAGATGATCCTCGTATCTCCTGATCTCCCAACCACCCAGCTGGTAAAACATGTCCAACATCTTGTGGCTGCCTGGAAGCCATGGTGGAGTTTCCGTTCCTTCTCCTGGTGCCCATTTTTCATATTTGTACAGTAGGTGAAATCAATTCTCCCGCAGGGTAATGAATAGTTGGGCGAGCTAATTAAAGGCGGGGCCACTAAGCTGTGTGAAAACTGGCGTGCATTCTTACAGCAACATAGACTTTGAAGAACATTAGACCAAAGTTGGCAGGGCACACAAAACACCCAAAGTGACAATGTGTGAGAAGAACCAAGTATTGCGTGTAACAAAGCCAATGAACGTACAATGTCAATGAAACGTGTAGGGCAGGCTTTCTCAACCAGGGTTCTGGTTGAGACTAGATTTCTGTAACTCGCTCTATGTGGGCCTTCCCTTCTCTCTGACCCGGAAATTATAGCTGGTGCAAAATGCAGCTGCTAGGGTTTATATCCGTAACATTTATATCTGTAAAAATGTTCAAAGTAATTTCTTACATAAGGGATGGCAACACCAAGGTTTATAGTGACAATTAAACACTGAATAACCTTGTACTATTTAATCTGCACGCATGCTGCATAAAACACAGGAGTGCACAGAAATAGGTATAAAAGTCATTTTCCAATGTGATTAGATGTTTTCTTCCCAATTCTATATAGTATTTCATACTGTCAGATGTCCTCCTCCTCCTCCTATATATCCTGGTTACACCCATTTCAGATCTCCTCCTTCTGGGAGTGCATCACCGTTCAACATGTCAACATCTATAAATTATTATTCATCACATATACACAATACTTGGTTGTCGCCCTTTGATGAACACCAACTAGCAAGACTTTGAAAGCAGCGTTTGTAAATAACCTTCTGCCTTGCTTGCTCACGGTCTTTAAAAACTGGCAGGCAAAGCACAGCGCAGCAAAAGTGGATCTGTGGCAACTGGTGCTCCCTTTGCCCTGCATGCATGAGAGTGATATGTTCAGATATGAAATCCTGACTATTACATTGTTTAGGTAAGTGAAAAGCAGCTTGCTGACTCGGCTCAAGCAGCCTGTGGAAAGCCAGTCAGCTTCAGGCTCTTGACTTGACAAAGAGCTCAAGCGGTGTTCGTTAAATCTCTCACAGTGATTAGATACAGCATAAGCAACCACCGTTGGAGGAGGCTGCCCATGGCACCTCTGCACGGGTCACCGCTCCGGGATGGTTTTCTTCCAGTCAAGGAACACCTCCAGGAGGAAAGATCTTCTCCCGATGAGTAATTCTCCTTCATACTCTCAGACTTAGGGCAGAGACTGTGACTCGGGCAGAGTCTCTACCAGGTTCGATCCCTGGCGTCTCCAGTTCAAAGGACCAGTTCAAAGACCTTGGAGAGCTGCTGCCATTCTGAGTAGACTGGATGAATGATCTGGTTCAGTGTAAGGCAGCTTCATGTATGGTCATGCGTCACTCTTCACAGAGCATATGTTCGGCTTGCGTCAGGTCCCAAGTTCAATCCTTGCCACCTGCAGTTAAAGAGCACCAAGCTGCCTGTGACATGAAGGACCTCTGCCTGACACCGTGGAGTCCCACTGCCATTCTGAGTGGATGGATGGCAGCTTGGTGTAGTGGTTAGGAGTGCGGACTTCTAATCTGGCAAGCCAGGTTCGATTCTGCGCTCCCCCACATGCAGCCAGCTGGGTGACCTTGGGCTCGCCATGGCACTGATAAAACTGTTCTGACCGGGCAGTGATATCAGGGCTCTCTCAGCCTCACCCACCCCACAGGGTGTCTGTTGTGGGGAGAGGAATGGGAAGGCGACTGTAAGCCGCTTTGAGCCTCCTTCGGGTAGGGAAAAGCGGCATATAAGAACCAACTCTTCTTCTTCTTCTTCTTCTTCTTCTTCTTCTTCTTCTTCTTCTTCTTCTTCTTCTTCTTCTTCTTCTTCTTCTTCTTCTTCTTCTTCTTCTTCTTCTTGCATTCACTAAGCCATTTTCATGCGCAAGAGCCAAATATGCCTCCAGATTGCAATTTGGGATGCGTATGCCACAGCTAACAGAGGACTGAGATGCACAGCTAAATCAATGGAGCATCCACTCAGCCAGTTTCAGTTAAAAAGGAAAAGGAACCCTGGCTTCCCCCTCTCCCCGCCCCCCACCAGGGATCTATGCTGGATGCCCATTGCCAGAGTGGAACGAGCCAGCCGAGTGGAAAGAGCAGATGTGCTTCCGCCTTTTCTGACACTTGCTGTGTTACACCATTCTAGCTGGGGGCTGGGGGGCGAGAGAAAATAAAGTAATCTACACTTCCGATGGCGCATGAAGTCATGGAAGGAACCGCTCCGCTCCTCCGACTTCATCCCTCCTGTCAATTCAGATCAGCGCCCGACACCCAGCAAATGGCAAGTGGGGAGTCTGGTACATCTCAGCCTAATATGCCTCATCTTCCAGCCAAATCACTGGCCATCTATGAGCTGGGCGTTTCAACTCCCCCACCCCCATCCCCACCATGCATGTACTCCAAAAGCTGCATTCGTAAAAGCCCCTCTAGAGGGACCCCCACTGCCCTGCCCTGCCCTGCCCTGTCCCCTTTGCATGAATTAGCTTGCCGTGCAAAGGATTTGGACTCTTTCACCTGACGGGGAGGAGCTTGTAAAGTTCTGTGAATTCCCCCAAAGCAAAGGAGAGGGGATGCTCCACACTGATCCTCATCCCCCCCCCCAAGGGCTGGAAAGCAAAGCCTCCTCCTGCTCTGAAAGGTAACAGTTTTTCCCCCTTGGCTTCCCCTCTTCCCCCCTCCTTCCCTCCCCAGCATGCCAATTCCCGGCCCTTAATGAGCACAGGCTTTTGCGCTGGGAGAACAAAGGGGCTTGGGGTTGAACAATCAGGAGGCCGTTAGGGAAAGTAGGGCAGCCCCTACTCTCGCTTCCCCCTCCTTGTTTTTTGTTGGGCCGGTTTCCCGTGGACAGGCTTGGAGTTCCGCAATCCCTTCCTCCGTGGACAACGCAGATTTCCATAGGCATATTTTAAAAAGTTCGAATGAAAGGAATTCGGAGGGGAGCTGGGGCTCATTGATACAGAGAGTGCCTTTTGTGCGCTCGTGGTTCAGTCTCGGACATCAAGGGTTTCACGGATTAAGGAAGCTAGGCAAACCTGGAGCTGCCCATCTAATCAGACAGGGCCCAATCTGTACGCATTGGATAATGCACTTTCAGTGTGCTTTTGCAGCTGGATTTTCCTGTGCGGAACCGGAAAACCTGCTTCTAAAGCGCATTGAAAGGGCATTATCGAACGCATGAGGAGTGGGCAGTTCCAGTGGCCAGCAGCCTTTCTGCATCTAAGGCAGCCTCGAGCTAATTTATCACGTTATTTATTTGATGATGAAGATGTTAGCCATTGAGTCTGACTCTTGGCGATCTTATGGGTCAACCGCCACCACATTTCCCGATCTTGCACCGCTTCTTTTAGTTGGGCAATATTCCGGCCAGTGTCCATTTTGAGGCTCTCTAACCACCGTGTTCTTTGGTTTCCTTTCACCACTGACCAGTCCAGGCAGAACCGCTCTTTCCATCGAGTTAGATCGCAGGATATGGCCAAAGTAAGTGAGCCGGAGTTTCGTGATTTTGCCTCCCAGTGATAGAGCAGCCTTTGTGCACTCTAGTATTTCTTTGTTTGTGACTTTAGCTGTCCGCGGAACCCGCAGAATCCTTCAGCAGCAGCAAAATTCAAATGAAGCAGCTCTCCTCCTTTCCGATTTCTTCATCGTCCAACTTTCTCGGCCGTAAGTGGCTCTTGGAAACATGACAGACCAAAACTAAAGTATGTTTCGTAATCAGGCTGATGTCCTTGCTTTTCCATGCTCTGTTCAAGCCTATTTATTGAAGAAGAAGAAGAAGAAGAAGAAGAAGAAGAAGAAGAAGAAGAAGAAGAAGAAGAAGAAGAAGGAGTTGGTTCTTATATGCCGCTTTTCCCTACCCGAAAGAGGATCAAAGCGGCTTACAGTCGCCTTCCCATTCCTCTCCCTATTGACAGGTATCACCACACTATTGACAGGTACCGCCCTCACCTGGATGGCCCAGGCTAGCATGGTCTTCTCAGATCTCAGAAGCTAAACAGGGTCCAGCAAGGAATTCGAGACTAGCTCTGCAGAGGAAGGTGCTGGCAAAATACCTCTGTCAGCCTCTCAGCTTCACAGCCCTTTACACCCCCCCCAACATGTGTCAGAAGGGAAGGTGGCATAGCGTAGCCCCCAATCTCATCGGATCTGACTAGCTATGCCGGTTGGTGGTTCTCAGAGGGGAAACCACTGAGACAAACCCTGCAGAGAAAGGCAGGAACAAACTGCCTGTTTTTCACTTGCTGAAAGTTAGCTGGAACTTGATGGCACGGACGTCTGTCAATAAAATAAAAAGGCAGTCCCCTGCCATGAGGAGCTAAGAGGCTAAACTGAACAGCACGGGTGGCAGTAAACAGAAGGGAACAGGGAGCCACCTTGAGCCAAGAGGAAAGGCAGGGAGTCAATATTTTAATTAAACATAAGTGCCAAGAAATTGGACTTCCAAGTAATTAGGAGTCCAGCCTTTGTGGCACAAGTTCCACTTATCCAGCTCCAAGCTTGTTTGTGGGCACACGCCAAGGCATCAAAATTCAGGTCAGCCCTGGTCACGTTGGCCACCCCCAAGTGACGTAATTTGCAGAAGATTTTTCTGGGAGTAAGTCCCGTTGAAGAAGAAGAAGAAGAAGAAGAAGAAGAAGAAGAAGAAGAAGAAGAAGAAGAAGAAGAAGAAGAAGAAGAGGGAGGAGGAGGAGGAGGAGTTGGTTCTTAAATGCTGCTTTTCACTACCCGAAGGAGTCTCAAAGCGGCTTACAGTCACCTGTGAAGTGGGTGAAGCTGAGAGAGCCCTGATATCACTGCTCAGTCAGAACAGCTTTCTCAGTGCTGTGGCGAGCCCAGGGTCACCCAGCTGGCTGCATGTGGGGGAGCGGGGGATCAAATCCGGCTTGCCAGATTGGAAGTCCACGCTCCTAACCACTACACCAAACTGGCTTTCGACATCAGCAGGCCTGCTGAGGATTGCCCCAGAAGCGTTATTTGTCTTTCAGCCCCAATATTCATTTATTTCTTCTAGGCTGGGTCAAAGAAGGGTGTGAGTGTGAAGGTTTTCTCCTATTTTACACAGCTTTTTAATGCACGGTTTACTTATAAGTAAGCATGTTTTCTTCAATGGGACTTGGAGTAAAGTGCCATTAAGTCACAGCCAATGGCGAAGCTTTAGAGCAGGGGTGGCCCAACGATGGCTCTCCAGAGGTCCATGGACTACAATTCCCATGAGCCCCTGCCAGTGTTGGCAGGGGCTCATGGGACTTGAGGTCCATGGACCTCTGGAGAGCTACAGTTCTCCCTTCCCTCCTGCTTTAGGTATTTCAAGGCAAGAGTCGTCCAGAGCTGGGTTCCCACTGCCTGCCTCTGCGTCATGACCCTGTGACTTCTTTGGTAGTCTCCCATCCAAATTCTGACCCAAGTCGGCCCTGTTTACCTTCTGAGATCGGCCATGCAGGCCAGGGCCCACGGAACGGATTTCCAATTGATTCTGCACGGAACGGCAGCCTTAGTTTCACTTCTGCCCTCAATGAGAACGTGAGCACATGCCTTATCTTCACAAAGCAGCACTTTTCCCCATAAATATATAAATAAAACCCATTATAATAATAATGACTATAATTATTGCTTTGTACAGCCCCCAGCGATCCGTATATATAGTAAATAATTAAGCCCTGCTCGTCTGCTTCCATCGTAAAGATCTTCCCATAAGATTCTGGAGGAGTAGCCACACCAGTCTATGGCTGCAAAAAAACAAAACAAATGAGAGTTCTCTGGTATCTTAAAGGGCATATTTGTATGTCAGGATGCCTGGCGGGAGACTAGAACCCCCTTCTGTGGAGGCATTAATCCTCCCGCAACAGTCACAGAAGCAAGCAAGGTTATGGGGGGAGAAGGTGGTTAACTGCAGGGTCAAAAGGCCCATAAAATGCAAAGCTTATTTATTTGTATGTCGTTTTAGAGCTCACACCCACACTCAGAGGTCCCAGGGTGAGTTACAATGGTTCCGAACAAATCTAAAACCCTTAAAAACATTTACAACATAGCTCATTCATTGACACCCTGGCAAGGCAGCACACAGATGAAACTGGATGTCAAAAGCCGGAGTGAAGAGGTGTGTTTTCACCAAGCCCCGAAAACTATATAAGGTACGTGCCTGGTAATCACCAGAAGGAAGTTGTTCAAAGTCTGGGGCCACCACAGAAAAGGCCCTTCTGCATGTCACCACCCCTGAGTTTTTTAATGGGATTTTATTGTTGCGAGTGTTTATGTTGTCACCCGCCACAAGCTGGATCACTGGGAGTGGTGAGATATAAATTTAATAAATAATAAAATTATTTCCTTGAGATCTCAGTGCTTGGCCGGGTCTATATGGGAAGAAGGTGCTCCTTCAAATAACTGGGGCACAAACCATTTACAGCTTTATTTGTGAGCATCGACACGTTGACCTGGGCGCGACAGCCCCAATATGAACGAGCTGAGGTGTAATGAAGTAAAATTCGAGTGTAATCAGGAAGGCACAATTAGCAGTTATTAGCAGGGATGAGGCAGTTTCCGGGGCTCTACTAAAATGCTGGTTATCCGGGACTTAACAAGGACCTAGAATTCCTTGGCCATTATATGTAGAGGGCGATATTGGCAGCCTTCTTGATGAATTCTTATTCAGTGATTTCAGGTAGGAGTCTTCTACTGAAGTCTATCTGTTTTCTCTGTGCCCAGTGTCCACTTACTAATTCACAGTGCTCACAATCTAACTTTGCAATTCGGCAAGGACCCCACATTCCCCTAATACAGCGGTTCTCAACTTTTCTAATGCTGCAGCCCTTTAAGGCAGTTCCTCAGGTTGTGGTGAGCCCCAGCCATAGAATTTGGCAAGGGTTCTTTCACAGAAATTAAACTGAAACTGACCAATGGCATGAAGATCCCTTGTTCACGATGGTATATAAACTGGTAATAAACTGTATCTAAATTGGCGGGCGCCTTCAGGAGGAGCGGCAACAGAAGCAGTGCCCCCCTCCCAGCCAAGCTGCTCACTCTGCCACGACCCCTGTGAAAGGGTCATGCAACCCCCAAAGGGGTCCCAACCCCCAGGATGGAAACCGCTGCCCTAATACATAGCACAGTGTTTTGTACACCATGAAAACCCGGAGAGCATTTTACTGCGCAAACCACATGGAACACATCTGTGTGTGCATCAGTAATGGGAAACCTCCAAGGGACTAAGGGTGCAACCCTGGGGATCGTTTCCTGGTATTGAATTAAATGTGACTTATTTCTGAGAAGACCTACTTAGGGGTTGGATCCAGACAGCTTTTTCAATTTCTCCCAATTCTCTTCACTACAGACCCCATTTCACATGGCCTTTTATGGCAGCAGGTCCCATGATCCCCTGCATAGTTTTTTTTTTCTTGGGGGGGGGGCTTCCTTAGCAAAAAATGTTAGTTGGGTCCAACCCCAAGACTGGTCCCTTAGTCAGCTCCAGGAAGTGAGGCATGAACAATGGACAATGCAATGGATCTTATGGGCTTAACTAAGGTCACAGGTCAATTCCCCAACATGGCTCTCTGAGTTGGTGGACTGGCCAAGAGATTCACTGGGTTGGATCTGAAAGCCTAAGTGATGGAGTCCATCAGAATAAATCCAGTTTTGGACATGGGTCTTCCAACTGTCTTCCATGGAGCTTGTCAACAGGCACAGGCCAAGTAATGGCCAGACCCACCCAAGCCTACTCAGTCAGCTTTGACAAGACTGCTCTATCTTGGGCCTTCAGACAACATCCTGGGGCTGCACTGACTTCTTCTCTGAAAGACTTATCCAGAAAACAGAGGACAGTGGCTATTCAGACAGCACAGAGTATGTGAGTCAAATTTATACTTGTTGATACCTTAGGGCAAAAGTCAACATGTGGTATCCCCCAGAAGCATGGGTACTGAGGTCTACTAAGGAAAGCATGTCATTCATTCATTTGTTCATTTGTTCATTCACCATTTTCTTCCCAGTACCAAGGAAAACATCTCATTCATTCATTCATTCATTCATTCATTCATTCATTCATTCATTCATTCATTCATTCATTCATTCATCTTTTCTTCCCAATACCAAAGAAAGCATCTAATTCATTCATTAATTCACCACTTTTGTTCCTAATACCAAGGAAAATGAGTCATTCATTTGTTCATTCATTCATTTGTTTGTTCATCAGTTCATTCATCCATTCATTCATCATTTTCTTCCCAGTACCAAGGAAAACCTCTCATTCATTCATTCATTCATTCATTCATTCATTCATTCATTCATTCATTCATTCATTCATTACGTTCACCAAGAAAAGCGTTTCATTCATTCATTCATTCATTCATTCACCACTTTTCTTCCCAATAGGGACCCAAACTGGCTTACAATCATTCTTCCCTCCTCCATTTTATCTGCACAAACACAACCTTGTGAAGTCGGTTAGGCTGAGAAACTGGCCCAGATGGACCCAAATGTCTCCCAGAATAGAATGAGCAGGACTCTCCCAGATCCAAGGTCAACATCAGGGCCCAAACCTGAGTGCTGCAGGTGGTGCTATTTCATTTAGAATCCCAGCCTCTGTATCCCCCTTGCTATATTGGTCAGGGAAGGCTCGGGAGGGCAGCCAATGGCCAACATTTAAAATGGACCGGCAAGAGGAAATCTGTCATGGTGCTTAGATATTGCGGTAGGTTCTGGTTCCCTCAGATTATCCCTGGAGTCAGAAGAGAAGTTCAGCTCACCCATCTTGAAATGGTGAGATGTCAGCAGCAACTCCAGAGAAATGTTGTCACCAATTAAAGCTCTTATGGACGATCTCCACTTTTCTTCATTACATTCCAGTGCTAGGTAATTATGCCTCACCCCGTATTGCCTGCAGTTGACAGCCTTTTCATCGGGCTGTTTACAGCCTCCTCAGCCATAACTTCACACTTATGTTTCTGCCAAGTGAGGAGACTGACCTTATGGATCCCATGAAATAAAATGACTTCCTTCCCTCCCTCCCTCCTCTCTCCCTCCATTTTCCTTCCTTATCTCCCTCTTCTTCCGTCCTCTCTCCTCCATTTTCCCTCCCTCCCTCCTTCCTTTCTTCCTTCCGCTCTATCTCCATTTTCCTTCGTTCCTTCGTTCCTTCCTTATTTCCTTCCTTCCCTCCCACCTTCCTTCCCTCCCTCCTTCCTCCCTCCATTTTCCTTCCTTCCTTCCTTCCTTCCTTCCTTCCTTCCTTCCTTCCTTCCTTCCTTCCTTCCTTCCTTCCTTCCTTCCATCCTCTCTCCTTCCAATTTCCTTCCTTATCTCCCTCTTCTTCCTTCCTTTCTCCTCCATTTGCCCCAGAGGGACGAATCAGAACCAATGGGATGAAATTAATTCAAAAGAAATTCCGTCTAAACATCCGGAAGAAGTTCCTGACAGAGTGGTTTCTCAGTAGAACAGGCTTCCTCGGGAAGTGGTGGGTTCTCTATCTTTGGAACTTTTTAAACAGAGGCTGGATAGCCTGACAGAGAGGCTGATTCTGTGAAGGTTTAAGGGGGTGTCAGGTTGCAGGTCTCTCTACTTGTCCATCTCCCCTGCAGTGTCTTCCCTTATCAATAAGATTTTGGCATTCCGAGGATTCACTCTTTGCCCCCATCATAATGCATTCAATCTGTTTGGGGGAATATATATAGATATATATATCCTTATGAAAACAGGAGTAACTGAGAACATGGGAGAAAGCAAAGCTGACAATTCCATTGAGGTGGACTCAATGGTTGTTGAGGGAGGGAGGGAGGGAGGGAGGGAGGAAGGAAGCAATGTAGAAAACAGTCCCCATTATGTGCAGAACGGATGTGTCTCTCCGTGGCAAATGGATCAGGGCTCATGAGAAGAAGGATTCCAGCCAAGGATAAGAATGCGGTTCAGGCCCATTTAATCTGAGTTTGCGAAAAGGACCTTATTAGCAGGAGTTATGGCCTCTGCTAAGCCCCACTGAGTTTTCGGGGACTGGAAAGCGATTTTTGTTTCGGTGATCTCAGTCCTCCTTGGTGAAAAGAAAGGGGGAAAGGGAGAAAGTGCCTGGGAGGGTCGGCAAACATGCCGCTCATTTTGCGAAACGCGAGCGAGGCTGTTTAATTTCCTTTTTAGATTATAAAGATTCTCTGGCCAGTAGAACCAGGCTCAGAGGGAGACAAGGCACTCCCCCCGTCCCCCCTGTTTGTTTTGCTTAATGAGGTTGTGGGGCTGGCTTGAGGGGAGGGGGTCTAATTTGGAATAGGTAAATGTTATTGAAGCAATCATTCAAAGGGCTGGATTGCGGGGCCGGTCCTCAAGATGTATGAAGACTTGATCTGCCATACTGTTTGTATTACACTGATTGTTGAGCACTGCCCCCTCCCAGAAATATGTACGAAATGCAGTCAGTTTCTAAAACTGAGGATTAGGGTTGCTAAAACCAAGATTGGCATATTCGAGTGGTTTTTGTGTGGCTATTAAATGAAGTGTTAAATCAGCAGCAACCACAGCATCTAACCAGGGAAGCTACTCTCTGTTGCCTGATGTTTTGTTGGTTTTCTGCAGGTGCTCAGAGACATTCCACGACAGCCTCACACATATTTCCTGAGGCTCTGTAAATAGTCCAGGGCTAGTCAACCTGTGGTCCTCCAGATGTCCATGGACTGCAATTCCCATGAGCCCCTGCCAGCAAACGCTGGCAGGGGCTCATGGGAATTGCAGTCCATGGACATCTGGAGGACCACAGGTTGACTGCCCCTGAATAGTCCATGTGAAGTTAGATTATGTCGTAAGATCGTAAGAACAGCCCTGTTGGATCAGTTCAGCATTCTCTCTCATGCAGCGGCCAACCAGTTACTGTGGGGGACCAGCATAGGAGCCAAGGCCTTCCCCTGATCTTGCCTCCCAGCACTGGTATTCAAAGCTTTACTGCTGCTGAATGTGGAGGTTCCATTTCGTCCCTGATAAACCTATCCTGCATGAGTACGTCTTTGAAAAATCATCACCGTGGTCCGTGTCCTGTGACTTTAACCAACATGGTTAAATTCCCAGCCGGAAGGGAGGAAAGTGTTGACCTGTTGCAGCAGTGCAAAACAGCACATGCCAGCCTAAAAGGGAATACATTTTTTTAAAAATCCTATACCACCTTAGAGACTGAACAAGATTTTCAGGGTAAATCCTTTCAAGAGTCAAAGCTCCATGGTCAGCTATGAGAAGGAAGGGAGATTCGGAGACCTCCGTTCCTTATATCCCGGTCAGAAGGTGGGAGGGGTGCTGGGAAGAAGGAACTGGGGTGCAGAGTATACAATGCAAATCCTGACAGATTCAGGTGGGTAGCCGTGTTGGTCTGAAGTAGCACAATAAAATCAGAGTCCAGTAGCACCTTTAAGACCAACAAAGATTTATTCAAGACGTGAGCTTTCGAGTGGAAGCACTCTTCCTATGGTCAAAGGAAGAGTGCTTGCACTCGAAAGCTCATGCCTTGAATAAATCTTTGTTGGTTTGTTAAAACAGAGGACCTCTACTGGCCACTTGTAAAATTGTTTGGGGCCGGTTTTTTTTAAAGTCAAAATCATGTCTATGTTAAAAAGATTGGCTCATCTAATAGAGATACAAACCCAAGATTACAAAGTATTCTTAGATGGATTGATCAAAAATATCTCCAAGGAGATCCAAGATGGCAAGGAAGAAGTCTTCAATAGGAATGATGGATCAATAACAGTGACTGATGACAGCTTTAAACAAGGTGGAAAACCAACAGCAGAAGAGAAATCTGAAATTCATATCTTCAAGGAGATCCAAGATGCCAAGGAAGACGTCTTTAACAGGAATAATGGATCAATAA
Source organism: Paroedura picta (assembly GCF_049243985.1). Lineage (NCBI taxonomy): Eukaryota > Metazoa > Chordata > Lepidosauria > Squamata > Gekkonidae > Paroedura > Paroedura picta. Next base: position 11,721,770 of record NC_135381.1, on the reverse strand, counting down.
CAGTGGCTGATGACAGCTCTAAACAAGGTGGAAAACCAACAGTAGAAGAGAAATCTGAAATTCTGGAGACGGAAAATGGGATGCCGGAGTTCTGCAGTCCAGATAAGGACACCCTTTTTAAAAAGACATACAGCCATCTCAAAGCAAGAGTGTACAAAAATCAATCAAAAGAAATATGGATCTGCAGTGAAAGTAACCGATTTAAAGGATCTCTCTGGGGAAAAAATTGTATTGATACTGGAGTCCAGGAGGTGCAACGGCCTCAAGATTTATCGATGCATATTTTGCGGGAAAGAGTACAACTGCACTTTCTACGCCAAAGGCCAATGGGACAGAATATAATTTTACGGGAACGACAAGATGTAGCAAGCCTCGAGATGAGACCCCCTTAAGAAGACCGAAAGCTCATATTGTTTTATGTTTAATGTTATACTGTATTCTATATTTCCATTTTTATGAAAAAGGGGAAGCAGTGTCTCTTTCGCTCTTGTTTTTTTTTTTTTGTCTCTTTTCTTTTATAGGCATATAGGTAATATAATCATTAGTGCTGAAAATGTAAAATGGGGTTCTCCCCCCTTATTTTTTCTTTCTTCTATTAGTGAATTGTCCTAGGACTAAAGCCTACACTGAGGATGGTTCTTAGAATGGATCAAGCAAAAATTGTTTTGTAGATGTATTAGAACCAAGGATAAGGAGAAGCTATAGAAGACTGAAAGCTTATATTGTTCTATGTTTAATGTTAAGCATTTAATCTAAACCTGGAAATCTTATTATTCTCTGTATTAACAACATATACTGTATCCTATATTGCTATTTTTATGAAAAAGGGGAAGCAGTGCCTTTTTTCTCTCTTGTTTCTTTTTCTTAGTAGGCATATAGGTAATATAATCGTTAGCGTTGGAAATATAAAATGGGGCTTTCCCCTCTTATTATTTTTTTTATTGGTGTATTGTTATAGGGCCAAAGCTCATATTGATCTGTAGAAAATGCAAAGCTCTCAACTTATACCTGTCAGGATGGCTCTTAGAATGGGCCAAGTATAAATGGTTTGTAGATGTATCTGTATTAAGGATAAGGAGAAATTATGAAATCCTTTTGTAATTTTTTTTCTTTGTACATCTTTAAGGCAAAGCCCTACTTTCCTCTCCCTTTATCAGGGTATTGATACAGGGCCAAAACTAATACTGTGCTATAAGAAATGTTTAATGTTAAGCATCTAACTCAAACCTAGAAATATCTGCTAGGATAGCTCTCAGATTGTATCAAGCAGTTAATGTGAGGTCTACGATCTCTCAAGTAAGTTGATTAATTATAACTTTTCTTTTGTATATCTAAACAGGCTTTTTTTTTTTTTTTAATGTAGTGGAAATGTGGATGGCTCTTAGACTCATGGCTCTTAGAGTTTTGGGCAAAAGTTTATATCACTGTGGAGTCAATGTGGGGTCGTATATTCTCAAATGATGACTATATTTCTATCTTTATGAAAATAAAAAAAATCATTATAAAAAAAAAAAAAAATCTTTGTTGGTTTATTGGACTCTATTTTTGAAAGGCAAATCCTGGTTTGTTTCCCCTTGAATCTATTATCAGTTCCTGCCGTTTACACAACGTGCCCACCAGGTGGCAGCATAATAACGTTTTATATAATGGTATATACATTTTCCCCCTCCCTTTCAAAACTTCTGCCCTTGGCTTGGCTTGGCTTGTTTGTCGCCTCTCGTCGCTCCCCCTCGCGTCCGCTCTTCCCAGACTATATATATGGCGGGGTTTGCTCTGCGAACGGCGTCCAGGTTTCATTTCTAACGTTTATAAGGACTCTGGGAAGCACGAACTCTAAAAGTATGCACGGATGGACTGGGGCAAGGAAACGTTTCCCAGGGTTTGGTTCAAAGCGGATTTTCGCTGAAGTCCGACCGGGAGGGGGGGGGAGACTCGAAGGACATCCACTTATTGCAATTGAGAATCCTATAACAAGTTTCCTGACAAGTGCTTAATCTTTGGGCAGGGTCAGGGAACCATCTGCTATTTCTGGTTTTTAGCTATTCGCCTCCCACCCCGTTTGGTTAAAGTTTAGGATTGTAATCTCGGGGCAGCGAGCCCTGCCTTGACGTTATACGCACCCGACCGTGTTCGAAAGCTCCCTACAAAGCCCGGTTTGTGGATGCAGGAGAGCAACGTGAAAGAACTGGCAGCACGGCTTCAGGTTCCAGTTTTGAATATTCCTTCAAACACACACACACACACACAAAATCCTCCCTGCATATAGAAAGCCAGCATCACAAGAGAGGTGATAGACCCATTCTCACAGCTCTGTTCTTGCAGGGATTTTTGTTTTAATGCCAAGGATTGTACAAAATTGGATTCCTTTCCCTGCAACCTGAAGTCGGCAGCTGAGCTACAGGGACCTTCTGCATACTGCCAAACTTTTTTAAAGTGCCAAGATCACAAACATTGTGCAGTATCAAATCAGAAGATCACAGAGAGAAAAACACAGAGATTTACAAGGGAGGAGGAGGAGGAGGAGGAGGAGGAGGAGTTGGTTTTTATATCCCACTTTACACTACCCAATGAAGTCTCAAAGAGGCTTACAATCACCTTCTCTTCCTCGCCCCCCCCCCATAACAGACCCCCTGTAGGTGGGGCTGAGAGAGCTCTGAGAGGAATGCTCTGTGAGAACAGCTCTAACAGGGCTGTGACAAGAATGAAGTCTAGATAAGGAGGCATTTGGGGAAGTGTCAGTTTGCCTTTGAATTTGGTCAAGGACAAGAGGCGTGAAAATCAAAACAGCTCCTTGTGTATGTTGGGGGGGGGGGCTGCACGAAGTTAAATGGCACCTTCCCCATTTCAGGTAGGACTTCGGGCTCGCTGGCCGAGGGGCCGTCGGAAGAAGAAGAAGCGGTCGGTGGTGAGGCCCTGCCGGAGGCAGGCGTGGTTCTCCTTCCGCGCCCCCCCCCCCGCCACGCCCAAATCATGCTCTGGAACGGATGCTCCGGCCCCGCAGCAATCCGAAACCCGTTTACTCGGAAGTAAGAGCCAGGGCTCTCAACAGCGCCTACTCCCGAGTAAAGGCGCCGAGGACTGCGGTCCATGCAAGACCTGAAGCTGTCTGGTGCTAAATGAGACCCCCCCCCACCCACACATCCACACCAACACCCCCCAAGTCAGCCTTGCATTTACTGGGCCCTCCGTCCCGGACCTGGGGCCGAGCTCTTTCCCGGCGCCTGCTCCCTGGGTGCTCCCGCCGGATCCTGCCAGCAGAGCTTCCGGAAAGGAAGGCCGGGATCCCTCCGACGCTTTGGGGACGACCCCGAGCCAGGCCAAGGACGCCCTCCCGCCTGCTGCTCCGCAAAAGCGAGTCCCCCAGGGGCCTGGGCCCCGGGGAGGCGGCGTGCTGCTTGGGGGGACCCGGTGGGAGTCCTGCTGAGACCCTCGGTCTTCTTGCCAACTTAACCATGTCCTTGGCTTTTAAAAAATCCCCTTCTGCATGCCTGCCTTCCAGCTTGTGAGTAGCTTCTGGGGCTAGGGGGTGGAAGAAGAGAGACGGGGCACGATCCTCGCAAACGCTGGGGACGTTGAGGTTCCACGCACCTCCTCGGAAGTCAGTGCCGGGGAAGGGGGCTCGCTTTCCTCGAGGGCACTGGCATTGGCGGATCGAGGCCGCTCGCCCCCTGCGGAGATCCGTGCCCCCTGGAAGGGCGCCCCTGTAGGCCGGGTCGTGCCCGACTCACCTCTTAGTATCACGTCCCGCCCGCCTTTACTCTTAGCTCGAGGCGTGTCTGCGTGTGAATATAGTCGGCGCGTGTCTATTTCGCATCTGGTTCGGCTTCGTCTGCATAATATACGGGGTAGTCAACCTGTGGTCCTCCAGCTGTCCATGGACTACAATTCCCATGAGCCCCTGCCAGCGTTTGCTGGCAGGGGCTCATGGGAACTGTAGTCCATGGACAGCTGGAGGACCACAGGTTGACTAACCACAGGAGAAAGGAAGAAAAGGACCGCTGGGGTTATTTCCAGTTGCACCAGTTCGCAAGACATTTCACGGTTTTTGAGAGGGAAAGTGTGTCTTTTTAAGCTGCCCCTCCCCTTCCACAGTGGACCTTTCTTGACATTGCATTTCCCCATATTATCTATGGGGAGCCAGCGGGGTGTAGTGGTTAGAAGTACCGGCTTCTAATCTGGAGAGCTGGGTTTGTCCTCCACATGCAGCCAGCTGGGTGACCTTGAGCCAATCACAGTCCTGATAGGGCTGTTCTCACCTAGCAGTAATGTCAGGGCTCTCTCAGCCTCACCTCCCTCACAGGGTGTCTGTTGTGGGGAGAGGAAAGGGAAGGCAACTGTAAGCCACTTTGAGACTCCTTCAGGTAAAGCAACATAGAAGAACCAACTCCTCTTCTTCACATGAGGAGGGGGACTTTTCCTTGAAAAAACTCCACGTCCGGGTTTGATTCGAATTTCGCAAAGTTTTGACAGAAACAAAGAGATCGGCTCAGTTTACAGAGAGGGGAGTGTAGTACACCCCTCCTTCCAATAAACACAAATGTTTTTTTGGGGGGGGATATGTTTGAAGAGGGGGTGGGACTGGTGGGCGGTGGGACAATATAAAACTTCCCCTGGTCGATCTGACATGAGGGGAGGTGGCAGGGCAGAGACTGATGCTGTCAGATCTCAGAAGCGAACCAGCGTACCCCCTGCCCCAGAGAGTCGGACCAGAATCAGTGGGATGAAATTAATTCAAAAGGAAGTTCAACTAAACATCCGTAGAAGTGTTTCCTCAGGAGATGGTGGGTTCTCTTTCCTTGGAAGTTTTTAAGCAGAGGCTGGAGAGCCACCTCTCAGAAATGCTGATTTTCTGAATTTAGGCAGATTGTTATGTGGGTGGGCAGAATCATAGAATCACTGAATCATAGAGCTGGAAGGGACCTCCAGGATCATCTAGTCCACCCCCCCCCCCACAGACAATGCAGGAACTCACAACTATCTGTCCACCTACAGTGACCCCAATTTCATGCCCAAGAGATCCCTCTGCCAGAGGGAAAGGATTGCTCTTTTGGCGTTCTTGCATGCCCAGGGAAATGCCAGTCACCACCAGACCAGACTGGCTAGGGCAGGGGTAGTCAACCTGTGGTCCTCCAGATGTTCATGGACTACAATTCCCATGAGCCCCTGCCAGCAAACGCTGGCAGGGGCTCATGGGAATTGTAGTCCATGAACATCTGGAGGACCACAGGTTGACTACCCCTGGGCTAGGGGGTTTGGTCTTTTTTTTTTTAGGGGGGGAGAGGCATCATCTAGGCATGGAATTGGGATCACTGTGGGTGGCCATGTAGTTGTGAATTTCATGCATCCTGCAAGGGATGGACTAGATGACCCTGAAGGTCCCTACCAACTCTGTGATTCTATGAGACCTTCTAAGGAAGTTTGTGCAGAGGAAGGTCATGGCAAGGCTTCTCTGCTTCTCACTGCCTCGAAAGCCCCCGGCCAGATTGACAAAAGTCAGATGCGGGCATGATGGCACACGCATGCGTGCCTGCGCACACACTCAGTCAACCTGATGCCAGAGGGCGCTTTGCAGGAAACCCACAAGTTACCGAGACCTTTAGAAAATGGGGTGGCTCCAGGGAAGATGAAGCGTGTGTTTTCAAGACATCTCTGGCTCTACCACCAATGATAATTGTTCAAGAAAGTCAGAACGTCTTAAAGAACAGTTTATTGCATCATTAGACTGTTTTATATTTTAAGGTTTTTGTAAGGTTTTTGTAAGAGCCTCTTGTGGTGCAAAGTGGTAAGGCAGCAGACATACAGTCTGAAAGCTCTGCCCATGAGTCTGGGAGTTCAATCCCAGCAGCCGGCTCAAGGTTGACTCAGCCTTCCATCCTTCCGAGGTCAGTAAAATGAGTATCCAGCTTGTTGGGGGGTAAAACGGTAATGACTTGGGAAGGGAATGGCAAACCACCCCGTATTGAGTCTGCCATGAAAACACTAGAGGGCGTTACCCCAAGGGTCAGATATGACCTGGTGCTTGCACAGGGGATACCTTTACCTTTTTACCTTTAAAGGTTTTTGCATTGTATTGCATTGCATTGTATTATTTCAAAAAGCTCCCCCCCCCCCAAAGCTAGCAAACTGGAAAATATGGGGCTCTTAAGTGCCCCAGTCCTAGACGCCATAACGCCACCGGAAAGATCTTATTTTAATTTTTGTACATTTTGAAACAGGGGGGGTGAGTAGGTCACAATTATGACGTGAGTAACATCAAAGCAGAAAACAACTGGGGGGAAACTTCAGCCCTATAGTCTTTCCTCGGGATTCCATCTTTTTGACCCAGAGGGCTCTTACTCCCAGGCTAGCATGGCCAAAATGGACCCACAGCCGGCCCACACCGCATCCCAAAGCCCTGCGTATTTATTCGGAAGGAACACGATCCGTTCCCGGGTGAATCTGCCTGCCTTGCTTCCGAGGAAATATGCAAGGGCGCCTGGCTGCTCGCCCGCAACCCTGAGCTCCCTAACGCAGCGGGGAGCCCTGACCAAGTCCCTGCGCCATCCGCAACATTCTGGCCCGGCGCCCTGCGAGCAAGGTGAACCTGGATGTCTTGAAAACCAATGGATCCTGTTTCCCACCAGGGACATGCATTTAGAAGCAGGGGGAGTGTAAAAAATCAGGGTGGTGGACTTGGGGGGGGGGGTATGGGGTGATTTCCCACCCCTTCTCTGTACTGGAACGGAAGCACCTGGGCTGGGATTGTAAAACGGTGCCCAGTCGCCCCAAGCCGGACAAGAGCGTGAAGGCCGCACAGTAGAGCCCCAGAACCTACTTAAACCAGCAAAGGAGAGAATTAGGGTTTCCAAAATTAAAAGCTCAGGGGCTCAGATGTTCGGGGGGGGGGGAGAGAAGGGGTTTGCTTGGGGAGAGTGTGCCTTTGAATTCCTTGGTTACATCTTTAATCGCTCGTGTTCCAGGCATCAAAAGTAACAAGAAGCGCCTCGTGCCTTTCATTAATCAATTAATTAGTGAAAATAACAATGTTCGCGAGACCCATTAACCTCTCACTCTCTCTCCACCCACCCCCGGCTCGCCACACCCGAATAATCTGGACAGCTCATCCTCCCCGTGTTTGGACCCGCCCTGCAAAATGCAGGAGTCCTCTGGAAAAACAGCAGCACGGCACCCGCACACCTCCCCAGGCCTGAAGCGCAACAGGCCAGCGACGGGCGGAACCAAGACGAGGCCGGCCTGCAAGGTTACATTTCTACTTGCAGGGAATTCTCCCACACTCCCCACACCCACCCCAATTTTGTTCCTGAGGCTGTTTATTTGCGTCAGCGATGAACTGACTTCACACACTGGCCTTAGATAAAGAATTACGAAATGACTGTGGTCGATGGGGCGGTGGCTGCTAGCTCCTTGTTAAAATCGCCTCCTCCTGGGCTGTGGTTTCTGTACCGCTCTAGGAATCCGGTGACTGTCGATGCTCCCCTTCCTTTCTTTCCAGGACTTCTCACGTCCCGATACAGGGGTTGCTGAATGCCCCATGGCGGGGATAGTTCCAACACACATTAGATCAGGGGCAGTCAGGCTGCGGCCCTCCAGATGTCTGTTCCCATGAGCCCCTGCCAACCCCTACAATTCCCATGAGCCCCTGCCAGCGTCCACTGACATCTGGAGGGCTGCAGTTTGACTACCCCTGCCCTAGACCTTCTGGACAACTGACACCCCCATCCCTCTACCGATATATAAGGCTGGAGATCCAACTCTTCTTCGTCTTCTCCTCCTCCTTCTTCTTCTTCAACGTGATCCTGTCCTTGAACTTTGTCAGGTTGGCCTCGAGATGGTGTTGCCCATGGTGCAGTCAAGGTATGCGGTTGTATAGGGGTGCAGGGATAGAGCAAGTGAAAACGAGGTGTGACTGTGTCACCAAGGCTTGCAGAGGCCCATGTGTTCCGTGTCCTCTTAGGCAGGGGTAGTCAACCTGTGGTCCTCCAGATGTTCATGGACTACAATTCCCATGAGCCCCTCATGGAGAAGGAGGAGAAATTTCCTGCATTTGCCTCATCCCTAGTCAACATTTGTCTCGGATGGACCGCAGAGGTGGGTCTCCAAGCCCTGACCTGGACGGCCCATGGAAGCTAAGCAGCCTCATCTCTGGTCAGTGGCTGGAAAGGGCATTCCAGTGCCCACAACAGGCCTAGACCCCATTCCAACTCTTTGGGCTGCCTTCCCTTGGGCCTTGGAAGCAGGAGACTGGGTAAGATGTGTTCAGTGCTCATTTTCCTTCCTAGTGAATACTTCCCCTCCCTCCTCACCAATCTCCGCATGGCTGAAATTGGGGGGAGGGGGGACAATCCAGTAGAGATTGACTCAGTCTACAATGCAGCTTCCTCCCAGGGAAGTGTTTACCGAGATCAGCTCATTACTCAATGTGGCTTCCTCCCAGGGAAGTGTTTACTGGGCTGGCACCTAAGCTATGGTCACCGGTGGTGTGTCTCTGAAGACCAGATACAGGGATAGTTCCAAACCACCTCAAGGCCCTGGCAGCTGTGAATCCACTGGAGATGGAGAGAACCTTTGCAGAGCCAGATCACGAAGCCAGATCACTGCAAGGTCTGCAGCCAGCCGGGGCAGAGAGAGGTCCTTCCTCACCCGTTTGTACCTTGGCCCTCCGAGGACTTCCTCCTAGAAAGCAACTCCTGTCTTGTCAAATAAGGTTCTGGATAAGTCATTTGCCATGTCTTCTAACCCAGAGGGGGCCAAACGGTGGCTCTCTAGATGTCCATGGTGGACTTCAATTCCCACAAGCCAGTTGGCCATGCTGGGAGGAGCTCCTGGTTATTACAGAACATGGACATCTGGAGTCACTGTCTAGCCCCGCCCCCTGTGGCCAAATGGACAATATTTTATTTTGCTGTTGACCAGTCTTATCTCTCCCGGGGAGCTTTGACAGCCATTGCACACCAAAACCAGAAGGCAACCAATGGAAGCCCAGCAGAATTCCAGGCGCCATAAGGAATAGAAGCTGGTGGAGTCCTGCCTCCGTGGCAGAGCATCCAGCTACCGGGCTGCATCCCTGGAGCTCTCCTTGAAAGTCACCTGTGCTACCTGATGCCTGGGACCCTGGAAAGTTGCAGCCAGGCGGCTTAAACTGAACTGTTCTCCTTATCACAAAGTCCCCTGGGTCCTGGCAGCTACCTTCGCTGTGTCTCTCTGCCCGGAATGAAACCTGGTTGGTCCTGGACTCGAACTCTCTCCTGCTGCTTCAGACCAACACGACTCCCCACGTGGATCTCTCTCCCTGCCGAGGGCAGAGCCGACCCAGGAAGTAGTCACACGCCGGAGGAAAGTGGGTGTGTGTAGAGAGGGGGAGGACCCCTTGGGTGTTGTTCTTCGGTTCCGGCGATAGGTGGCGCTGCGGCCCCGCAGAAGGCAGAAGCCCGGAGCCGCCGAGCCTAGCCCTGCCCCGGCTTGCAGAGCCATAAAACCATTCGGGATATCAACCCGAGGCGCCAGGTGAGTAATAGACAGGATAATCCCGGGCGATTGCTCGCTGTTTGCCTCCCCCAACAAGCGCCGCAAGAGTTACTCATTAACGTTACTTGAAATGAGTCCTACGCTTAACGTGGTGCATCTTTTTTTTCGGGGGGGGGGGCGGGAGCGGGAAGAGGGGGGTTGAAAATAAACTCCAGGAAGCTCTTCTGAAAGATTGTCCAGGCTGCTTAAGGGGCGGGTGGCGGGGTGCGAGAAGGAAGAGCGTAACCTTACACCTAAGATACGCAGGGCATCCAACTGGTTGCGCAAAGCTAGTCTTGTCCCCGTACCTCCACGGGTTGTGCGGGGCTTGAAGCCAACAGGCCCTTAGCGACTCTTGCCTCGCTAAGGTTTGTCCCAGCAGTACGGGGATCGCGTCTCGCACAATCCGGGGTTGCCAACCTCCAGGCAGAGGCCGGCGATCTCCCGGAATCACAACACTTCTCCAAATGGCAGAGATCAGTCCCCCCGCAAGAAAACGGCTGAGAACGTGTGTGTGTGTGTGTGTGTGAAATCTATGGCATCACCTCCCTGCTCAATTCCTTCCTCTTGTCAACCTCCCTCCCAAGGCTTCACCCCCCCCCCATCCCGAGCTATAGCTGTGCCCCCTGGCGCGGGGTACAAACCCCTGAGCCCTGCTTGGCCCGCTCTCGCTTGCCGTCTGAACGGATCCGGCCTTCCTCCGGCGACATAAACCGGAACTAAACCGTAGAAGCCGCTCAGTCCTATGCGGAGCCTTGCGGCCCAGTGACTGCCGTTTTGCACATCGGCGGCCCTTCTCGAGAGTAAGTCTCCGTGAAAGCCGAACCAGCTGGTTCAACAGTTGCACACGTGCGTCCCGAAATGCCGCTCCTATTGGGCCAGGTTTTGCAGCGGGATGGCGTCGTCGCGCGTTTTGTGCGGCGCTCAGACGGGACTCGGGGAGCCCTTCCGCCCTTGGAGTCCTGCCGACACGAACGCGGACGGCTCGACAGGCGTTTTCTTGGGAGTAAGGCCCGTTCAGTCCTCTGGGCCTGCCGACGCTGCCTTCCTTCGGCGTGAATCGCCCCGGCGTCGGTCGGGGCGCCGCTTGGGAGCGCACAAGGAGGAGGCCGGGCGATCGACGGGGCGTTTTCCGCGTCCCCCGCTCGCTTTCCTCCCCCGGCCCCCAACCCAGTGTCCGGCCGCCACGGAAGGGAGCTTCTTCCTTCCCCAGAGCAGAAGGTGTCAGGCTGCGCTGGAGTTTCTTAGCCTTCCCGGCGGCCCTTTTTGGCCGCGTCCGCTTCTTGGGGGCCAGCTCGCTTGGCATTGATCGGCGCTTCTCTCCCGCCTGCCCTGCCGCGCTTGTTGTTTTTAAAAACAGTAAACCGCCTTAGACACTGAGGCGGAAGGGGGAGAGGCGAGTGGCTGAAGGAAACCCGGTCCGAAGGCCCGTAATCTCGCTCGAACTCCATCCTTCACCCTCCGAGGAGGAAACCAGGGGTTCCGGATGCGGCTGAAAGGATGGCGTGTTGGGGGGGGGGGGGAGAGGGGCAGAGGCCGCGCCTTTCTCCGAGGGGTCGGAAAAGAGGGTCGTTTTCGACGTCTTTTCCGCGAGACGTTCGCTCTGGGCCGAGGGAGAGGAGCCCCCGGAGGGAGGTGGGAAGGCCGCCAAGTCACGGCTGGCTTGTGGCGATCCCGTGGGGGTTTGGCGGTGGTTTGCCGTTGCCTGGCTCCACCGAACGACCCTGGTGTTCCTTGGAGGTCTCTCATCCAACTGCTAGCCAGGTCCGACCCTGCTTCGCCTCCGAGATCTGGCGAGCCCGCGCTATGCGGCTCCTCGTTTCAATGACGCCTCTGCCCCTCCATCTCCACAATCTGGACGCATTTCTTTCCTTCGCTCCGTTTCCCCCCCAAACCCAAAACAAATGGTGAGCCTGTAAACGAAGCTTGTTATTCCTGTTTGGTCCTTGCATCCGTTCGACGTCTTCATGACGCGGTCTCCTACTCCACCCCTCTCCCCGTCCCTCTGGGCCGGTCATTTCCACTGCGCCGTCCCTGAAGAGGTACCTGTGCGCACGAAAGCTTGGATTAAACTTGGATAAAACTCTCCGTGTCTTAAAGGGACCCCTGGGCTCGCACTTTGTGTTGTGCTTCAGATCAACTTGGGGACCCACCTGGACGTTTGAAGGCGTTGGCTTTTCAGGAAAGGCCCCTGAGCCCGAGGCGACTAACCATGGTCCTCTGTGCGCATTGAAATGGGCTGGGGAGGAAAGCCCGTGTACAATCTGGCGGGAGGGGGGGGATATTCAAGAAAGCACACCGTCAACTTTCTCCACTGCTCCTTCTGCAGAATTCTCTCTCACACACACACACACACACACACACACACAAATACACACCGGTGGGTGGGAATAAGGGCCAGGAATTCTTCCTGGGCGTGCAAAAAAGCCGGGTGACCGCCTGATCTCCCAATCCTCGGACTGTTTACACGGCAGTCGGTGTGCCTAGGAAGACAACCCGGAGCCATTCTTTATCCCACCGCCCCCGCGCGCCCCCCCCCCTCTTTCAGGAGTGGACGAGAGAGTCGGAGTCGAGGGGCACTTCACGGCGTTTCCTGAAGCGCCCAGGAGCTAATATTTGCTTTGCCCAGGCCGCATTCAGCAGATGTTAATCAAACGAGCCGGGAGTTGTGGATAAACTTCACACGCACGCAGAGAGAGTGTTTTAGCCTCCGCTCGTTTTGGGGACGAGGAAGGGGGCAAAGACGCTCCGCAGTTCCCCGTGGGAAGGAGGGGCCCCGGGGACACCATTCAGAGGAAGGGGCGCGCGTGGCAGACACAGCCTGGAAACGATTCCTCCCCGCCTCCCCCCCCCCCCCCCGTCCAAATCACATTTGCAGCTGGCTCGGGTTGAATCGCCTCGTCCGGACGGCGAGGAGGGCTTGGAGGCAGCAGGGCTTAAAAGCAGCCATTTATCAAGGCGGCTTGCCGAGGCTCCGGCGCGGTTATGGAGGGTCCCCAATTGAGAATTCGTCCCTTCCCTTCGAAGTCCCGGCCTTGGAGCCCGAGCGCAGCCAGCCACCGAATAATGAAGCCGGGGTCTTTCGCCGACTGTGGCTTAATATTTCCTCAATAGAGCACCCTTCCCCCCTATTAAATATAGCAATTTGGAAAAAGGAAGTCGAAGGAGGAGGGGCGGAGTTTTGCCCTCAGATCTGGGGACCCGAATTCTCTCCCACCCCCTTGCCTAGCATCTTTCGCGTCGTTCGGATATCTGCACGGAGAAAGCCATAAAAAGTTGGAAAGACCGGTGACTTTTTTTTTTTTTAAGGAAAAAAATTCATCGGGGATAACTTTTGGGAGGTGAAGATTGCTTGCCATCCCTTCTGCGCTTTCTCGGGAGTAAATCCTGTTGAATGCCCTGAGTCAGCGGGGGGGGGGGGGAGCACGTTTAATTGTCCTGATTTACAAACTTGTATATTAAGGATCCGGTCAGATCTTACACACCCGTGGATTAAATCAAGTTGGAAACACACACAAGCACCCACAAACACACACAAGCACAAACACACACCGGTGTTTCTAAAGAGAAACGAAAATAAGATACTGAAGAATTGGCGTTTTCTTTCCTTATTAGATACCAGCGGACTCTTTCTGTACTCTGGCAAACGCTGTAATTCAGAGAACAGTTAGGTCCCGAAATATAATCGCCTAAAATATTTCCCCACCGAATCACGAGAGATTTCCCCCTTCCAGGCACATCACGTGAGGCCCAATGAGATGTCAATAAAAAAAATTATAGAAATTTCAGTTCTTTTAACGAGTTTGGGGTGGGGAAGTGCGGGGAGGACATGGGGGAAAAAACCCTTAAGAACTTTTCAAACTAAACTTTCACTAACCCGATTTTTATATATAAAATCTGAGCACTCAATTGGCCCAACAAGGGAATAATTTAGCAGTGAAAACTCATTGGGAGAAGGGGGGGGGGCTAGGAGAGCGAGATTGGCATATCGAGACAATGGGGAGGGGGTGGGGGAAATCCCAGATGCTTAGACTGATTTTTCACAAACCCACTTGAGAAGTGTCTTGGTGTTTAATCAACAAATTTATTGAACCATTTCTACGGGGGCGACCCCCAGAATGAGGGCCAGTCCGACAGCGCCCCCTTGTACAGTCCTGTTGTCGCCCCTTCTCCCACCCCTGTAACTTTTCTGTCTTTCTCTGCATGCGTCCCCTCCCCCCTAAAACCACAGTGAACCAAAAAAGAAAAGAAAGCTCCCAATATCCATGTAAACAATTCCACCCCACCCTGTCCCCTGATTTTCGAGGGGGCTCCCGATTTTGAAATGAAAGCGGCTTTTTAAAAAAACCCGGAAAGAAGACAGCTGCAGTCCGTATTTACAGTCCTATGTACAATCTCAATAAATTAAATTTTAATTTTCTAGTATTTCATATGCCACCTATTTACAAGTTATCCATTAATTACATAAATACTTTATCAATAGTGTCCACTTTTCTTCTTCTTCGTAATATGTTTTAAACCTTGTTATTGCATATACAGTAAAAGGGGGGGGGGTGAATCTGAAAGTTCTACAAGAAGCCGAGGCCCTTAAAAAAAATTAAGTAAAGCAAAACCACCCACCTCCCTGGTCCTCCCCCCCCCCAAATCTACATTTTAAAATTGTTGCTACGGGAAGGAACTGAGAATAAAAAGGGGGAAAGTTTTGTAAAGGGGGAAAAAAAAACAGGTCCCTGGGCTTTGAAGCAAGCATTTTAAAACAAAAAACAAAAAAGCAACCCTCCAAAAGAAGGCGACCAGAGCATGCAAAGTCAGCTTCCGGCGGCTGACAGACGTCACACGATTAAAGGGGTCACACCCTCCCCCAACGACGATTGACAAGATCAGGCGCTTTTGTGTGTCTGCCTGTGTGTGTTAACCGGCTGCGATGGAAAGTTCCCTTTCAGTCCCGGAAAGATGCCTCCGAGCCTTTCTGTGGAACTCCTTTCCTCCGGTTTCCTCCGTTTCTGGGGCCTCCAGCCAAGGACTCACAAAAGAAGGCCGACACCAGACTTCAGCGCTTTGCCTCTATGGGTGCCCGCCCCCCCCCCCCGCAGGCAGCCTGGCTCCCCATAGCAGCTTGTTCGACGGGACCCCCTCGGCCTTCCTTCCCTTTCTGCCCCTCCCAACTTCGGGAGAGTCCGGGTCCGAGGCAGGAGGCCAAGGAAGGGGTCCCCGGTTCCGAAGGGAGGTGGGCCGGGGAGGGGAGGCTCTCTAGGGCGAGCCGCTCCGGGCTCTGTCCTGCTTGGATTCCAGTCCGCTCACCAAGCGCTGGATGTTTTGCAGCTCGCTGGTGGCTTCCTTGTCCGAGCAGAGCTTGGGCGAGAGGGAGACGGAGCCCGAGGAGAGCGTCGACGAGCGGCTGTTGAGTTCCGAGCCGGAATCCAAGGCTCCCGAGGCCGGGCTGGATGCCAAGGCGCCGGCTTTGCCTTCCGCCGGACCGCCGCCGCCGACCAGGGCCGTGGAGAGGAGGCTGCTGCTGTCCGGCAGGGGCACCGGCACCGAGTAAGGGCTGTAGCGGAGCCGAGGGCGCACGGCGCTGAGGAAGGGGTGCCGGTGCACCGAGTTGCTGGCTGCCGTCGAGGCGGCGGCCGCGGCCGCCATGTAGGTGTAGGGGTAAGGGAAGAGGCTTCCGAAGGGAGACATGGCCAAGCCCTGCAAGGAGAAAGGAAGCAGCAAAGGAGGCGGTGGTCAGTCGGCGGCTGGGGGAAGAACGCGGGCGCGCAGGAGGGGCACCGGGCCGCCCCCGCCGGGATCACCCTCCACACACACCCCTCCTTTAAGAAAGCGCGCCTGCGCACAACCTAGCCTCTCCCTCCGCCCCCCCCCGCACACACTTCGCACGCGCGCCCCCCGCGGCACGTGGACAGCAGGACTCGCTCCGAGCCCCCGAGACGCCTTTCCCGGCCAATCCCCGCTTCGTTCCCTGGCGCCGCCGCTGCGTCTCGCAGGCCAAGGGCGTCCAGCCAACCACGAGGCCCCGGCTCCTTTGCGAGGCGCGTCTCCATCATTCATCGCCCCGAGGCGCTGAGCACCCTCGGCTGCCATCCCAACCGCTGGACTCTCAACACCTCGGGAGAAAACGGGGAAGCGAGGAGGGAAGCGGCCCTTGAGACAGAAAGGAAGACAAACCCCGGGAGATCTTGGCTTGGCTCAGGGCAGCAGGGGCTGGGAAAGAGAGGCAGCGAGGGAGGCTTCAGAGGGAGAGAGGGGGGGGGGAGGGATTCTCCTCCCAGGCCTCCTGGAGGCCTAGTTTGGATGAACGCCCCACGGATGGCCGCCTGGCTGCCGGTTCAGAGAGATTAAGCTAAACAGGATCTACGGGTGCGATTTTATAGACCGGGCGGACCTGCATTCCAGTCTCCACTCAGCCAAAAAAACAAAAACGAATGTGTGTGACCTGCGGCTGAGTCTCGGCTTCGCCCAAGCCACCCTCCTGGGGCAGTTGGAAAGACAAAGGGGGCCGGTGGGGGGGGGAGCTGCCCTAAATTCATAGGAAGGCAGGGAAAGTACCAAGGCCCAAAACGAAGAGACCACAGCCGCATTTCCGAGCAAAATCCATTCCGCAAAGACACTGGTGCCCCCCCCCTCCAAGGGTTGACTTTGGGAATGGGCAGATCTTGGGGGAGGGGACCTTAGGCGGCAACAGCTATTGGAGATGGGGTCCGGGCAAGGAGAAAGACAGATGCTTTCTGGGACAAGTGGCCTGGCGACTTCTATTCTCCCCCCCCCCCCATTTGGAGCTGAAGAGGCATCCTCCAGCTGGTCCAGAACAGAAAGAGACCCCCCCCCCCCCGAGTCACTCAGCTCCCACCCCCACCCGCCCAAAATGGGCTCCCATCCCGACGCGAAGAGAGGCCGGGGCCATAAATACCTGCGAGGCCAGGACGTGCTGCTGCAGGTGAAAGGGCAGCGCCGCCGCGGCTGCGGCCGCCGAAGCTCCGGACAGTCCCTGCGCTGCCGCCGCCGCTGCCGCCGTGGCCATCACCGTGTTATCCAGGCCGGTGACGCCGGCTGAAGCGCCTGAGACGGTGGCCAGCAGAGGGCCCATGCCGGCCATGCCAGAGAAGGCACCGCCCATGGCGAACTGGCTGGGGTGGAGCAGGAGCGGGTGGCCGTTTCCCAGGGGGCTGAAGAAAGGCTGGCCGGCCAGGCCTGGCGGGAAAGCCAGGCTGGACAGGTGTCCTTGGGCCAGGTGGCCCGCGCTGTCCGTCTGGACCGTCAGGGGGGCGAAAGGCTCCTTGGCCAGGCCCCGGCAGTCCTCCCGCGGCGGGGTCTTGACCTCTTCCCCTCCCAGGCCGCGAGTGCTGGAAGAAATGGTGGCCGGGCTGTGCCTCGAGTCCGGGGCCGCCTTGGAGGCGCCCTCTCTGCTCCGGCTGCCCGCAGAGTCCGGAGGGTAGAGAGGAGCTTTGGAAGGGCTGCGTTTCTCCCGGGCGTCTGCCGCCCCTCTGCCGGGGCCGGGGGCCACCGTAGCTGAACTGCTCTGCTGGCTGATGGCGGCGGGGGCGGCGGCCGCTGCGGCGGTGGTGGTCGTGGTCGTGGTGATTTTCCCGGCATCGCTGGCCTCCAACGGGTCTTCTTTGCTTTCCGAGTCGCTTTCACCATCGCTGGGACACAAATCTGGATTGGGAAGCAGGAGAAGGAGAGCTGGGTGAGCAACAGGTCGGAGGAGCTTGGGGTGGGGGGGAGGGATGGGGGGCGGGGATGAGGAGCTCTGGGAAAGGACTCCAGCTGCAGGTTCTCCCAAGGATCCCCTCTCCTCCATGCCACCCCCACCCCCCATTGAACTGGGGCTTCAGCACAGGCCTTTGAAGCTGAACTTTCAGGAGGGCGGAAATGACAGGAAATGACTCCTTTCTGTTGCATCCCCCCCACCTTCCTTTGCAGCCTCCAGTCTGGCCTAGAAGACCCTGCCTGGCCAAACTTAGGCAGACTTGGGAGGGAAGGCCTCCGTCTTTCTGTCCAGGTATGGCCCGGATGCTGCCAGAAGGAGCTGATACAGGGTCCTCCAGAAAGCCCTGAAAGACTTATCCCGGGAAAGGCCCAGGCTTCTCCCGGGAAAGAACGCAGAGAGGCCCTCTGTGAACTCCTGCCGGCATCCCCAACGCAGAGAGCATTCAGCTCTCAAGGAGGCACTGGACAGATTCAACCGTCCTCTGCAGAACACCAAGGGAAAAGTTCTTTGCATGCAAGTAAACCCATCCAAGAGGCTGGAATGGGCTCTTTCCTTCCAGCGCTAAATTTCCAGTTGTGGCAAGAGGAAGGGTAACCTTCGCTTCCCCAGGTTTTATTTATGGGCTGTTCTTGGAACAGTTCCTGGTCTTCAAATGCAGGCAAGTTTAGATGGGAGTCTGGCTTCTTTCTAGCTTTGGGTTCACTGCCTGCGATATACACTAATCCCACCCACCCCCCTTCATTTATTTTCTCCTTCCAGGTTGAAGGCTTTTGAGCCTCTCTCTCTCTCTCTCTCTCTCTCTCTCTCTCACTCACACACACGCAGCAAGCCAAAGTCCGCTTTAAAAAAATCCAAGTGATCCAATTTAACTCTCATCACTTCTGCCAGTAGAGCCAGCTTCCAAGTCATATAGCCAAACTGCTTCAGTTCCACTGCAGCCCATATATTCATGAAGAAAGAAAGAAAGAAAGAAAGAAAGAAAGAAAGAAAGAAAGAAAGAAAGAAAGAAAGAAAGAAAGAAAGAAAGAAAGAAAGAAAGAAAGAAAGAAAGAAAGAAAGAAAAGTTCTCACTGCTTTTCTCTGCAGCTAGGTGGGGCTGAAGGGGGGCAGCAGAGGAAGAAACCCTTAATACAAGGGGAAAAAAACATTCCAATATGAATATTAATAGCGTGGTTGCAACGCTGAACTTTTGCCCCGTGGTCTGTCTTTGCTCCCCTGCCTCAGCCAGGGCTGGCTGACTCCCTTCAAACCACAGAAGAAATATAGAGACAAGGCGGAAAAGGGAAAGTGGGATTTCTTATGGTTTGGAGCCCTCTCTGCAGATCTGTTTGCAAAATTACCAGGTTCTTTTTTTCTTTTTAAAGTATGCACGTACGATTTCTGCTCAGCCAAGCTCCTTCCAAGTCAAAGAACATGCCAAAAGGGTAATGACCCACAAGTTGAGAGACAGACAGAGAAAGCCAGAGAGAGAGAACAAGCCTGGCACAGAGAAAAGATAGATCTTTTGCGGCCCTCCAGATGTCCATTCGCTGGCAGGGGCTCATGGGAATTGTAGTCCACGGACATCTGGAGGGCCGCAATTTGATTACCCTACCAGGGAGGGCCGACGGTCTTCACCTTTCAGATTCGAGGTGCCCACTGCAGACACAGCAGGGGAGGTGGACTGGGCAAAGCATTTGAAAGCGGTTTGTTCGCTAGAGGACTCGTCTGAGGTCCCGTTCTCCTTCTTCTGCCTCTCATCATAAACCCTCATGGACTGGAGGGTGAGCTGTTTTCTGTAGAAGAAAGCAAGAGAAGGGATTAGCGGGTTCAAATACACAACAACAAAACATGTATCGCAGGGAGGCACATGCACTCCAGGCATTCCAGCCCACCCCTTATTTCAGTGCAGCCCAAGCTGGGCTGGGGGTCTTACGCCACAAAGCGGCTTCCAAATCAAGACAGCAATTGGATCCTAAACACGCAGGGGTGGGGGGTCACCACTGGCCACCAGCAGGACCCCTAACTACGAGTAGGTAGATATTTAAGGTATGAATCTCTGGTTTCTAACCCAGCGTGTTGGGAACTCAAGTCCCATAGAGCAGGGGTAGTCAGCCTGTGGTCCTCCAGATGTTCATGGACTACAATTCCCATGAGCCCCTGCCAGCTGGCAGGGGCTCATGGGAGTTGTAGTCCATGGACATCTGGAGGACCACAGGTTGACTACCCCTGCCACAGAGCCCCACTGAGTTAACAATTCTAAAATGGTCTCCTCGGGCCGAGATTACGACCTCCTAGGTCATTTATTTGCTGGAACAAAACAGGGTGTTTGTTTAAGGGGGTTCCATAGTTTGTTTAAGGGGGTTCAAACTTTATTACAGTCGTTCAGACCAAGTTATATGAAGTTAATACATACAAGACCCAAATAATATGGCCATTTAAGGGGGTTCCGGTTTACTGTTTAGCACTCTCCACCTGAAGATGTTCAGGAAGCCACCAAAGGCCTTTGTACTTCAGCCTACTCCGTATACCGGCCTTTCCCAAAATCCACAGACGCCCCTCCTAGTCCATTGTAAGCCGCCACCCCCCCCCCCCATTTCTTCCCCTGATCTTAACTTCTGAAAAAGATGCCCTGCAAATCACTCATTCTGGACGGGAGCTACACAACTTTCTGAAGTTTGGGGATGTTGTGGAGTGGCGATCGAATAAAAAATGAAGCCCAGAGGAGGGCCAAGGAGACGACAGCAAAATGGTAAATTACTGCTGGGATCTCCGGGGTCTTCAGAGTTGCTGGGGGATCGCTTTAATCTCCTTTGCTCTGCAAACAATTAACAGTTTGGAAAACCAAACCAAACTGGCAAGAAACTAGGAATAATCTTAGGCCTCTCTCGAATCCGAGTTCTGCCTGACCCTTCTGTTCCCCTACCCCTACCAAGCTGTTCCCTCTAACTCTAGTAAAAGGAAAACATCTTGAGGAGGATCCTACCGCAGAAAAGCACCCTCTCTCCATGGGAGAAGCCAAGCACATGCCTACAACTGCCCTCAATGTGCCCTGATTCCGGCCTAAATCCTTTTGAAATCAGTGAGACTTTTCTGCATAAGCAGATGGAAAGGGCGCTTTACAGCAGGGGTAGTCGACCTGTAGTCCTCCAGATGTCCATGGACTACAATTCCCATGAACCCCTGCCAGCAACATGGGAATTGTAGTCCATGGACATCTGGAGGACCACAGGTTGACTACCCCTGCTTTACGGGACCGAAAGAGAGCGGGTTCCCACATATTGGGATGGCTGCTCTTGGATCCAAAGAAATATTTCATGGGAAAGATGCCTTCCCAAGCCCATCCCAGGTTCAGAGCCCACCTAAATCGCACTTTGCTCATTTTTCTTTTCCCCTTCACTCACCCGGTATGCTTTAAACCTCACCCTTTTCTCATGAAGTCATAGCTGAAACCCAACGCACCCTGTCCAGGCGGCTTAAGATCAGGTTAATACAACCGCTGAGGAGATCCCTTTACTGCTACGATGTCTCAGAAGCTCAACAGCTCTTGCCACATTTCTCTCCCCCCCCCCCTTTTCTGTTCGACATTTCTCATTGCAGCTGGGTACCAATTACAAACACATGTCTCAGCCAATATCCTTGTTTTGGGAGAAGATTTCTCCCTTGGGTGGCATGGAACACCATACTGGGCTCGCTCTTTCTTTCTTTCTTTCTTTCTTTCTTTCTTTCTTTCTTTCTTTCTTTCTTTCTTTCTTTCTTTCTTTCTTTCTTTCTTTCTTTCTTTCTTTCTTTCTTTCTTTCTTTCTTTCTTTCTTTCTTTCTTTCTTTCTTTCTTTCTTTCTTTCTTTCTTTCTTTCTTTCTTTCTTTCTCTTTCGGTTTCTTAAAAAGACAGTTCCTAATTAAGCTGGAAGGCATTTCTTCCTCTTTCCCCTCCTTCCCAGTACAACTGGCTGTTAACCAAAACGCCTCGAAGGAAGAGAGAATTTTTTTTTTCAAACTGACCTCTGGACTTCCCCAGCCGAGTTGCAAACTCCAACCAAACACAGGAATATGCGGACTTACCTTTTTTCCCTCCGTCCATTTCCTGTGTCCCGGAAGCCTTTAGCAAATGGGTTGTTGTCGATTTTTAATTGAGTTATCTATTTTTAAAGGGTGAGAGAGAAAGGGAGGGAGGGAAAATATAGTCAAGGGAGAATAATTTTTGTTTGCAATAATTTCTGTCTGTAAATCTGTCCCTCATCAAGGAAAGGTCGTCCCGGCAAGAACTTCTCCTGCACATTTCCCATGAAATTAAGGACAAGCCTCAGAGATCCCATTCCTTTCCATGGGGTTTGCTCAGGATGAATAGAACCTGCGCCACCGATTTCTTTTTCAAAATCAAACGTAATTACAATTTTAAAAAGTCACCCGTGAAGGACATATCAGTTGTCTTCCTTACATTTACAGCCGGACTGCTGGTTACCTTGGGGGCACCTCTAAGCAGCCCGAGGGTAGGCCTAGTCATTTTGTTAGTCAATTACATCTCCCGCTCGGACTCGTCAATTACACCGCCGCGGCTGTTTGCTTTTGGCTTTCCTAAACCCGCGCCGAGGAATGAATGGAATGCAGCCCCGCCGTCCATTAAAAGTTATGTTTCAGTTTAAACTCTTTACCTGCCATAATTAAACCGCAAAGGAACGGTGGTCACACCCGCTTGCTATAATAAAATGCTTTATGTAATTACCTTCTGCAGCGATCGTGCTTGTGTGTGTGTGTGTGTGTGTGTGTGTGTGGAAGGATGGCGTGGGGAGGGGTGTACTGTGGGGGAGGGGGCTAACGCAGCAGGTCTGGTGCCAAACATGGAGGTTTTAAAACACGATCTAGAGCCCTTTTCAAGCTTTGGAGATCGCGCTGAAAATATTTGCGCCTTTCTGGTTTCCTGATTGGCGTTCTTTTTCAAGGTTATTTGGGCCAAAGTCAAACATTGGCAAGTTCCCATACAACTCCTTGCAGGGTTGGGGGAGAAAGCAAAACACCTGCTCGGTTATGGAATCGCTGGGATACCGACAGGCTTAACTCGCCGCCATTAACTTCTCTTAATAGGAGCTGGTGGGGGGCCCTATAAGGTGGGAAGGGACCCGAAGGGGGGGATCTGTTCCCAAACTTCTTCCTTTCCCTCTATCCCCTGGGGATTTTGCCGAGCAGGCCACGTTTTCGGGCGTTCAGACTCTGGATCAGATTTCTCCCTCCTTGTCCCTTCCGTCTGGGCTCAGTTCTGTTTTCAGAATGGGTGGGGGGATCCTAGAGGCCCGAGGCCAGCCTTTCGGTTTGGAGCCAGGGCAAAGCAGGCCTGGCAGGGTCAGCCCATTACCCCCGAATGGCGCAGGAAAAATACTTAATGAATCCGACTGGGGCCCGCCTAGGCGAGGGCTGGAATGGCGGGTTCTGACCTTTGCGAGAGATCGGCCGAGATAGTGGATGGGAGAAGGCCCTCCGGTTCAATTACCATGCGCGTTTACACGTAAATTTCACGGCAATCAGACAAGCGCCTTTCTCATTGGATGGGGCTAAGTTCCAGGAGGAGAGAAGGTATGTGTGTGTGTGGGGGGGGGGGGGGGGGAGTCAATGAAAGGGAGACGGAAGGCAAACTTGCGCAGGAAGGTCCTGGGCCACCCTACTGGGAAAATACGGAGTGGCTCGAGAAACTGCTTCGGAACAAGTTTTGCAAACTTTTGTGGCCTTGATTTCCTGAAGAAGCCACCAAAACAGCCCCCAGAAGACCCATTAAGGAGACCAAGCGGAGGCCTGCTCGAGCTCCCCCCCTCCCCTGTATCCAGATTCTGAGCACAGAAGTCCATCGCCTTCACAACTACGGAGTAGAATTCGTCAGTCCACTAAGTCTGGCCACACTAGGGCACTCCCCAGAGTCCTTTTCACCTCCCAAGCCTTCCCCAAGTTCACCAGCCACAGGAGGGAGGGAGGGAGTTCTCTCCTTGGCAGCAAGCAAAAGGGCTGGGAAGCACCTTTGGGGAATTCTTCGCCTTGAATCCATTACCATAAATTTCCCCCCTTGGCCCGACTCCCACTTTGGTGGTCAGCCTCTTATCCGCAGACTTTAAATGGGCATTGGTGGCAGCGTTTAAACACCCCTTTTCTTCCAGAGTGGACTCTTTCGTGCGTGCCATCTCCCCCCTCCACTCCCCCCCAACACCATAAAAGAATTCAAAATCTATTAATAAAAACACTGCCTTATATCGGGGTGGTGTTGAAATATAATAAAAAACAGATTTCGGTTGGGTTGCACCGAGGCCTCGATGCATGAAGGTAGAAAATCTTCGCACAGGCGCAGAGAGCAAGCTCTATCTCCACCCCCTCGTAACGCATCACCCCCCCCTTTAATGAGCTTTCTCTGGATAGATTGAACATTCGCCATCAGGAGGATTTTAATTTCCCCTTTTAAGTTGATTTTGCAAGCGGCCTAAGGGAAAGCGGAAGGGGGGGGGGGAAGAGGCCCAAATGTTGGGAATTTTCTAAGCCAATTTCAAAGAGTTATCCAAGGCTCAGGCATACTTTTCCCCCTCCCCCTAAATACACTCCTCTTAATCCCCCTTACCTTATCGTTCTGGTATGCGGTAACCGCGATGAATTCGGTCTCCGGGAAAACGTACGTGCGGAAGGTGCTGTAAGGCAGTTTGAGTATGTCGTTGGCCCGGACTATGTGGAACCGCGGCTGGTACTTGTGCATAGAGTTCAAGATAGTCTGCAAGAGGGTGGGTGGGTTGAGGGATGCGGGGAGGGGAGACAAGAGCCACGGAAGACTAGGTCAGAAGGAAACCTGGTCCCCGCCACTGAAGCCGGCGCTTCTCCACGACCGACCGTCAAGCTGCCTTTCCTTGCCGGCCATCTTACAAGGTCTGCCCTTGGAAAGAGTTGGCATGGAGGGGAACATGCTCTCTCCCCCCCCCCTCCCCTTCCAAACGAAAATAGCCTCGCTGCAGGGAACGACAATTGGACCCAAGCGGATGGTGGGATCTATAAATACAGACTACTCCAGCCGGGCCTGGGAACTCCGAGGCCTTGTGGTGAGCGCCTAAGATCGGCAGCCGCCTGTTAGCTAGCGACGCTCTTCCCACCCACCCCCCTTTTCTCCCGATGAAAGAAGTATCGATCCGGTCGCTGTACTTATTACTGGAGTGTTTGCTTGAAAGGCCCATATGCGAACAGTAAACAGCGAGGGCGCAAGGACACCGGCTAAAGTAACCCCGGGCGGGCGGCCTGGAGCCTCTCTCGACTTCCTTCGAAAAGCCATACTGGGGGTTTCAAAACGATTAGGGGATGGAGTCGCCTGGCAAGTCAATTTTACGTAGGCCCCCAGTGGGTGTGCATGTGTGTGCCCTCCTCTCTGCTGCCCCCCACCAGCCACATCAGCCTCTTGTAGATGCCATATATCTACCTACACCTCTGTGTGTATGCATACCAATGCGTGTATGTTAGCGTGTATAAAGCAGTATAAATTTGCAGATGAAATTGACGAATAAGCCATTAGTTCCTGCCATTGGCTCCTGCGATAGACAAGGGGCCGAAGAAGGCACGCTCCCCCCCCCCCACCTCGCCCCACATCCTCACACAAAGAAACCCACAACACGCAGCACATCTCCTGAACTAACTGCCAGAAAATCTTTTTAGCTAGCCCTTCTTTTTGAAAACCTGGCATTCCTGCATCGGTCCAGGGCCTTCGACCTGGTGGGTGCATGTCTCAGTTGCAGCCCAAAGCCCTTCTAACTTTGCAAACTTTCTCTTCCCCTCCCCCCTGGCAAGGAAAAGTGGAGGGGGAGAGCCCGAGGGGGGCAACCGACGCACACAAGCGTTGTAATATTAATGATAACAATGCAAAATCACTCACAAATCCGTGCTTGTCCGAAATATTGTTAGTCAGTTTCAGTTTGTGGAACGTGACGACCTTCGACATCCACTGCTCGCCAGTAGCTGGGCTATCCGGATGGATATACATTCTCTTGGGCATTTCGGGGTCAGCTTTCCCGGCCACCATCCACCGGGAATTGTGGAATTTATATCTACAATCGTCCGCCGCCACAATGTCCATCAGCAAAATGTATTTGGCCTTTTTATCCAGCCCCGTGCACCGCACTTTAAAGGGGGGGAACATTCTCCTAACAGGCAGAAAGGGAAGGCGGAAGAGGAGAGAGACAAGGAAGGCGAAGAGTTTAGTGGAACAGAACAATCGGCGGCCGATTCCTCTGCAGAAATAGGCTTGCTTCCATCTCTGTAAAAGGATTTCCCCTCAAACCCCCTCCCCATTTAAAAATGGGTTGCTTTATTGAGGAAAAGGGGGGCTAGCGCTCTCTTTTTCTCTCTCTCTCTATGCAAAATAAAACAGGCCCTTGTTGGAATGTAAGCGCTGGGGTGTGTGTGTGAGTGGATCCATAGCCTCACATACAATAATGTTCCAGATAAGGTTCCTAATCCACAAATACCGGAGACCTAGGAAGATGACCACACCCCTCCCCAGTTCTTGAAGTTAATTTCCAGGCTGCGAAGTACGCTTTTTGTCCGGAAAAACACACACACACACGCAAATTAAAAACTAACATTAAAACAAATGGGTCCCCGGAGAATGGAAAATGCTCTCCTGGCAATTCATGGGAATACCGAGGCCACAGACCTCCTCTGCCTTTCAGCCTTCTCCGTCAATTTAATGCCATTTGCAGGAATAATAATAATAATTTAAAAACACATTTAAAAGTCCTGCCTTGAATTTTAAGCGGCCTTCCTCGGGGGTGGTATAAATCCCCAAAGGTGGTCTTTTTCGCCTGGGCACTCAACGCAAGAATTGCTATTAAGTGTCAATCAGATATTTCCAAATTGCAGCCCTGTGGGAGGGGGGCCAAAAATATCCCCGATTCTCATCTCCCGCCATTGCTCGCTCGAAGAGTTGTGAACTTTTATGGCGGACAAAAAGTTCTGTACGATTGGCTGCGATTCGTGGGGCCTACATACAGACCAGTGAATCTAAAACTAGGACTAAATGCCCAGGTCCTCAGTGCCCTTGTGTCTTTTTCACGCTGGTGGGCTTCACGGTGAATTTCCTCCCCTAGAAAGCCCCCTTCAGCACCCACCCCAGAACCTGATTTCCTTTCGGTGGAAAGAAATGGAACAGATTTCAATTTCTGGCCATGGAATGAGGGGCAATCTAATCAAAGTGGAAAGTAATCTGCTAGGGCCTTGGCGGATCCGCCTGTGGGCCTCCTGCCTCTTTCCTCGGAAGCAAGTCCCATTCACTTCAGTGGGACTTACCCTCCAGGAAAAGGGCAGGGGTTGCAGGCTGTTGTTATGGAATTACGACCCCGGTCTTCCTGCCCTGGTAGCGCTAAGGTAAATCTGGATTCAGTGCAAAGGGAAATGGCGTTTGTACGCCTACAATGCATTTTGCACGCGTTGGGTATGCGTGTGCAAGTCAGTACAGATACACAGGCTTATGCACACTGCAGGCTCACATCCCTGGGTTTTTGGAGAGTGGAGGGCTTTTCAAAATATTGCCACAATTTCAGAGGGGGCAACGTTCTTATGGCTGTTCTCCCCCACCCACCCACCCCGGCAGTTTGGAAAATGAGGACTGTTTGGAGGTCTGCTCGGGCAAGCAGGAGGGAAAACCGCAGGAGGGGAGGTGGTCAAGAAGCCCCGCTCCACTCGCCTCGACCTGGCCTTACCTTCCGGACTTGGTGATCACCATCTCGGTGCCCCGCTTGTGGAACTGCTCCCATAGCTCCTTGGCTTCCAGGTGGACTTTGGGGTCATCCTCCACCTCTTCCTCCGGCTCCAGGGTTTTCAAAGGCCTCAGGTGAGCCGCCGCCTGGTGTCCCAGGGAGGAGAAGGACATGCCCGAGTCCGCCGCCCCGACCAGCTGATCCATGATTGGTTTGGCCAGAGCCCCCGGGAGGGAGAGAGCAGCAGCCCCGTTGGGGGGCAAAGCCAGAGTGGGGAAGAATGGGGGCTGGTGCCCCAGCACGGCGCTCATGGCGAAGTCCGGTGCCCGGTGAGGTAGGAAGGGGTGGTAAGCCATGCTGGTCCCAGGGATTACGGGCTCTCTCATGGAGATGTTCATCCAATGCTTCCCTCGGATGGGGTCTGGCAGCGGCCTGAACGAGTCCCGAATCGTGGAGCGGCCTTTAACAGCTCATCCTGGAGCTACAGTTCACGGTTGAAGGAGAGGAGGACGGGAGGGAGGAAGGGGGAAAGGGGGTCGTCAGAAAAGGCGGCGAGCCACCGGAGGGAGTGTGAGCAGAAGGCTGACACACGCGGCCATCAGAGAGTCCACTCCACCGACTCCTCGCTGGGAAACATCTTTACCCGGAACTAAGGCGCTTTGGGGCGCTTCTGCCTCTTGGGTTAAAGCCTCTTCTACCGACAGCTGTTTTTATTCAATGTCTGCTTTGGGAGGAACAGTGGGAGGGGGGGACGCGGGCAGAAAAGCCCCCTCGGATCCCCAAACCTTGGCCAGTATTTCAGCAAAAAGGGGCGAGAGGAGACGGTGCTCTTGCAGGTAGCTGTGCCTCGGGGTGATCTTCTTCCGGTGAGCTCTCGCGTTGCCAATGTGGGACGGTGGGGAAGAGGGCGAGCTCCCCCCCCCGTCCTGCGGCTGCCCCCCTCTCTCCCTTTTTATTTCGAACACCAAAGCGGAAAGAAAGGTGGAAGGCGTGAGCGCCGCTGCGCGCCTGGGCAGCGAGAGAAAAAGAAAGAGGAGCAGAAGAAACTACGATTCGAAAAAAAAAATGTCTCTCTTCTTAAATGCAGGCTTCTTACGATTCGCGGCGCCCGAAAAGTTGTCGGGAAAAGGTGGCTTCCGTTTTCCCCTCCCCCTCGGCGGCGCCTTTGCCAAAGTTTTGATTCCAGCCAGCCTCTTCTTCCCTCGCTTCCTCTCCTCTCCGGCGTCCGCGTCGGGTTTTCTCCTGCCTTCCCGCTCTTTGTTCCTTCAAAGCCTTTATTAATGTTGGTTGGGTTCTTGGGGTTTTTTTTTTCTCCCCCCAGAAAAGAAAAGGAAAAAAAGAAAGAAAGGGAACGCGGGCGGCCCGCCGTTCGCCTTCCGCCCACCCGCGCCGGGCAGCCGGGCGCTGCTGCTGGTCTCTCGCTCAGCGCTGGCGAGGCGAGGCGGCGGGAGCGGGCGGCGAGAGAGGCGCTGGCCTCCGAGAGCGCGCCGTGTGAGTGTGCGTGTCTGAGCTGAGCTGCCTGGCTGCGCCGGATTGTATGGACGTGTTGTGGGGTTGCAGGGCAGCTGCGGCATACTTGATTGGCTCTTTGACGCTTTCGGACCAATTGTGTGGCTCCATAGGCGTGGTTTTGACAGGTCGAGCGGAGGGGGACAGAGGCGAGTTATAAAAAGAAGGTGTCGGAAACTGTAACGCTGCAGCGAAGCATCCCCACTGCTCGGTGCCGGGCGAATATGTCAACATGATCAGAGGGGAGGGCAGGCGGGGGGAGGGGACGCGGGGAGGGGGCGGGAGGGCGAGGAGCAAACACGGGGGAGGCGAGGCTGGGAGGGAGGAAGCCGGAGAGCGAGCGAGGGAGCGAGCTAGGCAGGCGAGCCGCCTCTAGGGGGCTTCGGAGAGGCGGATCGTCCCGTGGAGCAGCCAAGCGCCAGCTCCGGAGCGCCAGCCAAGGAGGTGGAGGGGGGGGGGATCCGGTTCGCTTTCTCGCTCGCTGACCCGGCTTTGGACAGTTTCAATTTGGACTTATCAACAGCCTCTCCGGGCCCGGCTTTCATTTCATCGCCTTCTCTCTCTCTCTCTCTCTCTCTCCCCGTTCATTGGCAGGGAAAGATAAAAGGGGGTAAGAGGTGGGGGAGGCATCGAGAGTGGTCGGAGGTGAACAGAAGGGGGGGGGACACGCGTCGATCGGCTCCCAGCCTCCCCTCCCGGTGCACAACGCCCCCCCCCCACAAAAGTCCAAATTTCTAGCCACTGGAACTCTCCGGCTTGGATGCTCTTTCTGGCTTCTCTGTCGGCTGCAAGCAGCATCCCCCCCCCCCATACGCACACACACACACATACACACACACACACGCTATTCCTCTGGCTTTATTCGAGGAGGTTGCAGAAGCGGGGAAGCAGAGTCCGGAGGAACACAGCCACACACGCCCGTTACCGCCGCTTGGCGTGAGTATTGGGAATGGGGCTTCTATTTTAACTGAAATCTACACCAGGTATGTCAAAGGGGGGGGGGCGGGTTGCAGATGGGTATTACAAACCCCAGAAGAATCTGTGATTCTTACACCCCCCCCCCCCACCGAATCCCAGCAATTTCTCAAGGGATCGGCCTGGATAGGTAGGGGGGGAGTCAGGTGACCGCAGAATTTCGCGGGAAATAGGTCTGTCCGCGCCGGCTGGCGGGGCGCCCCTGAATCGCTGGGCTCCCAGCTGGGCATCATGCCTGTACATTCCCGGGAGGCATCTGCTAAGCCCCTGCGAGGAAACAGAAGGCGAGACTAGAGTAGCCTTTGATCTCGTCCAGCGGGGAGGGGTCTTGCTTTCTGATGCAGAGAGGGAGAGAGATAAGGACCCCCGAAGGCGGCAATAAGGGCGACACAGTGATGGCGGAATGGATGACACCTCTCGGCGAGACGGCCGCAAACAAGCTGCGGCCCCCGAGATGTGTATTTCCCTACCCTGTGCTTAGCAATAAGACTGTTAAGCGGAGGTCCGGGTCTGGAGAATCTCTGGGCATCCGAGCGCGTGTCTCTCGCCCCTTGCTTGGCTCTCCCGGGGTCTCAAGCGCCCATCTCAATCTCCCCCCTCTCCAAAGCTGTCTCACTTATCTCCCTCCCCCTTCCCTCCCCTCCCGACTTGTTTGGAGAAAAGGCGAAGGGCTGGGCTGTCGCAACTTGCTGGGAAAAGGGAGGGGAGGGGAGGGGAGGAGCGGGGTCTCGGCTATCTTTTCCCAGGATCGCCTTTATGACCCGCCTGGGGCCTGCAGTCTCCTTCCTTCGCCCCGCTGGATTCTTTCTTCTCGGCGTTTTTAATCGGCTCTTGGGATCAGCGGTGCCTCCTGACGGTCTGTTTGTTGGTGCGGAGCGTTTGAACAGGCAAACGGCGAAATCCCTCTGTCTGTCCTCGTCTGCGTTTGCAGGGGAGACAAGGGGCTGGAGGAACAAGCGAGGGGGGAGGGGAGAAAAGGCTGGAGGAGGGAGTTGAGGTTTTTTTTTTGGGGGGGGGGGAAGTTATCGCTCTCTGCCCTGGCGCCTAATGAGTTACACTCCAATTCAACTGCTAATTCACACCTCCTTTTTTCCCTAGGGCCAGGGGTAGTCAAACTGCGGCCCTCCAGATGTCCGTGGACTACAATTCCCATGAGCCCCTGCCATCTGGAGGGCCGCAGTTTGACTACCCCTGGGCGCTAGGAGTTTTGGAAGTTAGGGGTATTGGGGGGGGGGTTCGAGGTCTAAGAAGAGAAACTGGGGCGGGCGACGACAAAAGGCTGTTTCAGACACACTCCCCTTGTTCGGTCCTCCTTAATTCCCAAGGGGCCTGAATGTGAGGAGCAGAGCATTCCCCCAAACTCAACCCCCGTCCTGGGATCTCCACCCACCGCCTGCTTCTCCCCCCCCCCCGGGTCATCTTAGGGAGCCGAATCCGGGCAGATCTGCCTGGGACCTTGCGGTACACGGGAAGGCGCGGATCTCGTGTGCAAGCGGCCTCGTGTTCAAGGCGGCTAAGCGGGGTGCCCGGAGATAGTAATCAATTATCCGGATTCTTTTAGGAGGCTCCGACCGCACAGACTCCCAAGCGCAGCAAGAGAGAGGCTTTTGCTTGATCAGCTGCATGCAGAGCATGCTCCCCCGAGCACCCACCCACCCACCCACCATGTGAACTTTTCTGCACTGGCCGAAGATTGCCCCAGGAGAGACATATCCCTCGCTGGAAACGGTGTCGCGGGTGGGCCTTGTGCCCCTTTGCCTTCATCTGAGTCCAGTTTCATCTTTAATCTGAGCAACTGAGCTTCCTTTCGGGCCTCTTTCAAAGCGCCCTCAGACAGACGCCTGCTTCAGCTGCCCCAGCCTCAGCCCCCCTCAGCCCCTAGGTCTGAGCAAAGAAGGCGGGGGGGGGGGGGTCGAGTCTTCAAGGCGACTAGAAGCGCCTGGTCTGTCTGTCTGTCTGTCTTGAAGGACTGGGAGTGTGCAGAGAGGGCAGGCGGGCTGGTGTGAGGGCCATCCTGTGCACATTTGAAGGTATGAACATGCAATACACATGGGGGTGGGGGGTGGGGAGATGCCTGCTCTTTCTCCTGGCCGGGGGGGGGGGCGGCCTGAGGGCGAGTCTCCCTCTCCATTTGCTCCTCTCCGCTTCCTGCCAGAGATAAAGGGGTCTGTGTTGGAAGTGGAGCGAGGCCGGCGGCCTGTGCTTATGAAGAGGGGAGGCCGGCTTGGGGCGTCGAGAGGCAGGCGCGAGAGATAGGAGCGGAACATCTAACGCGATTAGCTCCTCTAAGATGGCATTTTTGACGCACAGGGTTAAGAGCGCTTGGCGCCAGGCGGGTGAGATCCGCGGACAAACCAGCGTCTAGGATCTCTCCGGCCTTCCCCATTGAAATGTGCTCTCCCCCCCCCCCCCGCCCCGTGGGCTGATTCCGGGGTAGGGGAGGGGAAAGGGCCGAAGGGAAAGGCAGACTGCGAAGCACGGAAGAATCCGTTGTCGTGTGCAAACGGCTTGTACATTGCGGGGGTCTTAGCGTGTTCAAATTGATTCAGGTGTGCAGCCGTGTTGCTCTGAAGCTGTAGACCCAAGTTGGAGTCCAGGGGCACCTTGAACACCCACCAAGTTGTATTGGAGGTGGAAGCTTTCCTGCGCAGGCACCAATCCCCCAGTCTTGAAAGTAACCTCAGTGTTGCAGTGCTACGGAAGGGTTCCAATCCCTTACTGGGGAGTAACTCCCCGGGAACCAAGCGAGCCTTGGCTAGTTAGGTGCTCCTGGTGACCCATGCGTCAGGTGGCAAGACGATCCTGCAGTGTTTTTCGCATTGCATGCCTTGGGAACCCGGACATTCCAGGTGGCCTGTCTCCCGCCCAAGCACTCTTCTGGGCCGACTCTGCTTGGCTTCCAAGATGAGACTAGATCGGTAGCCTGGCCTTCCATCCCTTGCATCCTAGCCCGTTCAGCCGTGACAAGGCGGGACCTCTCACTGGGGCCAGAAAGCAGACCAAGCTGTTCAGTTTTAAAGCAGGAATCCCATGGGGGAGAAGGTCCAATAATGCAACGGTCCTCCCCTTCAACCGGTCCCGTTGTGGTTTCAACTTGGCTCCGAAATCAACCGGGGAAGGGCCGTTTTCACGATTGCTGGTGCTGCAGGAGTCTGGAGGCTCTGGGGTTATCCTGAACTCAGCAAGGAAGCCCGGTGTGTGCCTTACCGCCAGCCCGGGACACTGAACAAGGCCCGATCCCAACATGTGTGGGCTCTGCTTACCTGTTCCGGACCTGAGCAAGCGCCTGGCATTCCCCTCTCTCATGACCCTCGGCTTGTTGACTTAGAAGTAGGCTTCTGTGGGATCTAAGGCTTTTGCTCGTAGACCAGCCTGCCCGAAATTCAGCCTAAAGCTGCACATTCGACTCCCCTCAGCCCTGAACCGGAAACTGTCCCTCAGGCCTAAGCCAACAAAATCTGCCCCCAATAGCACCTTTAAGACCAGCAAGATTCATTCAAGGCTCTCTTCCTCAGTAGGCCTGCAAGCCAGAGCTCACACCTTGAATCAGTCCTGGTTGCTGCTTTTGGACTCAACTTTTGTAGTGCTGCTTCAGACCAACAAGGCAACCCACTTGAGCCAGGCCTTAAGCCAGGTTTATTTGGGGGCTCTTGTTTCCGAAACAACTCAGGCTTCCAGGGGGGTTATGTAAAAAAACCTCTAAAAATACCAGCTGCATAGGGAAAGCCGAAAGCCCCCCCCAAAAAAAGCATTATTATTGAAAAGCAATTTTTAAAAAAGTTTCTAAGGGGTGTGAAGGGGCAGAAGAATGACAACGTCTCTGGGGGGCGGTGAGCACCAGCCAGAAAAGCAGGGAGTCTGTAGGGGGGGGCGCGCTGCAAAACTTTCTGTTTGGCAAAGATACCCTGACGGCTGCAGGTCACTGAACTTGGCAGGGGGCAACAGAAGTCCAGGAGGAAGCCGCTGTGCCCCCCCTCCCCCGAAAAGTCAAAATATTTAATCGTTTCCCATCCAGAGCGACGCCTTTCCGTGAATGCATGACCTCCGTGGCTGCCGTTTACAAACTCCTTCCCCTCTGCTTCTCTTGTAGCCATGAGTCAATATGCCTCCCAGTGCAAGGGCACCAGGCCGCGTGCAGGACAATGCTGTGGGCAGCGTGGCCTAGGAAAGCTTAATCGCACAATACACACTTTGACCGTGAATGAATGTGGGATGGATGCGATCCCACAACAGAAGGGAGACTGCGGTCCTCCCTTAGGAGTAAATCGCCCCGGGCTGACTTTTGAATAGACCCCCCCGGGGGGGGGCAAACCGCTCGCTGTGGGGGACTTTCCCTGTGCTTTTTCTCTCTGCTCGGAGAAAGACAGGCAGATAGATTGCTGTTTTGCTTTTCTCCCGCCGCCCTCGTCCATAGCTCAGGCTCCAAACTGCGCGCGGATTTCGGAGCCTCTTCCCAAACAGCGTGCAAACTTCCGCCCCCTGCCAGACGAAGCCCCTGGGAGACTCGTATTCTGAAACGAGGCCGCAGCCATCTAGGATCAAACGCAGGGAAGGTGCGAACTCTCTTTGTGTCTCCCCGGCCGCCTCGCCCCCACCTCCTGCGTGTGATAAATCTACACTGGCGCCGACTGCGCGCTGGATGATTAATTTGCAAGCAAACAAAAGCCCCAGCCGGGGGGGGGGGGCGATTGCCAGCCCACCATCTTAGTTAAATATTGGCCAGCGCTTCCAGCTACTTGCTGGCCGGTCGCAGGCTGGAAGGGGTGAGTCGCGGAAGAGCCATATCCACATATCTAAAGAAGGGCCAGGAGCCAAAGAGGGCCAGGGCGGGGCCGCCGGGGAGATAAGGCTGGGCTTTCCTCCTTTGGAGACTCCAGTCAAGCCGGCTCGGCTCCATCACGCCTCTTCAAAGGGCCATTAAGAAAACACAACCCTTTCCTCCCTGTCTCTAGCCAAAGTGGCTGAACCTCGGGGTGGGGTGGGGTGAGGTGGGTGGGAGAGCATTCACTCTTTTCCCTCAAGGGCGAAGGTGGGGGCAGCCATAAAACTGGAGCCCCGGGCCCTTTCTGCTGCTTGCCTGGAAGTTTCATCCGGGCGGCAGCGACCCTCCAGCGCTCACCTAGGTCCTGCGGGACAGCGGCGGTGCCCGGCCCGAGCCTAGCGCTTAGGGTTGCCAACAGGCCGGGAATAGGTGGAAATGTCCCGTCCCTTTTGCAGAGGGCTGTGAAATGGGCAGCTGAAGCTTTTCTAGTCGTGAAGAGAGTCACTTGGGGGGAGGGGGGACCAAACAAGACAGATGTGTTCTCTCAATCTCTCTCTCTCTCTCTCTGGGCCCAGGGTTTGCAAGGAGTTGTCCCCATAAGGTAGATGTGAATTTGGGGGAGGGGGGGAGGCAGGACTCATAGCAGTGAGTTCCACTGAATTCAAACCAGTCTTCTTCGGCTGCCATCTTCGCAGCTCGCCTTGAAGAGGTGGCTTTCCGGGTTAAATGAGCCATGCTGACCTCCCTGGAGAACGCTGCGAGGTTCCTTGCCCTTGGTCTCCGGACTCTTTCAGGCTGTTCTATATCCCTCAGCAATCCACCTTGAGTCTTAGCCAGAAAGGCGGACTAGAGAAGTATTTTGAAAGTGTTTCTGTTGATGAATTATAGGAGATTACATTGACAACAATTATTTATCCAGCTCTTTTCTCCAGAACTTGACTGATGGTTGCATTTGTTGCTTGAGAAGATCCCCCCTCCCCCTCCAGATCTGGCCAGGGTCCTTGAGAAACAAACCAAATGAGGCTGATTAACTCTAGGTGATGCGGTTTGGCTTGTTTGCTGGAACCACCTGGAGCGCAGGAGCAGCACGACCTCCCGCACTGTGGGATGATCTGGGGGACTGGGAGCCGGACACAGGGAATTCTGTTTTCAATAACGGTCTGCCCGACCCTTTCCGGAAGCTCCCCAGAAGAACAGGAAGGAAATGGGCTTCTTCTGTCCCTCTCATCTGGTCCTGCCTCTGTACAGAGGGAGTTCATTTATTTGCCAAGAATTGCTTCCTAGACAGTGTCAGGACTTTATTTTTGTGGTAATGGATGCCTTGTAAACGTTTAAAGAGCTGTAGACATTTCTCCGATCTGTGTTAAGGTCTGGCAGTGCTTTCACAAGTGTTTGGTGCGTGTGCAGCTGACATAGACCTGGTACTGAAATGTGTGGTGAACCGGTATATATCTAGGTGTCATATACCTAGTGTGATATACTAGAAAGAAAGAAAGAAAGAAAGAAAGAAAGAAAGAAAGAAAGAAAGAAAGAAAGAAAGAAAGAAAGAAAGAAAGAAAGAAAGAAAGAAAGAAAGAGGGAGGGAGATGAAATAAAGGTGAAATTGACAATTAACATAATATCACACTTCTGGGTCCATCTGCACACACTGGATAATGCACTTTCAATGTGCATTTCAGAAGATTTTTTCTGTGTAGAACACGACAATCTCCTGCTAGAGTGCATTTTCTAACCTGCGTGGATTGGGCTCAGAGTCACAGCTGGTCTCTGTAGGCAGGGACTCGAGGTACGTTTCAAGAAGACCCACTCTGGCACCTCTGGTCACGTTAGCGATAGAGCGTCTGGTCACTAACCCGCCTACTTGGCTCAGTTCTTCAGGCTTGGCATCTATTAGCT
This sequence comes from Paroedura picta, assembly GCF_049243985.1. Classification (NCBI taxonomy): domain Eukaryota; kingdom Metazoa; phylum Chordata; class Lepidosauria; order Squamata; family Gekkonidae; genus Paroedura; species Paroedura picta. The sequence goes on along the minus strand of NC_135381.1, from coordinate 11,685,729 downwards.
TGCCGTCATTGTTAACCGCAGTCTCTCGGAGGAGGGGGGGGGGAAGAGGGATGGAGGAGGGTCAAGCCCTACCTAAGCTTACCTGGCTGCCCTCATGGCGGAGGGGAGGACGGACTCCTCCCTTGCCGGCTCACGCTCGGTTCTTTCCGAGCGGTTCGCCTCCCTGTCTTTCACAGGCAGCGTTTATCAACAATGCCTCGGGCCGCGGGGGGGGCGGCGGTGGGAGAAAGGAGGGGAGGCCAGCTTGACTTTGGCGTCCTCGCCGTAAATATTCCAGGAGGCACGTGTGAGGTCCGGCCAGCGGCAATTACACGCTCTTTCCAAGTTAAACTCTCAACCCCCCCCCCCCTCCCGTCCCCTACCACCACCCCGTCTCCTTCCCCGTTTGCAGAGCTGGCAGAAAAGGAGGCGGCGCCCGGGAGCAGCGCCTGTGCGTTGACACAGCCGCCTCCTTTCGCGCCGAAGACTCATTAAGGCGGTCCCTTGGGGAGTGAGTTAATAAGCTCTCGGACTACATAAACTTTTACACCTGGCGGGGGGGGGGGTTTGAGGTGTTGTCCCCTCCCCCTTTCCAGCGCCACCGGAGTCAGCCGGGGATCACGATGAAGCCGTAGATGTTGAGCGGGGTATAAATGAAAGAATAAATAAAGCAATGAATAAAATCCTAATCGGCATCATGCTCCTGTACCGTATGACTTGAACGCGTGTTCAGCTATCTCGGGCCTGTCCTGCTTGCTTCTGACGCAATTTCGGGGTGGGGGGAGGTTTGCAACGCTAAGCATAGGATGCCAGGAGGAAACCAGCCGTCTTCTTTGAGTTATATGCCGCTTTTCTCTAGCGAAGGAGTCTCAAAGCGGCTTCCAATCGCCTTCTCTTTCCTCTCCCCACAATAGACACCCTGGGAGGGAGGTGGGACTGAGAGAGCCCTGACGGGACTGCTTTGTGATAAAAGCTCTATCAGGACTGTGACTAGCTCAAGGTCACCTCGCTGGCTGCATGTGGGGGATCAGGGGAATCAAACTAGGCTCGCCAGATCAGAAGTCCACGCTCCTAACCACTACACCAAGCTGGCTTCTTCTTCCCATTGGAATTCAGAGCTCAAGCAGCCTCCTCCAGGGTCTGGAACAAAGTTAGAGAATCACCAAGTTGGGAATGGCTATTACAGGCTACTTGGGGCAACGCCAGTTGGATGCAGGTAGACCGGAGCCTAGCCGGTCTCTGAGGTGCGATGGGACTGGAAGTCAGCTCTTCTGCTATGGACCAACAGGTCCCTTTGACTTTCAGACTTTCGCTTAGAGCAACTTCCCCTCCAGTGAGTGGTTTCCCTGTCCATTCGCTGGCCCTGAGGGTGGGGGTGGAGATTCCAGATGACCCTAGGAGAAAGGCTCAACATACCCCCCACAAACTGAAAACCCAGTGTAGTCCAACACCACACACACACACACACACACACACACACACACACACACACACACACACACACACACACAATGTTTCAGGAATCATGCAAAATAACTGCTTGCGGCTGAATTGGGATTTAGGCCCTGCAAAATTCGGCTGTGAGTTCACTGAGGCTGGACCCCACCCAGGAATGCCTTTGATTGAGAAGCTTGGCATCTTGGGAGGGGCAAATCTACCCTAGATTGGCAAAGAGGACACTGCCCACAGCTCTCACCGGGTATGCTGACTTCACAACGCCATAGCAAAGGGTGCCACTGAGACCAGGCGAGGGAAAAGGTGTGATAAAGGGACATGGATTTCTCCCTGGTGTGAAGGCCTGTTGGTGAGGATCCTTACTCCTTGAGTAATCTCTGCCCATGACCTCAGATCACAAGGGAAGCCTATGGGGTCAAAGGGAGATCAACTGGAAGTAAGTGTCCAGGTCTCACGCAGAACACAACCAAAGAGATGCGGTTCTGAAAGACTTCTGACCCTTTCCAAGACAGGTTTGCCTGGGTGCATCTGGGAAAGCAGGTGCTGTCCCTTGGGTGTGGAAAAGGCAGCAAGAGCAAAGGCTCGGAGATGAATCTGGCACCTCCCTGCTTTCCAAAGCCCTTTGAGATCTTCTCTCTTCTTCCTTTGAGCCTTCCGTTTACATTACACCAAACAAGATTGTAAAATGCGGCTACGGTTTGGCTTTTGTACGGCGCCTTCAACGGTGCAAAGTTACTATTCTGGCTCAAGGTTTTTTGCAAAGGCCAATTCATTGCACAGAGGCCGCCTCTGGAGAACTTCCCGGAGGCTTTTGGCCCTAGACCAGGGGTAGTCAGGGGTAGCGTTTGCTGGCAGGGGCTCATGGGAATTGTAGTTCATGGACATCTGGAGGACCACAGGTTGACTACCCCTGCCCTAGACTCCAGTTCCCCGGCTGAACTGGATCAAGATGACCATACATTTAGTGGATTGGCTACTCACCAAATGTTACATCTCTCAGGTCCCTCCCCCTTTCATGCTATAGACCCAGGAAGGAATCGTGAAAGTGAGTTCACCTAAGATCAGACCCAATAAAAAGTTATTGTCGCTAAATAAACCCTCCCTGTTCCGGAGCAGTATATCGGATGCTGAGGAGAAGCAGAAGGTTATGGGAACCCTGACCCTTTCCGAGTGTCCAAAATGCACGTCGTCACCTGTCTTTTGGTTTAAACACAGCTCGACCTAGACTTCTTTCCTCTGATTCAAGTTCTCTCGTTTTTTTCGGATGGTTTCCTGGAATCAGACGGCCTTTTGCCGGCTCTCTCGGTCTTTAGCCCGAAGAAATGCCTCCATCAGCCGCTCCCCTGCACGGGCATGGCCTTTAAAAGCGTCTTTGCACGAGGAATCCTGCCGATTTAGCACCCCAGCCAAGAATATTGACTGTGCGCTCGCGAGGTCGTCTTGCTGCGGGCTGCATTCTTTTTTAGCTTATAGACCGAGCTTTGGCGCCGGTCGGCTTAGAAGTTAGAACCGCTCGGAAGCATCTTCATAGGCGCTGCATACAGCCCACGAGCTCTCCGTCCCTCGCCCTCTGCCCCGAATTACCGTCTTTCCAAGCACCAAACCAAAAGTGAATGGAAAAGACCCGCTTCGCGTCTTCTCCCGACGTTGATTTCGGTTTGCGCGGAATGACTTAGGAGTGAGACAGTGAATTGCAAGGGGGAGGCAGGAGGCTTGCTGACCTATGGGGCTTTCTCCTAGGGCGGGTGAATTCGGTTTGATTTACTGCTCTTTTCAAGCTCCGTGGTGCGGAGGTTGGTTGATTTCGGTCGGGTGATTTTTTAACCGCGCAGGGCTGCCGGGATATCTCACTCGGCCTCACGTAGAAATGAGTCGCCCTGCGCTAAGGGGGTGTTTCTTGCAAATAAATTCGGGCGGGGGCGGCCGGGGTTAAAGATTGCAGCCCCGGAAAGTTTGCCGGTTCCCTGTGACATAGTAAAACCCAAGAATCGTGGCTGTCGTCTGAGGATGGGTGATTTAGGACAGAGAGATATACTTGAAAGGAAATATTTCGGATTGGAATATGCATTAGTTTGAATTTAGTGGCCCTGGCACGCAGAGCGTATTCGGAGCGCTCTCCCCTCGCTTGGCAGATTGAAATATTCCTCCAATCTGAAATATTTCCTCTCTTGAACGCAAAACACCAGCAAATCACGGGTTGGATGGGGACTTTTTCGGACTTTCATTCTAATTCATGACTGTGCCACCCTGGATAACATCTAAAAGGGACAGTAAAAAAAAAAGTTTTAAAAGTAACTCCTCTTTTGGGGGGATTTTCAAAAGTTGTTTAGGAAGCTTCAGTCGGAGATCTAAATTCGGAGTCGTGGTGTGGTTGGTCTCAAAAACTATTCAGAATATAGCCTGCCTTTCAGAAAAGTTTGTCTTGCAATTAAAACAGGGTTCCTGTTATTTTTAATGAGCTTCATTTCTTTCCCCCATCTTTCAGACTACAAAGGACACAATTTTCCCAGGCATGGCACTCCTCCACCTGCTTACTCGGGGCTAAGGCCAGCTAAAGGGCAAGGGATTGTGTTGAGTCGGTAAAAGCAGCTGACTCTAATATGGAGACCTGTCTTGGATTCCCCATTCCTCCACATGCAGCCAGCTGGGTGTCTTTGGACCAGTCTGTTCTCTTAGAGCTGTTCTTGCAGGACAGTTCTCAGAGGGCTTTTTCAGCCCATATGCCTCACAGGATGACTATTGTAAGGAGAGGAAAGGATTGTAAGCTTCTTTGAGACTCCTTCAGGTAGTGAAAAGCCAGGTATAAAAACCAACTCTTCTTCTTCTTCTTCTTCTTCTTCTTCTTCTTCTTCTTCTTCTTCTTCTTCTTCTTCTTCTTCACCTGCTGCCTCTCCTAGCTCTAAGTGTACATTTAAAATGCACAATTATTCCCCTTAAAAAATGTGTTTGTTTGTGGTGTGTGTGTGAATAGATCATACAACAATTGAATCTGGCAGCAGAAGCAGGGGGAAAGGCAGTACTCCCCAAATGGCATTTATACACTTTCATCTAGAGGGTGCCTTTAGATATTGCTGCGATCCTCCTCTTCCCTGACCCGGATTTAAAATGAGCTTCTTAAAACCGGCCTGCATGTCCCCTCCCAGAACCAACCCCACTGTGCCCTCCGCAAAGTGGACTTCCAGTCGCAGGCCCTCGGTTTCACTCCGGCCAGCAGAACTTTCTTTCCAGCGAGGTGTTTAGGATCCGGAGAAGGTGCACGCTGCCGTCTGCCCCAGCTGCCTTTTCCCCGCAAGCGCCCGTTCTGGCAAACCCGGTGCAACAAGGCAGACCAGGCAGGTATGGCCAGGAAGCCCCCCCCCCCCGTGGTCTCCCTTCTCACTCTCAGGCCTCTTTCCCCCCAGAATCTCAACAGACAAGTGAGGAAAGTGGAACCCTCCCCTGAGGAGAACAAGCCAAGGGGCTGGCTGGGCGGAGTTGCTTTTGGCAGGGGGTCCTTGCAGGAATCCCACCTCTCACCTTCCCCTCCCACGGAGCCGGGAAACCGGGTATGAAAACCGAGAAGTCGGTTCCACTTCTGGTTTCACATTCGGAGGAGCGAAACAAAGCGGCCTTGGCGTTCAGGACACTTCCTGATTTCCGTGGCTCTGGGGGCCGCTGCTAAACGATGAAGCTGGGCAAAAAAAGAAAGGAAAAAAAAACCACACGAACACGCATGTCTCTTGGAGTGTGGGGGTGGGGCGGTCTAGCTTGGAGGGCATGGCATTTGAAGGTACGGTAGAGACAGGAAAGGGGTGGCTGTTGTTTTTTTTTTCTTTTTTTGGGGGGGAGGGGGGAGTGAGAGGCAGGAGCAGGACGTAGTCCTCCAGATATGCTGAACTAACGCTCATCTCGTAGCCGGAGACACGTTTTCTCAATTTAAGCTCGGTGCCTTACCTCTTTGGGTTACAATTACAGAGGGCAGAAGCATGCCAGGAAAGGGAAGGTGGCAGAAAGAAAGAAAGAAAGAAAGAAAGAAAGAAAGAAAGAAAGAAAGAAAGAAAGAAAGAAAGGGAAGGGAAGGGAAGGGAAGGGAAGGGAAGGGAAGGGAAGGGAGAAAGAAAGAGAGAAAGAGAAAGAAAGAAAGAAAGAAAGAAAGAAAGAAAGAAAGAAAGAAAGAAAGAAAGAAAGAAAGAAAGACAGACTCCAACTTTATCAAAGTCAAATTGTTTCTTTTCTCAAGTAAGTGCGTCCGAGTAGACACATACTGAAGACTGAAAAGCCATTGAGTACCGGCCGGGTAACAGTGCAGCAGGCTCCTTCTCAGTAGCAGATGGAGACTCGCCTAACCAAAACTTGTCAAGTACAGTTTGGTCAACCAACTAGGTCGTTCCCTTCCAGGAAGAACGCGGGTCGCAGGCCAAACCTCTCCTCTCCTCTCCTGTGGGAACCAGCGCAAGATAAACACACTTGCCTCCAAAACAGCAGGGAAATCGGGTTGCTGTCTTGTGTGCTGTCAGATGTTGTGCTCCTGTAATCTTCCTCTGGCCACTTCCCCCTCCCCTGTGAAATAGTCCCCCCCCCCAAAAAAAAAAACCCAGGTAGGAAGCTGCCTATCTGCTCATCTTGGAAGCTCTAATGTTAAAAGACTTGGGTTCTTTTCGGCCTGTCTTAAACACCCGCCTCTTTAAAGAGTCTATATGTGTTCGTATACAGACCTGAGATTTACAGGCTAGTTACAGAGGAAAGAACGTCTGGCTTTGGGGAAGATATCCAGGACTGTCTTTAATTTAGCGTATAATTTCCAGAGATACAGTTGTGTGTGTGAGAGAGAGAGAGAGCGAGAGAGAGTGTGTGCATACATACAGTATATGGGTAAGGACACACAAAATTAGGTTGCAGTTGTGGACCTCCCTTTTACAGGCATTGATTGACAGCCGCAGATCTCTGCAATTGTCCACATCCTCCCCCCATTCAAAGCATCACCGCCTCAAAGGGGGGGAGAGAGGGGGCTTGGTGCAAATTTGTAGCACCCCCCCCCCTGCCCATTCCCTTCCATGCATAATAATGCAGTGAGTCATGGTGGGGAGGGGAAGAGAAAGAATCTACGTTATTTCTGAAATTGCACAAGGCAATCCTGCCGCAGCCACGAGGCTCTGTAACCCGGACAAGCTGCCCGGGTTAAAATATGCCCCTTCCCCATTTGCTTAGTTTGAGCCTGCATCCCAAAATGCCTGGCTGAAGAGATGGCTTGGGCCATTTGTCTGCCTTTCATATATTGCAGAGTGTGTATGTGAGAAATGGTTTTTTTTTTTGGGGGGGGACCCGTTTTTTGTCTTCATTACACTACAGTTGGGTGAAGGAGTGGGAGAGAAAAGGGCGCTGACAAAAAGGTACCTAGAGGGGAAACCGAGATTTTGGGGGAAGGAACAAAGCTAAAATAAGTAGAGGACAAAGGAACGGTTTGAACCAAAGGGATCCCTTCCCAGCAATCCCATCCGTGGCCGTGGAGCTCCATATCCAAATACCCTCATTATATTCTCACCTTACCAAGAGCCCCGAAGATAAGGAGTTCCTTGTGGGGAGGAGGGAGGTCCCCAAAAGAGCAGGTATTTTGGCCTAAGGTGGGAGGCTTATTTATTTACTTTATTTTATAGCTTGTGTGTGTGTGTGTGTGTGTGTGTGTGTGTGTGTGCGTAGGAGGGGTAGGCAATCTGGCCTTTCCCTTCGATCATCTAGTGCAGGGGTAGTCGAACTGCGTCCCTCCAGATGTCCATCCAGTGCTGTCCAGCAGCGTGGGCCTTACTCACGAGTCAGCGCCTAGATCCTGGGCGGGAAATTCGCAGAGCCGGGGACGGTGGGCGAGTCTGACTCCTTGTGTGGGGGGCTAGGAGAGGGGGAGAGAGTCAAGGCGCGGGGGCGACAAGAACTTCTCCCAGGGCAGAAAAGACAGACGATCCGGGAAAGGAGAAGCGAGTTGGCAGAGGCGAAAGCGCCAGATCTGCCCAGGGGGGGGGGGACTTCAGGTTTGCGCGTCTTTTCGGGACCGGTCCCGCCCACTTGAAGAATTCCCGGTTGAGGAATCCTGCAGAAGGGACTGCCGCCCCCGGCAGTTTCTTGGGCTGGGAATCCGGGCATGGAAGACCGTGCCCCGTCCGTCTTCAAGAAAAGGGAAGACGAGGGACAGCGCCTCTGCGCCGCCTACCCAAGACCTGCCTGCCCGACCGCCCCTCCGTCTGTCGGCTGTTATTTTAACATGCACACTCTTTTATTTCATTTAGGATAAATACAGGAAATGTATCTGTCTCGCTCAGGTATAGACTATTTTAAGAAGCCTTGTTGTTCCGCTGGGAAAGTGCAAAAGCAGCAGGAGGATCCTTCCCATCCAAACTTTCGGCCTGGAGCCGGTCCTAATAACGCCCCCCTTCCCCTCTCTGTCCTTTTCTCTCTCTCACACACAGCAAGATGTCCTACCATTAACCGCTGCTGCTGCTGCTTTTCCAAAATTGAGGGTGGCCTTACCTGGAGTAAACCGCCCTGTGCAGTTTATCGAAAGGGGAAATTTTTCCCTTTGCAAACTGTGTTGAGCAAAATTAGAACCCACACCAAACTTGACCGTGGATTGCTTCCATTGACCTGCGGGTCTTAGTGCAGGTCATGTAAGGTCCCTCTGTCTTGAAAGAGAGAGAGAGAGAGAGAGAGAGAGAGAGAGAGAGAGAGAGAGAGAGAGAGAGAGAGAGAGAGCTAGAAGACGCTGAATTTGTTTTGTATGTCGCTTCATGCAGAACTCCACATGCTTTTCACACCACAGGAAAAGTTCTAAACCAACCGATTACAGGTCACAGTGTAACGTCTCTTCCCACCCCCACCCCCCACTCCGACCACCTTTCGGAGGAAATGAATCTTCTTAATTTCAGTAGCACTTATTCCCCCCTCTCAGTGTCCTGACAGACCCCTTGGAAGGGAAGGGCTGCGTTATACTTTGCTCACAGTGTAAGCATTAAAGGTTTTCTCGGTTGTTTTCTTTTGGGGTTTTTTTGGTCAAGAAACTAATCAACTTTTCAAAATGCGCTAACTTAAAAGAAAAGGGAAAAAAAAGGGGGGGGGAGGGATCCAAGAGGCAATGGCGCCTTTATTATTATTTCCCCCCTTAAGTGGGGCTTTAGTTTATCCCAGAAAGTCAGAGGTGGAAAGAATCAACACAAAATCCCCGCCGAGTTGAAAGTCGCCTTTAATTCAATTTACCAAACGCCTTTCTAATTTCGCCCTGTCTCAAGGAGACGCTGAGATGCGGTTTCCAGCCGGGCCCGGCGCTTGCGTCTAGCTTCGGAGCCGGGGGAAGCCAGGCCGAAGCCCCCCTGCATAACAGCCCCCTCCCCTTCCCCTTCCCCGGCGCACCCCGAGCAAGCCTTGGCCCATTAGGCCGCTCGCCGTAATTACCGTCCGGCCAGGGTTCAGTGCAATAGGCAAAGCCGGTTCCTGCCGTCGTATTTTTATTTTTTTGGCAGGAGGGGTGTTGGGAACCTTTATTAAACCCAGATGAAGCCCGGGGTTCGGAGGCCATAAGGAAAAGATTTACAGTGAAGCCAATTGGAACCGAGAGACGCTCATCCTTGCGTCGCAGGTGTAAATAATGGACCCGGCAAAGAGGCGGGGCCGTTGACTTGACCCTCCGCCTGAAAGCGCCCCTCCCTCCCCTCCCCCGACCCGCTCTGATCCGAAGTGGGGGAGAATTCCGCGGTCGGGCCGCGAGTTTGGACTGAGAGTCCCCCCCCCCCGGAGGAGCCTTCCGCGCCGGGAGAACGTGCGTCCGCTCACGTCTGCAACCCACCCCTCGGCTCAAGTTCTTCGGGATCGGCCCGTGGGGGGGCTGCTCGATCGCGCGGCCGGCTCCCCTCTGCCGATGGGGGGGGGAGAGGTTATAAACCACTACTGGGGCATTTCAGGGCGCTTACTCGCGAGGAATTCGGGCATGGGCTTCGGCGGCAGTACGGAAAGTCGCCAAGCAAAAGGTGTGGATTCCGGTGGAGATGAAGGGGGACGGAATTGTTGCTCTTGGCACGAGCCCCTCGACTCGAATGTTTCCTGTTTTTACTGGAGGGAGCGGAGAGCGTCCGAGGAGACCCTCCCAACAAGTGGGTGACGCCCAAAGGCTGGCTGAAGGGGGCTTCCCTCTCCCAACCCAGATTCACCGCAGTCTGCGTTTCTCTCTGGGCTCCCTTGGCCCGCTCATTCCCACCCACCAACCCACCCCTGCTCTCGAATTCTCTCCCCCCCCCCGGGAGCATTTTTATTCTTAGAGCTGAAGCGAGATCGGCCGCGCTTAACATTTGCACCCGTGAAACGGCCGGATCGGGCCGCAGAGGCAGGCCACGGCAAAGAGTTCTGCACGTCTCTCGCGGTGAACACCCTGCAGGGTCGCTCTGTGGCAGGACGAGAGTGGGGAGGGGGACCGAGGGAGAAAGAAGGATCCCCGCGGAACCCGGAGAGGACATTAGAAACACACCTTGTGGATGAACCTTTTCTTTTCTTTAAAAAAAAAGTGACTTATTCAAACGTGCCCAAATAGCATTAAGCGAGAAGAACGTTCTGGAAAACGGTGTTCAAACGGATGTGACTTCGGATTCATTGACTGTTGGCAAGGACAGGTAAACAACCCCTCCTTCCCATGTAGCTCAAATGGACTGACAATCCAGGTCACTAAACTCAGGAAGAATACCCACTAACACCCCCCCCCCAATAAACAGTACACCTTCCCCAATTCCAAACGCCCCGTCAACTTAAAAAAAAGAAAATCAGTGACACCTTTAAGACCAACAAAGATTTATTCAGGGTGTGAGCTTTCGAGTGCAAGCATGCTTCGTCAGACCAGCTTGCACTCGAAAGCTCACGCCTTGAATAAATCTTTGTTGGCCTTAAAGGTGCTACTGGACTCTGATTTCATTGTGCTACTTCAGACCAACACGGCCACCCGTTTGAATCTATCCTTAAAAAAAGAAATCAATCATGAAAGGCTTCGGAATGCTTTCTAAACAGAGCGGTCCTTGCACTTCCTCCAGGATGCCCATTCTATAAAGCGGGAGCCCCCCCCCCCGTCCCAAAAGGGGAGGGGCGACCCCAGCTGGCCCCCAGAAGAGCGTTTTGCTTGAGTATAAGGGACCCGAAGGGCTTTTAACAGTTCTAAACGCCACTTCGCGGCTGACTTCAGGAACATGGTGAGAGTCGCCTAGGATGTGAACCGGCGGTGGGGAAAGATGCGAGGCCGCCTCTGTCTTTCGTTTCCTCCATCTCTCACCTGCTAGCCCCCCCCATTCCCCCCGCCCGGCCAGTACTGCTGCATAAAAACGTTGCATTCATTCTCTCCTTGAAAACCTGAAGCGCCCCGCTGGGTTCTTCTTCCCCATTAACCGGTTTAGTGGGCCAGACTCCAGACTGGCCGAGACACCGTAGTAATCCTGGATAAGGGCAGGGTCTAGAAGAAGAACAGTTTTATCAGAGCCCAAGGTCACCCAGCTGGCCGCATGTGGGGGAGTGAAGAATTGAACCCGGCTCGCCAGATTAGAAGTCCGCACTCCTAACCACTACACCAAACTGGCTCTATATTGTTTTCACCGCGGTAAAAGCTAAACGGGCGGGTCGTCCATTGCAACTTCGTAGACAGGGAGCTGGGCAGGGGGCCTGGCCAATCTGTTCTAGAAAGCCTCTGCCTGTTTCAGGATCACTGGCATGACATAACAAAAGGGACAGAAGTGTGTGAAGTTATGAGAAGAAGAAGAAGAGTTGGTTCTTCTATGCCGCTTTTCTCTACCCGAAGGAGTCTCAAAGTGGCTTACAGTCACCTTCCCTTTCCTCTCCCCACAACAGACCCCCTGTGAGGTGAGTGAGGCTGAGAGAGCCCTGATATTCCTGCTCGGTCAGAACAGTTTTATCAGTGCTGTGGCAAGCCCAAGGTCGTTAGCCCAATAATATCCTAACATAGCATGCCACATAGTGGAGCATACAAAGATACTTCTTGCTTTAAGCGTGTGTTTTTTTAATTTTGGAGAAGGAAGATAAAATGTCCAAACAAACAAATTCTTCACACAAAATAACCCCCTTAATGCCTGCTAGGTGGAGAAGATGGTAACATTTTAGCACCCATCAAAGCTAAAGATGATTTCTCCTGGCTGTTTCCCATGGAAATCAGGCACTTCCAATAGAAAACAACGAGATTTTAAAGGGCCCAGTTTGGGTTGGATCTCTGCCCTCTTGCTGTAGAAATCAGTAGGCCTTTGTGCCCCCCTCCCCTCCCCGGTTTCTTCCAAAGGAGTTTTGCTAGACACTGAAACTAGCAAATTCCCATCTGGGGGAAGGGGGGAATTCGCATCTTTGGGGAAATATTTCCTTAGCTTCATTTCTTGCCTGGCTTGGAGTCAACCCGGATTGCCTGAACTACCCTGAGGATCTTGCAGGCACAGTGTTAGAGCTATGCTTGGAGGGGAAAGTTTGGGGAGAAGGCCGTGCTAATTGAAAGGGCCTTCGGCGCCCTTTGGAGAGCCTTTGTCCTATAGACTGAGGGCGCTTCTCTTGCAGGTTTCTGCATTAACTGGGATGGCCTCGTCGAGAAAGGACGCAGGTGAGCATCCCCGCCGTGTTTCCAAGGACTTGGGATCATTTGTGGAAAAGCTTTGGAAAAGCTTTCACACACTACACAAAGCCCTTTCAATGCCCTTGGCTCCTGGACTTCGCTGGGTGAAATGGCAAAACCCACTTGCAAAGTGGCCTGAAACTGCTGAAGTGGACCGGAATGGCATTATTTAGCGTGTGCGGAAGCCTACTGGGCAACCCCTGCACAGCGGGCCTATTCCCTGCCCCTATTCATGCAGAGTACTTTCTCTGAGCACGCTGTTCAGATGTACATCTCTCCTCCACCCATAGAAAGGTGCCTTTTGTCCTCGGCTGCCTAGTAGGTAACATTGGGTCCCTTCCCGGCAACAGCAGGCATGCTGAGCTCAGCTTAAGGGTGATGAGGTCGGAAGGAGATGTTCAGGAAGATGACGATCCCATCTCTACCCCCACCCTCACCCAACTGGGTTGCATTTTCCAACGCCCTTGGAAGCCAGCTTGCTCAGAAGGACAGTCTGAATGATTCTGGTCTGGTTGGCCCAGGAAGCCGAGTCGATCCTGGCCACCACTTGGATGGGAGACATAGAACGATACCAGGGCCTTGACCCGGAGGCAGGGAATGGCAAACCACCAGGGAACTCCACTTGCCTTGAAAACTCAAGAATGTCCCCCCTCAATCAACTTAATGGCACTTTCTGCCATAAAGTTAGGACTGAGACTGACGCTTCCTCCCTCCCTCCCTCCCTCCCTCCCTCCCTCCCTCCCTCCCTCCTTCCTTCCTTCCTTCCTTCCTTCCTTCCTTCCTTCCTTCCTTCCTTCCTTCCTTCCTTCCTTCCTCTTCCTCCCTCCCTCATCCACGTGTTTTTATCGCATTGTTCCTGCAGCTCTGGCCAGCAGACATGCTTTCCCCCTTCTTCGTCTCAACCTCACAACAACCCTGGGAGGTAGGCCTGACTGTGAAACAGTGAAAACTTCAGGTCCCGCGGAGTCTTGCCTAAGGCTTCATATGTCGCATAACGTCTTGCTTTTCCAGTCCCAGAGCAACTGTCACTAAAGCCTGGGGACTGAGGGAGGGGGGTCATTTAAGAGCTCCCAGCAAAAAAGAAAAAAGAAAAGAAAGCCGGCTCTTGCAGAAAGAAAGAGAACCTAGGGAGTCCGCCTTTCTCCCGACGGCTCTCCCGCCCCGTGTCTGTTTGCATCGGCCAAGGAAAGCGAAGCGCAGGGCCGCGCGCGCACATCTGCTCCCCTGAAACTGCTAACATCGCCTGGGTTTTGTTTAAAGCACATTACACGGAGGGGCGGCCCTGTTTCTCCGGCTCACAGCGGCAGCGGGACGGAACTGAGAGATTAGCTGGCCAGGGCCGAGCATGTTACAAACATTGGAACAAGACTTGAAACGCTACAAAGCCTCGGAAAATCCGGAGGAGCCACATAAAAGCGGAGCTAAGTAGGAAGTGGTGTAAAAAGCCTTGTCCTAGAGTTGGCCTGGCCTCCCAGATGTTCTGCATAACCTCCCCCCCCCGCCCATCTTTAATGAGTGAGGGGGAGAGAGTGGTGAACGCTGCGTGAACTGGGGGAGCGGCTGGGACAGATGTTGCTAGCCAAGGCGCAGGCGCACTAGCGGAAAGGCTTCACTGGATCATCGCCGGTCTCTTTCTCTCTTTTTCTCCCCTCATCGTCTCATCTGCTTCTGCTTCTGCTTCAGCCGTCACCCAGGCCACTGTTAAACCCCGGGGAATTCGCCTCTCTGCAGCTTGAGGGCGCTCCAGGGGCCGGCAACTCAGAGGGACAGACCAGAACGAATGGGATGAAATTAATTCAAAAGAAATTCCGTCTAAACATCCGGAAGAAGTTCCTGACAGTTAGAGCAGTTCCTCAGTGGAACTGGCTTCCTCGGGAGGTGGTGGGTTCTCCATCTTTGGAGATTTTAAAACAGAGGCTGGATAGCCATCTGACAGAGAGGCTGATTCTGTGAAGGCAAAGGGGGTGGTAGGTGACAGTGGATGAACGATAGGGTTGTGAGTGTCCTGCATAGTGCAGGGGGTTGGACTAGATCATCCAGGAGGTCCCTTCCAACTCTATTATTCTATGATTGTATGTTTCTAACTCATCTCAACTCTCCCCAAATCCCTGATCAGAAAAACCTCACTATCTGGCCCAAGTTCCCAGTGAGTCCACTTCCGAACCAAATGCCAAGCTTTTGGGTAGCACTGAATAAATCTTTGTTGGTTTTAAAGGTGCTCCTGGACTCTGATTTTATTGGGTACCATTTGTTCTATTTGCATTTCCACCTGGTGTTTCAAAAGGTCATTCTCATGCGCCTTTATTCGTGGGGGTCATTGCCACGTGCTTTGGCATAGTGGTTAAGAGTGGCAGCTTCAAATCTGGCAATCTCCTCCTCCGCATGCAGCTTGCTCAGTGACCTTGGGCTCGTCACAGCCCTGATAGTGCTGTTCTCACTGAGCAATAATATCAGGGCTCGCTCAGCCTCACCCACCTCACAAGGTGTCTGTTGTGGGGAGAGGAAAGGGAAGGTGACTGCAAGCCACTTTGAGACTCCTTCAGGTAGAGAAAAGTGGCATATAAGAAACAACTTTTCTTCTTCTTCAGTAATATCAGGGCTCTCTCAACCTCCCCTCCCTCACAGGGTGTCTGTTGTGGGGAGAGGAAAGGGAAGGTGAATGTAAGCCGCTTTGAGACTCCTGGTAGGGAAAAGCGGCATATAAAAGCCAACTCTTCTTCTTCTATTGTGTCAGCCATGGTCGTTAAGCATCAGCTGATTTATGGCGACAGCATAAGAAGGCAAGAGGCGATCCGAGGGTGTTTTTGTTTTTGTTTTTTGACATTGCCTGCCTCTGAATTGACATTGCCTGACTCTGGATTGCTTTGGTGGCTTCCCATCGTAGTACTAACCAGAGATTCCTTGACACTAAACTGCTTGAGCGCGATGGAATTCACTTCCGAGTTGCTCAGTTGAGTTGCTTCTTACACGTGGGTCACATCTTTTGATGCCTGGGCTGAGAGTTTGGGGTACAAGTTGTCTAGGGGGTGGACTGTCAGCAACAAGGGGCACGAATCAGCCATGATCAAGCACCCCAAGGCCTGTACAGAAATGCAGCAGCCGAAAGAACAGGGCTTCCAAATACTTTTGACTCTGGCTGGCAGGAACAAGGCCCCTCGCTGATCAGGGCGAATGGCAGAACTGATAGAGGTGAGAGGCGGCATGGTAAAACGGGGTTGCAATGCGGGACTAGAAGACCCAGGGAGGGTCAAATCCACGGAAGATCACTGGGTGCCTTTGGGCCAGTTACACCCTCAACCTAACCTACCTCCTAGGGTTGTTGTGAAGGTAACATGATGTAAGCCATATGGGGACTCTCTCGGAGGAAAAGGGCAGGGTGCAAAATTTTTTGTCTCAAAAAGTGCAAGGTCCCAGATCCGATAGCCACTTAAGGGATCTCAGCTGGTGTTGTTGGGTCAGCACTTTCCCCGCCTCCATCGGCCTGAGCATGGGTGGTGTTAGGCAGACGCCACATGAATCACTTCATATTAAGTAGTTTCATTGGTGCATATATGTTTTCTGAGCAAGTTGAGAATGAATAGTCATCTAGAGCAGGGGTAGTCAACCTGTGGTCCTCCAGATGTCCATGGACTACAATTCCCATGCGCCCCTGCCAGCATTTGCTGGCAGGGGCTCATGGGAATTGTAGTCCATGGACATCTGGAGGACCACAGGTTGACTACCCCTGATCTAGGGTGATCATAGAGTGTTGGGGGCAACCCCTCAATCCCTGTTAGTATTGGAGAAAGGGTATTTGCCGCGAGTTAACTGTTCAGTTCTCCCTCTCGTCTTGTTAGTTCTTCTCTGGTTTCATAAAGGCGCCACAAACCAATTGACAGCTGAGATCTACCTGCCTGGCTGTGTGGCTTAGGAATAAAGCAGCTACTCTGCAGGGGTTCAGCCCCTGGCAGCTTCAAATAAAAGGATCTGCACCCAAGACATGGCCAGGGTTACCAACCTCCCAATGAGTCCTGGAGATCTGGAATGACAATTGATTTCCAGTCTACAGAAGAAGAAGAAGAGCTGGGATATTTTTGAACCCTGTTTTTTTACTACCTAAAGCAGGGGTAGTCAAACTGCGGCCCTCCAGATGAATGCTGGCAGGGGCTCATGGGAATTGTAGTCCATGGACATCTGGAGGTCTGCAGTTTGACTACCCCCGATCTAAAGGAACCCCAAAGCCACTTACAATCATCTACCTTTCCTCCCCCCTACAACAGTCATGCTGTGGGGTAGGTGGGGCTGAGAGAGCTCTGACATTACTGTGATTGCCCCAAGGTCACCCAGCAGGCTGCATGTGGAGGAGAAGTGGGGATTCAACTAAACCACGTGGGCTCTTCCCAGGAGGAAGCACAAGCTTGGAAAAGTGGATTCTATGGTGTCTCATCTGGTCCAAGCTTCCTCTTTACTAAACTCTGTCCTTCCCTGGAACTGGCCCATTTCTTCTGGATTTTGCCACCCTCCCCCCCCCAAGAACAGCTGTTGATCATAGTAGATCGTCATATTAGCCTTGATGGACCGATAGGCCAATTTACTATCAGGGAGCTTGTTATGAGCACCATTAGAGGAATATGATGATTAATGACAACCAGATTAATCTGTTTAATCTCCACTTTCTCATCATGGGTCCTGGTGCAGAAGACATCTGCTCCAAAATAGTAGTCCTGTTCTACTCTTCAGTGTGGTATGCTGATTATAGAGTGGCGCTCTCTAATCTGGAGAAAAGGTTCGATTCCCCACCCCTCCTCCCCATGCAGCCAGCTGGGTGACCTTGGGCCAGTCGCAGTTCTCTCTGAGCTGTTCTCAAAGAGCACTCCTGTTAGAGCTCTCTCAGCCCCTCCTACAGGTTGCCTGTGGCAGCGAGAGGAAAGGTGTTTGTAAGCCGCTTTGGGGACTCCCTCTGGTGATGAAAAGCGGGGTATAAAACGCCCCAGCTCTCCTTCTGCTCTCCTCTTATACGCCCAAATCCTAGCTTCACCCACAGGCAGAACTGTTTTCATAGCTACCAAGACAGCATTCCCCCCCCCCCCCATCACCGTGTCTGTTCACACGTGCAACGGAGTAAAATCAAAGCCCAGGGACGCAGGATTCACAGTCAGCAGAGTAGTTCAGCAGTGGAATAGGCTGCCTAAGGAGGTGGTGAGCTCCCCCTCACTGGCAGTCTTCAAGCAAAGGCTGGATACACACTTTTCTTGGATGCTAGTTTAGGATGCTTAGGGCTGATCCTGCGTTGAGCAGGGGGTTGGACTAGATGGCCTGTATGGCCCCTCCCAACTCTATGATTCTGAGTTATATAGCTTGCTTTTCCTGTCCCTGGCTGCTGAAGGCGAGTTCTGGTAGGTCAGGTGGGAATACAGTTCTCCCTGGGGCGCTAGACCTGTTATGCCAACTCAATCCACGTTTGCAGGGAGGCAGGGCTGCCTTGGCTTCCAAAACATGCAAGCAAATGCGATGGGGTGGGACCAGCGAGTCACCATCTGGGTGCCTGCCCCTCTTGGCCGGCGTGAACGAGGTTCGGATCCAGCCAGGAGAGCCGGAGCGGAGTCTTCAGGGGCCCTCGGTCAGAGCAAACTGGACCGCTTTCGCTTTTGCTCGGGAGACACGCCCTGCCTGCATTTCACCCGAAGCGGCTATTCTGCAAGCTTTCTCGTGACAGCAGCAGCTGCCGAGCCCGCCAGGGAAACGGCCAGACCTTCCCCGGATCGCAGCCCCGAGACTATCCGGCCCGGAGGCGATCGCGCCTGGTCGGGGTCCATAACAGGCTCTCCGCGGCTTCTCCCCTCCCCCCTCCCCCCGCCCCGGCCGCGTTTGGAAGGAAGGACGAGGCGGAGGAGGAAGGAAAGCCGGCGCAACATGCGCCTGGCCATTTGTTTAATGCTCTTTTAGTCAAATTGACCGGCCGGATCTGAAGGCACCAGCGAGGGAGTCGGCGTTTACCAAACGGATTCGATGTCAATGCAATTTTCTCATCTCCTGCCTGGGAGAGATTTTTCATTAGATTTCAATTTAGGAAGCAGATACACTTGCAAGAGATGGAAAACATTTGTAAAGGTTCTTTCTTTCTTTCTTTCTTTCTTTCTTTCTTTCTTTCTTTCTTTCTTTCTTTCTTTCTTTCTTTCTTTCTTTCTTTCTTTCTTTCTTTCTTTCACCCCCACCCCTCCTCCCCACACTTCATTTCACTTGATCGATGGAAAAGGTCATTTGGTCCCTAATTAGGTCAATAAAATCAATGTTTATTCCTCTGATGGGCCTGAAAGCTAATAAATTCTCCCAGGTTGGCTGGCTCACAAAGACCCTCTTCCGTCCTTTCCCTCTCCCCGCCCGCCTCCGTCCTTCCACCTCGCTTGGGAACGCGAACAAAAATCACGGTCCGCAGAGCTAAGGCCGCCACGATTTCTCTTATGCTGGCTGAGGATCTTTAAGCTGGGGGTGTCAGAGGGTGGAGGCGTCTGTCGGTCTTCAGCGGCACGACCGTGAGATCTTCTTGGGATATTTGGGCAATATTCCCCAAAGTTAGCAGAGTTATAGCCTCTGCTATAAGCGTCAATATTCCAACAAGATTCGGATCCAGAAGCACTTTAGAGACCTATAGGAGTGGCGGGGGGGGGGGGGAGAGCCCCCCGAGAGTCAAAGCTCGGTCGTCGCGGTGCAAGAGTCCAACCCCTGGATTTGGAAAGGGGGCAGAGGGCGGAGTGAGCGAGTTGCCCTCGCCGGACCCGTTTGCTGCCTTTCCCAAACGCGTGTCCGCGCGCGCACAAAAAACTAGCAATTTGCAAAAGTTGCAAAGACTTCTTTGCTCCCGGCCTGAGAGTCCCCTCCCCTCTTGCTTAAAGCTTGCCTTTTAGGAGATTGGGGGGAGAAGAGGAGTTACAAAAATCGCATTAACTTTTTAAAAGGAAAGCTCTTTTTTTGGGGTGGGGGGGTGGAGGTTTTGGCTCGGCTGACGGGAGGAGGGAAAGCGCAAACCGGCTCCTAATAAGATCAATCCGGGGGGAGGGTCTGGCCAGGGGGAGAAGAGACCCCTGACAAAGGTCTCGCTGGGCGAAAGACCTTTGACATACATTGCGGATTAATTGGGTCCTCGGCGAAGGAGAGAAAGAGCGCTTCCAGTTAATTAGTCCAGAAACGAAGCAAACTAAACATTCGGCCGAATTGTCTGCAGCGCCGGGTTTGTTAGGAAGGATTTGAGGATCAGCTTTTGTGAGGGACAAATTGGAGGCGAGTAGCGTGGTGCTGGGCGACACGGTGGGTTTTGTGAACTGGCGACAGCTCTCCTCCCTGGGAAAGGGGGAAGGAGGGCGGCGGCGGCGCGGGGGCGCGGGGGGGAGCCCCTCCGTGGAAGCGGACCTCGGCGCTGCCACCCTGCCTCATTAGCTCATGTCGGATTCCTTTGTGAAGAGCACTTAATCAAGAGTGGCACAGGCGAGCATGCGCGCTCGGGAGCACACATGCACGCCAAGAAACGCGCACCCCCCCCCGGGGGGGGGCTCTTCTGCGGCCTTCCCCGGGCTCCCTGCCAAGAGACACTGGAATCCGCTTGATGCCGAACCCGGCCCTTGGTCCTTCGAGGTCCGGACTGTCAACTCTCCAGGGGCCTCGGGTGGAGGTCTGCCACATCACCCCCTGCCTGATCCGTTTCGCTGGACATGTGGGGGATTAAACCTGCATGCCAAGCAGATGCTCTGCCCCCGAGCCACGGCCCCTCCCCTGAGCACAAAGCCACATTTCACCACCACCTATGTGGTTATGCTCGTAGGTCGCATTGCGTGGTGCTTGGAGGCACACCAGGAGGTAAAGAGAGTCTTCCTGGCCCGTCTAGCTTTGCATCCCGCAGGATGTGCAACCGCCTTCCCCCGTCGCCACGGAGCAACTGGTCTTCCCAGGTTCACCACTGCTGTCTTTCCCACTGAGCCACGGTGGCCAGAAGCCCCTGATCGGCCTCTCCTCCACACCTTGGTCAAATGCCTCTTGAAGGCCCTCCTGGCTGCCAATTCCATCAGCCCTTAAATTTTAGAGAGTCTGTTTTCGCTTACAAAATCCTCCTGCCATGTTTGCTGTATCGAGGCTCTTTACAGTCCGTCTTTCTGGCAGAGGCCCAAGGTGGATGACACAACATTAGGCAATCAGCAGGACCAACCCGGTCGGAAGCCCAGAAATGCAGCAGAAACAAATCGGACACAAAGCATAGGCACTCAAAAGGGATAGGCTGTTGAGCAGGGGTAATCAAACTGCGGCCCTCCAGATGTCCATGGACTACAATTCCCATGAGCCCCTGCCAGCGGTCGCTGGCAGGGGCTCATGGGAATTGTAGTCCATGGACATCTGGAGGGCCGCAGTTTGACTACCCCTGCATGCTCAGTGACCGGCAGCAACAGGCCATGGTCCCGATCCCTTTAGCCACGCAATTTCCTGAGAGCCAATTCCACTTTGTGCCCAGGTGAGCCTGGACATGTCCCGAAGCCTTTAATTGCTTCTGTGATGACTTAATTGGCCGCGTTTTCCTTCAGAAAGCGCCCCTGGCAACAGAGGACATGGCATAGGTCAGTCGTCCGTTTCAGCAGTGTGGGTCCACCACATCGCTGGATCTTTTATGCCCTTCAAACCAGTCCCTGTCCTGGCTCTGCCGGGAACTCCCATGCGCACGGGAGAGGCTGTGACCATAGCACCTGTCTTTAATTGTTACAGAGAGCCGCCAGCAGCCAAAGAGCTGTAGGAACTCGGATTTCTTCTATGCCAGGCTCTCTGTTTCTTAGCCTTCATCAAAGTCCCTAGAGACATCGCGGCACACCTTGGACAATGCACTGCCAGGGCACTTTCGAAGGAGGCTTTCCTGGTTCACGCAGGGAAATCTAGCTGCAAAAGAACCTTGAAAGCGCTTTATCCAAGGTGTGCAGAATGAGCCTAGGTGAAAAGTTTAGTTGATACTGCATCATTCTTTCTACACACACACACACCATTTAAATCTTACTACAACAACCCTGTGAGGAAGGCTGGGAGACATTGACAGGCCCCCAAGGCCACCCACACAACCTTTACGGAAGAGTGGGGTATTCCGACCTGAATCTCCCCGGCAGGCTGGCTTTGAAAATGCTGCTCAAAAGCCGCCTTTCGCCGCTTTTCTCCTTTGGCGGCTTAATCACACATCGGGTCGATCCGAGCCAGGGAAGTCGCGTCGGCCCGGCGGGGTTGGATCGCAACAGAGTTGGGCAGGAATGTGGATTTGTTTAAGGAAGCCGGAGGTGCGGGGATCCACTGAGAACGGGAAAGCAGTGCGGTTGTTAAGGAAGCTGAACGTTTTACAGGCAATTGGGAAGGGACCCGATGCTTTGATTGCCAAGAAGCATTCAGCTGGTTTTCTGCAGATCTGGTGCGGGGCGGTCTGGATCCACGCCATTGTAACATGGAGGCTGGACTACTGCAATCCACTCCACCTAGGTCTCCCCTCCGAGTCTGTTTGGAGGCATCAATTAGTTGAAAATGCCGAAGCTAGGTTATTGGGAGGGGGGGGGCTCGGCGGAACATGTGCATCACCCCCCCCTTCCTGCAGTCCCTCCATGAGCTGCCCAACAATTACCGGGTGCCACAAAACCCTCCATAGTCCTGACCTCTCCTGTCTGCTGGCCTACACCACTGCACAGCTGTCTAAAATGTGTGTGCTCCACATGGCTGAACGCAAAGCACCTGCTTGGCTGCGACCCTATTTCTGATTTCTGTCTATTTCCAGAGTTCTGTAGTCCAAGCCCAATTGTATCACTCACTGGGTGTCTCATCCTGGGGATTCTACTTGATTTTCACTACAGAATCCGCCTTGAGGGTCAGCAAGAAAGACCATCAATAACCATATTAAAGTCCCAAGATTTGACTGCAAGTCTCCTAGTGCAGCCAGCAAGCAACAGCTAAAGAGAGTTGGGTCTGGGGGGGCGGGGGAAGATTCCTGGGAATTCCATGTCGAATAAACTGCTGAGTTTCGAGTTAATTTGCAATTTTCACCCTGTCCTGCAGGGAGTGGCAGGCTTGCTGTGGAAAACAATCTTCTCCCCTGGGCAGCCTTTATTCATCTTGCTCTGCTAATTCATGGCTGGTTGGGTGTGGCCCACGCCCACTGTGGTGGTATCTTGTACGCTTTGCCCAGATTGCTTTATCAGCTGAAATTTGCAAAGGCAAGAATGCTCCTTGGGCCTAGGAGAGGCCCTGTTTTCCACTCCCCCTACCGCCGTTTCTCTTATTTGCATGTGGATGGAGTTTACACCAGGATCAAGATTAGCCCTTGTTTAGCTCTGAGAATTCAACCTTCTTCCCGGTTGCTGCCATCCTTAGAGATGCTTGGAAGTTGCTGATTGCAACCCATCACCCCCTAAAATGTCTTCTGCCATGAACAGTCATGGTGCTATATCCCAAGCAAGTTGAGAGTAAAGCCCATTTATTTGAGCAGAATGTACTGTCTATAGCAGGGGTAGTCAAACTGCGGCCCTCCAGATGTCCATGGACTACAATTCCCAGGAGCACCTGCCAGCATTTGCTGGCAGGTGCTCCTGGGAACTGTAGTCCATGGACATCTGGAGGGCCGCAGTTTGACTACCCCTGGTCTATAGATTCAGGAGGCCTGTTGTGAAGTAATAGAACCAAGTTAGAGTTCAGTGGCACCTTTGTGATCAACTCAGTTTAATTCTGGGCATAAACCTGAATGTGCAGGCACACTTCTTCAGATACTCAAAGATATTCTGGACAATGTGTAGGAGTCCAGTCTTAGGGATGGTCTAGAAATTAAATTCATCCAATAGGACATTTAAGATCAAGACTTTTTGGCTATTATGAAACTCCTGAAATGGTCTCCAGGCTTCAAGTAGCCCCAGAAGTGGTGTGATCTTGCAGAATACAATTAAGAAGCATAGCTGTGTATACATCTACCTAGGGACCCTCATCCTTCCCACCCCCTCCAGGCCCATCATTGGTCATTTGGGGAGGTGGGGGGTCAATATGATAAATATTTAACAAATTTAGAAAAAGAAGAAGAGTTGGTTTTGATACCCTTCTTTTCTGTACCAGGAGTCTCAAAGCGGCTTCCAATTACCTCCCCTTTCCTCTCCCCACAACAGACACCCTGTGAAGTAGGGGAGGCTGAGAAAGCTCTGACAGAACTGCTCAGTCAGAACAGCTCTATCAGTTCTGTGAGAAGCTCAAGGTCATCCAACTGGCTGCATGTGGCGGAGCAGGGAATCAAACCCAGCTTGTCTATTAGAAACTAACTACTACCAATTTGGGAAACCCTTCCAGGGCCATCAAGAAACCCAAGGGTTTAAGGAAGCCTGGCTTATTCTGTCAGATGCCTATAGTCCTTCCAAAGTAGCCCCTGGAAAAAGAGATGCAGTAGAGAGAAGATTGCAAGTAGAGGTCAGTGTAAAAATACCCACGGATAAAAGGTTAAACAGTCCATTCAGAGTGGGTGATAAATACTCCCAGATTAGATCTGGGCAGAAAATCTAATGATGTAAGACATCAAGTAGATACAATAGGGCGGTAACAAAGATCACACAAAGATAGAACTGAAATAATTAATGTCTACAAAGTGTGAATCCTGCTGAGTCATGAGCACCCCTAGTGGTGGTGGTTGGGAGCCAAGGTCTTTATCCAAACCTGGAAGAGAAGGAATACTCCTTGATGAATTCTACTTCTGCACTTTAGCATTGGATTCTTCCTTTGAAGGCAGAAGATGCTTACCCAAACCAGGTGGCTCAAGGTGACCTGGATGACTTAGCTCCTCTGATCTAAGTGTTTTTGGACACAAGCCCTGATTGTGTGGGCATGGTTATCCCTGGGGGGGAAGGGAGGAGGAAATAAAGGCTCATGTTCAAAAGTATCACTTAAGGAAACAAGAAGCGTCTTTGGGAACAATCTAAAGCTTTAACTAACCCAGTGTCCTGTTTCCCACAGTTACTCAGAAGCCTACCAGCAAGGCATGAACGCAACTACCTTCCTCTCAGGTTTTTGGGCGCGTGTGGTGAGTTTGCCTGGGGTAGATTGCCTTCAGACGTGGAGGTTCTATTCTTAATTACCGCTTCTAATAACCCCCTGAACTGGCTATTGTGTGAGAAAGGTTGGCCCCTTTGGAATCTGGTGCCCATCCACTTCGACCTTGACAGCTGACCTTGAGCTCTAATAGTAGGGGGCAAGAACTTTCCATGCCAGGAACGATATTATAAGCCTCTAGCCTACCACATCCCCTCCCTGCCTGGGCGCCTGTCTTCCGAAACGCATAAGCCCCCGTATTCTTTAGCCTTTTTCTTTTAATATGACTTCACACATTCCACAGCTGAGCCCCAGCACCAAACACTCCAGCCTTCTGTTCTGCCAAATGATGGGAGAGGGATTATCTTGAAGCTGCTGTTCTGGTTAAACTGCAGGCATCTGGTCCGACGCTTCGTAGAAGGGAAGTAGGCCCTCCTCCAGGGAGCCCCCGTGGCTTGCTGAGGAACACCAGAGGCTCCCATTTGGTCTCCAGCCAGGCGCTCTGGGTACCACAGCTGAGAAACAAGAAGATTTCATTTGCAACTGGCTCTCCCGGGTCACAAGCGGCTCTGGATGCGCAGCATCTCAGCATCAGAGAGGCCACAGTTTGCCTGATAACAGTGGACCACGATGGAGTCAGAGGTGACCAGTGGTTTCCTTAGTGGTCTGAAGGCTAGATTTTGTCTGGCAGTCCCTTTTTTGTCTGACCCTCCCAGGGAAACTGTGACGTCAGAAACCATCTGTGCAAAGCCTGTTTCAAAAGATAAGTTTTTGTGTGCTAGCATATCTCTGCAGAGATATAATTATCTCTGAAGAGATGTGTTTGCACAGGAAAGCTTGAATAAAACCTCGTTGGTCTTAAAAAGTACCACTGTATGCAAATTTTGTTCTAATGCAATATAGCAGGTTTTGCCTTGGAAGGGTTCCCCGAACAGGTGGGAGTTAATTAAATTTGTATATATATATATATTTAAATTTGTTAAACATTTATCAGATGATATGACCATCTGTGATCAACCCGCCCCCCTTCCCACAATGGCCAATGATGGGTCTGGGGGAGTAGGAAGGGGAGGGGCCCCAGGTGGGCATGTCCACAGCTCTGCTTCCCAACCATATTTGGCAGGATCCTGCCACTTCTGAGGTTTCTCGAAGCCTGAAGAAGGTTTCAGGGGTTTCTCAGCGGTAAAACAATGGAGAGAGGCTGCACTAAAGACTGGAACTTCTTTACTGTGTACTATATTTATTGCCCTTCCTCCTCCCCCCCCCGTCTCGTTTGTTTTCATTCTTTTGCTGATTCTCAGAATCCACCTTTCGATTTGACTGACGAAGAGAAATTAAACTGTAAGAACACCTCGCCCCGCCCTCCAATAAACAGCAGACTTGCCATACCTTGGCATCCCCAAATCTAATTTCTAGAATTAAAGCTATAAAACCATTTGGCACCCCAGGCAGACTTAATTCACACTCTCTTACGCCCACATCCTAACTATTAAAACGGTCTAGATGAAGGAATTATGCCAGGGGATGCTATTTCACCCCCCGGAACCATAGCGACCTAACAATCCGTCCCTGCTAAGAGGTTTCCCTTCAGCCCCACCCGCTCTGTCTCTCCCATGGAGCCTATCAAAGCAATGCAAAACACTCAGCAGGCACCACGGCAACTATCTGGTGGATCGCAGCTCAGGATTCCAGGGCACGGTCCCTCCTTTTTCACCTGGCACAGGTGAAATTCACTCTCCTCTTTCACCTTTCGCTCTCCTCTTCCTCCTCGTCTGCCCTTCATTTTGCTCTGCCACCTATTGCTGCTTCTGTCAGATATTTTGGATTTATTAAAAACAAAAAGGAAAAGAAACAACTTTTCCAAGGAAGCAATCTAAAGCCCCATCAGCTTTCTCTCACTTCCGCCAAGGAGAGTATAAAGCAATTGCAAAACAGGTCTGAACGGTGCGGGTCAAAGCGGATTATGACAACAAAATACTTGGATTTAGAGCAGTGGTTCTCAACCTTCCTAATGCCGCAACCCTTTAAGACAGTTCCTCATGCTGCGGGGACTCCCAACCATAAAATTATGCCAGTGTTCTTTCACAGACATTAAACCGAAACTGACCAATGGCATGAAGATCCCTTGTTCATGATGGTATAGAAATTGTTTTCTGGGGTTTCTCAGTTCAGTTCTGCCTCTTGCCCCGCCATGCCGATCTCGTTCTTTTCCGCTGCTCCAGACAGACAAACTCTCTCTCAATCTACCCTGCAAGGCTGTTGTGTGGATGGTGCCACTCCATCCAAGCTGCTTGTCCTGCTGTGACCCCTGCGAAAGGGTTATTCGACCCTCAAAGGGGTTCCGATCCCCAGGTTGAGAACCATTGATTTAGAGCAGGGGTAGTCAAACTGCGGCCCTCCAGATGTCCATGGACTACAATTCCCAGGAGCCCCCTGCCAGCGAATGCTGGCAGGGGGCTCCTGGGAATTGTAGTCCATGGACATCTGGAGGGCCGCAGTTTGACTACCCCTGGTTTAGAGAGTCGTAGAAATAGTCGTAGACATAGAAATCATTGCCACACTGTAATGCTGGCTGAGACCCTCACTGATCTGAATCCTCTAAGGACTTCTGCAGGATTTTTGTTTTGTTTTGATGAAATCATGGATAGTGTCTGAAACGGTTTACACTTTTGTTTTTTCTTAGAACTGTGCTGTCACATGAGCAAAAGAAACACGTTTGCCTTTAAGGCCATATGCCAGGGGTGGCCAAACGGTGGCTCTCCAGATGTCCATGGACTGCAATTCCCATGAGCACCTGGAAGGGGCTTATGGGAATTATAGTCCATGGCCATCTGGTAGGGGCTCATGGGGATTGTAGTCCATGGACATCTGGAGAGCTACAGTTTGGCCACCCTGGCATACAGGGGCTGATTCTGCACTTACTTTGTTTATTGTGTTGTGGATCCTGCTGAATTCACATCTATTTGGACTTGGGTCTTCCTCTATCGCCACCCCCACTGAAACAGAAATGTGTTCTGCATGTGATGAGGGAAGCTCAGAAGGGGGGGGGAACCAATGCAGCAGGAATCTTTCTTTTCTTGAAGGGGGGCGAGAAGAGCATTGGACACAGCAAAGGAGGGGGAATAAATCCAAGAGGAAAATCTCTGCTGAGGAAAATTAGGGCTTCTGGAGTTTCTGCCGAGATAAGTTAGAGCTTCCCCTTTAAGGGAAACCTTGCTGCCTGGTAACAAGGAAGCCTTTGAATTAACTCCCTGGCCAATCGGGGCTTTTCTACAGTGTTGGAGGCTAGAGGTAGCTAGTTAGTTCTGGACAACCTTTACTCATGCCGATTTTTCAAATTTCGAGGCTTATATCTGTATCTTCTCCAGGATATTGCGGGGGAAAGGTAGGGTCACTCCGGATCAATCCTGCTTGTTGCAGAGAGAAAATTTAAAGCTCCCAAAATCAAAATGGAAATTGCATTCAGTGTAGACAGCAGGGACTGAATTGAGCTTGGATTGGAATAAAAGCTCCATGCAAATTCAGCTCTGGTCTGGGTCCAGCGCACCTGAGGTACCATTTAAATGACTATACCCCTCAAAGGGCATTTTGCTCTGCCAACACTCACAGGCTGGTGATCCCTGGCCAAAGAGAGGGATGTTCAGATTCAACGAGGGCCAGTGCATTTTTAGACCGGGCCTCCACCTGGTGGAATGAGCTCCTGAAATTGAGAGCCCTGCTGGAGCTGCCTTAGTTCTCAGGGCCTGCAGATGAAGCTCTTCCGCCAGGCACTTGGTTGGGTCCAATGTATCCCAAGAGCAACATTAAGAATACCACTGGGCTCCCTCTGTATGATTACAGCCCCCCTGAACCACGAAACGAAGAAACTTAAGTAGTAAGCTATGACGACAGCACCGAAAGAGAGTTTTGTTGGCTGATAGACGGCTCAATTGTTTTTTAAGTTATTATTATGTTTTAATGTTAAAAATAATTAATTGTATTTTTATGAATCTAATTTCGTAATGGTGGATGATGGAATGTTGGAACCACCGTGAGTCAGCTATGCTGGGGAGGGGTGGGGGGGGGAGGACACACAATAAATTGTGTAATAAAATCAGCAAAGGTGAGGATAATAGCCTACACGTTGCAGACTTTTGCACAACTTCAAAAGTGCAGGCTGATTTATTGGGATGATCACCTGGCGCAATGAAGCTTTACTAGAATCCTTCAAGTCAGTGGTGCAAAGGTTTGCAAAGCATTCCTGCTAAATGTAAGGGAGCAGAAGTTTAATGTTTAAAGGTAAAGGTATCCCCTGTGCAAGCACCGAGTCATGTCTGACCCTTGGGGTGACACCCTCCAGCGTTTTCATGGCAGACTCAATACGGGGTGGTTTGCCAGTGCCTTCCCCAGTCATGACCGTTTACCCCCCAGCAGCAAGCTGGGTACTCATTTTACCGACCTCGGAAGGATGGAAGGCTGAGTCAACCTTGAGCCGGCTGCTGGGACTGAACTCCTAGCCTCATGGGCAAAGCTTTCAGACAGCTGCTTTACCACTCTGCACCACAAGAGGCTCTTAGTTTAATGTTTGGATTTTGTTAAATCCCAAAATCTTCTTCAGCTTGGTGGAGTGGTTAGGAGCATGGACGTCCAATCCAGAGAGCCAGGTTGGAGTCTGTCAGTTGAGTGTCCTTGGGCTCACCACAGCCCTGATACAGTTGTTCTGATCGAGCAATCCTCTCAGCCCCACATGCCCTACAGGGTGTCTGTAAGCTACTTTGAGACTCCTTCAGGTAGAGAAAAGCATCATATAAGAACCAACTCCTCTTCCTCTTCCAGTTTGGTGTAGTGGTTAGGAGTGCGGACTTTTAATCTGGGATGCCGGGTTCGATTCTGCACTCCCCCACATGCAACTAGCTGGGTGACCTTGGGCTCGCCACGGCACTGAGAAAGCTGTTCTGACCGGGCAGTGATATCAGGGCTCTCTCAACCTCACCCACCTCACAGGGTGTCTGTTGTGGGGAGAGGAATGGGAAGGCGACTGTAAGCCGCTTTGAGCCTCCTTCAGGTAGGGAAAAGTGGCATATAAGAACCAACTCTTCTTCTTCTTCTTCTTCTTCTTCTTCTTCTTCTTCTTCTCCCTCTCCCTCTCCCTCTCCCTCTCCCTCTCCCTCTCCCTCTCCCTCTCCCTCTCCCTCTCCCTCTCCCTCTCCCTCTCCCTCTCCCTCTCCCTCTCCCTGCTCCTCCTCCTCCTCCTCCTCCTCCTCCTCCTCCTCCTCCTCCTCCTCCTCTTCTTCTTCTTCTTCTTCTTCTTCTTCTTCTTCTTCTTCTATCCTTTAGCTGGCAATTGGTGGAGCAGGTTGTCCTCTCAGCCAATACGCTGCTGTAACTGCAATCCCAAAAACAAACTAAGCATCTAAAAGGGAGGTGAGGGAAACTCTCAGATTTGGAATTCAGCAAAAAAATGCCCTTTCCCAGCTTTTTTGGCAGAAGATTCAGGTTAAGAAGCTTTGAAACTGACATTTCCCCTCCTAAAAGTCAGTTTAGGTATTGGACATGTATTGCATTAATTTGTTACATGCATTAAAAATATATATATTTAAAATACTCCATCCTCTCTTATGTGATCACAGAGCAGTATACCAGAGTTCCATGCATCTACAGAACAATGTTTTGTTGGGTCCGATCCAATCCTATTATTCTGAAATAAAAAGTTTGAATTAAGATAGGGACTGCTTATTGGCTGGGAAACACAGGGTTTCACTTTGAACCTGAAACGAGCAAATACTGCCCCCCCCCCCAAAAAAAACTTCCTTAGCGACTGAAGACCGTGTCCTGCAAAAGTTGCATGTTTCACTGGAGCATTCAATTTTCCAGCAGCACTACCATTCAATGTTCAATGCATTGTTGTTATTCAGTCAAGGAGCTTTAAATCTCCAGGTGGCTCTTTAAAGTAGTGGTGACCCCCTCACACGTGGGTCCAAGCAGCCTCTGCAGGGGAAGCTACTAGCCTTGACATTCTGCTTCAAACAGCCAGGGAGAAAAAGGCATAGGTAAGTCCCTCCACTGAACCGAGCAATTGAGCTTTCCCCAATTTTCCTTGTACTTTTCTCTTGCAGCTAGTAGCATTCACGGCTGTGCCAGAACCCATGTCGCTTTAGCAGGGAGGTGTCCCCATCACTGATCCCCATGGATCAGAGCAGAGTAGAATCATCTATTATGTGGGATCCACACCACACCAAGCTTTGGTGTCCAATCTCTGCAAGAGGCATGTACAACTGGGGAGGGAAGGAAGTTCTCTTAAGGTCAGGGCCACCACAACACACTGGCTCTTGCTCAAGTACCACCCATTTCCCCCCCAAGAAGCAGGGATTGTGGCCATAAGCATCCCGCTGCAGGGCACATCTTGTCTTTTAAATTTTTACTTCCAGAGCCCATTAAAAAATGACTCATCTGCCAAGGCATGAGTTCACTGCAAGGAAGAAAATATGGATTCCATCTGGCAACCCAACACAAGCCAAGCTTGGCAGAATTCATTGCTACAAGCATGCAGCGCTTCTCCCTAGTGGAAGATCCTTCTTTCAAGACATCCATTCATTATAATGTGCCTTAGTGGACATTGCCAGAGACTAACTCCTGTGTCATTTCAGCACCTATCAGCTCTTACCATATCTGCTCTATGCAAGAAGCTGAAGGGGGGCACTGGTTGGTCACTACAGCTGACTACGGAGGTCTGTTTTTTGTGTAAGACTACAGGCTCCCCATCCTGGGCATCAGAGCTCCATGGTTGCAACAGGAAATGTGTACTGTGAAAGAATGAATTATATTTCAGTGCCTGCCAATTTGGTTCATTTTCTGTTCTCTGGTCGTGAGCTGCATGTCAATTGCTTGGTGAGCTGTTTCGATTAGTCAGGGTAAATTTGTCTGTCTCCAGTTTGCAAAATTACTCTGATTTCTTGTATAATCTGATGGCTTTCTGACAGATGCTAATCCACCGTCTTCTGCAGCTACCACCTCTAATGGGAAAAAAACGCAAAGAAAAAATGGGGAAAATATAATTCTAAAGTGTTTGAGTTGAGACTTACTACTGAGGTATCTTTCTGTGTCTTCAGTGTCTGCCTGGAAAACCATCTAACCCTGTGATCAACTCTTGCAATAATATCTCAAATCAATACGGTTGATGACACAGGTACAAAAAGCAGGCAATGCAATCCCGCCAAAGTGACTTATCTCATGGATGCATTCAAGTGCCCAGGTGCTAAGACTGGGTGAATAGCAAGAGATTCTGTGCTTTATACAAGCCAGTCAATTTCTTGATCCAACCATTGCTCCTGAGTGTATTGATTTCTCTCCTCTGCTTATTGTGGTCATTTAGCTTATGGACTGGGCAGAAACTGCTACAAAATGGCCCTGCGGCCAGCTACTTCACAGGTGCAAAGCTAGATAGCTAGACAGGGCCATGCATGAGATGAACTTTGGCAGGGAACATTGATGCAATCCTATGAAGGGCTCCCATTGCATGTAATCAAGAGATTTCAAAGAAGTCTCGTTTGCCTGGGGATCATGTCCATGCTGAATTTTGTAGGATGCCCAAAAAGCAATCAGTGGCAACGGACAGCATTTTTGACTGTCTTTGTTAGCTTGTATACTAGCCACAAGCAAGGTGGCAAAGTGGCATGCGGTAGACCAAAATGCACAGTGTGCAACGTCCTCTATCAAAGTCCACCGGAGCTCTGAAAAACTGGCTTTCATGAAAGTCACGACCTTAGTCATAATAAGAGGCTGTCGATTTATATGAAAATCCTGCCCATTGAAAATAACAAAGAGTCTTGTGGGTTTTAAAGACTAATAATTATTACGGCATAAATGTTCATGAGTCAAAGCTTGCTTCTGGTTAAGTACACAGGCTCATGATAGTTTGTTACAATAAATTCATTAGCCTTTTAGGTTCCACAGGACTCTCTGTACACTTGGCTGCCATAAACGAACACGGCTGTCTGTCTGCTCACGCAGTTATCCTTCAAATGGCCAGCAGTTGTATATTAGAAAGCACTGATGTCATCACATTACATCGATGACATCTCTGTATGAGCACATTACATCGATGACATTGCTGTCCCTGGACCCTGAATTCAAGGCAATATTTGGCATATATGTTGGTAATGAAGACTGCCCACTGCATGTCTAAGAAGGAGAATTGCCTCATCTGTGGCTGAAGATCCATTGTAACTACACACTGATGGATGAAGGAGAAGACTGTAATTCAAAACTGGGGCATTACATTTGGGAAGGGGAGCTATCAATTCAGAGGCCATGAAACAATGGAGAATGATATTGCAAGTCTCCTTTGATTTATCTTAGATTACCTCCTCCCCATTTTGTCCTGCAGACAAAGATTCTCACTGGAGGGACCTACAACAAACCTGTTGGAACTTAAATATCCACCTGATGAAGTCAAGAAACAAATTAATAAAGCCATGCTTGAGAAGAGCTGGATGCAGCATGATAGAAGGGTCTCAGTTAATTCCTCTCAGCAATGAAAGGTACATCTGCCCATCAATCTCTAATTTTGAAATATTTATTTCCTCTACTATATTTCTTGCTATGGAATTAACCCGAAACTAATTGTGACCATATAAACTAAGCTTGTTATTCCAGTTTGGTTCGAGCATCTATCAAGTACCTTTATTATGCTGCATGCTAATTTGCTGCTCACCTGTTTGCAGGGATGGGTAATGTCGATTTCATTGTATCTGATGAAGTGTGCATGCACATGAAAGCTCATACCTTGAATAAAACTTAGTTGGTCTTAAAGGTGCCTCCATTGGACTTGAACTTTGTTCTGCATATCTGCTTTGCTAAAATGATGTGCAAATTTCTGGTCATTAGATTACCTTTGCTTTAGGAAAATGAAGCAATCATCTTTGTTTACACGCAGACTTATTCATCTCAATGTGTCTCATACAAGGCCATTTGCTTAGGATGGGTGTGGTTCGCATGAAGCTGTCATGCACAACGTTGTAACCTATCTAATTCAATGCTGTCTACACAGATTGGCCAAATGTTCCTTCTCACAATCTACTAGGATCTGATGCTGCTACCTATTTTTCTGACTGGCGAAGCCCCACAGAGAACATGGCCCTTCGCCCTGCAACCACATGTCCCCCCTCTTTGTTAATGCTGACTATCACCAGCATTTATTAAATTTTTAGAAAATGAAGGAAAAGAAGGAAAGAGAAAAAGAAAGGACTACCAAATTAAAACATGTCAGTTACCCTAGAACTAATTAATACAGAGGTAACTAGCTATCTAAATATTGTGAAAAGAACCTCCAATGTTCTTTGTATTCTTCGTTCTGCCGTTCACTAAGAAGAAGAAGAAGAAGAGTTGGTTCTTATATGCCGCTTTTCCCTACCCGAAGGAGGCTCAAAGCGGCTTACAGTCGCCTTCCCATCCCTCTCCCCACAACAGACACCCTGTGGGGTGGGTGAGGCTGAGAGAGCCCTGATATCACTGCCCGGTCAGAACAGTTTTATCAGTGCTGTGGCGAGCCCAAGGTCACCCAGCTGGCTGCATGTGGGGGAGCGCAGAATCGAACCCGGCATGCCAGATTAGAAGTCCGCACTCCTAACCACTACACCAAACTGGCTCTAAGCTTGTAAACTTTGTCATCTTTGCCAGTTCTCCCAATTTTTCAATCCAATCCTTCACACTAGGCAAATTCTCTTCTTTTGGCTAAGTTCAAGTGTGCACACACATTCTGCACACACTGGATAATGCACTTTCACTGTGCTTTTGCAGCTGATTTTCCTGTGCAGAACAGGAAAATCTACTTTGAAAGTGCATTGACAGCACATTATCTAGCGTGTGCAGAATGGGCCCAGGACTAGTTGCCTCTCCTTTCAATACACATGTCAGTGCAATTAAAAAACAAACAAGCATATTTATTCAGAATTAATTATGAGCTTATTTATGAGAAGGTGGGCAGAGAGCCCAGGCTTGGGCATGTATGAAGGGAATCCCCCTAGTTTGATGGTTATTTGCTAAGTCAGTGGGCATAAGCCTGCAGCTTCAGAAGCCCTTGCTTGTTGGGCTGGATCAAGTCCCTAGTACTAGGTCAAGGGTTGCAGTGCTCCCAGCTGGTGACGAACTGGCAGAACAAGCCAGGCAGTGTACCTACACCTCTAAAGAAGAATTACTTTCTGAAGTTCCTGTAAACCCTAAACCAGATACCATCAAAAGGCTGCGTTTGCCGGTTTATAAGGTGCCAGAAGACTAATTGTACGGATGCCAACTAGCTCAGAGAACAAGATCCCATCCCTTTGTGGAGGCTTAATATGCAGTGAAGGGCAGTTGAAGCTTTTCAGGGTATGTTTGGAAACTATATTGCCTGGTAAATAACACCCTATTAAGCCTCTGTTAAAGGGACAGGACTTTTCCCTTCATCCATCCTTTGGCAGCACTGCCAGGTCAGGACAAATACTCTGCTAAGAAAGTCCACAGCTTTTGTTGGCTGTCATTTTGTTAAAAAAAAAATCTTAGCTTCCTTTTCTCCAAAAAGCCATGAGCAGCTTTACACTCTCTGTTTTGTTCCCACCTCAGTTTGTACGATCCACAGCCCCTTCCTCTCTTACAGGCGGTCCCCTATCTTTTTGACCCAGTAGGCACCTTTGACATTCTTATACCCTGTGGTTGGTGCAGGCACAAAATGGCCGCCCCTAAAGAATGGCTGCCATAATATGGCGGCCACAGCTTGGCTTCAACCACACAGTGAAGAGCTTTGTGGGTGGGTGGGGGTGGGGGTGGGGGGTGGAGGGGTGGTGGGGAGCTGCTGCCAGAGCAATGTTGCTTAAAAAATAAATCAGTGCAGCCAAAGTGCTTTCCAGGAACCAGTTAAAAATGCTGTTGGGCAAGATGCCGTATAAAGGCGGGGGAGTCTCCTGTTTGAGACAGTATGCTAAACTCAAGTCCTGCTGCTTTAAGAATTTAGCCCATCCTGTGATCAAAAAGCCATCCGCCTGCTCTCCAGTTCAAGGGGATTTCTTCCCAAATAAATGTCCGTGGGTCTGCAGTCCTGTGGGCCCAGGGTGTGTGTTTTCTTCTGAGGTAAATCTGTTGCAAGGGCTCCCGCCATCCGACTAACCTGTGGCCCTTTCCTTGGAAGTCCTACAGATGCTTTCCTGGGAGCCAGTTGATCTAATCTGGGAGCCAGTTGATCTAATCTGGCCAGCCGGGTTTGATTCCCCGCTTCTCCACTTGCAGCCACCTGGGTGACCTTGGCCTTGTCACAGCCCTGATACTCCTGTCCCCCCACCCCCCAGCAGTCCTGTCAGAACTCTCTCAGCCTCGCCTCCCTCACGGGGTGTCTGTGGTGGGGAGAGGAGGGGATGGCGATCTGGCGATCGGAAGCCATTTGCGGCTCATTCAGGCTTCTTCTTCTCCCCACACATCAAGCCACTGTGAAAGGGTGAAACAAGACATTTCTCCCCCCCTCTCTCCAGGTCTGTTGGCAAGCCTAATTCACAGTTGTCCATCCCCCCCTTGGCCTTTCTTTCTGACCGTCCTGGCCCGGCGGCCACACATTTAGGAATTCAATTCTGGTGTTTTTGTTTTTTAAAGAGATGCCACGATATTCATAGTTTTAGAGCAGGGGTAGTCAAACTGCGGCCCTCCAGATGTCCGTGGACTACAATTCCCATGAGCCCCTGCCAGCGAATGCTGGCAGGGGCTCATGGGAATTGTAGTCCATGGACATCTGGAGGGCCGCAATTTGACTACCCCTGTTTTAGAGTGTCCCTTTTAAACGGTGTTTCGGGGTGTTCACAGCCTCTGGTGAGGCTCATGCAGAGGAGACATCAAAGAAAGGCAGAGGAAAAGACGACGGCGGGGCGAAAGGGAGAAGATGTCCATTGGGGAAGAGGGAAGGAAGGAAGGAAGGAAGGAAGGAAGAAAGGAAGGAAGGAAGGAAGGAAGGAGAAGGAAGGAAGGAAGGAAGCCAGGGGCAGCAGCCGAGCTGCCTGCGCGGGCGGAGGGCGAGCCCGCCAGCCTCCCGTGCGGAGCTGCGCCTCGGCCTCTCGGGCCGATGGGGTTATTTAACCTGCCCCATCCGGTTAGCTGCTTCACCGTTAATGTGTCCATTAAATCACAATTGAGCAGCGTCAAGCGGCTCTCGGAGCGGCTTTCTCCCCTGGGGAGAACGGTTTCTCAACAGGATCCAACATCGGATGCTGACAAGCTGGGCGATAAAGCTGAAATTCATTCGGATCCCCTGGCAGCAGCCGCGCACGCCTTCCTGTGCCGCTTCGGAGGCGACCGGGCCGGCGCCGGCGCGTGAGCTGCGGGATGCGACCGGCGCCGCAGCACCGCCTTCGGCCAAAGGGCAGGGATCGATAGGCCGGCGACCGGCGTCCGGGATCGCCTTTTAATGCCTGCCCGCCCTGGATGCTGAGACCTTTTGGCGCTATACCCGTCCCCATACACACCTTAAGATGGGAAGATTCTCAGATCACATCTCATCGCAACCCTATTGATAAGGCACATTGGCTTGGAAAGACATCCCCCAAGATTACGCCCGGTGTTTGGTTGTGGCCGGGACCAGGAACAACTGAGCCCCCCCCCCCCCCAGCCAACGTTTGGAATTCCCTCCCTGTGAGGATGGTTGACTATGGATAGCTGAGGTTGGGATTATGCCACTTTTTGTGCTGCATATTAATGGGGGGGGGGGTGTAACTGGTTTTATTGGGGATTTTATATTGTTTTATGTGCCCTGCCATAAGTCCATAGAGAATGGTGGGATATAAATTGAAACAATAACAGTAAATAAATAAACAAATCAGTAAACAAACAAACAAACAAACAAACAAATAAATAGAATATGTTCGCCATTTAGGAGGATGATTTAGGCAGGGTTTAGAATTCATGGGTTCAATTCCCAGAGAAGTGTATGGCTTCCGGAAACAGCTACAACATTGAGTTACAGACTTGAAAGGAGGTTAGACTTCTTCGGAGGAGACAGCAAAAATAGTCCAACAGCACCTTTAAATAGCTTTATATCTCCACAGTTACGATGGTTGTTCATTTAGTCTGAGGAAGAAGAAGAAGAGGAGTTGGTTTTTATATGCCGCTTTTCTCCACCCGAAGGAGACTCAAAGTAGCTTAAAGTCGCCTTCCCTTTCCTCTCCCCACAACAGACACCCTGTGGGGTGGGTGAGGCTGAGAGAGCCCTGATATCACTGCTCAGTCAGAACAGCTTTATCAGTGCCGTGGCGAGCTCAAGGTCACCCAGCTGGCTGCATGTGGGGGAGTGCAGAATCGAACCTGGCATGCCAGATTAGACGTCTGCACTCCTAACCACTACACCAAGCTGGCTCTGTGCATGGACTACACTCTGTGCATGCAAACACTACATCAAACTGGAAGAATGCATGCACTCAAAAGCTCACACCTTGCATAAATCTGTATTGGTCTTAAAGGTGCGATTGGACTCTATTTTTGTTGTGCTACTTCAGACCAACATTGCTACCCACTTGAATCTATCAAAGGAGACGGGTTGACTAACCATGATAGCTAAATGCAATGCCTGCATTCATGACCCCTACATTCCACATACAGGGGATAAACATGGAGAGACGGCAGTGGAGACTTTATGCCCTTTGCA
This sequence comes from Paroedura picta, assembly GCF_049243985.1. Taxonomy (NCBI): domain Eukaryota; kingdom Metazoa; phylum Chordata; class Lepidosauria; order Squamata; family Gekkonidae; genus Paroedura; species Paroedura picta. Next base: position 11,648,014 of record NC_135381.1, on the reverse strand, counting down.
GCACCCAAGTGGCAACTATGGACTTGGGTCTGATCCAGTAGATACCCCTATTTCTTCTCAGGAAAAGCATGTATAGGACCAGGCTGCACGCTTCCTCCATTCACAATAAGAGAGTCTGTTTTTGTTGTTAGGTGTGAAGTTGTGTCCGACCCATCACGGCCCCATGGACAATGATCCTCCAGGCCTTCCTGTCCTCTACCATTCCCCGGAGTCCATTTAAGCTCGCAATGACTGCTTCAGTGACTCCATCCAGCCACCTCATTCTCTGTCGTCCCCTTCTTCTTTTGCCCTCGATCGCTCCCAGCATTAGGCTCTTCTCCAGGGAGTCCTTCCTTCTCATGAGGTGGCCAAAGTATTTGAGCTTCATCTTCAGGATCTGGCATTCTAAGGAGCAGTCAGGGCTGATCTCCTCTCGTTTGTTCACCTTGCAGTCCAAGGGACTCGCAAGAGTCTTCTCCAGCACCAGAGTTCAAAAGCCTCAATTCCTTGACACTCGGCATTTATTTTCCTGGTTCTGTATGGTTCACCTAGCGAAGGCCTTGCAAGCAGACCACTTAATATTTAACCTCAGCCATTTCCACTGTCTCTCCCCCACCTTCCCTTTGCTGGGGACCTACAGTTAAAAAAATTGAAAAAAATCAGCAAAAAAGACCCTGGCGAAATGGATTTATGTGTGTACGCAAAAGAGGCAAGAGGGCTAGAATGACACTTATTTACTTTGCTTTAACAAACAGCTCACGGGCGTTGACTTTAAGGTACGCCATAAAAATAAAAAAAAGTCCCTTCTCAGGGAAGAAGCTGCTTTCTCAAGACTAAGCGCCCGCTGGCTTTATTTCCTCCGAGTAATAAATGAGAGCCCTTCAGGTGAGGAGGTGCTGGGAGGGTGGAATGCCAGGAGAGATTTACACCTGTCCCTTATAGCTCAAACTGACAGGCCCCATTGCCTACAGAAATGTCCACTGGAGACAGGCAGTCTGGGTGAATTCAGCAGGCTGGAGTTGCCAAACGACTCTGGAGCAAAGGGAGATTGCCCCAGCTGATACCGGCGGCCCCACACTTCTCTCCTATCAGAAGTGACCCTTCGGAGAACCTCTTCAGAAACCAGCTTGGCTCGCCTGTCACCTTGATCCTCAACCCAGATGCACCTCTTAGCAAAGTGCCACACCTGGAGAACCTGTCTGCGTCCTGGCCTCTTACCGACACCCTCTCCGCTGCTCCTTCGTAGCACTCCCAGAGGACGGCCTTCCTGCCCTCCTCTTTCCCGCCCTGCTGACAGATGTTATCCAGATGCCCCAGGAATCCAGTCTAGTGAAGCTCCCCTCCTCACCTTCAATCGGGTGGACACATTCCCGTCTCCTAAGGGCCTGTTGCCACCCCCTGCAGCTTGCTAAAACCCGCCTAGGGTTGTAGCCTTCAACGTCTGATGGCCTTTGGAGATGTAAGACCAGGGGTAGTCAAACTGCGGCCCTCCAGATGTCCATGGACTACAATTCCCATGAGCCCCTGCCAGCATTCGCTGGCAGGGGCTCATGGGAATTGTAGTCCATGGACATCTGGAAGGCCGCAGTTTGACTACCCCTGTGTAAGACGGTCAGCTCACCAATTGGAAAGTCTGTAGGACTCTCCCCAGGCCTTGTGACCCAAGAGGGCTCTTGAGAGGCTGCAAATACCACAGAGCCCTGGATGGGGAGAGCTCAGTTCCAACGGCTGCCAATGGCTGCCAACGTCATTATGAAGGAACTGTCAGAGCCGAAACACCATTGTGCTGAGGAAGGAGGCCTGAGACGGCCTTGGGTGTCCCCATAGGTTGGAAATAATAAACCGAATGCATTTTACAGTGTGGTTGGAAGGATTGCTTAGGCGACAAGGCCTGGATGTTCTGAAATGCCGTACAAATGCCTATTATTTTATTAACTGCGGGCAAGAAATTATTCATCTGGAATGGACCAGAGTCTGCACACATTACAGAAGGAGACTAGAAATACACAATTTTGTGACACCCCAAGACAGGCCTCCTAGCATCTCAAGCATTACTTGAAAACATCAACATGTACCATGCCACTGACACTAAGGAATGACCCAAGCCCCCCCCCCCCCGCATTATGCTTGTAGAACTGCAAATACAGGGAAATTGTCTTCTGCACCCCTGTCTAGTATTTCCAGCATGGGATTGGGCAAGTCCTAGATATTTAGAGTGTTACCTGGGGAAGGTGGTGCTCAGTGGAGATGTCCACTGAAGTGAAAACTGAGGATGTGGGGGCTGCCAGGAAGAGGCAAAGAGGAAATACTGTTGGGGAGGGGGATACAAAAAGAAGTGTGGCATCCTCCACAACCCTTGCAGGACCCCCACTGGCTAACTGAGCAATACTGCCAGGAGGAAGGACAGGCAGAAAATTGAAGAACATGGCAGATAAAGACAGGGAAGAAGGAGAGAAGGAAGCAGGAAAAAGGGAGATGGGAGGGGCCTTTTGGAAGGGGAAGAGAGATTAGAGGGCAGAGGGAAATGTGATGCGCTCCTGCAAGTTCTCATGGGTCCCCCACTTGTCACGCCTCATGCAAGACCGTTTATGCACTGGGAGCTTCACTGCCCCAGCTCCCATGCAGGAGAAAAAATCGGGGGCAGATGAGGAGCACAGGACCAAATGGTCCCCCGTGTGGGTGCAGGAAGAGGTGGGGCTAACTGCCACGACTAAAACTCCAGCCTGCAGCCTGGCATGAAACCTCCAGTGCATAAACAGTCCAAGTGCTGCCAAGTCACAGTTGATTTATGGCAACTCCATAGGGTTTTCAAGAGTTTGTTGTTGTTGTTGTTGTTACTATTATTGTGTGATTTATTACTAACTACTCCTGGACAGCCGGCCCCTGGCAGGTTACAATTGCCCTGAATGCCGGTGATAGGAGACAGGGAAAGGAATTGACTTTGGCCTGTTGGCTGCTATGTGATACCATATGCTGGACCTGATGAACCACTTGTCTGATTCACTCTGGCTCTTCTTATATTTTAACGTAGTCCACACGCACAGGAGAAGACTGATTTCTTTCCCACCTTGGAGACCAGGAGTTCTTTCCCAATTACATTGGCCTAGTTTGTTTGTAACAGAGATGTGCCAGCAAGGGTAGTTCCCAGAACAGAAAAGCAGGGAAGTGGGTGAGCACATATGGTTATTTGTATTGTTTGTACATATTGTGGGTAAAAGCATATTGTTTGTAACAGCACTGGGAAAACAGTGCAGGGAGAACAACTTATGCTTTTAATCTTTGGATGTGCCTGAGATACAACATTTATGGGCATTCTTTGAAGGAAGGAAAATGTTGTAATCTGAGGAGGCACCTGAAAGGTGGTGGTGCCATAGGTGAATGTACAAAATAAAAACAGCTCTTCTTGTTCAACTGGCTAATTGCTTCACCAATGAATCCAAACTCATTGGTGAAGCGATTATCCATTCGAAAAAAGAAGAGCTGTTTTTATTTGGTACCCTGACTTTTTACTGCCTGAAGGAGTCTCAAAGGGGCTTACAGTCACCTTCCCTTTCCTCTCCCCACCACAGACACTCTGTGAGGGAGGTGAGGCTGAGAGAGCCCTGATATTACTGAAGAAGAGTTGGTACTTATATGCCACTTTTCTCTACAGATTTATTCAGCTACACATATCCCCCCCCCCCGTATACATCTTTCCGTATGTATTTCTACTTTGTCCTCCTGTGTTTGCCAGTAACAAGCAAGGAGCCGATTGTTCACAAGCAGTTTGAGCCTGTTTGCTGGTTACTTTTCAAGTATTTAAACAGGACCATCAAGCGCAGAGCGGTCAATTTCACATAGCCCCATTACTCCTAAGGGCCACCCACTCCCACCTTCCCCAGCAACCAACCGCACAAACAGTGATCAGCTTGGTCAAAAGTCAATACTGTTTTTTTTTTTTAAGTCTTATTTAAAGTTCATCTCAATCTCTGTTATTGTGATTAATTCTCACACATGCATTTTTTTTTGGTCCAGCCTTATGGTCTTCTGCACATCCTTTAATAACCTGCCCCAACTATGTGTCTCCCCAGGTAGGATAAATTACAGCCGCTGGGTGAAATTAGCAAAAGCATCCACAAGGCAAGGGAAATAAATGCTGCTGTGTGGCTGTGAAACCCTTTGCAGCTTTTCCGCACAGTCAACGGATAGGCAAGTAGATCGGGCATGTAGCTTGCAGGTGATCACGGCTCTCAAATAAACTGTGGTCAACGAATGAATGCATTTGCTGCAGAGTTTGTGGCCTCTCTACTGTCAGCCAGAATACACAATCCTGAACTTGATAGATGGCGTCTGTCCATATAAGGCAGCTTCATGTTCCAGAAACTCATTCTTTGTCTTTTGAGTCGGGGCCAGCGATATAACAACATCACATCCCCCCCCCCATCAAAAACCTCCATTGAAAACAGCAATTACATTTCTATGCCAGTAACAATCAGGACTGCAGTGATGACATAGCTGAACAGAACTAAAGAGAAGATGCATATTTTTAAAAGGTTTTTAATGTCTCCATGTTAATTTATTTGTATGACTGTATTCCATGGATGTACACCACCCTAAGCCTGCACAAGAGGGTGGTATACAAATTTAATGATAAAGTCGTTTCTGGCTTGGAGTAACCCTATTAAATAATACAAAAAAAGTCTCTTTTAATTATTTCTTTTCACAACTGGGATAGTTGTTATTGTTGTTATGTGCGAAGTCGTGTCCGACCCATCGCGACCCCATGGACAATGATCCTCCAGGCCTTCCTCTGTCCATAGAGTTTTCATGGCAAAGATACTGGAGTGGTTTGCCATTGCCTTCTCCAGTGGATCACCTTTTGTCAGAGCTCTCAGCTATGACCTGTCCGTCTTGGGTGGCCCTGCACGGCATAGCTCATAGCTTCACTGAACTACGCAAGCCCCCTTGCCACAACAAGGCAGCGATCCTTGAAGGGGGTATCTGCCAAGGGGGTATCTGCCATTAATCACTAACCTTAACATTTTTATTCCCCCAGTGTTTTTGTGAACGACAATGGAACCCAGGGGACTGATTTGATTTCTGCATAATTATCATACTGCATATTTTGGATATTGCAATGCTGTTTACTAATTTGCTACTAATTTATTTTCTCCTTATATTGGTACTCTTATGATCCCTGTTCCATGGTCGGAGGAAGTGTGCCTGCACACAAAAGCTCACACCTTGATTAAATCTTTGTCGGTCTTAAAGGGGCCATTGGCCTCAGATTTTGTTGTGCTGCTCCAGACCAACCTGGCTACCCACTTGAACCTATTAAGTAATGACCTCCAAAATGCCCTGTCCTTAGCAACTTTGCTAACCCAACCTTGGGAAGCTACGTAGGGTCGGCCCTGGTTACTCTTTAGATGAGTGTTCACCAAGAAAGTCCAGAGTGGCGACACAGAAGCAAATAATGGCAAAGCACCTTAGTTCATCTCTTGCCTTGAAAACCTCATGAGGGGTTTCCCAATGTTGGCTGCAGCATGAGGGCACTTTCCACCACCAGTGAAATAAAACCCTATCTTTGCATTTCCTAGAAGCAACCCTGGGCCCATTCCACACACACAGAATAATGCACTTCCAATGTGCTTTGGAGGCTGTATTTTCCTGTGCAGATCAGGATAATCTACTTCTAAAGTGCATTGAAAGTACATTATCTATTGTGTGCAGAATTGGCCCTGGTCTTTGGCAGAAGCTCCCCACTCTTGTCGATGGATACCACAACTGTTTTCTTTCAGTCTGCCATACACATTTTTAAAACACAATAACCACATGAGAAGGGGAAAGGGGAGGGTATGTGGAGGCAGCAACCAGCCCCAAACAAACAAGATCGCAATACAATTTCACTCAGATTCAGATACCTTTATCGGCATATGATTTGATACGCATAAAACAACAAGTAAAACAGCAAACATGTTCCAGGCAAAGACATATGAATAACAAGAATAGTGCCTTATATAATGCAGCTGATCTGCAACAGCGGTAAATTGGTCCTCGACAGAATTTCTGCGAAGTCTGCTGTCCGTGAAGGTTCCTTCACATTCAACATCATCTTTGTCAGATGTTTCTCATCAGCTCACAAGATCACAATGGTTGATAGACACCTGTCACACTGTAGAAAAATGTTTCTCAAGAGATTCGTATCACTTGCTTGGAAGCTAATCAGGGTTTCACACCTATTATTTCAGACCATGTGGAAATCACACCCTCTTGCCTAGAAATACTTTCCCTGGTTTCAGATTATTATTAAAACTCATGCATTTCAGGCATGTGTGTGAGCCTTCCTAAAGAATTTGCATGGCAAAGACCATACGGAATTTCCTTAGCTGGTCAGACTTGTCTACCTCAGCGTTGTCTGCTCTGGTGGGCAGCAGCTCTTGGGCAAAGCAAAACTTCTCTCACCATTTGCTAATCGAGACTGGAGATGTCAGGGATGGAACGCTTTCTGCTCCTGAGGCCCGCTGTGAAGCAATCATAAAGCATTAACGCCCTGCTGGAAAGCCACATCAACACAGATCCTTCCCTTATCGAAAACCATCCTGAGATCCAGCTTGGTATAGTAGTTAGGAGCATGGCAAGCCGGGTTTGATTCCACGGTTCTCCTCCATGTGCAGCCAGTTGGGTAACCTTCAGCTCACCATAGCACTGAGAAAGCTATTCTGACCGAGCAGGAATATCAGGGCTCTCTCAGCCTCACCCACTTCACAGGGGGTCTGTTATGGGGAGAGGAAAGGGAAGGCAACTGAAAGCCGCTCTGAGACTCCTTCGGGTAGAGAAAAGTGGCAGATAAGAACCAACTTTTCTTCCTTCTTCTTCTTCTTCCTTCTTCTTCTTCCTTCTTCCTTCTTCCTTCTTCCTTCTTCCTTCTTCCTTCTTCCTTCTTCCTCTTCCTCTTCCTCTTCCTCTTCCTCTTCCTCTTCCTCTTCCTCTTCCTCTTCCTCCTCCTCCTCCTCCTCCTACATTTTAAACTCATGGGAAGCATGAGGTTAAGTTAGGAAGAAAATGTATGAGGCTGACCGGCAGAGCATCGGCTGGGCATGTCCCAGGTTCAATCCTTGGCATTTCCAGTTAAAGGGATCAGGTAGGAAGTGATAGCCAAACCCTCAGCCTGAGAACCAGAAAGCTGCTGCTGGTCTGAGTAGACAATACTGACTTTGATGGACCATCCAGCATGAAGCAGCTTCATGCGTTCATGTGGCTTGGCCAAGGTTCCCCATGGAGCTTTCATGACACAGTGGAGATTTGAAACTGGATCTCCCAGATTCTGGGACAATGGTACTCCACTGGTGATGTAGCAGTGGTACACTAAACTAAATAATTAAGGGATAATATTTCCTTTTTTTTCTATTTTAATACCTGCCATGCCCTTCAAACCGGTGCCTATAACCCAATTAACCAGTCTTGATTGGAAACACTTGCTTTAAGCCAGCCAAGGAACTGCTGAAGTGTCTATCTATACACATGTTTTGGCCCACATTTCTCTCTAATATAGTTATGCAGTCAAGCCAGATGTGCATATTTGGGTACTTTCCATGTTTCCTGACTTGAGTCTGTGTTTGAGCTGGCCATGGTCATCAGGAACTGCAGTGAGAACTTCTGGAACTCTCACCAAACTCGAGTGTCCATGGGTTTTTGGGGGAAGTCATTCCGACATTCCAGAAACGAGTCTTTTATAACTTCTTCTCATCCCAAAACCACTGATATGTCATTTTCCCTTTCCCACTGCCCTAGAGTTAGTAGCAAGAATGTTGTCCTAGGATAAAATTCAGCTTGGGTAGAACTACTGGGTGACAACTGATGGGTGACAACTGATGTGCCCATGGGTGACAACTGACATGTCAGGTAAGTTTGACTGAGGCAAAAAGAGGTTATTTAAAAGAAAGAAATTAGGGCAATGTTTATTTGCACTAACGAACTGCGTTAATTGCAACAAGTAGCACAGAGATACGAGTCTTGAGTTTTCAACCTGTGCATGCCAAAAAGAAATTCCTCCTGGCAGTCTTGAATAACTTGTTTCATACTGGTTAAACCATAGCAGATAAACGCAACAAAGTAAAACCTTTGCCACTCAGTAATAGTGCAGGCTAAGATGACAAGGCAAAATCCTTTCCCCAGTAAAAACCGACAACTTCCGGGTACATGTGCCCTCTCTGTTGTTTCTTGCGCCTTATGGAACGGCCTGCCGGAGGAGGTCCCACTCTCCAGGCCCTTTGCAAACTACACAAAACTGCACTTTTTAAGAGTGCTTTTCTGTGCAAATCTGATGTCTGCACTGTACACATTGGTTTCGCGAACTGACTTGGGGGAATGACCGGGACTTGTGCTCCTTCCTGCTTTATGGAACAAATGGCAAGTAGGAACCCGGTTCTGTAATTTGTGTACCGCTTAATGTGTCATGTCAGTCATTACGCTTGGCTTCTGTTTCTTTCTAGTGGTGCCAGATTGCTGCTAACCTTCTAATGAAAGCTCCCGCAATCAGGGTTTTATGAAATCCTGGGTCTTCTTGATGGCCATGGAAGGGTTTCCTGAATGGGTGAGATTTAATTATTTTAAATAGATTTTTAAAGTTTATTTATCGGGTGACATGACCATATTTGGTCATGTTGACCCGCTTTTTTCTCCATCCCACAATGACCAATGATGGGCCTGGAGGGCGTGGGAAGGGGAGGGGCCTGGGTGGGTGTGTCCACAGCTCTGCTTCCCAACCATATTCTGCTTGATCGTGCTGGTTCTGGGGTTTATCAAAGCTTGATGAATGTTTCAAGGGTTTCTCAATGGTAAAAAAGTTGATATTGCACTGATTTGCTATGTGCAATCCACCTTGAACCTGCGTGAGAAAGGCGGGCTTTAAAATAATGTCAATACATTTTAAAAGAGTAACAAGGAGGCCCTTCTCCCTCTCTCTTATTAGAAGTTGGCTTTTATATGCCGCTTTTCTCTACCAGAAGGAGTCTCAAAGTGGCTTACAGTTGCCTTCCCTTTCCTCTCCCCACAGCAGGCACCCTTTGAGGGAGGTGAGGCTGAGAGAGCCCTGGGATTATTGAAGAAGAAGAAGAAGAAGAAGAAGAGTTGGTTCTTATATGCTGCTTTGCTCTACCCGAAGGAGTCGCAAAGTGGCTTACAATCTCATTCCCTTTCCTCCCCCCACAAAGGACACCCTGTGAGGGAGGTGAGGCTGAGAGAGCCAGGATATTACTGCTCAGTCAGAACAGCTTTATCAGGGCTGTGACTAGCCCAAGGTCACCTAGCTGGCTGCATGTGGAGGAGGAGCAGCGACTCAAACCCGGCTCACCTGATTAGAAGCTGCCACTCTTAACCACCACACCAAGTTGTCTCTCACATGACCTCCGATTTAACCTTCATGAGTAGGGTTGTCAGTTCCCGGTTGAGAATTCCTGGATAATTTGGGGATTGAGTTGGGGGGGGGGGAACAGGAAGAATTTTAGCTCAGCAGAAGTCTATACCGCCCCCCTTCCAAATCAGCCATTTCCTCTCATCTCTGTTCTCCAATCACTACCTGGAGGTCAACAACCGTGCTTTATGTGTAATCAGAGAGGACCCTTCCTCCCTTTTGCATCAGTGGGAAAGGGGTTGGATCCACTTCACTAACAGGAAAATGTAAAACCTGCCTGTTACCGTTCATTTGCAACAGTCCACAAAAGTCGCAGAGTCCCTCTTTCAAAAGGAAAATCCATGGGGCAAATTGATTGTTTGTACCTTTCATGGCTCCTTAGAAGGCCAGATCTTGAAGATGAAACTCAACTACTTTGGCCACCGCATGAGAAGGAAGGACTCCCTGGAGAAGAGCCTAATGCTGGGAGCGATTGAGGGCAAAAGAAGAAGGGGACAACAGAGAATGAGGTGGCTGGATGGAGTCACTGAAGCAGTTGGCGCAAACTTAAATGGACTTCGAGGAATGGGAGAGGACAGGAAGGCCTGGAGGATCATTGTCCATGGGGTCACAATGGGTTGCACACAACTTCACACCTAACAAGGACAACAACAACCTTTCAAGGCAAGTGCTAGTTTTCCTGAAGGCATGGATATGAATCAGATAAACACATGTGCTATTGAGGTCTCTCCCTATCCCCACTCCTGGCCAATTTCCCTAAGCTGAAGGTTTCCGAGACAATGAATGACAGCTAAATTGCCCAGGAGGCCACTCCTCACCCCCAACTACCCACTCTTTTGTTGCAGGCTGGCTTGGTCCATGAACAGGTGGCTTTCACACCTAGCAAATATTTCTCCTGCCTGAGTGTTAACAGGGGAAATCAAACCCTTCCCTTTGAGCCTGGAATTTTGATGAGGGGTGTCGGGAGCTTCTAGCTTGGGAAAGGGGCGGTTAGATGCCTTTCAGCAGAACCATCCATCACTTCTCAGTCGAGAGAGTGGCCTATAAAGTATGTCGCATGCCTGTTATTACTCAGTCAATTCAAAGGTGTCTGCTATTTTAATAGGCCCTTAGCAATCGTGCATACGTCTCCCCATCGATCATCTTGCCAGGGCGTCCCCATTGATGGGAGAGGGACCTTGAGTGATATGGCCAAATGAGGAGGGGCAAAGACAGGCTGAATCACAAGCTGTACAATTTATGGCTAGTCCACACACACACACACACAGAGTGAGAAAAAGAGAGATTTATTAGGAAAATGGTTCTTGGGTTGGACATTTTCAAGCAGGGTTGCCTGAGTTAACAAGATTGCATAGGTCTCCGTATAACAAAAGTCCCTGCTCAAAGAAATGTCAGAGAGAACAGTGTCAGCATAGACTTCACTTTGGTGTTCCACCTGGGTATGTACAACAGTCAATCTCAACCAGGGTTACTAGTAACCCCAGGGTTAGTCCAGAGCCCCAGGGGGATTACTCCAGTTTTTTTTACTACCCCAGGGAGGAGTCAGGAGGTCAGAGGGGCTTTTGCTCATCCATCTGGTCTGTGGTGACCTTGATGAATTCACACACAATGGAAAAGGAATGGGAGGGAAGAGCTGAATCAAACCTGGCTCGTCTGAGCAGAAGCCCGCCATCAGCTCCTCCCATTTTCCCTCTCTCAGAATTCCTTCTCAGAGCCCCACTGCCAAAAATGTCTGGAGAAAGGCTGTTGCAAGCAAAGGGATTCAGATATTCTGCCTGGAGATCTCTCAAAGTTACAAGTGATCTCCAAATTACACAGTTCATTTCCCCTTCAGGAGAACTGCTGCTTGGCATGGTAGGCTTCATGACAGCTGCGAGCTGAATGCTTCCTTGACTTGCTCAGGCAAGGTACTACACACACAAAAATAAAACTAGCTTCTTATTTAACAACAAAATTTGAGCCCAGTAACAACTCTAAGACCAACAAAGATTTATTCAAGGCACTCTTCCTCAGTGCATGCACTCAAAAGATCACTCCTTGAATAAATCTCTGTTGGCCTTTCGACTCAGAATTACTCAACACAAACATTTTTTAAAAATCAAGTGTATCTTATATTTTCTGCGACAATTGAAGACATTGGTCAGGAATGAGGGCTTGTTTAGGGAATGCCAAATGAAGAAGAGTTGGTTCTTATATGCCACTTGTCTCTACCCAAAGGAGTCTCAAAGTGGCTTACAATAGCCTTCCCTTTCCTCTCTCCACAACAGATGCCCTGTAAGGTAGGGGAGGCTGAGAAATCCCTGATATCACTGCTTGGCCAGAACACCTTTCTCAGTGGTGTGGCAAGCCCAAAGTCACCCAACTGGCTGCATGTGGGATAGGAGAGGGGAATCAAACCCCCCTCACCAGGTTAGAAGTCCACACTTCACTCATTGGCAGAAGATGGCAACACAGGAGCTCCGACAGGACCCTTAGTTCTTCTGAGAGCTCATTCCACCAGGTTAGCATTCCAACCCTGCTCATTGTGCTGCATGGTTTGAAATATCTGTCTCTATCACAGCTGTGCTGCCTGCAAGATATGGAAAGTTGTGGAATATATTACCCCCGAACATGGAGACTCCATTTAGTCATGGCCAGAAGTTCCCAGCACTCACTGCTGAATAACCACACGTGGCCTCTCATTTCCACAGTCCTAGGGGATGGAGGGAGACTTATGAGCAGGATTCAGCCCCGATACCTGCGTAAAAATGGAATGCATACCCTGTAATGGGGTTATGGATTACACAAGCTGGCGTCGATATCCTTCTGCCAGTTCTTTGATGGTTTGCCGCTGTCTGACTGTGCTAATCCCTCTTGTTATGATACAAGCCCCTGTGCACTTTCTTCCAATAGAGATTACTCACAGGTAGGGGGTTAATGCCTTTTGCTTGTCTTGAACGGGTCCTGGGGATTATCCGCTTATTGAAAGGACTATTTCCTGAACAACAGAGCCTCGTGCCTTGACAGTGTTCTGGTCCACACAGCACTGCAGTGAAACTGTGTTCCAGAGGCAGGCATAAGACTTCCTGTAAAACCATTGAATCATAGAGTTGGAAGGGACCTCCTGGGTCATCTAGTCCAACCCCCTGCACTATGCAGGACACTCACAACCCTATTGCTCATCCACTCTAACTTGTCACCCCCTTAAGAGACTGCTCTGCAAGAAGCTCCATTTCAGTTACAACCAAAGATGGTTCCCTCCAGCAGGGGTAGTCAACCTGTGGTCCTCCAGATATCCATGGACTACAATTCCCATGAGACCCTGCCAGCATTTGCTTGCAGGGGCTCATGGGAATTGTAGTCCATGAACATCTGGAGGACCACAGGTTGACTACCCCTGCCCTCCAGTATCCGCCTCTTTTGTGGCCCTCTCACTATTGGAAACTGTTGGAAATAGCTCTCTGTGAGAGGTCCCCTGACTTGAGACTCAAACAGGAACTCCCTTTACCATAGAGTTCGTGAGATAGACGGGAACATGACTGCTCACCTTTGATCTCACTGACCAGTGAACCAGTTTGGTGTAGTGGTTAGGAGTGCGGACTTCTAATCTGGCATGCCAAACTGTGGCTCTTCAGATGTCCATGAGCCACAGTTCCCATGAGCCCCTCCAGCACATGCACATGCTGGCAGGGGCTCATGGTAAATGTAGTCCATGGACATCTGGCAGGCCACAGTTTTCCCACCCCTGCTCTAAAGGACGGCATAAAAAAATTGCTTAACTTGACCTGGATTCTAGATTGGAAAACATTATGCCCGTTAAGGCTGAAACTCTTACTTGGAAGTAAATCCCACTGATCACCAAGCTCAGTGACTTAGAGCCGGCTTTCTCAAGCAGGGTTTCAGGAAATCCTGGCGTTTCTGGAGGGGTTTCCTGAATGGGTGAGAGTTAATTAATTTTATACATATAATCCCCCAATGGCCAATGATGGGGTTGGAGGGGGTAGGAAGGGGAGGGACCCTAGATGGGCATGGATACACCTCTGCTTCCCAACCCACTATCGCTCCACTTCTGAGGTTTCTTGAAGCCTGAAGAATGTTTCAAGGGTTTCTCAATGGTCAAAATGTTGAGAACGGCTGCCTTAGAAGGACCTCCTGGGGGGGCACTTCTTGTAAAGAGCTCCCATCACTTCCGGTTGCGAAATATACACACTATATCTCCAGACCGTAAAATTTAAAGACCCAATCTGCAAACATTTTAGCGCTTGATCGAGGAGGGCGCCCAGGCGGGGCGGAGGCGGCTTACCCTCTGTTGACTTAAGACGAGTTCCTTCCTCCCTTCCGATAGCATCTTTCTCTTCCTTTCGCCGCCCTCGCCTGACCTCTCCACTATGATTGGAGCTAAGATTGGGGACAGCCGGCTGCGAACGCCCTCCCAGCGATGAGAAGTCACCACGGGCCCGTCAATGTCTCACCCAGGGGTAGTCAACCTGTGGTCCTCCAGATGTCCGTGGACTACAATTCCCATGAGCCCCTGCCAGCAAACTCTGGCAGGGGCTCATGGGAATTGTAGTCCATGAGCATCTGGAGGACCACAGGTTGATTAACCCGTGCATTAATGGAAAATTCTGAAAATATCCGGAAGCCAACCGGACCCTTCCTGAAACTCGACCTGCCTCTCCCTTGGACCTCTCCTCCCCCTGCTTCTCCTTAGGGTGCGCATTACTCCTCCCTTGGCATGTGGACCCAAGACTGGCTTCGGCCCCCTGGAAAGGAAGCGACGAGGCAGGTCGTCTGCAAAGAGAGGGGGGGGGGAGAGGAAGAGCCCTCCCCAGCCCCACGGCCGAGGCCCGACGTCGGCGGGGCTCTGATTAAATGGGACCTTCTCCGCTGGGGTTTTGTCCTTGGCCTTTCCGCGGCGTCCTTGGGACGCGTGTCAAATTCAATTCCCTCTCCAGGCAGGCCCAGGCCCTGCGCCTCCGCACTCCCGGCGCCTCCCGCCGCTGCCGTATTTCACTGAGCGGTCACTGAGGCCGGAGACAGCCGGTCGATTGCCTAAGACAGAAGCCCTGGAAAGGGACTCCATGAATCACGCTGCGGATCTCCGGCCCCAGCCCGGGCCCGGCTTCCTGCAAGTTTTTATTGTACAGGACTACAGAACAGGCGCGCTCTACCAGTCTGTCTGTCTGTCTGTCACCTTTATATACCGCCTTCCCCTAAGGCTCAGGGCGGCGCCCAGAAGGGTCCTCCCTGCCTGGCATCTCCGGTTAAAAAGCCCTTTGGGGATCAGGTGTTAGGAAGGAGGAGGACAAACTGGGCTTTTTTTATACGTCGCTTTTCACTTACCCCCAAGGACTTACAACCCCCTTTCCCTTCCTCTCCCCACAACAGACACTCCCTGGGAAGTAGGTGGGGCTGAGAAAGCTCTAAGAGAACTGCGCTGCAAGAACAGCCCTAAAAGAACTGTGACTGGGTCAAGGTCACCCAGCTGGTTGCCTGTGGAGGAGAAATTGGGAGTCAGGCCCCGTTCTCCCGATTAGGGTCCGCTGCTCTTTGACCGCCACACCATCCTGTGCTGAACTTCAAGCCTCTGGAAGGCAGGAGGAGGCGGGGCGACGGTCGCGGAGCAGCGGTCTGACTTCATAGAAAGCAGCTTAATACGTTCCTCGGTTGGGGACCGGGGTCCGGGGCGGTGACAGTTCTCTGCCCGCATTTAGAATACTGACCCAGGCCTCTGCGCAGCGGTACAGCTCCCGGGTGGCGCTCAGAAGGTCCCAGGCGGAATCTCCGCCCTGCGTCGAACTCTCCCCTACAGCCCTTTTTTTAAGGGGTGGGAGAAAGCTCACGTCTTTCTGGACCCCGCGCTTGTGAACCGCGATCTGACCTCTATGCCTGCATTGGAGCAAGTGGCTAGTCCACAGGAAGAGAAATGTCCTCTACACGTGCTCAGAGAGCAACCCGAAGTCGGGCCTTGCGAAGCAGGCGTAACTTTCAGGAATCGCTGAAATTTCAAAGCGGGAATCGCTCTTTGAGATGACTGTTTTTTCCCGTCGCGGCCTCTCTGCGCTCTTTTCTCAAAGGTCTCTGCCCCGCGTCCCTCGCTCACTCCTACCACGGCCGTGCCCTTGGAGACGCGCCGCGCATCCGCGCCAGCATCTTTGGTCATCCGGGGAGCGTCACGAAGGCCCCCTTGACTTACATGCATCTCCCTGCCGTTGCTGGGAAAGGCGGGTTTCCCAGGCGATGCCAAGAAGCGGCCAGAGACACAGAAACCAACGGGGCTCATCTCGGCCCCCTGGCTGGCCCGATCTCATCAGAGTGGTCTACCTAATCTATTTGAATGGAAGATGGGGGAATCCAACCTTGATTGGGGGACTTTGAGGGTCTGTCTCGTAGACCCGGGCAGTTGGGTTTCGAGGGAAGACTAAATGTGGTCTGCGCAGGAGGAGTTCTGATCCACGATCCGTCGCTTTCTTGCAACTGGACGGCCGTCGTTTGAAGTTCAGGCGGACGAACAGTCCCGTTGAAGGCTGTCCTTAAGGTCTCTCCCGGACGGCTGAAATGCGCCCGCCCGCACCGCTTTCAGAAGCCTTTCCTTTAAAATGTATCATTTGTGTCCATCTAGTCTCCGATTTGGACGGCGCGAAGGGCAGAAATCGCAGAAGGGTTTGGATGCCGCAGGAGAACCGGTGTCATTTGAGAGGGGTGCAAGCGCCAGACCCCAGGCTTCTGCCCTTCCAGGAAGTCTCTAGAGTAGATACAAGGACCCCGCTCGGATCTACCTGTGGTTTGTTCCACCTGAGGTTTGTTGCAGGGGCTAGCGCTTGTTTCTGCCGGATGGTCCATGGTTGGTGGTGCATGCCATCCCTCAGGAACGGGTCCCCCCTAATACTGATGTCATCCCCCTGGACCAGGGGTGGCTCTCCAGATGTCCATGGACTCCAAGTACCATGAGCTCTGGTGCTGGCAGAGGCTCATGGTAATTGTAGTCCATGGATATCTGGAGAGCCGCAGCTTGGCCACCCCTGATCTAGACATTAAATCTCAGGCAGCTCACATGGAAATCCTGCCCCTCCCCCCCCCATGTTTTCTTTGTGAAGATTGATCTCCAGGTGTTCAGTTTACAACCAGCCGTCTAAGCCGGCGGTTCAAAACACTAAATTGTAGCGAAGCCTATGATCCCATCTGGTTGGCAAAGCGGTATAAAAATGTCCTCAATAAACAACATGGATAAGTGAATCTGGCGCCTCACATGAAAATCACAGCTGGATCGCTACTGGTCGTGGTCAACTCGCCCCTTTAATGCGCATGACCACAATAGGAGAGTGGCCTCCCTTACAGGACTATTGTGATTATATAGTTCGATACTAGGTTTGCTGGCAGATGAGGAGGAGGAGGAGTAAGAGGAGTTGTTTTTTATACCCCGCTTTTCACTAGCCAATAGAGTCTCAAAGCGGCTTCCAGTCACCTTCCCTTCCTCTGCCCCCAATAGACACCCTGTGAGGTACATGAGGCTGAGAGAGCTGTGAGAGAACTGTGACTAGCGGGCTGCAGGTGGAGGAGTGGAGACTCAAACCCCGTTCACTGCTCTTGACCACCACACACCACGCTGGGTCTCTACCGAGCAGCCCGTAATAATGCACCTAAAATATTTATAACAGCGCAGCTTTGTCCATAATTTAGCGAGTTCCTCGGGATTGGACGGTGCTTACTCCACTCCCAGAAGTTTTATGCTGGAATCTTGTGCTATCCGAGGGGCGCTTTCCCGGGAGTAACGTTGAATTTACTTCCGAGGAGCCCTGCTGAGATTCACCCCCCCCCCCTTGCCTTAGCCTTCTCCTTTCTTCGCCTGTTTGTCTGGGTATGCAAGGGACTAACACGACGGCCCTTCTGGGATTGTGGCGACCGAAGAGGAAGGGGAGAGGCGCTGACCCAGCGCGGGACCGCTGCTCCGGACCCCATAGACCGGCCTGGGGTTGCTTATTCTGTCGTCCTGATGCGTGGGCCAGGCAAAGCCAGGAGACATAACTTGGGAATTATAAAAGGAAGTAAATCCATCAAAGCGAACCCCGGGGGGAGAATACAATTAGGCACGGGCGGGGGGCTGGGGGGCGAGCTCGCAGCTTCACAAAGGCGCCCGCGTTGGAAAGCAGCCCCGCTGATGAGTGACGATCCGCAGGCGAGGCGAGGCGGGCGGCAGCCTCTGAGGGGTGGGAGGGGGTGGGCTGGGGGGGGGAGGGAAATCAGCAAATGTGATTTGTAGGAGACGCCGGCCGAGGAAGCCCAATCGATGGAAATTCATTTGGGCTCGTGGAGAGATTTGCTCCCCTTCCTCCAGACGTCCATCCCGGCGCAACCTGAGCCAGCCGCATCCCAGGGCTCCGCGACCGCCCGCCGGACTCGCCTCTTGCTCTCTTTGTCTGCCTCTTTTGGAGCCGCGCGCTCCGGCGGAACCCGCTCCGGGCCAGCACTGGTCGGACTAGTCGCGGGGGCGGGGTGGGCTTGGGGAGAGTCCTTCTGCACGTGCTCAGGGGCTTTCGCTTCTGCCTTCGCCTGCAGTTTCCAGGCCTCCTGACTCCGAAGAAGGAGGCTGGAGATCCAAAAGCTCGGAACCGTCTCTCGTGCCCGCCTGGCGCACCTTGCGCCTCGATCCCCGCAGAAAGGCGGCGGAAAGCGGGACAGGCCCTCCCCGCCCCTCCAAGCCAGGCTTAACCCTTCGGATTTCAGCCTGCTTGGTGTCAATTGCTCGGAGCAGAATAATGCTGAAAACCCCCCTGATTTTGAACGATCTCGCCCTGCTTTGGCATTTTAGGAAGTATACATGAAATAGTTCTCCTGTAACTCCCCCCCCCCCTTCACCACCGCATTACGGAGGGCCGATCCAGCCCAAATTATTAAGAGCTGTAGATCCGGGCGCATATTGACTCGGCCTTTTGACTTTTCGAGTCAGTGCTCCGGGGATTGGGAGTGGCCCAGTTGCTTCGCTGGCCGAGCGCACCCTTCCTGCACGCAGCTCTGCGGGGCCTCCTTCACAACAACGCTGCGAGGTAGGTTAGAAGGGCAGCTGCCGGCCGAGGCAACGCGCGAGCACAACAGCTGGAAGAGTAAGGAAGCCATTCCAATGCCCGTAAATCTCTCTTGCCAGTGTGATTCGCAGTGCATTAACTCACGCGACTAGCACACCCAAATTAAGCCAGTTTTCCTCCCTTGTGTTCTTTCAATACATGGAGGTCAAGTAAAAAGTTCTCTAACTTGCTAGAAAGACCATTTCAACACCCAGCGAGTCTGGCGGCCTGGCTGAAGGCGTCTGTAGTTTCCTGGAGGGATCCTGCTCTTCAGGGAAATCTTAGCGGGCGCTTTGATCGGACTTGCTATGAGTTCTGTCCTCGGGGACCCGATTCCAGATCAATTTTAGATTCAGCAGGGACAGAAACTCGAGTCAAGTGTGGCGTTTCCTTCCCTCCCAAAGCACAAATAAAATCTTCCCTGCTCCTATCGACCGGCGGAGTGAATGAATTTATACACCGCTTTTCTGTTCCAAATGAGAATCCACGTTAGAATAAGGGGAAATCAGAAAGAAAACCTCAATGAAATCTCAATCAAGGAGACCATGGAAGGGTGTGCATGTTTTTACATGGTTTGTTTTGGGATCATTCCTATATCATCGCCAGCTGCCTGGAAAAGGGGTGGTGGTGGTGGGGGGGTGGCCTGTCCATTCAATAGAAGCTTAATGGGATGTTATTTGACAGGTCTCTTCATGCTAGGAAAAGCTTCAGCTGCGCCCTTTTCACACATTAAAGAGACGGGGTCTAGTCTCCAGGCATGCTGGCAACCCTGAGGACAGCGAGCATCTTAGAAAGTGTGGGTCGGGGAACTTTGGCGGCGTTCCCGCCCCTCCCTCGTTACACCTGATTTATGGCGAGCCGGGGGGGGGGGCAGGAGGGGGGTTTCAAGGCAAGAGTCGTCCCGAGGTGAGTTGTCATGGGCCGCCTCTACCTCAAAGATCAAACTCGGGGGGCCTCTTTTTGAGTCGCTCAGAGAGTCTGGGATCGTTGGCCGGATGAAATGGCCGTCTGTTTCCTCTGGAAGTCACCCCGATGAAACGGTGAGGAAATTGGAGAAATAGTTCGGGAGGGAAAATGTTCCGAGGACTCCTGCGGCATTCTTGGGAATGCACAGCACTGATTGCCCAGTGCCCTCCTTATGGAAGTTTGTGTCCCAGCCCCTTCTGTGGGAGCCACTCAAGCTTCCTGCGGAGAGGGAATCCTGGAACCAACAGGATAAGACGTCCGTCCGTCCGTCCGTCCGTCCGTCCGTCCGTCCGTCCGTCCGTCCGTCCGTCCATCCATCCATCCATCCATCCATCCATCCATCCATCCATCCATCCATCCATCCATCCATCCTACAATTAGTCCAGCGCGTGCCTCAGGAACCTCTGCGTCAATCATTTTTATTTCATAGCACGAAGAAACTGTGGAATTAAGGAGAAATCACCAAACACGGGGCATGCCCATGACCGTTTATGCACTGGGAACTTCACTGCCCCACCCCCTTATCAGGAGCACAGATAGGGAGTGGATGAGGTGCACCAGGCCAAATGCTCCCCCATGTGGGTGCAGGAAGAGGTGGAGCAACCTGCCACGACTAAAACTCCAGTCTGGAGCCCAGCATGAAACCTCCCGTGCATAAACGGTCCATGAGAATGTGCAGCGGAGTGGCAGCTTCCTGCGACTGTTGTAAGGTTGTTCCTTCCTGCTGCAGAAGTGGGTTAATTTGTCAGTAAATGTACCGAAACGGGCTAAGGTGAAGCCAGTTCGGACATCTCCCCAATTCCAGCGGGGGGACAGGCAGCGTGGTACAGGGTTACAGATGTCCTCCTTTCAGAACAACAAAATCAGAGTCCAGTGGCACCTTTAAGCCCAACAAAGGTTTATTCAAGGCGTGAGCTTTCGAGTGCAAGCACTCTGATTTTGTTGGGCTACACGGCGACCCATTTGAATCTCTCCTTTTAGAAGGCATTCCCCTCCCCAACTTTTTGGTGCCTGTCCTCTTTGGGGCTCTGAAAAACAAACGGATGAAAATGTCCTCTTTTTGAAGTATAGGATATACCCGGTTAGTAGCTATAATCACAGTGGAGTGAGCGGAAATGAGATTTGTCCCGGCGATCACTGGTTTGAAGGCGTCAGTCGGGAAATACGTCCTCTTTTTCTTTGGAAAATACGGTAACATTAGCAGAGCCGTGGACTCTAATCTGGAGAACCAGGTTCGAGTCCCCCTTCTCCCCTTGTTGGGTGATCTTGGGCTAGTCACAGTCCTTAGAGCCGTACGCAAAGTGCAGTTCTCTTGGAACTCTCTCAACCCCACCTCCCCCCCCCCCCAAGGTGCTTGTTGTGGGGAGAGAGAGGGAAGGCGATCGTGAGCCGCATTCGAGACTCCTTAGAGTAGAGAAAAGCCGGGTATAAATACCAACTTCTCCTCCTCCTCCTGACCTACCTTACGAGGTTGTCGTAAGGAATGCACGAGAAAACGGAGGCGCAGCTTTGTACAAACGCCATGCGAGCCCATTTCCACCTCTAATTCAGGTGGCGCGGCTGCTTCCATTGGCCTCCGCTCCAGGCTTTATCTGGGCGCTTCTTCTCCAGGAGGGTTGGCTGGGGCTTCCCCGGCCCGCTCCGATTTGCTGAGTTTTGCCTTAGGATCTGGCTGCCCTCGGCCTGGGGAGGGACTCTTGCATCGCCTCTGCCAGCCGCGGGACGGGAAATTCCGTCGCTGCGCTGAACGAGGCTCAGAAGGTGCCGGGCCTCCCCAAGCGAGGCGGCGGCAGCGGAGCGGTTTGTGCGCATGCGCCGACCCAGTGGTTGCGCAAGGTGTTTGCGGAATGTAAGCCAGGCCCCGCAGAATTCGAACTCTGGGCAGGCGCTCATTTGCCCCGCAGCCTCCCACGGACAGAGGGAAACCGAAGACGGACGAAATCCAGCTCCTTAAAGCCCCGCTGGCTTCAATGAGTGGGGACGACCGTCTCCCTGCGAGGGAATGCCACTGGATTCGTCTGACTAAGGGATCTTTGACTCTCATTCATTCATTCATTCATTGAAACTCTCGTTTGTCCCTAAGGTGTTTCTAAGGGTTGCCAGCTCTGGGTTGGGAAATGGCTGGAGATGTTGGGGGATGGAGCTTGAGGAGGGACTTCAGTGTGATATGTGGCCATAGAATCCATCTCCCAGAGCGGCCATTTTCTCCAGGTCAACTGATTTCTTGGAGATCAGTTGTGATAGCAGGAGGTCTGCAGCCATCACCTGGAGGTTGGCAACCCTAGTGTTCCTGGACCGGAATCTAACCATTGGATTATAGGAAGGCCTAAGGGCGGCGGGGGTGGGGGCGGGGAGTAGGAGGAATGGCAGCGACTGCAAACTTCCTACTTTCTCCCAGAACTCTTTATGGGGCCTCATGTTAAGCAGTCAAAGGGTGAGGGAGTAAAAACCCAGTGCCTTTAATGCTGGATAGTGTGATCCTAAGCATCTCTTACACAAAAGCAAATCCAATGGGACTGATCCACCAGGGGTAGTCAACCTGTGGTCCTATGCTGGCAGGGGCTCATGGGAATTGTAGTCCATGAACATCTGGAGGACCACAGGTTGACTACCCCCCCCCCCGCACTAAGCCATTGTCTTTACCATAGTAGTCTTACAAAGCAACCCTATGCAGGTTTACTCAGAAGTTAATTCCTTTGTAATAAATAGGTTTTACTCCCAAGTAAGTATGCATAGGATTCCTTCCTTCCTCTCCCTCTCTTCGTCCCTCCCTTTCTCTCTCCATTTTCCTTCCTTCCTTCCTTCCTTCCTTCCTTCCTTCCTTCCTTCCTTCCTTCCTTCCTTCCTTCCTTCCTTCCTTCCTTCCTTCCTTCCTTCCTTCCCCTTGTCAGTTGTGATATCCAAGTCCGTGAGTCCAGAGCTGCCTTAATGCATGGGCCTGATGAGGAGCATTGGGGCCCCATGCTAATCCGTGTCTGATAAGTGACTTGCCATATATAAATACAGCCACAGAGTCTAGACTACGCTGAACTATAAAATAATATTTGCTGCAATTGTCATTGTGTTACAAATGGACATTGTGGCTTACTGAGAGTGATTATATTGTTCAAATGTTTATCATGTTGATTAATTGCTGCTGTACAGCCTGTTTTTTTAAATGTTTGGACACCAGTTTTGTTGACGTGCCAATAAAATAAATAAAATAAATATTTTTAATATTATCGAGCGTTTCCTTTTGCTTCCTGTGAGTGGTTGTCGTAGGGGCCCCAGTACACTGGTTTGCCCAGGGGCCCATAACATGGCCCTGCCTGAGCCCCGGTGCCTGTTCTGTCGCAAGGACGAGGCAGAAATCATTTCCTTCCACCCTGCAGTCGCCCAACCCTACAGAACCGTCTCCTCCCAAGAGGCTGAAGGATCATTCCACCTCACTGCCATGTCGCTTTCAGAGTGTCTGCGGGGGAATTCCTGATTTCTGTCAAGATTATTTTTCATTAGTGCGATCGGAACAGTTAAATAAATATTTTTAACTCTGTTCAGCAGTGGGGCAAAAGCCTCGAAGTATCTGCTCTCTCTCGCCCCTTGACTCATTAGAAAGCACGCTTGTCCCCCCCCCCCCCCGCCCTTCCCCAATCCTGGTCTCAAAACTGAGGGATTTTGCAGCCTTTGGGTTCGTTCGGAGCAGAAAGAAAGGGGGTGGCAGGCTGCGGAAGGTATGAATTAGCAGACTGGCGCTCCACCCAGCAAAGTGAACAGATAGGGTGGTCACTACCCACCTTCAGTCTTCTAGGGACTTCACCCCCCCAACTCCCCCCCCCCCCCCAATTCAAGGGATTTCAATTGCTAACAGACAGGAGTAAAGGAGGGGTTGACAGCCAGAACAAAACAAACACAAAAGACTGAAGAAGGAAAAGCCTACTTGGATTTTGCCCCAGGAAGATTGAGACCACCTAATCCGCAGTGGGGTGGAATGGTCAGCACTGGCCGTAGAGGGAGAGGCTCAGTTTCAAGGCACATCTGATCGGTTTCAGGTTTCTGCAATCCGGATTGTATTACCTGGTTTATTAGACGTCTCATCCCATCTACTGTCTAGACTTACGCCTTGAGCTTCAATGCAAACAGACGTTTCTTAGCATGGTGGTCAGGGTCATTCAGAAGATGTGGGGAGGTGAAGCCCAGAGGCTTCCTACGGTGGAGACGGCTGTTTTGGTGTCCCCTTCAACTACAACAGAGATGCCTCCTGAGCTCTTCTGAAGCACCATCTTCTTCAGTGTGGTGGTGGAAAGCCTTTTGCCTTCCAGAAGAGACACCCATGGGCTCCCACGGAGGGTCCCTAACAACAAGCAAAACCAGCTCTGCCATTGTCCCTTTTACTCCCTTCCCAAAAGGGTAGCTATAGCTTTCATTACTTAAAGGTCTCATGCCCTGTGTCTGCTCTCTGACCTATTGATCACACTTTTCCATACTCCGCTATATTTTGGCTCCCTCCCACATCAGGCTTTGACTGATACGCCAACACATATGTCCACTTTCTAATTTGCAAGATTTGCGGCTGCAACCGACAGTGGCAGAAAAAAGTCCTCAACTTGCAGGTGACTTACGATGACCCTGTAGGTCAAAGCGACTGATGAACAGAGCTGGTCTCCCATTGCCTGCTTCCATGTAGCAATCCTGAGATGTCCTTGTTGGTGTCCCATCCAAGTCCTAGATAGCTTAAAAGTGAGATTAGATCCATTAATGCAAGGGAGAGCTTTCAGCCGATTGGATGGATGGCTAAAAAGAACCTCCATGTTCAGAGGCCACCAAGAGTAGTTAATGGAGGTCAACTGTGGGAGAGAACCATTGGCTTAGATCCTCCAAATATTTCCATGGGTGGAGAGATATGTGTTCATGGACCACTGATATCCACATCCTGAAGGGCAGCCGCTTCATCCACTCCAGATGTCTTCCGTACTGGCTACCTTTTGTAATGATGGGATGAGCTACCTTGACTATCGTGGAGATAATAGCAAGATGAACTCCTGATTAATCGTACTGTACTCTTCAGATTTTGTTTCCTTTATGTCAACAAACTTTGGGTGTTTGCTACTACTGATTACTGCCAGATGAATATTCACATTATATCCAATTCTTGGGCCTCCCTCCAGCCTCTTCTGTTCTTCTTCCTCTTCCGACAACTCCTAGCACCCAGCACCTGGCAGGCTGTAAATCACCAGTCCAGTCATCTTGGCTGAAGCTATTGTATCTAATTGTGGTTCAATTTTTTAAATCTGTTCTATACTGTTTTATGTATGGAAAACACTCATTTGACTGAGCTTTAGATTCTGTAAACCACCCCAAGATGGTATATCCAAGAGGAGCGGTATATAAATCCATCCATCCATCCATCCATCCATCCATCCATCCATCCATCCATCCATCCATCCATCCATCCATCCATCCATCCATCCATCCATCCATCCATCCATCCATCATCCTTATTCACTGGGAGATTTTGGAGTGCAGGCAGTTAGTGGGAGGAAGCAACAAAAATCCACCCACAATAATATTCTGGGGGAATCTAAGTCTTTGCCTTCTTGCCTTGCTTGTGCTTTCTCTGGGGCACCAAGAGAGACACAGTACCTTGTTGAAAGCCTTATCAAAATTGTGTTGGAGGTTGGACAATGAGGCCAGACTGGCCAGGGATTCTGTTTTTTTTGGGGGGAAGGCATATCTAGGTATGGAATTGGGGTCACTGTGGGTGGGCAGATAGTTGAGTTTTCTGCATTTTGCAGGGGGTTGGACTAGATGACCCTGGAGAGCCCTTTTCCAACTCTATGATTCTATGACCCTTGAGGTCCCTGCCAGCGCTATGTTTCTATCTGGGTCATTGCTCTGATCCAACAGGGGCATTCTTACCCAGTTCATACGGACACATTTTTTATGTTCAGAGAGACAAAGAAAGACAGAGAAATCAGCTTTTTGAAGACGACCCCCTCCTCCCCAAATATTCCGGCAATCCTACATCCATTCTGTGAAAATGATCTCTCTCTTGCCGGAATCCCACTTTTGATCTAATTTGTTGCCTCCATCCAATGGACTTTAAAAGCAAAAACAGGGCATTCGGTGACATCAATCAAGGCTCAGTCCGGGGAGGCAGAAGGATAGAATATCAGAGAGGTGACCAAGCATGCCACATGATTCAAATCAACTCAGCATTGATTAATTGGGTTCAGTCGGAGTTTCTGGATCATAACAACTGTTGTTCTCCTTCACGTCACATCAACAGGCCCTTGAAAGGGAAGAGTATCCATTTCCACCCTGCCCCGCCGAGGCGTGCGGTTGCACTGAGACAATCATTTTGTATCAGACCTTAAAGGCTGGGTGCATTTTAGACAAACTCAATTTGCTCCAGAGAGCCCAAGGGGTGATTAGACAATGTGGGCTCTTTCCCTTCATCATGGATCCTTTAACTCTCTTTATGTATATATACACACACGCGTGTATTCAAAGCAGTGTTTTGACATATGGAAAGTATGGAGAGGTGGGTGTGTCGGAAGAGCTCCTTGAAGATGAGCAGGGAGGGGCAGGGGGGGGGGAGAATGGTAACGGAGAAGCAGAGGCCTTTGTAAAATGCAACCGAGCATGAAACACAATTGCAATGCAAGGGGTGTTTTGTGTGTGGTTTTTTTTTTTTTTGGTTTTTGTTTTTGTTTTAAGTCTCTATTTTCCATGTGCAGAAAAGAAAATCAGTAGCTGCCAAGGTGAAGGAAGGAAAGCGTGTGTGTGTGCGTGTGTGTGCGTATGTGTGTGTGTGTGTGAGAGAGAGAGAGAGAGAGAGCAGCGGAGAGAGGAGAGGATCGTGTTTCTTTACAGTTTTATTTGGTTTTGTCAAAGGGTTGGGGAGATCCATAAAGCCGACTCTCCGTTTTATGGCGGCAAGGGAGAGATGTGGCTGACAGGCCCAGGCTTCACACATGCAGGGCATGTCAGTACTGCTTCACTGCTTAAAATAATCACACACATCCCTTTCCAAAGCTATCCAAAGCTGTAATGGTGGTCAGCAAGTGTATAATCCCAAGAAGAGGAGTCATTTCTGAGTGTGCCCAAGATTCCATTTACTGGGCCATTAACCCGAGCTTTGTTCTTCTTGTCTGACCTGCAAATTCAATCAACCTATAGCCCATTAACTTCTTTCCTCCTCTTTGCCATGGAAGACCAATAGCTTGGCTGACAGCTTGGCTTCGGGGCAAAGGGGAGTTCTGACTTCAGGACAAAGTTTTCATTCCCACCAAGGAACCCTCGCTGGGAGTGTCCCGGTCCCTGATTGGTCCCTGAGGTTTCTCACTTCTGAGGTTTCTTTCTTCTTTCTTCCTCTTTGCCATGGCAGACCGATAGCTTGGCTGACAGCTTGGCTTCAGGGCGGGGCAATGAACTTTTCATTCCCACGAAGGAACCCCCACTGGGAGTGTCCTGCCCACTGATTGGTAACTGAGTCTTCTCAGGATCTCCCTAACAGGAAACCCAAATGCCACTAAAATGTCAGGCTCTCATTTGCAGAAGGAGCATTGCTCTTTGCCAGTCGATCCAATACATGATTGACCTGAGTGAATCTCATGAGATTCGTGATCAGAATGGGCATGAAGGCAATGAAAGGCCCAAATCACCAGGAAGTTCACCAGAGTGAGGCCAATACATGGGAACACAGTCCATTTAATTGTCGGCAGACTTTGCATCTGCAGAGAGAGTGGAGTATCAGGCTGCTTAAAGAAAAAAAAAGATTCAGGTGGGTAGCCATCTTGGACTGAAGTAGCGGAATACAGTTTGAGTCCCGTGAAGATGTTAAGACCAACAAGAAGCTGTGCACACAGACACTTCTGTCTTTGTTCTACAGAATAAAATTGTTTTTATTCAGAAGAGGAACAGCGATGTAAAAAAAAAAAATAGAAGGGAAGACGCCTGACTATTTTCCTAGCTGCAGTCATTCTTCTGTGCAACAGCTGTTCGAGAGGCAAGCAGGGAGGGGTGGTGTGCTCAAAAAGCAGGAACTCTCCGCTTGAGCCAATAAGGACATGGGAGAAGATAATCTGAAAAACATCAGGAAGCCTTTATCCTATCTATGCTAAATGCACGTCTTCTCCGATGCCCCCTGCAGGACACCTTTGATATTCTGCTCAGCTATGCAACTGCAGATCTTGTGCAGTCCAACACCTTCAAGACCGTACGGGGTCTGGGTCAGTGTACCTGAGATACCTGAGATACCGCCTCTCTGCCTACAGCCCCCCCCCAAGGAGCCCTATGCTCTGCCATGTCCAACTGGCTGACAGTCCATGGCCCCAAAGAAGCATGTCAGGCCTCAACTAGGGACAGAGCTTTCTCTGTCCCGATCGCCATCTGGTGGAACAAGCTCCCTGAAGAGATCAGGACCTCTCCTGAACTCCCACAATTCTGCAGAGCCTGAAAAAGGGAGCTCCTCTGCCAGGCATTTGGTTGTAGCTGACCGATCCAACAGCGTCTGCTGGGCCTCCTAGGAACCCCTCCCCACAATCTGAATTCAAACCGACCAACCTACAGAATCAGGGTTAGAAGTTAATGTGGTTTATGTTGTTATTATGAAATGTCGTAATTCTTGTTGCCTTCTTGTTGTGTTCTCGCTGTTCTGATGTTATGTTTTGATGTAATACTATGAATTTACCCTGTAATATCCCTACGTGTTATGTGAACTGCCTCAGGAGAGGGCAGTACAGAAATATAATAAACAAACAAACAAACAAATCCTTTGATCAGGAGCAACAAACTGACGCGGGACACGATGCAAGTATCCAGGCTCTCAAGAACTCTTTATCAGGCTGGACTTTACAAGATTTAAGAACGATAAAGGGGTATGAAGCAGATATTTTAGGTCATGATGTTAGAAGAAGACCTGGTTTTTATACCCCACTTTTCACAACCCAAAGGAGTCTCAAAGTGGCTTACAAGCGCCTTTCCTTTCCTCTCTCCACAACAGACACCCTGTAGGGTAAGTGGAGCTGAGAGAGCTCTGTCAGGATGGCTCTGTGAGAACAGCACCATCAGGGCTGTGGCTAGCCCAACATCACCCAGCTGGCTGTACATGGAGGAAGTGCGGGGAGTTAAACCCAGCTTGACAGATTAGAAGCTGTCGCTCCTATTTGCTACACCAAGCTGTCTCTTGAACCTGGCCTTGCGTACATCATCTGTGGAATGCGTGCAGGCAAATAGTTAAAGCTACAGCGCATTTGGAGGAGATGGTAAGATGGTACAGCCCAGTCTTATCAGATCTTGGGACCTACAACATGAAAAAAGGAAGGTTCACAATGGAAAATCAACAGAAAGACAAGGAACCTTTCCAAGGCAATATACTCGTGATAATGTATATACTGAATCCCAATACAATTTCCTTTACAATTTATTTTATATACAAGAAGAAACAACCATAACGGTTTCTAGATAATTTCCATTTTCAGTGACTTCTTCAGTAGTTGAGTCCTCCGGTCCTCCAATATCAGTTCGTCGTAGCAAAAGTGGAAAAATTCTACCGCCTTTCCTTATATTACTGTTTTAATATCAATAGGCCATTGGCTCAAAGGTACCCGGGAAATGTTAGTCAAAGACCATCTTGGGACCTAAACAGGTTCAGCTCTTGGATGGGAGAACAACCAGTAGGCAGGGCATGAGACAAGCTGGTGGGTATTTGAGCATCACAAAGTCTTCCCTTACTACCACTTTACTTACTGCCTATTGATTGGAGATTCTGGCAGCTGAGCTTGGGACCACGCCAAGCTGATGTTCTACCACTGAACCAGAGACACTGTGTTAGTCTTTTAGAAGTCACAACAACAGTATTGTCTTGACGGCAAGAATCTAACATTGTCACATCTATAGGGTTTGGCATTCACTATAACTCAGCATTCTTTACAAAGACTCACTCAAATGCTTCTGTTTCCTACTCTTTCTGCCTGTTCATGTTTGGATTCTGGTCTTCTCTGTTCTTTATATTCCTCTTCATCCCCATCCTTTCGTATTAAAACTGGTAGAGCCAGAGCCTTAAAGAACTACTCCAAACTGGAGTGTATGTTTGGCCCTGAAGCACCTGTGCTATTCAGTTTGGCTCTCTTCTTCAAAGGAATCTTTGCATTCCTTCTGGCAGTGATGCCAAATGTTCTGTCATTCATAGAAGCCTTTCATTTATCCACAGACTCCAAAAGGAAAGCCTGCAGTCCGTGGAAGGACACAATATTTCATACTGCCCCCCGCCCCACACACAGAGCAATGGCAGAAAGAATGTGCTGTATCAGATCTGGACTTGAACTTTGAAACCTCCATTTGGGCATGCCTTAATCTAGGAAGAACCATGTGCCACACTGGTTGTGCAGGTTTTATAAATGGGCGAGAGGGCTGTGGCTGAGTGGTAGAGCAAATTGTTGGAACTGCAATCAGCGAGTAATTTGCTAAAGTCAGCCTTGAAGGGCTGTTGTTAAGCTGTTTAAGCAGCTGATCCAGTACCTACATGCTCACCAGTGACATCTAATGGTCACTCTGAGGCTGCAGTGGAAAAAACCTGAGCACATGCTCTTGGATTCCCTTTGTTTAAACTGGGCTCTTGGCCACTTCCTGCTTCTTCAGGAAGAGCAGGTCAGTATATGCTTTGCAGAAGCATGCAGGAAGTCATTAGGCTTAGCTCTCCACATCTGCTGATGTGTGGCATGTAGGCTGCCTGCAGCACAGCCACAAGAGGCTTGCAATGTGTTTTCTTCGTAACTAGTTTTAAACTTTTGGCCTCTGCTTCAGTAAGGAGACTGAATATGATATATTTTGCAAATAATCTTTCCCAGTAAAGATTATTCTCTTTTAAACCTCAAAGCACTACCAGTCTTGATCTGTGCCTCATCGACAAAGGTAAATAATAACTACATACTTTTTAAATGCTCTGTTACATTGCAGCTCTATTTCTCTGGAGGGGCACAATGTTTATACCAAAGATTGGGTCAAGCCACTTCTCTGCATCAAGGTCCCAGATAAAGGCATATACTTTGGTTCTGTAAACAATGAACCTTCTGTAAACTGCAATTCTTGGGGAGGGCTGTGGGAGAGAGTCCTGGAAATGATGCTCTAAGAGTGGCATTATGGAATCATCTGGGCAGCCCTGTGAGGTGGGCACGATGTGGCTGTATAAAAGGCTGTGTAACCTGGGCCCATTCTGCACACGTTAGATAACACACTGTCAATGCACTTCAGAAGCAGATTTTCTGTTCTGCACAGGGAAATCCAACTGCAAAGATATTACGGCTAAAGCTGACTTACTTTGGACACATCATGTGATCAAACCCGTTAGAAAAATAATTAATGCCCGGCATGGTCAGTGGCAAAAGGAAACGTGGTCGCCAAAGGATCTGCTGGCTTGACACGATCAAAGCCGATACAGGGATGATCCTGAACCAACTAAAAGAAGTCGTGAGAGACAGGGGCGCATGGCAAAGACTTTCCTATAGAATCACCGAGGGTTGGAATGACTGAGTGGATGACATCATCATCACATGTAGTCCATGGACTACAGGTCCCATGAGCCACTGCCAGCACTCATGGGAATTGTAGTCTATGGCCCATGGGCACTGTGCCCTCTGTACCAGGAGTGGCCAAACTGTGCCTCCCTACAGTTCTCATGTGCTACATGGACTACAAATCTCATGAACCCCTGCCAGCACTCATGGGAATTGTAGTCTTTGGGCATCAGGAAAGTCACAATTTGGCCACCCCTGCTCTATACAATCCTGTAGCCCAATGAGCAGGCTGATGGGTGAAACAAAGCATGAGATGAACCAGTGGGCCTGATGCCTGCTGAAAAGCAATGCGCAGAGTGGCACAGGCTGTTATGGTACAGTTCTGGCAACATCTTCCTAAGAAGCCAAAAACTCTCTCTCTCTCTCTCTCTCTCTCTCTCCCGCACCCCACCCCACTCCTTTTCTCTCTCTCTCAGGTCGTCTCATCCCTCCCCTCGCGTTGGCTTGAAAGGTTTTCTAATAAAATAGAGATGTAACCCTATCTGCAATAAGTGCAGCAAATGTACAATGGACAGCATGTAATTAATAACAGAAATGTTTCTCTCTTATTAAATCGAGGGCCCCCTTTAGCCTTTCACCTCTATATAAGTGTCTCTGGTTTTATGATGGCAACAGGCAAAATTATGGTGTGGGCCTACTTGTGTGTGTGCCTGTCTGTCTGGGGGGAAAAAAGCTTCACATAACTTTGGTTGGGATTGCTTTCATTGTTGTGTGTGTGTGTGGTTTATTTGCCTCTAGTAGTTTATAGGAAACTTGTCCCCCAGATGAACTCAATCAGTGCCTGAAAGTGATCCTGTCCCTCGGAGTGCAGATCCTGGCTACATATGTGTAACTATATCTATTTGCACACAAACAGGGGGTGAAGGGAGAGAAGGGGCTATGGGAGCAGTTGTGTGCGCATGAGGGAGGGGGTGCTGTAAGGCTTTCCCAAGCACAGCCTTTTTCAACTTTGTAACTGTCGAGAAACCCCTGAAACATTCTTCAGGTTTCAAGGAACCCCAAAAGTGGTGGGATCATGCAGAATAGGGTTGGGAAGCACAGCTGTGTCCACGCCCACCTGGGGCCCCTCCCCTTCCCACCTCCTCCAGGACCGCCATTGGCCATTTAGGGAGTGGTTGGGTGGGTTGACATGACCATATATGGTCATATGGCCTGATAAATGTTTAACAGTTTTTTTTACAACATATAAAAAATTAACTCCCACCCTTTCAAGAAACCCTTCCAGGGCCTTCAACCTCGGCCTGGTGGAATACTCTGGCAATAGAGATCAGGGCTCTGTGGGATCTTAACCAGTTCTAATCGACTGGCCTCCCCAAAGGAAACATTAAGACAAAAGTGGAGTCCAAAACCACCTTTAAGACCAACAAAGATTTATTCAAGGCATGAACTTTTGAGTGCATGCATTCTTCTTTGCTGGTCTTAAAGCTGCTAAAAGTAAAAGTATCCCCTGTGCAAGCACTGAGTCATGTCTGACCCTTGGGGTGATGCCCTCTAGCATTTTCATGGCAGACTCAATACGGGGTGGTTTGCCAGTGCCTTCCCCAGCTCATTTTACCAACCTCGGAAGTATGGAAGGCTGAGTCAACCTTGAGCCATATGCTGGGATCGAACTCCCAACCGCATGGGCAGACAGCTTCAGACAGCATTTCTGCCACTTACCACTCTGCGCCACAAGAGGCTCCTCTTAAAGCTGCTACTGGACTCAATTTTTGTTTTGCTTCTTCAGACCAACACAGCTACCCATTTGAATCTACCTTTATGGACCATCAAGAGTCACTTCCATCTACTAAAACAACAACAACAACAGAAAAACAATGTCTTCCCAGTGCTCAACCAGCTGGCAGATGTGTTGGAAAACTGTACCATTTTAATGTAATTTATGGTTTTAATGCTTAATGTTAGGATGGCTGTATTTTATTGTCATGTTACCTGCCCTGAGCCTGAAGTGAATGGTTGGCTACAATTTTTTTATTTAATATATATATTAAATAATATATATTTTGGAGTGTCCAGGGAATCTTCTACTTGAGCATGGTGACAAACAGGACCATGCCTAAAAATTAGTTTCGTATCAAGTAAGTCAACCAGCGACAACTCTAAGTTCTAAGTAGGTAAGCTTGGTTGGGGAAGGTTTTTTTTTGGGGGGGGTGGATGGAGGGGGGGAGGGCCTTCTTATCACCATAACCTGTGAAGGAGGTAGGCCTGAGAAAGAATTTTGGGAAGACTGTTAGGGGTGGGAGTTCTAATCTGATTGGGCAGCCAGTGGGTGGACGGCCAATCAGAGGCGCCCAGGCACCAACGATGGACCCGATTGGCCCATAACCCTTAACACCAAACTCCTCCCAGGACCCCTTATTCCTTTTATTTAGATGTGGTTACAGATCGTCCTTCTCATGCCTTAAATCGTAATTTTTGTGGCTGATAGAACACTCCCTCCCTTAACAGCCATTTTATGGCGGTGTCCACTCACTGCTTTAAATTTGCAAAAAGGGCTCAGATGAAACTGGGGATCTCTGGCAAAGAGCGTCTGAGCAAAAACCAGCCTTTGGAAATGTGCCCAGAAACTGTGCAGGTCTTTAAGCTCTGGTGAAATACGGCTGACCCGATCAACCAGTCAATAGCCCGCCTGCTGTATTTGAAAGCTGTTGAAATTTCCAAATGGCGTTCCTATGTAGCCGTTCCCACATCACACTTTACTGTAATCTCACTTGGATGTCATCAGGGAACGGAGAACCGTGACAAGATGGTGGGCCGTCGTTCAAGGAACACCGGCCCAAAGCGTCTTTGAACGCACAGAGCGGGTTGTGTGTTGTTCTTCGTGTTGTTATTTTTGGATGCCGGCCAATCAGTTTACACAGTAATGTGTACAGTTTCTGCTCATTTATTTCATGGGATCCAGATGTCTTCCTTTAAGAAAGTCTGGCTCTGGAGATATTTATTCACAAATATTCGGCATTCACGGAACAGTCCCATTCTGCCAGTGAGATTCGGAACGCGATATCTGGAGTGTAATTTGAAGGGAGGAAGTTTTAGCTCAAAACCGAGTGGGGTAATCTTTGATGGGTTTGACAGGGATGACTTCTGAAGCCATCCGCTGACGTTGTCCAACATTAAATGCCTCCTTGCCACTTTCTGGCCTTCCCCAATACAGGGAACTTGCTTTCCCAAACAGAACTCTGTAAACTATAATGGGAAATTTCCTTTTTAAATTGAGAGTTGGGACACAAACTAAAAGGACATCGTTCTCCTGAAAGCCAGCTTAGTGCAGTGGTTGAGAGTGGCAGCCTCTAATCTGGATGACCAGGTTTGATTCCCGACTTCTCCGTGTGCAGCCAGCTGGGTGACCTTGGGCCAGTCCCAGTTCTCTCAGAGCTCTCTCAGCCTCACCTACCACACAGGGTGTCTTTCGTGGGGAGAGGAAGGGTTGTTGATTGTAGGCCGCCTTGAGACTCTTCCAGGTAGTAAAAAGTGGGGTATGAAAAACTCAGTTTTTGTCTTCCTGTCCTTCATTCTACTTCACAGCTCCCTTGTAAGGCAAATGTGGCTCAGGATACTGGCTTCAAGGGGGATCTGGGGATCACCTGGGATGACAGCTCATCTCCAGCCTACAGAGATTGTTCCCTTGTAGAAAAGGGATGCTTTGGAAGATGGACTTTATGGCCATGATGCCCTACTGAGGTGCCTGTCCTCACCAAGGCTCACCTCCAAATCTCCAGGAGTTTCTCAGTCTGGACCGGGCAGCCCTGTGCTCAGCAAGCTTCCATGGCAGAGTAGGGGTTCAAACCCGGAAGACCCAGGTTTAACTGAGGCCTGTTTTTAAAAATCACTCTAGCCAACCTCCAGCTTGATTTCTACTGAGAGGCATTGCTCCTTCCCTGCTCCCCCCCCCCCATGCAAAAAGGGAGGGGCCATGGCACAGTGGTTGAGCCCATGGTT
Source organism: Paroedura picta (assembly GCF_049243985.1). NCBI lineage: Eukaryota > Metazoa > Chordata > Lepidosauria > Squamata > Gekkonidae > Paroedura > Paroedura picta. The sequence goes on along the minus strand of NC_135381.1, from coordinate 11,613,146 downwards.
GGCATGCAGGAGGTCCCAGGTTCAGTCCTCGGCCTCTCCAGTTAAAAGATCCGGAAGGAGTTGATATGAAAGGCCTCTGCCTGAGACCCTTGAGAGCTACCACCGGTCAGAGTAGATGAAGGGATCTGATAACCATCTTCAAGTATTTAAAAGGCTGCCATATAGAAGATGACGTATCCTGACTAACTTTGTTTATCCTGCTTATCTGCTTTATGCCAATAAAGGTATTGTATTGTACTGTATATAGAAGATGGAGCAGAGCTGTTCTTTCTTGCCCCAGAGGGATGGACCAGAACCAATGGGATGAAATTAATTCAAAAGAAATTCTGTCTCAACATCTGGACGAAGTTCCTGACAGTCAGAGAGTTTTCTCAGTGGAACAGGCTTCCTTGGGAGGTGGTAGGTTCTCCATCTTTGGAAATTTTAAAGCAGAGGCTGGATAGCCATCTGGCAGAGAGGCTGATTCTGTGGAGACTCAAGGGCAGGAGTAGTCAAACTGTGGCCCTCCAGATGTCCATGGACTACAATTCCCAGAAGCCCCTGCCAGCGAATGCTGGCAGGGGCTTCTGGGAATTGAAGTCCATGGACATCTGGAGGGCCGCAGTTTGACTACCCTTGCTCAAGGGGGTGGCAGGTGACAGTGGATGAGCGATAGGGTTGTGAATGTCCTGCATAGTGCAGGAGGTTGGACTAGATGACCCAGGAGGCCCCTTCCAACACTGTTATTCTATGATTCTATGAGAGGGACCCAGACAAACAGGTGGCAGCTGAAGACAGGTGAATGTGTTCAAGACAACACTAACTCTCAGTAAAACAGCCAGCTTTGAGCCTGCATCAGCAAATGAAAATCCATTCAAATACGCGGCTTCCTTTTAAAACGGGATGCGTCATCTGCACAAGCATATGTTTTCTCTCAAAAACTGCATTGTGAGCAGAGCAAGATTGATTTTTGAGCACTTTAATTTCAGGAATCGCAGGGCCGCCAGGCTTCCGACAGTCCGTCGGACTGGCTATAGAAGCTTGTTGAGTCAGGTCTGGCTATCTCCTAGGCAAGAGACTCCGTTGGGTCTCATTCACATGACGGGGGGCAGAATGTTTCCCCGGCTGTCTGTTGAATCCTCTCGCATCCTTGCAAAATGGCAAACCATGTCGTCATCACGAATCTGGCTTCTTCTGGACCACGTTAAGCGCTTCACGTTTGACCTCGATGACTTTCTATTCCCTGCTGTTTGCCCAGATTGCTCATTTACCAAGATCATTTAAAACCCAAGCAGTTATTTATGGGCTTAAAAGGGAAGGATGCATAAGTGATTGCAGGGCCCGTATTGATGTTGGCTGAGAGGGCCTCGGCTTCTTTCCCCCAGCCTTGTGTTCAGCCTTCTGGAATTCGTCCCATGCCTCCCCCACCTCATTTTCATCACCATCGACTGATGAAGAAATGATTAAGACGCAAGGCAGGACTCTGCATTCCCCGGGGGCCAAAAGAAATGACTCCGGGGAAATTGGTGGTGGCGTTGCAAGGTAAACAGCACTAAGCAAGAAGCAAAGGAAACCCTGCTAGGAGAACCCTGATATTACTGAAGAAGAAGAGTTGATTCTTACATGCCGCTTTTCTCTACCTGAAGGAGTCTCAAAGCGGCTTACATTCACCCTTTCCTCTCCCCACAACAGACACCCTGGAAGGGAGGTGAGGCTGCGAGAGCTTTGATATTACTGCTCAGACAGAACAGCTTTATCAGTGCTGTGACAAGTCCAAGCTGGCTGCATGTGGGGGAGTGCAGAATCGAACCTGGCATGCCAGATTAGAAGTCCGCACTCCTAACCACTACACCAAACTAGCCTTGTAGTCAGAAGGCATTCTGCATCCATTCTTGCGCTTTGATTTCTCTTAATACATTCCTTCTGATTCTTCTTCTTCAGGATGCTTTTAGCCATTCAGTCATGCCGACTCTCGGCGATCCTCTGGCTCAGTGGTTTCTGTGTCTTTTGATCTTGCACCATTTCTTTGTAGTCGTATCATGCTATGACCAGTGCCCATTTCGATTGTGTCTCACCACTGTGTTCTTTTAGAGTCCCGGGGCCCCTTTAAGGGCCCAACCAAGGTTTGTTCAAGGCATGCGCTTTCATGCGCACACACACTTCCTCCCATGCGATGTCATGGGATGGAAGTCATCAGTTCATACTTATAGGCAAAGTGTGAGAATAAATTGACATCCGTCATAACGAAAATGGATAACAGATTCCAGTTAGAAACAGAAAATACAGGAATTTGGATTTGTTTTGCATTCATTTGTTGGCTTGGTTACCTTTTGCCACGGACCAATCCTAGCAGAATTGCTTTCCCCAGCGAGTTGGATCACATCACATGGCCAAAGTGAGTGAGCTGGAGTTTTGTGATCTTGCCTTCCAGTGATAGATCAGTCTTTATTCTAATTTTATCCAAAGACATGTCATGGCAGAGGAGAGGTTTCTCTCTTATGCTCGGCTACCTTCTACGGCTTTTGATGGCCTGCTGAGAAATGAGATCATCTACATAAGACAAAAGTCCAGAAACAACAGAGTAACTTTCTCTTTCTCGGCCTCAGTGAAGAGGCAGGTCCTTGGGAATAATGTGTTTCTGTTGAGCTGGAGTGTTACTTTTGAAGTCAGGCAGTGGCTAGTGCTGAGCTGTATTGGGTCAGAGATCAGCACTGAATCCTGGAAGCTGCCTTGCAAAGCCAAGTCCTTGCAAAATGTGTACCCTACCGTGTCCTTCAAGGAATATCGGAGGCCCAGCAACGAGCAAATGTTTCTGTCATGCATTGCTCATTCACTGAAAAGTGGTTTGCTCAGCAGCTGGCCAAAGGAGTCTGGGTTTTTCTCTCTCCGTGTTGCTGGACAAATGATGGTAGTCTCTAAGAAACACGACCCAATTCAGGCTTTCCCCTCCCCCTCCCAACCTGTCCTTAAAATATCTACTTCCCTTGCAAATCCCCAAATATTTTAATTGAAAATTTCACCACCCCCCTACCAGCCATGCAGATAAATAACCCATTGGTTCGCCATGTGCTGACGGGCCTGGTCTCCTCCGAGACATCGGTGGGAAGAACTTCTGCACCCTGAATGAACTTTCGAACTTTACCCTTCAGCTCCGGCAGATCCGTTATTCACGACATTCTTTCAACAAGTGGTTGCACATATGAAAAACAGATAAAATGCTTCTGCTCTGTCTCACAGGCCTCCGGCAGGGAGCCGTTTCCGTGCCCGTAGCTGAATCTTCGTCAGTGGTTGTTCGATTGTACTGCTCTGAATCCATCCATTGGAAAGGACCATCTTCTTGTTCTGGGAGAAGGACCATCTGGGACGGCCTGCCACCTGCCTGGCAACTTGATCACGTTACAGCAGTGAATGACCTTGAATTGAGACCCAGTGTTTACTGCACTTCTGTTCTTCAGAAAATCCTTCCATGCGGCATTCTTTTCATGTTGATTCTTCATCCCACCTCTCCTCCGAGGAGCTCAGAGCAGAATATCCTTCCCTTTATAGTCCGCTCAATACAGATGAAAAATCTCGAAAGAGAAGAAGAGCCGTTTGTTAATGCCCCACTTTTCACTTCCTGAAAGAGCCCCCAAATAGCTTACTAACAGCTTTCTCTTCTTCTCCTCACAACAGACACTCTGTGAGGTAGGTGGGACTGAGAGAGCTCTGAGAGAACTGCTCTGTGAGAACAGCTCTAAGGGAACTGTGATTGGCTCATGGTCACCCAGCTGGCTGCATGGTGTCTTGACAAGATTGATGGAAATTGTTGGGTTCCCCTCAACACACACTTTCAGTTCAGTTCTGGAGAAGTTTGTGGGAATCCTGACCGGGGTGGCCCAGGCTAGCCTGATGTCATCACCAACCAAATCTCCAAGGGACCAAGCCCTATGAAGATAGGTTGAGGGACTTGGGAATGTTCAGCCTGGAGAAAAGGAGGTTGAGAGGGGACATGATAGCCCTCTTTAAGTATTTGAAAGGTTGTCACTTGGAGGAGGGCAGGATGCTGTTTCCGTTGGCTGCAGAGGAGAGGACACGCAGTAATGGGTTTAAACTACAAGTACAACGATATAGGCTAGATATCAGGAAATGTTTTTTCACAGTCAGAGTAGTTCAGCAGTGGAATAGGCTGCCTAAGGAGGTGGTGAGCTCCCCCTCACTGGCAGTCTTCAAGCAAAGGTTGGATACACACTTTTCTTGGATGCTTTAGGATGCTTAGGGCTGATCCTGCGTTGAGCAGGGGGTTGGACTAGATGGCCTATATGGCCCCTTCCAACTCTATGATTCTATGATTCTAGTTAACCAGAAGCCTGGTAAGGCAGAAGCCCCACCTGCCCTCTTTCTATAAACTCTTAGTGGTCTCCAGGAAGGTTTCATTGAGTGTCATGGTGCCCATGAGCCACGTTGGGGATCCCTGCTCTTTTCAGTAGACTCTGCTAAGAGCTTCATTTTCTGAATTTCAAGTCCTGTAGCACTTCATACAAGATCAGTTTCTATGCCAACCACATGATGTCTATTCCAGATTTTTATATTTATCTGTGACTACTGTCATTTCAGAAATGGGAAAAAGTTGGCCCGGTCGCTGGGATTAAATAGTAATTATTCTGAAATGTTGAACCTCTCAGCTCTGTCTGCTGCTAAAGGACAACTGGCAAAGAGGTTGTCATTGAAATGGATGTCCGCTACTCTAAGATACAGGGACGTAAAATTACATGGGAACCTGCCAGTCTGTTTAGGAAGAAATGCACTCTATTTGTAGAAGAAATTAAAAGAGAATTAGATACTTGGTCCAACGGAATCTGAATTGGGAAAACGGAAGCTGTCATGAAGCCAGCCTGATTTTGATTAAATGTTCTGCTTTACACACTCTCGGCTTCAACTTCATCCTGCCAAATGGATGCATGGCAAAAATTACTTGGAGGGCAGGGGGAAAAAAAAGAAAGAAAAGTCAGGTTCGCTCCAAAAAACTTTGATTAGAAAAACACACCAGGCTGTAGCTGCATGGCGATGCCTACTTTTGCAGCTTTCCAACCACGCTGTAAATTGGCCTCTTTTTGTCGTAATAAAACATGCCAGAAGGCCAACAGTGGATCCTTCCAGAGCATGAGCAGAACTCAAAGATTCCCCTGAGTTGATTAATTTGGATGTTTTGAGAAAAAAAACAGAACCTTTCCAAGGCAATTGGTACAATAAATTTTATATATCAATTTTTCTTCAGTGGTAGATTCCTATTATGGTTGATAAGAGTATAAGGAATCAACCACTGAAGAAAAATTGTGAAAACGGAATATATCTAGAAACCGTTTTGGTTGGTCCTTAAAAAATTATTGATATATAAAATTTATTGTACCAATTGCCTTGGAAAGGTTCTGTTTTTTTCTCTGTATATGTTTTGAACCTTTCTTCCTTTTTCGTATTGTAATTTGGATGTTTTGTCAAATGGGAATATTTACAGTCCGCTTTGGGAGTCAGATCAATCTGGCCTCTGCTGTCAGCCAGGTGAGAACTGTTCTTCATTTCATACAAATGTGATGAAGGTAAGAATGCTAGTGCCCCGTTTGGGGCTTCAGCAGGACTGGGAGTGGGGAAACACACGTTCTGTATATTGCCCCAAAGACTCCTCCCCCTATCCTTTTCCTTGGAATCTCTGGCCCACGAGTGGCAGCATATTGGGCTGCAATGGGAGGGGGAAGTCAGAAAATGATTTTCCATGGATGAAAAGGCTTCGGTGGATTCAAGGCAGTAGATCAGTGGTTCTCATCCTGGGGGTTGGGGCCCCTTTGGGGGTCGAACGACCCTTTCACAGGGGTCGCAGCAAGGCAAACAGCTTGGCCAGGGGGGTCACCATCCACACAACAGCCTTGTGGGGCAGATCGAGATAGAGTGTTTGTCTGTCTTGAGCAGCGGAAAAGAGTGAGATCGGCATGGTGGGACAAGATGCAGAGCTGAACTGAGAAACCCCAGAAAAAAACCAATTTATATACAATCATGAACAACGGATCTTCATGCCATGGGTCAGTTTCGGTTTAATTTCTGTGACACTTGCATAATTTTAGGGTTGGGGGTCACCACAACATGAGGAACTGGATTAAAGGGTCATGGCATTAGGAAGGTTGAGAACCACTGCAGTAGATGTTGGGGTCAGATCAGTCTAAGGCTTCCAAAATCTATAGTGTGCATTTAAATAAAACAACATCAACAATGAAATCAAAACAGACAGAGGCAATTATTGGTGCAATGTTGTTGTTGTTTTTTTTTGCGGGGGGGGGGAGAGGGAATGGAATAACATTAAGCATTTCAGAGAACTACTTTCCGGCAGAGGTAACAGGGCTTGCTGTAAGAAGAAAATGCACTGGAGCAGATTCCCTCCCCCCACCCTCCAAATTCACAGCTTCTTGCACAAAGAAACGGAATTACTCACACAAGTGTCAAGAAAACAGCCTCTCTTTGAAGACCTAATCCAAACCATGCCAGTCGAAAGGTTTGATCTCAGCTATGCACCAGATTTCACTAGAGGCAACACTTGCTAGCAAGGCAGGCTTATCCGGCGCGCTGCACAAATATACAGATGCACTGCTGGCAGAAGAAGAATGGCCAGGAGTTTGGGGATGATCTAAGTGTCTCTCCTAATAAGCTCCCAAGAAGCAGGTTTAATAGCCTGGCTCTGGGTGGTTCGCTGCCTTTGTGACTGAGGGATGCTGCCTGACCACTCTGCTGATGCCTTCTCCTGTGCTTGTGGCCTGACTAGCCAAAGGAACACAGCATGCTTTGGATGCTGAGAAGGCTAGCATGATGCCTCCTGAAGGTTTTCCTGGCTCAACCTGTGGTCCTCCAGATGTTCATAGACTACAATTCCCATGAGCCCCTGCCAGGATTTGCTGGCAGGGGCTCATGGGAATTATAGTCCATGAACATCTGGAGGACCACAATTTGACTACCCCTTATATAAAGGACCATGAGGGTGGAGAGGTACTCAGAATGAACCTCCAACCTACTTCAAGGAAACTCCAATCACTGTATATGGGGATCGTTTCAAGGGTTGGATCTCAATTTGGCAGAACCTTGGGTAAGACACTTTCTAGTTTGACTTCCCTCCCCCAAGTAGGGTACCTTTGTTTTACCGTCTTTTGTCCTGCGTGCTTCTCATTCTTCAGACCCAGGAAACTAGAAAGTAGCAGTGCTTATTTTTGCAGTGTGTGGGTCAACGTTTGGTGCTGGTTCCTGGCCCATATTTGATTGCATCAGGGTCCTAGCAAGCGCCCGACAATGCTGAATTCTGATGCTGACCCCGAACACAACAGTCTTGAAAGAGAAAGTGAAAAACACAACTCTGGGCCCTTTGGTTCTATTCTAAAAGTCTGTCTAATAAACTGGCTTTCATGTCATCAATTAGGTAAAGTGCTTTGTAAAATTCCCCCCCCCTCTTTTGCCCTCCTGTCTTCCACCCCCCCCCCCCAATGCTGTTTTGTGGAGATATTTTTGATTTGGAATGGAATGACATGGCATATGTAGACAGGCAAGGAATTAAAGAACCACCTGGATGGAGGAGATGTTCATTAGGGAATGTGGTCCTTCAAGTGGTGTGGTTGGTGATGCTCCAGAATTACCTTGTGGAGTTGCATAAAATTAAATGTACTATGGAAAATGAGCTGGGGCCGTACATGAAACGCCGTGCGTATACAATATACGCTCCACCACTGGGCCCTCCTCCTCATAATGTGGAATTGACTTCTCAATCATTTTATTCCCCCATCCAAACGAATAACTTTTTAAAAATCTCTTATCCGGCAGATTATTCTGTTTTCTTTGGAAAGAGCATCCCCAAAAAGACGGAATATTAGTGGCCTTCTACCATCCATCATCCTCAACGTTTCATCATTTTTCCATAAAGTTTTCTAAAGTACATAAACTAAACATCTTCCAGATTGAAATATGACTAAGAGTTTTTTGTTCTTTCAATTAACTGTTCATTATACGAAATGTAAGTCATGGGTGATAAGCCTAGGCCCAAGACTGTTTTTAATTTATACCAGTTTGATAAAGTAGCAGTAACTGACCATAAATCATTAGGTTTATTACCCCATGATCTTTCTTGGAACCACATTAAACTACGCATGTCGTGACCTAAGATCCCATGCTCAGCTTTCATCATTAATTTTTTTCCAGGGTTCAACCCACCCTTCAGTGATTTCATTTATATGGCTCTCTCACTGTTGGCTTTGTTTTCCCTCACTTACGTCTGATTGGTTACATAGTTTGGTGACATCACATCATTCATTGTGACTCCTGATTGGCTACGATACTGCTGATGACTGGCCTGGGAGACGTGGTTCTCCCTCTCCGTTGACTTGGTGGGCTCTCACCGGTATCCAAGTACCAATTCTAGCTGGATACTTGGCATCAAGATTTTTCATTTCTTGCTCTTCCAGGACTTGTCTATGGTGATTGTAGGAGCCATAGCCTGAAGGAACAGAAAGCTGATGTGGAAGAAGAAACAAGAGCGGAAGCTGAATAGCTTCCCTGTCAAAGAGTTTTTCAAGCAGTACCTCTGCGGCCCTTCTCCGAGCCATTCCTGACACCCAAATATTAAAAGGAGAGAATAGTTGACACAGTTCTGTCTTTCTGTCTTTCCTACACTACGCCCCCCCCCTCCCCTGTTCTGCTGACATCCAGCCAATTTTATTTGGAAAGCATCTTGAAGCTGGCAACCATGGGGGAAAAAAAGGCTGAGCTGAACAGTCTTCATTTCCAAGTGATCGCTCTAGTATTTTTTTTTTGGGGAGGGGGGGGGGAGCAGCTATTAAGGAAAATGCCTGTAAGCCATCCAAGCATCCTTCTCTACCAGTGAAGGTTTCTAAAAGTGGGAGACATCTGTTCTTAACTTCTTTGGAGATAGGGGGAGGGGGGGGGAGGAGAAACTGGAAATTGTCCCACCTAACGCCGAGATAAAATATTGCTGCGATATGCGCAGCCCTGAGAAGAGGTGCTTCGTCTAATGACAGGCTGTGTGTGTGTTGATCAATGTTCCACCAGAGCTGTAATCTCCCCCTCCCCCTTCTCAGCCTCCATTTCTTTGTAAAACTTTCCAGGTTCTGCCCAGCCGTGCAGATTTATGATGTGCTTTGCATTCTGAAGACCCTTGGATCACATTTGGGTGATGAAAGCCCGATAGGTCTGCAGATAGGAGAGGATTTTTTTGTTTTGTTTTTTTCCCCCCTTGGAAAGAGAACTTAATGAATAAAGTATTATATCCTCTCCCCGTCTCTCTCTCTCTCTCTCACCCACACACACCTACACCCACATGCACACGCGCATGCGCACGTATGCACAGAGTCTGTGCCATTTTTCCATAGTGTCCTGCTTTACTTTCTAATCATAAAACGCATTCTGAAATCCAGCACCAGAGACCGCGGCTTTACCCCAACCCACATGCTTAACAAGACCGCAAGGAATATGAAAAACTAATCCCAGCCACATACACAGCCCTCGGTAACAGAATCTGCTGAATTTGTCCGGCACACTAAGCGCATGTCCCTGGCTGGTTTGGAAACCTCAGCTTTCTGCCTTAACAGCTGTTCTATTAAACTTCCCCCAAAATATTAGATTCACAGGGGAGGGTGTGTGCGTCTCTCCGCCTGTGTGTGTGTTACTTACTAGGAACTCTGGCAGAAACCTCGTGGAAATGTTCGATCAATGGAGCCTGCCTGAGATAAGCCCTTTATTCAAGCAAGGCAGACTCTGGCTGCCTCTGTTGGACTCTGGCAGAATAGAGATCTGGATCTCTCTTTCCTTTCCAAGGCTTTCTTCTTTTTCTCAGGACTTAAGTGAGGCTGGCCCACCACTTCCTTTTGAAGGCATTTTCCTTTAGGGGGTCTAATTCGGCTCTGGTCAGATCTTCTCTTTAGCAGCACACGTTCTTTGGAATAATTTCCCAGAAGGGGGTGTGAAGAGCCCCATTTTTTGGCTGAGCACATGATCACATGAAGCCTCCTCATACTGAGATGGACCACATGGTCAGGAGTTTCTGCCTTGATTGGCGGTAGCTCTTCATGGTCTTGAGAGTGCTGTAGGGGTTAAGAACAACGGCCTCTAATCTGGAGAACTGAGTTTGATTCCTCGCACCTCCTCCACACGCAACCAGCTGGGTGACCTTGGGACAGTCACAGTTCTCTCAGAGTTCCCACAGCCTTACCTACCTCACAAGGTGTCTGTTGTGGGGAGAGCAAGGGAAGGCAATCGTAAGCTGCTTTGGGACTCCTTTGGGCAGAGAAAAGCAGAATATGAAAACCAGCTCTTCTTCTTCTTCTTCTTCTTCTTCTTCTTCTTCTTCTTCTTCTTCTTCTTCTTCTTCTTCTTCTTCTTCAGAACCAGCTTGGTACAGTGGCTAATAGCAGCAGCCTCTAATATGGAGAACTAGGTGTCTCTTGTGGGGAGAGGAAGGGTAGGTGATTGATTGTTAAGCAACTTTGAAACTCCTTCAGGAAGTGAAAAGTGGGGTATAACACCATCCCAGTTCTTCTTCTTCTTGTAGAAGTCTTCCATAGCCTACCTGATCTTTTTAAAACTGGAGAAGCTGGGGATGGAATTATGAACATTCTGCATACATCAGATGCACCTAAACATAACAAAGACACCAGCTTTTGATACCAGGGACTGAACTTGGGAGCTTCCACATACAAAGTACATGTCTTGCAGGTGAGAACCGTGTCCTCTCCCAATGACACTTCATAAGTTTCATAGACCTTGTGTCTCTAAATGCTCTAAATACTGGCAGGGGCTCATGGGAATTGTAGTCCATGGACATCTGGAGGACCACAGGTTGACTACCCCTGCTCTAAATGGTTACCAAAAACACTATAATAAAAATATGATCTAAACTCCCCCCCCCAAGAATTTGCAAACAGCTATGGAACCCTTCCCCCACCCTCCCCCAAAACAGCAGGAAATGCATACACAAAAACAGATTGAAGCTGTCCAGTGGGGAGAAAATATTATCTGGAATAGAACAGCCTTTGTACAGCCATAATGGGTGACGGTGCAGTTCAGTGGTAGAACATTAGTGCCAGGAATGCTGGGATTTGTAGTTTTTTAAAAAGCCTTCTTCTGGGCTCAGTCGGCTGGGAAGTTCTGCTCTTCACTGTGAGGTTCATTTCAATGGGAATGGTAGACTGTGCCTGTAGGGGAGGTTGACCCAACTACAGAGATAATGTCAGCGCCTCTGGATTGTATCGGGAGATTTCCCCCAGATATCTCATGCCATGTGTAACATGGTCCTCATCGAGTGGTGCCGATGAATGCTCTCTGAGTCTGGCGTTTGATTTCTGTTTTGTCTGCAGAAAAAAAACAGGGGGAGGGTGCTACAGATGAGCTAGTTTTAGCTACTATCCTTTTTGTTCTCAGGAACTGTCCCTTGGGAAGGGTTCTTCTGTAGAGAGGCGGTAGTGGTGTAGGTCCCTGACAGTGCCGTCTCTTTGAACGGTCCTTCCCAGTATTCTCTGTGGGAAGCTCGATCGACTAAAAAGGGATAAAACCAAGAGGAGGTTGTCGTGGACACGGATATGACTTATGCATTGGAGAGACGACAAATCTTTTGCCAGGGATGCTTTCAGCTACCATATATTTCCTTTGCATTTTGTGGCCCCAACGGTCACTCCCTAAAGTCATGAAATGGGATACCGGCACAGAAATCCCGTTCCTTTCGTTACTGTACATCCAGAGCTGTGCATTAATCTCTCTCTCTCTCTCTCTCTTTTTAACCCTAAGATCCATCGCTTCTCGAACAATGAGCCGTTTGTGCCTCCGAGAAGCATTTTCCTAAAGAATTCATCCAGTTCTTCAGTGCGGATGACAGTTTGATGATCTGTGCCAAGGGAACTCACGTCTGTGCCCGCAAGGAAGAAAACCGACGGGCCTCACTCAGTGTGTGAGATTCTTTTCCAAGCGTCTTGCCGTCTGTTGCATTCGGCTCTTGCCTGTTGTGCTGAAAGTAATGTGCATGGGCTTCCCTCCTCTGTTTTATTTGCACAGCAGTCCTGCGAGGTAGGCCAGGTTGAGAAAGATCATCCAGTGAGCTTCGTAGCTGAATTGGAGGCTGGGTCTCACCACTCTTAGACTGTTTCCGCACTAGGGATACTGTTTGGGTTTGCATTTTTAAAGGGTCGAATTTTTCGTCCGTTTCTGCACGGAAAATACCTGGGATGAAATGCTCATTCTTTACCTCCCTCTCCCAAGGCAGCCTCCTTCACCAATTTCAGGCAGGTAGGGGGGAAAGCAGCCCCATTCTACAGGCAATTAAAACTGCAGGATCATCAAATAGGGGAGATAAAAATGTTCTCTTTTTATGGGAGGAAAAAGCAAGGGAAACGTTACCCTGCCCCTGCCCCCTCCCCCCATATACACCACTTGCCTGTATGATGGCTTTAGAGGAGCGGTTCTCAACCTGGGGGTCACGACCCCTCAGGGGGTTGATCGACCCTTTTCCCAGGGGTCGCCGAGGTTGCTGCCGCTGCTGCGCCAGCACCAGATTCCTCCCCAGTATGCGGCTTGTGGCAGCGGCCACTCAGCCTCATCGCTGAACCCCCGCAAAACTCTCCTACCGAGCTCCGTGTTCAGCCCTGACACTCTGCCGGCCCTATAGGGACACGGCAGAGCCCACCTCCTGGGATCAATCGCCGTGGTGCCTCCGGACAATCACGGTGCCACACCGCCGCAGCGGCTTCAGCAACCCAAAGGGGGTCGCGTCATTAGGAAGGTTGAGAAACACTGTGAGGATCAAACCAAAATAAGCCTGGGAGACAGGCCTAAGGAAGCCGATTCCCAGGTGGGGCCTGGGGATCTCCAAAGCTTACAGGCCCTCTCCGGACTAAAGAGGCCAGTTCCCCTGGAGAAAATAAGCGCTTATTCCTCCCTCAGTGGTTCAAGGATGCTGACTGCCCCTTGTACTCAAACTGAGATCCAAGCACAGAAGTGAAAAGGTGTGGTCCTTGCGGTCAACTAAATGGGGAAGTTCTTATTCTTGGGGCAATGGTTAAGAGCTAGGGAGGCCGGTCTCCAGGGGGGACTCGGGGATCTCCTGGAATTAGAGCTCATCTCCAGACTAAAGAAATCAGTTTTGGAGGGTGGGCTTTGTAGCATTATGCTTAAGGTGACCAGATTTCAACATTGATGAAGCAGGACACCATTGACCGGGGGGAGGGGGGGGATCTTGATTAAAAATTTGGTCTATATGGAGCAACAAAATTTTTCATAGAACACATAGAACGCAAAAATAGTATTGTAATATATATTTTTTACTTGCAACATAAGTACAATTTGCCAGGTGCCTCCAAAAGTGGGACAATCTGGTCACCTTAATTGTGCTCCCCTGAGGTCCCACCCTGCCCCGTATCCTGCCCACTCCTGGCGTCGCCCTTCCAGCCATTTCCCAGCCCGGAGCAGGCAACGCTAGCAATGGTCATCAGCCGGGAGGGCTAGATAACTGTGAACTCTACCTGTCCTCTCTCTGCACAGACCAAGAAGTCCACAGCCCAGTGCAAAACTCCCGACAGGTGACTTCTTTCTCATGGTTCCCCCTAATCGCTCTCCAGCCTTTCTCGTTCACGGAGCCAGTGGTGCTGCAGGCCGAGCTTTGCAAGAGCAGGTCACTTCCCCCACTACCTCCGCTCGGGTCTCATGTTCTGTATCTCTCCATCTGAATGGAGTGCCAAAGACCAGAAACCCTTTCCTGGAACGCCACACTTCCTCGTTCTCTGCAGCTTTGCTGACTCCTACGCCTGCCAGAGCTGGAATTTCCTGCTTGTACGGTGGTGGGGTATCGAGCGCTTTGGGGGCTGCAGGCTGCCCTTTAATCTCTCGCCAGCAGGGACCGTGAGCTTGAATGTGAGGCAGTAAGGCCGCTCGCTAGCCAGGAATCTCATCAGCAGGCAGAAGAGAGGCTCCCCCCCCCACACACCTTTCCTTCAAAACCAGGCCCCTAAATTAGGGGTAATCGACTGCATCTGCACCACTGTTTTCAGCCACGGAGGGTGAAGCTGCAAGTGAACTCATGCCGAAAGCACATGTGGCCTGCCTGTGGCAGCCACAGATAGGCACCATAGCCCTGCTTGTGAGTCACAGTGCATGTGAGAACAAGCTCTCCGGGGTGTACATGTGATTTTTTTCTTTCTATGTTGAGTAGAACCTCTTGTGGCGCAGAGTGGTAAGGCAGCAGACATGCAGTCTGAAAGCTCTGCCCATGAGGCTGGGAGTTCAATCCCAGCAGCTGGCTCAAGGTTGACTCAGCCTTCCATCCTTCCGAGGTCGGTAAAATGAGTACCCAGCTTGCTGGGGGTTAAAACGGTAATGACTGGGGAAGGCACTGGCAAACCACCCCGAATTGAGTCTGCCATGAAAACACTAGAGGGCATCACCCCAAGGGTCAGACATGACCCGGTGCTTGCACGGGGGATACCTTTACCTTTACCTATGTTGATTAATTCTCATGATAGACTCTATGCGCACACAGCTGAACACATGACTGAATCTCCACATTTATCTAAGTACTGGTTTCTGGATTTTTCAAAAACTGGTGCACACAGCCGTAAAATGCAGGTAGTATATGCATTCAACGTGACATGTGAAGAGTGCCAACACCTTTGTCTAGGGAAATGGACATGCATAATCAGGAGCGGTGGAAAATGCAGGGAAGGCAAGGAAATGAAGAGCGATGCTCAGAGCAGGATGCCTGACCAGGGTGGCCAACCTGTCGCTCTTCAGATGTCCATGAACCACAGTTCCCATGAGCCCCTGCAGCACATGCATATGCTGGCAGGGGCTCGTGGGAATTGTAGTCCATGGACATCTGGAGAGCAACTGTGTGGCCCCCCCTAGCCTCCTGCATCCAACGGTCTACATTGCGATGACTCCCTCCTGTTTTGAACAGGTACTGCAGGTAGTTTCCTATATAGAATGTTATAGAATTATAGAATCCTAGAGTTGGAAGGTTCCATTCAGGCCATCTAGTCCAACCTCCTGCTCAGTGCAGAATCAGCCTAAAGCATCCATTAAAAGTATCTGTTCAGCTGCTGTTTGAAGACCACCAGTGAGGGGGAGCTCACTACCTCTTCTGGCAGCTGATTCCATGGCTGAACTACTCTTGACTGTGAAAAAAAATTCCCCTGATATCTAGCTGGTACTGTTTGACACGTAGTTTATACTCATTACTGCTGGTCTTCTCCTCTGCTACCAACAGGGACCTTTCCCTGCCCTCAAAGTGACAGCCTTTCAGATACTTAAAGAGAGCCATCATGTCCCCTCTCAACCTCCTCTTCTTCAGGCTGAACATTCCCAAGTCCCTTTCCTCATAGGGCTTGGTCCCCTGGCCCTGGACCATTCTCGTCGCTTTCCTCTGAACAGTCTCAATTTTGTCCACATCCTTTTTGAAGTGAGGCCTCCAGAGCTGCACACGGGACTCCAGGTGGGGTCTGACCAATGTGATCTACAGCCAAATTCTTGTCTGTTATATCTTCGAGACACTCACCTGCTAACTATCAATGTGATAATCTTGTGCTAACTATCTGCTAACTATCAATGTGAGAATCATTAATGGCTTATTTTTTTTCATTGTCATTCTGTAATGGTTATTGATCCTTATATTGTGATTTTATGGTATGGCTCGAGACCCCCAGTCAGAGTTAATTGTTAATAAATGAATGAATGAATTACATTTATATACCGCCCTCCCCAAAAGCTCAGGCAGTTTACATGAAACAAGAAAATGATACAGGTAACATCATTTATACTAACAACAAGGTGATAACAACAATAACATTAAAGAATAATGGGAACTGCAAGGGGCTTCAGCTCAACTCTTACTGAGACCCAGTGGGTTGGGCAGATTCCTAGCAGTCATAGTAGTGGGGGTGGGAGAGGCTTGAGGGCCAATTGGAAGCGATGGTTTAGGACAAACTCAACCAAATTCCTGGTGGAGGAGCTCCCTTTTGCAGGCCCTGCAGAACTGTTTGAGTTCCGTCAGGGCCTTGATCTCCTCTGGGAGCTCGTTCCACCATGGGGGGTCAGAATGGAGAAAGCTCTGGCCCTGGTTGAGGCCAAGCGGGAAGGAGAAATGGAGGGAGGTCTCATTCAGCCATGTGCACTCGCAGCAACAAGAGACGTGTCCACCATGAATTTGTCTAATCGCCTTTTCAACCTAAGTTGTAGCCCTTGGTATATCATGTGGCAGTGAGTTCCACAAATTAGATGAAGTACCTCCTTTTCTTTATCAGAAACCATTCAGTCCAGAATTCTGCTTCCTGTCAACAGCCCAAAAGACATAATTTAGACACCAATTCTCAGTAAACGAAAACAAAGCCATCTTCTCCACCCACTCCTTACCGAAATAAGTAATTGAACAAGGATGCAGAGAGCCCATGAAATAAAGATCTAATGGCTGGAAGGGACAAAACTATTCTTGGCTGGAAGGTCCAATTATTTGGGTTTCTTTGTTGTCTCTGAAAAGTAATCCAGTTTTGAATATGTTTGTTGCGCAGCAGCCATTAGAGCAGAATGAGACTTCTCAAGAATGGGGAAATTGCCGTTTTTACATCCCCGTTCCTCCCAGCAGTTTGTGTGTTTTCCACTACATTAGCTGATCACGCCATACATTAGAGGCTTCTGAAATAAATGAGAAGACTCTTGCTGCAAGTAGGAGGGAAAATCCAATCAGCGAAATAATGAAGATGATTAAACAAAAATCCCTGACATGAAAATGACAAGTCTCCTGGGCCATGGGAGAGCATCCTCAGAGGCAGTGCAGCGTTCCGTCAAGCCAAGAATCCACGGTGCGCTGAATAGAAAACAACATATGAAATGGGAAAACACGTTTGTGACAAAGGAAACAGATGCAGCGTTGCGATGGCTGGCATGCGAACGCATTCCCAAGGTCTTGATTCTGAACTGTGGCAAACTTCGACCAATTAGATGTGAGTCCAGAAACTCCAGAGTCCAACAAGAATTTTTTTTGGGGGGCGGGGGGGGGGGGCTGGTGGATAAACCTTTGAGCATCAAAGCTCCCTTTGTCAGCAGGATGACTTTGGGAGAGAGTTCAGTGCAAAACCAAAAAGGGAACGAAAACCCAACCTTAACAAGGTCAGGAACTCAAAAGCTGAGCTATAAAACAATATATAAAATTTAACAAGTATTTTTTTAAAGTGCACCAATATTAGGTTAAAAACAAAGGGAAAACTATATTAAAATGCAGACCCAACTGCACATGAACAGACCAAACGCGTTTGAAGTATAGCTGGGTGGAATATCACTCTCGGCTCTTGTTTTACTCTGCATAGAGAGTGCATCTCCTGTGTGTCAGAATTATTTTTTCCCTATTGCTCTCTATGCAGAGTAAAACAAGAGTTGAGAGTCCCTCAGCCTTTCCTCCTAGGGCTTGGTCTCCAGGCCCCGGATCATCCTCGTCACTCTCCTCTGCCATGTGTGTGACATCCTTTTTGAAGTGAAAGAGACCTTCCGGATCCTCACCTGAACTTCATGCACACCTTAGGGCAGGGGTAGTCAACCTGTGGTCCTCCAGATGTCCATGGATTACAATTCCCAGGAGCCCCTGCCAGCTGGCAGGGGCTCCTGGGAATTGTAGTCCATGGACATCTGGAGGACCACAGGTTGACTACCCCTGCCTTAGGGAACACACCCAAGCAATCCTTTGCAAATGAGTGCAGGCAGGGGTTTTCCCTTTCAGCAGATGACATAAGACTTCTGAACAGAGAGCGTTTTGTCCTCTTTCCCATCGCACTAGAGCTTGAGGGCATCCCTTGCAATTGGTGGGCGATAGCTGCAGGACAGAATAAGGAAGCACCTATGTCCCTCAACAAGGAATTCATTTTCTGCCAACAGCCATTGTGGTTGCCATGACCACAGGGGGCTTCCGAAAAGGATTAGACAGATTCCATTGAGAGGTTCTTTTTAGAAAAGGAGGGGGGGGGAGTCCTAAAACTCTCAGCATGCAGAGTGACTCCCAAATGGTTGTGACCTCCAATTCCCTCCAGCTGATCAACCTTGCTCTATCTATTCAGTATTTCCCGTGGCACAAGGTGGATTTGCCAAGATCCCTGTATGTAATTCTGTAATTCAGAAAAAGATCCCCCTATGAAGAAGGTTGGTTCTTATATGCCGCTTTTCTCCACCCAAAGGAGTCTCAAAGCGGCTTACAATCGCTTCCCTTTCCTCTCCCCACAACAGACACCCTGTGGGGTGGGTGAGGCTGAGAGAGCCCTGATATTCCTGCTCAGCCAGAACAGCTTTCTCAGTGCCGTGGCGAGTCCAAGGTCCCCCAGCTGGCTGCATGTGGGGGAGTGCAGAATTGAACCCGGCATGCCAGATTAGAAGTCCGCACTCCTAACTACTACACCAAACTGGCTCTCCCTATGGCAACTACATCCAAACACAGCGGGATATGGGCAGATTCAGGAAGTCGGTAGTTATCTGAAGAAGGCATTCTATATGAGCTGGGAAATTTCCCTAAAACTTAAAAATGACAATTGTTCAATATGCATTTCTGCTAACCGTTCACAGACACTAAAATGAATTGAGACATTGAGGCTCGGAAATAGGTTTGTGGGAATCGATCTTTCGCCATCAATCTCTTTGAAGAACCTTCTCCTCTCTCCGGCTCAAGCCAAAATGTGGGCAGGAAATCCAACTGATATGCTCTTGACCAAAAGGCCGTTCAAGGAGGTTCCCCCCCCCCCCGATAAAGAACCATCAGATCCAACAGCTCTGCTTTTAAATTATTCCATGACTCCAAGAAACACAAACATCCTCCACCCTTAAAAAAATATACTCTTAAATCACAAGTTTACTGGATACTTCGGAGCTGAAATGAATAGGCGGCTTGCACAAAATGGCGATCCAGTGCACGGGACTGGAGAGATTTCCAGTATTTTTTTTTTAAGTTATGTTGTTACTGCCAACAAAGGGGGGGAACATTGAACTGTGCCCTAGTCCTGTCTTCAAAGCTCAAAGGGCAGACAGCAAAGGCAAAAATTGCTCTGATGAGCATTTTATTACTACCCATCTCGAAGAGCTGAGAGATGCTGCAAACAAGCATACTTTCCTGAAGCTCTGACTGCAGGATGGAGGGACTCCCCACCCATGCCCTACAAGGGGGATTCCCCAGCACCAAAGATCTTTCCAGCTGTGACAGTTCTGTTGCAGGTCCACAAGAACGAAGTCAAGCAACTCCTAATTTCCCACCCTGCACTCCTTCCATAGGCCATGCCTACATTTGACTACAAATCTACATGGATCTTTAGTTGGAATATTTGGGCAATATTTGGCATATTTAGCAGAGTGTGCGAATGGCTCACAGCCCTGGTAGAGCTGTTCTGCCCAGGCAGTAATATCAGGGCTCTCTCAGCCTCACCTCCTTCACAGGGTGTCTGTTGTGGGGAGAGGAAAGGGCATGGGATTGTAAGCTGCTTTGAGAGTCCTGGTAGAGAAAAGCGGCATATAAAACTAACTCCTCCTCCTCCTCCTCCTCCTCCTCCTCCTCCTCCTCCTCCTCCTCCTCTTCTTCTTCTTCTTCTTCTTCTTCTTCTTCTTCTTCTTCTATTTTATTGTAATGTTATTTCGTAACTGTTTTCATTGAACGTTTTTTATTGTGTGAACTGCCACATGCCCACATAGGGAGGGGCAGTACAGAAATTAAATATTCTGTTCCATAAAAATCTAGCAGGCAGTCTATAGCAGAAATGCATCTCGCCCACAATTTCACAGGGGTGGATCCAAACATTCCCCAAGTAGCTTTCCTGCAGCCTCAACAGTTTTCCGTCAATTTAAGTGGTTTTTTGTCCAACGGAAGGAGCTCTTAAACTTGAAGATGTCTCCTTACATTGGAGGAAGGCTTCAAACTTGATCCAAAAGGAAGGGCGAAAAGCGCCACCAATGTATGGTGACCTTGTAGGCTTTCAAGGCAAGATATGTTCAGAGGGGATTTGCCATAATTACCTGCCTCTTGGTGGTAACCTTGAAATTCCACGGTGGTCTCTCATCCAAATAGGAATCAAGCTGACCTTGCTTAGCTTCTGACAAGATCAGGCTAACTTGGGCCATCCCGGTTAGAGGACAGTGGGGTCTAAATATTTACCTAAATAAACAAACAAACTTTGTTCAGTGGTGTGATAGGACAGGGGTAGGATCTGCCCTCCAGCCTTACTGGGATTAGTGCTAATCTTGGATAAACTCTTGGAGAAAAAGAGGGTAAGCTCAACAGTAACAAAATTGTCTCGTTCAGAAATCCTCTCCTGGAACTTTGGTCCCTGTTTTTCACCCTGGGTGGAGATAAAGTCCTTCTTTGTTTGCTTTGGCTGTCAATAAACTCATGCTGCCGACAGTAGCCTTTGATCACAGGGCTATCAGGATGCTGACCCTTGACAACCGGTCTATGCCCTCCCTTTTCCATAAGGCCTGATCTATCTCTGTAGTGTGAGGAGGGAAGAAACAAGCCCAGATTCTGCTGGCCTGAAGAGTTTGTTGGTCTGTGAATGAGATTTGGAAATAACCTGTTTTTCCCATGAAGGAGAGAGAGAGAGAGAGAGAGAAAGAGAGAGAGAGAGAGAGAGAGAGAGAGAGAGAGAGAGAGAGAGAGAGGCCTCTCCCAAGCTGGTATTTGTTTCTGGTTGCACCCTTGATTTTGTTCCTAATATCCAGCATGTGCCCTGTACTCTGAAATGACCTGTACTAAGACATTGCAAATTAAAAACAGTTTTTTTTAAAGCTGCAATCGACGCTAATTTATAGAGTTTTGAAGTTATGCAAATATTGCCAGCTTTTATTTATTGAAAGGTTCTTGTGTCATAATGGATGGACTAGGACAGAAGAAGGTAGATCTATACCCCGCTTTTTACTACCCAAATCCCTGGCAAAGCAGCTTACAATCACCTTCCCTTCCTAGCTTATCCTAGTCAAACAACAGTTAGGATAAAAACCAAGTGCAGGATGAAAAAAAAACCTTGCATGTTTTCATATTGCCTTTATTCCTTTGGTCATCCTGATGGCTTCTTGGCTTGTGCAGAGTGACTACATCAAGTTTGAGCACTGGCACCCCCAAATTTTGCAAGGCTTGCCACAATTTGTTGCGACCCACACAATCAAAAGCTTTCTTGTAGTCAATAATTGCTCCTAGCGTGCCACAAACAACACAGATCAGTGCCGGTAAATTTTGTATAGGCAATAGGGCAGGCAATGACAGGCCACCTCTGCAAGACTCTTGCCTCACTGACAGAACCTTCTTCATTCAAACCCAACATTTTCATGCAGGGGTGTCACAACCCATAGCCTCACAGCATCATGGCCCTTGATATGCCATAGGAATAGCACTTTTCTCCACCAAAAGGACTAGACCATAACAGAATGGTTCAGAAAGTGCTTTACTGAAGGGTCTGAAGGACTGTGAACTATCTCACTGTGCATGGTACATGTTATCTGTTCCTGTACACATTATCCTACCATGTAATTTCTGCACCATTGAACCTATTAATGCATTTGCTCTCCTTTAGCTTGGCTTCAGATTTCTGCTTGGTTTCAAATTTCTGCAGTTCTAATCCTATTGCCTTGCTTATTGTATGCCCATCCTGCTCACTGTATTGACTCACCTCAATCTGCCTTTAGTCTCAATGAAAAAAAGGTAGAATATAAAGAATGTAATTTTTTAAAAAAAGTCCCCAACCCTTAGGTAGAATATCTAAGCAGCAGCACAGATTGCAATTCTGTTTGCCAGGGGATACATTGAGATTTTCTGGTGGCAGTGGTTACTTCCCAGTCTGATTCTAATACCCCCCTAATATAAGGGAAAGGGACAATGACATCAGGTAGAGACCTGGGATGGATGAAGGGGGCAGCTTTCTGATCTTTGAGAGAACAGGGCTTAGAAGTCTGTGGTTTTTTCAAAACTGCATTTTATCTATCATCAGTCTGTCTGTCTATCTTCATCACCATCGTCTTCTGTATACCCATCTGCTAAGTGGGGATACAACTTCTCCCCAGTAAGATGCCTTGCCTTAAGACCTGAAATTCCTCTTTACAGTACTGATCAGATAATCCAGAACTACAAAATCTGTCAAGACATTCAGAGCGGGAGAACTTTATAG
Source organism: Paroedura picta (assembly GCF_049243985.1). Taxonomy (NCBI): domain Eukaryota; kingdom Metazoa; phylum Chordata; class Lepidosauria; order Squamata; family Gekkonidae; genus Paroedura; species Paroedura picta. The sequence goes on along the minus strand of NC_135381.1, from coordinate 11,590,995 downwards.
CTACCCTTAGGTATTATTTAGAAACTTGGGATGGTGGTGGTGGTGGTGGGGGGGGGAGGCTGGGGTTTGAGGATGAAAAGAGTCTGGAATAATCTTGCAAACCGAGATTGCCAAATGACTCCGAACCTGGGGGACGTATGATCGGTGATTTTTTGTAAGCACATGCTTTTCTCGTTAAACCTTCTTGGTATATGAAACAGCCCAAGGAAACCGTAAATAAGGCAGCACAAAGCTACCTCAGGTTGATGCTGACATGACAAATCACTCCCCCACTCCACCCCCATGTACCATGTTGTCAATGGGGACTTTATTTGCAGGCATTCTGCTGTGTTGCCCTCATTACTGGGGCTGTCTTTGGAGCCGAGGGAGAACAAAACTGACTGAGTTTCCACCCCCCTCGTTCCATGTACTCCGTTCCTGTGAGGAAGGAGCATCTTAAGAGACGTCCCCTTGAGGGTATCCTCCTCCTCTGGACAGATTTGTGTGTGTTGTGTTACCGTTGGTCATGGCACAGTATCGTCCGACGGCCGAAAGAAGAAAAGCTTATTCAATTTGTGAAAAAAGTAATATTGATCCACAAGGAAAAACGACTCGGGGGGAGGAACAGATAGAGAAAATGCCTGTGTGACCTGCAAGCAGAATGGAAGAACTTGAGAACAGTTCTGAGCCAGAGCTTTTGACTTTGTCCTACGGGCCCCTGTGCAATGCCTTCCCCTCATGGATCAGGGCTGTAGCCTCTCTCCTCCAATTTCCCCCCTCTTTAAGGATATGAGTGACGTCCCTTCCCACTATAGGGAGCCCTTCCGCCCCAAATGTGGCTGTCCCCACCACAATTGTACAACGCTAGGGGCCCACAGATCCTTAAATTCACTCTGGTGCTAAGGGCCCTGTGATACCATGCTTGCCTTCAGTTCCTTCTTCAGGAAGGAAGGAAAAAGAAGGGGAGGGAAGTGATGAAAATGTAAATATGAAGGACGAGTGAAGGGCAAAGTAGCTAAGTACCTGCTAGATTGCAAGATTCCAGTCCAGTAGCACAGGGGTAGTCAACCAGTGGTCCTGCAATTCCCATGAGCCCCTGCCAGGGTTTGCTGGCGGGGAATTGTAGTCCATGGACATCTGGAGGACCACAGGTTGACTACCCCTGCAGTAGCACCCTAGAGAGGATTAAAATTTGGGGGGGGGGCATGACATTTCGACAGCCCAACCTCCCTTGGTCAGACACATCTTGGCCCTTCTTGTCCAGCTGCCACCAGCCAAGGCAGGCCATAGAGAGTCATGGTGGCCACAAAAGCTGGTGCTGCTCCTCAGACTCTTGGATGCTGAAGCCTCCACAGATAAGAAAGGTGCAGCAACCTCAACACTGATATACCTTCAGCGTGAGAGGTATGGAGACAATCTACCAGCAGAATTCTCCGTTGGTCCGGAACATAAGAGATGACCAACTTTTGAGGATTAGATCCAGGACTCACATCCAGCCCACCACTGCTCTCCAAATCAAGACACAAGCCCTATTAGAAGAGAAATGTCAGCGACAGCTGGGAGTAATAAAACTTGGTTGGTCTTAAAGGTGCTAAAGGTAAAGGTAAAGGTATCCCCTGTGCAAGCACCGAGTCATGTCTGACCCTTGTGGTGATGCCCTCTAGTGTTTTTATGGCAGACTCAATACGGGGTGGTTTGCCAGTGCCTTCCCCAGTCATTACCGTCTACCCCCCAGCAAGCTGGGTACTCATTTTACCGACCTCGGAAGGATGGAAGGCTGAGTCAACTTTGAGCCGGCTGCTGGGATCGAACTCCCAGCCTCATGGGCAGAGCTTTCAGACTGCATGTCTGCTGCCTTACCACTCTGCGCCACAAGAGGCTCTCTTAAAGGTGCTACTGGACCCCAAGTATGTTCTGCTGCTCCAGACCAACATGGCGACCCACTTGAACTGTCAGGCGAAAACAATCCTCCGCCTGCATTGCCCCCAGCTGCCACCCACAAGCAAGACATTGTTCGTCATGGACGGATGAAACAGCAAAGGAGGTCTCTTTCCCACCCTGGTCTCTCTCAGGCATGTGGACTGGCGGAGTCCCCATGGGGACTGAAAGATCCTGCTTGTGTATACACATCTCCACCCTGAAATGCAAGCTGTCTGTGGAGACGCCTTTCCCCTGTCCTTGATCGATGGCTCATCTGTCCTCTTCTTTAACCGCTCCAGGGATGGGAATTCCACAGCATCACTGAGTCATTCCTTCCATTGCCCAATGCTTCTTCCCGCGTCTCCTGACGTTTTGTAATCGTTGCATTTGTCTTCATTTGCTTCAAACCCACGCAACCCATTCTCAGTCAAAACACTTCTCATTTTTTGCAGTTTGAACAGACAGGTGGAACGCCCCGCCCCTCTGCTGGAGGCCTGTGCCCCCGTTACACACCTGCCCTGCTTTGAGAAAGGCCCAAAAGAAATCCGTCTCCAGAGACAGAAGGAGACGCCAACAAGATTCTGATATTGCAAAATAGGGAGATGTTAGTGACAACGTGGCGTAGGGGTTAAGAGAGGTGGCTTCTAAGCTGGAGAGCCGGGTTTGGTTCCCCACTTTTCCACTTGCAGCCGGCTGGGTGACCTTGGGCTTCTCACAGTCCTATTCCCACAGAGCAGTAATATCGGGGCTCTCTCAGCCACACCTACCTTGCAGGGTGCTTATTGTGCAGATAGCAAAGGAAGATGATTGTAAGGTGATTCAAGACTCTTTTGGGCAGTGAAAAGTGGAGTATAAAAACCAACTCTCTTCTCCTTCTCCTTCTCCTTCTCCTTCTCCTTCTCCTTCTCCTTCTCCTTCTCCTTCTCCTTCTCCTTCTCCTTCTCCTTCTCCTCCTCCTCCTCCTCCTCCTCCTCCTCCTCCTCCTCTGTAGACCATGTACTCTTTTTAGGACAATTCAAAGGGCGAGGGGTCTATTTCAGTGCACAAGCCTGCAATCTTATTATTGTCAGAAGGTTAGGACAGGACAGGGTCAAGCACAGCGAACTAATTACTAATTGAATTGCAGCTCTTACAACTCTTAACCCTTCCCCCATCCTCTGTTCAGAGATGCCGGGGAAGCAGTCATGCTGTTCACACAGGGAGAAACCACATGGACAGTAATGTATGTGTGCTAGGAAGCGCAGGTTTTGGGCTAGCTCAGCAAAAAGGCCTGTAAACCTAGGGAAGAGGCTGTAGTTAATTTACAGGGCACCACTGACCTTTCTGCAGCCACTCACCTTTCTCAGCCTTGGACTGTTGCTGAAGATGACTTTGACTAGATTGGTTCTGCCAGTAGACCTTGGGCCAGGGTCACCCAGCTGGCTGCATGTGGAGGAGGAGCAGGGGATCAAACCTGATGCTCCAGATTAGAGGCTGCCACCCCTAACCACCACACCAAGCTGGCTCTCTTAACCACTGCACCAAGCTGGCTGCCTCTCCTTGCATTTCCCTCTTCAGCAGGGTCTGAAGTAGCACAATAAAATCAGAGCCCTGGAGCACCTTTAAGACCAACAAAGGCTGCACTCGAAAGCTCACGCCTTGAATACATTTTTGTTGGTCTTAAAGGTGCTCATGGACTCTGATTTTATTGTCCAACATTATAGTGTTATGAGAGACAGAAAAGCTTTTTTGCTTTCTACTTTCCCTGCACAGTACACACCTCACGTTCCTTCTTTGAACCAAAATGTCCAGATCACTTTTGTTCCTCTTGTAGGGAAAGACAGAGATTGGCAAGATTCACTTGCAAAAAACCACAACAAAACTCCTTAGGACACCTCGGAAGATTCGGAGGGCTTGAATAAGGCATCTGGTTTCACAATTACATCAACTGGATTAAGCCAGTGTCTTCCAAATGACACAGGAAAGGCAAGAGAGGGCCAAGGGGTTTGTTTGCCAGCAACACCTGAAGGGCGACAATTTCAGAAGCGTAATTTTTCCCTGTCCCATCTAGCCGGTATTTGCCCAGCTCTTGGACAGGAACTCTTTTGCACATGGCTTTTGATCTCTCAAATCCTTGCTCTGTTTCCATGGCAATAGCTGTAGGCAACACAATTATGAATGAACTCTATTGTGTGTGGCCCTTGTGCGCTCCTTCACCAAATTACTTATTCATGGGGGCAGGAATCATGTATTGGGCTACCTTGATGGGAGAAATGTACGGGGGCTGCTTCCTCTCACCACAGCGCTAGTAGAAGCAGCATCCTTAACATCCCATGACTAAAACTTTTAACTAGAACAAAGGGTCCGACTCTCTCTCTCTCTCTCTCTCTCTCTCTCTCTCTCTCTCTCTCTCTCTCTCTCTCTCTCTCTCTCTCACACACACACACACACACACACACACACACGTTCATACAGTTTGATTCACCTGTTCTTATGCCCTTCATGCCTTCTTTGGGAGCTCCAGAGATACCTTGCTACCAGGAAGGAAACAAAAGGACAGTTCTTCTATCTCTTCTATCTCCGGTGTATGAATTCCTCCATCACAACAAAACAAAATCAGAGTCCAGTGGCACCTTGAAGACCAACAAATATTTATTCAAGGCGTGAGCTTTCGAGTGCAAGCACTCTTCCCCCGACTATGAACTGACCATCATGGTTGAATGTGTTATGAACTTGAGCTCTGTCTCCTCCTGCAGCTCTTCGCTGGCTCAGAATGTCATGAGATCCAGCACTTGTGCAGTCCGCAGGCCAAGAGTCCCTATCCCAATGCTTTGTACGATAGCATACAGGGGTCCTTTAACTTGAAACATTACCTTTGGTGAAACATGATTAAGTGAGTGTCTTTTGTCTCTGGTGGGCTGCCCAGCACGTAGCCAAATGACCTTTTGTTTCTTTTGTATCTTTTCTATTGAATGCCAACCAAATTTTCTTGCAAATATAAGATGAGAGTGTTTCCCCTTCCACCCTGATTTTTAAGCCATCTCTTGCTCCAAAAAATATTTATTTGGCAGTGGAAGGGTACTTGGATTTCCAAGCCGCCCCTCTACAACAGCTGAGATTATGTGCCAGGCACAGAGTTGTAGAAACCAAGCTACAGTTCCCAGGACAAAGATATGATGAAGTATATGTAAGCAGCAGCATCCCCGAATGTGATCTAGAGGTGCATGACACGGAAGCTCCATGCTGAAGTCGAGCCAGTGTTGGGGACTTGGGAATTTATGCCAGGTGGTTGGAGTTGCATGTTGGATGAAAAACAAGAAATGGAACTAAGGAACTAGAGAGAACATGTCGGGCTGAAAGCAAACTTTGAGAAACCAGATTGGTCTGAAGCAGCAGAACAAAGTTCTTCTATCTAGGGACACCTTTAAGACCAACAAATCTTTATTCAAGGTATGAGCGTTCATGTGCACGCAGACTTCCTCAGATCTGGACTCTGATTTGTTTTTCAGAAACCAGATGAGCTTTTCTGACCATGCCAAGAGCCAGTGCTGAGCATCAGGAATAGAATAATAGAAACAAAGAACCATAGAGTTGGAAGGAGTCATACAGCCATCTAGTCCAACCCGCTGCATACAGGATCAGCTTACAGCCAATCTGTCCAACTGCCAGTGAATTTGATCACTGACAAAATTTGAATCAAATGGCACCTTTAAGACCAACAAAGATTTATTCAAGACGCGAGCTTTCGTGTGCAGGCACCCTTCCTCAAGCAATGGAACAGGGATCATAAGAGTACCCATATAAGGAGAAAGTAAATTACTAGCAAATTAGAAAACATCACAGCATCTTGAATATGCAGTATGATAACTCCTTGCTAGAAAAATAAGCCAGTCCAATTGTCCTTCACAAAAACATTGGGGGCATAAAACTGTTAAGGTCAGTGATTAATGGCAGACGCTTTCCCAGTTGTGAAAAGGATGCCTGCACACAAAAGCTCACGCCTTGAATAAATCTTTGTTGGTCTTAAAGGCACCGTTGGCCTCAAATTTTGTTGGGCTCCCTCAGGCCAACATGGCTCGCCACTTGAACCTATTTGATCACTGAATCACCTAAAAAGAGATCAGCTCTGTCATCCTCACTGGAATTCAACGAGGCAGCTGCCTTCCTGAGACCTGAAAGATAAGAAATTTTCAGCCCACAACAGCTGAAGGCAGGATAAATTTGTTAGACGAGAAGGTGCCACAGGATTCTGTAAAGTTTTTTTTTTAAAGACCGAAAAGGTCCTAGCTGAAAGAACACATGCTAGAAACTAATCGCACCAAATCCCAGTGATTTTCCCCAGGTGCCTGGGCACAACTAAATGGAGATAGATGAGGAATTAAAAGGGATAAGAGATTTGTGCTGGGAGGAGGGCGAGTGTGGAAGTATGGCGGCGGCGGGGGGGGGGGAGCTTTGTCACGCAATGTGGCTTTATGACCTACCAGTCAAGGCTCCTGAACAGGAACAGAAGGGCCATTCAGAACAAAACTGGATTGTATCTCAGAGCACCAAGGACACCACTCAGAGGAAAGTTTTGACAGGTGAAATGACCTTAATATAATTAGCCCCCTTCCTCTAAATAATGGTATATTCTTCACTTAGGGCCCTTCGCTCTGTAATGCAATCCGTCCGGCTGGACACTCCGTTGGCTAATGCTTCCTTTTGGGATGGAATGCGCTCGCCTCTCCTTCCTCTCCCATTGTGTACGCGCCACATATGCACACACGCACACGCACAAATTCCACACGGATAGACAGACATATATAGATATTGTCATTGATCCTCCTGCTGCCGCCTGCATGTTTTGTCAGGGAGGGAGGGGGGCTGCAAAGGAACCCCCCGTCATAATAGAATGATTTGGCCTGGAAGGCAAAGATCCCTTGATGAACAATCGGACACAAATGTCAATAACAATTAGATTGTCTGGGGGAAGCAGTCACTTAGGACTCCGGTGGGCTGTCTGCGGCACTCAAGCCATGGTCCTCAGAGCTCGGATCTGCAAATCAGGTTTGGCATCAGCAATGAAAAGGCATCAGCTCTAATAGCATTATGGGGCTGATGGCAGAACAGGAGCAAAAGGGCTGGACCTTCTCTCCCCCCCCCCCCCGATAATGTACATGGCAAACAAGGCTGTTGGGGGCATGTGCCTCTCTGTGCATGCACACGCAAAGAAGTGTTGGACCAACTCATTGTGACACAAAGTTCATGCCCCTCGAAGAATGGTGACATCATGAAAGAAGGGGAAAAAGCAAGGGGTGTAACCAAGCTGGCTTAATGACCCCTGTGAAAGATGCTGGTCCAATGACCCCGATGAAAGACTGTCCATGCTGGTGGGACCTGGTCAGATCTCAGAAGATCAGCAGGGTCACCTTTGGGTAGGATTTGGATGGGGAACCACCAAGGAAGTTCAAGGTTGGCAGACAATGACAGACCACCTCTTGTCTTGAAAACCCTATGGCATCACCCTAGATCAGCTGTGTCTTGATGGCACTTCTCACCATCCAAGGTTGGTATGTGTTTGGAAGGTCTACCACCATGGTCAGCCATTGGACTTCCTGATCTGAGAAAGGAATGATGTAGGGGTGGAAAAATCCGGTTCATTTCAGTTCATAGTTTGTGGCATGCCCAGTTTGTGAGCCACAACCTGCATGAATTTGTATGAGCCAGATGAACTGGTTTGGTTTGTGAGGACCATGATATAGCAGAATACCCCCCTTCACATGCTGGAAATATACCAGACTCACAGGGAATTTTTGGCTGAACTTCCTCTTCCTGATCTCCAAGTCTGGTGAGGATTGGATTTACAGGGTCCATGTTACATCCCCCCAAAGAAGGTGCCTTCAGGAAAGTGTTTTTTGGGGAAATGACAGGTGCAGGTTCAGGAGGTTCAGGAGAGCTTAGAATGGACTCTTGTGGAAACTAGAAACACCAAACACACAGGGCACCTCTCCTGTTGCTCTTCGACATGCTCGCTGAGTGATGTGCACATTGGATTTAGGAAATTCAAATTACACCCTCCCAAAGAAGATGCCTCCAGAAAGCTGCTTTTGGGGAAAAAAGTCAGGCACAGGTTCAAAAGTGTAGAGAGAGGGTACTCTGCTAGGTACAGAAAGCAAATTCACAGGGAACCTTACCTCTTCCTTTATAATCAAGTTGGAGGTGGATTACAATTCTGAGGTCCCAGTTATGAACCCCACTCTCCAAAAGCTTGGGGGGTATATTTGATGCATGTGTTTGTCTGTTTGTTTGAATGAACATTTGTTCATTCATCTATTTGTTCATCTGTTTGTTCATTTGTTTGTTAGTTTGTTAGTTTTAGTTCATTCATTCATTCATTCATTCATTCATTCATTCATTCATTCATTCGTAGCCCATCACCGCTAGGGTAGCATTAAGTATGCCTGCAGTAGAATGTAGATGGAATGGTTCTTTAGAATCACATGGCAAAACATCCCTCTATTGTAACCATCTCTTTGCAAAAGCAAGCACATGTACTTGGTCGGTCGGTCTGCTCAGGATTGTAGTTGTGCTCCGTATGAAGCCCAGCATTCTTATTCTCCCCTTTGTCCACCATACAATTGATTTGTTCTCCCCCCCCCTCCAAAGCCAACAAGCCAGAGAAGCCATGTGTGTGAGGAGGCCTAAAGACTGTGCTCTCTCTTTTTTTCTCCTGCTCCCATGTTGTAAATAGGCAATGGAAGGAAGAATGCCCAATCTAATTAAGACCAGTTGAGAAGTGCGGAGACAGGACTCTCCCACCGGGAATGCTCTGGGTTAAAGAGGTTAAAAAGAGGAATGTTCTTCCTAATAAGGGATGCCCAGTGCTCAGCACACACTTGCTTCATCCGGGATTCAAAGCAAATTACTCGACGGGGTTAAGGGAGCCATGGGAGGGAGGGTAGCAGCCATGATGGGAAGGGCAGAAGGCACCTCAAGCTTACGTGTCTGGCACCTCCAAAACAGGGATCAAGGGGAGCAATTAACTAGTGACAACACAAGTTGAGCACAGTTTTAGCCCAATATTCACGGCTGACATTTTTTCTAATGGGGTCAGCGTCTTGATGGTGAGAGAAGTGGGTGGGTTGTAGGGTTCCATGTGAGTTATGGCTCTAACCCTTAAAACAAGAGCTAAGGGTGTGATCGGTGTTTTGTTCAGTGAGTTATTTCATGGTGAAGTTGGTGAAGATGGTCTTCTTAGTTGAGGCGTATGTCAGATCTGCGCCTGCTGGTGTCCCCTGGGTCCTTGCGCCCATTGCATTCCTGGTTGCAATGGGTTTTCTTGCTAGTATAAATATAAATAATTGCCAATGGACTACAATTACCATGAGCCCCTGCTAGTGTGCTCATGGTAATTGTAGTCCATGGATATCTGGAGAGCCCCAATTTGGTCACCTCTGCCCTTCACGGTTGCCGTAAGGCAGCTATGACTTGATGGCCAAAGGGGTGGTTGGTGGTGATGGTGAAAGGCATGTATCCTATGTTACCTTGGTTGGAAGGACCTCCAGTGGCTCTGCCTCCCAGCTCAATGCACTTCTGATGAGCCCATGCAGAGGAGAAGAAAGTGCAAGGGCAGCAAAGAGAAAGACATCCTTGTTGCTCTGCAAACAAGACTGTCTGCTTGGTGTTTTTTTCCCCTCCCATTTCTTTTAGTTCGTTTTAAGCAGCAGTAAGGCCAGTCCCCGAAATTAGGTCCATCTGGATGCAACCCTGAGAGAATGCGGATGTCTTCCATCCCATGCCAGATTCATGCCAGTGATGAGACTTTTGGAAGCAGCTATTACAATCAGCCCTGGTGATCAAAAAGTTTCCACTCATCTGGATAACTACTCTTGCCCAAGGAAGAAAATTAGCTGGAAGTGCATCTCCCCCAGTGCTGTGAAATAATGTACTCATTATTGCTAAAACTTTTCCATCTTGGAGGGGGGGGGGAAATGCATACCACATGATTTCCAAAGAGGAGTTGGGCTGGTTTACAACTTCAGTCCGTTAATAGCTTTGTAAACATTTATTCAGGGTGACAGTTGACAGCAACATGTGGCATTAATTAGGAGGCTCAGCAAACGTCGCATGTTAAGAGCTAACCGAAATCGGAATTAGCCGGGCTTGCCGAGTCTAAACACCCATGGGGGGCAGGACTCGGATCTAATGCATTATGACTCATTTGACGCTAGGGGCCCACAGGCCTCTTAGTCAATGCACTTGGGGAGGGAGCTGGATCGTTCCATCAACATGCAAGGGTTTCCTGCAACCCCGCAAGGTAGAGCAGTTCGGTGGATGGAAGATGATGGGACGTAACAAATAACTAGCCAATTTGGGGATGACATATGCCCCAAAAGACCCTCTTTCTTAATCTATGGCAGCCTTTTGCAATGACCAAATGATCCAGCTGGGCTTACATCTAGACAGCATATTTGGACGTTTTAATCTTACTATCTGATTAATTTATTTTAGCATTTATGTCCTGCCCTTCCATAGATCTGCAATCTTTTTGCCTTCATGACCAATTCGGGGCCTAGACTATTGTGAGTTTGGTTTTTTTTTTTTAGGGGGTGGGGTGGATCCAGATTGAATTTTCTAGTATACAAAAGGTATGTGTAAGTGCTGCCCATCCCCCATCTTTCTGTAGACCCCCAGTTTGTCCCACAAGCCATTCCTGGGGTCCCTTGTTGTCTAGGAACAGCATTTCTGGGAGATCAATGGGCTGCAGCAGGAGGAGGGAGGCACAGAGTTCCGATCCTCTGATGGAAGTGACACCATTAGTGAAAAATGAGTCCAATCTGGGGAGTGAAGGGGGGGTCTGTTTGCATAAATCCAGGCAATAAACTGAATGTTGTTTCCCCAAACTACTTTGTCCCCATGTGCCAGAAAAACAGACAGAAGGAAGTGTTTTACAGGGCAGACTTGCACAGTTATTCCCATCTAAGCCCCTTGAAACGAATAGGCTTGGATTAGATTGTTGGATTGTTATTAATATTTTCTGTTGTCTTAATTGCTGTCATTGATCATTCACGCATGTGAGCTGAGCTGATCTCGGTCAGAATATGTTCTCTCTTTTTCGGAATACACTCCCTCCAGCCCAAAGCTACTATATCAATTCCCTCTCAGCTGCTGCTGGCCAATGAGAACACTTGGAACTGCCTGTCCTTCAATTTCTTTCTTTGTGAGGCGTTTTTAACCCTTCACTCACTGTTACGCTGTCTCTTCAGCACTTGGAATCTGACTTTTCTAATGCTGTCCATCACACTGTCTACACATTCCCTGGAAGAATCCCATCCAAATACTAGCCAGGACTCTCTTTGCTCAGCTTCTGAGATCTGATGAGATCAGGTTAGCCTGGGTTATCTAGATGAGGTGCTTTTATATTGGCTATGATTTCTTTTTCTTTCTTTTTTTAAATTGAGAATTAGGGAGGAAGTCAATATTCTTTATTCAAGATCTCCAGTCTCCTTTTCCCCGCCACCCCAAAGCGCTATGGTCCTCTGGGGAAAGGAAGTGGCTAATTGTTCAGCGTCATGAATTCGCTAATAGCATAGGTCATTGCAAAATAATGTTCCTTGCAAGTATATACAAAGATTTTTTTTGTGGGGGTGGACTAAAACATACAGCCTGAGAACTGTTTACTTCTCATCGTGACATTTAGAGACCAGACTTATGATTCTCACCAAAGGTATGCATGCTGTGTTTGTTATATTAAGCTTAAATGAGGGCATCACCTCTCAAAGTGGCTTCAACAGCTTTGCATCTCAGTGACAGAATGTCTGCTTTGCATTTGATCCCTGTCTGCTTTGCATTTGATCCTTGGTGATTCCACTTGAAAGATCTTGGGTAGGACACAATTGGAATCTGGTGCATGTAAGAGTAGACAACGCTGAGCTAGTAGGGCATGAAAAGACAGGTCGCCTAGGGAGATGGGAGCTCCCTCTCACTGGCAGTCTTCTAGCAGTGGCTGGACAGATACTTATCCTGGATGCTTTAGGCTGATCCTGCATTGAGCAGGGGGTGGGACTAGATGGCCTGTATGACCAGTTCCTGTATGACTAAGGGTTTGTGAGGGAGGAGTCTCATCAGCAGGTTTAACCACCATCACCACCAATTAGGTATTGCCACTTTTACGCTGCCTGCGCACCCAAATAGGACCTACCTGTAGGTTCAGGTAACAAAGGAGGGAGGGAGTTGATGATTTTCTCACAATCCAACCACAGCTTAGGGAGTGTGCTTGGGAAGAAAGAAGTACAAGGGCAGCAGCAATATTCTCTCCTGGTTGGTCAACCTCCCCTGTCACTTATGAGTAAATCCACGGCCTCCCCTCTCTTCTTACCTTTGTTGAACTGAAGGAGGAAGGCATGGGAATGCTAAGGATTAATCCCTTTCTCTGATTCTTTTGGAAAGAAGTCTGAAGTGTGTTCCAATTTATTAACTATGTTAAAGAATGGGTACAGTCTGCTTCGATTACTTAGTCTCTGTATTTTGGAGGGCAGCGATATATTTTAGGACGTGAATGAAGCGCCAGATGATTGGAAAGATGCATTAAGAAGTGGTTCTTAAGATTTGATTGTCATTGTAATGATATTAGTATTGGATTGGAAGATGACGCTCAATGTTATTTAATACTTCACATCTGCTGGCTTGTAAGAGTTCATCATTGATGTCCACCAAAGCAATGAAGAGATGCTAACAAATCGCAATCAAACTCCGATGCTGAGTGGTGGAACGGCAACATTTTGACAAATTATGAACATTTGTTCCGGGATGGGGTTGGCTGGAACTCACATGCTACAGCTGAGCATGAATAAATATTCCAGACTTTATTTCCCTTCTGTATTTGTTTATATTTCCTTATGTTTCCTTTTCTATTTTTGTCGACCCTTTCAATTCTCTGCTAGTTTCATAGGTGTGCTTGTGTTGTCTATTTATTTATTATTTTATTTTATTTCTTTATTTAGCGTTCTATACCACCCTTCCCTAAGGCTCTGGGCGGTTTACATTAAACATGGAATACTTACATGGAATATTATAATAATCCAATAAATAACAATCATAATTTATACAATTATGCATCAGCTGGATAATGTCCTCTCCCATAATACCAGAAACCAGGGGTACCCAATGGACTTCTCAAGAAATAGATTTAGGATGGATAAAACAAAAACCCTTCTTTACTAAAAGAGTAATTATATGTGGAATTCACCAGTGGAGGAAATGGTTATGGCCATCAGCAGAAGTAAATTTAAAAGGGAGTTGAATTCATGGAGGAAAGGGCCCTCAATCAATGGCTACGAGCAACAGTGACTGAAGAGAGCCTCCACATAAAGAAGCAGCAAACCTCCAAATACCAGTGTCAATGAAAGACCTCTTTGTCCGGCCTCCAGGACAGCTAGTTGGTGCAAAACAGTGATAAAAGTATCAGTGGCTTGATCCAGCAGTCTGCGTCTATGTACTGACGTTCTTAAGTATGATATGTGTCATAGAATCATAGAATCATAGAATCATAGAGTTGGAAGGGGCCATACAGTCCATCTAGTCCAACCCCCTGCTCAACACAGGATCAGCCCTAAGCATCCTAAAGCATCCAAGAAAAGTGTGTATCCAACTTTTGCTTGAAGACTGGCAGTGTCATTTATAACTGCAATTTATTGATGGCCAGTCATGTTGGAAAATGTGTATGTTTCATAGGAAATGTTTGGCACAAGGAAACAGAAATGGCACCGAAGTTAAAAAAAATCACAGGTTCAAATTGCACAAGAGAGAAATGCAAAAACCTTTGATTTGTGGGTTAGAAATCTCTGGGATGATAGATTTTGAAGCCACATCTACGTACAGCAAATTGCCTAGTGTGGTTCTAGCTGCTGCCTGAAGGAGCGACTACCTGGGAAGCTGACATATATTTCCTTATTTATCTTGGAATTTATATTCCTCCCTATCTCTGGAAACTCAAGGAGGGTTACATAAGGCCGTGCGTGCTGTGTGAGAAGAAATGTCGTGTACGTATAATGAATACGATTGCTATTTCTACTCAAAATGCTCATTTGTTTATAAAAAAATATATGTAAATGAAAACCATGAATAGATTTTGGAACATCTTAGGAATGCCAAATGGCTGACAGTTCAGCCTAAACTCTATGCCGCTAAGGCAGCCAAGGGACCATAAGGGCATGATGTTATTACATTGAAAAGTCCTTGTTAAAATTCTGTTAACAAACTGTATGTGCCAATGAATGGGTCAAAGGAAAGAATGATTAGCAACAAAGCTGTTTGATCACTTTTATGATCCAGTGAGTCATACTCTGTAATTCACTGGTGGAAAGCAAATAATGTTTGCTCTGACTTTGCTCAAACCAAAATCGTAGGCCCTTTAACCTCAAATGCACCCTCTAAAACATGGGTCACCTCATTTATCTCCCTTTGACACCTATTTCTTTTCTCTGGTTTGCTTCTTCATTAAAACATATATTCGGTTTGCCCTGGGTTAGTGGGATTGCATGCATGTAAATGTATGCGCATGCACACAAGCATGTTCTTCAGTGCTTCCACTGCAAACTCCCGTGATTATTAGTGGCTTGGGGTACACTAGTAGAGGCTGTCTCTGAACATGTACAAAGGGCAGTGTTTCTGTATTACTTCAGCCCTTCCCTTGTGCTCGTGTGATTGTGCGAATGAGGGGGCTTGAGGAATTTGAAACATAGCCTGCTGTGTTAAACAAGAAACTTTATTTATTACAGCTTGTTAAACTTTATTAATTACAGGTGTTACTGGAATCAAATGCGGTGGCACTACACAGCGCTACCCAAGAAAATTAAAAGTTAAAAGCAGCCGACAAATATTATAGTTTTAAAGAGGTCAATTATTGGCAAAAAAGCGCCTCACTACCAGTATATCCAGGTATGAAGTTAAATGTTATATCAGTCAAAATATTGAACTGTTTAATATTTACTTGATACCCAATTTTTTTCCAGTTAAATGTATCCTTGAAGATATTTTGAAAGTGTTCGCTGGGCACCTTCAACATAGTTTCAACATAGGGTTAGATCCCACCATCTTTTTGGCTGACGAGTCAGGAAGGAAGGATCCCCTTTAACCACACAATAAGGCTCTGTTGGGAATCACGAGATCCATGTGGACAAAAGCCATAGAGGGGAATTGAAGCAGGTGAAGACCCACCAGCCCCAATATAGTAGAAGAAAAAAAATAAGGATTCATGTTATGTATGATTTATCTTTGTAGGTTATATTCAACAACCAAAAAACATTATTAGAGGATTGAGTTTTTACAATATTGAGGGATTCCCAATTTTATTTTTGTACTTTTGATCTTTACATTGAATTAACATGGGGATATATTTATATGTTATATAACATACCATATATTTAGGTTGAGAATTCACTGATGAAGAAATCGAAAATGGACATATACCTGGGAAACCATCTTGAAATTGTTTGGAACATTGTGAATTTGGTTTGAACATTAAATCACTTTGCGATCGCCAGCTTGAGAGTTTTCTCTTCTACTATAGAGGGGAACTGAGCTGGATTGCATGAAAAAGCTGGATGGGTCCAACCCATCATCTAATGTTCCATAACGAAAGTTCGTTCTATAGTTTTGTGAGTAAAATCTCGATTTTGAAAGCATCTCGCATGTTCCAAACAAACATTTTACATTTTTACACTACTCTGAAAAATTTACAATTCTTCCACTGGAAAAATTGGGGAGGGAGGAGAATGAGTTGTGAGACAGTATGTCTCACAACTGGACATACTGTCTTAAACTGCTTGGAAGAAAATAAGGATTAAAAATATCTTTTAAAAAAGATATGGATATGAAAACAGGGACATAGTTTTGCAAGTGTGGCTATTGCTGATTCAGTGCTTGAATTGACTCAGAAACAAGAGGCTGATAAAAGTTTGGGGGTGGGGGTGTGGGGGTGGGAATTGTTTCACTATAATCCATACCACCAGGCACCAAATGATTGCAACATGATGACAGTGTGGCAGTCTTCAACCAAATAGCGTTACCTGATCAGTGGGAGCCTTAGTCCAGGAACCCTAGCAAATAGGACTCAGTTGTGCTACTGGGGCAGCTAGATGACTTCAAAATTAGCTTGCAGAAGACCCTGAGAAGACCCTTCTTAAGCCAGAAAGCCAGGTGATCATTGCGAATCAATCAGAATCTACTTTTGGTTTTGCAGTCTGAACAACTCTTAGGTGGGATAACATTGCTCCAACTGCACTGAATCCTGCTTACCTGTTCTTCTGCCTCACTTGAAGGACCATCACATAGAGGATGGAGCAGAATTGCTTTCAGACCACAACCAATGGGATGAAATTAATTCAAAAGATTTTTTGGCTAAACATCCGGAAGAAGTTCCTGACCGTTAGAGTGGTTCCTCGGCGAAACAGGGTTCCTCGGAAAGTACTGGGTTCTCGTTCTTTGGAGGTTTTTAAGCAGAGGCTAGATAGCCATTGGACAGAAATGCTGATCCTGTGAACTTAGGCAGATTGTGAGTGGGTGGGCAGCAGGGACTGTGTCGGAGCTTGGCTCTTGTGGACCTGTCTTGAATGCCCAAGGAAATGCTGATCACCACTTTGGGGCCAGAAGGCGAATTTCCTCCAGACCAGACTGGCCAGGGATGTTGGGGGGGGGGGGGGTTGGGGGGGAGGAGCATCATCTGGACATGGAATTGAGGTCATTGTGCTCTGTGAGCCTTTTCTTGTGGGCCACTGGCCTTCCCAGCCTCCCCGACATCAATTTATATTTGCATCAGTAACACAGAGCCCCAGTCACAGAGGTTCCCAATTGCCTGAGCTCTGTGAAAAATTTTCTGCCACAATCTCCCTTCAAGAAACTGAGGAGCGGGAGAACGACATTGTCTCCATAGTGATTCTCTAGGAATTCTCCTAGTCACAATGGTCTTTACCATTCATCTCTAGGGATTTCTTCTCGAAATCCCTAGAGCGTCACACATAAGTGATATCACATCCTCTCTAAACACCATCACCCCCAGGCAACATCTTCTGCCATTTGCCTAGGCAATGTTGGGAACCCTATATAGCGCAGAACTGCATTTCAACAGAACTTCAGGGTAATTAAATCAAAGAAATATGAATGTGCACGAGTGATTAGAATCTAACTATAATAGGGCCCAATCCGTGTTGCTTCCATAAAACGTGGAAAGACACAACAGTGAGCATCAGACAAGAAAGAACACTGTTACTTGCATCTTGAAAGCAGAGCAGTCATATACCCAGGACACTTTTCTCCCCTGCAATAACTATATTTCTTTTTAGAAGTTGGATTCAGGAGTGGGTCTCCTGATCAAATGATACAGTTTTCAAAAGGACTTGGAATGAATGACCCTCGTTTCATTATGTGCTCCTCACTGTGTATTATTGTGTGCACAATGGCTACGTCTCCAGTTTTTTTACGGTCCAATTAAGAAGGCCTTTCTGGAAACTTCATCTTCCCGTTCGGTTTATTTGACCTCAAATGTGGGCATATAGCTCCAAATGAACGCCACGGAGTAATTTAGAAACAAGAAGGAAGTCTGTAAAGCTGTATCAAAGGCAGTTTGTTTTCTTTTGCAGTGTTTTTTTTTTCTTTCCAAAACCTCATTCCAAAACTCTTTGACTTTCATGTAAAATGAAAATGTATGCATCAGACGACTTTGTTTTCTGGGTCTGTGTAGCTGTTGATGATGCATTATCTGTCCTCTTATCCCTTCTTTTTTTTTTTATGAGAACCTCAAGGTTACTATGCGGTTTTCTCGTCCTCAGCTTCCATTCTTGCTGCAATCTGGGGGGGGGGAGAGGATTAGCTCAAGGTCACACAGTGTGCTTCATGGCTGGGGGAGAGTTTGACCCCAGTATGGGAAAGAATATACAGACTTGTATCCCCATACCTATGTGAGCCTGTGGCCAGTATTATACTATTATTATTATTATATATAAGGTTTACATTCTCAATACTTATAAAATTGATAAGTATACTGAAGATTCAGAGGACTTGTCACTGATGAAAGCATCTCACTGAAAACGGATATTACCTGGATTCCGTTTTGACAAAAGTCCCACAGAATAAAGAAATAAGGAAAACTACAAAAAAGGACACTTTTCTTTCTTTTATGAATGTATTTATTGTATTGCCATCGGATAGGTCTGTTTCTCTCTGTTTGGTTTAATTATTAGACTGTCCTTCTTATACTCTTGTATGGGAAAGAATATACAACATGGTTACATAGTTAATAAAGAATTAATGTTCAGAGGAGAAGTCATAGCGAGCTATTGGAGCAGATGCGGTGAGCGCTTTTAGTCCTAAAATATTTAACGTGTCGTGTTCCTTTATAAGCAGCTGGGATTAGATATTTAGAGCAAGGGTAGTCAACCTGTGGTCCTCCAGATGTTCATGGACTACAATTCCCATGAGCCCCTGCCAGCGCTTGCTCCCCTTACTCCTTGGAGGTGTATTGCTGGGTGTCAATTTCAAAAAACACACTACCCGTCCCTGCCATTTTCCAGCCTCAAATGACTAGGGGCCTCCAGCAATCTGTGAACCTCCTCTAATGGTCCAATGGGGCGGGGACGTTAATTCTTCATGCCTCTTTCATAAGTGGACATCCCCTCTTCCAGAACTTTGATAATCTGTTTGTGGATCTTCTTGCATCTTAAGTTTGGTTCTAAAAATAATTGGTCAGATCGAACCAGCTTTTCCACTGGTGAGAACTGCTGGTGACCACCCAAAAGGCTATGCTGGGCATCAAGGAGTCTACATGGACAATATCCATGTGGGCTGCAACAAGGAGGGGGAATTAGGCGAGATTGGAATGAAAAAAAGCTAGCTGGACCCACCCCATTATTTTGATGAGCACGTCTCAAAGTGTCTTCAGAGTCTGATCCTGCAGTGTTATTTTGTCTTAATGTTACCAAAAATATCACCTAGAGAAAGTGTTACATTTTAAAAGCTACCCCTAAAAAAAAAAAGCAACCTCACAAAAAATCTTGCTTCAATATTGGCTGCAGTCCATCCTCTCCAGTTGAATTACTTTTGAGCATTATTGGGTGTTTTTGGAATCCACATCAACTGTAAAATGTTCAAACACAACTGAGCATTATAATGAAGAGAAAGAAGCAAAAACGATTATTTCTCTCATCAGAACCAGCTCACCCATGTGTTGGATCCAGCAATGTTGAAGGTAAATCACTGAAAAGAGACGTGTCTCATTCTGATCTCAAAGCACAGATAATCCTTTCTCTTTCTTCCTTTCTCTTCCCCCTTCCCCATCACTGAAGCAAATCAGCTTCTGGAATGACTCTTGGCAGGAAGAACAAAAACAGGCAAGAAATTTTTTATTGGCTGTTTCCTTAGAAGAGTTTTGGAGCCCAAACTCATATTTACTAATACCGTCTAGCACTGTGAGTGACCTCAGCTTTTCCTGAACCAGTCAGGCTGAATTCTCCTCTAGGTGCCTTTAGATAGGGTGGTTTATTACCAAGAAGACCAGTTTAAAAGGCTCTGTTATTTGTGCGTGGAAAAAACACCTCAACATCAAACTCAGCGGACGACTGCGGGTTGCCAAACCACCCATATTTTACAGATAAAAATGTCATCTGACTCAAAAATATCAATTACAGATTGAGGAGAAGTGCCCTTCACCCAAGAATTGACTCCAAGGAGATGGGTGCAGCATCCTGGCACAGAGCAACCACACTTGTAATTATGCTAATAGATTACTACCACATACCCTTGTCATACCCAAAGCTCTAAAGCTGGGACAACTAAAGTGACCGAAGAAAAACTCTTCCTTTGGGACAGGAAGTCTGGATCTACTTAATATATATATATATATAATTATTGTCTTGATGTTTTTAGCCTTAACATGTCTTGATGTTTTTGTCCTTAACATATATGTAATCCAGTATATAAACCAGCATTTATCATCTCAATGTACCTTCTAATAATTTCAATGAGCCTCTTGTGGCGCAGAGTGGTAAGGCAGCCGTCTGAAAGCTTTGCCCATGAGGCTGGGAGTTCAATCCCAGCAGCCGGCTCAAGGTTGACTCAGCCTTCCATCCTTCCGAGGTGGGTAAAATGAGTACCCAGCTTGCTGGGGGGTAAAACAGTAATGACTGGGGAAGGCAGTGGCAAACCACCCCGTATTGAGTCTGCCATGAAAACGCTAGAGGGCGTCACCCCAAGGGTCAGACATGACCCGGTGCTTGCACAGGGGATACCTTTACCTTTAATAATTTCAAGTTGGGATTGATGTTTTTAGCAACCTGGTCCTCAAAATCCCTTTTGGCACACCTGATTGTTGACTTCTATTTCTTTTGCCAGACCCTATGATCCCAGCTCATCAATTAATTGGGGACAGACCTTCCATGTTTTAATAGAACCCTCTTGTTTGTTTCACCTAACTGGGTACCAAAATCTCAGATATTTCATGATCATGTTCGTCCTGGTTTAGCTTTACATGGCAGATATGAATTGGCAGATCAGTTTTTACTTCTTTCCCAGGATCTGTATATATAGGAAGGAGAAGCCTATTTTAAAACAAAAATTGAGTGTGAAGACAAAGGTAGTTAAACCCTGTTCCCCCACCTCCACTCTGCTAACCTAATTAATTTTTCTCCTATCCTGGTTGACTTCCTATATCAGATTCCATCAAGAAGAAAACCCCTTCCAGCACCTGCATTGCAGATTCTTGTCTGTTAGAAGTCTTGGCTGAACAAATGCAGGTCTGACCATTGGCTTTAAATTTGCAAAATGTGTACAAGTTTTACTTTCTAAACTACATTTAGTGTTCTGCCCTTGGGGATACCCAGAAAAACCTCTTAAAAAGTTGATCTAACAGTTCACAGTCCTGATACCTATATTTCTATAGGGAATTTTTTTGTAATGGATTGTTGAAGGCTTTCACGGCTAGAGTCAACTGGCTTTCGATGCCAACAATACCCCTCTGTTCTCTACATAGGACAAACAGATCAAACCCTCTGCCAAAGAATTAATGGACACAAGTCTGACATAAATAATCACAGGACTGAAAAACCTGTAGGGGAACACTTCAACTTTCTAGGACATTCAATAAGGGACCTCAAAGTAGCTGTTTTATTGCAAAGGAACTTCAAGAACAGACTAGAAAGGGAGATTGCAGAAATGGCAAACTCTCAAAACAATGGCTTACCCTGGACTCAACAAGGACATAGGTTTTTTATCTCAGTATGCAGGCTAACCTTGTTCAACTCTTACATCCACATTCCTTGCAATCCTCTCTTCTTTTTAGTTTATTTTATTTGGAACAACGTGACTGTAATGTGATATTAGCAATATGTAATGTAATTTTCAATGTAATTCTCTGGTCTCAGGACAAGATAGTTGCCAGCACAGCTTGTCACTTGCAGGGATGTTTCCATGCTTGGGTGGAGATGGATGGGGCCAGCAACAACTGGGACAGTGTCTGCCATTAATTACTAACGTGGACAGTTTTATTTCTCCAATGTTTTTGTGAAATACAGCTGAACTCAAAAGGACCGATTAGCTGTTTTAGCAAAGAATTATCATATTATCATATGGCATCCTATGGCTTAATTTGGATATTATGCCACAGTTTACTAATTTGCCATAATTTGCTTTTGCCTTATATCTCCACAGTTATGATGCTTGTTCATTTAGTCTGAGGAAGAGTGCATGCACTTGAAATCTCATGCCTTAAATAAATCTCTGTTGGTCTTAACGATGCTATTGGACTCTATTTTTGTTGTGCTACTTCAGACCAACACAGTTAT
The DNA here is from genome assembly GCF_049243985.1 of Paroedura picta. Taxonomy (NCBI): domain Eukaryota; kingdom Metazoa; phylum Chordata; class Lepidosauria; order Squamata; family Gekkonidae; genus Paroedura; species Paroedura picta. Next base: position 11,569,306 of record NC_135381.1, on the reverse strand, counting down.
CCACTTGAAGATTTCACAGAAGAGCTTAGCTCACCTCATCCCATCAGGAGTGACAAATTGGAAGGTTTTGGTACAGCCATGTGGGTTTCACCCAATTGTGATATGACAGCCACGCCCGAGGCAGCCCTAAATCTCTCAGATGTAGGCTGCATGTGACTATCTAATCTTCCTAAAAGCTCTTGGTGAGAATCTCAGCAATTGTATTTTATCTCTTCACCTTAAAATAGATAGGACAAGGAGTAATATGCATATCTCTGGTTCTGGTTCTATTTACATATGCAAGCAGACTTTTATCACGGCGATTCTTTTATAACTTAGTCAAGAATGTTTAGGTGGGTTCTAAATAAAAATCTCAACAGATAAACATGAATGATCTTTGGCTGGGATTAAAGGGTTTCCCTTGACACCTGGAATAAATAAACCCCTGACTTCACTTCAGGTGGTTAACCTATACAGATAGGATATCAAAGAGAACAGCCATCTCAATACAGCCCTGTGATTTAGCAGTTAATTCACAGCTTTTAGACAGGCAAGGAGACCCTTCATTTTCATGTGTCTCTTCTAAATGGAATGCTTCCCCGGGCAGGGTATCTATGTGTGTGCGTCACTCATTTCTTCCTGATTTGCCTGGGCTCAACATGTAGTCCCCCCCTTTTAATGTTCACATTCATTAAAACAGCTCTGTCAATTAACAGACTCTGTTCAGGCTGCATTTTGATTAGTTTCTGTCCAGTGACAATCCAGCAACAAATCTGAAAAGCAGCACTAGTTATTGTGTGTGGAAAGTGTTATCAAGCCTCAGCCAGCTTATGGTGACCTCTTGGTGGTTTCCCTTCCAAGTACAGGCCCTGCTTTGCTTCCAAAATCAGATAAGATCAGTCTACATACCATGCCTCCTTCCCTCTTGAAGGCTAATAACGACCAGGCATAAAATAATTTGAACAACCTAACTTTCTCCTTCTACTTCAAGAAAGATAGGTTTACTTTAACCATATTCCTAAATCACAGAAAAAATGGTTCTGGATATGCCTCTGGGGGACAGATTTCCATCATCTTTGGGCCACCGCTACCACCAAAAAGGCCATCCCCAGCTAAACTGATAGTAATATGATTGTAAATGATCTGATCATACAAAAAATCCAAAAGTTCCTGCAGGGCCTAAAGGTCTTCTGGGAGCTCATTCTGCCAGGCTGCAGCCAGGACCACAAAAGCCCTGGTTTACGTCGTGAAGGTCAGGGACCACAAGCTGGTTTGAACTGACAGAATGTAGACCTCTATGGGGGGGCATAATCAGCCATGCTGCATGTACAAAGGTTTTGGTACACAATTCTTACATTCTAAGACTAACCACAACTTCAAAGAAGACAGATTGAAGGGGGTAGTTCTGTTGGTCTGAAGCATCAGAAAAAAAACATTGGCGTCCAGTCGCCCCTTGAAGACCATCTCAAAATTTCTTCCCCAACTTCAACTGTACTCATTCCCACCCCCACCTCCCATCTATTCTTCTCATTGAAGCATCATGGCAGATGCCTTACCAGCTGCATCTCCCTGGCATGACACTGCCATTAACGAATACCAAGTCGGGCAACATCAGAGGTGGAGGAGGAGATGCTTCACATCTGCAAATCACTCACAGTGAAATGTAATGGTCTTATGTGCTTAAAGTACGTGGTGAACGACGGATGGGGAGGGGAAAGCCATGGGAAAGAGCAGCGTGAATATTCATCCAGTTTGTTTATATCAGTACATCCATGTGTTGTACAGTTGTTGTGGACTGCTGTTTATATCACTGAAGAAGACAAAAAAGAACGTTGAGATCACAAACCTGCAACTCCACTTTTCCCGTACAGCTGGGATAACAAAGGGGCCAGGGTTTCTTTCAGAGGACAGCTGTTTTTGACTGCAGTAAAGACCTTCGTTCAAGCCCAGGTGCACCTCAGGGGCCAACAAGATGGAAAAATCTGTGCATGTGACATGGGGGGCGGGAATTGATACTGGGAAACAAATGAATGTGAAAACAAAGAATCATGGATACTGTTTGCTCGAAGGGAGAAGTAAAATTGAAATAAGTATTTGCAAGTCAAAATGCCCTGCATGTGCATAAGTGCTATTAAGGACAGTGAGAAGCAGAGCCATTGCTTTGCTCTGCAGGACCTCCCTTGGTGGTCTCCCTTCCAAGTCACTAAGCTTGTTGAGCTTCACAAGATCAAGCTATACCATGCCAACTTCCTTCCCTCAAAAGACCCGCTATCGTACCCTAGCTTGGTGCAGTGGTTAACAGTGGTGGCCTCTAATCTGGAGAATTGGGTTTGATACCCCCACTCCTCCTCCACCTGCAGCCAGCTGGGTGACCTTGGGACAGTCACAGTTCTCCCAGAGCTCTTTCAGCCTCACCTGCCTCACAGGGTGCTTGTTGTGGAGAGAAGAAGGGAAGGCAATTGTCAGCTGCTTTGAGACTCCTCATATAAAACCCTCCTCCTCCTCCTCCTCCTCCTCCTCCTCCTCCTCCTCCTCTTCTTCTTCTTCTTCTTCTTCTTCTTCTTCTTCTTCTTCTTCTTCTTCTTCTTCTTCTTCTTCTTCTTCTTCTTCTTCTTCTTCTTCATGAGCATCAAAAGAAAGAAAAGACCTATCCACATCTATTTCTTTCTCTGCTTCCCACCCACTGGGAGCCTCTTCTCCAATAGCTCCCCAGGCCCAGCTTAGCGCCGCACATCCATGTCCTTGTTCCCAGTTCACTATGCACAGAGGTGCTATTCTAAACATTTGCTCTTCAGTAGCATCCTGAAGCCTTGGCTTCCCCTCCTCCCCGCCTCTGCTTCCCCCGTCCTCATTGTTTGTTCAGCCGGATGTTGGCTTTGCTGCGAGGGACATCGGAGTCATCTGTCAAAAATATGGCAGTGGTTAGCAACACACAGTCACTGACTGGCAGTGTGTGTGGGGGAGATGGAGGTCTGGAACAATGTGCTATTTTGAAGTTCTAAGCCAAACTTGGAAGGGGGGGGATAATTAGCCATGCCCCTAAGCTGTGTTTGTTTCAGCCAAGACTTGCTTTCTTTCCTTTTTCTTGTTTGGGTCCATTTAATGAAGAAAATAGTAGTTTGATTCTGAAAGGGGAATCTTTGACTCCTGAAGCACCAAGATTTCTGACTGACCATTCGGGAGAATAATGTCTGGCCCCTTTAATAATGGTGTAGTGGTTGAGAGTGACGGCCTCTGATCTGGAGAACAGGGTTCGATTCCCCACTGTTCCTCCACATGCTGCCAGCTTGGTGACCTTGGGCCATCCACAATTCTCCCAGAGCTCTCTCAGGCCCACCTACTTCACAGGGTGTCTGTTGTGGGGAGAGGAAGGGAAGGCGATTGTAAGCCACTTTGAGACTCCTTCAGATAGTAAAAAAGAGGGGTGTAAAAATCAACTCTTCAATTCTTGTTCATATGTGGAAATGAGCAGCTGAAGCTTTTTATGGAAGGTGAATAAATAATATCATCTGGTATTCACTGCAGATCTCAGTGGTAGAAGAAGAAGAAGAAGAAGAAGAAGAAGAAGAAGAAGAAGAAGAAGAAGAAGAAGAAGAAGAAGAAGAAGAGTTGGGTTTTGTACCCCACAGGAGTCTCAAAGCGGCCTTCCCTTCCTCTCCCCACAATGGGCCTCCTGTGAGGTAGGTGAGGCTGAGAGAGCTCTGACAGGAGTGCTCAGTCAGAACAGTATTATGGGGCTGTGATGAGCCTAAGATTACTCAGCTGGCTGCATGTGGAGGAGCAGGGAATCAAACCTGGCTCACCAGATTAGAAGCTGCCGCTCTTAACCACTACACCAAACTGACTCGTCAAGGACATCTAGAAGGGTCGGTTTAAAAGTGGACAACCCTATTCATTATTACTATTACTACAATTTATTGGCCACTCCTCTCTGAGAACAGGCTTGGGGTGGCTAGCAACAATAAAATATATATGCAAATATAAAAAAACATTTATGAATTAACAGTTTAAAATGTAAACTAAAATCCTCAATAGAGCGCTCCTATCCTGTGCATATAGATTAGAAAGAATCTGGCCATTATGTTTTCTGCTTTATCAGATGGACGAGAGAAGGAAAGAGAGGGAGGGGCCCTCTCTGATGTCACAGAGCACACAAATTGTCCTCAACCATACACCTGGTAGAAGAGTGCTGTCTACAGGCCCTTCGAAATGGCATCACCTGGGTCTCAGCCGGCAACTTATTCCACCAGGCTGATGAAAGCCAATCCCACTTCTTTAGAGCTGGGGACAACCAGTAAGTAGTAGACAAGAGATGGGATGGAATCTGGAGAATTGGAAAAGGTAGAAGAGGAAAAGAATCGGAACTTTCTCCGCCCATTTTGAAAAGATGTCCAGGTTTTGCAACCTATAAACAAGTCCTTGGTTTTTGTATATAGACATGTGCATAACTTCTGGATTCATTTGTTTTCCTTAGCCCGGTTTGTTATATTGCAACATAACCTTGGCAAATGAAAATATGGGAACTAGACATTGTAAAGGAAACATTGGGTTCCCAACCTCATGCTTCCCTTTGAAGACCAAAGTGTGTGTGAGGGGGAAGGTTTAACCCTTCTGCTGCTGATTCTAGTCAGCAAATGTTCTTCCAGGCTGATTTAACGCCATTCCCCCCACCCAACCAGGTGTTTGGCTGAGGCTAATGGAGTTGGTGTTGAACGTGAGCAAGTTGATGACTTTAAGGCTGGTTACCAGACATGGCCTGGATCAAGTTCAAGGTTCTGGTTTTGACCATTAAAGCCATCTGTAGCTTGGGCCCTGCCCATCAGAGGGACCGCTTGTCTGCTTATGTCCGCCACAGGGCTCTTTGCTCTGCGGGTACTAATCTGGTAGTGGTCCCTGGCCCCAGAGAGGTGTGCCTGGCTTGGTGTAGTGGTTAGGAGCACGGACTTCTAATCTGGTGTGCCAGGTTTGATTCACTACTCCCCCACATGCAGCCAGCTGGATGACCTTGGGGCTTGTCACAGCACTGATAGAGCAGTTCTGATCGAGCAGTAATATCAGGGCTTTCTCAGCTTCACCACCCTCACAGGGTGTCTGTTGTAGGGAGAGGAAAGGGAAGGAGATTGCAAGCCACTTTGAGACTCCTTTGGGTAGAGAAAAGAGGAATATAAGAACCAACTCTCCTCTTCTTCTTCCTCTTCCTCTTCTTCTTCTTCTTCTTCCTCCTCTTTCTCTTCTTCTTCTTCTTCTTCTTCTTCTTGATATATGAAGACAGTATGAAAACCAGTTCCAGAAGCTCAGGGAAGCCACTGCTGAGGGAAATACATGGCCAACCTTTTAAAAAAAGAAATGTATATTGTGAATTCATAGCTGGACCTTGGCACAGATCTTAAATTTCATGCAATCTCCTCAGTACTCAATGTACTTAAATAAGCACACAGTACCTGTTTGCTCACCAAGACGGCAGTGTCCGGAACTTAGACCTGGTCCTACAATTTACTTGCTGACTTTTCTGGAACATTAAACATTGTATGAACTGGACTCCATATGACTTTCTTAGTGTGAACTGATTTTACAACTCTTTGGAAGTGAGAATTATCACACCACATCCAGGGGAGGGCGGTATCTAAATATAATAAATAAATAAGTGAATTTTATTGACGCCAGTGGCTTTGGTGGTTTTGTAGGGAAGAACAGGGCCTTTGTACCAATCTGTTGATTTACTGACGGTTCATCTTAGCGGTCATGGCTGACGCGCAGAAGTAAGTATATAAGTAGGCTGTGCTAATTTCCTTTTATTTAGCCACTTAACGCATTTCTAGCCTGCCTGCTAAGCTTGGTACTAGGAATGCCACCATCCAGGTAGCACCTGGCGATCTCCAAACCATCAAGATCCATTTCCCTGTAGAAAATTGGCTTCTTTGGAGGATGGACCCTGGGGCATATTAACATACTGAGCTCCTCCCTTCCCCAAACTCCATCCTATCCAGGATGCCCCTCCCCTAACCCCCAGGTATTTTCCAACCTAGGGCTGGCAACCTTGGATCAGTGGGAAAACTGATTTTTGAAAAATGGAATATGCAGAATTGTTCGAAACTGTGCTGCATATAGTTTCTACTTTCATACTCCTTCATTAATTTCCCATAGCTCTCCTTGGTCCTTGGTCCTCCCTTCCCAGGGTCCAACCCAAAGAACTCACTATAGAGATGCTTTCTGTGCAGTGCTGGTGCTGCTGATAAGGAACGCCTATATAGATTCCAGAGAGCGTTTTTAACTTTGTAGTTTAAAAACATTTAGATTGGTAAATTTTAAGCTTTGAAATATTTATTGTACGGGTTTTTCATCCTTATATTGTTGTGAGCCACCTCAAGACTGCCTCAAGAATATTCTGAAGAACTGTGCATAGCGGAAGTCAAATGCTAAAAGTCATCCGCAGTGCCATCCACAATGATCCGCAATGACATAAACAAAAGACATCATTAGTCAAACATAATGGAATTAGGGATTTTTTTTGGGGGGGGGGGTTCTGCTCATTCCAAATGTGTATGCAGTCTGATGTTTCAAGTGCCCTGCAAGTTTCAGAAATGGAACCAAGGCATTCGGAATACCTGCTGTTTTGTTTCACATTCAGAATTTTGTACAAAAAAAAAAAATATGCCGCTTGCAACAATTGTCAGCTCTTGGTGCATTTCCTCACCCTTCATTTAGCCAACATAGAAAATCTTCAGGTTTGGAAGCGATTGAGGGCAAAAGAAGAAGGGGACGACAGAGAATGAGGTGACTGGATGGAGCCACTGAAGCAGTAGATGCAAATTTAAATGGACTCCGGGGAATGGTAGAGGACAGGAAGGCCTGGAGGATCATTGTCCATGGGGTCGCGATAGGTCGGACACGACTTCGCACCTAACAACAACAAAACCATAACAATACAGTGATAACAAATAGAACAGTAGAGCAATGGTGAGAACATTACATAATTCAACTGCAGCATACCCAGAAAACCCACTCGTAAATTCTACACAGTTGCTCACAATTTATTAAAAGTGTGATAAAAGCGTTTTAGCGTATAAGCCAACCCTACTTGTCATCCCCACAATGAAAAGTGAACCTCTCACCAGAACGATCCTTCTCCCCAATTTCTCATAATCTCATTGTTGCTTTAAAAGCTCGATTTAATTGAATTTGGGAGGCAGTCTAGCAAGCAGCTGGCTGAGAAATGAATTCATCTACCACTACTGAATACTGTAAAATGAACATGTAAATAAGTGATGACCAGAATTTCAGACACGTGCATTTTATGTCACACAGCAAAGCATAATGACTTGAAATGATAAATAAGCTTTACAATTCTATCGATAAACACTGCAAATAAAATCATGCCCAAAAATCCTAGATGCGTCAATAAAATTCCTAGGCACCAGGCAATAAATTTCCTATGTATTCTAAATACATGTTGTTAAGCTTTGCCTCTGAAAACTTACCAATGAGTGCAAGAGAAATCTTTTTTATGCCACGGCTGCAAGGCTTACCTGGAGTGGATGCACGGGTGGATAAAACTGGAGATCTTGTGGAGTTGGCTAGATGGACTAATCTGGTAAACAGAAGACCCCCTGGGAGAATTCTACAAGCACTAGAACTATGATTTGAGTTTTGTAACCAAGTAGCTCTAATATTAATGATGGAGAGGGTAATAATCTGTAACCTGTATTAGCTTTCTTTTTCTTCTGTATTCTATTTCCTGAAGAAAATGAATTTTAAAAATTACAAAAGAAACCCCAAGGTTTCATGAAACCCTGGTTGAGAAAGCCAGCCTTATATGGATATATGAGAGCAGATGGTAAACATATGTATCAGATGCTTCTGTCTACCTACCTACCTACCTACCTACCTACCTACCTACCTACCTACCTACCTACCTACCTACCTACTATCCATCCATCCATCCATCTATCCATCTATCTATCATCGCCCTCCCCTGAGACTCAGGGCAGTTTACATAGAACGTAGAACAATACAAGGAACTTAGTTTTTCCATATATAACCAACACAACAATAATATTAACACGAATAACTGTAACAAAGGTAACTATAACAGTGCAAACAGGTCCAGGGGATTCCTAGATTTTCTTCCATGGAAATCAAGGGGGCATATATAAGATCCCTGGGCAGTCTCCAGACCTTCTTAGATTCATGTACCCTGGATTTTGTGTCCCTCGGAGCATCTTGGAAGAAGACTGGGATACAAACCAGTTGAAGACATCACCTCAGTTTTTCCTGGGTTTGTGGATAGCCACGACCCCCACTTTGTGAATATTTCTTCTTTTGAGAGCCAGGGTAGAATAGTGGTTAGACAGTGGTGGACTCTGATCTGGAATTCTGGGTTTCACTCCCCATTGCTCCACATGCAGCCAGCTGGGTGACCTTGGGCTGGTCACACTGCTATTAGAGCTGCTCTCACACAACAGTTCTCTTAGAGCTCTCTCAGCCCCACCTATCTCACAGGGTGTGTGTTGTGGGGAGAGGAAGGGAAGGATGTTTGTAAGCCCACTTTGGGACTCCTTTGGGCAGTGAAAAGTGGGGCATAAGTGAGATTCCTCTCTTCTTTTCTCGGAGAAGTTAGCAAAGTCAGCGGGGCTCCATCCCCCCATGGCTGCCATACCCCTGCCTAATCATAAAGGGGGGGGGATGTTTCCTGTGTTTGTTTCCAACCATCCCCCCTGCAGAAATGATAATGCCCATTTATAAATCAGAATGGTAGGAAGAAACACCGACCGGACAAGAAGTTGGGAGTGGAGCAGCAGGACAACCCTTGCAGGAAACTCAAGACATGGGAAGTTGGCATCCCTCTTCTGGCTCGTCCCATCTTTTAAAAATAAACCCGGGCACCTAAACACAGATGGATCTAGGTCTAAAATTAAAACTTGTTTTCCTAGCGATTTCCTCCCCTCTTCCCTCCACTGCTTTGAGCTATAGATAGGAACTGCGCCGTCTTTCCCCCTTCCTCGTAGAGATACGCTTCCTGAATGTATCAGGCCCGTCTTTGGAAAGGGATATCTATGGAATGACAGTGGCATGAGGGGAGAGTTTCCTAAATCCCAGGTCTGGGAGAAGAACAGTACAACCAGGGCCGGATTTACATGAAAAGAGGCCCTAGGCTATTCTGCTTATGTGGCCCTTTCACCTCCCATTTTTAAGATTGTAAATTACACGAGAGATAATAAAATACATCATTGCTTTGATATGTATCAATATGTTAAATGAAACATGTTGCGGTTGGTACTAACCTTTATTTAAAAATGTGGAATATAGGCCCCTCTTGATCTTGAGGCCCTAGGCTGAAGCCAGTTTGGTGTAGTGGTTAGGAGTGTGGACTTCTAATCTGGCATGCCAGGTTCGATTCTGCACTCCCCCACATGCAACCAGCTGGGTGACCTCGGGCTCGCCACGGCGCTGATAAAACTGTTCTGACCGCTCAGTGATATCAGGCCTCTCTCAGCCTCACCCACCTCACAGGGTGTCTGTTGTAGGGAGAGGAAAGGGAAGGCGATTGTAAGCCGCCGATTGTAAGCCGAAAAGCGGCATATAAGAACCAACTCTTCTTCTTCTTCTTCTTCTTCTTCTTCTTCTTCTTCTTCTTCTTCTTCTTCTTCTTCCTAGTTAGCCTATAGGAAAATCTGGCCCTGAGTACAATGGCTCCAGGCTTTCAGCTCAGAACTGTCACACACCTCTTGTTGCTGTGTTGCTCCCCCCCCCCCCAAAAAAATCTCCAGGTATTTCCCAACCCATATCTGGCAACCCTATACTTTGCTCTGGAAACCACCTGGGTGAACACCCAGAGAACTGTAGCCTGAATTGCAAGCAGTCCCCAAGACCTCAAGTGGTGGGAGTGCATGTGATGGGGGGGGTGGTGGTGGTGGTGAGGTTGTCCAAGCGCGACCAAAATCTGGCCACCTCCCTCGAAACATGCATGACTGCAGCCGGGGTCTTCCCGAGCAGGAATCCGTCGCAAGCCTTCCCCTCCCGGTCAATAGCGCCGCATTGTTTTGTATCCATTTCGGCTTCTCCAGCCCTGCTGGGTGGAAACACACAAAGGTGTCTTCATGCCACACAATGGACGACTGTTCCCCCTAATGAGGAACAGTTGAGAGCTATGGAGACAGCATCCACTCGCCAGAGGACAGGGCCGGGAGCAGAAGCCGCACACTCTAATGAAGACCAGTTGAGAGGTGCTGCCAGTCCCACACAGGAGCTTTTGACTGGCGGGGAGGGGGAGGGGAGGAGGCGGCCTTTGGAGACGCCGGCCTTTACCTTCCCAGCGAAGGACACCACGAGAGGCGGGAGAGCCGTTGAGGTTCATCTGTCACCTTGATGGCTCCTGACCTGACAACCTCTCCAGTCGTGCTCTTTGACCTCGGGGGTCTGACCCCGCCAAAGAAACTCCGAGGCCCGGGCCAGAAGCTCTCTATTGACTACCTGTCAAGAGGGCACCTGCTCAAAAGGAGCCCAGAGGAATTCAAGTCACCAAATGGGCTGCAGGGGACGGCGGGCTTGAGAAGCTTCCCATTCAGACGCTGCTGCCCGGTAAGCCAATCTCCCTAATTATTTGGCTGCAGAAGCTGGCCTCTTGGGCTTGCCTTTTCTCTTCTCCTTCTCCCTTGAAAGTTTCCATTTCTAGTTCCGCCGTGGGCCTGATGAGATAAAGAACGGGGGGGGGGGGGGAGGCAGATAAAGGGAGGGGTGAGAAAGGAGGGGAAAGGGAGGCGAGGGATTAGGAATCTTTATTTATTTAGATTTTTATGCCACCATTCCATACAGCTCTAGGCAGTTTACATAAAAACATTGTAGAACATTTGCATAGAACACATAACAATATAATGGATAACAATCATGCTATTCCTCCCTCCCCTCCCCTCCCATCCCCTCCCCTCCCCCTCCCCTCCCCTCCCCTCCCTCCTTTCCTTCCTTCCTTCCTTCCTTCCTTCCTTCCTTCCTTCCTTCCCCCAAGCAAGTAGTAATATCTCTCAACAATATGTTTTTAAAATTAAGATATATATACAAAAAATCAACAGTAGAGATTTAATCCATTCCATTGGGCCAAATATCTTCCTAAATAAGCATCTTTTTTTTTTTTTGGATAGACTTTTAAATGCTTATTTCTTTAAGGAGAGCAGGTTGCCAAAGCAGACGTCTCGGGGCAAGGAGTTCCCTAACGCAGCTGCCGTTGGGCGGCCTTCCTGCTGGGGAGGGTTTCGTTCAAGTTGAGATGGGAGAAGGAGCAGGTGGGAGAGAGAGGCTACTCCAGACAGGCCAGACTTGGGTCATGTAGCACTTTGAAGGTCCACATTTGGAACGGGGCCCACAAAACGGACGGCGTGCCCAGCATTTCCTAGCCGACAACAGTCAACAGCAGAGCTGCTGCATTCTGGACCACCTCCAGATGGCATGCGCTCGACCCAGTCAAGCAGTCAAGACCATGCTAATGATGTGTGGGATGAGCCTGGGTGGACTCAGCCAATCATACCATTCAGGGGGAGGGGAAGGTCCCCGAATCAAACACCCCCTTCTTGCCTCACCGTTTCTGTGAGGAGGTCTTCCCACTGACATCTTGCCAAAGGAGTACTGCAGTTTGTGCCTGGCCTAGACCTTGCTCTCCCCCACCCCCTGCCTACTCCAAAGAATCCAATGTGAGAAGAAGACTTGCTCCATCTGCCCAAAGCTGCCAAGTGAGGACAAGGGGCCAATGACCAAGCCCGGGTGCTCCCAAGACAGGGACGGGGGTCGTATGTCACCGGAGGACTGGAAACTCTCTGTTCCTTGAAAGGCGTCTCTGTCCGAAATAACTTTCTGTGGACATTTTCAGAGTGCCCTTTGCCCTAGTCAATGCCGAGATTTTTCCAGGCTGCCTTCCAAGGTTTTAATCCCGGCTCTGCTCCTGGGCACTGCTCTGTCATCCCCCTTATATTAGAGCAGATCCAAAAACGTTCCACAGCAGCCTCCTCCTCACCCCACCCCCAAGACCTCCTTTTGTCAAAAGAAGAATTTTCCATTGGAAAAAGACGATCTGCGAAGCTGCCTTATACCAGTTTGGTGTAGTGGTTAGGAGTGCGGACTTCTAATCTGGCATGCCGGGTTCGATTCTGTGCTCCCCCACATGCAACCAGCCGGGTGACCTTGGGCTTGCCACGGCACTGATAAAACTGTTCTGACCTATTGGGAGAAGGGCGGTCTAAAAATATAATAATAATAATAATAATAATAATAATAATAATAATAATAATAATAATAATAATAATAAATCAGGGCTCTCTCAGCCTCACCCACCCACAGGGTGTCTGTTGTGGGGAGAGGAATGGGAAGGCGACTTCGGTGCACTTAGATGGGTTATATGCTTTTACTGCTTTTATAGCTTTGGTTATTGTTAATGTTTTGATGGTTTTATTAATATTTATTTAAAGTTAATGTACTTTTGTTTGTTTCTGTTCTTGTTGCAGGCCACCCTGAACTGCTAGGGAGGGTGTTATATAATTAAATAATTAAGCAGAGTACAACTGCAGCGAAAACAGCCAGACTGTATATAATCACATGTAGGCAGGCAATGGTCAATTGGCAAACCACCTCTGGATGTCTTTTACTTTGAAAACCCTTTAGGAGTCACCATGCGTTAGCTGCAATGTGATGGCACTTTCTACCACTGGGCATTTTTACATACAATAAATATGCATCGTGTGGACTTAGTGATGCACAGAGAAGAATGGTGTGACGGTGACAATTCGGATTGCTAGGCTTACCTTGCCTGGAGAGCCCTTGGAATCACAACTAACTCTCAGGCATTAGAGATTAGCTCACCTGGAGAAAATGCTGCCCTCCCTAGTGGCTCAGGGCTATGTACAACAGTAGTTCATTACAGAGCCATAAAACCTGAACGTGAATAAAAACCGTAAAGCATTAAAACACATCACACTATTAAAAGCTTCGTACATCTCAGCGCAACCAGGCAATTTGTTTCGGATGTAACCTGTCCGTAGTCATTCTCCTCTTCAGGGAACATAGGCACAGAGGCAGTCCCCTATTGGAATTATACCCCGCTGAAATCCCTCTGCTCCTAAACTTGGCCCTCTCCAGGTATTTTTCAACTCACAGCTGGCAACTCTCCTGCCAATTTATGGATTTGAGTCACACAAGGTAGAACCATCAAAATGGGGGGTTCAAGTTGGAGACAATGCAGATGAGAGGTGCAAAATCTTTCTATCATCTGAAGCCTTTTTCTAACCAAAGTGCCTAAAACCCCACCGAGAGCAGTTATATTTTAAAAGCCCTCTGAGGGATTGTGCAGTAGCTGTAGTTCCACCTAAGAACAAGTGAATCCAAAACTTTTCATTTCCCCAGCGCAGGGGGCTTTTGTGTGCGTGCATGTGGATAAAACAGAAGTGGGGAGAACTAGGAATGCCACCCTAAGCACCTAAGGAAAAGGGCAGGATATTTATTTATTTAATTTATATACCTCCCTGTCTCGAGTGAAATATAATACATCCAGTCATTAAAAAGAGTTTCTATTTTTTACAGATTAATTAGGAACTCATGAGGACTTTGATGCCTAAAATGTCACAAGATATATTTTCTGATGGTGGAATCGGTTGTGGGAAATCAGATACGGATTCCATTCAAACAAGAAGTTTAACAGTGTTGGGTCCAGTCCCGATGCTATTAAAGCCGATGGAATTTCCCCATTCATTTCAAGAGGCACTGGGTTGTACCCTTGCTAGCTAAGAAAAACCAAGCGCTCATTATCAGTTTGTTGATTGTAGCCAAACTAGATTGGGCCAGAAAATGGCTAAATACTGAAGGCTTTTCTGCATGCCGTAAATTTAATGTCATAATTACCCTATGAAGATGCTATATTCTGGCCGCTCTGCATGACGTCGCTAACCTCCCACATCCAGCCAGCAAACTGCTTGCTATATCCACCATTTTAAAGCATGTTGATGAATCCCAAAAATTGGATTCACCAACCTAAAAAGTACTTTCCCCAGTGGACAACCAGCAGGCTAACAGCTAAAGAAATGTATGGAGGTGAAGCCTTCGATGTCCTGCCCTTGCACCTGCCACCCTCTCCCTTCTTATGGGGGACAGGAAATCCTTTTTTTAAATGGAGAACAGCCTGGAGCAACAGCAAATCAGGAATGAGATGAATGATTAAAAGTATCTGAAGACTCATGATTCCATAAGAGGTCGCATTCAAAAAGTACTATGCATCTATGCATAGGCATTTAAACAGAGAAGTATTAATTTTAAAAAAATAGCCAGCATCGTGGGAACTTTAAAACATGGAGAAAAGGGATTGGTTGGCTGGATTGATTGACAGGCAGAAGAGAGTTGTGTATAAAGCGCATTGCTCTCTTCCGCCATTTCCAGCAGCAGTTGTGGAGGGTGAGAAGCACGAAAAGGTGGCAGACACGAGTGAGGCAGCAAAAAGTGAGGAGTGGCTGGGAGGTTCGTTAATATTTAGCACTGTGCCATTCAGCTGGCGTAATGCTATTTTTACTGATGTGCGGAAATGCCCTAAGGTCCTTCGGTGCTACTTGAGAAGAATCTGGAATGGTCGACATTGGACTGTTTCATTGGAGTAGAAAAGGAGGAAACTGATCATCTTGTTTTTTTATGAATGAAGAAGTTCCTTCTTTTGAATGGGAATTCTTTTGGGGCGGGGCAAGGGGGTTCCATGAAGCTGACTACCAATCACATTAGTTCACAGGAAATGATACAGACTGTCACCCCTTCTTAGCTATATGAGAACAGTCGTTTGGATGAAAAACTGCTGGTGCAAACAGAGCCGGAGATTTTCAAAAGCCCCCATTCATAGAAATCTGTGCGCCAGACTTAGGCAGCAACCGAACACAGCATTTTCTTCACAGTAGCTGGCCTTCAGCTGCGGGACTCCTTGCCCTTGGAGAGTTACCAAACGTGAATATTTTCTGACTGTGTTAGAAGGAATTCTTTTGGCAGCAGCTGGGACTCTGCTCAAATGGATACCAGCATAATTATTCCAAATGGGTTGAAGTCATCAATGGGCAATTCTCGGTAACACCTTAGGCAGCAGGTCCCTCAGACAATCATGGGTAAAGCAGATGAAAGGTAAACTGCCTGTTAATTTAATCTCCCCACAACTGGAAACAGCCATAGCACCTGTTTCCTGCTGCAGAGGAAATCCAAAATGGCTGCTCTCACAAGGCAATCTTAAGTGCTGTTTCCCCCCCCCCCGTGAGCTTGAGGGGTTCCCCTTGTTGTTTTTTGAAACGTCTCCTCCTTCTGCACCTGGTCCACCTGTGCAGATGTTTTGATCCCCACTTTAGGGCCAGATTCAGAACTAGATAATTAGCTGTACTTGGTTTCCTGTCTGATGCAGCTTGGCTGCTTTTGTGCTTCAGCCCGGTCTCTCTATGAGCCCGTCCAATTTCTACACTGGATTACAAGCCATTCCAGCTTCTACACTGGGCTGTAGGCTGAAAGATACATCCATTTCATCCTTTAATTTGGGATCTTGACTCTCTGCTCCCGTTGACTTGCATGGCGGCAGCTCTCTGTCCGTGCCAAGCTTATTCCCCACCTCCGGAAGAAATTAGAAATTAAAAATTACCCGTTTTGTGGACTAGTTAACAAGCTCTGTCTAGAACGATATGTATTTTTAAAAGAAAAATCACTTTTCTGCCAAGGCACCTAAAGCCGTTTACCCCCCAAAATAAAAATAC
Organism: Paroedura picta; assembly: GCF_049243985.1. NCBI lineage: Eukaryota > Metazoa > Chordata > Lepidosauria > Squamata > Gekkonidae > Paroedura > Paroedura picta. Next base: position 11,553,584 of record NC_135381.1, on the reverse strand, counting down.
TGTACCAAAGGTTCATAGCTAGACTTCATTTTTTTTCAGGTGTTTTCTTAAAAAAAACAACCCCCCCCCCAGATTAAATTAAAAGGCTTGGGAAATTAAGAATGCTGAATTTTAGACATGCTGTCAAGGCAAAGAGGTGGATCGTTGAGTCTCCTTTTAAGTTTTATGTGTAGTTGATATGTCACTGATGGACACTAACCAGAAGTAGAGTCTGAAACCTGAACAGGTGTATACAGAGTGAGTTTCCATTTTTGTTTCATTCTCCTGTCTGTGTCGGTACATCGCAGCTTTGTCTCTCCCCGTCAGTCCACACCTAAAGACGAAGTGGGAACAAGATCCCAAACAATGGGTTGGCTTTTAGGAAGCTGTACATATTCTGGTGCCTCCATCTGCTCGAAGCAAAACACTTCCAAATGAGAGAGGCAGGTGAAACCATCCCCCTGTCCTTGAGTTCACCTCTGAAGTAGAATTTTGGTCTGTCTCTGTGAGCAAGGACTTGTGATCCTCTCCACTTCCAGAAGAAGGAAGATGCCTTCAACAAGAAGTATGAGATTGCAATGAGAAGCTTGTGTTGAAGGACCTGCTGGCATGAAGTCACCATCCTAACCCACCCCTGGTGTAACAACAAACCTCAGATGTGTACTGTACTTCTTGAGTGATCTGAGATCTTTGGCAGGATGCCAGGTGCAGTTGCTGGACCATTTGTGTACAGCCAGAAGCGGTGGACGAATGACCAATAATGTGACCCGCCACTCAGGCAACTGAGGGGGCTCCGTCTTCTCTTCTTTGTTGCTCTCTCTTGGCTTTCCTTCCTTCTCCTTTTCCTGATTATCCATGGTCTCCAAGCCTTTGTTTTGTTGGCCTAGGTAGGAGGGAGCTGCTACATCTGTGCGCGGAGCCAGAGCAAAAGAACATGACGTCCATTCTGAAACCCAGAACCCTGGGAGTCATCAGCGTTGGCCGGGGATCAAAGGCCTCGTTCCATTTTTATCCATGGCCTTGCCCCACCTTCAGGCCTCAGTGCATCCAAGCATGCTTTCCCATCATTTCATTGTGTGCCAAAGGATAAACAAAAGCCACCCTCTCTGTCCCAGGGAAGAATGCCGTCTTGAGAACTGCAGACCAGCCTAGGCAGATAAGTGACATTCCCACTGTATGCTACTATAAACCTTGATGCAGCCAGCTTTCCTGAGCTTGCATGACATCACTGGGGCCAGGAGGAGATGGATGGCTTTATTTTTCTGCAGTGCAGACTTACAGATGTTGCTGTGGATGGGGGAGAAATCTTTCTCGCTCTGTGTTTGTGTGTGTGTGTGCGTGTGTGTGTGTGTGTGTGAGAGAGAGAGAGAGAGAGAGAGAGAGAGAAGAGAGAGAGAGAGAGAGAGAGAGAGAGAGAGAGAGAAATGAGAGAACATACTGGGAGGTCTACAAAAATTGAGTCCTATGACCCCTTTAAGACCAACAAAGCTATATTCAAGACATGAGCTTTTGAGTGCATGCACCCTCCCTCAGACAATGGAACAAGGATCATAAGAGTACAGATATAAAGAATAGGCAAATTAGTAATGAATTAGTAAACTGTGTCATAACCTGATCTGAAAGGGAGGGCAGTATACAAATATAAATAAACTCGGGGCAAAGCCCGTTGTACCCAGGAATACAGTGGGTGCTAGCACACATGCCAGCACTGTGGCTTTCCTGGGGGCTGACCCTCCCCACCCCACCCACCCCATTCCCTGCTGGATCTTGAGATCCAGTGTGTTGGAAGTGATTAAATAGTAGGAGACTCTAATCTCAAGAGCCCGGTTTGATTCCCCACTCGTCCTCCATGTGCAGGCAGCTGGGTTGCCAACCTCTAGGTTGGGGCTTGAGATATGCAGGAATAACAACTAATATCCAGGCACCAGTTCTTCTAGAGAAGACAGCTAGGAGGGAGGGAGGGAGGGAGAACAGAGGCCAGTCTGGGTCCCATAGGGCTGGTGGGCAGCCTTTCCTCCTTCTCCCAACCACCCCCTGGACTCTTGAGGTCCCACCTCCAAACTTCGAGGAACATTTCTAACCCAGAGGTCACCAACCTGGTTTCCTTGGTAGAGAAGTGGGTCGCTTTGGTGAAGAAGACCATTCCATCCTTCTAACACCTGTCTCTATGCCTTTTAAAGGGAAATTGGCTCCTCTGGTTTGGAAGCTTCCTCCCTTGGCAAGCAGCCAGCCGTTATGGTCCGCCTGTGCTGGTCGGGCTGGCAGGAGGAGAGAGCTGGGGTTGGGGGAAACCTGACAGCCAGGAAACGGAGTGAGGCCACCAGCTCATTAGGAATAAGCCCCTCAAAACCCTTCAGATGGTAACCACTTTCTTTCATTTGTATTAGCTTTGAATGGGAGTTGAAAAGGCAACAGGGAGATGAAAGGCTCCAGATCCTGTTACTAATCCCTTGAGCTGCTCAGTCCCCCCCAAATTTTGGGGAGGTTTTAGGTTTCACCATGAAATGTTTGGAAAATGAAATGCACATTTGTTCCCCGCCGCTTTAGAACAATGGGAGCAAAGGGTTGGTTCTCTCCCTCCCTGGCGAGGATTCCCAGCCTGCCCGTCACTTTCCATGACCCATCCCAGCTGCATCGTTTGCGTAAGAGTTCCATGACGTCTTTGGATGGGCGCTATTGGCTTATGTTCGCACGAGAGCTACCGCTGAAACCCTGAGACCCTCTGAAGGATGATGCCTCTTTTGAGAACTTTTATATGGAAACGGAAAAATGACATGGGCTCAACTAGCTCAATAGAATCATAGAATCATAGAGTTGGAAGGGGCCTCCTGGGTCATCTAGTCCAACCCCCTGCACGATGCAGGACACTCACAACCCTATCGTTCATCCACTGTAACCTGCCACCTCCTTGAGCCTTCACAGAATCAGCCTCTCTGTCAGATGGCTCTCCAGCCTCTGCTTAAAAATCTCCAAAGATGGAGAACACTCCACCTCTCGAGGAAGCCTGTTCCACTGAGGAACTGCTCTAACTGTCAGGAACTTCTTCCGGATGTTTAGACGGAATTTCTTTTGAATTAATATTGAATTAATATTGTTGACTATGAGAGCAATGGCCCTCCACAGCCTGTGTCTTTCCAACCTTTGGCACACAATGCATGTGCTCTGTCATGGAGCCAATATCGTTTAGGAGCATACAAAGCAGAATTAGACCAATGACCCATCTATTTTTTTGTTATCTGGTCTGACTACCCGTGATTCTCCCGTAGACATAGGCAGAGAAATGCCTTTCCCAATACTTGAGATCCTTTAAGAGTGGTGGCCTCTAATCCGGAGAACTAGGTTGATTCCCCAAATCTCATCCACATGCAGCCAGCTGGGTGACCTTGGACCAGTCATGGTTCTCTCAGAGCTCTCTCAGCCTCATCTGCCTCACAAGGTGTCTGTTGTGGGGAAAGGAAGAGTAGGGGTTGTAAGCCGCTTTGACACTCCTTCGGGTAGTAGAAAGTGGAGTACAAAAAACAGCTCTTCTCCCCAAAGGCGCTGAACCTGAGATCTTCGGAAAGCAAAACAGGTGCTCTACCCCTCAGCCACTTAAAGAGCACAGCTGGAGTTTGAGCTGGGGCAGGTTGCCACACCTCTTCCTGCTTCCGCACAAGGGAACATTTGTTCCGGTGCACGTTGTCCGCCCCTGATTTGTGCTGCTGCATGGGAGCCCGGGCAGGGCAGTTCCCAGAGCAAAAACCGTCATCATGTACAAAACCAGGATATTTTGACAATTAAACCGTTCCAGCAGCCTACAGATCATGCACTCAAAGGTGAAGCTCTCAGCGTTCTCTCTCTCTCAAATTTAAGCCATGGGGAACACTGGTAATCTGAAACAAGCATTCTTGCAGTGATTGGGAAAGCTGTTCTCTCGAGTCCGTTGGCAGCCTCCCTCACCTAGAAACCAATTTTGCATGTGTCTGCATGTTTTCCCTTAAACATATGTTGAATTTTAAAAGTTCTCCCAATGCTGCTGTAGCTAGCTACACATCACCCTCTTCAGGGACAATCGGGAACAAGTGGAATCCATTCTATAGCTGGTGGAGATCTCCTGGTCTCTTTCAACTCGCATTAGGGATTGTTGCAGCATTAGATGTACGCTGCTGGTGGCCAGTGCGCATGATGCTTATGCAGGGTTACAGCATTTTGAAGATTTTCATAACATTATCAGTCATCTTTATTCTTTCATTTACTTTCTTTATACTTCACCTTTTCCACAGTGTCACAGCTGATTTATGGTAACCCCAAAAAGCTTTCAAGATGAGAGACGTTCAGAGGTGGTTGCCATTGCCTGCCTCTGCATCACATCCCTGAACTTCCTTGGACGTTTCCCGTCCTAAGACACAAATTGTGCTAGACTGCCCTCCACCTTCAATTTTCAGAATGATCCTGTGCGATACATTTCTTTTCTTTTTTCTTTTTATGTTGCAAGGAACTGGCAAAACTTCACTACCCTTTCATAAAACTGATCAGAGACCCTGGAAAAACCCTCACTTCTTTTTGCAAAAGGCTAGACCGTTTATGCACTGGGAACTTCACTGTTCCAGCTCCCATGCTGGAACACAAATCCGGGGTGGATGAAGTGCACCGGGCAAGATGCACCCCCATGTCAGTGCAGGAAGAGGTGGGGCAACCTGCCACGACTAATACTCCAGCCTGCAGCCCAGCATAAAACCTTTAATGCATAAACGGTCCTAGTGAACACTCATCATTTACCTGCAGGGGCAGCAGAACGTCGTGAGAATGCTCAGTGGGAACAGCACCACTTCAGAATGATGTATGGGCAACTGCTTATTGGAATGCCCCATTATTTAAGGTGGGGGGAGATCCTTGCATATAGTAAACTAATCTATCAGGGAGAAGGCACCTCAGAATCCTGTTTATGACATGCTGCCCTTTCTTACTTAGGAAGCTTATTTCTGGCATATGCTCTCTCCAGGGCAGATTCTGCACTTACTTTGTTTTTTTCTGTTGTGGATCCTGCTGAATTCAGATTGATTTGAACTTGGGTCTTCCTCTATCACTTCCCCAACTGAAACAGAAAGTATTCTGTACTTGATTGGGGAACCTCAGAGTGGGGAGGGAAGCCAAGTGCAGCAGGAACCTTTCTTTTCTTGAACGAAGGGGACAGCAGAGGAGGGGAAAATAAATCCAAGAGGCAAATCTCTGCTGAGAGAAGTTAGGGCTTCTGGAGCGCAGTCATTTCAAGTCAAGCCTTGCAACTGGGAACCAGGAACTGTTTGAACTGATGCCCTGGCCAGTCAGGGAAGACTGCTTTGCTATGAGGCATGGAGAAGGTAGTTAATTCACAAAAAGCAGAAATCTGCACACTTACTGATGGTGATTTTTCAAATATCGCGGGTTATATCCACTTCTGGATATTGCAGGGGGAAAGTAGGGTCACTCCGGATCAATCATGCATGTTGCAGAGGGAAAATTTAAAGCACCCCAAATCAAAATGGAAATCAAATTCAGTGTAGACGGGAGGGATTTATTCAAGATGGAAGTGGGTAAAAAGTCCCCTGCAGACTACACCTAGGTCAGGGTTTTTCAACTAGTGTTTCATGAAACCCTGGGGTTTCTTGATGGCCCTGGAAGGGTTTCCTGAAGGGGAGGGGCCCTGACTGTGCATGTGCATAGCTGTGCTTCTCCACTATATTCTGCACATTTTCTGGAGTTTCTTGAAGCCTGGAAAATGTTTCTGGGGTTTTTCAAGGGTCAAAAGGTTGAGGAAGGCTGCTCTAGGAAAGCTATACCGTACACTGCTGCTGTGCAGATTGCTGGAAGGCATTACTCTACTGGCAAAGTGTCTGTGTTGCAAAAGTGCCGACCAAGCAAAACACCCCCCCCCCCCAAAAAATGCAGAAGTATAGACTAGAGGAAGCAAAGCAAGCCCAAGGAAAGATAATTGGAATGGGATAGGTTTGGTGAGGAAAGGGAGGCTTGAGAACTCACTCGAGGAATGCCTTTAACAAATGAGAACCATGCCAGAGCTCTGGGGATTATGGCTTGGGATTTCCACTAATATCAGGCAAAAGAGTTATTAAGTGCATATACGAGACTCCTGTTTTGCTTCATGTACATGGTTATTATATGCAGGGGGGTTTGGAAAGAATTATAGGCTGAGGCTGAAAGGCAAGCCAAGATGCCAGCAGAACAGCATCCAGAGAGGAATGCTAGAAGTGGAGAGAAAGGCAGGGCTTGCCAGAGGAGAGCCAGCCTAACTAACAAAACCGTGGAGATATCCCGAAATGGAAGAGTCTGAATCCAACCCATGATTTGAAAAGCTTCATCCCAGGGTGACGTGATTTGTCAAGATCTGGTTTGAAATGAGAATGTTGTCCATCAGCAACAACCGGTTGTCCCTACTTATTCTCCTCCTTTATGGAACAAATTTTGGGGTGGGGTCCTACCAATTTCTCTCTTACAAAAGAGGGATGGGCTCCTCTTTCTAGGTCTGTTTAGCCTAGAGAGGAGACGACTGAGAGGGGATCTGATAACCATCTTCAAGTATTTAAAAGGCTGCCATGTAGAGGATGGAGCAGAGTTGTTCTCTCTTGCCCCAGAGGGACAGACCAGAATGAATGGGATGAAATTAATTCAAAAGAAATTCCATCTAAACATTCCTGACAGTTAGAGCGGTTTCTCAGTGGAACAGGCTTCCTCGGGAGGTGGTGGGTTCTCCATCTTTGGAAATTTTTAAACAGAAGCTGGATAGCCATCTGACGGAGAGGCTGATTCTGTGAAGGCTTAAGGAGTGGCAGGTTGCAGTAGATGAGCGATAGGGATGTGAGTGTCCTGCATAATGCAGGGGGTTGGACTAGATGACCCATGAGCTCCCCTCCAACTCTATGATTCTATGATTCTATGATAGTGCCACAAATCCACAGAACGATAAGTTCAATCACTCCAAAATTGCCTTTTGCGGTTGGATAATGTTCTATCAATGTGCAGTCTGGCACAGAAAAAAAAGGTGCATATCTTTGAACGAGCATAAAGTGTTGATGTTCAGGAACCTGAATAAACTTCAGATCCCCCCCCCACACACACACACACAAAACAGAACACTGGAAAACTCCTAACAATTTCAGAACCAAGAAGAAGAGCCCTGAAAATTAGAAACAAATTTGTACGAGGAGAAGTTCAGAAGCATCCGTTGCCTTCCCAATGACTTGGCTCCCATCCCACTGACTCTGGGCTTTCAAGAGAACATGAAACTACAGAGAGAGCCAATCAGAGATTTTCTGCATAAAATGAAGTTGGGTCGTTTGCTTTCCCTCAATCCAGAAACATCTCCCAGAAGTGTTTGTCCAGTACAGGTCAGAGTGCTGGTGAGCAGGGCTGTTCCTGTCTTCGCCTTTGGTGAGGCAAGGTGAGGGTTTTGATAAGGGATGTGTATACTGTGTGTCCTTTGCTTTATCAGCAGGAGATAAGCGGTGACTGACGAGGCTCCAAAGATTGAGAAATCCACCAGCTGTGATTTCTTGACCTGGCTGTTGCAGGGCTTTGATGATCCCGAGGGCTGATTGGAACAGAAAAACAGATTTTTTTTTTAAAGACCTCAAATACAAAGGCTGCTTGGTCATGGCTAAAGGGATGCTGGGCTGAAATGTCTTCAGTCTAGCTGGGAGACATTAGGCCTGTCACAGCCCTGATAGTGCTGTTCTCACAGAGAAGTTCCATCACACCTCTATTCCTCCCCTGCCTCACAGGGTGTCTGTTGTGGAGAGAAGAAGGGAAGGCAATTTTAAGCCACTTTGAGACTCTTTCAGGTACTGAAAAACAGGGTATAACTCTTCCTCCTCCTCCTCCTCTTCCTCTCCTCTTGTCAGGCATCTTTGCCTTAAGCTTTGTTCAATAATTATGAAATTAAACAGGGTTTTTCATAAGTACTTCGGGTTCTCGGTATTTTTTCCTTTGTTTTGTATATGAAATGTGTATCATGTATACCTCTTCATAAGTCTGTACATTTCTAAATTCATACTTTAAAAAAAAATAAGGACTCTTGGACAGCAGGACTATTAAGAGATCCAGGAGCATTAAGGTAGCACATTTGTCCTGAGGGAGCCATGTGCATTCATGTTGCCACATATACCCTGGGGGATTAGCATTTGGTTTACATACACATGCAACCAGTGAATGAGCACGCAGTCTTTTATGAATGCTAGTGTAAGAACCTGAAACAGGAGTGTTGATATTTGTTTTTCTTTTAGCATATGGAAAAACTGAAATTTAAAAATTCTGCAGGGTTTCTACATCATCGATCAATGGCATCAACGAATTGACATTAAAGAAACTCTTGTGCATTTGCTAATCAGGTATCTGACGGGGCACCTGGTTCGTTGAACATGGCACGTGCACAGAATTTTATGTTGCAGAATTAACGCTTTCAGGGTTCAGCCAAGCCTTATGAGTTGGATGAACTAGTTTATTATCAGTGTTGGCACAATTCTGACAACTATAAAAGGTAGATCCTTGTCTTCCCATCTGCGTCTCTAATTATTAGGGCATCGTTCAAAGGGGAGGATCATGAGTTACAGAGCTGTAATGGTGGACTGGATGGCTCACGGCACATCAATTTGGCTGGGCTCATTCATAAATTAAATGCCAGGCTTGGCTTTGGACATCAGACAAATCAGTTCCCAGAAATCTAACATGAACATGCTGCCAATGGGACCGGAGGAACGCCGCCAACGTGAAAGCATGGGGCACACCTCAGCAATCACACAACCTCATGCACACAAAAGCCCCACATCTCACATAGATTGGCATGACCAGAGTTGAGCTGGCAGGGGTGGTGAGGGTCCTGCTTCCTGATTACAAGCTATTCATTAATACTCCATAGAAAGTCTCAAGTAGGGAGTTCGTGCTTGGTGCGGGCATATTTCAGGCCACTTTGAAGATTTTAATAAGAAAAGGGAAAGAAAGGTAACTCCATAGTCTTTTTCTTCTGTGTAAGAGTACGCAGTGTCAAAGTGCGCATTGAAAACTAGGACCATTTCCGCACAAGGAATCTGTCTCTGGACAGCCTCTGGTTGTTGGTGGGTTTTAGAACCTCCTCCACATGAAATCATCTGCATCCCAAGGCTGTGTGGGGACTGGCTCGAATTTTGCCCAGATTTGCCTTGGGATGAAGGAAATCTCCAAGCCTGGATTTGCCACTTTTTATCTCGTGTCCCATCAATGAGCAACCAGGGGCAAGCCTGTATGGAGGGGGAAAGGTGCAATAATCTTGCTAGCATTGTCCAACCCTTGCACCTCCCCTCCCCTCTCCATTTCCTGCTATGAGATTTTTTTGTAAAGAAATGGCATGGACCACATTCCTTCAGGACTGCAAAGCTACTTTGTCAAAGATAAAGTAAAATCCTCTGTAAAGTGTCTACAGTCTTTTGGGATCAGGCAGGCAAAACACAGTCCAATTTGTGTTTTCAGGGAGTGAGGAATGAACAGGGAAAGAGAGGGGGGGTGCATATGATAAAGCAGCCCTGTCCCGATCAGCCAGGTATCTGTGCACTTTGTTTATTTAAAATGCGTCTGTGTTGTGGCATTACTGCATAGCAACATGGGAGTGCCTTTAAAAAAATTAATTTGGGGGCTGGGGGGGGGAGAAAGTTTCAGTCCACGGGAGAACTGCTGAGCTGTGATTGGTGGCTTGCTGTGATTGACAGGCCAAGGAGCAGCACGAGGTTTGCACCTCCATGTGGAAATGGTCTATGTCTGCTCCCACTGTCCAGTTCCTGGCTCAATGAAGGTGCAATCCCTGAATGAAAGGTGAGCACTGCAGCTTTTTAATTTAAAAAATCTTAATGACATAAAGCTATTTCATATCTTTGAGCTCCCCACTTTTGCTGATAGATTCTTGCAGAAGTACAGACCGATTTACTTTCTGGAAGCAGCTAAATCTGGCTGTGCATCCGCAGGAATTTGTTACCAAAAGTGAGGCGATCAAAGATATCTAAAAGAATTTTGTGGGGTACAATTTACTTTGTGAATATACAAGCAGAACACAAGTCAGAGAAAGAGAGTCCCCTACTAGGCAATACATGGCCGGAAATCAACATCTGTCTGTCCTTCTGTCTCTTTGTACTGATGTGGTCCCATCGGCCTGCCCACTCACAATCTGCCTAAGTTCACATGGCTGTCAGATAACAATCTAGCCTCTGCTTTAAAAACTCCGAAAGAAGGAGAATCCACCATCTATTGAAGCCTGGGAAAACGGTGCAAGGAACTGGGAAATGGAACAAAAACAACAGCTCTAAGGTTTCCATAAGGGGGGAAGCAAAATCCTAACAAGGACTTTGGTTTGAAGCAGCAAGGATGAGAAATCTGGCCTGTCTACAAGGATCTGCCCTGTCTACAACCGAGCCACATCCCACCCCAAAAGGGACAAGAATGAAAACCAGAATTATTCTGGCAGGCCCTAGCAGTTTCCTTCTGGCCACCATAATCCTCTCTAATTAGCAAGGGGGTTATTTTAGGTCGGCCCCTACAATATCGCTGATTATAGTTGGCCACCCGTGCGAAGCTTACCTTGGGTGCCCTTGTTGCTCCCCTTCTCCCCTTATGACAAAAGGGGCGGGAGGGGCTCCATCCCACAAGACGTGTGGTAAATCTGTGTTTATGTGCAAATGTGATTGGAAGGCTATGGGAAACTGGAGGGGCGTGCTTATGCATAACGACGTGGCTTTCAGAGCTCTTGCACGATACGAGACAAGCAGTGGGATCCTAAACAGAATTACACCTTTCTACGTCTGTTGAAGACCACAGCCACAGAAAGGTATATCTTTGTTTAGGATTGCCATGAAAATGAACACCCTGGAAAAGCTCATGAAAGGCAGAAAATGGCATAGCTCTTCATGAGCAGTAGCAGATTATAACCTTGTAAATTTCATGTCAACGTTTCATCCGACGATGGATGCTATGAAGGAGGATATCTTCAGAATGGGGAATAATTATTGGCAGGGCCTCCCCACTCCCTTGAGGAGAGGGAAGGCTGAGTTTCCTATGGATGCAAGAGCTTGACAGGCATTATAGTCTTTCTGTTATATATGTGTCATAGCTACAAATATAAAAGCAAAGCATTTGTGGAAGCAGACAAGTACTCTTAGGAGGCGGAACATCCAATGGGGAGAAATAACGCAAGAAACTTTGTGTCCAATGGCACCTTGAAGACCAACGAAGATTTATTGAAGGCGTGAGCTTTCGTGTGCAGGCACACTTCCACAGACCATGGAACAGGGATCATAAGACTATAGATATAAGAAGAAAGTGAATGAATAGCAAATTAATAAACTGTGTCATAACAATTATGTGGTACGATAATTCTTTGCAAAAAAGCTAATCAGTCCTTTTGGTTCAGTTGTAACAAAGAATTATCGTACCGCATAATTTGGATGTGATGAGACCGTTTACTAATTTGCTACCAATTCACTTTTCTCCTTATGGCTGTACTCTTATGATCCCTGTTGAAAGAACATCTTGGAGGGCTACTGTCGGTCAGAGCAGAGAATACTGAGCCTGATGGATGAACGGCCTTAACTCCGCAGAAGGCAGCTTTATATGCTGGTACAATGAAGGTCAAAATTCAGGGACAGGGATGTCGAGAACGACTAGTTTGGGCAGCGCGGGGGATCCGGAGAAGGAGCGTGCGGACAGAAGCGGAAACCAAAGAAAGGGAGATCCAGAGGAAGAGATCCCGACAGACCCTCTTTGGATACGAAACTTACATAAAGGGATGTGGGGAATCAGTTCGCCAGGGGTGGGGGAAACGGTAGCACGGGCGCAGTCAGTACCAGCGGGGAGAGCAAGGGAGAAACCCAGGGCGGGGCGGTGGCGGAGAGACGCGGAGTCCCGGAAGGGCGAGGTCCGCCTGAGAAGCCCGGAGGGTGGAGACAGGGGCTAGAGAGGCTACTTAAGGAAGCGTCAATGAGGAGACGGGGTTGGAGGCGTAGTGAAGGAACTACCCTGAACCCAGGAGCGGGAGAGAGAATACCGACTCCATTCTGAGACGCTGTTTCCTAACGATAAAGCCGTCTAGTCCCGGGTCTCCCTCACCGAACAACGTGGCAGACCCGAAGCGTGGCAAAGACCCGGCGGACCCTGACAAGGGCCCACGTTTTGCATGCAGCAGGGCTCTAGGTTCAGCTTCTGGCTTGCCCAGTTAAAGAGTCACATTTTCAGGTAATGGAACAGACTGCTGCTTGGGACCTCGGAGAGCTGACGCCAATCAGAGTAGATAACACTGGACTGATTTGGTATGATACACTTTCGTATGCTCGAGAAGGCCATAGGAAACACATTGATCAAAGATAAGCATTCTTCATGGCTTCCTGACCAGTGTTTCCCAACCTGGGTTACATGGAACACCAGATTTACGCCAGAGCCCAGGAGGTGTTATGCCGATCCAGATCCTGCCTGCTACAGTGGCCTAGATTTTGGTGCTGGTGATGGGCAGATCCAGCCACTGGGCAGTGTCGGGACTTGGTGGTGGGTGGATGGGTGAGAGTGTCTGAGTGATGTCACTCCCAGTGACATGTCACTTCTGGGATGTGTGGCAGATTCTGTGGAGATTCAAGGGGGTGGCAGGTTACAGTGGATGAGCGATAGGGTTGTGAGTGTCCTGCATTGTGCAGGGGGTTGGACGAAATGACCCAGGAGATCCCTTCCAACTCTATGATTCTATGATTCTAGGGGGGCATGGCCAGATGACATCACGTCCAGGGTATCTTGAAATTTTTTCAAGAGTTACTCCATTGTCAAAAGGTTGAAAAAGGCTGTTCTGGACCTTCAGATTCGTCTCCTCTACAACTAACTTTCATAGCCCCCCCAAGTTGATCTGCAAATTCAATGGAGCATTGATTGGAAATGTCAACAAAACAAACTCACCCTTGTTGGGCGTTTGCTTTAAAACCAGGCACTACAGCTAAAAAGGTCTTCAACCATTTCTTTGTTATTCCTCCCCCTTCTTCCCAGCCCCCATCCAAAAATTGACCTCCTTCCTCAGCCAGCAGAATGGTGACATCATGGCGTAATTGTGGCACGCATAAACAACATTTGCCATTAAAGGATACTTTTAATGAGAAACAGAACTGCCAAAGAGAAGCATCAAAGTGGCTGATGGAAGGAAACCGCCTGGAACAAAATCCCACTTGATGCCCCAATTAATATGTCCCCTAATTCTATTTCCTGCACTTGTGGTCCTGCAGCCGCCTTTCCGTAATTTCTTTGAGAGGAAGGAACTTGGAAATGGAGATTCTTCGTGGCTGGCTTGATGTGCAGGCAGTGAGCAGATTAGAACAAATTAGAGAATTAGAAAAAGACAACTGATGACAGGCCAAGGAAATGTCCTCCAGCAGTAATAAAATTAAAGGAGACCTGGGTTTACAAGGCTTTAAGGGGGGGGGGGAGAGGAAGAGAAAGAACAACAGAGCCAGCAAAAACAAAACAAAAGAAAAACCCACCCAAACAAACCATAAAGATTTCATTTTGCCCGATTTCCTCACTTCCCTTGGAAACAGAATGTCTAATATGGCCATTGAAGAGAAACACTGAAGATGGTGGTTCTTCTACTTCTTGATTTGGAGGGAGAACAAAGGTGTAGAGGGCCTTTTCTTAGCTTTAGCTTTGCCCCTTACAGCCTCTCTGCTGTAGGAATCCATGCCCCAGTGACTTGGAAATCAGGCTACTGTGAGAGCAATCTTTTTCACATCGATACAGAAATAGAAAGTCCATTCAATTGGGGTTGCTCCCAGGGAACGTGCCTCTGAGTTCCTATGCATGGTCGCACTTGGAAAGTGTTTGGAAACTACGACTCATCCCAAATGCAACCCCTGGAATATTGAGGGCCATGATCCACATGTAACAGCAGATAATGAAGATCTGCGTCAGCGCTGGCATCTGATAGGTTTGTGGGGACAACCTGAAGTGGCTCTCTTGAACTTCAAAGCTTCTGGATCCGTGTAGATAAGTTGGAACATGTTCAAGGAAAGGCCCCTAGGATGGTGCAGGGGCTGGAATCCATGCCTTACAAGGAGAAGTTCAGAGAGTTGGGTGTGTGTAGCTTGGAGAAGAGGGATGATAGGATGGCTGTGTTTAACTAGGTCAAAGAGGGACGACCTGTTGACTGCAGCTTTAGAGACAAAGTCTAGGAGCCATGGGTTCAAATAATGGGAAAGGAGGTCCCACTTAAATACCAGAAAGCATTTTCTGATGGTGAGGGCTGTTCATAGGTGGAATCTGCAGCCTCAGAGGTTGGTAGAATCCATGGGTAGTTTTTAGGAGGAGGTTGGATGTGTGATTTCGGGAAAGTGTGATTTTTAAGTTCCAAAGGAAGTGGGGCAGCCGGACCGGATGGCTTTTTGTGGTGTCTTCCAGCTCTGTATGATTCTGGTTATGAAGGGCCACCTGCCATTACATAAACTTTGTGCGGAATAGTCCCAAATATTTAAAGGGGGGGGAACAGAAATAAAAGCCCAAGACAGACAAGCTTTAATATCAGAAGCTCACCCCCTGACACAGTTATACCCTCAATTTTGACTGGTTTAGCCATGGGTTCTGAGAAGTCACACTGTTTCACCATCTCATCTAAGCTCCCACGTGCACGGGGATTATTTTCCTGGGTCCTCCACCATCTGAAATGTGATGTCAGGGTGCCGCTTAGTAATGGTCCCAAAACTGTCAACTCTGCTTTCCCAAAGGACCCTGGACCCTCAGCACGGGCAAAGGTTTCTTATTCCAGGGAGTCTTTGGCATTTGGGACACTCTGCCGTTTGCTTCTATTCTGGTCGTAGTTTTTACAGCCTGCTCATTTTTATTTTTTTGCAGCTTTGGAATTTGATATTTTATTGCATAATTAATTTAATGCATGCATTTTGCTGTTGCTTGACCGCCTCCCTTCTGTTTCCTCCCCATCCACCAGTTTTGTCTGGGAAGATTACATCTTTTTATTCTTTTTCGAGATACGTTCAGGGCTTTGCTCTGCGTTAAAGTAAAATTATGCACCACAAACATATTGCTTTCTTACAATTTATTCAATGTGTTCCTTGCACAGCTGTCAAGGAGCCTTTACAACAGATTTTGAATGCTGGACAGGATTTTTCTTTCCCCATAAAGCACATGTGAGGGGGGGGGGGGACTGAAAGCCAAGTTACATGATGCACCCAACACATGACAAGTCATGGGTGCAGGACTGGAGTCCTAGTCAGACGTACATCAGGAGAATTCATCTTAAGAATTGCCTGTTAGCTCGGCATTGCAAAAGAGATCAGCGCGGAGAAGAAGGAGCATTTGATTTCCTTTTCCACTCTGCCTCTGCCAGCAGAAAGATCACTGAGGGGCTTTATGCCTCTTTCCTCTGCTTCCACCCGCCCTAGGAAGACATGTGGAATCACCTTCCTGTCCACTGGCAAAAGCTGCCCCGTCTCTCCTCATGTAGCTCTCCCTCACAGCACAGCACTGAGCAAACAAACATTTTTAAAGGTGAGTTCCCCTGATGTACAGTGAGCCTGGTCATGCACCTGTGAGCAGCAGACATGTGTTGGATATAATGTGTAGTTATGCCATGAGTGAGAAGGAGGGGCTTCTAGAAAGCCTAAATCAAGTGAGTTTGTGGCTGAGGTGCAATTTGAACCAGTCACCTTGTGCAGTTGTTATACAAGCTCTTTTTATTCCCCCCTCCCAATCAATTCTCAGCTAACCTATCGGTTTTTAATTTCCTGAATAGATCTAGAACTTCATCTCTCATCTCCTTAAGTTGACACTGTTCTGCAGGCTTCTTTCTTTCCTGAAAATAGTGACTGTGGCATGGGTACATTCCCCACACTTTGCACTGTGGACCAGAAGAAAACAGAAACAATTAATTGAATTTGCTGCCACCTCCCCATCTTTCTTAAGCAATCCCTTTATTCCTTGGTCATCCAGATGTTCAGCTGCTTCCCTGGCTGGTTTCCTGCTCCAGATATATTTAAAGAAATGTTGATACTTGAAGCAATCTGCTTCTCAAAATATCTTTTTGCATGCCTAATTGTTGACTTACGTTTCTTTTGCCAGAGCCTGTAATCCCCTCTGTTCAATTCATTGAGACATTTCAGTTTTTAAAGAAGCCACTTTACTTTTTATGGCGTCCTTGACTTGTATTGTTAACTATGCAGGCATTCTTTTAGACTTGGCATTGTCTTTCCTCACCTGTGGAAAGCATTCTTTTTGCCACTGTGTATTCTTGGTTATTTTTTTAGATATGGATTGTTGTGTATGGGTTTTTAATGTTTAGGGTTAATTTTATTGGGGATTTTATGGATGTTGTTACCCGCCACGAGCCTTTGTGGGAGTGGCGGGCTAGAAATTATATAAATAAATAATAACAACAACAATGACAACAACAATAATAATATACTCTCAAGACTCTGCTGAAATATTTTTTGGGATAAGAAAGGAAGATAAACCAAGCAGGTTGATCAGAAGAGGTGAAATTGACAAGCTGGTCAGTTTCCTTTTCTTCACTCAGTGAAAGCTGCCAAGTAACCCTCTTTCATAGAGCCAAATATTGAAATGGAGGCAAGCCAGCCTCTCCCTTGCTTATAAATGTGCACACACAGAGAGAGCACAACTTCTTAAAAGCCGAAATTAAATTAACATGTCCATAGAGTAAGAACTTTTGGAAACCTTCTGCATAATGCACACCAGATCTCCCTGCCGTTGCCACCACCACAAGGCTGCCGGCTTGCAGTTTTTACCAATTGCCCGTCTGCTCAACTTCTGAAACACCCTTTGCCTTTTTGACCCTTCAACTCGTCTTGAACTTAAGCAAAATTATGGGGGAGGTGCAGAGAAAGGAAGGAGTGAATATGTACAGTGTGTTTGAGTGCACGTTTTTGTGTGTGTCTGTGTGTGTGTGAGAGAGAGAAAGAGAGAACAAAGAACGAACTGTAATCCCATGCCACAGATACTATATGGTGAAAATCTGTAAACAGTGGTACTGATTTCCTGGCTTCCCTGTGATTTTTTGCAATGGTGTTCTGCACTTTATTTTTATAATCATTACTATGACGATGTATTGCCACATTCAAGATATTTGACTGGCAGATGGTATTCTGCAACTTGAGATCTAGCCAAGTTCTTGGGGATTGCAGAGGTATCTTTGCAGGATTCTTGCTGTTCCAAGCCACATTGCTTTCCGGACGTGAGATGGTGTTTTTTGCTCAACACCTAGGTGTCCAGGTGTTTCTCGAGACTCCCTAGCTCTGCTCCAAGGGCTGCAATGATAACTGGCACAATGGTAACCTTCTTCTCACAGAGGCATGCTAACTCTATTCATTGGTGGTGTTTTTGTGATCTTCCCCTGTTCTTTCTTGTCTATTCCGATGTCTCCTGGGATTGCAGTGTCAATAATCCAAACCCTGTTTCTCTTTTTTCCCCCTACAGTTTTGACATCAGGTGTTTAACTGTTTGTGTGGGAAGAAAGTATAAACTCAGGGCCTTTCCGCACGAGTTCAAAGTAGCAGGAGTGTGGCAAATTGTAATCGCTACTAATTTGCAGTTATTCACGATGTCGCACACAAAAAATGCGTTTTTTTCTTTCCGAAACCAATTTGCCACATTGATCCTGGTGCAGAACGGGCCTCAGAGGCATGAGCAAGCCAATTTCTAATTCACCTTCTATTTGTTTATTTCCTTTTTACTAAGGGTAAAAGCAGCCATGGCCTGGGGAATGAAATGCAGATTGGTTGAATGGCAAGTGTAGGGTGCATGGGATGGGATAGGGTAGGGTGAAAGGGAAGAGTGAAGAAGACAATCATGTGATTCTCTCCTTGCTGTCCTTTTTGTTGATGGGTAGAAAAGTTCTTATTTTTTAAACAGTTTCCCTTGGGCTGATATTGGTGCCGAACAAAGATTGAGGCTTGTTGTGATGGTGCCTCTCTCAGCTGGCTTTTAAAGATGTCTTTTATGGGGGGAGGGGGTTCTGTGTAGTGTATTTGTGTGCCTGTCGCACACCACTCTGAAGGTCATTCAGCAGAGAATGCGGCCTATAAATGCTTGAGATGATAGTGCATGAATTGAGTGGCATAACGAGCACCCTCGGATGACTGACCCTGTGCTGAGTCAGCAGGCTGAGGCTGAACCCAAGGCCTTGAAAGGGACTCTTTGATGTTGACAATTAACAAGTTTAAAAAGTTCAGTGGGTGAAATCTTCCCCTCCTCCCCACGAAAAAGTCTGGCATCACCTCTTCTTGGAGAACGGCTGTGCATCGATCTTTTCTTGTACCATCCTGCCTGGTTTGTGACACATTTTGGATCCTCCCTCCCTCCCACTCTCCCCCCCTCCTTTTTTTTTTGAAACCTGCCATCCCTTGGCTCCTGACTCAAGAGACCAGAAATGCTGAAGTATCTGCCATATAGCTGTGGGGTGATGGAGCAAGGGCCTCAGGCTGCAGTCAGTCTTTCTCGGAAGGAGAGGCTCCAGCATTTCCAAGCAGAACCAGACCTTCCCCAGCCAAATTGTAGAAGCTGCAGCTGCAGTGTCATGGATGGGAAAGCTCAGCCCCTTCCATGTGTTTAGCAGGTCAGTTTCAAATAAGCATGCTGAGAACTTCAACATGAAGGTAACTGCCAAGCATGTTTATCTTGTTTGAACTCCTTAAGTTACTTGCAACATGAGGTACAGGCAGGGTTGTCTCCCTGGCCCAAAAGAAGTACATCTGGCCTCAACCAGGGCCAGGGCCAGGGCCAGGGCCAGGGCCAGGGCCAGGGCCAGGGCCAGGGCCAGGGCCAGGGCCAGGGCCAGGGCCAGGGCCAGGGCCAGGGCCAGGGCCAGGGACAGGGACAGGGACAGGGACAGGGCCTTTTCAGTCTTGGCCCCGAACCAGGTGGAATGAGCTCCCGGAAGAGCTGAGGGCCCTGAGGGAACTAGGTCAGTTCCGCAGGTCCTGTAAGATGGAGCTCTTCCGCCAGTCAATGAACATCAAGATGATTAAACATCGACTGGTCTCCCTCAACATGGAAATCCCCCCTCTGAAACCAAGAACTGCTCCTAACGAACTAGTGGACCAAACAGCTGGTGTGATTGTTTCTAGATCGTATGGTTTTAAAGCTTTCGTATTTAATATTTCATATTCAAATGCCGTAAACGTTACGTGCGTTTCATAAACCAAATAGTGGAAGCTGTAAAAATAGTGGAAGTGTAAAAAATTACTGGGCTGTAGGTGGGGTACGGTTCTTTCCCCGGATCCAGTCCCCTCTTCTGTATTGTCTAAAACCAGTGAATTGCATCCCAGAGAAAACAGAGAGCTTGGAAGAACTATTTCCTTGTAGAGTAACTCCAGTAAAACTGCCACATCACCTTCCAGGAATAATTTTTGAAGGAGAATGAAAACTGGACTGAAAAGTGCTAATTTGTGGTGAACTCAGCTGGTGCGACAGGGAGGTAGAAAACATGAGTTATGAAAGGAAACGCTCCATTTGACATTTCAGCATAGCTGTTACTTGCTGGGTGGTTTCAGGGAAGATGCTGTGTCTCCACTTCAGTACTGCTACCTCCGTCTGTAATACAAAGATGATAACATTATCCTATTTTACATGCCCTCCAACATTCATCGATGGAAATAGTGATTTGCTACAGAAAGCCACCCTTGTGGTTAGAATGTCAGACAGCCTGGAGAAACCCAGGTTCAAATCTCTACTAAGATGAAACATTCTGTCAGCCTAACCTACCTAACAAGGGTGTTGTTTGCATGAAATGGAGGAGATTCATATAGGCTGCTCTCAGCTTCTGGGATTTAAAAAGGGGTCTCCATCCAAACCCACCCACCCATCCATCCATCCATCCATCCATCCATCCATCCATCCATCCATCCATCCATCCATCCATCCATCCTTTCATTCATTCATTCATTCATTCATTCATTCATTCATTCATTCATTCATTCATTCATTCATCTGTAGATTTTTATACCGCCCCGCTCAGAAAAACCATCTCAGGGCGGTATAAAAATTAGACAAAATAAAACAGATTTTAAAACATGTTGGGGGTGTGGAGAATAAAACTAGTCATTCTAAAAAAGTTAAAGTTGTTTGGTTTACTTCCAGCAGGCTCGAAATGCATAGGCACAACATTTCAGCGTCTGCAAAGAGGCTTGAGGCACCCATGAGAAGCTCTTTGGTCCAATCCGCTTCTGTTTGGCGTGACCTCCCATCCAAAAGGTAGTGAATAAGCTTGTTATGAGCTGTGGGGCACAGGGAACAACGCAAGAAGATGTGTTCCATATATCCCACCTCCATTTGTGGACAGGGGCTCAATCTATCCGAGATGGGTATTCTTTGCTATCTGCCCTGCAGAAGTGCTGTGGGCATGGCCGAACATCTTGCTAATATTAGTGCTCGACTGAATTTGTTGATGTCGATCGGTAAGAGGTAGGCAGCTGGTTTTAATACGTATCTCATGGAGGGCGATGAAAGAAGCCTGGAGCGTTTGCTAAGTCCATTTGTCTTTCAGTATCTTGTATTTTTTGCTCGAGAACTCCCTTTACTCTTCCCCCATTCTGAGTAGATCATCTGGGGAGAACAGTCTTACATTTTTTCTATTAGGGATCATCCATGTCCTTGTCCTCTCTTTTCTTTCAGGAGTCACACTGTTTCCCGACCAAAGGTTAATCGTCTTGCAAGTGACATCACTCCATAAACATCAAACCCTCATTGTAATCAATGTTCTTGCTGCCGGCGGCCGGCTGATGCTTTGATCTTAACCATATCTTTGCCCTTATTTTCTGCCTGCCCTTCTCTTTTGCCCTCAGCTTCAAGGCCTGCCTCGTTCCAGTCGGTGAACTCTTCTCCATGCTTGTATCATCTCAGGTAGGTTTCGGGAGCTCTGGATGAGTCCTGGAGATCTCCTGGAACTGCAACTGACCTCCAGTCTACAGAAATCCATTCTCCTGGAGAAAAAAGAGTTGGCAACCCCCATTTAAGGGCAGTCAAGGTCTACACCTCCCCTCCCCCCAACAGCTTTGGTTCTTCCCTGGAGCCCATAATCCAGACGTTTCATCAGCAACCTAATTATCCTGAAATGACCCATCCCTAACTCCAGAAAGATCTGTGTCTGTGAGAGCCAGCTTGGTGTAGTGGTTAGGAGGGCAGACTTGTAATCTGGTAAACTGGGCTTGATTCCTCGCTCCTCCTTCACATGCAGCCAGTTAGGTGACCTTGGGCTCACCATAGCACTGAGAAAGCTGTTCTGACTGAGCAGTAATATCAGGGCTCTCTCAGCCTCACCTACCTCACAGGGTATCTGTTGAGACGAGAGGAAAGGGAAGGCAATTGTAAGCCTCTTTCAGACTCCTTCGAGTTGAGAAAAGTGGCATATAAGTACCAACTTTCCTTCTTCTTCTGTTCTGACTGAGCAGTAATATCCAGGTTCCCTCAGCCTCAACTCCTTCACAGGGTATCTGTTGTGGGGAGAGGAAAAGGGAAGGTGATTGTAAGCCGCTTTGAGACTCCTTCGGGTAGAGAAAAGCAGCATATAAGAACCAACTCTTCTTCTAACTAAGGACACCAGGAGATAATAGAATCTCCATTCCTGAAGGCACCTGACAGGTTTCAAAGCAGGTTGGATGTCACTATGTGCCGCTTTTGCTGCCTGGAGTGCCAAAGTGATCTATTTCTCCCCCTCCCCCCATTATTTATCAAAGGAGGCTTGTTTCTGATAGCAGTCATCTCCATGGCCAGGGGCTTGCTGGGAGATAGGCGAAAGTGCCAGCCTGCAGGCCTGTGGGTGTCCTGAAAAGCCCACCGGATCCCCCTTTGAAGCTGCTTACGGTCATCACTACACCTTAAGGCAACGAATTCCCCTCCTATCATGACTTGTTGAATTTGTTTGTTTGTCTTTGAAAAATCAGCCATGGGAGCAATCAGGTGCTCAGAGAGTGTGACTGTTTCCCCCCTGTGCTATTTCTCTTCTTGACTATACCTGCCCCTAGTATGTGTATGTGGTATGCATATCCACATTGTGGCTCTCTGTTTTTACTGTGTCAGGATGTAAAACAATTGGGGGAGGCATTCCAAATATTGATATGGCATAGGCAATGAAATCCTCCCCCTCCCCGACCCTTTTGCCATCATGGCCCGAATCCAGGTGAGGGCATCCGCAGCTGCTTTTTCGGAGGGGTGTCACAAAGCACCTCTGGAGCTCCAGTCCGGGAACTGTTGCACCACATGCATTCGGGAGAAACTAAAAGCCGAATAACACACAGACGGCAGAGCTGCATAATTAGATCTCCTCCTGTGTAGTTCGGCCTTTGTTTTTCTTCTTCTGTGTTTCGGAGTTTACGCATGGCTATGCATAAGGGTGCCTTTTATTGCAAACACACACACAGCTTTGCAATGAGGAGAAGTCCCTTCTTGCCCTCTGAACCTGATTAGGTCTCCACAGGGCTGACATAGGAGCCATGCAATCAGGAAAGACCCATCTTGGGCTGCCGGCATAATTAACCTGAATCATCCCCTTCAAAGGCCAAGTCAGACGAGGTCTGACAGGCAGGTGTTAAGTCTTAAGGGCTGGGGTGTATCAGTTACTTATGAATGACGATTCACAATATATGTGCTCCAGTCATTCAGATGTACCAGGGCTCGGTAAAATCATTTAATTTTGTTTTTATTTTTGGAGGACGTCCTGGTGGGGTGGTTAAGAGCAGCGGTCTGTAATCTGGTGAGTCAGGTTTGATTTTCCACTCCTCGTCCACATGCAGCCAACTGGGTGATGTTGGGCTAGTCTTGTTAGAGCTGTTCTCACAGAGCAGTTTCTCAGAGTTCTCTTCGCCCCACCGAGAAGAAGAAGAGTTGGTTCTTATATGCTACTTTTCACTAGGAGAAGGAGTCTCAAAGTCGCTTACAGTCGCCTTCCCTTTCCTCTCCCCACAAAAGGCACCCTGTGTGGAAGGTGAGGCTGAGAGAGCCCTGATATCACTGCCCGGTCAGAACAGCTTTATCAGGGCTGTGATGAGTCCAGGGTCACCCAGCTGGCTGCATGTGGGGGAGCGCAGAATCAAACCCAACTCACCAGATGAGAAATCCATGCTCCTAACCACTACACCAAGCTGGCTCTCACCTACCTCACAGGGTGTTTGTTGTGGGGAGAGGGAGGTGACTTTAAGCCACTTTAGCAGTGAAAAGCAGGGTACAAACACCTATTCCTCCTCCCCCTCTTCTTCAATTGTTAATATGAGTCACTAGAATTGCTGCCTTTCTTTAGAGTTCAGCTCCAGCCCCAGAGTTTCTAGAGGCTAAATGAGTTGCAGGTTATGACTATACAATGCAGCAACCTAGCTCAACAAAACAAAATCAGAGTCCAGGGGCACCTTTAAGGGGCACAACGATTTATTCAAGGCATGAGCTTTTGAGTGCAAGCACTCTTCCTCAGATAGACCTCTGAGCCAGCAGAGCTCTGCTTATGTTCTTAAGTTAGCCTCTGATCTCTGACAAGATCCAGGTAGTCTGGGATATTAGGGCTGCTACGCAAGAGTCTTGCTTCCCGAGAAAAGAAATCTAGGGATTTGGAGGAAGTAGTTGATCACTAAACGGTTATTGTACTAATCATTCGTGTTTAGTTCTTTAAAAAAAACAGCTCAGAAGTGGCAGAAGACAGAAAAAGGGTATTGGACAGGACCTTTGAAAACACATCCCTTTCTATTCATCTGGCTTGTTAAAACACTTGGACTGCACTGCACCCAACCAGCTTAGAGAAAGGATGTACTGAGGACAGGTGAAACTCAGGATGTGGATGATCAGTGGATGAGGCCGTGCAGCTGCTGTAACTAAAACACAAAACCCCACTGCCGCTTGGAAGCTAAGACAGGAAAAATCATTGCCCTGGGTATACAACTGAAGCCATGCAGCTAGTCTTTCCCTTGCAGTAGAACAGTCACAGTTGTGTGCCTGACCCTTCCTTTTCTGAATTCACATCCCCTTTACATTCTGTGACATCATTGCACTTCAACAAATGGCCAGGCAGCTGGGATTTTGCAAACTGATGACTGCTAGTTTGGGGGTTGTCCAAGACTGGAGAATCAACCAAGATTTCCCTGCCGTAAGGCTAAACTCCAATGATGGTAGGACATTAAGATCAAATGCTTAGGAACGGAGTCTGATCTAATCTCAACACAGCCATTTCTCTGCTCCTGGCTGCTTTTGACTGTCTTGCAGTCCTCTGGACTTTGCATCGGTTCATTAGCTCAGCTCGGTCACGTACAAACAGAAGAAAGACCCCAACCTCGATGTCCTTTGTTGACCTGCAGCCCTTGGCCTCAAGGCAGGCCTGCTTCCTGCAGGGGGCTGTGGAAAGACCCCTGTGCCTAACCCCCTAACTAACAGATGGTGGCATTGTAACTCTAGCCCCCTTCAATTTCCCACCTCCTGCCTCCCCTCTTCCTCTGTCCTCAGGCGCCTGGAACTTACATGCCATCCAATTTGTTACCTACCACAGGAAGGTCAAGGTCCCACTGGCTGCTGTGCTTCTCCTCTCAGTTTGGGGCATTTGGCTTGAATTGTTCCTCTCTGGGAGATGCCATCCACTGGGGAAGGAAATGGGAAGGAGGCATAGAATGTATGCCTGCAGATGGCACCACGGGCTTATCAGACTGTTCACAGCTCTCAGTGGGTTAGTGGTCTTGGGGCAAAATTGGAATTTAGTCCTTCATATCTGTGGTCCAGGATTTTGTAGGCTGTTGGGGTCGGGGAGAGATTTCTATCTAATATCATGTGCGTTTAGAAGTGATGGCAATATGGGCCTCTTTTTTCCTGAGGGTGTAGGCATAAACTTTTCATGCACTGCTCTGACACTGTGTTTGGCCCAGATATGCTTCGATCTGGTAGTTCCAAGAGCTAAAAGAATATATATTGCATAGTTCTAGTGATACCAGGTCCCACCTAGCTACTAGCTGGGAGAGACGGGGAGAGTTGCCAAATTCATGTTTGGGAGCTCCTGGATATTTGTGTGTGTTTGGGGGGGGGGGGGGAGCAGAGCCTGAGAGGGTGGGGATTTCGGAGGAGAGTGACCCTAGTGAGGAACAACACCCTACAGCCCAGTCTCCGAAGCAGCCATTTTCTCCAGGGGAACTGATCTCTGTAGTGTGGTAAAGGTAAAGGTAAAGGTATCCCCTGTGCAAGCACCGAGTCATGTCTGACCCTTGGGGTGACGCCCTCTAGCGTTTTCATGGCAGACTCAATACGGGGTGGTTTGCCAGTGCCTTCCCCAGTCATTACCGTTTACCCCCCAGCAAGCTGGGTACTCATTTTACCGACCTCGGAAGGATGGAAGGCTGAGTCAACCTTGAGCCGGCTGCTGGGATTGAACTCCCAACCTCATGGGCAGACAGCTTCAGACAGCATATCGCTGCCTTACCACTCTGCTCCACAAGAGGCTCTCTGTAGTGTGGAGATGTGCTATAATTCTATAGGATCCCCAGGTCCCACCTGGAGGTTGGCATCCCTACATTGTTCCTGTGAGATCAAGAGCAGAACTATCCTCCCCTCTCTCACCTCCTGTATAAATATCTTGGCATGAGTGCATCTGCCAGCCTAGATCAAACAAGGAATTCTGTAGAAGGTGTCATTGAGGTGGAAAGAAGGAACTGCCAGGAAGCATTATGGGAGCATGAAACTAGCCAGGAAGGGGAGTGTTCTGTATGTAAACTCCATAGTGCTAATGTCAACCACTATGCAAATGAAGTACTGTAATTCAACCTATCAGAGAGTCTACCGACATGAACTCACGGATCAATGTACGGCTCCCGTTAAGGGCCAATCTGGTTCTTTGGTGGGCCAACCAAACGGTATATAAGTTCTTGTCATTCCTATGCTCCCTGTTTGTTTCTAGTTAGTGTTGGATTCAATAAAAGAGCTGTTGTTATGGAAGAGTTGGCAACCCCCATTTAAGGGCAGTCAAACCCGCAGACATCTCAGGGAGCATAATGGCAGCTATCAGGGCTTGTTCCAGGTGTTTGTAGGTCTGGGGCGAGAGAGTATAACCAGGTCCCGTTTCCCACTTTGAGTCCCTGTCGGGAAGAAAGGCGGGATACAAAAAACGAATAAACAAATATCTCAAAAGAACCTTGAGAGAGAGGTTAGAAAGCACTATAGTGACTCGGTCAGATAACATTGAGTGCTGAGGCCCAGAGAGCCAGCTTGGTGAAGTGGTTAGGAGTGTGGACTTCTAATCTCTTGAGCCGGGTTTGATTCCCTGCTCCTCCTCCACATGCAGCCAGCTGGGTGACCTTGAGCTCGCCACAGCACTGATAAAGCTGTTCTGACTGAGCAATAATATCAGAGCTCTCTCAGCCTCACCTCCCTCACAGGGTGTCTGTGGTGGGGAGAGGAAAGGGAAGGTGATCGTAAGCCATTTTGAGACACTTTTGGGTAGAGAAACGCAGCATATAAGAACCAACCTTCTTCAGTAGTATAGAAGTGTGTGGAGACTAAGAAGGGAGTTGAACTGAGGGAGATCCCGAGGGGGAGCTGGCTTCAGGGGATGCTGGAGGAAGTGGTGTGACAAGATCAAGGAAATGGCTTAGGGTCCTTCGTTGACCTGGCTTTTTCTACCCGGGTTCTGTTTTCTGTCAGGGACAAGGCAGGATGTGCGGATAGAACTTCAGTGCTATTTTCTTTCTGAGTTAAATAAACAAAATGCAGCTATAGCGAGACTTTGGTTAGAAAGGGCAACCCGGGGCAGGGTAAGGCAGAAGAGGGGCTCTTTACTGGTGACCTCTTCTGAATTTATCCTGCCCCCAAATGCCCACGTACAGACTTCTTTATGACCCACTGGCTATAAACATGGCCACAGCTTTATTACCTCCCCACGGGAGGGTTGGCACAGCATGGGAGAGGGAGCCTGACCTAGCAGTCAGTGACTGCACCAAAACCCACAGCTTCCTGAGACCCCCCGGGGAATCCACACCATCCCCAGCCGGGAGAGCAGATCCCATTGCCTAATGAAGTCCGTCCTACAGGAGGCGACCTATGTGGGTGAAGCCACCAGGTACCCACCTGCTTTGGCTGACCCCCAGGCCGCCTGGGATGGAGCCCCTGGCCTCCCAGTCAGGTAAGCCATGCTTGTTTACATGCCGCCTCATACTGAGGCCCTGAACAATTAATAAATAAAATAAATAAATAAAATTTTGGGATGCTCTGCTCCTTCCACCCATCCTCTGAACACCAGCAAGTCAATATGTCAACTGCACTTTTGTCCTTCCCTTCCCACATAGGGCATACATGGCTACCCTCCTCTATTTTATATTCACAACAGTCCTGCGAGGTTGGTCAGGCCAAAAGGTAGCGATGGACACTGGCAGGAGGCCATCCAGTGAGCTGCATTGCCAACGAGAGTTCTGAACCTGGGTCTCCCCAGATCCCCTCCTGTGACGGTCCCCGTGAAGGAAGAGAAAGATTCCTTCAGTAACAGACCTTCCTGTTCACTTTCTGTCTAGCTAAAGCCCTCTTTGGAAGTCAGAGAAATGAGATAAAATCATGGGAGACAGTAACCATGGCTTGGGTCACGGGTCTCATGTCAGCTCTCGCTTGCAGGCGGGTGAAAATCTTGACCTGAAAGTGAAGGACAAAGGAGGGAAGAAGGCAAAACAAATGAGGAAAAAGGGATGATGGACAGTCCGACTTGTTGAGGGTGAAATCAATTAAAGTGCATCAAATTGTGAGTTCATGCTTTTTGAAAGTGACAAATCTACATTGGAAGCTGAGCAAGATGGAGGGAGAATAATGTGTTTGACCTCCCGGGGACCGGCTGCTCCTTCCGTCAGGGGAGCCAAGAGAGAAGCAAGATGCGTTCATGATAAATTATAACAGCCAGCCAGCCACCTCAAAAGGGGGGGAAAAGAGACGGGAACGAGGTGAAAAGGTTACTGAAGGGGACCCAAAATGCCTGGAATTCAAGTGGACATCATGATAAATCAAGTCAGGCCCGCAATATATGCGCACTAGGCCTGCCCAGGACCGCTGTGCCTAATCTCAATTTGTTTGCCTTGTTATTTAAAGGGTAATCGGTAGACATACATCTTGTTTACTGAGACAGCCCCTCCAAAACTGTTGTCACTGTGGAATGGGCTACTCCAGCTCCATGGAACTAATCACCCAAATGACAAAGGGTCATCCTGTTGGTGGGAAGGGGATGGCCATTTATGAGGACGTTCATACGTCATTTGGTCACCAGAGGTATTCACCCAAGTATGTGTGTACGGTACTTTGGGCTTCTCAGGCCCAAAGTTTATGGAAACGAAAAGGTCCAAGCCAAGAGAAATCCTTCCAGGGCCATGGAGAAAACCCAGGGTGCCACAAAACCCTAGTTGAGAAAGTCTGATGAAGTTTGTTGGCTCTTGAATATACTTTCTAGGGTAGTAAGTCCCAGGGAGAAAATACCTTAGGGTCATGCTGCATAGCTAGTAGGAGGACCTGTTCCTTGCAGGGGTTGGCATGGGAAATTCCAGGAGATTTGGTGTGGAGTCCTGGCAGTGCACAATTTGGGTAAGGGGGACCTCAGTGACACTGTGTGGTGCCGTGGTGTTCTCCAAAGCTGCCATTTTCCCCAGGGGAACTGGTCTGGAGAATACTTGTAATTCCAGGCAATCTCTTGGCCCTACTTAGAGGTTGACAAGACATTGCCAAACACAGCTTGTGTTGCAGGGGAAGAGATCCCATTGGCCCTAGCTGTGCAAAATACATCCTGGACAGCGCCTGAAGCCCATTAGAGTCAAAGCAGGTATGATACTAGGAAGGTGGCAATCAAATATCCGCAGCCCTTTTGAATAGTTGTTGCGTAGAGTTCCAATTCAAACCATGGTGGGTAGCACAGATGCTTTGGCACAGCACTGGACCCTGCCAAAAATCTCCTCTGGGGCCTTCACTAAGACATTTAAAAGAGAGAGAGAGAGAGAGAGAGAGAGAGAGAGAGAGAGAGAGAGAGAGAGAGAGAGAGAGAGAGAGAGGGGGGGGGGGAGAGAGAGAGAGAGAGAGAGAGAGAGAGAGAGAGAGAGAGAGAGAGAGAGAGAGGGGGGGGGGGGGAGAGAGAGAGAGAGAGAGAGAGAGAGATGAGGAAAGGAATAGAGGAAGAAATCGGCCAACCTGAATGAATAATTTCTCTAGCAATTCGAAATAGATTACTTGGTCCCTTTGCTTAACGTGAAAACCTAGCCAATGCTGTCCTGCCGTTGATTTCAAGTTGAGCAGAGGGTTAAAACAAGAGACCGTAGATTCCTAGAGAGGTTAGCTGTTGCTAAACCCCCAACATTCCAACTGTTGAGCGACAGAAAGGCAGCAAAAGGGGGAAGGGGGACCTGGATCCCCCTTCCCCTGGAATGCTGGAATGCAGTTTCCCTGCTTCAAACTACACTCCACTCCTTGCCTGTTTTCCTTCCGTAGAGAGCACATGCACTTAAGGCAGCCTTTCTCGATATTTTTACCACTGAGAAACCCCCTGAAACATTCTTCAGGCTTTAAGAAACCGCAGAAGGGTCAGATCATGCAGAATATGGTTGGGAAGCAGAGCTGTGGACACACCCACCAGGGGCCCCTCCCTTTCCCATCATTGGCCTTTTTGGGAAGGGGAAGGTTGACGTAACTATATATGGTCATATCACCTGATAACTTCCAGCCATTTGAGAATCCCATCCAAGGCCATCGATAAACCCCAGGTTTTTCACAAATCCTTGGTTGAGGAGAAACCTGACCTAAGGGATGGATGACGGGTGTACAGAGTGAAACCATGGAAAGGTTAGATCTCATGCCTTCCTTGAGATCATGAGATTATAAGAAAAGGGCAGATAACGTTCATTGGGACATTATTACCTCATTCTTTTAATGCAGGGGTAGTCAACCTGTAGTCCTCCAGATGTCCTCCAGATGTCCATGAACTACAATTCCCATGAGCCCCTGCCAGCGTTTGCTGGCAGGGGCTCATGGGAATTGTAGTTCATGAACATCTGGAGGACCACAGGTTGACTACCCCTGTTTTAATGTATTGCCCTTGGAAAACAGTGCTACGTCTTTACATGCAGTGAAGAAAACTTTCTTGCATTATGGGAACAGTTTTATTTGTCAGCCGATAGCCAGAAAGGAGCTAAAACCAATTTCAGTGGTAACTGTGAGTTCATTGTCACGATAGCCATTAATTAATAAATTTTAATTAATAAATAATTAATAAACATAATTAATAAAAATAATTAATAAATAATAATTAATTAATAATAAAATTAATAAACTATTTTATTTTATTTCTCCTCCACCCCTTTGGTTATGATCGGGGTTTCCGAAATCCGATACCCTGCCCACTGATCTCTTCCTATAGCTTTCCAGTTATTTATTTTGCTTTCAAGTTATTGATGTAGTTAGATTAGATGTTTATTACACAGTCTCTGGGGGGTGTCCAAACACTCTGTTTTATCACCACCACAGCAACCCTACAAGGTAGGCTGAGAACAAGTGACTTCATGATCTCTCATAGCACAATGGGGATTCAAAGCTCTGTCTCCGAGGTCCTAGTCCAGGGGTGGCCAAACTGTGGCTCTCCAGATGTCCATGGACTACAATTCCCATGAGCCCCTGCTGGCAGGGGCTCATGGGAAATGTATCCCATGAACTTCTGGAAAGCCACAGTTTGTCCACTCCTGTCCTAGTCCAACTCTTAAACCATCACACACCCCTGGCTCTCAGTCTGCTGGGACAAGCCCTCGCCTCTGCTCAGCCCCAATGTTGATCTTTGGGGCTCTGCCTTCCAGAAGCCTCCGAACAGCCCTCAACTCTGCAGTCATCCCGGATGTTCCGTTTCCCCTTTGCAGCCATCCTTCCTGCTCGGTTTGTCATCCCCCAAACAGCCCCGTTCTCTTAGGGAGACACACGCTCACACATCGACAAATCGTTGCCGACACTGGCCCGCAGCACTCCGGCTATGATCGGCTATTCAGAGTGATGGGACACACTAGTTAGAGCTCTCTGCATGTTTCTCAGTCCCTCCTCAGCCACTTCCCGGCGCGCGTCCGTCACAATCCCTCCTTCAAGCCGAGCAGCGGTAGTTACGAGCTCTCTCCTCGGAGGTGCCTGCCTTGCCAGTTGCGTTTGGCTGTCTTGTCGCAGAAGCGACTCTTGGCAGCAGAGAGAGCTCCACAGGCCAGCGCGGAAAGAAGAACAGCGGCTTTGCACAACATTTGGCCTCGTATGCCGTGAAAAACGTGGGTCCAGGATGGACACGGACGCTGGGAGGGATTGGAGCTCTTTATTGGGATCCCAGCATGCTACAAGAAGAACTGAACTGAACCAACAACTCCCCCCACCCTGAAAACCCCCAAATTATATACACAAGCAAACAATGGCTTTTCCCACCAGTGCGCACTATTGATCAAACCGAGTGGATCCAGCAGACGGGATCTAGCCATGCTTCGGTCAGTTATGTTGTAAGCTACGATCCTGCCTCGGTCCTCTGCAGGTCTACAGACTAAGCATACTCCATCCCCGCAAACATAATGGACAGAACCATCAACCTGAAGAGTCTGTATCATACATTTCCATACTTCTCAAGGGGACAATCCCATCCTGCACGCTACTGCTATTCCGAACCCCTACACCAGGGGTAGTCAAACTGCAGCCCTCCAGATGTCAAAGCTCCACTTTTCTAGATCTCCTGAAGCTCCCCCAACTCCCATGTGGCCTTCCCTTCCTCTCTGCCTCCTCCACAGTACAGCTTCCTAATACACCCCAGTGGGCTAGTAAATCTTCTCCATTGAGTTACCCCGTAGTACAAGCCCGGCTGCCATCAGAGGGCTGTGAAATACGACAGGAAAAGGATGAGGTGGACCCTGGTTTCTCTCCACACACAGGAACACAAGAGGCCAGAATGGACAACCCCACTAGCAAGCATAAGAAAAAAATGCGGAATTCTCATTCTAATTTGGAGGATCTGAGTCTACCAAGAGCCAGTTTCAAGGACTCTATGGTTGTGTTTTGGGGCGATCGATACCCTTCATCCACCCTCAATCCTTTCCTTACAAGCAGCTCAGTTCATAAAGTGGTTAAGCTTGGGTGCGTCGGGGATCGGATTTTATAGCCTTTTAATTTTTTTATGTTATTTTATTTGGAGGGGAGGTAGAGTAGGTTTTTATGCTTCACATTTTTCCAACTTAAGAAGTCTCAAAACAGCTTACAATCGCCTTCCCTTCCTCTTCCTACAATGGGCATTCATTCATTCATTCATTCATTCATTCATTCATTCATTCATTCATTCATTCATTCATTCATTCATTCATTCGCTGCCCTCCCCTTGCAGCTCAGTGCGGTTTATGGGGAATTTATTAATCAGAATACAGACACAACATGGTTCAATGATAACAGCAGAATGACCACAGTATTAAGAGTAAGAACAGTATCCTCCTGCTGCTGCTTCCACTTCAGGTTGTAAAAAGAAAATAGTTTGAGGATTATTTTTAGTTGAGACTTACTATTTAGTGCTGTTGCGTGCCATTGGTGTCTGCCCATGATCCCAATTAATCTTATGGTTAGTTGTTTAATAAATGTGCTACTGATTATGTAGGTGCAAGAATCCAGCCATGTAATCTGGTGAATACAAGATGCAGTAGCTACTAGCATCCATGAACAGACCTCTCAATAGCAGGGTCAGGAGGCAAGATCAGGGAAAGTGACCTATTGTTGGCCACTGTATGAGACAGGATGTTGGACTAGATGGTCTGAGCCAGCAGGTTTCTCCTGATGTTCTTATGTATCTTACTGTGCAGTTGAAGCCATCTCAACTGTTCACAAAATGAAGAAGAGTTGGTTTTTATACCTTGCTTCTCTCTACCAGAAGGAGTCTCAAAGCAGCTTACAATCACCTCCCCTTTCTTCTCCCCACAACAAGAACCCTGTGAGATAAGTGAGGCTGAGAGCCCTGATATTTCTGCTCTGTGAGAACAGGACTACAGATGGAGGAATGTGGAGTCAAACCTGCTTCACCAGATTAGAAGCTGCAGCTCATAACCAATACACCAAACTGGAGAATTTAATGGCTAGATGACCATGGCCTGACTGGGATCTTGTCCCTTCCGAAGACAGGAATAGGGGCTCTTCTTCAGAAATGAGATTATTTAGTCCTTGAACTTGGCAAAAGCAGCTGCAAGCTGCAAGGACCAAGGAGCACTGCTGCAAAACTCTTCAACGAACTTGGATGGGAACATTGATCAAAGAAGATGTGTGCACCTGCAGGCTCAGCTGAAGTTCTCAGCATGCCTAATAACACCCATTGTGAGGCATGGGAGGCTGAAAAGAGAGGCCTGTCCTAGATCACCCTGTAAACTTGATAGCCACACAGGGATTTGGATGTGGTCCAATCCTGGTCCAGCCTTCTAACCACAACACCACACTGGCACTCTGTGCAGTTTCTATTCAGCTGGTCTTTTTATACCGAGAATGTTTATTATTTATATATGTCCAGCATTGATTTATTGACGCACAAAGAACAATGAAAAATGCATACGAGAAACACAGCACCATAAACCAGAAAATGCCGCATAAATAAAGACTCACGGGTTCAATTTGCAAAAGAGAGAAGCAAAATCAAGACAGGGATATTTGAGTTGAAGCAGCAAAGCTTGTGAAATTTGATCGCCTTCCTAATGCACGC
This sequence comes from Paroedura picta, assembly GCF_049243985.1. NCBI lineage: Eukaryota > Metazoa > Chordata > Lepidosauria > Squamata > Gekkonidae > Paroedura > Paroedura picta. Next base: position 11,519,914 of record NC_135381.1, on the reverse strand, counting down.
AGACAAGAACAGGGCTGAAAGCAACGCAGAAACATTTGGACAAAGGGATGCTTCACCCACAGGCTTCCAGAGATGCTGTCCATAAATTCCAGAAGCCAGAACATTAAAACCATTTTCTCTGCCCAGATCTCTGTTTCCAATACTGGACAACGGGCTTTCCCTAAGAAGCACACAAGTTATGAGGTCTGGGCCAAACTGCATGTCACTCTGGAGACATGTGATTAGGTCTCCAAACATTTTTAAGACTTAAGAAACAGGTGTGGAAATTCAAATTCAGATCAGGGTTGCAGTGCTGAGTTGGAAGGGGTAATCTCTGTCACCAAGAGAGCCAGCTTGGTGTAGTAGTTAGGAGTGCAGACTTCTGATCTGGCAAACCGGGTTTAATTCCTCGCTCCACCACATACAGCCAGCTGGGTGACCTTGGGGCTTGCCACAGCACTGATAAAGCTGTTCTGACCGAGCAGTGATATCAGATCTCTCTCAGCCTCCCCTCCCTCACAGGGTGTCTGTTGTGGGGAGAGGAAAGGGAAGGCGATTGTAAGCCACTTTGAGACTCCTTTGGATAGAGAAAAGCGGCATATAAGAACCAACTCTTCTTCTTCGTCTTCTTCTTCTTCTGTTTCCCCACATCTAGGGTTGCCAGCTCTGGGCTGGGAAAGATCTGTAGACTTTGAGGGTGGAGTCTGGGGAGGGGAGGTAACAACAGAGGTCATCAAGCCCACCCTCCAAAGCAGCCATATTCTCCAGGGGAAGTAATTGGAGCTTGGCAGCCCTCCCTGTACCACTTTCCCAGTCCCTCACCCTCAATGCCAGTTATCCCTGAAAGGGAAACAAGACAGCCATCCTGCCTTCTTTGAGACCAATGCAACAGGAGGCCACTCTCAATTGGGAAAGCAGTATGGAGCTGGGATAGCAAACACCCTCAAGCGATGTACGTAATCTGTATAGGACCAGTTCTGCAAAGGCAGATTCACATCAAAAAAACAGTCCAGAATAGCCAAAGGTGGATCTTCTCCAACATGACATGTTGTTTGGGACACGGTATCCCTCATTTCTTTTGTTCCCTATGACTGCCGGTCAGAGAACCGATACACCGCAAAAAGGTCAGGTCCGGGAAGACTTGGGTTCAAATCCTGACTTGCCAGGAAACTCGTTGGGTGACCTTGTTGGCAGAGTTTAACGTATGCAAAGAGGAGTGGAACACCAAATTGCTTTAGAATCACGACCTTTGATTCAGAAGAGAAAGAAACGTTGCAAAGAACATCGAACTGGTCTCCTCCCATGAGAGCCCAAAAGAGCCTCCCCCCCCCCCCCGGGGAATACAAGGAATAATGGGTGTACAATGGAATATCTGCAAGTAAGCTTAGACTTGCTCTCAAAATCCTATGCACTTTGTAATTGTAATTGTTTAACTCTTTCAGTGATCAATGTCTTAATGCAATTTATATGTTGTAATCTGGTAGCCAGAAGGGACAGTTATTGTGTTTGTGGATCTGAGGTGCGTCAGGATCCAAGCAGACATGTAATTGACCAAAGCAGCCATTTCTACTTGGGGAGCTGATCCTTATAGTCTGGAGATGAGAAGTCATTCCAGGAGATCTCCAGGCCACACCTGAAGGTTGGCTACCCTTGGATATATTCCTTCAGGTAGTAAAAGAGAGAGAGAGAGAGAGAGAGAGAGAGAGAGAGAGAGAGAGAGAGAGCAGGGTACAACCCCCTCCCCCCTAGGTCTTCTATGTCAAGAAGGATAGTTTTTTAATCTGCTCTAAACCCATAACCTGAGCCTTTGAGGAGGGCAGTATATAAATTGAATGAATGAATGAATGAATGAATGAAGGAAGGAAGGAAGGAAGGAAGGAAGGAAGGAAGGAAGGAAGGAAGGAAGGAAGGAAGGAATGAATGAATGACCAGTCAGCTCGGTTGGGTGTCCTCCCCCACCCCCGCTCTGAAGATCTAATTTCAACTGTGAATATTCATGTCCCTACCAGGAGACCATTGGCTTCGTTCCCATTTGAAATTACAAAGCACTGTCATGAAATACATTCTTTGGATGTGGATTCAGATGGTGGTTTGCAGTGACCCCAAGACTCCAGTCCACTGCCAGCCCATTGTCCCATTCCAGTCCTTTTCCCGCTCACTCCTTCTCCTGCACCAGCATGTCTACCGCCTTAGACACGCCTGCCCCCAGCACTTGTCGCCCGTTTTTGCATTGCAAATGGTTCCCGAAGCCCTCTCCTACAGCCCTCGCTCAACTGATTTCCATACTAGCATTTATCCACCAAAGGAGTGATAAATACATCAAAGCTGTCAGTATCCCGTGGCTTTAGCTGGAGGGAGGCGAGAGGCCCAGAGTGGTTACAATCGCCCCCCATCCTTAACCGGGATGGATTCTTTTCTCTTTACTGACAGCTCTCCGGCCAGCAGTAATCCGTATCCTGCCAAAAAGGGGATTTGTCAAGCAGCGCTTAGGCCCAAAGGTGTCAGCGGAGGATTTGTCTTTATTCCGAAGTTGTTCCACTCATGTCAGCAGGGTGACGGTTTGGTTTTCCACTCATTCCCATGCTTTGCATTACCTAGGCATGGTGCCAGGCCAGCCAGAAGATAATGACTAGGAATCCTTCCAAGATTTGCCTTATCACATTTTGTTTCTTGAATTTCGGAGTTCTGAATGACGCTTTTAGGAATCTTCCATGGTTACGTTTTTATTTCTGGTTACATGGATGGCTGAGGGAGGCGGTGAGGGATCGTGGATCATGGCTGTGCCATGGGATCGGAGATCACGGCTGTGCCTTGGGATCGCCAAGAATCAGACATGACTAAACGGATGACAACTTCGACATTCAGTATTCCTGTACCACATTGGTTTATCTCCTTCAGTTTTCCCTTCTACAGTGCTAATGAGTATGTGAACACTGATAAAACACGATACAAAAGAAATCTTCATTAAGACTGTATTTGCAGTTCTGCTAACATTCATTTGCTGTGGTGTTTTATCCTGTGCGGGAGTCAGTCAGTGAAACATTACACAAAAAGCATCTTGATACCTTTACATGGGTGATCATATTAAGTTTGCTCTTTTGCAGTACTTTATCAAAACATGCATGGACCAAAGGACCAAAGGCGTACTTCTAGCTCTGCAACTCCTTGCCCCTCCAGCACAGAGGGACCAAATGAGCAGGAGAAAACAGGAAACTGCAAAGCTTGGGTTTTGTTCACATGCTCCTCGCTTAGCAGTTGTAACAGCTGAACTTTCTAATGTGAGCCAGTTTCATTTTTGTGACATCCTGTCCATGCCAGACACAACATTTCCCAACTCCCAACGTCAAGGGTGATAACAGATTTCCTTATTATCCAAATATTCACAGTCATGAATCATCAGAGTGTTGGAAGTCTTGGTCAGGAGATGGAAAGTCATCACCCCCAAGCAATCGGAGGCTAGAACAAGGGGATGGGCACGCAGCTTCTGCCACATAATGTGTCTTGTTTTCAAACCCCCAAACCACAGGGTTGATTCTTTTTTGTCTCAATGAACATCATTATTTTACTTCAACCCCATTTTTTTTTTCAGCTTCCAAAACAGCCCAAAATTTGAAAACAATAAAAAATGCTGGAGAGCTAGCATGGTGTTGTGGTTAAGGGTGGTGGACTGTGATCTGGAGGACCAAGTCTGAATCCACACTCTTCTGCTTGAAGCCTGCTGGATGACCTTGGGCAACTCATGGTTACCTCAGAGCTCTCTCAGCCCCATCTACCTCACAAGGTACATGTCGTGGGGAGAGGAAAGGAAGGAGATTGGAAGCCACTTTGTTGTGGGGAAGAGAAGGTGGCTGGAAGACATTTTGAAATGCATGAGGCCTACTAGGTGCCCTTGGGCCACTCAGTTATCTCAGAGCTCTCTCAGCCCCATCTACCTCACAAGGTACTTGTCGTGGGGAGAGAAAAGGAAGGAGATTGGAAGCCACTTTGAGACGGGGCAGAGCAGTGGTTCTCAACCTTCCTAATGCTGCGACCCTTTAATGCAGTTCCTCATGTTGTGGTGACCCTCAACCATAAAATTATGCAAGTGTTCTTTCATAGAAATTAAACTGAAACTGACCAATGGTGTGAAGATCCATTGTTACATTAGGTTGAGAACCACTGTCCTGGGGTTTCTTGATGACCCTGGAAAGGTTTCCGAAATGGGTGGGACTGAATTAATTTTTAATATATGTTTTAAAATTTGTTACACATTTATATTGGATGATATGACCATATTTGGTCAAGTCAACTTGCCCCGCCCTTCCAAAATGACCACTGATGGGCTTGGAGGGGGTGGGAAGGGGAGGGCCCTGAATGGACATGTCCACAACTGTGCTTCCCAACCATATTCCGGACCATCATGCCACTTCTGGAATTTCTCGAAGCCTGAAGAAAGTTTTGGGGCTTTTTCAATGGTAAAAAAAATTGAGAACAGCCGATCTAATGCAAAAATAGTTTGTGATGTTTCGTGGCTTGTGACCTGCACATGCCACGGACCCTGAGCAAAACTGCATTTTCCTGGTTCCTAGACGAGCTATCAGTAGGAAAAAAAGAAGGCTGGCAGCTGAGATGTCTCCAGTGGGGTTGTAGCCAGCCATGCTGGGGAGGAGTGCTTCTGCAACGTGCCTTAGGTTGGACGATTCATTTGGTTTCAAACCTACATGCAGTAGGATGGGATTTGCAGTGTTTGTTTCTAACGACAAGGGTGCAACGAAAAATCATTAATTTTACTGAACAATCAGGGTTTTTTTTTCTGGCTCTCCTTGTGCAAATGCCAAGGGGACAACGAAAGTTCAAGTGCATTCTCCGAGGTCATGCCACTTCTTGGCACTTGACGGTTCTCCCAGGGCACACCCCCCTTGCTCTTCATCAAGGGCTCCAGGGTCACTACCATTCCCCCCCCCTTTTTTTAATCATAGTTTCAAAGATGCAAGAGGCGCTTGCTCGAAGGAGGAAGGACATGTTCAGAATGATCTCGTCAGACATGTGACCTTTCCATGCACAGGATGCAGGGAATTCTGTGCCATTTAGTCAGTTCTGTAATGAGGAGGCATTACCCTTTGGTCATTTCAGTGTAAATACGCTATGTATCCTTCACCTGCCAGTATCCTCTGGCATTGAGCTGCAGGGATTAGAAGGAAAGCAGCTCGAGAGTGATAATAATTGTTTTTAAGTTTGTTGTCAACCACCCTGACCCAAACAGGAATGGGCAGAAATGGCCAGGAATGTAACAGCTATGGGATTTTTATCATGTTGTTAACTGCTCCGAGCCGGTTTGCTGGAAGGGGCAGCATATAATTCCAAAGAATGAATGAATGAAATATGTATTTATTTTAAAATGCATGCAGTATAATTTAGAATCATCTCAAGCCTCCAAGTTAAAGGCAGACTTTCTCAACCATTGGATGCTGCTGCTCATAACTTACAAATTTTATTTCTGAACAGAGGAACCTTTACCAATCAATTGTGCATATGCATGTTCTAGTTTGAATGGACAGATAGGAAGGCAAGCAAACGGATGGACGGACAAGGAGACGGACAGACAGACAGTTATATAGAGATGGATGGATGGACCGGGAGAAGGACAGATAGACATATAGAGATGGATGGACGGATATATGGACGGACGGACAGTTATATAGAGATGGATGGATGGATGGATGGATGGATGGATGGATGGATGGATGGATGGATGGATGGACACTCAGACGGACAGATGCATAGTTATACAGAGATGGATGGATGGATGGATAGATGGATGGATGGATGGACGGACGGACGGACAGACAGTTATATAGAGATGGATGGATGGACGGACGGATGGACAGACAGAAAGTCAGATATTTATTTAGAGATGGATGGATGGACGGACGGACGGACAGACAGACAGAGAGATCCCAGTGTTCTTACATTTTGGGCCTGCCGTATGCATAAAGTTTCCCCCAACTTCACCCCATGGCCATAATTTCTGAGACTCCCGACAGCTTGTTCACTTTCTAATTAAGTTGTTTCCTGTCCCAGAATTTCCTACTGTCCCCCTAATGAACCACGGGAGGGCAGAGAACACAGGAATCCCAAGCATGGTTATCGACGGTTCAGATATTCTCCGGCAGTGCCGGGATGAGTGGCTGCTGGGGCCGCTGAGCAATCCGATGTTTGAGGCAATCCCTGCTGTTTAAATTCTAATCAGCGCCGGGCTGCACCGACACCTCTGTTAAAAGCATGAAAGCTTTTACTCAGGCAGACCATCTGCTTGCATTGTGCCTTTCCCTAATAGCCGGACAATTAAATAAATCTCCTGACACTTAGCCGCCCTGCTTCCCACCAGTCAGGCGTCGGGGTTCTTAGCTGCTGCATTAGCAGAGCAAACAGGTTCAAGCTGAATACTGGAGGGTGGGGTGGGGTGGGGTGGAAATGCCAGGAGAGGTTTTTCAAGAAAATGCACAGTGCCCATCAAGAGCCAGTGGCTTTCCCCTTAGTCCTTCGCCCTCATAAACAGAAGAGTTTAAATCCATGCTCGGCAGTGGATTTTACTGGCAAGCTACATTTTGAGAAGGAGGTGGGGAGAGTCAAGCTCAGCCAGGACTTAAAGTGATTGCTAGGAGTCCTGTGGCCGCCTCCACCGCTTATCTCCAGGCAATCTTCTTGCACTTGCTCAGGAAATCCAAAAGCCAGATTTCATTTTTCAAAGGGCCAGCTTTGGCCCGCGACCTGCCAGTCGCTTGACTCCATTTTATGGGGTTGTCACATTCTGGATAGTTTGTAGCGTAGGCAGGAAGGATCATGAAGAAGAAGTTGTTTTTTAAACCCGGCTTTTCACTGACCAAAGGAGTCTCAAAGCGGCTGACATTTGCCTTCTCTTTCCTCTCCTCACAACAGACTCCCTGTGTGGGAGGGTGAGGCTGAGAGAGCTCTGACAGGACTGCTCGGTCAGAACAGCACTATCAGGGCTGTGACAAACCCAAGGTCACCCAGATGGTTGCATGTGGAGAAGAGGGGGATCAAACCTGGTTTGCCAGATTAGAAGCCACTGCTCTTAACCACAACACTATGCTGGCTCATCCCACATTTTCACAGTGGTCGCCAAGAAAAGCCACTTTGGAGTCATTATTTGGAGGCAAATGCCATCAAGCCGCAGCCAGCCTATGAAGAAGCCATAGGGCTTTCAAGGCAACAGTCAAACAGGTGGTTTACCATTGCCTGCCTCAAACTGAAACCCAAATCAGTTTAGGTTTTAACGATTCAGCTCATGATTTGCATGGGGGGGATTGCAATTCAGCTTAGGAAACACCGAAAAAGAAAGTGAAAGAAGGAAAGGAAAGGAAAGGAAAGGAAAGGAAAGGACAGAAAAAGGACAGGACAGGACAGGACAGGACAGGAAAGGACAGGACAGGACAGGACAGGACAGGACAGGACAGGACAGGACAGGAAAGGAAAGGAAAGGAAAGGAAAGGAAAGGACAGGAAAGGAAAGGAAAGGAAAGGAAAGGAAAGGACAGGACAGGACAGGACAGGACAGGAAAGGAAAGGAAAGGAAAGGGAAAGGGAAAGGGAAAGGGAAAGGGAAAGGGAAGGAAAGGGGAAGAAATCCCCAAATCAACATTGATTCAACTCATTTTTTGCTCAGCTGAACTGAATCTCACACCCCTAGTTATAACCTGACAGAACAGGTACGTAGCCCTTACAGTGCTTACAGGATTTCATTCATTCATTCATTCATTCATTCATTCATTCATTCATTCATTCATTCATTCATTCATTCATTCATTTATTTTGATTTCTATACTGCCCTTCCATATGGTTCAGGGTGGTTTACATACAACATGACAGGGGGATACATGGAACGAATTAACATATAACATATAACATAGTCAAATACAACAACAATAATCTAACAGTGGTTCTAAATAACACAATTTCAGCGATCTTAAACAACAATATAACAGGAACAGGAACTTAACTAAGGCCCTCAGAGAGGACAGACTGATTCAGGCCCTGGAGGGGATGTCAGAGGGGGGAGGGACCTGTGGTCAGTCTCAGGCAAATGCCAGGTGGAGGAGCTCCTTTTTGCAGGCCTTTGAGAGATCCCTTTTAGAGATCCAAGTTCAAATTCCTACTCACCATGAAATTCACTGGGTGATGTTGGGCTATTCTCAGCCTAGCCTCCCTCACAGGGTGGTTGCTGTAAGGATAAATGTCAATGTGGAGTGAATTACATATGCTTTCCAGAGCTCCTGGGAAGAAAGGCAGAACAAAAATGCTGGGTTTGATCCCCCCCCCACTCCTCCACTATAAGGCAGCTTGGTATGGTGCTACAGTAGGGGGCAGCAATCTTAGGCACTGGACTGGGGAATTCCAGATTCAGATCCTGGTTTAGCTGTGAAATGGGGTCAGTCTGAATCTTGCAGCCCATTACTACTTGGCAGAGCTGTTCTGTAGATAAAAATGGAAGAAGGAGAATCATAGAATCATGGAATAATAGAGTTGGTACCTCATGGGTCATCTAGTCCAACCCCCTGCACTATGCAGGACACTCACAACCCATCACTCATCCACTGTAACCTGCCACCCCCTTGAACCTTCACAGAATCAGCTTCTCTGTCAGATGGCTCTCCAGCCTCTGTTCAAAAATCTCCAAAGATGGAGAACCCACCACCTCCTGAGGAAGCCTGTTCCACTGAGGAACCACTCTAACTGTCAGGAACTTTTTCCGGATGTTTAGACAGAATTTCTTTTGAATTAATTTCATCCCATTCATTCTGGTCTGTCCCTCTGGGGGCAAGAGAGAACAATTCTGCTCCATCCTCCATATGGCACCCTTTTAAATACTTGAAGATGGTTATACTACTTATACTACATATACATACCCTTGTGAGCTCTTTGGTGAGAGCACAGGGTATTAAATGTAACAAAGATCCTGGTAATTCCAACCCTTTTACAGACAGAAAGAGCTAATTCACTAATTCTGTCAGAAGCTTTTTTCTTTTTTAAAAACTATGGAGTTTTTAGCCGTTTAAGGGAATATTCAAACACCTCCCACACGTCTTGGCTGCCACTTGATCCTACCTCCCTGGCTGTGCCTATGGTGTTTGAGCTGGAGTGATAGGCATATATTTATCTTGTTTGCTCCCTGCAGCCCCTCCTCCCTGGTTTGAACTTTGCCATCTGTTGTCTCTTCCGCGGTTGACCCTTGCTATCCACCCTCTCCAGGCCTCGCGTGGGGACACACGGGGTTATCTCAAAGGCTGTTTCATTTCCACTTTCTGCTCAGAGTTTGTCCTGGATCCAGTGCGTTTGACCTTTGGGTCTGTTGACAACCAGGATGACCCCTTGTTTTGGAGAGTGGCATGTTCTCTGTTTCACTGGAAGGTTGCTAGATAGGGACCGGGGAGGATGCCAGGTCAGTGAAGCTACAAGTAAAACAAATAAAGGACTTGGGTGTATAGGGAGAAGGTGTGAACATTTTGGGGCTTATGTAAAAAAGCATACAACAAATACATGTAACGTCCATATAGTGTGGGTTATGGCGATAGGAGGAAGGGATGGCGATTCCTCCAGATTACTAAAGCATGGGTTTACCTTCCAAGAATTGTTCCATCCAGGGCCAAATTTTACATTATGCAGGTGATGTGTGATTGGTTCCATTTTTCCCCTTCCAAATCTAAAGCTACCACAGGGAGCTCTGGATTTGACTGAAGGATTTTATTGTTTTGGGGACGAGACCTTTCCCCTCAACAGCACTTTAGCAATCCAAATTACCCTTCCATACTGTTGCCCCACAAACTACACATGCTTTTTGCCATGGCATTAGCGTCACCTTCAAGAAGGATTCAGGTTAAGAGAAATGATACAAGCAGAAGGGTCAGGCATTCCAGCACTGCAGCTGCCCTGACCAGGTGGACATAGTGTGAAATAAAGGTTGCCAGCTCTGGATCAAGAAATACCTGGAGACTTTGGGGATGGAACTGGGAGTGGGTGGGATTTGGGGCAAGGAGAGACCTCAGTGGAAAGACCTCCAGGGAAACTGAACTCTGTCCTAGAACCATAGAGTTGGAAGGGGCCATACAGGCCATCTAGTCCAACCCCCTGCTCAACGCAGGATCAGCCCTAAGCATCCTAAAGTCCTCTGGAGATGGGTTGTAATTCCCGTCTCCACCTGGATGCTGCCAACACTGGGCCCAAGCCACCTGTTGTTCTTTCCCTCAGGCAGCTCAGCTGGTGCTCAGTTCTATTTATCCACCATGGCCAAGAACCAAACACAGCACTCTGGCAGGGTGCAGGCTGTGGGGGCCCACCAGACATTCTAAGGCAGGCCTGACTAGAACAAAGAGAGGGAATTGTAGAGCTCCATCCCATGTATACCTTCATTGTTTACACATCACACTTCAATAATCAATCTGGTTTCAAGCAGGAACATTTTCTGTCCTGGGCCCTCCCTGGTGGAAGGGGCTCTGGACCCTGCCTGAGCTACCACAGTTCCACAGGGCCTGCAAAATGGAGCAGTTCTGCAAAGCTTTGGGTTGGAGCTGCTGAAAAATTGAACATCTACCTTCTATCAGCCCCCCCCTTCCAACCCACATATTACCATGTAGGACAGGGGTAGTCAACCTGTGGTCCTCCAGATGTTCATGGACTACAATTCCCATGAGCCCCTGCCAGAAAATGCTGGCAAATGCTGGAAGGGGCTCATGGGAATTGCAGTCCATGAACATCTGGAGGACCACAGGTTGACTACCCCCGATCTAGGAGACCTAGACCACAGTCAGATGATTGAGAATGGCAGAGATTCCAGACTTTAGACCAGGGCAATCAAACTGCGGCCCTCTATGGACTACAATTCCCATGATCCCCTGCCAGTGTGGAGGGCCGCAGTTTGACTACCCTGCTTTAGACCGTTAACGTTGCATTTCCAACCAGAAGCCATTCTGCTGCAATTTTGATTGTTATTTTATTTTATTTATTTACATTTTGATTTCTATACCGCCACTCCCAAAGTGGCTCATGGTGGTTAACAACTCTCCACAAAAAAATGTTATTTTGTTTCAATCAAAATAACAATAAACATTTAATAAAAATGAATAATCAAACAAGCAAATGAAGATACATTTGCTCCCTCTGTGTCTGACAGGCTTGCCAACCTCAAGCTGGGGCCTGGAGATCTCCTGGAATCACAGCCGATGTCCAGGCAACAGAGATCAGTCCCCCTGGAGGAACTGGCTGCTTTGGAGAGTGGATTTCATGACATGATACCCTGCTTGACACTCTGTTCTCCCCGAACCTCTTCCTTTCCAGCCTCCACCCTCAAATTCTTCAGGGATTTCCTAACACAAAGCTGGCCACCCGGGCCCCTGAGTTCCACAGCTCCTTTGCAGAGAGCTAAGAGTCAACTGCATCAGCCCTGGTGTGCTATCTTCACACCCTGCAGATCTCTAATGCTGCCCCCACCTGCTCCCCCGCAGGCTGCCTCTCACGTCTGCAGAGTCAGAGGTTGGTGAGGTGCAAATATTTGAGTTATCTCTGAGGTACACTGCCCTCCAGGTACCCGGAGTCAGGAAGAAAGCTGACCGTGGATTGCAAACAACATGAAAAGCAAAGAAGTGAACAAAGTAAAAGGCAGACAGGAACAGTTCAAGGTATTTTGTCACCTCAAACAAGGGACAACCATCGCCTCCTCCGTCCAGGCTACAGCTAGATGGCTTCCAGCCAAACCGCTTCAGCTTGGGCCAATGGTGCCCTGGGGCCAGGAGGGGATGTTGGCTACCTCCCATGCTGCTGATGGCCAAGAGCAGGGGTAGTCAAACTGCGGCCCTCCAGATGTCCATGGACTACAATTCCCAGGAGCCCTTGCCAGCATTCGCCAGCGAATGCTGGCAAAGGCTCCTGGGAATTGTAGTCCATGGACATCTGGAGGGCCGCAGTTTGACTACCCCTGGCCAAGAGCAACTTGAATCCCTGTGGACCATCAGCATCTTCCTCATGGTAGCTTCCCAAGCTAAGGCTTGGACAGTGTGGCTAAAGAGCTGACCCTGAAGGTAAATGAACAGCAAAAGACGGAAGGACTCAGTCAACAATTCACTGAGACTAATAAATTGGGGTGGGGTTGGAGGGACCCAGAGGTCAGCAAATGAAAATGAAGGTCCTAAGTTCAATACTCAGCTTTTCTTGATCAGTTAGTAGGAGCTAAGAATAAGTCTACCTGAGACCCTCCAGCTCACCGACTTTGGACATATCATGTGATCCAGCTCAGTGGAGAAAGTGATTATGCTAGGATTGGTCAGTGGAAAAAGGAAACCAGGCCGGCAAAGGGCACGGTGGTTGGATACAATCAAAATGGACACTGGCCAGAACATTGCACAGTAGAGGGAGGCAGTGCGGGGTCGGGGATCATGGCGGGGTCGGGGATTGATCCGGAGAGATCCTATCATTCCCGCGAAATATCCTGGAGTGGATATAACCCTCAATATTTGAAAAATTGGCATAAGTAAAGGTACAGCTGTCTGATTTTCCCAAAATAACTTGCTGCCGATCCTCCAACGCTGTAGAAAAGCCCTGATTGGCAAGGGTGTCAGTTCCCTAGTTGTAATGCTTCCTTTAAAGGGGAAGCTCTAACTTCTCTCAGCAGAAGCCCTAACTTCTCTCGACAGAGATTTGCCTCTTGGATTTATTCCACCTTCTCTGCTGTCTCCAATCCCCCCGCAGTTCAAGAAAAGAAAGAGGGTCCTGTTGTGCTTAGCTCCCCCCCTTCTGAGCTTCCCTAATCACGTGCAGAACACTTTTATGTTTCACTGAGCTGGGGGGAGGGGTAGAGGAAGACCCAAGTTCAAATTGATCTGAATTCAGCAGGATCCACAACAGAGTAAACTAAGTAAGTGCAGAATCAGCCCTAGTTGCACTATTTCCAGGTTGCCCCAGGTGCTGTAATTGCATGGAACTATCACATTATGCCAGTACAAGAACAGAGCAGTTTTAGGATGGCTATAGGTCAGTCTCTTTAGCCGTTATGTACATCCATAGAGCAGTTCCTTATTTCCAAATCGACGTGTACTGTTTCCCAGTGGCTTCAGTCCAAGCTGTTTAGTTGAACCAGTCTGTTTGTTGACAGTTTCCTTCCTACTGGAACCTCTACAAAAGAGAAAAGCACAGGATGTGCTGTTGGGAAAGGAAAACAATCCCTGCAGAAAGAAAGGAAGGCAAGCAGAAGCTTTGGACCACCAAGGACAGTCCTGAAACAAGACCACCCAGCTCTTTGCTGGGCCTTGTTCTAGGGCTGTGAAGTCTCATTGAACAGTGGTTTTTCCTGGGCTCTTGGCCTTCTTGTCGCAATGGACTTCCTGTGAGTGACCTGTCACAGAAATTCATCACCGTCTCCCTCCCTTGTCCTCCTTCACTCCTTCATTCCTACATCTTGTTCATTAGGGGTGTGCATTCAGTTGTGTCCGAGCCAACAAAATTCCCCAAAAAACACCTTACCGGTATTTTCCAGGTAATTTTAAAGCCAAATACAGATAACTGAAACTGGCCAGCAACAAAGTGAAGTTGATCCCAAATAATGGGGGATGGGGGCACTTTCTTTGGGGGCCCATAGCATTGCCCTCCCCCCGCTCCAAACTTTTTGAAACTTGGGGGTTCTTTTGAGGAGAGGCTCCAGAAGCTACGCTGAAAGTTTGATAGCTCTACCTCAATAGATTTGGCACTGATTTTAATGGGTCCTTGTAGGGTATAACGGACGCATGAAAAAACCAGGATTCTTGAATATTACTGAATACAAATGCAGTACTGGTATTGGGATTTGGGAATATTGGCAAATGCCAACAATTTTCATGTTCAATATACCTTAATTTAAAAAACACTATGTTCCCCCTTCCTTTGCACAGCCTTAGTGTTCTTCCTTTGAAACAGATGCTCCTATGAAATGCCACGGTTTTGTATTCGTGTTAAACAAATGTGTCCCTGGCCTTATTCAGTGTGTCACCTTATCTCCCGTCTCTCTCCGGGATGGCTGCAGTTCAAAACCCAAAGGCCAGCACCTTCTTATATCTTTCTATTTATAAATCTTCCCACTTTGCTAAGGACTACTTATCTCCTCACATTTTTTGTTTGTTTTTCTTTTAAGGATAAGCAGAGATGCTCAGGTTTCTTCTCTTGCTTTATACTATTACAATTTCAAAAGAATGAGAAAGAAACAGTTAGAAGTTCAGAGCCCAGACTGGAACCTGAAGTCTTCTCAACTGAATGGAAGCAGCCTCCTACAGGTCGAGGTTCTTGAGAAGATCGAGGCTTCAGCTCAAACCTCGAGAATGGGAAACTCTCCTTTGGTGAAATGGAGTCGACAGTCCTAAGCTTTGTTGACAAAGAGGCTTCCTGGCCTCAGAGAGCTGAGGTGATGCCCTATGCTCTGCAGTCAGGCCCAGCCAGTTCTCCTCTGGAGCAGTGCCTTCAGGTCTAGCTAGTGAGGCTTGGACCCCAATGGGAGCTGGAACAGGGACATGGGCCCAGTGGACCAGTTGATCCAGAAAACTTCCCCTCGCAGCTGGGATTGCTAGCTCAGAGTACGGAAATACCTGAAGTTTGTTGGGAGTGGAGCCTGAGAGGGTCATAGTTTGTGGAGGGGAAAGACATCAGTGGGGTATAATGCCATAAAATCCACCTTCCAAAAAAGCTCTTTATCTCCAGAACTATCCTCGGTCAGCTGGAGTTAAGTTGTAAAGTCAGGAGGCTCCAGCTACCACCTGGAGGTTGGCAATGCAACTCCCGCCCAAGGCTTAAATGGTCTGAGAGGAAAGCAGTGGCAAAGGCTTAGATCCACGATGATCTGTTCCGGGAGGTAGAACACAGGCCACAAACTCAGCATTGCATCTTCTCTGGGCTATCTCAGCATGAGCCTACTATGGAATCTGGTGGGTTTGTGGGCCAGATTATATCTCTTTGGGGTTGATGACTGTGTGTAGCCCACCGTGAGACAGTCTCGATAGCGGCGGGAAATAAATAAATATACTCGATACCAAGGACAGGTCCCTGTCTCCTTTCACAACCCCTGCTTCACGGTGTTCCACAGCAAACCAGTTCTTAGTCAACCGGTTAGTGGGTTGACAATTTTTTCAGAGACACCGACAGCAACGTGCCAGCCCGCCCAGAGGCCGGCCAAAAAGGAACAGAAGAAAGCGAGAGCCAGAGGCTCTGCTCATGAGAACAAAAGGGGGTGACTGGAAGGGCACGTCAAACTTCCTAAAATGCCCCTCGGAATTCATAAAGTCATCTTCTCCCGTCACAAAGCGCCTTCCCTTCCCTCCCTCGCTTTATCACCTGGCTTGTTCAACCCTGTTACTGACATATGTACTTAGCAGCCGTTATCATCAATAGCAAAAATATAAACGGGCGAGCATCAAAGGAACAAGGTCGACAGCTCGTCATAAATATTTCAGAGGAGAGAGATGCGGAGAACATGAGTGTCCGAGCATCTCGGGTTTCTAATGGAAGGGGGAGGGAGGGAGGGAGAGAACGGCCTGGCAAAGGGCTCCCTTGCAAACGTACGCAGGCCCGATACAACCGTCCGTTCCCGGCTTGGCCGTCACATGGACGCAGCTCGTTTTCAGGCGATCCCACATATGCTACGAGACAATCTGTCAGGGTTTCCCTAAATCGGAAGAGATGTTCTGCATCTCCCACTGTATAATGTGCAAGTTCTGAGCAGCTGGCAGGAGAGCAGAGGTGGATTTAATGCAATTCCCCCCCTCCTCTTCCCACTGTCCTGCCGACGCCACCATTTGGCTGAAGGGCCTGCGAGGAGCGCTTCAAGGAGCGCCTTTGACATAGGTGAGGAGAGGCATCCTTTTTGCACAATTATATATGTGGGTCAGATTAACCTCTGCTAGGCAGGATTCTCCTAAACTGCTGCTTGCGTGAGATCGGAGGGGGGGGGGACTGAAGGGGAAAAGAAGATTCTCTTTTAATTCCTCCTACCAAGTTGAAGGGGAAATCATGGCTGAAGCTGCAGTCCAGCTAGTAAGCAGTCATGCTGTCCCAGCAACCAGCTTGGATGCTGTGGCCAAACTGTGGCTCTTTAAATGTCCATAGACTACAGTTGCCATAAGCCCCTGCCAGCGTGGCCCATTGGCAGGGGCTCATGGTAATTGTAGTCCACAGACTGCTGGAGAGCCACAGTTTGGTCACCCCTGCTGCCCCATTATAGTCCTGGGCTTTCTGGTTGTAAAGAACTGCTCACAAGTGAGGAGAAAATTCACCAGTGAGTACAAAGAGGAGGGAAGGATGAGAAATAGATGCAGCTTGGAGATCTGACAGCGAGAATTAGAAACATCTCCTGGGCTTCTGATGGGAGTTGGAGGAACCGTGGAGAAGAAAAGAAACACGAGTTTGGTTCAGTTCTCTCTACTGCTTTCTGTTTGACGTTCTTGCAAATTCCTATTTAAGTTTTCTCTAATTTTTTTTTTAAATTTGCATCCTTTCCCTCCTCTTCCCCCTCGCCAACCCTTTCCTGTAAAACACGCACGTTTTTATTATTACTGGTGTGCCAGCAAATCTGCGTTATTCAAATAGATGACACACACAGGATCCAGAACTACCATATACACTGCATATAGAAACCATATGACGTTCAAAGGCATCTCAAAGGAGGTTGGAGAGAAAAAGGAGAGAACGGAAACCGCGGACATCAATCGGGAACGTTGCTTATCGAGAGTTGGACAAAGGAATTTTTAAAAATGCTAAGGAGGCGGGAGGGGTACATTGCAAGGTGTAAATGGGAACGGCGTCATGTTCCCCCTCCCCTTGCGGCTACAACACCTTTTAGCTCTGCAACAGTGCAGATCAGTTCGGAGTCACTCCACACAAAACATGGAGGCCAGAACCGCAGGTTGCTCCCCCAAGTGTGTGGCCTGTGCTTTCGAGTCCTTCCATGGGTCTTTTGTGCTAGGCCTCTGTTGCCGCTGCCAAGTTCTTTCCCCTTTATCCTTCTGCAGCCAGACAAAAGGACAAATGAGTGCAAGCCCAGAGCAGAGATTTTTCATCTGCTCTTGGAACCCACGAGATGTCTCCCTTTAAAGTGCATTTGAAATACACAGACGTACAGAACCGATTTTTTAAGTGTCATTCAAGGCATACTTCACTAAACAAAAACAAATGGCCCCAGAGCAAGGTCTTTCTTCGGGGAGATCCATTGTTTTATGAATTGTGCACCAATATATATATATATTAATCTCTGAGCTCAATGAGAGGAGGGGAGGGAGTGTGACAACCGAGGATCAATTTTCCATGGCATTTTTGCCCCTCCCTTGGCGGCCCTCTGAAAGTTTGTTCTGTTAATGGATTTATTCTGTTAGTAGGTGGTGTGCTACGTTTGTTTGAAATGCCTTTCGTGGGTTCATCCAGAGCGTAGCGTCTGACATAAACCAGACATGTTTGCCGGTCATGTGCGGTGGAAATGCACTTCAATTCTGCAGCCAAACCCACCAAATTTTACAAGACTCTTGGGAGCCAGGGGAAATTCTGTGGACCTTCACTATACAGTATTGTCTATTTTCCAATGATGTATATTATTAACACTTGGTGCAATTGGGAATATATTTTTTCCTAAATATTTCAGTATGAGGTTTTCTCCTCGTCTCGGGACAGCTGAAATAATTGCCATTTAATGGGTACATAAAAAGAAGCAGAGGGGAAACCTTCCCAGTCTGTACTCTATCCATTGACTCGTTTTTCTTCCTGCCCTGCTGCGATCCTGGAAGTGAGCCAGGTTAGGGAAGAAAGGGAAAAAAAGGTGGGAGAAAGGCCAGGTTTTAATTTTTAGATTTGGCCTTGTCAATTGATAAGTCTTTTTAAGCCAATGTGTAGTTTCAATCTTATGGACGGCCAGTTATGTTTTGGTGTCTTTGCAACTTTAATGTTTTAAATAAATAAACCCACTAACCAACTTGACCGAGGTTAGAAAATTTATGGGCCACTTTTCCACAGAGCTGCTTAAGGGAGCTTACAAAGCGTAAAAGAAAAGAAAAACAAACACAACACATAACATAAGATCACAAGCATAAAAACAATCAGCATTAAAACGGCAATCAATAGCTGCCCATTAAGGAAAAAGGGCTTTACCTCTTCAAGCCTTACTGAATTTTCTTACAGAATGCCATGTCCCTAGCACTATGGGGATTTTAAATGGGAAATGGACCCAGGAGCTCAGCCTATTTCATGATAGCTTCTGCCTGGGAGCAAACAGCTGAATAAGGCTTTTCTTTTAATATGAAGTAGGTTACAATTATGTAGAAGTGGAGTAAGGAAATGCTTTGCTGACTGTCAGTGCCACAAACTAGTGTTTAGAATGCTTTACTATCCAGCCTAAAACAAAGGACAAAGGGAATCCTACAAAGGAAATCCTACATCCTACATAAATCATACAATCTTAGAATTGGAAGGGATCTCCTGGGTCATCTAGTCCAACCCCTTGCACTATGCAGGACACTCACAACCCTATCGCTCATCCACTGTCACCTGCCACCCCCTTGAATCTTCACAATCAGCCTCTCCGTCAGATGGCTATCCAACCTCTGTTTAAAAATCTCCAAAGATGGAGAACCCACCACCTCCTGAGGAAGCCTGTTCCACTGAGAAACCACTCTAGGAAACTGCTCTAAGAAGTCAACAAAACATCATGTGTCTCTAGCCCCAAAAAATCATGTTGGGAGTTTCCTTGACCATTCACAGAGTGATTATTTTGATTATTTGTATTGTATATTGTTATGTAAAGAATGTATACTTTTACTAACTGTATAATAATTTTTGCATTTGAGATTTCTTGTGTTTATTCATTTCTTTCTGAATTCTCCACAAGTTTCCCTGTTTTTGTTTTGTTTTGTTGTTGTTACGAAGGAGTCTCAAAGCAGTTGACAATCACCTTATCTTCCTCTCTCCACAACGAGGTGCCCTGTTAGGTAGGTGGGGCTGAGAGAGCTCTGACAGGACTACTCAGTCAGAACAGCACTATCAGGGCTGGGACTAGCCCAGTGTCACCTACCTGGCTGCACGTGGAGGAGTGGAGAATCAAATCTGGTTCGCTGGATTAGAAGCTGCAGCTCTCAACCACTACTCTCTGCTCATATCTGCTCCAAAAGACAATTTGCAGAAACATTCCAAATATCACATCCGTAGTTCAGTCACAGGCGATACATGCAACACATAATGTCTGCAGGTATGTTTCACACCCAAACTCACCATGAAGTCCTCTTTCTTCATCAACATTTGCAAATCACCTCCTGACTTTGATCCAGCCATTCTCTCAGATTAACCTACCTTACAAGGTTGTTGTGAGGATAATGTAGAGGAACAGAGAAGCATGCATGCCACCCCCAATCTCCTTAGAGGAAGAAAAGGGAAATACACAAAGGGCCAGCGAACATCAGGCTCATTTTGTCCAGTGCCCACACCTGATTTGGGATTGGGTCTTAACTGTGCCGTTGGGTTCAACTGAAACAGCAGAGAAAGAAAGTTGTCTCTCCACATCTAAGCCAGGACAATGGACAATGACTTAAAACCTTAGTGGGCTTCAGGGAGAGAGGAGCCAGTGTATGTAGAAATGGTCCTATCATTAGATAATCGAAGCCAGAAGTGCCTTTTGCCTGATGTTGACTTTCAAGAGAGAGCCAAGTTGCCTTGATCACGCAGCGTCCTTGTATCATTCAACACTCAGGGTTTCCCCGTTCCTCAAGCAGAATGAGATACTGTCTCCAGAGCAGACTTCATCAAAGCACTGGGATTTAATTAAGAGTGCTGGCTGGGATTGGACATTTCAGCCTATAGGTCAAGCTCAAGGAATCCCAGAGATGTTCTCCTCACCGGCCTGGTTGATTAGATGGACAACCGGTCAAGAAGAATCCTTTCATGCACCAGAGCAGATATATGGCTGAGGATTTATGGCCTTCCCCAAAGAGGCTTGTGGCGCTTTCAAGTTCGTTGACAAATCGCAGACTAGAGTGGAGACCTAAGGGAACTGGGGGTGAGAAGCTGCACGGTGCTAGGAACGTGGTTGGGTGGATGTAGTTGTCGGCAGGGCTTGGTTAGAGCGTCCATTTGACAGATCTGCCTTTTCCGTTTTCAAGCATAAGGAATTTTATTGCTAAAAACCCGGCTGAGATGTACCTTGGCTGAACATTGACGTGGCGGAGGGCTTGCTGGGAGGGAGAGGCGGCCACTCAGAAGCCCTCTAGTGTATGGATTGCAGCATGCACAGCGTCAAGGGCAGGGTGGGACTACCTAGGGTTCGGGGCCTCCCTATGGGAAGGCGCATGTATGAGTGTGGCTTACCCAGGTGGTAGGCCAGGGGCTCATTTGCCAGTGGCCTGGGGGCAGTCAAATCATGTTGGCACCTGATGGCTTCCCTGCATAGGTCACTTCCCTTAGTGGCGGACTTCAGTGGGCAAGGGGATCTGCTCTCCCGACTGGGAACAGTGCGGGTTCCCAGGGTGCCTTTGGACTCTGTGGGTTGTCGGAGAAGTCCACTGACTTGTCAGGCTCCCTCTCCCAAGCTGTGCCAACCCTGTGCCAACCCTCCCATGGGGAGGTAATAAAACTGTGACCTTATACTCAACATTGGTGTTGCATCTTATTCCAACACATAATGCCCCCCTGCGAGTCAGTGTTGCATTATATAATGTGCGCCGCCCTGAGTTGGCCTGCTGCATAGGGCGGTGAATAAATTAAATAAATAATAACATAATCAATAGGCGCTGGTTGCCATGGAACCTCTGGCATATGATCTGCATTCAGTGCAGGTGACAACACAAACAAATTGACCAGCAAACATGTCACAGAAGCACATGACTGACTCAAGTCACCCATAGTTCTGGCGGGGATATTAAAAAGAAGAGTTTCTTTTTTATATACTGTGCTTTTCACTACCCAGAGGAGGCCCAAAGTGGCTTATAAACACCTTTTCCTTCCTCTCCCCACAACTGACACCCTATGAGGTAAGTGGGGCTGAGAGAGCTCTGGCAGAACTGATTTTCAAGAACAGCTCTGTGACTTTTCCAAAGCCACCGAGAAAGCTGCATGTGGAAGAGGAGTGGGGGATCCAACTCGGATCTCCAGGACCCATTCTGCACACATAGGATAATGCACTTTCAATGTGCTTTGGCAGCTGGATTTTCCTGTGCGGAAATGGAAAATCTGCTTCTAAAGGGCATTGAAAGCACTATCTATTGCATGCAGAATGGTCCCTGGTTAGAGGCTGCTGCTCTTTAACCACTACACCACACTGGCTCTTAACTGCATGGATGGCTATTAAATGCACCGGGATGCTCCACTGGACAGCACCCCCCCTCGATGCAGCCGTGGTGATTCTTCCCCTCCCTGTCCCAGAAGAGGCTTCCAAACGTATTGTTACTTATTCTCCACTTTGTCCTGAATTCCCACCCTGGGCTGGCGCAGACACAAGTCTAAGGCCCACGGACACCACATCCCAGGCCATGCAAGCTCTTTCCACGCTGCCCTGTCGCCTGCCCAGCTCAGTTCTCTTCACACCCCCACGAGGGCAGGGCATGTGCGTGTGTGTGTGTGACATATCTTTCAAGACACCAGACGTCCAAACCCAGTGTCATGTCTAAGGCACCCATCGCAGGCTCTGTCCCTCATTTCCAGCCCAAAGCTTTTAATGTTAAGCTTTTAAGTCATCACAGACTTAATAAAGCCAGATGACAGGTAATGAGCCTGGAAATCAAGAACAATTAGCTCTCACCTGACGTTAATAGGAAATGATAATCTATAGGGGCATTCTCCCTCCCCCCCGCCCCCCGCTCCTCCTCCAAGAAGCATCTTCCCAGTAGAGCAGGGGTAGTCAAACTGCGGCCCTCCAGATGTCCATGGACTACAATTCCCAGGAGCCCCTGCCAGCATTCGCTGGCAGGGGCTTCTGGGAATTGTAGTCCATGGACATCTGGAGGGCCGCAGTTTGACTACCCCTGCAGTAGAGTGAATGGCAAGAGGAAGAAACCAGCCCTTTTGAAATGGAAATGGGGAAGGGCGAAAGGGGACGCTGACGGGAGCATTTAGAGGCAGGGCTGGCAAACTGGCAAATGCCGGGCCTTCTCCTGTTTTCACCCAGGGCCCTCTTGTTCACTCCGTTTCCCCCACTGGGGCTTCGGGGCTAGAGAAGGTGCTGCGGGCACAGTGGCTGCACCGGGGAATAGAGCAAACCGGCTCTGATTTCTGCCCAAAGGCATCAGTGTCATACTGGTCGCCGTGTCGGCTCCCGAGAACGTCAAAGCGGCGGTCGGGGGTGCTGTCACAAAGAGAAATAGATATCATTTCAAAAGCAAAGCTCTTGAAGGAAGGAGAGAAAAGGGAGGGAGGGAGGGAGGGGATCCCAGAATGCACCGCTTCGTTTTCTTGAACACACCCTCCCCTGCATGGAACAATGGCACGGAAAGTATCTGTTAGCGGTGATGGTTGCCAACGTCCAGGTGGGGCCTGGAGACTTCTCGGAATGGCAGCCGACCTCCGGACCACAAAGATCAGCTCCTCTGGAGAAAATAAGCTGGAGTGTGTGGGTGAACTAGGTGGCATTATGCCCAACTGAGGTCCTTCTCCTATCCAAACCCGCCCCAGGTTCAACCCCCAAATATCTGAAGGAATTTCCTAATCTAGAGTTGGCAGCCCTATTCATGGCATATTTCTTTCTTTATCTTTTGCTCTCCACCTCTTTTTCTTTCCATATGTGGGGTGAGGGTGGGTAAGAGAGCGAGAGACAAATTTATGTCACGAGGAAAGTCCACCACACCTAGTTTGCACTAAGAACATAAGATGAACTCTGCTGGATCAGTATATTGTTCTACACAGCAGTCACCCTGGAGGGCCAAACAAACTGGCCACGGAGGCCAAAGACCTCCTGCTCTGGAATGCCAATAAAGGTAATGAATTTATTTGTTTATGTTTATATTTATTGACCACTACTCCTGGATTCAGCCAGCTCATGGTGGTTTGCAGTGAAAAATGATCAAAACCCCATAAAACCACAACAACAACCGACAATTCTTGTGGCGGACAACACTAATCTGTATCTGTCCCCCACCCCATCCACAGCCAGATCACACTAGTCCCCAGTAGTCTGACATTGTCCCCAAGAGAGGCACCCGTGCCCAGCTGACCAAGGACTCTCCAGGGCTTATACAGGAAGGGACTTGATCTTCCTGGTCTGGCCTCAACCAAATGCTTGGTGGAAGAGCTCCGTCTTGCATTAGTCTAAAGACAAATATAATCATACTGTCAAGGCCTAAGTGGTGAGTGGCTTCTAATCTGGGGAGCTGGGTTTGATTCCCCGCTCCTCCACATGCAGCCTGCTGGGTGACCTTGAGCTAGTCATAGCCCTGATAGTACTGTTTTCACAGAGCATTCCCCAACATAGCTCTCTCAGCCTCACCCACCTCACAGAGTGTCTGTTATGGGGAGAAGAAAGGAAAGGTGTCTGTAAGCCACTTTGAGACTTCTTCAGGTAAAGAAAAGTGGCATATAAGAACCAACTCTCTTCTTCTTCTTCTTCTTCTTCTTCTTCTTCTTCTTCTTCTTCTTGATGATTTGGAAAAGCCTTTGATAGACCAGCAATCTGATTTGGTAGAAGCCAGCTTCCTATGTTCTTTCTCCTCCCATTAATCCATCCCACTGCTTTATAACCCATTTTGGCTACAAACTGAACCTGCAGAGGACAGGCGAAGGCAACAAAGTGGGTGGGAAATGTAAACGCATCTCTCTCTCTCTCTCTCTCTCTCTCTCTCTCTCTCTCTCTCTCTCTCTCTCTCTCTCTCTCTCTCTCTCTGCAAGGAATCCTGAAATGTGAAATGAAAAGTGAAGGTGGATTTTTTTCCCTTTCCAGTTGTGCTGAAAGTGTTTGTGAAAAACGGTGCCTAGTCTGGGCTCAGCTCAGAGTCGTTTAACTCCAGCACAGGCTACGTGGGGAGCCGCAGTGTGAGCACTAAATCAGCGGTACGTTGTCAGCATGAACGGACCCTATGCCGTTGCTTATTTTGGATACAGATACTATGACTGCACTCTGGTTCGTGATGATGGAGGGGGGTTCAGGCACCAAAGGAGAGGTCAGGCTCACTTTCCCTTCCTTGTGAACTACTTTGCTTGCCTCCTCTCCGCTAAGAGGGCAGCCTCCGAAACATCCTGTTCTCCGCCTTGGAGAGCTTATTGCACTTAGGAATGACTTTCTGTCTGGAGCTGTTCTTCCCAAATCCCTTGTGGGCCAACACATCCTTAGCTGGAGTCAGTCCTCTCCTCTTCTTGTCCCTGACACCAGCTCAAATAGCCTCGTACCAGCTCCATCCTTGATTCACATCAGATGTTATTATGGCTTCAAGTGTTTCTCCCGTTGCTTCCCGGCCCCCTCCTCCTTTCTCTTGGCGCGTGGAGATCTATCAGCCCTCGTGAATCGCCAAGGCTCCCCAAAGACCTCCTTCCTTTCTGGTTGGCCCTTGACCCTAGGCCTCTGCTCTCTCTGGGTTCTCCCTTAATAAGACAACCCAACATGTGCGCTGATTGGAGCTGTAGAAATGAGCAAGATTTATGCATGCGAACCTCCGGTAGGTGAGATGTGCCATTCTGGATCCACTCCCAACATCTGCTCTTTTTCCAGAGGAAGGAAGGCAGAAGGCGAACAACAGAGATTCCACAATGTGTGGAAAGGCAAAGTAAAGAGATTCGAATGCCCTCCACCCTGGCCTAAATTGACGGTTCTTAGATGCAGGAAGGCCTTTAAGTTTACGGTGTGATTGGAGGAGGGCAAGGCATGCATCCCCTGTTCCCTTGGGTTTTGTACCCTCTAATCACAAATGTTTTGGCACGGTTTATGTATAATTTGACCCAATCGAGGCTATAGACAGTAATCTCCATGCGGCTTTAGAGGAACCACTTAACTCAAAGGACCACCCAGCAAGTAGACAGAGGCAAAGAGGAACAAAAATCCAGCTTTCCTGGAAATTTTGCATGGGGTGCAATCCCTGCTAAAGAGGATGCCCTTCTTAGGCCATCAACACAATGGCAAAACTAAGTATGGGAGAAGCGGGCCTCTTGCAGCCCAAGGTAAAAGTATGCAGGTAAGGAGACAGGAAAGCAAGGCCTGCGATAGGATGTTGAAGGCAGAATCCATAACACCCGTCATTAGATTTGGTGTATCAGAATTTATTTGCTTGCGGTCCAAGACCAGCCATACAAACAAACGGAAAAAACCAACCAGACATAGTATACAGAATATAAAATACGGCATAGAGCAGGGGCGGGCAAACTGTAGCCCTCCAGATGTCCATGGACTACAATTCACATGAGCCCCTGCCAGCAAATGCTGGCAGGGGCTCATGGGAATTGTAGTCCATGGACATCTGAAGGGCCACAGTTTGCCCATCCCTGGCATAGAGTATTACATTACATAAGACAATAAAACACCAACCCTTAAAATATATTACCTAAGTATAGGCAATATAGCTGTGTTTTAGCCATTGTTTCCGAAGCTTCATTGCCAGGCAACCAAACTTAGTCACTTAAGCTGTGGTCTCTGGGTTCCTATCCTCTAGCATTCTAGCAAGATAAAACAGTATACCTTTCTCAGGTGTTGGCTTATCAGTAGTTTCCTTCTCAGGCTCCGGAGATCTCTGGGAAGTGGTTCAGGAACGGGGAGAGCTAGGGATCTTTAGCACAAAATTCTCAGCACTTTATTGGCAGCCAGTTTAGAGGGGAGGGGGTACCTTGAAATGCTAGTGATAGAAAGCCCATATGGATTTGCTGCCTTGAAAGAACCTGAATCTCCCAGCTGGCCAGTTCAAATACTGGCCAATCGTGTTTCAGCACTGTCACCTTTATCAGTGGTCTGGCATAAGGAAGGTTTTCTCATGGGCCCATCCAACTCTGAAATGCAATATTCACACTGAAACTGAGGCTATCCATCATTAGGATGGTTCAAGACAATCAAACTGAATAATACTGTCATGGAGCATCCTGTGTTAACGTAGAAAGAGGAGGTGGACAACTTCCCCCAAGCCCTCCCAATGAGACAAGATTTTCCAATGCCTCCCCAAAGGGACCCTGAGCCAGCACTGTCTCTACCTCCTGAGCCAACAGGGCTTCTGGGCCTGGACATCCCAGCATGGACCTTCTTACCTGCAGACTACCAGACTCTCTCCAGACACCCCAGGAGCAGAGAGGGTGAAGGGCTAGGGCTATGGCATGGAACAAGTGCTGTAATACTCACCTGGAGGCCAGAGATCTCCCTTCTGTTAAAGAAATGCTAGGAGAGACAAATAAATCTCCACAGGAGCTGGGCCCCAGTACTCCTCATTAGTAGGGGAGATGATTCAGCTTGTCAGGAGAAGCCTAATTTGGGTCCCAACAATACCTGTAGTGAGACTCCCTATATAAGGCTGCAGGCAGTATAGGAACAATTTGCAGTTGCCAACCAGGTTTCTTTTTAAGGCATATATTTGCCTACCTGACTTTAGACTGTGATTCTAGATTGTGGTACTGAATTCTTGGCTTTGACTTCGGATGGGACTGTAGAACCCCTGCTAGGGGGCTTATTTTGGCTTGGGACTTGCCTCCAATATGGCGACTAGGATAAGTATTTCAGATTGTTGTGTGTCAGAACTGACTTGTGGAAGCACAAGTATACGTAACTAACATTGTGACCCAGTTAACACAAACATGCTCAGTTCGGGAAGCAAAATGGGCAAGTCTGGCATACCCAAGAGAGGCAAGTGGCAGTTGGAACCACCGATTCGGTGGAACCACCAAACTCAGATCTACTGTAAAAGTCCTCCCAGTATTGATTGATATAGAACTTTCAGAGGAAAGGTAACCAACAAGCAGTTCGGTCTGAGGACTCCGTGTCATTCATAACTCAGGCATTCATTTCATCGATGTTATCTTTCCTGTCATGGATTCCTTCAAGAGAACGTTTAAGCGCTTGATGCCAGTGATCAATTCTTGACCAGACTGGCTGTCTGGAAGGTTACTGTCCAGCTAATCTCTGCGTTTTAAACCCCTTATAAAGGAAAAATATGTTCCTGGGTGTTGTCAGCCTTAGGAAGATGATTTCTCAAAGGCTTTAACTATTTAAGATTACCTCTCAACATGGTGCTTGGCGTTTCCCCCCACCTCCAGTTAATCATTGACCGCTTCCTATGAGTAGAGTTTACAGCAAGCTTAAGCACTTGAGGGAATTGGAGGGGAGCAAGTAGGCGCCTCTCCTAAAAAGGAGAAGGAAGGAGCGAACCAACACAAATGGGCCAAGAGGGAGAATGTTTCCAAATACCTCCCCAAAGGGATTCTTGACAGAGTATATATCCCTCTGATTCGAGTTGTCGGCATGCAGAATGGAACCACATGCATGTGGGTGTGGCCAGATGTGTGATCTGAAGTCCAAGAGCCAAAGGGATGTTTCTCTGTGGCTTGTCACCCGTAGCCCTGAATGAGGCGGGCCACCAGATTCAGGACTCGCCCAGTATACAGTTGTTTCTTTCTGGTTGGTTTAAACCGAGTGTTGCTGTTTTATAAGCTCCCGTGGAGCATCACAGGGGAAAAAAGTCAGGCAATGCTAATTGCATGAGTGAATGAATGAACAGGGCTGTCTAGAACATGTAGAGATTTCAAAAACAAAGCACAATGTCAGATCTTTCTTGCAGTAGTTCCCGTCCGGGTCAAGTAATTTTGGTCCTCCAAAAGGCTGGGAGAAATATGAATGAGGAATATTAAACAAACAAACAGTGTCGAGATTCCTGTTGTAGTCATCATCTGAGACAACAAAATTTGAGTCCAAGGGCACCCCTTAAGACCAACAAAGATTGATTCAAGGTGTGAGCTTCCATGTGCATGCACACTTCCTGAGACATGCACATGAAAGCTCACGCCTTGAATAAATCTTTGTTGGTGTTAAAGGTCCCATTGGACTCAAATTTTGTGGTACTACTTCGGACCAACACGTTTACCCACTTTAATCTATCATCATCTAAGAGTGCAGTTAGTTCATATCATTGATGAACTGTCATTCCACATTCTGGAGGAAAGAGATGGTTGGTACTTAACCACTGAAGTCAGTGAAAAGTACCTCTCCAAAGTCCTGTTTTCTCAGGCCAGGGAGTTTCCCTTTAGTTTCCAGGAATATTTAATAAAGGGCAGCTTTTGAAAGATCCCAAGTAAATCCAGATGCTTCAGCCAATAGCCAAGTTTATAAAACATAAACACTTTTTTAAGGGGCATATTGAAGGTGTAAATATAGTTTATGGTGTGTTAACACAGATTAGAGGTTGCTGGACTTGTTTTCCTTGAAATATGCATCCAGTTTAATGAAGGGATGCAAAAGAGATGTCTCTTACTGATTGTTGACCAACATCCTCAGGTTTCACAGAAGGATGGTTGTTTGGACAGGTTTCTCAATGGGAAAAAAGTCAAGAAAGGCTGAAGTAGACAATACTGACATTGATGGACTGTTTCAGTATAAGGCAGCTAGGTGTGTGCATGTGGTTCCATTATATAGAATAGATATTTAAATGATTGCTGTATGGAGGGGAATGCATACTTGGAACGAATTGTTTTAGATCCACCATTCCAAACTTTTTATTGGCCATGGCCCTTTGAGGAGATTTTCTCCAGTTCCAGAACCCATTGCAGTAGGCCTGCCCCTTGCACAATAAGCTAGTCTCAAAAAGGCCTCCGCTAAAAGTGAACCAACTATCTTGGGCATACCATGTCTTCATAGAATCACAGAATCATAGAGTTGGAAGGGGCCACACAGGCCATCCAGTCCAACCCCCTGCTCAACGCAGGACTAGCCCTAAGCATCCTAAAGCATCCAAGAAAAGTGTGTATCCAACCTTTGCTTGAAGACTTCCAGTGAGGGGGAGCTCACCACCTCCTTAGGCAGCCTATTCCACTGCTGAACTACTCTGACTGTGAAAAACTTTTTCCTGATAT
Source organism: Paroedura picta (assembly GCF_049243985.1). NCBI lineage: Eukaryota > Metazoa > Chordata > Lepidosauria > Squamata > Gekkonidae > Paroedura > Paroedura picta. The sequence goes on along the minus strand of NC_135381.1, from coordinate 11,490,941 downwards.
CTAGCCTATATCGTTGTACTTGAAGTTTAAACCCATTACTGCGTGTCCTCTCCTCTGCAGCCAGCAGAAACAGCATCCTGCCCTCCTCCAAGTGACAACCTTTCAAATACTTAAAGAGGGCTATCATGTCCCCTCTCAACCTCCTTTTCTCCAGGCTGAACATTCCCAAGTCTTACGTATATGCGAGACAGATTTCTAGAATGCTCAACTGAGAGAAGCGTTTACTTTTTGTCCTTATGCATAAATGGGTGATCTGATTGCTTTTTCTTTCTGTTGATGAAGGCTGAACTTTCTAGCAGTTTGGTCATACGTGACCAAAAGGGCATTTCTTTGGTTCGGTTACCAGGCCCGCCCACCCATAAACCCTTCGGGCTCCCCCTCTCTCATTTTTCACTCTGTGGCCCCCTTCTAGCATGCCAGGATCCCCCAGGGGATTCCCCATGAGAATGGCTGTCTTAGATCATCAGTCTACATTAATCCTCGACCCTGGGAACAGTAGCTGAAGGGGCCCAATCGAATGGTGCAAGAGCAACATGTTTTTTGCCCTGAGCAGAAACTTGGAGAACTTCTTATCTCAACACTTCAAATAGATCCTTTTGCTCTGTGGCAGCACTGCAGTTTGCCTTTGAATCGTTTTGAAACCTCATTCCAAAATGGCCTGACATGCTTTGATCTGTGATTTAAAGAAGAAGAAAAGAAATGAAAGTCACAGATTTGTCTTTTACTGTATCATCCAAGGAATGCTTTCAGCCCAAATCCATTGCCATGTATGGATCGCCCTATCTCTAATCTCACCATTTTTTATGGATGACTATGTTCCTTTAAGAGCAGCACTAATCGGTTCGAGAATCTTACTCTGAAGAAGCTGAATGCTGTTACCTGAAACTCAAGTGAAGGGTGATTAAAATGGAAGGGATTTTAAGAATGCCAGACGCTTCCCTGCTCTCCAGGTTATAAAGACTTCCATGATACTTCAACCTGTGATATACAACAACCAGGGGCCAAGCCCATTGCATTCAGGAATACAATGGGCACTAGATGGGGGGGGGGGGTGGAAGAACTCTGTGGATGGCCTCCCCCTCCCCCCTGGAAAAGCTGCAGGCAGCTGTTAGCGAACTCACTGGCAGGGGCAGCTCTCATGCAGCAGGGATCTGCAGCCTCCGAGCCTCAGAGGGAAGTGGAAGGAGGTGGGGTGGTCAGGGGTGGGGGACGGAAGGCAATTGGCTGGCCTCTGGACAGACAGGCAAGCCTGTTGGAGGAGGAGGCACTCAGGGGCGGGACAGCTGCCCTGAGTGGGTGTTAAGTGCTGAGTGGCACTTAAGCTATGAGACATGCTCCTCCTCCAAGGCCTTACCAGAAATATTAAGTGGAATAGATGTTCCTGAATTAACCTCACTTTAAGCAGAAGTGAAGTGAACTTCAGGTTCCTTTTCTGTCTTCTAGCTGGTGTTCCACTGACTGGAACTTCTTGGAGCAAAGCATAGGTCAGAAGCTGTAGCACAGAATCAAAAGCTGCAAATTCTAACCTTGGCGATGAAATATTCAGTGATAATACTTGTGAAGTTCAACCCCCTGCTCAATGCAGGATCAGCCTAAAGAAGTGTTTCTCAACTTTTTAATCATTGAGAAACCCCTGAAACATTCTTCAGGCTTTGAGAACCCCCTTGAAGTGTCACCATCATGCAGAATATGGTTGGGAAGTTTAGCTGTGTTTGTGCCCACCCGGGCCCCTTCCCTTCTCACCCCCTCCAGGCCCATTGTTCAATTTAGAAGGAGGGTGGGTCAACATGACTATAAATTGTCATACCACTCAATAATGCTGGCAGGGGCTCCTGGGAATTGTAGTCCATGGACATCTGGAGGGCCGCAGTTTGACTACCCCTGAACTAAATGGACTTAGCATGAAACAGTTTCTCATGTTATCAGTGTTTCTTCCACTATAGAGGCACACTGGTGCCAATTGCTTTGTATCTTCATGTAGCAACCTCAGCAACAACTTCTATACTTTAACCAGTGGTGTCAAGCCACAGATAAAAATGGGCATGTCCCATTTAAGCTCATGGACCCAAAGGGCTCAGTTGAACGCTTAAGAATGTGATCTCACAGACTTGTGCATTATCTCCCTGGATACTGAAGAAATGTGTTACCAAGCAGATGTAGGTAGAAAGAAGATTGTGTTGATGTTAGGCTGATTCTGTATTGACAAGATGGTCAGTATTGCCCCTTCCAACTCTATGATTCTTTTCTGTGTTAGGATTACAATTTTTATTTTGATTTCATGTGGTTCCCTTTCTACGATTTAGGATGTACTAACCAATTTAGTGGGAAGACCATAGAATAATAGAGTTGGAAAGGACCTCTTGGGTCATCTAATCCAACCGCCTGCACCATGCCGGACACCCACAACCCTATCACTGTCAGTGTAACTTGACACCCCCTTGAATCTTCACAGAATCAGCCTCTTGGCCAGATGGCTATCCAACCTCTATTTAAAAATTTCCAAAGATGGAGAACCCACCATCTCCCACGGAAGCTTGTTCCACTGAGAAACTGTTCTAACTGTTAGGAAGTTCTTCAGGATGTTCAGACGGAATTTCTTTTGAATTAATTTCATCCCATTGGATCTGGTCTGATGAACGGGGGCTTTCCTGTGATAATCCCAATGGCTTCAACAAGATGATGCTAGGTTCATAACTTGAATTACAGACAAAGTCAGTGGAACATTGCCGTGTGAGCCAATGTGTGCCCACCATGGGCAGAATCTTGGAAAGGCCTTGCTTGGCCCAAGCGGAGAGTGGCTCAGACCAATGTCCTTAGCAGATACTTGCACAAGTTTGTGCCCTAATTTATGGCTTTTAGATTGCCAGCTGTGAAATAATTCACCAGGCGGTAAGGCCGGGGGTCAATACATGTTTAACTAGAAAGGTTTTTTGAAAGCCTCCAGGTCAATCAGGAAAAGCTATTGTTATTGCACAGGAGGGGAAATGAGGAGGAAGGCAGGGGACTAAGGGGAAAGCGGGAGGGTTTAGCGAGGGCAGTCGATTCCTGTTAAGTAAATAAGATTGTTTTATTGCTAAACAGCCATTGAGGAAAGCATCAACTTTTCGGAGGAAGTGGATTTACTGCATGGATTCTGTGAGGCCATCTCTCCCTCTACCCCTGTCATTGGGGGGGCTAGCCATAACTCATGTTACTGAATTTAAGAATAGTTTTTAACATCAGAATTTCAGGAAAAGGGAGTATGGCTGTCTAAGGAGATCAAGGACATCATGAAAGCTCAGCCACTCCAAACATCTGGAAATTCAGTTATTAGGGTAGGGCGAAGCAGGCAAGGATAATGCTAAGCCAAAATAGAAAGGGAGGGGTGGCAATTATGTCAAAAGTTACCATTCCTGATTGGATGAGATCACCCATGTGACCTATACAAGGAACTGCTTTGTCAGAACAGCTTCATCAGTGCCGTGACGAGCTCAAGGTCACCCAGCTGGCTGCATGTGGAAGAGTGCGGAATCAAACCCGGCTTGTCAGATTAGAAGTCCGCACTCCTAACCACAACACCAAGTTGACAGAAGTTTGGAAACTTTGCTGATTCAACAGCTGCCATATGACTTGATGTCACAGCCTTCGCTCCAGCCTGAGGCCTACGTGAATTGACTGCGGCCTGCTTGTCCTGACTCTCGCCAGCTGCAAAGCTGGACACAGTTCCTGCCAACCTCTTCTGCCTTCAACCTGGGCTGAATGTGAGAGTAGCTGCCACCTGCCACCTGGTCCCCATATTACAGGGATTCCAGGATTCCAGAGCCAGTTTGATTTAGTGGTTAGGAGTGCGGACTTCTAATCTGGCATGCCAGGTTCGATTCTGTGCTCCCCCACATGCAGCCAGCTGGGTGACCTTGGGCTCCTCATAGCACTGATAAAGCTGTTCTGACCGAGCAGGAATCTCAGGGCTCTCTCAGCCTCACCCACCTCACAGGGTGTCTGTTGTGGGGAGAGGAAAGGGAAGGCGACTGTAAGCCGCTTTGAGCCTCCTTTGGGTAGGGAAAAGTGGCATATAAGAACCAACTCTTCTTCTTCTTCTTCTTCTTCTTCTTCTTCTTCTTCTTCTTCTTCTTCTTCTTCTTCTTCTTCTTCTTCTTCTTCCTAATTTTCCTGAAAACGACCCTTTTCTGAAAACAGGAACAGGCGAGGTAACAGGATAAGGCTCTTCATCGGCTTTGAACCCATCACTTCACCTGCCATCTGCCAAACTAAGGCACAACCCAGAACGAAGAGTGCAAGGGGCCATTTTCAAATGCACAGAAGAGATCAAGAGCTCGGCCTCAGCCTTTGCATTCCTCCTGAGCCCATAAATGGCTCCTCCAGTCTTTTAGCATCTATCTTGCGGGAAAGCTTGTTATCACAGGGCACCTTTCGAAAGAGCAACCGAAAGCATTAACTTTTAATATTTAATGCATTTGTCAAACTCTCTGAGAGCAAAGTGAGAAAGATCCCATAAAAATCTATTAGCCTTAATCAAATGGTTCAACTGGTTGGCCATTACTAGCAATTAAAGCAAGGGGGTTGTGTACAAGTGTCGGAATGATTTGTGCTGTGCTGCCTCTCTTCCATTCAGGTTTCCCTTCTTCTTGGCCCAGTCTTCTAAATCCCCTTTTGTTCCCCTCGCCTCCTGCGGTAGATTCAGTTCCTGACCAGTGAATTACACCGCTAGTGAGGTGTTCATACTTTCTGCGCATCACTCAGATATGTTTGAATGGAAGTGACAACTGACTGATGGCTGGAAAAGGATGCGCCTCTCGCCGTATCTGGCAGTGGTCAAATCCGCCTTGGTCCATTCCTACTTCTTGGGTTTGCACTGGATGCAACTGAGGAGAACAAGGCGGAGTGCTACATCTGATTCCTGCCACTCGGCCAAGATTGGGTGACCTTTTGTTGTTCAGTATCAGGTCCCCTGCTTCTCCATTCTGCTTTTGTCATCACCTCCTCTGAGGACCACGTGGCTTGAAACCGACTCCCTTGACAACTCCAGGGGTCAGGTAACGCAGGATACCATCTGCTGCCTGTGAGCCGCATAACCGTCCATGCACACGTTGATGAAAGAGATGAAAGACCACCTAGCGTGTTGGTTCCATTCTCTGTTCCCTTTTGTCATCACCACCACCCTGCAATCTTCTACTCTAACGTTCTTTTACGGCTCCCCTGTCATAGAGTCATAGAATCATAGAGTTGGAAGGGGCCATGCAGGCCATCTAGTCCAACCCCCTGCTCAACACAGGATCAGCCCAAAGCATCCTAAAGCATCCAAGAAAAGGGTGTATCCAACCTTTTCTTGAAAACTGCCAGTGAGGGGGAGGTCACCACCTCCTTAGGCAGCCTATTCCACTGCTGAACTACTCTGACTGTGACATTTCCCCCCCTGATATCTAGCCTATATCATTGTACTTTTAGTTTAAACCCATTACTGCATGTCCTCTCCTCTGCAGCCAACAGGAACAGCATCCTGCCCTCCTCCAAATGACAACCTTTCAAATACTTAAAGAGGGCTATCATGTTCCCTCTCAACCTCCTTTTCTCCAGGCTGAACATTCCCAAGTCCCTCAACCTATCTTCATAGGGCTGGTCCCTTGACCCCAGATCATCCTGGCCGCTCTCCTCTGTACCCTTTCAATTTTTTCTACGTCCTTCTTGAAGTGAGGCCTCCAGAACTGTTGAGTCCATTCAACTCAATCGACTTAGCTTCACTTAAATTCTCTGTAGTTGGTCTTTTCATGAATCTCTGGTTGAGAAAGCCTGATCTAGCTTCTTGGGGAGAATGGATTGAGCCATGCCTTATTACTGATGTGCCGTTTTTGCATTTGAAAATTAAATTCCCCCTTAGTGGAAGAGCATCCGGTCATTCCAGACTTAACCACCTGAAGTCTAAACTAGAGGGGGTGCCAAGAAATCTGCAACTGAACCTCCCCAGTATTTTCTCCTTTCATTGACTCAATTATAAAATCATAGAGTTGGAAGGGAACCACAAAGGTCATCCAGCTCTTTCTCAATGCAGCAAATCCAGAGCTAAGGCCTTCCTGGCAGAGCTGCAGTGAAGGAGAGCCTCCCGCTCCCCTAGGCTATCGATTTTGTTGCTGAACTACTCTTAAAATTAGGAATCTTCTCCTAATATTTAACCGAAAGCCGTCCAACCTATAAATTAAGCCCTTTCCTTCTTTGTCTATCCTGCTATTCCCACCCCCCCTTTTTAAATGTTGAAGAAACAGTAACCCAGGAAAGAAACCCATGGCAGCCAAAAGCTCATTAACATTCCTGACCTTTCCAAAGAAAATTAATTCCAACTTTGCACGTACCGGCTGTGCCGCTTGGTTTTGTCAAAACGGGGGCATCATTAGAGGAAGGCAGAGAAGGCTCCAGGGGACAGAGTGTCTGCCACCTCGGTGGAACTTGCATTGAGTTACTGAGTGCTGGCACAAATAAAGCAATGACATGGGCCATTCTGTCAGCTTTTCACATGAAATTAATCTTCGTTCCATTGGCTGTGTAAATTTTTATCACCACGGCGTGGGGGATGATGAATGTAGCCAGGCGTCCTGACAGCTATGGCCTGAAAACTCTCGATTGTCTCTGCATTTCAACGGCTGTGCAGCTTTTTAAGAATTTGCCTCTTTTTGAGTGTGCGAGCACCCGAACGCCTGAAAGAGGAGGAGATCTCTTGACACTCTCTGTCTCCCCGGAGTAGAATGTGTCGCGGCCTTGAAAACTTGTCACGCTTGGAACCTCGAGCTGCCGGGGGAGCAATGCATGATCCCCCTCCCTCCTTTTTCTATCCCTCTCTACGTCCTGTTCTCACAACCGCCTGGGATCTGAGCCTCTATCTGCAGTCGAACTGTACCGATGAATTAGCTGCATTGCCCCCCTTATTCCAAACATGAATTATTGTCAAATGTTTGGGCAGACCAGCAAAGATCCCATCCCTAGCTGTTTACTGGAGGGACTGTTATTAGGAGTTCCCAGCCTTCATGTGGGGCTTGGAGATCTCCCAGAATTACAGCAGATCTCCAGACCACAAAGATTAGTTCTTGTAGAAGAAGAAGAAGAAGAAGAAGAAGAAGAAGAAGAAGAAGAAGAAGAAGAAGAAGAAGAAGAAGAAGAAGAAGAAGAAGAAGAGTTGGTTCTTATATGCTGCTTTCCCTACCCGAAGGAGGCTCAAAGTGGCTTACAGTCACCTTCCCTTTCCTCTCCCCACAACAGACACCCTATGAGGGAGGTGAGGCTGAGAGAGCCCTGATATTCCTGCTCGGTCAGAACAGTTTTATCAGTGCCGTGGCGAGCCCAAGGTCACCCAGCTGGTTGCATGTGGGGGAACGCAGAATTGAACCTGGCATGCCAGATTAGAAGTCCGCACTCCTAACCACTACACCAAACTGGCTCTTGTGGGGAACATGGCTGCTTTGAAGAGTGAACTGTATGGCATTAGACCTGCCCTTCCCAGATGCCACTTCCAAATCTCCAGGGATTTCCCAGTCTCAATTTGGCAACCCCAGCTCTTACACATTTTTAAAGAATCAGCGGGCACTGGGTGGCCATTATCGTCTTAATTGTTGCCGGTTTGTTTTAGGATTCCATTGTACTCAGTTGTTGTTAAATGGGCACAGCACTTTGAATCTGAAATATCCTTGTGAAGAAAGAATTAGGTACCTTTGCAGAGGGTAGACCTAGCACTGCATAGTATTATTTGATGTATATATATCCTACCTTGTTTCCAGGGAGCTCAAGACAACATGGTAAAGGATGTGCATTTGGGTTGTATCCAAGTGGAAAACATACCCCAAAATTGCCTTAGTATTTTTCAGGGTGTTTTTTTTTTCTCCAGCTGAATATATATCACACTCTGTTTTCAGCTATCTGATACAGTCATTTCCCGATAATCTTGAAAATGTTCAGGATTATCTGGGAATTCTGGATAGAAAGAGTTAAAGGATATTTAAAGGACTCACAGCCTTTGGAGTTAACTCTTGACTTGGAGAAGGCATTTAAAGGGATCGTGATCCCTCTAACCCAGTGGTCCCCAACCTTTTTATCACCGGGGACTGGTCAACGCATGACAATTTTACTGAGGCCCGGGGGGAAGGTAATCTTTTTCCAAGGGATGTTGCCACTGCCTGAGCCCCTGCTCCACTTGCTTTCCCGCTGGTGCCCCTGAATTCCCGCCGCCCACTGGGGGGCATTGCGCAGAGCCACGCTGAGGGGGAGCCCCAGCCATGGTGGCCGCTGGAGAGTACCAAAGGTGAGCCGGTGGCAGAGTGGCAGGGCAGCCCCCGAGGCAGCAGCCAGGGAGGAGGACAAGCAGGAACCATGGCCCAGGGTTGGGGACCACTGCTCTAACCATCTTTCCCCCATTGAAAACAATAGAAGATGGGGGCACTTTCTTTAGGGATCCGTAGAACTGGACCCCCTGATCCAAACCTTTTGAAACTTGGACAGGACTGTTCGGTGGAACCTGTGGGCTCAGTGGCTGTACACCAAATGCTGAACACAAACAACAAAAGAAGGATATTTCTATGGGGCTGTAATTGTGAGTTTGCTGGACACATCTGGCTGTTTACTGGGATTAATAAGGATGCTTGATCCAGAAGGCTCTTTATATCTTACTGGTAACTTGGGTTGGGATGGGGGGGGTATCTTTAAGACCAGATTTACACAGTATTAATAATGGTTTTGTTCTTGCATAAAGTTTTGCTCCATGGGGAACTTAGCTGGCTTCTGCAGAAAGCAAAATGCACAGGTTGATTGACTGATTTGAGGACGGGGCTATTTAAAGGGTGCCCTCTTCCAGCATGAGCAGAACCGCTCACAGGTCATGGACTGAGGCCCGACTTCATCTTGCTCTGTTGTCTGAAGCAAGACAGGTGGCAACATGGGAAAGGACGTTGTCAGCAATTAATTCCAGGCTCGGGAACTCTCTCTCTGGAGAAGTCCATTTGTGCCCATCTCCCACTGGCTTTGTGGCACCCACCCTAGTGACTTAGTCAGAAGCTAAGCGGGGTCAGCCCTAGTTCATACTTAGATGGGGGGCCACCAAGGCTGCTGAGGCAAGCAATGGCAAAACGTCTCCTGCCTTGAAAACCACCTGAGCAGTCTCCATCGATCAGCTGGGACTTGTCACCACTTTCCACCACAGGGCTCAAGCCATTAGCCCACCTCGACACTGGGGACCCCTGTGATTCAGATTCAGACACCTTTATTGGCAGACACCTTTATTGGAATAGGCTGCCTAAGGAGGTGGGGAGCTCCCCCTCACTGGCAGTCTTCAAGCAAAGGTTGGATGCACACTTTTCTTGGATGCTTTAGGGTGCTCTTGGCTGATCCTGCGTTGAGCAGGGGTTTGGACTAGATGGCCTGTATGGCCCCTTCCAACTCTTTGATTCTATGATTCTATGATTCTATAAGATTTGACATACATAAAACAAAATTTAAACCAGAAACAAATTCTGAGCATAGACATATTGACAACAGTAATAAAGCCTTATGACGTACATCCGATCTGCAGCAGAGAAAGACTGGTTCTCAAGATAACTGACAGAATTTTTGCAAGGTCCACTATCTGAGAAGGCTCCTTTACACTCAACAACATTTTCGCTAGATGTTTCTCATCGATGCACAGATACTTCAGTTTTCCCATAAAACCCCCCAGATAATGATGGAACATCTGAAATTTGGGGCAGTTGAATAATAGGTGGCTAAAGGAATCTGGTACATTGCACCCGTGCAGACAGCTCCTCTCATTTCGAGGGGTTTGAAGGAAGCGTCCTCTTGATAGGTTTGAAGGGAAGATATTTAGACGCACAAGGAGAAAGGCCCTTTTTAGGGAATAGTCAGCTAACACAGGGGACCTCTGAGACAAAGGAACTGATGGTGGACCCAGAAAAACTTCATATGGGGTCTGAGTCTAGTTACTCGAGCAGGATATTCAGCAGGTCATGCAAGGACAACATGCCTCTGCGGGCACACTATGCCCATTTACTGATCAGGGATACTCTCTCTCTCTCTCTCTCTCTCTCTCTCTCTCTCTCTCTCTCTCTCTCTCTCTCTCTCTCTCTCTCTTTCTCTCTCTCTCTCTCTCTGCCTGCTCCAGGTGCAGAGCTTACCGTCGGCAATAGAGGCTCCAGCGGCCAAGCTGTCACTGGGAAGCTCTTCTCAGGAGAACTCTGCGTGCCTTTCCCTTCGCTCCCTTCTGCAGGCCTGTTGAAGCCATGTTAGCTGTTGAAGGGGAACGTTTGATATCCTATGATAAAGCACATCCCTCCAGGGTGTGCAACCACCCTAGAAGAGAAAGGATGTGAGACAAGAGAGCGGTCTATGTCTCGGCGAGGTGTCTGTGTGCACGCACAGTGAAGAGAGTGACTCAGAAGTGGGGAGCGGGCAAGCGGGAGAAAGAGGCGGGAGACGGAGGGGGAAGGAGAAATAGGATGTCCCACTGTCCCAGGGCAGGCCCAGCAGAAGCAGACGGGAGAGGAGGAGGTGTTCAGTAATGACTGAGTGAGGTGTTGGGTGCTCCCCCCAGCAAGTACACAGTGGGGTTTGATTCTGTGCTCTCCCACATGCAGCCAGCTGGGTGACTTTGGGCTCCCCACAGCACTGATAAAGCCTTTCTGACCGAGCAGGAATATCAGGGCTCTCTCAGCCTCAACTGGCTGGGAGAGGAAAGGGGAGGCGATTGGAAGCCGCTTTGAGACTCCTTTGGGTAGAGAAAAGTGGCATAGAAGAACCATCTCTTCTTCTTCTTCTTCTTCTTCTTCTTCTTCTTCTTCTTCTTCTTCTTCTTCTTCTTCTTCTTCTTCTTCTTCTTCTTCTTCTTCTTCTTCTTCTTCTTCTCAAAGTAAGAAGCGGGAAATGTTTCTATAGCATGGATTAATAGTTAGAAAACTAGTCAGGAGGTTAAAGAAACCTCATTCATTTACTCATTCCCAACCTATGGTCCAGCCCTGACAAGACAGGCCATCTTTTCTGCTTGATCCATCCATGTGTTAAGAAGAGACCCTTTTCTCCACTTAAGTAGCATGTATTCTCCCCTATACATGATGTTGCATTTGAACCATCTGCCACCATTCCCAGTCTCCAGATCCCCCCAAAAATGCCATGAAAGCATGAGATGGAAACCGGGTTCAGAACCAAGAACGGAGCGAGGTCACAGTCGCTTTGGAACATCAAAGGTTCTGCCCTGATGCGGTTTAGCGGTTAGTTTCCAATCAGTCCGAAGCGTGGGATGCAGATCTGAGTTGGTGCAGACAGTTCTCGGACAAATCAGAGTCCATGCAGACAATCTCTCTTTAGAGATTGTTAAGCGATGGTTCAGTCTGAAAGGATGGTCAGAGGAGAACGTGTATGCATGCTATTAGCATCAATGATTAACCAGAACAATAAAAGATCAAGGCAGTTTTTGCTAATGCATCTCGGAGCACCTAAAACCATATGAGATGCAGGACTCATAGGTATGCCTTTGGGCTAAGCATCTCTTAACAACAACAGGACCTACTGCCTGTTATTTTTTTAAAAAAAATCTGTCCATCTATTCACATTGCTTCCCTCTCTGTCTTAGTTTCCATGTGTGGCAGAATCTGCAGATAATGGATCATTTCATTGATGGGTGTAGATTAACCAACATACTGCCACAGTCAAATTGTCTCTGCTTACGGCCTTGTTATTGGGTTTGTGAGTGTTAGGGTGCCTGGATGTCCCATCTTGTTGGGTGGGGGTATAGGACTGACCTGGCCAGAGCTGACTCTGTGAATTGGGGGGCACATCTATAGGAGTCAGCTTGCCAGCGCTGTCTCCCAAGGCACTTTAATTTGTGGGCTCCTGAACCATGGGTTCTGCCACCTGAGAAACTATGAGCTATGAACCTGACCTTCACTTCTCTCTCTTGATTCTGCACCTCTGGAGAGCAAACCCTCCACGGATCGCAGCACAAAACACCTCCCTGCAGTTTGAAAAGTTTTGCCCCCTAGTTGGCAGAAGACATTGAAATTGGGGGAGCGGGGGGGAGGGGGGCAGGTTTTGAATGTGTCTCTCATTATTACTCCTTTGTGCTTAAAAACCTCTCTCTGAACTTTCAAGCCTCCTCAAGTTTCAGGTCCTCTGCTGTGTCTCTCTCCCTCTTTTTTTATTTCAACTCATCTTAAAAAGCTATAAAAAGCCTCTGACACTATAAAGTCACTTGTAAACCCTGGTTTTATGGGTTTAATTGCCTCTTCTTTACTGCCTTGGCTTTGTTCCTTTAGCTTTATTATTTTTTTTTGAGGGCTCTTCCCTTCCATTACACCAGTGGCGGAGAAGAGACCAAGTTGGAAGAGGTTCTAAAGAGAGCCTCCTGCTGGTGCTACAAACTTGGCCTAGGTACACAGTGCCTTGCCTGGATCAGTGCTGGTGAGGGATAGAGGCTGGGAGTCAAAGTGAGCAGAGAGGCAATAGGGTGTGGAGATTAGTGGCAGACTTGAATCCAAGAGCCTTCAGTTCCCCTGTGGGCCAGAGAAGGCATTCCCTCTGTGGCAGCCTTACATTTCTTACAGTCCCCTCTTCTTTTATTTGGGACAATGTGATTGTAATATGATGTAACTACATATGTAATGTAATTTAGAATCTAATTATCTGGTCTTCAGACAGGAGAGCATACTCTGCACAGCTTGTCACTTGTGGGGACGCCTCCATGCTTGGGTGGAAATGATAGAGCTAGCAACAAGCCTCTTTTAATTACTTCTTTCCATAACTGGGAAAGTATCTGCCATTAATCACTATCCTTAACAGTTTTATTGCCCCTATGTTTTTGTGAAGGACAACTGAATCCAAAGGACTGATTTGCTTTTCTAGCAAGGAGTGATCATACTGCATATTTTGGGTCTTGTGATGCTGTTTACTAATTTGCTATTAATTTTCTCCTTATAGCTATACTCTTATGATCCCTGATCATGCCTTGAATAAATCTTTGTCGGTCTTAAAGGTGCCATTGGACTTAATTTTTGTTGTCCATTCCCCCCCCCCCCGTTGATTCTCATTGCAGATAAGAACCTATTAGACACCAAGTGGATCTGGCCTAGTGGTGCAAAAAGCTTGGAAGAAAAAATGCCCTGCCCCTTTAACAGGATCGTAGAATTATAGAATAATAGGGTTGGAAGGGATCTCATGGGTCATCTAGTCCAACCCTCTGCACCATGGAGGACACCCACAACCCTATCACTGACAGTGTAACTTGCCACCCCTTGAACCTTCACAGAATCAGGTGCTCCATCAGATGGCTATCCAGCCTCTGTTTAAAAATCTCCAAAGATGGAGAGCCCAACATCTCCCGAGGAAGCCTGTTCTACTGAGGAACCGCTCTAACTGTCAGGAACTTCTTCCAGATGTTTAGACGGAATTTCTTTTGAATCAATTTCATCCCATTGGATCTGGTCCGTCCCTCTGGGGCAAGAGGAAACATCTCTCCTCCATCCTCTACATGGCAGCCTTTTTAATACTTGGTGATCAGATCCCCTCTCAGTCGTCTCCTCTCCAGGCTGAACAGACCAAGCTCCCCCAACCTTTCCTCACACGTCTTGGCCTCCAGACCCCTCACCATCTTTGTTGCCCTCCTCTGGACACGCTCCAGTTTGTCTACATCCCTCTTCAACTGTGGTGCCTTAATGGAATGTTAATCACCAAATGGTTACTGACCTCTAAGCCTGTCTTAAAGGAGGAAGACATTCCCTGCCTCCAAGATGTTGGCAGCCCTAGAAAAAAAAACAGCAGCAGGAAGAAGAAGTTCCTCTCAAATCTATACGCCCCTGTACGAGAATACCATCCTTTGTCTTGATGAATAGATGTTCCAGGGAAGGGGCGATTTAGAAGGCGGAAATAGGAAAGGGTTAAACACGCACCAAATGCCCAAGGAAGCTTTTATTACTAGAAATATAAAGAAACAGAATGTTCGGTTGTATATATCCCCCCTCCCATCTCATATGACCTGGGTCTTCATCATAAATGTGTTTCCCAGAGTCTTTGGCTATGAGACGCCCCAGGAATGGCATTCTTCCTCATTAAAGACTTCTGGCCAAGCAGAAGACATGTGGGGTGGTCAGCAAGGGGGGGGGGAGGACGAGGTGAGTAAAGGTGTGGGGGGGGCGGTTTGTGATCGATGGCAATAAAGAAAGAGCCTCTTATTGGATGGGGCTGCTTCTCCGGGCAGGCCCAGGATCTTGTAAATGTGATTTTTATTGGCCTGGTGGTGGGAGTCCTGGGAGGAAACTATTAAAGGAGCAAGTTTCTGGCAGTTTGAAAGACTGGGGGCCGTATATTGTGTGGGGCCTGCTAGAAGGTCCTTCTCCCCTTCTTTTTACGAGGTCCGGCTAGGTCACCAGGTTAAAGCCCGGGGAGATGTCTTTTTCTGTTGTTGGGGATTTTTACAGAGTGTAAAGGATCAAAGTAATTAGCTAGGGGTAAAAGCCCCAGACTGTCAGAGAACTAATCCAGCTCCTTGCCTGGACAATGCTGCCTGCCTGTCACAGGGGTGATTATCTCCACCCTGGGGCAACACAAAGGTTTTGATTTAGACCAAGGGAGTTTTGTCTACGTTTCCATTGCCTGTGTCCACCAGGGGCAGTCCCTGTGCTCAGAAGGCTGAAGGATTCCCCGATCCTCCACATGCAGCCATCTGGGTGACCTTCGGCCTGTCACAGCCCTGATAGTGCTGTTCTCACTGAGCAGTCCTGACAGGGCTCTCTCAGCCCCACCTACCTCACAGGGTGTCTGTTGTGGGGAGAGGAAAGGGAAGGCGGATGCAAGCTGCTTTGGGACTCTTTCGGACAGTGAAAAGTGGAATACGAAAATCAGTTCTTCTTCTTCTTCTTCTTCTTCTTCTTCTTCTTCTTCTTCTTCTTCTTCTTCTTCTTCTTCTTCTTCTTCTTCTTCTTCTTCTTCTTCTTCTTCTTCTAGGGTTGCCCACTATGCTAGGAATCTGCTTAACCCACTGGGTCTTAATAAGAGTGGAGCTGAGGTTCTTTTGCAGTTCCATCATTCTCCAATGTCATTGTTGTTATCATGTTAATGTTATTATTGTTATAATGTTATCGTTGTTATCGCCTGTTGTTACCATATATGGTTACCTGTATCTTTTTCTTGTTTCCTGTAAACTGCCCTGAGCCTTTGGGGAGCGCGGTATATAAATTAGATAGATAGATAGATAGATAGATAGATAGATAGATAGATAGATAGATAGATAGATAGATAGATAGATAGATAGATAGATAGATAGATAGATAGATAGATAGATAGATAGATAGATAGATAGAAAGAGACAGACAGACAGACAGACAGACAGACAGAAAGAAAGAAAGAAAGAAAGAAAGAAAGAAAGAAAGAAAGAAAGAAAGAAAGAAAGAAAGAAAGAAAGAAAATACATCTGCCTTCTGCCAGAGTGGTGCAGCGGTAAGCAGCAGGAGAACGGGCTTGATTCCCCATTTCTCCACATGTAGCCAGGTGGTGACCTTGGGCTATTCACAGTTCTCTTAGAGCTGTTCTCATATAACAGTTCTTTCAGAGCTTTCTCAGCCCCGCCTACCTCTGAGGGTGTCTGTGTTGAGGAGAGGAAGAGAACAAGGGTTTAAGCCCACTTTGGGACTCCTTTGGGCAGTGAAAAGTGAGGTAAAACAACAGCTCTTCTGCCTCCAGGGACTTCAAGGCAATGGTTGGGGTTCTCTGACCCCCCATGTTATCCTCACTCAGTACAATCCTGTGAGGTAGGCTGGGCTTTAAGATCAAATGCAGTGTGGGGATTTAAGCCCAGCCACGATGCCATTCATGTACCCACCCTTACCCACCCTCCGAGGCTCCTTCTAAACGGCTGAAAACAGCATATGTATTCACTCATCAGGCTTCTTAACCTCTCTCTTCACCAAGTAGCCCGAGGCAGTTCACAGACAAGAACTCCCAAGATGCACACCCTCACACTACCAAGCAAGTATTTCAGCGCATCAGCTCTTAAAATATAACATCTTAAAACAAACAACAAGCAACAGGCAGCAGACATTTTAACAAAAAAACTAGTCATGCAGCCATCAGAAGCTTGTTTCAAAGGCTGCTTGAAAACAAAAGGACAGCTGAAAAGCAAAGGTGGGCAACAAAAAGGAAGGAGGAGGAGGAGGAGAAGGAGGAGGAGTTTGGTTCTTCTTTGCCGCTTTTCTCTACCCGGAGGAGTCTCAAAGCAGTTTCCAATCACCTTCCCTTTCCTCTCCCCACACTAGACACCCTGGGAGGGAGGTGAGGCTGAGAGAGCCCTGATATTTCTGTTCGGTCAGAACATCTTCATCAGTGCTGTGGTGAGCCCAAGGTCACCCAGCTGGCTGCATGTGGAGGAGGAGAAGGGAATCAAACCCAGCTCCCCAGATGAGAAGCCAGTGCTCTTAACCAGGACACCAAGACGGGTCTCAAATGGCTTCCAGAATAGCAACTATAATCAGGTCTCTTAATATATTTCTGTTGCACGTCCCCACTCACTTTTGTAACACAGAGAATGTTACTATAATTAATTTGGATTATATATTAGTATCTTTCCTTTATATTTAATTTTCTTTACAAACGTGAACCTGATCTGTTTGCCTTAGAAGCATGACCTTCTTCTGGATGCTCCAGACATTTTGGGAGGAGGGGGGACGACCCAAAACCTGATGCCTCCAGAAGTTTGTGACTCTGGGCCCTGAAACTACAGAGTCAGGAGCGAGTCGTTTGAACTTTTAATCTGGATGCAGAAACTCTCCTGCACCTCTGTTCTTTCCTATCTGGCACATGTGTCTATTTGACCCTGGGAACTGTGAGTCTGACTGGTTGTATTTTGCCCATGGTTTGCCCAGAACCATGAAGCCTTTGGAAGCTATATTGGTGTGACATTGTGCCTCTAGGATTGATTCAAAAGAATTCTATGAGAATCTTCCTCGGATCACTGCAAAAATGCTACTTTTGTGATCCCTGATTGACCGGGAGCCTTTATTAGGGAGATCAATCAATGTGAGCTGCATAGAAAGCATTACTCTTATTCTAAATGGCCTTCACTTGCATTTAGCAAATAGCCAATAATGACGGAGAGGAAAAAAAATACAATGTCCTGCAGTGGGTGGTTCCTGATTGGCTAATAGGCGATTCCTGATTGGCCAGGAGAAATGAAGCAGAGGACAAAATGGCTGATGAATCAACAGCAAAGGAAGGATAAGTGGCTTTAAAATAACTGGAGGTTTGAGGGGAACGAAGGGGGAGTGGCCCTCATGAAACTGTTATTTTGGAGCCAATAAACACACCTGGAGAATATCTGACTCATCCTTAATTGGTTCACCACATCTGAAGATAATAAGTTGAAGGAAGGCCATTATTAGACACTAATAATGGAAGCTTATATACACAGTGCCATCATTCTGAAAAGGGGAGGCAATACAGGCGATGAAAAGGTGCATTCAACTGGGTAGGCAGTAAAACTTTAGACACAAACTAGATTTTTCCAACCAGAAGGGACCATGGCTAAGTGATAGGACACCTCTATTGCACATAGCAGTTCTCAGGTCCAGTTCCTGGAAGTCACGAGACCTCAAGTTGTCCACGTTGGCTAAGATTTTTCTCTTTTCTCTGCTGGAGGGCCACTGACCACTGGAGAAGACCTTACTGAGCTAGATAGACCAATGGCAGCTTCTCATGTCCTTCTTTGGCCACTGTGGGGCCAACGTACTTTCTGTTTGTCCGGGCTCATGGACCCTCTCAGTCGACATTAGTGATTTTGATTTCAGAAGAACTTGAGCGGCTGCCAGCCGCTGATAAGGTGAAATTCTCAGCTACAAGCCAAGGGTCAAAACAAGGCCTATGTTCTGCCACTCCAGTGCTACTTAAAATCTTAAAATAGGCTTTGAGTGGGATGTAAGTGGTGCACAGACCTTGTCTTGAACCTCGGCAAGAGGCTGATTTCCATCCACTTGAAACATCATTGGGAAGGCTGCCATGTCCTGCTCAACCTCAGACCTCTCCATTAGCTCTGCTTTATCACAGGAGGGTGTTGATTTTGAAAATGGCTTCCAGCGTTGCCACCATAGTGGTTTGCTTGTTTTGTTTTTTTTTAAACTCTTCTTCTTCTTATGAAACAGCTCCTCTGTGTGTTGACAGTCAGGGTGTTTTTACCAGGCTGATTCCCATTTAATGCAGCGAACAACAACAGAGGGAAGAAAAACAACTCAACCTGTGTATACAAGCTGAGAATTGGAGAGGCTGAGGGGCAGGTGGATCCCATGCAGCTGAGTGAGATACACATTTAGGGCAGTGGGCCGAGACGGCATGCAGGATTGTTCAATCTGTGAGGGACTAATGGCCTGTTTTGGAGGCAGGTAAAAGTTTTCAGGAAAGCCTTTGGAAAGCAAGGGCATAGTCTGCACGGAGCTTTTTACCCACCCCCAGTTCGAATGAATCCCTCCCTTCTACACTCATTCGAATTCCACTTTGATTTTGGGCACTTTATATTTTCCCTCTGCAACAAGCATGATTGATCCGGAGTGACCCTATCTTTCCCCCGTTATATCCAGAAGTGGAAATAACCTTCGATATTTGATAAACCGGCACCAGGAAGTGTGCAGCTTCCTGCTTTATGCGAACTGGGAGCAAAGCAGGCTGTCCCCGATTGGCCAAGGCATGGGTTCAAAGGCTTCCAGGTTCCCATGTTAAAAGTCTTACCTCCTTGTCTTAAAGTGACTGCAGTCCAGAAGCCCTAACTTCTCTGGGCAGAGATTTTCCTCTTGGACTTATTCCCCCCTCCTCTGCTGTCTCCAATCCCCCCCCCCTCTCATTCAAAAAAGAAAGAGAAGCCTGCTGTGCTTGTCACCCCTCTCCATTCTGAGCTATCCCAATCACATGCAGAACACTTTTTGTTTCAATGGGGGAGAGGGGGATAGAGGAAGACCTGAGTTCAAATCGATCTGAATTCAACAGGATCCACACCAGAACAAAACAAAGTAATTGCAGAATCAGCCAAAGTTTGGTTATTTCAGATCTATGTGCTGAATTTGAATGTTCTTGTCGCTGCAAATCGTTGCCCCTAGTACCCTCTTCCTCTTGCAGTTGGTCTTCTCCTCTTGTCATTTCTTTGGACCTCCTTTATTCTTATATGAGTGCCCTCTTAGACCTCTGCTTCCTTAGGCCTTCATGCCCTCTAAGATTAACACTTCACCCATCTGTAAATAGAGACCCTCTGAATGCCCCGAATCTCTTGTGGCATTAGCTCAGCCCAACACTATGGATGAATTTCATATCTTCTAAACCAACCAATGACATACCAAACAGCGACATATTGGGAAAGTCCTGAATTCAATTCCTGGTGCATCCAAAGTCATGCACTGCGAGCCCCAGGCTGAATGTTCTATAGTAGGGGTAGTCAACCTGTGGTCCTCCAGATGTCCATGGACTACAATTCCCATGAGCCCCTGCCAGAAAACGCTGGCAGGGGCTCATGGGAATTGTAGTCCATGGGCATCTGGAGGACCACAGGTTGACTACCCCTGCTCTATAGGTCTCAGCAAAGCCTCCTCCTCCTGGCCATACCCAGGCTGTGTACCTGGAACCATAAATGGGACGGCCAAAGGGCAATGAAGAAGTCCCTCCTAGTCTTCCCTCCAGACCGATGTCACCTTCACCCTTAACTTAGTTTGAAAAGCAAGGAAATTACCTGCTCCAACTTGGAGCCTCCTGCTGTCTGCCGTTGTAGCTTGCATGAGTTAGTGCTTGGTAGATAATATCGATCAGTTGGGAGAATTCTGTCTGAGTACTCTCTCACCCTCCATCTCCTGTCCTCCCCCCCCCTTCCCACCCAGCTACCTCATCACTCTCTTCCATTTGTCTGCCCATTGGGGCTCCACTGATACGTGGAACTTGCAAGGTGTGGAACTTCCATCTCCCGCATCCGCCCCCCTCATCCATCAAGTGGCTCTCAATAAGCTAATAGCCCTAATGTGTGAAAATTGATTTCTGGGGTGAACACAAAGGGCCAATGATTTACATTCTATTTCCTATTGATGAGGCTCAATTGATTTCAACAAGTACTAAAATATTTACAAGGGGGGCAGGGGGGGAAGAGGGCAGGGGGGTGTTGGGGAGGGGAATCTCACAGGGGCTTTTAAATAACAGCCAAGCAACTCGATCTTTTCTGAGTAATGTAAAATGTGGGGAAACTGTCAAAACTAAGGAGACATTGGTTGTGTTTGAAGGATCTCTCTCCTGCAGTATAATAACAGAAGGAACAAAGTGTTCCGTGGCATGGGAAGCGGAGGGAAGCATTTCTGGGGAACACCAGTTAAGAACTGAAGGGAGGCAACATTTTGAAGATTGGCTTTTATAAGAGCTGCAGAGCATTAAGCCAAGTTTTCTGTTTTCGGTCAGTTTCCTGTTGCGTCATTGCAGAAAGTTTTTGATATTACATTAATGTCGCATGGTGTCAGAAGAGATGCAGAAAGTAAAAAAGAAGCAAGTAGACCAGTGAAGGCCTCCAAGGACACTTGAGTTTGAAATACTGAACCAATCCAGAAAAGGTTGAAAACCAATATTTGATGGGCGCTGCCCCACAAATGGAGAATATGAAGAGGATGAGAGGTTTCAGCCAAGTCTGGAAACATCTTCTGAATCAGAGAGCATCAGATTGCAATCGGGGACTCTGGGTCAAAGCCCTTAATATTGGGGGCTGATTTATCAAATTGGCTGTTTTAGTGGCAGGGAATCTGCTTTGCATGAAGAAGAAGAAGAAGAAGAAGAAGAAGAAGAAGAAGAAGAAGAAGAAGAAGAAGAAGAAGAAGAAGAAGAAGAAGAAGAGTTGGTTCTTATATGCCACTTTTCTCTACTTGAAGGAGTCTCAAAGTGGCTTACGGCCGCCTTCTCTGGCTGCATGTGGGGGAGTGCAGAATCGAACTTGGCTTGCCAGATTAGAAGTCTGCACTCCTAACCACTACACAAAACTGGCTATGGTCCCTGGTTCCATTCCCATGGATCATGGCAATGTGAAAGGACACTTTCACAGACCTGGGCCTATTCTGCACACAATAGACAATGCACTTTAGAAGTAGATTTTCTTGTTCTTCACAGGAAAATCCAGCTGCCAAAGCAAATTGGAAGTGCATTATCTTATGTGTGCAGAATGGGCCATGGAAGACCCCGAAGAGCAGCTGTAAGTCAGAACAGACTTTGATGAACCAATCATCTGATTCCGTACTGGGCAGCTTCATAGATTCATGCATCCCACAAAAGGAGAAGGGACCCAAATTTCTATCAAACAAGGTAACTACAGTTCCCATGAATGTAACACACTCAGTGAAGTCATCAAGTAACCTTTCAGTGCCTATGCCCTGCACACGAGCTGAATTTTCTACCAGAATCTGTTGTCCACAGCTACTTAAGCAGTCCTCCTAACCATAAAAAGAATTCCTCTAGTAAATTATACCCACTTTGCTTAGCCTTGCAGAGAGATTTCAGACAGAGACAAATGCAGCATGGAATAGTTCTCTCTGCAGAGATTTTAACGGCTCTTGTAGAGAAAGTGAAACTCAGGGTCGTTGGCCAGCTTTAATGCATGTGACCCGTTTATATTTATAGAAAGCTCCCTTGCAAATATTTGCCAAAAGAAATTCTAACAAAACACAAATCAGTACCAGAACAATGCTTCATTCTTTCCCCTTGTCCTCCTAAACGTTGCCCACTACTTGTACCCAAAAACCAGCCCCCATATTTCTGGGCAAACCATGGTTCTGGGTCTGCCTCCTCTGTGGGCAGGTAACGTGATTGAATTTGTTCATCGGGAGCCACAGAGGCATCAGAAACATTACCCATTTCCAAATGAGGATGACTGGAAGGATGCCAAGGCCAGTGGAATTGAACTGTGCCAATATGGGCCTCCTTGACTGTGGGCTCAAGTATTCTTGGTATTTTCTGGTCTCCTTACTACCACAATGTCCAGCCTTTCTAAAATCTGGCGTGTACTAGCAAACCATAATTCTGGCATTATATTAGCAACAGGTGGATCCTACTATTAGGGTATGTTTCAGCCTGCAGCCTGCCTACTCCAACGGGTTTCCAACTCCTGTTGAGCTCTCTCTCTCTCTCTCTCTCTCTCTCTCTCTCTCTCTCTGGTAACCACTGCCACCACCTGACTGTTGTATGGCATTGCCCACTAAGAGGGTCACAACACCCAGCTTTCTTTTTACCATTTTGAAGACTTGCCTCTGTGTCTCCCACTACCCAGTTCCTGCCACCATGGGGGCAACTGACTACCAGGGACTGCACCCCTTTTTAAATAGTGTGCCCAAGATGCTATAAGTCTATGTGGTACAGAGAACCAGTGCCAACAACCAAAGTTCTAAAGTATTTCTTAAAAATACTTACAAGCATACTTTGAGCACAGCACCAGATAGAGCAAGGAATAAAAAAACTAGGTAAAAATGCATATTCTTCTGTCCTTCTCACTATACATGCCCTATCAGATGTTAAAATATAGGACAGGCTCCTTTAGTTTGAGAAGTTACAGAACTCTACTGCATTTCCAATTCCTTGAAGATTCCTTCAGCTCCCCAGACAAGCACATGATCATAGGTTGCCTGTTCCAGAACTCAGGTAGAAGTTCTGACTGCTAGGATGGATGCAGCACGAAAGAGAGCTCCACCTGGCTGCAAGTTTTTATCATATCTGTTACTCCACTTGCGGCCTAAGCCAAGGTGAGCCGAAGAGTCACTTCCTGGATATCTCCAGGAATTCCTTCCTGGAGATTATACCTGGAGGGTGTCCAGTCTACAGCCATCCAAACCCCTAAATCCTTCTTGCAGGAAGTGACCGTTCTTTAGAAAGGCCCATTATCATTTGTATGAAGGGGAACAATTGGACTGACCATAGAAGAGGGGGGAAAACTACTAAAATGCTCAACTCAAACCTCCATAGAGAAAATACACTTTTGCATGGGGTACAAAGTAGGTACTGATATGTATATGAGATAAGAGGAGTGGCCAGACAGTGGCTCTTCAGAAGTCCATGGACTACAATTTCAATGAGCTCCTGCCAAAATGTGCTGGCAGGGGCTCATGGGAATTGTAGTCCATGAATACTTATTAAATTTGCAGATGATACTAAACTGGGAGTTCCTGACAGTTAGAGCAGTTTCTCAGTGGAACAGGCTTCCTCGGGAGGTGGTGGCTTCTCCATCTTTGGAAGTTTTTAAGCAGAGGCTGGATAGCCATCTGACGGAGAGGCTGATTCTGTGAAGGCAAAGGGGAGGCAGTTACAGTAGATGAGCGATTGGGATGTGAGTGTCCTGCATAGTGCAGGGGGTTAGACTAGATGAACCAGGAGGTCCCTTCCAACTCCATGATTCTATGATTCTATGACTGTGATGAACCCCTGTTCCTGACCTGGAATGTCATCCCTTTTGATGTCTGGCTTTTCCCTTTGTGCTCCCAGAACTCCCATGAAGGCTGTGACACCTTCCTGCCCATCCCATCTCCCTCTTGCACTTCTCTCCCTGATCTCCTCTCTCAAGGATGGTCTTGCTGGGAGCTCAGACTAAATACCAGATGGCCGGATGGACTGTTTTGGCACCTTGTAGGTCAGGGGAAACTGTATTGCCCTTTCTATGTGAATCGGTGTGCTCGCCAAAAGCAGTCCCTCTGCCCCCTTTCCCCCTCCAAGGTATATAAGCTATGTAACCCCCTTCCCTAACATCTTTGTCAAGAATCCTATCTGTGGGCTGTTTGCAAAGTGCTGATCAATGTCCTTATTCCCCAAATAAAGACTTCTACTTAAAGCTTCAACCTGAAGCCCGAGAGTGATGTCTGTTGTGTGGAGATGCTGGGTCTCAACCACTTGTTTACTAACATGGACATCTGGAGAGTCACAGTCTGGCCACCCTTGCTCTGTAGGGATTAGAAAATATGAACTGAAAGACCATGTTCCAGTTCATAAGTTCATGTGGTGCTATGTCCTGGAACCCCAAGGCAGATGTCACCATCTCTTACTGCAACATGGAGATCACCATTGCTGGTTCCTGTTGTTCTTTCTGAGGTCATGCTCAAATCCTTCATTCCTCCTCCACCTCTCCAGAAGACATGCACCGATCTCCCCTTCTTATCTTCACAGCCCTTTCTCTGCCTCTGTAAAGTTCTCGTTTGCTAGATTAAAGGTCAGCTCTTGTCAGACCAAAAGCTTTTGAAATAGGTCTTGGCAACTAACCATTGGCCAGTAAGTAGTTGCTCCAATGTTCTTCCTCCCTACCTCCAGAGACCCCAGCTTACATGATCTCAAAGATTCTCCTAGAAGATTGTAAACACAGGCAAAGATGGGCTTAAAGCCCTGCAAACATTTGTCAAGGTGTTGCGTTTCAATGTCATATGTCTCCTCGTTCATTTATGAACTGAGATCCAAAGGTAAGTTTCACATTAAAAATGGGTGCAGCCTAGCAGGAAGTGATTCAAATCTTGATACAAAAAACAGAGCTTACGAAGTGGCCTGGTGGCTTCAGGATGCCGTGCTTGGACCAGAAAGCGCTATACTTAAATCCAAGACTCACACGTAGATAGAGAGGGGGCATGATTGCTCTTCTTAAGTATCTGAAAGGTTATCGTTTAGAGCAGGGGTAGTCAACCTGTGGTCCTCCAGATGTCCACGGACTACAATTCCCATGATCCCCTGCCAGCATTTGCTGGCAGGGGATCATGGGAATTGTAGTCCGTGGACATCTGGAGGACCACAGGTTGACTACCCCTGACTTAGAGGACAGCAGGGAGTGGCTCCAGTTGGTAGCAGAGGATAGGACCCATCTTGGGGTGGGGGGAGGGATGATGACATGACCATATATAGTCACTTCACCTGATAAATGTTTAACATTTTTATAAAATATATCAAAAATTAATTAACTGCCACCCATTTGGGAAACGCGTCCAGGGCTCTCCGGAAACCCCAGGGTTTCACAAAACCCTGGTTGAGAAAGCCTGCTCTGACTGCTTAGTCTCAGATCCTTTGTTAATGAACGGGTTTGGGGGGCATTACAGCCCTCTTAGCGTTCTGTTTCCCGAAGCATGCTGTCATACAGCACCCTGCATATGGCTGAATGGCTGGATGAAGTGAGGGCAATGAGAGGGCAACAGTCACGCACAGTCAGTGCCGAAGCATCATTTCTTCGGGCCTGGAGCAAACTTGTAATATGTGAAACCATCAGAACCGCTCTCCCTCCCCCCAAAAAAACAACTCAGGAATCCAAGAGAAAAAATGCCTATTTTTTTTTCCGTGAAATGAATTGTACTTTGGATGAAAATCCGCTTTCTGCATCGCCCTTCTGGTTTGGGTTAACCTAGCAATGAACGTGCGCGATGGCATGTTAATTAATTAATATTTATAGCCCCAGCCTCTTGTGCCAACCATCACAGGTTGGGTTACAGCCACGTAAGCAATCAACTGTACAATAAATAATACATTCAAAACTTCTATAAGATACAATCAAAATTCTTTATAATTCGACTATAATAATACATTCAAAACTTCTATAAGTTACAATCAAAATTCTTTATAATTCGACTTTAGAATTCGGGCAGGGAAAAGTGGCATATAAGAACCAACTCTTCTTCTTCTTCTTCTTCTTCTTCTTCTTCTTCTTCTTCTTCTTCTTCTTCCCAATGTTTGGTTGCTGGAGTATGGATGTTACAAGGGAGAGTGGTGTGTGTGGGTGTGTGTGTGTGTTTTTTTTTTTTTGAGGGGGGTTGTTCTTAGATGTTACTGGAAGCCCAGCCTCAACCAAATACCTGGTAGAAGAGAACCATTTTGCAGGCCCGGTGGAACTGGGTAAGTTATGACAGGGCTTGCATCCCCTCCAGGAGCTCATTCCACCAGGTAGGGCCAGAACCAAAAAGTCCCTAGACCTGATTGAGGCCAGGCATACCTCTTGTGGGCCAGGGGCCATTAGCCTGTTGGAACTGCCTGAGTGTAAATCTCTTTGGGAGCCATATTCAGAGAAATAGTACACTGCCTTCCATCTGGCATATGTAGAATCAATAAAGCCCTCCCTCTGAGAGGGAGGGACAGCATACGAGGAGAAGCTGAGCTGGCAGTGGAATCCCAAGTGATGTTCCAGATCTTCCGTGTGTCATCTTCTGGAAATATCTGGGATTCATCCTGGGCCCATTCCCAATGCCACCTGCCAACTGTGTGAACCAGACCTCAGACAATCTCCAAGTAGGCTCAATACAAAGATGATGAGCAGAGGAGCTAATCGGGACACCAAGATCCACACTCTGGGCTCTCTGTTCTGCAATCGACTCTTCCAGGCCTCTGATAGCTTTCAGAAAGGCCTGCACCAAAGGCTTTTTGGTGGTGCAATGTAGTATTAATTATTGTGAGTATTATTACCTCCCTCCCTCCCTCCCCTCCTAGCTGTGGTTTTGCAAGGTTTAATTAATGAATGCCTGCAAAGTGCTTTGATCTCTTAAGTTGAAGGATGCCATAAAAGCACAAAGTATGATGAGACAATAATGGGCATGCAGTTTATAAATAAATAAAGAAGGGGGGGGGAATCTTTGGTTTTAGAGCAGGGGCGGACCGGCCTGCCCACCCCACTCCTTCTCGTCTTGCAAATGTAGCAGAGAAGAGAGAGAGAGAGGAGAGAGAGAGAGACGGACACACCATCCCCTCATAGCCCAATTGACACACCCCTGATTAAAGGTTCCACTTACATCCAAATGGTTAGAGCCAGGCCTTGGAGTCATTCATAAAACTCATGTTGAAGGATTGGCTTTCACAAACTTTGCCTTAATGATTATGTGCTCTATTGATCGCTGGGGGGAACTATAAAAATTGACACCAGAATAAACTTTGAAGGACTGCTCTCACTCAGCAGAACCGGGATCAATTGGAATCGACCTGGATAGTAAGCAAAAGCAGGAGGGCGGGGGCGGCGGGAAGAGCCTGTCTCCATTAGCTGCTCCTTCCTCCTGGCTAGCCATTTCTTTAGCCTCACTATGAGCTCATAACTTCTCAGATGATCAGTGGTATTCCCCCCCCCCCAGTGGAACACCAAATGCTTCAGTGAAGATCTCTCTAATTCCCAAGAAGGTATATAGAGCAGGGATAGTCAACCTGTGGTCCTCCAGATGTTCATGGACTACAATTCCCATGAGCCCCTGCCAGCAAAAAAAAATGTTGTTAAACATTTATTGGGTGAAACGACCACATATGGTTATGTTGAGTCCAAAATGGCTAATGATTGGCCTGGAAGGGGTGGGAAGGGGAGGGGCCCCAGGTGGGTGTGTCCAGACCTATGCTTCCCAACCATATTCTGCATGATGGCACCATTGCTTTTTTTTTTTGCAGGGTTTATCGGTGTGCATGCGTACATGCAGTGGTAGCATGGAGGGCAAAGGAATGCAAACCAGTGGGATAAACTGAAAGCTGTACTGCATGGCGCAGGAACCAAATCCTATATTTTCCCTGTAGGAATCCCCCCAGTTAAACCAGAATTCAGGCAATCCTTAAATCCAGGAAACTATCAGAACCACCAAAAGAACCCAGATCTGTTCATCCCTAGCCTTTGCTGGGCGGTCTGAGCATGGAATCCAGGCAGGCTGTGCGCAGTGGACAAGGAAGTGCTAAACGGACACAAACACGCCGCAGAGCTTCATGGAGTGAGCAGCCAGGAGCCTTGGTGTTAAACAAACTTGAAAATGCTTTCAAACACCATTATTAAAATGTACAGGAGCTGAGTAAAAGCAGCCTCTGGTTGCTGATGCAGATGAATAAACTCCAACAGCTGAAGCCGTGTAAAAGGGCCAGACGGAGATTTATAGGGCCTGAAACACTAATTTGGCAAAAGTGATTCCGCTGGCATCGAACAGCTTATGTGCTTTGGACAGAGAAATATTAGGAGGGAGACAGCCTTTGTAATGTTAAGTGGTGAGAAGATGCATTCTGCACCTGTCCGCGTGGAGAGTATCTGTACAGCTAATTCGGAACATGGTTCCCCTGTGGAGGACAAACAATTCTCCAGAGGGCCACATCTGCAAATGTAGACGGGCCCTTGACTTGCGGGGGGATCAAAGAATGAAAAATAAAAGGGGGTTGTAAGTCGGGTTGCCAACCTCTCCTGGAAATACAATTGACCTCCAGAGGACAAAGGTCGGTTCCCCTTGAAAATGACGGTTCTGTAGGGCAGATTCTAAGGCAGGGGTGGCCTCGGTGATTCTATAGGAAAGTCTTTGCCATGCGCCCCTGTCTCTGACTGCTTCTTTTAATTGGTTCATGGTCATCCCTGTGTCGGCTTTGATCGTGTTGAGCCAGCGGATCCTTTGGTGACCACGTTTCCTTTTGCCGTTGACCATGCCGAGCATTAATGATTTTTCTAGCGAGTTTGACTGCATGACGTGTCCAAAGTAAGTGAGCTTTAGCCATAATATCTTGCCTTCTAATGACACAATTGGTTTGCTCCTCTCTAAAACTATCTTGTTGGTGACTTTGGCTGTCCATGGGATTCGCAGCATTCATCTCCAGCACCATAATTCGAAAGCATCTATTATCCTCCTGTCTTCTTTCTTCAGGGCCCAGCTTTCACATGCATAGGTTGTTATGGGGAAGACAACGGCGTTGACTAGCCAGCACTTTGTACTAAGGCTGATATCCTTACTCTTCCATATTCGGTTCATGCAGGGTTAACACAGGACAATGGCAACAACAAAATGGCAACACAAAAAAGCAAGAAAACCAATTCAAATTCAGGAATTCCTCACTTGGAAACTGCAGGTCAAGATCTGAACGGGGTGGGGGTCGCTGGAAAGGAGGATTCGGAAAATGCAGGGTAAGCGTGGGCGAAACTCAGACCTATTCCCAAGGAGGCAAAATTTTGTGCAGAAATGCTTGTGTTCTTTGATACTTCAAGCACTCTGATGCAGTGGTTTTAAGAGTAAGTCACCATTAAAAACAAAACAAAAAAAACACACACACCTTAAACTGTATTTGGGTCTCTTTTTACCTATTTTTCATTTCTGCGATGGCAACGGGGAGGGTGGCGGCTCAGGAAAAGCCCTGTAATTACACGAGAATGCAGTGTACTCATGCACACAGACACATCCACATTCATTAAGACATCTGGGCAGCAGGGAAGGAGGCAAATTCCAGTAGCGCATGCAAAGAATTTACATGCATATGTATTTATGCATTTATCCCTCATTCCACGAGATCAAAAGCTCTGATTCCAAGGCTCCTAATTGTGCAGAAAGAACATTATGTGCACTCTCGTTGTACGAAGCAAATTCTGTGCTGCAGCAAAGTGGCAGAAGCCTAAATCATCTTCTATTATCAAGTGTGCACAAAGGCTCTATACATATGCCTTAATGAACTTGCATTGGAAGACCTCGATGCGGTACTGTTGTTTTCAGTAACAGCACAGCATTTCATAGAGCAAACGTGGCCAGAAGGTCACTCAGGAGTGACTAAATCTCCAAGAAATTCAAGGTAACTCACTTTCTTCTCTCCCTTTTAAAGCCACTGCCAAAGACTTTCTCCTCGTTCTCTTTTGTGAGGGGGAGAATGAAGCCAGTGTGCACAGCTTTGCTCTGGATGGGAAAGCAACAGCGTACGTACCTCTTTGATCCTCCTCTCCTCCTTCGAATGTACACATAGGCACTCTTGCAAAGGATGGGAAAATAGCATATTATTAATATGTTCCCCACACATACAGGGTGTTATTTGTCTGTTTCAAAGGAGAGGTAAGTGGGTATGTTTCCATTGCAGGACAAGGACAATTTAAGAATGAGGTTGGTTTGCCTTGGCAAAACAGAAAAAAGAAAGAATTCTCGCAAAAACTCTGTCAATTATCTCAAGAACCCATCTATCTCTGCTGCAGATCGGCTGTACGACATAATGTTTTATCACTGTTGCCCATATGTCTATGCCCGGAATTTGTCTGTGGTTTAAATTTTGTTTTATGCATATCAAATTTTATGCCAATCTGAATCTGTATCTGAATTCTTCACCTGAGCACTGTAGATCTGTTTTATTTACATTGTAATTTTTTTTTACTAGGCCACCGCTTTGTGACTGGTTCCCTGCTCATTTTGGGACTGGTGGCTCCTAAGAATTTTGGGGGGAGGGAAAGTAGCTCCCAGAAACATAAAGTATGCCCTCCACTGTCTCAGTGTGATTACACCTTCACTTGAGAGAAACATGGGAGGGTCATGAACCAAAGGTAGAACATCTTCTCTCAGGCAGAAGATTTTAGGGTCAATCCCTGGCACCTTCGGTGAAAATATCATGTAGCAGTTGATGGGAAAGACTCTGCTGGAGACCCTGAATAGCCGCTGACAGTCTGAGTGACCTCGGTGGACTCATGCTTTGAGTCAATATAAGGTACCTCCATGGGTTCATGTGTATATGCAGCAATGCCTTAAGCAGATCTTAATTGGATTTGAAAGCTTGTGTACCACATGGTTCTTTTTGCTGTGGTTTGGTAATGAAAACATTTTTTAAAAAAGAAAGGAAAAGTACGGTTGTAACTGCTGAAACAATATTGTGTAACAGGAAAAAAAGATCCTAGAATGCTAAATTACGAGCTCTCGACTGGCACTTGTGGGGTTGCTTAGCAACCCTGAACCGGCAATAGTAGCAGAAAGTTAGGGGAAAGCAGGAGCAGGTGGAGTGATGGAGGATGAAGGTATCAGGCTTGGAAGCTCACTTGAATCATTGTTTGGACTGCAAATTATAAATTAAGATTCCATTTTTTAAAAGAAGAATCAAAGACCATTAATTATCCGTTGCATGGATTTGAATGCTGAAAATAAAATTATATTTGATTTATATTTTAAAAAATGATCTGCAAACAACATCATAACAGTGAAAACATGTCTCATCACGTTGCCATTTTTCTCGCCCTTACCCATCCGACCTCCTCTGGAGGTGCTTGCTCAAAGGCGCTGAAATAAAATGAGGGTTCACTCCCCAGTGATTGCATTGGAGTCTAATTTCACCCCACCCCAAGCAGTGCCCAGGGAGCAACAGGGAACCAGGTGCAAGAGAGAGACTTGCAGCAGCGATATCCTTCTGCGGCGGGGAGACCTGGGGCTTGCCAAGCCTAGAAGGAAAAAGCTACATCGGTGCTTTTGGGAAATCAGCGGGTAATGGTGCAAAGGTTTATCATACCAAACAACAATATAAAGAAAAGATGAGACCTCCTCTTGCTCCTGATATACGCACACTTCGGTTGCCAGTGATAATGGATGCTTGGAGAACTAAAGCCCCAGCAGTTAAAAGGAACGTTTGTTATCAATCTGTCTCACATCAGCAAATTTATGATCTCATCTAGATCTGAAAATTCATTGCACGGGGTATAGAGAACAAAAAGCAGAGCGTTGTACTTCCAAACACACACACACACACACACACAAACATACACAGAGTGAAAGGAAGGACAGAAAGAAAGCAAAAGAGAGAGGGAAAGAGAGAGAAAGGGAAAGAGAGGAGGAAAGAGAGAGAAAGGGAAAGAGAGGGGGAAAGAGATGGAGAGAGAGAGAGATGGAGAGAGAGAGAGAGAGAGAGAGAGAGAGGGTGGCATTTAGGGAAAGTGGGGAAGAAACATCCACACCCACATGTTCAGCTGTATCCAGGTATAAGACAACATTTATGTATGCCTACCAAACTGGTCACTGACCATGCGTGGGTAACAGAAAATGTTCATTTAAAATCCCCTG
The DNA here is from genome assembly GCF_049243985.1 of Paroedura picta. Lineage (NCBI taxonomy): Eukaryota > Metazoa > Chordata > Lepidosauria > Squamata > Gekkonidae > Paroedura > Paroedura picta. Next base: position 11,459,205 of record NC_135381.1, on the reverse strand, counting down.
AACACCACTCTTCTCCACCATAGACTGGTTACACATGCCCCACCATTTCCTGTGTATGCACAGGGAATGAAATCCCCCAGCGCACACAGTCCGCCCTGGAGTTGTGCATACGCAAGGACAACTCCAGGGTTGGAAGGTAAAGATCAGGGGTCCCACCGCACTATCCCACCATCATGGAGGTGTGGAAGCGCCCATTTAGCTCTGCAGCACTGCAAAGCTGTAAGCTGTGATTTCTTCGGGTGGTGAAGATGAGCCAGGCCTGGATGGTCCGGCTCTTTCCATATGCACGGGTCTGGCCCAGGTCACCCCCTTCTTCACTTTAGGCATCTTTGTACATCCCTAAACAGAGCATGTCTTGCTCCAATAATATCACTATGGGGAAAACACCATGAATAAAGAGACTAACAGCTATGGTTAACTTCACCAAATTCTGCAGTATTATCAAAGGTTCCTCAGTTCCACTCCAAAACGAGACCAGGTGATTCAAAATTCTGGGGAGGGAAACTTCCCTAAATACAACACCAGCCTGACAGCCCTTTTGGGCAAAACCTTTGGCATGAACTTCCATCGAATCAGTGAACTGATCGCTTGGGTCCCTAGGAGAAACAAGGGCTGAATCTGCACGGAGCTTTTATTTCAATCCCAGGTTGATTCATTCCCTGCCGTCTACACTGAGTGCGATTTCCATTTTTGATTTGGGGCAATTTAAATTTTCCCTCTGCAACAAGCAGGATTGATCCGAAGCAACACTGCCTTTCCCTGCAATATCCTGGAGTGGGAAAAAACCCTTGATATTTGAAAAATTGGCATGAGAAAGCATGCAGCTGTCTGCTTTCCCTGAACTAACTTGCTGCCTGTAGCCTCCAACACTGTAGAAAGCCCTGATTGGCCAGGTCATCCGTTCAAAGGCTTTCTCGTTCCCTGGTTGCAAGGTTTCCCTTAAAGGGGAAGCCCAACTTCTCTCGGCAGAAGCTCCAGAAACCCTAACTTCTCCAGGCAGAGATTTGCCTCTTGGATTTATTACCCCTCCTCTGCTCTCCCCCCCCACTTCAAGAAAAGAAAGATAGATCCTGCTGTGTTAGCTGCCCCCCCCCCCGTTCTCTCCTAATCACGTGCAGAACACTTTTTTGTTTCAATGGGGAGGGGGGAGGGAATAGACAAAAACCCGAGTTCAAATCGATCTGAATTCAGCAGTGTCCACAATGGAATAAAGTAAGTGCAGAATCAGCCAAGGTTTTATATAGCAGTCTTCCAACACATGTTCAAATGTGGCTTAAGAATCAAGGAGCACTGTAGAACAAATAAACCCATATGGTCCACACGCCACAAGTATAGTTACAAGAAACGATCAAGAGATGGTTGAGTAAACAATTACCAAGAGCTCATACACTCAACTGATTATATCTTTCTTAAGTATAAAGAAAGGACAGTCTCTGGAAGGACAGTCTTTAAGGAGAACAGCCGTTGGTCCACTAAGTTACAAAGTTGTTAAATTGGACTGAATTTGTTGTTGTTGCAGTTCAGTCCTGCGTGCATCTTTCGAACCTTGCTGTGAACTTTGCTTCTTATTCACAGTTCTGTCCTCCCATTTTGGAAATAAGAAATCGCATGTTTGCATTCGTACATGTGTGCACCGAAGCACACATACCACCAGAGGAATTTCCCCCAATAAATCACAAGAGAAGGTGAAGGATGACCAAACCTAACTTTGTTTTATCTCCTGATGCAAAACAGGTTGGCAGAGTTTAAATATGCAAAGAGACGTGCTGCGCTAGGCTGCTTAAATGAATACAATAGTTTTATTCTCACGGGAAAGGGAAGAGAGAGAGTCCGACAGTCTACTGGCTCTGGCTAACATTCATTCTGTTGTTCTGGAGGCAAGCAGGCAGGAAGTATGCTCAAAAGAGCAGGAAGTCCCCAAACAGCCAATCAGAACACAGGAGGAGATCATTTGGAAACAACAGGAAATTTCTGATCTAACTATGCTATATTCACATCTCCTTCGATGCCCCCTGTAGGATATTCTTCATATCCTTTTGAATCATACACACTACTGATCTTGTATATTCTAACAAAATATAACCTTTTTTTGCCATCAGGTCTCAGCTGATTTATGGCATAGCTGCAAGTTTTTCAAGGCTTTGAGGGGGAGGGAGCACTTCCCAGGATTCAAGACTGGGGAGAGGGAACAAACAAGAAATATCAGTGCCAATTCTGCACACAAAAGATCTCAGATTCATCTCCATGAACATCAAGATCTCTATCTCTCCCCATGCAAACTTCTGAAGACTTGTTGCCTGTCACAGTGGACCAGTGCTACTCACTCAGTGGCTCTCTAGCATACCCCCTGTACCTCTTCTGTTCCCCAATATGGCACCTGCCTCATGTTCCAGGAAAGTAAGCAAGGCACTTGCATGGTATGGCTCATGCCAGGGATGGAAATAAACATGGCCCTTTGGCCTGAGGGCAACTGCTAATCTGTTTTCCCATGTGGCAGCGGACACTGACTTATGATCAAATCCGTTTTTTCCCACCCTGTGCATAATTTTATACACTCGTTTTCTTCCCCATCCCGGTCATATTTTTCTAATTTGAAGTCCCAGATTGTTCAGCCTTTCCTCATAAGAGAGGCGCCCCCAACCCCCAGCCCCAATCATTCCCCGCAGTTTTATAGCTCCCCCCCTAAGTCTTGACTTCCAGACCATGCTCTGAACCTAGATCTGATCTAGGGACATTCCCCCTGGTTCCATTCATGCCCTGAACTGGCAATGAAGGAAATGGCCTATAAGATCCACACCGCAAGAGATTTCCTCTTTACCCGCAGAGACCTAAGTGGCGAGGGAATGCCAAAACACAGGTTTTAGTTTTCACTGGGGCTGCATCTGTTTCTATCCGTCGGGCGCCTACTTGACAAAACGGATGGCTTGGGACCTACTTCCATCCCTGCTCTGGCTCTCCTGGCACAGGATTCTCGCCCTCCCCTTTTCCATCCCTCCAGACCTACTTCATAAACATTAGCTTTCAAGCAGCTCTCCCCCAGAGGACAGATCATAAACATCATGTTAAATATTTAGAGCTGGAAACCACCTCACTTCTCTGGATACATAAAAGCTGTCTTGGGAGGGTGCATTTTTCCCCTCCTTATTTTGATTTCCTGATCTTGCTCCATGACTGTCAAATCTCTTTGCACTGCATGTTGTTAAGCAGATAACTGTTGTGGGTGTTGGTGAGACCATTGGGGGAAAGTGGGAGGCTGGAAGCTCTCTCCAAGTCTCTGTGGCTCCTGGGGGTTTCGCAGACCACAGAGGGAAAAGAAGAGTCCGGCTTTGCAGCTTGAGCTCCAGTCCGAAGCTGAGTCAGACTGCTGGCCTATGTAATCCAGGGCCCATTCTGCACACATAGGATCATGCACTTTCAATGTGCTTTGGCAGCTGAATTTTCCTGAGTGGCATGGGAAAATCTACTTCTAAAGTGCATAAAAAGTGCATTATCTATTGTGTGCAGAATAGGCCCGGGACTCTCCTGTGGCTGGCATCTGCAGGGACAACCCCAGCACTGGGTAGCAGTGAGTGTGAACATGATCTTGGGGGTTCTTGGGGACTATTAGCTAAATAAGAGCAGACAGTGTAATGTTGTGGTAAAGAAGGCAAATGCAGTCTTGGGTTGCATCAGTAGAGGCCTCACGTCAAAATCACAAGATGTCATAATCCCACTGGATGCTGCACTGGTCAGGCCATACCTGGAGTCCTGTGTGAAGTTTTGGAGGCCTCACTTCAGAAAGGACATGGACAAAAAGGGAGAGGGTACAGAGAAGAGCTACAAGGATGATCCGGGACCTGGAGACCAAGCCCTATGGGGAAAGGCTGAGGGACTTGGGAATGTTCAACCTGGAGAAGAGGAAGTTGAGAGGGGGCATGATTGCTGTCTTTAAGTATCTGAAATGTTGTCACTTGGGGGAGGGCAGGGAAAGATTCCCATGGGCAGGAGGGGATAGGACCCACGGTAATGGTTTTGAACCATGTATAGAATGATACCGGCTAGATATCAGGATAAAGAAATTCACAGTCAGAGTAGTTCAACAGTGGAATCGACTGCCTAAGGAGGTGGTGAGCTTTCTCCCTCACTGACAGTCTTCAGACAGTGGCTGGACAGATACTTATCCTGGATGCTTTAGGTTGACCCTGCATTGAGCAGGGGGTGGGACAAGATGGCCTGTATGGTCCTTCCAACTCTACAATTCTGATTCTCTCTCAGTCTCACCTCCCACACAGGGTGTCTATTGTGGGGAGAGGAAGGGAAGACGATTGTAAGCCACTTGGAGACTCCTTCAGGCAGAGAACAACAGGATATAAAACCCAAGTCTTCCTCTAGAGGGTTTGCAGCTTCAGTGGTAGAGCATTTGCGTTGAATGTAGAAGATTCCAGGTTCCATCTCCAGCAACTCTGTTCAGAAGGACTAGGCATTAGTTGATGTGAAAGATTACCCTCTGAGACCCTGCAGAACTGCCAGTCAGAGCAGACAATACAGACCTTGATAGACAAGTGGAGAAACCAGTGTACATCACTTTCTTTATCACTATGGTGTTTGCCTTTTTCACCCTTTTGGATCACTGAAGTGACGGTCTGCACTGGATTTGAGTACAACCCCCTTGACTGGAAAAGAATTGGGGGGGGGGAGGAAATATTGCATGAAAGACCAGTCCCCAAACAAACCCAGGAAGCCACTGGGTTTGTTCCACTGTAGTCTTCACAAGGCTCAATGACATGCTCCCAAATGGGGCATGTCAAGGTTGGGAAAATGTTAAAGGGGAAAGTCTAAGCTCCGTCTCCCTTGGCTTAGTGGTTCATAACTGAATCGAGCCAAAGGGTACCTGGGAATCACAGAACTCCAAAATATGTCTTTGGAGCTGAACCATTCAAATGTAATGTGTCATTGGGCTCTACAAGTATGTGTGAACAAGAGAAAGAGTATTAAGGCATACGCAGATGGTTGTGGATGAATCTTGTACCACTTATATCCATAACCTAAGGATATTCTGGGGAGGTTCGCCTCAGATGTTGAGAACCATTAAAGTAGTTTATGTTCCGGCAAGGATGCCCCAGGAGTCTGATCTCATGAGATCTTGAAAACTCAACAGGGTGGGCTATGTTTAGGACTTGGATGGGAGAATACCAAGGACAACTAGGGTTGCAACAAACACTAGTAAACTACCTCTGTTCATTGGTTATCTCGAAAACCCTAAGAGTCACCATAAATTGGCACCTGAGAGCACTTTCCAGCATCAAAATGGTGTATAATTCAGCTTCAGAGCTTACCACTGATCCAGCAGCAGCCCATGGAATGGCATCATGGTGCTCTAGCTTTTCTCGAAGAAAATGGAATCCCCATTACACTCTTGAGCCTTCTCTCAAAAAAGTTAATGGATTTCCATAAATGGCACAGGCCATCCTATTAGAGATGATAAACCATCCACCAGTCCCCGCAGAAGCCAAAAATTAAAAGGGAGTCTCCTCAATGGATGGCCAGTCACTCTTGAGATCCCGAATTCTCGACAGAGTTTACAAAACGGCTTTCAAGAGCACAGCCTGATATGGTTTGAGCAGATCTGGCCTGAGCTTTAGGAAACTCTTCAATTATACATGGGCATAAATAAACAGCCAGCGATTTGCTGGGAATTATGAGACGTAAATAATTGAGCAGCAGGGAGCTGGATCCAGAGGTGCCCCTGCTCTCCTGCCGATTGGCCTTAATGCATTTCCTTGATGCAGCTCCCTACTTGCCTGCATAACACCACAGGGAGAAGGGAGATAATAGCCCTTCAAGAAGATGCTGACCAGCGAGAGCACGTAGACCTATAAATACATGAATGCCCATCTTGCTTCCCTTGGTGGTCGCATTCGAAAGTAGTGGATTGGCAACGAGTCGAGAGTTAACGTGTTGAGCCTTTCTCTATCTATCCCGTACCAGTAGAAGAGTTTGAGAAGTATTCGGGCAATGGAAGAGTCCTCTCTAAGCCTCTTGCCTTCCCACTGCAATAGCCATATGGTCGCACTGTAGATTTCAGTCAAGTCGCACCTTAGAGACCAAAACAACCTCCAAGGTATAAGCTTTGGAGAGTCAAAGTTCCCTTTGGCAGACCTTCCTACTTGTGTCTGATGCTGGAGCTTTGATTCTTATACCCTGAGAATTTTGATGGTTTCTAAGTTGCCACTAAGAGCCCTTTGTGGCGCAGGGTGGTAAGGCAGCTGACATGCTGTCTGAAGCTCTGACCATGAGGCTGGGAGTTCGAGCACCCAGCTTGCTGGGGGGTAAAACCGTAATGACTGGGGAAGGGAGTGGCAAACGCTAGCGGGCGTCACCCCTAGGGTCAGACATGACTCGGTGCTTGCACAGGGGATACCTTTAAGTTGCATCTAAACTTGAACCTAAACTTCCCCCATGCAAGCAACAAAAAGACGGCTCTGCCAGAATGCCCCAAAAGTCCTTCTAGGACAGGGGTGGCCAAACTGTGGCTCTCCAGATGTCCATGAACTACAATTCCCATGTGTGCTGCTGGGGGATCAAGGAAATTGTAGTTCATGGATATCTGAAGAGTCACAGTTTGGCCATCCCTGTCAAGTCCAACTTCCTGTTTTGTACAGTGGTCAAGCTAGACACTTCTGGGGAGTCCACAAGAGGACTTTGGGGAAGAGCTCTCTCAAACCTTTTGCTACCCAGAAACTGATATTCACACATATATTGCCTCTGAACAGGGATTTGGGGGCTGGGGGCTGTTCTGTTATAGCTAGTAGCTGTTGACAGACCGATCCTTCCAGGAATTGCTGAGCCTGGATAATTGTGCCTTGCAAACCATGCATAATAGCTTGCCACTTGCTCGGTGATGTCTCTGTTTCTGCAGTGCAGAGTGGACAACCTCGCCTCGGTGAATGATCTATTCCCCTCCAAAGCCATCTGAGGCAGAGACCATTAAATACATCCTGTGTCACGACGTATTTATGATAAAATTACATATCACTTCCTGGCGGAAGGGCGCATGTGAGTGTGTGAGGGGGAGGGGCACAATCTGCAGTTCGTGGAAAGAAGCACTCAAAGGGGGACCCACTGGGAACCCATGCTCCTTTCCCCATCAGCCTTCCTGGATATTGCCTTGTCACCTCCCACAGATCATCCCCATCCAGCCATGCACTGCATGGGCTCATTATGACAGCACCTTCAACCGACTATGCATCAAGGGCCCCGAGAGGCACAAGAGCGGTGTGGTAGGGAGTGGCTACACACTACGTGCCCATATAGAGATGTGGCCTGGCAAAGGAATGTGATGTATTTCAAGTGGGAGTCCACAAGAAATGATGTTTGGGGAAATAAATGCTTAGCACAGGGGTCGTCAAACTGCGGCCCTCCAGATGTCCATGGACTACAATTCCCAGGAGCCCCTGCCAGCATTCGCTGGCAGGGGCTCCTGGAAATTGTAGTCCATGGACATCTGGAGGGCCGCAGTTTGACTACCCCTGTGCTAGGATATAGCTGCTTCTTTTTCATTACTTCACAAAGTTGACATGTTGGAAGTTACTTGATGGCATTTAACACACACACACACAGAGATCTTTTCCACACATGGAATTCGGCCCAGTTCAGTGTTCGTCTGGTTGTGGGGCTAATCCTCGCTTCAAGATGATGTTCACACTGGCCTGATTCGTATAGCTCCATGTTCCATTTTTGGCCCCAGGCGCCAAGAGGACCTCAGTTGAGGCAGGCCCGTGTGGAAGGGAAAGAGCTGGGCCATCCAGGTTCAGCTCCTCTCCCGACTACGGCATAGTGTGAGGGAACACAATCCCACCTTCTTAAAAATGAACACAAGCATCCCACTTTTCTGCACAGTGCGGTCGAACCTCGCCGCTCCGCTGCCTCATCCAGAGGTAGAAATCTGGGGCAGAAAACAGTCCCTTGTGAGGACCTAGGAAGCAGTGGGGCAAACTTCCCCATTGCAAACACCCAGTGGCAGCCCGGCGTGCTGCCGCCGGTGCAGAATAGGTCAAAGATGCTCAAAAGGATACAAAACTGTTTGACAGCATCATTTTAAGAAAACCTAAAATAAGAAAGCTGAAAAGAGGGAACTCTCTGTGGTTTCAGAGACCAGCACAATGATTCAGAATGCCCAGCTATAATAAGTGCACAAATTTCACTACAGTAAACAACAGATTTTATCGTCTCCAAAAGATCTAAGCGTGCAGGAAGAAACACAGCGGAAGTTTCCTTGCCGATGAGTAATTGTGTGTCTCTGTTGTGGCAGAAACAACAGAGAGTCTAAGGGGAATCTTTTGTTTTACTGGCTAACAAATGTATTCCAGAAAAAGCTTTGGTAGGCAGGGATGTACTTTAATCAAATGCGCAGAGTGGACAGGGGAGGTCTCAGAACTACAGATATAGATGTGTGGTATTGGTGGGGAAGCTGTTATATAACATGAAGATAAAAGATGAAAGAACACATCCCATACAATATGGGAATCAATCAATTGAAGCCAACAAAACTCAGTCCTTAGGGGTTGACAAGCACACAGATGTAGATTGGTCCAGTCAGAATCAACTGGGAGGCCACTTAAGGAAGACCGGAGGCGAGGAGGAATTCCCCTACAGAACAATCCACAATGGGATTATCCGTCAGGACAGATTATGGCCCTGTTCTCCCTTAATCGGGGTTGTACCACTTCACACTGTGGGTGGGGGTGGCTCTCAGATTATCATCCTCTGTAGGCATATTTAGCGATTTTAATCTGTTTCATTCCCAACATTATTACTTGAACGTCAGCAAGTTGAGAACCAAGCCTACGAATAATGTGGGGGGGAAATGCAGTCAGTCACCTCTGAGCTGGGAAATCCTTGGAGACTGGAGGTGGAGTGCAGCCTGGGAAAGGCAGGGTTTGGAGAAGGGAGGGTCCTCAGCAAGGTGTCATACCATAGAGTCCACCCTTCAGAGAGGCTGCTTCCTGAGGGGGACTGAACCTGGTCATCTGGAGATTGACTGTCATAGTGGGAGATCCCAAGGTCTGACCTGGAGGTTGGTAACCCAGCTTGGTGTAGTGGTTAGGAGTGCGGACTTCTAATCTAGTAAGCCAGGTTTGATTCCCCGCTCCCCCACATGCAGCTGGCTGGGTGGCATTGGGCTCGCCACAGCACTGATAAAGCTGTTTTGGCATTGAAGAGCCAACTCTTCTTCATAATCTCAGGGCTCTCTCAGCCTCACCCAACTCACAGGGTGTCTGTTGTGGGGAGAGGAAAGGGAAGGCGAATGTAAGCCACTTTGAGGTTCCTTCTGGTAGAGAAAAGTGGCATATAAGAACCAACTCTTCTTCTTCTTCAGTAATCTCAGGGCTCTCTCAGCCTCACCTCCCTCAAAGGGTGTCTGTTGTGGGGAGAGAAAAGGGAAGGTGATTGTGAGCCACTTTGAGACTACTTCAGGTAGAGATAAGTGGTGAATAAGAACCAACTCTTCTTTTTCATATGAAGCATTCTCTCATTATAAAGTGCTAGACTCTCAGGGAGGGCAGCCTCTAGTCTAACTTTCTCCTTGACATTCTACTTTTCTGTGTTCTGGGTATGAATATGGCTGGGAATATTCCATTAGTGATAAATGGTAGGGGGCAGGGCAAGAACAGAAGAAGGGAAGCGGAAAGTTGCTTCCACCTGTACATGTTCCAATAATTGAATCACTTACAGCAGGGGTAGTCAAACTGCGGCCTTCCAGATGTCCATGGACTACAATTCCCATGAGCCCCTGCCACCTGGCAGGGAATGGGAATTGTGGTCCATAGACATCTGGAGGGCCTCAATTTGACTACCCCTGACTTACAGAAATAAAAGAACATCCAGAGCCATCCTGAATAGGGACACTCTTCCAAACCAGTTGACCCTAATGGGCTTGGAAGGGCATAACTCTACTTAGGACCGCTTATGTATAGCTTGTAAGGAGCAGGGATTCAGTTCCCTACACGGATCAGTGAATGCCTCATGGATTTTTTAAAAGCAGAAAATACTGAAGAGTAAGAGAGTCTTGCACAAATGAGTTTCATTTGCAGAATGCATACATTAATAATTTCTGTCCCACTCTCTTCAATAAAGGCACTCAAGGTCGCTCACGGAAAAAGCCACCTATTTAAAATTAAAGGCATTTAGCAAGGAGCTTAGGTAAACAAATATGTCTGTAGCAGGCAATGGAAATTTAGCATATTTGACGCTTGTTCAATATCTGTGCACTGGGTATCCTATGACAGAGGTGCCACCACCGAAAGGGCCTTGCCTTGTGTGGGTGCCACCTTATTTCAGACAACAGTACGGTACAGAACAGGATTGCAGATGGCAGGAATTGCACAGGTAAAGCAAATGGGGCAATCTTGGTGCAGACTCTGGCTTTGAATGCAAGAGAAACTTTTCAGCGAATCGTTTCCTAGTATGGCCAAGCCTTGTATTAATGCTCTTTTTCGGTGGACAGAGTGCTCGGCCCCAGAATGCTCCCGACACTTCCCTGCTGCATGTTCAGGGAAATGTTCAAAGAAAGAAAAGGACTGGGGCAGCCACAAGGATGCAACGGTTCCCTCCTGGTCTAATGAGGTGGCTGGCGAGGGAGCGGCACAGAGCTGGCAGTGTCTGCGAGGCCAGCATCAAGGGCGCAATGGGCTGATGAAGTCTGAATACATGCCACAGCTCGTAGCTTTGAAGTCCCAAGTAAACAGCGCAAAGGGACACGGAACCCGGGCGGCGTATGCAGATTGGTGCTCACTGCAATTCCGAGCTGTTTCTTCTCTTTTCACTCCCAGCTATGGGAGACGCCAAAGCTGTTAAAAATCAAGCGCGCCGAATGGGAATCCTATAAGCAGAGGGGTTGGCCTGGATTCAAGGGTCTGTCCGGGGAGATGAAATGAGCTTTGCAGGGGAGGTGGATGGAAAGAGCAGGAGAAAGCAGGGCCATCTTTTCCCATCACCAGATGTTCTCATTTTTAATTCGTTTTTTTTCTTTCTTTCACCGTGCCCTTTCTTCCGAGGGAACGTTTCACCGGCCACGCTGTTTGAATGCATGCATGAAGCGTCCTTATATTGAATCAAACCGTTATTTATTTTATAATTTAATTTATATTCCGCCACTCCCGTGACTGGCGGGTAACAAATGAATACAATCCCGCAATACAATCCCCATAAACCCTCATAAGGCAAGAGCCTCTTGTGGCGCAGAGTGGTAAGGCAGCCGTCTGAAAGCTTTGCCCATGAGGCTGGGAGTTCGATCCCAGCAGCCGGCTCAAGGTCGACTCAGCCTTCCATCCTTCCGAGGTCGGTAAAATGAGTACCCAGCTTGCTGGGGGGTAAACGGTAATGACTGGGGAAGGCACTGGCAAACCACCCCGTATTGAGTCTGCCATGAAAACGCTGGAGGGCGTCACCCCAAGGGTCAGACATGACCCGGTGCTTGCACAGGGGGATACCTTTACCTTTACCTTTAAACCCTCATAAAACATCAAGAACAAACCAGGACAATAAAATTTGCAGCGGACTTCTAATCCCATCCCATCCCTGCTCTCAGAAGAACGCAAAATGCCTTGGGGGCTGGGGGTTAATAGAGAGTAGCAAGATCTTATTTGCTTAGGAGGAGAAGCCCAGATCTTTCTTGGAGACTGACTAGTCACCCCTGTGCAGGGTCGCCTACTTCCAGGTGGGGCGTAGAGATCTCCTTCAGTGCAATTACAATTCATCTCCAAATGACCAACAGGCTTCCTTGGGAGGTGGTGGGTTCTCCGTCTTTGGAGATTTTAAAACAGAAGCTGAATAGCCATCTGACAGAGAGGCTGATTCTGTGAAGGCTCAAGGGGGTGGCAGGTGACAGTGGATGAGCGAGAGGGTTGTGAGTGTCTTGCATAGTGACCCAGGAGGTCCCTTCCAACTCTATGATTCTAAGATTCTGTTAAAGGATCTATGAAAATGGCTGCTTTGGAGGGTGAACTCTATGGCATTTACCCTGTTGAGATCCCCCCACCCAAAACTCCTCCACTGCAGGCTTCACCCCTAAAACCTCCAGGTATTTCCCAAACAAGAGGTGGCAACCCTCCTCCAAATGATCATCCAGTCACCCCTGCTTTCTGAAATGTTTTGCTGTTACTGAAAACAGCAGTACCATGTCGAGGTTTTGCATTAAGGCAGGGGTAGTCAACCTGTGGCCCTCCAGATGTTCATGGACTACAATTCCCACGAGCACCTACCAGCGTTTGCTGGAAGAGGCTCATGGGAATTGTAGTCCATGAACATCTGGAGGACCACAGGTTGACTACCCCTGCATTAAGGCATACCATTTTTTCATCATTTTTTTCGGAGCAGTCACCCTCCCCCCACACATATACACATACACACACTGCCTCCTCCTGTTTTAAAAGATGCGTAGCTAAAAGGAAAGCAAAACAAGAGTTCCCTTTTTTTAAAAAATGGTGACTTTCTCTTAAAATGGCTCCCCACAAATTCATCGGGTCTTGTGATCTCGTCTTGTGACTGCTTCTTGGAGAGATTAAATCTAGCCTATATTGGTCACTGAATGAAGGCATCTGGACTGTGAGAGAACAAAGAAATGAACTTCAAGCAATTCTCTTGTTTCAAGTCCAAACCGCTCGCTTTGACCACCTAATCGTGAATCAGGGGATCCATGTCTCAGTGTTCAGTTGAGAAAATTCAGGTCAGGGAAGATATAAGGCAGAAAGATTTCTTGATGCATGCTACCACATATGGTTCTGAAATTGAACCTGGGATGTTCTGCATGAAATACAAATACTCCACAATTGAATCAGGTTTCTTTCCCCATCTAAAAGAAGAACAAGAAGAAGAGTTGGAATTTATATGCCCCTTTTCTCTACCAGAAGGAGTCTTAAAGCGGCTTACATTCACCTTCCCTTTCCTCTCCCCACAACAGACACCCTGTGAGGGAGGTGAGGCTGAGAGAGCCCCAATATTCCTGCTCAGTCAGAACAGCTTTATCAGTGCTATGGCAAGCCCAAGGTCACCCAGCTGGTTGCATCTGGGGGAGTGTGGATCTAATGTAGTTTGTGAAGTTCACAGCTGGAAAAATGTCATAATAACTCCCATAAGAGGGCCCTAACAAACAAGTCTGGAGTTTCCAACTTTGGGTTGGGAAACACCTGGACATTTTGCAGGTGGAGCTGGGATTTGGAACGGGGCAGGATATCAGTGGAGTATAGTATTATGGAGTCCATCCTCCAAAGCGAATGCTGGCAGGGGCTCATGGGAATTATAGTCCATGGACATCTGGAGGGCCGCAATTTGTCTACCCCTGCTCCAAAGCAACCATAATTACCAGGGGAACAGATGTGTGTTGCCTGGAGATGAGCTGTCAAACCAGAAGTCACAGAATTTACCCAGCAAAAACAAAGTCCCATAGCAGTTGTGCTACTTCAGACCAACACAGGCACCCACTAGAATTTACCCAGGTAGTCCATGGAGATTTGGCATTGTTTCCTCCAGTTTCCAGATCCAGTGGGCTTCTCCTTTTATTTTTTGTTTGCATCTGCCCACAGCCAAGCAGACAACAATTGGCACAAACAAGGACGCAAGGAATGAACAAGTGTCACGGAGCGGCCAAACCCGTAACCCGGAGCAACTCTATTCTCGCCCATCTCCCATTTGTGTTTGTGTCTTTGTTCATGAGGCTCAGGGGCACCCACCCATCCACCCACCCACCCTCCTTCCTCCTTCCCTCCCCCACCCGGGCTAATGTTGTACAGCCCCATAACTAAGGCTGGTGATCCGGCCACCAAGCAAGCCCATCAGTGCAATCAGCGTGACGAGGGGAGAAGGGTCCCTCCGGGCTCATCCCGACGCTGACCGGCTTCGTACGCACCCGCCTGGCCTCTTTGTTTCTCCTTCTCCTCTTTCACAGCCCTGCCGCCCTTCCCTCCCGCAAACCTTTCCCTCCCTCTGCCTGCTCCGAGCACACAGAAGAACCGTAGGAACACCCTCCTAGGCCTCATCTGAGCCTCCATCTTTGAACTATTCTGATAGGAAATGCCCAACAGGCGGAGACTTTCCTAGAAAAGCAAGGGGAGGTCGGGAGGGAGGCATATGGTTGCTGTCCTCTGTGCTCCCGGTGACAGGGGCTATAATGCTACCTCCTGCCCAAGCAAACAAAAAGGCTGCCTGTTTACTCAGACTTCGGGCAATCGCTGGCCAGGCAGCAGCCCTGCAGCAGACCATCCTCTGTGACCCTGAGAGGGACCCCGAGGAAGACGCCGCAGCAGGCTGGCGGATTGTCAGGGGTTCCCCATTTTGTTGCCTTAAAAGGGGACAGAAATAGCCGAGTCTCCGGACTGTAGCTGTGATTATCAGCGCTTCTGCGGAGTCACACAAAGCCTCTGTTTCCCCTCTGACCTCAAGTCACAAAATACTCGTTTCAACCCCACTCAATCCTCATTTTTATTTTGCTTCTCCGTTGAGAGGGTCAATCCTGTGAGTCTTTCCAAGCCATTTCTCAGTTTCCTCGTTTGGGGTAAATTTCCAATGACATTGTCTGTTGATCAATCAGTATTATGCAGTAGGTTATATCAGGGTTTCCAATGGCCCCGGAAGGGTTTTGCTGATTGAGTGGGAGTTAATTAGCAATACCTGTTCCACTATATATTACTGGTAGGGCCTTGGAGGAGGAGCATGTCTCAGGGCTTAAGTGCCAGTCAGAGCTAAACACCTATTCAGGGCAGCTGTCCCACCCCTGAGTCCCTCCTCCTCAAACCAGCTGGCTTGCCTATCCAATGGCCAGCCAATCGCCTTTCGTCCCCCACCCCTGACCACCCCCTCCTCCTTCCACTTCCCTCTGAGGCTCGTAGGCTGCAGATCCCTGCTGCACGAGAGCTGCCCCTGCCGGTGAGTTCCCTAAAAGCTGCCTGCAGCATTTCCAGGTCCTGGGGGGAGGGGGAAGCCGTCCGCAGAATTCTTTCACTCCACCCCGCCCCCCTAATCTAGCACCTGTTGTATTCCTGAAAGCAATGGGCTTGACCCCTAGTGTCTGTGTGTGTGTGTGTATAGATTACCTGGTGATATGTATTGTATTGATCAAAACTTATCTACAGAGGTAGGGGAATGGAGTGGCATAAACCTAACTCAGCCCCGTTTCTGCTGTTGGGGGGTGGAGGTGATGGAGTGATATAGGCCTGCCCTGGCCCTGTTTCTACGGGTTCCCTTTGATGAAGAAGAGCAAACCGGTAGCTGCTGGGCCATTTCTGGTGTGGGTGGGCACAGAGCGGTATAGACCTGCCCTGGCCCTGTTTCTGGCATTGGGGTGTGTGGAGCCTAAAGAATGTTTCAGGAGTTTCTCAGTGGTAATAAAGGCTGCATTAGTCAATGCTAAAGTAGTGTGCATGCCTACCATATACTAGCATGGCCATCAGTGCTGGGCCCCTAGCCAGACCCCCTATTACTCCTCTGCTATGCCTGCAATCCATCTCACCTTCAAGCACTGAGGGGGGAGGGGCGAGGCACATTAAAAAAATGTATTTCAAAATTGTAGTTCACTGTACTGCCTTTTAACTTATTGTGTAAGCCGCCCCGAGACCGCGAGGAGAGGGGCGGCCTATAAACTGAAGCGTAAATTGACGCATAAATAAATAAATTGTACACAACATGCATGCCCATTGCAGAGGAATCCACAAAGATGCCAGAATAGAGCAAAGAACTCGAACCAAGAAATAAGGGGCATTAAGGAATCAGGTGACAGTAAAAGCTGCCATTGTCTGGGAGGCAGGCAAGCCCCTTTCCATCATGCCTGGGTTCAGTTCCATTCTTTGAGAGCATCTTTATTTCTTCCAGCATGTTAGCTTTCTGCTTTAACTGTTTTACTTTTATATGTGTTTATTTACAGGAAGGGTTCCCCAGCATGCCCCTGGAGGACATTGTACTCTGCTAGCCCCGATCTGGCCCTGGCTCCTACCTGGTGGAATCTGGGCCCTGACAGAGCTGTCAAAGTTCCACAGGGCATCAAAACAACAGTCTTCCGCCAGGCCTACAGTTGAGGGCATGGCTGTCCGGAAATTATATGGGCCCTCTCCGTCTCCTTGGCTCTCCACCTGCCCTTATTTTAGACCATCACCAGTGTGGTTAGCTTGGCTCAGGGGAGGATATTTAAGAGGGGAGCAGGGAGGGGTATTTCTTTTAACTGTGTCATGGCTGTAAACCAGTCTTTCTCAACAAGGGTTTCATGAAACCCAGGGGTATCTGGATGGCCATGGAAGGGTTTCCTGATTGGGTGGGAGTTAAATAATTTTTTATATATTTTTAAAATTTGTTAAAAATGTATCAGGTGATATGACCATATATGGTCATGTTGACCCTTCCCTCTCCCAAAATGGCGAATGATGGGCCTGAAGGGGGTGGGGAGGGGAGGGGCCCTGGGTGGGCGTGTCCACAGCTCTGATTCCCAACCATATTCTGCATGATTGGGCCACTTCTGGGGTTTCTCGAAGCCTGGGGAATGTTTCAGGGCTTTCTCAGTGGTGAAAAAGTTGAGAGAGGCTGCTGTAAATCAACCCAAGCCCACTTGTGGGGAGGGGTAGTATTGAAATCAAATTTAAAAAAATAAATGCGACCACTGGTATTCAACAATCAAGCATTTAAAGAAATAATCGAATGATGGGAAACTTTATATCAATTTTTAAATTTATTTATAACTTTTATATTTGACTATTTCTAGATTTGCCACATCCAGGTTGGGAAACACCTGGAGATTTGGGGTAAGGTCTGGAGAAAACAGAGGTTTCAGTGGGGAAAAATGCCATACTCTCTCAAGCATCCATTTTCTCATGGGGAATAGATCTCTGTAGTCTGGAGAGAAGAAGAAGAAGAAGAAGAAGAAGAAGAAGAAGAAGAAGAAGAAGAAGAAGAAGAAGAAGAAGAAGAAGAAGAGTTGGTTCTTATATACCACTTTTCTCTACCTGAAGGAGTCACAAAGCGGCTGACAATCTCCTTCCCGTTCCTCTCCCCACAACAGACACCCTGAGAGGGAGGTGAGGCTGAGAGACCCCTGATATTACTGAAGAAGACGAGTTGGTTCTTATATGCCGCTTTTCTCTGCCCGAGGAGTCTCAAAATGGCTTACATTTGCCTTTCCGCTCACCACAACAGATGCCCTGTGAGAGAGGTGAGGCTGAGAGAGCCCTGATATTCCTGCTCGGTCAGAACAGCTTTATCAGTGCTGTGGTGAGCCCAAGGTCACCCAGCTGGCTGCATGTGGAAGAGCGGGGAATCAAACCCGGCTTGCCATATCAGAAGTCTGCACTCCTAACTACTACACCAAGCTGGCTTTCCAAGAAGCGATGTGAAAGACCAGAGAATGTAGAGAATTACTGCTATCAAAGATGTTGTTCACCCAGTGGTCTGACTCAATATCAGGCAGGTTCGCATGCCTTAGAAAAGATCCGTTTGGATCTGACTTATTTTGCACTGATTTGGCTTTCTGAGATGTCTTTAAGAGCTGTCTACATTATGGTAGTCTAGCCTCAAGGACAGAGCAGAACCAACCAACCAATCCTTCCTGGGCCTGTCTTTGCTCTCCAGAAGCCACGGAACGGTTAATGGTACCAGGACAATAACAAAAAGGAAGGATCCCTAACGTGGCTGCATGCTAATGACCTTTCTCTGGCTTCCTGGTTGCTCATGCTTTTGTCTGCCAGCCCTTCCTGGGCCTCGGGGACCCGGGGCTACATTTTAACTCATCTGCCCTTATCTGCTTGACTGACTGTCAGCCTGGCACATCGCTCAGCTTGTGACGAAGGGTCTAATTAGTGCCTTTCTTTTTACCCTTTTTTGCCACCTCTCTCCCTCTCCCGCTGTCTCCTCTCCGTTCCTTTCCCAGTTGGCTCTTCCCTCCCCTCCTCCATTTGAGTTTAGTTTGCCTAGACGGACATTGACTGTGTTTTATCAGGGATAAATATATATACAGAGAGAGAGAGAGAGAGAGACTACAATTATTAGGTATAAAAAGCTGCAATGCCTTTTGTTTTAGATCTGGCTCAGTCTGAGTAAGACAAAAGGGAAATCAAGAATCCCCAAAAACTGGTGGATCAACTAGTCTAGCATAATCGGTGGGGTCCGGATTCAGATGTTGCCCCTGTTATAAGCTCATAAAGGGTTCTTCGGCAAGCTGCCCTCCCTCTAACGCCAATGACAAGTAAATATTTTAATTTTAATACTTTGCCTTACTCCCCAAGGGGGACCCAAAATGGCTCCATTTTACCCTCTGCTCCTTTGCTCCATTTTACCCTCACAACAACCTTGTGAGGTAGGTTCGATCAGGAGTGTGTGACTGGCCAAGGGCACTCAGCGAGCTCCACCCATGGCATGAATGGGGATTTGAACCCAGGTTCCCAGATACTATTTCGACACTCTTATCCACTACACGTTCTTGTCCTGCCCTCCAGGGCTTTTGGAAGGTTTAAGAGAAGAGAAACCTGGCGAAAATCTGTGTAGAAGGATACCAAATATTTCAACAGGCATGCCACCCACCTCTATGGGCGTGGCTTCTAAGCTTTCAGTCCAGGCTGTGAGTGTCTGAATGACTTCAGTTTGCGAGGTCTAAAGGGCTGTCTTCTCTTGTATTGCTAAGTTCACCAGGTAAGAGTCGCACCTCGGACTCTGAATGGGGAGGTGAAACCGACGGCTGGTACTTCACAGGGCTTTCTCAGTGGTGGCACCCCATGTTTGAAATTCCCTTCCTCTCAAGACCCAACTGCCCTTCCTCAGCTAGTAGTGAGATGCCAGGCTAAAACACTGGCATTTGGGGCATTTCTCCTTGCTCTCAGTACGTTCACCCCACATCCCCTGCTGCTTGAAGGAACATGGCAACCCTGCTTTTAAATCCACTGTAGCCTAAGGGCTAAGAAAGGGGTCATTCTAATGAACTGTTTTGATCCAGGGTATTGTTTTAATCTGTATTTTTAGCAGTTGCCTCCTTTATTGTTAGCAACCTCAAGAAGAAGAAGAAGAAGAAGAAGAAGAAGAAGAAGAAGAAGAAGAAGAAGAAGAAGAAGAAGAAGAAGAAGAAGAAGAAGAATTGGTTCTTATATGCCACTTTTCTCTGCCCGAAGGAGTCTCAAAGCAGCTTAAAATCCCCTTCCCTTTCCTCTCCCCACAACAGACACCCTGTAGTGTAGGTGAGGCTGAGAGAGCCCTGGTATTCCTGCTTGGTCAGAACAGCTTTCTCAGTGCTGTGGCGAGCACAGACAGCTGTTTGCATTTGGAGGAGGAGTGGGGAATCAAACCCAGCTTGCCAAATTAGAAGTCCACACTCCTAGCTGCAGTTCAGCAGTGGAATAGGCTGCCTAAGGAGGTGGTGAGCTCCCCCCTCACTGTCAGTCTTCAAGCAAAGGTTGAATACACACTTTTCTTGGATGCTTTAGGATGCTTAGGGCTGATCCTGTGTTGAGCAGGGGGTTGGACTAGGTGGCCTGTATGGCCCCTTCCAACTCTAGGATTCTATGATTTTATTATTCTAACTGCACTCCTAACCACTACACCAAGCTGGCTCAAACAGATCTCTGTACAGGTGTCTTAAAAACAGATCCCGAGAGAAGAAGCACCTCTGGGGAAGACCACATCTGTAAATACGAGGCACTATTGTGCCCTTCCAAATTGGATCAGAAGGACTTGAAGACCGTTCTGTGTTTTCCTTTTGTACAGAAAAGTTTCAGATCTCAGGCAGCCAAACTCTGCTCTAGGATTTCTGCTTGTCTCCAGTACACGACATACCGGCACTGGGAATATGGGCGACCTTGCCAGAAGGACCGCATAGCTCTCACGAGAAAGGTGCCTTTGAGTCTCTGCACTGGGCCCATCAGCGATGCTTGAAGCTCTCAGGTGTAAGCCAAGGAGAACTTTGAGCTACATCAAACAACTCAGGAAATAGAAAAGTTCAGCCTAGTTTAATAGCGAAAGAGAAGCCAGATCGGCTCTACCATTAGCAGGTAAAAGCCATTAGCTCTAAATGGGAACAGAATACTTGCATCAGTGAGAACTAAGGGCGGCGGGCGGGGGGGGGGAGGGAGGTAGATTAATGGGAAAGAGGAGAACAATGTATACAAAGAAGATGATGGAGGAGGAAGAGAGAATGAAGAGGAGAACTGTCATGACATTGTTCTTCCCTAAGTATGCAAGAATGACCTGATTGAAGAAAAACTTGCTCATTGTCCTGGGGGTGGGGGCAGGATGTTGAGGGCAATTGAAAAAAAGATAAAAAGAAATTGCCCTTCTCAGACTTATAGCAGGTTTCTCATTTATTTATGATGGTGATTCTTCACATACTTCCATCCTGTATTATGGGTTTGGGCTTGAAGGACGCTCACAGGCAATATTTTAAAAAGGGGCAGTGGACCAGCATGAGCCGTGAGAGCCCAGAGCCCAGAGATCGATTTTGCACCTAGCGTTTCTGGGAAAGATGCTTGAAAGGGATGTCATGGACCAAATATCAGCATTCCTGGAAGAAGCTGCACTCCTGGACCCATCCCAGTCAGGTTTCTGGCCTGGCCATGGGGTGGAAACAGTGCTAGTGGCCCCCAAACGGATTAACTCCATCACCAGCTGGACTGAGGTGGGTTGGTGCTGCTTGTACTACTAGATCTTTCAGCAGCCATGAGCTTCTAGCTCACCACTTTGCAAATGCCGGAATATCTTAGTTATGCTAAAGATGGAAGGAGGGATCTCAAGCAACAAGAAGAAAAACCATAGAAACATGAGGAAATTCATAGAGCATCGTAATGGAGGTCCTTTCCCAGCCGTCTTGTTCCCTTCCTTCTCCTCAGTTTCTCAAAAGCAGAAGATGGGAGCTGAGGACAAGGGTTTGCCTACAGTAGGCAAGTAAGCCCACTTTGTCCAGAACCATTTTCATTCTCCAGTCTCTTCCTGAACTCCATTGACTGTCACCAGCCACGGCAAGTGGGGGGAAGAGGCTGCCTGTGATCCCAAATGCTCCCATTTGCCACCCAAAATTCTCACTATCCCTCAAGGGGGTCATTTACTTGCCGTGCTAAACAACCAGGATAAAACCAGTTTCAAAATAATTTTAAAACCGGGGGGGGGGGGAAACCCATTCATTTGTGGAGAGTGACAGCAGGATAAAACCAAATGCACAAGGTTGGGTGTCAGCCAAAACCCGGGGTGAACAAAAATGTTTTGAAACGGTGTCGACAGATTGCTAGGCTAGGCGCCTGTCATATAAAATCAGAGAGGGCGTTCCGACATCTGGCCACCTGCTAGTGATGCCTATGAATTTTTTTTCCTGATTTTTTTCCTAGATTTGAAAAGAGGAGCTGCCTTTTTGTACCCTGCTTTTTACTACCCAGCTCACAATCGCCTGCCCTTCCTCTTCCCACAACAGATGCCCTGTGAGGTCGGTGGAACCAAGAGAGCTCTGGGAGAACTCCAAGGGCACCCAGCTGGCTGCATGGGGAGGAGTGGAGAATCAAACCCGGTTCTCCAGATTAGAGGCTGCCGCTCTTAAGCCTGACACTGAGCTGTTCCAAATGGTTTTCTGCGGTGCAGCTGAACGAACTTGGAGACGTCTGTCATTGGGTGCATTTGATTTCAGAATTTTATACTGAAATCAGAACATCCATTAACACTAGTTAAGGGAAAGTGAAGAAAACTCGTGGCGCATATGGTTCTCAACCTTCCTAATGCCGCAACTCTTTTAATACAGTTCTTCATGTTGTACTAACCAACCATCAAATTATGCAAGGGTTCTTTCACAGAAATTAAACCAAAACTGACCAATGGTGTGAAGATCCATTGTTCATGCTTGTATATAAATTGGGTTTCTTCCGGGGTTTCTCAGTTCACTTCTGCCTCTTGTCCCACCATGCTGATCTCGCTCTTTTCCGCTGCTCCAGACAGATGAACACTCTATCTCGATCTACCCCGCAAGGCTGTTGTGTGGATGGTGCCCTCCTGGCCAAGCTGCTTGTCCTGCTGCCACTCCTGTGAAAGGGTCGTTTGACCCCCAAAGGGGTCCCGACCCCCAGGTTGAGAACCACTGGTATATGCTGTTAGATAAAGCCAATTGTTCACAGACAGTCTCACCCAATTATTCTTTAAAGTTTGCTGTCCAGTGTTACTTTTCTACATTCAGGTCCTACAATACCCAGTGTGGCCTTTTTGATGGTCAAAGGGGACTCACTCCTCCCTTTTCCAACAACAGAAAAACTGCATGGATCCAACCTATAATTTAATGTAGATGTAAAATAAATTTTGGTGTGATTGCATGAGCCATATTATTGTTATTGTTATTGTTATTGTTATTGTTATTGTTATTGTTATTGTTATTGTTATTGTTATTGTTATTGTTATTGTTATTGTTATTGTTATTGTTATTGTTATTGTTATTGTTATTGTTATTGTTATTGTTATTGTTATTGTTATTGTTATTGTTGTCATCATCATCATCATCATCATCATCATCATCATCATCATCAATTCAGTACAAAATATTATTAATAATTATTATTTAATTTGTATCCTGTCTCCCATGCAAGCTCATACAACATTAATCACATAGTTAATAGGTAATATAAACATTAAAATCTTTAAAATCACATATTCCATTAAATTCCATTCATCTGTGTCATAGAATCATGGAACTCGAAGGGACCTCCAGGGTCATCTAGTCAAACCCCCTGCAGAATCAGTGAAGTCCTACGATTTCTTGGGCAGGAACATAATTGCAATCTTCAATGGAAGTTTTCTGTTGGGTGGGGAGGCGATTGATATTGTTATCACTGGCCCCAACCAAAAGCCTGATGGAAGAGCTCTGTCTTGCAGGCCCTGTGAAACTGCCCCAGTTCTAAACATGGCCCGGATCTCCTCCGGGAGCTTATTCTACCATGTAGGGGTCAGGACCAAAAATGTCCTGGCCCTGGTTGAGGCCAGACATTCTTCCCTGGGGATCACTAGCCAGTTGGTATTTGCCAAGTGTAACGCTCTTCAGGGGATATAGATAGAGAGGCACAAAAGCACATGTGCATCAATAAAATACCAACTACAAAAGATCTGACAGCAATTATACATACAAAGGCATCTCTTGTGGTGGTAGTTTACCCATGTACAACAGAAAAATACATGGCAAAAATTATTCAAAGAGGCACATGAATTCTGGAATTCGTCCTAGAAAGTATCCCATTTCAATCAGGAACCAGAAATGTAACACCTGGAAAAACCTGGGAATGATGGAGGGGAAATCCACTCACTACTACCACCCACCTATTCTTGAAATGTGTGGGTATAGGATAATGGGTCTTTGCCAAAGACCTTCATATGTAAACAGAGTCCTCAAGGCGCAGGCAGTCCATGGGGCTAAGCATGAGATTGGCCTGGGGACAACACCTCCCTTTCCCATGCTCCCATTTGGCTACACCCTCAGTACCTCCCTGAATTGATGCATCATGCTAATGCTCCCTCCCTTATCCAACCTGTTTGAAGTTTTGCCTGATGCCTTCAGAGCCACAGGGCTTTGTGTTGACTTGGCCAGGTTATACTAATTTGCACCTGTTTACAGAGGCTGCAGGTAACTGCTTACTTATTCACTTCTGGTGTGCATTTGCAGACACACAAAACAAAAGAAAGTGCTTTGGAGAGGTAGCAGGTAACCTGTCAGAACCTGAGTTCAAAGATCTGCATTTGCACGTGATAACATCTCTAATCCTTCGGCAGCAGAGGGAATTGCACTCCCAAAATGCTTTTAGGTCTCCGTGATGACACCAGGCACTTCTGGGGAAATGTTACACCCTGGGTGGAAACCAAAAGGAGCTACTGATCTTACGCCAATGAGGGCCACAGAAGCTAGGTATGTTTAGCTGGAAGGTGTGTGTTATAGGATGTCTATGACAGGGTGGGTATTCTTCTCACTTATATTACTGCAAACCAGGAAAGGATTCAGTTATTACCTTATCCAGCACCGAAGTCACTCAGATTGAAGTCAGAAATGTGGGTTCCTGAGGTCTTGGGGAGGGGGAGCAGCTTTGAAGTGTCACTGGTGGCTTAACATATCGCAGTTTTTACGATGCCTGTTTTCTCGAGTTCAGCACTTTGCGTGATTATATCGATGCTATATTCTCCATTTGAAATTAAAAATGGCTTGAGATTAAGATTCGGGAGACTCAAGACTGAATCCTCACCCTGCCATGGAAATTTGCTGGGTGACGTTGAGCTGGTCATTCTCTTTCAGCTGCCCCCGCCCCCCCCCAGGCTGATACCCTTCCCACAGGGTTGCTGTTGAAAGGATAAAATGGCAGCATTCAGCACTTGTAGGTCTTTTGGTTGGTATTTGGTTGGGCACTACGGGTAGGATGTTGGACTGGATGGACTCCTCTTGGTCTGATCCAACAAGGATAAGATCTCCATATGATCTTAAAAGCTTGTCATGATGGACAGATGAACAGAATTACATGTATGCACTCACATAGCCCAGTTTTAAAATCTCTGGTTGCCTGACTTGCAGAATGAGCAACGGTCAAAAAGTAGCTTGTGTGCTTCATTCCAGGAATCCCCCAAGTTTCTTGGAAACTTCTTTAGGGTTTCCCAAGAAGGAAGCCAGTTTTGGCTAGCACATTTCTGGAAAAAACGGTTGCTCTCCATTGCAGATCTTCTGCAGTTTGGAACTACAGGAAGATTCGGGTGCATTTTAGGGCACAGTATGGGTAGAAAGAGATGCAACATGCCCAGTGACTTTGCCTCTGCCCCACTGCACTTCCCCCCCCCCAAAAAAAAGAAGAAGAAAGGCAGCAAACAATATTTAAAAATAGAATACCAAGCTGCAGTGAAATTTGACTAACTGCACCTAAATAGAATTGCGAGCACCCTAATATGTAAAACAGAAAGGGGAGTGGGGAAATCCCAGATCAAACAGAAGTATTGTTGCCACAAAACCTGAGTGATGTTTTTAAAGAAGTGAGAAAATAATCCAAACCCCAGATCATCCTCGTCACTCTCCCCTGTAAGTAAACATGTATTCATTCCACAAATGTGTGTTTTCCAGAGCAAAACTCTGTCTCCTTTTCCAGCTTTTTGTATGGCCACCAAGACCATTTATGCACTGGAGGTTTCATGCCAGGCTGCAGGCTGAAGTTTTAGTCGTGGCAGGTTGCCCCACCTCTTTCTGCACCCACACAGGGGAGCATTTGGCCCGGCATGACTCATCTGCCCTTGATTTGTGCTCCTGCATGGGAGCTGGGGCAGTGAAGTTCCCAGTGCATAAATGGTGAAGCTGTTGTGAATGGCCATGGTGTATGTATCACTTGTGCACAATGATCAGAACGCTTGCATTTGATTGCCTTTTAAACACAAAGCTCAAAATTATTTCCATTCCTCTTTTCCATGCATAGAAATACGGAGGTTTCACATGGCTTAGGATCTACTGAGGCTTCACATGCATCTGATAAAATGGCCCTTAACCAGTTAAATTATCTACTGTGATAAACTTGTTCCTCTTGAAGGTGCTGTAAGACTCCGTTTTGTTTAGAATTCAATAAGTATTTAAAATATAATGAGCTACTTTATAACCTTGGTCTGCCTACCTTTGTACCATCTCTTTGGAAGAACAAACAATTCCCCAGGCCTCAATCAAAGGGAATTGTGCCAGATCACCTGTTGCAGATCCTTTACTGTGAATATCTAGGGTTGAATATGGACCTTCAAGTCCTCTCCCCCTTGAGCGAAGCTGGAGGTTATTCATACAAGAAAGTTGGTATCCTACCAATCAAATATGCAGTTCTGGTGGAGGCCGTACAATATCAGGTGCATTTTAGCAACTGGGAGAAGGGCCTTGTTGATGGTGAGGCCCTAGCTTTTGAACTCTCTCCCAAAGGGAGGCGTGCATGGCATCGACATCATTTCCTTTGAGATCCCAAGTCAAAACTTATATTTTCTCAATAATAAAACTTACTATCTGTGATAGTTCATGGATGTGATCTCCTTTATTACAGGTTGTTTTATTTGATGTCTTGGCAGTTCCATGGTATTTTATAGATTTAATCAGTGCGGTATTTCTAAGAGATGTTTTATTGGGCACCACCTTTGGCAGTTTACTTGCATGTAGCCATTGTGACGCCACCAAGGCTCTCCACTTCATGCTAGGCCTCACTACAAGGAGTTCCATTCCCCAGAGCCCGTTCCTTTCTCCTACGGGTAACTGGAAGGGAAGGGTGTCGGAAGAAGAGATCAAAATCTTGGTCTTCGTGACAGGATGACATCCAGATTGGGATCTTCTTGTTGGCTTCCCATCAGTGCCTCTTTAATGGTATTCAGAAATGTCACGTGCAGAACAGCCATTCCATCTCGTCACCCTCGTTCTCACAAGTTTCTGTCAGAGAATGACCCATCCGTTTTCTGGCAGCCATCTTTCTCAAACCTCTCTCCCACATCTTTGCCCTGGCTGGGTCTCCTCCACAACCTCCCTTTCAGGCTCCCAGCACTGCATCTGTTATGATGTGGCTGATAACTGCAGTTAGGGGCTGGTGTGCCCCTCTCCCCAATAACCACACAAAGGCCTTTGTTCCTACAAGTAGGGTGGCCAGGCCGGGGGGTGACTCCATCTCCCTTTGTGTTTGAGATGTCGAGGTCACATTATAGCTGGGCCATTTGCCGGCTGCCTCGTTTAAATATTCAGTGAGCACTGGAAAGATTAACATTTCCTTCTTCTGGAGCTCTGAATATTTGCCCACAAACTCCCTGCTAATGAGCAAAGACAAGAGCTGGTGACTGGCAACCGGCATTAAGCCGAAAGTCAATCAAAGGCTGATTCCGAGGCCTTCGGCACAACTGCGAGGCCCGTATGACTTAAATTCCAAACGGGTGGCTTGCAAGTGGCCCTTCTCTCCCTCTCCCCCATCCGCCCTCCCACCCACGCGTCGCCTCCCCCACCAGTCGCTCTGCTCTTGGACCCCCTCGGGGGGCACGAAAAAGAAAAAACTGGTACTGAGAAACCTGCCAACTGCTTTAGACTTTGGAAAAGAGGGTTCTGGCGGTTGTCAGCTCGGAGGTTTGCTTGGCGCAAGGGGAGGGGAGGGGATCTTGCCCCTTTTGCTCGCTCGCTCGCTGCGATGCTCATTTTCACATCGCAGGCAAACACCAGCAAGGTCGCAGCCAACAAAGGACGGTCGGCGGGCGCTGCTAGCAAAGGAGTCAGTGGCTGAGAAAGAGCAGCTCGGGAAGGCTTTTAAACACCTTCCAGCCTGCGCGACGTCTCTGAAGGCTGAGGTGTGCTGACAGCAAGGTGCTGAAGTTGCACTTTTAAGAGCTGTCAGTCATCATTAGCACATTTTCCTGGAGTGGCAGGAGCCAACCCCTACAGCGCTCTTCGGCAGGGCGGGGCGGGTGGCAGCGGGAGGCAGGTGCGGAGAGAAAGCGCGGCCTGTCGTTTTGCAGCAATTTCCCCACTGTGGTTTTGTCAAAGGGATAAACCGTCACTTCCAAAGAGGTAAACATCACAAGGAGAGAGGTCGCCTTGAGAAGGTCTGGGATCCGGAGGATTTAGAACACCTCACCTAGGCTGTCTGGGTTCTCCGAATCTACCCTTCACTTCTGCAAATAAACGGGTCGCTTTTATGGCGTTTTCGGTTTCAGCTGCCTTCGCTTTCCTCAGTACAAGAGCTGCATTTTAAAACAGCATTTGTACAGCAGGAAACTGGCATTTTATGTTAGGGATTGATGATCCAGCTAGCTTTCCTGCTGGTGAAGAGGGGAGGTCAAGGTCCCCTTTGGCCCCCAGAAAAGATTATGGTTAGGGGACCTAGATACGCAGCAGTCATGTAAAAAAAGGGCTAGAAGCAAAACTTGGGAATCGGGCAAGGTTCAGTGAAAATGCTGGCTAGATATGAACCCCATAGGTACGTTATATTTAAAAGTGACTTACATTGTATACATATGTGCTCTACAGTGGTAGTGGACAGTGCTGTCAAGTCACAGCTGACTTATGGTGACCCTATAGAGCAAGGGTGACCAAATTGTGGCTCTCCAGATGTCCATGGACTACAATTCCCATGAGCCTTGGGGCATTTGCCCCAATGCTGAGACAGCTCTGATAGAACTGCTCTGTGAGAATGGCTCTAACAGAACCCTGATTGGCCCAAGGTCACCCAGCTTGCGGCATGTGGAGGAGAAGAAGAAAAGTTGGTTTCTATACTCTGCTTTTCTGTACCAGAAGGAGTCTCAAAGTGGCTTAGAATCACCTTCCTCTCTCCACAACAGCCACCCTGTGAGGTACGTGGAGCTAAAAATATTACTGCTCTGTGAGAACAGCACTATCAGGGCTGTGACAAGCCCAAGGTCACCCGGCTGGCGGCATGCAGAGGAGCAGGGAATCAAACCCACTCACCAAATTAGAAGCCACCTCTCTTAATCAGTACTCCAAGCTGGCTCTAATCCAAAAAGACTTCTTTTTTATTTGTTCTTGTATGTGTGCAGAAAGGAAGATCAAGAGCCATCAGGAGCCTGTAGATTAAAATTTCCTCCGGACCCCCTTGACCCACCACAAATCCAAACAGACACTGTGGTATGAAAATAAATCCCATGACTTGAAGGCACCCTGGAGCCTCATCCCCATACATTTCTCTCCTTTGGTGACCCAACATACAGGTCGTTTTGATCTTCACTGAAATGAGCATGTGCTGAGAGCCTTGAAAACTTGAGAACTTTCAGAAAAGTAGGCTGTCATTTCACTGGGCCCTTTTGATCGCAGTCCTTTTGTCTCTGAAGTTCCCCCCCCCCCCGGTTTCTTTTAGCAGCGCTACAAGCTGCCAACCTGGGGTGTCTGCAAAGGTGGAAAGTTTCTCTTTGTTAGAAGGAAAATGGCCCTCTTGTACTCTGTTTCTGTGCCTTAAGAGCCATAAAAGAGCCATATCGGGCTCCGAAATCTTAAATATTTATATGGAATTATGCACCCTACTTATTCTATATCCCAGGCCCTGCTTAGCAGAGACACTGCAATTGTAATGGATTTAATAAAAGCTATCGTATTTCATAATTCAGCAGAAAGCTTATGCATGGCCCCCCAGATGCAGCTAAGAATAGCTAGATTTCTACATGCGGGTGATGGTTTCAGGAGAAAACTCCACTGGCCCTCTTTCAAGCTGCCTTCTTTAACCCTCCCTCCCTCTTCCCTCCTCCCCCAAGCCTGGGAGAAGTGCTGTCAGACTGGAGCCTGTCTAATGCATCTACCAGGAGATGTACATTCACCAAAGAGTAGTCCATAAGTTTTGCAGTACAGTCTGTTTTTGTTCCCGTTTTGGAGTGCATTGATGATTCTCATTGCCCCTTTCAGGTTTCAACTTACCAAGGTGGGTATGAACAGCACTGGCTATGATCCACGGAATCATGAGCGTATACAGAATTTGGTGTGATAATCTTTGTGGCTGGAACTGATCATGGTTCTAATTCTGGTGCCATTGGTGTTACAGGTTTCTGTTTTTTAAAAACTTGAGTCGTGAACTTGGGCTGTGAATAGCCATTCTGCCAGAATTCATACTTACTTGGCTTGGTGTCTGGACTTGCTCCTTCGTAATGACTGTGTTCCTTCAGCTGTAATAGGATTTTGTTCCTTCAGCTGTGTTACAATTTGAACACCAGTTCTTCTCCAGCTATGGAATATCAATAACAGTCTCATTCCGTGTGTGCTCTGTATATACCACACATATGCAAAATACATAAAGCTGACCAGGGTTTTTGGGGGGGCATGCACAGTAGTTCTGTCAAATCAACCACTTTCAATGGAAAATGTATTACCGATTAAGTGCCATTTTTTTGACTTCTTCTCCAGTTCGGAACATCAAAGGAGACCATGAATTCACCAAGTGCCTGAATTCCTCTTATCAAGGTAACAATTGACTCCCAATAAAATCCCCCCCCCAAAAAAACAATAAGTCCCTGGAAATAGCAGAAGCAGTAGCCAAATTTTTGGCTACTGTGATACAAAAGGGAAATTGGATAGGCAAGAAATAATTCTGAGGGACCACCTATTGCATAATGCTCCCTACAGGACTCTGTGCTCTGAGGGTACTGTTAGTGGTTCCTGGCCCACAAGACGTTCGCCAGGCCTCAACCAGTGGTAGTTGGTGTCTGATGCTTAAACCTCAACCACAGGCCTGGTGGAACAGCTCTTTTATGCAAGCCCTGCAGAACCACCTAGGCAGAGGAGGAGGAGAAGAGGAGGAGGTGAAGAAGAAGAAGAAGAAGAAGAAGAAGAAGAGTTGGTTCTTATATCTACCCAAAGCAGTCTCAAAGCGGCTTACATTCACCTTCCCTTTCCTCTCCCCACAACAGACACCCTGTGAGGTGGGTGGGGCTGAGAGAGCCCTGATATTACTGCTCGGTCAGAACAGAGGAAGAGTTGGTTCTTATACGCTGCTTTTCTCTACCTGAAGGAGCCTCAAAGCGGCTTACATTCACCTTCCCTTTCCCCTCCCCACAACAGACATCCTGTGAGGGAGTTGAGCCTGAGAGAGCCCTGATATTACTGCTTGGTCAGAAGAGCTTTCTCTGTGCTGTGGTGAGCCCAAGGTCACCCAGCTGGCTGCATGTGGGGGAGCGGGGAATCAAATCCAGGTTGCCAGATTAGAAGTCTGCACTCCTAACCTCTACATCAAGAGCCAAGGGGAGCATTCCACCAGGCCTGATACCCGACTCCGGGGAAACATCAGGCCGCTCTGTGGCCCTGTTTCACAAACCCAAATCTCGCCTGCCTCGTTGACCAAGTGTCCAGCTTCCCCGTTCTCCGGCATGAAGCAAGCCCCTAGAGTAACGCAAGAAGGAAATTCCGGCCTTAAAACAATGTGACAGAATAGATTGGCATGCTTTTAACAGAGACTCCAGTTCTATAAAAATATCATTACAAGGCCAAGAGAGTTACGACTTGATGTTCTCCTGCTATTCTTCCCTGTGCATTATTCAGCCCTTTCTGTCTAATGGGTCTTCATCGCTGATTGTGATTGCTGATTCGTGCCGGCGACGTTATTCAATCCGACGTGGCTTTGAAGCAGAAGAATAATTATTTCCCGTCTTCTCAGAGGAGCGTTTAATTCACGCTCCCCGATCTTAGGAAAGATAACCCACATCCCTTGTAGTTCATTAACTCTCTGGAGTTGTCCTCAAAAGGTTTGGCAGCTCAGCTGCTCCAGCAGCCATTCCTTGGTGAGGAACTTTCTGAGGGTTGGGGGCAGGGGGAAGGATGT
Organism: Paroedura picta; assembly: GCF_049243985.1. Taxonomy (NCBI): domain Eukaryota; kingdom Metazoa; phylum Chordata; class Lepidosauria; order Squamata; family Gekkonidae; genus Paroedura; species Paroedura picta. The sequence continues at coordinate 11,427,967 of NC_135381.1, read as the reverse complement.
CAGCGGCAAATGACATCCACAGCTGGCCACAGTCCTGAATCGATGCTCCCCTTGTGATCTTTCTTGGCTAAGTGATCGGGGGCTCATGCATGTGGGTTGGAAACACCCCAGGCCAAAGCAGGATCCGGTTCTGCACGAGCCATAATGCCAAATATGGAAAAACACAACTATTCACTGAATGACGACAGATAGATAAAAATGCTGCCAAAGCAAAAAAAAAGCATTCTTTCCTGGGCACAACAATCTCTTTTTTACGGCAGTGGTAGCTATCCATTATTTTTTTTATCAGTACTTAAAAAAAATCAACTTAATTTGGGAGGCACCTTTATTTATTAGTTTACATTTGTATACCACTTATTTATTCACTTGCTTACATTTGTATACCGCTTTACAAGTTCATTTCCAAAGCAGTTTACGGTGGTAAATAAATGATGCAAAGGTCATGAAATCACAATTGAATAAAGAGCACTCATCGGATCTTATCCTTTAAAAATTTCATATGCTGAATGAAAAAGGATTGTTGTGAGGATCAAACAGAGAGTGGCGTCCAGTACATAGACTTGTGGTCGGGTGGGATTAAAAAATTTAACAATATACAGTTTTGGAAATCTACCTCTCTGAATGATCAAAGAGTCCTCCATCTCTCCTCCCCCCTGCACTTCTCAAAGCAGTGTAGAAGAACGTACTTTTACAGGAATTTTGGATGGTGTCCGAAGTTGTTCTACTACGCAATGAGAATGGGGAGGTGGTAAAAGATACAACCCAGCTGTTTACTGTCTCCTTACAAATGGGTCACCAGATGGCTTCCACGCCAAGGCAATCAATCGGCAACAAAATAGGGTCGATTCTTGCTCCCCCCCATTAGACTTTTCTCTTTCAAGGGAGAGAAAATTACTTCCTAAAATGTTCAAAAGCTTTTCCTCAGTTTGTTATTAAAGCAATTATCTAGCATAACACACTGCAAGAGCGCAAAGTAACCTAATGGGAAACAAATGTGCCAAAGAACTCCATTGGCTTCAGAATCTTCATTGAAAAGGGAGAGAAAAGTGACCTGAGGGGAAAGACGCAACTGTGGAAAGATTTTCCACCTGGCCTTGGGCAACACATCAAACGGGCCCCAGAAGGAGGCGATTTATAATCTTTGCCTGGTTGTCTTCGGACCTCAGTATCTGTCTGTCATTCTCTCCTCCCCATTTCCCTCATTCGGGGATGTGATTTTATTTCAGCGGAATTGTTTCAGTGGTTCTAAAATCTGTACTGGAGGACCTTTCTGGCCAGTGGGACAAAGTTAGACTAAATCTGGGGAGGTCTGGGTCAAAACCTAACTCACCACAAAACTCACTTTGACCCAATCATTCTTCTTCTTCTTCTTCTTCTTCTTCTTCTTCTTCTTCTTCTTCTTCTTCTTCTTCTTCTTCTTCTTCTTCTTCTTCTTCTTCTTCTTGCAAAGACCCCCAGGAATTTTAAGCCTTACAATCTTTAGTTCTCGTAGATACGGGAACATAAGTTTCTTATATCAAGTTGGGTCAGGGTTCCCTCCAGAGTACCCTCCAGCTCAATGCAGTTGTCCTCCAGGGCTGCTGTATATTCTATGGTGTGCTATACCACTGACCCCGTCTCACCACAGAACTGCCAGTTCTCCTTGGCAGAGTAGGATGGCCTGGTAGGGTGGCCTGTTTCAGATTGGGAAATACCTGGAGATTTGGGGATGGAGTCCAGGGGATCTCAGTGGGATATAAAGCCACAACATCCACCCTCCAAAACATCCACTTTCTCCAGGGGAACTGATCTATGTAGTGTTGTGATGAGATGTAATTTTGGGGAATCCCCGGGTACCTGGAGTCTGATATCCCTACCCCACCCTTTTTGTGCCTCCAGTTTCCTGTTCCCTAATTGCTTGAAAAATAATAATCTCAACAACAAGCCTTTAATAGCATATAAAAGTACAATATAAGAAGGAAAAGTGCAAAAGGATCCACTGCTAGTGAGAACAAAGGCAAAGATCATGCTTTAGACATAATACATTCACGATTTCTCATGGCAAGATGTAAAAACTTTGCTACTGGTTCAATTATATCAGGGTTCTGGGATGTCAAAAGAAACTGAGTCTTTCGTTCATCCGAATGCAGTTCTCTTTTACACAGCAGTGAGTTAAGAAATTTGGCTCGGATCGAAGAATAAAATGGACAATGAAAATGTGTGTAATTGATTCTATACAGTATTGTCCACATGGGCACAACCTAGCTGAATACGGGATCTGTTGAAAAAATAATAATCTCTTCGGTGGTCCCTCCTCCCAGTTATGCATGGCTGGAAGGTCCGTCAAAGGGGGGAAAGGAATATGAAAAGTTCAGAACAGGCCCACAATTTTTTTTTCCAGCTGAGCCAAAACTCTGTGTGAGATCCCGTTGGAGATGACAAAGGATCTTCAAAACTGGCGGAGATTGATTCCCACACCCTCGGCCTGAATCGGTGACATCTTTATTAATTAGAGAAACTTCACATATTTTTCAACAGAAATCAATGGCTCAGGCCTTGGTCAACTAATTTAATTATGATGCTCTCTTGAGGGAGCTAGATTCAGTTGTAAGACCTGCCTGCATTAAGAAAGTAGAAGATCTAAATCAGGACCGTCAAGCATTCCTTGTGATTTATTCCCTAGTAAACATGCTTAGGATGCAAACCTGGGTCCTCGTTCTATTTCAGTTTCTTAATTTTAAACTCTTTGGCCAATTAGTTGCCGTGCTTGGACCTCCAGAATTGTTTTGCATTTGCTCCAAAGCTGGAACAATGGGACCGTTTGGCAAAATTCTATAGAACAGACAAATGTTAAGGTAATTTCCCTTTTACAATTACATTAATTTCTACAAGGGTAATGAGGGATCCGCCTATTTGGGAGATTAGGAATGATTTAAGAGCCTGGCTGATGGTATGTCTTGGTCAGGACACGTTGCAGCTCTGAATAGGATTGTATCACCCAGCCCAGGATTCTTATTTATGGCAATGCCTATTTTAATGATGGGGATAAACTGACATAATGAAAGGCAGCCTTTGCTAAAGGAAATATATTTGCCAGTGCCAATCACCCAGAGGGAGATGAAAAGTCTTGCTAGAAAATATGCCCAGGAGGGGGTCTCTGCGCCAAGGAGGGTAAATCATTTACCATAGGACTTCCTGTAACCCACGTTTACCCTTCTTCCCTGTGCTGTGTCCACACCTCCTCACAAGGAAATGGTTTATTCCCAAAGCAACTCCTAGTTGAACCTATAGCTTTTTCTGAGACTGGGTGTGAACCATCCGGAAGTATGTGGATACACTTCTTTCATTTCTCAATGGTGTCATTGTGATCCTTCTCAGTTCATGTATTTTCAGTGCTGGCATTTCTTCCTGTTATGCTATTTATTGGCAATAGATTAAAAAAACAGATTTGGAATTTTAATGGTGATTTGTCAAGTTTTGCTAATATTGTTGGGGAGTGCAAGGTGGGAGATGGCTGCGGTTTATCATTCATTCATTCATTCATTCATTCATTCATTCATTCATTCCTCCTTCCCCAAAGGCTCAAGGTGGTTCACCTGGCCTTGGCTTGCATCCCAAGGGGGGGAAATCCATGCCAGGAATAAGACCAGGCTTTCTCAACCAGGGTTTCATGAAACCCTGGGATTTCCTGACATCCCTGGAAGGGTTTCTCAAATGGGTGAGAGTTCATTAATTTTTAATATAATTTTTAAATTTGATAAACGTTCATTCCATGACCATATATGGTCATGTTGACCCCCCTGCAATGGCCAATGATGGGCCTGGAGGGGTTGGGAAGAGGAGGGTCCCCGGGTGAGTGTATACATAGCTATACTTTCCAACCATATTTTACATGATTGCATCCCTTCTGGGGTTTCTGAAAGCCTGAAGAATGTTTCAGAAGTTTCTCAATGGTAAAAAAGTTGAGAAAGACTGAATTAGACTTGGTGTAGTGGTTAGGAGTGCAGACTTCTAATCTGGAAAGCCTGGTTTAATTCTGCGCTCCCCACATGCAGCCAGCTGGGTGATCTTGGGCTCGCCACAGCACTGAGAAAGCTGTTCTGACCAAGCAGTAATATCAGGGCTCTCTCGGTGTCTGTTATGGGGAGAGGAAAGGAAAGGTGAATGTAAGCTGCTGTGAGACTCTTTTTAGGTAGAGAAAAGCGGCATATAAGAACCAACTCTTCTTCTTCTTCTTCTTCTTCTTCTTCTTCTTCTTCTTCTTCTTCTTCTTCTTCTTCTTCTTCTTCTTCTTCTTCTTCTTCTTCCAACTAGAACAGCCTGACCATGAAATTCAGAGACATCCCTAGTGGCAGAATGCAGAATTTCAATGATGTGGAGACCACAAAGGGATGGGTAGCGCTGCAGGTTTTCCCTACATAAGCTTGTCAATTGATTCCATTTTATATCTCAACTTTCTTCTAATTTTATATATCAATCTTTTAGGCAGGTTGTCTTCCCACACAGTCTCCCATCCAGATACCAGCAAGACCAACTCTGCTTCTCCAGAAATGATGGATGCACCAGTCAGTCACATGCTGCAATTCATCCTGGTTGATCTTCACCGAAACCTTATGAAATCCATGATGGCCGAAGGGATAGATCGCCAGTCTACAATCTGGAAGACCCAGCCTAAAATCCCATCTCTGCCATGGAAGAGATCTGGGTGGCCTTGGATTAGTCAAATTCTGTCAGTCTAACCCAGCCTTTCTCAACTTTTTTACTGTTGAGAAACATTCTTCAGGCTTCAACAAACCCCAGAAATGGTGAGAACTTGCAGAATATGGCTGGGAAGGACAGCTGTGTCCATGTCCCCCTGGAGCTCCTCTCCTTCACACCCCCTCCATTGTCCACTTTTGGAAGAGGTGGGTGGGTCAACGTGACCATATATGGCCATATCCCCTGATAAATGTTGAAAACGTTTAAAAAATATCTTAAAACTCTCACCCGTTCAGGAAACCCATCCAGGGCTGTCAAGAAGCTCCAGAAAGACGGGTCTAACTTACCTCACAGGGTTAGAAAACAGGTGAGGGGAGAGGCAAGACAGATATAAATAAGCAAATGGAAAGAAAAAGATCAAGCAGCAGAAAGATGGCATTGTGCATTCGGCTGACCCCGTCTTAATATTACCGGTAACTAGGTGGTAATATCAGAATCATGTTTATCTGTCCTACCATTACAAGGATACGTGTTTTTGATCGGAGTGTGCTTTTCCCCTTTTGCTATTCTTCGGATTTTAGTAGGGGGGGTGGTATCTGTGTTGTGCTTCTAGCTTCATGCGCTGAGTAAAGAACAAACGATTTTATCTCCCCCCCCCCCCACCTTCCTCTCCAGATTGCACTGATTCCCAAATGGGTAAATTCTTGTGCTTTTAATACTTACAGATTGCCCCAAGCAGTGCAGCTGTGCTATGGATTAATGCAAAGGGGGCACTGGTGATTATTTTACACAGGACAGCGAATATCCTTCATGAGACCCTTCCTAAAAACACTTTCCCACCGTTTGTTGGTCTTTTAGCAGCCAAAACACCATCGCCCTGTGCCTTTTTTGCATAAAGTCGTCGAGAGCAATAACACTTTCCCATTCCATTACTGGAGACAAGTTGGTCTTCGGCCCGCTTCTCACGTTTCATAGCAATGGGCAAATTGCCTCGTCCCCCTTTCGCTTTGCAATATCCAGATTTTCTCACAGAAGGACACCATTTCTCCAGCAGGGTTTCGTCAAATCCTGAGGTTTCTTGATGGCCCTGGAAGGGTGCCCTGGGTGCGTGGGAGTTAATGAATTATTATACATTTCTTTAAATTTGTTAAACATTTATCAGGTGATATGACCATATATGGCCATGTTCTCCTGCCCCCCCCCCTTCCCAAGTTGGCCAATGGGGCCTGAAGGGGTAGGGAAAGGGAGGGGCCTAGGTGGCTGTGTACACAGTGCCCCAACCATATTCTGCACGACCGTGCTACTTCTGGGGTTTCTCATGGCCTGAAGAATGTTTCAGGGGTTCTCAATGGTAAAAAGTTGAGAAAGGCTACCCTAGGGATGGGTTAGAATTCATGCTCTCCAGCTGACCTCCAATGCAGGGGCTGTTTCTGGTACCTTTCCCTGGTAAATCACTGACTTGATTTTGCATTTTGAGTTATTACAGATGCCTTTTTGAAATGCATGCTCCAGAGGTCCACAGCTATGGTTGCTAGGTCTTGGTTGGGAAATACCTGGAGATCTGCGGGGATGAAACCTGAGAATGCGGGGTGGTGTTGGGAAGGGGATGGACTTCAATGGGGTATAATGCCATAGAGTGAACTGATATCTGTTGCCTGGAATTTAGTTGCAATCCCAGGAGTTCCCAGTCACCACGTGGCAGTTGGGAACCTTATCTAAACTCTTGGTTGGGTCTTTAGAACATAATCATTTCAGTCTAGCAGCGAGGTGGGTGTGCCTATCAGCTTTTAGGATGAAATGGCTTGCAGCCATTTAAACCTAAGAGGTCAGCTGCAAACCTGTGCCACTCAACTTTAAAGGACTGAAACAGCCAAACTCAGGAAAAGTCTGGTAAATGTTCAGGGAAGGCTTCTGCCCTGAACATCAGCTTGGGGGCTCTGAACCAGGCCACATTCACACCAAATGTTGGCTCATGAACCGGTTTGTGCCCGTCCCTAGTTGAGAATGGTGATAAATATCTCTTGACTCTAATAATCATGATTTTGAATTCCTTATCCCTGCTGTTATGACATGAAAATCGCTGCTGACTGCTTGACGCTGGGACAGATGAGATGATGGATTTCTCCTCTCCACGAGAGTTCAGACATACTTTGCCTCCAGTCCAAATTGTTCTCACATGAACACATGACGCCGGCTTATACCGATCAGACTGTTGGTCTATTAAGGTCCGTAGAGTCTACTTTGACAGACAGTGATTCTCCAGGCTGGGGGTCTTTCTAGCTGGAGATGCTGAGGACTGAATTTGGGACCTTCTGCATGCAAGATGTTCTCCCGCTGAGCTACAGCCTCAACCCTATACTAATGAATGTATCAAAAGTCCTATATGCCACCCTCGGAAGCCTCCTGTACATTAATGACAAGGGTTGGTTATTGCCACCTGACCAGCCCATGGATGGTAAGCATGCAACCTGATCATTCTCCATAAAATGAATCCTGCCCTTGATGCCCCCCTGAGCTGATGCAGCATTGCTCTGTTTCTGTTGTTATAGTAGGTAACCAAGGTGGCAGTATGCACAACTACCATGTGTTGTCCCTAGCAAGGAGGGGAGGAAAAAAAAATATCAACCTTGCAAAAGTAACACCTTGTTCCTGTACATTTTGACTCATGAACACTTTCTGTGTTCTGCTCGCTCTGTCAAAACAAGTTTTCTTCACCCCTCAGGGTCAACCTAGCTTTTGAGCATCAAGCTGTCATCTTGGGGCATTGTCAGGAGCATTAGCTAGATAACAGGCTACCCATTCACATTCCAGAACGATTATGAGAGGTGATGAATGAGCCAGGTTTCGGAGTCAGAAGGAAATGCCTACAGGTTGAGTGACCTCCTGAGACTCATGTCTGTTTGACTAGTGGGGGCAGCCCGCCGGACTGTGGGAAAGAGCTAGAAGTGAGGAAAGGGTAGGCTCTTGCCAGTATGCCTCAGCAAAAATGGGCCATTGAAGGGGATGTATGCCCCTCAGTTTAGGGCTCGGAGAGGGGAAGACTGACACTTTGATGGATCTCTGCTTGCGAGAACCATGATCCATTCAGAGGAAGACCGGCAACACACCTACGCAAAATAAAATTGAAATTGCCCAAGAGACCAAGTATGGATATGCGGAGAAGGTAGAAAATTGTGTCCTAAGTGAGTGTCAGAACGGAGGGCCTTTTTATTGATTTACTAGTGTTTCATCCCAGACTTCCTCTGAAGAGTTCAAGGCAGTGTACACAGGACAGCAATGTTATGATTTATATTCATTCATTTATTCATTCGGTTTGCATACCACTCCTTACTATGCCGTCTTGGGGCGGTGTACATGGAACCAGAAAAATAGAACGTACATCGAATTATTTCAACAGTAAGAAGAGATCGTAATAGTCATAATATTATTTTTATAGCAGGAACAGATCATAACAGTCATAATAGCCGGTATCAACCTTGAATTGGGATAACGGAGTAATAGAGTTGCCTGATATTGTGCAGGCTGCAGGGAGAATTTGGACGGGGCATGAATTGCATTTTTGCTGTTCAATTGGTGATTCGTGGCTGAACCACAAACCCATCCTGAACCCATACGAGCTAGGAAGTTGGTATCTGAACCGATCCAGTTTGTATTGGTTTGCGAGCCATTTCATCACTGATTATCGTGAGGAGCAGAAAGCAAGGATTTAATACAGTCCCAGACACTGAACCCAAAAAGCATCAGGGAGCTCCCCACCACTCAGCTGTTTTTCACGAACCACCATCAACTGCATCAAAATTTGTGAAAGATCATGGCGGCTCTTTAGTTCATGAACATTGCTTCGTGAACTGGCCAAAATTTGTGATGAACTTTAGTTCGTCAGCCAGTTGGTGCCCATCCCTATTTAGAATCCACCACACTGTTGCAATTACATATTAACAACCTGAGAAGAACCCTAGTGGATCAAAGCAGTGTTCCATCTAGTCCCGCATCCTGTCTCACACACTGGCCAAGCAGTTCCTCTGGATGGCAAACAACAGGAGACAGAGGCTCTGATGTTACCTCCTGACACTGGTATTCAACGGTTTAGTGTCTCTGAATGTGGAGGTTCCCTCTAGTCACCATGACTAGTAGCCACTGATAGACCTGGCCTCCATGAATCTCTCTAACCCCCTTTTGGTGTCATTTGGTGTAGTGGTTAGGAGTGCAGACTTCTAATCTGGCATGCCAGGTTCGATTCTGCGCTCCCCCACATGCAACCATCTGGGTGACCTTGGGCTCGCCACGGCACTGATAAAACTGTTCTGACCGAGCAGTGATATCAGGGCTCTCTCAGCCTCACCCACCTCACAGGGTGTCTGTTGTGGGGAGAGGAATGGGAAGGCAACTGTAAGCCGCTTTGAGCCTCTTTCGGGTAGGGAAAAGCAGCATATAAGAAACAACTCTTCTTCTTTTAAAGATGACTATGCTTTTAGCCATCACTACACCCTCTGGTAATGTATTCCACATCTTAATCACCCTCCATGAAGGATTTGAAGGATTTCTTTTTGTCTGTCCCTTAGATGACATATCAAAGTGGAAAGGTGGGACACCTCCTGAGAGATACATAACAGAAGAGGTGTGCAAAATGGAATTTTGGCCTCTTAGGCATACATATGTACAATGGCCATAGCAAAAGAAATGAGAACATTCTTCTGTGTTGCTATACTTTGCTCTATGATCATTTAGCACATTTTGGAGAGGATTGAACTCCTCCAAAAGATGCGGTGGACCTAGAAGAGTGCTTCTAGATCAAGCATGTGTCACTCAAACATCCTCCATTGCATCAAGTCCCTCCCCCAGCTTCTGTTGTTTATTCTGCTGCAGACTCTGGAGGGCAACTGTGACCTGGGCCTATTCTGCACACAATAGATAATGCACTTTCAATGCACTTTAGAAGTAGATTTTCGTGTTCCGCACAGGAAAATCCCGCTGCCAAAGCACATTGAAAGTGCATTATCCTATGTATGAGGGATGGGCCCAGATAGACCAAGGTCCTCCTGAGTAGAAGGCTCAGGACTTTGGCACAAGTGGTCTAACGGCCTGGCATGTTCATAATATGCACCCAACCCTCCTTGCTTGACTTCTCTTATCCCTTCTTAGCCTTCCTTTGTGATGGAGCATTGAGATCAGTTACGTCTTCTCACTTTCCTCGCAGCTTTCCCTTTCATACCTCAGGGTGCAACATGGAATCAGCCTCCACTTCTCAGATCAAGTTGCTAGGGAGTGGCAGAGTTAATTGCTGTCTGGAGTGGGATTATGGGATTTAGCTATATACCTAAGCAAGAATCCAAGTGTAATTTATGAATGTGGTTTTTTTTTCACACCTCCGGGAAGGATGCCTCATCTCTTCTTGTTTCAAAAGTTGGGGAAAACCCATAATCCCCCCCCACACACACACACACATACACACACCGCCAGTTTGCTCACCATAGTAAAGACAAAAATGGTTGCTACATATCCTCTCGAAAGTTCTACCATCCCTCACAACTTATGTGAATTCTCCACCACAAGAAATTAGGGATCGCCTTGCCAGATGTCCGCTTCTGACACCCTACATTTTATATTGTCTCCTTTTGCTAGATACTATATCTAAGCCATTATAGCTCCTGTTTCTCATTCTGGAAAATATGTATGCCTTGTGAAACTTGCTTGGCAACTCTGCACGAGCTCTTCTACATCCTGTGACAGCTGGATTGAGGTGAGCTTAGCATCTCTTGTGCATTGTAACAATACGTGCACACAGTAAATTTGCACAGTAGATTGCTACCCACTGGCTGCCAGTTATCTTCTGGATTCGGTTCAGGGTTTTGGTTCTAACCTTTAAGGCCTTACGCGGTCTGGGCCCAGCATATCTGAGGGTTCCGCCTGTCGCCCTATGCTCCCCGCAGGACGCTTTGTTCTGCGGGCGCTAATTTATTGGTTGTTCCCGGCCCCAAGGAGGTGTGCCTGGACTCAACCAGGGCCAGAGCCTTTTCAGTCTTGGCCTTGACGTGGTGGAATGAGCTTCCAGAGGAGCTGCAGGCCCTGTAGGGAGTGTTCAGCATTCCGCGGGGCCTGCAGAACGAAGCTGTTCCGCCGGGTCATTGGCTGAGGCCGGGCAACATGGAAACTCAGGTCCCCCCCATAGGATCGGAGCAGCAGTAGCGAACGCCAACAGCACCCTCTTTCTCCCTCCCCTCCAGTATGTTGGGGTTGGGATAGTTATTTATTGTTTTTCCGCCACATCTTAGTTTCTGTGTTGTTGTATTATGTATGGGATTTTATAGGAGTTTTTATTGAGGTTATATTGTTACTCGCCTCGACCCTACAGGGAGAGACGTATGATAAATACAACAACAACAACAACAGCAATAATAATATAATTTATATGCTGCTACATTTCCCAGAGTTTTCATAAAACTAGAGATGATTGTGAATAGGACAGTGTTGAGGTTTGCACAGAAAATGCTGCTTGCAAAACATGGTCCCGATTGCAATGATCATTCGGTGGGTTTTCACAAAAATTGGGCAAGAATTTATTTCCATTCAAAGCTGGAGTTGAAAGCATCGCTTTCACCCTGACCTAGCTTTGTGGTATTATCTGACAGTCGAATCAAATTGGTGCCATTTGAGCATTAAACATTGGACATTAAGCTAGAAATTGGTTGGAAATTAAAACGAATACAACTTTAAGGGCAAAATGGGAAGACTGGAGGGGTATTTTCTGGGGAAATGTGGACAAGTGTGCATTTAGTTACAGAATGTATGTGCTGCCTGACCAAAGACCTTGTTGAGAAAATGAAAATAATAGCATAACATAATAAAAACAGCAACATTATTACCAATACTAAAAATAAAGTCATTAAGAAGATGCTGGGGACATAAAACCAGTATAAAACAAACACTGAACAGCCTCCACCTTTTTGGGATTCGGTTTGTTCTCCCCCAAAATCAGGAAGGTAAGTGAAAATGGGGGAAGGGGGAAGAGGGGTTGTCAAATGGAGACTATTGCTGAACTGAAATTTCACATTTCTTCGAAATCCGTCTAATGTTATGGAATTCAATCTCTTTTAGAACTCTCCGGATCAAAAGAGAGAGAGAGAGGGAGAGAGAGCAACTATTAAAAGCTCTTCGTCTTACATCCTGTTGATGAACTTAAAGACATTAATACTGAGTACCAATTTGCTTAGTGCAAAATGTTTACTTTGGCGTTTCCTCCATCGCCGTCCTCTCCCCCTTCCCTCTCCTTGAATATACATTAGAAGAATCTGTATTCATTGCTCCAGCCTTCTGCTGTATTCTGTGCCCCAAAGCAATTAATCCTCTTGGTACGTCCCCAATCAGAACTCCTCTAGCTAAGCTCACAAAATCGGCGGTCCCTTAGCGTCTTCAGGCCAAAGCCGTGCTCATCGGCCAAACTGAACAGATACCAACCGTTGCTGCAAATATTTCTCCCACACGCTCATGAGAGAGGCCAAGTCGGAGAACTTTCCCTCTGTGGAGGAAATACCACTGAAAGCTAGAAGAGTTATATCACTTACATAAACCAACAGCAGTCACAAACCAGGAAGGAAATAGAAAGTAACAGAGACTGCCATCTGTACAGTCTCACGCATGAGTTCTGCTGGCAGAAATGAAGCGGGAGTCACTTGCCGATGAAGTACTTTAAAAGCTGGACTTAGCCATGGAGACTATGGTGTCTATTCGTTAGGACTTGAGCCTCAAGGAGATTCTAAACCCGTGACCCAGAATCCTCCAATGAATCAACAACTGTCTCTAGCCAAAAGAGGGAACTACATGGTGATCAGAAAGAAAGGATCTTAATCTCTGCCTGTCTGTCCATCAGCCCAGCTCAAAGCATCTGATTTAAAAAAAAAACAGCTATAAAAATAGATTATAAAAAAACAGATAGAGCTCTCTGGGTTCCACAGGGCCTGTAAGACGGAGCTCTTCCACCAGGCATTTGGTTTAGGCCAGGATGTAGACCAGGGTAGACCCTCTCTTTTTGTGATCTGTATCCCCCCTTAGGCTAACATCGCCTGGGGTCACCTAGTAACACAATGACTGTGAGCAAAGGTGCTGAGGGTCCACAAGGGAGATTAGATTGTTGATAGTTGTACATTGTTGATCGCTGCGGCCATAATAATAATATCGTAAAATTGTACTGCATTGTGAATTGTATTGGGGTTTTAATGTGGATTTTATTCTAATGTAAACCGCAACAAGCTGGCTAGGCCGAGAGTGGCGATCTGTAAATGTAATCAATGGATGGATGGATGGATGGATGGATGGATGGATGGATGGATAGATGACAGACAGACAGACAGACAGACAGACAGACAGATAGATAGAACAATCAATAAAATTGTTACAACCATTACTAAAAGCAGCCTAAGGAAAAGGACAAGGGGTAGAACAAATCCGGCACTCCACTTGTTATTACCTAGCTCTGGGTATCTGCGTCACCTCCCCCTACCCCATAGTCACTGACTGAGGTTATGTTTCAAAGTCTATGTCCCCACAGTATTGTTCACCAGTGTACATGACTGCATCCTCAGGAGCATGGCTGTTTCTGTTATTTACCTGGCTTGGCTAGCCGCTGTTGCCTTCAGAAGCAGGCAAGGTACCTTGAAAATCACAGCACGTTCTTTTGATGCCAGAAGGTAGGTGTTTCCGACACGTTTGCCCTATAGCTGTCAAGCTTGAGTCATCCAGACGAGAGCTGGCATGTCTGGAGAAGGTAACAGCGGTCAACAGCCGGAGATTTGCTTTTGGCAAAGAGAGGAGTGACATAGATAGAGAACATGAAATGTGGACTTTTTTCTCGCTCTCTTTTTTACTGTTTCCAGGACTAGGGCAAGAGCCAAGTTCCTTATTTCCTTATTTAGGATATGGATGTGCCATTTAAACTAACATTCTATTTAGACGTTGGATGCCGTTTCAAAGTAGTCAATACCATCTGTCTTTCACAACCATTGCTGGGAGGATCACCTTATTTATTTGTTTGTTTATGACATTTTCAGACTGGCCTTGGCGTGTCTTTCCGTATACTTTGAAAGAGGGATAGTTGTAGAGTAATTGTGACACTGCAGCCATTTGGTGTGCTTCCCAAAAACTCACCGCCTGCCATGTAACGGAAGTAATTGAGAAGCCTTCTGTAAGTTCTTTGCCAACCAATGTTTTCATGTTTGATTTTAACATGCAGCTGTTTTTGATTTACTTTGATATTGAACTTATGCCAATAAAAGTATCTGAATCTGAATCTGATATTGAACTGAATTGAAGAACATGTAGACTGAAAGATTTTAAGTTCTTCAAGCAAATTTTGCTATCAATTAAATATTTTCATTGAAGGAAGAAAGTGTGACAAGTTTATGAATCATTGGATATTTATTGTTATTAGCAATTACTGCCAAGCAGCATTTCCCACTGGGAGCCCGGCATCCCTGCGCCTACATGGGATCCAAAGCCAAAGAGTCCCCCCTCCCCAGTAGCCCTTTGATCCAGGGCAGTGGTTCTCACAGGGGTAGCAGCAGGGCAAGCAGCTTGGTTGAGGGGGGGCACTGCCACTGTTGCCACTCCCCCTGAAGGTGCCCACCAATTCATATACAATTTATAACCAATTTATATACAATCATGAACAATGGATCGTCATTCCATTGGTCAGTTTTGGTTTAATGTCTGTGAAAGAACACTGGCATAATGTTAGGGTTGGGGGTCACCACAATATGAGGAACTGTATTGAAGGGTCGCAGCATTAGGAAGGTTGAGAACCACTGCTCCAGGGGGACTGATTTCTGTTGCCTGGAAATAACCTACAAATCCTCAGGTTCCAACTAGAGATTGGCATCCTGCAACCTCTCTGGGGCACAGTGCCACAGAGTTCCTTCCCCCTCCCAAGCAAGCCCTTTCATCTCCAGGAACCTGGAGGTTGGTTGCCATTGCAGAGTCATCCCCCACCCCCTCTAAACAGCCATTTCCCCCTGGGGAGCTGATCACTATAATCTTCAGATGATTTCCAATTCCAGGAGATTTCCAGGCTATACCTGGAGGTTGATCACCCTTGGGTCAGGAATGGCCCTTGAGTTTTGGAGGTGGGGCCTCAAAGTCCAGGGATAGGCAGGAGCTTTTGCCATGTAGCCAGCCTCAAGGAAGGTCACAGTGCAAGTGTGCCTCCTAGCACCTCTTTTTCCCCTGGGTGCAACAGGCTTTGCCTCTAGTATTACATAATGCTCTATCTTCAAGTATTTAAAAGGCTGCCATATGGAGGATGGAGCAGAGTTGTTCTCTCTTGCCCTGGAGGGATGGACCAGAACCAATGGGATGAAATTAATGCAACAGAAATTCTGTCTCAACATCAGGAAGAAGTTCCTGACAGTCAGGGTGGTTTCTCAGTGGAACGGGCTTCCTCGGGAGGTGGTGGGTTCTCCATCTTTGGAAATTTTTAAACAGAGGCTAGATAGCCATCTGACAGAGAAGCTAATTCTGTGAAGGTTCAAGGGGCTGGCAGGTTACAGTAGATGAGCAATAGGGATTTGAATGTCCTGCATAGTGCAGGGGGTTGGACTAGATTGCCCATGAGGTCCCTTCTAACTTGATTATTTTATGATTCTATGATTCTACCTTTTAGCTGAACATGTATCTTTTTCTTCTCTCTCCAGATGTTGCATCTATATTGATAAAACACTGCAAAAAAGTGTGTATGGTTCAATCAAATTTGTGGTCTTCTACCAAGACACTGGAACACATGCACACATCACTCAAATGCTGCACAAAAAGATTCTGTGATATCAGTATACATGTAATTGCATCAACTTTTTTTTCCGCAGTGTTTTATCAGTGCACGCATATGCCAGGATGGAAGACTGCAAATGAACCAAAGCAGAATGAAAGCAGGAAAAAAAATTACAGAGCCCAGATTTAATTTTCAGAAATGCACCTTGTTAAGCTGTAATTAAGAGGGAGCAGAACACGGTAAAATTCTGCCATTTGAGAGGAGCAGAAAAGGGCAATTTGACCTAGCTGAGATTTCACACTGGTAGCATCACCATCCTTTTCCTCCTTTTACATGTTTAAGAAATGGTTCAGAGATGTTCTCCTGGCCCTGGATGCAGCTCAAGTATTTGCCTGGATTCACACCATTTGAGCCTGGAAAATGTAACGGAGGCCTTGGCCAAGCGCCAGGCAATGATAGAGCACGTCCAGAAAATCTGGGGAGTCCCAAATGCACCAGAAGTGTGCTATTTGAGACGATTGATTTTCCATGGTTCAGGCAAAGAGATTTCCCTGTCATTCCCAAAGCACAAGGCAGCAGAGGGGCTCTCTTGCATTGCTATTGCATGAAGACACAACCAAACATCTGGGTGTTAGCACGAAGCCATGGGGAAAGGGGAGGCAATTACCAGGTAATCAAAGAAGAGCCTTCTGACAGGGCTGAGGATGGCAAGCAAATGAAAGCCATCCCAGAAACTTGCTACCATTAAAAATGCAGTGGCAAATGGAGCGAAAGTTTCTTGGGAAGATGATACTTTTCTTCCCTCTTTTGCTTTTCAGGCTTTGACAGGCAGCCATCAGTCCCCCCTGCCCCCCAATAGGACTGTGTAGAACATTCTTCATTTCCAGAGTGTATTTAAAAAAAAAAACAACCCATTCCAGTAGGGTGCAAATTTCTCCCACAAATACTTGAGACTCTGCAAAAAGTGACTGATTGCATCAGCTCACCCTGTTCTATATCTCTATTGCCTCACAAATTTACTCTATTATGGGCTCTGTCCTCCTTAATTCTGGTTAATTAGGGTTCTGTGTAGCTGGATGATCCAGCAGCTTCTCAGGTGAAACGTCTATCATAAATAGACGTTTCTATAGCAACCGCCCAGAGCTTGGGGAGGGGATATGAGGTGGTGCTGGCATCAGAGACATGTTGCAATGCCACTCCTGGGGGGAAAAGCAGAAGTGATGGCATTTCTGAAAACTCTATGGTAAAACCATTGAGTTCCCAGTGATTCCTAGAGCGATGCGAAGTCATTTTTCCAGAAGTGACATCACGCCACGTGCAGTGTCAGTGGATGACAAGGATTATGATTGTCCCATCATTGCTGTGAGTCACAGTGGGCAACAGCTGATCATAAAATCAATACCCTACTCATAAAATGTTGCATACTTGCAGGATCACTATCTTGCCCTTCGCAAAAGGCCTTCTGTCATGGCGGCTATAGGATAGGAACTTGAGGAGAGAAGAAGGAGGCGATTCAAATTCTCACTGAGTCCCACTCACTGAGTGCCTTTAGGAGAATCTCCCTCTTGGCCTAACCTCACAGGGAAAACGGAAGGGGGGGGGAACTATGTGTTCCACCATGAGCGACCCGACAGAAGGGCCGGATAACCATTTCATTCATGACAGAAAACTGAGGATTGGCTTATACGTGTCTAAAACATCTGTTTGATTTCTAGCCCACCCTCCTCCCAGGAATTCTCAGGCTTTTCATTTTATCTTCTCAGTAACCTTATGTGGAAGGTTAGGCTGCAAGAGAGAATTCTTCTGAAGGAAGGCCTTTGAGCCATTTGGCTGCTTGTCCCTAGAAACGATAGCGCCAGGATTCCTTTCCCAAATTTCCCTCTTGTGTTCGAACATTTCAAATGAAACCCATTGGACAGAGCCTGTCTGTATTTCAGATTTGATCCTCTCCCCCTCCCCCACTGCCCCCCAATATTTCTCTGGTTTGTTTGGACTGTGATTTTTCATTCCTCACGAATCATCTTTCTTGAAATGGACCTCTCGTAGGCAGGAAACAAAAAATAAATCTGTTCTTTTTAAATTCAAATTCAAAAAACCTTTAATGGCATATACTGTTCTTTTTAATCTTAACGCCCCTCTCCAAAAAAAAAAAAAAAGCACAAGGCTATAAAATGTAAAACCCATATGCATAATGTTTCCAGAGCTGCCTCTTTCCTGCCACACATCTCTGAACGTGTGCCCGCGCGCACACAAACACACACAAAGAGCCCTGCATTTATACAAACGCACAGCGCGCCGTCTTTGTGTACCGAGGCCTTGGGCAAATGCTGCGCCCACAATAGTGGCACTAATGCTAATGAATTCTGATGATTCGGATCCGTCATTAAACTAATAAGCCCATCTCCAAATTAGCATGGCTGCTCCAGCCAGCGAAAATTTCATCAAACCGGCTTCATTATTTCAGACGTGGTGAACTTGGCAAAAGTGGCTGCGGGAGAGGAGAAGGGGGACCATCGTTTGATAATTTTATCACTTGACTGCCAGACCGTGAAAAAATCAGTGTGATGAAGTTTTTTTTCTCCCCCACCCCTACCCCTACCCCCTCCCTGTCCCTGTCCCCCCAGTCCCTTTCTGGGGGAAGCAGCTTGAGGTTGTGTGTGTGTGTGTGTGTGTGTAGAGGTGGATTTCCATCTTAATTAAATGAAAGCCAGAGTTGGTTGTGATTCTATAAAACTCCCCCCCCCACAAACACACA
Organism: Paroedura picta; assembly: GCF_049243985.1. NCBI lineage: Eukaryota > Metazoa > Chordata > Lepidosauria > Squamata > Gekkonidae > Paroedura > Paroedura picta. The sequence goes on along the minus strand of NC_135381.1, from coordinate 11,409,779 downwards.
CACACACATGCTTTCTCAGAGGCTTTGCGTGAGGGACCAAGACACTGCTTTCAGCACAAACAGAAATCTCTCATCTTCCAAGGGGCCTTTTCCTCCTCCTCCTCTGCCCTCCCTCCTGCTGACTCCTCTGGCTCTGTTTCCTTATTTATTCTGCAAAGAAAACAGAAACATATCTCCATATATCCTCTGGCCATGCTTTAATTTCCATCCCTCTTCCTCGTGATTATTTGGGATTCTTAACGCTGTGAATCGAGGATCACGAGCCGTATCTCGCTCCTGACACGCCGCTCTTCCTGCTGACATATTTAGGACTTGATCCTGCGGTCTTTCCGGTGGAGGGCGAAAATCAGGGAGAACGTCAAGCTAAGCCCACTTATTTGTCTGCTTAGTAAACTTATATCCTGTCCTCGGCTAGGGATGCCAGTCCCCAGTGGGACCTAGAAATCCCCTGGAATTATAGCTCAGTAGGGTTGGCAGGTTGCCCCTGGCAACCTACGGAGGTGCCCTTGCTGACAATGCACCAACCTCACTTCCTGTGTGCACAAGAAGTGACATCAGCCCATCTCCAGTGATGCTAGGGACCTTCTGGTCGTTGGGCAACATTCTATGGCTTTAACTACGGAGTTTTGCCCAGATGATAGAGCGTCCCCATACAATGCACTCATAACACATCTGGGAGAACGATGCCAGCATGCCAGGACATTGCCAACTCCCCCCTCCCCCAATTTTCATGCCCTCCCTCCACCGCAGCTGAACAGCAATAGAGAGTTCCTGCTGCAACAGGGAGATCTTCTACTCCCACTATGAACCTGGCAACCCATTGGGTGGGAAAGAAATCATTTAACCAAAACCCAGAAAAATACTGTAATCCAGGGGTAGTCAAACTGTGGCCCTCCAGATGTCCATGGATTCCAATTCCCAGGAGCCCCTGCCAGCATTCGCTGGCAAGGGCTCCTGGGAATTGGAGTCCATGGACATCTGGAGGGCCGCAGTTTGACTACCCCTGCTGTTAATCAATTTAAAAAATCGATTAAAAGGCCCAGGTTATTTGAAGGGGCCCCTTCTCTCTTAAGGACCTGTCACTGCGCTGAGATTCCAAAAAGAGAGCCGTCTTGAAGTTCTGCCTCCCCCAGCAGAGGTTCAAGGGGCAGCGACATGCAGGAGGGGCTTTTCTGTGGTGGCCCCCAGACATCAGCAAGGTCTAATGCCATACAGCCCCCACTCCCAAAGCAGTGCTTTTCTCCAGGGAAACTGATCTTGGTTGGCTGGAGATCAACTGTACTCGTGGGAAATACCCAAGTGCCACCTGGAGGTCGGCAGTCTTATGCGGAAACCCAGGAACTTCTGGAGATGTCCCAATATCTTTTAATGATGAATGATCCTGTGCCAGAATAACAGGGTGGAAAACCTCTTTATAGGAGCCCCCAAAGAAGCAGGTCCTTTGAAAATATTTATGAAATGGCACAACATGGGCATGGGGGGTCAATTCTCCCTCCCCAACAAAGCTTGATATTAGTCCACCAACAATTGCCTTAGTGGTACGAGCTCATCCCACACAGCACCACGAACCTCAATGGGAGTGAGAGGCAGGAAGGGAAGCACAGCTTGCCAAACTATTACAGGGAGAGTGTTGAGATAACCCTCAACCTATGAAGGAGAAATAGAAATCCTGAAAATCACCCCCAAAGCTTGGTGGAAAGTCATGGCTAAAGGCCCTTAGTCTCCCATTCACTCTCATCCATGTCACATGCTTTCTTTTCTTAAAAAAAAAATTCTCTTCCAATCTTAATGGAGAAGGGTTCAAGTTTCTCTCTCCCCTAGCCCGGAGGTAGGTGGGACATTTAGATCGACTTCGAGTAAGGGCTGGCGAGACCTTTAAAAATGACACCCCACTTGGAAAGCCTACGTATTTGAGAAGACAGGTATACCGGCGCCCTTCTCAACCCCTCTTCCAGTTGTCAAGGCAAAACCCAAGTTCCGGACACAAACCATCCCCTCCCGTAAAAAGTTGCGGACTAGATCTGTGTCGACAGCCGTTAGCGATGGCTTGGCTCGCCGTCCCTTTGCCATTTGTTAGGCCCCAGCGTGCCAGCAGGGGTAATCTAATCTTGGCCTCTTGCAGGTGAAATGTTTTACAGGAGCCCACAAAACTGGGCTTCCACAGCCTGCAGCCTGCCACTTCCTCACGTGCACTGACCCCCCCTTCCCTCCCTGCTCCCTTTCCCTGAAGGCTGTAAAGGTCAGGACCCACACAGCATGGAGCTGAATAAAACACTAACAGAGAGAGACGAGAGGATATTGGAAACATATTCTCCGGGCCTGAGCGCTTTGGAAATCTGAGAGGAACATCAGGCGTTAAGTTAGAGCTTTCAATGCTGGGTTGTGTTCGAGGGTTTTTTTGGGGGTGGTGGGGGGGAAGGAATCATGTTTAGCGGGAGTTTGATCAAGACATCAGTCAGGAAGGCAGGATTCAAGACTTTTGCCAGGAGTTTTCGGTCTGTATGTGAGAAGTACTGGAGATGGATAAAAGCAATGTTTTCGACGTTGGGTCAAGATCATTGGTGAGGTCACTTCTGAGGAAAGTTTGATGCCGTTTCCTTTAGGTCTCGTTCCGCAGAGCTGTTGTCCTGTCAGTTTGCTGTGAGATCTGTTATTTGTGTAACGCTTTCCTGATAAAATCTTGAAAATCACAATATATTTTTCATGGTTACTCTAAGGCAGGGGTAGTCAAACTGCGGCCCTCCAGATGTCCATGGACTACATTGGAAATGTAGTCCATGGACATCTGGAGGGCCGCAGTTTGACTACTCCTGCTCTAAGGAATGCCAGTGTTGGAGAGATGAGGATGAAGAGATGAGGTTGAAGATGAGGATGAGAGATGAGGATGAGATGAGGATGAAGCCTAGAAGGGTGGGCTGTAGGGAGTGGGGAGACCTCAGCAGGGTATTATATCTTACAGTGTACCTTCTAAAGCAGCCATTTTCTCCAGGAGAAGTGGAATAAAACATAGGAATGGAGGGATGATCAATTTTTGTAATGTGGAGATCAGCTGTAATTCCAGACCTTCAGTCCACCACCTGGAGATTGGCAATTGTAGTTACTCAGGAACGTTTCTGAAATAGCATGCGGAGGTGAAATAGGAAGGGTCACAAGGTCGGCTTTTGTAAGTGGAGAGACCTTGATAGGGTATAGTGTCATATGCTGCCATTTTCCCCAGGAGAAGTGGAATAAAACTTTTGAATGAATGAATGAATGAATGAATGAATGAATGAATGAATGAATGAATGAATGAAGGGAGGGAGGGAGGGAGGGAGGGAGGGAGGGAGGGAGGGAGGAAGGAAGGAAGGAAGGAAGGAAGGAAGGAAGGAAGGAAGGAAGGAGATATGATCAATATATGTAATCTAGAGATCAATTGCAATTCCAGATCTCCAGCCCACCACCCGGAGACTGGCATCTGTAGTTACTCAGGACCTTTTCAGATATAGCATGTGGAAATGAAATATGAAGTGTCACAGAATCACAAGTTAGGTTTTAAAGGAGGCCACATTTAATAAAAGCCAGTTGATACATCACATAATCCGGATCTCTGGTGCATGTACCCATTCCTCGGTGCCCTCTACTCCTCAGAACAGCATCTGTTCATTGTTTCAAAGAAGGAAGGTCGTCTAAGGTTGCCAGGCTAGTGCTCGCAACCAGCAGGAGATGGAAGAGGGACAGAGACTTACAAAATCTGCATCGCATGACACAGTGATGCTCGTTCCAAGTGCAGACCCAGAAGTGATGTTCCTATGTTGTGCAATGTTCTAGTTGTACTGATCTGTATGGTTGATAATAGAGATGGGGGGGTTACTGGAACATCCCCACCTAGAAGGGAGATCAGCATATCAGGCCTTGTCCCCAGGCAACACCAGGAGAAACAGGAGATAGCCAGCTGGCATCCTCAAGGCCATACGTTGTAGAACATGTTCTGTGAATGGAAGAGTCTCTCAAAATAAAAATTCCTGACTGTGGGGAAAAAATAAATCTCTGAGCTCAATCCCCTGCTGTGGACAAAACTGAGAAGGTGCAGAGGAGAGCGGCTAGGCTTATCCAGGGCCTGGGGACCAAGTTCTGTGAGGAAAGGCTGAGGGACATCGGGATGTTCAGCCTGGAGAAGAGGAGGTGGAGAGGGAACAGGAGGGCTGTCTTGAAGTATTTGAAAGGTTGTCACTTGGAGGTGGACAGGGACAGGTTCCTGTTGGCAGCAGAGGGGAGGACCCAGAGTAATGTGTTTAAACTACGTGTAGGATGGTACAAGCTAGATACCAGGGGGGAAATAAAAGTAGTGACAACCAGGCTATCACAGGTATGTGGAACACACACCTGCTCTGTGATTCATCCCCCCTTCCCCTCTCCCTCCCTCCCTCCCTCTCTCACACACACACATAGTCCTCCCCCCTCCCTCCCACTCTCCATACATCTTGTGCCAGGAGGGCTCCAGCCTGGAGGGCAGTGCCTAGCCTGGTGCCAGCATTGCAGCTCATACTCCGGAGGCAGCCCAATCCCCGGGAGCCGTGCAGCCTGAGCCCTGGCCCTCAGAGACCTGGAGAACAGTGATCTGGCCCCTGGGAGCTGTGTGGCCTCCACCCTAGCCCCCAGAGTCCTGGATGGCAGCGGCCCAGCATCTGGAAGCCATGAGGCTCCTGGGGGCTTGGCTGTTGCCCTCCAGGCTTCTGGGGCATGGGCTACGATGCTGGCACGGGCCTAGGGCAAGACTACGGACATCATGTCCATATCCATTTCTGCCCCAGGAGGCACACCAGAAGATGTGTTCCATATAAAAAATTCACAGTGAGACCAGTAGCGGCATTGACTTCCTCCACACTGGCAGTCTTTAAGCAACATCTGGACAGATAGTTATACTTAATGTTTTAGGCTGATCCTGCACTGAGCAGGGGTTGGACTAGATGGCCTGTGTGGCCGCTGGCTATTGAGTGCATGTAGGTCAAAGCTCTGGGCTATTAAACTAATATGACAACTATTTATTGGAGAACTCTAGACAGGAGAGGTAAGAAGACAAGCCCCTAATCTAACCTAGCTAACCTAGCTTGTTAGATGGGGAATAAGGCAGGAGGTATGTCCCTACCAGGCAGGCAGGCAGGCAGGCAGGCAGGCTTCTGAAGAAGACGCAGGAAACAGGAAGTTGTCCCTCAAAGCATCAGTCTAGCCTTAATCAGACAACATCAGAGAGATCAGAAACATGAGTGGTCAGTGTTCCTATCTATCCTACTGGCTCTACGGTAAAGGGACATCTCAAAGGGGCTTACAGTCGCCTTCCCTTTCCTCTCCCCACAACAGACACCCTGTGGGGTGGGTGAGACTGAGAGAGCCCTGATATCACTGCCCAGTCAGAACAGTTTTATCAGGGCTTTGACGAGCCCAAGATCACCCAGCTGGCTGCATGTGGGGAAGCGTAGAATCGAACCCGGCTTGCCAGATTAGAAATCCGCACTCCTAACCACTACACCAAACTGGATTGAGAAGAATATCAGAAAAACATTCCCGACACTAAAATCCCAACACCGCACAAATTGTGGCGTGGAGAATAAGATCTCTGCTGTGCTGGATTTTTTAAAAAAACCCAGAGAGATCATCGATGGAGTCGCGGAAGAAGAAGAAAAACACCATCTAGCCTTCGCCAGAGTTCTGCAGCCTCCAAGGAAGACTCTTGGTTTTGCTCCCGCATCCCAAGCAGCTTTTAAAACGATTTTCTCCTCTAATCCATTATTTCCTGCGAGAGAACCCTCTACGTGATTCCTGACCAAAGCCCCTTTCAGCTCCCATAAGGGGAGACGATATTTCCCAAATACCAGTTTGATATATGGCAAATGGCCATTTTCAATTTCCAATCGTCCTTTTCACTTTTGCCCATGTGTTGGGGGGCGAGCCGCGTATGAAGATGACACGGATTTATTTTCGAAGGGAGGAAAGACTGTACAGAAATTGACCCTCTGGGGAATTTGAGAAATGTCACTAAATCACAAGCGAGCCGGGAGAAGCGAAAGAGGGGTTGGGGGGGGGATTTGGGGAGCGGGGGGGGGGGAGGGAGGTGTACAGGCCGTCCATACAAGCCTTTCCCCAATCTCAGCCGTAAATCAAACGGCAGCCATTTCTTTTACAGCTGCCATGTGGAGCTTTGAGACGGAGAGCCGAGGCAGGCAGCTGGTCCGGTCTGAGCACAGAAATGCACAAGACGGATTCACTGAGGTCTTCGAGGACCAACCTCACAGGAGTCCACGGGGATACAAGCCCGGGGGGGGGGGAGGGCTCGCAAACTGCTGTTGTGGTATTTTTGCTGATACCTGATCTACTGAGATGTGGCAAGATGGATCGCTTGCAAAAAGCAAAGCAGGAATTTAAGAGGCAGGGAGCGAGTGTGTGCTGAAGATGTGAAGAGAATCGGAATACGCGAGACGCCGTTCCCAGCTCCACACCCTGTAAAGTTGGAGATGCCGCAGAAGGGTAATAGAGCTGGTTTCTATTAAGGCAGCGCAGAAGTCCACGTCGTTCCCTCTGATAGAAGATCTCTAGAATCCATTGAGCAACGGGCTTTCCCATGCCTGAACTCCTGGGGATGGGAGTCATTTTATCAGCCATGCATCTGCTTCCTTAGGTTGGGTCCAGTTATTGCCGACATTTCGTCAACGCTTCAGGGAAGATCTCTGCACATGCGCTTTCTCAACCAGGGTTTCGTGCAACCATGGGGTTTCTTGACAACCCTGGAAGGGTTTCCTGAATGGGCGGGAGTTAGTTAATTTTATATATTTTTTAAGAAAATTGTTAAATGTTTACCAGGTGATATGAGCATATTTGGTCATGTCAACCTGCACCTCCCTCCCAAAATGGCCAATGATGGGCCTGGAGGGGGTGGGAAGGGGAGGGGCTCCAGGTGGCCATGCACACAGCTTTGCTTCCCAACCATATTCTGCACCATCGTGCCACCTCTGGGGGTTCTTGAAGGCTGAAGGATGTTTCCGGGATTTCTCGACGGTAAAAAAGTTGAGAAAGCCTGCCTTCCAGAGTTTCTACTTGGTGTCAAGTGTGACAGTCAAGTGCGAGTTGCAGGTTTTGATCCCACCTGTGTGGTGCCTGATCAGAACTGCGGTGCGCATGAGGAAGTAGTTTCAGAGCTCCCATGTCTTGCTCTTTCCTGAACCTCAAGATGAAGTACCAAATTCCAGCCTTTGGAGTCCATTGTTCACGAGTTCTGTACAGGGATGCTAAACCCACACCTTGATTAGAAACATCCCTGCAAATAAATAAATAAATCGCAAAGTCGTGTCTGAGGTTTTGAGATTGTCGGAAGACTTCATAGAATTATTCTTCCTCTGAAAAGGAAAGAAAACAAAACAGCAGGGATTCAAATCTGCCTCAGGCATGAATTGCCACGCACAGGTTCCTTCTCGTCAGCAGAAATAAAGAAACAGGACACGGTCATGTTGAGGAAGGTGGAGATTTGCTTGAGATTATGCAATAGGGGTAGAACCAATGAAAACCAGTATGAGCCTGGTGCTTGGAGGGCATGCACCATTTCCCACTAAACGATCTTAACGAGATCAGTGAACCCAATGTCAAATCTGTACCAGCATGGTGTAGTGGTTAAAGAACATCATACTCTAATTTGGAGAACTCCTTCACCCACAGCTGGATGAACTTGGCCCAGTCACAGTTCTCTTAGAGCTGGTCTCACAGAGCAGTTCTCTTGGGGCTCTCTCAGCTCTACTGATCCGACAGGGCGTCTGTTGTGAGGAAAGGAGGGGAACTGTGTTCTTAGGTTATTGGCTCGACCCGTAAGGGCATCACCTTTACCCACCTCCAATGGAAAGATATTTAATCTCATGTATCTCTACTTTTCAACACACAGGCTCTTTTGGGACCAACCCCCCCCCCCCCGTGTCATTGTGTTCGTGTGCAGTTGAATAAAATCATAAAAGGTTTTCCAGTCTAGTGGTCATTCTATTGGGGTACTGCACACCAGGCAAACAATCCTAAAAGGCCCAGACTAGCCCCTGGGCCATCAAGAGCAGCCAGTTTCTGCAGGGGAACTACTGCATGGGGTTTCCCCTGGGAGCACACTGTGATTCTATGGTAATTGTGTAGGCTGAGAAAGATGTAGGTATCTTAGCAGACCCCATGGTGGCTGAGCTAAAATGGGGTGGGCAGGGTGTCACCCTAGAGTGGCTCACTTGTAAAATGTGCCCTCTTCTCATTTGGATTATTTGCAAAACAGACATCAAAGTTGGTGCTTCTAACCACTACACACAGCTGGCTCTTGCATAAAAGAGTCAGTGAATAGGAACTGAATATTGCCAAAAATGTCCTATTTGGAGCATCCTTTCTCAACTTGTTTTTACCACTGAGAAACTCCTGAAACATTCTTCAGGCTTCAAGGAGCCCCAAAAGTGGCACCATCGTGCAGAATATGGTTGGGAAGCAGAGCTGTGTACATGCCTACCTGGAGCCCCTCCCCTTCCCACCGATTTGGGAAAATCTTACAGGACCATTCAGAAAACCTGATCTGCAGGGATTCTCTTCCAGGCCTCCTTGGAAGTCCTCTCCTTCTCCCCTGAAAACGTTTGTTTACAAAAATGGGGTGCATATCTAGACCCAATAGATAACCCCTGCAGGTAAGCGGCATGCCAAGTTAGCGCTGGGGTTTTAGAGAACAGAAGTGGAATCCACAAGAAGGCAGGAAGGTGAGACCCATAAGGTCAGGCGTGACGGATGGATGGGCGAATTGTTGCAGAGAGAAAGAGAGAGAAAGAGACCCTAGATTTATGGTGCAAGTACTTATCAAGTTGCACAGTAAGCACCCTACAAATGAGGGACCATCTAGCCCCTGGCTGGACTGCCCTATCCTCCAAACCATGCGGCCAGCACATCCATTTCGGAGAGTATTGAATTCAATTATATATTGCAAAGAAAACAAAATTTGTCGGGGCCAAATGTTTACCGGAGCTTGCTGCCCATGGCCCGCAATCGCACAGCTCTCCCTTTACACCAGGATCAACGCTGGGTCCCCATAATCCATTGTCTGTTCTGATGTCAAGTTGATGGATTACAACTTCCTAATGCGGGATTGATGAATTATGACACCCTAATGTTGGGACAATTGATTATGACTTTCTTCTTCTTCTTCTTTTTTTTTAAGAATAGCTTGCAACGCAATAATTGATACCATTATGCATCAACGTCTTGTTTTAGCAAAGAGAAAAAAAAACCCTCAAACACGACACCGCAAAATAATCATAATTATTCTTATAAAAATGTATCTGACAGGCCGAGGGCTGTGTTAAAAGATTAACCTTTCCCGGGTTTTAGAGAACAGGGCGAGACAGAAGGGATTGTCTGTATGGCCACCCCCTCATTACAGGCCTTTGGAGACCGAGAAAGACTAAACAGTTTATGCCACAGCGAGAAGAAAATTGCTTTCTACCGTCCCCCCTGTAAGTGGATTCAGACCCAGCCGGTCAATTTGGGAGCACTCTGGGGTCAACGCACACACGCCAGGGCCTGTACAGTGTTTTGAGGGAGGGGAAGGGGAGAGAGGAAGAGGAGAGTCAAAAAGGCCTTTGCTTTCGAGCTCCGTTCAGGATGGAAAGTTGCAATAGTGACAAACAAATCTGAAGGGAGTTCTCCCTTCTCAAATGTCACCAGGGAAGGAGACAGGAGTCGGCAGGAGTGACTGGAGGGGGGGGTGGTGAGAGGAGGGGGAAATGGGCCATGGCTCTAATACCCAGACTTGGATGGACAGTCAAATGTTTGCAGATGGGACAGGAAATATCAGTTCTGTGGCCGAGGACATCTGGACTGCCTGCCATGGAGACCAGCTGGTTTTAATCAATGATAGATTGCCTTTAAAGAATAGGCCAGAGACTAGCCGTAGAGTTGTACACTAAGCCCGTTCTCCTTCCCGTTTGGGGGATTTCTGCAAAGAGTAGCCGACCGTCTTCCCATAAACAGAGTCACCGTGCTCCTGCCTACACAAAGACGTCTGGTGTGACTGTGGAGGCTTCGTGATCCGTTTAAGAAGCCGGGTTCAAAAGGAGACGAGGAAGCATAAGCGTTTCCTTTACAAGTCCCTATGCAGTCGGATACAAGAAAATTTTAAATGTCCGTCAGAACTGTTTAAAAGTCTCATCCTTCTGTTTCAGACACAGCCCACCCTCCCAAAAAAAAAAACATTTTGATGTTGTTTCTCCTTTTAGAGAAAGGAAAACATGGCTATTTCGGGGACCAATTTTTGTTTCCTTGCACTACATCCTACCTACCCCTACCCGAAAAATAATACATGCCATCATTATTTATGCATCAGCAAATCAGCATAATATGAACATTATTTATATAAGGTAAAGGTAAAGGTATCCCCTGTGTAAGCACAGAGTTATGTCTGACCCTTGGGGTGACGCCCTCCAGCGTTTTCATGGCAGACTCAATACGGGGTGGTTTGCCAGTGCCTTCCCCAGTCATTACCGTTTACCCCCCAGCAAGCTGGGTACTCATTTTACCGACCTCGGAAGGATGGAAGGCTGAGTCAACCTTGAGCCGGCTGCTGGAATTGAACTCCCAGCCTCATGGGCAGAGCTTTCAGACCGCATGTCGGCTGCCTTACCACCCTGCGCCACACTCTTATTATTTATATAAAGAATCTATATATTGAATATCAAACCAAAGAAACTGAAACTACTGATAAAAACAAAGAAACAAAGCATGGTGCAGGGGGGTTGGACTAGATGACCCTGTAGACCCCTTCCAAATCTATGATTCTATGAAAGATCTAAAGAAAGGAATTAGGGATTTGTTACTCTCAAATTTGTCTTGCAACAAAATGATTTTTGTTCTTTCAATGCCCACTGGAAGTGAATAATGCAATCCTAAGAAGAGTTACATCTTTCTATATTCACTGAAAACAATGGGTTTAGAGGGGTGTGACTTCATTTAGGATCGGGCCAAAAATCCAGGTAGGCTGCGCAGGTGACCGGGATCTGGTTACCTTCCCACAGAAGGACACAAGCCACCCTGGCCCCTGGGAGCCTCCCCTCCCCTCCCCTCCCCTTAGCCTTTCTGTCATTCACCCTTATCTCCCCCTTTGTCAACAGAGAGCTCCTTCTTCATCCCCACTTTCCCTGCTCTCCTGAGACCCCTGGGCAAGGGACCTCTCCCTTCCATCCTCATGAGTGACAGCTCGCAAGCAGGGCTGACATCCGGCATCTGCTCACCAAAACAAGCAACAAAGCAAACACCGAGAGAGGGGCAAAGGGGCGGAATGAAAGGCGAAGAATCAACAAGTCCATGAACGGCATTCCAGAGGCGGAGAGAGAGGCCAAGCGCACCTCATTAACAGCCCAGGCAATGCACCAGGCATAGTAAATGTTTTGTGTCCAAAGCCGGGGTGCTTAGCCTAAATCCGGCCTCCGCCTCTCTCTGCTGCTCCCTGGCCGTTTTTTTACAGGTATGAGAAGCGGCGGGGAGGGGGAAACGGCACAGGAAAAGCCAGTGTGTTTTCAGGAAAGGGGGGGGGAATAACTCCATTCCCGTTTGCATTCTTAAAGCAATCAGGTTTTAAAAACCCTTGAACGTTCGGCTATTAAAAACCAAAAATTGCGGAGCCCGGCCTCCAAAGCATCGCAGTGGTCCACCTGCCGTGGGACCCAATCAAACGAACCACATGGAGCGTGGAAAAGCACTTGAAGGCCGAATCTGCACAGAAGTGTTTTGGTTGCGTTTGCCCTTTGGATGAAGGTGGTTTGCGAAGAAGGCCGGGCGCCAGACTGACCTGGAAAGCCACTTTCAGTTCCAAGGCTCAGATCGAGGACAGAATGGGGAACACGCTAACAACGGAGTACCTTGGAGAATGAGCCGAGGGCCTTTGTGCCAACCTGTGCTTGGTTTCCATGGGACTGGATTGTCTCCGGCCAAAGTGGTCATTCTTAAGGGGACCAAAAAGGCTCTCAGAAAGCCGCTGCTTCTCTCTTCCTTCTGCGTGATGATGCTTATGCACACATAACAATTCCCTGTGAATTTGCTGTGGGGTGTTGACAGTCAGCCTTCTCCTAACTATAATTTCCCAAAAAATAGCACCTTTAAGGCATGCACTCAAAAGCTCACGCCTTGAATAAATCTTTGTTGGTCTTAAAGGTGCTACTGGACTCTATTTTTGCTGTGCTACCTCAGACCAACGCAGCGATCCACTTGGATCTATAATTCCCAAGATCCACTGAGGGGTAGGAATTAGATTGAAAGCGACTGACAGCTACGAGGGGTGCAAAGGGCAGCTAGCAAGAGAGGAAGCCAAAAGCAAGCTGGGCTCCGTTTTTGGAGGAGGCCAATGAGATTCTAAGGGGCGGCAGGAGGCAGCAAACTTGTAGGCAGAAAAGAGCTGGTGCCCAGGGGGTCAAAGAAAAACCTGGGAGCTTGAATTTAATTTACAGCCTGCAGTAGAATCCAAGCAGTGTCTCTGGAGTTATATAGTACTTCACAGTCCAATTAAGGGATGCCAGCCCCCAGGTGGGACCTGAGCATCCCCTGGAATGACAGCTCCTCTCCAGACTAAAGAGATCAGTTCCCCTGGAGAAAATGGCTGCTTTGGAGGGGGGGACTCCATAGCTTTCTCCTCCACTGAGGTCCCTCTCTGCTCACATTCTGCCCACTCCCGGCTCCACCCCCAAAGACACCAGGTCTTTCCCAACCCAGAGTTGGCGACCCTAGTCCAACTGAAGAGGAAATGTGCAAAGTCAGGGCTTTATAGAGCCTGTGGAGTCTCACCGGACTCCATAAAGGAGCTGAATAGGATTATCAGCAGCCAGATGGGGAATTCCTGGATATTTGGGGGTGGAGTTTGGGGAGAGGAAGGAGCTCAGCAGAAAACCTGCCATGTAGGTTCTCTAGACCAGGGTTAGTCAACCTGTGGCTTTCCAGATGTCCATGGACTACAATTCCCATGAGCTCATGGATATTGTAGCCCATGGACATATGGAGGACCACAGGTTGACTACCCCTGTTCTAGACCTTTTGGCTATTTTCTCTGCTGCCACCATGAATACTGTGGGTCTGCGGCAGGGCTTGCCACCCTCCGGGAGGTGCCTGTAGATCTCCTGGGATTAGTGTTGGGTTCCAGGTGACAGGGTTCAGTTCCCCTGGAGAAAAGGGGTGCTTTGAGAGTTGGTCACTGTGGTCTTATGCCCCCTTGAAGTCCCTCCCCTCCCCAAATGTCACCTCCCTTGACTCCATCCCCAAATCTCAAGGAATTTCGCAAACCACGGCTGGCAACTTTATCTGTGGCAGATCTTCCCAGCCATTTCTACTGGGATTGGCTTTGTTGGATGCTCAGGTTCTGGGACCTGCCTAATGGAAGCCCAACCCAGACAAATGGCAACGTGTAGATTTGTCTTATTTGCCTTGGAACCTCTTCCCCTTCTTTCGGGTTCAAGTCTCCTCAAAACACACCTGCTCCACATGACCTTTGGCTTGTTCTCTTAAAGTTTTCACTCCCACCTAAGGTTGCCAGTTACTTACTGGGAGTAGGAATTCTCCTGCTCCCATCACTCATTGGTTACTGCTGGTCTGGTGCAATGGTCCATTTGGGAAACCCTTCCAGGGCTGTTAAGAAACTCCAGGGTTTCATGAAACCCTAGAATCATAGAATAATAGAGTTGGAAGGGACATCATGGGTCATCTAGTCCAACCCCCTGCACTATGCAGGACACTCACATCCCTATTGCTCATCCACTGTAACTTGCCACCCCCTTGAACCTTCGCAAAAGCAGCTTCAGATGGCTATCCAGCCTCTGTTTTAAAATTTCCAAAGATGGAGAACCCACCACAAATTCCCATAGTCGGAGAACCCTGGTTGAGAAAGCCTGTGCCTGCTACCACACAACATGGTTGCTGTTATTCTGTACCGACTCTGCCATAATTCCTTTTCCTCCTTCTGCTGTTTGTTCCATTCTGTTCGGGAGAGGACTATCCTTCGGAGCATAAACTCCTCTGTTTTTGCCTAAGTAACTCTGTAGGATACCAGCTTCTTGGTGTATATTTATCACATCAGGTTTCTATCAGGTTCAGTTGAAAACAGATGGAGGGTAGGCATTCTCCCTGCTGTCAGAACAGAGATGATCTTTCTTTAATTCTTTCTATATTCATTTACATTTGGGTCAAGGGCCTGTTCTTCAACTTAATTATGGATTTTGTTGCGTTCTCTCTATTGTGTATAGATGTCATATAGAATTGATTTCAGAATCTAAAGGCCTAATGCACAGAATGTTGGTGTGCACAGAATATGCATCACGCAAAACGCTGATAATATTGTAAGAGAGCATGCCTTTTATGTGCAAAAAATTCATTTCAAGAAACCCAAATTTGGCTTTCAAAAAGAAACCGGCTCTCTTTGCACTAGGCAGAAGCCACATCACAGATGCGAATCTTGACGTCGGGACGGCAGGGACGAGACGGACGAAATTATCCCTGCAGCGGAGGATTGAATAGATGGTCTGTTTGGCCTGCCTGTGATGCCTTATCACCAAACACAGTCTCTGAAAATTAGCCAGAATAGGGTGGAATGCTTTTATAAGCCTAAAGACTTTGACGCTCTGTAGCATGCATGAGAGTCTGGAGCGATTTCTTGCTTGGCTGCTGCTTGAGAACATAGGGCTCGCTATGCCACCTGCAGGGCTCTGTTGAGATAATGCCTGCTTCACAGAGTGCACTGAGAACAGAGAAAACTCGGGTGGCTCACAGCTTTCACACTGTGGCAGATAGCTGGGGACCGGTGGGTGAGGTTCAGGGCTGCTGATACCTTCTGGTCAAGAGAGACTACCGAGGAGTGAGTTTTGCTTGGTCCGTTCCTTTACCGTTCTGTCTCCATACTGCGTTGAGCAGGGGGTTGGACTAGATGGCCTGTATGGCCCCTTCCAACTCTATGATTCTATGATTCATACTGTACCCTACTCCTCCTTAATAGCAGTTTAGCTAGAATTCCTGAAATGAAATCCGTAATGTTGCCATTGGAGGGAGCCTTTATTTGCATCCCCCCCCCCACCTCTCAATGGTTCTCATATATGAGAAAAGTCTGTAATGAACCAATCTTCTTGACCAATCATTCCCCGGCCTGGTGGAATTAGCTCCCGGAAGAGATAAGGGCCCTCAGGAGCCATTATAGTTCCGCAGGGAGTGTAAAATGGAGCTCTTCCAGCAGGTTTTTGGTTGAGGCCAGGCTGATAGAAGATCCTGCCCTTCCTCAGGGAGTCGTCCCCCCCCCCCCATGATAAACCATCAATTCTGGAGATAAATTGTAGATTGGGAGAGGCTGATGAGGAAGATTCAGCTACGATTGTTGGGGATGGAACTCTGAATTTTAATGTTTTTGCTGTTTTATTGTGTCTTTCCCTGATGTTAGCCTCCGTGAGCCAGCTGGCCGGGAGCAGCGGCCTAAAAGTATACTAAATAAAATAAAATGGTTAAATATAAAACAGCATTTCTTAGGACATTTTTCACCCAACTTATCTTGCATCCCCAAATAATGTATCCATATGCAAGCTGTACAAAAGAGCCTCATAGAAACAGTTAGAAACTAATACTAATAAAAATCAGGTCCAAAACTTGAACATCGTACATTTTTCCTCCTCTACGCTCCTACTAAAACACCTTCTGAAAACACAATTCCAAAATCCCCTGTGATGAAAAGCTTGCTTCAGAAACAGTTGTGGGTTGTGTTTTTTGTTGGTTTATTTTGCATTTTCATAGGAATCACAACTAAGAGGCTGATGCCTTCACCTCTCTCGGGACTGAATTCCACAGGGCAGCAGCCAATGCTGACAACACGGCATGCCCTGCCATCCCTTGCCTAATCTGATGGTAAGACAACACCACCAGAAGAAGAAACTGGCTCGGCCACTTTGAGCTCCTGCCCGGTGCATCCTTTTGTGCAGGGTTTTTCCTGATAGAGACCTGTATTCATCCACACTGGAAGTGCAATACCCAAAAAGAATCTTGATGGATGTACAATCATATCAAAGCTGCTTTGGGGAGTTCTCTCCCTCCCCCCCCCCCCCAATCTATTCACTGTAAACGTAGAGGAGAGAAATGGAAGAAGAAGAAGAAGAAGAAGAAGAAGAAGAAGAAGAAGAAGAAGAAGAAGAAGAAGAAGAAGAAGAAGAAGAAGAAGAAGGAGTTGGTTCTTAAATGCCGCTTTTCTCTACCCGAAGGAGTCTCAAAGTGGCTTACAGTCACCTTCCCTTTCCTCTCCCCACAACCGACACCGCTGCTCCCATGCAGGAGCACAAATTGGTGGCAGATGAGGCGCATCAGGTCAAATGCTTCCCCATGTGGGTACAGGAAGAGGTGGGGCAACCTGCCACAACTAAAAGGCCAGCCTGCAGCCTGGCATGAAACCCCCAGTGCATAAATGGTCATCAAGGAGCAATCTGGGGCAAGCCCATGTGGAGGGAGAAAAGCGCGACAGTCTTGCTAGCATCGTTCTGCCCCCGCACCCGCCTTCCCCTCTCCATTTTTTTAAATGGCGCAATCCGCATTGCTGCAGGATCGCAAAGCTACATTCCCCAAGTAAAAATAAAATTTTCTATTCATTGTCCTAATCTGTTTTGGGATTGGGCAGCCAAGACACATCTCAATTTGTGTTTTCTGGCATTTGGGTTTTAATGGGGAAAGTGTGATGAAGCAGCCCTCTCCCGATTAGCTAGGCATCCGTGCTTCTTGTTTTTAAGCCTTACTGTTCACACAAAATCACTCATTGGGGTCCAGTTACCATGGCCAGCCTCTCACAAATCTACCTGAATGTAATGAGAGACCATGAATCCCAAAAGGCGGGGGATGCTTGTTGTTGCGTTTCTCCATAGCAATGCAGACATACTGTTTTATTATTATTAATTTTGGGGCTCAGTGGGGAGGAAGTTTGAGTCCCTGAAACAACCACTGTGCAGTGATTTGTGGCTTGTGGTGATTGACAAGCCTTGATGCCTTGTAGGAAAGCAAAAAACCATGATGAGGCAGCAGGAAAATGTGGAAGGGGTCTCCGGTCAGAAAGCTTGCAAACATGCATTTGCAAGCAGGAGGAGGCAAAATGTAATGCCTCCATGCCTCCATGCAGAAACAGTTCAGGTATTTCCCAACTCATAGCTGATTGAATGAACCCTACAATCTGATTTCCTAGACGAAACAAGTTTCTGGCCGCAGAACATGTGTCAGAGCCACACCAAGGACAGGATACATTTTTTTAACTTAATTGCCCCATCCCAATCACCCAGCAGCAGTGTGAAGCACTAGCCCGGGTTCAGAATCTGTCTCAGTGCCCTGTACACCCAGGCGTAGTCTGCATGGGGCTTTCTACCCACTCCCCGTATGAATAAATCCCTGCCATCTACACTGAATTTGATTTCCATTTTGATTTGGGGCGCTTTAAATTTTTGCTCTGCAATATGCATGATTGATCCCGAGTGACCCTACCTTTCCCCCGCGATATCCAGAACTGGATATAATCCTCAACGTTTGAAAAATTGACACAAGTAAATGTGCAGATCTCTGCTTTTTGCAAATTAACTCCCTTCTCCATGCCTCGTAGCAAAGCAGGCCTCCCTGATTGGCCAGGGCGTCAGTTCAAAGTCTTCCTGTTTCCCGGTTGCAAAGCTTCTTTTAAAGTGACTGCTCTCCAGAAGCCCCAACTTCTCACAGCAGAGATTGGCCTCTTGGATTTATTTCCCCCTCCTCTGCTATCTCCAATCCTCTCCTCCCCCATTTAAGAAAAGAAAGAAAGAGACTCCTGCTGCACTTGACTCCCCTCCCCAATCAAGTGCAGAAGAAGAAGAGGAAGAAGAAGAAGAGTTGGTTCTTATATGCCGCTTTTCCCTACCCGAAGGAGGCTCAAAGCGGCTTACAGTCACCTTCCCTTTCCTCTCCCCACAACAGACACCCTGTGAGGTGGGTGAGGCTGAGAGAGCCCTGATATCACTGCTCGGTCAGAACAGTTTTGTCAGTGCCGTGGCGAGCCCAAGGTCACCCAGCTGGTTGCATGTGGGGGAGCGCAGAATCGAACCTGGCATGCCAGATTAGAAGTCTGCCCTCCTAACCACTACACCAAACTGGCTCTCTTTCTGTTTCAATTGTGGGCTGGACATGGGAAGACCCGAGTTCAAAACGATTTGAATTCAGCAGGATCTACAATGGAAAAAACAAAGTAAGTGCAGAATCAGCCCCAGTCTCCTTCAGCAGGATGTCTTCTGGGTCATTTGTCCCTTCCCCCTTGTGTCAACCTGCACTTTACAATGCTGAGAAAAAGCCACCACGGCACTCTCTCTAAGCCCCAAGAAGCCTTTAGAATCACGGAGAGCAAGGCGCTTAATCCAACACCCGACCCTGGTGTGCTGCCAACTCCCAGCCATTTTTTACAGCCTCTGATTAGAAGCCGAGGCCTTCAGAATCCCTTAAAGCCAGAAACCGTGGTCTCCTCCGGAGCATCCTATCCCTCCTTCTGTCCTGCAAGCCAAGCCGCTTGACAAGTACGTCACACAGGGCCTTGGGGGAGCAGAAGGAACGGGATAGTCTTTCCCCACCTAATGCCCAAACTTGGTCTCTGTAGCACGAGGCGCTTCATTCTCATAAGAACAGCATCGCTCTGGGGCAGGGCTGGAGGGGTAACCGGAGGAGGTGTGACCAACTCCACTGGGATCAGCTTTCCATCGAAACCCGCCTGGGCAGCATCTGGTCAGACCAGCTGAATGAACATCCTACTGGGATTCGCAAGGAACTTTATGTTTCGGGGAGACACAATAATCCAGGGCCCAGATTGGAGGCTTCTTCTATAAACAATGCTAAAAGAATGCTAACTCTACCCATTTCATGGGCAAAGCTCTTCCTTTTGTTCTGCTGTACCTGTTATTGCAAAAAAAAAATGTATGCCTGTGCTTTGCAACCCTTTTGGAGCCAGGCATGTTCCTTGTTTCAATGTCAAACAGAAATGGCTGTGAACGATGGGGGAGGGGGCACATCTGGTTATTATTATTCATTGAAAATATTTATATACCTGCCTTTCTCCTAAGCACCCCAAGATCCACATAGGGATGCTCATTCCCAGGTGGGACTGGGGGATCCCCTGGAATTATAGCTCACCAAGAGAGTAAAGAGATCAATTCCCCTGGAGTCAGTGGCTGACTTGGAGGGGGGGGGATCCATAGCATTATACTCCACTAAGGTCCCTCCTCACCCGAAATCGGTCCCTCCCCACTCCCTGCTCCACCCCCAAATGCTCCAGGTATTTCCCTACATGGAATTGGTCACCCAAAGCTGCGTTTAGCTATTTCTTGTTCTTTTCTGCCTCTCTGATGCTACCTGGTCTTTGAGTCACCCTCTACTTAGTCTTCCAGGACGATATTCGTGTCCATACCTGATGGAGCAAAATGCACAGGGCATGAGGTTGCCAGCTTTGGGCGAAGAAATTCCTGGAGATTTGGGAGACAAGTTACCATGCTATCAAGTTCATTCTTGAAAGCCGCCCTCTTCTCCAACAGAAATGTCACCTGGAGACCAACCGTAAGAGCAGGAGATTTCTAGGCCTCACATGAAGGTGGACAACTCTATTAGGCAAGGCAAAGAAGGGCACCTTCCCCAGGGTGCCCAGAACCCAGAACCTCCTTTGTACGTATCTTCTTTGCTGGATTAGAACCAAACTATGTTCCCAAGGTAGATGAGAACTCCGTTTAGAGCTCCACAGTTCTCCATTCGGCCAGCCACAGTCTCAATCCAAGAGTCAGGCTGTCCTTCTTGCTGTCTGTTAGAGCTCTTCTCACAGAGCAGTTCTCTCAGAGCTCTCTCAGCCCTACCTACCTCACAGGTAGCCTGTTGTGGGGAGAGGAAGGGAAGGCAATTGCCACCTTGAGACTCCACTGGGGAGTGAAAAGCAGGGTAGAAAAACCAGCTCTTCTTCTCCTATTGGATACAGGCGGTGTTTTCAAGGAAGCAGCCCCCATTCATTTTAAGGAATGCAACTGGGTTTCATTAAGTTTTATATTTTTGGATACTGTTCATGTTGTATATACTGTGTATATTGTTTTGTAACCCAGCTTGACCCATAGGGAATGGCAGCCTATCCATGAGGATGATTTTGATGATGCACGGTAGAACTTAGAAGTTATATGTACATTTTCAGCACAGGTGCCCCTTGAAGGCTACTCCTTGCTTGTCCCACTGGGGCTTCCACATAAACAAAGCTGCCTAAGATGGCATGGCTGAATTTGTGGTGGACATCAAGTGCCAAAATAGCTCCAGAAACACCTTCCACACTAGGAACATCCGAAATCTACATCACAGGATGCCCTTCTAAGCCATACAGAGACCCTCTGGCTGCTCCCCACAAAGCCCCCTGGCTGTGTTACTTCTTGTCTGTGCCATTGACCCCTGATTTGCTCCTCCAAGCCACACTAATAGGGACATGAGGCAGTATGGAAATTGTCAGGGCTCCACCGGGGGAACTTGACTTCTAATGAAGTATTTTAGGCTCCTCCCCCTCCCTCCCCTCAACACCCCTCCCCACCAACACCCCCCCGGCCTCCCATGTTACAGATTAAAACAGCGGTACATCTGGCATTTACTGAGTGTCAAATACTTCTCCCAAACCCCCCCAGAACAAAGAGGTCCTGGTGGCCTTTCTGGGAGTTGCTGATAGGTCTCCAGCTATTGTGCAAGGGGTCAGACTTAGAAACTGTCAACAGCTCCCTAATGTATGCTCTTACCCAGAGAACAGGGGTCCCGGGTTTTATAGCCTAATAGCTTCGTTAATCAGAACACACACAGGCTAAGAAAGCCCCTGTTTGTTTTCTCTGACAGGTTAGGCATTTTCCTCCAGGGAGCCAGAGAAGCTTTTAAGTGTGGGGGGCCGTCCCGACTTAATTGGACAAGCAAACCGGTTTCGGACAAACTAAGACATGTCACTAAGGTTGCCTGCGCCGGAAGAATTGCAGTGCCCTGGCTTAAAGGTGGGAGCTGGTGGTCGTCCGAGGCGGCTCCCAGGTTTGAGGGCCCTGGCCGAAGCACTCCCCTGTGATTCCCCACAACAAGCATCACCACCTTGAAGAAGAAGAAGAGTTGTTTTTTATATGCCGCTTTTCTCTACCAGAAGGAGTCTCAAAGCAGCTTACAGTCACCTTCCCTTTCCTCTCCCCACAACAGACACCCTGTGAGGGAGGTGAGGCTGAGAGAGCCCTGAGATTACTGAAGAAGAAGAAGAGTTGGTTCTTATATGCCACTTTTCTCTACCAGAAGGAGGCTCAAAGCAGCTTACAGTCACCTTCCCTTTCCTCTCCCCACAACAGACACCCTGTGAGGGAGGTGAGGCTGAGAGAGCCCTGAGATTACTGAAGAAGAAGAAGAAGAGTTGTTTTTTATATGCCGCTTTTCTCTACCAGAAGGAGTCTCAAAGCAGCTTACATTCACCTTCCCTTTCCTCTCCCCACAACAGACACTCTGTAAGGGAGGTGAGGCTGAGAGAGCCCTGAGATTACTGAAGAAGAAGAAGAGTTGGTTCTTATATGCCACTTTTCTCTACCAGAAGGTGTCTCAAAGCAGCTTACAGTCACCTTCCCTTTCCTCTCCCCACAACAGACACCCTGTGAGGGAGGTGAGGCTGAGAGAGCCCTGAGATTACTGAAGAAGAAGAGTTGGTTCTTATATGCCACTTTTCTCTACCAGAAGGAGTCTCAAAGCAGCTTACATTCACCTTCCCTTTCCTCTCCCCACAACAGACACTCTGTAAGGGAGGTGAGGCTGAGAGAGCCCTGAGATTACTGAAGAAGAAGAAGAGTTGGTTCTTATATGCCACTTTTCTCTACCAGAAGGAGGCTCAAAGCAGCTTACAGTCACCTTCCCTTTCCTCTCCCCACAACAGACACCCTGTGAGGGAGGTGAGGCTGAGAGAGCCCTGAGATTACTGAAGAAGAAGAAGAAGAGTTGGTTCTTATATGCCACTTTTCTCTACCAGAAGGTGTCTCAAAGCAGCTTACAGTCACCTTCCCTTTCCTCTCCCCACAACAGACACTCTGTAAGGGAGGTGAGGCTGAGAGAGCCCTGAGATTACTGAAGAAGAAGAAGAAGAGTTGGTTCTTACATGCCACTTTTCTCTACCAGAAGGTGTCTCAAAGCAGCTTACATTCGCCTTCCCTTTCCTCTCCCCACAAGAGACACCCTGTGAGGTGGGTGAGGCTGAAAGAGCCTTGATATTCCTCCTCGGTCAGAACAGCTTTATCAGGGCTGTCGTGAACTCATGATCACCCAGCTGGCTACATGTGGGGGAGCAGGGAATCAAACCCGGCTCGCCAGATTAGAACTCCACACTCCTGACCACTACACCGAACTGGCTCTCCTTCTCCTCCTCCACTCTTTATGCCTTCCTCACTCCAATGAAAACGACCTGCTAACTTTTCTGGGGTCAGTGCTGGCAGCGCTGCAGGGACCTAGACCATGACCCTGTTCAGATGTAGCATCTATGTGGCCTGTACACATACAGCATCTGCACTGGCAAATGAGAACCCCGATTCCCCAGGGCTCTGATTTACATCTGGACACTTGGAAAGCTCGTGTGTGACTTCCCTAGCCCTTGCCCTCAAGTCTCAACTGACTTATATAGTCTTCCCATTTGGCTTTCAGGGCAAGAGGCATTCAAAGGTGGTTTACCATTGCTTGTCTCCATGTCTTGACCCTGACATTCTTTGGTCTCCCAACTAAATAAAAACTAGGGGTGACCCTGCTTAGCTTTTGAGATCTGACAAGATCAAGCTACCCTGGGCTATTCATGCCTTATCAAGTTCACATGAAATGGTGATCACTTGTCTTGGATGCATCATGGGGACCATGCGCTCCTGGTGTATACAGTCATCAGGGTCACTTTTTGTCTGGATATCAATTCCAAACGGGCCCAGAGCTGCTGCTGTTCTCCAGTGTGTCTCTAGCCAGGCCACCGGACAAGGCAGAAAAGGTCTTGGGACTTCAGAGGGGCTTCTGGGGTGATCTCCCATGTCCTGGTAGAAGCAAAGGGGCTGAGCATCTCTGATTAGTGATGGGCCATCTGCTGACTGGTACATCTCACCACTAGATGCCTGAGCAGGGTGGCTAGGAAGTCTTCTGTTTGCCTCTGCAAAGAGTTCTCCCGGTTGCCCAAGGACACCCAAGCCTCTCTTTTCCTACAGGTTGGCTGCCTGGTCCATGTTCCAACCTTTCCACCATGATAACCAGCCCAGAGTCTACTTTTCCAGATCCGATCAGACGACTTGGGAGTGATAATGGCCACCTTGCTAACAAGATTGTTGTAGGGCGGTCTAAAAACTGCAATTCCCAGCAGATTCTGGCAGGAGCTCATGGGAATTGCAATCCATAGCCATCTGGCGAGCCCCAGTTTGGCCATCCCTGCTATAGGGGTTCCAACAAGAGAACATCAGTGAAGCTCTTCATGAATATCCAAATGATGGGAAATGAGTTCCCAGGAAATTTGAGAGGCTCCGCACAAGAGGGTATCAACGTGTTCTCCTGCAAAGGGAATAACGGGGAGGCACGCCCCCAAACCCTCTGCCCTATGACTCATGCAAGCAAGTCAGAGCATATATCAGGTGCATAGAGGGGAAGTCGTCTCCCAGCTCTCCGTGAAAATGAAGGACACGGCGTTTACTTTTCCATTGCACAGAAAGTTTCCTGTGAAACGTACACAGTTCCCAATATGATCTGTGCAGCAATCAATCAACATGATATGCTATGTGCATGTTATTTTAAAATATGATTCACCTTGGACCCATCCATACCTTATGAACTGTAAACCTAAAGCGTACAATGGACATAGACGGGGCCAAAGACTCTACAAAACCAACCGCGGAAAGTCAAGCAGTGGCAACAATATGAAAACAGCCCAAAACAGGCAGTCCTGGCTGTGTGATTGACAGAAATGTACAGCAAATTTGAAAGCCTTGTATGGAAACAGCACCAAGCGGGTGTCAAAGGTGTCAGTCATCCCAATGCACAAGAATGCCATTCAAATGCAAAATAACCCATTCGTGGTTTCCTTTTGCAGAGCTGTTTGTCGTCACTTTAAAATTCAAAATTAAAAAAAAATTAAGCTAGTCCTAGAGGAATGGGAAGGCGACTGTAAGCCGTTTTGAGCCTCCTTCGGGTAGGGAAAAGCGGCATATAAGAACCAACTCTTCTTCTTCTTCTTCTTCTTTATAGAGGGGGCATGCGAGAAAGGCTAAAACTATGAACTTTGGGAAAAGCATTCCAATGAACCTGCTAAGAAGAAGTTGGCAAGTATTTAAAAGGCTGCCCTAGAGAGGATCGAGCAGAGTTGTTCTCTCTTGCCCCGGAGGGACGGAGCAGAACCAATGGGATAAAATTAATTCAAAAGAAATTCCGTCTCAACATCCGGAAGAAGTTCCTGATAGTTAGAGTGGTTCCTCAGTGGAACATGCTTCCTCGAGTGGTTATGGGTTCTCCATCTTTGGACATTTTTAAACAGAGGCTGGATAGCCATCTGACATAGAGGCTGATTCTGTGAAGGTTCAAGTGGCTGGCAGGTTAGAGTGGATGAGCGATAGGGTTGTGAGTGTCCTGCATAGTGGGGGGGGGGGTTGAACTAGATGACCCAGAAGGTCCCTTCCAACTCTATTATTCCATGATTCTATGATTCTAATTCACTCTCGGTCTCTTAGACTCAGTCTTTCATGTGCAACAAAAGGCTAATAATGCTGCGTTATTTTTCCAAGTAGTGAGTCTGCATCCAAATTAAATATAAGGCACCCTGATAACCAGTGATGGCACATACGCTGCTTCCTGCTGGTTCTGCTTCCTGAAGTTTATTTGCATCTTTCCCACCCCCACCCCCTGCATGTGAGCACCGGTCAAATCATCTCAATATAATTCTTGTAGATACAAGCTGTTTTGAATAGCATTTTAGAGGGTTGCCTTTGCATCTGTAAAACACCATGCAAAAAGAAGGGTCATGCTACATGTATACAATGGCACCAGATTGCTTTTTTGGAGTGTAGCATTGATCATGTATCACTGACAGCCAGCGTGGTATAGTGGTTAAACTGTTGGACCAGGATCTGGGAAATCCCAATTCAAATCCCCACTCTGCTGGGTGACTTTGAGCCAGTCACGGGTGCTCAGCCTAACCTACCTCACAGGGGTGTTGTGAGGATTAAAAACAGAGGCGAGGAGAATTATGTAAACTGCTTTCAGCCCCTCTTGGGGGAAAAGGTGGGTTATGAATCAAGTTATGGGCGTGGGAACAAATGCCCTGAAGAAATGGAAAACGGCATCAAATCTGTGGCCAGCTTCAATTCTGGATTTAATTTTAAGCCTTTTTCCTAGTTAAAAGGGGGATGGAAAAGGTGTGAAATGCAGCACCAAGCAAAATCCTGGAACAATGAAGGAACATCTGGTCATCCCTATTTGGGACCACACAGCATCCACATTCGGCGTCAGCTAGAGACTTGCGGTTTGGGTTGGAAGCACCAGGAACTGGCTGAAAGGGAAAGAACTGGGACCACGGCAGTTGTGCATTCAGAATGCCAGGGGTATTTTGTGGAGCTGAGAGTCTTAGAAGAGTAGGACGGGCTTATACAACTATTTGTGTTTGTATATCTAGGACGGGGGTCATACTTACATTACATTACAGATGTTTTTGGGCTGATTTAAATTGTCACCTTAATTTTTTAACATGGTCTTTTGTACCTCTCTTGTTTGTAATGTAATTGTAAGCTGAGTACTGGTTAATCATATAAGGATAAGAGAGAAATATTTGAAGCAATACCTTTGAATCCATCCTCCGGCAGAAAGAAAACTAGCATTACAAGGGATGGGCTAAGCTACAACTTTTCCCCTTGATGTTCTATTTGTCTCTGGTAAGGGAGGGATGACTGCTCCTTAGAAGGCCAGATCCTGAAGATGAAACTCAAATACTTTGGCCACCTCATGAGAAGGAAGGACTCCCTGGAGAAGAGCCTAATGCTGGGAGCGATTGAGGGCAAAAGAAGAAGGGGACGACAGAGAATGAGGTGGCTGGATGGAGTCACTGAAGCAGTAGGTGCAAACTTAAATGGACTCCGGGGAATGGTAGAGGATAGGAAGGCCTGGAGGATCATTGTCCATGGGGCCGCGATGGGTCGGACACGACTTCACACCTAACAACAACAACAAGGGTGTTTTAACAAGGAGAGCACTCCAAATAGCAGCTCCCCCACCAGAAGTTTAAAGTGGAAAGGTCCAATTTGACTGAGTCAAGAGTCTTAACACAGCCTTTCTCAATTTTTTCACCATTGCGAAACCCCTGAAATATTCTCCAGGCTTCGAGGAACCCCAGAAGTGGCATGATTGTGCAGAATATAGTTGGGAAGTATAGTTCAGTACATGCCCACCTGGGACCTCTCCCCTTCCCACCCCTTCCAGGCCCATCACTGGCCATTTTGGGAGGAGTGGGTGGGCCAGCATATCCATATATGGTCCTATCACCCATTAAATGTTTAACAATTTTAAAAAATCTATATTAAAATCTATATTAAAATTCATTAACACCCACCCCCTTGGGAAACCCTTCCAGGGCCGTTAAGAACCCCACAGGGTTTCACAAAACCCTGGTTGAGAAAGCCTGTCCTAATACATCATTCTTCTACAGGCCTGCTCAAAATGCCTACAGAACACCTGCTGGTTTCAAAACGGAAAGTGCCCAGTTCTTAAAGTGGCCCATTTGCATATTTACTCCCATGCTTGTGGATCTGCAAACACCGGTCCCTAGATCATGATCAATTTTAGTTATTGGATCCCATAGAAATTGCTAGTGGAGTGTATCTGTTTGTGCCAAGACTCTTTAGGTCAGGGATCACAAAGAAAGTGGCGAGCCCAAGCACAGGAAGACTACTGCAAATTATGTTTGCTAGGCTCTCCTAAACTTAACCCAGCTCTGCGTTTGGAAAAACCTGGAGATTAAGGGGGTGACGTCTTGGGAAGGCAGGGTTTTTTGGGGGGGGGGCACACTCAGCATAATACCATGGAGCCCACCCTCTAAAGCAGGGGTAGTCAACCATTGGTCCTCCAGATGTTCATGGACTACAATTCCCATGAGCCCCTGCCAGCAAATGCTGGCAGGGGCTCATGGGAATTGTAGTCCATGAACATCTGGAGGACCACAGGTTGACTACCTCTGCTCTAAAGCATCTGTTTCCTCCAGGGGAACTTATCTCTGTCATCTTGGTTGTCTTGAGATCCATCATAACAACAAAGATTTCCAGGTACTACCTGGAGGTTGGCAATCCTATATTCCCACCGTCCTTGAAGACCTAGCTATATATTTCTTGCACTAGACTATAAGATACGCAGGCTCTGAGCTGTTCTACAGCTGCAGGAGAATCAAGTGGGATGGGGACTGTAAAGGCCTGAGAAAATAGACTGCAGCAATATAAGTGGTTCACCCTGCGAAAAAAATTATCTGACGCCCGAAGACTTGCCTATTGCATAATAAGATCCAGCTCAGCTTATTCTGGCTCCCGGAAGCTTATTCCTGTTCTCAGGGGGAAGACAACTGGAGTACCTCCCAAGGAAGACGAGGGATTAAGGCTGACAACTGTTTGCACAAGGGTAAGCCAGCGTGGACTCCTCGGAAGCCATCTCTGCACGGGCAAGGCAAAGCCCAGCGGCTCCAGAAAGGTAACACAGCACCAGGCAAACGGTGGCTGTCCTGATTAAGACTTCAAACAGAGCTTCTCACCAGGCATTTGGGCAATCTGAAGAACACGATGACACCTGCCGGGTCTCCTGCAGAAAGGTTTCTCCTGCGGAAACAGCTTATGTAGCCCACAGAGACCCCAAACAAAAAGCCACAGTTGTGCAATGGAAAGAGTGTTGGCTTCAGAAGAAGAAGAAGAGTTGGTTCTTATATTATGCTTTTCTCTACCTGAAGGAGTCTCAAAGTGGCTTACAGTCGCCTTCCCATTCTTCTCCCCACAACAGCCACCCTGTGTGTGGGGGGGGGGTGAGGCTGAGAGAGCCCTGAGATTAGGATGAGAGGGCCAGAGAGGCCATGTAGTCCCACCCTCTGCTCAATGCAGGATCAGCCTAAAGCATCCAGGATAAGTTGGTTCTTATAAGTCGCTTTTTCTACCTGAAGCAGCAGCTGGACAGATCCTTCACCTGGCTGCTTTAGGCTGATCCTGCATTGAGCAGGGGGTTGGACTACATGGCCCGTATGATTCTGTGAATGGAGACATCTTTCTGTTTCCTCTGCACAACGTTCTCATTGGCACAGTCCATTCCTTGGTACAGAGAGATGTGCTGTGACTTCATGGCTGTGTGATTGAATCTCAGGGTGGTTTTGCCCCTGTGGTGCCTTTGCGAGCGTCAAAAATCCTGCAGGAAGAGAACCCAAAACAAAGCAGGGTGGGTCTGTGTTTGTTCTGGGGGAGTTCCTGTACGCATTTCGCTGGCACTGGAACGCTCGCGTGGGAGGAGGCACCCCCAGGGCTTTGCTGGAGGAATCTCATTTCCACTAACAGGGGTCATTGCAAATACAACTCCAATTATCACAGCCCTCCTGTCTTTTTTTGTTTTTTAAAGCTGTCGCCTTGGGAAAGTACAAAAGGCCAGCGATTTCAGGCATAGTTACGAGCAACCGCCCCCCCCCCCCCAAACAAAAAAAAAAAACAGAAACTGAAGTCAACCCAGTTGGGAAACCACCCTTTGGGTTGCTTCTGCTATTTTGAACACCCAACAGTTTCTTCCTTCAGTGATCCACAGTTCAGGTCTGTGCTTGTGTCCTACACAGTTCACCTGGATTTTTTTTTTCTTGTGATCAGCTCAGTGATACACAGGACTTGTAAATGTCTAAAAGCCTGGTGGTCCAAGCTATCCTGATCTTATCTGGACTTGGAAGCTAAGCTGGGTTGGCCCTGGTTGCTACTTGGATGGGAGGTCACCAAGGAAGTCCAGGGCTGGAACTGCATGGGGCTTTTATTCCAATCCCAGATCAATTCAGTCCCTGCTGTCTACACTGACTGCGATTTCCATTTTGATTTTGGGCGATTTGAATTTTGCATCTGCAACAAGCATGATTGATCCAGAGTGACCCTATGTTTCCCCCGCGATATCCTGGAGTGGATATAACCCTCGATATTTGAAAAATCTGCATGAGTAAGGGTGCAGCTCTCTGCTTGTCCCGAACCAACTTGCTGTCTCGAGCCTCCCTGTAGAAAAGCCCTGAATAGCCAGGGTCTCAGTTCAAAGGCTTCCTCATTCCCAGGCTGCAAGGCTTCACTTAAAGGGGAAGCCCTAACTTCTCTCTGCAGAGATTTGTCTCTGTGATTTATTCCCATTCTTCTGCTGTTTCCAATCCATCTTGAGGCCAATGAGGAAGGCAGACTATAAATTGAATGAATGAATGAATGAATGAATGAATGAATGAATGAATGAATGAATGAATGAATGAATGAATGAATGAATGAATGAATGAATGGAGGATAGAGAAATTCCTGTCTAACACTTCTGTTCTGCATTCATTTTGTCTGGGTTGGCAAGCAGGGATGACATATGCACAAAGGACCAGGAAGTATCCAAAAAGCCAATAAAGACACTGGAGGAGACTATTTGGAAAAAAAATTAAGTAAGTTCCTTTTGTAACTATGCTAAATACACATCTCCTCCAATGCCCACTGCTGGATATTCTCCATATTCCTCTGAATCAGGAATACTATTTTGCATATTCCAACAAAACCAAGTCTGGTATTTGAATTTCAGCCTAAAAACCTCTGTTTTGATTCTGCCACTCCCCTGCACAAACTGAATCCACAATTCTTAAATTTTCTGCACATTTTTCAGTTGCCTAGAAAAATGTATGCATTTTTCATTGTTTTGAGAATAAACTGGCATTATACATTGATGTATAAATGAAATACCTTGTGCCTAAAACCATATAAGTACACAACACAACTGAAACTACAAAAAACAATAGTGAAAAGCAGAGAATAATGCTCATTGACTAAAACAGAAATTATTTTTTTTTTAATGAAAAGAGAACATTTGTTTATCCCTATAGAACCCTGTCTCGAGAATTTCGAGTCTGATGAAAACTGCTGTAGTTCTCCAACCTGGGTGCACATGAGTATTAAGACTTGGGAGAAGGCGGGCGGGGGGGGGGGGGAGAGGGGGATGTCAGAATTCTCTGAGAGTTCCATTCCCTATGAAGAATCAACTATAGGCCAAGGGGTGGAATGTCCTTCATTTTGTTTGCTGCCAATATAAGACAGAGGACTCTCAAAGTAAAAGGGGGGGATTAGGAGGGAACAAACGGGCCCTTTGTTGCAGACCTTAATTGGGCGACGGAAGCAAACAGTGTCTCCCCGTCTGCCCGATTAGAGTGATAAAGGAAAGAAAGGAAGAATCAATCACACTTATGTACAGTTGCTGCAAATGAAAATCGATTCTTTAATTCTTTTTAAAAGGAAGCACCTCATTTTGGAGTGGCTGGATTTTCAGGACTTGGCCTCCTCTGAAAGCCGCGCTTGCCGGCACCTGATTCTCAGCAGAGTTCAAAACAGAACTGACTGCTAAGCTGTCTGCCGGACCCAGGGGCCGAAAAGCTTTGCTGCTCACAGGCATCTGCAGTGTCCATAAGTAATAATGAAGAATACGCATACCCTTGAAAATATTCCTTATATGAAAAGACAGACAGACAGCATACCTTTACTGGCATAATTCAGTTTTGAAAATAATGACAAATACAGCCCCAGTGTTATGAACAGTCCCAGTACATGTCAATATAATTGTCCTTTTTTGAACTGACATTCCATCGTTTAGATACTGCCACTCCAGGGCCCATTCTGCACACACAGGATAATGCACTTTCACTGTGCTTTTACAGCTGGATTTTCCTGTGCAGAACAGGAAAATCTACTTCTAAAGTACACTGAAAGTGCATTATTTAATGTGTGCAGAATGGACCCTGGTGCCACCAAGAAAGTTGGCAAGCAGCCTTTTCTGTAACCTTGGAGTCTCTATCGACCAGCCATTTATAGATCAGTTTCTGATTAGTTGGACAAGGAGTTGGAACATTAGCTTCTATAAGGTGTTCTCGTAAATCATTGCAAAGGTGGCCATCCCAAAGTATGTGAGACAGGGAGACAGGATAACCTTTCTTGATAAGGTGTCCTCTGGAATCGGCCATATAAGATCACGGTGGGCAAGGAGTTGGGTCTTGCGTGCACGAAGGCTGTCCTGAGCTTCGGGTTATCGAACGAGTCCAGATAATTCAAGCGGAAATTAGAGGGAATCCCAAGCTATCGAGGTGAACAAATTGGTGGCATTAATGGAAATTTACGCTGAAACTTGTGATCACTGAGCATTTGTTTGATTGTTTTTAGGATATAGCTTTCTCCTAGAGGAAGAAAGGAATCTAAATCAATACAAGCCTGAGCAATTTTCTCAGCTCAATTAGATAATCTCAAATTCTAAGGCCGTGAGAAGAGAACATTCTAGCTGATTCTTCCCCCTTAGGCAAAAGTTTATATGTTGCTATCACGTCCACCATTTTAACCATTCTCATGGAGCTTTCCACCGCAGCCCCAAGATCCCTTTCCTGATTCACTCACACCTGTCACTGATTTCGTAACATTAGGGTTTCTTTCCTTTTTGCCAGCGTTTTGTGTGTTATTTCTACTTCCAAGAGGTAAGGCAATGCCCCTTGCTTCACTGCCAAGGAGGAAGCTTGCGAAAGACAGGGAAATACGGAGAACAAAAGAATTGAGGGGGGAGAAAAACCCGACATATTTCACCCTGGGGACAGGGAAGAAGTAGGATTAAGTCCTTCCTTCCTGCTTTTTGCTGTGTGAAGGAATGAGGAAAAGGTCTCTCAAAGGTTTCATTCACAACTCATATCTGTTTTTCAGGAAGTATCCTTGAATCTGACCCCCCCCCTCCACACACACCACTTCTAAGCATTAGAACAGGGGTAGTCAAACTGCGGTTCTCCAGATGTCCATGGACTACAATTCCCATGAGCCCCTGCCGCCAGAGGTGGCAACCCTAACTCAAAAGCTTCGACCCAGAATTAAACCTTGTCATTCTTAAAGGTAACGCTGGACTGAGACTTTGTTCTGATTTTATCCCTGTTTTTCAGAGACAGTCTCCACTTCGGCCCATTATGCACGGCCGCCAAAACGGCGATTTCGGGTCACATGGAAAATGCGGAGGGGGAAGACGCGAAGCACACGGTTATGCACGGGGCGGGGCGCGACGGCGGCAAAACCCAGAGTAACCGATTATGCACGGGGCGATCCCGGCACCGCTTCTGGTTGCGCCCCGGTCACCCGGAAGCTGCGCTTTCTTCCGCGTTTCGCTAACACGGCTTTTTCAGCGGCATGCACTGAAGCTGCGGCCGATTGCAGCCGGCACCGTGCGTTATCCGTGATTTTAGTCACCACCATTCCACCCCGAATGTGCGTTATTCCCCCCGTGCATAATGGGTCTTTCTGGTGCCTGTCCCTAGGTGACCAGAATTGACCTTTTGTGAACATTTTGTTGAAACTTCAATAGGATTGAAGCAATTTCTAGGATTGCTGTTCTTCTGGGTTCAACTCCTCCCTATCTCTAGCCATTAAAATGAGAATTTGAAAAGACTTTGAATCTCTCATTGACTTTCCCTGGAACCCCCTGTTTTCAGTTCCTTTGGTAGAAACGGAAACTCTGGTTCCTTTTTCTTTTCCTTCCCTTTTTCTGTCTCATTCCAAATCTGAGGACTAAGAGATAATCAAGGTTTGACATTTGTGCATCAGCATGATATGTCTCCCATGCACAGGAATTGCAGTGAGCACGTAAATACTCTATAAACTGCATATAAATGTTATATTGCAGGCACGCCCAGTCCACGAGGGATTTATACAGCTGACCGTGAAAAGGAGAGAACTGGAAATGCTGACAAAAACAGGCATGGGTTTTGTTTTGTTTTTTTAATTGACAAGCATACCATTTGCTCCTCCATAATGTGAACCGGAGTGTTAAGGACATGTCCCAGTTTTCATTTGTGGGCTGCTATGAAAGTATCTTTTCCTCACCACAGTCAAGCCTCCAGAATAGGTGGGGAGCTCCCAGGGCAAAGGGCACAGTGTCCAGCCACTGCAGAGCATTAACTCTTCTCTGAAACATGAGTTGGATTAATGTTAGAGACAGAGATGAATAAGGGCTTGTGCTTCTGTTTTCAAAGGGACAGTGGCTATTTGCTTATTTGACCCATCTTGCCTTCTTGGGATCAGAGATGTTATTGAATTTCTTGCCATTGCTAGCGCACCATAGAAACTCCCCATTTTGATTTTGCATCTTCTTTATTGAATCAAACTTGGTGTCCTGTTGTTGTTCTTTTTAAGATCCACACAGTGTTCTGTTTCCTTGCCTTGATTTTTTTTCCCAGTTAAAGCGAACACACTTCTCAGAAACGGCATACAAAGTGGTCTAAATATGACATAAGAGAAATACCTTGGAAACGGCTGCAGTCAAAAATATGTAGGAAGGAACGACTTTAGCAATATCAGACCAAGGGCATATTTGCACAACCCAAGATCTCTCTCTCTCTCTCTCTCTCAAACACACACACACACACAAATCTGGTATTGAATAACAAAGTGGCCCCATGTGGATGAAAAAATGGGGCCCACCACGTAAAAGAGAGAAAGGGACCTCTGCATATTCAAAAGACTTCCAAGATATGTATAATATCTGTTCCACTTAATATTTCTGGCAACGCCTTGAAGGAGGAGCGTGTCTCATGGCTCAAGTGCTACTCTGTGCTTAACACCCACTCAGGGCAGCTGTCCCGCCCCTGAGTGCCTCTACCTCCAATCAGCTTGCCTGTCTGTCCAGCAGCCAGCCAATCACCTTCCGTCCCCACCCCTTACCACCCCCTCCTCCTCTTACTTCCCTCTGAGGCTCAGAGGCTGCAGATCCCAGCTGCATGAGAGCTGCCCCTGCTGGTGAGTTCCCTTCCCAGGGTCCTCCAGCCTGCAGTCTTTCCAGGTCCCTAGTCTAACGCCTGTTGTATTCCTGAATGCTACAGGCTTGGCCCCTGGTATATATATAATTGGTACTTTAAAGAAGAATAGTTGGTCTTTATATACCACTTTTCTCTACCAGAAGGAGCCTCAAAAATCACCTTCTTTTGCTCTCCCCACAACAGATACCCTGTGAGAGCCCTGAAAGAGCCCTGATGTTACTGCTCTGTGAGAATACCACTATCAGGGCTGTGACGATCCCAAAGTCACCCAAGCCGGCTGCACGTGAAAGAACAGGGAATCAAACCCAGCTTGCCAGATGAGAAGCTGCGACTCTTAACTCTGCACCACGCTGGCTCTAACCAATAAGAAGAAGCATCTTCGAAATTTCCTGATGACGCCTAAATATGCTCCATCAAACATGGAATGTTGAGGGAAACAGGATGTCTTGTAAGGGAGGAAAGGAGACAGAAGAACTGAGCCTTCTCAAGCCCCTGAGAGCTTTCAGAATCTTTGGGCCAGATTGGGATTTTGATATCTATCTATCTATCTGTCTGTCTGTCTACTTACCTACCTACCTACCTACCTACCTGTCTATGTTCAGATACTGCCACATTCCATTCAGACTCAGGGCAGTTCACAATAAAACAATAAAAACCCAGTATAACCCATTAAAACCTGTTAAAAGTGAACATTAAACAATGGACATTAAAAAGATGATGAAAAAAGTTCTAACCACCCCCTCCCCATCCTCTCCCTCTGTCTAACTATAGGGGGCCAAGAGCTCTATCTCATTGGGAGTAAGGGTCCTGATTTACCAATGCGAAGGGATCCACCAGTGGAAACTCCGGGATCCACCATGGATCCTTTTCTTACCATGGATCATTGTCCAAGACACAGAAAAGAGCCAGAGTCCAGTAACACGTTAAAGACGAACAGAATTTGTGACAGAATATGAACTTCTGCGAGTCACTGCTCATTTCTTCAGATACAGCTAAAATGTCAGTCCTACTCATATAACTAAAGGCAGAACCCCACACTATATTTGTTTACTCATCAGTCTCTCCTTAATTTAAGCTAGAATGTTGGTTCCCATCAAAAGTATAGTAAAGAAAGAAATTGATCTATTGATAACCAATATAGGTCCAACTGCATCTCTGCAGGTGCAGCGTGTGAACCAGCAGGCTGTGCAGTGCATGGAGATGATGATGATGATGATGATTATTATTATTATTTAGTTTTTATCCTGTCCCTCACCAGCATCTTGGGATGGCCAACAATGTCATTTACAACATAAAATTACATTAAAATACAATATAAAAAACAGTAAAATGCATCCAATTAAAAGACAGGGCAACCAAATTTTAGTGACCATTTTTGAAGTGTTATTAATCTGTTTATTTTTAACAACAAAAAAGTATACAGTAAACAGGAGAGGGGAAGCAATAAATCTCAAAAAGAGGGCCTTAGCAAGTTCCCAGAACAGTATTAATACATTCCGATGGGACACAGTCTAAATAATACTATGTTCATGTCAAATGTCTAAAAATATTATGCCGAATCAGTGATAACAGAACAAAAGGGGCTAGTTTATAATTTTGGCTTATTGTTCTGCGAGAACTTATTCATGAAAAAACAGTAAACAGTCTTCTACGATACTATTGACAATGTGCAGATAAGGAAAATTCACTGTTCTCCTATTTTTAAAGAAACGGCATTCACCAGCCAAATGAACATATTTTGAAGTCCCATTGTTCTAACCAAGAAATAATACATGCTTAACTCTCATGCTTAAATCATTCCGACATATAAAAGCGCTTAAAAAAAAATCTGGTTCAATACGTTGTCCTGTTGCATTGTCAAATAATTGCTGAGCATTGGAAAGTGGGGACACTTGAAGACCGATGGTCTGTTATTATCAGTATATTGCTTACTTTAGCTGGGAGCTGTGTCTCACAGGGAGGTCCTGCATGTTATCTACTGCTAGGATGCTCACTGTAGCTCTTATGGGCACCATGGTTTCCACCAAAATCTTTCTGGAGCCTGACTCACTCTTGGAGATCTGAAATCCCACCTCCTCTGGGCCATTTGGGGGGTCAGTATGGTCATATCACCTGATAAATATTTAACACATATACATATACATATAGAAGAAGAAGAAGAAGAGTTGGTTCTTATATGCCGCTTTTCCCTACCCGAAGGAGGCTCAAAGCGGCTTACAGTCGCCTTCCCATTCCTCTCCCCACAACAGACACCCTGTGGGGTGGGTGAGGCTGAGAGAACCCTGATATCACTGCTCGGTCAGAACAGCTTTATCAGTGCTGTGGCGAGCCCAAGATCACCCAGCTGGTTGCATGTGGGGGAGTGCAGAATCGAACCCGGCATGCCAGATTAGAAGTCCGCACTCCTAACCACTACACCAAACTGGCTCTTAATGACATTGTTGGCCATCCCAAGATGCTGGTGAGGGACAGGATAAAAACTAAATAATTAATAATAATAATAATAATAATAATAATAATAATGATGATGATGATGATGATGATGATGATGATGATGATGATGATGATGATGATGATGATGATAATAATAATAATATGTATACATATACATATACATATACAGGTCTTTAACACACACACACAAATACCACCCATTCAGGAAACCCTTCCAAGGCCATCAAGAAACCGCAGGGTTTCACAAAACCCTGGTTGACAAAGCCTGATCTAAATAAACGAAATCATGTGCAGAAAGCTGAAAAGTCCCATCACAGGGAAGCAGTACAGAAATCACACAATAAATAAAGTCATTTCTGTTCAGCCACAGCTCAATGAAACTATGTTCAGAAACATGCAATTGGATTCTTGTCCCTTACAGGAGCTGAAGACTAGCAAAGTACCGAAAAGGGGGAGGGGGGAACAAATAACCATGTGATAAATACTTCAGAAGGAAGCGGGGAGAACATATGGTGGGGCTGGGAAGCATCATCACACCTTTTCCTTCTCACCTACAATGCCTGCTGGCCACACGGCCCAGGGATGCAAAGGGCAAAGAGCACAAGGGAAGGATTACAAGCCCTTTGCTGCATGGCTACCTGTAATTACGGCTCCCGGGCTTTGTTTTGTTTTATTTTTTCCACTGACTCCTCCAAAGATCTAGGGCAAGATAGGCGCAAGCTTTCGAAAGGGCCTGGAAGGGTTGCTGTAAAGGTTTTATGGCTGCACAGACAAGACTCTCCCCACACGAGCTCCGGCTCTGATGACTATCGGTCCTGAGCTCCGGAGAATCCTCCCG
Organism: Paroedura picta; assembly: GCF_049243985.1. Taxonomy (NCBI): domain Eukaryota; kingdom Metazoa; phylum Chordata; class Lepidosauria; order Squamata; family Gekkonidae; genus Paroedura; species Paroedura picta. The sequence goes on along the minus strand of NC_135381.1, from coordinate 11,372,436 downwards.
GCTATATCTGCAGATCAGTAGCAAAGGGCTGGGAGGCTCGAGGCGGCTGAAATTCCCACCCAGAGCTCAGTGGTGGATTAAGACATGACTCCCAAGCCATGCTCGAGGTCTTTAACAAGGCTTCGGGAGACAAGGGCATTGACCTCTGTCAGCCTCTTCCTCTGCTGTTTGTACATGCATGCCTGGCAACCTCAAGGCACAGGGGAAAGGGATGAGCTGGTTTCGCAGGAGGTGAATAAGGAGTCTGCTGGAGAGTGGAAGGAGGAAGGAAGGAGGAGGGAGTGGCATGCACTCTCAGATGCTTGTTTGCTTTGCTTTTTGGACAATTAGCTTTGAAATATGCCATGTTCTACCAACAAGAACATCCATGTTTAGATGGTCAGATTCGCCTGTCAAACTTATCAGGGAATTGGGAAGGGGAGGGTGAGGGCTGGCCTGAAAATCTCTATTTTGATTTTGCATCTCCCTCGTGCCAATTTTCTGTTTCATTGCATTGAATATTTCCCCCCCCCCCAATTAAATGTATGTATTTTTTCAATGTTTATTTATTTGAACCAGCTCAGTGAAGCAGCTCAGGGTGGTGCGCATCATATTAAGCAACATCGACTGGTCAAACAGTTTGTTAAGATTGATCTAAAATCTAAAAACATACATTTAATATTTACAATAGCGACTGATGTCCAAAACAGAATGGCAGCATCAATGGTCTCAGGTTGTCTTCTGTTCCTCTAGAGTCAGAGTATGGTCTGGGGCAGCGGTAGTCAAACTGCGGCCCTCCAGATGTCCATGGACTACAATTCCCAGAATTCCCAGAATGTCCATGGACTACAATTCCCAGAATTGCATTCGCTGGCAGGGGCTTCTGGGAATTGTAGTCCATCGACATCTGGAGGTCCGCAGTTTGACTACCCCTGGTCTGGGGGCATCTCTTGGATAGGGAGGGCCTGGTAGATATTACTGCCTCACTGGCCCCAACCAAAAGCATGCTGGAAGAGCTCCTCCTTGCAAGCCCTGTGAAACTGTGCTAGTTCTGACATGGTCCGGATATGTTCTGGGAGCTCATTCCACCAGGTGGGGATCAGGACAAAAAATGTCCCGGCCTTGGTTGAGCCAGACATACCTCCCTGGGACCAGGGACCACCAGATGGTTAGTATTTGTGCAGCGGAGCACTCTTCAGGGTGTGTAGATAGAGAGACAATCACTCAGATTCACAGGACCTGGACTGTAGGTGGCCTTATGGGTAAACACCAGAACCTTAATGTTACATAAAGGTAAAGGTAAAGTTCTCCCCTGTGCAAGCACCGAGTCATGTCTGACCCTTGGGGTGACGCCCTCTAGCGTTTTCATGGCAGACTCAATACGGGGTGGTTTGCCAGTGCCTTCCCCAGTCATTACCGTTTACCCCCCAGCAAGCTGGGTACTCATTTTACCGACCTCGGAAGGATGGAAGGCTGAGTCGACCTTGAGCCGGCTGCTGGGATCGAACTCCCAGCCTCATGGGCAGACAGCTTCAGACAGCATTTCTGCCGCTTACCAATCTGCGCGACAAGTGCATCAGCAAATCAGTGTTATCTGTTACATGAAAATGCATTGATAGGTACCGTATATCTAACTCCTAGATATAAACTAGGTATAAAAATACATACAACCTGAGTCTAGAATGCATAAAAAGCCCTACAAAGCAATATGCAAAAAAAAAAAGAAAGCGTGACCATAGGACACCGGTAGGATCTAAGCAATGCGGTACACAGTGAGACTATGACCTCTTGTGATTTTGATGTGAGGCTTCTATTGATAAAGCCCAAGGCTGCATTCGCCGTCTTTACTGCCGCATCACTTGTTGCTGCTATGAGATTCCCCGATCTTTTAAAAGCAGTCTTTAGGAGGAGACAGTTTATACCCAGGCATTGCGTGACTCGCAGACAACTGAAGCAAGTGGAGAGTCACTCTCATCCCATTCCAGGGCAAAGGCCTCTTCACCTTCCCCAGCCCTACTCAGCAGGCCGATCACACCCGTTTGCAGTTCTAGCCAAGATCCGCCGCCCATAACCCCCCGGCGAGAGCTACGTTGGCTTCTGGGTCAGCCATGGGAACGCCAAAGGTCCCTGTCCTCCAGGAACCCCTTCCTTCATGAATAGCAGAGGGCTGATAAGGTTAATCGCCACGCATTAAGGTGGTATTAATGAAGCTGTCATAAAGGCGTCTTCGGAAAGGTCGCCCTCGCTGAGCAATTAACTAATGGGCCGTTCGAAATTGTGGGGAGCGGCCCATGCTTGGCAGCCAGTCTGCCTCACAATGCCTTTTTGAAAAAAGCAACAAAGAGTTACTTGGACTCAAGCATCCATTGGAAATCAGACGTGAAATGATATTCTAAACATGATTGGGAGATAAAAATGGTGTGGGACCAGGACGTGTGTCTTAGCAGATTTCTGCCACCCATTATTTTATTGTTCCGGAAGGTTGGCCTGCATCCCTGTCATGGTTACTTCGTGTTGAACTTGAAGAATGGCTAAAATAATTCCCAAAATTGAGGGATGTGGGGTTTTCACAGCCTTCAGTTCTTTCTCCCTTTACGTCATTAATGTGCAAATGCTACATGGATGAAGCAGCATTGCTAACAAACAAACAAAAAAAAAAGCAGTGCTAAAAAATAAAAAAATAAAAAGCAAGCTTGAGGTGACCACAGAAAGAGGCAGATGAAGACTTTCACAGAGTGGTTTTATGACTGCACCCATGTGCTCCTGTGCATTGGTAAAACCGCATAGAAAGAACATTTATGCAACAGCATGTCTCATCACCTCCAGAGTGTCTTGATGCAGTGTTTTACCAGAACATCTGCAATGGTAATGCAGAAAGGAGAAAACAGACAGATGAACCTCGGTAGCTTTATGCAAACAATGTAAGAAGAATAGGGAAATCTGTTAATTTCTAAACTGCACTCATAAGAACATTAAGAAAAATAGAAAGGACAGATCTCCAGGCAAAAGAAACCAGGGCCTAGTCTGCACACAATAGATAATGCACTTCCAGTGCACTTTAGAAGTACACTTTCCTGTTCTGCACAGGAACAACCAGCTGGCAAAGCACACTGAAAGTGCATTATCCTATGTGTGCAGACTAGGCCCAGTTGTCCCAAAGAAAATAGCAGCTTTGGAGGAAGGGGGCAGGGGGGGGCTCTATGGCATTATTAACCTGCTGAGGCCCCTCTCCTCAAATACCATCCTCCCCAGGCCTTATCCCCAAATCTTCAGGGCCTTCCCAACCTAGGCCTATTCTGCACACAATAGATAATGCACTTTCAATGCACTTTAGAAGTAGATTTTCCTGTTCCACACAGGAAAATCCAGCTGCCAAAGCACATTGAAAGTGCATTATCCTATGTGTGCAGAATGGGCCCTAGAGTTGGCAACCCTCTGCACCTCTGATCTCACTGGGGCATCCACCTCACAAAGATCCAGCAAGCGCCATGAAAGGTGTCCTTTGGTTTGCCTGTTTCGAGGCGACTCCTCTGAAACAGGACATGCACAACTCGAAGTGAAGGCATGGAATGAGAGGGAGATCAGTCCCAACGGATCTTGCTTTAAACAGATGAGCCCATTGAATTGAAAACCATTTCCCCTTGTCGTTGTCCCATAGATTAGAAGCTCAGGAGACAGGAATGAAAGCACAAATCATGGGACGGATCAGTCATGTTCATATTTCGTACACACATGCAGCTGGAATGAAGGGATGCGCTAATTCGATTTACTGTCCAAAGACGAGATGTTGCATGACGTCGACATCTTTGCCCGAGCAGAGATTCCTTGCATTCCTTGTTCCACTATAAAACTATTCTCCTATTGGGATCGCAGAGGGGGGTTGAGATCTGTTTCTTCAACATTCCATTTCTCGTTGATTCTAGCTTAACTAGGAAAACGTCTCAGATGAATTATTGAATTGCATCACGCACGTGTTTTGTCTGCTCGTGATTTACCCCTGCTTCACAGAGCTGTGGGGTTCAACGGGGAAAGCCACAATGAAGGAGAAAGTCTTCTAAGGTGAGGCCTGGCTTCTGTCCCCTTGGATTTAAGAGATGCTTGTTTTGCAGCCTCGGAAGTCTGACCAAGCACTTCACACCCGGAGATAACACCCCCTGGGAACAATGCTTCCTGCTGGCACTGTCACTCCAGGCCTGTCTTGGGAGAAGATGAACTGAGCCGGTGCCCAGTACACCCCCGCAGAGGCGTGTCTCCTTCTGTCCAGGAAGAACAGGCGACAGCCAGCCCGGGAGAGAAGTCTGCTTACTTAAAGTCGCTGTTTACTCGTCTCCCTCTGTGTGTGCAGATGCGGGGCCAGCTGACGTTCGCCCGGCGTGTTCCTAGTCGCCATCCGGTGCCTGCCGTGCCTACCTCGGCTCTGGCAGTGCCATTAAAAGAGGCTGGTGCAGACCTGGTGGCGCCAGCCAACCTGCAATGACTTGCCCGTCGCCACAGCGCTCCACGGGCCCCTCCCCTCCCCTATCTCCCTCCGCACTCCTCCTTATTGCTCACCTGATAAGGATAGGCTGGGTAATAAAGGCCAGCCTGTGGGCAGGAAGCCCTTTTCCTGTCTCCCATTGGTCACGTCAGGGTGTCAAGATTGGTTCAAGGCTGGAGCAGAGCAAGAGAGGCCAGGCTGCAGGTGGGGCCTGGGAATCCCCTGGAATTACAGCTCCTCTCCACAGAATCATAGAGTTGGAAGGGACCTCCTGGGTCATCTAGTCCAGGCGACAGAGAACAGTTTCCCTAGAGAAAACAGCTGCTTTGGGGGGTTGGCCCCATAGCATTACACTCCACTAAGGTCCGTCCCTGCCCCAATCCCAGCCCACTCCTCGCTCTACCCTTAAAGCAGGGGTAGTCAAACTGCGGCCCTCCAGATGTCCATGGACTACAATTCCCAGGAGCCCCCTGCCAGCGTTTGCTGGCAGGGGGCTCCTGGGAATTGTAGTCCATGGACATCTGGAGGGCCGCAGTTTGACTACCCCTGCCTTAAAGTCTCCAGGTATTTCCCGACCCAGAGCTGGCAACCCTATCCAGACTACAGTTCCCCTGGAGGAAATGGCTGCGTAGAAGGTGGACTGCCTTGTATTATACCTCATTGAAGTCCCTCCCCTCCCCAAACCCCGCCCTCTGCAGACTCCACCCCCAAAACCTCCCTAGGTTTTTTCCCAACCCAGATTTGGCAACCCTAAGAGCTGGCAACCCTAGGTGGAAATTCAAACATTGGTCTCCTGAATGCTAGCCTACACTGGCTTTTTAGACTATCTATTGACAACGAGGGTAGAAAGAATGTGGGAAATTGCACCCTATTCTTGTCATCATGGGGGTTATAGTCACTGTTGGAGGGAGGGGCCATAAATGAGCAGAGAAAGAAGGAAGCGAAAATGGAAGGGCAATCATGGACTTCCTGGGCCCAAAGGCCAGAACAATCTGCAACTTGACTGGTGGTTTTCAATTTTGACTCATCAAGAATGTTTGGGGGATTGCTGGAACTCCCCGCTGCAAGGTGGTATTTAGAGCTTTCTGTTGTGGAGACGCAAACAAAGAATGCATGCGTTTACTCAAAACCTTTATCGTCCGCTTTCGTCTGGACTGAGTCAAAGCAGCTTATGTCCAATTTAAAAACAAATGCACTTCAACTTAGGGATGCCAGTCCCCAGGGGAAACCTGGGGATCTCATGGTTTTATAGCTCATCTTCAGGCAACAAAGATCAGTTCCCCAGGAGAATATGGCTGCTTTGGAGGGTGGACTCCATAGCAAGTTTCTCCCCTCCCCAAATCCCACCCACTCCTGGCTCCACCCCCCCCAAAAAAAAAAGAAGTCTCCAGGTATTTCCGAAACCAGAGCTGTCAACTCTAACTTCCACAAGAAGAAGATGACCACAAAACTGAATTTGGCAAACGGGGCATGAAAAGAGATCTCCAACCAATCTCTAAGGCTAGCTTTCCCTCTCATGGGCAAAGACATGATGGAGGGCTCCATGAAAACCCAACCACCTCTGCCTTTTGAAGCAATATCGTGACCTGGCAGAGTCCTTGAATTACTGTGCCGTCAAATCCTCCTGAATGGGTAGTATCAGGCTGAGCAGGGAAGGATCTGATTGGTTCACGAGAATTCTAACTGGTTTTTTTTGGAAGGCCCTTCAGCTTATCAGGAGGAAATTAAACAGAGAGGCAGAAAAAAGGGCAGGAAAAGATTACCAAAATGGCAAGGAAAAATGCAACAGCTTGGAGGGTGAGTGGGGTTAAAAAGAGATGTAGAGAGGGTGGGTTGGAGATCGGCTGGAGCTAAGAGGGGGCAGAACTTATGTGCAGAGAAACTTCAGACAATCTGGAATGGCAGGTGGGTGAATAGGAGACAACCTGGGGTCAGCAAACAGGTTCTGGAGAAGCTGGAGGTATTGTTGGATAAAACTCTCTGTGCAATGTCTCCTGGCTTTGACTCTAACACATGGGTAGTCAACCTGTGGTTGCTGGCAGGGGCTCATGGGAATTGTAGTCCATGAACATCTGGAGTACCACAGGTTGACTACCCGTGCTCTAACAAGTACTCTCTTCACCATAGAGTTAGGGAGACAGATAAGAACATTCACCTTTAAATCTCACTGATCTGTTCCTAGAGGGAAATTTCCTGTTTCCTGAGTCTCTTTCTCTCCTCCTCCATCCTCAAGTCTGCAATATGGTGGGTGTAGAGATGCCTCCTGCATCTCTCCCCATACAGCTACTTAGATTAGAATAGGAATCTTGTCATTACTTTTTTAGGTGTAGAATTAAGTTCACTAATAAATAGTTTCTATATTAGTTAAGTACAGCCTTGGAGAATGTGCTTTCCTTTGTTTGTTGTTTTCTGACCTCTCGCACTCAGCTGCATGCAGCGCATGTCAGTCAAACCAGGCAGTCTGCTAACTTTCTGGATATTAAGACTTTGCCACAAGTCTACCAGTGGATATCCTTCAGACATGGGGCTTGGGGTGTGGAGGGTATGGGGTTTCCTCTTCCTCTGTAAGTTGTTGTGGACTTCTCGTTAGTAATTTTCCACAGTATAAATGTAGCAGCCTAATAACGCAGTCTAGCTGTTCTCCTTCAGAGCTTGGAAGCACAGCAGGTTGACCGATGGTCAATCCTTGGATGAGAGACCACCAAGGGAGACCGACCAGAGTTGCTACACAGTGGAGGGCAGTGCTTAACGGCTTCTGTTTATCCTACACTCTGAAAGCCTCATGGTCTGGGCATTGCCATGACTGGGTTGTGACCTGGCAACACACAATTGTTATTGATGTTGTATAAATGGGAAATTAAGGGTATGTTCAGGCAATTGAAGGAATATTTTTTCCTGCATCTCAGAAACTGGCCTTATAAATGTTTGGGAAAGTTTTAAAGCTTATGGGAAACTCTTTTACTATCTTGTAGCTCTCTTCTGAAGAACAAGAAATTGGTTGGCCTTTGGAAAAGTATAGACTTGGCCAAACAAAGCTTAGCCTCCGCAGTATATTGGTGCTTATTCTGTTTTAAAATATATGCTGTTTTCAAAACTGAATAGGTTTTGAGTCTGGTGATAAGCCCAGAAGGTCCCTGGTGCATTTTCTAGCAAACCAGCAAGCTATATTCACCTTTTACCCTCCACAGGAGGCTATTCCAAAAGGTTCAGTGGAGGCCAATTTAACATTGATTCATAAACACAGAAGTGTTGGGATTTATCAGCCTCTGTCTTTCTTAAACGCCGATTATAAAATTATGGCTGCGAAATTGGTAAACAGATTAGATGACATTTTCTTGAGTGACCTAAATGATAACCAGATGTAGTTTCTCAATTGTCAGCAAATATCGGGGAAATCTTCAGCAATATACATTTGGCAGGCATACAGAGACCCTTCAACTCTTTTCCATTTTGTGGATGCTGAAAAAGTATTTGATAAAGTGGACTGGAACTTTGGTTGAGAAAGTTGCTGCAGAGACAGATGTATGGCTAAATTAGTCCCAGAAATTTCCACAACCATAGTGGTCGTCTCCAGCCAAAAATAGGACACGGCTGGGCAATTTGACAATTTTGATAACTAGATAAAGCCTAATCTGTCTAGAATGATGGATCTTAAAGCTACAACATACTCTGGCTTGTATCCAACCAGCGTTCTCACTCAACCTCACTAATCCCCATCCGTATTCCATCCTCCGTCCCACATGGCTTTGGTCCATGCATCTCCCTTGGTCGCCAATATAGCCCTTCTGTGGTCAGAGAGGATGCCCTACTCCCTTTGTCATCAACAACAAAGCTAGCTGGATCCATCCCCATGTCCATGTCTATCAAAATGATTTTTGCTATACTAGTGGAAGTGAATATGGATCCAAATATGGATTTCTTATGGTCTTGAGAGTGCACAAAATGTTTTCTCGATGTCCTGGACTGTATCCCATGTTGATTACAGAAAATGGGTTAAATACAACCAAGGGTGTTTTGTTGTTGTTGTTGTTGTTGTTGTTGTTGTTGTTGTTGTTGTTGTTGGGTTCAATCTTCCCCAATGATAATTGTTACTCTATCTCTCACCTTATATGGCCTTTGTCCATGCAGATTGCATAATCCTTGTATGGCCACATTGAATTGTCATCTCCCCTTTTCATCAGTGGAAAAGATGGCAGGATCTGACCCTCTATTTGGAGGGGGAAGGATTAAGTACTGTGGGTGTTAAGGACAAAACTCACAGGGCTTTTATAATGAGATCCTAAAATAGAGCCACACACTCCTATACAATTGGACTCAGAAGGATAACACGGTTACAACCTTTGGTGACAGGGCCAAAAGCGGCAGAACTATTAGGAGTGCTTTGGGGTGGGGGCTAAATTTTAAATAGATAGGGTTGTTGTTGTTTTTTTTTATTTGCTGCCTGATACTCTGACACAGGATATATTCAAACAGGATTTTAAGAAAGAGCATAAGGAAGAACTCATCTACCGATTTCTGCAAATCTATTAATTTTGGGATACTGGAACCCAAACTGCCCACAATAGGTGCCTGGTAAAAAGAGGATTTGGAAAACAGTGTTAAGGAGCCAACTGAACAGCTACATGCAATTGCGGGAATGGAAAATATAGCCTGTCTTGAACAGTTTAGGAGACAGTGGTCTCCATTCACATATTTCTGGGACAAAACAATGCCAAAAGAAAATAGTATGTCAGATTATCCCGCTGCCTTGAAACATACTACGTATTCAGCCTTTATTTACTAATCTCTTACTTTATTTGCAAGTAATGATGTTCCATGTTTCCTTATGGCTTCCCCTGTTTGACTTGCAATGTAACGTTATATTTTTTCTAAATAAAATAACAAATGAGAGTAGTGCTGGAAGAATGCTGGAAAATGCACTTACCAAGGTAGTAAATCTTCCATTGATAGATCTTGGCAGGGTACCAGCAAGGAGGGAGGGTGAAGTCAGGTCTGAAATGTGTGATGATGCAGTTAGGAGGATTGAGGGACAAACACAAGAGCATCTTTTCTGGTTCCTAATTGCCAGAGGTATATATTTGAACTGTTATTAAGCGTGGGCAAGATAGACCCGTCTTCTGTGTTGATTTTAATATTCTGGCATGCTGGCATAACCTCAACCACATCAGCAAGATCAGCAAGGAGCAAAATCTGTCTCATGCCATTTGTGACCAAAGCTTACGTGTTGCTTTTCAGGTGTGATGCCATTGAAGTTTCTAATGGTCACTAGCTGACTCCACATTCAGCTCGGATCACCCACAAAGTTTTATCCAAGGTATAAGCTTTCCTATGTATGCACACTTTTTCAGATACTTCTGATCACAGGTATCTGAAGAAATGTGCATGTGTGTGAAAGTTGAATAAATCTTTGCAGTTTTTTAAAGTTGCCACTGGACTCAAACTTTGTTCCACTCAACAAGTGATCCTGTGGGCAGATTACAAAATGTTTCTCCGCTGGGTCAAATAGACGTTCCAGAAGAAACTGTACCTCCAAAGTGCTGGGTTAGTACATCAACTGGACCAGAATTCCAAAGGTATGCTTATGCAAGGTAACACTGGTTTGCATGTATGAGGTAACATAGTGGCGCATGGTCCAAGTGTATGACTCAGCAAAGAATTCAAGGTTTCTCTGAGTAGCCTCTGAGCAAGTTTCTGATGAGTGAGCCAATGAGATTCAAGGTGAAATTTCAACTTCTAAAGAACCATAGGACAGCCAAGAAGAATGGTAGAATCCCCTACTCAAGGTCTCTTATGAATCAGCGAAGAATTCAAACTTTTGAATTCAACCTTTTGAACTGCAAACTTTGGAATCCGCAAATAATTCAGACTTTCTCTGAGCAGCCTCTGAGAAAGTTTCTGATGAGTGAGCCAATGAAATTCAAGGTGAGTGTGACAATTTCGACTTCTGAAGAACCACAGGAAGGCGGAGAAGAATGATAGAATCCCCTCAGACTCCTCAAGGTCTCTTATGAATCAGTGGAGAATTCAAACTTTTAAATCCGCAAAGAATTCAGACTTTCTCTGAGCAGCTTCCGAGAAAGTTTCTGATGAGTGAGCGAATGAGATTCAAAGTGATTGCGACAATTTCTACTTCTAAATAACCATAAGAAGGCAGAGAAGAATCAAAGAATACCCTCCTCTTGGACTTTCTTCCACAACAGAGTGCTGTGCTCAAATGCTGTGCTTAAGAACCACACTGCAGAAGGGAGATTGGGGGTAGGGTGGGGGCCAATCTATTTCGTTGCAGTGCAACGAAAATAAGCTAACAGTCTACGGTGACATTTATGGGGATGGCCACCAGGACTCGGGGAATTCCTGACCCGATGCTATCAAGGCCTCTCCAGCAGTGGGGGCATTTAAAGCCTAAATTAAAATCCTCATTAGCTAGTCTTATGAGCTTTCGTGTTGATGAGGTCCCTGGTGGCTGTGGTTTTTGCAGGCATGGATGGAAACCTGCATTGCTACACTTCAAGCCTTCAGCTGTGCTTATGTAACCCGGGTGTGATAATTATTCTTCTGCATCTAACGTACGCTGCTTATAGACCTACATGTTTCCCAGAAACACAGGCAAAGCAGTGTTAATAATCATAGAGGGACCAGGAGGTTTGTTTAAATGGTAGCACTTAAGGCCCATCTAATGAGGATTTCCATGTGTCTATCATAGGACTGTCAGATTCCACCTCACCCCCAGCCCACTGGTGGGGGATAGAGTAGCTAAATTCAGATTGGGTAGCTCCTGAGGATTGAGGGTTGGAGCCTGGGGAGGACAGGAACTTCAAAGGGGTACAATGCAATAGAATTCACCCTCCAAAGCATCCATTTTCTCCAGAGGACTGATCTCTGTAGTCTGGAGGTGAGCTGTAATTCTGGGGGATCCCTAAATCCCACCTGGAGACTGGCATCCCTAGTCTAGCAGGGATAAAAATCAGACAAAAATCAGAATGCTTCCAAAATCTATCTGAAAGTCTCTTTGGATTTTGCCTTTCTAAATCCCATTAGGATTCCTCTGTTGTTCCATAGGGGGGTTTTTTCTCCTTTAATTTTGCCAGAAGAGCTGTGGGATGCCACTTTGTTGGGTCCTTTTTATTTATATATATTAGGTTGGGTTTGTTTGTTTTTTTAAGATATTGTGATGCATGGTTAAGGATCCAGAAACCTGACCTTGTCATTAGATATGTAATTTATTTATATTTGATTGTTTTAATATTTGATGTCATCTGCCCCGAGCCAGTCAGAAAAGGCAGAATATAAAAATAAAATAATTATTGTTATTACTGCTATGTTTAATGGGGGATAAGTGTCCTAATTCTGAGTAAACATGCCTCGGATTGCCCTGCCCTCCCACGTGGAGGATGTACAGAAAGCTCCTTTCTTTTGGGTAGGGTAGGGTATGTATCTATTTCATATTGTGAAAGTGGCAATGGTTGGGTCAGAATTCCTTTATATATTCCTTTATACTACTTTGGGGCCATCTGTTGATAACCCCTTTACATATATTTTCCAGATAATTCATGAACCAAATCGGGTGCATTGGTGTATCCTGCTGCTAACAATAGAATTACAGTCTGTAGCAAGTTTATGGTTCGGGCAGGGCATTTTTCCAACCTTATCTTTATTAACTGTGAACTTATCGCTTTTTTAAAGATATGAGCTCCAAAAGGAGAAGGGGCAGGGGCGGAGGGGGGGGAAGATCCCAGATGTACAAGGATCACACACAATAAATCGGGACAGAGTGTGGCCTGCCCTTCCAACGCCCTCTTAATTACCCCCTTTAAAAACACCCACCAGCCACACAGTCCTTGTGACCAAAGGTGCCCAGCAGTTGGGTGCGAGCAAGCAATTGTTCGATAAGTCAACAACAGTTTCAAAACACCATAAATTAAGCTGCAGGCTCGCAATTTGCCTAAGAGCCATGCCGATAATAAATCTCCAAGCTGACGTGAAGGGTGACTCAGGAATCTGCTTCTGGAACCTGCCAACCCCACGGCCCGGATGACTGCATGTGGCAAAAGATCAGATCACAGGACTGTTGGGTGGCATCCTGACCCAATGAACCTTCCCACAATTCTTTGGGATATAGGAAAGGGAGAAGGGGGGCATGTCCTCCCTTAAGAATGTCAGCTGGCGAAGGAAAGGCAAGAGGATGTCCCAAGAAAATAAGGGGACAGTCACGTTTTGTGTCAGCGCTTTGTTATATTTCATTCTGTAGCATGGTGTCTGGCATTCATTCTGTAGCATTTGTCTAGCATGGTGATCCTGGCCCATTACACTTTTCTTGGAAGTTTAATTTTCTGATCTTTTTATTTTGAGATTTGATATTTTTTTTACATCATCACACTTGCAGCTGACGTATGACAACGGTGCAGGGCTGGGATTCCCAAACAAAGGTGTGGGGAACCCTGGGGTTACGGGAGAGCTTCCCCAGGAGTTACACAGCCATTCCCAGAAGTTCAGAAGTGCTGATATCATTAGAAGAAGAAGAAGAAGAAGAAGAGTTGGTTCTTATATGTCGCTTTTCTATACCCAATGGAGTCTCAAAGCAGCTTACATTTGCCTTCCCTTTCATCTCCCCACAACAGACACCCTGTGGGGTGGGTGAGGCTGAGAGAGCCCTGATATCACGGCTTGGTCAGAACAGCTTTATCAGTGCGATGGCGAGCCCAAGGTCACCCAGCTGGCTGCATGTGGGGGAGCGCAGATTCAAACCCAGCTTGCTGGATTAGAAGTCTGCACTCCTGACCACTACACCAAGCAGAAAACTGCTCAGGCTTTATAACTTTTTGCCTACACAGGATAGCCTTATCTGTCCAGTTAAAAGGCCTTGGAAATTGGCCAGTTTTGTAATAGTTAACACTGTATGATATATCATGACAAACATTTTACATAAGAAACATATGGGAGAATTCAACATTCATTCCAGATGGGCAGCAGCCAAGTTTACTGATACATGTGCAATAATCTCCAGGGGGTCCTATATTTTCTCACCTATAGGTACTTGGCTGCTAGTTACAAAATAAAAGAGCCATTCATTTGGTGTTTGCAATGGTTTAATCCAAGGAGTAAAAGCTTCTGCTGCAAGATCCAAAGTTGCAGTGCTAAAGGCAGCAGGGTCAAGGGTAAATCAGCGATTTTGCTTAAATGTAGCATCTGCTCCCTGGCGAGAACATACAGTTGCTTAGTTTAAGCATTTGTAGTGCTTAATTGTCCTGATCAGGCTGGCCAGAGCTCGTCTGATCTCATCGGATGTCAGAAGAGTTGTAAGGGACCTCATGGGTCATCTAGTCCAACCCCTTGTCCTATGCAGGACACTCACAACCCTATCGCTCATCCACTGTAACCTGCCACCTCCTTGAGCCTTCACAGAATCAGCCTCTCCATCAGATGGCTCTCCAGCCTCTGTTTAAAAATTTCCAAAGATGGAGAACCCACCACCTCCCGAGGAAGCCTGTTCCACTGAGAAACCGCTCTAACTGTCAGGAACTTCTTCCGGATGTTTAGACAGAATTTCTTTTGAATTAATTTCATCCCATTCGTTCTGGTCCATCCCTCCAGGGCAAGAGAGAACAATTCTGCTCCATCCTCCATATGGCACCCTTTTAAATACTTGAAGATGGTTATCAGATCTCCTCTCAGTCGTCTCTTCTCCAGGCTTGAAGCCCAAAGCAGTGAAAATTAAGATTGTTAGGTCAAAATAGAAAGGGTGACAACTTTGGAGCCATCCCTGATCCTACAATGCCACATTTCCATACACTCTCATCCCCAGCCTTGTGCCTCCAAAATGCACTGAGGAAAAACCATTCATGAGATGCCCTGGTGCAACCTCATGGGCCCACATGAATCCGTAGAATTGAGAGCAGACTTTAGAACTGTAGTCGGAGCCAAGGGGAGGCCACTGCTGAAAGGGAAGGAAAGCTGAACCAGTCAGACCAAGCAGCTGCTGTAGCGAGACGTGGCTAAGTTGACAGCCTCGCCAAGTGGGTTGTTTATATGTGACCTGCTCATGGAGAACTTTTGAACTCTCCATGTTTCATAAAGAACAGATTCTAGGGTTACGCAGCGTTCATGGCGTAGAGGAGCGTGACTGCAGTCAAATCATGTCCCGACAAAGCCATGAATCAACTCTGGAGCTGCAGGGACAGGAGGGTGGCAACTCAGAAATAGACACTTGGAGGGGGAGTCGGATCACCAGTATGGGAATGCAAGGTCTTCGTTGAGAGAGGATGGCAAAGGGAGGGGCAAACTTAATCTGGACTATTTCCACATTACATGAGAAAGTCAGAACTGCATAGCTTGTTGTAGGCATGCTGGTGGGAGCTGTTCAGCGGGGAGACGTTGAAGCCAGGCAGAAGACAAAAGGCACCTCGATTATACTCAAGGGAAGAACCAGAAGGGGTAACAGGACTGGTAAATTCCTGGAGATTCAAGGGGCAGCCTAGGGAAGGTGGGGTTTGTGGAGTGGAGCAGTCACAGATTCCGAAAGAAGAAGACGTTGGTTTTTATGCCCAACTTGTCACTACCTGAAGGAGTCTCAAAATGGCTTGTGATCACTTTCCCTTCATCTCCCCACAACAGACACCTGGTGAGGTAGGTGCGGCTAAAGGAGCTCTGAGAGAACGGTGACTGGCCCAAGGTCACCTAGCAGGCCTCATGTGGAGCAGGAGTGAGGAATCAGTTCTCCAAGTTATAGACCACTGCTCTTTACACCATGCTGTCTCCAGAGCTGCCACCCTCCAGAGCTACCATTTCTCCCAGGGGAACTGATTGCTGTAGCCTTCTGAGAAATCTACAGACCACACCTGGATGTTGGCAAACCTAGCTATACGGTTGCCCTCCTACAGGTAGCATCTGGAAATCTCCTATTATAAAAAAATCGAATGAATGAATGAATGAATGAATGAATGAATGAATGAATGAATGAATGAATGAATGAATGAATGAATGAATGTTCTCCTTGCAGCCAAGATCAGTTCCCCTGGGAGGCAGTGGCCGTTTTGGAGGGTGGGATCTATGGCAGGAGATTCTTGTGTGGCTTTCTCATAGCAGTCACCACTTGAAGGTGTCGAGTTCCACGTTATTCCACACAGTCTGGAGGTTACTGCTGCTTATTTCAGAGTCCTGAGCTTGAGGGGGAAAAAATGGTGGCGAGTGGGACTCAAAGATCAGGTGCTTACAACAGGACAAGGAGCTGTTAATGTGTGACAATCTGCTTGGACCCGCATTTTACACAGAGCTGCGGTAATCCTGAACAAGGAAAGATGCAGCAGAAACCCGAGAGAGGCCATTGCTAACAGCCATTTTGCTCTGAACACCTCAGCGCCTGTCAGCAATGCTCTCAAAATGCTTCTCGTCCAGAGTTTTTTCTGTCCTGACCCCCACATAGTGGAATGGGCTCCCGGAGGAGATCCGGGCCCTGTCAGAGTTGACCAAACAGAGTTCTTCTGCCAAGCTTTTGGTTGGGGCCAGCGGTCTGTTAACATCTATTCCTCCACAGGACCCTCCCCCCAAAAAACAGAATTGCCATCAATATGCCCAAAGGAATTACTGGAATGAGCTGGAATTTGAACGGACTGGATAACTGTCAGTTATGGCTGAATGTTTTAATACTGTAGCAAATTGAAGAAGAAGAAGAAGAAGAAGAAGAAGAAGAAGAAGAAGAAGAAGAAGAAGAAGAAGAAGAAGAAGAAGAAGAAGAAGAAGAAGAGTTGGTTCTTATATGCCACTTTTCCCTACCCGAAGGAGTCTCAAAGTGGCTTACAGTCGCCTTCCCTTTCCTCTCCCCACAACAGACACCCTGTGGGGTGGGTGAGGCTGAGAGATATCACTGCTCGTTCAGAACAGCTTTATCAATGCCATGGTGAGCACAAGGTCACCCAGCTGGTTGCATGTGGGGGAGCGCAGAATCGAACCAGACATGCCAGATTAGACGTCCGCACTCCTAATGATGATTTGATGTGATAATTTTTAGTAGACTTTAAATTTTGTACCATATCGGTATTCACTCTGGACTGTCTCATGATGTTCACTGCCCTGAGCCATCTGGTAGGGTGGTACCATGCTGGTGATGATGGTAGGTCTAACTCTGACTGCAGTGCCTCAAGACTGAAAGAACTGGTGGGGAGGGGGGGGGGTTAAACACGAGGATTCATTGGACTTTCCTAACCTGGGCCTATTCTGCACACAATAGATAATGCACTTTCAATGCACTTTAGAAGTGGATGCTCCTGTTCCGCACAGGAAAATCCAGCTGCCAAAGTACACTGAAAGTGCATTATCCCATATATGCAGAATAGGCCCTGCTCACCTACCAGAAGCATCCTGCTTCTCTCCCTGCTGCCCAAACAGCGCCCATCGAAAGATTCAACAGCTGTTCACGGAGCAGATGACTTCAAACTCTGGGAAATGCTCTAGCAATAACAATAGCCATGTCAACAAAGAGGCGAAGGCTTCCTTCTATTATAGCCACCCCTCTGCCTCTGAAAAGTCTCTCTGCTCTGCTAAAGAGCATTTTCTGGAAATCCCCCCCGCAAACGACACCACCAGATGAAAACTTCTGGCGGCCACTTCCATTTCCTGTTTAGCAGGAATTCCAGTGTCCGAGAATGCGGGACTCTGGCTGCTGGAGAAGCCAGGAAGGAAGGAGGGAGAGGTGATAAGAGGTGCCCGTTGCTTCTCCACCCACGCAAGCAGATAAGCATCATGTGCCGCTCAGACATCTTGGCCACTGATCTCCGCTCAGTATCTCTGACTCCTCGGGCTTCTCTTTCTCCCATCCACGCCCCTGTGTCACCGGCCCGTCAGCGCCAGCCGCTTGATAAGAAGGGACCGGAGAGTGCCGAGGAGAGAGGGAGGGGGGGAGGAGGGAGCTCTCAGGGCCAGAAGTCCGCACCTGCTTTATCAGCAGGGAAAACAGGGATAAGGGATCGAGCTGGGAGGGAGCCAGGTGGCCTGCTGACGGATGGGGACTCCAGCCCCTCCATCCATCCTGCAGCCGGTTTGCAGAATGAGGCATGGATCACGCAAGCCCAATAATAATAATAATAAAAGGAGCAGGTGACTCATTGCAGGTTTGACACACTTTGCCCTGAAGATTACATAATCTGTGTGAGATGCCAGACAATTGGGGCTCAATCACCCACAGGTGAAGAATTCCCATATATGGAACAGAGCCAGGAGAGATGCAGAAGAGAGGGAGAGGCACAGGTGAGCCCAACGGGAGAGTTAAGGATGAGACAACATGAGTTCAGTTGTCTACTTTCAGCCAGGCTTTGACCCTGAGGGTCATCACCAGCCTTTCCACCCCTCTCCGTATGGCCTTCAGAGCAGGCTCTCTAGTTGCATGGTGTTCATCTCCTGGAAACTTGCCTGGTGCCAACTTCATAAGTTTTTTTTCTTTGTTTGTTTTTAGGAGACAGGTGAAAAATGTCCTCTTCTCCCCATCTTTAGATTATGGTTACCCATTTTCAGGATTTTGGCACCCTCCTCCATGGCCCTCGGCCTGCACATTTTTATACTGCTGATTTTACTGATGATTGTTTTGTTGCTGAGAAGATTGTTCAGTTGCTATGGAAGATCTCACCATGTGAGAATTGTGATAGGCAACTTTGGCTGGAGTGGTGGAGCTATGGGGATCTTTGTGCTGCTTCCGCCATCTTGCTCTTGCTGCTGTTTTAATATTAGTTTGTTTTACCTGGGGTTGGGGATGTTTTATTGTTGATATTGATTCTTGTTTTTATGGTCGCATTGTGAGCCACCTCGGGCCGGCAGTTGCCGGGAGAGGCGGAGAATAAATATAAAAATAAATAAATAAAATGAATAAAGAATCATATAGTTGGCGTTTTAATCACATTTCTTTTACTGTTTTTGGAGAGGCGGGGTAGACCAACGACCATCTGCTGCGGGGATGTTGAACTGGAGCATTTGCGTTCTTGATTTCCAGGCCGCCAATCCCTGCCTGCAGAATGAGGACCGCTATCACACTTGCTGGCAGCAGATCTCCCTCAACCTCGAAACCACCCCCACCACCCCCCCATGCATACACAAACACACCCTCCTCGTCTCCTGGGGAGGGCCTCTTCCTGAGCTGTGATTGACAACCTTCTGAATTATGAGAAACCAGAACGAGCAGAGCAATATTTTTATCCTTCCTTGTTTGGTCCCCCCCCCCTCCCCTCGCAGTAACATGCCAAAGCAGGAATGCTTTTACACACTTAAAAAAAAAATCTATAAAGCCCTCGAAGGAACCATTTTTCTGCTCTTCTCAGCAGCCTGTCGCTCGGTTCCTCTTTCAGCAGGCTGCTGGCTCCGTGGTGTCTGCTGACAGACAGGATGAGCAAGAAAGATGGTAAAGGGAGAGGGAGGAGCATCTGCCTCCCCCCCCCCCCCAACATACATCAGACTCCTTTGTAATAAATAGGAATTTGCCTCTTGCAAGCTGACGTTGCCAACACATCCAGGAGGACAGAATCCTAACTGTATCTTCTTACAATGTTATCATTCAAGTGGGTAGCCGTGTTGGCTGGAAGTAGCACGACAAAAATTGACTCCAGTAGCAGCTTTAACACCAACACAGATTTATTCAAGGCGTGTGCTTTCGAGTGCATGCGGTCTCCCTCAGACTAAATGGAACAAGGACCGTAAGCGCACAGATATAAGGCAAACGAAAATAGCTGTGTCATAATATCCAAATTAAGCCATGTGATGCCATATGATGATTCTTTGCTAAAACAGCTTTTGAGTTCAGTTGTAGTTCACAAAAACATGGGAGAAATGAAACTGTCCGTGTTGGCAATTAATGGCAGACAGTTGCTTGCCCCATCTGTCTCCACCCATGTGTTATTGTTGTTGCTCCTACTTGTAGGGCACAAGTGACAAAAATACTACTGCTTGCACACATCCCCGGATACTGTGCTTGTTGCAGCTGTCGACCTGCCGAGGACCGAGCTTGAGTTCCGAGGCAGGATAGTCGCTTACAGTGAAATTGACCAATGCATGGCTAGATCCCATCTGCCAAATCCAGTCGGTTTAAATTGAAACCGGCCAATGGTTTGAACTGGCAGGAAGATCCATTGTTTGCTTATGTATATAAGTTGAGGATTTCTGGGCGGAGTTTCAGTTCTCTTTCGTTCCATCTTCCTTCATTCTTGCACCATGCTGGGATATTAATAAAGAGCTCAAATCACTACCGGTGTCTATGTCTACCTCTGAACCCACAGATCTGACTGTGCTCACAAAGCTCTATGGAAACATAGTTTGCAACTGGTTTTCGCTGTGTGCTTGCCCACAATTATCCAGTGTGTGCAAAGACACGGCACCCATGTTCACTTCATTTTTGGATGGGTCATTTTCATGCATGGGGAATGATTATTTGTGTTCTTGTTGCTTTGTGAGCCGTTTCAGGCAGGTCTCTGAAGATGTGGCAGATACATTTTCTAGATAAATAATCTTGGAAACGAATAGAGTGGTGGTAGATTTTAGAAGCACTAAGGCAATGCTTCCCAAAGGCTTAAGAGAGCATGCCATAGAAGATGCATTTTCCTATATGGAAAATTCTTTTAGTCTATTTTCATGCTTTTGTTTTTAATTGTGAACATTATTCCAGCACTGCTACAGAAGGAAGGAAAGCCACTGGGGCTTCTTTAAGAATTGGGAAAAGCAAGCCCCACCCACTGTGATTATGTCATCATTGGGCAGGGCTGTACACTCTGGGTTTACCGCAACTAGGCTGCTGGAGGTGGGGAATCCCCCTCCTTCTGATCTTTTCCTCCTGCTGTCAATCATAAAGAGGAGGGACATTCACACTACATCACAGGCAAAGTGGCAACGTTACTTCCAGCATGTACCAGAAGTGACATCATCACATCAGGAATGTTTGGGCAACACTCTAGTATTTGGGTGAAAACTCTATGGTAGAAGCCATTTTTACCACAGAGTTTTTTTCACAAATACCCGAGCTTCACTGGGATGTCTCAACATGATGGTATCACTTCCGGAATGAGGCAGAAGTGACATTGCCACATTGCCAGTGACATAGCTTGGGCATCCCTCCCATTCCTAGTAAGTCTCCCATAATCCCTTGCTAGGTGCCAAGAGAACCATCCCTAAGTTAGGGATGCCAATCTCCAGGTGGTAGCTGGAGAGTTCACAGTATTACAACTGATATCCTGGAAGTTGGACTCCATGACATTGTACCCTATTAAATACCCTTCCCAAACCCTACCTTCTGCAGGCTCCACCACCAAAATCTCCAGGAGTTTCTCAGATCGGAGCTGGCAACCCTACCCTGAACACCTCACAGGAAGGGCAAAATAGAAATTACATAGGAAATGAGATAAGGCACCAAGTTCCCATGGACTGTACACGTGGCAAAACAGACCCAGCAGGTCCTATGGAGAAGTAATGGCTCCCAGAGAGCTTTGTTCTCTTTTGCACCTTTGAAAAACTCCCCTTCATCTCTGCTGGATGCACACCGTCTATTTAATTTCCCAGCACTTGAAATTAAAACAAAAAAACACACAGAGGGTGGCTTCTCACCCACTTGAAGTGTATGTATTTGAATAAGGCAAGGCCTAACTTCCTGTTTTAAGTAGTGAAAGCGCATGGGCTGGCAGCCAGAGGCCTTAATATAGTCCAAGGTCTAAATTTAACAACAATAATAAGGCTCCAGTCTGACCCTACAAAGCAAAGTCTGAGTGTGTGTGTGCTGGGGTGGGTGGGGGGGGGAAGCAATTCTTCACAAATTAGGAAAACAATGGAGGTCTCTTTCAAGTGTCAAGAAATATTCTTAGCTGCCCTCCAACACCTAAATCAAGAGAGAGGCTGTTAAAATGGCATAATACCAGGAAAC
This sequence comes from Paroedura picta, assembly GCF_049243985.1. Classification (NCBI taxonomy): domain Eukaryota; kingdom Metazoa; phylum Chordata; class Lepidosauria; order Squamata; family Gekkonidae; genus Paroedura; species Paroedura picta. The sequence goes on along the minus strand of NC_135381.1, from coordinate 11,351,098 downwards.
TCACTTACAAGGCCTATTTCCTCCTTGGAGAGTACAGTCTACGGAGTAGGAGCCACAAGGCTCCAGGAGGGGAGACGGCCGAAGCGAAGGTCAGAGACTAGACCAAAGTGTGTCTACCAAGAAAATCAAACCCAGGTACAGCGCTGCTCATCACAGATCCGGGATGATTGGGAGAGAGCCAGCCTTCGTTGATTCTAAAGCACATCAAGAGTTCCTTTCATCTTTCCCCATCCAGTATTTCCTGACATCATATCTGCCATGTGACGCTCCAGAAGCTCTATATCCCTGACGTCAGGCTGGGGGGGAAAGGCACTGAACACATACAGTACGGCAAAATGGTCAAACGGCTGTCTCTCGAGCACAAGGCAACGCCCACCACATTCTCCAAGGAGTTATTAGTATAACCAATGCTATACAATTGAGTTAAAGCTACACCTGAACCCACCCTTCCTCTCCCCCACCCCAACCCAAGGTCAAAGCATCACAATACCGTTTCCCCCACCCCTTGGGCACTCCGATAGGGAACGTGTGAACAACAAAGGCCATTGTTCAGAGGCAGCTTTGGTGCCACTTAGACCCTCCTTCGGCTCCCCTGGGGCCAAGGCTTGCGTTATGCAGGCTTAAAAATAAAAGGCGGCTGGACATGGGGGACAAACATCTCGTGATGTCATTTCCACTTAAGCTAAACCAAAAGGGGCTGGCTGTGCCAAGTAGGGCCGAAGGCCGTCTCCAATTGTCCACCCTGCAGCTCACTTCAACCCCCTCAGTGATGTTCCCCGTCAGGTTTTCACATTAACTTCCACATCAACAGACTCCCTCCCGCAAACGGCTCTTTCATTTGGGGTTGTTTGTGACGCACAGACCGGCAGGTCCTGATGTCAGTGAGATTTCCTCTGTCCCCGTTCGGTGTTCTCTGAAGAATTCACCCCTTTCCTGTTGCCCTCGTGTTTGGATCTCGCTTGTTTTCCCCTGAACTAGAGCTGCAGGCCTGACTTTCTTGTCCCCTTCTAGCCTTCCAAAGTGCAGAAATGCATTAAGGCAAAGAGGCTGCAAGTTTTTTAGTTAGCCAAGAACTTTCCCATAATAATAATAATAATATTAATAATATTTATTTATTTATTATATTTATATACCGCCCTCCCCGAGGGCTCAGGGCGGTTTACAGAAAACAGGGAGGATACAATTAACACATAGTAACAGGTAACAGTAATATTAATAATAATATTAATAAAATAATAATAATTAATGTCTTATTCTTAATTTCTTATTTAATTATTATTTACTTTCCCACAAGGCTCGTGGTGGGTTACAAAAGTACGTAAAACCCCATAGCAAGCCCCTAAAACTATCCCTTAAAAGCACACAAAAATACAATTACAGTAAGGTAAAAAAATACAATACATGACAGATGCAGCAAACTCACTATACCCAGTCCACTAATAAAACCTCCTAGGGGGAGGAAGAGGTGGGGACGATGGTACTCAACCGCCGTCTTGCAGTCCTAAGCTCTCCCATAGCACACCAGACTCAACCATAGACCTGGCGGAAATGCTCTGTCTTGCAGGCCCTCCAGAACAGTGAAAGCTTCCACGAGGCCCGTAGCTCTTCTGGAAGCTCCTTCTACCAGTTAGGGGCCAGGACCAAAAAGGCTCTGGCCCTGGTTGAGGCCAAACACACTTCCTGGGGCCGGGAATGACCAGCAAGTTTGAACCCGCAGAGTGTAAAGCCCTGAGGGGGGCATAGGACAAAAGGCAGTCCCTCAAGTTTGTGGGTCCCAGACCATGCAGGGCCTTAAAGGTCAATACCAAAACCTTAGACTGGATCTGGGCGGCAACTGGTAACCAATGCAGCTGCCTCAGCGCAGGCTGGATATGAGCCCTCCAAGATGATCCTGTGAGGACCCTAAGCAGCTGCATTTTGCACCAGCTGCAATTTCCGGATCAAGGCCAAGGGCAGGCACGCATAGAGCGAGTTACAGAAATCTATTCTGGAGGTGACCATCGCATGGATCACTTTGTTCTGGGTAGCAGAGATTGGTTTGTGATGGTAGACTAGACCCAAATATTAGCCATTAGCCCAACAAGAACTGCTCGCTGTCCTCCTCCAAGTGCAACCTTTCAAATATTTTGATGAAGCCCTGGTTTTGCATGAGCCAAGCCAGGACCTGAGACTACCTGCCAGCCCCATAATTTTGGTCATGCTGGTCTAAGACCAAAGGGAAAGCAGAAACATCCCTGTATTACTGTTGACCAAGGTGGGTTTTCAAGTTATAGTCATGTCTGCTGTCCCATTTCCCGAGTATCTTGGGAAGATGTATTCTTACCGCAAAGGACGAGAAGCAAATAGTATTTAACTACTGATTGATGTCCGTTCTCTAACCACCGCTGAACTCCACGCACCTTCCCCACCCCTCTCCACTTGATATACTGATGCCTATTTGAGGATGTGGTTATTTTCAGCCATAATTGATCAGCCTTAATAACAGGCTAGTTGCTGGCTTCTGAACGTAAAAGGAAAATACGCTCCTTTATGAAAACCAGTCACAAGGATCCCCTTTTCCCAGTCTGAGACTCATAGGAGCTTAAAAGAGGTATGCGTACATACAACTCTGGGGCGGGAAAGGTCCACCGCACCTCATGGCGGCAGTAGTGGCAGCAGAGGGGCAGGGTGGCACAGGAGTTCCACCTCAGGATAGTGGGATAGTGGCATGCCGTGGGAGTGTAGAAATGCCCCTTTCAGCTCTGCAGCATCACAGGGCATTTGGGGTCCCTGCAGGGACACCGAAGGTGTGGAGGAGGAGCCGGGCCTCTTCCCCTACGCATAGGCCTGCCCCTGCTGGGCCTGAGCTGGCTGCCACGGCAACACAGGGAATGTGGAAGAATCTGTGTTCCCTTGCCACGGGCCATTTGAGGCCCTGATTTGGGCCAGGGCCAGGAGGGAGCTGGAAGGGCGGCGGCCTCATGCAAATGCAAGGATTAGCCCTGCTGCCCTGTTGCTGCCAGCCCAGCCATTCTGCCCCATGCATAATCGGCCATTGTGCCAGAATCCTTCATGGTCTTTCTTCCACAATACCTTTTGCCACGTAATTCTGCTAACAATTCATATCCACGAATGACGCCACGGCTTGGATAAAAGAGTTGTGCATGTTTATTTGGGAGAGGAAGGAATCATTGATTCTGCACGCATTACTTTGAAACCTCACCTCAAAAAGTGCCATCTCCACTTAATGAGGAAGGCTGGGCTTGGCCCTGTTCCCCCTTTCATCCTGGCTCCACACGCAAACACACAAACACACACGTTGAGAGAGAGTTCCTTTGTACATCCTTTTTTGGCCCCCGTTATTCCAGTGTCCCGGATACCAAGGCATGACTTCAGATAACAGCAAAGGAGAATATATTGTCTTGCCCAGATAGTGCGATCAAACCGACATTTCTGCCTTTAACTACTATATCAGCTGTTAAAACAAAAGCTGTCCAGATGGAACAGGCTTTCTCCCCTTTTTCCCCCCTCCAGGCTTCCTTGGTTTGATGGCTTCAGTAAGAAAGAATCAAAACGCAGCCCGATGGAGCTTGGTTCCATTTCACAGCTGGAATATCTTTCTCTTTTCTAAAGGCTTTGCTGTTGAAAAAATCTTGTCGGAGAGGAGGATGGAGCATTGCCCAGCGTTGCTTGATGCTGGCTTCACACGTATCTTTGGTCCTTTCTCGGTAAGGCGATAGTTAGGCCAAGGTGGCAATTAGGTACATTATGAAATCACACAGCCCCACTGCTTTTAGCTTAAACATCCCTATTTCAAGTTCGTTTCTCCCTTGTAGACACGCTACCTATCTTTATTTTTGTGCAGTTTCTTGCTGCTGCTGCTGCTTCTTTTGCTGTCCAGTGGCAGCCGACAAATGCTGACGGGGTAGGATGTTCAAGGCAAGAGACATTCAGAGGTGGTTTGCCTGCCTCTGCGTAGCAACCCCGGACTTTCTACAAAGGGGTCTGAGCAGGGTCCAGGAGTCAACTAGTTCAGGCTAGCCTGGGCCTACTTGTGCAATTTTATTATTATTCTTAAAATCAGTAGCATCAAAGCCATGTATAATCGGTGCGTAATGGATAAATGTATACAAACGCAAAAGAAAGCAACCGGTTGGGAACACCCACAGAGATTCTGGGCCAAACAAAGAGGTTCACACTGGCGACATGTGAAACAAAAAGAGCTGCTTTGTATATTCCCGACGGCAGTGCAGTGGCCGAATCTTGGGTTCCAACACTCCTTCCTCCGCCCGGTTTCCCTTTTTCCTCCCCTTCCTCTTTCTGTCTTCAACTTCAGCTGGACACATCTGCTGTCCCCAAAGGATGGGGCTAGACTCCCGCTATAGATTCATCAGCCAAGAGCCCAGCTGTGTCTAGACAAAGGTTTGATTTTTTGTTGTTGTTGCTAGTTCAAAGGGGAGCGATTTTCAAAAGAGTAGAGCAATTTAGGGCTTTCAGAGGCAAAAAGAATCATAACCATAAATTTTTAACTATGAACCCAGCAAACATCCAGGGAGGCGGAGAAGCTGTTCTCCTGTTTGCAGATAATCGCTACGAAGGTCTGGGTTATTAAGACAGGACAGCGGCACCGGGCCCAGAAACATTCCCCAGAATTTCATTCGATAAGGAACAGATGAAAGGGGTATAAAGGGGTGTTTAATGGGTTGCCAACTGCTGGGCCACACAGGTCACTAGTCCAACCCCTTGCTCAGTGCAGGAACAGACTAAAGCCTGGTATACTGCCATGGAATTCACCCTCCAAAGGAGCCATCTTCTCCAGGGGAACTGGTCCCTGTCATCTGGAAGCTAGTTGTAAAAGCAGATCTCCAGGCCCCACCTGGAAATTGAGTCCAAGAGAGAACTGTAGATTCTTTGAGATGAAAGCCGAAAGAAAGAGAAGGTGGATTTATTTTATTACATGTTTGTTGTTCTTAGTTTTTGGAAACTTTACTAATGTCTGAGTGATTTATAATATTTCAATACTTTGTTTCAGTATCATTTCTTACTAGAAACTGCTTGGATTACTACCAAGGTACCTTACTACCAAGGTACCAAGGTGCTACTGGGCTCTGATTTTATTGTGCTACTTCAGACCAACACGGCTACTCATTTGAATCTACTATGTTAAGGTAAGGTAAAGGTACCCCCTGTACAAGCACCGGGTCATGTCTGACCCTTGGGGTGACGCCCTCTAGCGTTTTCATGGCAGACTCAATACGGGGTGGTTTGCCAGTGTGTTCCCCAGTCATTACCGTTTACCCCTCAGCAAGCTGGGTACTCATTTTACCGACCTCGGAAGGATGGAAGGCTGAGTCAACCTTGAGCCGGCTGCTGGGATTGAACTCCCAGCCTCATGGGCAAAGCTTTCAGACAGCTGCCTTACCACTCTGCGCCACAAGAGGCTCTATGTTAAGGTAGAGGGTCATTACATTGTACTTGGGGGTTATAATGTATTGATCATAATGCATATTATTTCAAATTTAGGGAGTAAGCCACCGAGGAAGATTTTTGCATGGAAAATGTGACTTGAACCTGGGACCTCATCTTGGCATACTCCAGACTTCTTCTGTCTAACCATATGAGACACCGAGACTTTATTATTCAGCCTATTTTGATTTTCTTTCTTTCGGTTCTCACCTGGATGTCGGCAAACTTGCCAGATCATGCCACGCTATCAACAGTGCCATGTAAATAACATGCATTGCAAATACAGGATATATTTAATTTTTGAATGCATTATTTGCATGCATGGCCACGTCATTATATTCTTGTAACCTAATTTGAATATTTTGCTCACACTGCAAACACGTTTTTGCTGAAATTCACTTCAGATAATTCTTACTTGGTGCTAGAGTTTTAAAAAAATGACCAGTTGGGGGTTGAGCCTACTCTGAGGAATTTCACTGCACTTTTACAAACTCTTTTCCTTGAAATTCCTTCAGATAAATCTCAACATCCGGTGGCAACTCTTAGTTGGCCTGGGCAGTTTGTACCTAAAATTAGACAGCACTTCCTTCTTTGCCTCTAGCAGTGGTCCAGTTCACCAGGGATTTGCATTTGGGCCTCCATATTGTCACCTCCTGTTCCTCAGCTCAAGCGGGTGTGATACAGGAAAGGTGCTAATCCCTCAGTAATTAACACCTCATTGGGAGGTCAGGCTAAGGTCAAGAGAGTGGGGTTTATTTAGTTAGTTTTTTTCAGAAGGATCTGAGTGAATTCCTTGTTTTCATTAAGGCTGCAAGATCCTGAAGAGTTCCAGAGCTCTGTGTTTGCTGACGGGGCGACAGGCCAAAAAGAATGGCCACCATTGTTTGAGGTGTCTGTGCGATTGTAGCAACAAGTTTAGCGTATGTTGAGGATATAATAGAGCTCAGAATCAAAGCAGAGATTAGTCTGACTGTTGACACCTCTTTCCTGTCAACTGGGAACCTGTCCAGAGGCATTGTAATATGGGGACTGCATCTTTTTTTTTGGTAACTATTTAAGCGATCAGAGCCCTCATGGTGGCTAACAGTGCAGGGGATGTGGTTTGCCCTGAACAGAGGCTGAATTCAAATTTCCACACAGTTGTGATGTTTTCTGAGTGACCCGAGCCTTGTGTGTCTTCTTCAGCCTCTTAATTAATGAGCCCCGTCATGAGGGAAATATGGGATAACCCTCCTTGTACTGTGTCTTGAGTCCCTGAGAGGAAGGACAGGAGACAAAGGAAATCCCAGCTACTATGGCTGACTGTTTTCTTGGCCACAGGTCCTCTGGGTTTAACAGCTGCATAACAGGGAGACATTCAGAAGGTAAAACTTTTTTATCTACATGACTGCATGCCAAGGAAAAGTCTGGAAGCCAAATTTTCCTGTTCATAGCAATTTTTTTAACATGTGGGAGTCCAGCCAAAAAGCAAAATTAGGCCATGTGGCTGTTCATCACTATCACACCACCTCCTCAAGAAGTTTTGTAAGACCTGTGGGACCTTTCGATTCCTCTGGGAGTCTTTCCTATGAAGGGCATTATTTTGGCTTTCTATGCCACATCCCACAACTCAATTCATCCCTCATAAGGTTATATCCTTTATACCAGGAAGCCTAACTCCATGTCCTATGTTTACCTCTTCACATGTTACCCAAATAGGAGGTCTCCTAATTTAGTTGGAGAAATCAGCTTTTAATTGGAGATTTAACAACAGTGGGTAACTCGGGATCACCACCAAAACTTATAGGCGTTGTTCCTTTAGAGCAGGGGTAGTCAAACTGCGGCCCTCCAGATGTCCATGGACTACAATTCCCAGGAGCCCCTGCCAGCATTCGCTGGCAGGGGCTCCTGGAAATTGTAGTCCATGGACATCTGGAGGGCCGCAGTTTGACTACCCCTGCTTTAGAGAAACCTAAAAATAACCAATCAGGTGTTAAACTGGAAGTGCTATTTATTGGAAATTTAAAAGGGGTGCAGCAAAAACACACAAACAAAACTAGCTAAGAAAACAAGGGATGAAAACGAAGATAGTGTTGTTGGGAAAGGTGATATTTACCAATTGCAAGGGGAACAGAGATCTATAGATTCATCAGAAAAATGACCAGCATGTCACAGAGGAAGGAGGAGGACCTAGACATAAGTAGAGCTGCATATACAAATCTAGGAACACTGAACTGATGTAGGAAACCACATGATATTGGGAATATGTTCCCTAGGGCAATGCTGATGTGTTTGCACCAAAGCAGTAACTTGATGAGTGATCTAGAATTGAACACTGATCTAGGAGAAACCTTGATGGGTTCCCAGGAGATAGGCAATGGCTATGATTGCTTTACCCGAGGTGAACTATAAGTGTAAAATGGTTCTTGATGACCCTTCAAGTACCTCACAGGGAAGTTATTACATTTGGGAAGGGCGTTAGGAATTACTAATTCAGGCGAATGATTTCAAGTGAAGCAAGATTAGGACATTGGTAAAATTAGTCAAGAGTTCCTGGGAAACCTATTATCCTAAATTATGCTTCTCCCTGGTGTGTGGAGGAGGTTATTAGTGGATCAGCCTCCCTTTCTCACATGTTCTAAATTATATGTCTAGGTTCCCCCTGGAGATTGGCATCCATAGAATTGAGCCTTTGAGCTGATTGAGATTCCTCCAGAAAATTTTGAGCTGCAAGCTAGATTTATATTAAAGATAGTTGAAGACTTTGAAAAAAGCCTCACAATTTTTGCCAATGAGGAAATAATTTTGCAAATGGGATTGAGTGCTCATCCGGTAACCATTTTGGCAATATTGGCAATATTTTGGCAAGTTTTTTGTTGACAACTTAACAGTATATACCTACAAGGAATGTTTGAATTATTGAAATTCTGTAACAAGACAAGACAAATTATTTGAAGTAAAATATATTTTCTTTATTGAATAAGTCAGAACGTCAATCTTTTTTTTCTTCGAGTGTCCTGTTTGGGACAGAAAGTGCACTTATAATATGGCCCAGCTGAATGCTATTTTGTGCCATCTTTAGACAGACAAATAATATTTACTGTAAATAATATATATCATTATATTAAAGGGTGTTTATCTATAACCCCCATGAGAGGAGGGATGCTAACATACATACCTATACACTTACTAACTATACCTCATGAAGGGGGTGCTTCTGGCTACCCTGAACACCAACAATTATTCCATATCTCAGGAGGAACTTATGTATTCATTTTTAATTCAATTTATACCTCGTCCTACCCAGCAGGCTGGCTCAGGGTAGCTTCCAGCATAGTTTATAAAACATACGTAATAAAACAGAATTTTACATTTAATATTAAAACTTTAAAACCATCTTAAAAACCTGAACTCAGACCTCAGTATAACTTAAGAGTTGGATCATATTGGCTTCTTTTTGATACTAAAAGAGCTCCTATAATTAAATAAGGCTTGATAGTTCATTAAGCAAACTAGTGCTCCATAAACATCAGTACCATAGAACAAAAAATAGATATCTGTATTATTCATAATTAAACAGAATGGCATAAACACCACCATCACCCGCCCTGTTCTTGTAATATCACTGTGATATAGGTTAAAGTGAAAGAGTCATTGTCACCGTTAGCCCCTGAATTTCATACCTGACTAGGGATTTGAATTCTGTTCTTTTTCCAGCACTCTGACTGCTCATAATCTTTCCATCTTTTTAAAAAAGGAAGGATGTTTTCCACTGGTTTCTTGGTTTTCTTTTTTAAAAACAACCATAAAGCAGACTTCGAATTAATGTATTTCTGCATAACTTTTGTGACATTTTTTAGCCTAAATATGTTTTCAATCTGTGTCAACACATGCAAAATATATTTTGTGACATATTCCATATTGTACTATTCTTGGGTGTTACTGAAACCCTTTAACCTCTGGTGTTTATTTTCAATATATTTGCTCTGTTGCCCCATATTTTTTAGAAATGTCCTTGCATTTTGTCTGTAAGAAAAGCTGTTATTGACATCGCTAAATCGATGGTGGGTTCTTTAAGGAGTCTTCCTGTCTAGAGATAGCCACATGGCAAATAGCTTTCCCCACTCAAGCCAGTTTTGTAGCTTAAAAAAAAGTATCTGAAAAATGGCAGGAAATTCCTATCTAACTATGCTAAATACACATCTCTTCTGATGCCCCCTGTAGGATTTTCTTCATATCCTTTTTAATCATGCCCACTACAGATCTTGCATATTCCAACAGAAAGAACAGCATAAGCGACTTGGGGTCTACATTCAGGAGAAAGCCAGGGATAAACATGAAGTAAGCAATAAATAAATAAATACATTTAATTATTATGAGTTTCAGCTAATCATACTGGTTTAGAATACAACAAACAACAGGACCTGATATTCAAGATCTGTTAACTTTTTTGCTGTCTGGAAGGCTGCCTTCTCCTGGTTTGAATTGCTTCCTTACAGCTGATCGGAGGGCAGTATGTTCAGACCCAACATGACTCATGAAACATTTCTGAGCCAAGGTTTGTGTGCATGAAATGATCCTGTGTGGGTGAATGTTCAGAAGAAATCGAAGAATAATGACTCCAAATATTCACTCAAGAAAGGCTTGAGAACAGCCAAGAAGAACAAGGTAGGAATGAGATCAGAAAGAAAGAAAGAAAGAAAGAAAGAAAGAAAGAAAGAAAGAAAGAAAGAAAGAAAGAAAGAAAGAAAGAAAGAAGCAGGGAGGGAGAATAAAGAAGAGATCAGGTAGATCAACTCAGGGATGTGTTTTAATTGCCTGTGTAGCTGTGCAGGATAGAAGACAAGAAAGCACCTCTGAGCATGTACTGAGCACTCCTCTGATAACCCCATCTAAGATTAGACATGCTGCCACCATAGCAGCACCCACCAATGCTTACAGAGCACCATTTTGAACAGCAACATGGAACAACATGAAGGTTTGGTAAGTACCAGAGAAATACCTCCTGCAGTCACTCAGTTTAAAGATGGGACACAAGCCATTGTGGGCCAGGTGCCATGATGAGCTTCTGTCCTGACTGGTGAATGCTGCTGAAGAAACTCACGAAACAGGCATTGTTATACTGGATCCCTGTTCAGCATGCATTATAGAGAATTTCTCCTTTGGCTTCCAAGGATTGGACCATAAACAGGACTTGGAGTTTTTGATTATACATTGTTGAGTTGTTGTCAATTTGTGAACACACAAACTATATATATTTTTGCTGTTATCTTCTCTGGCTGCTCCTGTTGCTTGAAGAAGCATGCCATTTTCCCCATTCAGTCCCCTTGGGTGCCACTGTTACACCATGGTCAGCTGCCACAGGAGGATTGCCCTGCCACTGTTGTAAAGTGTTAATGACTCTACAAAACAAATAGTAAGGAAGAATAGAGAAAACACAGTGAAAGAGAGAGAGAGAACATGATTTGGGGTGGTCTTTTACTGAAAGTCACCTTCAGGATCTAAGACAACCAAATAAAGCACACAAAGAACATTAGAGGGGGAAAGTCAAGCCACAGAAACCTCAATTCTCACAGAGAATATAAAGACAAGGAATACACTGCTCCTTCTCTATCTCCCCACCCTGTTCATTAAATACTGACTTTTTAAAAAAGTGGTGGCAGCGTCATAAAGGGGGTCATAAAATGAAAAAGTGGTGGCAACAAAGGCATCACATAATCCAAGGAGGAGATATACAAGAAGTTAGGTGCAGGAAAATATATTTCCGCCTTGAGCTGAACATGTTATTTATTTATTGCGTAGGTATTAGACAGAAATATCTCCCTTCCTCCCTGGAGTTTAAAGCTCCATACAACAGTTTTAATCAATATGGCTCCAATCCAGTGAACATTGGTCATAACTAAGAACTTAACTGAGAGGCCTTCTCTGATAGATGAATAAAAGTGTTAGCTGATTAGTTTATTGATTACAGCAGCTCAGACATGCGATGTTGTAAAATATACAATATGTTGCTCAGTGGGTGTTTTAGCCGTCAGGATTGCCACCTCTGAGTTGGGAGTTATCTGGAGGTGGATCATGGGGAAGGTTACAATGCATTCAGGTCCACCTTCAAATGCAGTTATATTCTCCAAGATGTAAAGAAGAGCTGTTTTTTTTGTCCCCCATTTTTTACTACCCAAAGGAGTCTCAAAGCGGCTTCCTATCACCTTCCCTTCCTCTCCCCACAACAGGTAGGTGAGGCTGAGAGAGCTCTGAGAGAACTGTGACTGACCCAGCTGGCTGCATGTAGAGGATCAAACCCAGGTCTCCAGATTAGAGGCCACTGCTCTTAACCACTAAGTCGGCAGCTATTACAATAAGAGAACAGAAAATCTGGGACAGAAAATCTGGTTTTCGTGCAAAATATCCCGGGTTCGAACCTGAGCATCTCCAGTGAAAGGTTCAGGTGGTGAGTGATTCGAAAGACCTTTTCCTGAAATCCTAGAGATCCACAACATTGACCTTGACAGACCACACCACCAAGCAGAAAAAGAAGCCTTCTTGATGTGTTCTTCCATATTATCACGTCAAGACACGTTTTGTGCAATGTGCTCCTCGTGTGCACACAAGCTCCTGTGTATGGATAAAGCAAGAATATTTATAGATGCTTCCGTACAATCCTATTAAAGATACTCTTCTGCAGTGTGTTATTCTGCAGTGATCATCTACATAAGCATAGTACAAATCTGCACAAGGCTTGGACGTTAAAAAAGCAGAACGGTGGGAAATTAATCAGACATCAGGACCACATGGCCCGAAACTCCACAATTAGGGATGAAATATGGATTTGAAAAGAATTCAGAGGCGTCTCCTTTTTCGTATGTTTTCAGCATTTTTGGCCTCCAGGAATACAAAAGAACACCCTATCATTACAAAGGATAATTTTGCTTACTTAAGTTTTTTTTGATCCTCACACTGCTTTCACATTCTCTCTCTCAAAATAAAAACCCACGCCTATATTAATAGCACATTTTTAATTGTGCTAATTCATTAAAATTCTCCCCTTGATCGACAGCCCTCATTGAAAACTGTGTGATTATAAACTCACGGTCATGATGAGGTCGCCACAAACTTGGTAAACATTCTGATCATTTTTACCCCTTTGGATGTTGTGAATCGCTGGACTGTTCCAAAATTTTGTCAGGTCAAAAAGTTAGCAAGCCTGCAGATGAGGAGCAAATAAAGAGTCCCTTCTTCTGTCCAGTCTGGGGTCCGAGGATACAAAAGGATTTGCATGCTGTCATGTCCTTTTGGCAACAATAAATTCACTTTACAGATGCGTGGCAGAATGAGCAAGGAGCAGCCTTACGCTGCCCAGTTCGGTAACTGAAACCTGTGGAATTCACTCATCTTCTTTGGTTGCAGATAATTTTCAAAACAGCAGTGCATACAAAATGCATATAATCCCCTGAAACAAGGAGGGGAAAGCCTGCAATGACAGAGGGAATCAACTTGTTTGATCCCTTCTTACAAAGCTAAACAACTAGAATAAATACTCAGGGGGGGTGGGAAGAACTAAGATCTGCTACATTAAAGCTCTGCCCAGATTGGGCCACCCATATTTATAAAGTGGAGATCCTTATAATTAGCTACCCTTGCACCTGTGTGACAGGGACAGCATTTCCTAGTTTCTTCCCTCACCCTGTGAGGAGGAAAATCTTCTTCTAAAAAGGGAAGAAAATTACCTCCAATTCTAGAATTAGGTTTTATTAATCTCCTAATGACTCCAGAATTAAGGGGGAAAGAAAAAAAGAACATAACAGAACAAACTTGTGGAAAATCAAAGAATGGGGAGGGGGAAATTGGCACATGAAATCCACAAAACATCCTTGGATAGAATGTCCTAGACGTCTCACCCAATTACTCTGATGGAAAATGAAATTTACTGGCACAGTGGCTAAACCTAAGAATCAGACTGAGAGACATGGGCAGGCTATAGCTCCGCAGCTTTTTCGCCTTCTCTTCCTTGCACAATATGCCGTATAAAGCACATGATGTCATGTGACGTGACATCATCACCGACTTTCTGCCCCCTGCCCTCCACTGACATGAAAAAGGAAGTGGTGGGATGCAAATCACACTAGCAGTACATTATGTCCCCAGTCATTTGGGCTAGATGTGGCAAAGAAGTAAAGGGACAGCACCAAACCCCTGACTTTTATTTTTATTATTATTATTATTATTATTGTTGTTGTTGTTGTTATTAATATTATTATTATTTTGATTCATTTCCCACCACTCCCAAATGTCTCATGGCGGGTTACAGTGTCTTAAAAACCCCATTAAAACTCCCATTAAAAGACTTTAAAATGTCACAACATGGCGGCACAATAAGATCCCCTTCCTACCCCCATTCCTAAAAAAACATCTAGTTTTACAACATCTAGTTAACATTACGAAGCATCAACCCCAGAACCTTTTGGAAAAGCTAAGTCAGGAGCATGGGAAATAATGCTAAAGGAAGCGCCAGCAACTAATGTGCAAAGTTTATTTGCCTTCCCCTCCCAAAAGCAACACTTCCAGATTTGGGAATGGGCAGTCTTCAAGCAAGATCAAGTCTTGGCATTTCTCTTTTCTGAGCAGGCACCCACTTTGTTGCCCTCAGTGCTACTTATCATCATCATCATCTTTATTTTTATAGCCTGCCCTTCCTAGTTGGTTTAGGACAGGCCACAACATAAACACAGCCTGCCTACGCCACCTGGAAGTGACATGAGTGTCGGGTTTTACATCCTTGCCTAAAAGCACTCTTCGTATATTGAATCAAAACACATAATCAAAACACCGGACCGTTAAGGTCAGCGTTTTGTTTTTTACTTTGACTGGCAGTAGCTCTCCAGAGTCTTAGGCCGAGATCTTTCATATCCCCGGTGACCTGATTCTTTTGCTTGTAGATGCCAGAGGTGGAACCCTAGACTTGCTGTATGCCGAGTAGATGTTGCATCACTATGGCACGGTCCCTCCCTTGTGAATTTGGAGGACAGGTTTAGGCAGTTGTTCCCAAGACAGATATGATGTTCAGTAAGCTGGTGTGCATTTGCATGCGTTTGTCTTTGTGTGTTGACTCCTAAGGGTTCATAACAAATTCCTCAACACCCTTCTCTCTCTCTCTCTCTCTCACACACACACACACACACACACACACACACACAAACACTGTTACAAACCTTTACAGTCCAAGTGGCTGGCTGATGAATGAGTTTAAACACCATTAGCTCCGTCTGGGAATGTCTTTTGAAGGGAAGATAAATTTTAGATGGCTTAATAAACCCTTTCACCTGCCACATCACTTGTGCTAACAGAAGGAGGGCCAACAGTATAGAACTCTTAAGGGAAGAGGTTGCAGAAGCGCCGGGGCCCATTCCCCGGAGGCAGATGTACCTTTCAACTAGACGGTCATGGTACTAAAATAAACAGGGCAGTCTATGGGCATAGGAGGGGAGGCTATGATAAGATCTGAGCAGAACAAACACATCTTTGCTCAGTGTAAACCTGCCAACGGGCAGAGCCCCCAAAAGGCCGGAACAAAAAAAAAATTTGAAGCTGAGGAGGGGAGGAAGGAGAGAGGGGCTGATTAGCCATTCACATAATTAATTAAACAAAGTTGATGGGCAGCGGGGGGGGGGGGGAGAAAGACACCTCGCCACTCATGCCAACCCGCCGACATTGGAGGGGCTATTCCCCGAGGCCCTTTGTGGGCTACCGCAGAGTACGTCCACCGATCCTGCCGTCGCTTGCTTAAATATTTGATACGAAATCAAAGCCCTGGCCCAGCTTTTACGATCATCCTTTCCCCCCCTCTTCCCTCTCCATCCCCCCCCCAGCTCTCCTTTCCTCAAGCAAAACCCCTCCATCCTTTCCAGCCTCAGACCCAGAACATTAGCACAATTAGCAGAAGCCCACTGGCGCCAATTAGCAGCCAATACTGTCTCTGTGGTGGGAGGGGGGGGGCTGGAGGGCCGGGGCCTGTGTCTCCAGCCTGCCTTCACACTCAATTACTTTAAGTGGAGTCTCTGAGTTGCGGTTGGTTGGACAGTTGTTGCAGTAATTGCGTCTTCTCTGTTGCTCCAGGCTCTCTGCTCCCAGGCTCTCCGATACCCTCTTTATTGACTCTCTGCCTTGTCCGCTTACATCAACAGAGACTTCTTCAAAAAGAAAAGATGTCTGTGCAGGGAGGGGGGGGGGAGAGGAGGCTCGGATGATGGGGAGGGGGGAGAGGGAGACTCGATGGCTTCATCTGAAGTTTGTTTTAGAGAAGTCGCTCCCCGGGAGCAAGAGGACAAGGTTGCTGTTCACCAAAGGCTTTGTGTCTCAGTAGACTGGCTCTGCTTTTTAAGTTCCTTATGTTGGTGCGATGCCTTAGCACTGAACTGCATTCTTATAAAAGTTTGGTGCTTCTGCTTTCTTAGACCCAATGTAAGCTCCGTCGTGGGAGGTGTCAGGCCTCTGAGAGGAAAGGCCAGGCTTGGCAATTTTGTTTTTTGCAAAATAAGAACATGATCCTCAACAATGGTGGACCCTGTAAGGATAGGTTCAAATGGGGAGCCGTGTTGGTCTGAAGTAGCACAATAAAACCAGAGTCCAGTAGCACCGTTAAGACCAACAAAGATTTATTCAAGGTGTGAGCTTTCGAGTGCAAGTCTGAGGAAGAGTGCTTGCCCTCGAAAGCTCACGCCTTGAATAAATCTCTGTTGCTCTTAAAGGTGCTACTGGACTCTGGTTTTATTGAACTCTGTAAGAAAATTTTAAAATTTTGGATTAAAGTAATGTTGTTGTTTTTTTTAATGATGAACATGTACCCCATGTACCCTGACTCTGTTATTAAGTATAATGGCAGAAAATATTCCCTGAAAAGTGGAAGAATTCTTTTCCGCACTTTTTCCACGAGCCAGCTTGTTGCAAGCGGCGGTATATAAATCCAATAAATAAACAAACAAACTATGGCAGCAAGAATTGTAAACGGCAAGGCTCTGGAAACAACAGACCATACCCAAGTTCTTTCCTGGCTAGACAACCTTGGAGAACTATGTAAAATGGACAAGTTGACCAGTCTGGTTAATAAGAGACCTTCAGAAGAATTTCAAGAGCAGTGGCACTTGAAATATATACAGCAGCATATAAGTATTAGTCAAGAAAATGATGGAACTATGAACTTTCATGTTAACTTCCTAAAGTATCATGCTATCTTTTTCTGTCTTATTCTTTAGATATAGGTATATTAAAATCAATTAAAAAAATTTGAGGGGAGGGGCACAATGATGGAAGTGGAACCTTTGAAGGGCTGTATCTGCACACTTGTCAGACTCAATAGCCACATAACAGCTTATCTGATTCACTGTTTCCCGGTACGGGATTTACTTGTTTAGAAAATACCGTTTTAGAGACATCAAAAGAAGAGCTGAGTTTTGGATCCTGCTTTTTACTACCTGAAGGAGTCTCAAAGTGGTTTACCATCGCCATCCCTTCCTTTCCCCGCAACGGATACCTTGAGACTGAAGGGGCTCTGAGAGAACTATAGCCCAAGGTCACCCAGCTGGCTGCATGTGGAGACAAGGGGAATCAAACCCGGTTCTCCAGATCAGAGGTTGCCACTCTTGACCACCACACCACCCTGGCTCTCTAACAGCATGACTTGTAAAAGTGCTCAGAACGTTGAAACAATCTGGCTAATGGATTGAGAGATGAAACAGACGGCCACGCCATGGCCAAACGGAGAGAAAGAGACTCATGGTGCCAAAGAAAAAGAACTTTTAATGGTTGAACATACAGCTTCATCAGGGAAAATTAACTTGGATAGTTTTCCAATTCCTTCTCCTACAACACTTGAAAGTGACTGGTTGCCTTTCCTTTTCTGCTTCTTTGTGCCTATATTCTTGTTGGCCTTGTTAGAGTTTCCTGAATGGTTGAGATTTAATTAATTTTATATATTATATTTATTTTATTTATATACCGCGCCCTCCCTGGAGGCTCAGTTTAAATGTTTAAAAAACATTTATCAGGTGATATGACCATATATGGACCATATATAGGAGCCTCTTGTGGTGCAGATTGGTAAGGCAGCCATCTGAAAGCTTTGCCCATGAGGCTGGGAGTTCGATCCCAGCCGGCTCAAGGTTGACTCAGCCTTCCATCCTTCCGAGGTCGGCAAAATGAGTACCCAGCTTGCTGGGGGGTAAACGGTAATGACTGGGGAAGGCACTGGCAAACCACCCCGTATTGAGTCTGCCATGAAAACGCTAGAGGGCGTCACCCCAAGGGTCAGACATGACTCAGTACTTGCACAGGGGATACCTTAACTTTACCTTATGACCATATATGTTCATGTTGACACACCCATCCCTCCCAAAATGGCCAATGACAGGGCTGGATGGGGTGGGAAGAGGAGTGGGCGTGTCCACAGCTCTGCTTCCCAACCATATTCTGCACGATCGTGCCACTGCTGGGGGTTCTCGAAGCCTGAAGAATGTTCCAGGGGGTTCTCAATGGCAAAAAGTTGACAAAGGTTGGTGTGGTGGGACTTACTAATATACTTTCCTGCAATGGCTGCTTAACTTGTACCTTTGTAAGAAAATGAATGTTTCCAACCAAATCATTTCTGTTCTGCCCCATTTATGACACTATCAGACGCACCTTTATCCAGCCAATTTTGAACACTTACCTGAGATCTTCCACAAAGGAGAAAATCAAGGTACTGCTTCAAGACGAAGATAAGCAAATAACTCTCTGCACAGCTAAATTTTGCACCGCCGCCATGAAATTGCGTACTC
This sequence comes from Paroedura picta, assembly GCF_049243985.1. Taxonomy (NCBI): domain Eukaryota; kingdom Metazoa; phylum Chordata; class Lepidosauria; order Squamata; family Gekkonidae; genus Paroedura; species Paroedura picta. The sequence continues at coordinate 11,332,868 of NC_135381.1, read as the reverse complement.
GGTATATGGATCAAAAAATTCTCTCTGATCCAACCTTATAAACTGGTAACTTAAAGTATGTTTTAAATACTGACTATGATGTCAGATTTTTAACATTTTTATAGTATTGGCAGTTTTCCTGCTTTTTGGATTGTCTTAGTTTTAACTGCATGTACTTGGGTTTTGGTCTGAATGACCGTGAATAAAATATTGAATTGAATTGAATCATTTCTCCGGTGTGTTCTAGCTTCCATCGGATGTCAGTGCTACAAAACTACCTTGGACTTCCTCTCGCAAAAGGGAGGCATTGACCTCCTGTGTTCTGTATTGTCCTCCCCTCCTCTTCTCCTCATCTCAATGTGTTCCACTGGCCCATGTGTTTTGTGGCAATCAGGAAACATTTGTTGACATCAAAGGACATCCTCATTAGCTCAGAACAGGTGGAAATCATGACTTTCCTGGGGGCATCCTTTCCAGTAGAGGATAACCAAGCCTGACAGCCGCAGAGTGATGTAGCCACTTCCCCCCTCTTTCTAATTCTCACCAACTAGTCCTACACCCAGCCCCAGGTGAGGGAGTTTAAACTGACCAGTAGGACCTTTGCATATAAGTTGGGCTTGGTTGGGGTTTTCTTGGGTTCAATTTTGATTCTTGTACCATCATGCTGGGGTCCCAATAAAGAGCTGATAGAACCTGCCATGTCCTGGCTTCCTGGAATCCACAGATTTAACAGCAGAGATTTGAATACAGTCAAAGTTTGACGGATGTCAAGACACCCGGAATGGCTACAAAGGCAAACTGGCTTTTGTCTTTCCATTTCGTCCTTTTCATGTTTCAACCCTAACTGCAAGTCTGCAGGCAGATGACCCTTCTGCGGTGAAGGCCATCAGACTCCCTTCTGATCCAGCAACTAGGAGCAAAAGAGATCCCCCCCCCCCAATCCCAACGCACCATGAGGGTTTCTCCGACACATCCTGTCAGCACTTAAACACCCCCCAACCGGCTCACACAACATTTTCCAGGTGAGCACCCTCGCCCCTTCTACCGTGTCACCCACTCATCATTCACCACTCCGACACAGCGACACAGCGAGAGAAACCAATTGACACAGTTTTTCTCACCCCTGGAAACTCCCCCCCCCTGCTCCCCACCTCACCAGCTGACCTGCCAGCACTCCTGGGTAGATCAAACCCAGAAACCTGCACTTAAGGCCCGGTCAGTGGACTGCATTAAAAGCCTTTCTCCTCTCCGTAATTGTTGTTGGAAGGTGGCAACTGGGAGCGAAAACGTTTTTAAGTTGATTCCCTCGCAGGTGCAGATGTTTCCAGCTGAATGGAGGCTCCCCCGGAAAGGGAGAAAAGAGAAGATGGAAAGCATAAGCATGCCCATGCCTACCTATGTGTGATCTTAAGAAGGCCAAACTGTGAAGATAAAAATAGCACGTGCTCAGAAGAATAAGAAGAGCTGGGTTTTATACCCCGCTTTCCACTGGCCAAAGGAGTCTTAAAAGTGGCTTACAATCATAGAATCATAGAATCATAGAGTTGGAAGGGGCCATACAGGCCATCTAGTCCAACCCCCTGCTCAACGCAGGATCAGCCCTAAGCATCCTAATCGCTTTCCCTTCCCCGCAACAGACACCCTGTGAGGTAGGTAGGAGCTCTGACAGAACTGTTATGTGAGAACAGCTCTAATAGGACTCCGATTAGCCCACGGTTACCTGGCTGGCTACGTGTGGAGGAGAGGGGAATCAAACCTGGCTCACAGATTAGAAGCCCCTGCTCTTAATCACTGCGCCACGCTGGCTCTCTTGATTAACTGAATTTGTTTCAACACTTATCCCTTACCACCACCACCACCACATTTCTAGCAAACAGCGTGATGGACACATAAGCGGCAGCCACTTTGGAAAACTCATCTAGGAATGAGCCAAACTGCCCAGTTTCTTGTATTACTTATTTTAATCAACACGTCTGGCTTTTTACAGTTGCTTTTGTGAGCCTGTTTCTGTGGCACGTGTCTCCTGCACAGGTTCTGCATACCACGAGCACAGTAGTGCATAAAAAGCCAGCTGGCAGGGGCTTATGGTAATTGTAGTCTATGGACATCTGGATCTTCCAGTAATAGTGGAAGATCTCAAGGCCCCCAACCAGGAGGCTGCCAGCCTTATACACAGGATAAGTGTATAATGTGGATTTACTGAAGCACAGATCCCAGGGTGTTATGCCATACTTAGGCTATTAGGACACAGTTTACTAATTTGCCCCTAATTTCCTTTTGCCTTCTACTTGCATGCTTATGACCCTTGGCTCATCTAGTCTGAAGAAGAGTGCCTGCTCTTGAAAGCTCACATGTTCAGCAGGGAGTGCAAAACGGAGCTCTACCGTCAGGTCTATAGTGGAGGCAGGGCGGCAAGGAAGATCGTGGCCCCCCCACTGGAGTGGGGATAGCGAATGTCATCAGCACCCTCTTTGTCCCTTTCCCCTCTGGAATCAGCTGGGAGACTTTGGGTCCAGGAAGAGTTTTGTTGTTGTTTTTTTGTGCCACAGCATCTTGTTTTACAGGGTTGACGTTTTATTGTATATTTTATTGTATATTTTAAGGGTTGTTTGGGTTTTTTTAATATATGCTTTAACCCACTTCGAGCCTTGGGAGGAGGCCGGTAAGAAATCACATTAATAATACTAATACTAATAATAAAAATAAAAATAAATAAAAATCTTCTTGGGCTTAAAGGGGGGCTATCAGACTCCGATTTAGTTATGCCATCCTCCCGTCCGCGCCGCAAAGCAACCATCTCCTCCCCGCCCTGCAGATCCGCCGCCACTCCAGAAAGATCTCCAGGCCCCCCCTGGAGGTCGGCAACCCGGGCCGGGCAGGGCTTTTCGCGCTTCTCCTCGCGCCCCGGGGGAGCCAGAAGCCTTCCACGCCGGCCACCCTTTCCCCCCAAGCCCAAGCGGCCGCTTTCCCTTCCTCCTTCGCGACGCCTTCCTCGTCGAGCGGGCGAGAAAACAATCGGCGCTTTCTTCCCTGGGCCGGGGGGGGGGGGGGAGAAGCGAACCCGCAAGGCAGCCGCCAATCGATGGAACATGTGCTCAGACAGACTCCGCGGCTACTGGATTCGCTTCCCGCGGGTTTGCGGGCCCAGGGGGGGCGGAGGCGTTGCTCGGCCCGCCGTCGCGCAGCCGCCCGTAATGGAAAGGGGGCTGGCGCCGCTCGCTCTACAAGCCCCCCGGTAACAGATGAAGCTGTCATCAGGCACCTCTGGGGGGGGGGGGGAGAAGCGAGTGGCACGCGGGCGCGCCTCGCGCTGGAGTTCGCCTTCGCCGCCACCGGGGTGGGCCCGCTAATTGCCGGCTGCGGGGCGCGCGCGCACCTTAAGTGCTCCCGTCCCCATCGATAAGAGGGCGCGAGGCGCCTCCCTCCCGCTTTCCCTGCTCGCCTGCGCGGCATTGATCCGGCCCCGCGCGCCTGGTCGCAGCTGGGATGTTTTCCTCGCGCGCACGCGCGCGCGCCGGGGGGAAAGTGGGCTTTCCCGGCGGCGCGTGTTTAGCCGGCCGTGCTAATGGTCACCCACCCGCCGATTGATCGGCGATGAGGGGGCTGGCCAGGTGTGAATGGAAGAGGGGGGATCCTTTGGGTCGCCTGCTTCCTATTTTGCTGGTTTTGGAAATATGTTTTTGCCAATGCATGTTTTGGTACCGCCCCCCCCCCCCGTCCTGCCCCAATTATTAGAATCATAGAGTTGGAAGCGGTTTCCAGGGTCATCTAGTCCATTCCCTGGCCGAATGCAGGAAATTCACAACTGCATCCACATTAGGATTACTATAACTGTTGTTTTATTTTTATTTACCAGGTGGGATATGGGTAATATAAGCAGGGATGGCAGGCCCCAGGTGGGAGGCGGGGATCCCCGAATTTTACAGCTCCTCTCCAAGTGAGAGAGATCTTGGGTCTGTTCCACACACATGGGGTAATGCACTTTTGATGTGCTTTTGCAGAAGGATTTTCCTGTGTGGGACACTTCCCATTTATTATACAGGGCATATTTTCTGTGTATCCACTTTGAATTTCCATAATTCCACTTGGTGAAAACAGCATTTGAACTCATACAAAACATTTGGAAGAAATTCAGAAACAACCACAATAGCAGCCTCTAAAATTTATTTATTGGTGTGGTGGAAATCCATACAAATTCACAAATATATTTGAAACCTCAGTCATGTATAGGAGAGATGCCGTGGCAAGATTTTGTGGCAAGGGGTTCTGTAGGCTGATTATATGTTGTAAAATATGTCCAGCCTTAAAAAAAAAAAAAAAGCCCACCAATGTGCCCAGCTGAGCCATCCTTCTCTCTCCCCCCCCCCCCCCAGGTTCAAAAGAGGGGAACTTGGACGTTATTGGTGAGGCTTGCCTTGAGTCAGCCTTGCATGGATGACACCATCTGCCCCTGGATGCAAGACTAGTTTGAATGCTTTTCCTGGGAACAGGGCGAAGCTTGCCTGCTATCAGTTGGGGGTGGGGTTTCTGGGGTTATATTGAACAGTGTATTGTCTATCAAATCAGTTTCAGCAAGAATAATCATGAGCTTCATATCGCAACCTCAATAAAGTGCTTTTGCTGCCGGTGCCAAACGTGTTCATTGAGAAAGTTATTGGGGGTAGGATCCAAAAACAAAGTAGGTGTTGAAGTTAGGCAAAGAATTCAAGGGGTTTTAAATATGGATGAACTACTCCTCCCCCCCCCTTTTAAGTTGTATATATTGTCATGATCATCCACTCTCAATTTCGTTGCTGGGATCAATAATCCCTTTGTTTCTTTTAAGCCATTTCTCACCCATTGGTATGCAACGAATGCCAAAAAGAAAAGGAAAAAGAAAGAAAAGAACATTTGGGGAAACGTGTTCATTTCAATGGTAAAACAGACCCAAAAAATCAGCATGAACCAAAAGAATCTTGCATTTCTCACAGGTTTGTTTCGGACAGGGTAGAAAGAAAATCCCAATGTTTTGTATGATTCAGACAGCTTTCAAAATGTGGTCTCATTCAGAAGCTCCTAGAGATGAATGAAATTTCTCACAGGGGGGTTCTTGAACTATCTTTGCAGGATTCCACCTAAAGCTCACATCGATGTGACTATCAAAGTCCCTCCTCTGGCGAAAGGTCAAAGGGTTTTTGTGGGACATCAAAAGCATTTTGATAAGATCAGAGCAGAGTTTCTTGGGATTATTTCATACTATTGTGCCAGTAACTGTCCCTTAGCCCAGGTGGCTCCTATCCTACCAGGGAATCTGCCTTTTAGCTTTAAACCTGATGTTGGCAAGGCAGAGATATTCTTCTGTTGCTTTTCCCAGATGCCCAGAATATCATTTAAGGTGAGCTGATGCTACCAATGCAAAATGCTTCATCTGCCAGAGATCTGTAGCCTGTGCACAGATCTTGCAATAAACAGTGAAAGCCAGCATGGGGTGGTGGTTAAATTGTCACACCAAGATCTGAGAAATCCAGGTTCAAAGCCCGACTGGTTGCCAGACAACCTCTGACCAATCATAGACTCTCTCTGCCTAACCTACCTCACAGGGTCGTTTTGATTATAAAACAGAGGTGAACCATGTCAGCCACTGTGGGTCTTCATCAGGGAGTAAATAAAGTCAAATAAAAATATTAAAAATGAATACATCGCTTTGCATGGGTAGCCGAGGAGATGACATGAGATCCTTTGTGAATGAAAAATCCCACAGACAAATGCCTTTCCCTTGCTAACTTTGCATTTCAATCAGTCCTCCTGCACAAGCAGGGGAGGGGAGTTAAAGCCAACGAGAAAAGGAAGTATTTTCCTGTTTTGCTCATGTCCCAAAACCACAGAACAAATTGTTGCACTCTCCTCTCCTCTCCTCTCCCCCCTCCCCTCCCCCTGCTGCCGCCCCATGCCTTTTAGCATCAATGCTTCTCTCCGGAGGGTCAGAGAAGAAAGGGGGAGACTGCTGGCGTCGCAGAGCGCACATTGTCTGAAGATGCTGTCAAGATCATCATATGGAAAGAGCTGTGTCTGAGGTCATCAGATTAGAGCAGAAACAAGGAAGAATGGTGGGTGGGGGGGACAGATCAGAAAGGGGCAAAGGAGCCAGGGTGACCTTTGTGAACTCGGCTTGCACTAACTTGATATAACAAATAGTTCGGGGAAAACCAAATACAGTTAACCCTTTTTAGCTGGGTCATCCCCTGCTGCAGATGGCTTATGGAGTTTGGGAGTCTTAACCCTTGCCTTCCCAAATCTCGGTAAGGGATGAGTGATAGGTGAGCGGCCGGATTGTGCTCTGTCTGCACCGGAGGGGCTATCGGTCCGTGTCAAAATGCAAGGTGGTAAATTCCCTTGGCAAACTCTCCACAACGCATACTATGCAAAGGCGTAACATGGATATCAGAACAGATATCCTGTACAGTCCAACTGAACTGGGTGTTTGCGCAAGGACATTTGGTGTCAGGGCCTGATCGCATACAACCACCTGCATGGACTCCATTTCCCTGTAGGATAAACCAGCATAGCCCCCCTATGACCCACAATGGGTACCATGTGGCTTCTTTCACTGTGACACAGTTTACTAATGTAACAGGATTAACTTTTGCTTATATATTCCTACTGTTATGATGGTCAGTTCATAGTCTGACGAAGAGTGTTTGCACTCGAAAGCTCACGCCTTGAATACATCTTTGCGGGTCTTAAAGGTGCCCCTGGACTCTGGTTTTATTCTTTCACTCTCTGTGCATTGGGCCTCCATGGACTGCTTAATGTGAAGCTCATATCAAGGTGCAATCCATGTAAACACAACATGTTCCGATGCTTTGCATTCAAATTTAACTTTAAAAAATTAAAGATCAGAAACAGAGGTTAGGGAAGTATGGGGAGAACCACACCCCAAAATTATGTTAGTTCTTTAGTTTGAAAGGGGTGGTGGTGGTGTCTGTCCTATGGCTTTTAGGTAACAAGTTCACAGCATGATAGAAATACCGGGTGCAGTCAGTGGTGTGGGTGGTGACAAACCAGTGATGATAATGAAGTTCAAGAGAATGCGACTCCTGGCTTCAGAAGTCCTCCAGAGCAGATATGAAACTTCAAAGGTGTAGATAAGGTTATCACCCTTCAGAGACCTCTTTGGGTCAAACACCCACTTCCAGGCTTCGGGAATGTTCAGACAAGAAGGTCACAGTGGATCCCCTTAAGATACAAATATTTGGCAACTTTCATATTTTTTTCTTTGCCCTGCCAGATTTAGTTCTGGTTATAGAATCATAGAATCATAGAGTTGGAAAGGGCCATACAGGCCATCTAGTCCAACCCCCTGCTCAACGCAGGATCAGCCCAGAGCATCCTAAAGCAGGGGTAGTCAACCCGTGGGCCTCCAGATGTCCATGGACTACAATTCCCATGAGCCCCTGCCAGCATTTGCTGGCAGGGGCTCATGGGAATTGTAGTTCATGGACATCTGGAGGACCACAGGTTGACCATCCCTGTCCTAAAGCATCCAAGAAAAGTGTGTATCCAACCTTTGCTTGAAGACTGCTAGTGAGGGGGAGCTCACCACCTCCTTAGGCAGCCTATTCCACTGCTGAACTATTCTGTGAAATTTTTTCCCCTGATATCTAGCCTATATTGTTGTACTTGTAGTTTAAACCCATTACTGTGCGTCCTTTCCTCTGCAGCCAACAGAAACAGCATCCTGCCCTCCTCCAAGTGACACCCTCTCAGGAATTGTAGTCCATGGACATCTGCAGAGCCACAGTTTGGTCACCCCTGGACTAGACTATGGAAGGCCCAGGTACCAATGGCTGAAGCCCTAGGGTACCAATGAAGTCTACTGGATGACCTTGGGCAAGTCATATACATTCAGCCTCATCGAACTTACAGGGTTGTTGTGAGGAGAAAAGAGAGGAGTGGAGAACAATGCAAGCAAACCTGCCCTCCCATTGAGAGAAAAGGGATGGGGGAGAGAGGAAGTAAATGAAGAAATAGAATCATGAATGGGCTGGAATGAAGGTTACCAAATGTCCTTGAGAACCAGCATGGTGTGGTGGTTAAAGGGCGGCAGACTCTAATCTGGAGAACTGAGTTGGATTCCTACTTCTCTATATCCAGCCCGCTGGGTGACCTTGGGCTAGTCACAGTTCTCTGTGGGCCATTTGCCTAGAGCCGTTCTCCTAGGGCTCCCTCAGCCCTGACTACCTTATCTAATTGTGAGAAAACACCAGGGACTGCAAGTAACGCACCTGACAAACAGAAGCCTGGAAGGGGCAGACCAGGCCTGCCTCTTTCCGGCCTCCACGCCTCCGTTCCTACCCATTGGCAACACCACCGGATATGTTCGCCTCCACGTGAAATCTCTGTTGCTCCCTACAATATCCCCATCTCTCCTCCGGCAGATCCTGCTTCCTCCCCCCCCCCCCAATTAGACCGCAACCTGCGGTTCGCGTTGCAGATGCAGGAGTGTTTTACGAGGAGGACTGGCAAGTTACTCTTGCCACGGGACGACTGCCAAAGACATCCCTTGATGGGAGGCAGCCGTCGTGTAAATCACGCCCGCCCAGACCTGCAGGTCCTGCTTTCTGCCGCTTCTCACCCCTCAGTCTTCAGCTCCCTTTCCAAGCCCAGCTGCGGAGCAACGACCCAGGGAAGGAGATGACGTCAGCCCCTCCTCACTTCTCGGTGCTTCGAGACATTGCCCAGGAATGGCAGGGCAGGAAGCCAAGCGAAGGAGGCTCCCTGGCCCTGCTCGGATATAAATCCAGTTGTAACTTTCCGTATAATTATAAGCACGCCGGACTTCGCGCCCCGCAACACGCACAACTGCACGCAAACACACACGGGCCCCCTCCTCGCGCATCGGAGCAGGAAGCGCCGTTTCAGGAAAGCGAGCTGCAGGCGGAGAGCTCGGCATCCCAGAGCACATCGCCCTGGCTGGGGTGAGCCTGCTGTTTAGCCACTCCGCTGGCATCGCACCAAGGCTGCTTTTGCAACTTTAATGGGACATCAATTGGTTGTTAAAAACACTAATTGACATTAAATAGGTGAAGTTATCCGATAACGCGCTGGCTCCGAGAGAGGCTCTCTCAAAATGCCTTCCTCGGCTGAGGCCCTCCGGCGCTCCTCTTGGCGCGAATCACTTTCTCCTTCTGAGTCGCCCTCAGTAGGTGTTATGAGGATGATCGTGTGGTCGCCGTCCCTGGGAAGACTGGGAGCAGATCGACTTATGCGGGCTTCGGGCTCATTACGATGGGGGAGTTGGAATACGGGGGTTAATTCAAATAGATAAGGTGGGGGGTTCAGAGGGATGCTCCAGAGATTCTAATTCTGTGTTAGTATAACAGGGTTTTACATCCTGGCCGTATTCTGCACACAATAGATAATGCACTTTCAATGCACTTTAGATGTAGATTTTCCTGTTCCGCACAGAAAAATCCAGTTGCCAAAGCAAACTGAAAGTGCATTATCCTATGTGTGCGGAATGGGCCCTGGCCTTGATAGAATCATAGAACTGTAGAGTTGGAAGGGACCTCCTGGGTCATCCAGTCCAGCACTATGCAGGACACTCACAACCCTATCGCTCATCCACTGTCACCTGCCACCCCCTTGAGCCTTCACAGAATCAGCCTCTCCGTCAGATGGCTACCCAGCCTCTGCTTAAAAATCTCCAAAGATGGAGAAGCCACCACCTCCCGAGGAAGCCTGTTCCACTGAGAAACCGCTCTGACTGTCAGGAAATTCTTCTGGCTGTTTAGACCAATTTCTTTTGAATTAATAACCATGGCCTGTAAAACAGTACTCTTCCACTCTTAAGGCCACGGTCACACTGTTACTATCTTGACGCCCCCCCCCCCACCCAGTTTCTTGCTAAGGCTTTTGCCTCCATTAAACAAGGGGCCAACGACAAGTCTACCAACAGGCCCTTGGGAGAATGATCATAGGACAGAGCATGTGATCAGTATATTTTTTACAGCAGTTAACTTTTATATCTTTTAATGATGGATTGCAATCTCTCTCAACTTTTTTTTACGCTTGAGGAACCCCCCAAAATGTTCTTCAGGCTTCGAGAAACCCCAGAAGTGGTGCAATCACTGAAGATGGTTGGGAAGCATAGTTGTGTACATGCCCACCTGCTGCAAGGCCATCGTTGGCTAATTTGGGAAGGAGGGTGAGTCGACATGGCCTGTATGATCCTATCACCCAATAAATGTTTAACAAATTTTAAGCAGATCTTTAAAATTAACTTTCACCCATTTGGGAAACCCCATCATGCAACAGTAGCATGCTAGCCAATGGTGGAACTGGCCACTGAGAGGTTTCTGGTGCCCCTAAGGGTTACCAGCCTCAAGGTGGCGCTGGGAGTTCTCCCAGAATTACCACTGATCTCTGAGCTAGAGGGATCAGTTCCCTGAAGGAAAATGGCATCTCCAGCTGGCCTCTACCATAGAGTCTAGGAGAAAGAGAAGCCCTCGAGTGACATCAGATACCCACTAAACCTCTTCCTGTACCCTAACTATGCTGGCAGCACTCTCAAATCCTACTAGTCTCCGGACAATACAGATTAGTTCCCCTACAGAAAATGACTGCTTTGAACCCCACTGAAATCTCTCTTCAAATCCCCTCCTCCTCAGACTCCACCCCCAAAATCTCCAGGTATTTCCTAATCAAAGCTGGGAACTCCGCCACCACCCCCATCTCCATCATCCACACAGAACTAGGAAGAGAACATTCTTGCCGATTGTACGTAGGCCGGAGCCAGATTAAGAAGTGGTTTGTTGCCATTTCTTCCCCTTCCCATCCCCTTGGTTCCTCAAAGCCCTGCACTCAAGGAGCTCTCTTTAGCACAGCCTTCCTTAAATAAATGGTAACTTTTTCATCTATCCAGAAGAGCCCGACATGCTTCCCCGGGAGGTGGTGGGTTCTCCATCTTTGGAAATCTTTAAACAGAGGCTGATTCTGTGAAGGTTCAAGAAGGTGGCTGGTTACGGTGGATGAGCGATAGGGATGTAAGTGTCCTGCATAGTGCAGGGGGTTGGACTAGATGACCCAGGAAGTCCCTTCCAACTCTATGATTCTATGAGTTTCCTGCCAGTGGCTTGGCTAGGAGCAATGGCTGGAACCTTTCATTCATAGAGTGGCTACAGGAGAGCTGGAGGTTTGTGGCTTCTAATGAGGGACAATCCACTTTGGGGTTACTTAGGGAGAGAGAAATGGCTGTGAGTGAAGTGTGTGTGTGTAAGAGGGAGCCATCTTGGGTACACTGCCAAGTCACCTCTCCTGCGTTATTTTTTGAAAAAAAATTAATTGTGCTGTTATCTGGGAGTATTGGCAGGAGGGGGATATATAGAGAGAGACATCCTTTCCTCTTGGCTTTCTGTCAGCACAGGGTTTTGGAACACCAGGGTCTTTTTTTGGTTTGCAATGTGACGTCTCCCCCCCCCCCCCCTTCCTCTCGTTTAAACCAGTATGCGGGCGCCAGACTAAGAACTGGTCCTTAAGCGCTGTCACTCAAAGGTCATGAAATATTCAGAGAGCTTAATCTTCTAAGGGGATCTACAGAGACTCCTGAGGGGACTTGGATGCTCTCCCTGAACTTACAAAGTGAAGGGAAATGGGGAGGGAGGAGACACTTGGTGGAGCAAATGAGAGTCCGGCGCCTGGATACACCAGGGAGGGACCTTGAGTAATAAGAATCTCACCAGTTCTGAAGTGTCTCTTCCTGTTCATGGGAGACTTGCCTGTCTTAGAATTCCACTCATATGGCCCACAAGCTTTGATTCCCTCTCCCCCATTTCTTTTGTCAATTGATTTGTATTCGTTCTGTGATGAAGATCATTCTTCTCTGGGTTGTACGATCCATGGAGCAAAATCTTTTCCTTCCTCGGCTAGTTTAGAAACTAGCTCACAGATTTCACTCATTGTTTACGGCTGAAAACATTGGACTCCTGAATGTGTCTTGTAAGAGTCAAACCATTGATCAATTGCGGTCAGTGTTATCTCCACTCTTACTGGCAGAAGCTTTCATGGGTCTCAAGGAAAGGTCTTCCCCATGGTCTCACCCTCATAAATGGAAATGTCAAAGACCCAATCTGGCACCTCTGCCATTGAATCACAGTCCCTGCCTCAACAGGTTGGTTCTTCTCCCATTTCAGCCTTTTCTCAAACTTTTGACTGTTGAGAAACACCCAAAACATTCTCCAGGCTTTGAGAAACCTCAGAAGTGATGGCAGTGGGCCCTACCTCCCTGGAAGTCACATGTCACCAGAAGTGACATCCCCCAGAATCTCCCCCTGGATGTGACATCATCAAGCCACTCCCACAGCACAGGAAGTGACAGCACAGAAATATTATCAGATCTTTGTGAACAGAACCATACCTGCACTCTGGGCTGGATACCAGCTTGCTCTTCTTTACCAAAGGGAACCCACAGTGGGAGTCTGCAGAAACAGGGCCGGGGAGGCCTATGCTGCTCCTCCATGCTAGAAACAGGGCCAGAGCAGACTTATGTTGTTCTGTCCACACACACAGTTAAGTTAAAATATGAGTACTTACCTCTCTGGATTCAAGTCGCTACCACATGTGATGAGCCATGAACAGCAAAGAATTGTGTGGCCGGGGCCTCTTCCCACCCTCTCTGGGCCCATCATTGGCCACCCAAACAGCAAAACCCTTCCAGGCCCATCACAAAACCCCAGAGTTTCACAAAACCCTGGCTGAGAAAGCCTGCCATATTTGATACTGCTGCTATGTGTTCTGGCCTAAAACAAAACTTCAAAATGCCTTTGGAAGAGCCTTTGATGCAAAACATCTGAGAAAATGTACATGAGGCAGAATTAGATGGGGGATTTTTTTCCTGAGGTACAATATAGATCTCCTGACTTTTCCATTCACTTGGTTGGCTGCAGTTTTTTATGCATTTTCTTTCTTTCTTTCTTTCTTTCTTTCTTTCTTTCTTTCTTTCTTTCTTTCTTTCTTTCTTTCTTTCTTTCTTTCTTTCTTTCTTTCTTTCTTTCTTCCGTCTGTCCGTCCGTCCGTCCATCCATCCATTCGTCCGTATTTTATTTTATTTTATTTTATTTTATTTTATTTTATTTTATTTTATTTTATTTTATTTTATTTTATTTTATTTTATTTTATTTTATTTTATTTTATTTTATTTTATTTTATTTTATTTTATTTTATTTTATTTTATTTTATTTTATTTATTTTTACCGCACCATTCCCAAAAGGGCCCTAGTGTCCCAACGGAGTATCCTGCCACATGGTGCTGATCCTAGTTGCCAAAGTTTATTTAAAGTGTGTGTGGGGGGGGGGGCAAATCTGGAAAACTAGGAGTACTTCCGCACATCTAAAAAAAACAGCATTACGCCAGCGTAGCGTCTTCAACAAGTAAACGTTTCACTGTATTTATGGCGTGCAGAAAGGCCCTAGTTGTCAGGAGGAACTTAGGGTTCTGGCATCTAAGCTGGAGCCAGCAACAGTACCTCCTGAGGCACAAATTTATCAGTGGCAAAGAGTAGCAAGAAGATGAGAGGTAATGACAGCGATGAATTGTAAGGACTCAAGGGTTCCACAAAGGAAGCATTTGAGGAGAACACCATTTAAGGGAAAACAGTCCTGAATCTGGCCAGTTCATATGAGTAATATTATGTTGGAGCTGTACCATTCAAGCAAAGTTCCTTTGTTCCATACTTTGGGATCCTGTTGCATCATTTACCAAATCTGCCACAGCAAATATTGCACATCTACCCACGCTGCAGGCGAATGCACAGCCACCATCAGCGCTGAGGGGTGCAAGGCTCCTTTTTCAAACCGAACGATTTCCCAGCACTCCTTTTCACAGGAATATGAACAGGATCGTGTGAAACACATGTTTTGCCAGAGCGAACGGGATAGTCCTCTAATTTGCTTGCATAGAGGAAGGAGTTGAAATGGAAGAGCTGTGACGACTCAGGTGGGTCAGGACCTTTGCCTGTCGCTGAGCGGCAAGGGCAGAGTCATGCCCAAAGGACTCCTTCATCTCCTTGCAAAAGCTGGAGCCAGGAATATCTGTTTCTCTTTCTGACAAAGGTCATGTTTGCAATTTGATTCCAGCCTTCTCAAAGGTCACGCCATGACCTCAGGTGCTGCCGAAAAGACAGAGGAAGCCTTCCTCTAGCTAGTCTAGTTGTCTGTCAAACCTCCTTACCTTGCCAGTTGGGTAATGTGCTCTCTCCCCCCCCCTCTCTCTGTGACATAAATACTCCTTTGACCATGGTCTGTTGGCCTGGGTCAGTGGCAGAAGGGAAAGGAATATAAGAATTGCTGCTAAAAAGCAGATAGCACCCAAACACATGCAAGGAACATTTATGACCTGCCATGCCATTGAGAACTTTTTGGATGGATTTGGTTGCCATTTGCAATTCAAGCAGAAGAATCATAGCACATTTTTTTTTGCCACAAATCACAACCAATTAAAATACCATTAAAACCATGTGAACCGTTCCATTGTGGTTGTGAATGTGCTTGTTGTCGGCAAATTGGCATGCGAGCATCAGAGATAATTCCTGAAACACCAGAACTACACAAACCCTCTCTCCATGCTGGCTCAATGATTGAAGTTTAGCTTTTAGACTTTCAAGGCTAAATACGCCCCACCTCCTTGCCATTTAATCATGCATGATTTCCCAAAGAAAAACACAATCTTTTTTTTCACTGGTAACATGATATCAGAGCAGTTGGAGCCCAAGATGCAATCTCCACCTGCTCAAATATATTCAGAGCAAATTCCAAAAATAAATGATCTGGCAGTAGGTGATATGAAATATCACAGCATCAGACCCTGGAGAACTGCTGCCCATCTTAGCAGGAAATACTGAGTTTATAGACTCATTATAAAATAGCTTTATACATCCTTATGGACCATGACACTTTAAGCAGATTCATACTTAGAAGTCTGTTGGTTGGAAGGGTGTGACTCTGCTTCGGATTGCATAGTAAATGGTCCACAGGCATATCTCAGAGGGAAGAGGATAGAATCTAAGACGGCCCTTCTCAACTCTTTTACCCTTGAGAAACCCCTGAAACATTCCTCAGGCTTTAAGAAACCACAGAAGTTGCATGATCAGCCAGAATATGGCAAAGAAGCAGAGCTGTGGACATGCCCACATAAGGCCCCTCCTCCCCACCAGGCCCATCATTGGCCATTTTGGGAGGCGGGATGGATTGCCATGATCATATATGGTTATATCACTTGATAAATGTTGAACAAAACACTAGAGATGGAAAGCATGGTACAGACCCCAGAGGTGGAAGCAGTGGGAGGGAGCAGGGGGCATGGGGCATGGGCACTTTACGATGGTGGGGAGCAGCATGCTGCTTTCCCACCAAGGTAGGGGTGGGGGGATTCCCTGGCCAGCTCCGCAGCTCTGTGGAGCTGACAGGGGAGAGGGGTGTCCCTGCAGGGACACTGTAGGTCAGGGGAATTATGCATGGTGCTGGCCCAACTTAGCTCCTACTGGCATCTGCAGCATCCCAGGGAATGCAGAAGATTCCATGCTCCCTTACCACTGGCCTTCTGGGATGCTGTGCCGGGCCAGGGCTGGGATGGCAGCAGCATCGTGCACAATCGAGGCTGCCCTGCTGCCGCCACCCCGGATTACCTGCCCCGTGCGTAATTGGTCAATATGATGTTAACAGTTGACTTGTTGTCTGATGATCCTCTGAGTGGAAGGATGCAGGAGGAGAACCCCTAGCTGCCCCAAGATAAGAACCCAGTTGGGAGAAGGGGATGAGCAAACGGAAGTACTATCTCATGCTGCAGGCATGAGGACCGTCTTGCAATAAGCAGAGAAATCTTGGGCTGCCGACTTCCGTTCAAATACCCGACAAGTCAAAAAAAAAAATCCAATGGAATTGATTTGCAAAACCAAAACAGGGCCCCTTCTGATCCTCTTTATTCACCAGCACAATTATTTCTTTGGGCCAGGATGGCTTTGGAAGCGTTCTGTCAGCAACCCCCCCAGAGGACCCTGCGATCCACATCATCCTGCACAGATGCTCTTGAAAACAACCCATAGCTTTTGTGGAGCATTCTACAAGCCCTGCTTGTGGGTCAAGACCAGGAGACCGAGAAGACCGAGGCCTCCGAGGCCACTGTGTGGCCTCAAATCCCTCCCCGGACATATCTGCCCTTTGAAAAAGAACTCCCTTTTCCTCTTTCTCTCCCTTTAACACTTAGCAGATCTTCCAAATAAACAAACCTCTGTGGAAGGGGCAGTCATGTGATCAGCAGCCAGCTGGGGACTCCCCGACTCCCCACAATGTCCTGAAGGCATCCAAGGCCAAAGGAAAGCAGGAATGCGGTGACCCCTTTTCCTTCCCCAACAGCCACCCTTGACCCCACTAGGAGGGTGGAGGGTTGGCTAATTTAGACATACAGGGCTGATTGCACTGACCCACTTCCTGCCTGCGGTTAGCAGGAGTCAATCAGGCTGCAATTGGGAGAGAGCTAGAAGAGCTATTAGAGGCCGACAGTTTCAGAGGAAATGAGAAGCAGGTCGCTATCTCCCCTGTCGGCCTCTCTCTTCCGTGTGCATAGCGGTGCCTGCTTCTGTCGCTGCCTGCCAGGGTGTAAAGCAAAGGTAGTCAACCTGTGGTCCTCCAGATGTCCATGGACTACAATTCCCAAGAGCCCCTGCCAGCAAACTATGGCAGGGGCTCGTGGGAATTGTAGTCCATGGACATCTGGAGGACTACAGGTTGACTACCCCTGGTGTAAAGCAATATTTGGGGATTTTTTCAGGTAAAGGTATGAGGAAATGAATGTGAGCAGAGAACCGCTGTTGGTTGGGGGTTTTCTTTTGGGTACCCCACTTTTTAATGCCTGGAGGAGTCTCAAAGTGGCTTGCAATTGGCTATCTCTCGCCTGCCCACAACTGACACCCTGTGAGGTAGATGAGGCTGAGAGAGCCCTGAGGCCCAGCAGGCCTCAGGTGTCCCAAAGTGGCTTGTAATCACCCTTCCTTCCTCTATGCTGAATCCTCTTGGCGTCTTTCTCCTCCCATTTGCAAAAACCTCCAAAAAATTTGCCAGGTGCTTTATGACTCCTAAAAACTCACAAGGTTTATGACCCAGGGCCCAAATCAGACAGTTTTGCCTATTCATACACAGAGGGAGTAAAGTCCATGTCTCTTCTGGGTCAACAGAGAAAAGCTACTGGAATGAGGAGTGGCACAATTTATGAAGAACAGCTAAAATAGCACCAGTCTCCCAGTTTTGTTTGAGAACTTAGTTCAGTGATCTTAGCACACAAATTGCCACTTTGACACATTTAAGAAATGGCTCTAAATATCAAATCTATCACAACAGAGTCCAGTGTGAGTGGTGAGAAGCACAGGACTGTCCAAGTAGTCCTTCGGTTCAAAATCTTTTCTCACTCTGCTGATGTCTCTTCTAACACTGGAGCTTGGTTTGGGAACAAAATAGTTTAGGGGCGGGCGAGAGAGAAGGCAAAGGAAGTAGATTCTGGACTCCTTTATGAAGAAGACGAAGAAGATGAAGACAAAGAAGAGTTGGTTCTTATATGCTGCTTTTTTCTTCCAGGAGGAATCTCAAAGTAGCTTATAATCGCCTTTCATTTTCTCTCCCCACAACATACGCTCTGTGAGGTAGGAGAGGCTGAGAGAGCCCGGGTCAGAACAGCTCTATCATTGCTGTGACAAGCCCAAGGTCACCCAGCTGGCTATATGTCAGGGAGCGGGGAATCAAACCTGGCTTGCCAGATTAGAAATCCATGCTCCTAACTACTATGCCAAGCTGGATCCTAGTATGGATAATGTAGATGTGCACACTTACCCATTGTTCTGGGTTATTGAGCAGTTCTATGTTAAGGCACATTGAGTGGCTTCCATCACATAACTACAATAGATCAGGATGAACATGGAGAAGAAAAAATTAATGGGCTGGGAAGGAAGGAAGGAGGGAGGGAGGAGCAGACATAGGAAACTGCATGTAGGTTTCATTAGACCATTGATATCAGAAGAATGGGAAAAGCAAGATGGCAGAAAGATATAAAAGGATAAGCAAGGCCTCCATATTTTTACAAGTCAAAATCTGGCATTTCTATTTGACAGTCAATGAAAGCCTTTAAAAATTGATAGAAAATTGCCCTGTGGATGCTGCGGTCATTACAGAACTGGGGATATTTTCCTTAGCAAAATCCTACCACCATTTGTAGCTGACTGGGCAAAGGCAGATGGAATGCCATGTTGGCATCTCGTGGCTGAGATCTTCCGTTCTTATGGGTGCCGCGTAACGGAAGCCATGCTTTTCAAAACGGCCTGTTTCTGCACAAGCCAATCAGAAAGGAGATGCAGGGAGAACTAGAAATGCCACCAACACAGGTCAGAGGAGAATCTCAAGCCCTAACTGGACTCTCCATGAAACGTTGGCTGATTCCTCAAAATGTCGCCGGATGCCTTGTTTTAGAATCTCCGCTCCATCAACCTTCTCCTCTGGAAATTTGTTTAAAAACCACCACGCATCACACACTCGAAACTCCACGGAAGTCCCCGGTGCCATTAAAGAGGCGCATGCAACGAAGAGTAACAAGGGAGCTGTTGTTGATGGAGGGTCACATTTGCTCCCCCTTTTCGGTCCCATGTTCCCGATTATTATTGTCAGTATCCAGTAGCCCAGACCTCCCGCGGGAACGCCAGGAGTTTGTCGGGATGCAGACAGCTCTGATGTGGCAGCAGGGCAGACTCGAAGCGGTGGTGTAATTTAATAAAGAGACACTTAAAGCAGTTTACGGTGGAGTCAGTCCACTTCAGATGGCCTCCTCTGCTAATTTAACACTGGCTGCAGCCTCGGAGCTGGCGTCTCCTGGCTCATTAGGGACAGGGGGGCACTTCTGGCTTTGCTTCGCTGCTCGAGAGAGTTTATTATCCCAGGCAGCCAATTTCACTCATTCTCTCAAAGGAGGTGTAGGGTGGGGGCCAGCTACTGTCCCTTTCTGTTGTTCTCTAGACTAATTCCCTTTTCTCCTTCTATTTTTTTTTTGTTTGGGGTTGCAACGGGCATGACAAAAGAGGAAGATAATTGCCTTTTTGCCTCCAACTCACAAGAGTCTCTCCCTCCCCCTACATCAACCATTAGGAGCAAATTTGTCCTCTTGGAGAGCTTGCTCTCTGATCCTTGATCTAGTCTGGTTAGGGGGCAGCCGAGAAAGAACCGCAGAAGAACATTGCATTCCACTTTGGATGCACGCTCATTAGGAACGGTGGGCTCCCCCTTGCAGCCCAGAATCCTCTGTGTCCCAGAAAATAAAAAGTAACAAACCCTGAAGGTTTCCAAAGCATGGTTGAAAAGAAGAGGAAGTCCTCCATGCAAGCAGCACCAAGTGGAACAGAGGGACACAGGGAAATAATACATGGATGTCTGATCGAAAAACCAACCCACAGCCAATGGGATGAATGCAACACATGCAGAGAATGGATAGACAACAAGACTCTTGGTAAATTTCCAGGCACAGTCCATCAGTGGCTGTGGGAAGCCCCATCAAAATCCACCGTCTGAATGAATAGACAGTAAAGGAATCCATTTGTTCTGAGTTCCGATCCTGGCAGCAGAAGTTGAGAGGACTACGAATTCCAACATGCTTGCCGGTTGACCCAAGCTACTGCCTATCCATTCAGGAGCTTTATTCTTATGTTATTACTAAATTTGTTTTTCAAAGCAACACTATAGTCAGCGTGCAAAGGGTGATCACAGACTGCAGGCCCTTCTTAATAGGGGTCCGCGGCAATCATGGAAGCTTGCAATTTTATCAGTTTTGTTGACTATTGTCAGATGTCTGATGAGGCCCAGATATGGAAGGCCATTCTTCTATAACTGGAGTCCTAGAACCAGCTTGGTATAGTAGTTAAGAGTGGTGGCCTCTAATTTGGAGACCCAGATCTGATTCCCCCCTCCTCCTCCACACCCAACCTTGGGCCAGTCATAGACCTCTCAGAGCTCTCTCAGCCTCACCAACCTCACAGGGTGTCTGTTGTGGGGAGAGGAAGGGAAGGCGATTGGAAGCCACTTTGAAACTACATTGGGTGGTCAAAAGCAGGATACAACAAACCAGCTATTCTCTCTCTAGAAAACAACTATTGAGGATACCACTGACTGCCTGAATCCATGAGCTTTGATGAATTCTGCTTTTGCCTGGCATGGCCATCTGTTTGCTAAAAGGTGCTGCCTTCCCATTATTATTATTATTATTATTATTATTATTATTATTATTATTATTATTATTATTGCCTGCCACTCCCAGAAACGGCTCATGGCAGGTTACAAAAGTATCCAATGACCCCCCAATAAAACCACATTAAAACAGACAATAAAGCACAACAAAAAGCAGCATCAACATCACCTCCTCAACCTCCCCTCACCCCCATCCCTACCTCAAAGGGGAAGAAAAAGAGTCAAGAAGACACTGACCACTGCAGGGGGGGCCACACTGATCTTCCTCGCTACCCCCAGCCTCAACCGTAGACCTGGTGGAAGAGCTCCATTTTGCAGGACCCGTGGAACACTGAAAGCTCCCACAGATTTAGCCCTCACAGATTACCATCACTGTTTTGGACTGTTGCCCTAACTTTGCAGGTGAATCAATTGAACAGATTCTGGAGAGATGCAAACCAGCAAGAGAGGTATGATAGTGCTGAGAAGGAAGAAGAAGAGCAACTGTCATATGGAGCTGCGTAGAGCTGTCTAAGCATGAGGCACAACACAGATCCTGCCTTTTGTGCTTGGAAGACCAGTCTTGGCTGGGCATCCATAGGACAGGGTCAACTTCTTGCTGAACTGGGAGTGACAGAGAGGCATAGCAGGAGATGATGTCAGGGAGGGCTGGGCTTCAGGACCTTGGACAGCTCCAAAGAGACTGATTCCTTTCAAGGGCTGCCAGGCCCAGACCAAACCCTTAAATAGTGGAGGGGGACACAGAAAATCCAGCCAGGTCCCACACTCCTAAGCCAGGACTTTGTTCATATTTGAAGTCTTGTACTCCAACACTGCTTTGTGACTCCTGGTGGGTTTTCTGGTGACTCTACCATATGATGCTTAGTAACTGGGACCATGGAGGCCATAGGGAAGGCAAGTCCTCATGAAGCTTGAGCTGGAAATTTAGGGGAACTGATTACTGGCGCTGAATTTTTGGTCTAAAAGAGCTCTCTCTCACCCCAACCAGCCTTTCTGTGGTTGGACTTTCTGGTGAGATCAGACTCTGTTTCACAAGGACTCCACAGCCACCTATTCCCTGTTCGTACCAAAGACTGTATCATGACTTGAACTGGGCTTCTTCTCATTTAAGTCTGTACGAGTCACTCGGTGGGGCCATAACACTGAAAATATTAGAGATGAATGGATTTTTGCAATTTTGTTCCTCCGCTGTATCAGCATTTCTCTCTGCCTGCCTTCAGTTCCTTGGTTTTATTTCTTTTTTAAACCTAAATATTTTTTAAACTAATTCTGAGATTTGATTGTGCCTCATTTGTTGCCTCTTGCACTTCATTTTTCTATCTCTCTCCCCCTTAGGTCACCCTTGCAGAAGTTCTAATTGATAAAACACTGCAGCAAAATGCTCTTACTGCGATGGTACATATTATTGCATCAAGATTTCTTTCCCCGCAGTCTTTTGCTTAAGCCCCCTTGAGCTTCTCCAGACTAGGGAAGCACCCAAAAAGAATTTGCATGCAGTTGAACCTCTCATCATCAAGGCTTTTTTGTTTCTCTGTTTTCTGCAGTGTCCCTTGATGAACACGTGCACCTTGGTTAGGCATGAAAGAAGACAAGATGTGCATGACCTGAAAGCTCTGGCCAAGTCTGCAAGTACAGGGCTCCGTACAAAAGCCACACATTTAAAAAAATGGAACAATGGGAAGTTCCTAAGGCAGGGGTTCCACTTCGGAACAAAGCAATATAATTCAGAATTGGGGGAGAAATTCAGATGAGGACAGCAGAAGTGTCTCTGAGAAGCAACCCCCTTTTCCTGTGGCACACCTCCTAATATCCCTATTCCTCCAGCTATATGCTTTTAATTGTTTTAATTTGTAAGCTGCACACCAATAACACCAATAACACGGAACTATTCAAAAATGCCAACTTAAGAGCAAACAACCAGTCCGTGTATCTGGACAGTGTAATGCTTTTTTGATAGAAGTTCAGGGGCTAAAACCGGTCCAGTTCTTTATTTCCAGTTCTCCAAATTCTGACAAGTTATCCAGATTGTAGTCTATGTTTCGAATGACCTGCTTCAGCCCCTGAGCGTCTATCAAAAAAGCATCAATTGCATTGCACACAGACTGGTTGTTTGCTCTTTAGCTGTTAATTTGTAAGCTGCCTCAAGCAGGATACTAAAGAGGCAGCATAAAAATATCAATACATTCATTAAGTAAGGAAACATGTGACTACACATGTGCTCAGCTGGGCACGTGGCTAGATCCCATGCAGAAATGCCATGCATGCAATGCCATTGTAATGGGAGGTGTTCTCAAAATTGTTTTACTCTCAATGAGTATTCCATTTACGTGAGGAATGGCATGGCCACAGTTCAGCAGAACCTGCTGCTGGACTTGGGAAGTTATTTGTGTGTGTGTGTGTGTGTGTGTGTTTGTGTGTGTGACAATTAGTGGCAGGGTTAGCTGCCTGCTCTCCTGTTGGAGAAAAGGGTGCTGCCCCTTTAAAGGGACTGCAAGGAGTATAGAATTACAACTAATTCGGTTTGGAGCCTTTGTGTATGGCTTTCAGGAAGAGATAACCCATTAATCATGCACAATTACTCTGACCTTGCATGAACTAAAGTTTCTCTGAAGACAGAAAATTGCAGGCTCAGGGGACCTCCAGAGGCCGACAGGATTGGCTGAGGGCAAGGCTTGTTGCAATCTCAGACTTAGCCCCAGAACCCTTTTGTTTGTTTGTTTGTTTCAATGGAGAGGCTCATCCCTGGGACATGTCACAGAATAGTACAAAAGAGCGCTCCCAGGAGCATGAATAGAAAGCCTTTCTCCCACATCTCGGGATCCCTGTCCAGCTCCATCCATGTGAGGTCAGGAGAAAGACGTGACTTCCTGCTAGATGGGGACCTGGCAACTCCCGAGGAGGACGTAAAGCTGTGATTCAGCAGTATACCATATCCCATGGCTCTTGCCAGATAAGATGGAACAGAGAGACCGTTTCCATGTTGGGAACATCACTGCCTTGGTTCCCATGCAGGAGCACAAATCTGAGGTGGACGAGGTGCACCAGGCCAAATGTTCCCCTGTGTGGGAGCAGGAAAAGGTGGGGCAACCTGCCCTGGCTCAAACTCTAGCCTGCAGCCTGGAGCAAAGCTTCCAGTGCAGAAATGGTTCACATCATTTTAATCAACGGCAGTCGTCCTAGGGGCTTCTGTGAGTGGTAGACTGCAATTCAAGGGGTCTGCTGCAAAGTTCTCCATCCCTTGCTCCAAAGACATAAAGAGGAGCTGCAAAAGAGCATTCAGTCACAGGAAGCGATGGGAAAGCATTCCACGGCTGGGTTCAAAAGCTTTGGCAGCAATGCCCAGGGCACTTTTCTGGGAGAGAGCCCCAATGAATCACATGGGGCTGACTTCTGAGCAAACCTGCTTAGGAGAGCCAGCTTTCTCGGTGAGTGTTCCTTGATGTGTCCTCAGTCCTCTGCTGCTGATTTATTGATGCTCAAGTGGTGTTAAATATGCAAACATTCTCAAGGGGAAATCCAGTGTCCAAAAGCAGGAAATGGCATGAAAATAAAGAATCACAGGCCTGATTCGCAGACGCCAGCGTGGTCAGAGCATCAAACTAGGATCTGGGAGAACCAGGTTTGAATTCCCACTTGGCCATGAGATCTTGTCAGTTGATGCCGGGATGGTCATTGCCTATCTTGCAGGGGAAGGGGGAGGAGGAAGAGTTGGTTCTTATATGCCACTTTTCTTTGTCCAAAGGAGTCTTAAACTGGCTTCCAACCACCTTCCCTTGCCCAGGAATTCCCCAGAGGAAGGAAAGGACAGAGCAGAACCTGTTCGAATTCCCTTAACTTCAAACTCCCTTAAGTAGCCATAAGGCTAAAAGGAACATGCAAAAACTACCCCACTCCCTCCTTTAGTAGGACATATGCCAGTCATGCATGACAGTGTGATGGTATGGAGAGGCAGCTTGGGATAGCGGTTAGGAGTGTGGACTTCTAGATATGGTGAGTCGGGTTTGATTCTGCACTCTCCCACATGCAACCTGCTGGGTGACCTTGGGATCACCATAGCACACATAAGACTGTTCTGACTGAGCAGTAATATCAGGGCTCTCTCAGCCACACCCACCTCACAGGGTGTCTATTGTGGGGAGAGAAAGGGGAAGGCAACTGGAAGCCGCTTTGAGACTCTTTCTGGTAGAGAAATGCGGCATATAAGAACCGACTCTTCTTCTTCTTCTTCTTCTTCTTCTTCTTCTTCTTCTTCTTCTTCTTCTTCTTCTTCTTCTTCTTCTTCTACATTGCCTCTTCACAGTGCTGTCAGTCACAGGTGATGCATGTTGACCCAGTAGGCTTTTCAAAGCAAGAGACATTCAGAAGTAGTTTGCCATTTCCTGCCTCTGCATCGCAACCCTGGCCTTCCTTGATGGACTCCTGTCCCAGTATAAACCTGAGCTGACCACATGAACATCAGAAGCTGCCTTATACTGAATCAGAGCATCAGTCCACCGTGCCTAGCTCCCAAGATCTGATGAGATTTGGCTAGCTTGGTCATCCTGCTCAGAACCGGGGGCACCTCAGACCTCCAAAATCTGTACCCAGCCCTGGCCCACACCGTTCTCAGCTCTTTGAGACTCAGTGTTTCATGTGTGTTTCAAGTCAGAGCCAAAATATGGTCACCCCAGCAAGGGGTTCTCAAGGCAAGTGATAAGCAGAGATGGTTTGCCGTTCCCACCTTCTGCAGAGTCTTCCTTGGAGACCTTCCTGTTTAGCTCCCCAGATCTTATGAGCTTGGGTTAGCCTGGGCCATCCTGCTCTGGACTATGGCTACTTCAAGCCTCCAGAAACCAGATCCAGACCTGGCTCATGTGATTATCATCTCTCTGTGGTTCGGTGTTTCATACACCTACAATTTTTCAGCTCCTAAGAATGAGGGAAAGCTTCTGTCTGTGGCCCCAGAAAACGGACCTGTAAATCATATTAACAGGGCGACTGCTGGGGCTGATCTGACAGGCTGGATCTTACATCACAAATTTTCATGGTTTGCTCGAGTCCTGCAATAAAAAGACCGTGGGATCCCAACAGACCTTTGGCTATGAACTCATTGGGTGGGCCTGGGTGACTCCAGGGTTCACAGCCCGAGATCCTCATCAGAAAAATAAGGATATTAAGGGCTCGCTTTCAAAGCAGTCGCTGATGAGCGAGATAAAGATTACAGAGCACTCCGAGCGCTTATAAGAGGGCTGTCAAAGAGGGGATTTATGGACGATCAGAAGCCCCAACTCAACAGCCAGCATCTTTTTTTTGTGCCAGCCGTTTGCCCACCCACAAAGCTGTGACTACACAAATTCACACTCAAGGATCTGAGTCTATTGTTGTTGTTGCCCTCATTATTATATGCCGCTCTTCTTGGTTGACTCAGGGCAGGTAGCATCAGAACAGAACAATACGAATGTAATTCACATATAACAGATTCAATTAATTAAGTTTAAAAAATATAAAAATATACTAAGACCACCTACTTTGTATTTCAGATCTTCTAAGGGTTCGGCGGTGTTTCATTGGTGAAGAATAGACGGTTCTCAAGCAGAGAGGCCAGCATTTTCATGATGTCACTCATGGGGTGATTGGCTGGCTGCTGGACAGACAGGCAAGCCAGTTGGAGGAGGAGGCACTCAGGGGCAGGACAGCCGCTCTGAGTGGGTGTTAAGTGCTGAGTGGCACAAGCCATGAGACACGCTCCACCTCCAAGCCCTTACCAGAATTATATTATGTGGAACAGATGCCGACTTTTGTGATACCTTAGTTCATCGCCCACCTTTCTCGCTGAGGCTCAAGGTAGTTGACACAGCTTTAAACCATGCAATCAATGAGATGAGGCATCTAATAAGCCACAACCTCAAGCTTAAGACACTGCCATTCTGAGTAGACGATACGGACCAATAGTCTGATTTTTATATGGCAGATTCCTGTGTTTTTCATTGACCCATCCAGTTTTGTACTGTCTACCTCCAATACCTCTCCGTTTAACAGATGTTCTGTATCAGAAGTACCTAGAAATTTCTCAGCCTTTGAAGGCATCCAACAAAGGAATTTTGAGCCAGCAAGATGCAAGAATCCATCCCTTCCCCTCACACAGAACCATCAGTCCAACCTCTCTTCACAACTTGATCTAAACCCAAATAGGCAAGATGTCACACATATGTGGGAGATGATGTTTTTGTCTTCCCTGGGGGGTAATTTCTGTCATTAAAGTCCCGGGGAACTGAAGAAAGCTAAATAAAGATATGCATATAGCCTGAACATCCCTTAGAGTGAGGCTGTGGGAAGCAAGGTTTCTCTCTCATGGGCCTCAAGGGAACACCAGCCTTTGGGGACATAAACCAGGAGAGACTGCAGACACTTTGGAGGACTCAGATGACGATTTGAAATGATATCAAGCCAGAAGAGAGAGAGAGAGAGAGAGAGAGAGAGAAAGAGAGAAAGAAAGAAAGAAAGAAAGAAAGAAAGAAAGAAAGAAAGAAAGAAAGAAAGAAAGAAAGAAAGAAAGAAAGAAAGAAAGAAAGAAAGAAAGAAAGAAAGAAAGAAAGAAAGAAAGAAAGAAAGAAAGAAAGAAAGAAAGAAAGAGAATGTTGAATGCATACTCAGGAGACATGAGTCGTCTACTTGGGAAGGAAAGTGGAATAATCAACAAACCCAGGACTCAAACATCATTTACCTGATCCTGGTACAAAAGTGTAGCTTGGGCCTATCTTCTCAGGGCCAAGGTTCTGACTCTCCAGGTGGGACTCTCCCACAATGACAAATGATTTCTTTTTCCACTCCAGCAAATGACAGCTGCAGAGGGCAAAAACTACGGCATACCATAAATCAGAGGCCCCAAACCTTTTTGAGTTTATGGACCCCATTTGGAAGTTTGACCCAGTCTGGCGGGCACGGTCACAAAAGCGTCGCCACAAAAATGGCCGCTTCGGGAGGTAGAGCTAGCTTGTATCTGCTGTAAAGCAGAGCAGATGGGTGACCACAATTTTAAAACAACACAAGATTGAAACAGTCAGAGCACAGTACTCTTTCGTCTTTGGATAGAGGTAGATCTCTCTATCGAAGCATATTGGCCAAGCTCTTTCTGACCCTTCAACATTCCTTTAAAGCCAATCAGGTTCAAGACCAATACACAATAATTTATGCTTATTTCATTCAGCCCTTGCTGCTTCTTTCAGCCTTGCTCATGTTAAATAATTCCTTTCCACCCCTAGTGCACGTCATTCTTTGGACGACAAGAGAAGAAAAATCTGACAAATCCTTCCCTCCGTCATGCTTTTTGAGGTGATACAAATCTCGTTTCTGATGCTGTTGGTTCGGTTTTATGGGAATGCCTGAAATCTGGAACAGATCAAAAGTGATAAAAGTAAGTAAGTGAAGTCATGCCATAATAAATCTCTGTGTCTTTCCAAGGAGGTGAGCCCATCGCCCCCATAGCATTCCTTTCCTGCCCCAGAATACCTCTCTGAGCTGCACTCCACTTCCTCTTAATTGAAATTTGACTCGGAGCATTTCTCAAATCAGTACCGGAGTGGAAGCTTGCACAGTTTATTTATTTGAACGTATTTAAACATTTTACACCGTCCTTCTTCTTCCAATGGAGTTCCAAAGTGGTTTTAAAGAATACAGTTGTAAAAGGAAAAATAAATAGTACAAAACAACAGCATCCTGGACATTTGCTAAATCCCCGGGCCCAGCTAGTGCAAGGCCACCAGGAACAAGTCCTAGGCTGAGATACAAGAGATGCAGAAAGCTCTTTGGCTCTTGGCCTTCCACTGGCCACTTCTGGCTATGCCTGGTGTAAACGCTAGCAATCCTGAAGGAACTGAATTTTAGCCCAGATCTCATTTACCTAGAAAAGGATGTGCCCTGTTTTCCTTCCCTGCCATTTGCCATAGCATAACGTTCTTTAATTGATTGGGCTGAAACGTTCCGCTCTTGGCATAACAGGTGTGCCCATGTGCTTTGGAAAAACACTGCAAAAAAAGGCCATCACAGTGCAATTGTATATAAAGTTGCATCAAGACTTTTTCAATGTGCCACTAAGCTCATGCATGCATGCATGCACGCTTCTTCTTACTTTACCGTTCTGGTGACTCAAAGGTCTTGAACAGATTGGGCTCCAATTCCCCCCCCCCCCCGAAATCAACAGAACTAAATATCTAGCAACTGCTAAGGTAGTTTTCCAATCCTCACCTACAAATAGGTTACGCAGGCAAATAGGCTGTCCAATATAGCTGAGGGAAAAGAATTTAATGGGGTGAGCATCAATACCATTCGATTATAAGGAATTGTTATGCCTTTTAAGCAGCTCAGAAAAGCACAAAAGAAGGGAACTACACATACAATGTTGCAAATTCTTTACACAGCAGCAACCTAAACGTTTAATGTTTAATTCTAAAAAAGCAACTGTGTGCTTATACAATTGAACATCTGGGGGACACTATATTTTAAAATTCTCTATCTCAAGCCCCAGAGAAATGAATGGAATCAGCACAGATGTGTCAGATAGATCCCCTTTTTTCTATGAAGCATGTCCAAGCAGCGGCCTGTGTTCAGCCTTGACTCTCAAAAAGAACACCACATACCAGCTTTGAGCAAATGAGGTAGGTGAGCAGGAACACGGGGAAGCCAGCCTTTACCTGTTTATGTCCTGGCATAGCTTTTTGGTAAGCTGGACGAGGTAAGCTGGACGTGGTCAAACAAGAAATGACAAGACTGAACATCGACATTTTAGGAATCAGTGAACTAAAATGGACAGGAATGGGTGAATTTAATTCAGATGACCATCAGGTATACTACTGTGGACAAGAATCTCGCAGAAGAAATGGAGTAGCCTTCATAATCAATAAGAGAGTAGGAAAAGCAGTCTTGGGATACAATCCCCAAAATGACAGAATGATCTCAGTTCGAATCCAAGGCAAACCATTCAACATCACAGTGATCCAGGTCTATGCCCCAACCACTGCTGCTGAAGAGGATGAAGTTGATCAGTTCTATGAAGCCCTACAACACCTTCTAGAAGCAACGCCAAAAAATGATGTGCTTATCATCATGGGGGATTGGAATGCTAAAGTAGGAAGCCAAAAAATAACCGGGATAACAGGCAGGTTTGGCCTTGGAGTACAAAATGAAGCAGGGCACAGGCTGGTAGAATTTTGTCAAGAGAATACAATGGTCATAGCAAACACTCTTTTCCAACAACCCAAGAGACGACTCTACACATGGACATCACCAGACGGTCAACACAGAAATCAGATTGACTATGTGCTCTGCAGCCAAAGATGGAGAAGTTCTATCCAGTCAATAAAAACAAGACCAGGAGCTGATTGTGGTTCAGATCATGAGCTTCTTGTTGCAAAATTTAGGCTTAAATTGAAGAAAGTAGGGAAAAGCACTAGGCCACTCAGGTATGAACTAAATCATATCCCCAATGAATACACAGTAGAGGTGACAAATAGATTTAAGGAATTAGATCTGATAGACAGAGTGCCTGAAGAACTATGGACGGAGGTTTGCAACATTGTACAAGAGGTAGCAACTAAAACCATCCCAAAGAAAAAGAAATGCAAGAAATCAAAATGGCTGTCTGAGGAAGCTTTACAAATAGCTAAGGAGAGAAGGGAAGTGAAAGGCAAGGGAGAAAGAGAAAGATACACCCAACTGAATGCAGAATTCCAGAGAAAAGCTAGAAGAGATAAGAATGCCTTCTTAAATGAACAGTGCAAACAAATAGAAGAAAACAATAGAATGGGGAGGACCAGAGATCTTTTCAAGAAAATTGGAGATATGAAGAGAACATTTCATGCAAAGTTGGGTATGATAAGGGACCAAAATGGTAGGGACCTCACAGAAGCAGAAGAGATTAAACAAAGGTGGCAAAATTATACAGAACAACTATACAAGAGCGAGCTTAACATCCCTGATGACCACAGTGGGGTAGTTACTGACTTGGAGCCAGACATCCTGGAATGTGAAGTCAAATGGGCCTTAGGAAGTCTGAGCAACAATAAAGCTAGTGGTGGTGACAGCATTCCAGTTGAACTATTCAAAATCTTAAAGGACGATGCAGTAAAAGTGCTACACTCAATATGCCAGCAAATTTGGAAAACTCAACAATGGCCACAGGATTGGAAAAGGTCAGTTTACATTCCAATCCCAAAGAAGGGCAATGCCAAAGAATGTTCAAACTATCGCACTATTGCACTAATTTCTCATGCTAGCAAAGTTATGCTCAAAATCCTACAAGCTAGGCTCCAGCAATATGTGGACCGAGAACTTCCAGAAGTACAGGCAGGATTTCGAAGAGGCAGAGGAACTAGAGATCAAATTGCCAACATACGCTGGATCATGGAGAAAGCTAGGGAGTACCAGAAGAACGTCTACTTCTGCTTCATTGACTATGCTAAAGCCTTTGATTGTGTGGAGCACAACAAATTGTGGCAAGTTCTTAAAGAGATGGGAATACCAGAGCATCTTATTTGTCTCTTGAGAAATTTATATGCAGGTCAAGAAGCAACAGTGAGAACTGAACATGGAATCACTGACTGGTTCAAAATTGAGAAAGGAGTTCGGCAAGGCTGTATACTGTCGCCTTGCCTATTTAACTTGTATGCAGAGCACATCATGAGAAATGCGGGATTAGAGGAGTCACAAATTGGGATCAAGATTGCAGGGAGAAATATCAACAACCTCAGATATGCAGATGATACCACTCTAATGGCAGAAAGTGAAGAGGAACTAAAGAGCCTGTTGATGCGGGTGAAGGAGGAGAGTGCAAAAGTTGGCTTGAAACTCAACATCAAGAAAACAAAGATCATGGCATCCGGCCATCTCAATTCCTGGCAAATAGATGGGGAAGAAATGGAGATAGTGACAGATTTTATTTTCCTGGGCTCCAAGATCACTGCAGATGGGGACTGCAGCAAAGAAATTAAAAGACGCTTGCTCCTGGGGAGGAAAGCTATGGCAAATCTAGACAGCATCCTGAAAAGCAGAGACATCACCCTGACAACAAAAGTGCGTTTAGTCAAGGCTATGGTATTCCCAGTTGCAATGTATGGCTGCGAGAGTTGGACCATAAGGAAGGCCGAGCGTCAAAGAATTGAGGCTTTTGAACTCTGGTGCTGGAGAAGACTCTTGCGAGTCCCTTGGACTGCAAGGCGAACAAACCGGTCAGTCCTAGAGGAGATCAACCCTGACTGCTCTTTAGAAGGCCAGATCCTGAAGATGAAACTCAAATACTTTGGCCACCTCATGAGAAGGAAGGACTCCCTGGAAAAGAGCCTAATGCTGGGAGCGATCGAGGGCAAAAGAAGAAGGGGACGACAGAGAATGAGGTGGCTGGATGGAGTCACTGAAGCAGTAGGTGCAAACTTAAATGGACTTCGGGGTATGGTAGAGGACAGGAAGGCCTGGAGGATCATTGTCCATGGGGTCGCGATGGGTCGGACACGACTTCGCACATAACAACAACAACAAATAGCTTTTTGGATGTATGAATGAGCGCATAGCTCACTTACGTCAATGCTAGGATCTCTCTCCCCCCCCCCCCCCCCAACGCCTGCATCTGCTTACTTGGAAGAAACCCTCATGGAGTTCAGCAATGTCTACTCTCAAGTAAATCTGCATTTGCACCCCGTGCTTTACACTTTTAATTCTTTACAGGTTTGTCCGTTGCCCCGGTTAATACAGACACGTGGGCGCCCCTGTACAGTTTGGGATCAGAGGCCCTGATAACCTGGCCGTTTGATTTATGGCTATCCAGGCTGGAGTGATCACCTAATGAGAGGAACCTGGAGTGTCAACCTGTTTATTAAATACCCCAAACCAGCTGTAGGCTCAGCCAAGTTAATCATCCATCCCCTTTGCTCGGCTCATGCTTTGCTCCCCCGCCCCTTCTCTCTGCATGGCCCCGTCTTTTCATCTCAGAAAAGCAGGGATTTAGGATGGGTCACTGGCAGAGACTGTCGGGGGCACCCGAAATGTTTGTGATTTCCTACTGATTTCTTAGGTGTTTAGAAGTTAATAATACTCAGCACCTCATGATTCTTTCCTAGATGTCAAACAAGGACATGAAAAAGGAGGAGAAAGCCCTGGGAAAGAGAGGGGGGCAAGGGAAGCAAGAGGAATTGGAGGGGGGGGGCTTTATCCCCTCTCTTCGGACAAAAACCTAGCTGAACCCAAGCAAATTTGGCAGCCGAGGACAGATACGAAGGGAAGATTAATTTTAAGCAGTACAGCTAATGCTGTTCCACTGGTTTCAACAAGTTAGATTCTTCATTCATCTTCTTTCATTGGCTTCTCCTGCAACCAAAAATTAAAACCCACCGTGATCACATATAGCTATATGGATGTCCTCCCTTTAACTCCCCCTGGCAGGTTTCATTTAAAAGTCTTTGAGGTTTTCAAACAGTTCACTGACTTCTCTAAATCATTTCCACTACGCTAAGAAATCCGTTTGATCCCGGAGGCTGGGCGGTGTTGAGTCAGCGGGGTAGGGTCTCCCGGAGAAGAGCTGATCAGGATTTAAGTGGCTGCAAAATATAATTTCTGAAGCTACGGGACTGTTGTGATCTTGCACAAGATGGATAGAGAGGCCTGCTAGTCATAAACACGTAAATGGGGCAGTCCTAACGAGGGTTACACCCTTCTAATCCTATTGACTTCGATGGATGGAGAAGGGTAGACCTCTTATTGGGATTGCACCAGGAGTTTGGGGTTGTTGTTTTTGGGGGCTGAGTCAAGTCTATTAAGGCCAGTGATATCAACTTTGAGTGTGACTGGTCTACAGGGTATCAGGGAGTTCTCTTGCATATCACTTGCAAGAGGCTATACACAAAAACCCAGTCATTCCGTGTTTATGCATTTGTAGAGTCTTAGAAGCAGAAGATTTATGTCACAGCTTGTTGGTCTGCCCACTTTATTCAGCTCCCAGCCCCCCCCCCCCAAAAAAAAAATAGGCACAATTCTGGCTGGTTTAGGCTCCAGCACCACAATGGAGAATGTTTTATTTCTCCTTACAAAATCCAGAGTATCCGCCAATGTCACCAACAAAAACACATGTAGAATAAGAAGTAAACGAAATCCCTCCCCCCCAAAAAACACCACCCTGGATTGCTGCCATAACTACTTAAAGTTATATTTAAATAGTTTCTTGCCTGTCTGGGGGGAGGGTAATCCCCACACCCCGCCAGTCAGGCAGCGGGTGGCAGAGAGGAGCTCCTGAAACAGGGGATCCACAAGCACACACCAGGGGTCTAGCAACTCTAAATGCCATCCAGTCCATCCCCTGATGCAACAATTTTCTCCAGGAGAGTTGTCTGATCTCTGTAGTCTGAAAATCCGCCGTTGTGGCAGGAGATATCTAAACCCCAACTGGAAGTTGAGACCCTACGGACAACTCCCCTCTCTCCAACAGCTGGTTGGCACTGGCAGCCTTTGGTGAGTCTAGGTTGTTGAGAGCCAGGTTGGTGTAGTGGTTAGGAGTGTGGACTTCTAATCTGGCAAGCCAGGCTCAATTCTGCACTCCCCCACATGCAGCCAGCTGAGTGGCCATGGGCTCCCTACGGCAGTGATAAAACTGTTCTGACCGAGAAGTAATATCAGGGCACTCTCAGCCTCACCCACCTCACAGGGTGTCTGTTCTGGGGAGAGGAAAGGGAAGGCGACTGTAAGCCGCTTTGAGACTCCTTTGGGTAGAGAAAAGTGGCATATAAGAACCCACTCTTCTTCTTCTTCTTCTTCTTCTTCTTCTTCTTCTTCTTCTTCTTCTTCTTCTTCTTCTCCTGCCATAACACCCAGACTGCTTTTGAAGGCCAGGACTTACCCATCCGAGTCTTTCAGTGATTGAAACTTTGCTTCAAAGGCAGTGTAGATGTGCTGCCATTGTGGCAAAAGGGTACACAAGAGGGTTACACCATTAGCGAAAACTGAACATTCGGAGGAGAGGCCCTCACCTGCCTCCTGGAACAGTCTTGGAGGAAGAACCATGAACGAGTGGCTTTTAAATTGTAAGCAGGCTGCTGGAGAGGTCGCCGAGAGGGCCTTTAGGCCTAAGTTGTGTCGCCCATCAAATAGACATTGGTTGGCCTTCATCAGAGGCTGGGAATCCGCTCTCTGGGGAACCCGGAGGACTTTTCAAAGCCTCGTTAATAACAGTCATGCCAATTCCTGCCAAGCCATGCTGGCCACTGGGGCTGCCTGGAGTATTTCTGTCGCTCTGTTTCACAGGGTCCTTAGGAGGATGTGATGCACATGCATAGAAACCTGTCCTGAGTCTTGGGGATCAACCCGGCCAATAAACAGAATTCAACTGAAAGGAAAGGGTGAGTGGGGAAAGACATCCGAATCACTTCTTCTGAATGGTTTTTCTCTTCCAAGCAGAAGTTGCTTTTATTCCTGCAGAATAACAGGTCTGTCTTACATACTTTTCCTTAAGCCCGAAGGAGAGAGATACGCAGGTCTGGTGTCAATGTCCAAGTCAATGAAGCAAATAATTTTAATTAATTTTATTATTGTTATTATTAATTATTATTATTATTTATTTTTCATATATATACCACCCTCCCCAAAGGCTCAGGCCAATTTACGTGAAACTGGAACAATACAATTAACTCAGTTTATAGTAATGTGGTGACAACAGTAACAATAACAACAATATAATAATGATAATAATATGCCTTTGTTTTCTTTGTGCATTAGATACTGAGCAAGTGGCATGCACACTGCATTCTTAATGGCCACTCCTTAAGTCATGCTGAGCTGCATGAAGACGTTCTGCAATCACTCACTGTCAAGAGGATCCTTTGCACACTAGTGGCTCAGTATGCGTGCTGAATGTCTGCTCACATGCAGTGTTTTTATTGGTTTATATTTTGAAAAGAAATAGAAGAAACATGAAATTCATCACCTTCAACACTGATAAAACTCCCATAATAATATAAATATACCAGCCGTTCTCAAATTTGATGCTGTTGAGAAACACCTGGAACATTCTTCGGCCTTCAAGAAACCCCAGAAGTGGTATGATTTTGCTGAATATGGTTGGGAAGCAGAGCTGTGGACACGCCCACCCAGGGCCCCTCCCCTTCAGGCCCATTATGGGGCCATTTTGGGAGGTGGTGGTAACGGGTTGACATGACCATATAAGGTCATATAACCTGATAAATGGTAAACAATTTTTTTTGTTTACCAGGCTGTCTTCTCAGTTCCTACTCTTCTTGCTGGCCTACATGAGGCAAAGCTGCCATAGTAGTAGTAAAGGCAGGTGAAGGGAGCAAAAGAAGGGCTAAGGGTGTGAGTAGTGATGTCACTTCTGGGGGTGTGGCAGGGGGTGTGGTCTGCTGACATAACTTCCAGGGCTCCTCCAAGTCTGAAAAATTATTTCAGGGGCTCCTCCTTGGTCAAAAGGTTGGAAAAGGCTGGGCTAGACCGTTCTATCTCATTGCAGTTCCAAGGGAGTTCTGAATGAGGGGGAGGCAAAGAAGGCATCAAAACGAACCTTATCGACCATCAATGCTTGGATCCTCCAGGGCAGGGGTAGTCAACCTGTGGTCCTCCAGATGTTCATGGACTACAATTCCCATGAGCCCCTGCTGGAAGGGGCTCATGGGAATTGTAGTCCATGAACATCCGGAGGACCACAGGTTGACTACTCCTGCTCCAGGGGACTTAATGCCATTTGCAGAAGCCCCGAGTTCTTAAAGGAAAAATAAACACTATACACTCTCCAGATGCTCCCAGTTAGGCTATTGTCTTACAATTATTGACTTGTGTGCGGAACAATTTAAGGGTGGGGGGGAGGTAAGAGCACAGTCCTTGCCAGAAAAACACACCCAACTTTGCACATTGTGTTCTAATTTTAACACCTCAGGTTGATCTGCATGAGTCCTGCTCATAATATCCCCAAATCCCGGAAGCCATTCTAATTCTAATTCTCTGGGGTCAAAGGCCGCATTCATTGTCGCTCCCTTCCTCTCTCAGCGTTTTAAATCTGGCAACAGTCTAATTGCCATTGTATGTAATGTCACCTCCGCAGATAACCCCTGCGATATTTTTACCTCCACTCCAAGGAATTCAAAATAACAGCCAAGAAGACATGAGGGGGAAAAAATAGTCAAGAAACTGGGGGAAACTTAACTCGGAGGAGCAGAATTATTATTATCCACTCAAAATATTCCAATTTTGCCATGAGGGGGAGGCTAAAATGAATAAAGAGAAATAACAAATTAAATGCTTATTATATAGTGTGCAAATATAAAATTTAAAATTTTTAAAAAATTAGGGTCTGAATATCAGATTGTAGAACGAACAACCATTCCTACTGGATAAGTATGCCCTGTGAACCACATGAAACTAGAACGAATTCTAGCCTCGACAGGCTTCTTTGGTGGTCAAAAATATATTAAATATATATTGGTGGTCAAATATATATTCAATATGCAGAATGCATATTTTTCACAACCAGGTGTTCTCTGATATATGGAAAAAAGGGGAACCCCAAATTATTATAATTGTAATTGACATTATTATACTAAAATGCTAGTCATTTTGTAAGCTTGTATGGGTATTAGAATTTTATAAGAATCAAAAATCATTTTTCCTCCTATGCTGTGCAGTTAGGCAAAGAATTTCTTTCATATATAAGGCCATGGGTTCCTCCAAATGGAGCCTGCACTCACACAACCTTGATCTAAAAAATAAATTATATACCAGCTAATTATTTCTTACAGTGCTAATAACACCAAAATCAGGATTCATAATTAAACCTGATTTCTAACAGCTATGGATATGTGTAACATCAACCATTAGATAAATTGAACAGCACATTAGTCAAGCTGTGGTCAAGTATATGAATCATAGAATCATAGAATAATAGAACAATAGAGTAGGAAGGGACCTCCTCAGTCATAGTCAACCCCCTGCACTATGCCACACCCTTGAGCCTTCACAGAATCAGCCTCTCCGTCAGATGGCTATCCAGCCTCTGTTTAAAACTTTCCAAAGATAGAGAACCCAACACCTCCCGAGGAAGCCTGTTCCACTGAGAAACCACTCTAACTGTCAGGAACTTCTTCCAGATGTTGAGATGGAATTTCTTTTGAATTAATTTCATCCCATTGGATCTGGTCCATCCCTTTGAGGCAAGAGAGAACAACTCTGCTCCAGCCTCTACATAGCACCCTTTTAAATACTTGAAGATGGTTATCAGATCCCCTCTCAGTCGTCTCCTCTCCAGGCTAAACAGACCAAGCTAACCTTTCCTCATACGTCTTGGTCTCCAAACCCCTCACCATCTTTGTTGCCCTCCTCTGGACATGCTCCAGTTTGTCTACATCCCTCTTCAACTGGGGTGCCCCAAACTGAACACAATACTCCCAAGTGAGGCCGAACCAGAGCAGAGCCTTCCTGAAGCCTTGTTCTAAAGGGCGCTGAGGTCATGTGATCGTAGGGCGAGTCCACAAATTACCAGCTCCTTTCGCCCTGTAAAATATAAGAGAGAATATCATTGCAATGCTAGTTTTCTGTCTTGCACAGAGTTGCTTTATACGCACATACGGCCCATTGGAAAAGAGATCATATTGGAAATGCACGGAGAAGTGGTTAAATATGACTTGTAGACCAGCATTGGTCAATTTCTGGAAAACAAAATATCCACCCAATAGCTTAAGTTGGTTTTAGAAAAAGGGGGATGTGGTAAAGTTGGTTAGACTTACTGCATTGATAAGCAAGACAAAAATTAAGGGCTGGGAAACTGACGATATCCCAATATTACGTTGCACTGAAAGAGAAATCAGTCATTAAGGATTAGCCTAAGTATAGAGGTTAGATATAGTTAGCATGATTGCAGGGTTCACTGACTAAATGGCGGATTGAATGTATCATTATTGATTCGTATGAATGTAGTGTTAATAATGTGCATGACCTTTCGTATTTGCTGCAGCAGAGAATAACATTTAATACAAAAAGAAAGGAAGGTGGAGAAATTACTGGCATCTTTTTTCCATTCCCCTCCTTCTTTGCGACAAGTGAGTGGGTCAAGGATTGTCCAAGAGAAGGACCGGACAGGAGCTCAGAGGATTTGGAAGCCATAGAGCAGGGATCCTCGTGGGTTCTGGGGTGGCCACCAGCACCTTTCTTGGCATCCACAGAGTATTCCTAAGAAGTGGGTGGGACCAGGTGGGGCTTTCATCCACTAAAGTTTACAACAGGCCACTGGAGAGTCGGTTGGCTGTGTAGAATTTTTAAAAGATATTCCACCACAGCAAGGATCTTCACCATGTGACTGCAGGTAAGCTGTGGTGGCCATTTTTGTTGCTGGCTCCGCCACCTACAACCCCTGCTTTTTTGACAGCCATCTTGTGTCTGCACCTTCCATGCTGGGTCAGAATGTCAAAGGTGGCTGCAAGCTCAAAAAGGCTGGGGTATCTACCATAGCTCTGGCGTTGCCACTTCCTTCAGGGGAAGTGATCTAGGTTGCCTGGAGAAAAGCTGTCATTTCAACAGAACTCCTGGAGGTTGGCAACCCCGGGTGATGACTTCCCAAACTGTTCCCTGCTTCCTCTTTTCCCACTCTATGCGTCTTATCAGAAGAGTAGCACAGAGTGTTGCCAGCCTGAGCAGATTTAATTCCAAACCGTCACAGCAGATTAATGTTAGGGACTTGCAGACAGAAATATCCAGTCTATACTAGTGCTATACTAGTGCTTTGCCAAAGGGATTAAGGATCAGGTCAGGACACGATGCAGAGAAGTGTAGTGAGAGTTATATATGGCCAACTTGGTGTAGTGATTAAGAGCTGGGTGTAGTGGTTAAGAGCAGTGGCCTCTAATCTGGAGAGCCGGGTTTGCTTTCCCACTCCTCCTCCAAATGCAACCAGCTGGGTGACCTTGAGTCAGTCACCGTCCTGTTAGAGCTCGCTCAGCCTCATCTCCCTCACAGGGTGTCTGTTATGAGGAGAGGAAGGCCATTATTAGCCAGCTTTGAGATTCCTTCAGGTAATGAAAAGTGAGGTACAAAATCCAATTCTTCTTCTCAAACCCCTTTGTGAAAGAAATTTACTGCATTTATTTGGGAGAACCCACAGTGTAGAACTAAGGATACAAACCCTTCCCACAGGCAAGGCAATTCCTCTGAAAGAGTCTGGACACCATGTTATTTGAATAAATGTCGCAGTTTCCCTTATTTCTTTTCTTCCAGCAAGTGGGGGTATATGTCTGTTGCTCAAAGGCGGGCAAGAGAGAGAGAAAAAAAATGTATAAATAAAGTTTCCCCCTGCAAAAGTATATCGAACCTCTCTCTGCTTCTTGTTCTAATGCTGAGCAGCTCTTATAACTGAGGAATTCTCGCTAAAGTTTAGCTTGGGTCACCAATGAGAAAGGCATTTCTGGGTCATAGTTTATATTAATGGTCTATTCATAAACATTTTATACCAAATCAATAAATGCTTAACAGATGTTCTGGAGCTGGATTATGCGTGCTATAGATGGCTACCAGCACATCTGTAGAAGATCTTAGAGATGGCTTGTAAAGGTTGATTACACAAAAACCTTGACTCAATAACCACTGATTACGTTTTATTAAGGGGTGTGTGTGCATGCGTGCGTGTGTGTGTATATATTATATATAAATCCACTCTAAAAATAAGTGTTAATAGAAGCAGTGTTTAAGGCTGATCTACACAGATGGAAAGCCCAAGTGGTACAGGGGTGGTGGTACCAGATCCTCATGCAGATGAAGTGGACACCAAGGCTCTGCTGAATTCCTAAAGCTCAGTTACACCTGTTCCTGGCCACTTACCTGGCCCCAGGTAAGTGAGGGTGGGGGAAGTCACCAGGAGGGGGAAGGATAAAATGAGGGTGAGCCAGAGGCTCGGAGTGGGGGAAAAGAACAACGAATGACAGAGGAGAGTCAGAAGGTGGGAAGCGAGCAGAGATAGAGCCAAGAAGTCAAGCTATGGAGTGTGAAAGGAGGAAGAGGTGCCAATGCCCAGGGAAGAGCCATAGTGGAGGGCTTGTGGAGGGGGCATGTGGGGAGCTCAGGAGCAGGAGGGGACTCCAGTGACTCTGAGTCATCATCAGGCAGCTCCACCAGAAGTGTGAAGGAGTGCCCCCTAGCCCCCACCCACATACTGGCTGTAGCCTGACTGATCTCTTCAATAGAGCTCTGTGAGCCAGAGGTTGTACCATCCCAGTCTGCGTGTCCCATGTCTTCTGTGCTTGAAGGGGGCCAGGAGCTCCAACAAAGACTGTGGGGGGGGGGCTACCACTCCTAGATTGTTAATGCACCCTTACATCCTTTACATAACAGTCTCAAACAATATGAATGAGCAAAGGTATCTCCCACTCTGTGAATGGTCAAGGAAACTCCCAACAGGATTTTGGGGGGCTAGAGACACATGATGTTTTGTTGTCTTGTAAGAGCGGTTTCTTAGAGCAGTTTCTCAGTGGAACAGGATTCCTCGGGAGGTGATGGGTTCTCTATCTTTGGAGATTTTTAAACAGAGGCTGGACAGCCATCTGACACAGAGGCTGATTCTGTGAAGGCTCAAGGGGGCGGCAGGTGACAGTGGATGAGCGAGAGGGTTGTGAGTGTCCTGCATAGTGCAGGGGGTTGGACTAGATGACCCAGGAGGTCCCTTCCATCTTCATCATTTTATTATTCTATGATTCTAAGGCTGTCCAAGATGTCTTACAGTGCAATCCCAGTTACACCCTTCTAGTCACAATGACCACTCTTATGAAGGTTGCTGAAAGCCTGGTGGTCTTCTCTGCGGACCCCTACGGGCTGAAGGGTCCCCATCCATTTTATCGCCTCCAATCCTAATTTGCCTCTAGTTTTATTCTGGTTTTACTGCAATTGTGTGGTTTTTGTGTTTATTATATGGCTCTCAGGGTCCTGTTGTGAAGTGAGAGTGGGTTGGAAGTATTTAAAATTAATAAATACCATCTGTACGGGTTTGCCAGGTCCCTCCAATAACCGGCAGTGTATGGGGGGTGGGGGGCTTATGGGGAGCATGAGGGAATCCAGGCTACATGGTTGCACAATTCTAGCAGGAACCGGAAGTGGCGCCATCATGCTGTAACACTGTGGCATTTGGGCCAAAAGTCTATGAACCTTGTTGTCATCTTTGCTATAATCATGGATCACTTTACAAGAGAATTAGAGAGAGCCTTGACTGGACTGCTTGTTTGGAACAGCACTATCAGGGCCGTGTGAAGCCCAAGGTCACCCAGCTGGTTGCTTGTAGAGGAGCAGGGAATCAAAGCCATCTTGCCAAACTAGAAGCCGCTGCTCTTAGCCACTACACCAGCCCAGCTTTGATTCTTGTGCAATGCTTTGACTCTTGTGCCCTTCTTGTGAGTCTTTGGGGGCATGTGGTGGACTACTGTGGCAACAGGTTGCTGGACGAGGTGGACCATCTGTTTCATCCGTCTGGATTTTTCTTCTTTCAGCTGCTGTTGCGGTTCCACTCCAAAGTCTTGGCAAAGAAACAAGGAGCTTTTCCCTTGATTCTACTAATGGATGGAGTGAGGCCCTTAATTGTTTGTTTGTTTGTTTGTTTATATGCCGCCCTCCCCGGGCGCTCAGGGCGGTTTACATAATAACACAAGAACAATACATGGAACAGTCTTATATATAAAACATTTGGGTAACGGTGCAATAATAATTGATAATTGTAACATATAACATTATAATTGTATAACCAATAAACAATACAACGTTGCAACATACAAACAGGTCCAGAGTGTATAGGTGAGAGCTTCCTTGGGGCCAGGGATCGCCAGGCAGTTGGAGGTAGCAGAATGTAAAGCTTTTTGAGGGGGGGTAAGGTGGCCCCTCAGGTACACTGGGCCCAGACTGCATATGGCCTTAAAGGTGATTGCCAGAA
The DNA here is from genome assembly GCF_049243985.1 of Paroedura picta. Taxonomy (NCBI): domain Eukaryota; kingdom Metazoa; phylum Chordata; class Lepidosauria; order Squamata; family Gekkonidae; genus Paroedura; species Paroedura picta. Next base: position 11,290,723 of record NC_135381.1, on the reverse strand, counting down.
CCACAATTCAACTGGAAGCCATAATCATTTTACGAAGAGATTTCTGGCCATTGAGCTTTGCCGGCGTGCTGTTATGTTGGGGCCTATTAAGACAAAATGAGTTTATTTCTGCACAGCCCCACTCCCAATGGTCCAGTGATTTAAAGCCTATTTATGTCTTCTCCCTCTGGTGTATATACTCAAGAGTTGCTCAAGTTCCCTTTTCCATTTCTTGTTGAACAGCGGCAGGATCACACCTCTCCGTGTTTTGACCTTCTTAATGAAACCCTAGCCAGGCCTGCATGAATTAAGGACCAAGTAAACAGTACTTAACAGTTCTAATTGAAGGTCAGTAAATCCCCAAGAGATTAAATGAATCCTGCAGGGAGATGTGTAAATCTCCTTGCCTTTTACGGCTCCTGGGCCGAACTCCCGGCACTTGGTCGTGCAAGACTTAATAAACCTGGTATGTGCCTTAATCAAAACCATTTTGCCACCAAAAGGGGGCAGGGTGTAAATCACAATTGTTTTTGGCTTTCGACTCCAGCACAGAAAAGGCCTGCTTATGCCAAATAGCATCAGAACTGCCTCCCGGTGCCTAGTTAGCTGTCTGGCAGGCACCGGGCTCAAGGCCTAAATACCCATTTTGCTGCTCTGCAGGGGAAAATCCAGATGAGGGAAATAAAACACCTTCAGACAGCGGAGAAGGCAATGGGGGCGTCCCTTCCCCAGCCTGCCCTCTGCCAATTCTCACTCCAATTTAGTGATTATTAATAAGCTCGAGCACTGAGCTCTGGCACCAAGCTAACCCTTTGCAGCTAACCCTTGTATATTTAATAATCTCATCAAAGTTTATGTTCCAAGCTGTATTTCAGGGTTTAATGGCTAGAGCACAGAGAGCGGCTTGCGGCGGGGTGGGGGGGGGTGGGGGGTGGGAGGGGTAGCGGGGGAACTCTTTGAAGGCTTCAGTTTACATTTCAGCCAGCCAGGTCTCAAGTGGACAACCTCAGACTGATGGAGACAGTCACCTTTGACCTTTCACCTGCACACGCCTCCGCTGAAGTTCACGACTTCCAGTGGCGACCGGGCCGCAGCGGTCTCCCCGCAGCCCCTGGATCACGATGAAGCATGGAAGAAAGACAAAGAGGGCTGACTAGTCAAAGGATGCAACCTGCAGGAAGTTCGGAGACGTTTCGGGGGCAGGTATTGAGTGAGAAGGGGCCTCCAGTAAGGTTGCCAGGGTGCTGTCACCTGGGGCGAACCGGGATTGCTTTAGCAAGAGCTGAGGTGAAAAATGAGTGAATGGTGACATGACCACCGTCCGTTCCTTGTATTAATCCCTGATTTCACTCAGCTCTGCATTCTATACCTCCTGAATTCGGGTTTCAGGGAGGAGAGCTACAGGTTCCAGAACTGACGGACATGGCGTTTGTTACAATGCCATTTGTGACTTGATGGCCAAAAATCCCCAAAAGGTCCATTGTTATCTGTCCAGAAAGCAGGGGTGGGCAAACTGTGGCCCTGCAGATGTCCATGGACTACAATTCCCATGAGCCCCTGCCAGTGCTGGCAGGGGCTCATGGGGATTGTAGTCCATGGACATCTGGAGGGCCATAGTTTGCTCACCCCTGAGCATAACAGAGTTGTGCTGTATTCTTTTCTCTAAATCAAAGTAAAGCACCGGGTCTTGTCTGACCCTTGGGGTGACGCCCTCTAGCGTTTTCATGGCAGACTCAATATGGGGTGGTTTGCCAGTGCCTTCCCCAGTCATTACCGTTTACCCCCCAGCAAGCTGGGTACTCATTTGACCGACCTCGGAAGGATGGAAGGCTGAGTCAACCTTGAGCCGCCTGCTGGGATCGAACTCCCAGCCTCATGGTCAGAGCTTTCAGACTGCATGTCTGCTGCCTTACCACTCTGCGCCACAAGAGGCTCTTGTAAAGTAAAGGAACAACAAAAACAGCTGAATAATAAACTTCTTTTCAGTGAACCCAAAGTCTTTGTGTCTTATTTCTTAAACAAACCAACCACGGAGCTCAGCCAAAATGCTTTCATAAATTATAGACTTCATCAGTGGCTTGCTCCTTATTAAATGTTATACATGTATGATTCAAAAGCCACCTCTTTAGAAGTAAATCCTTATAATACCGCTTTGGCCATAGGATCACAAACAGAATGGAGTATCCCATGTAGTCTCATCACTTCTCAGACAAGGAGAAGGTCAGACTATCTGAGAGTCTCCATTCTATTCTACCGATGAAAACTGTATTTTATGAACAAGAGAGTGACTCTGGACCTCATTCTGGCTGAGTTTCACAATTAGTTTTTTTTTTAAGAAATAAAAGACAAGGAATTTGGGTTCTTTGAAAAGAAGAAGAAGAAGAAGAAGAAGAAGAAGAAGAAGAAGAAGAAGAAGAAGAAGAAGAAGAAGAAGAAGAAGAAGAAGAAGAAGAAGAAGAAGAAGAGTTGGTTCTTATATGCTGCTTTTCCCTACCCGAAGGAGTCTCAAAGCGGCTTACAGTCACCTTCCCATTCCTCTCCCCACAACAGACACCCTGTGGGGTGGGTGAGGCTGAGGGAGCCCTGATATCACTGCCCGGTCAGAACAGTTTTATCAGTGCTGTGGTGAGCCCAAGGTCACCCAGGTGGCTGCATGTGGAGGAGCGCAGAATCGAACCCGGCATGCCAGATTAGAAGTCCGCACTCCTAACCACTACACCAAACTGGCGTAGAAGTTTATTATTCAGCTCTTTCCACGGTTCCCTTACTTTGATTTTGTGGCGTCGTGGGATTAACTGGTCTTCATTTGGGTCCTGTTCTTCCTCCCTAGCAGTACGTATGTGCTGTGCCTGCATGTCAGGACAGTGGGGGCCATCTTGCTTGCCCCTCCAAAGAACCCTCTGAGCCGCTCTGAATCTGAGAAGTTGGATCACTACTTGCTTTTTGTTGTTCCATGGCCATTTTATCCCATTGGAATCTCATTACTGTAGTAGGAGGTAGGACCCTCAGGGAAATGCTATGTAGGATCTTGTTAGTGGCCCTCTGCCTGGGTCTTTTGCTCCTCTGCATTTTCACTTCTCTTCCCCGACTCCCTACTGCCCCATCATTCCCATCCCTCTCCATTCGATATTCGCCTTCCCTTCCACCCTGGCTTCCTTTCCCCACTTCCTTCCACTCCCCTGTCACTTTCCTCCCTCCCCTCCACCCCATCCCAGCATGCCTGGAGCTGGAGCTGGAGCAGGGAGAGTCTGCAGAACCTTTAATTGCTGCTCTACAACCTGATGTGGATAGGAGGTGACATTTCCCGAGAAGGGAGCTGCAACCGTCTTGGTGCATATTCCCTCTGTCGGAGCGCATCAGAGCAGATGTCACAACCTCGAAAGCTAGAAGCCACGGGAGGAGCAGGGAGCCACTGGAATCGTCGCGAAGCTGGCATGAAGCATCAAAGAGGTTGGTAGACCTCGCTTTCTGCAGCGGGTTCTCCCAGCGCTTTCTGCACTGTTGGTCTCGGGCGGTGAGCAGTTACAGGAACTGACATCCCAGGGTTTGCATGCAATGCTACACCAGGGTTTTTAAGCAAAACAAATGTTTGCTTCCATCCCCGCCATGGCTGCTCGGCTCCCAGTGGGAGAGTGGCGTTCGGTAATTGAGCGAGAGGGTGTTTGGTGGCACGGGAAGGAGCAGAGAACGGATGCTTTGGCTTCAAAGATGCTTGACTTTCCATGCTTTCCACGTCACATGGAGAGAAGAAGAAGAAGAAGAATTGGTTCTTATATGCCGCTTTTCCCTACCCGAAGGAGGCTCAAAGAGGCTTACATTCACTTTCCCATTCCTCTCCCCACAACAGACACCCTGTGAGGTGGGTGAGGCTGAGAGAGCCCTGATATTACTGCTCGGTCAGAAAAGTTTTATCAGTGCTGTGGTGAGCCCAAGGTCACCTAGCTGGCTGCATGGGGGGGAGTGCATAATTGAACCCGGCATGCCAGATTAGAAGTCCGCACTCCTAACCACCACACCAAACTGGCTCTGACAGCTGAATGGGAAGAGCAAAAGCTGCAAATCCATGTTGTAGTCCTTGATCCTAGGACATGACCTTCTGCTAAATCTAGTTCGATATGATCTGTTCTGACTGATCTCAGGTAGACAACGGGTCCTCCTGGATGTCCTTGAACTGGAAGTGCTATTCTGTGCATTGCGTATGCACAAGGTCCCCCATGCTTCCATTCTTCAGTGAAAATGGTCTTGAGTCTCAGGCCATGGGCAGTAGAGTCAATTAATCAGCTGGGGAGGAGTTTTGACAGGCAGTAGAACATCTGCTGGACAGGCAGGAAACCCCCAATTCAATCCCCAGTATTTCTAGTTAAATCAATAAGGTACTAAGTCAGCCTTTCTCAACTATTTTACCATTGAGAAACCCCTGAAACATTCTTCGGGGTTCAAGAAACCCCAGAAGTGGTACAATCATGTAGAAAATGGTTGGGAAGCATAGCTGTGTACATGTCTACCTGGGACCTCTCCCCTTCCCACCCCCTCCAGGCCAATCATTGGCCATTTGGGGAGGGGGGCATATATGGTCATATCAGCCAATATTTGTTTAACAAATGTTATCTATAACTCCCACCCATTCAAGAACCCCTTTCAGAGCCATCAAGAAACCTCAGTATTTCATGAAACCCTGGTTGAGTATACCTGTACTAAGTGATCATGGATGCTTTAGGCTGATCCTGCATTGAGCAGGAGGATGGACTAGATGGCCTGGACCCTTCTAACTCTATGAGCTCTGCCTAGCCCAGGCTGGCTCAGTCTCTTCAGATCTCTGAAACTAACTTCCCATTTAGATATATGTGCCCAGTAGCAAGGGGAAGTCCTTGCTGCTGTGGTTTCCTTGTCTTGAATTGGATGGGAGGCTACCATGGAAGTCCATGATTACTATGCAGGAGCAGGCAATGATGGCCTAAGTCAAGTGTGAGATAGAAGGAGAAGGAGAAGAATGAGTTGGTTCTTATATGCCACTTTTCTCTACCCAAAGGAGTCTCAAAGCAGCTTACAATCGCAGTCAGAGCTCTCTCAGCCTCACCTACCTCACAGGGTGTCTCTGGTGGAAAGAGGAAGGGAAGATGATTGTAAGTTGCTTTGGGAGTCCTTCGGGGAGTGAAAAGTGGGGTATAAAACCCAACTCTTCTTCAGACATTTGGATAACCTGCACCTTGAGCTGAGTGGACCAGTAGTCTAGGACCCTTCCCCCTTGCTGAGGGTCTCTGCCCCATCTATATTTATAGGGAAATGCCATTTGGCTTCCTTTCCAAAAATTTGCTATGACTGGGCTAGTTAGAGGGCAGAAAAGTCCCATGTGATAGTGAAGTTCATTCTCCACTGAATCATGTTAGAAAGGTGGCAGCCACATATCTATCTGCCTCCACCCTCTGAGTGCCTCCAGCCTCTCGATGTGTCCTTCAATCTCGCAGTCCCTGCTTGCCCCCAGCGCACTCCTGTACCAGTGGTGATGACATGCTTTCTGCCTGCCCCTAAGGCACTGATTTGCATCAAGCAGCCCATCACGCCGGACTTTCCCCCGGAACTTTGCCCCAGAGTAGACACAGTGAGATTGCATCTGTCACAGGAAGCCCCTGGAGAAGGTGCCAGATTCCTTCACATTCCCCTCACCACCCCATCCCCAGGTCCGAGGCGTTTGCTGGAGGCAGACATGATTGCTGTGCTTTCTCAGAGCGCCTGCCCATAACGAACGGTGTTTATCTCCACCAGAAAGCTTCTGCTGTGTGTAGCAGGAGGAGCTGAAGGCAGTTTCCCCAAGCGCCAGTACTACGGGAAACAGGATGTGAGCCAGGACAACGCTCCTAAATGAGAGAAATGCACGTTCCAGAAGAAGCTCTGTGGGGGAGGAGATGGGACCAGGCTCTCCACCAGCCTCCACCATGCCTCGACCCAGCTCAACGTAAAACCACCTGCCTTCCAACTTTCCCTCTTGAGGACCTTCTGGAGATGACATGGTTTCCATTGCAACTGCTTGTAGGCTCCAAAATGAGAGGAATGTGTGGTCCAGTCTTGCTTGAACACTGTGGAGGAGCTGATGGGACCAGGCTCCCCAGCAGCCTCCACCATGCCTCGACCCAACTCAAGGTCAAGGTGAAACCACCTGCCTTCCAACTTCCCCTCTTGAGGTCTTTACAGTGAAGGGAGGGAGATTACATGGTTTCCACTGCAGCTGTTTACAGGAAAGGAAGCATATCTGAGAACTGAAAATACCCAGCCTCAGTTTGGAAGGAGGATATTTGGGGAAAGGGGTGAAATGGGAGAAAAGGCAAGGTACATATACCATTCATGCGTTGGTTGCAATATTTTAAAACCTTTCTTTGTTATTGGCCATGAAGACTGAATAGGCTCTCCATGTCTGAATGCCAGTTGCTGAAAAGCAGCAGCACAGGGAGGTTCTGGCTTCCCTGTCCCATAGGACATCCCACATCTTTGGCCCTCCTGAGAGTACTGATGCTCCAGAAGACACCCTCTTCCCACCAGAGCTTCAGCCTGAGCTATCCAGGAGGCATCATGGCAGGAGAAACGAAAGCAAGACTGTGACGCACAATTGCTGTATTATTGTATATGAGAAAATGTCTATGCACACGAAAGCTCATGCCTTGAATAAAACCTGGTTGGTCTTAAGGGTGCCCCTGGTCTATAAACTAGACCACAGGAAGTCCATCCAACCAAGAACTGTACAAGGTTCCCATCCTTTCGTTAAAGGTTTGCAAAGAAGGGCTTCCTGAGGGATGACAGTCTCGGCTTTCCATCATGGATCAGAAGCATTGAGGAAACAGGAAACATCCCTCCGGTTTACCCAGCAGATGCAGGACCCTGCCAGAGCCCATGTTGACAGGAATTCATTTATCAGCTCTTGTGCCAACAGTGACCTCCTCCAAGTCTGGGAGAGCAGGATGAAGAGGAAGCCAGACCGTGGCTCAGACCGGTCTTTGTTGGCAGAGCAGCTGTCTGGCATCAGGAAGGCAAATAGCCGGGGGACATTGTAATAAAGTTATTGTCTGTTCCAGAGAAAAGGAGGAGGCACAGAGATGGATCGGTAGAGAACATGGAGATGGCAGGAAGAAATAAAACAATCCCCGAAGAGTAAAGGAAATAGAGGCTGGGCAGCAAAGCATGGTCCTGGGTTACCCCGCCCCCTTTAGCAAAACAGATTTCAACCATTGCTAAACAGGAGGATAACTAAATAAAGAAAGGTTAGGGAGCTTTTGGAAGTTTGCCTTGAATTGGAGTTGCAAATGGTAGCCCTGGACGCTGCAACAGCCTGTGCCAGCTCTTGGGTTTCTTCTGCAGGTCCTTGTGAAGCAGATGAGGCATTCTGTCATTTGGCAGCTGGAAGGGCGGATATGGTGCTCCCCTCCTGGAGGAGATGGTAGAATGGTGGACTGTTTCTGGGCATAGCTACATTGCAGCTGTAAATGGGTATATTAGCCACCCCAGTAGGTATAAATAAAGCCTGCTGGATATGAGCAGGGATGTTTTATCCAAGACAGCCAAACGTAACATTGGAAGGAGTAACTTCTCTCCAATGAGGAGGGCTTGTGAAGTAGAAGCTGAAAGGAAAGGTAAGGGGGGACAAACACCAACAGGAATCTTGGAGACTTTTTAAAACTACCATACTGCAGGACAGGAAAGGTACCGCTAGGTATTAAAAGGCCTGCATAGTAAACCAACAATGTAATGGAAGCAGTAAAAAGTAAGAAGGATTCCTTCAAGCAGTGGAAGGCTAGTATGAATGAGAGAAATAAAAGAGATCACAGACTACAACAAATAAAATACAAAGACAGGCAAAAGGGACAACGAGGAACATATGGCCAAAAACATAAAGACCAAGAATAAAAAATTCTTCAAGTACATTAGTAGCAGAAAACCAGCCTGGGAGGCAGGCAATGAGGCCTCTGGAAGACCAAGGGGTAACAGGATCACTAAAGGATGCTAAGGAAATGGCACGGAAAAGGAATTTATTTTTCGCTTTGTCCTCACTGTGGGGAACTGCAGTTTCAACTTGAAAATCTGTTTGGGTTTCTCTTCCTGTACCAAATTGAACCCATGTGTCTTTAATCTGCAAAGAAATCTATAAAGCCAAGAGTATAGAAAAGTAGAGAATTGGAACCACAGACAAATATATAAATGAATATAAAAAGAAACAGAATCGGGAACGTTGGCCCGTTCCTGCTTTTAGTACACATACGCGGCTATAACAAATGAAGAGAAGCTCTGATCGTCTGCCAGACCTTCACCACTGAGAAACCATAACACTCTCTGTCCTTTGAATGCCTAATCTGCTGGCCTCCAGTTAACACAGAAGGAAGGAACAGCAATGTGTTCATAGAATCATAGGGTTGGAAGGGGTCATGCAGGCCATCTAGTCCAACCCCCTGCTCAACGCAGGATCAGCCCAGAGCATCCTAAAGCATCCAAGAAAAGTGTGTATCCAACCTTTGCTTGAAGACTGCCAGTGAGGGGGAGCTCACCACCTCCTTAGGCAGCCTGTTGCATCAGATAAAAAGCAAAGAAACAAAATGGCTGCTCCAAAGAGCAGGCCAGTTGGAACCAAGGAAATTAGTCTTCATGGCTACAGTAAACACCTAGAAGATGGTTCCTAAACAGGTCAATGAAACAGGAGCCACTGAAGAATGGATTCTAAAGTACTGTAGCTCGGATGGACAAATTTATTCTTCAGTCTTAATAGAGTTGGCACAGAAAATTTGTTGTAAATCAGGGAGTTTTCGATTGGAATCTCATTTCTGCTGTGAACACAGTAAGAGCTGCATTGTCCTGGGAATCGGCCCCATGGAATAAATCTCAGTAGAAATCTTTAGGGTTGATAACTATGTACAGGATATTCTTGGAACTCGTCAAAGTGTTGCGTAATCATATTGTTTTAGATGCCGGAACATGATGATCAATTGGATCCATGAAAATTCATAGTCCGTTTTATACCAATTGACAGTATAGGGTTTTTAACGCTCCCCCAAATCAAAACAGTTACTTGGTTTGGGGATCAGAGCTGAGAATGTGTGATTGCCCCAATGTCACCCAGCGAGTCTCCATGTCAGAAGAAGAGCTGGGTTTTTTTATATGCCACTGTTCTCTACCAGAAAGAGTCTCAAAGCAGTTTACAATTGCCTTCTCTTCCCACAACAGACACCATGTGAGGCAGGTGCAGGTAAGAGAAATCTGATAGGACTGCTCCATGAGAACAGAACTATCAGGACTGTGATGAGCCCAAGATCACCCAGCTGGCTGCATGTAGAGGAGCAGGAAATCAAACCCAGCTTGCCAGATTGCAAGCTGCCACTCTTAACCACTACACCACACTAACAGAGTGGGAATTCAAACATGGTTCCCTGAGATCGTAGTCTGACACTTCACCCATTAAACCACACACCTGGTTTTGACCTGAAGCAGGAGGAAGGAGCATTCTGAAATCATTCCTAGACCTAGTCTGCACACAATAGATAATGCACTTTCAATGCACTTTCGAAGTAGGTTTTCCTGTTCCGCACAGGAAAATCCAGCTGCCAAAGCACATTGAAAGTGCATTATCCTGTGTGTGCAGACTAGGCCCTAGAGTAGACAGATATTTCACCTGAGCTTTCGTTTTGTTCTGCAGAGCAGCAACAGGTTTGAGAAAGAACATTCTTTTTGAATATGAGAAAACAAATCACAGGCAGTTCGAATCTTCAGTCTGCACTGGGCTTGTGTCCCACTGAAAGTAATGGAACGGTATATAAGAGGCTGGGTTTGAATTATGCTCTTTCGAGATGCAAAATGAAGAGAGATACATAGGAAACTCTCAAACGCCGGTGAAAAGATCCTCTACAGCAGGGGTAGTCAAACTGCGGCCCTCCAGATGTCCATGGACTACAATTCCCAGGAGCCCCTGCCAGCATTCGCTGGCAGGGGCTCCTGGGAATTGTAGTCCATGGACATCTGGAGGGCCGCAGTTTGACTACCCCTGCTCTACAGCTTCCACCCCCAATTGCCCCTCAAAGCTTTGTTTAAGCAACGTGACATCTTCTTTCCTCTTTCTTCCCTCCCGGCTCACAGGCCCCGTTTCCGCCGGCAGGCCAGGAGAAACCCGAAGGCAACGTCAGCTGCCAGACACAAAAGGCGGCAGAAATCAAATAAAAGGAAAATGCGGCAGCCACAGGTCAGCCTAGTATAAATATTTATGCTGGAGGAAGACACGGTGCCTGAGTAATGACCTTGTAGCTGGTATTAATAGAGATAATGTGAGGCTGGCTGCCAGATTGAGAGCAAGAAACGGAAGGGTTTTAAAGCTCTGTGTTGTACTGCTGGCCTAGCTGACCTCTTCTTTGGAGTTTGCCTTTATGTGTTCAAATGCCAGTCCCTCCCTGCCTTGCGGGGTTGCTAGCCTCCAGGTTTGGCCTGGAGTCCTCCTCGAATTACAGTTGGTTTCCAGATGACACGGATCAGTTTCTCTATAGCAGGGGTAGTCAAACTGTGGCCCTCCAGATGTCCATGGACTACAATTCCCAGAAACCCCTGCCAGCATTCGCTGGCAGGGGCTTCTGGGAATTGTGGTCCATGGACATCTGGAGGGCCGCAGTTTGACTACCCCTGCTCTATAGCGTTATATCCCGCTGAGGTGCTACCCCTTCTGTTTTCCAACTACCTGGTGGAATGAGCTCTCGGAGCAGATTGGGCCCTGACAGAGCTGGTACAGTCCCACAGGGCCTGTAAGGTGTAGCTCTTCCACCAGGCTTTTTGTTGGGACCAGAGAAATAATAACAGCCCCTAGGTCTCCCCTACTAAATATACCACCTGACTGAAAACCAGCTCCGGGTGAACTGATGAACGGTCTCCCACCGGGTCTTTTGCCATTCAACTGCATCTTTGTGGACGGAATTAACATTGTTATGCAGACTGTCTATTTGCATGTTTGATTATTTGTTTTATAATTTTATTTTACATTTTGTTTTAATGGCATTTGACTTGCAGGAGGGCATTCCAGCAGCACTGTCCCTCCCAGCAAGCCCTCCGCCGTGTCAACGTTCAGCTGAGGTAAGTCTCGGCCGGGTTTTTGATTGTGTTTTAGATGTCTAAATGTTGCACGCCGCTCTGAGCCAGTTCGCTGGGAGGGCGGTATAGGAAATAAAATAAATAAATAATACTCCATTCTCCCAAGGCTCTACTCCAGGGGTAGTCAAACTGCGGCCCTCCAGATGTCCATGAACTACAATTCCCATGAGCCCCTGCCAGCAAATGCTGGCAGGGGCTCATGGGAATTGTAGTTCATGGACATCTGGAGGGCCGCAGTTTGACTACCCCTGCTCTACTCCATGAATTTCCAGGAAGTTTCCAACCCAGATTTGGCAACCTTACTCTACTATGACATCTGAGCAAAATTGTCTTTGGGTGTAATGGGCACTAACATGTCGCCCACTGAGCTTCCATGGCATAATGGGCATTCAAATCTCATAATCTAGCGCTAACCTTTGTACTGCACTAGTTTATGTTGGAAGGTGTGGGTTCGCCTGGGACAAGCATGTTTCATTTGTGTGCCATTTGAGTAGTAGGATGAGATCAAGGCCCTGTGCTTCAAAGCTTGTATTCCTCCTATGTTATCCCCAAATCAACCCATTCTACCAGTTTGGTATAGTGGTTAGGAGTGCGGACTTCTACTCTGGCAAGCTGGGTTCAATTCTGCAGTGTTCCACATGCGGCCACGGCACTGATAAAACTGTTCTGACTGAGCAGTGATATCAGGGCTGTCTCAGCCTCACCCACCTCACAGGGTGTCTGTTGTGGGGAGAGGAAAGGGAAGGTGATTGTCAGCCACTTTGAGACTCCTTTGGGTAGAGAAAAGCAGCATATAAGAACCAACTCTTCTTCTTCTTCTTCTTCTTCTTCTTCTTCTTCTTCTTCTTCAGTAATATCAGGGGTCTCTCACTCTCACCTCAATCACAGGGTGTCTGTTGTGGGGAGAGGAAAGGGAAGGTGACTGCAAGTTAGAGAAGTTGTGGGAAGAGAAAAGCGCCATATAAGAACCAACTCTTCTTCTCCTTCTTCTTTACAGAGAGAAGCCAGAAGGGGAGCTGCAGGTCCTGATCTATTAAGAGGAGGACCCAGACATGAAAGGAGAAAGTAAGCCCCACAATTGCCTCCATAATGGACCACACGTGAGAAATTAAATAAACATCATTCATCACTGGCCTTTGTCGGCTTACAGCTGTATTTATTCCCAGGCCTGCTGGTTATTTATGGGTTCTCATGATTTGTTGAGAAGCGGGGCTGATGGGCAGTGTAGGGGGGGGGGGGATATCAAGTGTTTCATTGCTTAAACCAACACTCAATCCTCCCTCCCCAAAAAGCCTCCAACCAAACTACACCTTCCCTGTTTCCCATTATCTAGTCCTGAGAGGTGGCTTGGAAGCCAGAGGTCTATAGTCTATAGCAGGGGAAGTCAACCTGTGGTCCTCCAGATGTTCATGGACTACAATTCTCATGAGCCCCTGCCAGCAAACGCTGGCAGGGGCTCATGGAAATTGTAGTCCATGAACATCTGGAGGACCACAGGTTGACTACCCCTGGTCTATAGTCTTTAGCCACTGGTCTACAGCGCAATCATGGGAGCTAAAAATTATGTTCCTGCAAATACAGAAATCATATCCAAGAAACATTTGCTATGTTTCTAGTAATCCTGGTGCTGTTCACCAAGAATACTTTGAGAGCACTATGTAAAAATAAAACTGATAATGAGAACTGGCTCGTAAATAGAAATGCCAGCCTGAGACCTGAGAAGGGAAGGGCATGAACCACATTTGTGCAATTCAGTTCATGGCTCATAGCTGAACAATGAACGGAGCCATGAACCCATAAGAACCAGGAGACTGATTTGCAAACCAACCTGGTTCAAGTTGGTTTGTGAGACATTTAAAGTTTAAACCCCTGCTTTCTGCTCCCTGATGTTTTTGTGGGGAGCAAAAAGTCGGGGAGGAGGCATTTAAGACAAACAGCCGAGCAGCAGTGATCTCCCCAATGCTCAGCTGTTTGTTTTAACTTTTAACTTTAAATATATATATTTAAAAGATACTGCTAAGTGTTTGATAACATTTATGAGCATTTGATCAGATGCTTTCAACCTGCATGTATATATTCACACATAGTTCCCCAGTTCCCCACCCATCTTCTAGGTCCCTCACCTCCTTTACAATATCTCTCCGACGGCAAACTTCGGAAAAGGAGTGAAATAACCTGCCATTCATCTTTAAAGGAAGATAGGGTCTAGCTGTATTATAGATTTCTCAATCTTCCCCTGGGTAACTTCTTGCTGATGTTGATGGGAACTGTAGTTTGCAAAGGTTCCCAGATTCAACCAGAAGGCCAAGAAAATGACAGCTTCCATCAACCACAACAATTCAATAGGTTCTGAGCATGTGCCAATGGTGGAGACTGGCCAGCTGCTTGTGTGATGATAAATGAATGCTCCTGCACAGACACAAGACACTCCACGTACTGCTCATTCTAAATTGTGAATAAATCACCTGGCTCAATGCAAGAGAAACTGGGCGTTGGGAGAAAGAGACAGGCCAGCTTCCAATCTGTTGCAAGGACTGCAACATTGCTGATTGAAGGCCTGGTCAACAAAACCTTAAGAAAAAACTAATTATCATTACAAGTGTGGGGAAACTGAACTCAGTGCAATCTTAAAAACATATTTTCATAGGTAGGTGCAAGAGAGCTAGGTGGGATTTATCCCCCAGTAAGATTGCTTAGCATTTTTATTTTGTTTTTGGGTGGGTTTTGTTTTTGTCATGAAGTCACAGCTGACTTATGGTGATCCTGTAATACAGGCTTTCTCAACCAGAGTTTCATAAAACCATGGGGTAGAGAAAAGTGGCAAATGAGAACCAACTTTTCTTCTTCTTCTTCTTCTTCTTCTTCTTCTTCTTCTTCTTCTTCTTCTTCTTCTTCTTCTTCTTCTTCTTCTTCTTCTTCTTCTTCTTCTTCTTCTTCTTCAGTACTGTCAGGGCTCTCTCAGCCTCACCTCAATGTGGGCTACGGCAAAGTAATTAACAGGCATCCAAAAATCCTATCTAGAAATATATGTTGATGGGCTCCAAACTGGTGGCAACTGAGTAGTTATGAGTTTCCTGCATTGTGCAGGGGGTTGGACTAGATGACCCTGGAGGTCACTTCCAACTCTATGATGCTACAGCTCTATGACCAGGAGAAAGATCTTGGAGTGATGTCAGATAACTCACTGAAATGCAACTGCAATAAAAAAGGCAACTGGTATTTTATTTATTATTTTTATTTATTTATCATACTTATATACCGCCCTCCCCGGAGGCTCAGGGGATATTCTGGGGATTATTAGGAAGGGGATTGAAAACATAAACCAGGATTATAATGCCCATGTATAAATCTATGGTGTGGACTCATCTGGAATACCTTGTACAGTTCTGGTCACTGCACCTAAAAAAAAAGTTGCCGAAATGGGCAACTAAAATGATTAATGGAATGGAACATCTTCCCTATGCAGAAAAGCTAAATACATTAAGGTTCTTTACTTTGGAGAAATGAGGATTGAAGGGATAGAGACTTACAGATTTATGTATGGGAAAGAGAAGGTAAAGAAAGAAGTACTTTCCCCCCTTTCTCACAATACACACACCTGTGAACGTTCCATGAAATTAATGAGCAGTAGGCTTAGAACAGATAAATGGAAGTATTTCTTCACCCAAAGAGTAATTATCATATGGAATTTAGTGCCACAGGGTGGTGGCAGCTAAGAGCAAAGAAAGCTTTAAGAGGGGACTGGATAAACATAGGGAACAGAGGTCCATCGGTGGCTAGGAGCAGCAAGGTGTAGATCAGGGGCTCATGGGAATTGTAGTCCATGGATATCTGGAGAGCCACAGTTTGGCCACCCTTGGTACAGATGGAATACTTTGTATTCTTGGTGTTTGGGGCAGGCTGCTACTGGAGTTCTGACCCGAATGGAGGATCCCCTGATGATATCTGAGTTCTGGCCCTAGTGTTATATACAATAGCATAAAGATTACTTTCTCCAATATCATAGAATCATAGAGTTGGAAGGGGCCATGCAGGCCATCTAGTCAAACCCCTGATCAACGCAGGATCAGCCCTAAGCATCCTAAAGCATCCAAGAAAAGTGTGTATCCAACCTTTGCTTGAAGACTGCCAGTGAGGGGGAGCTCACCACCTCCTTGGGCAGCCCATTCCACTGCTGAACTACTCTGACTGTTAAAAAATTCTTCCTGCTTGCATACATTGAAAACATGGTACTGAAGTACATGTACATTATTACATTGGTCATATGGTATACTGTTATAGGCATCTGTGTATGTTAGTAACACAGGAACGTGGACATTGCATTAAAGGAAAATGCAAATGGACTGAAGGAGTTCAAAACTGCTGAAGAGTCTGGCTTGGATCCCAGCTCGGGCTTCCATTGGCTTAAGGATTTCTGCCCTATGATTATTACTTTCTCATCTCCTTCATCTCATGGCACCTCAAAGGGCCTCTGAATCTTGATCCTGGAGGATAAAGAATCCTCCTCTGCCCCCCCCCCCAAAAAACCCAGCATTTTGAGGAACATTCTGGGCTGTCATAGGGAGGAGTGAAAAAATTACACACCATGCCAGAAACCCTGGCACCCACAGTGACATGGGTCATTCTGAATCGAAGCATTGGTGTGCTCTGATTCTGGAATTAACTTATAAATTATCTTAATTAGACAGGCATTAAGGCAGAATGAACTATTGCAAAGAGAAATTATGGCTCAGATATATGAACAGAGGCACCTTCTGGGTAAACCCGGGGCAGTTGAAAAGCAGCTCCTTTTCCTTTTCGGTATTTTGTTTGTTTTAATCACTTGGACATTGGCCTAGTCCTGCCTCCATCAGCCAAACCAGCACAGCTTTTTGCTTGGAAACCTTCTGAACCGTGGCTAAGGCAGCATCCATAAATAAAGCCCAACCTAATGAGCCTTTAATTAGGTATTTACATGACAGTCCAATTACGTTCCTGAAAGAGCGGCTAAAGACTATTGGCTAATTACAGAGATTATTTAGAATGAATTTTGAACCACAAAAGAGAGAGAGAGAGAGAGAGAGAGAGAGAGAGAGAGAGAGAGAGAGAGAGAGAGAGAGAGAGAGAGACGTGCTTATAAGATGTAAGCGACTGCCTTAAAACCACAGAAGCATTTGTCTGAGGCAGGAAGGCTGACTTTGGAATGGCCATGAGCTCATGTCGCTCAGGCCGTTGGGCCTCCTGCCTTGCAAACAAAACCAAGCAGAAACTTTGGAAGATTAAACCAAGCCCATTGCAGTAAATAGGAGGAAGTGACGGCTGCTACGTTGAGTGCCTCCTCCTCCAACCGGCTTGCCTGTCTGTCCAGCGGCCAGCCAATCACCTTCTGTCCCCCACTCCTGACCACCCTCTCCTCCTTCCACTTCCCTCTGAGGCTCGGAGGCTGCAGATCCCTGCTGCATGAGAGCTGCCCCTGCTGGTGAATTCCCTTCCTGCGGGGCCTCCTGCCTGCAGGCTTTCCAGGTCCTGGGGAGAGGGAGAGGCCATCTGCAGAGTTCTTCTGCCCCCACTCCCCCAAATCTAGTATCCACTGTAGTCCTGAATGCAATGGGCTTTGTCCCTAGTTTATTATATTTTTACCAGCCACTCTCGGCAAGCTAGCTTGTAGTGGGTTACAACATAAAAACTCCAGAACGATAAAATCCCATTAAAACAATACAAAGCATTACGAAAAAACAACATGACAGAAAAACCCAATCCTTCCCCATATGGTACTCCTTCCACCAGGCAGAAGAGGGCTATGTCATCCATGATGTTCTAGCACATTACGTGTTTCCTAAGGGGGGGAACCAGATCTTCCTTCTTCACCAGCCTCAACCATAGACCTGGTAGAAGACCTGTGGAAAGCAGACAGCTCCCGCAAAGCCCACAGCTCTTCCAGAAGCTCATCCCACCAGGTAGGGGCCAGGACCAAAAAGGCCCTGGCCCTGGTCGAGGATAGGTGAGCTTCCCTGATGCTGGGAATTACCAACAAGTTGGTATGCAGAAAGCCCAAAGCCCTGTGGGGGGGCATAGGGCAACAGTCAGTCCCTCAGATATGTGGGTCTCTGACCACGAAGGGTCCCAGACATGTTTTAGGATGTGAATAAATGGTGGCAAGATGTGAATGAAAGAATTTATGAGCCCCCAGTCCCACCAGCTCTCTGAAGTGAATGAGTGAGGGCCTGTTATTAAAGGTAGCTGGGCCTGCTGATATCTGTGAATGAGAGAACAGACCTGAGAGGTGACATGGTCACAGAACTCCAGAGATGTTAAGAAGAACAGGAATGATACTGAGGTATTATTGGAACCCTGAACCTGAGACAATGAGGTGTAGAGGGACAAGGGGTGTCACACCTGCCTCTATCACGTATCAACCACAGGCATGATGTCTGGCAAAGACACAAACAACCGGGAGCCTGTGTCTGCCTAGCCAGGCTCTTGTCAGCTTATGCTTCTTTCACTTGGGTTCCACAGCATTATATAACCTGACCTTATCGTGCACCCGGTGGGTGTGGCCGAGGCCAGCCCTACTCCTTGCCGTTCCGCCTGTGGCATGGGACTGTTTCGGAGGAGAAAAAGTTAGCACTGAACTCTGCAGAAGGAGTCAAAAGAAAGAATTGCCAGTAAATTAAATGAGTGAGCAAATGACACATGGGTGGGGTGAAGGATTGTGTGTGTGTTTTTAATGGAATGTCTGGTTCGTACACAGTTCCACCATTTCTGATTCAGGCACTCATCCCATACGGGTGGCAATAAATAAGGAACTCCACCCAACAGCACCCATCTGACATGTTAGATAGATCAGAATGGCAGCAGAGTCACTGGGTGACGTTATGTCCTTCCAGCAGGAGAGTTCAAGGTGACCCTCAAGAGCCTGGCTCGTTTCCTAGGATCCACATTAGTTGCTTTCTTTGTAGGCCCAAATTCATAACCTAAGTACGAAAGAGTCTAATTTGGAACTGGGTGGCTTTTTGAGCTGTCCGAGTCATGATAGCTCTTTTCAGTAAGGCTTCTTCAGCGCATTATGAAACCCTCATGGTTCCACTTTAAAGTTCCAAATATTATACACAGCACAATGTATGAGCAGTTTGCTGCAGTCTTCCATTCTTTCCGTTCACAGGCCTCTTTATCCACTCTGCTGTGAACAATGATAAAACGCTGCAGGAATGTTGCCTTGTTGATGACATGGACATCTGGAGGACCACAGGTTGACTACCCCTGCCCTACACAATACAACACAGCTACCCCTCACTCCCCCAGAGCCCCCTGCTCAATGCCCAGAGGAAAAGGGGAGAACTTCCAAGATACCTGGATCAATATGGCCGGCAGGGAAATTCCTTCCTGACTCCAAAGCGGTGATTGGCATTATCCTGGTCATATAAGAGAGGGCCATGAGAGCTTTGGTTCATCCCTTCCCACCCGCCTTCTCCCAATCTGCTTGATTACATGTGAATTAGTGCTAAATTGTCAAGGTCAATATTGTCTATATGGACTAACAGGGTCTACAGACTTAGATCTTTCACATCACCTGTTATCTGATCCTTCTTTAACTGGAGACACTGGGGATTGAACCCCAAACTTCTGCATGCCAAGCAGATATGCTGCCACCAAGCCACGCCCATTACCCATGTGCCAAAAGCCAGCTTGGTGTTGCAGTTAAGAGCAGCGGCTTCGAATCCGGAGAAGCAGGTTTAATTCCCCACTCCTTCTCCATCTGCAGCCAGCTGGGCGATCTTGGGCTAGTCCCAGTTCACTTACTCTCAGCCCCACCTACCCCACAGGGTGTCTGTTGTGGGGAGAGGAAAGGGAAGGCCATTGTAAGCCATTTGCAAACTCCTTCAGGCAGTGAAATGCAGGCTACAAGAAAGCAGCTCTCCCCCTCTTCTTGTTTGCTGTTACAACAATAGAAATTGAGAGAGTGAGAATAAACAAAGTAGGGGGGCCCTGGGAAAAATAAAACACAGCAGCTCCTTCCATCAAAGCAGCTTCCAGAAGCAAAAAGCAAACCCTACCGAATGTCTTGCAGCCCTTTTTCTTCAACAGTTAAGAGAGGACCTTGCCAAATGCCTCCCCCCCCATGGTTTTGCCACAGATTTCTGTGAGATTCCTAGAGCACCCCTGCAAAGTGGTTTCATCACTTCTAGTTGTGGGGGGGTGGGGCAGAAATGGTTTTGCAGCACCACACTCATCAGTCCTGCCTCTCCACAGTCCCCGGACACTGGTAAGAATCCTGTCAGCTGCCAGCCAAGGTGAGGACAGCACCTTGGGATGACTCCAGTAAAGGCACTGTTCCTAGTGAAGAAGAGTTGGGTTTTATATCCCACTTTTCTTTTCACTGCCTGAAGGTGTCTCAAAGTGGCTTACAATTGCCTTCCCTTCCTCTCCCCACAACAGATGCCCTGTCAGGTAGGTGGGGCTGAGGGAGCTCCGAGAGAACTGTTCTGCGAGAACAGCACTACCAGGCATGTTGATCATTTAACTGCACATCTAAGTCCAAATTAAATTCACAGTCCTCATCAATCCCATCGTCCTGCTGCAGATGGGGAGGGGCAGAAAGGGAAATTTAAACGGGCCAAAGCTACAGGATAATTATGTTTCCCCCTGGCTGAGTTCTGCGAGGAACTAACTGGGATAATATGGCCTCTCACAAAATCTGCTCCTGTCCATGTCTTACGAGCAAGCCAAAGAAAGAATTCGTGTTGTTGAAAGATAACATGAGCGAAACAAAATTAAGAAATGTAATTTTTGGTGTAACTACCCTGAGGATACCAGTCATGCCCTACCTTATATACCTCAATAATTCTAATTACAGGAGAGCCTTCACTTTAATGAGGCACAATGTGCTCCCGTTTGTTGTTCTTGAAGGCAGATATAGAAAGATGCCATTTGAAGAACACTTATGCCACTGTTGAGACGGGAATGACAAGACTCTAGGGGTAGTCAAACTGCGGCCCTCCAGACGTCCATGGACTACAATTCCCAGGAGCCCCTGCCAGCGAATGCTGGCAGGGGCTCCTGGGAATTATAGTCCATGGACATCTGGAGGGCCGCAGTTTGACTACCCCATCTTGGAATTGTAAAATCTATAAGCAGATTCATGAGGATCTCATCATTCCTTCAGTAAAAGTTAATGTTTTCCAGCATTCTACCACTCTACAATGTTTATTGTTATAACTATATTGTAGCTATTGTTACTGTTGCTACCACATTGCTATAAACTGAGTTGTTTGTATTGTTCCCGTTTCATGTAAACCACCCTGAGCCTTCAGGGAGGGTGGTATATTAATGAATTAATGAATTAATAAATAAAAACACAATGCTCCCCTGGAAGCCCCTCTTGTATGTTATCCGATAGGAATAAAGAATTCACTCTTAAAGTGGTCAAGTTTGGACGGCTGGCATCTAGCCTCAGAAGCCTCCAGACTAATAGAAGAAGAAGAAGAAGAAGAAGAAGAAGAAGAAGAAGAAGAAGAAGAAGAAGAAGAAGAAGAAGAAGAAGAAGAAGAAGAAGAAGAAGAAGAAGAAGAAGAAGAAGGCCCACCAGGAGGTTTTGCGGTCAGTTGCACGGACAGTCCACCCCATTATCTGCATAGAATCAGTGATTTCACCGCCTCAAACCTAAGGGAAGGCTCTCAGCCCCGAAGAATGTCAACCATGAAAAATTTCCATCCCAAAACTAGAATATCTGGGAGGGTCATGCCCTCCTGAAGATCACACAGCTTCAGAAGGTAGGGAACACCCGCCCAGCCATCCGGACCAGCCGGATCAACCCTGGCGATCAGTGGGGTGACGGATGTTGCAGCTAGATCACCCTCGCATCCAATTAGATATCAACCAAGCTGAGAATTGGTTTCTATAAAACAAAGCCAGATAATGTGTCTGGTAAACAGAGAGTCCGAACACATGCATTTGCCACCTTCCGGAGGTGCCTGGCTCTTCCTGCTCCTCTTCTGTTTTGTTTTCACGCAGCGCTCAGGGAAACAGAGCTGAGAAGGGGACGGCCTGTACTGCATGGCTCCGAGGGCAGCATTTTGTTCAGGTAGGGAGCGTCCTTTTCTACAAGGTAATTATATCTCTGTGTGCAGCTGTGCCCATCCTTGGACTAGGGAAGGAGTTTCAAGTGAGCTCTGAGAGATTTATGGCGACCCAACTGTACACATGCATCACCGGGTCAGCTCAATAGCCACATTCCTAAACAGAAAAGGGCCAGAGCATAAGGCTTGCTACTGGGATGGTCAGCTTCGGGTTTTGGGGAGCCATCAACAATACGCCCTCCTGTTTTGCACCCTGCTTCCACTGAAGCATGCACACTCCTTCCACAGCAGAACATGGCTTTTTTGCACTCCTCTCCACTCTGTTGAGGGCAAAAGAAGAAGGGGACGACAGAGAATGAGGTGGCTGGGTGGAGTCCCTGAAGCAGTTGGTGCAAACTTAAATGGACTCCAGGGAATGGTAGAGCAGGGGTAGTCAATCTGTGGTCCTCTAGATGTCCGTGGACTACAATTCCCATGAGCCCTTGCCAGAGTTTGCTGGCAGGGGCTCGTGTTAATTGTAGTCCATGAACATCTGGAGGACCACAGGTTGACTACCCCTATGGTAGAGAACAAGAAGGCCTGGAGGATCATTGTCCATGGGGTCATGACTTCCCACCTAACAACAACAACCACTCCGTCGGTGCCGGTGAGAGCAGAAAAGAGTTACACTCTAAACCCATCAAGCACCTCTCCCAGCATGAACGGGGGGGGGGGGGGGTTGTTCCAGACGTCTCCAGTGATCTGCCATTCCTAGTAGGAGCCCGAGCAGATTCCGAGCATTTTTGGGCTTCAGCAAACGGCCAACCATGCTCAAGGCTTCATATCTCCCTTGGAGCTAGAGCTGATGACTGACGCAAGCCAGCTCCCAGTGTGTTTAAGCCTAGGTCAAGGAAACCTTTTCGTTAGGATTGCCAACATGCAGGTGTCATCTGGAGAATTTCCAAGATGCGATTGATCTGTTCCGGGGGGGGGGGGGACATGGGCTCTATGGTAAGATAACCTCTGGGGTCTCCCCACTCCACAGACCCTGTCCTTTCCACTCCACTGTCCTTTCTCCCTTTAAAATACAGAGAGAAAATCCATTTGTGGCTCTTCATTGGTTATGTATCCATTTAAACTGCCTTATAGGTTCAAGAATCTCACATCTAGTCCTACAAACTAGACTGGGTAGCAAACTAACACGTGCCTGGTTGCTTGTTACGGTTAGTGAGAACCTAGAGGACCGTAGAGTATTCGTCGAGCACGTTACGGAAAGCAGAGGCCCCAAATTCCCCCTCTGATTCACTGCCACACAATCCTGTTTTTTTTCAAAGGAAACTGGCAAACTGGCATGCCATAAATTAAAAACCTGTTAAAAAAGAACCTTAGGCGGGACAAGAGAATGCACCCAGAAAGGAGGTGTGCCTACAGACACCACCCCGGCCATAGCCCTCTCTTGATCACACAAACGTTTCAATCCCAACCCTGGTAGGTGTGACCTTCAAATACCAGACTAAACAAAAGTCATGCGACACCCTGAAGTCTAATGGATTTATTATGGCGTACGTTTTCAGGATAGGGCTGCCAGCTCTGAGTTGGGAAATACCAGGAGAATATGGAGGTGGAGCCTGGAGAGGCGGGGCTTGGGAGGGGGAGAGGTCCCAGTTGGGTAGAAGGCCATAAACTCCACCTTCCAAGGCAGCCATTTTTCCAAGGGAACTGATCTCTGGAGATGGTTTGTAATCCCAGGAGATATCCAGCCTCTGCCTGGAGGTTAGCGACCCTATTTCATGGGCCAGAGCTAGAACCAGAAGGTTTCCCCTGGCCACCAGCAGGGATGGGGGATATAGTTACCAGATCAGGGTTGGGAAACTCCTGGGAATGTGGGAGTAGAATTTGGGGAAGACAAGGGGATCGGTGGGGTATGGTGCCTCAGAGACCACCCTCCAAAACAGGGGAAAGTCTGGAGCTGAGCTGTAATTGGGGGAAACTGCAGGACCCACTTGAGTCTTTTGTCCTTGGGGCAACAGCCAAGGAGGCCAGTTCCCTCCTCCGGAACCTGTCTGCAACTCAACGAGACTTTGAGTTGATCCAAGGCCATTAGCCAAGCAATCAAAAGCAGAGACAGGCAGCTTGCCGAAGCCTCTTCCCTTCACACGCCGCAAGAACATTACTGTAAGGCGTAGAATCCTTCTCTAATTTCATCGTAGCCACTCCTGCAAAATGGGGGATCCTTGATCCTTGTGGGGCCGTGGGCTGCTCTTTGAGCTCAAGCCGGCTGGTTCGCACAGACCCTCCTTTGTGGAGGAACACGCGCTGGAGAAGTTGGCTAGGAATCTCCTTTGTTATTTTTGGCAGGTGAGCGGCGGCTATAAGCTGAAACAAATGGCAGTTCCAGGAGCCTGCTGCGATGTTGCATGTTCCCAGAATCGTCTGGTATGTTTGCTAAGTGGCTGATACAAATCATTTTATCCTGGCCGATATGGGCCTGACTCACGGGGGTGGCTGGAGGTGCCGTTGAAAAGCCCGGGACTCAGCAGGCACCTGCTTCGACATCTTCCTTAAATGCTAACAGAGTCGTTAGCCGGTCGAAGAGCATGAAGGCCTCCGTTTTCCAGCAGGCAAAGAACTGCTTTCTCTTTAGGGCGCCGCTGCTCCGTGCAGGCGCTGGGAAACTTGCTAGTTGACGGGAGCAGCTGAAGTTCAAGAGACTGACAATTAGCTGCACTAAGGAGCCACCGGGATTATTGAGTGACGGTCTGCAGCTTCACAGAGGGGACTCCAAGAATGTGGCTTTTGTGTCCATCCAGGGAGGTAGCTGGGGGTTGCCAAATGGATGGGACTTTTTCTCCTGTGTTTAGAACTGGCTGGATTGTTCTTTGGAGCAGCGGGGCTTGATGCTCTTCAGTGCCTGTTCAACCTGTATCATGCCTTAAGATCATCCAATAAAAATAAATTAGCAGTCGCTGGCCCAAAAGAAGTACGTCTGGCTTCAACCAGGGCCACGGCCTTTTCGGTCCTGGTCTCGAACTGGTGGAATGAGTTCCTAGAAGAGCTGAGGGCCCTGACGGAACTGGTCCAGTTCTGCAGGGCCTGGAAAACAGAGCTCTTCCACCAGGCATTTGGTTGGGGTCAATGAACATATGGATGACTTCTTAAGCAT
Source organism: Paroedura picta (assembly GCF_049243985.1). Taxonomy (NCBI): domain Eukaryota; kingdom Metazoa; phylum Chordata; class Lepidosauria; order Squamata; family Gekkonidae; genus Paroedura; species Paroedura picta. The sequence continues at coordinate 11,266,444 of NC_135381.1, read as the reverse complement.
CATTGGACATGTTGCAAAGCAGTGGGGCTTGTGAACTGTGCAATTGACTGAAGAATGGCCTAGGTACTGGTGAGAGGTGGAACATAGTGTCTGGCAAGAGAAAGCCAAGGAAACAGCATGGACGTTACACTGGAGAACGCCTTTGAAACATCTGTGTCGTTCTAAAGGTAAAGATAAAGGTATCCCCTGTGCAAGCACCGAGTCATGTCTGACCCTTGGGGTGACGCCCTCTAGCGTTTTCATGGCAGACTCAATACGGGGTGGTTTGCCAGTGCCTTCCCCAGTCATTACCATTTACCCCCCAACAAGCTGGGTACTCATTTTACTGACCTCGGAAGGATGGAAGGCTGAGTCAACCTTGAGCCGGCTGCTGGGATCAAACTCCCAGCCTCATGGTCAGAGCTTCAGACAGCATTTCGGCCGCCTTACCACCTTTCGGCCGCCTTACCATCCTTCTCTTACCCTTCTCTAGCACTGGCTAATTTTTGGCTTGGAGTAGGAAGGCTAAAAACAAAAAGGAGCAGTGCAGTATTGGAAAACATGGAGACAGCTGAGCCATAGGATCGCCAAGAATCGGACACGACTGAATGGCCAGCATCACATCGCAGGGAGACTTGGGTTCGAATGCCTCTCTAGCCATAGTTGTACGTCTGGCAGCTCTCTTAAAGCAAAGTCAAAAACGTAAAAAAATAAAGCAAGTTCCTGGAAGCCAACTGCTCCCCGCCCCTCACCCCAAAAGTAGCAATTATAATTTTCTGACAGCTACAGATTTCCATAAAAAGAGGTCAGCCGACGGCCCTTCCTAAAATTAACGGGCTGCATATACCACCTGTGTCCACGAAGATCCTCTTGCTTACTTTTTTTCACACGCATTAAGAGTCTGTGTTCGCTTATGTCTTGTGTGCGCATGAGGGGTCCATGACTCATGGCTGGGAGCTGCAGCATTTGCAGGGATCCTCGGAGAAAATCGGCCAGCAACTCTGAACAGGAGCCGGCTGTGTGGCTGATTTGTTAGGTATTCTGCAAATGAAAATCCTCGTTGGCTGGAAGCCCTCTCTGGAATATTAGCAATGAGTTTCTTCAGGCCAAGACAATGAGGTTTGGCAGGACAGGAGAAAATGGGAAGGTTCCTTCTGCATTCAGTCAGAAACTCAAGCCCTCCGTTAAATGGATATGCCGTTTTCTCCCAATGATTTTCTTTAAGGAGTCCCCATTGGCTTAAGCTTTCTGCTTTGCAGAAACAGTTTGGCTGAATGTGCTACAGACACGAGCCATACCCAAAAAAAAAGAAAAGAAAAAAAAAAGCGACTAGAGCTGGGGAAATGAATGGAAAAAAACCATTTGGCTTCATTCATTTGGGGCATTCTAAAAGCCTGAGAACTCTCAGAGCCAACGATAAAGATCAGGTAAACCCTTTTACGCCGGGCGCTGTTTATTCTAGTACATAATGCAGATTGCAACACCGCAGCTATAGCCCCATCTTTGTAAAAGATGACTCGTTTTTTCAGCTGCGTAATACTGCTGCAGGGTATAGTGGAGCTGCTAGTTTAGGGGGCTTCCAAAGGGGGTTGGAGAACTTCATGGAGTGTAGCTTCATCAAGGGCTTTTAAAATGGAGCTTACCTGTCCAGAGATAACATATGCCCAAATGGCTGGGCGCCCGTAACACAAAGGAGGGTTCTTTTGGCCTTTTGAGGGCGATGGCTTGGCCCCTCGACCAGCCACAATTCTAGACTCGATGGGCCGTGAAATCTGACCCAGTTGTTCTCTTCTTGTGCCCTAGATACTAAATGAAGCTTCATAGATAGCGTTGTTAACCTCAAGGTGGTGAGTGGAGATCTTCCACTATTGTAAACTGCTGCAAGTCTTTGAGAGTGGCGGCATATAAATGAATGAATGAATGAATGAATGAATGAATGAATGAATGAATGAATGGATGGATGGATGGATGGATGGATGGATGGATGGATGGATGGATGGATGGATGGATGGAATAGAAAGGACCAGGAAGGATTCCCATCGCCCCAGTTCCACTCTGGGTGCATGACAGGATAGTTACAAACTTCAAGTTCCATGCAAAAGTCAGATAGGAAGCATAGAAGCATCCCTGCAAAACGAACTTTCCTAAATTAATGTCTGCTGAAAAATGGATGCCGTGGGGAGGAGAGAAGGCCTTGAACAGTTCCACAGGGCCTGCAAAAGGGAGCTCCTCCATCAGGCATTTGTTTGAGGTCGACCCATGCCCTCACTTCCCAAGGGCCCTCCTCCTGAGCCCCCAACTATGACACCCACCATAGCTCCGCCCAGCCCACTGGGCTATCAGTAGGAGTTAATTTAACATTTCCCACATTTTTTCTACCATTCCATGCTGCTTGTGGTTTCACTTCATTCATTATTGTTAATCTAAGTCATCTGTATTGTTCCTGTTCTGTTCTAGGTGAACCTCCCTGAGCCTTCGGGGAGGGCGCTATATAAATATAATAAAATAAATTAAAATAAATAAATAAAATTGTACCATTTTCCGTTTACAAGGGTTAGCGGGCCAGGAAAAAAAAAAAAAGATTGGGATAGTAAAAAGTGTTGCACTGGACGCCTGCCACCCCACCCCACTGCGCTTGAGCAGAAAGCATAGCCAGATGGGTTGTGTGAGCTGGAGGTAATCACATGCCCGATGAATCTGTCTGGAAGGGTTTCCTGACCTGCCAGAAGACTCAATGCGAATAAGGCTGAGGCTGTGTACATATTGCATGGTGCAGTTCCCTGGGAGGACAGCTGGATGTAGGATTGTTTTAATCAGGCAGCAAGGGTCCCTTTTCGGGGTTTTCTGTGATCATCTGGTATCACGTATAATGCAAGGAAGCCTTGACTCTAGCTCCTTCCTCTCCTCAGCCCGGCAGCGAGCCAAGGTTTCCTGTATGGCTTTGCCAGAGAAGGACTCGATCCTGGTCCTACCCCACACCCCTCCTTTTGGCTAAAAGCTCTGCAAGGAAGTAGAACGATTTGAAGACCAGCTCAAGGAAGGGGTGATGTCCAATTTCTCATCCCCACCGTTTCGACCTGAAAATTCGCTTCTCCCTTTGCACGAATCAAATCCCTGATCTGGCATTTTTGTGTTGCTTTCTATTTCTTCAGTCTGAACTTTCATATACATTTTCAGCATTGTTTGTGCAGCAATTCATCAGCATTGGGTAGGATGGCCAAGCTGGCAGTGAGAAATTGCTGGAGATCTGGGGGTAGATCCTGGGGAGGGTGGCGTTTGGGGAGAGGTGAGACCTCAGTAAGGTACAGTGTCATAGAGGTGACCCTCCAAATCAGCCATTTTCTCCAGGGGAACAAATATCTGCAATCTGGAGATTCATTGTATTTTTGGAAGTTCTCTAGGTCCCTAGCATTAGGCTATTCTCCACTCCCCCACTGACACACACAAGTGCACACAAACATGTACACAGTATATCTGTGAGGGAATTTGTGCCCCATTTTTCCCCTTTCAAAGTGGAACCTAAGACTCTGAACTGGCAGAGTTGGGTTGAATTCTTTGTGAACTCAGGCCAAGAGACCAATAGGCAGGGAATATCCTCTCTGCCAGTTCTGCCTCCTAGGCCACAGTCCTTTGGCTGAGTTAGCTGCCCAACCTCCTGTCATGAGAATGTGGGCCTGGCTGGTGAACTCAGGGACCAATCAGAAGCTTATACAGCTCCCCTCAGATTGGTCTCAAAGAGGGTTCCTTTTTTCACTAGCTCCCGACAATTTTATTTCTCCAGTGCTTTTGTGACACTACAACTGAACTCAAGGGTTGTTTTAGCAAAGAATGTTTTAGCAAAGAATTTGCTGTTTTAGCAAAGAATTATCCTATGGCTGAATTTGGATATTGTGACATGGTTTACTAATTTACCGTAATTAGCATTTGCCTTATATTTCCACTGTTATGATGTTTGTTCATTAGTCTGAGGAAGGGTGCCTGCACTCGAAAGCTCACGCCTTGAATAAATCTTTGTTGGTCTTAAAGGTGCTATTGGGCTCTAATTTTGTCCAGCTAGAGCGTTCAACTTGGTCCTCTTTAGGGTATGGCTGCGTGCTAGCTCAGGATGGCAGGAATAGCAAGATTCGTCATAGCCTAGGTCGGGACAACTGGAATGGAGAGGAAAGCTGGTGTGCTGCATTGCTAGAGAGTCAGATGAGAACAGTTTGCTGTGGTGCTTACTCGAGTGGCCCTGTCAAACCGAGAAAGAGACGCTAAATCCGGCCCCCAAAAGGTCGCAGTCTTATTCATACATGTGTATAAACTGCTGTCAGGTTACAGCTGACAGAGTCACTGCAGGGGGTTTCAAAGCAAGATACATACAGACCAATTCCACATGGCGGCAGCTGTACTGGGCGTCTGCCGGGAGTTTGCAACAGGGCTTTTAGCCCCACCACTTCCTGATTCCTCATGGGGGACAATTTTCCCTGCCGGACCCAGTTTGCCCTGGACTGCTTCCTCTACATGAGGCAGCTGGGGGGGGGGGGGAGATTCCATCATGCTCTGCAGTATGACAATTGCATCGTCATACAATCCCACCTTCCTGCAAATTAAAAAAATGCCCCAGTCTGCCCTGTGCTGCCTCAAAGCGTCACGGAGCTGGCTGGGGCATCTTTTGTCCCTTATGAGATGCCATAGGAGGGGAAGGAGCTGGGCCTGGAAGGCCTGACCTTCCCCGTCCACACAGGCCTGGCTTGCAATAGATCCTGTTGGTGCCCGGGGCAGAAAAGGGAATGTGGACTGCCCGGGGCAACAGAGGTCTTAAAGCATGCCAGGCCCAGACTGGGGCTAGGCTGGTGCCAACAACATGTGGAAGCAGGGATTAGACCCTCTGCCATTTGAGCACCTGCCCAGCCTTTTAAACCCATGTGGAATTAGTCATTACCTGGCTCAGTCTGGCAACCTTGGATTTCAATGGGAGTCTCCAATTTGGTTATTTTCCAAGAACTGAAGAGATCAGGCTAGTCGGGGCCATTAAGCCAGCGCTATGTCCACATGCTCACTGAATAAAATGGGATGTACTTCTTAGTAGGTATGTCCTGGATTGCGCCATGAGACATTGTGCAACATGACAATAAATACCTGAGACTTGGATCTTGACAGCTTTAAATGGCAAAGCCTTGGCACTGTGAAAGGTCTTCTCTTTCAGAGGCCAAAGATGGAACAGTTCCCGGTGCTCCAAACAACAAAATAATTGCTATTGGCGTGTTCTTATTTCCTCTTAAGATACATATGTATTTTGAGCACAGGGGAGGGGGAATTGTTTTAATTTTCAGGGGTTTGAATCAGGTTAAACTGTGATTCTCAGAGCTCTCCAGGATTCTTGGTGTGTGTGTGTGTGTGTGTGTGGTAAGACCTATAGCTCACGGGCATTCACACATTTTTGGGTATTGAGGTATGCTTGCACTACAACATTCAGAACTCGGTGTGTCTGTTTCGGCAGGACAATCCAGGGGGTGAGTGTTTGCTTTTGCACAGTGTCAGTCAATATTCAACGGTGTGTAGGTGCAACCTATAATTAGGGACGATTATGAACTTCTCTCTGTTTCAGTCCCTGAATCCCTGTTCTAATTTTGCTTCTCTTTTGTAAAAAAAAAAAAAAAAAGGGGGGGGGGAGAATTGCGATTGCTCAGTTTCTGCTTCCTTGCCTCTAATTTTCCTCCATAAAACATATGTATTTTCAATGTTGTTGGTGCATCGATAAAAAGACATTATATATTCAGTGTTTGCACCACACCCGTAAAAAACAATGTAAGCTTTGTAAGTTTTGTGTTGAAATTGTTTAAGAGGAGTCGATAATCCAAATAAGAAAATAGCAAAAAGCAGAATTCTGGAGCCATTCTCCAAAACAGAACGGAATTCAAATTGAAATTACACATTCACCAGTTTTCAAGTCATGATAATTTTAGGGCCAAACGACTCATTACAGCAACTATGAGATTGACCCCCATTTTACATAAGAATTTGACGATCGGTGAGAGACAGACCTTGATTAGGAGGGACTGAAACCCAGCAGTATAGCTTGACGTGCAGAAGGTCTCAGGTTCAATCCCTGAAATCTGCATGTAGAATGTACATTAATATACAAATATAGTATAATATGGATTTAGTATTGTAACTTCTTGTCAGAGCATAACACACAAGAGTTGGGCATTTGTTCGTGTTTGGGATCTTTGGGGGGGGGGGCTGAAAGCTTGTGAAAAGTACCTGGTGCTTTCCTTGTCTTTTCTTCCTCACCTTTCACCGCTACGCTAATAACAGGTTACACCACTTCTCCGTGAGCTTGTAAAAACAGTCCCCGCTCTCCAAGACGTGAGGATTTTGAAAATAGATCTCTGATAAAGATAATTTAATCTTTCTGTAGAAGTCCACGCAACGCCTCAACTTCCCAGAACTCTGTTGTGGCAACAGTGTTCCATTTTTGTCAGTTGGGCACAGTTGGTGAGTTGTCGTGCATTCGTAAAAACGGTTGGGTGTTTGTTAAATCCGAGGGTTCAGGAACACACCCACTATGGAATCGTTGCAGCTCTGTATGCACATGACCCAAGTAGCACCAAAACTTCACTGTCTCCCCCTCCAATGAACCCCACAATATATGCACATAGGAGAAGCATGGATCTACCCACAGCTGTGGGTGATTGGACACACTAGGTATAAATCAATTGGATCCCTGGAGGATCCTGCTGCAAGCTGACCAAACAGGCTGCGGCTAGCCCATTTGAATCCACTGGCTCCCGCAGGGAAGCCCGCTAGCCATGAGCCAATCAGAGGCTGCAAATCTTGTTCCTGTCTTGGACCCAAGCTCGGTCCTTGGCAGTGCTGCATACAGGACAATATCTATTAAGATTTGGGCGTGACGTTGGACAGATGTCCTTCTGTTCCATTCTAAATATATTCCATAGTTTTGCTGCTTCCCTCAACCTTCTATCGATCCTCTAAAAATGTCAGTGAATTTAATTTGGGTAGGTAGGCCCACGATGCATGTTTTGTGTAATGCTTCACAGAGGCTTGCTATGCTCCCCAAGCTGTACCTCCATAGATCTGTTTGGACTTGAGCAGAGCCAGGAGAGAGAGATCAGGCCCCCGACGGAAGTAGCTAAGTTCCGCCAGGCCTGCAAGATGGAGCTCTTCCACACAAGCCTATGAGTGAGACCAATTAGAACTTACATTAGATCAACTACCAGGCCTTTCTCTTCTCCCCTGTTCCCGCCCCCTACGATGACTCTTACTTCCTTGTATTGCTATAATGTACACAATCAAATTAATCGCTTTTACACTGTGATGAACGTAACCTGATTATGATGTTCACCGCTCCGCGATGGCAAGTCTGAAAGGGGTGGTATATAAATTAGATAGATAGATAGATAGATAGATAGATAGATAGATAGATAGATAGATAGATAGATAGATAGATAGATAGATAGATAGATAGATAGATAGATAGATAGATAGATAGATAGATAGATAGATAGATAGATAGATAGATAGATAGATAGATAGATAACATTGAGTTTAGACACATCATTAGAAAATGGGCAGGGAGAGACTATTCACAGAATTCCATACTGCAAAGCAAGGGTCTCAAATTGGATCATTCTTTTCTCTGAAGGATCATTACTGAGAAGAAATCCAAACCATCCCTGGCAGGAATGCACCAGACTCCCTCACCTACCTTAAGAAATTGTTTTGACATTTCCTGCATCTTTCTCCTTTGAGGGTGTCTCCATGTTTGACTTCTAAAGCAACCTTTGGTGATAAATCCAGATGTTATCGACTTGGCTCGCCGTGCAACCCGTCCCTCCAGAAACACCGGACTCCCCACGGAACACCCAGCACTGATGAAAGGCTCTCACGGTGCCGTTTGATGGACAGGCTACACAAATATTTTTGAATGATGATCCAATCCTTGCGCGGAGGGCATTTGAAAAATCTGAACTTCCTCTGCTCTCCATGTGCATGTTCCCACAAGCTGAGCATCCCGTACAACTGATGACTTGTTTGCAGTTAGAACATGAGCGAGGGTTTTGAAGATGTTGGCCACATTCAGCATGATAGCTGGCCAGGTAGCTGTGGTGTTGGTGCATGTTCACAGTTTAAGGCCCTGCAGAACTGACATTTTGAAAGATTAAGGCTAATGTTGCAGAGAACATCATCTAGCTTTGAACTATAGTATGAAAATAGCTTTGGAAGTAGAAGGGCCAGAATAGTCCTCGAAAGTGCCTTATCCAGAATCTCAATTTTGTAGCTTCCAGGTTGTAATTGCCTATCAGATATTACTTCAGTCCCGTGTATATATTATGCAATTTTACAGTGGAAGAAGAAGAGTTGGTTCTTATATGCCGCTTTTCTCTACCCGAAGGAGTCTCAAAGCGGCTTACATTCACCTTCCCTTTCCTCTTCCCACAACAGACACCCTGTGCGGGAGGTGAGGCTGAGACAGCCCTGATATTACTGCTTGGTCAGAACAGCTTTATCAGTGCTGTGTTGAGCCCAAGGTCACCCAGCTGGTTGCATGTGGGGGAGTGCAGAATCAAATCTGGCTTGCCAGATTAGAAGTCTGCACTTGTAACCTGGCATACCTTCTGGCCTAACAGGCACAGTAGATCAGGTAATTGCTTTGAGCAATCCAGAGTTTGGTGATCCTGACTGTCTGCTACTTATATGTCCAACAAGAAATATATTTCCCCGAGTTGACTTCCAGGGACCAGCAACGTTCTGATGAGTCCATGTTCCTAAGAAACGTCAAGAACCTAAAAAGGTCAACACAAGGGAAATGAACTATGTAGGGTAGACAACAGTTTTAAAAATATAGTAGTAGTATTTATTTAAGGTAAATACCCAAGGCTTATAGCATAGCCTCAATAAAAATCAATGCATACATGCATACTAATGCCTCTACTGACCAGTCGTGTTTCGCCATGACCGCCTTTATCAAGGGTCATGTCTCAAATAAAACCAGCATGCATAAAATGCGGTAAGTACAAGAACTGTTATATGTGGTTAGCTCCTTTACATAAAATGATATGATATAAAATTATATACTCAGGACACTGTGGAGCTATAGTCAATTCTGTGGAGCTTAAGGCCACATAAGACTATTCGAGGCCTCTAATGTTGCCAAAGGTCAAGGTAAGTACTTTCCAGTAGGACCTAACCTTCATCCAAAGTATGCTGCAGATTCTTCCAAGAACCTTCAAACAGAATGTAGGCCCATGAATTATTCCTGCTATATACTGCTCAGGTTTTGATTTGTAAAGGGAGTGAAACCAGCACTTTTTGAGACTCATCCATTGCAGGTAAACCGACAGTCTCGAAAACCACAAACGGTTGTTAGAAACCTTAGGATCCCTCCCCCCCCCCCCCGCCTATTTGTAAATCACAATTGAACCCAAAGGGCTGGTTTTGTTATTCTAGCAAGGACCTATCCAGTCTCCATTCTCATGCTGGATATTTGTCTTTTACTAATTTACTCCTTATTTACTATCTCCTTATATCTGTACACTTATGAGTCTTATTCCATTCTCCAAGGAAGTGTGCCTGCACACAAAAGCTCACGCCTTTAGTAAAACTTGGTTGTCCTTAAAGGTGCTGTGGGACTCCCATTTTCTTCCCCGCCTATTTGTCTCTCAACTTTACACGAGGCATCCTAATTCGTTTTTCTTTCCATTTTCTTTTTCCCCTCTAGGTGTGTTCCCCCCCCCCCCACACACACACACACTTCTCTTTATCATTTAAAGTTGGGTGTTTTTTTTTGTTGTTTGTTTTTTGGAGGGGGAACACGTCGTCTGCTTTTTCAAAGCACTGCAATGTCGCGAGTCCTGCACAACCAGTTTATTTTAGACGTGCAGGAGAAAAAGTCTGGTTTCTCCCTTGCCAAGGTTGGAAGAAGGGGGTTGCTTTTACCTTTTCACCTTGTATTTTGTAAGTGATTCCTCTGACAACGCATCTCAGTCTCCGGGCTGTCTTTCATCATAGATTTCTGCGGTGAAGATTTACAAGGAGCCGAGCGCGATTTCAAAGGAAGAACAGAATTTGCAAAGTGAACCTTGTTTGAAATCCTCCAGACGACGTCTGGGGAGATGCAGAAGGATTTTCCTCTATGCAAAAAAAGGTGGGGAGGGGGATGCTGCTCTCGATAGCACTCCCCACCCCACCCCAACCCCAACCCCCATTTATTTACTGGCAACTAATTCTGCACAGAAAATCTAGGAAGCAGACTTGATCTGTCTTGGGGGGAGGGGGGAATGTCATCTAAACACACTTTGATTTAAATAGGGGCAGGAGCAAAAAAGAAAAAGTCCACTTTTTGGGCCGCTTTGCAGGTCTGTTGGAGAAATTCCATAAAGGAACCGTGGCGAAATGCTTCCCCCCCCCCTCCCCAAACGTCCACAAAGCAGTGAGCGAGTTTTTGAGTTCACCAGAACCCTTTGTGGGGTTTGCTCGGTCCAAAAACAAGCAGGGGGGTTGATATTTCAGAGTGGAAATGTGCAAAGTCTGCTGGTTGTTGAAAGGTGGATGAGGCAGAGCTACAGATATCGATTCAATGGTTGGTGGAGAAAAGCGGATTTTAAGGGGCACCTGGGGTGACAGGGACTGATGAGCAGAACCTGGCCACTCCGCCTTTGAAAATCAAAACGCCAGAAATTTGCCCAGGTGCTAGAGGAGATTGTCGAGATGAATGCTTAATTTCCATGAAATAGTTTCCTTGGGCATTTCTGCATGTTCTTCTCCCCCTCCCCAGACCTGACTTGTAAGGATTCAGTTTATTCCCCTTAGTTTCCACAAGCATTTTGGGGCCTTGGTTTTTCACTTTCTTGGGGGGGAAAAGTATTTTTCCACAGTATTTCCACACTTTCCACACTTTATTTTTCTGGATCTTTTAAGATCATTTTCCTTCTGATCTTTTTCTGAAAGCCATTTTGGCAATCTCATTTGTGCATAACATTTCTGTCTCTTTTATTTCACACACACACACACACACACACACACACACACTTCTGCCCACCTCCATCCCCCTTTTTAATGCTTGGACTCTGGTGGCCAAACCACCCCTTCTCCCTCTCCCACCCTGAAGAGCAAGACTAATGTCTTCTTTTCCTTTAAAAAAACAAAACAGCACTGAACTATCGATAACACTGCAGCAGTTTCTCCAAATTCCCAGCTCTTAAGTTTTTAAAAGAAAAGTAAGTCTCCAGTTCCCTCCCTTGGGGACAGATGCATTGTTAATGAAACCTGGGGCCTCAGAGAACCTGCTAAACCTATCATTGCAACCCTCTAGTGATACAGCAGTATTTAGTGCCTTTTTCCCCCAGAAATGGAGGTTTGCTATGATGCCCCCAATGATATCACCAATGATGAGAGTGTCATTGCTTGAAAAGCCTCATTACTTAGGCAGAAGAAAATAAACTGACTCTATAATTGGGCAAATGCCCAGGGAGGGAAGACTTGTTGAAAGACCATGCCCGAACTGATTTCAGGGCTTGTGGATTGCTTGCCAAAAAAATCAGGGGTAAATTGGGCAAGTTGAATATTTCCCCGCATCTCTCTCTCTCTCTCTCTCTCTCTCTCTCTCTCTCTCTCTCTCTGCATCCTGTAAACCCAAATGCTGTTTGTAAATCTGCTTTTCATATGGGTCTCCTAGACTGACTTGGAGAAACAGGAATGGCTCGACGCTCCAGTCAAGCAAGCCCTTGTAGATATGGCTGTAGTTTCCTGGACTTTTCTAAGAGCTCAAGTAGCATTCCTCCTTAGTATTTTTAGTTCCCGAGATTTTCGAAAGAAGCAAAACCTTTTGTTTATTTGGTTTGTAAGACAATCCGCCCTGTAAAAGCCAGGATCAGAGGAAAGCTTTCTTCAATGAAAGCCCCAGTTTCACCGTTTTTTTTTCCTCTTTAGCTCTTAATTTAATGAATGGCTCTTTCCTGCAGACTAGGAGATACAATAACAGATATATAAAAAGACACAAAAGCCGGCACCGGACTGGTTTGTATTAGTTTGCTTTTTCTTTTATTGATGCCATTGTTTTTAACAAGAAATCGTCCAAAGCAGACCACGCAAACCCAACTTGTTTCTTGTTGGCTACTATCGTAGATCGGCGTCTGATAAGCATTTAATTAAAGGCACTTGCACATTCCAATTATCTTTCATGTTCTCTTTGCATTTTGAACCGAAAGACTCGCAAAAATAAATCTTTTCTAATGCCCTCGTTCATTGTCCGCGGCGGCAACCCTCTGGCCAAACTGCTACGATGCTCAGAGGCCCAGATTCCTCCTCTCCCTCCCCCCCCAAAAAATGACTGTAGACAAGAGACTTGCTGAGGTTTTCTTTTTAAAAAATGTTTCCCAGCAAATAGCAATTCTGCCAAGAGGGGAGGTCTGTTGCCTCTGTGCTCTGTTTAATGGCGTCCCTGATACATCCGTCTGGGTCACTATCAGAAACAGGATGCTGGACCAGATGGACCATTGGGCAGATCCTGCAGGGACAGTCGGATGCCGTTGACACTCCCCCTCCCCTTCATAAGCATTTTCCTTCCGAGAGTGATCAGCTCCAGCATGCGAATCCAAAGCCTTAACTGAGCTGGGAGTGCAGAGTTATGGCAAATATTTTTCATTGTTACTATGATCCACTTGGTTGAATTCGAGTTTATTGCTTTTAACCAAAGGTCAACATGAGGGGTGGGCATGTGGATCTCCAAGGAATATCACATGCCACATAATAAAAGAAATCAACATTGGATTCCAGGTTTTTTTTTTTTTTCTGTGCTAGTGGCCTCCTGACCATGGTGCTACATTTTTGCATCACACATTTTTCTCGGATAATTTCCCCCCCCCCCCTCAACAGTGTGGCCTCCCTGTTCTGTTTAGGACCCCCCGTAAAATGAAGGAAGATCATTAAAAATAAATCACAACCAACCACCAAGAAAAGAATCCGTAGAATTACAAAGTGAGGGCAGAGAGGGACCAGTTAAGGAAACAACACTTCGCCCTCCTCCTGAACAAACTTCTGTTCTAGAAACTTTAGAATTTGAACCTAACAGAGGTCCTTGGAGATGGAATTTAGGAAGAGAAAAGCTGAACTGATCTGAGCTTACCTCTTAGAGATTTCTCTTAACTTCTCTTCTTGGAAGGGAACATGATTTGTTAAGGGTCCCTTTCCTATCCCCCCCCCCCAAATCAAGTCACAATTGACTTTCACGGCAAAAGACATTCAGAGGTGGCTTGCGATTTAAGCACGGAAGAATGTTCTACTAAAGCCCTCAGTGCTGAAGACAGTAATTTTTGAAGCAGGAAACTTGTAGGGGAGATGTTCCTTGTATCCTGGATGGGAATGGCTGGATTTCTCTCCCCCCCCCACCCCGGTAGTTCTTTCTACCGATCTAAAACATTGCTGTCTGCCACCTTTCATAATTCTATTGCCGTCAATATTGCTGTCTGCCCCTCTTCTGTAACTCAGTGTAAAGAGCAAGAATTTCTAACACAGATTTCAGAAACGGCACCTGGCATGTTCGCTCTCCGGCGCTACCTTTGACGTTAGCGATGCTCACGTTCGGGCTGGCGAAGCACTGCCAACAAAGTAGCCAGGTTGCAATCTCACCTGTGAGATATTCTGTCTTTGTGCACGCTTCTGATAGTTTACTGATGTACTGCATGTGCCTGGCTAAAACTCTGTAAAAAAAAGAATTTTCTCACAACCCGACATACAAGAAACAGTCAGAGTGTTCTTTTGCCATGTTTTATCCACGGGCGCATGCTCCTTGTTAATGTGCGGAAGGGTGAGATGCAAAGGAACTGAAAAGCTACTGAAAATGGTACACATATCACACGCAAAATTCCGACATTAAAAAACAGAATAACAGGGAATTTCGTAAAGCAATTTGGAAATAAGGCCAGGTGATTTGGACCCCCATAATTCAGACGAGGAGAATTTCAAATGCAAACCTCAACCTAGACAAGGGCCATTCTGACCTTTTAAAATCAACATCAGTGTTTTCAGTTGTGGCTGGAAGGCTTCTAGCTACCACTGGCTCTTAGCCCCCCGTTTTTGTTTCTTTTAAAAATAATTTCAAGTATATATTTTGTTGATGGTTTCAGGAATTTCCTTTTCACTGTCCCTTTTTTGGAAGCATTTGCATTATGTATGCATGCTGTATGTTTTTGATATGCATTTTATCTGACACTTGCATGTAAAATGTACATTAATATACCAGTATAGTATAATGTGGATTTAGTGTTGTAACAATGACAATTGGGGAAATGTGCATTCTTTACAGGATAAAAATCAAGGCAAGGAAACAAAATCATGCAGAAATAAAGAATCATGTGCCAGATTTTCAAAGCAGAAGCAAAATCAAATTTGAGGGTGGGGGGTCTGAAACGGCAGGGAGAAATCTTCCAGAATTGTCCCACCACTGAGAGATCTATCTGGATTTTTTTTAGATCTCCACTAACATTTTATATCACATATGACATTTTTTTAAATGGCTTAATATTTTTAATAAGTAGCATCATTATTTCATGCTTTTACTTTCCCATCAGCAATTTAAGTTTAACACCTTTGTGTTTTATCATTTTACTGAGTAGGGAATTTTCCAGTCTGGGGCTCCTCTTCAGTGTTAAAGGGAGCAGGGGGGAGAAAAAAAAATCAAGCCATCCTAAATCTTTTTTTTTAAGCACTTTTAAAATGAAGCAGTGAAAAGTTAGGAGAAAAGAAACTTTTTTGATCTGTCTTCGTAATGATTTGTCCTTGCAGTAATGAATAGAAGCAAGAGCAGAGAAAAGAGAATATAAAAACTCTTCTGGTTTCCTTTTTTCATTTCCTTTGCTGGAATACAATTTTGGAACATCTAAAGAGACCAAAAAAAGATTGGAAATTGGATTTGCTTTTCATTGGGCTGTTGAATTAAAAACCCTGCCAGGAATTGTCTGGCATAAAAGTTTGTGGTGTCATGGCACCCCCTGGAGGAAGCTTTACACTTTCCTTTTTTCCCTTTGGAATTTATTTTCCTTTTTTCAGTGTTGGGGGAACGGCCTTGGTTCAGAAAGTATAAGGGACTGAATGTTCAAGTCTGGATCCTTCTGATGAAGTATGCAAATTTCAATCACATTCATTGGTGTGGTGTTTATTTTGATACATAGGCGATGTCTTATATGTATTAAGAGTATATGGAGGGAAGGCTACATGTTCTAGCCTGGTCTCATCAGACCTCGGAAGGTACACAGGGTCAATACTTGGATGGGAGACCATAAAGAAAGCCTCTGCTGAGAAAGACCATACATGATTTAAAATGGAGCATGGTCACTTTCTCTCTCAGCTTAACCCACTATACAGGCTTATATGGGGACATAAAACAGAAATGTAAATACATAATCTGTATAGTTATGACATATAGCCAAAAGAATTCAGAACTGTCCTCAAGAAATTGGGCATTGTCCAATATTTTCAGGATCTTAACTGTTGGAAGATTTCTGAAGGAGCTTCCCAGATATTTTAAATGTGTTTTTATGCATTCACATGGCAAAACATTTCTCATGTTTCAATATTCTCCGGCTACCGATCTCTCTTCAGCTTCTAGTGCCAAACGGTTACTGTTTTGCCAAGAAGTTTCTAAGAGCACAGATAATGCATTGCTAGAATTCCAGTAATTAAAAAATAAATCCCATTTCCTTGGTAACTTATCTGCCATCTGTCTTCATCTTCTTAAATGTACTAAATGTGTCGACCGCTCCATCTCCAGGATACCATGAAGTTTAACAAACAAGTCCTGAGGATTCTTCCATTTGTAATTGTTATTTGGGTTGGAGTTTTGCTTCTTTTAGCCATTCTGTGTGTTTTAATCACTTCATTATCACAGAGAGAGACCCTGTTTCAGTATATAGCACATTATTTCATATATATTTTTCCACACATTATTTCAGTATTTTCAAAATAAGGCCGCTCTGTCCAAACAAACACAAAAACATATTTTTCATGATTCTTTTTTCACTATTTAATTTTCTAATGGTGTGCATTTGTTGCACCTGATTTTTTGAGGGTGTTCATTTGTTTACGTAATGCTAAAATTCTATGTATATATACTAAGCAGAAAATCCCCTAAGAAATTCAAACCTGATTTAGTTGGAGTGAGAGGGAGGGAACCCATCCATGTGCCGAGCATCTTACTTAAATTGTGCTGCTATCAATTCAGCATTAGCACACCAGTGCAACAGGTTATGGATCTCTGCCATGTATAAGGTGGTCACAATGCTGCAGTGTCAACAGGCTTGTGGAACATATTAAAAAAAACTTTTATGGATAAGGGGTTAGATCCAGACGACTTTTCTTTTCATTCAGTCTCACCTAATTTCCCTCCTCACTGCAGCTCCTGTATGGGCAACTCCCATGATCCTTGCCATGTGTCCTTGCATTGGCCAAAGAGAATTAGAATCATAGATTCATAGAGTTAGAAGGGTCATCTAGTCCAACCCCCTGCACAATGCAGGAATATCCCCCCTCCCTTTTTCACCTACAAAAAAAATCTGGTTGGATCTGACCCAAAATCTCTTTTCCGACCTCCATCAAGTTTAATTCAGGCCTTCCACCCAGGTAAACGTAATGTAACCACACAGAATTCTAGATGCCAATAGGAAATAACTGTTATTTATATTAAGGAACCCGCCCTTTCGATGTGGTTTTGCTGCTAGATTTTCCTGTGCGGAACAGGAAAATCTAAAGTGCATCGAAAGTGCATTATGTAACCTGTGCGTGGTCAGGAAAACTTTGGTTTGATTCGGTTCATGGTGAGCCCAGTTTGTGAACCACAATTTTAACTGTCAATGAACCATTAAGGTTGATAATGCAGCAGAATAGCTCTGCGGTTTGCTACGGACACCAAACTCACAGGGGATCTCTGGATGACTCTCCTCTACCTGCCTTCCAAGTTTGGTGAGGACTGGATTTACAGGATTCAAGTTACAACCTCTCCCCCCACCAAGGTGCTCCTGGGAATGTGATTTCTGGGGACACGACAGGTGCAGGTTCAGTAGTGTAGAGGACAGACACTGTTTGTGCTAGGAGCATCAAATTCACAGGTGATGTCCCCTTGATGTTTCTCTACATGTCCTCCAAGTTATGTGCAGATTGGATTTATGATGTTCAGGATATGAGCCTACTAAGAAGATGTCCCCAGCAAATGCACAGGAAACCTATTGGTGTTTCCAAAGTTGGAGAATTCAGCTCTTTTTTTGTTTTGAAGTTGCTTCGTTGTTTTGAAGTTTGGTGAACATGTTGAGTAAGCAAAGACAGCCTGTCTGAAAATGCATCCCTTGACAAACCCCCACAAACAGCTGGAAAGTTTGTGGAAGGTTGGTTTGTGCCAGTTGACGTGCCATGAACAGGCCGAAATTTATCATGGACTTTATCATGCTACACCTCAAACTGTAACATTAACTAGGGATGGGCATGAACCAGCTCATGAACTAGTTACAGTTATAAATGTGTTGTGGTTTAAGGGGGTTTTATGGGGAGATTGTTATGGTTTTAATTGTTAGCCACCTTGAGGTGACAAAAGTAATGAGAAGTGGGATATAAATCCAATAAATAAAACAAACAAACAAATAAATAAACTGCTCCTGATGAACAGGACCAGTTCCGTTAGGGTCCTCAGCTCGTCTGGGAGCTCATCCCACCAGTTTGGGGCTCCTGTAAATATTCCTAAATTTCTGCTTTTAAAATCCATTCTGTATAATATGGAGCTACAAGCAGTTCTGATATGCTGCCTTGCAACAGGGTACCAGGAAGTCTTTGAACTGACACCCTGGCCAATCAGGGAAGACTGCTTTGCTACGTTAACATTGCAGGCACTGAGCAGGAAGTTAATAATTCGCAAAAAGCAAAAGTCTACACCTATACTGGGGCCTTTAAAAGCTGGGTCTTCAAATATAGCGAGTTATATCCACTCCTGGATATCACAGGGGAAAGGTAGGGCCACTGTGGATCAATCATGCGTGTTGCAGAGGGAAAATTTAAAGCACCCAAAATCAAAATGGAAATCAAATTCAGTGTAGACGGGAGGGATTGATGTGAGCTGGGAGTGGATTCAAAGCAAAGTGCAGACTCGACCCACGGCTCAGTCCACACACTTTTAATGCATTTATAAGTAGATTTTCCTGTTTCCAACTTCAAAAACATATTGAAAGTGTGTTATCCACCATGTGTGGAATGAGCCCAGGATAGAAATACTTAGAAGGGATGGGTAAGACGTGTTTTGTTAAGGTGTTTTACTTCTGTGCCCAAGGCATGAGTCCATCAATGCAATGCTGTGCAAAAAGAATCTTTTTCATTTTTTAATTACTTCTTTTCACAACCAAGAGAGCATCTGCCACTAATCATGAACCGAAACATTTTTATTCCCCTTCTGTTTTTGTGCACAGGAATTGAACCCAAAGGACTGATCAACTGTGTTATTCAAGCAAGATGTTGTGCTGCATATTTGTGGGCTATCTTCATGATGCTGTTTACTAATTTCCTGCTAATTTACTCTGTCCTTATAGCTGCAATCTGATGATTCCCGTTTCATTGTTGGAGGAAGCATGTGTGCACACAAAAGCTCACACCTAGAATGAAACTTCATTGTTCTTAAAGGTGCCAGTGGACTCAAATTTTGTTCTGCTTCCCCAACCCGTCTACACACCACAATGCTCAGGTACACACTACACAGTAATGGCATTGGGTGGAGAATTGATCCTATTGGAGTGAAGGGATCCGAAGAAGTGTCTGATTCCATGATTAATTTTTTACCAGTTCTCCAGAATTAAGGAGGAGTGAACAGTAGCCAAGAATTAACTGATGAAATGATAAAGGAACAGAGATGCACCAATCCTGAGAGCATCTTTCCAGTGCCGTCTGTTTGGTCAGAATTTTTTATCCATTTATTCAAGATTAAGCCACACTGTACAGGCTACTAAATCAAGGAAAAGAGACGGGTTTTCATACGCTGCCTTTTACTGGGGTGGACCTCTGCCGGGCCTGGAGCATATTAGGCCACTGTCGCCGCACTTTAAGGGAATGCGGATGTTTTCGACATTCCTTTAGGTGCTTCGGGGGCTAACTGGGCCTAGCCTGGTGGTCACCCATGCAGACATGCCTCCCTGTCCCATGGAGGTCTGGAGGGAATAGAAAATGCCCCACTCAGATCCACGGTGCTTCATGCTACCGCAGGGCCAAATAAGGCTCTTTTCTTTCTTTCTTTCTTTCTTTCTTTCTTTCTTTCTTTCTTTCTTTCTTTCTTTCTTTCTTTCTTTCTTTCTTTCTTAACAGATAACATCATCATCATGACTGTATATGGTCATGTCACACACACCACCCCAAATGGCCAATGATGGGCCTGGAGGGGGTGGGAAGGGGAGGGGCCCCAGGTGGGCGTGTCCACAGCTCTGCTCTCCAACCTAATTCTGCACCATCCCACCACTTCTGGGGTTTCTCGAAGCCTGAAGAATGTTTTCAGGAGTTTCTCAACGGTAAAAAAGCTGAGAGTGGCTGGCCCAGAAGAAAGCGTTTCCCTGCCTCGAAACCCCACACGTCACTTTCAGAGAAAGAACAGGAGTAAGGGAGGGACAGAGTGTCGTTTTAGCTTTACAAGTCAGCCATGAAAAATCTGTTGTACCGCCCGGTTTTTTTTGGTGTGTTTCTTTTTTCCCTCCCAAAGGAACAGGCATGTTACAAAGTGCCCAACGATTGCTTGGTACTGAGATTCCATAAAGGAACCCTTGTACCCCTGGAGCGCTGTTATTTATTATGGTTGGTAAAAGGGGAAACTGGTTTGGTAATCTTAAATGTATACATGTAAAAGATTTATTGTACATTAAAAGCCTTTATTGGTTACGGGCCTTTTCACCCCATTGTTTATTATGAGCAGGGGTAAGGCTTAAACAAATGAAACATTGAAGGCACTTCCTTGTAGCTGAGCCTGCCAGAGAGTGCGGCTTCTCCGTTTGCCACAATGCAGCCCTTCTAGCGCACAGAGGTCCAGATGCGTGCACTCTGCACCAAGCAGCAGGTCCCTGCAGCTGCCCTGAGACCAAGTTGCACATGTGCTCCCATGCGCACACATGCATAGGTTCTCTATTCGCTATCTAGCTCTTTTCTTTAAAATTATTTATTGAGGAAAGAAAAAGACGCGGCATATTGGAAGGTGTAGGAAACAAAAAGACACAGCATGTTATGTTTACAGAACTACACATTACCGCAGTGCATATTATGTTTTCTAAATCTTAGAGGGTTTTTAAAGTCACTTTTTAAAAATTTTATGTATTTATTTATTACATTTTTATACCACCCTTCCCTGCAGCTCAGGGCAATTCACAACACAGTCCAATCTAACACACTCAAGTATAATATGCTCTAAAATTAGTCTCAGTAAAATTGCATCAACATTTAAACCATAAAAAAACATTTAAAACATTTAATCATAACTCAGCAGATTGGCTGGATTGTAAATTACTTCACAATGTACCCGGTGGGCATTTTTGATGGGGGGGGGCGAGTTCTGGAGGGCCCAGTCGATGTTATTGGCTCCTTGGCCCCAACCAAAAACTTCCTGCTGTTTTCCCACAATGCACAGGTCCACACCATACAATGTGGGGTGGGGAATGATCCTGTTGGGTGAGTAATGATCCTGTTGGAAGGAAGGAATCCAAGGACGTGTCTGATTCCATGATTAATTTCAACCATGTGTTGTGAGTTAAAGTGAACAATTGTTTTTTTTCTTGTTGAGTATATTTGTTTGTTTATTGTTTAAATTTCTAGACCACCCCTGTTGAACCTGTCATCTCGAGGCAGGTTACAGCATTCATAAAATACAATGAAAACAGTTTAAAACAATTCAAATCAACTGTATATGATCATGAATGGTACCAAAACTATACGCCAGGCCTCATTGGTGAGACCAGTCGGTGGACTTGATTCTGGGTGTTTCTCATCCTTTTCATTTGGTGGAAGGCAAGCAAGAGTGGAGAGCTGGCAATATTTCATGTTATTTATTTATTTTATTTCAGCAGGGGAGGCCCGTCGATATTCAGGGTATTTAGTTGTCCAAGCTGGCCTCAACCATAAGTCTGGCGGAAGAGCTCTGTCTTGCAGGCCCTACGGAACTCTGTGAGTTCCATCAGGGCCCTGATATCCTCTGGGAGCTCGTTCCACCAGGTAGGGACCAAGGCAGAGAAAGCCTCGGCCCTGATCAAGGCCAGTTGCACTTCTTTGGAGCTAGGAACTAACAGACAATTTGCAGTTGTCATTTGGGCAGTTTGGGCAAGCCTGGCTAGATGTTCCTCCCATTGTTCTTCTCAATAGGAGCTCCTCTTCCACTGATCTCTGGGCAGTGGAACATTCCCTCCAGATGGCAACTAGTACCAGTCCACCCAGCAAGGCAGGGAGGCGGTGGCATGCTGCAGACACCCCAAGGGTGAAGTCCCTCCTTGCCCTTTTATTGGATCTGACCACATGAAGTTGCCTTACAGTGTGTCCGACAATTGGCCAGTGTCGTCTGTTTTGGACAGTGTCAGAACCTTTGTTTCCCATGCACGAGGCCCCCACTTCAGTCGCCAATGTCTCCAGTTAAAAGAACCAGGCAGGAATTGTTGGGTGACTTCAACCTGAGACCCTGGAGATTCACTGTCGGTCTGAGCAGACAATACTGGTCCATGGTCTGATTCAGTAGAAGGCATTTGTGTTTGCGACTGGTGGACCTCCAGAGTCAAGGCCTTCCCTTTCACCTGCTACCGGATTATCTCTCATCCCAATATTCACCAGGGCTAGCCACGCTTAGCTTCCAAGGTATGAAGAGATCAAACTAACCTGGCCCATCCAGGTCACGGCAAGTTGCACCTTCGCCATCAACAAATAGTTCAGTTGACAGTGGCTAATATAGCTTCAGGGTCAGGGGTCAGCGTTGGCCTTGATCAACTTGCTGGATAAATGAGTCACCAAACCAACAGGCTCTGCCAGCGTTCTTCAGCCTTGGCCCCTGCCAGTCCCGGACGCCAGCCTAGGGAATGTGGATGCTATTCTCCTGCCGAAGCTAAACAAGCCTTGAAGGCACCTGGAAACCATCTGTGCACCATTCCCAGGTCCTCCGAAGAAGAGCAGGGTATAAGTTTAATCAATGCTAATACGACCAAGATGTTACAAGATGTGGTTAGGACACTAAGTAGCTCATCTAAATAATGAGATAAATCGATGAGGGCAGCTGAAGAGGAGGGAGACGAAAGATGACCAAAAGCAAACAGAAGATTTGGGGCAATCTTTCAGTCTTTGGGACAAAAGAGTGTTTTTGCAGAGCCTCAGATTCCCTGTATCCTTTTCACTCCTATCCATTGCCTTCATTTCTGCTACTTGCCTCCCCTCTGAATCAGTGTCCATCTTTTTCCATTCCTCACTATGATGTTTTGGAGTTCGTCAACCAGTCACATGGACAATTTTAGCTAATTGCGATCACTGGATGAAACATGCCGTACAGTCTGTCCTCCACAGAAACCATTTTCTCCCAGAAAGCTGATCTCTGTATCCATGGGATTGGTTGTAATTCCAGCAGGTCTCCAGGTCCCATCTGGAGGTTGGCAAGCCTAGTTCTGTGGCTCCGTTTTACTAATGGTGATGCTTCCCCCTCCGCCATGTGACAAGAGGCTTGCAGGTAGTCAGCTCCAATGGATAAATTTAAAATATTGATGCTAGTATTCCCTCACTGAAAGGGGATTTTTTCCTGGTGTTGTTTCTACATTCTGGCAAAAGGCTTTTTAAAACTAATTTTATTCATCATTACAGCTTGGTGTAGTGGTTAGGGGTGCGGACTTCTAATCTGGTGAGCCGGGTTTGATTCCCCGCTCCTCCTTCACTTGCAGCCAGCTGGGTGACCTTGGGCTCACCACAGCACTGATAAAGCTGTCCTGGTTAAGCAGTAATAACAGGGCTCTCTCCGCCTCACCCACCTCGCAGGGTGTCTGTTGTGGGGAGAGGAAAGGGAAGGCGATTGTAAGCCGCTTTGAGTCTCCTTCAGGTACAGCAGAGTGGCATATAAGAACCAACTCTTCCTTCTTCATCATCATCCATTTTTTATATGTTGTAATTTTTTTTGATAAAACCTTTATTGGCATAATACATAATATTTTAGATACTTCGTGGTGAGCAGAAAAAAAGTGTGTGTGTGTGTGTGCGTGTGCGTGTGTGTGTGTGTGTGTGTGTGAAGGGGTGGGGAACTCTTCCTTAACAGAAATGTTTTGAATGTGTCAAAAGTCCTTTCAAAGGGTGAAAGAGAACATTTATTTTCTGCCGCTGAAATTCCAAAACAGAAAGGCAGGGAGAGAGAGGAGGTGAAACGAATTTCACCTGCATTCTTTTGTCACTGCTCGATTTGGGCTAGTAAATGATTCCTTTCACTAGCCAATAAAACCAAATCAAAAGCAGATTTTGGCATGGGGAGGGGGGAAGCGACATGTGAAGCCAGGCCTTTGAAGGACAACTGTAAACGTGCAGACAGCAAGCTTGTCTTCATTCCTCCCGACCTTTGGCCTGTATGGCCCCTTCCAACTCTATGATTCTAGGATTCTATGATCTACGTAGTACCATCCACTTTATTGCGTGAGCATTCTGTCAGTGGGGAAGGACCACATTTTAATGCTCCTTTTCCATTAAGATTTTCCTCTCTGTTTTCCCACCTGCAGAAATGGAGAGGGGGGCAACCACCCCCCAAAAGTGGGTTTTGTCCCTGTTATTTCCCCTTGCCTGTGAAATGCCCTTCCTCTGGGCACTTTTCCAGCTCCTCCTCTACTCTCATAGGACCGCAAGGCCAAAACACTTATTTTTAACTGGGCTTTTAGGTAATGGGTTTGATTTTTAAAAATTGTTTTTTACCTTCTGCTTTCAACCTGAGGACTGTTCAGCACTAATCATTTTAGGCTGCTTAAGTCTGTTATGCTCTTTTTAAGTCTGGCTAGGTTTTTTTTTTTAACAGTTTGATTGTAATTATTTTTAAGTTAGGTTTCCATCATATTTTACTTTGTGAGTCGCCTCAAGCGGGTCCTCCAGAGAGGGGACCCTATAAATTAAATAAAAGCTTGCCTTGCAAATAAAATTTAAAGAGTAGAAAGGCTCTAAACCAGCCTTTTGCATGCTGTGCTAGTTTTCTATGCAGGGGATTATTAATGTAAGTAGGGGAAGTTTGCTCAATATAACCTCTCACCTGCCTGCATTTCAAACTGGCAGTCTGTTCTAATGGGAGCTTAAGAAGATCTTCTTAGTGCCCAGTCCCTTGTGAAGGATGGTTTATTTCATAATAATTGTGTGCCAAGTGGCTGATTACTTGTGGTGACCCCGGGACTATGGGGTGTCCAAACCAAGAAATGAGCAGAGGTGATTTGCCACTGCATCTGCATAGCACCCCGGACTCCCTTGGTGATCTCACACCCAAATTCTGACTCTGCCTGACCCTGCTTAGATTCCAAGATAGGACAAGATCCAACTAGTCATGGTTATCCATCATGTATAGCAGGGGAAGTCAACCTGTGGTCCTCCAGATGTTCATGGACTACAATTCCCAATGGAAATTGTAGTCCATGAACATCTGGAGGACCACAGGTTGACTACCCCTGATGTATAGTACAACTTGAACCTAAAGACCATTGCTGGCAGACGTTTGAGACTTTATGGAGTTACCTAAGTTCTGGAAGGCTTGCAAGATGGTACTCTTCCACCAGGCATCTGATGGAGGCCAAGAACCACCAGCACCATCAAGTCGGGCACCAAGCCAGACCCCCCATTATCCTCTGTTTCTGTTGGCGAAAGGAGGGTTTATTTTGTATAAAAGAAGCAGAGTTAATATAAAAACAATGAGACCAGACAAGGCAGAGTTAAAGTATCTAAAAAGACTATTCTACTAGCTCACAGGGTAGGGAAAACTCGAAGATAAAACGAATAAAGATAAAACTCGAAGAAAAATGAATTGCTTCCTATGAGCTCAGCCAGGAGCCCTAAACCTCAGCTGTCAACATGGTGAAGAAAATATTCAAGATGGCTTCCCCTCTGTCTAAAGCAGATGTCTTCTCAGACAAAGAGAGGAAGGAGAATCCTTCTCTTCCTCTTAAAGTTGAGGCCGTGTAGAACAGGCACATGGCCTATGACCCCTAAACTTCTTTGCATATCTATAAGCAGACCACATGACCCACTCGGCCTGTTCCCACTAGCAACAGGTGTAAACAAACAGTTTAACCCTTTAACTGACAGTCAGTGGTTGATGTGCTAAAAGACAAAGGCCAACAGTTTTTGCCTTGATTGACCAACTACAACTTTCGCCCCGAGATCGCAAGGAGAGGGGTGACCTATAAATAGTAATTAATTCTGCATGTCTTTAACTATCAACATGGTAGGGTAAGACTACCAAGAGCAGTTGGCAGATGGAGCATTTTGCGCTGAGGAAGGGGATATCATGTGATGAAGTGATGTCACTCGACTACATCCCATTGCACAACACTCTATTTCCACCCAATCTCTATGGTCTTTATCATAGAGATTGGAGAGATTCCCAGAATGTCCCAGACATAGCAGGCACCTTAATATGCTTACAGCAAGGAGTTCTCCCCTTTCTTTTCCCTTCATCCTACTTTCTTTGGATGAGAATTTCCTCACCTCCGTGTGAATTCCATGGTTTCCCTTCTCTGGGAAAATGGAGATACAGTTTTTCTCACTTTTTTTTTTCTCTTTGCATGGCATGCAGTGGCTTGCACGAAGGGGTTGCTCATCGTGCACAGAAAACAATCTCACTTGCAAGGCTGTATGAAGTGCCTCTGTTTCTTCCCTCTGATCTAGCATTTTGGGTTTTGTTCTCTGGACTAGGTACACCATGTACCGCAGGCTTCCTCGTGCGCGCATGGTAATGGTAACATTTGAGCAGGTATGACATAAAAGCAAATTTATTAGCGTCAAGATAACTGCTTTGGCACTATCGTATGACACGCCTGTTCCAAAGAATTATGGGATTTACAAGTGTAGAGAGGGAAATAAAGAGACATTTGGGCAGGAAGGAAAAGGGTTGAGATAGTAGGGAGAAGTGTGTAATGGCCATTTGCAGAGCCCAAAGCTTGGCATGGTTTCACGGGTAAAGTGCGACTGGCTTTTGGCTTGTACCGTTGTACCATTGCTTCCATAACAGTGAAAAACAAATGAAGGAAGACGTATTCGGGATCCGTCTTGGGAATTTCAGTAGTACGTACAACAAGGGGCAGACCAAGGAGAGACAAGGGTCTTCCAACACTGCAATTTTATTCTTTTGGGAAGTGTATATCTCACCTTTAAATGGACTTCAAATGGACTTCAAGAAATGGTAGAGGACAGGAAGGCCTGGAGGATCATTGTCCATGGGGTCGCAGTGGGTCGGACACGACTTCTCACCTAACAACAGCAATCTCACCTTTCTTTTCAAAGGAGTGGGGTGTCCAAAGCGGTGACAAAAAATAAAATAAAGTAACTAAAGTTTATAGATTGATTGCTTCATTTGATTTATATACCACCCCTCACTATGACGTCTTATTTACCTGGTGGGGCCTGCTTATGTCTTTTGTGGCATATTTTCTTAAGTTTTTCTTAGTCAGTATCATGATCAAACCAGACCTGTTACTACCCAAAGTTCGGAGCCTGTGGGCATTTCTAGAATGTTAAGAAAGGGGTAAGTGTTTGTGACAGACTGGACTTTTGAAAGCTTAGAAGTACTGTGTAAACAGATAAAAGACTGTGAAGGGTTAATTCTTCACTGAAACAGGGAGCCTGGAGTGATTGGTTAGCATCAGCTGAGCAGATGAAGACTTGAGAACTGCATGCTGAGGAGAGAGTCAGTCAGATTCCTGCCTTTACTGAAGAGGGTCTGATTTCACACTTGGCAAAGAATGAATTAACACAGACAAGGAATCGGCAGGGGAGGTTGGCAAGGAAGTTTGGAAAGTAGATGAAGACTCCCATTCAGGCCAAAGAAAGTCACTTCTGAATGGATGTTCAAGATAAAAAGCTTGATGCCTCCTGGGTTCTTCTGAAGCACCTTTTGTTCCACTAAGGTAGTAAAAATTTAGGACTGACATTGGAGAAGAAGTAATTAGAAAGACATCAGGGTGCTTGCTGGGTACCCCATTGGGAATTACAATCATAAACACATACCTACCTTCTATGCCTTACCTTGATTGGTAGGGTGTTTTTGGAGCTTTTCCTCCATAACTAAGTTTAGAGAGGACATTTACCTCCTTAGCCTTAGCCAGCATTTAATGGCTTCTTTCTTTCTTTCTTTCTTTCTTTCTTTCTTTCTTTCTTTCTTTCTTTCTTTCTTTCTTTCTTTCTTTCTTTCTTTCTTTCTTTCTTTCTTTCTTTCTTTCTTTCTTTGCCTTCTTGCCGGAAGATTAAGATGTATAGCCTGTAAATTGCTTAAACTTTTCCAGACCCTCTCTAATAGGGTTTGTGCTTAACTTTTTTTTTTTAAAGCTTTCCTTAACATGACCCATATGGAAATATAAAGTTAAATTTTCAATGTAGACTAGATTATGTGCGACATTTCCCCCCAAATTAAAATCCATGCTTCACTAGCAGCATGCGTTCTAAATGATGTCAAAGATATTGCCGTGGCCAAGTGGTTTGGCTCGGGGAACTCTGGGAAAGCAGGACCTTTGGGCCCCTGACAGCGAGACAGCCCTCCTTGCGAGCACGATAATGGGGCCTCGTGAGGAAACAGATTCTGGAAAGGAGAGTGGAAGGCACAGAGATCTGAATGACCCTGTGGGCACAACCCACCAAGACATTGTCCCGTGTCAGCCTTGTTGAAATAAACATCAGTATGAACTCCTGTCCGTTCGGACGGGGCTGAACGTTCCTGGTGGATCGGGTCCTGTGTAAACTTATGAGAAGGGATGCCGCTTGGATTTTCTGCCTCGGATGACAAAGAGTCTAAGGCTGCTGGCACAGATTTTGCTTCTGTGTGGCAGCAAAGCATGCTGGGGGAAAGTTGCACCTCTGGAGCAGCTGTTGGGTGAGGACACCAGTGGCGTCCTCAAGCAACTTATGATGCATCTTCCCCCTCCACCCCACCCCTTGCACGCCTATCTACAACTTAGCATGCATGCCCCAGGCAAATTTGGATTTTATGTTTCTCACTCCATTTCTTAAAGGCTGTAGGTGGAAATATACAACCGCCTCCCTCTGCATTAGCTCTTTTAGTGTGAGTTGTCTTTTCAGGTAAGGTTTCTGATGTTGGTAACGCCTCACCCGTCGCCAGTGATATTTTATGATATGTTACTATGGGCGGGGACAGACTAATTTCCCTGATGTTATCATGCGCGTGATAGGTGTGGAAGGGGGACTATGCCGTCTTCTTGTGGTTTTAAAGGGGATTGGTTTTATTGGAGCTTTTATCTGCTTTATGTAACCCGCCGCGTGCCTACAGAAAGTGGCGGGATAGAAATCGGATGGATGGATGGATG
Source organism: Paroedura picta (assembly GCF_049243985.1). Taxonomy (NCBI): domain Eukaryota; kingdom Metazoa; phylum Chordata; class Lepidosauria; order Squamata; family Gekkonidae; genus Paroedura; species Paroedura picta. Next base: position 11,237,948 of record NC_135381.1, on the reverse strand, counting down.
GATGGATGGATGGATGGATGAATGGATGGATGGATGGATGGATGGATGGATGGATGGATGGATGGATGGATGGATGGATGGATGCAATAATTTCACATTGCTGAAGGATCTTCTTTCCCACCTGTGTCTGTTCCCCCCTGCAATAACCTGGCCTCTAAAAATTTTAAAGGTAATGGTTGCGTGTTCTTTCAGTATAGGTATCCTAGGCTCTGCTGAGAGTGGCAGGCAATAAATCAAAAGTATTATTATTATTATTATTATTATTATTATTATTATTAACCTATAATGTGGTTTGGTTTAATACCAAAACATGGTTTGAAATTCACTGCTTTAGTGATGTTGAATTGAAAAGCAAAACAAATCTGTCTTAAGTAGGGATGCTTGAACCCCACTTTGCCGTCTGCCGATCACAGAAAGGGAGCTTCTATTTTTCCCCAAGATCGGTTCAACCATCTGCAGCCATTCAGCGGGTTGCTTCGCTGTATTCCTTCCTAATAATGCAGAATAGCACAGTTAGTTCTGTGCACACATACATTTTCACACTGCTAGAGTTATATTCCTCCCTCATCCTTGCTGGAAGTAAAAGAGCCGGGTATTTGTACCCCACTTTTTACTACCTAAGGGCGTCTCAAAGCAGCCTACAATTGCCTACTGTCCTTCTACCTTCAACAGACACCCTGTGGGGTAGGTAAGGCTGAGAGAGCTCTGAAAGAACTGTGACTGGCTCAAAGTCACCCAGCTGGAGGCATGTGGAGGAGCAGTGGGGAATCGAACCCGGTTCTGCATATCAGAGGCCACGTCTCTTAACCACGACACCAACTGTTCAGTGAGCAGTTGCTTATACAGGCAATTAGATCCGTCCGAAATTATTTAAATTGATCATAAATAAAGGCTGTTTTTAAAATAAAATCTGTCTATTCCCTAGCGATGGTCATGGTTGCTGCCTGCATGGAATCGAGAGCACCGTTGTGCATGCTCATGTTTGCAAAAGAAAAAAAAATAGGTGCACATTTGTTTGACAGACTTTGCAGCTGCTCAGTATGAATCGCACAGACCGGGTGATGGGCACATGTTCCAGTCATCGCCCTTGAATGTGATAAATTGGACTGTCGAACAAGTTCATGGTGAAATTTGTGAAATTTTCGTATTTATGGCAACATTTCCCTGTTCTTTCTTAAGCCGTAAAGCGCCTCTGGACAGCTGACTTAAAGATCTCCGAAAGTAGAATAAATAAAATTAATAGATTCCCACAGGCCAGTCTCTGTCCTAGATCAGGGGTAGTCAAACTGCGGCCCTCCAGATGTCCATGGACTACAATTCCCAGGAGCCCCTGCCAGCAAATGCTGGCAGGGGCTCCTGGGAATTGTAGTCCATGGACATCTGGAGGGCCGCAGTTTGACTACCCCTGACCTAGATCTTGCTGAGGGCCAGGCTGATGTGAGACACTCCCAAGTGATTTTTTAAAAGGTAATTTTAGACCAATGGGGTGCAAAGAAGATTGAATTTCTTCCCCCTTCCACCTAGATCGGAACCGTCCTTCGACCAGTTTTGCTGTTAGGCTTGGAAGGGGGAAATGAGGGGCAAAAAGAAACGCCTTCTCTTTTCCTTCCACAGGCTAACGACTGCGTGGAGGAGTTGGTTTCATGCGGCAAAACCACGCGGGGAGAACGATCAAACCCTTCCTTCCTTTCACGATGGCCCTGATCCAAATCCAGGCTTGGCCGGCAGACATAACACACACGTGCAGCGTATCTGATCGCTCCTATTTCTGAAAACCATTCTATCATTTCCTTCCAGGTCGGCCCGTTATTGAATGCAGCTGGGCCGAGAAAATGTTAACTATTCCTAAAGCACGACTTTCATATGAAGCCATTAGTGGACGTGGGGTGTGAGTAGGATAAGTCACTTGAAAGCTACGTTTCAACAGTTGGGGGTCAAATTGAAGGGAGAAGTGGAGAGAAGTGAAATTTATAATCTATAATATGAAAATAAAGCAAGGGTGAGGCAATCTTATTTGAAGAACTGGGAAGGAAAGGCCCGTGATATATTGCCTGATACAGCCAAGGAAAATGAATGCTGCCATTTTGCTATTACCTCGCAGACAACCCCATGATCTAGAAGGCCAATTAAGGCTCTCTCTGTGGAAATCTAATTACCTCAGACAAACGATCTCTGATACCGGGGGTGGAGAGAGGCCCCCTCACGCTGCTTGACTTCCACCACAAAAAACGGTGTGGTTTGTGGTTAGATCAAGCATACAATAGGCAGGAAAGGAAACCTAGCGGACTTTGGCATGACAATAAAAGCAGGGAATCCAGGCCGAGGAAGTGGGCCGCAGTTCAGATCTCGAAAGAGAATTTAGTGAGAAAAGGTGACCGAATGTGGCAGCTGTGGGCTTGTTTGGTTTGTTGTTGATTCAGTTGTATCCGACTCTTGGCCGATCCAATGGCGCAACTGTCCCCATGATCTACGATTCCACACTGCCTCCCTCAGCCATGCAATGTTCTGGCCAGGGTTCATTTCATAATTAATGTTAAACATTTATTGGGTGAGATTCACGGAAAGCTCATTCCGTGAATAAAATTTTGCTGGTCTTCAAGGTGATCGTTGATTCTACATTTGTTCTGGTGCTTCAGATGAACAAGGCTGCCCCTGCTTGGTGTACAAAGAAGAAGAGGAGAAGACCCTGAAGTAGGCAGCAAGAAGTCAATTAGATAAGATATTTAGGCAAAATGAGACCGTTCGGACAAAACGTGATAATCATGCGCAAATTAAAGAACAAATCCAAAGGCAATGGTTTGGCCATGTCTGCAGAATGAACACCAGCAGACCGCCTTGTAAACTCCTCTGGCGAGAACGACCAACTGAAGGGAAGATCCAATGACTGGTGCCAAAGAAAACATGACTTAGAAACCAGCAATTGACTGTCCATGTGGCCAAAACTACTGTCACCAATCGCCAAGACTGGAAACATATTACAAACAAGGCAAAAAGCCAGCGGCAACTACATCAGCATATTGGCTGAGAGGACAACGTGCTCCACCAATTGCCAGCTAAAGCAGGGGTAGTCAACCTGTGGTCCTCCAGATGTTCATGGACTACATTTCCCATGAGCCCCTGCCAGCGTTTGCTGGCAGGGGCTCATGGGAAATGTAGTCCATGAACATCTGGAGGACCACAGGTTGACTACCCCTGAGCTAAAGGATAAAAAGAAGAAGAAAGAAGATCCTGAGAGCAACATCTTCTTTCTCCAGTTAAGTGTCGTTCCTTGGCTGTGTCCCTATTGCTACTTTTAGGGCAATTTCCCTTTTCTTCTCAGTTCTTCTCATCCATCTCCCTCCTTCCCAGCGAAAGGTGTAGTTGGGAACCTATCTCAGCCTCTCCTCTTTCCCATCAAGCATACTAGTTCCTAAATGAACCTTCATTTACTCTTCAGTCAAGTTTTGCACCATCGCTGTGTTAATTACTCTGCCAACATAAAGAATTAGACTTGCAACTGCTGAATGTCCTTTTAGCCCATGTAAGTTAGTTCTTGAGAGTAGGGTCATCAGGTAACCCCTGGCCACCAGTGGGGAATACAGAGGCATGCTTGCCAGAACCAGGTTGGGATACTCCTGAAGACTCAGGGATTGAGCCTGGAGAGGAGCTTCAGTAGGTCATAGGACCATAGAGTCCATTCTCCAAAGCATCCATTTTCTCCAGGAGAACTGATCTCTGTATTGGTGAGATGAGATATAATTCCAGGGGAGCCCCAGGTCCCACCTGGAGGCTGGCATTCCTATGGGAGGAAAGACAGCATGGTGTAGCCTCTCTCATCTCATCAGGTCTCCTAAGCAAATAGGGGTCACTACTTGGATGGAGAATCACCAATGAAGACTCTGTAGAGCTGGGTGATATCAAACCACCCTTGCTTCTCATTTGCCGTGAAAGCTCCTTGTTGGGGTTTCCATAAGTCTGTTGCGGCTTGTAGGCACCTATGTACATAGGTCAGTGTTTGGTACGTTGCTTGCAAAATGGAGGCTCGGGGGAGAAGATTTTAGAGGGCATCATATCATAATTACCTTCACAAAGCCCGTCTTTCAAGTACCTCGGTAAACCTGAAAACCCCTTTCGTGTAGGGCAGGCCAGGAAATGAAGTGGAAAGGCAAACGGCTGGCATCGTGGAGGTGCTTTTCACTTTGGACTGAGTTAGAATTTATTAGCGGTGGGCGTATACCTCGTGCAGGTCAGGGCCGGGTAACGGTTCGAGGACCCGTAAGTTGGGCTTGAAAAGGGAAACTAACAAATGAAGCAAGCTTATGTTTCTTGTCCTAAGCCAGTAAGGACTTATAAAAAATATAGTAGTTTCCGTGCCGATTATACCCTGGCACTCTATAAATCTGGGGGTGCCGTCATAGGAAAATGTAGGCTGTGATTTGGTACCCTACAAAAACGGGCCAATACGGTTTCCCAGTATCTCCTATGACATCATTGCTGCTCAATGCCCCTTTGGAATAAATAACATCTTCCATATGTCCCCCAGCGTGGAGCTCCTGAAATACACTTTATTTGATATAAGGTTCGAGGATGCCCTAAATCACATAGGCTAATGGGCAGGTATAGGAGAAGCAGAGGAGGAGGGGTCCCGTTTTAATTTTCATTACTCCATCAAGCAATGTTTCAGATGAGGTCATTTTGAAACATATCAGATACGGTGCGGGGCAATCAGGAAATCAATTGTGCAAGAAGGGGAAGGGACGTTTGCCTCCAATACGGCAGGACAATATCTTCATGGTGTAAGTGGTTAATAGAGGAGGCATATTTCTGAACGGTAACAAATCCAGAGGCACGTTTCTGATAACCTTACATAGTCCTGGGCCTGAGTCGACATAAGATTTGGCATAAAGCAAATTTCTGAAACAAACTGGCAGATCTTTGAGAAAGCAAAACAAAGAGTTCCTTCCCGCATTAGGCTTGCTATTTGATTATCTGCAACAGGTAAACCCTAAAGAAATTGAGAAGGAGAAGAAAAAAGGGCAAATGGTCTCCATAGAGAAATTCTAGGAAATTCCCCATGTATCTATGGTATTTGCCACAGAGATTAAGGATATTCCTAGAACATTAACTGTTGTGACATCAAATACTCTATAAACCCCTCCCCTGCCCCCAGCATCACCCTCAACATCTCCCAGAATTTGCTGAACCTTTGTTTGTGTTGTAATATTGATGAAGTCAGTCTTGAAGGGCTGTTGTTAAACTGTTGAACAAACTGAGCTGTATCTAAGTGCTCACTAGTGGCATCAAGTGGTCACTGGTGAGTTTGCAATGGAAAGACCCTGAGAGCCAGCTTGGTGTGGTTAGGAGTGCAGACTTCTAATCTGGAGAGCCGGGTTTGATTTCCCGCTCCCCCACATGCAACCAGCTGGGTGACCTTGGGCTCTCCACACCACTGTTAAAGCTGTTCTGACTAAGCAGTAATATCAGGGCTCTCTCAGCCTCACTTGCCTCACTGTTGTGGGGAGAGGAAAGGGAAGGTGAATGTAAGCCACTTCAAGACTCCTTCAGGTAGAGAAAAGTGGCATATATGAATCAATTCTTCTTCTTCACATGCTCTGGGGATTCCTTTGTTTAAGGTGGGTTCCTGCCCACTTACTCTTTCTTCAGGAAGAGAGGCTTTGTGTGCTTTGCTGAAGCAAGCAAGCAAGCAGTCACCATTAGGCTCAGCTCTCTCCATTTATTTGTTTGTTTGTTTGTTTGTTTATATTTCTATACCGCCCATTTCTTTGCAGCTCTGGGCGGCTGTCTGCTGATGTAAAGGTAAAGGTAAAGGAATCCCCTGTGCAAGCACCGGGTCATGTCTGACCCTTGGGGGTGACGCCCTCTAGCGTTTTCATGGCAGACTCAATACGGGGTGGTTTGCCAGTGCCTTCCCCAGTCATTACTGTTTACCCCCCAGCAAGCTGGGTACTCATTTTACCAACCTCGGAAGGATGGAAGGCTGAGTCAACCTTGAGCCGGCTGCTGGGATTGAACTCCCAGCCTCATGGGCAGACAGCTTCAGACAGCATTTCTGCTGCCTTACCACTCTGCGCCACAAGAGGCTCCTCCTGCTGATGTATAAGCATGTAATCTTCTTGCAGCCTAGCCATAGACGCTTGCAGTGTGCTGTTTTGTAACTACTCTTTACGCTTTTGTACTCTGCTTCAGTAAGGAGACTGAAGCAGATTAGTATGATATTTATTTGTAAATAATCTTTCCAGTAAAGATTTCTCTCTTTTAAACCTCAAAGTGCTGTGAGCCTGGATCTGTGCCTCATCCACAAAGGTAACTAACAACTGCATATCTGCAAATGCTCTGTTACTCTATAGCTCTGTTTCTCTGGAGGGACTCAGGATTAACTCAAGTCCAAAAGTCCCAAAAGCTGGAAATCCTTCTCCACACAGAAAAGCATGCTAGCCTAACTCCCTGACAGTTTTCCATGAACATGGTCCCTCCCAGTCCTGGCTCTACCCTCAAAGATTCCAAATATTTCCCAATCCAGAGCTGGCAACCCTATACCATGCTAAACTGTACGTGGTTCAGGAATTCTGTGTTTGAATATCCAGGCATATAATTTGTCCCTTAAAAGTTTCCATAGGAAAGAGACCAAGGGCTCCACTACTACAGAAATTAATTAAAACATTTATGCCCCCAACTTCTTTTGCATGTTTATATCATATGCATTTAAGAATAGGAGCAATGGTAGGAAATAGCTTCCTAAGGAGGTGGTGAGCTCCCCCTCCCCAGTGGTCTTCAAGCAGCAGCTGGACAGATACTTATCCTGGATGCTTTAGGCTGATCTTGCACTGAGCAGGGGGCTGCACTAGATGGCCTCTCTGGTCCCTTCCACATCTATGATTCTATGATTCTATAAGCAGCAGCTGGACAGAGACTGACCCTGGATGCTTGAGGCTGATGCATTGAGCAGGGGGTGGGACCAGATGGCCTATATGGCCCCTTCCCATTCTATGAAAGCCACACATGCACCAAACTGCCATTCAGAACAATTCTGAGTACTCAATAAATAAGTAAATGTTGTTCTTTTGAGTTAGATTCATGTGAGTCGCCATGCTGGTCTGAAGTAACAGAACAAGGTTGGCGTCCAGCACATTTCTAAGTCTCAATTGTCAGAGAATCCCCATCTATGAATGGGTAGATGTATATGAATGCACACACATCCACCAGATTGCACCTCATATGCATGGCTGTTTACAGTCATTTCCAATCAGTGGCAAACTGTGACTAGTTGTTTGTGGATGGGGAGGGACAAAATCTCCCGAGTTTCCTCTGGCATAGGAGCATCTGCAGAATGCATTTTGGACATCTGCAGAGTGGATGGCTGTTTACAGTCATGTCCGATCAGAGGCAATCTGCAGCAAGTTGTGGGAGGGGAGGGACAAAATCTCCCGAGGTTCTTCTGGTGCATGAGCATCTGCAGAGTGCATTTTCCTTCACCTAGGCAAGCAACACTCATTTCACAAATTAAACACTCTTTAAACTTTCTTTCCTGGAGGCAGAACCATTTCCTTTTCCAGGCTAAATGAGCTTGTGTAAGCTCCTCAGACACTCAACTCTTGCGTCTTCAACTTGAAAAACAGGCCGTCTCCATGGAATTCACCGCGCAATTCAGACCTATACAGACTGGGAGAAGGAATTATGGTGTCCTTTGATAAAAGACAAAGACTTGTTTTCTTTTCCCTTGGACAAATCCCTGCTCCAATAATCTAGACCAAGCTGGTGAAATATCACACTGTATGGATAGTTAACTCATTAATTGCCACACCTGCCGCATTCTGAAAATATTAAAGCAGCAAAACTAACTCTCTTCTGCACCATTTTGCCTTTACAATAATCCAGTGCGGGAGGCTGAGTTCAGACAGAGTGTGAGGAGAGCAGGGTCTCACAGGGAGCTGAGTGGGGGTTTGATCGTGAATCAAGGTTGCCAGCTGAATGTTCAGTTTGTTTTTAATTGTGGTTCCAAGGTTTTTGTGGGGGAGAGGGTATTTTTAAAAATTATTGTAACATCCCTTGTGCCAGCGTGGTGTCATGGTTAAGACTGGGGATGCTTCTAATCTGGCGAGCTTGGTTTGATTCCCTGCTCCTCCACATGTAGCCAACTGGGTGACCTTGGGTTCATCACAGCCCTGATAGTGCTGTTCTCACAGAGCAGCCTTGTCAGAGCTCTCTCAGCTTGTATCTGTTGTGGGGAGAGGAAGGGAAGGTGACTGTAAACCTCTTTGAGAATTCTTGGGGGAATGAGAAGCGGGGTATAAAACCCAACTCTTCTTCTTCTTTTGGGAGACAGGCTGGATAGAAATGTGTTAAGCAAAGAAATTTGTTTGATATTTGTTCCTGTCTTTATCAAGGGATTGGAGTCTGCATTTTTCACTGTTTTGTACATTCGTTTTTACTGCGTAAGGAAGTTTATGTCTTAATGCAGTGTATGTCATATGCTAAGGACAGTTCATTTCAAAATTTTTGTAAGCTATCTTTCCCCTGGTGGACTCAAGGTGGTCACAGAAGAATAGCCAACATTATTCAGAGAAGCAATAAATAGGAATAAACAGCTTTAAAGGGGAATTAGATAGATTCATGGAAGATTGGTCTAACAGTTGCTGCTAGCCATGGGGATTGAAGGAACCTCCGGATTCTTCTGACCTCCAGAGCCAGGAGGAAACATCAGAGGAAGACCTCAGCCTCGATGCCAGTGGTGGCCAAACTGTAGCTCTCCAGATGTCCATGGACTACAAGACCTATGAGCCCCTGCCAGCATCTGGAGAACCACAGTTTGGCCATCTCTGTTCCATGCCCTGTAGTTGACTCTCCAAAGGAACAGGATGTGAGGCTGGATGCTGGACTAGATGAACCATTGGTCTGATCTCACAGGGTTCTTCTTATGTGCTTAATTATATTAAATATAGCTAAAATTCCAACAATATATCACTCATCCACCCCAAAAACATGCGAATTCCCCACCCTATACTAAACACGGCAATTCTCTAGCCACTTCCACTGCCAGTTCACAGTGCCTTATACCTCTTTCAAAAGAATCATTTCTAATTTCCTCTGGCAGACCCTTTAAAGTGGTGGCACTGCTGCTAAGAAGTTGTGATCTTCAGCAAGGAAAGATACATCCTTCCCAGAAGGAAATCACAAGCAAAATCCCATAACCAATGCCCAGAATTCCGTAAGGAGAGATGACTCTTCAGATAAGTCAGTTCAAGCTTTTGAAGGGCCTTGAAGAACCAGCACCTTAAATTGAGCTCAAAAGAAATAGCTAACCAGTGAAACTGCTACAATATATGTGTCATATGTGCTCCCCAGTTAATCCCAGACAATAACTGGACAGCCAAATGGAAGTTCCCTGAGTGTCGTTAAGGGCAGCCCCATGTATGGTGTATTACAGTAGTCTATCCGTGAGTCTACAGAAACATAGATCAGCAAGTTAAGGTCAGATGAATCGAGAAGGAAGGAGAACTCACAAATAATATTGAAAATGCTTATAGTGACCTCTGCTGTTTGGCCAGAGGAAGGCAAAAAATTCCAGGATCCTTGGACCAATCTGATCAGGCAGGAATTTTTGCCTTCCTACGAACATACAACAGGAGTCACTGGAGGATTGGGGGGGAGGGGGTAGCAGTGAATGTTCTGCATTGTGCAAGAGAAGACTAGATAACCCGCGGATATCTCTTACAAATCGATGTTTCTATTTTACCAGGGGGAGATTTGGTGTGAGGTTATATACCATCTCATGAAAAGAAAGAAACAGATGGGCAAATTAGTGTAGGGCAGAGGTAGTCAAACTGCGGCCCTCCAGATGTCCATGGACTACAATTCCCATGAGCCCCTGCCAGCGAATGCTGGCAGGGGCTCATGGGAATTGTAGTCCATGGACATCTGGAGGGCTGCAGTTTGACTACCCCTGGTGTAGGGAGATGCCTATTAATCTGTCCATTTTGAATGCACATCCAAACTGAACACGGAGTACGGTGAACAGGTGAAGGAAAGGCACGTGATGTTTTCTGCCTGAAACGGTATCTCTTTTTCAGACAGGAGATGCAGCTACCCTCCTAGCCCACTGGGTGCCCAGCTTTATCATGAAGACCAACCTGTTGCCAGTTAAATTAGCAGGATATTTCCCACCGTCCTTGAGGTGCTCAGCTGACTGCCGACAGCTCTGCCCGAGGAGCAGCCCTTGTGTAAACCTCCCTTCCGCTCCTGCTTGATTCTCTCCCAAACACGCCTCCTGGAAGGACCTCTTGCCATTCGCAAAAGGAGAGTCTGCGTGAAGGGAGAAACGGGGCCGGGACATCCTGTCTGTGTCCATCTCCTCCTCCTTTGTATTCTCCAGCTCCTGCTCATTAAAATCCCACTTTAATGGCTTCCATCTGGGCTGGTTAGCCAGGCTGAGGATATAAAAGCAGGCAGATCTTGAACTTCTGAAGGCCACAGCAAAAACAAGCTGGAACACCCATCATGTTCTCCTAGGCCCAATGCAAAGAAGAAGAAGAAGAGTTGGTTGTTATAGGCCGCTTTTCTCTACCTGACGGAGTTTCAAAGCGGCTTCCATTCGCCTTTCCTTTCCTCTCCCCACAACAGACACCCTGTGAGGGAGGTGAGGCTGAGAGAGCCCTGATATTACTGCTTGGTCAGAAAAGCTTTCGCAGTGCTGTGTTGAGCCCAAGGTCACCCAGCTGGCTGCATGTGGGGGAGTGGGGAATCAAAACCAGCTCACCAGATTAGAAGTCCGTGCTCCTAACCACTATACCAAGCTGGCTTTTGGCATAGGTCACGAAAGCTTTATTCAAGTTGTAAGCTTTCGTGTGCTTCCTCATCTGCTATGCCCCCAAATCTTACAACTTGAAGAATACTTAGGTTGATTGGAAAAGTGCCATCCGCAGCAAGCCTACCCAGAATCCTCCTCAGTGTGGTTTAGTCCTAGGAACTAGTTCTTCAGATTGCGATGTAATCCTCACAGCCCTCTTCTCCTACTTCTCACGTGGGGAAGCCAAGGGCCCTTTCTGCTACCGTCTGCTCAGTTGCCTTCCTGACTCGGCATCCCAGAAACCACCCCTTGTCCCACAACACATCCTGCCTGCTTGAAGCACTATTTCCCCCTCCCTGCAGCTCTGCTTTGGCAGTATGAGGCCGGGCCAGGATGACAGACAGCAAGCCCAGGGAAATTTAGTGTAGCAGACTATAAATCGTGCTCCCCCTCCTCCCCTCTTTATTGCCTGTCTATGGAAAACACAATCCGATATAAACCAGAGAGAGAGTGGAAGCAGGGTCATAAAACTGTATGGCCCAAGCATCGAGTGTCGCAAGGGTGTTATATTACTGGCATACCAAGTGGCTGATGTCAGACAGCGCGCAGGCGGGTCAGCAACCCACCGGGACAGGCGCAACGATGCTCCGGCTGGGCCCACCAAAAGATGTTCGGGTGCCTTGGGCAGAAAACCCCAAAGGCACCAATGCACACATGCTGATTAAGGCAAGATGGCATGCGCCAAGAAGCTTTGCACAACTGCTTTGAGATGAGCAGGAGCATTGCAAGGGTCAGTGCTGCCTATTTCTTGGTTTGATGCCATTAGTGGTGCCTAAAATCTTCAACATGACCCTTCTCGATATGCCTCCTGGTCAACTGTGTTTTGCCGGGTGACTCACAAGTGTAAGATTGGCTTGAGGATTGGTCGTCTGTGTTGCAAACATAGATGCAGGGCTGGTTTATCCATGTAGCTCAGTGGTTCTCAACCTGGGGGTTGGGACCCCTTTGGGGGTTGAATGACCTTTTCACAGGAGTCACAGCAGGGCAAGCAGCTTGGCCGGAGGGGGGAGCATCTACACAACAGCCTTGTGGGGTAGATCAAGATAGAGCGTTAGTCTGTCTGGAGCAGCGGAAAAGAGCAAGATTGGCATGGTGGGACAAGAGGCAGAACTGAACTGAGAAACCTCGGGAAAAAAGCAATTTATATACAATCATGAACAATGGATCTTCACGCCATTGGTCAGTTTCGGTTTAATTTCTGTGAAAGAACCCTTGTATAATTTTATGGTTGGGGGTCACCACAACACGAGGAACTGTATAAAAGGGTTGCGAAATCAGGAAGGTTGAGAACCACTAATGTAGCACATGCTACGGGCTCTGTGTTTCCAGGGGCCCCACAAGGTGCCTCCCCCCCCATGGATTAGGGCTGCAGCTCCACTCTTTCCCCCCTTTTCCCTCTATAAGGACATTTGAAGTGATGCCCATTTCCACCGTGGGGCCCCCTTCACTCCCATTTTGACTGTATTCTGCTAAAGCCCCACGAATCCGTAGACCACTCCTACATATATAGCTGCCTACCAGTTAAACTGTCAAGGCTTCCCCCAAAGAATGAAATTATTTAGTATTTGTACCGAGTTCTCAAGTGGTCCAAGAGACTGCTTCATCCACATTATCTTTACGAGCCCCCTGTAAGAAAGCCCAGGATTATTACCATTCTGATGGGAAAGGACCCTGGTCCAACTTCCCGTGTTGGGTTTTTATTCCCCATAGAATCATAGAGTTGGAAGGGACCTCCAAGGTCACCTAGTCCAACTTCCCATCCGACCATCTTGGGAGGGAAGGCAGGATGGTGTAGTACAGGGGTAGTCAACCTGTGGTCCTCCAGATGTCCATGGACTACAATTCCCATGAGCCCCTGCCAGCAAACGCTAGCAGGGGCTCGTGGGAATTGTAGTCCATGGACATCTGGAGGACCACAGGTTGACTACCCCTGGTGTAGTAGACTGAACTTGTCAGACCTCAGAAGCTAAGCTGGGTCAGCTCTTGGGTGGGAAACCACCAGGACAGACTCTACAGAGGAAGGCAATGGCAAACCACCTCTGCTTCCCAGTCTTGGAAGCCCCTTGGGGTCGCCATAACTTGGAACTTGCTTGAACGGATGGGAACCGAAGTACATGCTTAGGCTGCCTAACGTGGCCCAGCAATTCCCCCTCCTTTGAGAGTACCAACAATGACCGCCCATTCCTAGACTTGAAACGAAATGTGTGGCTGCTGTCTGTCTGTATGGTTATTCTTTCATTTTTAAAATGAGTGTGTTGTTACCGCCTGCCTTGGGTCCCAGGTTTCTCTGGAAAAGGCATGCCTATACAGGCTTTACAGGAACAAAATCAAACAGGATAGAGCACATTTATTCATCCTGGATGCTTGAGGCTGATCCTGCATGGAGCAAGGGGTTGGGCTAGATGGCCTGTCTGGCCCCTTCCAACTCTATGATCCTATGATTCTATAAGGAGTGGCTGGACTGATACTTATCCTGGATACTTCAGGCTGATCCTGCATTGAGCAGGTTGCTGGACTAGATGGCCTGTCTGGCCCATTCCAACTCTATGATTCTATAAACTGTAGCAGGACAGAGACTTATCCTGGATGCTTTAGGCTGATCCTGCACTGAGCAGGGGGAGGGACTAGATGGCCGGTCTGTCCCCTTCCAACTCTATGGTTCTGTGATTCCATCCTTACTTAAGACAGCCCTAGCCAGGGGGACTGTGTCCTTGTGGCCCTGGACTGAAAAGCTGTTCTCACTTAAGAGCAGTGTTCCGCTTTGACGGAGTGACAAATAATGACCCCTCCAGCTCTGCATGTGAAGAATGAACAAGAATCTCCTCCGCCAAAGCCAGCCTGTCCCCCCATCTTGCAGCATGGGGAGTTTCTTTCTCCTCCTAATCTATTGCATTAGCTTCTGGCTATTCAAGCACCATCTACTGAATTGCTCGGGGTGAAAGGTCAATGCATTAAGCGTAGCAGATTAATACGCCACAGTAAATCCCAGAGCCGGCACTTTAAGGAGCCAGTCATATTTCACACGTGATTGTTCTCTCAATTGATTGCGCCGTCCCACAAGGGTGTGCGTGTTTCCTTTTTTACAAGCTTTCCCAAGTTCCCCTGTTTAGTGGCAAAGGCTGAGTCCCACACCAGTTCCACTTTGATCAGGGAAACTCAATACCTGAGGTCTGGGCTTTATAGGAAAGCAAGGTCCAGATTAAGGGAATTAGCCACAGTATATCACAACCAATAAAACAGTGATTGCGCCCCACCACAGCGCTGCCCCAGGGGACGGGATGGAAAGGAGGGGGGCACGGGGAGGGGGAGGAGGGCAGGCCCTGGTTCATATTATAATTAGAATGAGCGACTACCTGCACAGGGAGGCTTCCGAGTTGTTAATGCTTCTTTAGGGGCTATGAAAGAAAGAAAGAAAGAAAGAAAGAAAGAAAGAAAGAAAGAAAGAAAGAAAGAAAGAAAGAAAGAAAGAAAGAAAGAAAGAAAGAAAGAAGAGGTAAATGTTCTCCCCCAGTTGGTTTTTATACCCTGCTCTTCCGTACCAGAAGGAGTCTCAGAGCATCTTACCTTCGCTTTCCTCTCCCCACAACAGGCACCCTGTTAGGGAGGTGAGACTGAGAGAGCCCTGATATTACTGCACAGTCAGAACAGCTCTATCAGGCTGTGACTAGCCCAAGGTCAGCCAGCTGGCTGTATGTGGAGGAGCAGGGAATCAAACCCTGCTCACCAGATTAGAAGCTGCCACTCTTAACCACAAGACCAAGCTGGTTATAAAATCTAGAAATTGGCCTAGCTTGAGCAATACAGTTCATGGCAAGACTGAATGTAGAACCAATGACTGATGATTAAGAGGCATTCCATATGTGAAGACCCAGAAAACAAGAGGAGGTCCAGTGCATTCCCTTCCCTCTGTCCAAGCTCACATATGAGCCTGACAAAGTATCCCCATGCCAGCATGCCTGAGGACCTTCTAGTTTGGGTTCCATCCTGCTCAAGAAGACATCCAAAACATGCCTTGAGCTAGGCAAATGTGTCAAATGTATTTAGATTTGTCTGCTTTGTATGATTATGTTGCTTTCTTCAATAATCCCAGTAATCTTCTTTTGCAATAGTCATATACACCCTGCCAGTATTCTCTTCCTGCCTGCCGATTTTTAAAAGCTATATAGTTAAGGGGGAAAGAAAAAAATTAATTTCAACCGATGAACACTACTTAGGTATGTCTCCATCAGCCACTCACAATGTCTCCCTCCGTTTTCCTGACATCGGCAACATTATTATTATTGTTATTTTAACTTTGTGCCGATGAGCACTATTACATCCTCACGCCCAAAATATTGCAGATTGGTAGAAATGGTGTAATGGCACCTGTTAATAAATACTGAAAGTCTGTAGAGTCTGTAGAGAAAGGATGGGTAACCAATGTAATAAATAGTAACAATACTAATAAGGCTGATAACTGGAAGAGCCAAAGGTGCAATGACTGGGAGCACCATAGAATAAGCAGCTGCTGAAGCTATGCAAAGCTTCTTGTCGCTAACCAAGGCAGTATCCACAGAGCTGGGAGCTCTCAACACTTCTGATCAAGGGAGCTGAGAAAGGGATGTTGGTCTGATGATCCATGTCAAAGTTCCCATCAGCATAGCCTCAGGTGGGGCAGCTGCTGGGATGTCCTCTGTTCCTTGACAAATGTGCTGCAAGCCACGACATCATCAGGTGGGACCAATGACCGGGGAAGGCACTGGCAAACCACCCCGTATTGAGTCTGCCATGAAAACGCTGGAGGGCGTCACCCCAAGGGTCAGACATGACTCGGTGCTTGCACAGGGGATACCTTTACCTTTATATTTTAATGGGGTTTTTACTGGGGTTTTAGGTGAGGACAACTGTAACCTGCCACGAGCAGGTTCTGAAAGTGGCAGAAAATAAATAACAACAACAACAATAATAGCGAACTTTGTATGAGCTTTGTACTTGAGTCCCTGGTTGCCCACAGAATGTTTAATAAAAAGCTACGGAGGCAGATTTAATTATTTTCCTCCTGTCTGTCTCTATAGACAAATGTTTTAGATAAATATTGTTTGTTTCAGAGGGATCAGGAGAGGACTGCTTCCTCCTTCCTAAGCCTCCCTTTTATGTCTTGCTACGGAAAAGAGTGTTTTAATAAGCTAATTTGTTTTTAAGTCTTTTTGCCAACTTGGCCTTTCATGTTGGAGAGCAGAGTGCCTCTAAGAGCCAATTTCTAGACAGAGATTATCTCTGCAGTGGGGGAAAAAGCATGTATTCTTCCCATCATGTGTGAATTGCATGAGAAAAGCATATGTTAGCCACAGCTGATGTTGAAATCCTATACCTATTTAGTTAGGAGTGAATCCGGTGACACCAGTGGAATCACATTCCAAGACCTGAGGGCTAAGATTGCCCTTGGATTCTTTTCAGTAGCATTGAGATGCACCTAATCTCTGCCCATGTGTGCCAGTAGCACATGGATCACGCACGGATCATACAATGGCATGCCAGCTATTATTAATTCCAAAGTCATAGGTATCTCGCCAAGTGCAGAGTGGGGATCTGAACTTGGGCGTCCCAGATCCTAGTCTGACATTCTGACCAATCTTCATTCTTACACTGCTTATTTGTTGCGACACTGTTTACTAATTTACTACTAATTTACTCTCGCCTTATATCTGTTCTCTTATGATTCTTGTTCCATTGTCTGAGGAAGTGTGCCTGCTCATGAAAGCTCACCTCTTGAATAAAACTTTGTTGGTCTTAAAAAGTGCCACTGAACTCACATTTTAAGGTTTCTCTGTGTCCCTTTCAAGCCTCCAGCTGTGCATGGTGTCCTAGTATGTAAAGGGGAATTTTTCTCAAGAGAGACAGCTATTCGGTGTAAAATCAGAGTCCAATGGCACATTTAAGACCAACAAAGATTTATTCAGGGCGTGAGCTTTCGACTGCAAGCACTCTTCCTCAGACTATCCCTCAGTTATTCGGTGTGTTACCAAATTGCACGAACACACCCATTTACTTCCCCAAAGGAGAAAATCAAGGTACTGCTTCAAGACGAAGTTAGGCAAATAGCTCTCTGCACAGCTAAATTTTGCACTGCTGCCATGAAACTGCGTCCTATGTATGTGGATCAGAAAATTTCTATCTGATCCAATTTCAAAAGTACAAAGAGCCAGTTGTCACTGGTAACTTAAAGTATGTTTTAAATATTGAATCGAACATCTTAAAGTTCCTATGACGTCAGACCTTTTAAAAAATTTATAGTATTAGTACTGTTTTCTCTCTTTTTAAATTGTTTTAGTTTTTAATTACATGAATCTGACGTTTGGTCTGAATGGCCGTAAATAAATATTGATTGATTGAACACATCCATTGGATTCAAAAGTTCCACTTTCTGCTGGTGTTTCTTCGAGTTTCAGAAGATGTTCAAGTCATCTTCCCCCCCCCCAGCCCACTAACAAAATTTGATAGAAAAGAGAATCGTTAAAATTGACACTTGTTTTTATGTTGGTTGGATAAAACGGTGCAAACACTGTATTTAAATTGACATATAGGTATTTGGAAGGGGGTGTGGCTCAGCAGTAGAGCATCTGCTTGAAGGTCCCTGGCTCAATTCCTGGCCGTCTGCAGCCAAAAAGATCAGGCAACAGGTGATATGAAGGACTTCTACCTGAGACCTTGGACAGTCACCACCAGTCTGAGAAGACAATATTGACCTTGAAGGACCAATGTTCTAATTCAGTATAAGGCAAACATGTATATTAAAGGCATAGAAGTTGATTAAAACAGCACAGTTCTTTTAAAAACTGGATTATTCAAGAGGGTTCTTCTGCATGGGTAATTGGAAAAAACAATTTGCAAACGTTTGAAAAAACAACTAGGAAATTAATGTGTCATGCGAACACTCATGCTGTGCTCCATTTCTTTCTGGTTCATTCCAGACTTCTGCTGATTGTACTGTCTCATGATTTGTGATCCACCTGGAGTCCCTGAGAGGAAAGAGCGCTACAAATAAAATGTAAACAATAAAAAGTGTTAAAACACCACTGAAAAAAACAAAAAACTCAGAAAAACCAGGAATAAAAAAGGACAAGACAAACAAACAAACAAAAAAAAGCTCAGAAAGACAACATGCAAAAACTAGAAGAAACTTTTTAAAGTATGCATCTTGAACCAATGAGGTTGGGGCTGACTCCAGCAGGATGGGTCAGAATGGAGCACTGCTGATTTGCAGGGAATATCCTCCACCATCCATGCATATTTTAAATAAAGATTTCCTCGAACATAGAACCGAATTTTCGCTCACTAAAACTGCCAAGCTGTCACCATGATTCTCACAGTAGGGAAAGAATCAGCTTTTTAAAAAGTGGGGTAGATCAGTGCTCTAGGTCTGGTTGGTGCGTTTGCTGACCCCAAACTGGTTATAGACCCATTGATGGGCCCTGTTAAGTGGCAGATTTCAGGGGCCACAGACACCCCGTGTAAGCTGCATGTCCTTCTCAGTAATGGAAGCAAATAGCCTTCTTTGTTTCCCATTGTTCCTTGCTGGGCTGTTTGCTGAGATAATTTAGCCTGCTGAAGGAGCTCTTTGGGCTCTATTGGGTTTCTAGAGACAGTAAACCTCTCTAGGTTAGCAATTATGTGTATGCCTCACCCCCCCCCCCCCCCATAAGCTGATCAAATAGCCTTGTCGATTAGTCTTTATGAGAGAAGAAAACAGGAAGATGGTTTATTTCTCAGACAGAAGGTTATTGGGCAATTATGCTTTTTATAGAGTTGCGTAGGACAAATGACCGGCCCCTCTTGCCTTTGATGCAACCGGGCAGACGGCCCAATAAAGATCAGAACAAGGCAGGGCAAGGAGGGTCAGGGACAGCCCTGCTGGTGGGGCCCCTGCTTTGGCCTCTCTGCTCTGAAAACAGACACCGTGGCCAAAAGTCCTGCCTGGAGTTTTGGAGGGGCCTCTGTGCTAGATGTAAACCTCGCCAGATTGACACTTCTCCATATTTCGCAAAGAAAGAAGCGTTAGGTAGGGACCAAAGGAAATGTATCATCATCAGCTAAAGAAAAAAGCTGAATTCCGGCAAACAGGGTTCCTTTTCCGTAGGGGGAGCCCACGCAAGGGAGGAGGAGAATATCAAGAGAGTCCTGACCACTCATTCCACATACAGCTTGGCACTGAGACCCAGCTTGGCATAGTGGTTGGGAGTGGCAGATTCTAATCGGGTGATCTGGGTTTGTTTCCCTGCTCCTCCAAGTGCAGCCAGCTGGGTGACCTTGGCCTAGTTACAGTCCTGACGGAGCTCCCCATAACAGATACCCTGCGAGGTAGGTGGAGCTGAGTGATCTTCTGAAAGGACAGCTAGGTCAGAACAGCTCTATCAGGGCTGTGACTAGCCCAAGGTCACCCAGCTGGCTGCATGTGGGACAGCGGGGAATCAAACGCGGCTCACTGGATTGAGAAGTCGCCGCTCCTAACCATTAACCCACGCTGGTACCTGCTTCATCCTCTGTACCTCTTAACCTCTGAGGTTCTATCAAAAGCATCAATTGAATTACACTGTATTTCTTAATATTCCTGTGCACCCTCTTGTTTTTGGTGTCTTTATTTAAAGCTGACCAAGAGCCCCCCCCCCCAGCCTCCACAGGGAGCATGTGGCCTCCTGTTTGGACTCTCTGGTTGATTTTAGCAGCCTTGGACTGGTGTGACTCTGAGTCAGATTGCACTACAAATTAATTAAAACAGATGTACCGAAACAACCCATGCCTCTTCTTTTCAAACTTCTTGCAATGTGCAGATCTTAGGCGTTCCCATGTGGCCAGACTGCCAAATGTCCATTGATCGGAACCGGAATCCTCTGCCTGCCCAATGCCTACAGACCAAATCTCACTTCTATTTACACTAAGGAGGTCGCCAAGAAATGCAAACACACGAGGCCCGCTCAGGTCTAAGGATAAACAGGGAACGCCTTGAACATGAAATGATCCGTGATTCTGATCACCGTCCAATAGCCGGACAGCTCAAACCCTTCTGGGAAATCCGAAGCATCCATCCCCGTGCCCTTTTTGTTCTCCACATCCCTGCGACTTGCCCCGGAGTCAACTTGGACTCTGTAATTCACCTGCCTCCCGAAACCTGCAAAATCTCACCTATGACAGCTCTCCTGACAAACGGGGTAGAGGGAATCAGAGCCTTTTATCTGGGTGATGAACTGCCAGCCTGTCAGGACACGGGAGCATCTGTGCTGAGACACGCAAGGGCTGCCCCAGGGGAAGGGGGAGTGGAGCTGCCGGGCTCTGCTTTGACCTTGGCAAGCACGACAGACAACAGGGACTCGGAGGAGCCTAGGAGACAGGAGCTGCCTGTGCGGATGTGTACTGAAAGTGAGGGCATGAGCACAGCAGAAGCATAAGGAAGAAGGCTCTGCTTTGGAAACCGGAGAAGGGCTCGGTGATTCCCAGAATATTAAAAGTCCCTCTCGGAAGAGAAGCCATCATTCAATAGCAGAGGGCATGCTTGGCATGGGAAAGGTCCCCCAAATATGTCTCAGGCACCTCCAGGTTGCCAGGGGATCTCAATGAGAAAGGGACCGGGAAAGACCTTCTCCTGAGACCCTGCAGAGCAACGACCTGCTGAAATAGACAAGAGAGAACTCCATGAGCCGACAGTTCCGTTCAGTCCTTGTTAACCTTCAAATCCATTGCACGAAGTCTTTGTAAGCGAAGGTGCTTTGGAAGGAATGCACTGAACCAAGGTGTAAACCAGGGGTAGTCAAACTGCGGCCCTCCAGATGTCCATGGACTACAATTCCCAGGAGCCCCTGCCAGCGTTTGCTGGCAGGGGCTCCTGGGAATTGTAGTCCATGGACATCTGGAAGGTCGCAGTTTGACTACCCCTGGTGTAAACACTCCAGAAGTCCCATTCCCATCCATACAACTCCGTTCCTTCACAAAAGGTCCAGTGAGGCGGGGAACTGTAGGGGAGTCACGCCAGCTCCGACAGACACCCACAATGCAACGGCAGCATCGTTCTGCACCACGCAGGGCGTGCGTGTATGTTTAAAGGGCAACCAAATTGCAGCCGAATTCTAGCAGCCCCATAGGGCTTTCAGGGTAAGAGATGTTCAGAGGTGGCGTGTCATCGCCTGCCTCTGTGTAGTGACTCTGGACCTCCGTGGTGGAGTTGCTCTTCTACATGATTCTATTCTGTCCTGAGGATCCCTAAAACTGAAATCTTTGCAGGCAGAGTGGATGCCTTTTATCTCCTCTGCATATGCACAGGTGCCAGCATGCATGAGCACAAAAAGCTCTATCCAACACCCCCAAAATATATCAAAAAATCATAGAGTTGGGAGGGAACTCCGGGGTCATTTAGTCCAACCGCTTGCCAAAGAGAGGAACTAACTTTGACCAAAAGAAGAAATAAAAGAAGGTGAAGTTTTAGCAAAGATGTCATAACAATGGTGATAACAATTGGGGTGATAAACCTGCCAGCAAAATGTATGTCAGTAACAAGGAAACATTACCAGCATAAAGGAAAATGTTCTCTATATGTGATTGCTATGTGGGATTTATAGCCGGAACATGTAGTGATGGCCATAGGCACAGGCAGCTATAAAAGCTGATTCGAAAGATTCTTGGAGGATAGACCTATAAACGGCTCCTAGCCATGGTGACTGAAGGGAACTTCAAATTCAGAGGCAGCCAATCTCTGAATGCCACCAGCACCAGGAGGTGACATCAAGGGAAGGCCTCAGTCTCTATGCCCTGTTGTTGTCCCTCCAGGGGAACTGGTTGGCCTCTGTGTGAGACGGGATACTGGACTAGCTGGACCACTGGCCTGAGCCAGCAGGGCTCTTCTTATAGTCGTGCAGGTGTCAGAATTTTAAAACCCTGAGGTCTCCTCTAAGTTTCGTCTAGCTGAAGATCACTAACTTCCAGAAATACCTCTGGGAAGCCACCAAGGCAGACCTCAAAAGAAATATCCTTACCGCGTTTTACTTGTGTAGCAGCTTCACGGAGCCCTTCCAAAGTAAGGGAAATCCTAATGAAACCAAGCTATTGTAGGCTGGCAGCAGGATGGGAAGTGTCTGCAAACAACCCCCCCCCTTGCCGAAAGCCCTGAACGTGAGCATCCACGACTGTCCCTCTAGCCCACCCAGATGGTCTTCCCTTCCTGGGCCATCTTTCCATACAAGAGTTCTGTGCCGCTGACCCCTATTTGAAAAAGTGGAACTCCGTGCAGCCTGCCGGCAGCTCGAGCCGAGATATGTTTATCTGGAGAGCTGTGACCTTGATCACCGGGAGCTCAGGGTTAATGCTTTAAAAGACGGTAATTATTGTTATTATAATCATTCAGCGCCAGCAGTTTACTCGGTGCTTGATAGACAAGTATCAAGAAAGCGGGGGAGAAGGTCATTCCACTAAAGGGCTTGCAATCCAAATGACTCTGAATAGGAAGAATTATCGGCTTTATTGAACACAGCCCCCCAGGATGGATGGGCGTCTGAATAGAATCGCTATTCAGAGAGAGGAAGCTCGTGGAAGTTACGGAGTCTTGGAGTGCAAAACGTCCAGACCCCTTTCCTGCAGAGGCCCTTCAATGGAAAGCCCAAATCAACTGAGGTTGCCAACCTCCATGTAGGGCCTGGAGATTCCCCCCCCCCCCCCCAGCATTATCCTGATAACAGAGATGGCTGCTTTGGAAGGTGGACTCTCATAAAATCATGCCCTCCTGACGCCTCCCCCCCCCCTCCAGCTCCTCAAACTGTCCAAAATTTGCAGAGGGAAGGGGCCTCAGAATAATATAATGGCTGGTTGGTTTTCATAGAGCGTTTTTCTCGAAGTGGCTTACAGCCGCCTTCCCTTCCTCTCTCCGCAAGAGGCACCTTGTGAAGTAGGTGGAGCTGAGAGAGTTCCGAGGGAATGGTGACTGGCCAAGGCCAACCAGCAGGTCTCATGTACCACAAAGCAGCTGACAATCTTCTTCCCTTCCTCTCCCCACAACAGTCACCCTGTGAGGGAGGTGAGGCTGAGAGCCCCGATATTACTGAAGAATAGTTGGTTCTTTTATGCTGCTTTTCTCTCCCTGAAGGAGTCTCAAAGCGGCTTACAATCTCCTTCCCCTCCTCTCCCCACAACAGACACCCTGTGAGGGAGGTAAGGCTGAGAGAGCCCTGATATTACTGAAGAGGAAGAAGAAGAGTTGGTTCTTATATGCCACTTTTCTCTCCCTAAAGGAGTCTCAAAGCAGCTGACAATCTCCTTCCCTTCCTCTCCTCACAACAGACACCCTGTGAGATAGGTAGGACTGAGAGAGTCCTGAGACAACAACGACTGGCCGAAGATTACCCAGCAGGTTTCATGGGGCAGACTGAGGAATGAAACCTGGTTCTCTAGAGTCTGCCACATCCTTCCCTCCAGAGCAGCCATTTTTTCCATGGGAGAACTGTTGTCACTTCCACACCTTTAATAATTGTGTGGAAACTGGTAGCTTTTCCTCTCGCACCATTTACATTTGCCAGAACTCCCTATTATAGAAAAAACATGGAGAACAGTAAATCGACGCATACAGATAGCCCAGTGGGTTGGGGGATGGCCCTTTGAAAGTGGTGGTTCAGGTCAACCCCAACCAAATCCCTCAACCAACATTAAAGAAGCATGTGTGTGTTCCTCCCCAAAATACATGTGCATGTACTGTTTCACAAGCATTCTATCCAAATACATAGAAAATAATGATCAGAAAATATCATTATTTTAAAAAATACAGTGTCCTGAGCACATAGGGAACATCTGACGCAGGCCCATAGAGAAACTTAGTTCGTGTATTTTAATGCTAATACAGCCAAATCAGCAGGAATGTGCATCAGCACATCAGTTCCTTGCCTAAACATACCGCATGAGCGAATACATTCAAGCACACTACAAGCCAGGCTAATTCCATCCGCTGCATTGTGAATAAGCTCAGCTTCCAGGGAATCGTTTAGTGCCTCTTATGTGCCAGCCACCCCTCATGCTTGGAAAGCGATATTTGCATTCTGGAAGCTGATCCCTATGTGCGGTGACACAGGCATGCACGCTTCACCGACAGGTTGGGAGCTGACCTGCAAAGGTAGCACCACAGACCCAGGCCAAATGTCACGGGAGCAGTAAAAGGAGGTATAGTGGAGTAAGCAGTAACAAATTTAGGAGACTTAGCTGTTGCAGCACCTTGCTTACGGGCCTCCCTTTCTGGACCGTTACCTGGCATTGTGGCACCCGTTTATTTATGTCTTTATATCCTGCTTTCCTCCCCAGGTTCAAGTGCCCTGGTCACTCTGGCATTTGAGGTTTGCTTTCTTAACGGCGGGCTGTGCATTTTTGGGATTGTGTGTGTGGTTTCAGGATTGGGTCTACGGGTGGTTTTAGAGGTTTTGCTTTCATTTTGTGTGGTTTTACAGGCTGCTGGCTGATGGTTTTATAAGCTGTTGCTTTTACTTCTACTGGCTGGTTGTTTCGCTCACACAACCCCCCCTCCATCCCCCCGCCCGGCTTTTAATATGGTAGTTTAATTTCTCTTCTTTTATGTTATAGCATTACTGTTCATAACCGGATTTTGTTATATGATTACCGTTTTATTGTATGGATTTTTTTTCCTCCCCTACGTGAACCGCTGCAAACAACATTTTAGAAAGAAACGGTCTACCGGTATCTTATAGAAATAAAATGAACAGCAAGGGATATCTGTGGCACTTCTATAATTCCCAGTTTTCTCGTCCTATTGTTTCCTCCCTGAGAGATCAATGGCACAAAGTCACATTTGCGGGTAACTTCTGCATTTGGTGATTTCAGG
The DNA here is from genome assembly GCF_049243985.1 of Paroedura picta. Taxonomy (NCBI): domain Eukaryota; kingdom Metazoa; phylum Chordata; class Lepidosauria; order Squamata; family Gekkonidae; genus Paroedura; species Paroedura picta. The sequence continues at coordinate 11,213,265 of NC_135381.1, read as the reverse complement.
AAATCTCCAAGCACCCCCGCAGAGAGCCAGGGGACCTTGTCTGCATGGACATTTATTTATATGGTGCCTTAACCAGTGAAATTGATACTGTGTTCAGTTTCTCAGAGATACTGTGTTCAGTTTCCCGGATAAAATACAGGAGTCCTCTTCATGGTCGAGGAATTGGGCTGTGCTCATTTCAAACCCTAATCTGCAACACAGCTATCTAAAGACAGGGGAAGTTACTGGATTGCTAGGGAGGGCAGACAATATAACCAACTGGCAGGAATACTGGCCCATTCAGCCATTAAATTTACGTTGGACTCACACCATCTCCACTCTCATGTCTTCGCCCAAAGGATCTTGGGAATAGTAGTTTTCTGAGACTTCAGTTCGAGATTCATAGCAATGTTCACCGAACTCCTGTTTTCAGAATCCTTTTAGAGAAGAGGGAATGATTATTTTTCCCCATTCCTTATGTATCATTAGCTCCAGTGGACACAAAGGGATTCTGTCTTCCTTTCTGGGAAAGTCCCCCTGTCTGAACAGGTAATATTTTCCTGGTGATGGTGATTTATTAAAGGAGGATAAACGGAGGAATTCCCCCCCTTCTCTTTCTACCAGAATATCATAACGCGGTTTCTTCTTCAAGCCGTATTTCTACATGTTTCATTATTTCTGTGACATCCATCTGATCCGGTGAAACGGCTGAGTTCTCTAAAGTGCTTATTAATTTTTACAGCATCACTATTTCCTGCATTTTTATGCACTTCCTGGCCTAGAACATCTGGGATACACTGCCTGTCACTTTGCATGACCCTTTTTATAATGTACTAATAGTTGCGGGCTCCGTTTTCTTGTGGTAGGAGCTAACGCCTGTTAATTCCGACAGTATATAAAATATGGAACTAGAGAACATTTGCTGCAAAATAAAGGGAAATATCGTCCTTCTCCTGCTGGCTGTTTGTTTCTATAATCAGTATTTTCAAAAATATTTGGTGCCTCAGTCATTGGCTAGATTCCTGCTTCTAAATGTCCCTACATGGGTACCTCTTGGGATCCATACCATGGGTTCTAACTTCCTGATTGCTTTCCCATAACATCCTCTGAACTGGGCAAATTCGACTGATACCATGAGAGTAGAACAGAGATGATTTCAGATTTCTTATCCATGATGTCTTGTCCTCAAAATCCACATCTTGCTTTAAAATAAGCCATGCGTCTTTATTTTCACAGCATTTTCTGTTCTCTTGCACCAAATCTTTCCTCCCTGTGGACCGAGCAGCAATATACAACACAGTCCCAAGAGGAATTGTATCTTTCTAAGTCCATTGACTTCAGTGGAATTATAGTGGTATAACTCTGCTTAAGCTTGCCCGGTTTATCAACATGAGATGTATAAATGCTGTAGATTATACATATAAATTCCATACAACATGTACGCTTGATGAATGAACCTGCAAGACCTGGAGAACTGATGCCTTTGACAAAAATATGAAGTCATGCAAAAAGAATCAAATTAGGGATGTTCGGTTTCAGCCCTACGGCAGAGTGAGCATATAGCTGAGAAATATGGTTTGCCAGGCATTCTCTCACTGTCTGTATTTACTGGGGCTAGAGCTCTTTTCCTTACTATATTTGTCCCTGTTAAACCACCATCCTCCTTTTGCCCCAATAGTTGTTTGTTTGTTTGCTGTGGAAAGACTTTTTCCAATTTTGTTAGCTTCCAGTACTATCGACCCTTGATGGTTAAGGTCTTTAAGTCTTAAATCTCTGAACCAGGTTTTTGGGGGATGCTGGGGTTCCATGAGAGCTCTCCAGGGGTTCCCCGGCCTTTCCCAGATGTTTAGATGGCCACTGACATCACTAGACATCACTGGAGCCCACTTCCCCTGAAGCTCTACAGGCCCAGCCTGTTTCTCCACGGTGGAAACGGCAAATGAACGCTCAGTTGGACTCTCAGTTGGACCCACATCTTGCTTCTACACCTACTTCTCTGAAGGGGCATGTCACCACTTCTGGGGTTCCTCGAACCCTGAAAAATATTCCAGAAGTTCCTCAATTGGTCAACAAGTTGAAAAAGGCTGGACTACAGTAATGGCGGGTGGACATTGTTCCTCATGCATATGCATATTACTGCAGTAAGATGGAAGAATACAAATGAATACAAAAAGGAACAATTTACTCCTCCTTAAATCTTACCAACTTTAGAATCACCCGGTACGGACTTCAAGGCTAGAGACATTCAGAGGTGATGGCAAATCCCCCCTGCAACCCCAATCTGAAATTGTGATCGGCCATGGGGGGAGCGGGGACTAGGGATGTCTGAATCCTGGCTGCTCAAGTTATGTTCTGCTCGCTTGTTGCTAACAGAGCAATTTTGTTTGTTGAGCAATTCAAGCCAATCTGTTCAGCAGCTCACGGTCTACATATTCCAAGCAGTACAAAACAATTGGTAGCATTTTTTGCCTGCACATTTTCAGAAGAAAATTGTATAATGTTGCCTTTTGGATGTGTGGTCAAAAAACATTTTCTGTATAAAATGTTTTGCATTTTTTGGATATTCCAAAAATATTCCTGATGAAGACTCTGTTGGAAATCAACTTTATCCAGGAAGTCACCTGAGGAAATTTTGTGCATATAGATTTTTTTCTGCCACATTTATAGTGTAGATGTTTGTACATAGCTACTTTGACTTGATTCAAGTGGGTGGCCATGTTGGTCGGAAATAGCACAACAATTGAGTCCAATGGCACCTTTAAGACCAACAAAGTTTTATTCAAGGCGTGCGCTTTCGTGTGTCACAATTTACTTTTGCCTTATATCTGTCTGCTCGTGGTCCTTGTTCCATTGTCTGAAGAAGAGTGCCTGCCCCCGAATGCTCTTGCCTTGAATAAATTTTTGTTGGCCTTAAAGGTTCTACAGGACTCAATTTTTGTTGTCCTTTGACTTGAGTTTTGCAATCAAACTTTAGGAGATTTTTTTCTCCCTTTGTGAAGCGCTTGAATGAAAAAGCTTAGATAAAAGGAAACAGTTTTATACTTCATAGGAACACTGCATTAAAACTATTTTTGCATTTTGTCTCCAATGGTTTTTTGACTATTTTTTTGGCCAACTTGTCTGTTTGGCCGCCGGGTGGGGGCTGAAGATCTCCCACAATTACAGTTGATCTCCTGGCCACAGAGATCACTTCACCAGGAGAAAATGGCTGCTGGTATCTGTTGTATTATGCCCCATTGAAGCCCCTCCCCTCCTCCAACCCTGCTCTCCACAGGCTCCACCCCCAAATCCCCAGGGATGTCCCAACCGGGAACTAACACCCTACTTATTTGTCAGCCTCTAATCCAATAAGCTATGCTAGTTTTATTTTAACAAATTCATTTTCTCAAAGTACTGCTTCGGGCTTCCCCATCTGTGCTTGTTGCTACCACTGTTGTTACCGAGACGTATACAGAGAATTAGTCCTAAAATTAATCCCTTCTACAAGGTCGTCCAATGACCAAAAATGCACTGGCTTGGGGGAAGGGGGGGGAGGGAAGGAGATCCTTCATGGAAACGTTCCAAGTTCTTCAAATTATGCATCAAAGCATCAAGCCGAAGGCTCCGAGGTGATAGAACGATCCCTTGAGGCACAACTTCTGTGTCAGGAAGACTGTAAACACTAGGGCCATAAAACAATATTTGAAGAAGGGGGGGAGGCAGAACACCGAGAGTAAGAGAAGGAGAAGGGGGGGAAGCCTCTTATTAGCTACAAACGACGCCTTTTTGATCGCAATCTCTGACAAGGAACAGTGCTATTTGGACAGTAAATCATCCGGGCTCCATTGAAATACCTGCTCTGATAAAAGGAGCCTTTGACAGACAGCTGAGAGAAGACATTCAGGTCAGCTTGTAGGGAAACTTTTCATTCCCCACAAAAAAATACACACACACACACACACCAAAAACAGGTACAGACAAGCAGCCAATCCAGAGCTCAAGCCCATAATGGCGGTTGGGGAACAGATATGCAGTTGCTCATTCAGCCAAGACAGACAGAAAATATTCTAGCTCCATACCCTGATTCTGCTTTTGGAGAGAAAATTAGGCTTTTTTTTCTGCACTGGGTTTCACGTTTTGCCACTCTAAAAATGCTTCTCACCCATTTGGAGTGAACCAATTGGCCGTTGGGTTGGGTCTTGTTTCATTCTGGCCTCTGTTTGGCCTCTCCCCCCCACCTCCAAGTTTTCAGTTATGTATATAAATCAGTCTAATGGATAGTACACCTCATGCGCCTGACATAATGAGTTCTGACTCATGGAAAGCGTATGCTGGGCTGGGGGGAGGCAGGCTTCAAGGCACCATCGTGGAAGGCTTTGCTTTGCTCAGGTCCTCCCGAGTTTGTTTTCCCATTGCCACATTTCACAGACAGAAATGGGGACATGTTTGAATTCTGCTTTGGGGGAAAGGGAGCTAAAAGGGCCTAAAGAAAGGAGAGCAGGGTCTCCAACGCTTATGAGTGCATGGGCACATTTCGAATTCTGACAAAGGATGGGGGGTACAATCACAAAATGGCTGCCATAGACAGACAGACAGACAGACAGACAGATGATTGGCAGGCAGGCAGACTGATACATAGATGATAAACAGACGGACAGATGGATGGACGGACGGACAGGCAGATAGATGATTGGCAGGCAGGCAGGCAGAGAGATAGATGATAGGTGGGTAGACGGGCGGGTGGACGGATGGATGGATGGACAGATATATAGATGATAGGTGGGTGGACAGACAGACAGACAGACAGACAGACAGGCAGGCAGGCAGGCAGGCAGACAGATAGACAAATAGATGGAATGCATCAACACAGCAGATGTATACAAAGGCCCTATGGTACTAGATGTTACCGTGTGCACATTTTGGATGCTTGTGCCATTCCCTTAATTTCAGAATCCATTTCTTTCTTCTTTTTTTTAAGGACACATAAAGGACAATAACACATATTTTTCTGGTGTTGCCATTGTAACTCCCTGCGAATACATAGGGTGTTATTCCCCAGTGAATGACAACCTGTGATTTTCTCATGCTGGAACACACTTTAAAAGTTTATTATGAGACTGTGCCCTCTGCACCACCTGCACCTCTTTGGGTGGGGCCACCTATTAATCATAACTCCCATAAAAAAAATTAATTTCCTTTGATACTGGTTCTTGGTAAAAACTGCGCCTCTGAGGGCAAAAAGGTGAACTAAAAGCACGGCAAGGTGGAGGAGACAAGGTGGGTGTCCCATTGGGGTCCTATTGGGGGGGAAAAGTAGAGTATAAATGTATAAAGGGGGAGAGATGGTAGCACAGCATAGCCAGCCAATGACAATAGTCAGGTAACTGTTATTTGTCAGCTACTCAGTGTGTACAATCCATCTAATACTCAAATTTCCCTCCCTGCTTCTTCCTTTCAATGTCGATCCATGGCTTTCAGGATTCCATGACTCCTGGAGTATGCTCAATGCTTACCAATCCCCCACCTCCATGTAATTTAACTGAAAATCTTACCCATAGAAGTCCCCTAAGTAAGACAGAACCAATTTTTGTCGACCAGTTAAGCTGATTTTGTCATCCTTGGGAGGAAAGCCATCTTATTAGGATCTGTAGAAGAAGAGCTGCATTTTTTGTAGTACCCCACTTTTCACTACCCAAAGGAGTCTCAAAGAAGCTTCCGATCGCCTTCCCTTCCTCTCCCCACAATAGACACCCTGTAGAGGTTTGATTCCCTGCCCCTCCACATACAGCCATCAGGGTGGCCTGGGACCAGTCACAGTTTTCTTCAAGCTGTTCTTGCAGAGCAGTTCTGCTAGGGCTCTCTCAACCCCACCCAGCTCACAGGGTGTCTGTCGCGGGGAGATGAAGAGAAAGGGGTTTGCAAGCCGCTTTGAGAGTCCTTTGGGGAATGAAAAGTGGGGTATAGGAAAAAAACAGCTCTTCTCTTAAATGGCAAGGCCCTCATGCCCTGATCATGAGTTTGAGTATTATGCGGGCTGATTGCATGCGGGTGGCACAAGTGCATGCCTCTTTTCTCCCAGCACATGACAACTTTACACAAAATTATTACAGAATTCAACATTATATTGCAAGGCAGGCTTTTTCAGCCAGGGGTTCCTGAAATCCTAGGGTTTCCTCACAGCCCTGGGAAAGTTTCCGGAATGAGTGGGAGTAAATTAATGTTTTTTAAAAAAATGTTTTAAACATTTATCGGGTGATTTGACCTTATATGGTCATGTTAACCTCCCCCCCCCACCCAAATAGCCAATGATGGGCCTGGAGGGGGTGGGAAGGGGAGGGGCCCCAGGTGGGCGTGTTCACAGCTCTGCTTCCCAACCATATTCTGCACGATCAGGCCACTTCTGGGGTTTATTGAAGCCTGAAGACTGTTCTGGGGGTTTCTCAACCATAAAAAAATTGAGAAAGACTGCTGTAAGGTCTTTGGGGCAGGGACCTGCCTTATGCATATATACGGCACCCCAACGGTTGGGACTTTATAACTAGTAATTTAGACATGTCAAAAGAAAGAACATTCCGAAATTTCCTTGCACGCACCGCTTCTGGAAACAATCGCCAACCAGGACGGAGCAAAGGAAGACGGCAAAATAATTAGCTCACAAAGCTATCATTAATATTTCTTTGTATAAATTATACAATGCGAACCTGCACCCAGGGAAGGGCAATTAAGAAACTGCTTTGGGGACAAAAGGAGCCTTGCCATAAACATGCGCTGGCGTCTTTGTTTGGCCACGACATCCTTCCTCACAGTATAAATCACCTGCTGTCTCCACAAAGAGCAGAGGCTGTGATCCGGGCATGTTGGTCCCCCGTCCCCCACAAAGCCATCCCTAGAGCCAGGGGAACCCAAGTTCTTTCACGGCCAGTTCCCTCCGTTACCAGTGTTAAGGTAACTGCAGGAGATGATTTGTCTCCGAGGAAGTATTCAAGATGGGCAAGTGTGGATCTAAAGAGAACCTTTCCTATGTTCTGCTGCTGCATATGGGGCTCCTCAACCAATCAGGGTGCTGTTTACACAAGGGGGAAACCAAATCAAAATTGTATTTCTTGGAGATTTTCATGTTCAAAGTGCAGTGACGGGAAAGTTCCAAATCATCCTTATCAGTAGGAACTGGCAAGACTGACCTAGAGGGGCCAGAAGCCATCTCCTGAAATTTTGGGGGTTCAGAACTTGACCCCTAGGCTGAACTTTCCAGTAAAACCAGGCGCTTCCGTAACACCCTCTCTAACCACCAGGAATAAAATCAGAGTCCAGTAGCACCTTTAAGACCAACAAAGATTTATTCAGGGTGTGAGCTTTTGAGTGCTTGTAATGAGTTCCTAGTCCGAGGAAGAGTGCTTGCACTCGAAAGCTCACGCCTTGAATGCATCTTTGTTGGTCTTCAAGGTGCTCCTGGACTCTGATTTTATTGTGCTACTTCAGACCAACATGGCCACCCATTTGAATTTAACCACCATGATCTTCGCCCTGGTGCATCCAAGTTATGTGTTTCGGTGCGCTCTTGGGGCAAACAGGCTACTCTGCACAGCCCAAGGGATTAACTTGGGCCCCTACTGCTTCTAACGTGATTATATTTTGGACAAATGGACCGACTCTTTAGCATATGGCAGAGAGCATCTGCCGAAATCTCTCTCTCAGAGTAAGGCGGGGAGCCGTAGCAGTAAATCCATTATCTCTCCTTTTGTTCCTTGCAAGGAAAAGGGGACGGGGGAGAATTGGTACCAAGAAGAACCCCATAATTGTAGCTCCTGAGTATACCATCTCGAAAGTCGCCACGGCAACCTATCCGCCAACGGAGAAGACGCAGATAGCTGAGTCAAGATGAGGCTGTTACAAATCCCCAACGGGCGGTAATCATATAGTAAAACCGATGTTTTTCAAAGGCCCTTGTGTGAAGGAGCCAGAAGGGAACAGGAATGAGGAGAAATTAATTTCCTCTTATTTCCCCCCCCCCACACACACACACACACAAATACACACACGCACATCGCTTGCCTGTTGATTGAGGTCCAAGAACAAATTGTTTCCGCTGGCCCTGCACCTGGGCCAGCAGCGCTGGCAGCTGAGGGCTTGCCCCTTGTCTAGCAGACACAACACTGGCCTTGCAGCAAAGACGCTTCCATCTGAGGAGAGATAAATGCTGTGTTTTCCAACAGGAGCTCTTGGGAGCAGGCAATCTCGTCTCTTGAAGTCCTGGCGCTCCCTTTGTGATGGGTCTACAAGGCCTTCGAAATGAAGGAGACAGACTGGCAGGAGCATTGCTGTAGAAGGCAGCATCTCGAAGGTAGACCAAAATAGACAGCGCTCGGAAATCGGACAGGAGACAGGACAGGTGCCAATTTGGTCTGAGCCAAACGTTCGTTTGTCTGGCTTCCAAAGATAAGATTGGGTCCCACAAAATCATAGAAAGTTTGAATCCAGTGGCACCTCCAAGACCAGCAAAGCTTAATTCTTCCAATCCACTGACAAAGACTTCCCCAGCCATTCTTATCCGAACATATCTGAAGAAAACTTATGCCACAAAATCCAGTGGCACATATAATTTTGATCTGGTTTTTATCCTATGTACAACTGTTTTATTGAGTTTTTAGACCATGTAAACCACCCCGAAACGGATGACTGAGACTAAAAGGTAAAGGTAAAGGTATCCCCTGTGCAAGCACCGAGTCATGTCTGACCCTTGGGGTGACGCCCTCTAGCGTTTTCATGGCAGACTCAATACGGGGTGGTTTGCCAGTGCCTTCCCCAGTCATTACCGTTTACCCCCCAGCAAGCAAGCTGGGTACTAATTTTACTGACCTCGGAAGGATGGAAGGCTGAGTCAACCTTGAGCCGGCTGTTGGGATCGAACTCCCAACCTCATGGGCAAAGCTTTCAGATGGATGCCTTACCACTCTGCACCACAAGAGGCTCTTGACTGAGACTATACATACATACATACATACATACATACATACATACATACATACATACATAAGACTTTATTGTTTCCAGCCATAGGCCATTACAGCCATAGGCCATTACAGTGCAATGCAATCAATATATCAGTTGATATAAAAACAGTAAAAGTAAAAGAACAGTAAAAGAATTAGAACAATACATGCGGTAGTCCATAGATAATAAAAGACAATAAATAGACAGACAGACAGACGGACAGACAAAGCCAACAAACTTTCATTCTGGTTAGGAGCTTTTCTATGCAGGGTCTGTTGCTTCCGACCAACATGGCTACCCACCTGAACACATAATTACATGCACACTCTGTCTTCCTGGGCAAATGTGAGGTGAAAGAATATTTTTGCCCTAGGGAGTTTCCCACTGATGAGCAAAGTATAGGGATGGGCCGCACCTAGACAGTCTGTGGACAAACGGGCAAGTCAGTGTTGTGCAGTAGCTAGATCGCAAGGCCTTGATCTAGAGGGATTTACGATTATTTATTGTTCTTATTATTTATCATGTGGCGTGTGTGGAGCATAGCCAGGAGATCCTGGGATTGTTTGGCAGCCAGGCAAGAGGCGTTTGGAGGTGGTTTGATCTCGCCTGCCTCCATGTCATGACCCTTGGATGTGTCCCATCCAAATACTATGCAGCCAATGGACAGAGTACACGGAATGTAGCAGGTAGACCCCAAATGAATCCATGCAAGCTCAATAAACAGTTTAATGTGGAAACCGCCAAACAGGAGTATGCCAGTTTCCAAAAAACAACAATCAAGTCCCGTTGAATTACCCTTGTTTTGGTATACTTTGGCAGCATATAATGTATCAGTCAATGGACAAAGTGTGATAGAATGGAAAACGCTTTGGGCCATTCTGCACCCGAGCGATAAAGTGAAATGCTTACCTTATGCAGACACCATATTTTTGGCGTTTTACACGTCGCCAACATCCAGCGTCCAAGCAGCAAACCGGTAGCTGCATTCTCCATTTTAAAGTGCTACCTGGGGAATCACATAAGGTGATTCTGTAGTGCTACCCAGAGGAAAGCAAGCAGCAAGCCGCACACATCAAAGAAATGTGTGGAGGCGAAGTAGCGCTATCTCTGCCTCCAGTGCAACTCAGAAGATCCCGTGCTGCCCCCTGGGGGCTAAAGGTGGATTCTCTGCTTGGAGGACTAAAAGGGAACTGGAGTGAATAAGTACAAGACCATTTTTCTCCCCAGGAAAGGGGGATCTAAAAGTTTTAATATGAATATCCAGTGGAAGTTGCAGTGGCTTTCGTTATTTGTTGCCAAGATCAGGTTTACCAATCCAGAATGGAGTTCCAAGCATAGAGGGCAACAAGGAAGAACACCCAGAACTGTACAAGGAAGTACGACCCCTCCCAATCACAGAAGCGCTAGTTAGACTAACTGTAGACTAACCCATAAACATACATTTCAACATAGTTCCCATGGCTGCTTAAAGTGGATGGGTTGGACATTTAGGTCCATTGGTGGACTTTCTGACTTGGGGCCTGAGCAGATGCCCCAATGTTCCACTCACCTAAGCTGGCCCAGGTAGCTCATTTCCCAACTGGGCTGCCCATCTACAGGTGGGACCTAGAGATCTGCGATTCTGACTCATCTCCAGGTACCAGAGATCAGTTCCCCTGGAGCCAATGGCTGCTTTGGGTGCTGGACTCCATGGCACTGTGCCCTGCTAAGTCCCTCCCCTGGCTCCACCCCCAAAGTTTCCAGGTATCCCCCCAACCCAGAGCTGGCAACCCTACTTCCCAGGAGCATCCCATGATCAGTTTCCCAGGGCTCCTGCAGAGCTAGGCTACAGACCATAAAAGCCCGTGACAATTGACAGTCTTCCCCAACTGGGCCTCCTTGTTTCTTCCCAAAGGAAATTATATTATGAGGTTGGGCAGTGGGTCTCCGTTGCCACCTGGTCCTTTCCAGGCCCGAGGAAATATTTTATTCATCCTCTGGGAAATGATGTTTCCTGACTTCTCTTTCATGCTGACTCCCCAAAGTCACAAAGCCGGGCCACCTAGGGATAACCGGTGTGAAAGCAAAGCTGATGGAAAAGTCTCAACCGCGGTGACTGGCAAGAAGAACGTTCGCTATTTATTCAAAAACCTGCCTAAATCTCCCCCTTTTAACCGTTTTAAACATATTAAAACGCCACCGCTTAAGCTGAGAGATTAAATAAGTTTCAACCTTATCATCTCGGGTCGGAGATTTAATTCCAACGGAATAAGGAGGGGCCGAGAGACGCGTTGTAACACGAGCCCCCCGACTCAGGAACTAATCACCTAAAAAGCTTTGGGGGAGGGGGGAGGGAGGGAGAGGAGAGGAGAGGGGCACGTGGACGAGAGGATCGAGCAAACAATACAGCCAAGCTCCTGGCAACCCGAACAGCTTGCCATGGAGATGTGTCAGTGGAAGGCCACACAAAGAGCAGACAACGCAAATCTCTTCTCCAGCAGCTGGGCCCAGAGAAACGGCATTTCTGTTGTGCCTTACCTGCGCGTGGTGTAGTGGCTAAGAGCGGCAGCCTCTAATCTGGAGAACTGGGTTGGATTCCCCACTCCTCCACGTGCAGCCCGTTGAGTGACTTTGGGCCAGCCACAGACCTGATTAGTGCTGTTCTCACAGAGCAGCACTGTCAGAACTCTCTCGGCTTCATCTACCTCACAGAGTGTCTGTTGTGGAGACGGGAAGGGAAGGCGATTGTAAGACACGTGGGGGCTGCTGAGAGACCTTGGGCCAGTCTCTCAGAACCCTCTCAGCCTCACCTCCCTCACACACTGTCTGCTGTGGAGAGAGGAAGGCTAGACTATTGTAAGCCACTTTGAGGCTCCTTTGAGTAGGAAAAAGCGGGGTACAAAAGAACCCAGCTCTTCTTCTTCCTGCTTTTTGCAGGTGTGAGCCTATCTGGCATCTTTTAACAGCAAAATGGTAGCCAGCCCGTATATTTCAGAGATGTAAGCTAGGCTATACAATGAATATGTGAAATATTTTGTGGTTTGGTTCAGGGTTACCAGACACATACCACCCCCTGGTAGAAGCAGGGGTCCCCCACCACCAGGTCATGCCCCCCGACCGTCCATCCGTCAGTGAGAAGACATACCAGTAGAAAGAGGAAGGTAACAACATATTAATCAACAAATGAACGAACAAAAGAACAAACAAACAAACAAAACTACAATATCATCATTGAACATTAGATTCTATTCCATGGGCCTTACTCGCAGGAAACAGTTCTTAGATTACAGCCTCAACCAGACTGACCCAACTCCAGAGTTAAGCACACCCCCTGCTATTGATTTTAATAGTCAAGTGCTTCTTGCCCTGGGAGTGTTTATCCTGCTTCTGTGTAGCAGAAACTTGATGTTGAGGCCTTTATGGACAACAGAGCTTTAAGGGGATTCCACTGTGCCTGCTGATTTCTTCAGGTCAGGTTTCCGCTGAAGGCAGAAGGGAAGACTGGACTCCATGTTCCTTGATCATTTGGCAGCCCTACATTGGAGCAGTCAGTTAAAAATCAGAAGGCTGAAGAGGCTTTTTTAAAAGGTGGGAGTCACAGCATTAAAGGATGAATGAATGAATGAATGATTCAACCAATCAATCAATCAGTTAATCAATCAATCAATCAATGATGCAATTTCCATGACTTGTTTGGGTTTGCACTCCATCCCTAGTCAGAATCATCACCTAGCCTAAAGGGATTTATCCTATCCCTTTCTTCTTGAGTTGCCATTTCCTTGCCACCAAGGCTACGGTGTTCAAATGGTCAGATCACACGTTCCAACTCTTCCTGCATAGTAGAGATGGGCCCTGTCTTCTAGTCCCTGCCCCAGGGCTATCACCCTCCTTATTTTGGATTTTTGGATTTGGGGGAAGTCTTTTTCAAATGTTGTGTGCGCGTGTTGAGTTTCTGTGCAGCAGGAAATGACAGGAGCAACTGGTAAAAGTACCTGCTCTTTGGGCTCTGCCTTTTCCCCAAGCTCTTTGGCCCCGATTTGTTTGAAATCATTCTGATCTCCCCCCAGGCCTTTGAACTTGAATGGGCGTATCAAAGCGCGTCGTGTGATCTTTCTGCTGTGACCAGGGGCTCTGGGGAGGCAGTTGTTGATTGCCGGGCCTGCATTCGGTTTTGCATTAGCGTTGGCTATTTTTTGCATGACTATTTGTATTTTTAATACGAGGCAAAAGCCACCTAAGTGCCCTGACGAGGCACTCTTTAATGCACAATTTGTATAAATCCAAATCGATACATTAGTCATGAATAACAACGAACAGGGAGAAAGCACTAAGTTATGGGAACAGGGCACTTCTCGGTTCTTTAGCTATGCAGGCCATTAACGGCGGAAAGTCCGAAGCCAGGTCTGTGTAGCAAAGGGACGGATGAGCCAAACACGGCCCTGCAGAACAGCACGGGGGTCTGGCAGGTGCCTGGAAGGACTCTCATTTTTGCCAACATTGAAGGTTCATCTTGGACTGCCCTGCATGGTGATGGAGTTATTTGGCTCCTGGGGTCATACAAGTTGGACGGTTCTGCTCCCCAAATTCTAAGGTAAAGGTAAAGGTATCCCCTGTGCAAGCACTGAGTCGTGTCTGACCCTTGGGGTGACGCCCTCCAGCGTTTTCATGGCAGACTCAACACGGGGTGGTTTGCCAGTGCCTTCCCCAGTCATTACCTCTTACCCCCCAGCAGCAAGCTGGGTACTCATTTTAGCGACCTCGGAAGGATGGAAGGCTGAGTCATCTCCATAGAATCCCACCCAGTTTTGAAAATGAAGAGTTCCTTGTTATGTCCAAAGCATCTCAGATTGTACCTGCTGTTTCCAAAATATAGCATGAGCAATCCCTGGCTAGTTCCTCTTGATAGTCTGAGAGCATCTCAGTCCTTTCTGCCATATTCCCCGAGCATGATGTATGCACCGCCTAAACAAGCCCAGCAGCTGTGACTTGAGCCTCACAGGGAAGAGAAACAGGGAAGAGCAGAGAAGGCGATAGGCAAAGAAAGGGGTTGAAAAGTGGTCTCCCAAAAGCCCAACATACCCCACCCCACCTCATCTCCAACAGGGCCCTCGTCCTGCAAAGAGTCAGGTCCATCTTCTCCTACCCTTGTTGAAGCAAGATTTAGCAACGGTGCTAAGTAGGTACAGAATTGTTGCTACTTCCGGAAGCTTGTCTGGAAAAGCCCTGCAGAATCCCACAGAGGTTTCTCAGGGTATTTGAGCTTCCCGGGATGTTTCTGAAGTTTCATTGGATGTTTCAGTGAACCAAAAAATGGCCTCACCACTTCTATAGTTTAGCCCTGACAGTGAATTAGGAACAGGAAGTCATATTATGAATTTAGGCAGATTGGGAGTGCGTGGGAAGGGATGTGCCAGAATTTTTCTCTTGTGGTATATATAGAGAGCCAGCTTGGTGTAGTGGTTAGGAGTGCGGACTTCTAATCTGGCTAGCCGGGTTCGATTCTGCCCCCTCCCACATGCAGCCAGCTGGATGACCTTGGGCTCACCACGGCACCGATAAAGCTGCAATGATCGAGCAGTGATCTCAGGGCTCTCTCAGCCTCACCCACCCCACAGGGTGTCTGTTGTGAGGACAGGAAAGGGAAGGCGACTGTAAGCTGCTTTGAGACTCCTTCAGGTAGGGAAAAGCGGCATATAAGAACCAACTCTTCTCCTCCTCCTCCTCCTCCTCCTCCTCCTCCTCCTCCTCCTCCTCCTCCTCAAAGGGCCATGGCCTCCAAAAAAACATGCTGAACATGGCTACTCTAAAGGGCACAAGAAGAGCGCGAGTCAAAAGGTGAATAATCATTCATGTCTTTTTTTATTGTTTCCCATCAAATCCCGCCTGTGATTTTTCTTTTAGGCTGAACATTCAAAATCCCCTTGAGATGAACAAGTGCTACCTGTCCGATTTCTTCCCATAGTTCGTATTTCAGTGTAGATTCTTTGCTTTCCACCGGTGATTTCATAGATTCTTCTTGTATTTCGTATTTCGTTTTTTTATACCTAACATGCCGCTGGCATGTTATATGTTATACCTAACATATAGAAGCTTGTAGTATGGGATACATACAGTGCTCATGGATTGATGCCGCTCTTGTCACTGAACAAGGCATCCTCTGAAAGGGGTGGATGCTGCAAGGGAATATCAAGTGGCAGCAGAACGGTTGATTTGCAACAGGGGAGAAGCAAAATTGCGGTGGGGACATTTGGATCAAAAGATCAGGGAGGTCAGATCTTAACAAAAAGAAATCCTCACCAACATTTAGATAATTACCAGAAGAGTCCTCAGCGCTTCCCCTCCTGACTCAAGACAGGTTTGCCAGGTGTTCTTCACTGGGTGATGGGCCTCTTATCCGACCTGCAATTTCTGCCCTCCCCTTTCCACCCCGGCTGCCTTTCTGCCTTCCCCTTTCCGCCACCGCTCCGTTCTGTGGGCCTGTGGGGACATCTGCTGGAGAGAAGCAGAAGCCAACGGTGTACAGCGGGGGGACTTCCCCTGGGTGCTGCTGCCAGGAGGCAGGAAAAGAAATGCCCTCTTTTCCGTGGACCATCAGCTATTGCCTTGGGACTGCAATGTAGTCCCCTTTGTGGTCCCCACCGGCGAAGACGGATGATCCAGCTTCCTAGCTGAGCTGCAGACACCTGGTTCCAGAAAGCCTGTCTTGCTGCAACCTGGTTCTTGGCAATCCAGAAAAAGTCAGACCCTTCAACAGGGGAGAGAGTTACTTTCAATATTAACCAAAAGCCCTTTGAACCTGAAAAAACAAGTCGTGCAAGACCTTGGGAAAGAAAGCAGGGTTTGAGCTTGCTGCATGGGCTCAGGAAAGCTATTCCAGGAAGCTGGGGCCATCGGATCCAGGTCTGATTTCTGGGGGGGCTAAAAGCCACCATTCTTAACCACTATACCAGGGGTAGTCAACCTGTGGTCCTCCAGGTGTCCATGGACTACAATTCCCATGAGCCCCTGCCAGCATTTGTTGGCAGGGGCTCATGGGAATTGTAGTCCATGAACATCTGCAGGACCACAGGTTGACTACCCCTGCACTATACCACACTAGGCCCCAAAGCACAGTAGTGTTTTTAAGGCATGAATTAATAGGAACACTTAGCCACTCACACTGCGAGCTGCAACGTGCTGGTCAGATGTCCTCCTGGCAGTAGTGGCCCAATTGTAGAAAGAAAATGTCTGCCAGCACCCTTCCCTGCATTCCATCCGGACATAATAGGGGATCCAGTGGTAGCCAAGCCCAGCGGTAACCTCCACAAGCCTGATCCTATCAGAGCTCAGAAACTAACAGGGTCATCCCTGGCTGGTATTTAGGAGACCTGCGGGGATTTGGGTGGTAATTACTCCAAGGAAGACTAGGGATCATGGTGTTGGGGCAGGCAATGGCCAACCACCTCTGCACATCCCTTGCCTGACCGCCGGACTAAACTAGGAACACCTGACCATACTGCACAAACCACGTGCTAAATAAATAAGTGGCCAGGTACCTCCGTGTTGGGGAAACGCCTCCAAGCTCCCTCCAGGTCTCTTTCTGCTTGTAGTCTCATACTTGCTAGCCAATTCCTAGGACATTTAAATCCACAGAGGGAAAAAGCACAGGTCCCTTGCTAAATTGAGGGCTGGATATAGAACCGGCTCGAGAATCCTGGACTGTGTTGGTGCTTTTGGACTCCCGTCTCCTGTAGAAGATAAACAGTCGTGATTGTCTGGCCACTTGAGATGATGAAAACGTCGAGACCATCCGCGTTTGACCCGAGCTCTTCCATTTCCCTTTTGTGTGTGTCGTAATTGGACAGGAGGAGGAACGAGAGGGACAGTGGAGAGGTGGTTGCCGGTTGCTATGAGTGCCACTCTGTACCACGTGACCGGTGACACACGTCCGCTCTTCCCCTGTTGAGGCTTCGAGGATCAGAGGGACGCAGGTGAGACTTCCAGAGGTGGCCAGAGGAGAGGGTGAGCATCAAAGATGGACAAGGGAGGCTATTTATTTTCACTTTATTTATGTCTTGATTTATATGCCGCCCCTCTCGGCTAACCCATCTCAGGGCGGTTGCCAAGGTCTGAAAAACTCAATAAAACAGCAGCACATGAGATAAAAGCCTGGTGAAAATTATAGAAGGCCACAATGCAACCCTGTTGCATGAGTGTTTATTATTGAAGTCCAGATGTAGGCAGCAGATGTTGGAATAGGCCATGTCTGGTGTACAAAGTTAAGAGGAAGAAGAACACCCTGAAGGGGCAGCAAGAAGACTGTTAGACAGGTCAGAGAGTTCAGGACTTTTCTATCTTTTGTTTATTTATTTTATTACAACTATTTTTTATTAATGTAAGCTTGTAACATATCAATGAAGAAAAAACAGCTAATAGCTAGATGGATAATATAAAGAAAATCCTTACACGATACAAAAGGTTAAAATGTCAGCCCTCCTCGCCATATCTATGCAAGTCCATGTTAAGATTTAACATACCTAGCTTCCTTTCTTTAAATAGTTCATACAATAGCTCCATTGCTCATCATATTCTTCCTAGGACCTTTCTATCTTTTAAGTGTGCTTTTTGTCTATCCCTAGATTGCTACTCTCAGGGCAATTTCCTGCTTCTTCTCAGAAACTTCCTCTCTCTTCTATTCAGGTAGTTAGACAGAGCGGACGTCTCTCTCCATCCCTCTCTGCACTATCCCAGTATGGTGTTCCATCAATGAATCCTTTCTACCTCCTTTATTCTAATTACAGCATCTGCATATCCTTGACTTATTCACCCTAACAGTTAACAGATGGGAGGGGGAGAGGAAAAGGAGGGGAGAGAGGGCAGGAGGGAGGCCTGATATTGCTAGAGCTGTTGTCTAGCTATTTGTCTGTCTAGCTGGCCTCAGCCATAGGCCTGGCGGAAGAGCTCCATCTTGCAGCCTCTGTGGAACTCAGATAGTTCCGACAGGGCGTGGATCTCAACTGGCAGCTCATTCCGCCAGGCAGGAGCCAGGGCCAGCCGTATTTCCTTGGGGCCAGGGATCCTCAGCTGGTTAGAATTGCTTGTTGTTGTTGTTATGTGCGAAGTCGTGTCCGACCCATCGCGACCCCATGGACAATGATCTTCCAGGCCTTCCTGTCCTCTACCATTCCCCGGAGTCCATTTAAGTTTGCATTGCTTATAGACTGTCATTCAACTCAGTAGCCATACTGTAATCTCCCCGGGTATGCAATTGGGTAGGGGGAGGGGGAAGAGTGAGCTGAGGGTTGGTGTGAGGTGGGGGTTAATGGGGGGTGGGTGGGATGGGGTTTTATTGTTGCTTTGGTTTTATATGAATTGTTGTGATCCACCATGAGCCAACTGTGCTCAAAATGGCGGAATAGAATGAATGAATGA
Source organism: Paroedura picta (assembly GCF_049243985.1). Taxonomy (NCBI): domain Eukaryota; kingdom Metazoa; phylum Chordata; class Lepidosauria; order Squamata; family Gekkonidae; genus Paroedura; species Paroedura picta. Next base: position 11,194,926 of record NC_135381.1, on the reverse strand, counting down.
ATGAATGAATGAATGAATGAATGAATGAATGAATGAATGAATGAATGAATGAATGAATGAATGAATGAATGAATGAATGAATGAATGAAGGGGAAGCCACTAGGAATTGGAAGCCATAGCTTTTCTCCCTCCTGGCATGCCCATCATCATGCTCATCGCTTCAATGGTTAAAAGCTGCTCTGGTCACTCCCCAACAAAACCAGCCATGTCAGGCTTCTTCGTCAGATGGGTAGCCAAAGTAGCACTTACGGATGAAGTAATGATTTTGCAAAGTGACCTAAATGCGGAGCAGCCACTTCTTGATGGAGCTCTGAAAGGTGAGCTGCCTTTGGTCCAGAAGCCGCTTAGAAAGGATCCAGTGACCCTAAGCCTTGCTGAGACAGCCACAAGCCCAGCTGGAGGCAGGGAAGAGAATGTCAGCCATGCCAAATGCAGCCACTGGAACAGCAGTCAGAAGAAAGGAGGCTTCCCTGGGCCAAGTACACGTCTCCAGACATGTAGCCACCAGCCTTGAGGTTTCAAACGCCCAACCAGGGGTAGAGCGGCCACTGAACTTACAGGGAAGGTTCCTGGTGGGCCACTGCAGGAGGCACACAGAATTCTGATACAGGGTGGTGGGCACAGCCAGAAGACGACCACGCAGTATCTGGAAGTGAAGTTCTGCATATCTCTAGTAATAGTGCCTCAGCGTTTTGGACAGAAGTTCAGTTTAACAGGATGCCTTTTGATTTGCACAGCTGATCAGAACTCTGTTACCCAGTCAGAAGCCCTGGTGGGAAAAATACCCTCCAGATCCCACCCGCTTGCTAAAAACCCTTGTTGTGTACCAATCTGACGACCTCGACATTGGATCTTCACTTACTTAGAAGGTGTCTAATGCTGCCTAATACGATGTCCAAGAAACGTGATCCGACATCTCTCTCACTTCAGTTGCTCTACGGCCGACGCAGGACTTCTCTTGCAGTTAGGAAGTTGATAATAATGTTTAACTAAATCGACTCCCCAGAATTTTGTTTTATTGACATTTCTGATTTGGACTCCTTGATGACTGCAGCAAACTGCTACGTCTCTGTTTTCTGAATTCATCTTAAATAGTCATATATATTGTCTCGTTCTTTTGTTGTTTAAGGTTGTGTTTGGCCCTCTTATTGACCTAAATTAATGCGGCTGATATAAATAACACAGCCATTGATTGTAATGTCTTCTAGGTCGACATTGTGCGTTTGATTCCCCTCCATGGAACTCATTGCAACAACTGTGCATTTGGGAATTTGTGCAAAGGACAACGGCCTTTCCTCTTCTTCAAGGGGGTCAGGTCTCTTGTTGTTGCCCTGACACCCCATCACGACCTTGAACCTGTCTCTGTTTCCTCTTGAAATGATCCCCTGAAGCAGCCAGGGTGCTTGTTCTTATATATAACTCAATCGGCTGGCTCCCGCATCTCACTTCCGCGCCCAGTTCTCTGAAAGGCCACGTCACCACTTCCGGGGTTCCTCGAAGCCTGGAAAATAATTCGGCGGTTCCTCCACAGTCAAAAGGTTGGAAACCATTACACAGCCCTGGCTCTTTGGAATGTGCCAGGAATGGAGTGCAGGGCAAAGGGGGTGCATGAAACAGCGAGAAAGAGAGGGCGGTGGGGGGAGAATTCATTTACTTTTTCTTGCACATAAGACTCTGTCTGTTAACTCGTGAATTATTATTAACCGTCCAGGACGGAGAACATCATTCCATGCTCCCGCCACCTAGCACACTGGTTTATTTCACTGCACGGGCGATTGCCCTGGCAAGAACGGCTCCTGACCCCCACCCAGGCACCCCTCCGCACCTTGCTCCAGTGCACACTAAGACTGGCCTGCCTTTCCCCAGGCACTAATGAGATTACCACTGTAACTGATTACCCAGTGGGCAGGTTAGCTAAGCAGCTTGTGTCTGGGGACAAGGTTGACCTTTTTATGGCTGAAACTTCAAAGCCTGGAGTTTAGTTCAGGACTGGGTGTTGGCAGAGGCCCCCCCCTGGCTTATTATTCCGGATGGAGTTTACAGATTTGTCGTCAAAGCCTGCCCTCCAGTGGACAAATCAGGGTATGGCCGCAATTTCCTCAATGCATCGTGACAAATGGGAAAGCGGCAGGGTTTCGTTGTCTGAAATGTGTGGGGTTATGATTTAGCAGGAAACAACACAAGAGGAGCTTAGCCAGTAATGGCTGGAAGGCTGGGTAATTGATGGGATTTCTGAAATGAATAAACATGTGTGCATCATGTTGTGCAAGAGAAACTGTGGAATGAAGTGCATCCCCAATTGCTAGCCACTGCCCAACTTCCTTTCCATCTACTGGCGCGCTCCCTGGGGCAGGACAAAGGGAGCGCGCCAGCAGATGTGTTTCCACATCATAAACAGAAAATGCTTTCCTATTAAGTTAAATAAGATTAAAAATGCTCCAGGAAAACTTAGGTGAGATATAATTGCAGGGAGGTGGAGAGGTGTTCTTATATATAACTAATCTCCAAAACTCTGAAGTTCCTCCTTGCACATCCCATTTATTTCTAGGGGACTTTAGCAGGAGAATATGTGGCACTGAGGACCAGGCTTTGAGCAGACTACATGCAACGGAGCCACGATGGCTTTTCTCTGAAAAGAGGGGGATATTTAAGCCTTCCCCCCATTAACGTCTCCATTGCACATCTGCAATGCCTATTGAAAAACTTTTGGAATAGGGGGTGTGACAGACGGAGGGAGGAGAGCTCCGTGGGGGGGGGGGTGTTGTTGGAACACGAAAAAGCACAAGGAAAAGTTCAGCATCCTTTCCGCTGCTTCTCTGCTCCGAGTGGCTTTTCCTGTAAGACAAGCCACTAGCGTGGCCTGTATTTCCATGCACCGCGTCACTCAGTTTTCGCTGTTTCTTTGATGCTGACAAAATGCAGAGGTGGAGTCTGTTCTGGCCTGAAGGCATCATCCTTCTGCCCAGTGCAAACATTTGCCAAAGCGATAAGATCACATTTCAAACACAAGGAAATCGGTAGCTTGCCGCTGCTGTGGCAGACCAAAGTCTTCCTGTTTGGGGTTGTGGAGGATGTTTATGTTTTCATTCCGCATCGGGAGACGTTTGACAGAAAGCCTCTGTTTATTTCGTGGGGGCAGCCTGCAGCCTCCCCGTCTCGAGACGCTCGCACTAGTCAGCCTCGCTTTGAACTGCATGCTAATGAAAGCCAGAAGCATTTCACAAGCCAATGAGGAGCTCTCCCAGTTTGGAGCCATTTCCTGCTCGCCATCCAGAATGGCTAGGCCTGCCGAAGAATGAGAGTGTTTTGGGAGCACTACACCACCAGCTTTCTGGGATTCTCCAGATATAAAGCTCAACTGTTTATAGTGGGGTGATTTTCTGCATTTTCAATTGGCATTGATAGCATCAGCTATTTTTAGCATTTAGAATCATAGAATCATAGAGTTGGAAGGGGCCATACAGGCCATCTAGTCCAACCCCCTGCTCAACGCAGGATCAGCCCAAAGCATCCTAAAGCATCCAAGAAAAGTGTGTATCCAACCTTTGCTTGAAGACTGCCACCACCTCCTTGGGCAGCCTATTCCACTGCTGAACTACTCTGTGAAATTTTTTTTCCTGATATCTAGCCTATATCGTTGTACTTGTAGTTTAAACCCATTACAGCGTGTCCTTTCCTCTGCAGCCAACAGAAACAGCATCCTGCCCTCCTCCAAGTGACAACCTTTCAGATACTTAAAGAGGGCTATCATTTCAGGAGCTTAGATAGAGTTTATGATTGAGGGTTGGACAGCCCCAAGCTGCATAAGGTTTTTGGCAAGCAGACTTCAAGCAGCAGCTGGTTAGTCATCAAGGATGCTTTAGGCTGATCCTGCATTGAGCGAGGGTCACAAGCAACCCAAGAGAAATAAGCTCCAAAACCACACAGAAATTTCAGTAATTCAATAATTTATTCATCTAAAAAAGTGTGTAAAAGTATATAGCTCTCATCCACAAGGTATATATGAATGACATTTAAAATGGAGGTCTTTTATTTATTATTGTTTCTTCTTTTTATCAAAGTCCTTTTTTTAGTGTATTGTACCAGCGATATACTGTAGATTTAAAATGAACCACATAGTTCTTTTTTTTTGTTTTGTTTTGTTTCAAATTGTTGGCTAGATATAAAAGAGGCTCACTGCAAAATGCTCAAGAAAAAAAAACAACCAAAAAAAATCAGAACTCCCCAAGAAATGTACAGCTTTTACATTTAAAAAGGTTCGGAAATATACATACAAGCATGCCGGACATCCCCTGCATAACCCCCCTCCCTCCTTTTGCTCAAACTGTAATAATTCTGATTTCTGCATGATTTCCAAAATTAGAAATTAAAAAAAATAAAATAACTTTTTCACTCTGTAGGAAAGCCAGGGCTTGTACATTTTTCAGATTAATTCAGTAAAAAACTCACAAGTAAAATAATGCATATTTAAGGGAAATATTATACAGATTTTTTTTCTCACACTGAAGTACATAAGATTTTTTTTCTTCTTTTAAAATCTATTGCCATTCATTTATTTTTGCACAAAAATGTATAAATATGTTACCAGTTTTCTCTTAACTTAAAAAAAAAATTAAATAAAAGCAACACCAGATGAAAACAACTCCTTACTGCCCCCTCCCCTCATTTGGAGGCAGGGGCGGGATATTAATTTTTGCATTAGAACTGGATCACTGGGGAAGAAAAACCCCTTGATAAAAACTGCCCATTAGAAGAAGAAGAAAAAAAAAGCTAACCAGAATCCAAAGTTCAGGTGAATCTTGGGAACAAATAAGCCCAAAGTAGTAAAAGATGCCTTTACATAGTATTCCTCACCATTAATTTTTTTTATTTTGTATACAAGTTTACAATCTTCATCTTTTAATGCTCTTCAAAAGGCCTTGAGAATTTTCCTTTCTGATTAAGAAAAAATAGCACTGCAATATTCTTAAAATCAATTTTACACTGTATACATTAGATACAAATGGTTTCGATATATCCGATTCTCCTCCTGTACATTGCAAAGGTTCCCCAGGTGGACAGCCTAGAGCAGAGAATAAAACAATCCATTTTTACAGGGCCCTCCTCTGACCGGTCCTTCCTCACTCTTGTGTGGGATTAATTCTTCTAATAATAAATTTGATTTAAATGTTACATCATCCTTTCAAGAAAAATATTTCTTTAAAATTCATAGAACTTTTTATTTTATTTTTTTTAACCAGAACAAGACAGACTTTTGGAAGAACTTCAAAAATGGTTAAGAGTATTCTCCGAGGACGGCCTGTGAGCCAGTCCCCCTAGCCCGACTCCTCTTAGAAGCAGCCCCTGCCTGCCGCACAGTGCAACGACCAACGCCAGAAATGGGAGTTCACATAATAAACCTCTCGAATCCTAGAATTAAGGAGTCACAAAAATACTATGATTTGCTTTAAACTTTTCAAATTGGGAAACGTTTTAGCTAAACCATCATTTCCCCCACCACTTTCAAGTTTCACTTTCAAGTACTAATTTAATGATATAACTTTTAAAATTAATTATTTCTTTGAAATAATATTTTTTTCCCTATAGATAGAAAAAAACACACACACACCAGATTTTAAACTGATTGCGTGTAAACAGAAAAAAAAATCTCTGACAAATAAGGGGGGACTAGTCTGTCCCGATTTACGGATGATCCAGGCTTTAGAGATAATTATGAAATTGATTAGAGATTCCTCCAAACCGAATATTTGCCTTCCAATCTGCCTGAATGTCGGACTCTAAAATGGGTTATCATTTCCCACTGTTCTCAGTTATTCTGCCTCATGTTATCTTTCATCTGAGTTATTTAGATCTCGCTGCAGAAAGCTTTCATTAATCCAAAATGTCCCCTAAAACCTGGCAACTCCCAATGGGTCTTGCCAACTTGCTCTTCCTAACTGATATTTGGATTTTTAACGGGTTTCGCCCTTTTTCTCTAGGTCAGGAGAGTGAGAGGTATGTCGATAAATAGTTCTGAGCAGAACGGAGCTGGATCACCTACTGTACCTGGTCCTCTATAATTTAAAATATCCCCCATAAATAAATTAAAAAAAATATCTCCAGACCATTCATATCTACATGGACAGGTGTTAAATGCAGGCATTCATCCCAATCCACTTCTGACAGGAATTCCAGGTAGACAGAAAATCCCATATTCTTAAACTAATACAGCTGGTTTCTCCTTTGTAGCCAAAGTCCCATCTTTTTCCAAAGGACAGCTTCAGGCCACCCAAACAGGTCAAAACACTATTTTGCTTCCTCTTTTAAGCGAAGAGATCTGTGCACAGGAATGATGCCATCTTCTCCGTGGCCCCCAGTTTCACAATGTTCAGCCACCAAATTAACACTGGCTTGAGGACGCTGTAATACATCCGCCATCCGAGACTCTTGGCAGAAGTGCCTACATGCTCCGTTCCTAACACTGAAGGGACCTCCCCCTTCCATTAAGCACGGCTTGGGCCCTTTGAGGCTGGTCTGAAAAGTAGGAGAGTTCTAACCCTTGCAAGGCCATGGCACATTTTCTCAAGGTGAAGGGGATAACCCGCCAGGCGTTTCTTCCCTATGACAGGATATTCATGATGGCATTGTATAGCTGTGTGAGCACCACAAAATGGACAGGAAGGCAGGAACTGCGGTCCTGAGTTGCAGGGTTGCACGTGAGCCACGACAGTGCATTGTACTGTTCTAGAACAAACCTGCGGGAGACAGAGGGGGAAACAGAAAGAAAGGCACATCAGGCTCCGAGCTGCTGCTGGCTGGGATGAGCATTTTCCAGGGGCCACAATGAAAGTGTCATACCATCAAACTGTTTCTTCCTGAACATTACGACATTTGAGAGAAAACCAAGATGAGTCCCCCCCCCCCCCCGAATGATGAACAAGAGATGGGGAGCTACTAAAGCTTTCGTTAAACTGATTTTGTACCCTCTGCTTTTTCATGAGCCCAGTGGCATTTGCACTTCCCACTCCTGCGCCGTTTTCTTCTCTCTCTCTATATATATATATATTTTTTTAAAGGTACAAGTTTCTCTTGTTCTGAATGGCTTCAAGCTTAATCAGAGTGTAACCTTATTACTTTTTTCAAAAAAGGGCACAAAGGAAGAACAGCATTTCCATCACTCTGAAGTTGCATGAATACTCTGGGCGTTTGTGACCACCATCTCCAGAATTTATACTGTGACCTGCCCTGAGTCTGTTGAGATAGGGCAGAATAAAGGCTACAATATAAAAAAAACCCAAACAGCTGTGGGAGGAGGGGGGCAGGGAGTAAGCTCAGCTCTAGATGGAATCTTGAGAGCCTTCTGAAAGCGGGCAGTGATGGAATCTCGCAGCCAAATTAAACACTGTTGAACTGTGGCTATCATACTTCGGGGATTATTCAGGATTGGCGATGATCGACAGCCAAAAATACACCCCCTCTATACCTGGCTGAAAGAATAGTTGATAAATACTGATAAGGTATTTTTAAACTTTCTTTTCTCAGCCAAATGCTCACCCCTGCCCTTATCCTACACATTTTCTGACAGCTTGGATTAGAGACTTCCACTGCTGTAATTCTTAGGCGTGGATTTCCCAACAAGGGGGGTGGGGGGAGTTGAATCCTTACTGTTTAAGTTCCCATGCCCCTCTTCTGCAAGTCTCCACAGAACTCTTTCAATTACTACTACTACTACTACTACTACTACTACTACTACTACTACTACTACTACTACTACTACTACTACTACTACTACTACTACTACTACTACTACTACTACTACTACTTATTAAATGAGTGAAGATTTAAAAGAAAAAAATCTTGTTAACTCCCAGACACGGAGAGGGGAAGAGGGGACAATGAGAACGCAGCACTTGAAGGTCCATTACCTCAGGACATCTGACGTGGTTTTAGAGTCCAAGGGGTGGGGAACCCTCTGTGAGTTCCGGGCAGGGAGGAGCTCATCCATCTGTGCTACAGAGATGTGATGATGCAGTGATGCCTAGTTGTGGAAGAAGACAGGCATCAGAGTAGAACCGTTTTCTTTCAGATTTCACGACAATCACACGCTACTGTTAAGCAACCACCACTACAAGGCTTTGTCTGCCTGGGACGATAACCTACTGACTTGCTCTTCCTCTAAAAATGACAGCGTCCCTCCTCCAAATGCCTGAATATATCTCTGAAAGGTTCTTAGCCAAAGTTTGAAACTTTGAAATTATATGAACTAGGGTAGGATGGTTGGGGAACCCAAGAAACCCACCACCCAAGGACCCACCGTTTTGGGGCTCCGCTGCACGTCCGCCCAGCATAAGTGCATTGCACAATGACATCACATAACATCGGAGCTCCGTGAAGAACACAGAGAACGGTGGTACGTCTCTGTCCTCCCATTTTTTTTCTGCAGGAAGCAGTTGAGCTGCTATTTGTCCCCCCTCCCCCCAAGAAAGGGCTTTACAGGAGGGTCATTATAATCACAAGCCACTGCTTTAGCCCCCCCCCCCCCCCCCGTGGAGGTCATCCACAAGACAAGTTCCAAACTACCAATGTGGTGCATCAGACTTGGACTGGAGAGACCAGCATCCAGACCCTACAAGGACAGAGGCTGTTCTCAGACTAGCCTCTCCTAGATTATTGTAGAGAAAACAAAAAATGGGAAAACCCCACACAAGCTATCCGGGAGCTCCCTGAAGGAACAGCAAGAAGGAAGTAAATAAAGGCATTCCAGGCTGAAAACTGCTCAGGCACATTTGTTCTGCCTCCTTCCAACAGCCAGCCGAATTTACCGGATCAGACCCCTGGTCCATTAAAGCAGGGGTAGTCAACCTGTGGTCCTCCAGATGTTCGTGGACTACAATTCCCATGAACCCCGCCAGAGTTTGCTGGCAGGGGCTCATGGGAATTGTAGTCCATGGACATCTGGAGGACCACAGGTTGACTACCCCTGCATTAAAGCCTTCCATTCACTGCATCTGCTGACAATATCACTTCGGGAGGAGAATCTCAGCCCTGCTAGCCAAGATCTTTTTGTCTAAAATACTGGTGACTGAAAGAGGAATCTTCTGCAGGCAAAGCATGGGCTGTACCACTTGATTATATGCTCTTTTCTTTATAGTCTCACATGCACTACTAAGAAGCGATGCCCGTAGCACTAGCACAGCAGAATATATTGCTGATCAAGAAAGGCTGCCTTCCAGTGACATTTGTCAATAAAAGAGGGATTTCTACTGTCCGACCAAGTGTAAGGTGCTCCACAAACCTTCAGAAAGAGGGGGCACTGGTTCTGGGCCTGCGGGCAGGATGACCAGAACCACTGAGGAAGGTTCTCAGCTTTGGCAGTAGAGACGAAGTACCCCAGTGCAAGAGGCTGCTGCTTCAGCTCTTCAGGGGCTTCACGGGAAAGGAGACGTTCTCCTTGGCTCTGGAGAAACAAGAGGAAGGAAGGCAAGTCAAGCATCGAAAGCAAGTAACCTGGGGGAGGGGACAGGACCCACTTGGCTGGTGGTCAGGATTCAGGCAGAGGCTGATGACAGGAGAGACCATGTTACGCTGCCAATTTGGGCCTCCCCTTTCAATCTTGCAAATATAACCCTTTTCCCACATCTCCTATTTTTACAGCATTCTAAGCTGATTCAAGAGGCCGTATGCAAGAGCTAGAAATGTGCACAGGACAAGAAACATCACTGTCCCCAATGGTTTCTCGTTGCTAGTTAATACTTCAGGATTTCTGTATAGATTGCACCATTTTGTCGTGGGCTGATGCAGTGAGCTGGGAGCAACCAGCCTCAATGGAAATGGTGCCATTCCCTGAAATTTCTTGACCCCCCCGCCAAAAAAAAAACTGCCACCACCTTCTTTATCACTGTCTGCTCATAACACTGTCTGTACCCCAAAATCCCATTCACACACACTTCTACTCAGCAGTGTCTCTCCCATCTAGTGGGCATACTGCTCATTCCTGTGACCCAGATGTAGAACTCTGCACTTCTCCTTACTGAACAGTGTCTTGTTCTTATTTATTCACTTTTCCAGCGTGTTCAGATCTCTATCTTCTGTCTTCACTACTCCTCCCAATTTGATGTAATCAAAGTCCCTCTACCCCTTCATCCAGATCACTGATAAAAATGTTTTAAAGTACCAGATTCTGTACCAAGCCCTGTGACACCCCACTGATCACTTCCCTCCAATCGGATCAAGCACCACTGACTCCTTGTTTGCTGTTTTCTAACCATTTCCCCATCCACCTAACTATCTGAAAATCCAGTCTGCAGTCCTCCAGTTTACCCATCAGAACCTCACGGGGACCCTTGTCAAAAGCCTCACTGAAATCCATTCACATCTCCAAGCTGCAGCAATCAATTAGAAGGGCCATGGATGAAGAGGTGCCCTCCCTTGCAGGGGGGCGGCTGATCGCACACTGCTGGTTTTATAAAAACAAAAATTACACCTCAATTACCAGAGTTGTGTTAATGGTTAAACAGAGCTGCTTCAAAAGGCATTCACCTAGAAGAGGCCGTGTCACGTTTCCAAGCTCCCTGATCACTCATCTCATTGCAGCAGAAACTGAAACAAGGCAGTGTGGCCACTTGGGTGTGCAACAAAAAACATGCAAGCATTCCTAGAAAAAAGACTAAGAAAATTCCTGTTGGGGGAGGCATTTGTGAACAGGTGTGTTGCTACGTGTTTAGCATAATATGGACGTCAAAAATGGGATATTGCTAGACCAATTCCGCATGAGAAATTTGCCCCTCTGGACAGCCTCTTGTTGCTCACGGGTTTTAGTGCTGCTTCCTCATGATGTTGGCAGCAACCCGGAGCTCTCCAGCGGCTGGCACGAGTTTTTGTAAGATTTGCTCCACAATGAGGGAAATCGCAAAATCACGATTTGCCACTTCTTGTTGCACTTACAATTGGGCTGCAAACCGGGGCAAGCCTGTGTGGAGGGAGAAACGCGTGACAGCCCTGTTAGACAGCCCTTCCCTCTCCATTTCCAGATCGAGAATTTATTATTGTTTTTAATGGCGCAGTCCGTGTTGCTGCAGGACCACCAAGCTACGTGGCCTCAATAAAAATGAAATGTTCTCCTCATTGTGCTCGGTAATTTTGGGATCAGATGCCCCAAACACATTCTTGTGCATGTTTTCTGGCGGTGGGGTATTAACAGGGAAAGGGTGTTTGTGAGAGAGAGATGAAGCAGCCCTCTCCCTATTAGCTTGGCGCCCATGTTTTAAACCTTAACAGTGAACACACAATCATTGGGGTCCAGTTACCATGGCCAGCTTATCACAAATGTACTCGCAAATAAAGAGAGACCATTATAAGAATCCTGAAAAGAGATCTAAGGGCAACACGAAAGTGTAGCTTTTTTAAAAACAATGCTTTGCTGTGGTGGCATTTCCCCATAGCAACGTGGAAGTGCTTTTTTTTAAAATTAATTTCGGGGGTCGGGGGAGAAGGAAGTTGGAGTCCCCAAAACAACAGCTCTGAAGGGATTGTTGGCTTCCTTTGATTCAGAAGCTGAGGAGCGGGCAGAGAAGATTGGGTTGTTCTCTCTTCCAGCTTCTCCGCCACCTTGTCGAGAGGCAAAAAGGTGCAACGAGGTGGCAGGAAAATGAGGGAGGGGGCTCCCATCAGGAAGCTTGCAAACACATGGCTTCCAATCACACGTTTGCAAGCAGGAAACGGAGCATGTTTTACGACTCTGTGCAGAATCAGTCTTAATACCTAAAAGGGGAGGAGAAAGAACCTCTATACAAATAATGCAAGTGACTTCTCTCTTCCAACTTTCCACCTCACTTACAGCAACTGCCAGGACTGAGATTCCTTTTTGCCAACCAAAATAAATCTACATACTAGCCACCTGTGGCAATAAAATAACCTGGACAAAGTGAACATGTCTGAGGAAGTGTCCCTGCACACGAAAGCTCACGCCTTGAATACATCTTTGTTGGCCTTAAAGGTGCTACTGGACTCAAATTTTGTCATGCTACTTCAGACCAACACGGCTACCCACTTGAATCCACTTCAAGACTGAAGTACATCCACAACCTTCAACATTTTAAGAAGTTATAGAAGTTCTGAGTGGAAGAAGGGAACAGATGTTTCTCTTATTGCCACCGTGAAACCCACAGATGTGGAATCACTCGGGAGAGAAACATCAGAACCTTTCTGCTGACTTTATAACCCCCATTATCCTCCGTTCATTCGGAAAGAAGATGAAGCAACGTGTACTCTCAGGAAAAACACTCCAAGTCCTGCTGCTGCCATCATGTTAAAAGAGCACTGCCTACAGGTTCACTGAATTTCCAGAGCAAAGGATCATGGACATCGATAATAACCCCCATGAAGTGTTTCACACCCCAGAGACTGCGAGTGGTGAACTCCACTAAATGCCTCCGCATTATGCGCCGTTTTTAAGGTTTTTAAAAGAAAAGCATTTTCTCTCTAAAATTAACAAAATTAATTTGCATTTTAAATGAAGCTTTGATGTTGGAACAAGCCTCTTAAAAGCCACTTTAAAGCAAAATTAACTACTGAGCTGCAGGCACCCAGGACTAAGAAAACAAAATTTGCATAAAATTCCAGCACCTGGAGAGCTTGCGTTCCGATGTGCGGTTTTATGATTAGCAGAAAAACCCTCTTCTCTTACGGAAACTCTTCTATGGAGACTTAAATCAGCCCTATTTCCAGAACGAGCTTCTTAAACATGGTCTCCTGATACCAAGGGTACCTCAGTGCACAGTGGAAAATCCACCTTTGTGCTAAGCTACCATGATTGCTGTTGGATTCCAGGAAATCATTAATATACGCAATATTACCTGAAATAACACAGATTTCTCTACAGTAAGCTCCTTGGGACTGAACCCGCAGAGAGACAGGCAACAGAAAATGCTTGAAAGAAACACTAATGCAGAAAGCTGAATCATGAAGAAGAAGAAGAAGAAGAAGAAGAAGAAGAAGAAGAAGAAGAAGAAGAAGAAGAAGAAGAGTTGGTTCTTATATGCTGCTTTTCTCTACCCAAAGGAGTCTCAAAGTGGCTGACATTCCCTTTCCTCTCCCCACAACAGACACCCTGTGAGGGAGGGGAGGCTGAGAGAGCCCTGATATCACTGCTCGGTCAGAACAGCTTTATCAGTGCCGTGGCGAGCCCAAGGTCACCCAGCTGGTTGCATGTGGGGGAGCGCAGATTCGAACCTGGCATGCCCGATTAGTCCATCAGCCACTGCATGACTTTGGCTTGAAGTCAAAGACGCTTACCCGACTATGTTGGAAAGATGGTCCTACTCCAATCCCAGAAGGAGAGCCAGGTGAAGGGACAGGGGAAGAATTTGGAGATGAATGGAGGTTCCCAGTAATTAGAATTCCAATGTCATTGTCCATGTCATCCGGGAAAGGAAGGTCAAACATGTCATCTGAAAAGAAGAAATAAAGGCAAAATAAAGGCAAAAGAAGAGATGGGTAATGTTTGCTGTATGGTATATGGAACTCCTGCATTCCACTTGTCACTTGCCAGTACTGTGTTTTTAGAAAGAAAGGCATTTCCACTCACCGGTATACTAGCCATGGCTGGACCCGCAGCCCCACAAGGCCTATTAGGTGATAACTGGCCCACAATCTTTCAAACTAAGTGATTCTGCTACTCTGACTTCTTTTCAAGTAACTGAAATCAGCTGCTCACAATCAACTGCTCTGCATTGTGTGTTTTTGTACACCATTTAAAAGACGCTGTAAACAGAGGTAGCAAAATCTCTCCTATAAGGAGGCTACATGAAAGGAAAGGTTACCAACAACAGAAGGTCCCCTTCTGGGATTATTTTCATGATACCCTTTGAAGAATACCATTGAAAGCTGAATCAGAGTCCAGGGGCACCTTTAAGACCAACAAAGATTTATTCCTCAGGAAGAGTGCTTGCACTCGAAAGCTCATGCCTTGAATAAATCTTTGCTGGTCTTAAAGGTGCCACTGGACTCTGATTTTGTTTTGTTGTGCTGCTTCAGACCAACGTGACTTGAATCTATCTTCACTGAAAGCTGCTGTGATAAGCTGGGAATATCCGGCAACTGGTTTGGACAAGTGGTGGTGGAAAACGCCATCATCAGAGCCAATTTATGAGGACCCCTTAAAACTTTCAAGACAAGAGATGAACAAGGCGGTTTGAAATTGCCTACTTCTACCTAGTAACCCTAGACCTTCTTGGTGGCCTGCCATCCAAGTACTAAAAAACAAGAACCAACACTGCTCAGTTTCCAAGATCTGACAAGATTGGGTAAGCCTGGCCTGTTTCTATACAAAGACAGCACCATAGGGCATGGCTGAAGGGAGGTTACCTTAAGGCAGGGGTAGTCAAACTGCGGCCCTCCATGGACTACAATTCCCAGGAGCCCCTGCCATCTGGAGGGCCGCAGTTTGACTACCCCTGCCTTAAGGAGTTCATTAGAAATACCTTAGAATCCAAACATCCACCACAATCTCATTGCAACAATGGATTTAAAAAAAATTAAAACCTTCGCATCCCACCTGTCTACCCAATTAGGTCCCTCTAGGTGTCGTAGAGATTAAGAAGTTTAAATTGACATTTTAAAAAGTACTACATGTAAGAACAACCAATGGCAACGAACAAGAATGAGAGTCAGTAAGGGAATGCTTAGGGAAGCAGAAAAGCTCCCAGAAGACAATGAGAAAGGAAGTCAGCCAAACTGCCCCTGGGCAGGGAATTCCTTCATTTTTGTGCCCCAGCTGAGAAGGCCCTTTCTCAGGGCGCTACACGTCCAGCCTCAGATAATGGGAGCACCTGAACCAGGACATCTAAAGATAGTCATACTGGTTGGGTTGGTTCATATGGGGCTAGATGGCCCTTAAGGTAGGCAGGGGAAAGTGAGCTTTGGAGCAAATTAGTTTTATTCTGCGTCACTGACAGAGAATAACTCGTAAAGCTATAATATCTGCACGAACGCTCTGGTCAAGTTCCCTGGAGTTATCATTGATTATTTTATCATCTCTGGGTAGAATGCAATTATACATCCAGTTGTCTGGGAGCTAAGGAACATGGAGAGCGTAATGAGCTTTTTCAACATCTGGTTCACACAGGAGTGGGAGAGAATCATCCAAATTCAACAGGCTGCTTTTTAGGTGTTTCAGAAATCACCTATTTTCCTTGTGTCAGGTGCTCATAAAAAATGAAGGGTACCAAACTAAGGTTGTCCTTGAAAGGAGCCAAAGTCCTCACCTGCCCCTTAAATAAGCAATCTACCATTTCTGCAGGATGAGAAGTGCTAACAAAGATCCTGAATTCCAAACAGACTTTTTTTTTCCTTGCCTGCTGCTTGGTTTAAACTGATGATTTGTTCAGCCTATTAAGTGCACTTGTAATCTTTTTCTTTATTTCTTTCTAAAGAACCCTGTGTGAAATGGCTAAGACCGTTCATCGGTTTATTGATGCAGAAACACTGTGACACTTTACAGGTCTCAAAAGAGAATTTTTTATTTGCAATGGGTCCCTGTTAAAGCCAAGAAAGCTGCATATGAAACACACATTCTTATTGCTCAGTCATTTGAGACAGAAGTTATCATTACTTGACTGCTTCAGATGATGGAAAGTTAGTAATTTGAACGCAGAGAACAAAATAACTTTACACACTGTGTCAGTTTTGATGCTACAGAGGCACAGTCCTTTTACGGTGTGTGCAGCCTGTACCAAAAAAGGTACAAGACAGAGCAAAGATCAACCTTTGCAGCTCAAAGTAAGGCTACTAAATGGCAAACCACTTCTGCAGAATTGTTTTCTCAGCAAGAAGGCTCAAAGATTAGTTCTATATCTTACAGAGACCTTTTCTACACCCAGAATTCGTTGCGGCCCAGTGCTTGTCCAGTTGCGTGGCTAATTCCTGCTTCCGGATGTGGTCCTGGTCCTGGCATAACTCAAACCCTCAGTTGGCCCACGGTAACCCAATTTATCCGTGTCCCCTCCTTCCTTGCCGCGAGCCTCATCAGGCCGGGGCGGTCTGGAAGGGGGAAAGTCGGGCCGTCCTGGCCCGGGCTTCTTCTCACCCTTGCAGTACCGCATTCCTAAAAAAAAAAAATGTTTTTATGCCCCAGGTGGTTCTGCCATGCTGGGCATTTTTTTTAAAGGAACGCGGTACTGCATTGTGGCGTAGCACACTTGTTCCTAAAAATAATTTTTAAAATCGGTCCACGCAGCCTTGGTTTCCTTGTGCTGGAGCATGAATCTGAGGCGGGTGGGGGGAAGCGGTCCAAATGCTCCCCCCCCCCTCCGGTGCAGTACTGGGAAGACTCAAGACGACCTGCCCCAAGCCAAAAATTAGGTAGCAGCGCGGCACAATGATCCCTGTGCGGTAAGGTTCAGAGGTGGAATTTAGGTGGGGGGAAGTTTAGGGTTAGGGTAGCCCAACTGGGCCTGTTGGCTACTCCATTCATTTTGGAAGTGGGTCACTTCCATCATAGGAGTCCCATGCATCTTCCTATGCCACAAGTGATTTTAATCCTGTTTATTAAACTGTCCTCCCCCAAGCTTGCACACAGAGCAGAAACTGCAACATGTTGTGCTTAGCCCCCAAGGCACAAACGAGAGAGCTAATAGCTGCAAAGCCTTTTTAATTATTAAACACAGAACAGGGTTGAGAAAATTCAATCTAACGCCCTTTTGGAAAACGCTACCCTTTGGACTAGGTTCCAATTAGCATGGGAAACCCTGAAGGGCCAGGTTAATACAGGTTAAATATTTGTAAACATCGTGTTCGGGCAGGAATCTGGGGCCGTGAAAGGATAGTGGCACACAGGTA
This sequence comes from Paroedura picta, assembly GCF_049243985.1. Taxonomy (NCBI): domain Eukaryota; kingdom Metazoa; phylum Chordata; class Lepidosauria; order Squamata; family Gekkonidae; genus Paroedura; species Paroedura picta. The sequence goes on along the minus strand of NC_135381.1, from coordinate 11,178,111 downwards.
TTAAGATTAGGCTTCTCCTGTGAGGCCCACTAAGTTCCAGCATCAGATCAAAGCAGGCTGTTTAATTTAAAAGAGGGGGGGGATCCACACTGCGACTTGCTTCGTAGTTAAATAATTGTCCCTGTAACTGCTCCCTTCAATTAGTTTGGAAAGACACTGGAGAACAATTTTGTGGAATTAACTAGTTTATTTACAAAGTTAATTATAACCTTGACACCTTCCACGTACTACAGACCTGCCTTTTACTGAATCAGACACTTGCTCAGTCAAAGTCAATATGATCTCCACTGAACAGCAGTGGTGGTCCACAGTCTCAGGAGGTCTATCGCAAAACCTGCTACTGGATCCGTCTGACTGGAAATGCAAGGGGTTGAACCTGGGACCTTCTGGATGCAAAGTGAGCCAAGTCACTTCCCTAACAGTATCATCCCTCTGGCAGCAAAGGGTTTTAACCTTTTCTTTTTGCTCCTTGCTGAAAGGGCTCACACCCGCCCCCCGGTAGCCCTCCTCCTCTGGATCATTACAAGTTCTGCAGCTGAGAACTGTCCAGTGATTACAGCAGGTTTTCTCAACCAGGGTTTTGTGAAACTCTAGGATTTTTTGATGGCACGGGAAGGGTTTTCTGAATGGGTGGCAGTTAATTAATTTTTAATATATTTTTCAATTTTTCAAACATTTATTGAGTGATATGACCATCTCAAAATGGCCAATGATGGGCCTGGGGGGGAGAGAAGAGACCCCGGGGGTCCACAGCTATGCTTCCCAACCATATTCTGCACGATCGTGCCATTTGTGGGGTTTCTTGAAGCCTGAACAATGTTTCAGGAGTTTCTCAACAGTAAAATAACTGAGAAAGGCTAGTTTACAGTGTCTGACTAGGACCCAGGAGGCCCAGATCAAGTGCCTGTTCTGCCAAGGAAAGTTATCATGGGACAGTCAAACATCCCCATCCTAACCTACTTCACAGGGTTGTTCCAAAATGGAGATGGGGAGAATGGTATAAACCAGGGGCAGTCAACCTGTGGTTCTCCAGATGTCCATGGACTACAATTCCCATAAGCTCAAGGGAATTGTAGTCCATGGACATCTGGAGGACCACAGGTTGACTACCCCTGGTATAAACCACTTTGGGGCCCCTCTAAATAGAAGGAAACCAGGATTCCAGCCTCCATTTAGCTGCTAAGTAGCCTTGGGCTAGTTGCTTGTTCTCAGCCTGCTCTCCTTTACAGGACTGGTGGGAGCATGAAATACGCTAACTCCCAATGTTTCCCACACTGAGACGGTTGGCGGAAGAGCAGGACACTGTTACCAGTGAGAACTTCCAAACACGAGCTACGTTTGGGAAAATATTTATTTTCTTAGATTTTTAGACCGCCCTCCCATACAGCCCAGGGCGGTTACATGACTCCACCGAAGGAGGGAATAGCTGCACCTCTGCAGAACCATTTCAAAGCATTCCCTTTCCTGCCACAGGATTCTAAAATCCAGACAAGCCCCCCCCCCATCCAGTTTATGCCACGCTACCTGAATAGGACGTTGCCAGCCATGGACAATAAATCCCACAATAAACCCACAAAAATATTTGTTTTGTTTTGTTTTTGAGCGAAGAGCAGAAAATCACACTTTTATAGAGTCTTTGCAAGTAAGGCAGCTGGGAACATGCCGTCTACAGATACTGGTCTGTCTGGGCTTTCTCAACGAGTGTCATAAAAGCATTGAGGTTGAACCACCTGTTCCAGGAAAGCCCCATAATCTTCCATTTCTCAGTGAATGATGAGGAGGTTCGATGGAGCCAGCAGGGCTTTCAATGGAGTTTTAGGGCAGAAGTCTTGTGACAAATCCAAAATGGCAATCAGTCCCACCTTCTTTGGACTTACCATTATTAGGGCTGAATCCATCCTCGTTTGGATAGTTCGCTGGAGCAACCTGGATGGTTGCCGAGGTTGGAAACACCAAGATGTGTGTACATGAGGCATCCTGCGGTGTATTCAGCTGGGACGACTGCAAATTCAGGGCAGTGCTACGGCCAAACACAGACCCCATGGTGACAGCATCTTTGAACAAAAGCACAGGACAGCTGTCAGGGCTCAGGTATGATCGCAAGTGGGTGAGAAGAATAAGACTCTGTCAAGAATAATAACACTGTCAAGGAAATTGGCTTAAAGGGTTTAAACTTTACCCTTTAATCTTTACTTTTTTAACATTGCCCTTCCTCCACCCCCCACCCCAATTTGTATAACTGCTTTTTCCTTATTCTGACAGCCTGAAATGTTGATCAATGCAGTTCAAATTTTCATTAGTTTCAGGACAGAAAAATTCTTTGTCCAGTTCCCATACTATATATTTTCACAAGGTGTGGTGTTTAAACATGGGCCAGGAAGGTATTTCAACCAAGAAACAAGTTATCAGTGCTATATTGAAAATAAATCTAAATAAAAACATTGAAGAGGAAATGTCTGTGTGGCCCTGTCCATCAAGCAAGACGTCAGCTAGCGGCCAAGATTTACCTGGCATCACCACAAATGACCCTTGAGGCTCCATGGCAACCAAACAGGCACTGAGAATGGAGGGAGAGTCTGCAGATGAGATTCCACACATCCGACACACCTCCTTCAGCTGCTTGCTGATTGTCTGCAGCGAACACTCCCCAAGCAAGATACTCCAGTCTGGAAAAGAAGGCAGGAAGGGGGGGGGGGGGGTAAAATGCAACTGGTCTTTGGGAATATTCCCCCCCCCCCATACCGAAGTCAAATTGTAGCACAATAAGAGCCATCACAATGGAAAAGAACAGTACTGGGAGGGACAGGCCTCAGCAATGAAGTAGTTTTAAAGCAGCCTGCTGCTGTCATCTCTCCTCTCTGCGTCTTCTACAAAAACTCTTCCCCTTGCTCTAATGTTCCCTTATCTAGGCTACTGATACCTCTGCTTGAGAGGACATCTCCTCCTACAGCAGGAGTAGTCAAACTGCAGCCCTCCAGATGTCCATGGACTACAATTCCCAGGAGCCCTTGCCAGCATTCGCTGGCGAATGCTGGCAGGGGGCTCCTGGAAATTGTAGTCCATGGACATCTGGAGGGCCGCAGTTTGACTACCCCTGTCCTACAGTCTTTCTGCTACCTGAGTCTTCCACTCACATAACTGTAATGGCATCACTTCTGCATCACTTCTGCCCCTTCCGCTATCTGCTTCTTTCCGTCCCCTTGCAAGTGTCTGCTCTTTATGCTATCTTCCCTTCCTTCTTGATCTCCCCCCCTCCAACTTTTGGCTAGCCACCAGAATTTATTGCATCTCTGCTGTTTTGTTTTAGGGATTGCAGTTTGTTTCCTTTTGTGCTTTTAGGGGCTGGCATGGAGGCTGCTGTTGGGGGCTGCTACTAAACCCGCAATCAATTTGAAAAAGCCACACTGTCAAGTTCCTGTGGTCATCCTCACCATTTAATATCCCAGTTCGTGCTTTTCTCAACTACAGGGAAGCTTAGCTATTCATTTTAGTGGCAGTCGTTTTCTTCCTGGGCAAGCCTGTCAAGATGGGCAAAACTACAATGCATCTCTATACCAAACTGGATGCGACGCAAGCACAAATGCGAAAATCCTGTATCCAGCCCTGCACAATGGGAATACAACGCAGCAGCCAGCTCACTGCACAGTGGCAATACTGAAACTGGAGTAGATGAAACTGCCTGAGCTCCAGCCACTTAACTTGGGAGGTATACCCAGGGTGTGCAGTGATCCTCCCAGAAAGAGAGCACCAACCTGTCATCCTAATTATCCAGCTGTTATTACAACTCAGCACTTGTCTCATTTGTAACTGACCCAAAACAAAAGCAGTTTGCACCTGGCTAACAAGCTTCTGGATGGAGTCCTTGGAGCATTAATTGCAAGGTGACACAATTTCCACAGGTTCATGTGAGTAGCGTGGAATTTTGTTCAAACCTAACCAAGGGGGCCAAGGAGAAGGCAAACAGGCATCGTTTCTGGAAAATGGATGCGAGACACCTTGCAGAAAAGTTCTTTGTATAGTTGTCAGCTTAGCTATGAAGAACTTCCATTGCTTGATTTGGTGTATCCTTTTTGTATATTATAGCAAGAAATCTTGCACATAAATGAACTGACTCAGAGCCAAAGGAAAGGAGTTACTGAGGAAACTCAAGTTTTCAATCTGTTCCTTATTTTCACTCCCTCTCCGGTGGCTGGCATCGTAATCAAGAGAGAGAACCATTGCCTTTCCTTGCAGGAACAGATGCTATTCATTTTTTTAAAAACCTTTATATTTCAGTTTTTAAGTTTTATCATGAGTTTCACCATTGGTATTGTAGGACAACTCTAACATGCTGTTTCAGGTGACTACTCTCCAGCTCAAAACACCTGCTTCATGTTCCACTTCAGAAGGTGAAATCACATTGTCTTCTCTAATTATTGCCATATAAATAGAATAGGGAACTGTGGAAAGTCACAGTATTGCTTGAAATAAGAAGGGGTCAAATGCAGAGATGACAACAAAGAGAATTAAGTTGTGTAACTAAGGTATGGGATTGGAACAGCTGAACTCTGATAATTTAAAAGGACCTAATAAGCATGACCGTTAAGAATAACTGTGGTGTGAAAATTGATTGTTCCAATTTGTACATTAGTTAAATACAGAGAAATCATGCGTATGCATTTGAGTCGCTTCATACTTCCCCTGTACCTTTCTTTCCCCTGCGATTTCCTCTTTCTCTTCTAACTTTTTCGCTTGATTTTGCCAACACTGGCTGCTCATGGATCTTTTATATTTTGTTGTTACAGGACACAAGTAAGAAACAACTCAAGATGCAGAGTAATTTAGGAGTTTCTTTGGGTGCTGCTATGAAGAAAAAGCTACATGTGCATAGTACAGATTACCTGCTAGACCTCACATTCCTGGAGAAACACAGAATGTAAACGTACAGAACATCAATCGGCAAGAAACCTGTATGCATGCTGTCACTTCAAGCAAGGGCGGAGGCCTGTTTCAAATTACGTCTTAGGCCCAATGGTGTCATGACCCATAAGAGCGGAGGGCGGGAAATAGAATTTGCCTGCCTCTGGTCTAGACTCGCTAACAAGGACACTGCTTAATGAAAACATTGTGTACTTTAGTCACTATGTGACTCCTTATACACTACAAAATAATGTAAAGCATTAGAAAAGTTGCTAACTGAGTAGTTCTGCCATAAAATACACAGTTTATGGATGGTAGAAAAGTCCTGTATCCTTAGGGGATTTCCGAGGAAGGGCTGGATTGGCACAACTCAAGGAATGCTCCGAGTTCAGCGTCTGTTGTGTGACAGCGGCTCCGTAGGATTCTTTTCGACAATGTGCAGTCCCTTGTGTTAAGAGGTAGTACTAATACTTTGGGCTGTCTTATGATTGGCTCCTCATTGGTTCTGCTTCGGTTGTAAGCACAACCGACTGCAAGTAAATCCTATTATTGTCATCATAACCTGAACATGAAATATGTTTAGGCTCTACCAGCCACCGGTGAATACTAACAAACCTAAAACAGCAAAATAAGGCATCCAAAGCCTAGTAAATGAAGAAAAAGTAAAACTGGTTCCAATGCTAGCTAATTAATACCTCAAGGGATAAGTTTTGCTTTTTTAATTTTCTGAGAAGCCCACAAGGACACCCTTTCATCTACGGTTGCTGTTCTCAAAGCAACGTAATTATAACCGTTCACATCCTAATGAACATGCAGGCCAACAGTTATCATGATGCTCAGCAGACGATGAAGGAAACAAAAGATAATTTAACAACCTTTCAACTCCCCGTGGCCGAGTCGCCCAAGGCGACCAATCACAACTCTCCAGGGCAGTGACGTCATCTGGACGATTCCAATGCACCATTCCCACAGCTTCTGCAAACCGATTTTCCGGGCAGATACCTTGCATCGTCTTGATCTGTAAAGAAGAGAGCACCAGGGTTCTTTTTATGTCAGCCAGGTATTTCTGTCCCTGCAAACCCTCATCCCTGATGATCAGAAACTCACGTCACCTGCTTTTCGATATCATGCGGCCAAACAGTTCTCTTTTCTGATTTTTTAAAAATTCAGTTAAATTGGGGAGTCACAAGTTAGCCTTAGGCAAGCCGGTATCGGTAAGCTTGGCACCCCGCAATAAGGGAACACAGGGCTGTTCTGAGAATGCATTGATGTGTGTGAAGTGCTTAAAATACCCAAATGCCCTACGCCAGTGGTAGTCAGCCTGTGGTCCTCCAGATGTCCATGGACTACAATTCCCACGAGCCCCTGCCAGCAAACACTGGCAGGGGTTCATGGGAATTGTAGTCCATGGATATCTGGAGGACCACAGGTTGACTACCCCTGCCCTACACGAATAGTAAGTATCATCCCTGACTTCACAGTATCAAAGCCAGTTATTGCAACATGTTGTACATGGAGTTGTCCATGAAAGAAATTGGGATACTTGAGTTGGTTCAGAACACACTGGCCAGATTACTCACTGATGCAAGCTGATCAGAATACATCTGATTCCAGAAACAATTTAAAGGTGCTGTTTTTGACAGACAATGCCTGCGTCTGCATGCCCCTGGATGAACAGGCTTGGACTTCATTGCATTCCCAGCTCCCTCAGCCTTCAGAAGAGCAGGAGGCAACTGGAGACAACCGACTTCAGTGGTGGCTCTGTGGTATTCTCCTCAGGGACAGTCAGCTGGTGTCTGCTTCAAGGCCAGGGGAATATAATTGATTTCTCCCAAGTTCTGAAGATAAGTTTCCAGATTGTATCACTGTTGACCTTTCTGTTTTATCCTGATAGCATTGTTTTGTTTAATCCCCCCACACACACACGCGCAACATTTTTGTTCCGCTCTTATCCACCTGCCTTGAGAGCAGACTGGAAGGCAGAGTCAAAACTATCCGGGGCAGGCTGTCTCAACCAGGATTTTGTGAAGCCCTGAAGTTTCTTGACAGCCCTGGAAGGGTTTCCTGAATGGATGGAAGTTAATTTTTAATATCTTTTGTAAATTTGTTAAACATTTTTTGGGGATATGGCCATATACGGCCATGTTGACCAACTCACCCCGCCTGAAGGGGAATGGAAGGGTAAGGACTCTAGGGTTGGTATGCACACAGCTATACTTTCCAACCATATTCTCCACCACCGTGCCACTTCTGGGGTTTCGTGAAGCCTGAAGCATTTCAGGAGTTTCTCAATGGTAAAAAAGCTGATAAAGGCTGATCTAGCCCTGATATTACAGTCGCCTTCCCTTTCCTCTCCCTACAACAGACACCCTGTGAGGGAGGTGAGGCTGAGAGAGCCCCAATATTCCTGCTCAGTCAGAACAGCTTTATCAATGCTGTGGCGAGCCCAAGGTCACCCAGCTGGCTGCATATGGAGGAGGAGCAGGGAATCAAACCTGGCTCGACAGATTAGAAGTCCGCACTCCTAACCACTACACCAAACTGGCTCTCTCTTTAAAGAATGTAACTAGCCCAAAGCCATACGGAGAGCCTCATACTGAAGGGAAATTCGAGTCTGGGTCTACAACCCTCTAGCCAGGTCTCTTACGCACACCATCAATGCAAAATAAAGAAACACAGACTGGGTGATGCATCCTACCTGTTTGGCAAATCGATGTTGACAATGCATGTTTCCAACAGCTCCCCATGCAGGTCAGTGCAGGAGGCCAGAAGCCAGCGCTGGTCATGGGACAGACAATATCCAACGAAGAGAACATTGTACTTTTGACTGGCTTCTCCAAAGGTCTCCCCGAGCTCTGTCTGTTTGTCTTTGATGGGTGCCAGGATAAATGGAGGGGAGTACAGCTGGATAGGACTAGGCCGCTGTAAGGACAGGATATCAGATAAAGATTTTTTCTTTAAAAAGAAACATTATGTGGATTAGTATTAACTATCAAGCAATACATGTTAAGAGCATAGCAGCTATCTGCTTGCAGAAAGTATTCCGTGACTGTTTCTGCACTGGAGGCTCTGTACCAGGCTGCGGGCTGGAGTTAGGGACAGGGAGAGGCCATCCACAGTGTTCTTCCACCCCCACCCCACCCCCAATCTAGAACCCGTTGGATTCCTGAATGCAACGGGCTTTGCCCCTAATCTGGGATAGTCAGCTGAAGTCACAGCAAAACTAGCCACAAAAGTCAGACCTTACAATGGTGGCTTCAGCCAAATGCATATAAATGGATGCAAAGACAAACGTGGGAAAATTAAACAAATCAACTTGCAGGTGGGTGTTTCCACACCCCTGCTGTATACGCTAAAGACCAACCTTAGCAACCATAGTGGACCACAAAATTCAGCTTCAAATCCCCACTTTCAGAGTGGACACATAACCTGAAATCAATGCAGTACCAATTCCAGAGTTTAATTTTCAAGAAAATTTAGGATGCTTAGGGCTGATCCTGCGTAGAGATGGCCTGTATGGCCCCTTCCAACTCTATGATTCTGTGATTCTAAAATATGCTGAAGTAAGACACCAAAGGAATGCTCCATCTGTGAGGGAGGCAAGGAAAGCAGATGGTCCCATTGCCAACTCAGAATGAGACCAATGCTCTGCAAGCAGCCTGAGCGGGAGCCACTGGGCAGGATAAATCTAGATTCCCTGAAGATCCATTGACTGTGCAACTGATTAACTACCAGCTGTATAGAGGGCTCTTCCAGCAGAAGCACTTTTAAGGTCCCTTTTGAAAGGGCTATATGTTTCAGCAGTAGCTTTACACCAGCAAAATTGGCGTTTAAGTCAATAAAAGCTCCAATTTAGAGTAATTAAGGCTGATGAGAGGAATAAGTAACCTCATCTGTGTATTTGCCTCAGTCCAAGAGAGAGCCATTGAAATATTTACTAAACAGGTGAAAAGGAAGCATATTATCCCTCGGCTGAGACTTCTGGAATTCAAGGAGGGAAATCTCACAACCCTCTGCAAATGCAGTTGTACAATTAACTTATTTCATACACAGAAACAGGTTGAATAGCCCTGGAGATCGCTGATGCTTAAGATTCTCAAGAACCACTTGGAAGCATGTGCTGTGCAGGTCACTTACTGTCCTTTATGTCTGCTCCTCCTGGTAACTTGAGAAAACAGTAATTCGGCATTTGGTTTACACACCATCTGCTATTTTGACTTTTCTGGGGAGGCTGAAATTCCCACTGCACCTCTTTGGTTAAAGTACTCACCTCGGGGTTCTTGAGGGTCATCTCAATGCTGGCAGCTGGCCCAAAGCCAGTCAGAGACTTAATGTGAATCTGTGTGGGGAGCGGCCGCCTGCACTGGCAGTAGACTGAAAATGCCAGAGATTTCAAGTGCTGAATATAAAAGACCTGCTCATCCTTCATGGTCTGCAGCATGTATTGGCAAGGCACAATCTGGAGTGTGACAGATGTACAAGTCAAGATTAAATGGCCATTCTGCTTAACGTAAGACCTCTCTTGTGCTGTAAGCGTGTAAAGAGCATGCACACAACCATTTTACAATGCTACAAAAATGCAGGAATGCACACAACATGCAAAAACAACCCACTACCTAATGGACCGATAAAGGTAAAGGTAAAGGTATCCCCTGTGCAAGCACCGAGTCATGTCTGACCCTTGGGCTGACAGATAGCATGAGGCAAAACCACGGTTAGCAATTATGTAATGTGTGAAGCAGCCGTTAAATTGTTCCACCTAAAAAAGGAATAGGGAGACGCCTTTGCTACTGATTGCAGCAACCAACAGGAAGTTCACCAAGCTCTGAACGTGGCCCCAGCAACGCAGATACAAACATACATAGGTTTAGTTGTTATCATTGTTGTTGTAGTCTGATTTATAGGCTGCCCCTCCCTACAAGCAGGTTTGGGGCGGTTTACAGTAAGAATTTTAATCATAATGTAAGTAAAGTAAGTGACTCTTGTTTTCTTATAATGTGACCAAAGTACAGTATAGGGAAATGTGCTGTACCTTGTATTACAAAAAAATTAAGTGCAATACAGCAATAAACATGGAAACACACAGCTCTTAAAACGTCTGTATGAGCTGTGTTCTTAGGAAGAATCTTGAAGGGAATGTATTGCACTTAGTATGTCCTTGACTTCTATTGGCTAAATGCCCTGTCTTGGAAAGTCAAGCTATGGGTGCGTGTATATAAACCTGATGCATCAAGAGCTAGCAGAAATATTCTTTAGTTCTAAGCACACATGCATGTTATTGGCCTATGGGTAAGTGCAGATACCTCTCCTTGGCACATAACTGTTACAGCTCCACTTTTATGTTTTTGGGAAACACTAGAGGAAGAATTACCTGGAGTATGAAAGAATTCCTCATCTTCTCAGGCAAATTGTCCAGCATCTCTGTGTAACATCTCATCAGGCTCAAGAGCCAGAAGTTGGCAGAGGCAGATTCCTCATCTGCAGTGTAGGTAAAGGGATCCACCATATAGATGACAACAGCAGGGGGGTAGGCATGGCTATCTGCTGACTCTGGCTCAGTGGGAATGCCTATCCGCTCCCTCTCCGTAGAGCTAGAAAAGACGCAGGTCATGAGGCGTTAGTTTAAAAGTTCCTTTACAAAGACATGCAAAACAGAAGACTGGTCCAACAATGCAGAAAGAAAGAAAAAATAGTAAACGTCAAAGGGAGAGCTGTCTTGCTGAAAATGAATTTAATGCAGTCAGTAAAAACAAATTACAGAAATGCGCCAGCTTAGAGATGCGTGTTCTCTTGTCCTACTATCAAACTTAAGCATGAGCTGTCAAATACTCTGAAGCTACAGGCTACAACTGAACACTTAAGGCTCGATTCAGACAACATCAAACCACAACCTGCACTAACCTGTTAGAACCCGGACACACGACGTGAGGTTCCAGCAATACAGGTCCATTATAGTTTAGAGCCGCTGGCTAGATTTCGATTTAATATCAGCCCAGGCCCTCACCCAGCCCTATTTAAAAACCACAACATTCAACAGTTCCCTACTAAAACCCACTGGAGTCACGCTCCTCCGCTCAACTTACCTTTCCTGCCCTTCTTGTTGCTGTTGAGAGGGGTTATGTCCCATCTCTGTGTCTCCTCCTGAGACTGTGCTTCCTTGGGGTCTCTCCGTGGAATTGGCCCCAGGGGCTGAGTTTGGACCTGGAGGCAGGCTGCCACTGAACCCTGAAGAGGAGGTAGTGCTTGTCTGGTTAATACTGGGTACGGCAGAGGATGCTGACAGTTGTGGCACCGTGGATCCAGAGGCTGAACTGCTACCAGCTGGGAGGTTTGTGGTCCCACCACCACTGGGTGTGGAAGTGAAGGTAGTGACAGTGGGGGGAGCACCTGGTGCGGAGAGACAGGAAGAGTTGGGGGGGACTGATGCGGAGTTCCCAGATATAACCTGCTCCTGGCTTGAGGGTGGCGGTGCAGTCTGGTGTTTTGATGGGGTCAGCAGGCTGCTATCGAGTTGCAAAGTGGCTAAGTAAGGTGCTGAAAGAGCATAAAAATAGAAGGAGAGGTCAGAGACTGACTGGGAATCAATGCGATGCAAAAGAGAAAGCACTATACTGATTAGGGTTTCAAAATGGCATCCAGGTAGGCAAATGGAATTTTTTCCATTACAAATCCGTTGACGGACTGGGGGTTAAATGCCTTTGCAGAGTTCCTGCAGTATAACGAGTGGGAGGAAAGGAAAGGAAACGCACTTGACTTGTTATTGCCGGTGAGAGCTGTGGAAGCAAGAGATTTGTGGCTGGACATGACTTCCAGCTTTACAAAATGTTCCAGGACATGGCCCAAAGTTTCTTATTAGAAAATGTCACTTCTCTGGGATGTCCTTAACTCAGAACTCGTTGTGCAAAGCTCTCCAGAATTGCCAGCTGCCCTGAGATTATCCAAAGAGCAGGAGATCAGAGTCCATCCAGTAACTAGAGGTCCAATAGTTGATGCAACCCCAATGTCCCTTTCTACCAGACTCAGTGTCCCCACATACTGGCACTCCCCACCCTTGTGGCCAAGGAGAATTTGCAGTTATTTCTGGCTATTTAGCAGGCTGCATCTCGTATGCCTAGATTCTTCTACCTAACCTGCACAGTCTTGCATAGTCACTATGTCCAGGCTCATCTGTAGGTCTGTTGTCTGGGGAAAGGGGGGGGGGGAAGAGAAGGACATGACAGATCAGACATCGTCTGCCAGACCTCACATCGCCTACACGTGCTTCAACTTAAAGGAATACACACAAACATACTTATATTGACAAGATATAGTAAAAGGATCCATTAGGTCAAGAAAGGCTCCTTTTCAAGTTCTTTACAAAGACAGCAGGTGAGTTTCTGAATTAAGCAGGACTATTGCAACAATGTCAAACACGCTTCTCCCAACTTAACTGCCTAGCTAATCCTGTTCTATAGAGAAAACATTATTAGAGCACTTAAACTCTTTTACAATCTCCCAGTGCTCGGTTGAGTCAAATATTTACAGCTGAACGCTAGGTCTTCCTCAAGAACAATTTGGCCAATGCTGTTATTCCTGAACTGGAGAATTCTCCACTGACTTATCTTTTGATAATATAAACTACAACGGCTTTCTATGATGAGAAAACTCTTCTGACAGAGTACCAAACTGGCTTTACACCCCGATGCATCCTGGAATCACCTCTGTAACACAGCCGCCAACAACTGGTGCTGAACTCAGAGCAGGTGTTACCTTCCCCGTCCTTTTTCTTCTTAATGCCTAGATGGGAGCAAAACCTGATCTAAAACCTTTTAAAACTCAAATGGCTCTCCAGCCATATGATTTACTCCTCTTCCATACTAACTAGACTGACAATAATGCATTCTGAGGTCCAAATCACACATTACAAAGGGACGCATGGGGGCCATTGATCTGTGTTTCCCTGACTCACACGCTTCTCCCAATAATGTGCAGCTGAAAAACCACCTGATACAACATCATATTAATGTTCCTTTGCCCCCAAGGACATCACACATGCTGCTTTCCATCTACAAAATATCAGGGAGAAACAAAGAAAACTATGGGGCAGCAGCAATGAATCTTTTCATAGCGTATAGTCTGGACCGAAGAGGTTAAGAGCTAACTGTGGGTATAAGAGCTTTTAAATAACCCAAAGGCCAGGCCAAGAAACTGTTACATAAACTACTCTGTGATTCAGATATTTCAGGACAACTGCTACAAAATCAGCCGTGTAAGAAAACAAAAATTAGTACTCATTACGTCGCTCTGGTATAAATGTTAAGTTGGAGGATGACAAGATAAAAAATTACAAGCATTCAGCATTACAAAATTGTGCCTAAATCACAATTTGGCCACCCTGATTTGGAGCTTTCAAATTATGGGAATGAGCAGTTTGGCTCGGATGAGATTAAAAAGCACCCAAACCACCCATGTCTACATCAAAAATACAGTATTCATCAAGATTCTGCATGATTTATTTAACAGCTAGCAAGCTTCTCTCTTTGCAGGGGCACATACTTTTTAATGCACGATGGTGGCCTATAGGACACTGGTCTGAAACTCCTGATCAATATGCAGATGAAGCACAAGGAAAGCAGCTAATTGAAATCTGACTAACACAATTAGTCAAGTCTCCCAGAACAGAGCAGTCAGTCTGGCAGGAAAGGATTGCACATGATCGTATGAACAACAAGAAATAAATGCTAATTTGTTGAAAGATGCCACCCTGGAACAAAGATTAACTTAGTTTGGAAATCACAGCCTTTGGGCCAGACTCAAGTCTATCAGCCAAAACGGATACAACTGACACTCAAGAAGTTCATCTAATCTTTTCTGATCCACCAATTTAAAGCCGAGTGCCACGGCAAGAGAAAATTACTTCGGATGACAGAACAGGAAATCACTGCAGAAGCCAAGCTGCACTTGGCGCTAAGGCAAATTATTCAACCATTTGAACCTACCCAAGATGGCATTAGAAGGGTACTAGAGGAGCTCATGGAAGACAGATGTATAAAAAGCTATTAACCATGACAGCCAAACTGATGAGCCTCCATGTACAAAAAATCTCAGAAAAAATCAAAAGGGTCACAGAAACCTTTGGCAGCATGTTGACACAGGATTCTGGATTAGAGGGCCTTCTACTCTCACCCATTAGGGCTATTCTCATTGTCTAAAGGTTAAACTACCTGTCCTCAGTTAAGCCTATTCAATATGTATCCACATTTCCACGTCAACCCTCAGGGTACACCTATGGGAAGAATGAAGAGTGACTTGACTTTTGAATTAAAGAGATCTGTCACATGAAGGAAAAGTACAGAAGATCAGCCACATCAGTCCTTACCCATCGCTGCTTACCTAGGTGGTGACGACAAACTTGAGCATAAAGTTTGAGCCTGGAATGATTGTCAGAGTCTTCATTGCCCCAGGGTGGGTTAAACCAGTCGCTCACAAGCTCATCTGTTAGCTTCTGGGCCACCGTCTTTCCCACTCGCATGATCCCATCATGCAGCACTTTACAAATTGGCTTATGCTGGCCAAGCCGACACATCTGAGGACACAAGGGAAGAAATGATTGCAATAGCATAATACTCTCACCAATTATGCGCCCATACAGACAAAGAAACTCTGAACAAGTGCGCGCATCTTCTGTTCGCATAAAAAATGGATTTTTCAATCAGTAAATTGCACAAGCAGAAAATCCATCTTTCACTCTCTTTCAATTAGATTGTAATTAAGAGACGGTCTTGAAGACAATTTCCTTTCCAAAATTTTCAACTTGGCTGCCAAACTGCTGTTTCGGTGGCATTAACTGCAGTTCCACTAACAGAGCAGCATTTCCATTGGTGCAGGACTTTGCCCCTCCCTCTCCAGACCTCCATTTTGTTCCCCATACTGTCCTTAGAGGTCCACTGACCCCCACAGGAGTTTGGAAGGTGGGGCAGATGGAAAAGTTGCCTTCCTCCACGATGAGACTGCTCACACTGAAGAAGAAGAGTTGGTTCTGCTCGGTCAGAACAGCATTATCAGTGCTGTGGCAAGCCCATGGTCACCCAGCTGGTTGCATGTGGGGGAATGCGGAATCAAATCCGGCTCACCAGATTAGAAGTCCACATTAGAAGAGCTATGAACACTTGCTTTGGGTGCACCCAACAGCAAGCAGATACAACAGAACTTTGCACCATCCACAGTATATACAACTGCGGAAAGAGCCATGCTCTTTCATGGCTTGAGCAGGACTGCATCCTAGTGGATTAAAAAAATATTGCTGCTATTCAAGACTGAAAAAAACAGGCCTGTGATTCCAATAACAGCAGGCAGGTGAATGAAAGGACTGGCTTAGATACACAGTGATTTGGCTGACATTAATAAAGGTGACAGAAGACTATGTAGATAGTTTTAATGCTCTAAACTTGAAATTATAGGTTTTGTTTCAGTTGACTTAATTTTGGGGTCAAATTTACTTTTGAGTTTTAAACACACAAACACACTGCACCTGACCACAAATGTATGCAGATTTCAAAATGTAAATAAATTTAGATTTTTGAAATGCAAATGAGAAGTTAAATGAATTAGTGTAATTTAAATCATGTGGTGGAAGAGCTGGAAGTGTAATCTGAGCTCTTCCCCACTGATTTTGAAGTCCCAGTGATGTTTGTAATGTCACCAAAATTCATTCTTTCTGAAGGGTTTCCCTGTACTCTGTGGGATGAGTGAGAACAGCATTACATGGCATTGCTGAAAGTAGGCAAGGCCACATTAAATACCAAAACTACTTCAATTAGAACCTGCTATTTTAAAGCCCCTGTTCATGAATTCTCTCAAACTGGATTAGCCATAACATTTCAGGAAGAGAGTCCAATAGCACCTCTAAGACCAACAAAGGTTTATTCAATGTGTGAGCGTTCGAGTGCAAGCCCTCTTCCTCAGACTAAACGAACAACCATCATAAGTGTGGAGACATAAGGCAAAACAAATTATGGCAAATTAGTAAACTGTGTCATAATATCCAAATTAAGCCATAGTCTTTGCTAAAACAGCTAATCAGTCCTTTTGAGTTCAGTTTTGAGTGCAGGGATGTTTCCACACTTGGGTGGAGATGGGGCCAGCAACAACTGGAAAAGTGTCTGCCATTAATTACTAACGTGGACAGTTTTATTTCTCCAGTGTTTTTGTGAATTCAAAAGGACTGATTAGCTGTTTTAACAACAAATTATCATATGGCATCATATGGCTTAATTTGGATATTATGACACAGTTTACTAATTTGCCATAATTTGATTGGAATGTCCCCTCTGACATCAGCGTCCTTCCTCCTCAATGTTTTCTTTTTAATGTTTCTGAATATATTTTAGCTTAGTCTTTAATTGTTTTAATGATGTGTTGGGGAATGGGGTCCCTTTAGTGGCTTTAAAATGTGATTTCATTAGGTACACTTTAACTTGTTAACCAAATCGGTAGCCTTTGTGAGAGCTGAAAGGTGGGATAGGAAATTTTTAAAGTATATAAAAATCAAACCTCGTATACGGCACTCAAGTCCCTGAAGAAAGTTTTGGCTCCGTCAAGCAAGGCCTCGTTTTCTGGACACACCACAATGTAAGCAACATCTCGATGGCCCCCGTATGGGTCCAGCAGTAGCCTCTCCCAGAACGGCAAGGAGAATGGAGAGATTGTCAGGAAATCCTTGTCGTACCCAACCAGCAACGTAGGAATTGGAAGAGGCTCGGGAGATTCTTCTGAACCTGAAGCAAAAACAGGGTGTTAGAAAACCAACTGTGAAGAGCTGATAATGTACTATAGATGGGGATATTAATGATTTTTTACAAAAGTGTTTTTTTGTTTGTTTGTTTGTTTGGCAAATCAAAATCATTGGGAACCTCCAATGTCTTCTGTTGAGAAGCTTCTTTAACGGCAAATGTACCACACTTCCCTCTACTCAAACTGCAATGTTTTGATGCCTGGGGAATACAATTCTTCTTGCAGCATTGAGTGTCATCATATGATCATAACTGGCACTTAATGCCTTATGCCTGTAAGTGAATATGATGATCATGCTGCCCTGCCCTACAATGTGATAAAACTGCTTTAAAATAGTGTTGGAAGGGATCTCATGGGTCATCTAGTCCAACTCCCCTGCACTATGTGGGACACTCACATCCCTATCGCTCACCCACTGTAACCTGCCACCCCCTTGAACCTTCACAGAATCAGCCTCTCTGTCAGATGGCTATCTAGCCTCTGTTAAAAATCTCCAAAAATGGAGAACCCACCACCTCCCAAGGAAGCCTGTTCCACTAAGAAATCGCTCTAACTGTCAGGAACTTCTTCCGGATGTTTAGATGGAATTTCTTTTGAATTAATTCCATCCCATTAATTCTGGTCCATCCCTCCGTGGCAAGAGAGAGCAACTCCATCCTCTATATGGCAGCCTTTTAAGATGTGAATGTTCTCATCGTACAACACACTGTACCGTAAGTTCCCCGTCCTGCCATTTTATGGAACTGCTGCCAGGTGAGGGGGCCTTGAACGTGCTGGATGTTCTCCCAGGTCCTGCCGGTCCGCTTCTTCTGGATGGCATCCTGTAGAAAAGGCTGGAGAGACAGGAGCATGCGTACTGCATCCTGGGAGGATAACATGCTGATGTCTAGGACTGGGGGAGAAAAAAGAAGGTGGTCTCAGATTGAGTGAGACATGTATCAGTATGGCTCAGTTCCTTTACCTGCTTCTTTGTTACACATTCCACTTTTTTAGCTCTAAACTTAATGACAACACTCCTTTTAATATTTTCTCTTACAAAACATCCCCAATATCAAAGAAACTGCATTTATTCCCTTTACCAGAATATCAGTCTTCATAAGATTGCATTCCTATTACTATTTTTAACCCTGTTTTCCTCCTTCCTACCACATGCAGCCTCCTTTCAAAAGACCAGTGTGAGAGGTAGGCTACGATTGTGTCACCCAACAAGTTTTACCGCTTTAGCATGAATTTCGCAAGTGGATAATGATCAATTCTACTTATCAGTGTTTTATTTATAGCAAGGTAAAGTCGTTTCTTAAAATTCAACTCATTCAAGACATTAAATTGAATGAATTTTGGTAGAAGCAGCAGTTGAAACAAAATTGTGGGCACGGACACAATCCAGAGAAAAGTGAGTTGTGATCAATTCATATTTAAATAAGTTAATAGAGATGAAGCTATAAATTAAAACTATATCAAAGAAGCTGAGATGCAATTGATAGGCCATTTAGCTCATTACGTTTCCAAAACATGCAACTTGGATACTTAATATATGACTGTGACAAACACATCCTCGCAAACATTTATATAATCCAGCAACACTCAGCAAGGAACTATTTAGCTTTAAATTGTTCTCTCTTGATATAAGAGCTTCCTGTTCTAACCATGCCAAAGCTATACATAAGCTACAGTCCAGAGATAAGGGTGCCCTGACATCAGTTTAGCAGAACTGGAAAGAGGGTTGCAAATTACCAAATATACTCGAGTATAAGCTGAAGGGGGGGGGCTTTTTCAGTGTAAAAAATGTGCTGGAAAACCCGGCTTATACACGAGTATATACGGTAATTCAAAAACTTGCTTTTTATAGGGCACATAGGCTGTGAAAAAGGAATTGTGAATAATCCCTTGTACAACTGATGAGAGTCATGATCACACCTTTTCAGAGATGGCTCACTCCTGCTGAAAAAGACTGGTGGTACAGACGGCAGCTCTAGACCCTCCCCTCCCAAATTCCCCAGGAAACGGCTGTATGAAGACACTGATAAATGACCATTAGAATAATACTAATGAATAAGTGGACACTAGTGCTTTTGATTACAAAGCATGCTAATTTATCTATACTCCCCCCCTCAGCAATACTTGCACAAATTGTGTGTTGTCAACACGTTTCGGTTAAGTCTCTTTAAACTGGCAAGTACAGCAAATGCTCCAAAGAAAATGTTTTATGAAAACAAAGAAAACCATACCGTTGCTGTGAGGCCAAGAGTGAACTGTAGCACTTCTGACGAGGGCTTCATCCACTTTCCCGCCTGTGGGGTTATCCACATACTGCCTGCCTTGCTCTAGGGCATTGAAACACTCCATCCAGGAGTCGTTGCTCTCTGCCTGGACTCTGTCGTAACTCCAGTTGGTGTAAGAGAGTGTTTGCCGGCCGCTGGCAGACATGTAGTCCAAGTAGCTAAGGGAGGCGAAAGGCTGGGTGTGTTGATTCTGGAGGAGGAGGAGAAGGCTCACGGGGAGATCGTGAGCCCTTCTGGACCCCTCTCCTAGCTGCGGAATCAAGGTGGTCTGGCACATCATTAGCCTCCTCTCTGCAACTTGGCCAATGTCTGAAGTCCTGCCAAAAATATCCAGCTCATCCTCAATAAACAACCCAGAGCTGTACCCTAGTTTGCGGTTCATAATTGCACTAAATCCACAAGTGCACCGATACTGGTCCTCGTTAGACGAATCTGGGATATACAGCCCCACATCTGCACCTTTAATATTCATGTTGCAAGCACAAATGCAGCAGCTGTCAAAGTTGCTGTCTTTAAAGATATTCAGCACAGAATCTGACAGAATGAGTGTGACATACAAGCTGTGAGCTTCCAAAATGGGTTGGACAGTGGCCGGCTCCACAGAATTGAGAGGCCGGGTTGTGGATGGAGTAGAGGCTGGGGACCCTTGGTCCGTGCTGTCGTATTTTACAGATCCTTGCCCGCTCGCGGTGCCCCCACCCCTAGGAGTTCTTGGGGTCCTGGGTGTGCGTGGCGTAGGGACGGAGAAGCGAGGTGTGGCGGGAGAAGGCAAGACTCCCGCTCCACTGTTGCTAGCTGGGGCAGTGCTGTTTAGCGTCAGAGGAGTGCTCATTTGCGGAGTGTTCATCTGAAGATAGTCTTGGTCGGCTAGGCTCCCAACACTGGGCACGTTGCTGCAAGGAGATAAGCGGAACAGAAAAACTCAACTGGTTGGCTTTATTAATTTCTTCACCGAGTGCTTTGTCTTCGGGGGAAGCAGACAAAAGTAGCCTTACAGGAAGTCCCCCAAGTAATATAAAGACATTTACACATCGTATATAAGGTCTTAATCACATTGAGCAAGTTTTGTGCGGACAGCTTAGGTAGCGTGAAATACCAAATCTTGCATTTGTAGCGTGAAATACCAAATCTTGCATCGTGACCACATTGCAATATTATGAAGAAAGAGCAGAATTCTAAATAAATCTATCATGGGACCCCCTGCAAATAGGATTCATTAAATTTTTTAAAGGAATATTAGGATTTAAGGGGCTTACATTTTCAGATGGGAATTTAAACAGATCAGACCTATTGAAATATAGAAGCTGTTTGTCATGCCTTTTAGCCGAGCAACTGTTAATTGGTGATACATCTGTTTGTGCCAGTGCTGCTGGGGGGGGGGGCATCAGCACCTGTCATTGCATTTCATATTAATTCTATTATCTGTACAATCTCTGTACTCAGAACATGGCAGCAACTTTCAGAGAGCAGATCATACTGTCATGGAATTTCACAAAGCGGGCAATGTGGGTAATGTTGTTGTCAGGTGCGAAGTCGTATCCGACCCATCGGGCCTGCCTGTCCTCTACCGTTCCCCGGAGTCCATTTAAGTTTGCACCTACTGCTTCAGTGACTCCATCCAGCCACCTCATTCTCTGTCGCCCCCTTCTTCTTTTGCCCTCGATCGCTCCCAGCATTAGGCTCTTCTGCAGAGAGTCCTTCCTTCTCATGAGGTGGCCAAAGTATTTGAGTTTCATCTTGAGGATCTGGCCTTCTAAGGAGCAGTCAGGGCTGATCTCCTCTAGGACTGACCGGTTTGTTTGCCTTGCAGTCCAAGGGACTCGCAAGAGTCTTCTCCAGCACTAGAGTTCCAAAGCCTCAATTCTTTGACGCTCGGCTTTCCTTACGGGTAAAGATCTCCATAATTAGCCCTACTTGCATTGCTAATAAAAGCACTTTTCTTAAAATTCGCTCCTAACTGCAATCACTCCCTTGATGAAGAAGTGGAAGCCTGTAGGGGTCCCCCCCCCCCCCACCAAACACCTCTACATTCCTTTTAGGTTAATCTGAAGGCTTAAATATTCATTCTGATCTCCCATTTTGCCACCCATTTGAACAGGAAATGCAGTGAGACCTGATTCTCCGGAATAATTTTCTTGTTATCTTTAACGCACTTGAGTGCCAGCCAGGAGAAGCGAAAAGAGCCATCCTCAGGTTCAGAAAGGAGGCCGAGGCACAGTGAGTGCCTTACAAAAGGTGACCTAGAAATCTTGATTAGCAATCACCTCTTGGGCAGAAGCCTGCAGTAGCAGTCTGTGTTCTAATTGGATTACACTGAAAATAAAAGATTTTTATCCCAATAAATACCTGCAATTAATAATCAGCTCAAGCCTGGGTAAGCAGTTGCTATTACAGAAAACTGGGAATTAAATTGCTGCCTAGACTGTGTCAAGGGCTTCACGATTCTTTTGTGCAATTCCTTTGAGAGCACTGCAAGACACTTTGGAGCTGGAAAGTGACTGATATAAAAAGACTGATATAAAGATACAAGCTGCTTCCTCTCTCTGAAATTAATTCACTGCTACAGGAGAACCCTACACTATATATTAGCTTTTAAAGGGCTTTATACATTTAATAGTTTCAATCCTTGCTGTGCTTCGAGATCAGCCACTGGGGGTTGAGTTTCGTGTAAAGACCTAAACTGGGTTGCAATTAATTTTCAGTTAATATCCTGGCACCCGTTTCAGGGTAGGCACGATTAGGCACAGCGAGATGACAGGTTGTTTTATCCAAAGTGGGGAAGAGGCACCAAAATGAATAAGAAATTTAGGAGAGAAACATTCCATCGGGATTGAAGGCAGCCCTTTTTTCCCTTACCGGCTGCGCTGCTAAAATATTTATTTCAACAAGTTATCTTCTTATATCTTAATAATAATACAGTAAAACATACGCAGTTTGTCTATTGTCAACAACAACAGCTAGTCATACCTTGGTGTCTCTATGAAGCTGTGAAAATAATGTACTTAAACAAAACTGCTGTTTTTACATTACACAGTTTGGAGATGAATAGCTGAGCAAGCAGCTTCTTCCCCATACTGCCAGATTCATAGTTACTATGCCACTGAGAATCTCTGCTTCCTGGGAAGCCTTCAGGTGACACCATTGGGGGTTGACTCCAAGGTCAGGAATGGGATACAATCACTAATGGAGCCGAAAAGGATTCCTGTGACCAAGGATGAAGCCTTCTCAACAATCTACTTTCAAGCAAAACAAGGAAAACACAATTTGAGTGTGGCTACAATGCCACAAATAAAAGGATAAAAAGAAAGAGGACAGGTTAAGAAAGGGCAGGAGAGATTACCCATTCCCTAATCTCTGGGACTACTCAGGGAACACAGTGCAAGGTTATATGAGGATAACCAGGCATGCACTTTCTGTTCTGAGAAGAGTTGTATCTATTTATCTCTTGCATTTATATACCACCATTTGGAAGAACCAGCCCCTATTTGTAGTAAGTGAAATCCAGTAACTAGGAATGCTGTGTGTGTGTTTGTGTGTGTTTTATGACGCTTGATGGTCAGCTGCAAGCAATCAATTATTTTGATATTGTTTGTAGGGAACAGAAGTGGAGATTGATCCCATTCTTTACAGAAAGGTTCAATCTCCACTTCTGTCTAAATATTCTAGATACAAAAACTATTTTAGCAATTTTTATCAGCTGGCAATTTTAAGTCTCCATCCCACAATGATGGGATTTTCTGTCTTGAGGCAGACAGAAAAGGCGTAAGATGCACATCAGTGAATGAGGATGCTCATTTTCCTATGCAAATATACCCTGCTTCCACTGCTGGACTTACTTGTAACCATCTCTGATGAAAGCAGCTGTAGGTGGTAAAGGAAGTTGTTCGATTTTTGGAGGAATTGCCCAGGAAGGCCGATAGACACAGGCCTCTGGAATCTTCAGAGGTAGGAGGCACTGGCTTGGGAGCATCTTCAATGGAGCAAACATGGAGGACCCCATAAAAGGATGAAAGGTTGGAACTTTGTGCACAAAGGAGAAATCCTGCAATGCCAAAAGAATTGCACTAGTTTTTTTAACACATTTGTCCTGGCCAACTCCATTGCTTAAATCACAAAAAGTTCATTTGACTTTCCTTGACTGAAATCCATCAGCTACTAGACATTTTCACTGGGGTGCTATGATTTTGCAGGAAGTAAGCGTGGAATTAGGTATTGCCTGAAAACTGGGGCTGCAGCCAAACACAATGGCCCTCCCTCTAGCTCCCTCTTTCTGTTCCCTGTAATACAGAGTCATACAGCATAGGATGAAACACTGTCCTGATAGATGTCTTAGCATCCATTGGTGGGAAGGCATATTAAACTTCCCTGGATAGGAAAGATGGACACCAAGGTCAGCTGGTGGCCCAATCTGCTCCACTCAGTTCCATTACTCTGGCATCCCTTCCGCACAAAGCACCTGGAAAGAACATGGGATGCTGACACATACCTGTATGCCATTATTGGCACAAACCATGGTTTACAAGCCTAACACATTGCTCATTCTGGTAGACGAGCCAATTATACTTCATAGTTAGGCTAATTCAGGTATCATTATCAAACCATACAAACTTCCTTAACCATGGCTTAGTGCAATAATTGAACTCAGCCCATTACACATAATAATTACTTAATATAAAGGGGTAATGAGCGAATCAGCCATCAAGTTACAGAATAAAGCACACAACATTCATATTTAATTTTATAGATGGTAGAATAGAAGAGCAGACATGTCAGTTTGTAGCTGCAAGGTAATGCTGAAATACTATAATTTAAAAGCTGATTACTGTGATGAGATTTCATCGGATCAATACTATTATAGCCTACGAAAGCTCTTGACATGAGATACTAGTTATGTTCAAAGTAAAGCTGCCCTTGAAGTGGATACTTTACAATGACTCTGGGATAAGGATTTCTTGATACCGAATTCGCACTGGCTTACCTTGATCTCTTCAGGTTTAGGGCTGCCTAACCCGTCTTCTACCTCCATCTTAAACTCGGTGAGTTGATTTGTGACCATGTTGACCACAGGACTTTCCATCATCCCCAAGGTTGTCACTGTTTCTGAACTGATGCCATCTTTGTAGCTCATCACAGGGGAGAAAGCAGGATGCTGCTCCAAGGACGGTGGCGTGGGAAACATCCTCTGCAGATCGGCCACGGCTGAAACACAGGCCAGACGCAGGCCTTGTAAAACTCAACCTTCCAAGAGGCTCAAAAGACAATGGACAGAAAACTACAAGGCTGAAACCTGAGAGAGTAAAAGAAGGCAGACTTGCTGCCAGGGTCAAGATTTTGCCCCACGAATCAGTTGCAGCCCGTAAGAGCAAAATCCTGCAGAGAGTGCCTACGCTTAGTGTTCAGTTCAAGAAGTAGCATAAGCTACCAGCTACATTCTTACAGGTAAATATTTATTTATTTAAAATATTTTTTATAAGCCACAGTGAGCAGCAACGGCTAAGAAAAAGCCCTCCGGACTGCTCCAGTGCTCTGCACCACAAACAAGTAATATTTCACAAAACTGACCAGGATACCTCATGCAAAATCCTTCAGGCACTTGTTACAATAAGCATCCAAGGCCTTTAAAAGGGGCCTGGGCTGTACCTCTACACCTTTACCCCATACCTTGGGGAGGAGGGAAGTTACAGAAGTTAAGTTTTTTCCAAAGCTAGACAAAGGCTGCAAGTGCTGCCTTGGATTTAAAAACCTGTGAAATTCCCCATCTAATCAGCCTCATAACCTAATTTAGGAAGACTACAAAAGAAAGCTATTCCGACTCCTAAAATGCAGTTTGGTAATTAGAAATTTTGCCTCAAGACATCTCTGGGAGAGCAGGCACGCATCAGAAGAAATTGCTATCGTTGCCTCATGACTCGCAAAAATGATTTTTTCCCCCAATGGACATTTATTAAGCATATTTATTAATTTATTTGTTTCCTTAACAGGGTCAGTTTTCAAACTGGTGGTGTCAATATGCACCAAGGGTTTTAAAAGGGTGTGTTTGAGCAGGCTCTATCACTGATCAATATGCAAACGCGTGCATAATTTTCCAGTGTTGCTTATTTATAAAAATATTTTATAGGGCAGAAGAAATCCCTAACAAACACATCCACTACAGGAACAAATCGGTAAGATGCAAATACCAAAAAGGCACTGTTCATTCTAACAGTTGATCACATGAACAGTTGGAAGAAGAAGAAGAAGAAGAAGAAGAAGAAGAAGAAGAAGAAGAAGAAGAAGAAGAAGAAGAAGAAGAAGAAGAAGAAGAAGAAGAAGAAGAAGAGTTGGTTCTTATATGCTGCTTTTCTCTACCCGAAGGAGGCTCAAAGCGCCTTCCCATTCCTCTCCCTGCAACAGACACCCTGTGAGGGAAGTGAGGCTGAAAGAGCCCTGATATCACTGCTCAGTCAGAACAGTTTTCTCAGTGCTGTG
Organism: Paroedura picta; assembly: GCF_049243985.1. Classification (NCBI taxonomy): domain Eukaryota; kingdom Metazoa; phylum Chordata; class Lepidosauria; order Squamata; family Gekkonidae; genus Paroedura; species Paroedura picta. Next base: position 11,152,690 of record NC_135381.1, on the reverse strand, counting down.
GTGAGCCCAAGGTCACCCAGCTGCATGTAAGGGAGTGCAGAATCGAACCTGGCTCACCAGATAGAAGTCCGCACTCCTAACCACTACACCAAACTGGCTCTCGCTGTGTACTCTCGCGGCTGCAAAGGCAAAAGAAGCATCCTTTCTGTTGCTGTTTGCTAAAACAATGCAGGTTGTTCATACTGGTCCTCTCGATGACATCACTCTGTTCTATAGGCACCAGAACGAGAAGTAACAGGCTGGGAAGCATTACGAGGGATCTAATCTCCAAGCCTTACCAGCCAAATCTCATTGATAGAGACCTCTAAACCTTTAACAATCCCACCTCAGTCACCAATTGTGAACCAGCCTATAACTCTATAAACTTGAACACACACATTAAGGGTACAGAAGCAACTCTATCGTATCTCCTTCCTGAAGGCCCCACGACCACTCTGAGCCAGCTTAGCAGCAGAAGCATCACTGAGACATCCCTTTCCAGTGTGTAGGATGTGAAGGATGCAACTCGCATCGGATGTCCTTGTAATTTCTCAGTGACAATAACCTGAGGGGATTTCTGAGGAAACAATCTAATGGAAATCCTTCACAGAGGGATTAGATTTCCAACTTGTCACAGTGCAGTGCTATGAAAGACAGGTTCTGCTATCGAGCTGTCTGACATATCCTCCCACTCCTCCCAAATTTCCCCCCACACACATCCTGAACACAAATGGCTCTATCTAAAAGTAACACCATGGGCCAAACCATATCTGCTTAACTCTTTCCAAACAGCTCCACGGTATACCACTGGGGGGAGGGGGTCCCCCTCAATGTTTTAAAAAAATATTCTGCTATGCAGTGTCTTAAAAAGAATAAAAATGTTTAATTAAATAAACCCACAGAACGAACTGGGTCTTATTATTCATTTTCATATGTGTCATGCTTGAGAAAGCCTTGCATATTTTAAGAAGCGATAGATCTACTAAAACTGTCAAAATCCAATCTCTGTGTACCTCATAGTTCTGCATTTGAGTAAATCAGCACTGCTTTTATGGGTCCATAAAACTCTCTGACTCATCCTTGTGACACCATGGTTTTTCCCCTCAATTTGTTCTCATTACCAGCCAGAGCTAATGAGATAACATTCAGGAATGATTTGCAGGGGAGTGAGATTTTTTGCTTAGAGTAGCCACGGTACCTTTCCTTCTGAAGCTAAGAATCTTATAATTCACAATGACATCTGTTACGATCACACAAAATACTATTTCCAAATACACATAAAACATTTCTAAAGTATATCACATACATGAGGATTGAAGGGTTGGGGTGGAGAATCTGGAGATCTGAGACAAAACTCCCAGTTCTCTGCAGTTTCTGTCCAGATTGAAAAGAATGGCACTGAAATCTCTACGCAAACATGTGCAAGATCTAGAACCTTGGCACAACCTAAATGCCCTTTGAGTTCGCCAAAGCCGTTTAAAGGCATACTAAGAACCAACAGCTGTACCTTTGACAGCCTCAACTTCTCTCTTGCTCTACGGATTTAATGAAGATATATAATACAGTTTCAATTAGAAACCATTGGCTTCCATTACACACAGTAAATTCCACCTCCACTCGTAAATTGATAGCTTCTAAATGAAGACAGCTCAAATTAAAAATAATTACATTTCCCCCACAGTTCTTGTACAGTCATATTTGGGTAGCAATACTCTGCCTCAACAGAGCAGCTAATAAACCAATGATGATTTTTGCGAAGACGGGTATGTAAGAGGAACGGCTGCTCAGCTTATACCAGGAAGATAGAAGCAGCTTGTTTCAGCAACAAAGACTTCTTTCAGAGAGAAAACAGTAAGGAAATCACCCCAGATCACCCAATTGCTACTCAGATTAACAGATTAGTGCATATGTGCAATGTATCATTTTTTTAAAGATGGCTTTTAGTGATCAGCTCCTACCAACTTTCACCACAATCAGAAGCCAAGAGCCATCTTGGTTGGGTTGAGACCTCATCAAGAAGCTCTCCACCGGAGCATATTTAATGACAATTTAATTCCTAGACTGACTTTTAATGGCCTCTGGCCAATTTGGGGGTGATAGATGCGATACAAATTCACATCCTGTTTTTTATTCTCTCGTTTCTGACAGTCCTATAAGAGAGGGGAAACGCTAGCAACTGGCCGAATCCGGGAATAAAGCTGCTATCAGGCTCTGCTACTTACTTGGTGGATAAGGAACTGCTGTTCTGCCATCCTTACCCAGAGGGCGTTCTTCAGTTCCCACAACGGGAATTTTTGATGATCGCAGGGCAGGGGATACAGCCTAGGCATAGGAGATAAATCAATAAATAGATAAATAATTAAATAACTAAAACTTGCAAAAAAGAAATTAAGGTGTTAACTTAATTACAGCATGAATTTCAGAGCTCATCCCAATGCTGAAAAGATGATTAATTTTTTATTCCCAAATAGACAACAGTATCCGTTCATAGCATTTTTTTATTTGAATAGGGAAATTATCATTGGGGAACAATAACTAAGTCATTTACTTGCTCCAGTTTATTCCTAATTATTAAAAGGTCTATATATCCTTTTTAAAATTAATTAAGTGCCCAGTTAATTTTCATGAGTTTGGCACATTTTGTGATCTGATAATGAGAAATGCCTGCAAACAGTATAAAGCTCCTGCTATCATAGGCACTAACGTAGAGTACAAAACCAAGTTCATGATCACAAAAAGCACCAAGTTATCAGTTACATCAGTAGGAACATTCCTCTTCTAGAAGCCTCCTTTGAGATCACAGGAAAACAAGTTGTGTGATGCTCCTTACCCAGTTCCTTGCCTAATTCATTCCCTGGGACAATAGGAAGAAGAAAGAAACAATGCCTGCCATTCTCCCAATGGAATCAGATATTATTCTATAGCCACACAGAGGCACAAGGTACACACAGCACAGCTCCCCTCATCATGCACTTACTCCAGGCTCATCTTCATCTGAATTATCAAAGAGGTTGTCTAAATCATGTAGTGATGGAGCCAAGTCTGTTACTTGTGTGAGGCTACCAGAACCAGCACGGCCTGCTGCATTATCTTGCCGGGTGTCTAGGAGAGAGGAAAGGGGGGGAAAGGGCTTCAGGACTACGGCAGAAAACATGAAAGACACTGCAAATTAAATGGCAAGAAAACACAAGTGTTCCAAAGTTTCTACTAGAGATAATATGAGCCTCCACTGAAATGGAGACAGTTAAGTATAGAATAATAGATGCTGAATGGCATCATTACAGTCCCCAGTTTTCTTCTTTATCAGTTCATAGCAAAGTTTTATGGCAATGAATCTTGACAAGTTTTCCTCTAGTATTCCTTCCAGGAGGTGTGGAAGAGATTTTAATATACCTGTTTTAGGAGCAGAACTGAAAATGGACATTGCATCTTTCCCATCTGGCATGGTAGTAGAATGACCGGATGCAGAAATCTCCTTAGTTACAGTTCCATCTTCTGACTGTGAACATAGAGTACACAACACTATTTGTATCAAAGGTTGGGATATCCAGGAGGAAGATTTTTAAAATGGAAGCTGTGTTTGTCATTTGAACATATTTACCTGTGCCTGCATTGAATGGCCAATGTATTCGACACTTTCCAACACAAAATTATCAAGAACCACATAGAAAACATGGCCCTGTGATTAATACCAGGAAACAAGAGACCATGGCCTCTTCAAAATCATACTTTAAAGCTGTGCTTACCAAAATCAATGCTTGTAGAAGAGAAATGTTTAAGCAAATTTGAATCACTGCTTTCCAGAGTTGCAGGATTATTAGGAAGTACCAATATAAATGGTAGCAACGTGACCACAGCACATGGATCCCCCAACCGTGCTCAAGGCACAGCTATTCTATTGCAGATGATCTTCAGGTCAACTTGATCCTTCTTCTCCTCTGCCCTAGCACATGGCAAGCCAACTGCTTGCTTCTGGGCTTCTAGAAAATATGGGGTGGTACATTATAGGCTGTGACCACAGAATATGCTTTCCTTGTGCTTTCCCTACAAACCGGAATGCCAACCAAAAGGGACAATCATTGTTCACCCGTTAAAATCAAATGCTACCATTTTGGACATTAGGGACATGAATGCTAAATTTCATACTATTGTGGTCACTATTGTGGTCACTGTTCCTAACTTCTGCAACGATCTGTACATCTGTCACCAGTTCCTGTTTCCCACTCAGAACCAAGTCCAATATCACTACCCCTCTCATTGACTTTGTAACTAAATTTCAAGTGCAGTCATGTATGATGTCTAGGAATCTCAGTTCTACAGCATGACTCAGTCAATAGGAGGGTAGTTGAAGTTCTATCTATCTATCTATCTATCTATCTATCTATCTATCTATCTATCTATCTATCTATCTATCTATCTATCTATCTATCTATCTATCTATCTATCTAGATCAGCAATCCCCCCCTTGCTTTGGGTCACTGCTGGGAGGATAAGGTTCTTTAAAACATATTCCTTCATTGTTTTTTTCTGTTGATTCACTATACCAACGGTTCCCAACCTTTTCGATATGGTGACCCACAAGTCCCAAATTAGTTGCTATGGAGGAAGCATCCAGGACTGACTCAAGTTTTTTGGTGAGAACCAAAGAGGATAGGGATGAAATCAATTTTATAAAACAATATAAAAATTTATTAGAGCTCAAATATTTTAAAAAAAAGAATATCAGTTGGCAAATGTAAGATATCCAGTACTGCCAAATTGCTAGGACCTGGACTTAACCTGTTTCAATCTAAGAGATCATTATCAGAGGACAATTATACAGATGCACCCATACGTAGCTAACGTATTTATACAATTTTAACAGGAGGCTGAAAAAACGTATTTGTCTGGTTAGCAAAATCCTCAGCCAGCACAGGTCTTATTCCTCCCCTGGGCATTGTGTGCTTCTCTGAAGAAAGATGCAAAATCAAATGGGTGATACTGTTTCCAGTGTCAGATCTTGATTTCCAAAATACAAAAGACAGCAATGGAAAGGACTAGGGCAGTCTTTGGTGATGGCACTTTCAGAAGCTCGATGAGCCACTTTTGGTTCCCAGTCCACAGGTTGGGAAACACCGCTCTATTAAGTGCTTTCTTCATAGAACCTAAACTGCCTTGAGTCCTGAGAGGTAGTAAAATAGGAAGCGTTTCCAAATAAATAAAATTAAACTGATCCACTCTAAGAACAAGGTACCTTATTCTTCTTCAGAGAGTCTCTCTCAGTCCCGAGTTTGCATTTTTTAGTGCCAGTGAAGCTGTATTTGATGTCACCGTCCTGAAAGGTATATGGATCACTGACATCTCCCAAGCATTCGCCGGGCTGCTGTATCAGAGGTAAGGAGTCAAGGTAATTCATTGCCGACACTGGGGGAGTTTCTTCCAAGATTTTAAATCGTTTATTAGGTTGTGCTAAGAGCCTAGAAAAAGGAAATGGAAAAACATTCAGCGAAGTTTGTCCGGCAGGTTTATAGATTTTCCTTACAGAAAAACAGCCGACGTAATCCCCTTTTCTGACTCCGTACAATTGAAACAAAGTATTTCTCTAGGACAGCATGACTAAATTCCTGACACTTTTAAACATTGGCTGCTGCTCTGCACACTGACATCCTGGGCCAAAAGAAAGTAGATATTTACAGGTTCGTCACAGATTAGCAAAATCAGCAACATTTCAGTGCGTTTCCAGTAATGGGTGCCAAAGGAAAAATGGTACAAATCTATCTTCAGTGTCTGCTTTGGACATTATTTTACTTCACAGGAACAGGATGCACAATGTCCATGCACTGCCTTTTCCTATGAAACAGCATGATGCAAAATATGTAGCCCCATCATCTGTCTCCCATTTGAGGCTATTTTTGATGTAATGTCATTGCATAGGAAGGGATTGGTCCCTACATAGAAAAATAATGCCGAATGGTACTCTCAGCCATCTCCTGTCCGCTATTCTTACAGGTCTAGTTTTCAGCACTGTTGATTCTAACCAACACGGAGAGGCATTTTTGCAAATCCACACTTATTTCTGTGAAAGCGCACCATTCTGACATTTGACAGGGGGAAACAAGTTCAACAAGCCAAATGAAGCAATATGCTATGGGGCAAAGTTCTGCTCACCTAGAATCCAGCCTACTACCTAAGTCCCAACAGGAATAGAACATTTTTGGGTGTGCATTTGAGATCTCCTGTTTTATCATTTCATTCTGTGTGTCTTCTCTATGCAACATGAAGCTGCCTCACAGTTAGAACACTGGTCCATCTTTCTCAGTATTGCTTACTGTAACAGGAAGCAGTTCTTCAGGGTTTCATGAATAGAAAAATCTTGTCCAATATCCACCAACCTAAAGCCAAAAGGCTCTGTCGAGGTTAAACTTGTCACCTCCTGCATACAAAGCGTTAAAAAACCCATGGCATTCAAGTCAACTGACCAGTCAAATTTTATTAATTGACCCCCTCAACTGACCACCTACTACTTCACGGGGATAAATACTGTCAAGTTAAAGCACATAACCAAAAACGCCACTATAGAGATGGCAATTTATCTATTATGATGATGGCCGTTAGAAGTAAAAACTCTTTGCCTCCTAACTCTGCAGCAGGTCAAGGACAGAGCAATGCTATGCGGATTGGTCCCCTACATCTTCAAACTGGAAAAAATGACCTGGTCCCTACTTTGCATAAGAGCCGTTCAAAAACCAGTTTTTAACAGACACTACTTTGATTTCGTTTAATGTTATTTTGATAAACTAGTTTATTATGCTTATTAGCGAGAATGATTAGTTTACAAAACATAGCTGGTTTGTTTTTGGAATTACTATAAGTATTGAGTGTGCTCATAATGGAAGCATTTTTACTAACCGAGACAATATTTGAAAAGTCGAATGATGGCCAACGTTACACGGAAGCAAGTAATGTAAGTAACTGAACCCACTAAACACACGGCCACATGGAAGCGAGGGACTTTTGGGGAACGGGACGACATGGTGAATGGAAGTAATCAAATCCAGTATCTGTATGCAAAACCATTGTTCTCAGGAATGGTAGCCAATCTCAATATGAGAGAAATTGAGCAAAACTAAGATTTCTAAGACAAGTGCCATGCTGAAGATGCCCCTGCAACAGTCAAGTTATAGCACCAATTGTAGAATTGTCAATTTGTGCACCAAACTTTGAAACTTATTGCACAATGCAACATTCCAACCCTTCTCCTTGATGACTAACATTCCTGTAAATAAGTTCTTTGGTCTTGCTGCCCCCCATCTTCTTTCTCAAGCTTCCTTCTTCAGCGTCTACCTTTGGACTGACTTAACCAGTGATTCTCTTGAACTTGTCTTCTGTAAAATTCCCCTTCTGGCCATCACCGCCTCTCTTGCAACGCGGTATAATCCCCACCTGCTTCCCCACCTCCTCTCTGCCCCTCGAAATTAAGTGATTATCATTCTTGAGCCTATGAAAGCCAGCTCAGCCAAGACTTGAGGAGTGGATTCACAGTGTTTGCTTCCTAGAGCTGCCAATAAAGTATTTGTTGTATCCTTGTATAATCACATCTTACCCTCAGGGACACCAATTTAAAACAACCTTTTCTTCAGAACCCACATAATCATCTTTAATCCCAGGCTTACAACTATTTCCTTTGGCCTGAGATCTACAGGGCTTCATGGGTGTGCCAGACAAGAAGCCTCTTTTCTCTCTTGCGCTGCCTGCAAAGGGGCTTGTATAGTCAACATAAATATGGACAATCTTATACAATTTAGGGATGCATTTCTCTGGCTTCCCCCTACACCCTGGTTCCTCTGTCCCTCTCATGCACAAAAACAATCTGTTTTAAACCAGAAGGGGGGGGGGCAAAACTAACTGGTGAAACAGCTCACAGCCTTTTCAACCGGTGGGGGCAGCTGTGCCCATTCCCTCACTTGGAAGGGAATGTTCCAGAAAGTAAATGTTCCAGGAAGGCACCTTCCTCAAACACCCATTTGGAGGCTCCAAACTGGCTCAGGTTTGTGCCAAGTTTGGATTGTGAGCCAGTTCATGCCCATCCCTAGTCTACACTACAGCAGAACTGAAAAAGCACAGGAAACCAATTGACATTATGGAAAGGCACAGGGCAGTCCCCTAAAACAACAGCCTCACATTTCCCTCTTTTTCTCCTCCCCAGCGACATTCAGTTATACAAAATATGTACTATGTCATCACGGTACTGTCAGCTTCTGCACCCTCCTCCCAGTAAACAGTAGCCAACAGAGAAGTGGTGAGAAGAGTCATGACATGGCCACATGCTGGATTATTTTGCTGTACGAGACGTTAGTGCAAGAAGAGGAAAGAGATGCTATTTAGGTGGCAGCTACACAATGCCTGTAAGGTCTAGCTTTGCCCAAAAGATGATGGTTTTGAAATGCCTACAAGGGTTGGCAACATGGCCCCATTGGTAGTATTCCATACAATTTTACTAATCCATAACTGAATTTGAACTGGGAGTCTTACAGTGGCTCTATGCCAGGGGTAGTCAAACTGCGGCCCTCCAGATGTCCGTGGACTACAATTCCCAGGAGCCCCTGCCAGCATTCGCTGGCAGGGGCTCCTGGTAATTGCAGTCCACGGACATCTGGAGGGCCGCAGTTTGACTACCCCTGCTCTATGCAAATCCATAGCGATTGAAATACAGACACATCACCTATAATCACTTGTAACTCCTCCTGAACTTTACCGAATACACCCTGCTAAATATTTGTGGGACAGAAACATTTTCACCTATGCTAGTTCATCTCAATTAATTCATGTCTATACATGAGCATAACGTATACTTAAAAAGCAAAGGTTCTTTCAAATTTGTTGTTATATTTAAAAAACTCCAGGAACATGTAACTCCAAGACAAATAATACTGTCTGAAAGTCTATAAACTAACAAACTTCTACCACACTTATATGCAAAAGCCATTTTACTTTTCTTTTGTTAAAAATGCATGTAAATAGATTTAGGAAGGAGATATTGATGCAATCTTCAGTGAAACTGTTACTTTCAATAGTTCAACACAAAACAAGAATCAATATTTCAAAAGGTATTATACACACTATGCGTTTGGCCTTAGCACTGTGTGATAATCTGAAGGCAAGATCTAAAAGCTCATGGTTCAAATGATCTAGGTATTTCTCCCCAACTGTGCATGCATCACCTCCACTGCCCCCACCATTACAAAACTTATGTGTTGATTTTTTTAATGCAATAACATTTTGTACTCTTGCAAGACTCAAACCTTTGGGAAACAAAACTAACAAGACAAGGCCTAACATGTATATCTGACCTTGAGTCTTCTTCAAAGGCTCACAGCCCTACCCCATCTTCATTTTCCTCCTGGTAGGGAAGGGCAAAACATGAGTACCCCAGTGCATGCATGTTTGAGAAAAATCTGCATAGGTCTAAAGAAAACCCATCTACTGTGGGCTGGGAAACCATTCTGGAAATGCTTCTAGAGTTCATTTCCTTCCCATGTTCCTGCTTGACATCACTTAACAGCAAAATCTAACCTGGGAAATCATCATAGACAAAAATATCTCAAACAACAACAACATTTGGGACATGCAATACCTTAGGGATCGTGTTACCTTTTCAGTGCAGTGCTATCAGAGACTGTATCCGTCTTGCTGTCGTATCTATCACACTGGAGCTCTGGTGGCCTGAACTCTGAATCATCAGTTGAGGGAAGAACATAGCCCTGCCACTTAGTTGACGATTCTTGGTTGGGTAAGACGCCGCAGTATAAAGCTGTCTCACTAACTTCTGCCATCAGAGGCAGCCTCTGGCCTACAAGAACTGTTCGGTCCTCTGCACTGGCCATGGGCTGAAGTTCTAATCCACTGTTGTAGAGGGCTGGATTCACAGGAACTGACGGAAGGTCTAAGCTATCGGTTTCTTGTCCTCTTGGCTGGGGGCTAAGTGTGGGAGGCAGAGGAGATGTGGGAGAATGGGGGGAATCCATAGGATTCAAATTTGTCGGTTTGCTTGGGTGCCTTGGCGGCAGAGAGAGCGGCTTCTCATATTTCCTGCTACTAGAGGCTTCCAAGGAAGGGTCCATCCCTGCCAAGGCCAACTTCTGTCCTGATGGGTCCTGCTCCATACACAGCTCTTCACTGACAGAAGGACGATGGTGAAATGGCAGCAGTGACCTCTTTTGAAGTTTTTCTGATTTCTCCTGTCTCTCAGTGGTTTTGTGCTTAGAGGCAGGAGGTGGCAAGGAGGCAGAGGACAAGGATCCCGCACCAAATCCTGGCTGTGATATCGTTGGTGGACGACTCGAACCCACAGCGCAACGTTGCTTGAGAAGCTTGTGCCTGCAAAAGTAATCGGGAAGCCTTTGCTGAATGGGTTGTGAAAATAAAAAGGGCATGGGACAACCCCCCTGGACGCCCCAGTTACTTCTCAATCTCATGGGAAAACCACCTTCCAAATGTAACGTAACAGCCATATTTTCCTTCTGTTCTTTTAACTTTTAAAAATAACCACTCCCTATGAAGAAAGCTTTTGTAAAGTGGATATGAACAAGCTTCTTTCCTTTCTGGCTGTGGTAAAACATGGAATTACATTGGTATGTAATAGCAGACAAATAAGTGCTTTGGGTTTAAGGGGTGATAGTTACTTTTGTGGGCTTGTTCGTAATGCTGTTCTAGTAGGAAAAGTCTCTTCTGATCAAACGTTTTTGAAGCACCTTTATAGACGGCTCGTCTGAGTTTAAAAATATAGAATACAATGGTTTAGAATCATAGAACCATAGAGTTGGAAGGGGCCAGAGAAGCCAACTAGTCCAACCCTCTGCTCAAGGCAGGATCAGCCTAAAGCATCCAGGAGAAGTATCTGTCCAGCCATTGCTTATAGAATCATAGAATCATAGAGTTGGAAGGGGCCATACAAGCGATTTGGCCAACTCCGTGCTCCATGCATCAGCCTGAAGCATCCAGATTTACTTCTGAAGGCTGCAGCTTCCACTTCCCTCATTCAGCAAGAACTGACTACAAGGGATCTAGAACAGTAACTGTTGCTCACACTCCTTTCACACTGCAGGACAGAGATGGCATTCATCTCTATTATACAAGTGCTTACTCACTTCCACATCTCACTGACCCAGAAAATAATAATAAATTTAATACCATCCTCTTGCATGTCTGACAAAAAAGACAAGAAGTACCATGGGTACTCCCTCAACAACCCCTCTTTCCTAAACAATATTTTAATTTTTTGTATGTTTTTTAATGTGTTTTAACTTTGTTGTAAAACTGCTTTAATGATGTCTGGTTGGGAGCGGCATTGATAAGTAGCCTTAATAATGTAATTTTATCTTGTGTGTTTCAAATTATTAGCCATCTTTGTGGCCCTTGTAAGAACAGAAAAGTGGAATACTTTTGTAAGTCAGCAACAATATGGGCTACTTCAATGTAGTTTGAAAAATCATGACAGCTCCAGATACAGACTTTATGATTTATGACTAGTACGATGGCAGCACTACCCACTTTTGCTATGCAGAAACTATACAAAACTTCTGTTTGTTCAGAATTCCACCATGGTGGCATTTTTGATGGCACCTGTGCCCTAGCAATGTGAATGATGCTGACACTGTCCTCTTTTTTATTTTTTTTTTGTACACACCTGGAACAAGAACAGCAGACTCTTTGGACCGGATCAACAAAATCCCAAGACACACTGTTGTTGGGGGCTTCTTCCTCCACAACTGTAGCAGTAATCTGATTCCTTCTGAAAGGGGAGGGGGGAATACACAATTGTGTCAGTACACTGACAATCCTCCATGCATGGTTGTATATGCTAACAAGAAAACCGTGGAGACTAAGTGATTATTTAAGTCCAATCGGGTTTGTTTCTATGCATTTCAGGGTTTTTTTCCTGACCTGGACCGTGAACAGAGGGCAAAAAAATATTTACAATACTTGCTAAAGGGAATTTCTAAGAGCCAAAGACTAGGGAGAAAACAACCCGTTTCCTGATCACTGCACCAACCCAGTCACCCAGTCAGAGTCATTAAGTATTAATTCTGAAGCGGTGGCTGTAGATTGGAGTTGTGCAAGAGGGCAGTGATGCTCAACAGACAATGGGCAGGGACAGAGAATATTCTGTAACAAACTTGTTTCATCATCATTTAATATAATTTTCTTTTAGATACAAGTTCAGAAGGAGAAGACAACAGTGACTCCAGTTCCATGCCCTGATGAAGAAGAAGAAGAAGAGTTGGTTCTTATATGCCGCTTTTCCCTACCCGAAGGAGGCTCAAAGCGGCTTACAGTTGCCTTCCCATTCCTCTTCCCACAACAGACACCCTGTGGGGTGGGTGAGGCTGAGAGATATCACTGCTAATATCTCTGCTCGGTCAGAACAGTTTTATCAGTGCCCTGGCGAGCCCAAGGTCACCCAGCTGATTGCATGTGGGGGAGCGCAGAATCAAACTGGCATACCAGATTAGAAGTCCGCACTCCTAACCGTACACCAAACTGGCTCTCCAACATGCTGCCCAGCAAGACATCATGTTAATCACTTCTGCCTTATGGCAGTAAAGGTCAACTTTCACAGGTTTAACTGGAAGTTGATTGCTAACCTTCACAGTGGCAAAAATGGGCAATGCTCCTATGACTATGAGGAATCTCCATGTTCAGACACAATGCACCACTGAACACAGGTTGCAGAAGGGAAACAGCATGAAAGGGCTAATGTCTTCTTACTTTGCTCGCCGGTTTCCAAAACTAAGACTGGACACCGTGGGAAACAGGGTGACTGACTAAACGGACCTCTGATCTGATTCAGCGAGGCTCTTACAGTATTTCACACTGAATGCTAACAAAAATGCAAGTGAAAAAAATGATATATGTGAAATAACTGCTTGTTAAGAATCTGCACAGGCACCCAATCCTAAGAGAGGAAGCTGCTGATCTCTTACTTGGATGGTGGCCTGTTGAGGATGCATTCCTTCCAAACTCTGTGGACCATGCGATTCTGGAATTTTGGAGGGATCTTCCCTGATTTCTTTGGACTCTGCACAGTGACCACCCCGTCTGGTGCTGCCGAGTGACTGACTATGCTTGGAATGCCTCCACTTTCCCCTGAAAAACAAATGGCAACAATGCAGAAACTGTCAGAAGGGCAAGCGCTATTTTCCTGAAAAGGTGCTCTTTGGAAACCTGATGATCTCACATGCACACTCAGGTCTTCTGAAACACTTTCACAGATCTAGAATTGGTTGCCCGGAGGCTGATGCTGAAAGAACTGTGCGGAGAACGATGCATAACCTTTGCTACTGGTGATATTACAGAAATCAAAGATACATATTTGAGGGGGTGATATCTAATGAAACATTTGCATCACCACAGTTACCGGAAATCCGAACTGTTTTAACACTGGGTATGTGAAAATGACATATGAGCACACCAACAGTATAAGACATCTTTACACCTAGGATTTGGGGTGTGTCCCCCCCCCCCCGCTTTCTTGAATTTCAGTACTGAAGAGGAAGTTCAGCCTCACATTTATGGTAAGCTGCCTAACATCCACTATCAAAATGTTCCAACGCTACGTGCAAGCCATTTATAAATATCTGTGCAAAGCTGCCAAAGAGCTAAGAAAGCATTCTTTGGATGCTGTCCACAACCATGCAAGAATGAGAGCACGTTATTCCCATTCAGGAGCAGTAAATTATGTCATAAACCCCACAAGCTACAGCTCCAGTTCTTGCCGTTATGAGGACATGTGCTAGCTGACTGCAAACCCAACTTGGGCAGCAGAGGGAGCTTTTAGTTTTCTTCGTCTCCTGGCTGCCTACTACATGCTCTGTGCTTGAGCTGGAAAAAAAGGTAATAGTACAAATCCTCAAACAAGGTCAAAGATGTTTACAGAACTCCTTGTCCTTATGTCTGGCATGGGCAGGGAGGGGGGAAAAAACCCTTATGAATAAAACACTGAAAGCAGCCAAAGCAACACTACACCAGAGGCAAAAAAAAGAATCTACTTGTTGATAGCTGTCTTCTACAACTATAGAAAGGCTTATAAGCAATTTTTTTTTGCTTCAGTTTTTATTATTTTGATGGCTTGCCAACCAGACTCCTGCCTTCACCAGTAGCTTACTACACTCGGTCAGCACAAAACTCCCTTCTAAAACTTGCTCGAATCCCTTCTAAGACCGTTTATGCACTGGGCACTTCACTGCTCCAGCTCCCGTGCAGGAGCACAAACAGGGTGTTGATAAGGTGCACCAGGCCAAATGCTCCCCCGTGTGGGTGTAGGAAGAGGTGGGGCAACCTGCCATGATTAAAACTCCAGCCTGCAGCACAGCATGAAACCTCCAGTGCATAAACGGCCTAAAACTTACTTGAATCAAAAACAAACTTTTCTATCTGATTCAGATTCAGAGTACCTTTATTGGCATTTCTGATCTTTAAGTAATGGCTTAGACGTTGTCTAAGCTGCTGTGTCACTGGGACAACCCAAACATGGTGCTTTTTCAGGGTAAAAATAATATTTCAAGTCCCTGGCTTCCACCATCACAAGGTTTGACGTTTGCCCACAGGAGGGGGTAAAAATATAAAATCACATTTCGGGGATATTCCTAGTGCTGACCTTCGGTGCTATTGCACTCCCACATTGTCACAGGACCCTTAGCAGTTGGCTGCTTATGCTCTGGTCCTGCCAAAGCCATTAGCTTCTTGTAATGAATTTCTGTTTCGAATTTAGAATTTACTAAACTGTGCTTTTGAAATAAACGGCTATACCACGAAAAGGCATCTAGAGAGAAATTTTAGTGGAACAATCCTTAGTTTAACAAAACCCAACTTACCCACAGCTGTCAGAAAAATGTTGAAGAAAACACAGATGGCCTTAACAATAATTCACCAGTGTCTAAATTCTAAGATTTCAATTATTGCTGGAGCGCTTCACTGAATTATGAGCAATCAAAGATCCCAGACATGGGAGCATGCACAAATGTACTGCAGAACATTAAAAAGTGGACTGCAGAAAGTCTAAATCGGTTCTGAGTGTGTACAATCTCTGCAAAGCAAAAAAGTCCGAATTAATGTCATTACACCAGCCTCTTGCGGCGCAGGGTGGTAAGCGACAGAAATGCTGTCTGAAGCTATCTGCCCATGAGGCTGGGAGTTCAATCCCAGCAGCCGGATCAAGGTTGACTCAGCCTTCCATCCTTCCGAGGTTGGTAAAATGAGTACCCAGCTTGCTGGGGGGTAAACGGTAATGACTGGGGAAGGCAGTGGCAAACCACCCCGTATTGAGTCTGCCATGACGCTAGAGGGCGTCATCCCAAGGGTCAGACATGACTCGGTGCTTGCACAGGGGATACCTTTGCCTTTGCCTTTAATGTTATTACGGATGTGGGGAAAACAAAAACAAAAAGGAAAGCCACCTTGCATGAGGAGGAAGGGGCACTTGGCATCAAGGCAAAAGCACTGAATTACAATTTTTTAAAACAAATCTTCACTTGTTCAATTTACATGCCTCGGGTTTGTTTTATTTACTGCCATTATTCACTGAACTGCCCTGCTCTGCCACCACTTAGAGGATCAAGTGAACTGTGAGACGGAAATCAGCTTTAGCAACAACCTACTTGGACAGTTCCCCTCTTTCCAATAGTTCTTTAAGAGTTGCTGTTACATTTCATGGTATCCAAATCATTACTGGGAGGTATGAGATACGCAAAGAATCTGTTGACTTTATCACATATATATATAGAAATAAATAACTTATTCAAATTCTCGCAACTGTATGTTGAATGTATGGATGGGGCAAACGGAATATTTCTTCCTAAAGGCATATTTGAGCCACATTCTTTGAAACAAAGAAACACAGCTGGAGCAGACCTCTAAAATAGGGCACCGGCAGCACAGTAAGGCAATCTCTTTAGCATGTTGCTAACTGATGAGCCTCTTGTGGCGCAGAGTGGTAAGGCAGCAGTCTGAAAACTTTGCCCATGAGGCTGGGAGTTCAATCCCAGCAGCCGGCTCAAGGTTGACTCAGCCTTCCATCCTTCCGAGGTCGGTAAAATGAGTACCCAGCTTGCTGGGGGGTAAACGGTAATGACTGGGAAAGGCACTGGCAAACCACCCTGTATTGAGTCTGCCATGAAAACGCTGGAGGGCGTCACCCCAAGGGTCAGACATGACTCGGTGCTTGCACAGGGGATACCTTTACCTTTAACTGATGGAAGCTCTTTCTAACTTCCAATGTTACGGGATGATGTATTTTTCTGGAGCACTACACTACAGATTGCTATGCGAATTCTGCTCCTTTCCCCCAAATTTCACAGCTGAAATATTAGGAAATGACATTTACAAAAAGAACAAACCAATCATGGAACCGACTGCAGCATCAACAAAAGTTGAGCAACTTAATGTTCCCAGAAAATCCTTTGATTATCTCTAATGGCTTTCCACGTGTCATTTATGTTTCGTGCTTCCTTATTACATATTAATTGCCCACGTTTTTTTCATTCCTCAGGCCTCCCCATATAGCTGTAGTGTTCCTTCAGATAGAAGAATAATGATTAATAGGTACAGGCATGAACCAGTCCATGAGCCAACATTCATAATGAATTTGGCCCGGTTTGTACCCCCTGAACATTTCCCAGACTTCTGTCCAGTTCAGGGGTTCTCACCACTCAATCTTAAGAGCAGCACAGGGTGGTCCACCCATCAGCTGCTAGGTTTAAATGGCTCAGAGCCATATAAACGGTCAATTTCACTCCCCCTTTTCCAAGCGGAGGGAAGTGAAGCAGACCACAGAAATGTCTCACAGCCATTTCAGCCTAACAGTGTATACCACCCCACTGTTAGGCAGTCACAGCAGTAATCCATTTAACTCCTCCATTTCCCTTCTCCATGCTTGGGAGGGGGAGAACGCAAGGACTGCAGCCGTGGCAGTACAACGCGGACTGCAGCCGTGGCAGTACAACAGCAAGACGCCTGTTCAAGCAGCAAGAAGGAAGACAAGAGCTTAAAATGATCACAGCTATGACAGGCCAACACCAGGGTGGCTGCCCCACTATTGGACTGTCAAGCAGTGAGCCATTTAAACCCTTGTTTTCCCCTCCCCCAGCTGAGGGGGGAGAAGGAAACAGAGAGTCCAGCACGCTGGGCTGTCAAGCACTGAGCCACCGAAGCCCATTTTCTTCATTTGGAAGACTTAAAAGGATCGCAGCCATGACAGCTTAATACGGAGCCACAGTTGGGCTCTCACAGCTGCAATCTTTTTTAACCTTCTGCTTTCCTCCCCTCCTAAGTGGAGAGAAGGGAAGCGAAAGGCTACAATGGCTTGTTGCTTGCATGCTTGACTGAAGTTTCATTGCGTGTTTCAGCTCCAGTTGAATCTCTTACTTCCTGAAACCTGGAACTAAGTTTGTACAGATTAATTAATAATCTGGCCAAGTCACTGCATATCAAGAGTTTATAGTTATTTTAACCTGGGATGACCATATGTAATAATATTGCACCTGTGTGTTAAAACATGGTTCATCACTAAATTCATACAAAACTGTGTGTGTGTGTGTGTGTGTGTGTGTGTGTGAAGTGGTGGGCCATTTAAACCCTTGTTTTCCCCTTGCTTGCCTTGCCATTTTAGGCTTGCAACCCCTACTTCAATCTTGGACCATACTATCTGTCATTCAAACAATCCGGTGACCATAAAGTTAGAGGTCAAGTAAGCAATATACAAAGCGTTATCAGCCAGTGGTAAGTAATTAGCTGTTAACAAAACATGGGTCTAAGAAACCCTTTTTGAGACAGGTGGTCTCCTGCTTACCGATTACAGTCTGCTCTGGTGAAGTGGGTGGTGTGAGTAACATTCCACAACCGCTGGGATCTTTCGTGTTCCCCGCTCCCTGTTGTGCCACACTGCTATGGCCTCCTGGCGTAGAAGTGCTCTGAGACACGGGAATGTCATTATGAGAGACAAGAACAAAAGCTGAAGGATAGACCATTCGTACACCACCTGTTAAACAAAGGGGAAAGAAAGGACAACAGTTAAGTTTGGTATCTAAACACACTTTTCATTTAGCAACAAAGCAACATCACCTGCTTCAATATACCAGCTTTTAAAATATATTTAACAGAGAAAAAATAGTGATCAATATCTGATGTGTCATTTTTTATATAACTAATCCAGAGCACAAACAAATAACTTGAGGTTATGGTAACCTGTGAGAAAGAAAATGTCAGATTGTAAAGTGAGTTAGTAGCTTGGAACTCCCTAGTAATCAGATCCCATAAGCTGCTGCTGTTGATTTATTAATTTTAACTGGAGTGGGAAGGAGAAATTCTTCAAGCAAAATATTGACTCTCACCAACTATGACTTCGACAGCCACAGGAAAATCGTCATCGTATCCGAGTTCTTCTTCCTCTTTCAAGCTCTCTTTCTTCTTCAGCACCATTGGGTAAAAATATTGCCATTCCTCAATTAGCTTACGGGTTGCTGGATCAGACATCTTGTACGCTTGGCCCGTCAAAGTACCGCTTAAACCATAAGGGCTTATCAGCACTGATAAAACAAAACAGACTGTTCAGTGTGCAGGTTCCAACAGTCCCTCAGCTGTCATTCAAACTTCTTTCTCATTAAGTCAAAATTTTGTTCTAATGAACAGATCCTTCCCTATTCATCGGCCACTGAAAGATGCAAGAAATATTTCACAGTACATTTTCCCCAATTCAGAATGTGAATCAAGAAATGTGTTTTTATTCAAGAAAATTGTTTAACACTGTCACAGTTCAATTTAAAGTTGATTCCTCAACCAATGAACCCTCATGGCCTCTGAGGTAGTCTGGGCAGCTTGATGCCATGGCACACTGGAAATGTGATGGCAAATATTAAGCAGTGCAAATTAATTATGTATAATCAATCTGCCAGCCCACCCAAATATCTTTTCTTAAAACTCGACTGATTCATTTTAGATAGGAGAGGTGTGGGTTTCAAGTCTTTGGAGGAATAACACTGGAGTACAAATATTACAAAGTAAGCGTGATGTGCCCTCCAGCTAAAGCCTGGCACACTACTAACATGCAAATTATACTAAATGTATATTAACTGGAAACATTTCTCATTTCTTGCTTTGTTCACCTCCACAACAACCAAACTTTTACAGCCTTCAGTCATCTTAAAGCATTTCCAATCCTTTCTCTTGAAATGCCGTTTCAGTTAAACACCCACAAAGCCTCCTCAATTTTATGATTCATATTTATTGGTGTGAAATAATTCTTTTGCTGTCAATTGTTCGGATGCTCCCCCTCTCAAAAAGAACAAGGTTCAAATCCCAACACTACACCAGAGAGCTGCTAAGTCCTGTATTATTTTACAAGAGAGGTTTATCCATCTAGACTGGGAGGAATATTTGGCTACCATGGAGAATTATCTTCCAAGGCTGATAAATACTAAGCAACTAGCAGAGGTAGAGACTGAAAGTCTGGAAAGCCAGAGAATGTCCAGGGTTTCCCTACTGTGGACAGGCCTGCTCTATGCCCAATGAGGCTTATTCCCATTTCAACAAATTCACTGGGCTGGGAAGGGTCACCAAACCTTGATTTTTTTCCCAGTTTTTAAAATCAGGAATGCCCCAGAGAATACCACATTGGAAGCACACACACTAACCTTGGAATGGTGTAGGGGAGGACTGAGCCATGTGGAGATACTCCTCACTGACATGATAGATTGGCTGGTGTTGGGCAATCTCCACACTTGTACACACATTGCTTTCCCCATGAAGGAAGAATGTGAAGGCGCAGGATAAATGTTCACTGAAGGAAAAAGAAGAGAAAAACCTGTTTATTACGGTATCAATGCCTCAGATGGCAGTGTTGGGATCCTATGCGTTTTGAAGCCACAGGACAAGTAAACGTCGTCATTAAATCCAGTAGATTTCTGTGCTTTTATCTTCTACTAAAAGTCTCTCTTAAGTAGAATTTGCCACCATCTCCGCCTATATGCAATCAAAATGATAAAAACACATCTGTCCTTTTCTCTACTCAACTAAACAAGCTAAGCAAAATCTCCTTATGAAAAACCAGAGAGTCAATTAGGGAAAGGATTGCAAATGTTCACTATTACACACTATTCCAAGTTCAGAGATCAGGTGTGGTAAAGCTGTTGTATATCGAAGATCCTGCAACAATAAGCCGTTCTTCTGAGTCAACACTCCATTTTTGTAATCTCATATAATCACGAGTACCTAAGAAAGTTGCCAAATAGGGAACATACATGTTGTCCTATTAAGTCAACTGTTCCCACTATTATTTAGTTGTAGTATTAAAGAACTCGGGAAGGTGAACAACAAGGGGATTTCCGCCCCCTCTAAAAATAGCGAGATACTTACCTTTCATTGTCATTATATTTCAGCCCCACCACATGACGTTGCCAACATGCAGCATCTGAGCAGTAAACAGCCGGCTACATCCTCCATTTTAAAGCGCTAGTTGGTGAATCCCAAAAGTGGATTCACCAACATATGTAGCGCTACCTACCGGAGAGCAACCAGCAAAAAAAATGTATGGAGGTGAAGAAGCGCTATCTCTGCCTCCAATGTCCCATCCTCACACCCGCCTCTCTCTCCCTTTTCCCAGAGAAGGGAGTTTTTTTTTTTTAAGTGAACTGCCTCAAGCAATAAATAGGAGTTCAATTGTGCAGGCAAAGGAAAAAAAATCCCCCAAAATTGTAGCACAAAGCATGCCTCTCTAAGCTTCCCCTCCCCTTATCAGGAACGAGATTTATTTTTACAAGAAGCAAGACTTGTGATTCCATAAGCAGTGGCAATAAAGAAGAACTATGCATGTATGATCAGATGCATAGGAGTTTCAACGGAGAACTATTGATTTAAAAAAAATTAGTGGGCATCGCTAAAGAATAGAGAAAGGGGATTGGCTGCCTGGCTTGGTTGACAGGCGGAAGAGAGTCATGTATAAATTGCATTGCTCTCTTTCTCCATTCCCAGCAGGGAGGGAGAAGCACGAAATGGTGGCAGAGAAGAGCGAGACAGCAAAAAAGGTGAGGAGGGGCCGGGAGGTGCGATTATATGTAGCATTATGCCACTCAGCTGGCATTACGCTATTTTAAACCATGTGCGGAAATGGCCCCAAAATTGAGTCCAATAGCGCCCAACAAAGATGTATTCAAGGTGTGAGCTTTTGTGTGCAGGCATGCTTCCTCAGACAAAATGGAACAAGAATCATAAGAGTACAGATAGGTATAAAAGGTAAAACAGTGGCAAATGAATAAACTGTGTCATAGTATCCAAACGGTATCCAAAAGCGAAGGAATGGTCCCTGTATTATTTTCTATCTTCCTCACCTGACCCCAGATATTTAAGAACCAGGGAACTATTGTTTCTGCAAGTTCCTAGCTGTCTTTAACTCTGCAGCCTGACCAAAGGAAATTCTATTGCAATTCACTGTTACCCATGAGGCAGGACTATTTCACTTATATGCAAACCCAGAAGGAAAAGCACTCTATTCTCAGGAATTGTAAAACAGCAGCTCTCCTCTCAGCCTAACATTTTGAGCCAGCGGGAGAGTGAGACACTACTCAGTCCAAAGAATGAACTGCTTCTGAGTGATATTCTCTCAAGTATGAGTGTTAGCTTAGATGATTTTGGCAGAATTACAAGGGCCATGTGTTTCATCCTAGTTGCTACCTTTGGAATAAAGCCAGCCCTAACAGCAACATGCTATTCAGGTCAACACATGAGAACACTTGAATGAAAGAATACAAACAAGTGGGATAATTTAGTAACCCTCACTTCCAATCTCTGCAGTAATTGAGCTAATCTATTTTTCATTTACTATGAATTAAAAGTTGTTTCTGAAGATTAGCAATAAAGGAAAAAAGATTTACTAAAAATATTATCTGAGCAGACTAATAATTTATAAATGCACTGAAACCATTATTAACTTTATTTTTACTGCAGTGTCTCAGAACCGTTGCCAAATCATTTCAGTTAACCCTTCACAACACTATAAAGATACAGATCTTCTTCTGCCCTGCCTCAGGGAAAACTTCAGCTCACATCCTGATCATCTCTTATTTTGACTACTATATACCTACCTCTTTTCATTTTCACGTGGCCTACTAACACACCTTAGCCACTCTCCTTTATCCAGCCCTCCATCAGCAAATCATTCGCCTCTCATTTTTCTGACCATGCAACACCGCTCCTTAAATCTATACACTGGCTTCCGGTCTATTCCGACATCTACACCATGGCTTTGTTTTCCACTATTACTGCCTTTTCATCATCATCACTTGTGTGAAGGTTTCCGCTCCCACAAATGACTCCTCTCTTACTGCTCTTTATATGCTTGGCTATATTTTCAGTCACTGTCTTTTAAAAAAAACACTAAACTTAACATTACACTTCGCTGTATAAATATTTGCCCAGAGCCCTCCTAGGCGGAGCTGGTCCCGCTTCTGCTTCCAGTCCCTGAAACGTTACAGGCCAATCCTGATTGGGCTGGCCCTACTCACACTTACCCCCAACAAACAGGGCAAGGAACACTCTGGCACACTCGCTGCCATTCCCAGCCTGAATGCTGCTGGAAAAGGAGGTCGAGAGGTTCATGAAAGGGTGGGAGTTTATATGTGCGTGTGTTTGTGCATGTGCCTCCACCTCCCTGACTGAGTCAGGGAGGGTACTTAACCCCCAGAGGTACAGGACACTCCATCCCCAACTGCCTCCCTCTCTGCCTTCCAGCTGCACAAGGAGACAGCAGTCAGGTAAGGTGGCACCCACCATGAGCAGCCCTGCTGCAGCCTCACCAGGCTTCAGTGGAGCTGCCTGGGTGGTGGGGAGGGAGGTAGGGAACCTCCACCAGAGCTCACCACTGCCTCAAGCAGCCCCGCTGCGGCCTCACCAGGCCTCGGCAGAGCTGCCTGCTTCGGAGGGGAGGATAGAGCCTGTTGTATTTTTTGTACAACGGACTTTTCTGCTAGTTTGACTATAAAGTGATAGAGGAAAGCGAAATTGAAGTATTAATAGCCTCCGACAGATCCACTGTGAAGGAGAAGGGCTACAGTCTGTAGTATCAAAGGGAAAGCTAAAAAACTATTTCCTCAAGAGCAGAACCAGCTCCCTTTGTGAGTGAATTTGCCAGGTTAAGAGGGGGAACTGGCAGGCTGACAGTCTTCAGCACAAGCCAATTCACTTCCAAAGAAAGGTTGGAAAACGTTGTATGAAAGGCTTTTAGGTGAACCCACTGGGGTAGGGTCTTCACAATGAGGGCTGCAAAGATCCACCTGAAAGGAACCCCCCCACGCACGCACACACCTTCCTCCCCCTTCAGATCAGCCTGTGAAGAAAGGCAACTGTGAAATGGGAGACAAAAGTCCTTCCTTGTCAGCTTGTCCACTCATGAGTAAGAATACTATGAGTCAGCACTATGCAAAATGTACAGTGCTTGATATTGATGTGAATATTTGTTACCTAGAGATATAGAAATTAATTTATACATCTTTTATCTCTAATATTAATCTTTCTGGAACAAAGGAAATGTCCCTTACATTCATAAACTGTTGCTGAACAACACACACGGCACAATCCTATGCAGGCTTACGCTGACAATTCAGCATAGAATTGCCTGGCTGGTCAAAAGACAGTCAAATTTTCTAAAGTGAATATCACTGTAAACGAAATAACATAATTTATAAGTACACCCAGATAGTCTCCTGGTCCCACCAGCTTCCTATAGTATTGATTGTGAAAGCTCTGCTTGCCTGAGGGAGGAAAATGGCTTGCATAAGACTACTGATTAAATATATGGCGGAGAGCCAACTGAAGACTACTCATACCTTAGTCTCTGCTACTACGCTGCACTGGCTGTGAGTACCCCTTTCAGACATTTCGAAATGCAGTCATAGAAAACAGAAGACAGAAAAGTAGCATATCCTTTCATTGTCTAGTCCAGGGGTAGTCAAACTGCGGCCCTCCAGATGTCCAAGGACTACAATTCCCAGGAGCCCCTGCCAGCATTCGCTGGCAGGGGCTCATGGGAACTGTAGTCCATGGACATCTGGAGGGCCGCAGTTTGACTACCTCTGGTCTAGTCTATCATCCAAAGCCATCCTAAAATTCAATGTTACATCCCCTGCATGCTAGAAGAGGCCAAGCAATATTATCAGGTATGTCTATTTAGGGTTGCCCTCCACCTGCATTCACACAATTCACACACACAACCTGCATCCACCTGCAGCCTCCACCTGCATTCACACAATAAGCAAAGCAAATCCAAACTGGGTATGAGATCCACAGCATATTAATTAGTGTCCACACATGCAAGAATGAAGAGGCAACTGTAGGAGTACTCAAAGCCACTTCAAAAAGGAGGCACTCTGACCAAGAACTGAAGCGAAGGTAAAACAAACTCAGGTTTTCAGCCTCCGGCGTCTTTGAGTGAACATTTCTTCAATCAAGTTGTGGTTGGTTTCGACGTTTAATGCCTTTGATGAACGATTTATATATGAGCAGTAAAAAGCTCCTTTGGTCTTCCTCCAGAGGGCTCCCTTGCAGTAAGAGAATGAAGTGGAAGGTACATTAAGTCATCCCTCTGGCAAGAGACTCCAACACTTTTTTAAAGCACTGCTTTCAAAACCCCAAAACAATTCAGATCAAGGCTTGGGGACTCCCTGATCTCTCCTTCTGATCTTTTTTTTTTTTTTTTTTTTTTTTGCATTCTCTACAAACCACATTTACTTAGCTATCATTATCTACATTTTATTTTTTTTTAAGTGTTGTGTTGGTATAGAATGCCGTGCTTCTTTCAAGAAACAAGCACAACTTGTTCGCTCCCTCTGAAAGAGATCATGGGCGGGATGCAGAAAACCACACTTGAAAAAGAAGAGATTCTGCACAGGCAGAACACACTAAAGCTTTGTCTTGTTGTCCTAACCGCTGGCCACGTGCATGTTCGTAAACTGATCTCTGATGAATAAGAGACTTCAAATTCCTCCTTTAGCCAAACATTTTAAGGAGCTGATGTCTTTATTAATGGGAGCTCAACTGGAGATGTTTGAGCATTGCTCCCAGAACTGGAATCCGACCCTTCCTTCTAAAATTACAATAGTTCTGACAGTCTTCTGGTTGACAAGCGTAACAAGTCACAGATTTAGATATATCTGCTTAGGTTGCTTTCCAAGCAAAACATGGAAAGATGTTTTGTTATGCTGTAGTTATCTATAGCTGCTTAGGTCGGAAAGATGCTATCTGTTTCATAGGCCCTGTCATCTTCCACAACTATATTATTATATACTATATTAACCATTAACTGTTAAAACAATTTTATAAACTCAAAATATTAACTCTTAAGAAAATTTTATAGACTCTATTAACCATTCCTTCAAAATTAAGGAAGGGGAGGGAAGGGAGGAAAAAGAGTTAGAGAAAGGTTAGGTACAAAGATAAATCCAGCAAAAGGGTGAAGAGCAAAAGCTCACACCACTGTACTCCCTGCGAGGTAGGAGAAAAACTGGAGAAGATGGGTGGTTCTACCAACGAGACAGGAAGAGGAAGTACTTTTTTTAGTTCTGCCTCCCTAGCAACAATAGTAGGAGTCACCCATCTGGGATGGAGTCCTACAACCAGGAGAGAATAAAATAAACGTTCTGTGTTTTGCACCAAGGCTACACTAAGTTGGGTTCAAGAAGAAAGGTGTTATTATAACAGTGAGGGTTTAAAAAAAAAACTTTGATGTTTCCCACTGTTAAAGATATTTCTAGTATCAGGAGACCCAACAGGAACACAGAATGGAAGGGGCCATACAAGCCATGTAGTCCAACCCCCTGCTTAATGCTGGATCAACTTAAAGCATCCATGATAAATATCTATCCGGCCGCTACTTGAAGACCTCTAGTGATTCTTCCTTCTATTTATTTTAGTTATTTATTTATAGATTTATATGACCGTCCCTCCCAGAAAGCCAGCTCGGGGAGGCGAACATCATTATATAATAAATGACATTTAACACAATCGTTAGTTGAAAACCGATTAAAACAGTACCCTTCAATTCTGTTATAGCCGGTAGGTCTTAGAACTCCTCTCAGGGACCTATTTTTACCTCAGCTTAAGGAAAACAGATTCTGCTGCCTGAGAAATGTCTCCTATCATAGTCTGTCCTTGTACCAAAGCAGCATACTGCTAAAAGCAATCTATATCTTCTCCACGTTGTCCTCCCATGGCAGCATTCAGAGATTTTCTCCATTATCCAATAAACTAGTGATAGCTTAGTGGTGCGCTCACTTGGTTTAGGAGCCTCATGCCAAGTTCCTACTTACCATGCAGACGTACTAACTAATTCAAAACTAGAATGAAACACTAGTGTGGGTAGGGGGGAGATACTTCAGTTCACCTGGGCACCTGTACATACAGTAGAAAGAACAAGGTGAACAGGTGAGTCTAGCAAAAAACTGTTTTAATACTCATCACAGGTGAACCTCTTGTCTATGATGCCACTGGTGCCATGAACATTTGTAGACTTGTACCTACTTGATTGGATGTATGCAATAACCTGGAAAATAAGCACGGGTATGTGTGCAGGTGAGATAATTCTATATAAATAATGTTATTTTTTTTAATTAAAGGGGGCAGCATGGAAATCAGAAAAAACTATGACATATAGAGGAGGAGCTAATGCAGAGATGATAAATTAGGAGATTTGATTCTTCACCAGACAAACCAGGGAGTCGACAACAGCCCTGCTCCCTACTTGTCTTAAGATAAGCCTTCTAGTGGTACTATGGAGGAAGTATTGAGTTCAGTCTCATACAGAAGGTGAAAGGAAAAAAAATTAATATCCAGCCTCTGACTTCTAATGTTGCAAAAAGTCTGGTTTCCCTCTAGGAGCCTTCCCCCTTTTTCTGGGTCAGCAAGTTCCCCTTCCTGATTTAAGTACAACCTGCCAGATGTTTATTCAAAGCAGTAGTGCTGAAGACCTGAAAACGTGGAGCTAATCTGAATCAGGAGCCAGGAGGCTAGGTGCTTTTGGCATTCCAGTGTGGCACCAAGCCCAGTTTCCCCTGTACCCTGAGTCTTAGCATGAAGTAATAAATGTACCCAACATCTCTGACAATCAGCAAGGAGTAAGGAAATCCATGGGTTCACAATTCAACAGTGTCTACTGTGGTAAACCAGAAAAATATATAGAAACCAGAAAAGTATATAGAAAAATATATAGCGAACAGGCAACAGGCGGTCTGGGCCAGTGTACCTAAGAGACCGTCTCTCTGCCTATGCCCCTCAAAGAGCTTTATGCTCCACCACCTCCAACTGGTTGCGGATCCCTGGCCCCAAAGAAGCACATCGGTCCTCAACGAGGGCCAGAGCTTTTTCTGTCCTGGCCCCCACCCGGTGGAACAAGCTCCCTGAAGAGATCAGGGCCCTGCCTGAACTCCCACAATTCCATAGGGCCTGCAAAAGGGAGCTCCTCCACCAGGCATTTTCCTAAGACCAACCACAGGTCCCCGTCAGACATCCCCTCCATGGTCTAAACCAGTCTGACCTCTCTAAGGGCCTTAGCTAAGTTCCTGCTCCTGTTATATTGTTGTTTAAGATCACTGAAATTGTGTTATTTAGATTATTGTTGTTGTTGTATCTGTTTATGTTATATATTAATTAGTTCCATGTATCCCCCATGTTGTCGTATGTAAATCGCCCTGAGCCATATGGAAGAGCGGTATAGAAATCAAATAAATAAAATAAATAAGCTCTCCAAACATACACAGGAAATGTTCTAGATAGGCTCTGGTAGCATATGAGAACACAAGTCTCAGCCTTTTAGCACCTTTAAGACCAACAAAGATTTATTCAAAGATTGGGCTTTTCACAAATCACAATCATCATCATCATCCTCATCATCAGTTTAATGCTGGTAGATACCGTACTTGGTCTGCCATACAAAATGGGCCTGATGCTAGTTACCAGTGCAGTGCAAATCAATACTATATTATATATGCCTATTCAAATTGCAGCTGGGAAATGAGTGCATGCTGCTTTCATAGTGCATATTGCTTTTCATGACACTGAATAACTGAAGCTGAATTTGGGGTCAATTCTGAAGGGAAGGAATTTTCTCTGTACAATCCGACACAGTGTTTCAGCACATTCTTCACTCAATACACATGGAAGAACAACTGTATTTCCACTGGCAGTTAAGTAATTTGTTGGATCACAGCCAGAGTATGTTCTAAGCCACAAACTGCATAAATGTTAAGGAAGAGCTGCTAGAAATGTTGTAGGAAGAACAGGTTGTTCTGCACAGAGCTTGAACATCTATTCTTTCTATCTAGTTCTCTATTAGAGGACAAACTTTACTTGTTGCCTCAACATCCTCAAACTACCTTTTAATCTCAACCAATTAAGGAGCCCAATGATTTTTTTTTAAAGATCATCCTCCATTTACAACCTGTTCTTTTATTTTATAACAATCCTTTGGCATAATCATACATGGAAATTATAAATTGTTTCTTTTTACCTATGCTATCAACTGCATTAGAATCCACCTTGTCTCTACTTTAAAGTTTGGACACTGTGCAAAATAAAACCTCACACTTTAAGTTCTCTTTGGTATTAGAACAGGTTTTCATAAATGAAGTCAAGATATTTAAAACCCAGAGCTAATGTAAGGTTATATGTTCATTCTTATGTTAATTGCATATGGGGTACATCATGGGGCCCTAGTGATTTTTTTAACCCAAGCCCACCTTTAATTGAAACCCACATAAATATCCTTTTCTTATCCCATTAGAAGAAAACAGTAGGTAGGGGTAATGGGGACATACAATTTTTTTAACCTGTATTTTTCAGTTCGGGTCTATTGAACCCCCCAAATTACTTGGATTCCTGAAAAGAGTTCATCACTCTTAACCACTTAACCACTTAAAACCAAAATAAACTATTCTCTGCTTTGGAAAATGTGGAGGGCTACTGATGCAATCCACTTTTGACTGGGGTAGGGCTCATTTGAAAACCTTGACCAACCAACTAGAGATCTAGACCTAAATTGCTCTGAGGCCTACCAATGACTCTGCTACTGCATAAGAACTATCAGAAGCTGAAAGATTTGCTTACCCTCTATGAATATTAATTAGCCTGTTTCTTTCAGTAGCATCAAGAGTGTTGCGATAACAGATTCACAATGCAGAAAGTGTTTAGATAACATAGAAAGTGTTTAGATAATGTTATGAACCCATTATCTTGACACTTCGTACGCTTTCTTGCCAGAACTAAGTTGCTAGAACTAATTTGCTTGACTCTTGATATTCGCTTCTCACTGATTTTATCTCTAACCCTCTCTTACCATTCCCATTCACAAGCAAAGCTGAAAGGGATCATAGAGCAGCCTGTGCTCCTAAGAGGGCTGTCATCGGCTGACAAGGCGATGCAAAGGCAGAATCAGGCACAGGGAATGCCTCACAACTGCCTACATCTTGGCAGACAGCATTCTGATCCATGTTCACATTTCTTGCAAACTGATTCACAAAAGCCCATTTCAATATTGTCAAATACTGTACTCACTCTTTGATCTGAGGTCTGCCCTGTACCGCCTGTATACACTGTTTAAGCTTACCGTATATACTCGTGTATAAGCCGAGTTTTTCAGCACATTATTCACAATGAAAAAGTCCTCCTCGGCTTATACGCAGGTATATACGCGGTACATATACGCGGGTATATGAAATAACCGCCTCCTCCCAGCCAGCCAATCGTTACATTGCTTTGCAAACCTCCTGCAAGCTGAAGCTGGCTTGCTCTGGCTGCTTGTAGGACAGCAACGGTTTGACTGACGGACTCTGATCATTTTTTTTCCTTTTGCCTTCACTTCTTCCAAACTATTATTTTGGTTTCTGTGGGGTGGGGTGATGTGGGTTTTGGGGGTGCTTTGGGATTTACTGTTTCTCCTAGTGTTTCTTTCTTGTTTTATTTGAGGGGCAGCATTGTTTGCCTTTTCTTCTTGGAGTTGTGTTTCTTTTAAAGATTGATTTTTACTGTTCTTTCTTTCAGTGTTGAGTTTTACAGTTCTTTAGTTCAGTGTTTTGTTC
This sequence comes from Paroedura picta, assembly GCF_049243985.1. Taxonomy (NCBI): domain Eukaryota; kingdom Metazoa; phylum Chordata; class Lepidosauria; order Squamata; family Gekkonidae; genus Paroedura; species Paroedura picta. The sequence goes on along the minus strand of NC_135381.1, from coordinate 11,122,622 downwards.
TTGGGGGGGGGGGGGCTGCAGTTGTAGTTAGAGTAGTTCATTCTTCCAGTTTGGTAGCTGTTGTACTTGTTGTAGTAGGTTGCTAACTTCTGCTCTGGTTTGCTGGCCCTCTTTTGCACTGACAGAGCTAGTTTTACTGTTTTTCTTTGAAATAAATATTCAAAAACATTTAACCTACTGTTGCCTCAATTTACTAAATTTACCAGTAACTGCTGCATTTCTCACCCTCGGCTTATATGAGAGTCAATAAATTTGCCCAGATTTTGTGGTAAAATAACGTGCCTCGGCTTATATGCGGGTTGGCTTATATGCCAGTATATGCGGTATTTGGCCAGAGCGTTTCCAAAACGGTGGGCTCACCAATCAGAAGACAACATCCTAGTAATACTACATACATGTCAGCATTGGAATTTTTTTTTAATGTAACCTGAGCCCATCCAGCAACTGCAGGCAGCCAAGTACCACACATTCCAGAAGATAATATAAGCAGAGGACCGCAGAATTGGACACTCCATATTATTATCCTGCAATTGTATTACATTAAATGACCATATTCTTTTGGTCTTTTATGCACTGACTTCATATAACTTGGTCTGAACGACTATAATACAGTTTGATTGATTGATTATCCTGCCTTTCTTCCATCACTGAACTCAAAGGATCATACAAAGGCACAGTTCCTGCTGGAGGATCTGGTAGAGGGCAGCAGGTGGTCCACTGTCAGTTTAGTGATGGGCTTTGGCAAATGCAGCACAAGTCTCTTTGACTGATTCTGCAACAGGATGTGAGTGCTGACATGAACTCTCCTCCCTAAACATTTCAGGAGAGTGTGGAAAAATGAGCCCTGCAGTCACCTCATTCTACCACGGGGATTCGCTCAACCAGCCCTAGTGTCAAGTTTCTAGACCTCAGTGGGGAGGGTCATATTTACAACTGTATCTCTGCACGTATTTACGGCTTTATCGCCGCACAAATATACAGGACTCCATTTCACTGCCAGCAGTTTGGGAACAGGCGTACTTGTCTAGCAGCTTATCAAGAATCAGACTGCCAGTCCAAATCACTATGGATGTAGGGGAAAACCTAAGAAATATCACTTGTCAGAGTAATTCAAACCCAGGTAAGCATCACTCTGTCTTTTATTTTTATCTTGGTAAGCCAAGTTAAGCTTTTACATTTGGGTACAGAGACTGTATTCTCTAATATTCATTGGCTACAGAAAGAAAAGGAATACAGCTGAGCCACTAACTAAAACGTCCAAGCAAAGGGAAATAAAATGAATGATACGTGCATCTTCTTACCCTGTGCCAAGCTTACCCACTGCAAGATATTAAGATGCAGACAGAGTATTCCTAAAGCTTCCAGATAGCTTGCTCATGCTCAATAGCATCTACTTATTCTGCCATCATTAACCTTGAGATTTCATGTACCTCTCCCTTCCTAAAGAACACCAATATCTTCATTCTCATCTGACCATCTGAGTTCATCTGAGTTCTTATGTCTTACAAAAAGATCGGGGATTTTCTATATCATATATGAGACTTCTCACCTGCTATTTTGAAGGGAAATGACCAACTAGATGCTAGAAGGTTGTGGCTACCGTCACGGAATACTGCTGCTTCTTAGAACCTAAACTATGGCTAATCTATCAGAATATGAATTGGCTTCTCTTGCCTTTGCCGAATGAAAGCAGGAATGAAAACTTTGCTTTGTAACTTCCTGACTACCTGTCAAGGCAACATAAGTTTAGCCTTGAGCACCGCCCCAAGATGCAAATTCTACATTCACCTTGCAAAGTGTTCCATTTAGGGAACTGCTGTTATCTGCTTTGGGGCAACTGGAACTTTTGACTGGGCTTTGTACACAATAGTGATATGATAGCTATGTCTACTTAAAGAGAGGAGTTTTTTTTTAAGTCGCCTATTAACATTCACACTGTGCTGGGGGAGAACAAGTACTTTAGGCACCTGTTCAGTGATAAAGGAGACAACCTGCAGGGCCTCAGAATAGGCAATGGTTTTGCTTGCTGGCCAGAATACGGAAAAAGAGAAGATTCAGAACAGCAAAGACTTAACTTTAATGTTAATAGACTTAGCCAGAGCAAAGGGACCTGTTCTTCAGGGTTCCAAGGTTTCAGCATTATGTGCCACTTCATTATTCTGCTTTCAACCTCCTTGTGATTTTCAGTAGCTTCACTATGTCCTCTGTGTTAAAAAGCCCTTGCGTGTGAATGTGAATGAGAGAATAGTTAGCACTGCTGATGGTTTCTTTTTATAACAGGTCACTACTCTAACTGCAAGGAATTGAAATACATTACTAGTAAAAACACATTATTTTTCTACTCCCTACAGCATTTTGCCTTTCGAATAGCACTAAAGGTTATTTACAGAGCTGAAAATCTCAAGTGCCTAAACCACATGATGCTGACTTTCAGGATTTTGAAATATTTCCCCTAGTTATCTACATTGTGCAAAAAAAATAACAGCTGGAGAAGCTGTACTATACAAGCTCAGTTCTGACATTTAAGAATAAATTCATCTACAAATAAACCTGGCATTTAAACATTTTATTCACTAGAACATTTATTTTTATTTCAAAAATTCAGCTCTGAAAACACATTACACTAACGCCACTGAATTTTACAGCTTTTGAGCAGTTCAGCCAAAGGATAAAACAGGCTCTGAACAAATGGAGGGGAGGGGAGAGAACGTACACACACACACACACATACACAAAACCATTCATGGAAGGCAACAAATTCTCATAAATTATATAAGTTCCTCAATAATTGTTTATTATTATTATCATCATCATCATTTAAAATTACCTTAAGATTACCAGACACCCTACAAGGTCTCAATGGCTGAAACCAGGCAACTGCCACCCATTCAAATATTTTATGCCCTATTTCTCTGAATATTGTAGCACAACCCTTTTCTGTTCGCACAATCCATCATTTCACAAAAACGACTAAGCAACAATTCAGACATCAGATCCAAAACACATGGAAGCTTGACTGGTTTGGTGCAATCTCTGTATTATTAAGCCATAGTTAATTGCCAGCCATGAAACCAGAATCAGAAACCATGGTTTGAAATTGAGCTGCAAACCATAGTTTTTGCCTATGTTGATGTGGCATCTGACTTACTGCTGCTCCTCTGCTTCCAGAGTCAATTAACTTCAGACTGAAATGCTGATCAAATAGAAAATTAAAGCAGACAAGTAAGCTCTAAACAATTATTTGCCTGTAAATTCGGAAACCCAAACTATTATCTGAATTCTAAACTCTGCTTTATATGAGACATAGTTTGGAAGAAAGCCTAGACTGAGGCAGAGTCCTTATGATGCCACTGGAATTCTTTGCCAAAACTCACAACTGTGGATAGTCTTCTGAAATGTTCCTTATTAGAAAAAGTAACACAAAAGCTTTACTGGCACCCCTAGATAAAGCTATTACAATAACTATGTTCTAAACATTATCAACCATAGCTTTTGTATCGATTCAGAGCTCAATCTAATTTCTTAAAGAGACTGATTCTTGGAATAGAGACAACATGCTTTAACACAACAGATGGAGCACCAAAACGTTGCAGTACGACACAAATTTAGCATTACGTATAAAGGAATGTTTTTATATTGTCGGAAAACCAATTTATAAGGAAGATTACAAGATGAACCTCCTGACCTGTTCACTTTCTTATCATATTATCTTTGAGACTAGGGCCATTTAAAGCAAATCTATAAGAATATAATTTAATTACTTTATTTTAATTGCACGTGAATGACAACAATGATTGAATCCTGCTGTTCTGTAGGTGCCTGAATTCCTTGAGTAAATCCCGAAAAGGCTCAGCCCTTGACAGAGCGTTCAGCATCTTGGCACAGAGTGGCATGTGCTGCTGACTCAGGAGCTCTGCCAGATCAAACAACTCTGTGAATATTAGCTGTGCAGTGAAATCTCAACCACAGGCGGAGACAAAATAGTTGGAGTTTGAGGTCAATTTGATGGCATTAACTTTTATGGTGGAAATTCCCCATTTGCTGGTGGGAATCATAAGCCATTTTAGCTGAATGCAATGTGACATCTAATCAGAGCTGGCAATTAGTCTTCAACAGCTGGCACTGTATTAATTACTACAGAGTAGCCACATTTCCTGCACAGACAGATCTGCATGAACTGTGACCTCGGGTTGTTAATTCTGGCTAACAGAAGGGGTAAAAAAAAAAAAAAAATGTGAGGAGGCACCACTGAAACAGTCCGTCTAGCAAATGCCTCCTAATATGGAAATTTACATTTTAAAAAGATAGTCAGCTCCTTGCCAAGGACTTGCAAGGCATTTCTAACCCAGGTTCATAGGCTTTTCCATGTGACTGTTTCCACTGCTGTATCTTGACATCATTTGGACCTTCCATGAAACAAGAAAAAAAAATACTAGTCAAAAGCTCAACAGGTGTTCAACACGCACTCAAAGCGCTTTGACAACAAAATCTTACTTATTCGCTGCTGTGTCAGTAAGCGTGAGTTAGGAATGCCTCTGCAAAGCGGTCTGCAACATTAAAGAAAATCCAGAACCTTTAGTACACATATCTCCAGGCATTCACTGGAACACTTAGAGAAGTGTTTGGGCATTTCACCCAAAACTGACAAAATTCACTAAACACTAACTTTGGCAAACAGACTTGGTTATAGAAACTGATAAAGAGAAAAAAAAAACTCAACACAACTATCAGGTATTAGGATATTTTCTAATTTTATATGCACAGAGCCCTCCTGGACCCGACCAGTTTTTAAGTTTCCAAGAGACTACTCAAAAGTAAGCTCCAGGAAGTAACTTATATAAAGCAATGGAGAAAAACTGAATAATATGATGGATGAGAGAAGAAGGTGAGAGATTTTTGTATCCAAAATTACTTTCTTGGTGTGAGCCATATTATCTTGAAACTAGTAATCAAGTCCGTTGTACTTCCAATACAGCGGGCGCTAGCGGGGCAGCGCGCGGCCGGCGAGTCCAGCCCACTCTCTTGGAAGTTTAAAGCACAACACAAGGTGACTTCAGGAAGTGCTGTGGATTGAAATGAGTATGTTGGGGGGGGGGGGGGAGGACGACTGGCCCAGGAAAAAATTCCAAGTCCTTGTTTTGGAACATGTACAAACAGTGGACAGAGTTAAGAGCTTCCTTCTTGCATCTGCTGCCTTATGTTCCTTCCTTGATACATGGCATTGTCTTCTTTCAGCAGATAAGTTTGAACAAATGAGCGCTGTTATAAGAGTACAAAATTCTACCATGAGATGTTATACCAGGTTTAGAATCCAACAAGCACCTCACTGTGGTAGGCAAGGGCTTCAGCTGACGTAACCCAAACCCAGCTATATCTCTGAGGCCGATCTGGCTCTCAGTGATTTGAACATACCAGTTTAACTGAAACATTATTAATGTTATATACTGACATTTCTTTTAAAGGTTTTCTGGTAATATTCTTGCAAAAAAAAAACCCTTCACGGTCACAAAAAAAGATCCATCTCATGATTTTCTGCAGCTAGGAGGGGAAAAATCGGAAGGCCAGCCTACCTTATGATGTTTTAAAGTAATTTATTTTTAAAACACCTGAACACATATGTGGTTTGAGCCAATGCTCTTCTGCTGACATCATGCCTATTTCTTTGCTACTTAGAACCTGTTACCATGGCAACAGCTAATGTCTCAATGTCACACTATGAATAATTGCTGGCTGAAAATGAAGAGTGCTACAATCACAGCAGTTCTATATTCAAAAGCGAGGGGGGGAAAAATAAAGAGTCTTATGTTCAACTTGACATTAGAAAGTCAAATGTTTAAGTTACGGCAGCATTTAGAGATCTAAGAACAAAGCAGAGGATCCTTTGTCTTAAGTAGAGTAGGGAGTGTGTCTCAGATGAAAATGGGGTTGTACTTACCTGTAACCGTTGTTCAGCAAGTGGTCTTCTACGCAGGGACGCTTGGGGACTGCGCTTGCGCAACCCGGTCACCGAGAGGAGCTAGCAAGCTTTACAGAGAAGTTTCTAGAGCCCAAGGAGGGGGGGCCCCTCCCCTCTATCTTCAACATTACCTTTCCTGGCCAAACGGTCACTTGACAGGAGCGGCAAGCACTCTACCCTTCATTCTTCCATAAGGTATGGAAGGTCATAATGTGCAAGAGAAGCCCACAGTGGGGATAGGGGGAAGGTGAGCCTGCACAGAAGACCACTCACTGAACAACCTTTGCATTTTCATGGCTTCTGTCTAATCCCACATGGAAGAATAGCGTGATCATATACTGAGGAAGGGAGGAAGAGGGGGTGGGCTGGATCAGCAGAAGATGCCCTGCGATCCTGCTTTCTCCACAGCTGCCTCACTCCAGGAATCAACATCGATGGAATACTGCCATCGAGGGCATTGACCAGGTGGCTGCCTTGCATATATCATCAAGTAGTAGCCTGGATGAGAACGTTGATGAACCTTAGAAGTTATCCAAGACCACCCCAGCACCCCAGTCCTGGACCTACTTGTCTCCTATGCCACCTGACAGCTGGAGAGATTCAGCTCAAGGTTTTACCATCAAGAAATGGAGATGACAGACACCCCGACAGCTAATTGGCTGGGTGGTCTCTTGTATGGGTTCCCTCCCTTCCCATCCATTCTGAGACTACTCTGTTCCCCTTCCTATAACTCCCATGTTGGGTGAAGCCCATTCTTCAGCTGCCAACTCCAAGAGGTATAGAGTTACAGTATCTGAATTAACTGTCATAACTTAACAATTTGAATAGCTTAGAACAGGAGACATTTGACAAAGGCAAGAAATAGGAAGCAGATGAAAATTCAGACCCCCATGTGGTGATTCATATATATCTTGGCTGTTTCATTGTCTGTACAAATTAGTATAAGAGCATTGACAATTTGATCCTGGTTATGCTGAAGCACTGGAAAGATGGACTTTAGCTCCAGAAAATTTATTGTCTCTTGACTGGACGATATCTCCATCCTTTTAGGCTTGAGTCGGTGAATATCTGAAGTCCCTTTTCTATAAAAAAGAACTTCCCTCTAGTCAGGTTGTAGGCTTTTCATTCAAGTGATACCTTGATAGAGATATCTGTTGTTGGTATAGCATGCAAAATTTTTGCAGATGTCGAGCATGGAATTTGCCCCCATTGGATTGCCTCACAGTTGGACACCAGAAAACCTATCAGACTGGAGTTGTGGTAGCTTGTGTAATGGCTACTACGGCCACCACTATGATCACACCCAGTTGTTCTAAACGCTGGGATGGTGACAGTGAGCTCTTTGTCATGTTGACAAGAAACCCATATTTTTGCAAACATTCCATAGTGGAGTTGGTGTCCTTGGAGAACTGTGAATTGGACCCTGACCTTATCAGCAGGTCATTGTGCAAAAGGAGCATGTGAATCCCCTGTAGCCTCAATGTTACTATGGGATTGATGAGGATCTTTATAAAGACCTATAGGGTTGCAGAGATGCCAAATGGGAGTGCGTGAAACTGGAAGAGAAAATCTGAGGTTCCTGCACTGACTTAGTAGAATGGGTATGTTAAAAATTCTTATTGAGTTTGACCACCAACTGTTCAACTTAGTGAACACTGCAATAAATCCACATGTAGATGTAGAAAGTAGTAATGGAGGAAGTCAGAATGGGTAGGAGATGACTACAGAGAGATAATGATGGAGCAGGCACTACCCTATCACCTAGCATAAGGTTATGTGGAATATATATAAAAAACACAGTAAAATAATTATATCCAGGGTCAGTTTTCCATTTTTAGGGAATAGTGTAGAAATTTTTCAAGCTCTTCATATCTCTAGCGTATTTGAATTGTGTACTATAATTATTGGAATTTATTCTTTTCTCTGTATAAATGCAGAGTCAGCTAATTACATTTTTCATAACTTTTCTCTGATGAAGAGCTAATTTGCTCAAAATGCAATGGGATTCTCACTTTGGTATGAACCATTTGTTTTACATCTGCTAATTTTCTTTTTCTTCCTTTCTCCTTTTTTTTCTTTTTTGGCTGCTGACTGCTTAATAACCACATTTTGAACGCGTTTGAAACTAAACAACGTTAAGTGGTAACAGTTGTGCAGACATAAAGAGAGCTGAAACAAAAAAGAGTAAGATTCCATGTTGCAAATTTCTTGGTACCTAAAGAGATCATTTGGGGGATGGGGGGGGGCAGAAGACAGACCAAATATGAACAGTGGTTACTGATAATGTGTTCACTCATCAACTAGGATTGTCCCTGTGAACTGTAAAAAGAAATGCTATTAATTTAAAATGTGCCATTAGTGGCATCAGCCAGTAGTCACATCTGGCTAGTCACAAAGAACATCACATTACTGTATTTAACTGGACAAGAACACTTGAGGAAAAAATGAAATGGGGGGGGGGACTAGCCACTAAAGCAGAAGCAAGGAAATATGGGTTGTATGTAATGAGTATTACTGTGTGGGTTTCCATTGAACTCCAAAATCACTACTTTGGAGTTGAAAATCCAAAATAGAGAACATTCTGGTGAACTATGAGTACAACACCGTACCATAGTTAGGATTGCAAAAGGAAAGGATGAGAAGGTAAATAACCATTCTATTCAGGTCTGGAAGATTTTTCCAGACCCTAATCAAGGTTAAATTGTAAATACTATGCCCAGACTGAGCTAAAGTGATACAAACAATATTTTATTTATGAAGGTAAAGCTAAAGGTATCCCCTGTGCAAGCACCGGGTCATGTCTGACCCTTGGGGTGACGCCCTCTAGCGTTTTCATGGCAGACTCAATACGGGGTGGTTTGCCAGTGCCTTCCCCAGTCGTTACTGTTTACCCCCCAGCAAGCTGGGTACTCATTTTACCGACCTCGGATGGATGGAAGGATGAGTCAACCTTGAGCCGGCTGCTGGGATTGAACTCCCAGCCTCATGGGCAAAGCTTTCATACGGCTGCCTTATCACTTTGAGCCACAAGAGGCTCTTTTAAAAATTATTATTATTTTAATAAATATTTTATTTATACACACATACAATTTTAAGCACTCTCTTAACCGTTTGGTCTTTTGTTGTGACACTGCACCACAAAAAAATTGTTTCTCCTCATTCCAAATAGGTAGCTGCCTTAGTCTGTGAAAGCAAAACACCACAGGTGTCCAGTGGCCTCTTGAAGACATGTTTATTTCCGTCTAAGATTTGTTTATTTTAATCAGAGCTCACCCTTCTCTCTGAGGCTCAAGATGGGTGACAGAATAAAAACAATGGACTTATACATCATTAAGCCACTCGATGAACAATACAACACAGGATTAATAGACAATGCAAACAAGAAACTGCATCAGGCAAGACATAAAAGTGACTTCCAGAACATTTCTGTCTTGCAGATTATATAGAACTAGGTGCCAAGGCACATTGAGAAAAGGAGGTTGAAAGGGGAAATGATAGCCCTCTTTAAGTATTTGAAAGGTTGTCATTTGGAGGAGGGCAGGATGCTGGTCCCATTGGCTGCAGAGGAAAGGACACGCAGTAATGGGTTTAAACTACAAGTACAACGATATAGGCTAGATATCAGGAAAAAAATTTCACAGTCAGAGTAGTTCAGCAGTGGAATAGGCTGCCCAAGGAGGTGGTGAGCTCCCCCTCACTGGCAGTCTTCAAGCAAAGGTTGGATACACACTTTTCTTGGATGCTTTAGGATGCTTTGGGCTGATCCTGCGTTGAGCAGGGGTTTGAACTAGATGGCCTGTATGGCCCCTTCCAACTCTATGATTCTATGATTCTGTGATTCACTCACGAATACAACGGGCGCTAGATTTGGGGGGGGGGGGAGAACTCTGTGGATGGCCTTCCCTTCCCCCCAGGACCTAGATAAATGAAGAAGAGGAGGAGTTGGTTTATATACCCTGCTTTTCACTACCCAAAGGAGTCTCAAAGCAAACACGGTCTGCCAGATTAGGGTCCGCTGCTCAACTACTAAACCACAGCTGAATTACCTTGCTTCTCCAGCAATAATGCTCGTACCAATGTAACCTCTAGGCTCTTAAACCGAATCAGAGTTCAAGCCATCAAATAATTACATTGGACTAATTTTGTTGGTCTTTAAAGTGCCAGTGGGCTATTATTGTTGTTGTTGGTAATGCTGTTTAAACGGAGTAAAGTCACTTTGGGAAGCCCTTTGGGAAATTCACAAAAATACCCAATTCTCTCCTTGAGGACTGATTCATAAAACTGCTAAGGTTTACAACAAGCTCTCAACAACTATCACTGGAACAAAAATACAGCCCTTGGGCTGGAAGGGAAACAAACCATGCCCTGAAGCATCTGATAGCTAAAAACAACTCTCTTTATAAAACCACTATAGAACTGAACCTCTTCAATCTCCCAAGGCATCTTGCTTACCAAGGGAATGTTCTTATAGTTAAGGAAGACTTCGCTAAATTGCCCCAGTGAGGCAGTTTTCCTTATTGCCTGTTGTCCAAACCACTTAATGGTCACAGTCCTGGATGGCCAAATTAAGGGAGGGGGGGGAAACAGGCACATAAACAGCCGGCACTGCTTTGAATGCTCTTATTGCAGCTGGTCCATCTGGCAGAAGAGGCAAAATCCTGTTCTATTTAAAACAAATTTGCCTGTTGAGCTGGGAAACTCGCTACAATTTAAACTTCGAAGACAGATTTTTGTCTGCTCACGCTTTCCGACTCTAGTCCTGCATATGTCTGTACAGGATTCTTTTTCATCTTATCCTTTTGCTAGTTCTAATTATAGTCCATTTGCTGACCTCTGCAGACATAATCACTGATAACGTGCTGTTTGTGTACCATCTCTGTAGGGCAAGTACATGTCTTAAAGAGGCTGGTTCAATTTGTTCTCTCTAACTTTAATGATATGTCATATTAGTGCCTTTTGAAGCTACTTAATTTTCAAACCAGGACCTGTAAATTATTCCTTATCGCAATATAAGATTGGCATCCATGACTACTATGATTTCTGACATCTGGAATGGCAAGGCAAAGCATGCTGGGTTTATAATGTCTTTACTTGTTTCAACTTAACAGGCTCCTAGCCAAGGTCACTGTAAATTGCAAATGGATTATGAAGCACAAGTCCAAACAAGGTGTCACAGAAGTAATTTTCTCCTCTGTTGCTTGATGGGTGACTGTAGTATGTGCTAATCCTATTTGTGCCCAGATCTTGACAGTATACAGACCATCATTCCTGTACAGGAACAGCCAATCAAATTAAAAGCTTTGTTAAAATGGATAAGACTAGCTGTCTGTCCAGCAGCTTAAAAAAATAGGGCTAGTGCTTAAATTTCCTTGCCCCCAACCTTGCACAGGCCTGGTAACTTTGAGCAAAAATGATTTTAGTACTTAGGAATTGGAAACTATTTTCCAACCATGCAAATAAGGTAAGGTTAATGTAATGGGCCAAAAAGCATGACAAAACGAGTTTGCCATGATTTCTGTCCCTAGAAAAACTATAGTAAGGTACCTTACTATAAGGTGCAAAACAAAAGTGCGTTTTGTCAAGGCTATGGTCTTCCCAGTTGCAATGTATGGCTGTGAAAGTTGGACCATAAGGAAGGCCGAGCGTCAAAGAAGTGAGGCTTGTGAACTCTGGTGCTGGAGAAGACTCTTGTGAGTCCCTTGGACTGCAAGGCAAACAAACCGGTCAGTCGTAGAGGAAATCAGCCCTGACTGCTCCTTAGAAGGCCAGATCCTGAAGATGAAACTCAAATACTTTGGCCACCTCACGAGAAGGAAGGACTCCGTGGAGAAGAGCCTAATGCTGGGAGCGATCAAGGGCAAAGAAGGGGACGACAGAGAATGAGGTGGCTAGATGGAGTCACTGAAGCAGTAGGTGCAAACGTAAAGGGATTCCGGGGAATGGTAGAGGACAGGAAGGCCTGGAGGATCATTGTCCATGGGGTCACGATGGGTCGGACACGACTTCGCACCTAACAACAACAACAAAGGTACCTTAATTTCAAGTTGGCAAACTGGGATGAGGAACAATTACCACAACTGCTACAGGCAAGGAAAGCAGAATGGGTGACAGCTATACAACTGCTATACAACTGCTAGTTTGCCAGCAGTATATCCAGTGGACTACATTGTCTCATCTCCTGGATCTCCCTGAAAGGGCTGCATGTAGCCATAATGAAAGAGAATGCACACACGTGAGCCAGGCTGTGTGTCATGAACCTTAAAGCTCCAAATAAAAAATTAATGGGTAGCATCAGCATTCATCAGATAAACCATGCAATTAAACCAGTGAATCAGTCGCTAACTGAATACATGGCTAACTAATGAATGAGGTCCACTACCCAAAGGTGTTAAGCAGCATGGGCACACTTGTTTTGCAACGGCTAGAGGTGCTTTTCGCCTGTACACACTGGTGAGCTGGCTGTCATGATTCTCTCAAAGGATTTTCTCCTCACATAGCATGGGGATTGCTACAATGTGCTGCCTATGAAGACTTATTCAGAAGTTCCTGCTAGTGCAGAATATTACGGTTCATCCACCAATGAAGAAAGGCCACAGGAAGTATATTATTCATCTTGCACCTCAACTGTACCGGCTTCCTGTTAGTTTCTAGAGCAGTTCAAAGACCTTGGGGACCGTTTAAAAGCCCCACACAACACCACAGAGCCTTCTCCTGTTTTCAGCTCCACATTCCCACACTACTGTGCAGTGTATGGAAGCCGCCATGCATCATACCCATGACACCTTTGAACAGCAAGGGTGCAAGGCTACAGCCCTTCCATAGTAGCACCCACAGCAAAGAACACAGGTTAAAGACTGAGGTTCGTCTGATATCATCCATGCCGGCTTTATCATAAACTGCTTCCTCTTTTTGGTTTCATGTGTGTGTATTACTGGGATCTGTTATTCCTGGCTACTTCCTGGTTTCTTAAATTTGTGTTCTGAAATCTGTAAATTATTTCACTGTAATTACAAACTGCACCGGGAGTCATGTTTCTGGTAGAGAATGCAGATGGGATGCCACAACCAACCTGAGAGTACCAACCTACACGTTTTCAAAGATCATTAGCTTTAGGTCACTATGAGGATGGGATTTTAAAAACATCCCATGAACCTACCAAACTGGGATTGGAGAGTTCTCAAATAGTTTTTCTTTTAATGGATTGGGTCCGGCATACTGAAGACATGTTGCAACCCTTGTAGAAGATCATGAAAACCGAGCATCTCCTGCAGGGCTCTCCATATTAAGAGAAGGCATTGAATGACACAGCACAGTTACTCTTATTGGCTAGCTTGTGATAAAGATCACACCTGCACTAATTAGCCAATTTGATGCCTGTCCTCTCTAATGCATTATTATTGTTGTTGTTGTTGTTAACAACATTCATGTGCTGCCCTTCCCTGGTGGCTCACAGGATTAAAATACACACAATCTAAATATAAAAATTTAAAATACTATTACAATATAATGTAAAATAAGCAGCACCAGTTCACTCTGAATCATCTCCTATTTCCAGGGGATTGGGAGTGATGAGTCATGGAGTATATCTTCAGTAGATGTAAATGGGTGAATTCGGGCAGGAAGGCCAGCAGACATCAGGTGTAATCTTCAGGCCTCAGCCATATACTTGGTGGAACAGGTCAGTCTTGCAAGCCCTGCAGAACAGTTTGAGGTCCCGCATGTGAACATGATTGTAGCTCAAGTCGTTATTGGCTGTAGCCATTTATCAACTAGAACTGAAGGAGAGAGGCAGTGAACAAAGCTTCATCAACCCACCTTGCCAGCTAACCATCGCCTGTCCTACACTCTTTCAGGCATTCTGCAGCAGAAAAGAAAACAAGCAAATCCCTATTCCGTTGAACTATTTTCATCCATTTGTAGTTTTATTTTTTGGCCATCCTGAGGGGTTCAGGGCTGTGCGGAAAAGGATGGACTATAAATATAATTTAACATTTATTCTTAAACATAGTATTTGAACAGTAGCCTCATGAAAATAAGCAAACTCAATTCAGTCGGGCCTTTTGTTTCCTTGACAAAAGAGCAGCATGTGGCTTTATTTAGACCACAAGGAAGAATACCTTCTACAATCTTATTTAATTTTAATTTATGAGACAGTCAACACTCATTCCAAGTTCCCTCTCTTTGAAACTGGTAGGAATTAATATTTAATACTAAGTATAATACTTTTTTTTTTACATAGTGTGGTGTTATTCTTAGGAATGTGTAAATCTAAGCAGCCAAAGCTGTAAAAGCCCTCAAATGATGCTGTAATTCATCTCATCTTTAGAGATGGCTACCTTCACACGAGGCAATTAACTTGCAAGAGTTTGCACCTTCCACAACTTATATGATTTAGTGGTATTCAAGATATGTTTGAGTTTTATTACATGCTCAAATGGTTCTCTAAGTAAGCGTTCTGACTGCTCAGCATACCACAGGCATCTGCACTAATATGCAAGAATTACTCTGTGTGAACATGACTGACCCCATTTATCTTGTCCTATTGTTTGACCCACAGGATTCTCGGTACAATTGTATGGGACATACCATATACCATATTTGGGATCATCTCCTCTGTATCATTTGTCACACCAGATGTCCAAAGCTATGATGTAGCATCAAACTTCCAATGTTGTTTTGAGAGATTCTGAATGGAAAATTTTTTTTTGGGGGGGGGGGCGTGCAGAGGACTGGATTTTTAGTTTTAATTTTAGGATATTTTGTCTATGAATGTTTCAATCTAGGTTGTAAACTGCCCTGAGCCCACTTGTGGGGAGGGGTGGTCCATAAACTGAATAATCAATAAATTACTATGCAATGTTTCTATTTCTAAATATACTTTGTATCATAAAAATAGTGTAAGAATATGCAGCTTGACATGCTGACTTAGATTAATACATGCATTTATTGTTTTTCCCCTTTCTCTGCCTACACATCATTAAAATATAAATGTACCTTTCTCAAGACACCTGAAAACAATAATGACAACTTTGAAACTGCTAAGCCTGTCTAATAATGTACTAGCAATGGCCCAGAAGTGAACGGCAGCTGATCATACTTTGCCCAATAGCTATGTTAAAATATTTAGCAATAAGAATGATACATGACCCTTGTTCTTTTTCTATGAAATATGAATTAACATTCCCGGGGGGGGGGGGGAGAATAGCCAAGGTGAATACATTTGCACATGACAGCAGACAAATGAATCCCATTCCAATTCAATGCACAATGCTGAAGTCAGTAAAAACAATGCATATTTGTTGAAGATCCAAGGAGGAAATGAAGGAGGCAGAACAATATGGTGATAAAAAAGTTATCTGATTTACAACCTGACCCATCTCCAAAATTCCAAATTACTTACACAATATTTATTTATCTATTTTACAAAGGGGCCAAAGATTCCAGCCATAACGGAATTTTGTTAGTGAATCCAATAACAGTTTATAGAGGTTAGTATATATTTATACTGGGGGGGGGGGGTGACTATCCATTTACTGGAACTAGGGGGGCCACCTCTTCACTTCTGTAGCTACAGACAATTAACCATTCTGTACACAAACAGAAGTGAAAAGACAAAACGACAGAGTCCAAGAAACTTAGTTTGTGAATATACAGGGAGCAAATCTTTTGTATCTACGCTGTAGTAAATTCTCCACCAGGTGCAACATACTTAGCCATTCTCCACAAACCGCAAAGAAAAGTACTAGTGCCAATAGATGCATTGTGAATTTTCAAGGTTTCTGGAAATCCGGCATGCCTATGAATCCCATCAAAATAGATAATTAACTTCATTTGTCTAGGAAAAATATTACAGAATCTATGAACCCACAGCCAGGTATGTCTATTTCAAGTAGCCTCCCTTTTTGCTTAATGTTGTTTAGCTCAATCTCTCTCGCACATGTATACTTCAGGAGACATCGTTATTGAAAATAACATTGCAGATGTTTCCATTGTCAGGTGCTACAAATGACATTACAAGAGTATCAAACTGGAAAGTGAAAATATTCTCTCCTATTGCATTTACTATCACTTACACACCTATCTGTATTAAATTAATGCAATGCTCTCTGCATGTTGCTGCCCTTGAAAAGTGTCCATAAACTTCGAGCGGTGCAGAATGGGACCATATCACTCCAGTCTTGGTACATTTACGCAGACTTCAAATTTGTTTCAAGCACAATTCAAGGTGCTGGTGTTGAGCTCTTTGTTGGCTGGGGACCAGCTTACCCAAAAGTCCACCTGCTCCATTATGATCTTACCTGACTGCTATAGTCAACTTCTGAGGCCGTGTTTCAGGTGCTCCCCCCCCCCCATATCTTCTGAAGTTAAGTGGAATGGCATCCCAGGAGCCAGCCTTCTCAGTGTTGGCACCAGAAGTATGGAATTCTCTTTCCAGAGAACTTCATCTGTCCCCTTCTCATCCTCTGCCAGTGGGTAAAGACTATTGTTTTGTCTAGTGTTCCCCCATCAATCCCTCCTCCCTGGCCCATATTTAAGTTATTTTTATGTTTTTATACATTTATTTTTCACTTTATTTTAATTACTCTAGCGATGTGTTTTTATAAAGGTTGTAAATAAAATTTTCACTATATTCAAACTAATAGAGTACCTCACCTAAAACTGGACATTGCATCTGTAAGCATTTTCCAATCAAAGAGGCTAAATTCTAATGTAGTACAACTTGTACTGAGAAATGGCAGAATTCGCTTTCTTTGGAGCTTGAGCTGGCAGACTGTGTTAATGATCAGAGGGTTTATTTTTTTTAAGAGGAAGCTTATTCTGTAATCAAGGTTTTTTCCCTGATGTACAATTCAAGTTGTCATGCAGGGGCAACAATATTAGAGTAGCCGTTCAGAAAATAAAAGAGCTGCTCAATATTTACAGATGCCCTTAAGACAATTCATTATGGATATAGTAAGTGACAACATTGCGTGGCAGGCTGCACAACTGGGACTCCTGACAAATCTAATTAACTGCACATCAGGGGTATTTTACTTATCCTTTACATACTCTGCCAGTCTTGAGCGTCTAATGAGGAAAGCAGCTTAAACATTCCTCGAACTTCACTAGTAGGACAAAAACAGCTGCAACTAGGCCTCCTCTCATAATCCCCAATGGTCAGATGCTTAGTATGTTTCGGTAAACAAAACACATTCATGGCAAGACAACCAAAGAAGTTATCAATAATAATGACCAAGAAAGATCATCAGACAAGAAACAAACATTCCTGACAGTCAGCCGCCATTTGTAAACCATGAGTAGTTCTGAGTTAATGTTATAACTCAAGCAATCAAAATATACATTGCATTTGTCTCTAACCTATTTTCTTTGTGCTGACATCCCCAAAGGTCAGACATAAGGCTCTTACAAGCCCATGCAACAACAACAACAAAAAACACCATTATTTAATTTCACGTCATAGTGAGGCTGGCTCTTTTACGTCCATTCGTTTCTTCTTAAAGCATGCTTCTACACACCAAATGACCATATACTGCAGGCCTCATTACATTTTTATCTATATTGTTTTCACCCAACTGTTGTAATCCACCGGATTCAAAGTTAAAGCATGTAATATTTAATCTCTTGCAACAAAAGTACAGCCACCCACAACATTCCAAGTTAAGCAAGCTTACACTTAACCCACACAATATAAATCACAGCCACCGCCTACAAACTGCCTTAAGAAAATATAAAGCCAAGTCTTCCTATTTGGGGAGAATATACTGTAGCCATGCAGTCTGCAAAACTATGAGTTACATAGGTCCTGTGCAGCCTTTCTTCAAAGCACATTAAGAAAATCATACTGCTGCTTGATAAATCTCAGTCTTTTCAAACGTATGCAGCAAAGATAATTAATTTCAAATCAAGCAGGGGCCATCTGCACGTCTGGGAAGAAAGGGAGCTCTTATGTGTCAAGTGAGACAAGACTTATCAAAACCTCAGCAAATCATGCAGGGTGGGAAGCAAATGCTCCTCACATTTTCTTTAAGGCTTTTTGAGGTCATTAAGAAATAACAGGGTGGATGTATGCTACTTCAAGTACAAGCACTATCATGCATACCTTAAGAGGGGACCTGTGATACTCACAAGATACATTTCCTACTCTTTTCCCCTCAACCTTCCTGTTTCTGTTCCTTCCCTTCTTCTCCACCTGATCTCCATGTCTTCTCTCCATGAATCCCTGGACCTACTGGGAGCTGATTCAACACAGGGAAGAGATCAGTGGCTCCTAGAGCCCCTCTTCTTGAAAGGGACAATGTTACCACCTCAACAACTGACTGATGAAGTTGCAGGGCAGAAGAAACCAGAACAGGGCAGCAGAGGCCGACTACTGACCATGGAGCAGAAAAATCGAACTGGCAACAGCATGGCAGTACAGTTAATCCCCACTTATGTATAATGTTGCCAGCATCCTGACCCCCTCCCGGCCCTGGCCCGATTTAAGGCTTCTAATGGCCCGCAGCAAGGGCCACAGCCACCATTGGCAGCTGGGCTGGGACAGGCCTGTGCACACAGAAGGCCCGGCTCCTCCCTGTGCTACAGTGGCCGGGGATGTACCAAATATGCTCCACTTGGCTCTGTGGCGGTGCATGGCACCAAAGGGTCGACTGGGGCTTTGTGCACCATTTTGCAGGAAGATGGAATTGCAGTCTGGAGAGGAAGGGTTTTTTTTCCCTCACTGTAAACAAAAACACTTGGCAGGGGGGATTTAAGATTTTTCTGTGAGCCTGAAAGTTCCTTCATGTTCACATAAGCATCTCCAAAATCTGTACCTGGCACCAAAATCTGTACTTGAAGCTACATTCTAGGCAGCATGTTTTGGAATTAATATAAGATAAATGGAAAGCAACCAGACATCAAAGAACGAGATAAAAGTGTGTGGTACCTCCGGCAGGATTAGGGAAAAGGCTGGGTCTGAAGTTACTGTTGGCATACCATGAACACTGCCAGTTCAGTAAAGCATCTCAAACATGTGTTAGATCTCAGTAGAGTCATAGCCATCTTGTGATTAAGGGCATGGCAGTGCCACAAACAGAAGGACATAGCTTCATATTTCTTCTTACAAACAATCAAGTATTACCATTTTCTATGACAGTTTATAATATGCTAGCAGTCCCTTACCCACATTTCAAAAAATAAACACACACAAGTTGGGGGCAATCATAATAAATTCAGAGATTCTCAAACACAAAGGCAAGAAGTCTTGTGAAGATTATTCAAAATTTCATGAAGGTTTCTACAACAAGGGCTTCCTGAACTGAAAGAACAAATCCAACAAGCAGAGCCATTAAAGAAGGCGGGACATGTGTTCACATACTATGAAACTTTCATTTCAGGAACAGCCGCTGCTCAGTCCATAGAAATGTGTATGGAAATATGCAGAGACTCAAAGTGAAATGTCTTTCACAGCAACCAGATAAGGAACAGAAAATAAGAGGACACTTAGGCACACCGTTTCTACATTTTGAGCACAATAATCGTCCCACACTTTGGAAGTTTGTGCTCAGCAAAAAAAAGGCAAGTATATTGAGCCAGATTATTTGAATCTGTAAATATCTATAGAAAGTGCTTTCAGAGATGACATGCTAGATCAAAGGAATGCAGCCTGCAATCTTCTAGCCGACACATTCCCACATTCCAGAAATACATTATCTTCTTCAGCAATGTCTCTGTGGGATCTCCCTGGCCAGTCACTTATAACCAATGGAGAAGTCATCCTTCTTTTAATATGACATGCTAAAAATCACAGAGCATGTTGCCAGCTTTTACTACCAGAGATGCAAAGCTGGAGTCAAAAGTGCAATGAAGGAACTGTAGTCTCAGGGGCAAACCCAACCTTTTAAACAGTATATGCTGAATTCATAATAAAGTGCTAGACTGGCAGAATCGCTGAAATCAGAAAAAAACCCTGAAAACTCTCTTCACAGCTGGGGGCACAAACAAAAGCCCAACACAATATCAAAAAACTAATCAATTCTGCTATTTTCATTTCAATTTCAAAAATGCATAAGAGTAAGAGTAGTTACTGCCCTAGGCTTTTAAGAATAAAAACAAAATTATTCATAGTTTGTCACCGTGGTCTAAAATGGCCTGTTAATGGTTATACAGGTGAACTTGTACTTCTCTACCAATTATTTCTGTATTGTTTAGTAAACACTTGCTGCTTTCTGTATTTCTGTTATGTCCAGAACAGGTACAAATGAGTGTGACAGAAATAAACTATAGTAAGGATCACTTTTCTTAAGTGTTGTAAAAGAACCTTCTCTTTTGTGATGTCAAGTTGCAGCCAACTTAAGACAATACCGTAAAGCAGGGGTAGTCAAACTGTGGCCCTCCAGATGTCCATGTACCACAATTCCCAGAAGCCCCTGCCAGCGAATGCATTCGCTGGCAGGGGCTTCTGGGAATTGTGGTACATGGACATCTGGAGGGCCGCAGTTTGACTACCGCTGCCGTAAAGCAACAGCGAAACAGAAGTGGTTTGCTATTATCTGCTTCTGCGTAGCGACCCTAAAATGTCTTAGGTGGCTTCCCATCCTTGATGGGCTACAATCCAAGTACTAACCAGTTCTTGATTTTTGAGACTTGGCTATCCTGAGCAATCCAAATCAGACCATGAAGAACCTTCATCTCAGTTAACTGGCAAGCATACACACAAACCACAAATCAGCTGTGGCAATCTCAATACTATAATTCCTAACATTTCCATTAAACTTCAACTATTTGCTCTCAAAGTCCCAGAGGGCCTGCAAAACAGAGCTCTTCCACCAGGCCGCGAAACCCCATCTTGACCCATCTTAACAATGTGTCATTGTTACTGACATTCCTGGCTCAGTAGGTGGCGCCTAGGAGATGTTCGGGATGGAGCATCAACAGCAATGTTAAAATATTGTTTTTTGTACAGAGTTTGTTTTCACATATTTTGTATTAGCCTTTTTTATATCCTAATGTAAGCCACCTGAAGACCATCTTGGGTGGACTAAAACATTAATTAATTAATTCATCATGTATGTATGTATGTATGTATGTATGTATGTATGTATGTATGTATGTATGTATGTATGTATGTATGTATGTATGTATGTATGTATGGGGGTACGTACGTACATACATCATACATACATAATTTCCTCATAGTCCAAAAGGAAAGCTAGACAAAGAACAACTATATGGTCCACCATGTAAGTTGTACATTTAATGTCTCTTTCCATTTGTCCTAATATTTCTTCATTTCAAAAACTGATAAAATATTGAGCAGCAGCAATAAACAAAAGATGCAAGGAACAGTTACTGAATCCAGTTTAAAATATATATATTTATACACCCCCTCCCCCAAAATTGGAGTAATTGATTGTGTTCGCCACAGTTGGGTGATCACAGCTTGGCATATTTCAGAGGCAGCTTTTTAGTGACTGGTGGGCACAAAGCCAAATATACGAACAGCTTTCCTTTGATAGGTTTAAAATAGAAGCTCTAGTCTTAAAAGTAATTTATTCAGTACCATCTAAGTAAAAAATATTAATACCTTAGAGCCATGGCACCCAACGTGGGCTGGGGATCCCCAGGGAGCAGGAGGGTATTGCAAGGGATCTGTGAAAGGGGGGGGGGGCTATGGCCACCATGGATGTGCAGATGGCACAGGTAGGAGAAGTCAGCCCAAATTAATTTGAAGTATTACTGAATTCATAATAGCTTTTGTTATTATGAATATTCTCAGTCAATGGATACAAATACCATAGCTACTATTCCATTTCCATTGACATTAAGGGGGCTGGAAAAACTCTGCAGATGGCCTCTCCCTCCCCCCCCCAGGACTTGGAAAGGCTGCGGGCTGCCGGAAACTCACCAGCAGGGGCAGCTCTCATACAGCGGAGATCTGCAGCCTCTGAGCTTCGGAGGGAAGTGGAAGGAGGAGGGGGTGCTTGAGGTGGGAGATGGAAGGAGATTGGCTGGCCACTGGAAGATAGGCAAGCCAGCTGGAGGAGGTGATAGGGGCGGGACAGCCGCCCTGAGTGGGTGTTTAGCGCTGAGTGACACAAGCCATGAGACCAGCTCCTCCTCCAACCCCTTAACAGAAATATTAAGTGGAACAGATTGGGAGTCATAGATCCCAAGTAAGAAGGAGATTTTGTTCTACCTAAGGGGTTTAAGTCACATCCTCCAGGGAAAGGAAGAAATATGACGACTTCTACTCAGTTGGGATAAAAATGCAGGCAACCTTCCCCTCTCCCAGTTGTTAAATGACCTGGTTTAGAGGAAATGTTGGCATCTAGCTCTCCAATCTGCCTTAAAGTAAGAAATAAAGCCCTGTTGCTGACAAAAAACCTGCTTCAAGTGCTGCAAACAAGGTGTGGAAAGAGATTAAAAATGATAATCTTGTGCTCAGTAACATGATCAACAAGACCTTGTTATTAAACGACACCACAGGGAGGCAAAATGTTTCACATTTCTCAGCATAAGCAGGGAAAATGCCATAAGAATTCTGACTGTCATGGCAATTTATTTCAAAGTACAAAGATATTTTACCTTTTGTTAATGGGCTTTTCATCTTTCTCATATGGCCGAATGAACCATTTTCCAATCCTCACGAAGTTCTTATCCATCAGGCATCTGAAAATGAATCACAATAGCAATTTATTCAGCAACTGCTGAAAATATTAAGACTCAACGACAAACAAACTCCACTGTGTCAAGCTTGTATAATTCTCGGGTGTGTTCTTTGTCACTTAGTCAGTGCTGCATACACAAACTTCTTTCCTTAGGGAGTATGAATACAGTATCACAGCCTTAGTTGATTTAAAAATTATTAATCAAAGAAAACACAATCTTTAACCTTTTAAATGTGCATAATAAACATCCTTTGTTTTTCCCCCCTCTGGCTGCCAAAACAAATAGAAAACAAATCATCATGTCAGTTTGGCATTATATCACTTAATATTGAGCACATCAGATTTTTAGCATTAAATTCAGGAAACAAGAGATACTGTATCATTAAAGCCAATAATCTTTGGTTCCTAGAAGTGTTTATATTTATAAAGATACTACTATGATGGTACTGATTAAGGGAAAAGACATAAAAACAGCAAAAAAATTAGAAGCAAAAAAATATGAGCAAAAAAATTATAATCAAAAGAGAAGTATTTTAGGACAATCAGAACTTCCCTAACAATTTACTAAAGACCATTCTGCAATCTTTCAGGTGAAAGTGACTTCAAAATTAAATTCTGATGAGTTTTAAAAACTTTTGATTTAGTAAGGAACCTAAACAAGATTTACAATGGCCAAACAAGCAGATCAAAACAAGCAGACAAGCAGCAAGAATTGCTTGCTACACACAATCTCTTTAGGTACAACAAGGAGACAAACAAAAGGATACAACTTTTAATTCTGCAAAACAGATGAAGCACTGTACCTACTGAATTTTCAAGAGGAAACTTCAAATATAAAAAAAAATAGAAATCTAAATCTATAATAAAATGTGCATACTTTGGCTTCTGATCCTGAAATAAGTACCTTTCTGTTCAGCATTCTCACATGCAAATGCAGAGGTGGATATATTTTAGCCAAAGGGGCCACATCTAGCTTGCAGACATTTTTCATCCATCCCCCCCATGTTGCTGATGGATCGTGGCACTGGCCAGTGAGCTGACAGACTCAAAAATTGTTAATGAGTGCCATTAGAAGTCATTATGCATAGCAGAGGAGGGAAAGCAGAATGCAACTGGGTCTATATGCCTCCAGCAGCCAGGGGAGGGGTAGAACATTTGATCTGCATTTAGATGGTCCCAGGTTCAGCCCCTGAAATCTCCTGTTAAAAGATCAGATGGTGTGAAAGACCCTCTATCCAAGACGATGGAGATCTTCTAGTCAGAGCAGACAATACTGACCCTGAAAGAACGATGGTCTGGTTTAGTATCAGGCAGCTTCCTACATGTACCTTTGGGTTTACCAGATGCCACCAGCTCACCTCAGTGCAACATGGCTGAGTCAGAAGTGACTTGCCAATGCCAGTGCTGCACCAAAAACAGCTGCTTATCAGATTTTGTACCTAAATGCTATTGAGAATCTGACTTAAAATCCTTAACAGCAGCATTTTAGTTATTTAGTGTAAGGGAGGGGCCATGGCTCTTTCGAAGAGCCTCAGTTTTGCTATGAAGAAGGTTGCAGGTTTACTCTCCAGAATCTCCCATTTAAAGAATCAAACAGTAGGTGATATAAAACAGGGGTAGTCAACCTGTGGTCCTCCAGATGTTCATGGACTACAATTCCCATGAGCCCCTGCCAGCAAACTACCCCTGAATAAAAGACTTCCAGCTGAGATCCTGGAAATCTGCTGCCAGTCTGATTTACTGATTTATATAAACCAATGGCCTAATTCAATATAAGAAAGCCATCCCATTGTAACTCCACAAGTCCAACTGTAGGGCTTGAATGGCTGCAAGTCATTGCAGCAGTCCTTAGAAGGGGGGGGGGGAGTAAAAGACAGGGTTTAAATGTCTGTTGGCCATTTAAACTTCAGCTGATCGACAGGCCAGTCAAGCTGTTAAGCTTAAATGGCTGGCAACCATTTTAGTGGTATACCTGCTGAATATGCACAAATAAAAGCCAGGAAAAAAATGGTTTTTACTTTTATCAGCTATACCCAAAGCTATGCCAAAAGCAGATTAGAGAAATATTTTGGTATTTTCTTTCATTTTGGGTGAACTGAATGCACATGCCTAGTTATATAACTGGGACACACAGCAAGGTTTCCAGTAGCCTTTTCCATGCAATTCCCTGTCTGTGAAGTTCCTTCACGTATCTTGGTGGGTAGGTGTTGAAATCACATGCTTGTATTGTTTCTTCATTCCCCCTCCCCCCCCCCACCCTGCATACATTTCATTCCTAGTTTTAAAACTATTAAAATGGGGGTGACCCGCCCCACAGAGCCAGCACATGCACAATTTTTTCCCATCACAGGTGTCATATGCTCCACAGCCCTCTTCCCATCAGTTTACCTAGCTCTCCTAATGCTTAAGTATATCCATTAAACAAGACCACCTCTTGTCCCTCCAGCTTCTTGCCTCTTTTTTCTTTTTCTTTCTTTATTTTGAGAGCTGATTGCGGGACAGGAGGGAAAGAATGTGCATTTGCACAGAAGATATCAATGAACAACAGTTACAGGTAAATGTAACTATGTTTTTATCTTCTGCCTTCTGGTGCAGCCCCACACTGGGACCATTAGCAAGCGACTAACTTTTGTTACCATTCAAAAGCAACATTCCATCAATGACACACAAATCATGTCCCAGACCTTAAGCCAGTGCAAATGCCATACTCTAGAGGCAAAATTCAATTTCTACAAGTTGAAATTAATTATAGAAAGTTGCTGATTCTTTTTTTAAAAACCCTTCTATGCTGCTGAAAATAAACTGCCAGAATGCCAGATCACAAAACCACCACCAACTTCTCCAATCACTGTGTAATGCCAAAGCAAAAAAGAAATAAACAAATTGAAACTTTATGTCAACAAAGATACAATGTGGCCAGCTATCCTAAGAACACTTAAAGCCATTTTAAGTTAAGGTTCATTCAGAACAATTGGGTATATATAATATAATCAATATAATCAATAAATAGTGCATGTTTTACCTATCCCATGTGAGTACTAAAACATGTTTAGAATACCAGCCAGATAAAATCTGTGTACAATCTGAGTCAATTGCCAAAGGAAGAGTAATTAATAGTGCCTCATTACTGCTACCAAGCTCACATTCCCTGTTGTGAACCAATCTGGAGTCTCAAACAGAGAACACATATCCAAACAAACAACATTTAGGATTTATATTTTATTCTGAATTATTTTGAATTCTATGCCCTTAATTCTATTGGATTTCTGAGCCACAAATACTACTTGTTCATTTACCAAAACCTCAAGAGGAAGCCCTTAAAGCGCTTCAGCTTACAAGTATTTTTTTTTTAATATTAAGACTTGATCTTTGTTTGGCTATGCTTTTTGTGGCTTCTATCCCACATTCAATTTACAGAGAATAAGAGGGGAAAATACACATATTAGAAAAAACAGTGAACTTCCCGTCTTTCCTAACAGAGAAGAGAAAGAACTGTAACTCTGAATCTCACAACTATTGACACTGTACCTTCAGCACCATTTTGCCTATCATGTTTGGAGCTACTGCTGGATCTTCTAAGAACAGCTAAAAAGGTAAAAGTAAAGGTATCCCCTGTGCAAGCACCGGGTCATGTCTGACCCTTGGGGTGATGCCCTCTAGCATTTTCATGGCAGACTCAATACAGGGCAGTTTGCCAGTGCCTTCCCCAGTCATTACCGTTTACCCCCCAGCAAGCTGGGTTCTCATTTTACCAACCTCAGAAGGATAGAAGGCTGAGTCAACCCTGAGCCGGCTGCTGGGATCGAACTCCCAGCCTCATGGGCAGAGCTTTCAGACTGCATGTCTGCTGCCTTACCACTCTGCGCCACAAGAGGCTCAAGAATAGCTAATAGTATTTTATTTTCTTATGTCATTCATACCCCTTCTTTCTTGCAATGGTGGCCCAAAGCCATTTATGTGGTTCTCTCCTGCATTTTATCCTCACAACTATCATGTAAAGCAAGTTAGGCTGAGAGTATATAATTGAGCCATGATCACCAAATAAGCTTCCATAGCAGAGTGCATCTCCCAGATACTAGTCTAACCACTGTAATGAAACAGTGGTCATACCTGAAGGTTTCTTCTCTTCAATGAGAACCAGAGATTGTTAGGTCACTCCTCAGGTAGTGCTATTAAAATTCAAATTATTTGAATGGAATCAAGAATGCTTTGGGGGGGGGGAGGGAACCTAGAGCTTGTAGGAAGGAAAGCGATGTCTCACCGGGGGATCCAACTGCATGAAGCCCTGGCTGTTTCTTGACGTAAGTTTCTCCCTTGGTGGGTGAGTGGAACTAGCCATGAGCCTGCTACCTGAGCAGAGGATGATCCAAAAGTGTGAAGGTAGCCCACGGTCACCCAGAAGGCCACCCAAATAATTTGAATAGCCCTACCTGAGAAGCATTACATAAATATTGCTCATAAACTGTGATCACCTGCTAAGTTTAAAATAAGAATCGCTTCCAAGTGAAGTTAGTCCCCCCCTTTAGTCCACATGATTAATATTCATTGACTGGTGGACTAATGACTTATAGCAACATTTGCAAAGCAGTAATAAATAGCTAATAAACTATGTATTGCATAGTTATTGATTTAGTAGTACATACTTCTATCTTTCATTGTTTTCACATTCACAGATTAACCTAATAGAAAAGAATAAACCGAGTAGTCATCACCATCAAAGCAGCCAAAAATTGGATAACATTTTTCCAAAACTTATATTGTCCCATTCCTAATGGTTCTTCTGCTATATATTTGAGCCAAAGCTGAGTTACAGTGGAATATCTGGTACCCTTGGAATCAATGCCTTTTTTGCATCCAAGACTGTGGAATATTCACTAGCAGTAGACATTTGAACAGCAAGGATACATGCCCAACGTCAACTTTATTGTGTCACAGCAAACTACGCTGATTTAACATCTCTGCACTGGCAAGAACATCCAAGATTACACCCATCTCTTTCCCTCCACTCTGCTGGTGTCTTCATCACTTGTCAGTTTTACGTTAGGACACTGTATAACCAGAAATTATAAAACAAAAAGCTGAAGCTTTCCTAAGTGCATAAGACAGTTATAGATTTAGGGACCTTGTATATTCTCCCAATGGCACCTAGCCTTCTTCTCTCTGGCAACTGCCTCTTCCTCTCATGCCCAGGCCAAAACTTCCTGCCTCCATAATTGGTTCTCATCCAAATAAAGAGAACTTGGGAGAAAGTTTTGGTTTGGAGAAGGTTAAGAAGAAACAAGAATCTCTCCAATATCTAAGAATAAATGACAGAAAGTCACTATTCACCAACCTCTAAATTTCCATGCAAACTGGTGAATGTTAGCAAGAAGTTGGATAGGCTGAGACCCTGTTGTGATCATGTATTATTAAGCATATACACTGAGTTGCCTTACCTTTCTAGCAAATTGTGGATTGCCTTGAAAAGGAGAGTTCTGCACTCATACGAAAGCCCATTCTCCCAGAGTCCTTCTTCCACCACTGTGGACGTAAACAAAGTGTTAGTATATTACTCAAGAAAATGGGGATGGGGCAGATGAATAATCAAGATACCACAAGGTAAAATAAGACAAGATAAGGTAAAATAAATAAATATGGAACAATAAATAGGAAACTATTCTAAGACGGTAATTCTAAGACGGTAATTCTAAGGTAATGCTTGGGGAAATGGCTGAACATCCCATTATCATTTTCAATAGTTGAGCTATTATCAAGTCATTGACTACTCACAAACACTCATTGTTAATGGAAAGTTAATAGGAACACTGTGCTGGAATGTTGAAACTTCTGTGAGTGATGTGAAACTAGAATGGAATCAAGGAAGCATGGGGGGGGGGGGGAACCTAAGACAAAAGGGTTAAAGGGACAGGAGAACTGAAGGAAGGATTATCAAGTAGATTCAGTGCTGAAAAACATACATCTAAGGGAATGAAGGTACAGGAGGTTGGAGGCAAAGAAGAAAAGGGACGGAAAAGGTATAAATACTGAGGGCAGAAAGGAACAAAGAGTCCCCTAAGGCAGGGGTAGTCAATCTGTGGTCCTCCAGATGTTCATGGACTACAATTCCCATGAGCCCCTGCCAGCAGTTGCTGGCAGGGGCTAATGGGAATTGTAGTCCATGAACATCTGGTGGGCCACAGGTTGACTACCCCTGCCCTCAGGGTTGTACGGTACCAGCAAAAAAAGGAAACATGCAAGGGAATTCTAGAAGGACAGTGTGAAGAAAAAAACTGAACTTTCCACATAACTCAAAGAGCCAAATACGTGATCTCAAATAAAAAATAAACATTTCAAAAGCAAACAGACATTCACCAGCAGACAAGAATACTGAAGTGCAATGCTAGACCATTTTTCCATATTAGGACCTCACTTTCAGGAAGTAGCACTTCCAGTCACTCAATTTCTGCTTCTTTTGTTGCTCCATACTGGAGAGCATGCTGCCTTCAGCTACAGTCCCCTAAGAATATGAATACACCTCAGCAAACAGATTGCAAAACATTCAAAGGATTTTTGGTCACATGGGATGAGTAAAAATTTTAGACACACTAACCAATAGTACTTTTTTGCAAATAAAGTACAAAATGTTAACCAGACTTTAAAAATGGCCCCTTCAATTTTACTTCCCCATGCATAACAGCAAATGTGTGGATCTTTCTGTGTAAATATTTTTGCCTGCCTGCAAAACTACCAACTGCAGGAAGCCAAGCCAAGACAGAAACTTCATATAGGGACACCCCAGGGGGAAAACATAAAGCAAATAATACAAGTTTTATTATTTATTCAATGTAATATACATATGGGTAATATATATCCAACATAAATACAATACATTATAATTAAAGTTGCATGTGGGAACAAAGAAGCAATTCCCACTGGCATAAATTTCAGGTGTATTTTTAGCAGAGAAAACAGGTACATGCAAACAAAATCTTCAAACAGCCTACTGATGAGAAAAACCTGCAAATTGTTATGCATCTGTACTACAATGGAGACTGTTATAAGATTTCAGAAAAAAAACTCTGCTAACCTACTTCTGTATTCAGCAGCAAAAATTCCAAATACAGTTCAGTATTTTACACCATCATTTAAACTGTCAATATTCTTCAAGAAATATGGCCAAATTCTTCCTTTGGCTCTTAATATTCCTATTTTCTCTATGCAAAAATAAATTTCATTTTTATTAGTACATTTTATAGCTCTGTCTTTCTACCTGTCATCCCTAGTATCCAGCTTCTTGCAGATTTGTGCATTCTCTATTTTATCATTATGTAAAACAGATGACAAGGAAATATATGGGTATTTACAATTATTCTAATGGGTGGAAGAAGTTTTAGTACATTGCAGCAGATCCTACTTCAGATTTAACTTTTCAGGACCCACCTATAATTCCACATCGCAACCACCCCACACAGGAAAAAATTAGGTTTTATTTTTCATGCTTATAGTATTTATAAATACGACAAGTTACAGATTATACATGAAACACACTGCAGGAACAACTAAAATTTGTCACTGAGCCTTGCAGAGTCTCCTCTCTCAAAACTCCCAGTTCCACCTGCCCTCTTTGAGGTTCAAGCTAGTTTGAGATCCCCTGGCATATTGCACAGATGCTCAGTCTCTGCAAGGGGCTGCAGATATTAATGCACAAAAATCCTGCTTTAGGAATCTGATTTCTATGGACATAAGGTCTAGTATTAGCTCAATACGCAACAACAACATGAACACAGAAAACTGTGGTTTATAATTTCAGCATTAAAATTCAGGACAATCAAATAGAATTTTAGAAGAGGAATCGATTCCAATCAACATCAATTTCTTGGATACAGTTTTTTTTCTTTTTATGCACAGGAATTCTAACAGCAAGGGTCCCTATCCACTCTGCCAAGTATGATGAGCTAAACCCTTTTCCAAGCCAATGAAGAAGGCAGGGGATCACAGCTGAAACACCAATACCTTTTCACGAGCACTTGGTACCCAGCATAACATCAAAACTAAAACTCCATCCCAGGGGTAGTCAAACTGCCGCCCTCCAGATGTCCATGGGACTACAATTCCCATGAGCCCCTGCCAGTGAACACTGGCAGGGGTAATGGGAATTGTAGTCCATGGACTTCTGGAGGGCTGCAGTTTGACTACCCCTGCTCTGTCCCTTCTCTAAGTTAAGGGGTGCCAGTTGAGGCAAACACAAATTCGACCTGGATAATAATAATAATAATAATAATAATAATAATAATAATAATAATAATAATAATAATAATAATAATAATAATAATAATAATAATAATAATATTGTATTCCATCCTTCCCTAGTTGGCTCAGTGTGGATCACATCATTAAAACAATGAAACAAATAAATTATATATAATAATAACAAGGCAAGATTTCTGTATCCTGAGTCATGCATCACAATATCTCAAAAGCTTAAACAAACCACTATAAATCTTAAAACAAAAAAACAGAGAGTCCCACCTATTGCCTTGGGTGACAGAACTAATTAAATCTTATTACCCAGAACGTTGACTATTATAACAATATTGGCCACTGTAAACATAGAAGGAGATACACACTCTGAGACAAAACTAGCTATTTGGTCATTAAAATGACTGGAAATCAATCTCTTGCTCTAGAGAGTGAGTGCGTAAGAAAATAATCATGTCAAACAACTACAGAGGATGTTACTCTGTAACCAGGGTTACAATTGCTTTTCCCTATGCTGTCCTTTCTTCTACGTTAAAAAAAATCAATTTAAGAATTCAATTCATTGGCAAACGTATGCATTAAATAAATATTTCAAAAATTCAATTACCACTGACCTGTATTAAACCCTTCATTTTATTTTTTTATTAAATGTTCCTATAGTAAAACAATTTAGTGACAAATGCAGACAAATCAGCGTGACGGCAAATGACATATGAAAAAAGGAGCAAGTACGCGACACTGATTCTGAAATACTGAATTAAGGTCATAAAATATCTAATTAAGTGCAATGCTATTGATCGATCATTGTTATGCAGCCATTGATTCCGCTATAAAATGTGTGTTTGAAATCCTTAGTGACTAAATGGACTTGGTACTTTATTGGAGTCCATCCTACGTGTAACTCTAATGTTCTTGCACTCTTTATAGTTCTAAAAAAATACCATCACCATAATTCAGAATTCAAAGGAAGTAACTTTCCTATCAGGTCATCAGTAAAACGGAAGCAATTATTTGCTAAGTGAAGCTGTTTACTTTGATCCTTTTGTAAATACACTTACACAGCAATCCTTGGGGGGGGGGGTTGAAAGCACTCAGGGAGCCAACTGACCTTTGCATGAGCCTGTGTTCAAGACACATCAGTGTAGGGGCTAGTTCGAATGGCAGATTCCCCCCCCCAGTGCCACACTGTCACTGTTGGGTGCCAGTCTTGGGGGGTCAGGACAATGCACTCAATGACTCTTCCTTCAGCATCCAGACAGTGTGAGGTAACCATTTTTAATTTCAAAAAACAGCAAAATAATATTTGTATTAGAGTACTTGAATGGATCCTAAAAGAAATTTGGTATATATTAACTATGTGTTAATTATTCAGATAATTATATTATCTGAAATCAACTTCCAACATTTTAAATCAAAAAGGCTCAGGTGTAGGAGGTTGGTTGTCAGGAGATTAACCTTCTGAAGATCCAAAATTTGCAACCCAATGCAGAGAAACTCAAAACCTTCCTCAACCGTGCAATGAAAATGTTGCTGGTCCTAACAAAAATGGTATTAACACCATTGTTTTCTTGAAAGATTTTTTTCTAATACATCAACAGCGCAACCTAAAATCATTTTAGCTTCTATACAATTATCTACAGACCAACTACTAAATCTCAAGGGGAAAGCAATATAAAATCAAGAGAGGCTGCACATGAACAAAGGAAACCCAATGTAAGCATCATTTGCTGAAAATTTGCCGAGAGTCACTATTAATTTGAACACTTCACAGTTGAACAGCTACCAAAACTGCTGACAATTTATATAAAGAAACAAATGGCCAATTTAAAATACAAATGGCCAATTTAAAATATGGGCCCAGATCCTAAAGAATTCTATAAGCTGTGGAATTTGGGGATATTTTATTTGAACAGCCAACCTCTGTGACATATCAGAAACTCCTGAAAAATCCCCTCAGATTCAAAGGCAGTTTGCACTGTGGCATGACTTGAAAAACAAAAACCTCTGGGGCACGTACACAGGAATCCAAAACGCAAAATGATAATTGGATACTTACCATGAAGGGTCCACTTCCTCTGAGAAAAGGAGAACATCTTGGAGAGTGATTCCCACTATCCAGGGAGACAGGAACTACTTTTTCTTCTTCCTGTCTCCTTGATGGGATTCAACCTCTCTTCAGTTCAGTGAACTACAAAAGCCATAGTCATAGCTAGACTATAAAACTGTATATAAAGGATAACATGTAACATTAACTTAAACGAGTAGTAATATAGAACAGTTATGACAAGAAGAAACTAGGTAAACTAGAAAAGGTGGTAGGCTGATAGTCCTACTAGTTTACAATGACTTGGGAGGAACAAAATGTCCTCTTTTCCTCAGAAGAGAAGAACCCTTCATAGTAAGTATCCAATAGTCATTCTCCCACTGAGGTGGAAGACATCTTGGTGATAACTCCCATGACAGTTTTTTCTGGATGGGTCATTATCATCTGCATCTATTATGTGCTAGAACACTCTTCTGCTGAACACAGCATCACCTGAGCTGTATACACTGAACTTACAATACTTAACAAATGGAAGACCACATTGGGTCTCCTAGTGACTGTGCTGGTCTTACACACATTTGCTACTCCCTCTATATCTTCCTCCCAGATACAGAAAGTTCTTCTCTGTCCACACCAAAAGTCTGGAAGTTTCTCTGAATAGTGCTGTTAAGTCATTTATATACATTTTAGTTGGCATACTGACAGGATATACTCACACAGTATTTGATCTTTGAAACAAAGAAGAGCTAGGTAGACTGTAAGGCTCCAGAAGATTTATCATTAGTATTATTTGTATGGGCCTCCACTGACCCTGTGCTGGAACCCCATCCAGTATAGTACTTCTAACCAGTCAGGCTGGTAGCCATGAAAATTAGTTTCTTGCCCTGTTCGAGATTGTGCAACTTTGTCCGCCATGCTAATCTGAATTTCACCTTCAGTGGGAATTTGGATGGAAATGTCTTGTTGCCTCGACAGCTGATTTTGGAAGGGTCTGAGTAACTGCTGCAAAAGTCCAGAGTGGAATCTGCCCCATTGTATTGTATCTATGTTTGTCTCCACTGGTTCCAGCTGATTTTTCTGGTTTAAATCTAGGCACTAAAGGAATAACTTCCAAAATGTCTTTGGTCAGGATGTCTTAAAATTCTAAGGGGGACTTTTTCTTGTCCCTGGTCTCAACTAAAATGAGAAAGATTCTGGGGAAGATTAAAGAGCCTGGGAGCATTTACATTGCTAATCTGATGAATTCCTGATGGAATGCAGTCACTAGCTCTCAATTTGGTGCCTATTACATTTAAAGAAGCTATAGGTTGAGCTATGCACTAAATGATTACAAAATGGCCACCACTCAGGTTTGGCCAATTAGAGCATGCCCAAATAACCCTAGGCCTCACCTATTCTCCCTTTATCTGCCTTTCAAAGAATTCTGGGAAGGGGGACATCTTTTGTTCCCTTTGGACCTGTCCAAAGAAGAATTTTTTGTTCCCTTTGGACCTGTCCACTGATATAGAGGTGCCTTTAAAGGGCTCTCCTGAAGCTCTAAAGTTGCCATAGTATAGGTTAGTAGGTAATGATAGTCCTTTGATATAAAAATATTTTATGGACTGTTCTGGAGTCTCAATCTAAATTTAGGTCAGATTCCCACTGGTAGTTCTCTCTCATTCACTTCTTGCTGAAAT
Source organism: Paroedura picta (assembly GCF_049243985.1). NCBI lineage: Eukaryota > Metazoa > Chordata > Lepidosauria > Squamata > Gekkonidae > Paroedura > Paroedura picta. The sequence goes on along the minus strand of NC_135381.1, from coordinate 11,088,059 downwards.
TGTCTTTTCTAGCAGTGTTAGTGCATTTTAAATTTATTTTGAACTCACAATACGAAGAACAACTGTGGACTACTGAGCACAAATGGGACCAAATTTCCCTGTTCGATTCTGCGCTCCCCCACATGCAACCAGCTTGGGCTCGCCACGGCACTAATAAAACTGCTCTGACCGAGCAGTGATATCAGGGCTCTTTCAGCCTCACCCACCCCACAGGGTGTCTGTAGTGGTGAGACGAATGGGAAAGCAACTGTAAGCCGCTTTGAGCCTCCTTCGGGTAGGGAAAAGCAGCATATAAGAACCAACTCTTCTTCTTAAATATTTAGTACTATTAGGGAAGGCAAGTCCTTCACCCTTGGATTCAGCTGCAGAACTTTCTGAACATGGATTGAACATAGACCACAACATGAGAGTGAACACAGACCACAACAACTAACTGGGGAGGGAAGGCATTGACACAACATGCACAACCACTATTCTAGTGGCCACTACCACTACTGAGAAAAGAACCCATGATTCCATGGTAGACTAATAGCCTCACCCTTTTAGATGGTCTGACAGTGGCTGGCTGAGGACTACAACTCTGACAAACCCTATCTGGAGTATGGGGTGAGTATATGCCTTTGTATGAAGTTTGAACTGTTTAGGTATGACTGGGTCATGCATATCCTTCACTACTGTGTTTTGCATAACAAGTTAACTTTAGTCTATCTCTAGTCATCATTCTCTGTAAATAAAAGAACTGCAGCCAGAGCAGCAGTGGCAGAAAGACCTGAGTGACGGGGGGGGGGGGGGGGGGAAGACACTGAACGAAAAACATTTTCCTGCAAGATTAAAATAAAAAGGAGCTTATTGTATTGCCTATGGATTCTGAAAGTCTTCCTGAAGTCTATGTATGCAGAAAAGAAACATTAAAATGTTTTAAACAGAAAAGTTTTTTTTTAATTAAGGTGCTATGCATGCTTTGTTACTGAGTTATTCTGAGTAGCAGACACTTCTCAGCCAACATGGTATTTTCTTTGTTTAGTAGAAGCCTGAAACAGTTATATCGGTAGACAGTGTTGTAAGCTGAAATATGACCACCTCTGTCTCCAAGAAAAGGGTTTCTTGGTGTGTGTGTGTGTTTTTAAAAGAAATATACTGAGTTAGTTGTCTATCACCACTAGTGACAGCAAAAAAGCTCTGCAGCTGTACTAGCTAAAATGCAGCTGCCTCATTAGCATTCTGCCCCATCCCCCTCCCCAAACCACCACTCATCCAGCATTTCTGTGCTAGCAACAATGATCTTAAAGAGCGTTTTGCAGCAGACTTAGCCCTGGCTAAGGGCATTCTGTGGCATGATCGAGAGAACATGGAAACACGATTCATTAGACACGACTGGAGGGATAACAATGGAGCTGCTTCTTGCAGCCTTTCATTTTCTTACATGGCGCTGAGACTAATGCATTCTTGTTACACGACTAGCGAATTTACACCTCGGAGAAAACTGTGATCACCTCTGATAAAGAGATGGCATTTTCACTATAATAAGAAGCTAGCCGGAACGCTCTCTTTTTTTATGGCGACGTGTTAAAATGGTAAATACCCACAGGCGTAAAATTCCCCCAAACACGATCCAATTAAACTGCCTTTTAACAAGTCTCCATGTCCTAATATGAAGCACGCAATAATACGCTGGTGCCTCTCAACCACTGCATGTCTTTAACCAGGGCTGCTACTGAAAAACACCGCTCAGAAATCACAGCTATGTTTACCTGCCCCAACAGTTCTAATGTTTGCCTTCTTCTGAAAGACTGTATTAAGAACAATGACGCTTTATCTATTTTCCTTTCAGCATTCTATTGTTCTGTACTCTCTATTTCTTCTAATCATCAACTTTCCTTTTCTTAGCCGATTACTACGAAAAGCTTAAAACCAACGAAATACAGATCAATGTACATGGTCATTCAACAACATTAAAAACAATTTATGTTCCCCTTCACTATGAACAATGTGCCCCTGATTTTCAAGCATCACAATCGATCTATAATTTAAACAAAACCCAAGCAGTTGTGGAATTATAGTGTTTCATTTTTATCAAGACTACAGGAAAGTTAACTTCTATAAAATACAACCATAGGCGCAGGTCCAGCAACTTGGCACAGATTATGTTTGTACAAGAACTTCTCAATGCCTAGCACTTTCCTCCCTAGAATTTGTTTTCACAACACATTGTACAAAGACAAAAGCAGTCAAGAATACATGCAACTTAGTTTAAGGGCTAATATGAAGTCTTGTTTTCCCAAACAATGCCCCTAGTACATGAGGCAATCTTCCAGTGTAGCTAAGCCATAAAATATCGAGATGACCCAGTCAAAGCTGAGCACTTTATTCATGGAAAAGTACCTACTTAAACGTCTTCCACTGAATTTAATTACTCTTTTTAAAATCCTTACAGTAGCAAACCACTTTCTTCCCAGAACCCTTACAAAACAAAAGACAAATGAAAAGCAGATGTTAAGCCATAACATTTTGCCTCTAAAAGCTAATTTGTTTGATAAGCTAAGAAAGAAATCAATTAAAAGAACACTATACTATTATCCAACACCCTAATAAAAGCTTCCAAGTCAGGCTCACTTTCGTGTGAACAAAAACAGGAGTTCTGCTGAACCCTGATAAATATGGATCTTTCATTAAGTAGGAAGAGCCTTCCTCTGGCAGGAAAATCTTTTGTCCACAAGGAAGCCTCTTTCCACCAAGAGAAGACTCTATAGTCAACACAACAGCAGAATAAACCTCCCTTACCTTACCTTCTTCCCCCCCAAAGGGAAATAACTAAATCAAATATGAACTCAGGAATGTACACGTGACCGAATGGCATCAATTTTGACTAAGTACTATCTATGGACTTCCCAAATACAGGACACTACGATCTGTTGTTTTATTTCATGGTTAATACAAAATATAACTCTTTATCCTTCCCTACCCATTACAAGTCAGAACAGGTAGCAATAATACAAAAACATTAAGACTGAAACATTCCCCATATCTATTCACATCCACTCAAAGGCTGCTGAATTTTTGTGAAAAAATAAAAAACACCCTACGCCACCTTACCTCTTAAGTAATTTAGGTTCACATAAACAAGTTATTTAATCACTTGCTAAATACTCCAATAGGACCAAGCAGAGGAAGCATAATACACTGTGCTGTGAAGGTACTTGCCTTAGTTTCTAAAATAAGACCCAGAAGATTTCCACAAAGCACTACTATTATTTGAAAAACAGGAACCTCCAGAGTCAACTCCACAGAGAGTAAAATACATAAAGAAGCTGGTTTTAGGGGCAGGCAATAGGCAACCAGGAGGAAGCTTACGAGATTGTGGAAACTCGGCTGGTGTTGTTTACCTGGATTTCAGGAAGACTTTTGATAAGGTTCCAAATGATGTTCTCAAGGGTAAACTAGAGGACAGTGGACTGTCCAAGTAGTTCAGCAATTTGAGCAGTTCATCAGCACTGGAATGAACTGCTCAGGGAGGTGGTGAGCTCCCCCTCATTGGCCGTCTTCAAGCAGTGACTGGACAGATACTTATTACGGATGCTTTAGGCTGATCCTGTGTTGAGCAGGGCACTGGACTAGATGGCCCATTTGGCCCTTTCCAACTCTCTGGTTCTATTCTAGAAAAAGGAGTAGGCAGCTTTTACAAAGTAATGTTGGTAGAAGACAGCAAGAACAGGCTGCCCCTTTATAACTCATGTGACCATCAATTAGACTCATATTCACCATTATACATGGGGCTACACAACTTATCAACGCAGGAGGCAAAAGACCTGTGTCTGTAGCCCAACCCCTAACAATTCAGGTATAGTGGTGGTTGCTTCTCCAACTCTTCCACATCTTAAACATGAGTTCCGTTCTTGATAATCAAACACTTCATGCTCATTGGGTTAAACTTCCTATACATGTTTTGCATGGCAAGGTGCAGACAAATGAAAACACCTCATTCATAAATACAAGTGGGTAGCCATGTTGGTCTGAAGCAACAGAACAAATGTAGACTCCAGTGGCACCTTTAAGTAGCACCTTTTATTCAAGGTATGAGCTTCTGTGTGCTTGCACACTTCCTTAGGTACAATTGTTGGTCTTAAAGGTCCTACTGGATTCTAAATTTGTTCTACATCATTCATAACTTTAAGATAAGGTGACCAGATTGTCCCACTTTTGGAGGGACATCTGGGGGCACCTGGCAAATTGCACTTATGTTGAAATTTAAATATATATATAACAATACTATTTTTGCGTACTTTGCATTCTATGAAACTTTTTGTTGCTCCATATAGACCAAATTTTAATCAAGAACCCCCCCCCCCCCGGTCAATGGTGTCCTGCTTTACCAATGTTAAAATCTGGTCACCTTACTTTAAGATCTGCCTAGCCCAAGCTAGCTTGACCTCATCAGGTCTCAGAAGCTTAAGCAGAGTCTGTATTTGGCCGGAAAACCATCAAGAAAACCTTGTACATTTTAACCTGAATTTGGGTCACTTTAGTACAGAACTTTTGGTATTATAGAACATAGACAGCTTTGTAAATATACATATGCAGAGGGGGGGGGACTGCCAGTCTGCATTAACACCCCCCCCAAAACAGTAGTTCACAACAATCTAAACATGGATTGTGTGCAAACGGCGCCAACCAAATGTTAGCAATACAATATAAAACACTTCCGAATGAAACAGGACTGTCAAAGAGGTTTTAAGGTATTATCAACAGGAGAACGCTGAAATTAACAAAACATACAAAGCAAGAAAGAACAATAAAAAGCTGGAAATGCCAAATGCACCTCAGAGTTAATTATCCCATCTTCCACGGCAACCACTCTAAACCTTAAACCACACAGATATGCAACACTATGCTAGCTAGTGTGTATTTGTTAACTGCAGTCTGGAACAAGAGGCAGCAATTCTATATGACCGAGTAAGCCAAACACTAAACCACAGCAAAGGAACTGTAAGCAATAAACTCATGAACCCAGCCAAGAGTTAATAGGAGCTATGTCTATAGCTATACAAGGCAATTAGTATATTAAAGAAGGTCATCTAGTATCCACAGTGGGTCTCTACCCACACACACACACACACACACACACCTTTCCCTTTCCCCCCACTAAACACCATTCATATGCAGGAATGAATCAAAACATACCTACAACGACATTATGGAGACTGAAACAGACAATTAAGAGTTGAACTTGCTCAAGCACAGAAGCATGGTTATATTTTTGGCTTTATTGTATCATGCAAACCCACAGATTCCTGTCTTATACAACTGGAGATAACTAAATTGCAAGTTAAACCTATAAACACATATTACATACACGTAATGTAAACAAACGCATCATCAAGCCACTAAAGTTTCTATAGTCAAATATAACACCATACAGCACTGCAATGTTACCATAAAATTCAAGCTTTGGTCTGCTCTATCCTATATACTTGAAAATCAGCATGCAAAAGTCTCTGTAGGGTATTTGGTATTTCAGAGTTATTACTGGCTCCTTGACGGAATAGCTATCCTTGTGCTCACTACAACTTCTGCTTTGTTTGAACAAATATATAAAGAGGGGACTGCAAGGAAAACAACTGCAGAACTCTTTTTATCTGTAAGAAATGGAGGAGTGAGAGTCCACAGAGCCACTGGAGGCCTGCATAACAGTTGTCCCACAAACAAAACACAGGGTCACATCAGCAAGCGATTTTGCAGTCACTTCAGTTTGGTCTGTTCATAAACTTTTGTGATTAAAAGTATTTATTCCTAGTCCTCTGACCACTTCTATAACTAAATAATACTTTGACACTAAACGTCATCCTGAGAGTAGCTGCTATGCTAGACATCTAACAGTTGGTGCAAAAATGAGTCCAAACAAATCAACTGATCGAGTCTGTACATACTGCTAGTGCTGTTCCTGATACAGCTATCTCCTTTCGCTGAGAAATATTCATAAGTATATGTGTTTGGAAAACACCAATTTGCCCTACTTTTCAGTGAAAACGACATCCCTGGTGTGTACAAAACAAAGACCTTAACAGTCAAGCAGAAAGCTTTATCTGCAGAAATCCTTACAAAGACTTAATTGGAATCTAAACTGACATTGCCTTCCCCACAGTTACAGTGTAGCCCTAAGCTGATATTTTTGTTCTGGATGACCATGCAGCCCATGTCACCATGTATTAACTTCAGATCACTCAGCCAACAACCATCCGATCCTTTTTGCACTTGCCTGAGACCAAAGCTTGCTTTTGTTTATAATCAAAATGACTACTGGGCAGGCAAACCTACAATTTTACTGACCAAGGATCCCTAAAATCATGTTTTACCCCTACAACAGACAGCGCAATTTTTTAAATCAAGGTGAAGCATACATTAACAGATGACCCAAAGCATTTTAACAATGGAAGATCTTTTTGTGTCTGCTGTGACTCAACTCATTAAGAATGTTCAATACTTTTTACCACAAACAGTATTCTAATGCAGTGGTCCCCAACCTTTTTATCACCGGGGACCACTCAACGCCTTTTACTGAGGCCCGGCGGGGGGGGGGGTAGTTTACTCCTCTACTCTCAACCACTGCCCTAGCGCTCTCTGATCGCTATGGTAATGTTTAAACATCCCTTCAAAATAAGATACAGACACGCCACAACAATGAACATAAGGAACATTCTATTTTCGTGGAAATTTTAACTTATGACAATGACAAATCAATGGGAACCCTGAGCTTGTTTCTCTGCAACGAGATAGTCCCATCTGGGAGTGATGGGAGACAATGACACCCGAAGTGTGTTGTAAAGGGCCGGGGGGGGGGGGGGGAGAAGGCGTCCTTTGGGGCCCACCTCCAATTAGTCGAAGGACCACATGTGGTCCGCAGCCCACAAGCTGGGGATCGCTATTCTAATGCACCTTTATTTCAGTAGCTTAGTTCAGACATTACACAAAATCCTGATTTGTATATCATGGTTCAAACTTCTAACGTATCTGGCCTGTATGCATTTTTCACCTGCTCTGGCACAGAGGCAGGATAGTTTCATTCACTATGAGTGGTCAAATCCTATAATCACCTACATGTCATATTGTAAAATCAACATGACTGTACAGTATTTTAACTGGACAGTATTTCGGGTGCAGTAACTTACTTTTCAAAACATTTCACCAAAGAAACGTCACAGCAAGCAATATATATTGATTTAGTTTTTCTTTTCACTAATTTCACAATTAATTTAGCATCCCTTAAAGCCTGCCTAGTTTACCAGTATAAGTCTCCAGCTGGCGATGGCGAAGTGACTTAATGTTCAAAATATCAAAATGTTCAAAGCAATTTCAAAACGGATTTCCAGGTATATTCCGTTTTCGCTTACTTCATCAGTGAATTCTAAATATAAATGCATGATAATATATATTATATAACATATACGTATATCCACATTCAATATAAAAATAAAAATAAAAATAGGGATACCTCAATATTGTAATCTCAATCTTAATAATGTTTGTTGGAAATAATGTTTGTTAAAAATAACCTACAAAGATAAATCATACATGATATAAATCCTTGTAAAATGTCACTAAAGGTTAATTCTGTTTAAATGGTGAATACTACCTACTTAATCGCTTACGGTTACTTGGGTATATAATTCAATCCCAAACTGGTCGCATGAATTCAAATTTGTAGGGGTCTAATAAAATTCAAAAGCAATACTAATATCATAGATCAGCTTGAGACTTTTTTCTTCTATGGTATCATGGCTGACGGGTCCACCTGTAGTTTACCAATATGCCAAGTCGTGACAAGGATGGTCCCATCCAGGGATGGAGACTGCAGAAAGGCCCATTGCTTTTCACAGCACAAGGCATCAAAGCCAGAACAGATATCTCTTAATTACCCCAGCCCACTTTCCCAAAGCTGTGACAATATTTGGCCATTACCAAAGTACACTACCCTTGCCTCAGAAAGACATTTCTTTACAATAGACAATCAACATTCACACAATTAAATGCAAATTATCCCTATTCAATATATGAACACACACAGCTCAAGGGGGGCATTAGCATGTAATTAAGCAGCTACAGATTTAACAAATGTTTCCCTGAGTAGAGAGACACAGCACCTTTCATAGCATAGAATTAAATGAAAACTATGGTTTTCATAGCAGAAGAATCCGAGAGCTGTAAATTCTGCTGTGATGCAAAGAAGTCCACTTGGAGACTGCTGAAACGTTAGAATATCTCCTGGAATATCCTTGGATCTCACTTCCATTCTTCCAGATCACTGAAAATCTTCACATTACCACTCTAAACAGGATGTTGTTGTTGGCCCAATTTCCATGTAATGAGACTTCATACAGTGAATTTCCTTCAGTTCATGAGCCACCTCTAAAATGCTATAGTCATTTCAAACAGTGCCACTTTTTAACCGCACTTTTTCGCTGTACGATTTTCCTCTGAGTTTTTTTAAACATCTGCATTGAGGGCTATAGCGCTAAACCAGTATAGCATTTAAGTGCTATAGCAACACTATAGAGATGCCTTGACTCTGTTGACTCTCGACTTAGACATCCCCCCCCCCAAAAAAAGGTCTATGCAAGACTAAACAGCAAAAAAGGGTGGGGAGGAAGAGGCATTGCAGGAAGCACTATAGACAGGGTTGTAGCTCTGGGCGGGGCAGAAAGGGCCGGGCCTGTCCTGAAATTTCCCCTCCCTACTGTAGGAATCCAGTGGTGTGAGACCATTGACCTCCTAATCTTGAGGGGAGAAAGGAAGCCAGAAGGGCAGCAGTATGGCAGCTGATAGGGGACAATAAAGACAGCCTGCCCTGCCTGACTGCCTCCAGCTCTTGATTGGATTTGGGAGCTGGGGGACAGAGATTCTTAGCCTCGTTGTGGCTGTGCATGAGAGATTCCAGAGGAACCAGCCTTCGTTCCTCCACCACACACGCTTTGCCTGTCTTCACAACCCCCAGCAAGATGCCACAAGCCAGATGCCACAAGCCAGATGCCTTCCTCGCTGCCAGAAGCAAACAGTATGGAGGTCTCCTCATGATCAAGCAACTTCCTTCAGGTGATGCTGTTTCATCTCGCTTCCTTCGTAGTGCCCTGATCTCTATTCCAGCAGTAAGTACTAATGGCTACATTTCATCTAGGGTCTGAACAAAAGTGGCCTGCCCATGCTGGGTAAATACCCCCCCTCCCAAGGCATTTGTTTAGATGATCACTATGTTGAAGAATTTCCTTAATGTGTGCTTTTGTACAATATTCCCTTTGAAGCAGCAAAATTGAGTATAGTAAAATCGATAGTAAAGAGTTAACTGGAACCTGATCAGGAGTGCATGAAAACTCCATGTCTAAATTTGTTCTTTTTCCTTAGCTTTCTGCTCCTACTAGTAGTAAAGCCCATTGTACACAGGAATACGTGTGCTAGGCTGCTATTCTGGGTGAGGTCACTGGACCAATGTTCTTTGGGCAAGTCCACGTCTGCAGGGGTAGTTTGTGTTGCATGTAGTAGCATCGTCATGATGTTGGGCATGTTCATTGACAGCAGCACTTAGCCACTGGCTTTAGTTAGATGGGAAAGCCACTAACCCCAATGAAGTGGTTTGCATGGGTGGAGCACACCTATCAGTGGATGATTTCACAGTGCACAACATTCTTCATGATACTCTGGTCTGAATCTTGGATCAGCATCCCCTGCTCTGGGCCAGCAACCACAAGGACCTGGGGATCCTGAAAGTGTCTAACTCTTGAGATGGCAACAAAGAGTTCCCCATGGTTAAATAGAGGCTCCTCTAGTTGGAAGCCTACTTTTTCCAGGGTCTGCCCTTAAATTTGTTTATTGTCATGGTAAAAGCCAACTTGATTCCAGAGGAACCAACTTGAGGAGGAACTGATGGGGGCAGAGGGAATGACATCAAAGTAGCCAGGTCTGAGCCAGAGATGTGTGAGAGAACACCTAAACGGGACCCTCAGCACGGGCAGCAGAGGCGAGTATATGGAGGCATGGACTGATGCATAATCTAGGAGAGACCCTTGAATTAGACCTAAGGTCTGCAGAGTCATAAGAGGACGCATCTAGGAGACAATGAATGGCTGTGAGGGTGGAAGAGGGGGGACACAAGGTCCTCCTGTGGACGCCCCCGTATCAACTCAGAGGTCTTGAAAAAAGTCTCCAGGTAGCAGGCACCTGAGTCCATATCTGAAGAAGTGTGCATGCTCACAAAAGATTCTGCCTTGAATAAAATTTTGTTTGTCTTAAATGTGCCCAATCTTTGTTCCTTTTAATGTTTCTTTGACCCAGCTGTTCTAACACATGGCTCTGTGTTTGCTATGATCCTTGCCAGGAAGTTCAGTGGTGTTTACTGCCAAGTTACTGTGGGGAAGGTTATTGCTGCTTCAGATCAACACGGCTGCAGACCAGATAATGTTCCTACAAGCATGCAGATTTGAAATAATTCTGATGGTAGGTTGTACTTAGTGCTTTGCGGAGCAAAAGACAGAAACGGGATTTCTTTTTAGTCAGGAAACACAGAAATCACTTGGTGATGATTTGCATTCTTTTATGCACAGTGGCTTGCTAGTCCATTTGTCAGATACTTTTCTTTAGTTGTGTAAGAATAGTAGAAAAGTGTTTAGGTGTGTATGTGAGGGTGGGTAATTTCCACCGATTCTCCCTTCCTTCTGTATTCAATCTGTGAAACGTTTTTCTTAATGCATAACTCTGGATTGCCAACTGGGTTATCTGGCAACAATTCAAGAACCTCTATATTTTCTTTATACAAAATGATCAGGTTCTTAATCAGAGGTGGACACCAACATCACTCAAGGTCAAGTGCAGAACAACAGGAGAGTGGAAGTAGAAGATCAGCGGTTCTATATAGACACATAGTGGACTGCTGTTCACTTTGCTCTACTGGCCCCTCACCAAAAAAGTTGCCTCCAGAACAAAAAAAATATTCTGGCTATGGCCATTTTAAACAGCTCACCACAGAGATTCATAAGTGCTCCAGAGGGGTAGAAAACAAAAGAAAGCAGTTTCCCTCCAAAGCAATTCAATCACACTTTGCTAACCTGATGCAAGTGAGTTTGTATGAACATGTAAATAGTCCACTAGCAGCCTGTCACTAAAAGGGGTCTGTGTGAAATTACAGGAAAAAAATCATTATTGAAACAGAATACAAAGGCAGTTCCACTTTCTGATTCAACTGCTTTTTAGGACACTTAATGAATCTACTGAAAGGGACAGGAAAACTTCTATCACATAACCAAAGGCTCTCACTCAACAACTAAAAGATATTTTTATCCAGACCTGTGGAAGAAACTGAAGTTTGGCTCTCACTGGAATTAGAATTATGCTCTCTACTGTTTGGCTTGAGTCCCTTAAAAATAGCAAAGGACTGTCCAGTGGTGAATGTCCTTTAAATGTGAAGTAATTTTCAGTCTCTGGGTGCTGACTTTCACTTTTGGAAGAATACTGAGCATTGCTTTCTTTCTAGCTTTGATCTCCATCAAGTTGTCAACCAGTTTATTGCTAAACAGCTTGCCCCAATGAAAGCAGAGAACACTAAGGTGAAGTTAGGAAAAATTTCTTGAGGCACCAAAAACATCCTTTACACTCTTTTTATTCCCCAGAGGATGGATATAGTAACCTGCAATGAAAATCATGGTATCTGATTCCAGAGGAGAACTTTATTGGTTCACCCAAATCCCAAGGATTTACGTTGAGCTGAACTAGAAATACCTGATAAATGAGTGAGAAATGTGGTTGCAGAAACAAGACATTTTAAAATATGGTCTTGTATCAAGCGAGAGTCTGACAGCTTGAAAGCAGCTGAGAAGTGAGTGGTCTACACTTTTATCACTGTATTTCCTCTGTCAATCACATGTACCATTTTTAAAAACTCTTGTTCTATGTACAAGTGGGCCCATCCTTGTTTAGTGGCATATGCCCAGGGGGGTGATATATTTTTGTTGCAAGCATGAAGAGGATTTTTACTCTCTAGATGTAAATCATGGCTGAAATATCTAGGTTAAAATATATCTGCACTGGTAAGGCACTTCAAAACAAGGCTTAAATTCATTTTTGAGAAAGACAAATAGAATGTCTTCAAAAATTGCAGCTATCCTATAAATGTGAAGGTCCAGAAGGGCAGAAAAATACAGGAGTTGTTCATTGGGGGGGGGGGCAGTGAACAAAACTCCTATGACATATTGTTAGTTTTCGAATAAAATATTTCATAAAGCTTTGAACATTCAAAATCTACAGCATGAAAAGGCCTGAGTCTGCTTTGGGGGGGGGAATACCTGTGATGGATACAATCTGGGTGATTAAGGCAAGAAAGTATCAACACACTTCATACATGCACCTTTTCTGATGCTAGAATTACACTATTTTCTCAAAGAAATCAGGCAGTAGAATTCACACCTCCAACGTATTACAAACACTAGTAGGGACACCACTCAGTAACATGCTACATAGACAGAGGGTTTAGGAACAGGTACCCAACTAGAAAATTTAGGACCTGTCTTCTGAGACCCTTCCTCTAAACTCTAAACTGGCAATTTCATATCTGAAATATTCAACATTAAAATTTATCAGCACCCGGGGGGAATGGGGGCAATTTCTGTAGCTATTTCTCATCTCTATTGAGCTCCAGACATAATTGATCTGTAGATTTGACATTATTGAATATAGTTAACAGACAGGGAGCTGCTAGATCACTTCAGAATCCTCAAACACATCGGAGCACACAGACAAGATAACAGCAAAAAAAAAATTATGTGTGTACATATATTATAAATCAAGAATTATACATCCCTTTTTAATTAATATCCAATCCTTGGAAAGCCAAAGGAAAAACATGACAGAAAGCAGATGCCCCTCTTTTAGTGTTTAAAATCGTAGGCCTATGATACTTAGAGAAGATTCCATCTTCCCACTCCCTTGTTCAGTGGAACAGGTTTCCTCGGTAGGTGGTGTGTTCTCCTTCTTTGGAAGTTTTTAATCAGAGGCTAGATAGTCATCTGACAGAAAAGCTGATTTTATGAACATAGGCAGATGGTGAGTTGGTGGGCAGGTAGCTGTGAGTTCCTGCATTGTGCAGGGGTTAGGACTAGTTGACCCTGGAGATCCCTTCCAACTTTATGATTCTATGATCTTGCACCTCTGTCACTGGCAGGTAAGTCACAACTTCTGGGCTGCCCTCCTGCTGCCAGCAGACCCAGCATAACTCTGCGGCCACAGTCACAGCGCCCAACGTATCTCCTGGGCTGTGTGGGAACAATGCAGAGGCCCAGGCTAGGTGGCCACTCGGCTGTGTGGCTATCATCACCAGGACCAGCACAGAGCCTCAAGCTAAAAATCCACTGCTGATGGGCCCAGTGTAGCTCCTAAGGTGTGGGTCTGCAGCAACCATGCCCCATACAGAGCTCTGGGTTGCGCTAAGACAGCTGTCCCTGGGCCCCTCTACCAACTGCCTGGGGGAATTAACCGCCCGCCCCCTCCGTGTATTTTTCTGAACATTTCAGATCTTCTTGCAACCTTGGTAAGTCCCCCAAGTTTGCTGAAAAATCTGTTTACTGACCATGTGAATCCAATCACACATTTAGGTATTTGCAGATGGTTGTCACATAATAATAGTACACGGATGTACACTATTTAATTTTGCCAATTAATCAGCAGCTAGGAGAGGGTCATCCCCAATATTTTTTATTCTTTTTTTCTCTTTTTAGTTTTCTCTCGATTATTCTCTGCATAGGAGCATGATTCACTCCTTCCTTTCATGTAGTAATATAATATGATCTAACATGTATGAATATAATTACATGTCTACTGAAGCCTACTGAAATATCAAGTTTGTCAGCTGGTTTAATTATTAGTGTTTGAATTTACAGAGTGTGTTGAGTAAAATGCTTTCAAGTTACAGAAACATACAGAAGTGAATTTGACCTTTAACTTCTATTTACTTCCTGTTATCCTAATGTAAATAGAACTAAGCAGCTTGAAGGTCATAAAGAAATCGTGCCTGACTTATACAGCAGTTCTAAGAGCATTTATGTAAAATCATAGCCCACTACAAACAGTGGACACAATACAGACATAGGTAAGCATGTTTAAGTAATGTTGACCCCAGTGGGCTCTAAGGTACATTGATTTCAATGGGATTTGGTTGCATTCTATAAGACCTATAGTCATGGGAAATGGCAAAATACAATCATTCCAATTAAGACCCGGACTTAACCAGCACTTAAAATCTTTTTGCTTAGTGCAAATAACTTTCGATTGGGCTGATCACACTTTTTGGCAATACTGAACATCTAACTTAGAAGTTTCTGTAACGTTATAAAGACAGGTTTGAAAACGATCCAATGTCTACGTTTTGTTCTATTAACAAAGTGGTGATCTAGAATACTATCCAGTTTCTATGGTTTGTTCTGTTAACAAAATGGTGATCTAGAATATTCCAGAAACTGGAATGAACTAAAAAGCAAATATGACCAGATCTTGGTTAGTCTAGCATATAGTGCCCATCAGGATGGCATACAAAATGTATATGAGACCCATGTACGTTGCATAGGGTCCCAACTCAATGACGATAGAGTATCTCACTCATGGGTAGCATTCTGAATACAATGTATTTTATTTCTCCATAGGAGAGAATGACAGAAAGTCAATTACAAGAGGAAACTGGGGCACTGCTCGAGGACGCTACTGAGTGGGGTCTAATCATGGCTTCCATAATCCCAACATTTGACATAATAAACTGGGTTGGGCTCTACTGATCCTTGCTTCTGCCTGTAGTTCATTTGTATTGCTCTGCCAATAGGCAGACACACACATGTTAACAAAATATCTGTCATTCTAGCTGATGCCAAGGGGTTCAGAGAAAGGCTGTGGAACTATTGCCTAAGCTATAGAAGAAAAGGAATACGCCAAGACTGATTATCTTGTCTTAAACAGGTATGAGCCCAAATGCATTAATTTTGTCTTACTCGGAATCTTTGCTTTTAAAGTCAAATTTTATCATTTCTTGTAATCCACTTACAGATTCCCTGATGTTATTTTGCAATACGCCTACTGATTGCCTGAAAGAGACTGAGAGAAAGAGAGTGCAGACTAGAAATGAAAAAATAACAACCACTGCTTTCTTTATTAAAGATCTTCTAGATTTACAGTAAATTGGCTCATGGGAATAGGCTGGTACCACAAATTGACCTCCAACTTGGAAGTAGGTGGAAAAGTGGTATTACATTTAAAGTTAACATCAATCTGACAAAGAAATACATAGTATAAAATGGACAAAGAAGCCACAGCACAGTCATAGTTTCTTTGCAGTCAAAATACACTATACAAAAAAAATTGCATTTACTATGTGTGAATAAATGTGTACAAATAAACTTGGGAATAAAGTTACAAAGCACACAAGTGCAACTGCATATATACGTTACATATAACGAACAATGCAAACTTACATAGAAGTCTGCCTTGTAGAATAAGCAATGAGAGGTCAAATTCCTGCCACTAATTCAATTTTACTGTCACAGATTTAAAGAGGACTATACCAGCTATGGCACCTGAATACCTTGCTTAGACATTTTAAATGCCACAAACACATCACCGGTAACTGGTGTGGGTGTTCCCCCCCCCACACACACACTGCCCTTTTGTTATGAAGCATTGCTGAGATGCACAAACCCGGTAACCAACAGGAAGGATTTAAGTAAATCAATACTTGCAGCATATCAGTTTGATGTTTCTGGAGTAGTTCTTATTTTAGCTGAGGAGAACTACGAGGCAACACTGAGTAAGACAATGTAAAGCTAAATCCAAATCTTTTTGCTAACAGAAAATAAATCTTTCTGCTCCAGCGAAGAGCTTTTTCAGCATACAAAATGAGTTCCAGAGAAGTGCAAAAAAATTACATTTCCACTCATTCCCTTATATACTTCTTCCCTTGCAATTTGAAAGGTGGCCAGATATTTCATGTGAAGAAAAAGATTTCTGAGAAGCTTATAAAGAGCTATGGTCTTATGGCCAAAACATATAGAGTGCTGTTTTCTCATCAGAAAAAAATGGATCAATGTTACATTCAAGGGTGTCACGGCTGTGTAATAAGATGCTCTTGCTCACACTGCAGAAGATGTCTAAATGATGTCAATAGTTTGTTCTCTGTTTGTTCTACTTGCTGATGACCTTCAGGAAAACCCTTTATTTTATCTCGCCATATAGAGCGTAATTGATTTGTTTCTCTGTTCTTGTATTCCACTTTACATTTTGGCAAGGAGAGAGAATTCATTCTTTTACCCCCTCTGGATAAATTCCTTGATGCAAGTATAGTATCTGAGGTCCTTGCAAGCTGAGCAGACTTCTTCATATGCAATAGAGACAACATTTCAGTTGGCTTGTAGGATATAGCAGGAAATATTCCCTAAATATCCAAATGGGAAATATGTGATATAATCAGATGAGGAATTCTTGGTGAGTAAAACTGAAAAAAGAGCCTCTTGTGGCGCAGAGTGGTAAGGCAGCGACATGCTGTCTGAAGCTGTCTGCCCATGAGGTTGGGGGTTCAATCCCAGCAGCCGGCTCGAGGTTGACTCAGCCTTCCATCCTTCCGAGGTCGGTAAAATGAGTACCCAGCTTGCTGGGGGGTAAACGGTAATGACTGGGGAAGGCACTGGCAACCCACCCCGTATTGAGTCTGCCATGAAAACGCTAGAGGGCGTCACCCCAAGGGTCAGACATGACCCGGTGCTTGCACAGGGGATACCTTTACCTTTACCTTTAAAACTGAAGCAAATAGCAATCATTAGCCCAAGGATTTGGAAATGTGTCAATAAATTTCAAACCAGCTGAATTATAATGTAAAGTGAACAAAAAGCTCAAACTAATTTTGCTAATGAACTTGGGAACCAGCGAATTCTCCTACGCCAGCTTGGTGTAGTGGTTTAGGAGCATGGACTTCTAATCTGGCAACCCGGGTTTGATTCTGCGCTCCTCTACGTGAAGCCATCTGGGTGGCCCTGGGCTTGCCACAGCACTGATAAAGCTCTATAAGCAGAGCTCTATAAGCAGAGCACAGCAGCATTTTGCTCTCTCCAAACCTAAAAGGGAAGACCATAGGGTGCGGGAGTGTATATTTTGCCTTTGCTTAGACTTCTTGTGATAGAATAGTACCCAAAAAATACAGGACACTTCTTCCCCCATCCATTTTCAAGGAACTTATATACCTAGTTTTACTTGTTGCAACAGAAGTATGACTCAACTTACAGAGAATAGTCCAGTATCCATCTTGATGACAAGACCAGCATCTGGTCATTCCAAAAATATTAAAACATTTTCCACCCATTTTCTGCCTTCTATTAATACAGAAAAGGAAAAGCATTCTATTAGCCCCCCTCCCCCCTCCTATGGAGTCATTCAAAGCAATTCCTATACTGTTGCACGTGTGAATTATATTTCTCAACAAGTCTTTTTTTTACAAATGCTGCATTTTCTATGTGTTTATAACTTTGGAAGAATAATTTAGAAGAATTATTAAACATCATGGGAAAGCACATTAGACCAGCAACAGGAAAAAAAGAATTACAGGAATTTATGCTAACAACAGGGTTTGCAGAGAACTGGTTATAAGAAAAACAGAATCCAGCATCTGTTATTGACTCAACTGTTCCACTGAAACAGGAAGCTAAATGAACTGGTAAGGCACCTCCTCTTTGCCAGTTTCCTAAAGAAAGAGCAACTGGCTACTAACAGATCTTAATAACCCACAGTGCTTGACAGAGATCAATGAAATGCCTCTTAAGCACAGCAAGAAGAGAGTCTGCTCTCTCTACAATGCAAGCCTCTGCAGACCAAGAGAGTGCCAACAAAAGGGGTCACATTTCTCAACCATTCACTGGATTCATTCGAGTTTCACATGCTTACAATAATCTGAGCAACACCATTACTTCCCATTTAAAAGCCTTTTTGAACAATCTGTTAAGCATATTACAAAGCCACCCTGTCTCAAAAAGCTACTCCAATGTACTGCTACAACTGACGTGGGTCCTGTTCTGCTTATATCCTGTCTCGTAATAAAAATTCAGACGGAGAAAGAGAAAACGAATGTGGTTTTGTTTCCATGACACTCACTGTACTTCAACGAAAAACATATTTCACAACTTCAGCAATCAAGAAAGAGGCTCACCTACCCAGCTATTTCCCAGAACCAGACAGAAAAAGATCAACTTAATGCCAAATAATAGCAATGTACAACTCTTTGTTTATCAGTGTCAGTAATCAATCAAAAGGGCAAACATTGATTTCCCACAAGATTCTGCTTCCACAGGAACTAAACTGCCATACATTCACACGTACAGATACATCTCAGATTGTTCTGTCTCCATCCCTTGGGTTCATTTGTTCCATCCATCCAGATCTGATTACTGATTACTGTGACACAGGATGGTAGGCATCGCTCTTCTTGTCACAGGAAGCTTTCAAGAGAACAGCAGCAAACTGTATAAGATATTCCAGTTGGGTATATTCTAGAGAAGGGAACACAGCACTTTCCCAAACACTTTTCTCCATAAGGTATGTCATGTTTAAAGAGGCCATGAACAGCTAACACAAGAATGATCTTCAGTGCTGTCTTTCAAGAGGAAGAATTGTCTTCCTCTACATCAGGGATGTGGCACAGAGTGGTAAGGCAGCAGACATGCAGTCTGAAAGCTCTGCCCGTGAGGCTGGGAGTTCAATCCCAGCAACCGGCTCAAGGTTGACTCAGCCTTCCATCCTTCCGAGTTCAGTCAAATGAGTACCCAGGTTGCTTGCTGGGGGGTAAACGGTAATGACTGGGGAAGGCACTGGCAAACCACCCCGTATTGAGTCTGCCATGAAAACGCTAGAGGGCGTCACCCCAAGGGTCAGACATGACTCGGTGCTTGCACAGGGGATACCTTTACCTTTAATATGTCGTACACTGCACAATTTAGTCATTCATTATGTGTACTTTATTCTGAAATATATATATTTATTAAAATTTCTTTATTTGCCCGTCCCCAAGTGCTCAAGGTTCTGAGCCACCCGTGTCTCTTTATTTCAGCTGCATAAAATTTTGAATGAAAATTATACAGGCTCTCAAACAAGCCTACTTACTGAAGATATGATATTATTTCTATGCTGAGATAAAAATGTACATACACTAATTTATAAGTATGTGACATTACCACAAAACCACAGACTGGGAAGCCAGCAGCACACATTTGGCTTCACGATTCATGTTTTCATACAAAAATAAGCACTCATCAACTTCACACATCTGTGTGCATTTTTTTTTCTATGCAGAGCCTCTCACCATTTAAAAAAATCATGAGTACAACACACAAAAGAACCCAATTTCAGACTGTAGCTGAAATTTCTTCAGCATTGCTTTTCCAGATGTCAGTTCACATTACATTTGTTATTCTAACTGTGGCACAAGAGGGGCTTAAAATGGAGGTTAATCCAATCCTAGGAGCCAACAGACAGAATGTAATTTAAAATGGTGGGGGGATAGTTAGTGACTTCTTTTTTTTAAACTATAGGCTGAATGACATATCAGAAAACGGTATGTCTTTGTAAAGCAAGAGATGTCATAGGGATCACTATTTTAGCAAAGGCTAAGATTTGCTATTACAAGCTATATTCATGGGAATCCAAATACACAATTAAAGAAATTACATGAGATGTTCAGTCACACTAACATACATTAAAATCCTAGGCCTCTATAAAATCAATTCTGATTCCAGAGAGAGCTGGCAAACCTTCCAAGATTAGGAAGTTCCAAAGCTGTAGGAGAGTCAGAAGGAAGGACTCTGTGTGGACAATTGCCTTATGAACATTGTACACAGATTATGACTTTTGACAAATGGATCTGAGAAAGGCAAAGGAGAGGCTATAATATCTATGGTACATCTAAAACATACCACAGCAGAAATGAGGGATGTTATAAAACAATATATGGCAGCCACTGCTTCAAAGTTGCAATTAATCACAACTGAAAACCTGAATATGAAGAGATACTCACATAATAGTGGGGGGAAGATGTCTTGTGGCACCTTAAAAACTACAGAGATTCACTGCGGATGAGGATTTTGTGCACTGGAATCCTTAAAAGCTGAAAATAAAATTGGTTTAGTCTCTTAAGATGCCACAAGACTTCTTGTTTTTGCTTTGACATACTGACATACCCCTCTAAGAGGAGCTTTAAAAACCCAAGTCTTGGAACATTTTAAGTTAAATGACTGGATAAGCAGTCTTTCAAACTGACTGCCTTTAGAAGTATCCCTTTCCAGAAGAAGCTATTCTACTAATAAGTACCATATATTCCAAACCAATTCTGGAGTATTCAAAAACACAGCACTGGAATTCTCATTAGCGGTTCTCCTACTGGGGGTTCACAGAGCATCCTGTTTGGTGGATAATCCCTTCCACCAGAATCTGGAGGCAAGACTATCTTCCAGCTTCCTGTCTCAGTAACAAGGTCAACCCTCCTACTGTTTGAGACTTTCATGCCAGAGGTAGTCTAAGAAAAATAATCTTCCAGATTATGAAAGCACATTCTCTTCTAATGAAAGAAAAATCTAAACATGATGAAGCGAAGAAAAGTGCAACTAGAAAATCTAACTAGAGAACAGTGGTCATGTAGTAGGCCTGTTCAAATGTTTTTTTTTAAGGTGTAGATTGCCAGGGTTTTGCTCCCCTTCAAACCAAAACATAACAAGGCAGTAGGTTTGATTCACTCCTAAGCAGTCAACTGACCAACTCTCATTTACCTGATTGATGGGATGGCCAGGTGGAATATCCAATTTGTAAAGAATGGCTATAGAAGAAGAAGAGTTGGTTCTTATATGCCGCTTTTCTCTACCCAGATTAGAAGTCCGCACTCCTAACCACTACACCAAACTGGCTCTCACTGTCCAGAGAAAGAAGGCTTTGTTGGACTTGCCCTCTCTGCCAGTCCTGCTGGTTCAATTGGCATTGGACTTGCTGAAGCCTGGATTGAAGGTACCCCACTTGATTCCATTAGGATATGGGCACAAAAGGAATAAGAACCTGGTGATAGCTGTGACATAAGTGAGCACCCTCTGTTAGCCTACTACTGTTACCAAGAATAAAAGCTTCCTAGTCCAGGCTGTTGCTGCCCTTGAAATGAAGCACACAGTGGAAGACGCTCTGATCACCATGGCAGTAGCCTTATGTTTTCAAAACAAAATCCACTCTTGTCTGCCACATCTCTGATATGCCCTTCCTCATCTGATGGAAGGTCTGAGAACTGGTGTGATGTGACTGATGTGCTCACCAGGGGTACCTACAAGAAAACCTTCACATAGGAAGGCAGTGAGTACAGCTTTTTAATAAACTCCTGGAAATGTTTGTTGGACATGGGTCATGATCACTCAAACCTTTTTGTGTCTTTCAAAGAAGCCAGGAAGAGGAAACTTTTTACCTTTCAGAAACCCCTGAAACATTCTTCAGGCTTTGAGAAACCTCAGAAGTGTCGCAATCATGCAGAATATAGTTGGGAAGCATAGCTGTGTGCACGTCCACTTGGTGCTAGATCTTTCCCTCTTCCTGGCTCCTTTTGTCAGCCCTTGATGTAAGGAACTCACCACACTCTTTGTTACCCTGAGAAGAAGGGTAGGGGTAGCTATAAATTGGTCTATATTATTGAAGTTTTTCTGTTGAAATAAATGACCAATTTCCTCAATCCTGGTCTGCCGAATATGAAAATGAATTTTCAGGGAGGCTTAAATCCCCAGGAATTACCCATCTGAAATGGTGCAGCTGAAGAATCTTGCTAAAGACCTCTCTGGAGTATGTGGCTTCAAGAGGCAGTGGGCTGGGCTGCATTCATAGAAGGGGCACTTTCAAAATCGCTGCTGTCAACTGAGATCAGCTTCTAAGCTTCCACAGCATCCAAGCACCTCCTTTTGGCCTGCTACTTCTTCCATGGCAAGCACAGTAACATTTGCTCCTGAGGAGACCAAGCCCGTTGCATTCAGGATCACTGCACCTCCAGCAGTAATTGTCACCTCCAAATCACTTTCAAAAAGAATGACTGGAATGGTTCAGTTCAAATGATGAAGGTCTTGAGTGCCCTTTGTGCATCCAATGTGTGCCAGGCGATCTCTTTTAGATATTTGGGCAAAATGACAGCAGAATGATGTGTGGAATGAGGAATTCAAATGTTGATTTCGTTCTGAGCACTACCATGTCTTCATGAAAAATACAGAGGTCAATCCTCATCGACAAAGCAGTTATTCTGAGACTCTCCTCACTGATGTAATTGCTATCAGAAAGATGGTCTTCATTCTTTCAAATTTTAATAATGACTCTCTCATCAGCTCAAAGGGAGATTTGGTCAGGCCCTTTAGAACCACTGTTAGATTCCATGCTGGGAAATGATGTATGACTGGTGTGTCATTAGCTAACAGCCCCTTCAGGGACTGAACATGTATATGCTTAGACAAAGCTTTACCATTGCAGTATCATAGAACCAATACCAGCACTGCAACTTGTCTTCTCAAAGGAACTACTGTGTTTCTCTCTTACTCTGTCTTGAAAGAATTCCAAGACATCTTTAATATCAGGCAAAAGATTATCAATTCTCTTATGACAGCATCGCCTCACAAATATCTTCCATGTATAGTTGTACATTCAGTTTGTTGTTTGCCTTCTAGAGTAAAAGATGGTGCTTCCCCCCTCCTGGCTATATCCCAGTATTCTCAGCTGCTCCCTTTCAACCTCCAAGCTGTTAGTTTCAGCCATTCCAGTCTTGGATGTCACACCAGTTCCTGGCTTAATAGGTCTTGTGGTGTTGGAAGTTGAAGTGGTTCCTGTGTCGTCAATTGAATCAATATCAAGAACAGATGTCTTAGCCAATAGGGTGCCATGAGTACAATTTCTGCCTGTAGTTGACGAATTATTCTTAGGAGTTTTGGGAAGACCAGTAGATATGTTAAGGTATGAAGAAGTGTTCTGGGCCATGGAGACATCAGAAAATCGGTCCCCTCCACAACTGGGTGGTAAAATCTGGGCAGGAATCTTGGAATGTGGCTATTGAGGTAAGATGTGAACAGATTTATCTCCAGTTTTCCAGAGAGTTCTGTCAACCAAACAAATTGCCTTTTTAAACTGCCATTCTACTTCTGATACGGTATGCCAACTTAGGCAGTCTGCTAATTTCTCAAAATTTCTATTGTTTTTGTGGGGGGCAAGACAAAAAGAGCCCTTTCCCCTACGGCTTCAGTATTTCTTTTTTAAAAATGCATTTCTAGCAGCAACCAGTGTGGTGCATTATGCCTCTAATCTGGTGAGCCAGGTTTGATTCCCCACTCCTCCACACGCAGCCAGCTGGGTGACCTTGGGCTAATCACAGCCCTGTTAGAGCAGCTCTTACAAAACAGTCCTGTCAAAGCTCCCGCGGCCTCACCCACCTTACAGATTGTCTGTTATGGGGAGAGGAAGGGAAAGCAATTATAACCAGCTTTCAGACTTCTTTGGGTAGTGAAAAGTGGGGTATAAAAGCCAACTCTTCTTCAAACTGTCTTTATTCTGAGGGTAGACCATGCCAGATACTTCAGCACATATGAAAATACTCACATGAGTTTCACATGCGTAAGAGGGCTCTGGACTTGCACTTTTGTCTCTGTCAAGTCATGCAACAAGCCTCTTTTGAAACTAGGGAAAATTTTCAGTTGGAAATATGGCATAGATTTCATGTTCTTCTTAAAAGTGGAGAGGATCACAGTGGAGAAACACAAAAACCCATGGCACACCTGAAGTAATTCTCTGTATCCCAATCTTTAAAATGAAATGCAGGTATAAAAAATATCTCAACTCCTATTATAGCAGAAACTGCTTCAAAGTTCTACTTACTTCTCTAACACATATTCCCAAAGGAAACCTCTGATCACATTATGCAGAAGTAAAACTATTTCCATTTTACTCAAGAAGACTATCTAAATATAAGCACTTAATTTTGAAAAAAGTACACATGAAAGAACAGCACATGTATAGAAAAATAACATTTTACTTTAAAAGGGAAGAAGCTAGATTATGCAAACTTCCAGTTTTATGTGCTTTTACTAAGCTTGAGTGATTCTTTCAAATGAACTGCAACAATTATTATTTGATCTCATCAAAACAGATGTTACTAAGATAAAGGAAAAGCGCAGCAAGGGAAATCCAGTAATTATTAGGGTAACGTAACAAAAAAGATCTTAAATAACTTTGGTGATCTTTGCATCTCTCTTTGTATGCTTTATCAATCAGTATTGTTTCCCACAGTCCATTATTTAATACAACATCTAACGTTGATAATTATATCGTGCTTGAACAGAGGTACTTACAGGTCAAGCAAATTAAGCAAAACAACTTCAGTTGAAAGGATAAAACAAAACACTGCTAGGATCATCTTTCACCAGGTTTTGTAAAAATCATGGCACAAAACTATATTATGTAGTTTTCATCCTTTATTTATATGGAATGTCTCTGGAGCAGCACAATGACGTGGACAACACAAAAGGAGAAAATCATTGCCCTCACTCCAGCTTACCACTGAACAGTTACCCAAGCTGTCTTTAGCTCTAGTGGGAAAACATTCAGATACCAGTAAAGATTCTCTACTGAGTAGTGTTTATTATCAGGAAAAGTGGGTGAGACACTTCAACAGGGCCTAGTTGTACCCCTCTCTGCTCATCAGCCTGATCAAACTGGAATTTGCAGAAGCAGTAATCTGAAAGAAATCAAAATATCAGTAAAAAGATATCAAAACCATGTGTAACATATAGATCTAGCTTCAAAGATTACTTTGTATGTAAAAAAATGGCCCTCTGTGCTTCTTTTCCAGTTTTCTAGTCAATTTTGCAGGATTCAAAAAGGTTGGTATTTAAAACAGTGAATTCATTATAGCACTGGAATAATAGAAGGGCAGACATGAAGAGTTGCATAAGAACAACACAGAATCCATCTTGCCAAGGCACCAGACTTCATGCAGATGCAAGATGATGACTACATGAGATCACCTATATCAGGGTTGGCCAAACTGTGGCTCTCTAGATGTCCATGGACTACAATTCCCATGAGTCTCTCAGCACCACCCTTGACCTAGATTTTAAAGACCTCTGAAACCCAGACCAGAGGCATGTTTTGTTGACTGCTGAAATCACTAACCAGAAAAAAAAACTATGCAGGAGAACTGGTGCCTGTGTACTATGGAAACCCCTACTAAAGAAAAATCCTGCTGTATCAGATAAGAGTAACTCCTCTTCCTGAGTTAAACACAAAAAGGCAATCTCCTGTAACAGATAACGTGAGCGACTCCCAGTATTACAACCTCTACCCCTCCTCCCTCCAGCCAGGTAGTTTCCTCAGCAGGACTGTCTGTACTACTAAACTGCAAAACTCAAGGCTATTGCTCATGCACTGATATCAGGAACATATCCATGGAGCACAATTTTCTCAGCTCACTCTTCCCATATAAGCTAGAAATGCCTCCGCAAACCAGTACTCATCCCAAACCAAAGCATTTAATGGTGCAAATTGTAATTTCTCTTTTCTGCCTTTCCATTTATCCCATAAGTGTCAATAAAAACGAATCCATGTGCTTTAAACTGTCTCTTCTTCTCTCCGAAGAGGACAGCCGACAAACACACTTGATAAACCTAAATTCAAAGAGCCCAGACACCAGAGTATGTCTGAATGCACAAATCACTTTATTCTGTAGTAACACAGGGCACAATTTCAAAAGTAGATGGCTCCTTTCTGGAACAAAGTTATATTTTGCAGCCATTTGTTACAATTTTGCTTGGAATTTTGCTACATATTTCCAGGGACTGTTTCATATTTATTTGTAGCTAGTGGATTTTAAATGTTCAAAATCTTTTCCTCTATAAATTGTTTTACATCCTGTGTTACTGCAAACCACTTTTAACTGATCATGACCCTAATTACATTGAAAGCAGGTCAACATATCACATTATCCACTGTGTAAATCTATGTGCTTAAAGAAATTACACTCTGGTTTTAGCTAATGAGGTATATAAATAATAAGAATTAAGGACTAAAACTCCAAGATTTAACAATAATACTGTCTGTTGTTCAAGGACAAAGTAAACAGGCTTGAAATTTAATCGTGGCTAACACAAAAAAATGTGTTTATCCAACAGTCTCTTAGAAGACAAATACCATACTAACCAAAGAACATGCTCTTTAACATTATAAATCAGTAAGAAAGCAATAATTATTGGTTGAAACAGAAAAATGTATATTCCAAGGTAACAGTTGATCTGTTGGTGAAATTAGCCATGTTTTTATCCATATGAGGACTCAGGATACAGCACAGACAGTGAATTATATTAATAGTGTTTTCCGTGGAAGGTAACTTAGATTTACTTTACACAGTTAAGTGACCTCATTTCACTACAAAAAGGACTCCCCTGAAGCTAAGCATATCTACTACTGTAAAAGACACTACTCGAATTTTCCCAAAGCATAGCAAAACCCACTCCTTATTAGATTTTTTCCTCAGGCTACCTTTTTTTTTCTTCTTCAAAAGTGCATCTTTTAATGATTGTTTAATTTTCATATAATTCTCATATAGCTAGAATATAAATTCTTTGCATCCTACTCTGCTGCAGCTTCAGATAACGTCTTATTTTCATGGGAAAAAAACTAATTACATGGTTCAGTAAGTTGCCTGTGCTAACAGTGATGTTATTTACTTTCAAAAGTTGGACCTCAGTTCACTCTCAACACTATAACTAATCCCAACCATTTGTTATAGCCCTCTCAATCCCTTTCAGGTGTTTAGATTACAAGGGTTAAAATAAGACATGGAAATCATTTTCCCATAATTTGGACTTATTTGTTGATGAATTCAATATTTCAGGGAGTGTTGTTTAATGTATGTGATCTACCTACTACACAAAAATCTCATCTCAATATAAATATTAAGTAATTACTAAAAGATAAATGGTATATGATGGCTTTATAACATTTTGGTAAATAAATATAGGCTGGGAACCAAATGGCTCCAAGTAAGTACTTTAAAGTTTTATGAGATTTCACATGTTCCCTGCCCCCCATACCACATCACAGGAGGTCTCCTGAGCCTCAAGAACATATTTCACAAAGGCAACAACAGGAATGTGGAAGAAGGATATTTGGATTCAAGTCACTGTCAGCATTCCTGGAAGAAGCTCCAGTCTTAGACACATCCCAGTCAGGTTTCCAGCCTGGCCATGGGGTAAGAACAGCGCTAGTCGCCCTGACGGATGACCCCCATCACCAGTTGGACCAAGGCGGAGTGGTGCTGTTTACTAGACCTCTCAACAACGTTCAACACATTCTATCACAAGCTCCTAGCTCACCACCAGGATACAGGGGACAGCCCTTCACTCCCTAGGGTTGGGACAGAAATTTGGTAGGACTAGTTCCTGACTAAGAAGAAAAGCTGTGGGGACTTTCAGCTTAGAAGTAGGGTCCATTCTCCCTCTGGGTCAGGAGGACAGCTTGATGGGTGTTTCCCAACTCTCATTAAGCTGTCCTCCTGACCCCTGAGGAGAAGGACCCCTCTCGGTGAGTAATCAGGGGTCGTTCTCCCTCTGGGTCAGGAGGACAGCTTGATGAGTGTTGGGAAACACCCATCAAGCTGTCCTACTGAGCCCTGAGAAGGACCCCTCTCGGTGAGTAATCAGGGGTCGTTCTCAACACCCCTCTGTCCTTATGGAACAGACAAAACTCCGTAACAGACAAAGTTCCCAGCTTGGATACCCTCCTAGCTGAGGTTATGTGAATTTTCATCTACTGGAGAACTTTGTTTTGCCTCTGTCTGGAATCTGGCGGACCTGGAGCCTCTCTGGTGGTTTAGATATGCTTTGGTGGCAATGTTGTCTGTTCTGATTACGACATGCTGATTCTGAAACTTTGGAAGGAAATATTTAAGAGCCAATCGAATGGCTCACAGTTCTAAAAAAATTATGGTACACTTGGACTCCTCTGACCATTTTCCTTGGATTCCAGGATTGCCCCTCCCCCATCCTAATAGGCTGGCATCCATTAAAAATTGTTTCTCCACTGAAATGAAAAAGGTTTTGCCCTGACATAAAGTTTTAGAAACAGTACAGCATCACAGAAAATGCTTGGTGTCTGTCGGTACCTTGATTGGCATGTTTAGTTTCTTTGAAATCCTGAACTGATAGGGTTGAAGAAGATGCTGAAGTGACCTGGCATGAAACTTCCCCACTGTATGGACTCTATATATTGGATATTAGCAAGCCCATGAGACTTCTTAACTGGAGAAGATTGGAATGGCTTGCTCTGAGCATGCTAGTGTTTTGTCTTTTCCACTTGTTGAGGTGTCATGAACAGTTTGTTCTGTTGCGTGTTCAAAATGACCCCTAAATGTTCCAGTTTTTGAGTTGGAATTAATGAACTTTTGGCAAAAATTTACCATGAACCCAAAGTGCTGGAGGAGCTGGGTGGTTCTTTCTGTGTGTCTGACAGCCAACTCCCTGGATTGTGCCCTCAGTAAGAGGTCTAAATAAGGATGAGAGTTCCTTCCAGTAACAATTGAGATAAGGCATTTACCAGGATTTTTGTGAATACCCTCAGAGCTGAGGATAAGTCAAAATGTAGAGCCTTGTACTGGAATCGCCTGTGAGGGGGAAAAGTGGGGATGTGGCCTCCTTAAGATCTAGAGACATTAGGTAATCCCCTGGTTGCAGAGCCTCCGCTATAGACTTTAGGGTCTCCATCCTGAAGTTATGAAGGAGAAGGTAACAATTTAGGAATTTTAAATCTAAAATGGCTCTCCAATCCCTATTACGTTTTGGGACGGTAAAAAAGAATACTCCCTTGCCCTGGTCTTGGTAGGGAACTGGCTCTATAGCCTCTATGGCCAACAGTTGATCTATGGCCTCCCAAGTTCTTAACCTCTCTGGATCCTTTAATTTGGGGGAGAAAGAAAACGGTTTGGTGGTTCTTTTTTTAATTCTAATTTGTACCCTTCTGAGACGGTGTCTCTTGTCCAGGAATCTATATGGGTGAGGTTGCAATTTGCTGCAAACCATTGAAGCCTGCCCCCCACTAGAATTTTTATGGCATTACCCCTTGAGGGACTTGAAATCCTTGTCAGCCCTGTTGGGTTTGTTTGAGTAGTTACCACCCCTGTTACCATAACCTCCTCTGCGACCTGAGTAATGAAAATTAGCATGTTGTTGTTATATCATGATCCTCTCCTTATAGTTTGATTTAAATCTAGGCAAGGTATGTTGTAACCTAAAGGAAGACCTTTCTCTTTGCACCTGCCTCGACATAGCTTTTTTCTTATCTCTAGTCTCAACCAGATGTTCTCCGAAAAACTTGTCCCCTACAAATGGGTAGGCCATGACTATGGCCTTGGACTGATAGTCAGCCGACCATGCTTTCAGCCACAGGAGCCAGCATACAACAGGGTTGGAGGCCAAGGCCCTGGCTGCAAAAACAAGAGCATCTAATGTAGCGTCAGCTGAAAATGAAAAGGCTTTTAACACTCGAGTGACACCCTCAATCACCCTTTTTTCTTTTTCAGGGACCAATTCAAGAAGTTTCCTGCATCACGCTATACCGGCCCTGTTCATTATAGATGCAGCGGAGGAGGCCTTTATTGCCATGGCAACAGTCTCATGTGTGCGGCATAGGGCCGTCTCGGCTTTCTCGTCCATGGCATCTCTGAGATAGCCTTCGCCATCCTCCGAAACAAGGCCACTGGATTGTAACGCTGCAACAGGGGCATCGATCAAAGGGACCTGAAGGAGGGATTCCCCATAGAAAGGTAAGGAATAAAGCTTTTTTATGATATCTGCTTGTTCACCAGAGGTCTTTTCCACTCTGCCCTAATTTTGGTTCCAAAAATCTTTGGTATATGGGAAAACTGCCTGGGTTGGGCCAACTTTTGGGAGATAGTCCCCTTTCCCTTTAGGTCCCCTGGGTCTCTTTTTAGCATCAGGCTGTTTGTCCTCAGGAACAGACTCATTCAGAGCCAGGGCTCCTAATGCTTTATTTAACATGAAATGTAAATCTTTCCCCTTAATTAAACGTTCTGACTGAGCTGAAACATTGATGGGTTCTACCTCCTCCTCATCTGTCAAGAGGGCAATGTCATCTTCGGATCTGACTCTAAATCGTCTTCCTCTGAAGAATGAGACCTATCAGAACTTAGTCTGGGACTCTTTTGTGCAGCCTTAGTAGACCAATAGGGAATCCCTTCTACCTAGGATCTGGCATCAGCCTGTCCCCTGGGAATGTTCTCCCTAGATCTCTCATCATAATTTTCTATTTCTGCCCTCATGGCCACTTTTAGGAGGTTAAAGATTTCAGCAGGCAAGGAAGGAGCATTAACAGATTCAGTCCCAATCTGGGAACTGCAGCCTGGGGAAGGTTCAGCACTTATCTGGTGCGCCACACCAGATGCAAGCTCTTAAAAATGGCTGCCAATCGCCAGTTCTGCTGGGACCTCTCTCCGTGCCAAAGTAGAGCCACAAAGCTTTTTTGTGGGCAGTGCTTCCCGGCGCTCATTGCCACTCATGGCCCCTGCAGTATCAACAGCTCAGAACGGACCGCTATTAGCCACGCCCACGTTCGGCATAAGGGGAACTGGAGGGTCACCATTAGAGGAAAAACCCTCTGAGTGCTCCTCGCGCGTCGCCATCCTCGACCTCAAAATGGTGGGTGCAACTAAAGAACGTGGCCACGTTCAGTTTGAAAAAAAACACTGCCTGAGAATAGTGCAACAATAAACTACAATGAGGAATGGCAGTCTGATTAACGGACATATGCCCCAATTTAACAATAATTTTAACAATTAAGTTAATGATTAAGCAAAAAACTTTTTTGAACAATTAACTAACAACTATTAATTATTAACTATACTAACTTATCAACTACTAGTTTTATCCAAGCAAAATACTCAAATTAGCTGGAGAGGTTAGTCAGCCACATCACTCCCTGGGAAGCAGGAAGAAGGCTGGAGCAGGGTGCCTTCTAACACGTTGGACAGGAAGTGAAAATTAAGTCCTGCCTCCCTGTTAAAGTGGCGGAAAAACACCCACCAAGACATCCTCCTGGATCTCAAGGGAGAAGCAACAGAGCGTTGTGCTAAGAACTGACACCATCCTTGTCCATTCCTGTTGGAATCCTTGCTTGCTGGACTTTTTGGACTTTTGACCTTGATCCAGACTTCATGACTACATTTGTGGAATTTATCTGCCTGCCTTGTACCACCTTGAGTAATAGGAACAAGGATATAAGGAGAAAGAATCAAGAGCAGATAAAGCACCGCCTATTCTACACTGCTCTCCCTGATAAGGCGGGGAAAGAATAGAAAAGGAGGATGAGTCTCAGAGTAGAATCAAGAAGTGGAAAGAATTTGTTCATGCTTCCCTAAATGAACAGTGGAAATCATCCACCAAGATGCCCTCCACCTCAGAGGGAGAAAGGCAGGTAAAACAGAACAAAGAGTAAGCAGCTTTGCTCCAAAGCTATTCTAAAAAGGCAGAAAACAAATTGAGCCACCCAAGAGACAGGAAGTTGAAGATTTCAGTGTTGCCTTCCTCAACAATTGGTGAAAACCACCCATATCAAGATGCTCTTCTCCATGGAACAACAGAGGTCCCTTTTGATCACCAAAAGGCTAGTCCAAGGATCATGGGGTTACATGAACAAAACATATGTGGTATTAAGTAAAGGAAATAAGGTGAGATAAGAATGGAAAAGCTGGCCAGACTAAACTCAATAGATTCTCAACATTGGCAGTGCTACAAAAGTAAAGATTAGGGATATGATTCATATAGGAGTCTCTCTGGCAAAAGGCATCAAGATGAATATGACCTTTTAAAAAACTGCAAGAAGTGTTTTATATTGTTAGATCTGATTTGTTCTCCCCATTTCAATTATACAAAGGACATTAGCTATACATTAATGTATTAAGCATCTATTCTTTAACCTCTTGTGCAATGGGTGCCTTAACTTCAGAGTTTAAGCAAGACTTTTACTGTGGCATTGCTGCATTCACAGCATACTCTCCTATAACCACCATTCCAATGACTTTCCAAATTGGGGTGGGGGGTTGTTCTTGGAAATATGCCAAATTCTCTTCGGAGCCCAGCCATGAATTTGTAGTCTGACTGCAATTAGTAGCTTGAACTGGCATTTCTCATGGTGCTTTTATTGCAAATAAAGTCATCCACTATGATTGCTATGAGAGTTTCAGAAGAGCACTATGAATCAGACCAAAAAGACTGCATGTGTACTGCTTCCTCAGATGCATTTTGGAAATTCAACATACACACATGCAAAAAAAGGGAATTTTTCTAAATCAGTAGCTCTTACTAGTCTGCAACAAGCTCAAAAACCTTTTTTTTTAAATTCCTTTGTGAACTCCCTGTTCTCATTTCCTGAAGGAGGAAGGAAGCTAAATATATACATATGGAATGCACAGGAACTGTACTGCAAATGGCAAAGAAATAAGATGTCCAGGAAATGCCCAGCAAACTACACAGAGGCTATAACTCTCATCAAGCAACGGCTTATGCTACTCTTAAGATGTCAACCAGATGTTCAAGCTGTATTAGGAGACTGATACTTCAAAAAAAATCGATGTACAAAAGGTTAGCATTAGGACTGATATTGCTAACAGCACAAGATACAGTATTGTGAGCCACTCATCTCTCTAGTCCTGAAGGGCGGGATAGAAATGTATTGCATAGATACAACTGGATATACTCACAAATCTAAACCAATATGTTAAATTTTATAAATATGGTACAATGTTATATGTTTGATAAATTTTGAATGATCCATTTTTTGTTGTTAACAGTAAGAGAAATGTAGGATTGGAAAGAATACACTGCACGGTATTTCAAGTTTTCCCAACGTTTTATTTCTCCCCCATTCCCCAACAAATCCCCAGTACTACAATAGCTCAAAACATTTCCAGAATATTTAGATCTCTACTCAGGACTTTTCCCCCATTCATATCTATTTTGTCCTTTCTTTCAACCTTATAGATCTCCCTACTATCATATTTACTTCTTTCCTTTGCTTCCTTAGGAGACATGATTAGCAGAGAGATTCTCCATTATTATCTTATATAAATCTCAACCAGTGACAGGTGGTTTCTTTTCCTGTAAAATGGATTAGATTCTATCATATTAAGTGCGGAAATACAAACTCATGCATACGATTACAAATTCAAGTCCCTAGCTATCACATGATTTCCAATTCATAGCTAATTCCAGAAACAGTAAGTGCTATAACTCTGTTACTTAAAGCATTACATGCAAACGAGGGACACCTTTCCACAAAAGCAAAGGCAACAGTATGCTGCCATTTCCATCCAACAAGATGATCACTGAACACACTTAAGCCCCAAACCATACTTGAAATATTAAATAAACTACATTTCATAAGAGAAAACATATTATTAAAGCTTAGCTGGGTAAGTAGGAATGTCACCCATAACTCCATTCTGAACAGGTGCCTCATAAAAAATTAACATCCATGGAATCGCTTGATGCAGCACTTCTGAGCCATCTCTTTAATTATACATGAATCCATTGCTACCTGCATAAAATAGGCCAAGAGGCACACAGAAATCATCCCTGTCCTGAGATTTCTCAAGTTCCCTTGCCAAGTAAACAATCTGGTATTCATGAAGACATGTATCTTGTAAAGACATATGGATGGTAATACTGGTATGTTTACACAGGCAGGGTAAAATAGCAGTATGCTAAACCTTTCACAACCACAGTCCCAAACTAAAGCAGCAAGAAGCACTAATTAGGCATTCTGAACTACAATGTCAGTTTTACAACAACCACCCTGAGCCTTAGGGGAGGGTGGTATACAAATGTAATAAAATAAAATAAAAATAAATATATCATTTACTGCCTTTGGGGTACTGACCATGCAGATTACAGGTTAAATAGTTTATTGACCTATAACACTGTTTTATATCAAACCCTCCTGGCCAATAAAATATATAGTACACAACACACAAAGCAAAGAACCATTCCTAGGATAACAGCACTGAAAAATCTAATAAGCTGAACCAACAGCAATCATGGTACTGGATTTTTAAAAGAAAAAGTAGAGCAAGATGGTTCTCCTGCGTCCTTTTTTGGGGTTGGGCGGGGCGGGGTAATCTTAAGTGGCCATATTTGAAAAATGCTGACAGTGATTTTACATGATGATCTATTAATGTCTTGCCTCTATCCCTGGTACATTAATACCTACTAGTTTTCAGTCCTCATTTGACAGTGGTACTTTTCATTGCAATGACAGGAGTATTTATGCTGCACCCTTGAACAGAAATAGTGGACCATATCCCAAACTGTTTCAACCATATTCGAAAGAGCATAGGACTTTCCTCTACAGTCAAGCATTAAGTTTAAAGTAATATTCTCATGGATCTATTTTCTGCTACAATCATTTTCAGAATAAAACAATCCTATGAAAAGTTAATCTACAAATCAGCTAGGACTACACCAGGTGTGTGTGAAATTTTATTTTTACTGTGAAAATTCGGTTTAGGGACATGTAGAACTGTTTTTTTTAATCCTCTCCCTTTTTTACCTGTTCTTTAATAATAATCATCTTTATTTTTATTTGTTTGTTTGTTCAATTTATATACTGACCTCCCACCAAGCTGGCTCAAGGTGGTATACAGTTAAAAACATTATTAAAAACAATTTAAAAACAGCATCTGTATCTAGCAGCAACATTAATTATACTAGATTTCTAGCACAGTCTCCATCAGGTCCTTTTCTCATTGATGTTGTCATGGGGGCGTTTTGTAGGGGGGCTCATTTGATGTTATCAGGCCACTGGCTCAAATCAGTGGTATTTTGCACACACATCCTAATAGCTCAGAGCAGGCAACAGCATATATTAAAACAATCAATTTCTTTAAAACAGTATAAATATTAAAACATCTATATTTACATAAGCCCCATTTCACTCCAGCTCACAGCTACTTCCAAAGTTCAGCAGGGCCTGCAAAATGGAGCTCTTCCACCAGGTATTTAGTTGAGGCTGACCAAAACAACAGCCACTGCCCCCCCCCCCAAAAAAACCATCCATATACGGAACCCCACACCAGTCTTCCTACTGAATCACTGTTCATAGTTAGAAAGTTAACTCACCGTTGTACAGTTAGCAAGTTATCTAGTTATTATACACACCATTATCACCAGTTAAAATCACTTACTATTGTTTATTTGAATTTATGAATTATCTCGCACCTTGTTATATGTATTTCCTCCTGTTACATGTAAACCGCCCTGAGCCAAAAGGGAGGGCGATATACAAATATAATAAAATAAAAAATAAATGAATATATAATAATACTGTTCCTTCCCAATGTACTGTCACCGCAGAGACAGCAGAAAGAGAATACATCATTATTGCCTAGAAACTTGAGCCATCGCATTCTGCTCTGTGTTGGTAATTCCACTCTCCATTAACACTGCACATCAAAATATTTGCCTCAATATAACAGTAGTCATGCAATGTTATGCATAAAGCAGACGGGAGAGGATGCATCCAGTCCAGAAAAGTTCAGAAAAACCAAGCACATAGGTTTTCTCACAAATAGATCATGATGATTGTCACATGGTTATCACAAAGAGCATACCTACCCCTAAAGGCTAGATCAGCCTTTCTCGACTTTTTTTACCATTGAGAAACCCCTGAAACATTCTTCAGGCTTTGAGAACTGGTGTGATCATGCAGAAAATGGATAGAAACCATAGTTGTGAACAGGCCCACCCAGGACTCCTCCCCTTCTTACCCCATCCAGGCCCGTCATTGGCCATTTTGAGAAGGGTGGGTGGGTCAACAGGTCCATATATGATAATATCCCCCGAGAAATGTTTAATTTTAAAAACATATTAAAAATTAATAACTTCCACCCATTCAGGAAACCCCTTTCCAGAGCCATCAAGAAACCCCAGGGTTTCACAAAACCCTGGTTGAAAACGCCTGGCCTAGATAATGCCTACTGTTTTATAATGCTTCTACAGAGCTTATCCAACAACTTTGGGGGGGAAGGGGTGTGAAATATTAAAAGGTATCTTTAAAATTGGGGGTAACAGTATAGGTGGGGGGTAACAGTATGGACATTTAATGGGCTGAAAGGTTACTGAGAAGTATAGGAAACACCTCCCTATAAAACATTTCATGGATTTGAACACAGGTCAGTGAAGTTTACACTGTACAATCATTTCGTCGCCATTTGGGGGGACCTTTCATCTGCATAATTCAGTTTGCAGACAGGAACCTATATTTCAAAGCACGAATATATCCACATCTAATTCATTTCTAACCTAGTACCTCAAATTTAAACCCTGTTGTACATCTTTGGCCATACAAAGCCTGAAGACAAAGTAATATAGAGAAGCTTTTATTTTTAAAAAATCAGAATTCCAAGATGGAGGGAGGTGAAAAAAAAAAGACTTACTGTGCAGCTCACGATGTATCACATCTACTAAGTTAGGTTCATCTCCCCACCAGAAAATCCATAACTCCTTACAATCCGGCTTGACATCACGACGCCAGACACACAGCAGATTGGCCTGCAGACAGCGGATGAAGCTCAGAAGAATTGGATCATCTTGAGCAGGGGCTGAGATAATAGGGCCACAATCTCCATGGCCTTCAAAGTTATACCTACGCCACTTGATGCCTGTGAGTTCCGCCTGCAGGAAACAAAATTGAAATTTGTACAGACTGTTAGAGAAATCTGCATACACATTCATTCCCAAGCAAAAATCTTAAATTCCCAGATTCATTTTATTGCTGTGCCAATTGTATGCTGACCCTGGTGCTCCAGGATAGAGAAGAGCTGTTCAGTAAGTTTTACGCACCTATACTAATGCACTGTTAAGTGCTCCTTTAGTATGCATTTTAAGAGCTATTTACGTCATTATAGTTTCTAAAAGTTAGCTTCATTGTTTCAGAACAATTTATTTTAGTAGTTTAAGCACTCAATTTGTCAATGTTTAAAGTATCTTTTTTGTTGTTTTATAATGTTCTAAAATCCTGAATCAATATTTAATTATCAATTACCAAGCTATTTTTGGACAGAAATGCCCATTCCTACCTTATACTAAAATCAATGGAACAAGAGCTTTGCTTTGAATGGATTGTCCCTTATAATAGTTTAATTTAAAAAAAAACAGGCTCTATTAGTGTTCTTCATTAAACTTTCAGTATCTCTTTAAAAGAAAAAAAATTGGTAAATATGTAGCATATGTTCATTAATCCTGCACAAAATGAATAGGAAGAAGCTTTAAAAATTTTAAAAAACTAGGCGCATTTCCATTCAACTCAATCCTTTTGCTTTAGAACTCCCCATGCCTTGGTGGTAGGTAGAATTTTGTGTAACGAAGGAACCACAGAAATAGATATATGAAAACCAAATGTCAAGTAACCGTTGTTTCATTTTCAGGGGCATGTTGCTATTGACTTTAGGTCCACTAAAATTCCAAAAACAACAGCTGCGAACAGTACCTGGACTGGCTATGACAGTCATTTAGTTCATTACAATATCGAAACAGAGACTCTTTTCAGTTAATAAAAATTGTGTGGGGGGGGTTATTTTTATTCATTTCAGTTCAATTTCTAACATTATGACCTATACTGAAATTACATTTTTAAACTACTTGGTTTTGTAAAGCCTTTTCATCTGTTTCCAAAGACATGCTGGCATACACGAGACTAAAAGAACAGGATTACCACAGAAACTGATTTTTTTTAATGTAATATCAGAAATCTTGATCTTTAGAGACTACTCACTCTGTTTGAAAGTACAAAATACATTTCAGAAATAATTTGGCATATGGGGGAAAACAAAAGGCAGTTCCCTTGTTTCAACAGCAAACAAACATTCAAGCTCTACTTATCTATATTCTACCTACTGATGGAGACAGATTTGTGGAACAGATAAATGAAAATTCATGTGCGTTCATCCTAATTCATTATGTGAATTATTAAATTGGTACATCTAATGGCTCCATTGTGCCTGGCACATCTAATATGGTCTTCATATGCTCCCAATATGGGAAGAGTTAAGAGCAAGATATTAAGATAATATAAATGTCAAAAGACAAAGAAGCTCAAGATGATAAAATTCCTACCATCACCAGTGATCACAGTAAACTTAATTTTGCACTATGACCAGAGTACTAAAAGGACAGAGATAGCTACAATGCCCTGGACCAGCCGGCTCCTGTAGAGCTAAGTGATGCAGAGGACTCCTCTGAGGAAAAGGCAGTCAAGCAGGCTGACCCAGGGCTACTGCCAGTGACACAGACACTGCAGGAGGAGACAGTCTATGAGGAGCCAGACACAGATCCGCAGCCAAGTACCAGTATAGTGACCTCTCAGGCCTGAGTTGGAAACAGACCTATCTGCTGGCCAGTTCACCTCCCCTGTCACCGGACCCTTGGGAACCACACAGAATGGCTGATTTGGCTAGTCCACACTGAAAAAATACTCCCAAAACATCTTATTGGTGGGTATCAATTTAGATAGATTTTTTTCCTATTTTTCCATGTATCCAAAATGGCTGGCCCAAAAAATTCCAGACAACCACAGCTTACATTTCAACCCCTCAAAATGCCTTCAGAGTGAAAACACACGGCTGAAGCTTGCAAAGGCATTTACATTTTAAAAGGACTATGTCCCCTTTAAAGTTGAAAAGCCTTTTTTCCCCCCTCCATTGAAAACAATGGAGGATGGGAGCACATTGTTTGAGGGCTCAAAGAATGGGACCTCAAACAACAACAAAACAACCCATTCAGGTATACTGAGCCTGAAAAAAACACCAGTATTTCCTTATATTACTGAATCTCAATACTGGTATAGTATTTGGATTCAATAACATTTGGGAATGCCAAATGTTTTCAGCTCCACTATAGCCTATGGGGACTATTATAGTCAATGGTCTCCTTAGGCCAGGGGTAGTCAAACTGCGGCCCTCCAGATGTCCATGGACTACAATTCCCAAGAGCCCCTGCCAGCGAATGCTGGCATGGGCTCCTGGGAATTGTAGTCCATGGACATCTGGAGGGCCGCAGTTTGACTACCCCTGCCTTAGGCTATAATGGAGAACTGATCCGGAGATATCTGAGGATTGGGGAGGGGGCTGTTTTTTGAGGCAGAGGCACCAAAATTAGCAGCACAGCTGTGGGTGCCTCTCTTCCCTAAAACTCCCCAAAGTTTCTAAAATATTGAACCAGTGGGTACTTTGTGCCCTCTTTTATGTTTGGAGGATTGAACCAGGATGCTAGCTGATAGTATGTTTCAATTCTCCAAATATAAACAAAGTGGGCTGGAGGGAATACCCAAGATGGTTTTGTAAACCAAGTGTGCAGATGATACCATATTATTCAGGATGATGATCAGAACAAGGTGAATTGTAAAGACCTATCGCAGAATGGTCAATTCAATTCCCATGGCAAATGGAGTTCAATGAGAGTAAGTATAAGGTGATGCATAATGGAAACCAAAAAACTTATTGTAAGTATAGACGGTGTCTGAACTGGCTGAGATCAAGACTGAAACTTAACTTGTGTGTTGTGAAAAGCTCAATTAAATTGTAAAATTTACTGCCAGGGAACGTACTAATGGGCACAGGCGTAGATAGCTTTAAAAGCA
This sequence comes from Paroedura picta, assembly GCF_049243985.1. Taxonomy (NCBI): domain Eukaryota; kingdom Metazoa; phylum Chordata; class Lepidosauria; order Squamata; family Gekkonidae; genus Paroedura; species Paroedura picta. The sequence goes on along the minus strand of NC_135381.1, from coordinate 11,048,318 downwards.
GGCTAGGCACATTCATGGATCAATGACTGAAGGAAGCCTCCATATCCAGAGGCAGCAAACTTCTGAATACCAGTGGCCATGGACTTCAGCAGGAAAGGATTTCAGCCTCTATGCTATTTTGCCTTCCGGTGCAACTGGCTTGACAACGTGTGAAACAGGATGCTGGACTAAATGGAACACCAGTCTGCCCCAGCTCTTATGTTCCTAAGGTTCTGATGACTGAATGGGAATGAGGATTATCTAGACTTGGATCTGCCAGCATTAGTCAAGAGATGAGCTGATGAGAGTTATCTTGTGAAGGTGGTTCTGGAGACTTAAACCAAAGCGCTTGATTAATGTTCTCCTGTAGATTTCAGGCAGTTGACTACTTCGACTTGGTAGAAAATGGGAGGTCTTCTGCCTCAAACTAGGTACATTTCCCCACACATACTGCATCTGAAGGCCAAATTATCTCGGAATCCAAACATATCTCTGCATAGGGGGTACTATGCAGTAATATCTAGGCACAAAGGGATTTTTAAAAAATGCATTTCTTAAGAAGCTTCAAATTTGTAAGCCTTTGAGGCAACAAGAAACCCAACATTTTTACTGAAAACAATACAAGGTAGGCAAAGTGACAAAGAATGCACAATCCCCTTCTCCCCTTGCATTACTTTTACAAACATCCCTCTCTACAGTCAAACAAATTCCATCTCTAAATCAGAGAAGCAAACAGGCATGAGAACACTGCCAAACAATTTCCTTGGAAGAAGACAAGACAGCATACAAGGTGCCTGAAAGCAATAACTATTCCTAGGAGTCTAGAATCTAGGGAAGGGGAAGAAGCAAAAACTCTGAGACGAATGATTGAACAGGTGGAGGTGTGCCAGTAAGCCACTCTGATCATGCAGGGGAACATCACTCCAACCCTATTACCCCTCTGCTCATCTTGTTGCTATTCTCCTAAAACCCGTCTTCAATTACACTGTATAGTTTAAGTTTCCCAGTTTCCCTTCCAATTTGCGTCCTGCCAAATAATTTGACGGAATAGTCACACGTACATACGCTCTCATTCCTTTGGCCAGTACAGAGCTCCTTCACATGTTGTTCCTTCCTTCTCCCTCCAATATTATATAGCTTGCCTTAAAGCACCATAGTGGTAACGTAATACTGCAATACACTAGAGATCACATGCACAGATCTCCAGAGGCACACGGAAAGGGCTCTACATGAGGAGAAAATATCATTTTGTCATTCAGGTGCTTTTCAAGAGTAAGTACTGCTCTCCCCAAGAGAACCACCTAGTAACAAATCACATGACTGCAGTGAACTGCCTGGCACTGAATGTCCTGTTAGCCGAAGCATTTCTTTCCTAATGCCTGCATCCAATCCCTCATTTCCTCTCTAGACAGCATCACACTGCTCCCATTGTCCAACAGCAGCTCCTTTGCTAACGTCTGTCAGATATTTTTTCCCTTTCCAGAATCTTAGTTGCAGCAATCCAAAGCTCTTCTTCCTCCTCAAATAAAATGGACTGATCAAGGACCAGATATTTGGTGGCAAGGTCATATGCCTCAACTCATTTTACTAGAAAGCACCAAGGAACATTAAAAGCTAAGCTTTCAACAACATAACTCTACCATTCCCATTACAGAAGTCCCTACTAATCGCAAGTCTGTGTTATAATCTGCTCTCTAGCCACTGTTATGCCAGTTTCTAACTACTCTGTTACTACTATCCTACATTTAAGTAGGCTGTCATTTTATGCATTGTTGTTGTTATTAGGTGAGAAGTCGTGTCCGACCCATCGCGGCCCCATGGACAATGATCCTCCAGGCCTTCCTGTCCTCTACGATTCCCCAGAGTCCATTTAAGTTTGCACCTACTGCTTCAGTGACTCCATCCAGCCACCTCATTTTATGCATCCTACTAATCAAATTTCCTGAACAAATATTTTAATGCCCTAGTTAACTAGTTTAAGATTCTTCCTCTCCATTCACTGTCTACTGCATCATCAACGTTATTATTATACATGCACAATTTCAGTAGCCTCTTATTATGTGTGTGCTTTTTCAACTGGCGCTATCGGGCATTGAACCTGGGACTGTTTTTGCATATATGATGCACTATGAACTATGGCTCCTTTCCTATTTCTCCACATTCTGCTTTGTATCACTCCCGTATCCGTATCCTTGTACCTCAGGATGCTTCTGAATGAAGCCAAGTACAGCAGAACACCTGTGCTACCTGCTAGCACAACCAAAGCAAAATGAAAGAAAAAAATTACAAAAGTCCACCCCTTCATTTTTATGGTCATACATGAAACTTAAGCCCTAGAATTAAACCTACACTTTCAAAATTCTATTCTCAAGGGGGAAAAAAGACTTCCACATATTTGCACTACTCAATTACTCTACAGCTCCTTGATAAGCAGGTAACCCAACCCCACCGAAAGGTTATTCTTGACTTCTGATTTTAATGCTGATACGACAATCAACACAGCAGTGACCTAAACAGATTCTGTCATCACATGGATGCCCATGTTCAACATTCTAGCTACAAAGAAGTAACTTACAGTTTCACACATTGTCAAAATAATTTCAGAGCTGACAGAGCTTTGCCCAGGCTGAGGTACTTTTAAGAAACCTCTTTCAAATCTCCCTAACCATTACACAGACACATCCTACAAGCACCTTATGAGGTTGTTACTGCCAAATTTAAACCAAAGCTGAGCTACACGATAACACTGCAAAATGCATCATAATTTTTCCACAAAATGCTGTAGTTTGGAAACATGAGAACAGTATTTTAACGTTCATCTGGCTCTCTCTACTCAGAAATGAGGGGGTGGGGGAGAACACAAGATGTTTGCTAAGTGCTACATGCACCTAACTCACTGGAAGAAGACTGCAGGTACTTAAGCTGAATGGTTAATGTGACTCTTTTCCGAAAGGATAAAAAGAAACATGCCTGCATTCCCTTGCTACCCACTTGTTGTTATGACAATAGAGATGCATTCAGCTACCAGTTTCATATTTCCATCAAGCTAAATTCTAGATAGAAACAAGTTCTTCCAACTGGTACAGAAAAACTACCACTGCAAGGAGTCCTGCCACGATGGAGAACCGCCACTTAGGTAGCTGCACATTTGGTGCAGCAATTATATTTGCTATGAATACACTGGTTCGGTGCGAACTTAAATGGACTCCGGGGAATGGTAGAGGACAGGAAGGCCTGAAGAATCATTGTCCATGGGGTCATGATGGATCGGACACGACTTCGCACCTAACAACAACAACATTGGTAGTTCCTACAGCAGACATGTAAATCAGGGGTAGTCAACCTATATCAAATGCTGGCAGAGGCTCATGGGAATTGTAGTCCATGAACATCTGGAGGACCACAGGTTGACTACCCCTGATGTAAAGCATGAATAGTAAGATCACAAAATTCAGGCAGAGGAATGCATGAGACCCCCAACTGGAAAGATACAGTAATGTTAAATTTTCTCCTGCAGGGCAAAACACAGCTGTGGGTTATTATAGCAGGAAAAAGCACCACAAGGTTTGAGCCTTTCCAAATACTTGTACTAGGTTTCCTTGCCAGACTACAGCCTCCATGGCTGCCTTGGTAAAAGATGTCTGGGTGTATTAAATACAACAATCAGCCGTATGAAGTCTGACCCTAAAAGATTTACTAAATATACAGCAACTAATCAATTGGCTATGGGAAGCATATGCATGCACACACAGCGAGAGCCCCATGTCTATTATGCTACAACTGCCCAGTGCAAACTAACATGCCACTGAGAGAGCAGCTAACATCTAATGATTTCACAGTACCTAAAAAATTATCCCCAAGAGACCACTGCAATGTATCAACTGAATTGTGCCTCAGCTGGTCCCCAATAATACTTCCAAGCAAGACTAACCAATCACAACCTGTCCATCAAGACTTTTCTTATAGACACTTTCTCCCCCTCAACAAAAGCTACAGGTAAGTCACAAACAGCAGCAAAATGGGACTTAACAGACTAGAGGGAAAGTCTCAAAATATTAGGTACTGCCTACTAATCTTCTACATTTTAACTCAAGCTAAATTACTTTCAGTTAATTTTAAATTAGCCAACATGTGTATGAATTAATAATCTGACAAACAGGGTAAAACCTGAGAGGGAAGAAATCAAAATTCACCAATAGTATAAATTTAAAAGCCAAACTGTTTTTGTTTGTAAGCAGCTTCCTTTTTCTTAGCAGTGCCAACAAACTATTTGCATATGACCCAATTTACTTTTTAAAAAAATATTCAGAAATTTTAGGGATTCTCAACCAGTGTGCCTTGAAGCACCAGTGTGCTAAGGGAGCCTCCAGGGAGTGCCATAGCATTAGAGGGGGCAAATTATTTGTTGTTTTTTAATTAAAAAATTAAGATTCCCCCCCCTTATGTGGGCAGGTCAACCCGTCCCCTCCCAAAGTGGCCAATGATGAGCCTGGAGGAAGTGGGAAGGATAGGGGCCCCAGCCATTAAAACCTCCCATTTTGAGTCAGCCTGCATCAGTGGCTGCTTGACAAGCGATTTGAGTGTTTGTGTATTAACTGGGGGGGGAGAGCAGAGGGGACAAGCTCTAGGTCACGAAAGGCCCCTGGTGAGCTCTGGTGCTCTGGGTACAGCAGAAGTAAATAACAGACAATCACACCCAAAAATGAAATTAACTTCTCATTTAACAAGTATTTTATTTTATGAATGAAGCCATGCACACTGTAAACAAGTGAGAGCTTTTTAGAGGGTTGTTTTTTTTTTTAGAGTTTAGACTTCACCATGATTTTTGGTGTGTGGAAGAGAGAGGGAATCTGCCACCTAGACAGCTTTCTTTTTTTACTATGCAGGATTTTGGCTGTGGATCAGTTCATGGTTCTGTGAGATCACCTAGAAGTTGCCAGTCTCAGCAATGCAGATCAGTTGTGTCTGGATGGTGTCACTTCTAGTGATGTCTCACATGGGGAGGGGGGGCAGGGAGGCATGGCCAGCTGACATCACTTCTTGCATGCCTTGAAACCTCCATGGGTCAGAAGGCTGGAAAAGGCTGCTTTAGACAATCACTGAATACAACATTGTTCAAGAACATCTGGTAGATGATTCCTAAGCACTGCTATTCTGAACATAGACTATACCCATGTTTACCTGTTTGTCCAATTTTAACTGCCCATCGTTTCTATGTTTCACTTTGAAATTTTCATTGTACTATTGTAATACTACTAAAATATATTGTAAGTCAAGTTAAGGCTTCAGCAAATTACAGGGTATAAACATTTTAATAAATAACAAAGCTTTTATTAAAAAGTAAAAGCAGCATATGTTTAGGGAAAAGTTTAGGAAAAAAATAAAAGTAGCATATGTTTAGGGAAAAGTTAAACCCTTCAGTGACAAATTTCACAGCAAGATGGGGGATAATAGTACGTACAAAATTGTGCTTAGGAATCAAGAGTTCTGTATCAGAATTACTGATATGTCTAATTCTGAACATGATCCCAGATTACAGTTCAAAAAATCTATCCAGTGGATCCATATACAGAGAAGGGTCCATCCCCCCGCAAACCCAAGAAAACCCTTCAATTTCCAGAAAAATCAAAGTGTGTGTGTACATTTCTCCTCAAACTATAGAAATGAAGTTATTCCAATGAACAGCCTTGATTCAAACCATACAAGATCACAATCGACATCACAAGGAAAATTTTTTAAAGCTACTGATGGAAAGAGGCAAAGGCTGAAGAAGTGTAGATATAGGACAATGGCTGGAAGTTTAAAAGAAGAGGAATGACAAGGTGACCAGAGGTCATAGGAGGAAGACAACCAAAGCAACAGAAACATTTGGAGCCATCCAATGCATACTCCATGTTTTCTTCTTCAAGAATCTTTCTACTGCCACCACTGCCTATAAATCTCATGACCATTATTTTCATTACAGTTCTGAGTATACAAATTCACTTTCAGCTATTTAAAAAAAAAGAACTCTAGGACTTTCCTTCTGTTTTATCTGAGCAAATTGCACTCTCTCCTGGTCACGCAATGTTGTTGTTGTTGTTAGGTGCGAAGTCGTGTCTGACCCATCGCGATCCCATGGATCCTCCAGGCCTTCCTGTCCTCTCCCATTCCCCAGAGTCCATTTAAGCTGCTTCAGTGACTCCATCCAGCCACCTCTGTCGTCCCCTTCTTCTTTAGCCCTCAATTGCTCCCCGCATTAGGCTCTTCAATTGATATCAACTATGGTCACACATAGTTGATATCAATTGGCTTCATAATTGATCCTCAGGACCCAGGTTCCTTTAAAAACCTCCAAACAGCTGATTCCTGAAGATCAACTGTCTGGCCATTGTTTTGGCTGAATCAGTTCAAAGTTCCTGTATCTGTCAACCTCAAATCAATATACAAAATCAGTGATTTGGTTGATATGAGTTGTACCACATCGGGAACTCAAAAAGTCCCAAGTTTTCCCCCATGCACATCCTTAATTTGTGCTACCTGGAAATGCAGTTACGGGGACGAAGAAAAGGAAAAGGGGAACCTTCGATTGGTATCCAAGAAGACAGAAAGTATCCTCAGGGGTAATACTTGGCACAAAGAGAAAGGTGACAGTTGATAACACAGAAATAAAACATGCTGAGTGAAGTCAATATCAAGAAACCAGGAATTCCTTAAGGAATGCTACTGCTGCTTCCACTAGAAAACAAAGGTCTATTGGGATTCTTAACAGCTGAAACTTACTTTCACTACATAAACATATACACCAAAGACCACTTTGCACATTATGTTCTTTTAGCCCAGAGACAGTATCTGCATATAGGGAGAAAGTGCACTGCAGCACTAACATTTAATTTTGCCATGAATACACTATTCTGACCAGTGTACATACAACAAAACAAAGAACACTTGTACCACACTGTGCAAGATATAGGTGTTTTTATGACACTCCCCTCTACTTCCCTCCATTCTTGTTACTCTTTACTGGCCGAGCCACCTTAGCTATCTGTTTTCTTTTTTCCTGATGAATTCTAGCTTCCCACCCTGTCACATTACAATGCTTCGGTTGTTTGCTCAGATCAGGACCCAAGGGAATGAATGTGAGCAGACCGCTTTGAGAGGTCCCACGAAAATATCCTTCACCTCAGAGGGAGAACGGACCACTGGATACTAACCATGAAGGGTCCTTCTCCTCTGAGGAAAAGAGGACATCTTGTCCCCCAGTCAGTATGCACTCTTCTATTCAGCAGTATCACTTCCTGTTTTTCCGTTTACTTACCTTTCTTCTTCCTATACTACTTTTGTATTTGTTTTATCATAGCTGAGGTTTGTTACCTGTTGCCAGAATTGAAGAGATAGGTGACTTCTACCAGGATACAGGAAGTAGAAAGACTTTGGTTCTGACTCCCTGAAAGGTGGAAATCACCCACCAAGATGTCCTCTTAGAAGACCCTTCGTGGTATTCAAGCTCTTCTAAGCTACGGCTAAAATGATACTGAATCCTCCTCAGCATCCCATTCAGAAATCTTTCTCTGCTCAACTGATGCTAACCAATAAGATTACTTGGAGCAGCCTATCACTCAAGGCTCTCTAAAGAATTAAACCTTCAGAGTCCTTTATCGGTTTAAACAGCACTTCTAAGCTTTATAAATGCAATCCCTCAGTTTTATCTCACTACCCAAAAAGTCATATGGTGAATAAAAACTGGAATTCCAAGCCTGTTTGCTACAATAAGAATGTCAGAGAAATTTTTAAAAATCCAATTTATATGGGGAGGGGGGCTTGGAATGAAAAAATTCACAAAATCCACTCCAGTAATATCTCCCAGCTTAATATTCTGGGACCATATCAAAGACAGACTCCAGACCTATAAATTGATATAAAAATGCATTTGGAAAAATATGATCCCTGAATAATCAGCCACATTCTCTAGAATCCATTCCCAGTAAAACTAGAACTCTAATATAGAAAGTAGTTGCATTAAGCTCTGTAAACAAAGAGGCTGCAAACCTTTTAATATAAGGAAATAGAACATCAGAAAACAATCAATTAAGTGTGCCATCTATGAATAATCCCTAACCTTGGGAGAAATAGCAGCTTGAGGCATTTTACACCAGATGTACATCTCAGAAAGAAAAATTATGAGAATGAGATCAAGGACATATGCCCATACAGGAATTAAGGATGCAAAACTATCTATGTTTAACTTTTCTGGTATCTATTTTAAAAAATCACTATTTCAAAAGATTTCAAAAGCTCTAAATGGCATTCTAAAACAGGCACACAAAAATAATTTATCTTCTTAATGGAGCACAGCCTTATATCCATGTATATTTGTGTCTGGCATACTTAAGAGAATACAAATAATATTAAATTTGTCGAAAACCAAACAACCATCAATGCTTAACTACAGGCTGCAGTATAATCACAGCATTACAGAGATATATAATCTACCCAGTCTCAATCTCTTAACAGCAACATTGGCACTTGTCCAGGAGACAGGTGGTACACCAAAGGGCACAAAGTCCACCAAAAACAATACTCTAAACATTAGTTCCTCAAGCAACAGGGAGGAAAGTCCAATCTGATTGCTAAATCCCAGAAACTGCAATCTCTCAGGACAAGCACATACATTTTCCAACTTGCACTGATCAGGTGATATTAAAAATGAATCTTATTAATTATCAAAAAAATGTGAAGGCCCCAGGGATTGGGGGGGGGGGAACAACTTTTATTTCTTCCACAGTTTCCCAAGGCTTTTTCAAAGGGAAAAACATAAAGTGGGAGGAAATTGAAAAACATCTGACAAAATATTTTCTGTTACCAAGAGTGAAACATGAGACTTTGAAATGTTGTTTAAACTGCTTTTTCTCCCTTAAAGGTCTTTCTAATTAGTGTTCCAGTGGAATAGGCATGTTAGTGTGCTACCGAAAGTAAAAGAAGTAGTTGTGAAGCCCCCTAAAAACTTAAGATTAAGCATAAGCTTCTTTCAGGCTACATCCCCCTTCCATTAACTGAACCTTACACTTCAAAAAATCTGGTAGTCTTTAAAGCACCACAGGACTCCCTTCTTTTTCTAATAACTATGTAAGAAAATTTACAGTATTCTATAATTATAATTCCTATATATACTATAGTAGACACTGTAACTTCTCACCTGCATCTCATTCCTCCATGGTCTATGTTTGAAAACACACCATCTTTTTTTTTAAAGCTAATATGGGAAACCTTATTGACAACCACATTTATGGTTTGTCTCCCTCCCTTCCTTTTTCTAGGGTACTTAAAAAATAATGGTAATACATGTAGAAAGCAAAACTATTTGCATGTTTGTCATATGTGACAGGGTGAATCAGAGTCTCATTTCACTAGCAGAATGACACTTCTTTGTTGCCAATTCCAACATCCTACTGCAGATTTCCAAAACCACATTCCAGCACTTCAAGGAGTATGGTTGTTTGCAGCAGAGGGCGGGGATCCAGTTTCCTGAAATTTTTCATCTGTAACAGAGCCAAATTAACTTCTATCCAAAAAAGCTTCTACCAAAGTCATTCCTGTTCAAAAGACACTTCGGTATACCTTTTTAAAAATTTTGTTGATAGGATAATCAGTATATTATTAGCTACTGCTTCACATCTTCAGGGAAGGGAGGCGGCTTAGTGGTATGCCATCTGCTTGGCATGCAGAAGGTCCCAGGTTCAATACCCAGTATCTGCAGTTAAACAGACATGATACTTAGATCTCAGGCGCTAAGCAGGGTTAGCCCTGATGGGAGACCACCAACAATGTCCAAAGTTACCACATGGAAGTAAATAGTAAATCACCTCCGAACATCTCTTGCCTTGACAATCCTATGGGGTCACCATAGGTCAACTGTGACTTGATTGCACTTTCCACTACCATCAGCATGTGATGTGATAGATCTTTGCCTGAGACCCTCAAAAGCCACAGTCCGTCTCAACAGACAATATTGACCCCAATTGACTATTGGTCTAATTGAGTATATGGCAGATTCATGTGTTCATCTTCCAAAGCTTCAAATGAGGCAAAGTGAGGAGGTCAGTGCAAGATTGTTTGATGATGATGTTCCCAAGAACTATATATGTAGCAGGGATTGCCCTTGGATAACCACAGCACAGCTCTTATATTTCCTACAGGACTCCAGGAATGGGAGATCAGGCCCCCAAGCTGAAACATATGTCGAAGTGTTTTAGGATCTGTCAAAGTAGCTGTGTGCCTGATGGAGTGTTTTAAGCACTGGTTTAAAGCACTAAAGGTGCCTGTTAATGTGACAAAGTATTTGTTAAGGTATTTGGCAAAGTGACAAATCATCTGTCAGTACTCTGTGAGCGTCTGTAAGTGTACTTGGGTGCAAAATGATTGTCAAAATTGTAATTCTAGCAAGGACTGAGGTGACAGAATGGAATCAGCATGAAAACTGGAAGCAGCTGTATATATATAAAGGAATATTTTTTCCTCTTGTCTATCCCCACTTTCACCTCTCTTTGTCATCTTTCTTGTCTCTGCAAAGCATCACAACACTTCAGTTGGAGCAATTTCAATACGTAGTAGGCATTTGAGTTCCAAAGGACACGAAGACCAATTCTCACCAATTCCACACTCTAACTGCAACCCTCCTCCTTGACTCCAGCAATTTTCCTAAAACTTCACTGACAATTGAGGGGGTACAGAAGTCTATCATGGGTGCAGAGCAAAGTCTCCATACCTGCACCACAGCTTCACACATGCTGCATAGCTGCTGATTACCCCTAAAATTACTAACAGGCACAAAGGGTTTTGTGCATAAACCATCTTTGTATTAGTCTTCAGAAACAATCCAAGCATTTCCAAAGTTTACTCAAATGCCACAAAGCAGAAATTTACTTGGTTTTGTGAAAATTAAAACCAAAATTCCACACCAGTTGAAGAGATTCCACATTTGTACAGCCAGTCCATCAAATAACCACAGACCTACCTCTTAGGACTTATTCCTCATTAGATAACAATCTGGCTAAGAATTATTTTTCAGATTTTTATTATAACCAACACAGGCAAATAAGTCAATATGAATTGACATGAAGCTTAAAACACGGTCAAAAGACGAGCTGCCAATCAATCCTGCGCTCCCTTCACAGGAGAACATGCCATTCCCAACATAAAGCCAGCTTAAGCAGAAAGTTATCAGAAGATATTTCTGCATTCAAAATTCAAGTTCCCACCATCAACAGTTGCTTCAGCTCCTTTAAGAGCACCAAAGTAAATGCACTGACAGTCAAACTTTAACCTCTCATTATGGCACAGCAGCCCTCACTGCCAGAAATCCACACCTCTAGCTGCAGGGCAGAGACAAGACACCACATAAGGCACTGAAGGAAAGCAGGCAGATAAGCTGACCAGTCAGCATTTTGTAGAAAGCTGCGTCTGCCAAGTGTTCCATCTGACAAGTCTCTCAAAGGAACAGGAGACTCCCCCCCTTGGTACCCAAAAACCCTCAGGAGAAAGCAGCCCGTCACCAAGCGTGTTTCAGATCAGCTCCAAATCCAGGAGCATTGTAAAGAAGCTGACCCTCACACAGGAGCATGATATTTATTTTCATGGCTGGATGCTAAAGGCTATGCTTATTTACATTCCAAAATTCAGACCTAACCAAAATTCTTCCTACCACAATACACACATTCAAAAGTGGAATACTGAACTACAACTCTAAATCTTCTATTTCTACATGAAGCAGCAGTAACAAAATAATCCTCCCAATTGCTCTTTTTAAGAAAATGCTTCCCACATACAACTTCCAACCCTCAGACAAATATTGACTGGCTAGACCTCATGAAAATTCTGTTATCTACCTTTTGGCACAATCCTTAAACAACATTTGCCTGAAAGTAGCATAATGGCTTGCAAGTTATAACACAACTTTTAGACGGATAAACATCCTTTTTTGAATACTGCATTTTAAAGATGAGTGATCCCTCATTAGGAAGAAAATAAAATCTTTACATTTACTTTTATACAAAAAAGGCACTCATAATAAAACGAGGCCAATGAACATTGGACATTTGTATACATGTACTAGGAGCCAAGGTTATATACACTCAAGTCCTGCAAGCTTACCATGCATTAAATCAGTGGTGGGAAAATGCTGGCAGGGGCTCATGTGAATTGTAGTCCATTGACATCTAGAGGGCCACAGTTTGCCCACCCCTGCATTAAATAAAACAGATCAACTCAATGGCTCTGTTGCTACACAGCCTCCCCTTCAAGACACAGTGGTTGCTGGGTTGTACCAATTTAGGAGCCAGAATCTATATAAAGGATTGACCTAAAAACATTAACATGGCAAAATTACAGTTAGAATGCTTTATGAGTCCAAGAGAAAATTACAAGTATTTATTACAACGGACACAATCCAGAAAACTGTTCTAAACCCACAAGTACTAGGGCATGACAATAAAAAGGGATGAATCTTGTTTCTCCTGGACAAAGAAAGTTTTCTGCTATAGTTTTCTGGAACTTTCTTTTTTAATCCAGGAGGGAAAAAACATATTGTTTTATGCTGGCAATTAGTTAAGACTACATGCCATATCAAACAGATTTTATGAAAGAATCGAAGAGCTGCATCACCATGACTAGATGTTATACGTATATCCCAGTCAATGTTCCCTTCTCTATTAAGTTAAAGAGCTCAAAGCTATCAATCTAAAGAGAAAGAAGGGAGCAGAAAAGATTTTAAAAGATCAGAAAGTGCTGTGGTTGAGAGAATGACAAAAGGGAACTGTGGCCATTGAATAGTTATGTCCTAGGGGAATTCCACCATCCTAAGACAAGGACATCTTATAACAGCTGAGCATATGGGCAAATCAGTTGTTTTTTGCAAGGCCTTATGCAAAGATCTCAATTTATATCCCTTCCTCAAAACTGCGCGCAATATTTTCTTTAAAATATCGTTATCATAGCAAGTATTCTGTTGCATTGATGAAAATGCTGAATGAAAACATATGAAAAGTAAGTTAATGTTCCTTTGTAAGAACTTAAGTCAACACTACTGTTTGCTTAAGAATAATGCTTGAGCTTTTCAAAGTCTTAATTCATTTAAACAACCTAATTTAAGACTACTCCCTCAGTTCAGAGAACAGCAGGAACAATAAAAGTGCAGCGTGTTCTGCTGAGCAGAAATGCCAAGTTGTGCATGGCATCGGTGAACTCTCAGCAGATAACCCAAGAGGGATACGTGCACATTTTGAGGACATATTATAAGGTACCCCTACAACCAGTCTGCAATAAGATTGCCTGTATCCCAACACACCATTTCTGTATACAGAAAGAAATGTATATAACATGTATACAACATGTGGTTTGACAGTTACTTCCGCTTGACTTAAAACTGTTCAATTAAAGGTTCATTTCTGAAGGGGGAGGGGGTATTTTAGAACACTAAGAAATCCATTCCGCTGGCAAATACAACAAAGTTTCTCCGTTTATGGAATTGGAAAAATAGTTTAGCGACTGTACACAGGAGCAAAAAGGAAACTGTTTACATAAGCCAAGGTAGTCTACAGCAGATGTAATAATGGATTACAGGTACTATATTAAATGTGGGTCGTTTTCATCAGACAACCATGACCCCTCAGTGTCAAACACTATTAAGAAACCCTGAAAGATCATGTTTATGGCTGTAATAAAATGTTCTGAGACACATGTTACAAAACTTGATCCCGAATTAATTAGGGGAGATGAAATTAAATATTAGATTACTTGTATAAATTCTGAAATCTAGAAATCACTTGAGATGGAAAATAAGCAGCCTCTGAACAAGGACACTTTTATGCCATACCATGAGGACTAACATAAAGCAATTCACATTCTTCACTAAGGATTAAAAACAAAATTAAACTCGTATCTTCCATTGTACACTCTTCGCTGAAGTCTGGATAGGACATTTCTCTGAAGCCTTCAGTTACTTCCTTGCTAAGCAATTATGTTCTCCTATATTCAGCTTACTAAAATGTTGCCGTGCAGCATATTTTCAGAGGTCAACGTAGATCAACAAAGTGGGAACCAAACTTAACACCAGAAGTATGCCTTCACTGATAATATCACAGGTTTACAAGCCTCTTGACTCAGAACTTCCTACTCTCTACGTCCAAAAGCATTTTAGGGGAGTAGGAGGGTAGGACTGCAGGACACAGTGAGGCAAAAGCAGATAGAACGCTTTCTTCTCTTTGCCTACTTTGCATGGTTAAAGATACACATTTATTCTCTTGTCTTCCCAGGGATAATTAAAAACACAACAGCGATTGTTAGTGTTTGAAAGAACAGAATCACGGACAATAACACAGCATAATATGAGTCTTTATCTGATTTCTAATTAATTTCCATAAAGCTATCATTTAACAGCAAAACAGACCTTTTGTTGAGTTTCACCAGTAAAAAACCTGTATCGTATTTCCCATCTAATTATGAGAAGTTACTATGTAGCAGATGGATACACAATACAAGATAACCTTATCCAGGTGACAGACTCAAACCCCCCAAAGAATCCTCTCTTGGGACCAACCTCCCCCATCTGGATCTCTTTTCTGGGGGTGGGGGGGGACTCTTAGAATCCCGGCTTCCCTCTGTGTCAAAAATGCCTACACCTTGCCTCTCCACATCCAGGTCATTTCATGATCAATCAGCATTTCTGAAAATCTGTGGAAATCCACAAGAAACCCAATACTACCACACTATGTGAAGGCATATCATTTCCCACCAGGGAGAATGCAACAAAAGCCCGGATATGAAATAGCCAACATTCAAAATCACAGGAGCCTTTACAGAAGTTTAAATCACCCGATTGCTCATACACTGAAGTTATTTTCAAAAGTCTGTATTCTCATATGACAGCAGACGCCAACACCACGATAAACACAGCCTGTTTTGTGAACTTCTCGGATCACTTATTTCTCTTTTACAAAACACAGTCCATGGGGCTACAATTTGCAGTGGAAGGCCAGAGTGTGTTGGGAGTTCTTAACCCTTTCCCCCCCTGTGGTAATTTTCCCAGCTTACACTTAGCAGCAACTTTTCACTCTGCAGCAACATCTTTCCTCCAGCAAAAAGGGGGGGGGGGGGGGAGAGAACAGGATCCAGGAATGGTTCACAAATGACACACTTGACTGAGTACCTGAGAAAAGAGGCAAAGAGATGCACCAGAAACTTCAGCCACACTACCCAAGGCTGAGGAAACCCCAATATCTTGCAAGGACAGGGAGATAGAAAACACGTTCGAGTCTAAATCTGCTCAACCACAGGCCAAGAAAGGCTTCCTCATTGCTCCAGAAGAGAAACAGGAGAACAAACCAGTTGCTTAAACTGTCTTCCCTCTAGAGCAGAGTCATCTGAAAAGCAACCTAGATGGGAGATACAGAGGCTAGCAACTGGGCCTTCACTCACTCCCAGAACATGGGGACAACCACCAAGACTGTTGTCCAAACGCAACACTGGAAGCACACAAAAAAATCTACCCCTAAAGAAAACTGTCAGAAAGGAAAGGGTTAAAATGCCTTAGCACAGTCCTCCCAGAGTATTTTATCCTCACCCCCTCCCCTACATGTTCAATCCTTCTATGTTCATGAGATGGGTCAGACGCGAAAAAGAACAAAACTACAGAATATAAATTTAAAGCCACAACAATAAAACATGTATTTAAATCCTAAAATCTAAGTGCAAATGTTAAAAACGCTATAGAAGCAGCATTATTCTCTCACTCCAAAATGCAAGCAACTGGCTCTTCGATGTTTTCCCATCTGAAGTAGAACGACTGTACTGCTGAAGCCTTGGCTGGCATGCATACTGGGGAGCAAGCAGTTAAAAAGCTCCGGTTTTGCTTATGTAAAATGGGATCTAAGCTGCGGGGCCAGAGAAGGCCCTCCTCAAGGCTGAACTGAACTCTAGGCTACTGTTGTCTAATCTTGTAAAAAAAAAAAAAAAAAGTACCATCCCTGCATTCACAGCAGAGATGAAGAGGAATTTACATCAAACAATTTATGAGTTTGGTTTGCTGTAATTTTATCAGGATTACATCATAAGTGTTTGGGGGCAGGTAATTAAACTTGAGGAGATATAGCGTAAGTGATCTAACACAAATTAAAGCGTATAGTGAAGAAAGCATCGTTCAAGTAATTAAGCAATGGCTTTTTAAATGATTACCAAAGCTAACAAAGGATACAAACACAATATATAAGGTAGATACTACATTTAAAAAAATCTTTCTACTCAAGTTTAACAGATATGGGCTGCAGTTCCTGCAGTAAGGCTGTCAAATTCAATTGACATCAATGAGATTCAAGCGGCTTGTGAGCAAGATTGGAGCCAAAGCCTGGGAAATATTACTGGATAAGAGCAGCTTGGTAACCATTTCATACTATTTTGGTCATGTGTATGAACATAACCTGGTGCTTTAAAAGCATTCTTTTTCACTAGCAGGAAAAAAATACAGTTCTGAACCCAGCAATTCCTACTGGAACAAAAAAAAATCAGGTTTCTGCGCTTTTGTATCTTTTTTGCAAATCTATTAACTGTGAAAAAAAATCTGTAAGAACGAAAGCTTTCTGAAATGTCAACATTACAAGCAAATCATCATTCCTGTACCTCTTTTCAACAGGCTACCTTTTTATGATATTAGCTTCTTAAAATGTTGATTTATCAAAAAACAGCAAGAGTCATGTTTAATTCATTTGGTAATGCTACACAATTAAATTCCCATTATACTCAAGTTAATAGAGCTGGATCACACCCCAATGGGCACAATCCATAATGCCAAGCAACTAAGAAGTCTCCCAGTAGGAAGACTTTGTGTGCAATAGGAAATACATTTCTTATTATAGATCTGTTGTATTCAGAAATCAATCCTGCAAGTAAATACCTGAGTTTTATTATTCAGTCTACAGTGTCTTTAACCTTTTTAAAGTTTAGGTAAACACTAAATCATCTGATCTTGTTTTTTTAAGCCTGGTAAATGAATATTTACACAATACTATGTGCTCTTCATTGTAGTTTCTATTGATCGTTTAGTATTTCTTACCTATGCATTATGTGATTTCATTACAAAGAGACCCTAGTATACCAAAATTCCCTTGCACAATACAGTATAAATTAAGTGAGAAGAGCCAGTGTCAGACAAGGATCTGTGGGACTCAAGTTCAGACTCATACTCTGCCATGGACAGTTCTATACTCTCAGCCTGACCCATCTCGCAAGGGCTATTCTGAGGATAAAAAATGGAGGAAGAAAGCACCTTGGGTCTCCACTGGAGAGAAAGCTAGGGTACAAATGAAATTTGAAGGTAAGAGCAATGTATCAGCTCTGTAATGGTAAAATATTACCTGAAACAGCTCCATTAATGATGTGGACACTCCTATTTCAGAAAATGAGATTATATAAATGTGGATGTGCCACTGATACTACCATATTATACTTCAAAAATAAATGTGCAGGTGGACCATCTACAAATGTACAAGTTCTCCATATTCAACTCAGATTCTTCACCAAGTATTACAAACAAACCACTCAAGTTAATGATCACCCAATGATCATTAGTCTTTTAAGAAAAACTTTGCATTGCTACTGCTTAGTTTTTGACCTTTTTGTTTTTACCACTGAAAGAATGATCTACACATAAGCCCCTACCAGTCATATCAACCAGTCAATCAAGCATTACAAGCACAAATCAAATCAGACCCTGCACAAAGTAGTGGAAAAAAACATTCCTGGAGAATCAACCCTTCCAGGATAATATCAAAAATGTAAGAGGCACCAGCCAAACCAAACAGTTCGGAAAAATACAGGAAGCCACCAAAGTTAGATGAAAAAGTTAGATACATCATCTATGCACTTTAAAAAGAGGAGTGGTGACAAAATACTGCATAGAGGCATACAGATAGAATTGCTATAAAGATACAAGGAAGAAGCAAGTAGCAACCTTTGGGATACTCAGGCTGAGATGAAAGTGGAGTGGTCATGTTACACAGCTGCAGAGAAGGGCTAGACTAAGAGCTGTCCTTAACTCTTTCAGATCCGAGCCCCATCACTAACCAAACTGCTTCATCTATCATTCTGTTCTTATTTTTCCTTCCCTCCCTTGTCCACTTTTCATGTATGACAAGCTGAAACACCATAAACAAGTAAAAGGCTATGGCACTATAGGTGCAGCCCATTTTAATCCAATTGAATTCTTTATCCAATTCAGCAGTTGCAGACCAAAAGATATAAACAACTCAAGTCCTTCATTCCTTATCAAATCTACCCAAAGGGGATGATAAATTGCTTAGGACCCCACACCTTGCACTCAGTGCCCTTTCTCTTACACTGGAGTTCAGAGGGGCTACACTAACTTAACCGGTGTTATTAGCTACCATTTCAGTTGTAAACAAACCCATGCACTTAATAAACCCACCTCCTGGGAGGCTGCTGACCAGGGAAAAACCCACCAGCCAAGAACTCCTTTCTACCTGGCTTTCAGAAAAGTAGATCCCTGATGCTTTCAGCGATCCAGTTGGGAAACAATTGTCTGCCTCATTCATGTTCCACTGACCTTCTCTGAAAAGATCTGTAGGTAGCTGCCAGTCTGAACAGCTGACCCTTGAAGAAGACGGGCAATCCAGAGTGAAAGTTGTCAATTACCAACCTTCTGTTGGGGGAAGGGGAAAAAAGAAAAGAACCATGCCCGTTTTCTAAAGACCCTCCAGCAAGCGCTGCAGTTTCGGCCAGAAAAACGCGCTGGCGGGGCTGTTTTGTTTCCAACCCGGGCGTGATCGGCGGCAAAGAAGGACTAGGCTGCAACACCAGCCAAGCCAGCTGACGATTGCAGGTCGCCGGGGCCCCGAGTGACAGCCTTGCACGGAGGATCACGATGCACGAGCGGCCTGAAATGGCGTGCGGGAAAGGGAGAAAGAGACCATTCTCCTCGCAATGCACAACCCCCCCCCCCCCAAGGAGCTGATAGGATCGCGGGACTCGGCCAGGTTTTTCTTCCCTCCGCGCATCGGGAGGAGGAGAGAACGGCGTAGCCAGAGCGCTGCACAGCGACTGTTCTACATGCGCGAATCCCCGCAGGGCGCAATCTCCCGCTTTGCAAGAAAATGGGGGGTGGGGCCGGCGGGGGGGGAGGGACAAGGAAGGGGTGTCAAATCCTGGCTATGAAGGCCGGTGAAGTTGCTGCCACCGGGAGAGAAGAGGTTTGACGCCGGATCGGCCAGAGCAGGCGGCAGGCCTGGATCTGAGCCCCCACCCCCAAGTGTGTGTTAGCCCCCGACACGCACTTTCTCCCCCCTCCATTCCGTCTCCAAGGTACACTTTCCTTGCCGGGCGCCGCGCGGAAGGCCGGCCAGCCAGGCTTGCTCCCGAGCCAACGCTACATAGGATCGCGCCGCCGCTTCGGAAGGCGCTTCCGGCTCGAGGCCCGACTTCCGAGCAAGATCCCGCGCCGGATCCTGCAGCGAGCCCCATTCCGAGGAAGCATGCACGGGATCCAGACCCTGTTGCACACTTCCTCGGGAGGCCAGCCAAGAGGAGCCAACACGGGCTCGTAGGATCGGGGTCTCTTTCTCTTCCCCCCCACCCACCCTCCCTCCCTGCCAGCCTCGCAGCCCCTCCCCCTCCCTTGCAGGCCGACTCCCCCCCCCCCTTCGCGACGCCCTCCCGTCCAGCCCGTCACTCACCAGGGAGAAGAGGTTGGAGTGACAGTCCTCCAGGCTCGCCCCGTTCGCCGCCGCAGTCATGATCCTCCTCGGCGAGCCCGGCCTCCAGAGCGGGGCATGTCTGAGGACGACGCGGAGGTGGGCGGGCCCGGCCGGCCGATTGACTGGCGACGGTCGCGCGGGGAGGGGGGGGGGTGGAAGAGGAGCGAGCGAGCCGCGCGCGCGGCAAGGGCCCCCCCGCCTCGCCTCGCCTCCTCCCCCCGGCGCAGAGGCGGGAGGGGGAGGAGGTGGCGAGCCGCCGCTCTGCCCGCCCCGGCCACACAGCCCCGGGCAGGGGAGGGGACGGGCGAGCGGGCGGGCGGGGCCGGATTGGACGCCCCCTCAGTCAGTCACTCAGTCGCTCGCTCGCTCACTCCCCCGCCCGCCTGCGAGGAGGAGGGGGGGGGTCGGCGAAGGCGCGGCGGTTGGGGCGGAAGGAGTGACGAGATGCGGGGCGGCGGCGGCGGCGCCGGGTGGGTCCCCGCGGAGGAAGAGGCCTCCTCGCCTCTCTCCCTCCCTCCGCTCCGTCTCTCTCGCTCGCGTCGCCTCTGTTCTCCTCACAAGGATCGAGCGCGGATTCCTCAGCCGCCGCCGCCTCCGCTGCTGCTGCTTCGCCTCCTCGGGGAGGCCGACGGACGGACGCTCGCTCGCTCGCTCTCCGCCGCGCCGCCTGCCCGGCCCGCCTTCCCCGCCTGCCGCCGCCGCTGCTTCCCCCGGCAGGCTGCCCCTCAGCGCCGTCTCGCACCCACTCGGCTCGCTCGCTCTCCGCTCTGACAGCAATGGCGGCCGCCAGGAGCACCGCGCCTCGCCATTGGCCCAGCCCGGCCCACGTGGGATTGTCTCCCGGCAGGAGGGGAGGGAGGGCAGGGAGAGGAGCGCGGCGGCTCTCTGGCGCGAGAGGAGACGGGCAGGACAAACAACCCGCGCGGCGCCACTGCCCCCCGGCGCCGCTAGGGGCGCTAGGGAGGGAGGCGGGCAGGGAGGGAGGGAGGAGCGCGGCTGGCTAGCCGGCTGGCTGGCTGGCTGGCTGCACCTCGCCGCTGTGGAATGCGCAAGGCGGGTAGCGGGCTCTCGCTCCCCGCCGCCGCCTCCCGGGCGCTTTGGACGGCGGGGAGAGCGGCGCGGCGCGGAAGGGAGCATTTATCGGACGAGGGGATTGGGCAGGCCAATGGCGCGAAGCTCGAGGAGGGGCAAGAAATGTGCGGTGCATTCCTGGGGAGGGGGGGAGGTTTAAATTCAGAAGTTGTTCAAAGGGACGCCTCACTCCCAAATAATTATGCTTGAGATTGTAGTACCAGGTCCCAACGTTTTTTTTTTTAATACACACACACATATATGCACAAAAACATACACACTGATAAGGATTCTGTTCTTCCCTGTTGCCTGACCCAGGCAGCCGTGGCAAGGCTGAGGCCAGAGCTGTTTGGGGCAGTGGGGGCACTGATGGGGGCTCCCTCTACCCTCATGCCCACCCCCTGGCTGCAGTCCCTGACCGTCTGCCCTGTCTCCCAGCTCCAGTTGCCTACTTTACCATATGGAAGAAATTGAAGGGGGAGGCAGCAAGGGACCGGGCATCCCTTCTGATTGGCTGCTCGTTGGTTGGCCAGCCAATCAGGGATGGGATAGCCAGGACAGCGTCCCTGATTGGTGGGTAGGCGAAGAGTCCCGGGTCTTCCCAGCACCCTCTTTTCATTTTATTAGGATAGATAGATAGATAGATAGATAGATAGATAGATAGATAGATAGATAGATAGATAGATAGATAGATAGATAGATAGATAGATAGATTGTAGCATAACCCCACTACCCAAAAGGAAGTTATCATTGTGTGCTTATATAAATTGGTTATCTTAACTGTGTTATAAATAATACTAGCAAGAAAGCCCATTGCAACCAGGAATGCAATGGGCGCTAGGACCCAGGGGACACCAGGAGGTGTTTTTTTTTCTGCTGCGTGGAGCTGTGAAAGGCTCCGACAGGGTTTTTTTGTTTTCTGCTGCTTGGAGCTGGGAAAGGCTCCTGCAGGGTTTTGTTTTCTGCTGCTTGGATCTGCGAAAGGCTCCTTCCGGGGTTTTTTTTCTGCTGCTTGGATCTGTGAAAGGCTCCTGCAGGGTTTTTTTTTTCTGCTAGCTCTCGTGGGCGTGCCGGCTTGGAGCTCCTACAGGGAGCTGCTGCTTGGAGCTGGGAAAGGCTCCTTCAGGGTTTTGTTTTCTGCTGCTTGGATCTGCGAAAGGCTCCTACAGGGTTTTTTGTTCTGCTGCTTGGATCTGTGAAAGGCTCCTGCAGGGTTTTTTTTTTCTGCTAGCTCTCGTGGGCGTGCCGGCTTGGAGCTCCTACAGGGGTTTTTTTTCCTGCTGCTTGGAGCTGGGAAAGGCTCCTTCAGGGTTTTTTTTTCTGCTGCTTGGATCTGCGAAAGGCTCCTACAGGGTTTTTTTTTCTGCTGCTTGGAGCTGTGAAAGGCTCCTTCCGGGGTTTTTTTTCTGCTGCTTGGAGCTGTGAAAGGCTCCTGCAGGGTTTTTTTTTTCTGCTAGCTCTCGTCGGCGCGGCGGCTTGGAGCTCCTGCAGGGGTTTTTTTTTCTGCTGCCTCTCGTCGCGCTAGCGAAAGGCTCCTCCGGGGGTGTTTTTTTTTTTTCTGCTGCCTCTCGTCGGCGCGGCGGCTTGGAGCTCCTACAGGGGTTTTTTTTTCTGCTGCCTCTCGTCGGCGCGGCGGCTTGGAGCTCCTACAGGGGTTTTTTTTTCTGCTGCCTCTCGTCGCGCTAGCGGCGAAAGGCTCCTCCGGGGGTGTTTTTTTTTTTTCTGCAGCTTCTCGGCGGCTGGAGTCTTGTGTTGTGTTTGCGGCGGGGGCTTCCTTGGTGCCGGCCTGACGCGGTGAGAGACGCTTCGCGCCTCTCACCACGTCAGGCCGGGAGCAACTGCGAGCCGCGCTGAGCGCGGCTCGCAGTTGCTGGGGCTGGGAATCGGAGGGACCAATCGGCAGGCGCTTCGCGCCTGCCGTTTGGTCCCTCCGGTTGTCTGTCATGAGGAAGGGTCCAATCCGGACCCTTCCTCATCCCGGACACATCCCGCCCCAGAACCCCTTACTGTTTTATTTAGTCCGTGGCGCCCGCGGCGCCACGGGCGGTGTACAGATATCTGAGGATAACATACAAATCACAAACACAACTTTGTTTTTCTCATGCTTTTCAGCAAACCCCCCCAAAAAAAACCTGGTTCCCAAAGCAACTCTCAAGAATTGACTGAAAATGCAAATGACAATTCAGTAAAAATGGTCCCTGGGGGAGAAGATTCTCAGCCCTGGCCAATCAGAGAAGACTGCCTTGCTGCAGCGTTTGAGGCACGAAATGGCAAGTTAATTCGCAAAAAGCAGAGATCTGCACGTTTACTCATGGCAGTTTTTGAAATAACGAGGCTTATATCCACTCCAGGATATCGCAGGGGAAAGGTAGGGTCACTGCGAATCAATCATGCATGTTGCAGAGGGAAAGATAAAGCACCCACAATCAAAATGGAAATCACATTCAGTGTAGACAGGAGGGATTCATTGGAACCAGGACTGGGTAAAAAGCCCCATGCAAACTACACCAGGTCACCAGCCCTCCCACTGCATAAGCTCACAGCTGCCCACAGCCCATTTACCCAAGACAGTGCACAACTCGGAGTGTCTCCACTGAAGCTGCCTAAAGCACTACTACCATACACAATGTGTGCAACTTTTCCCAGCAACGGTGGGCAGCCCATGTAGCGAAGACCATGGGTGACAGGATGTTCATAAGTGGACAGGGGAAATAATGCGTGGAGGGATGACTAGGCAGGCAGGTTGATAGATGGTACTGGGCCCCACTTGAAGCCCTGGGCCCTGGCAACTGGCCCATCTCAGGGTACGCTGACATGGCCCTGTACTCCTGGTGGCTCTTTCACAGCTACCTCTGACATTTAAAAAGAACCCTAGTCATAGTTCTACTCAGAAACCAGCCCTGCCCAGCACTTACAGTTTTTCTTTTGTTCCTTTATCCTCAATCTAATTCTGTTCTTCCTCCTCCCTTCAGACTTGCCCGTTTGCATGCATGAATCAATTCTACCTTAGCCATGCGTGCTTGAGGGTGGGGTTTGAGTGCACCTTCTCACTTTCCACCCAGCCAAAGGCACTGCTTATTTTCTCTTGGTGTACCATTCCTTACCACAACAATGAGATTAGAAAACTAAGCACAAATCAAAATTACAAGCTCCATGTTTCATCCACCTAGAATCATAAGGCATTTCCGCCATTGAAAAAAATAGCGTTATGCCAACAAAACGGCGTAGCGCTAAAAATTATCGTGCCTCCCGCCATTCCTCACCTTCTGGCTCTCTCGCTTTTGTCTGCCGCCTCTACATGCGTTTCTTACACTCCGCAAGTGCTGCTTGAAATGGCGGAAGAGAGCAACGCATTTTACCCCCAACTCTCTTCTGCCTGTCAATCAAGCCAGGCACCCAATCCTCTTTCAGCGGCATATAAGAACCAACTCTTCTTCTTCTTCTGCCTATGCATTTATAATCTTGCCTAAGTTCCCAGAACTTGGGACCCAGATTTCCCATGCACCCTTCCTTGCCACAGTGAGGTGTTTCCGAAACCAAGCGTGCTTTTCTGGACTTCCAAGATCTATCCCATTGGCCAACACAAGCAAAGCCAACTGACCTAGATGAGACAGAAAAGAAATTATTTATCGGAACAAAAACTAGCAGAAGGGTCGGGGGAATCGAGGCCCTGGAGTCAAACAAGATACGATGGCAACCATTCTGTCTGGTTATACCTGGAGCTAACTGGCTTATGTCAAAAAAGAACAGATGATGCATTTTTAAGCAGCCAAAGTGGAGCGCAGGTGAAAAGTTCAGAACTTCACCCCTTCCACTTCCAGAAGTCACCTCAGGGAACAGTTGTTGACAAACAGCTGCTGTCAGTCACAGAGACCACAGTGAGTTAGATGGTCTGGTTTGTATAAGGCAACTCCATCGGTTCACAGAGCAGCTAGAAAGACTGCAGCTCAGTGGCAGAGCACCTGTGAGGCAGGAAGAAGGTCCCAGCTTCCATCCCTGGCATCTCCAGTCACAGGATCTCAGGCAGCAGATATTTCTGCCAAAGACAGTGCCAGTCAGAGCAGCAATACGGAGTTAGATGGATCAGTGGAACATTGGAGTTGGAAAGTTGTGTGCCCCAGACATCAAAATGTGCTCTTTTGATGCTAAGTCAAGAGCCAAGGAAAACACCAATGCGAACGTTGCCTTGTGTTTTGCTTAATGTAGGTCCTCTCTATCCTCTCCTTCCACTAGCAGGATGGGTAGCCAGTGTGATGTAGTGGTTAAGAGCAGCAGCTTCTAATCCAGCAAGCAGGGCTTGATACCCCATTCCTCCACATGCAGCCAGCTGGGTAACCTTGAGCTCGTCACAGCTCTGATAGTACTGTTCTCACAGAGCATTTCTGTCATTGCTCTCTCAGCCTTACCTGCCTCACAGGGTGTCTGTTGTGTGGAGAGGAAGGGAAGGAGATTGTAAGCCGCTCTGAGACTCCTCCGGACAGTGAAAAGCAAGGTATAAAACCCAGCTCTTCTATGTCCATAGCAGTAGAAAAGAGCAAGAGTCCAGTAGCACCTTAAAGACTATCAGAATTAGTGGCATGGTATGAGCTTTTGTGAACCCCTCTCATGGTGACTCACGGAAGCTCCTACCGTGCCACAAATTTTGCTAGCCTTTAACGTGCTACTGGACTCTTGCTCTTTTCTACTTCCACTCTCAGCAAATACTGAGCAGGGGAGGTGGGAATGGTGAAATCTTTCCTACCTTGCCCAGGATGTAGGGCAGCCGGTGGCAGACAAGACAGAGAGCTGGTTTCCAGGGCTCAGAGACAAATGTATGAATCGACAGCAGAATCATAACTGACAGCCATATGGGTGAGATTGGGGAGTTCCTTGTTTTTTTGTCATACAAAAGCATAATAAATATGTGTGTTTAATAAGTGTTTGGAATAGCGCGTTAGGCAGTTCAGGATCCTTTCTTTTCCTTGGCAGAAGAGGAAAAGGAAATGTGGCCAGGAGCACAAAACGGAAAGTAACCCAGGTGCCACCTGGACGTAAAAACTGGGCTTGGGAGGGAGACTTGGGCAGGGGGCCGCAACTCAGTGGCAGCTCAGAAGAGGTTAGAACTGAGGCTGCGGTTCCTTAACACAGGTGTAGTCAACCTGTGGTCCTCCAGATGTTCATGGACTACAATTCCCATGGCCCCCTGCCAGCATTTGCCGCCTTAACAGGTTAGCTTCGGCCCAGATCAACAACCATCTAAGTGTCTCTTCCTTCCTTTGTGATCATTGCAGTGGACTTTTCTTTTGTTGCTCAAAGAAGCACCTGGCCTGGGCAAAAAGTTTTCCTTTAGGAATGCACTGCGTCTGGATGAGGAGGTTCCCTCTTAGTCATCATGGTCAGCAGCCATGAATATGTCTTACTATCCTTTTAATACTGTAACTGGTCCTCATCACTTCCTCCACGGGAATTTACTCGTGTAAAAACAGGGATCCTGGCTTCATCTGTAGACATTTAAATGTGCAGATCAGAGCCACAGAGACAGAAAATAGATTTTTCTGCAAACTCCCAGGTGGCAGAAAAAAAATTAAAAGATTTTTTGGGGGGGTTGATTAAATCCCTCCTAAAACATGAACTTAGGGAGATTGTGAGTGGGTGGGCAGGAAGGGATGTGCCAGTGTGTGTCTCTTGTATCCCTTCCTTGCATACCCAGGGAATTGCTGATTGCTACTGTGGGATGGTAGGTGAATTCCCTCCAGGCCAAGCTGGATTCTGGAGATTTTTTTGGGGGGGGGATCACTGTCCATAGGCAGGTAGTTGTGAGTTCCTGCATTGTGCAGGGGGTCGGACTAGATGACCCCGAGGGTCCCTTCCAACCCTATGATTCTAGGAGTGTTGTCTCCATAACTATAAACAAAACTCTAATGAATATAAGTTCTAAAGCCTTTAATTGTTGGAGGCTCAGACTTCTGTGCCCACATCTCCTAAACGAACAAGATATCAGAGGCATTTAAAAAAATTTGAACCCGGGATCACACAGCTTGTCCCACCCCCACCTCCCACATTCCATGACAAAATCCTTAATTGTCAATCTTCAGTAGTAATACTTTCCAAGGTGCCCTCTGAGTCTGAAAAAACACATCCATTCCTCTGTCCTAGTCTTGTTCCCTGAACGTTTTCCACGTTCTTGGTCCATCCAGACATTCCAAGGTCAACAGGTACCACCGCCATCAAAACTCTAATATGCCAAGCGGGCAACAGGGCAGGCAAAGGAATCACAGCTGACACCTCTTGGCGGTTCAGGACAGGTGGGTACAGGAGCCACCATTCAGGTGATGAGGCAGGCGGGCAGGGGAGCTACTGCCACCACCGTGGAGGCAAGCAGGTGGGCAACTGACCAGGTGGGAAGGTCGCTGCCAGTTTGCTACCACTGTGAAGATGCAGCTGCTGAGTGGCCAGCAAGTGGAGTAAGAAAGACAGGAGCAACATAGCCATGGGGTGGGAGAGACCAAGTAAGAGAAATAGGGCGGGGCAGAGATAGAGATTGAGAGATGTGAGGGGGGGGGAGAAGTAGAGGTAGAGAGAATGGGGTGGCTATTCTCATAAGTTTCTTGTGGGTCCCCACTTATCAATCTCAATGGCAAACATTCTAATAAAGCTCTTTTGGCAGGAGGAGATAAAAGGAGAGGGCGACTTCATCCTAAGAGGGAAGAAGTCATATCTGATAAGGGGCCTTTCAAACTGAAATGTTGCGGTAATAAAATTGAGCAACATCCCTAGTCATGATATTCTCGATTTGTGCAACTTGTGTTTGTGTGTGTGTGAGCGTTTAATATCACATGCTCATGCCTCCTTCTGCCCCCATAATGGCCACCAGAAAGACCCAGGGCTGTGTTGTCAATGGTGACCAGGTGAGGAGACGCTCCACGCCCTGGAGAAGATAAACGCCTTGCTCCTAAGCACATTTCAACATAGGGTGTGAGGGGGTGTTCTTTCCAGCATAGTCTTCACCACAGGCCTCATGGAGCAGGAAAACAGCAGCTGAAGCATCTGGAGGACTTCAGGAAAAGACTGATTACCACACACACACACACACACACACACACACACACAGGCAGTACCTCCCTCTGCCATAGCAACAGAGTCACCTTATAATCTGAATTCTTTTCATCTTGATTTATTTTTATTGTAAAATGCCTTGGGAGCTGTGGCTGAAAGGCATTCTAGGAATACACTGAAATAAATGCATAAGGGAACACGGCAACTAGGACCAGGGTACTGATGGATAATATCTAAAACAGCAAACACAGGGGCTATAAAAGATGCCTCTACTCAGCACTCTGAAGAGGTGATCATGAAACATTTTTATTACACTGCAGCGCTTTATGCATGCTGCAAAGCTCATGTCGGTTTTCTTTTTTGTTTGTTTGTTTGTTTTAATTGCCCCTCCAAAAAAAAAAAGAAGAAGAAGAAGAAAAGAAAAAGGCAGAGCCCTGAGTGATTTACCAATAAACTCTTTTAGGGCTTGCTTTTACAATACTCAAAGCACAACTCAAGACTCAAATAAGTCAAGGCGTATTTGGGATTGTGTTTCTCTGAGAGTCTAGGCAGAGGTTCCTCTTTACCTGCTGTCCAGACCCTCGACCAGGCAGGTCATTAAAATCTAATGTCCTGTTTACGCTGATTCCAGTGTGAGTAACCACCAGACACTTACTTAAAACTTAAGCGAACAAGCATTAACAATATGTCATAAATAGAATCAGAATGAAAGAGAGATGATGGGAGGCACTTTCAAATTCCTGCCGTGTTTGTCTCCCTTGTTTTACAGAAGGTTAGAGAACAGAATGCGGCAGCAGTGGCCAAATGGTGGCTCTCCAGATGCCCATGGACTACAATTGCCATGAGCCCCTGC
The DNA here is from genome assembly GCF_049243985.1 of Paroedura picta. Taxonomy (NCBI): domain Eukaryota; kingdom Metazoa; phylum Chordata; class Lepidosauria; order Squamata; family Gekkonidae; genus Paroedura; species Paroedura picta. Next base: position 11,019,644 of record NC_135381.1, on the reverse strand, counting down.
CAGCACAGGAGCTCATGGAAATTGTAGTCCGTGGACATCTGGAGAGCAACAGTTCAGCTGCCCCTGCTTTAGTATACCATGAGAACATAACGGATAACTTTGTGACTGTAGAAGTGAATAAAATTTTGTTGGTGGTGTGTTTATGGCTCTGCTGAGGACCCAGCTTGTGGTCAAAGCAGGGGATGTAACTGACCAATGTGTGGCTAGATCCCTTCTGCAGGATCCAGTCAGTTTAATCGGAAACTGACCAATAGCACACACTGGCAGGAAGATCCATTGTTTGCCACTGTATCTAAGTTGGGTTTTTTTTCAGGGGTTTCTCAGTTCAGTTTTGCCTCTTGAAGCACCATGCTGGGATCACAATAAAGAGCTGATGGAACTCCCAGAGGTCCTGGCTTCCTTCGAACCCACGGATATAACACTTGGTCTTCAAGGTGCCACTGGATTCCAACTTTCTTCTTTTGCTTCAGGCCAACATGGCTACCCACCAGAATCTATCTTCTGTAAAACGTCTTTCCCAAAGCAAGAACAATTAAGTGGGGGGGGCTTGTTTTTTTGGGGGGGGGGTTGGCCTGGACCAAATAACACACAGGAGAGATAAAATATTTGTATTAAATACAGACCTCTGTACAATAATTCCAACATTTACAAAAGCAATCTTCGCAAATAAAATATATGCTACAAACTGCAAATTATAAAAGGCTAATTACTAGCTTTAAACAAATACAATTACAAATTTTTAGCAATTACAGTGTTAACAATAATTGCCACAAACACTATCATTACAGTAATCAAAAGGTTAGAGCTGGAATTGACATTTCTCAGTTTCAAGCTATTACACCCAAAATTATTTTAAAGTAAAATTAAGTTAATAGCAAACTGTATGCTTTTAGGTCTAGGAGGATTCACCTCCTGAAACCAGTACCCAGTGCTTCGGTGCTGCGATTCTTTCGATGTCTTCTTTTTTCTAGATTTCAGTATTTTGAAGGCTACTTTTAATAAACTCCAGCGTACTTTCAATGGATCCTGCAGTCTTAGTGTGTACTTCTTTAATTCAATTTCCATAATATGACTAATTAAAACATAATCAACCTAATGATCGGCGACAATGGAGATCGATCTTCAGATCTAGAAGTCACGGGGGCTGGCGTTAGCTTTTCACTCTTTCCCCACGAAAACAAAATCCATTTAATATGAAGACCAGCTACAGTAACCCCTGCCTAAGGAAGTGGGGAGCTCCCCCGCACTGGTGATCTTTTAGCAGGTCTGGACAGAGACTTATCCTGGATGCTTTTGGCTGATCCTGCACTGAGCAGGGGGTGGGACTAGATGGCCTGTCTGGCCCCTTCCAACTCTAGGACTCTATGATTCTATAAGCAGTGGCTGGGCAGAGACTTCTCCTGGATGCTTGAGGCTGATCCAGTAATGAGCAGGGAGTGTGACTAGATAGCCTGTCCGGCCCCTCCCAGCTCTATTTCTCTTATTCTATGAACCCAGCACAGTGTGCAAGCTTTTGAGTTGTACAAAATTCATCGGACAACTTGTTTTGAAAAAAAGACAAGAAAAAAGAAAGAGGGGAGAGGAGAAGGAAAGCATCTTGAGCCGGATGCTTTGCTGAGTTCAGTGAGGACAGGGTGTGGCTTAGGAATGCCAGCTTCCAGGTGGGGCCTGTAGTTCTCCCAGAATTACAGGTGGTTTCCAGAGAACAGAGAGCAGCTGCTGGAGTAAGTGGAAATTTCATGGGGCAAATTCTGTGGCATACCATAGTAGATTCTCTGTGAAACCCCTCTCCGAATTGCCCCACCCACTGTCAATACTCCCAGATGTCCAGGGATTTCCCAGCCTGGTAGCACCTTTTAAAACCAACGAAGTGTAATTGTGGGGCTTTTTCCACATGCAATATCCTTTGGATTTGGATTTTTAAAGGGTTGACTTTTTTTTCTGCATCTAAAGGCACAGTCTTGAATTGCCCCCTCACTTGCCCTGCAGCAAAGGAATCCCCAGAAAACCAGATTTCATCTTTTCAAGTAGGTTCTAATGGGGTCTAATTCAGGACTGCCCAATGCAGAAATTCATTGTTCAATTGGGTTTTTCCCTGCACCTGCTATTGTTGTCCCTCCACCCTTCTTCCCTTCCCTTCCCTTCCCTTCCCTCCCTTCCCTTCCCTTCCCTTCCCTTCCCTTCCCTTCCCTTCCCTTCCCTTCCCTTCCCTCCATTCCAAAAATATTTGCCTTTAAAAAAAGGGGGGGAAGTAATTGAGTTACAACACTGTTTCAAAGTTTTTTTTTTAAAGCAGTCTTGCAGTTTTGCACAGCTGTATTATAATGTTATAACCCACAGTGGTTTTTTAAAAAAAATAACTTTCAGAACACTTTGGAGGGAAGGAGTCTTAAAGTGGCTGACAATCTCCTTCCCTTTCCTCTCCCCACAACAGACACCCTGTGAGGCAGAAATTTTGCTAGTGAACACCAAGAACTGAACCAGTTTGTGTTTGGGAAGGAAGTCAGTTGTTGACTCTCCACCCAGATTGCAAAATTAGATTACAAACACAGCCATGTTTGGTACCGGAAGAAGGCTGGACTGCCTGGTGGTTGGCAGTGCACGGGGGAGTGCCACTTGTAGAAAGACGAGAGAGAGCACAAGGAAAGCCAATGATCAAAAGACTACAGCATACCGAGAAGTAAAATGAAAGATCAGAATAGCTGTTGTTGACGTCATCTATCCTTTAAACCTAGACTTCTATGTGAGGGGGAAGGGTTTTCGACAGTATAATGGTCAGGTGTTTATCCCATCCTACCACCATGGAATGGTTCAAGGATCCACACAACAACCCTGTGAAGTAGGACAGGAATGGCGGAAGAGAATGACGGAAGAGAATAACGGAACCATGGACACACAAGTAAATCTACCAAGGACAATTTCGATTCGATCTTGAGCCGGCACAGTGATCAAAGTGTTGGACGAGGACAGCGTTTCTCAGCTGTTTTACCCTTGAGAAGCTGCAGTCCTCCAAAACCTTGAGATCCCATTTCACCCCAGCTACTATCCGTTCAGCCGTTGCACCAGATATTTTATTTACTGCTCAGTCTTACCCGTGTTTCCCGTCACCATAAAATACAGCAAGATATCGCATATCTTCATCATTCTCAACTAGGCAAGTGCAAGCATCCAAAGTTATTCCGTGCCCATTCCGCACACCCCAAGAACCCTTTCAATCCACAGTTCATGGACAGTCCCTCCTCAGTTTGATTGATTTTATTGAGTGCGTTATAAACCGCCTTGGAGACTTTTTCGAGTTGAAAGGTGGTCCATAAATAAAGACGTCTGCGAGACAAAATGGGATGGGAGAGGGCAGTTTATCGGGTGCTCAGACAGAAAAGACAAACGGCCCACAGAACTCAATCTGGCCTTTCCGAAAGCTCCCCCCCCCCCCTGCCAGTCCTACCCCACAGAGCCTGCCTTTCCACGCAGAGGAATTGCAACATGGCGAAAAGCACAAAACAGTTTAAAAATAAACCCCGATCATCAACAAGAAACATGAAATCGCAATGGAACAGAAAGAAACCGGCAGCCCACGGCCGTCTAAATTTTTGATTAAATAGAAAGGTCTTGATCTGTTTCCTATAAACCAGCTGGCCCGTCAAGAACTCCGCCAATTGGCTAAGAAATCTGTCGTTTCATACCTATTTTTAAGTTTTCTTCCTTTTTTTAAAAAAAGGAAGGCAATAGATGAGCTTATGAACGGATTGTCACCCTTTTACACTAGCTAACTTGCTTTTGTGTAGAGTTGCCAACCTCCAGGTGGCACCAGGAAATCTATTACAATTGACAACCAAGATCAGTTCCCCTGGAGAAAATAGCTGCTCTGGAGGGTGGGGGGGGGGGCTCTAGGGAATTGCTGAAGTCTCTCCCTTACCCAATCCTGCTGCCTCCACCCAGGCTCCAGGTATTTCCTGGCCTCTTCTTCTTCTTCAGTATATCAGGGCTCTCTCAGCCTCACCTCCCTCACAGGGTGTCTGTTTTGGGGAGAGGAAAGGGAAGGCGAATGTAAACTGCTTTGAGAGTCCTTCGGGTAGGGAAAAGTGGCATATAAGAACCAACTCTTCTTCTTCTTCTTCTTCTTCTCCTTCTCCTCCTTCTCCTTCTCCTTCTCCTTCTCCTTCTCCTTCTCCTTCTTCTTCTTCTTCTTCGTAAGTAGGCACAGGGTGGCAGCTTGAAATTGACCTTTCAAGCACCACCAGTGTAAAGCAGCAGATGAAAACTACAGTAAAAAATGTTCCTACCTGTAGGGTTGTCAGCCTCCACATGGTACCTCAAGATCTTCTGCCAAATTGATCTCGAGATGCATGCAACACCACAACTGATGCCCCCCCCCTTTGATTTTTAACACCACAACATACCCACTGAGTCCTCTGGACAGGGGTAACCAGTTTCTTAGCTTGTGGTCAAGTCCATTAAGGGAGGAGTGGGCCCGCTTCTGGAGCTCCTGAGGACCCCCAGGGATCCGTGGCCCCCTGGTTGGGAATCCCTGGTTTAGACTGAGAGTCAGACTAGATTCTGGGAAGTCCCAGGTTCAAATGCCCATTCTGTCATGGAAGCTTGCTGTGAGACAGTGGGCCAGTCACACACATTCAGCCTAGCCCACCTCACAAGGTTGTTGTGAGGATAAATTGGAGGAAAGGGAAAGAATGCAAGTTACTTTGGGTCTCCACAGGAGAGGAAAATGGAGTATAAATGGAGCACAAACAAATTCTGGAGTTTCATGATCAGACAGCTGTCTACTGTGCCACATTATCTTACATATGCAGGTGATGGTGTGGAGAGAAGATTTCCCTTTTAAATTGTCATCCGCAGGAAAATGAACAGTCAGCTGCCTGCACTTTCCAAAGCAAGATTTTCTGGTATTAATGAAACCGAGTTATCTTTCAAGTCAAAACGGAAGGCTGTGCTACAGATTTCTATGACTGCACCTCAGTAGATTCCTTTGTACGGCTTCCAAAGTTGCGGAAAACGGACGTGTTTGTGACATTCAGACTTAACAAAGACATCCAGAAATCCAAATTACTTCAAAGCAAAAAGCAGATTAATAGGAAGAATAGCAAAAAAATTTTTTAAATAATATAAAAACGGAGAGACGAAAGGAAAGACGTCACTCCTGCATGTGATGCGTTCAAGTTGATGGGGTACTGCTAAATAAACTGAGACTGATTTTGCAAAGGCAACATTGTTATAGAGTCACCTGCAAAACTGGAACAGATGCTGAACTAATTCTCCCCTTTTTCTCCCCCCCTCCCTATAACTTCCTCTGCTCCAGCCCTGACAGTTGACGGTGCCTATGCCTCTAAGTCCGATTATGCATGGGGCAGGAAATCCGGGATGGCAGCAGCAGGGTAGTCCCGATTGTGCACGACACTGCTGCCATCCCAGCCCTAGCCTGGGATTGCACCCCAGAAGGCCCGCGATAAGGGAACGGAAGATTCCACGTTCCCTAGGATGCCACAGGCACCAGCAGGAGCTAGGTCAGGCCGGCGCTGTGCATAATCGGCAGGGACATCACATACCCCGGTCAGCTCCACGGAGCCGGCCAGGGAGTCCCCCCACCCCCACCCTGGTGGGAGAGTGGCATGCCACTCCCTGCTATCATGGGGTGGGGGCCCCATACCCCCCACTCCCGCCACACACTAGTGCTGCCTCCAGGCATTGTATTGGGCTTTCCAACCCTGGCATTTTGTGTGCATGTTCACTACGCCGGGGCAGCCCGCATACGCCAGGGGATTCCCTCCCCCATGCATACACGGGAAGCCCCAGGGCATGCTGCCTCAACGCAATGCACGGCAGTAGCTGCTGCCATGCATAATGGCTCTAAGAGGAGCTTGAGCTGCCAAAATCTTGTCCTAGTGAAGGGACGAGCATCTCATATGCTTCATTTAGGAAGGGGATCCTTTTGTAGTTTTTTAGACCCCTGGTAAACCACTGTTTTGTCACTATTTTGCCTCTGGGAGAAGATGCTGGCGTCTCCATCTAAAGTATTTAGAACAAGCACAGCCCTCCTATCTCCAGTCGCAGACTCAAGGTCAATGATAATTAAAACCATAATCTGAAACTCTTAGAACAGATATAACAGACAAGCTCTAGTTAGACACCATAAAATTGTGCAGTCATACATCTGCTGCCAATCACTTGCGAAAACAATTCAAGCAGTTCTCTAGGGAAGGACCTTCTAAGCACTGAGAATACTGGTGTACGGGTTCCACAAACACTTAAAAATTAATTCTAATGCAGAATTAATCTAGATTTAACGTACCAGTTGGGACAGGGGACTTATTCTGGATAGCCCACATACCTGTCTTTATACATCACAAGTAACAAGCACCAGGGGGGAAACTGTACAACACTTGTGCAAAAAGTTTGGTTTGCACACACCAAAGCAATTGTGGCTTTGGATTTCAGGCATTCCAGTAGGAAAACCTGCAGCTTGCTTAAAGGACTATATGCAAGCCCACCTGTATCCCAAGGAAATCTGCAGGTAAGATCAAGCCAGATAACTGCCCAACTTGTATTCCTATCCAGAGCTCTGAAGGACTGAGATTTTACAACCAGATTTTGAAACACACCTGCCCTGAGGACTGTGAGTTTTCAGGGGATTTCAGTGCTGATGAGATTTCCAAGGCACTGATGGCTTGACTGCAGCCATGAGTTCCTGATCAACAGTGGCACATTTACTAAGAAGTGTCTCACAAAGTTTCTCATTGACATCCTGAGAACAGGAAGACACCCAGAGGATGCAAGAAAGCAAAGACAGTCACTATTCTGCTACCTGAAAAACAAAAACATCTGTTGGATTTCCTTTCTGATCTCCTGTTATAAACGCCCCAAGAAGATAATCCTGAACAGAATCAGTGACAGAATTCATGAACATATTCCTAAACAGCAAGCAGGATTTATGTGAACTCCAGGTTCCCATCTTAACAATTTTCATTGAGGCAGGGTATCAGAAGCATCTTAAGACATCAGCAGTTTTTGTTGATCTGACAGCTGTGTGAAGGGATGGTCGGCTGTGCAAATTTCCCCTCGCAAAACATTTCAACTCCTAAATAACATGCTGAGTAATAGGACTTTCCAGGTAATTATGGGTCAGTCAATCAGCAAGCATAAGAAACTGAATAACAGTCTACCTCAGAATGCAGTCTTCGCTGCTTTCCTTTTCAATCTATACATCTCTGATGTTCCTAGGATGATATCCAGGGAGTTTGCTTATTCCAGTGACAGGGTGATTGCAGTAAGGCAAAAATCAATTGAAAGAACTGAGGAAATACTGTTCAGGGACCTTGAAATTTTGTTGGATTACTATCATAAATGGTGTCACATCCCAGATCCAGGTAAAATAGAATGCTACTATTTCCATCTCAATAGCAGTCTTGCCAACTAAACAAAGTTTGAGTCCAGGACCACCTTTCCATTTTATTCAAGGTATAAGTTTTTGTGTGCAGACACACTGAGCACTTCCGCACATTGAAAAAAATAGTGTTAACACCAGCGAAATGACATAGCGCTAAATATTATTGCGCCTCTGGCCATTCATCACCTTCTTGTCTCGCTTCTGTCTGCTGCCTTTTCATGTTTCTTACTCTCAACATGGCTGCGTGAAATGGGGAAAGAGAGCAATGCACTTTACACACGACTCTCTTCCGCCTGTCAATCAAGCCAGGCAACCAATCCCCCTTTAAAGGGCTCATAATGCCCGCTAATTTTATTTTTTAAAAATTCAATCCTTCTCTTTTGAAACACCTATGCATCTAATTATAGATGCATAATGTTTTTTGAAAGCCACCTTTTATGGAATCGCTAGTCCTTTGATACTTTTAAAAATTAATCTCGTTTATGATTTTTTTGGAGGGAGGGGCTTTAGAGAGGCATGCTTTGTGTTTAAACTGTGGGGAAAATTCGTTTTGACTTTGCCTGCATGATTGAATGCCTATTTGTTGCTCCAGGCAGTTTGCTCTAAAAAAAAAACATCCCCAGGAGAAGGGAGAGGGAGGTGGGTACGAGCATGGGACATTGGAGGCAGAGATAGTACTTCTTTGCCTTCGTACATTTCCTTAATGTGTGGCTTGCTGGTTGCTCTCCTGTAGCTCATGCTTTGTAGATTTGGGAATCCACTTTCTGTGATTCCCCAATTACCACTTTAAAATGGCGGATGTGGTGTTAGGTTTGCTGGCCGGACATGGGAGGCTGGCGACGTCATGTGAAATGCCAAGAATGTAGCATCTTCACACGGTAAATATAATGCTCAGGCTACGCTATACTATCAGGAGAACCTCTTTGTAGATCACTATGTATGTGTGGGATTTTTCTCAGCCATCTGGAGATTTGTGATATTTTAAGAGATTGGGGTTTTATAGGGTATTATTATGTAATCCGCCTTGAGTCCCAGGAGAAAGGTGGACTATACATTTAATAAACAGTAATAATAATAGTTAATGGCACCCAGCTTATACACAACCATAAAGTAGCTAATCATTACTCTGTACAAGACCTTGAACTATAAACACCATCTTACCAATGTAGCATCAAAAATGTACACACAAAATAATGTATTTAACCCAACCTTGGGCCTGTCACAGCCCTGATAGTGCTGTTCCCACAGAGCAGTCCTGTCAGAGGTCTCTCAGCCTCACCTCCCTCATAGGGTGTCTGTTATGGGGAGAGGAAGGGAAGGCATTTGTAAGCTGTGAAAAATGGGGTATAAAACCCAGCTGCTGCTGCTGCTGCTGCTGCTGCTGCTGCTGCTGCTGCTGCTCCTCCTCCTCCTCCTCCTCCTCCTCCTCCTCCTCTTCTTCTTCTTCTTCTTCTTCTTCTTCTTCTTCTTCTTCTTCTTCTTCTTCTTCTTCTTCTTCTTCTTCTTCTTCTTCTTCTTCTTCTTCTTCTTCTTCTTCTTCTTCTTCTTCATGGAGCTGAATCTTCAAAGGCCAAGGGCAGGTCTGTATTAGAATATGAGAGCACAAAACAAAGAAATACAAGATGGAAGACTTTGAAGATAAGGGTAAAGAATCTGTATTGGAACCTACTGCACATAGCAGCAAATCCACACAGTTTTTGTACGTGCCTCAATATCAAAATCTGGCAGAACAAATAAGAAGCAGCTTTATCTGCCTTTTACAAGCAGCGTTTCAGAGGACAGAGTATCCCTTGGAGTCCAGTGATTCCCTCACGGCTTCTTAAAAAAATCATAACCCTCCCTGAAATTCCAAAAGAATTAATAATTCTGCAACAGGCTCCTACTAGCCCTCTAGGCAGAAGCTGGGCCTGTCGGGTCGTGGTTCTCCGGCATCAAGCAAATAGCTACGATCGGGCCTTGCCAAGAGCTCAATTTATTCGCAAAAGGCTGCTGATCAAGAATCAGGCTGCGAGAGGCAAGCAGAAGTACATTGACATCATGCACAAACACCTTTTGACCTTATGCAACCCAGCCAAGCTACTTCTGTGCCTGCCAAGGGCTACCCAGAGGATGAAGGGCCTTTGGTGGTAAGTCAAGATCCTGAAAATGTCCAATCAAGTCACACCTCATGCGCAGCACATGTGGAACATATCCCTCTTGGCACAGAGGCTTCAGAGTTAAGATGGTCCCATAAATCTTAATGCTGCACATGAAGATTTAAGAACTTGGGAGCAGGGCTAGATCGAAATCCTCTTGGATTAGGTACAAAAAAGACTTGGACCTAACGTGTTTCGATCTATACGCTCTTCATCAGAGGTCAATAAAGTTATAAATACAATATAAATATAACTGTTTTCAGCCAGGGGGTAGAAAAATCTTTCCTTAAGTAGAATGCCTTTACATTCCCTAGGTCTGCAGTTTGTTATTGCTGGTTGTTGTCCAACTGGAGCATTTTTCAACAGGAATCTATCTGGAATCTCCCCCGGGTGGAAGTAGATCAAACAATTTGTCTCCCCAAGTGCAAGATCCAAAACGAGAGCTTCTCTCAACCTCTTTGACTCTCACCTGTTGCTTGCTCTTTTGCTGATGCCTGAGAAAGTAGGAGATTCCAGCCCAGGCTGCAATTTTATTAACACAATATGTCATTTCAGAACTAGGCATTTTTCTTCCATGACTCAGGAGACGGCATGTATGGCTGGCAATTGCGGGTGGAGTGTTACAAATTGTGAGCCAGGCCTTGCTAAGGCAATTGTTTACGTGAAGAATTAAGAAACAATCATGTCATATAAATACAAACTAATTTTTTTCACAAGTCTCACCATTTGGTGTTCATCTGATTCTGACACCCATCAGCACAAATGGTTGAGAATGGGACTGGATTTTGAACTGTTTGTACGTGTGCCTTAATGCAGGGGTAGTCAACCTGTGGTCCTCCAGATGTCCATGGACTACAACTCTCATGAACCCCTGCCAGCATTTGTAGTCCATAGACATCTGGAGGACTACAGGTTGACTACCTCTGCCTTAATGCACAGCCCAAACATAGTTGTCGTTTTCTACCCTCCCATAGCTTCATTAACTTATGCAGCCATGAGCCAGGTGGAAAAGCAGTTTCAGTTACTGTGCAGGTGTAAAAGTGCCTGCAAAGCAGAAGAAAATGAAATTCCAATATCTACCAGACCTGGGACCTGGGTAAAATGGCAAATATTTTCAACAGGAATCTTCCTAGGGAAGCAGAGCTGGCCTCGACCAGGGCCAGGGCCTTTTATAAAACAGAAAGCATACATACCTGTAATAACTCACAACATAATTAAGTGTAAAATAGTTTTACACAACATAATTAAGTGTAAAATACTTTTAACAGAATACCATTTTAATAAAATACATGATGACCTTTACTGACATTGTTTATTTGTCGATGAAACATGCAAAGTGGAGTCTCCCTCTATATTTAATAATTTTCTGTTAAGTCAAAAACAGAAGACTGGTTTCAATGCATGCATTGTCACAAAGGCAAATAAACGGTACATAATGACTATATTAATGTAATAATGTGAGGATCATTATGTATTTTGTTAAAACTAGACTTTACACTTTTAGATTGATTGATTGATTGATTGATTGATTGATTGATTGATTGATTGATTGATTCACTTATATCCCACCAACTAGCCATCTTGTGGTGGGTTACGTAATAAGTACACATTTAAAAAATCCCCTATTAAAAACCATTAACATACAATTCACAAAACATGGTGATAACGCACACCCTCTCTCCCAACCAGCGTGGCTACTCAGGATGCCAGCTATCACCAGCCGGTGATCTAAAAACGTATTCCTGAGGGCAGCGTATTCCTGGGGGCTGTCCAATCTCCTATGCCCTGGCCTCAACCATATACCTGGCGGAAGAGCTCTGTCTTACAGGCCCTGCGGAATGTCGGAAGCTCTCGCAGCTCTTCCGGGAGCTCATCCCACCAGGCTAGGGCCAAGGCCAGGACAGAAAAGGTTATTCCATGTACGTACGCTTTCTGTTTTATAGTGATGTTACTGACAAAGACTGCATGAAAACCAGTTCACGTTTTGACATAGAAGAAGAAGAAGAAGAGTTGGTTCTTATATGCCGCTTTTCCCTACCCGAAGGAGGCTCAAAGCGGCTTACAGTCGCCTTCTCATTCCTCTCCCCACAACAGACACCCTGTGGGGTGGGTGAGGCTGAGAGAGCGCTGATATTCCTGCTCGGTCAGAACAGTTTTATCAGTGCCGTGGCGAGCCCAAGGTCACCCAGCTGGCTGCATGTGGGGGAGCGCAGAATCGAACCCGGCATGCCAGATTAGAAGTCCGCACTCCTAACCACTACACCAAACTGGCTCTCAACATAACTAGATGAAAAGAAAAATACGTTTCGATTTACACCTGGTTGCTTGACTGTCAGCATTTTTTTTATCTTTTTTGCTTTCCCATCACCACCCAAAGTCTGGCAGCCTGAACTATGAGAGAGTAAATGAATAAAGTGATTAGAGTTACTCGTGTGCAATAATGATCCTGAGCAGTGATCCTCAATATGGAACGTATTTGACAGAATATGCAAGTTCTTCAATGTGCATGACTGAGCAGAATATGAAGAAGGGCCATCGGACAAGGGCCATGGGGGGAGTCATTTGTTTGTTTGTTTGTTTATTACATTTGTATACCGCCTTCTCCTGCAGCTCAGTGAGGTTCACATGAACGTAAAAGAACAATTCATGAAACTCAGATGGTGTCAGATAAAAATACAACAGTGGTAATAATAACAACAATAGAGAATAACAATTTAACAGCATAACAATCAAACAGGTCCAAGGTTAGACAAGGAACTTCTTGATGTTTCCCAGATAATCTTCTCCAGCATCCTGATTGACTCACTTGGGAGACTTCCTGCTTGCCACCAGAACAGACTGAATGAATGCAGAACAATAGTTAGACAGTTAAGACCCTCTCTCTCCTCTTGTTCTATACGAAGTTGCTTCTCTTTTAAATAAAGCTATTTTATTCTTTTAAGCAGTCTGATGCTCTTCTCTTCTATGCATATGTAAATTCTGCCAACACTATTGACATCTATGAAATGCTGAAGGGTGTGCAAAACAAAGTCTCTGTATAATGAAATTATACTAGAAATTAGATCTCCATCTTGCAGTCCACTTTCAGGTTCCAATGGCCATTGGCTTCTAACAATTAAACACAGTCCTGCCCAGGTCTAGGTCACTTTACTTTAGTCTGATTCTCCCATGCCCTAAAGTGAATTACACGGTTCATGTTTCACCTCTTTTTTTAAAAATCCAGTGAAAGAACAAAACCCTCAGCTAAAAAGTGAAACAATCAAGATGCCTGAACAGGCTGAGACCAAACAGCTGGTCTCAAGGAAAGGCCTTTTTCTACGGGGAAAAAAATCCTCCTGAAAATTTATGATGTATAAAATAAAATACTAGTGTAGAAAAGGTGGGTAGAAATTCCAGGCATTTAATATTCAACATGTACTTTCCTTTTAATGTGTCAGGGCATACTTAAAAAGCTGTTTCCAATCACTTACAGACCATCTCCCTCTGTTCTGTTTTCTTGTGGTTTGGCTTTTCCTGAGGGAATTACCACCTTCTTGGCTTGCTTGTAAGCTTGCTGGATCCACCTGGTTAGCTGATGTAGGAAAGAGGACGCGGAACTAAATGGATCCTTGCTCTGATCCAGAAGGGCTTAAAAAAATATTTTGGAACATGATAGGTAAAAATAAAACATCCAGATTCAGAGACAGGATTCCTCTGATGATGAATTCAGGTGTGTAGCCATGTTGATCTATAGCAGCAGAACAAGTTTTTGAGTCCAGTGGCACCTTTAAGACCAACAACATTTTATTCATGGTATTAGCAGTGAAACCCAGTGCATTCAGGAATGCAACGACTGTAGCCCACATGGCTGGCCCCTGGCCACCCAGGTTCCTGGTAAGCAGGAGTTGGTGTCGGGACTATAGCAGCCCAGCTGGGCATCAGGGACACCAAAGCCAGCCCTCCAACTATGGAGTCTGCTAGCATGGCCGGCCCTCCCCTGCCAATTCCCAGCATGCAGGAGGAGGCATCAGGAATGGAGTGAGCCAGGCAGTAAGCAGGGATGCCAGATTCTGCCCTCCACCCACAGCCCCACCAAGCATGGCCAACCCGCTTTCCCCGGTGCCCAGGGTGTGGGAAGCAGTGTTGGGGGCAGGAGTGGCATGGTCAGTGAACCAGAACCAAAGTAGCACAGTCAGGGCTTAGGAGCACTGGGGCCAGCCCTCCAGCTGCACCGCTGCTGAGCATGGCAGGGGGAGATGTGTGTGGATCAGAGCAGCCCAGCCAGGGAAGCTGGGCCATTGGGGCTAGGCCTCAACCCACTGTCTCAACTCACGTTGGGTGTCTTGCTGCAGCATGGGGACGGCTCTTATCCTGGCATGGTAAGTGGCCAGAAGAGGTAGGAAGGAGGAGGGTGAGGGAAAGGAAGACCAGTGATCGGCCCTCAGTGGAAGCGTGCCCTCTCCCTATTGGCTGCATAGCTCCCACTGAGGGCCAATCAGAGGCTTTGGAAAGTTCAACATGTCATTGGAATCACAGGTATAATTTTACAGGTGGTTTTAATAAGCTTTCATGTGCATGCACACTTCTTCAGGTATCCGAAGCACATGAAAACTTATGACCCGAATAAAAATTTGTTGGTCTTAAAGGTGCCACTTTGTTCAGTTTTTCTCTGAACAGAAGTGAGCTATTGCCTTCGCATCCTGTTTACCAGTTGGCCTTTGTGAAAGACAGAATGACACATTAGGTCAGATGCCCCCTAGCTTTTGGAGCCTGTAGGCACCTTTTGAATTCTGACACCGGGCACTAGCCTCCGACACAAAATGGCCACCTGGGAGGTGGAGCCAATGACACAGACAGAGGACCCCAAGAGTGAGGGAGGAGTAAATTTGAAAAATGCACCGAGAAAAAGGAACCTGAGAAAGAATAAATCAACACTATAGAAACAGTTGTTGGTGAAATACGATTGTAGCCTGCACAGCCCTTCAGATCTCAAGTAGGCAATTAAAAGCCTTCCTGGGCAGGAGCCAACCAACTCACCTACTTTCTAAAACCACTTAGCCTGTCCCGTGAAAGGTATGGGCAGGCACAATGGCACCTTTGGGATCCCTAAATTAGATGGACTTGGAGTGTGACTCAGTAGGACTCTTCTCATCTCCTTGAACATGACAGCTCGATAGAGCCTCCAGGTTCAGAGGTATCATACCTTAGAAGACAATGATTATGGGGACATATCGAGGGTGTTCCTCTACGCCTCGCTTAAGGCTTCTTAGAAACAGCTGCCTGGCCACTACGGGGAACAGGAACCTGGCTTAGATAGTGCTAAAGTCTGATCTTGTAAAGTGTTCTTCCTTGTTTCCCCCAGGACATTGAATGTCTCCACAATCATCAAATGATTCCACAACAAGCAGTACTTTTTCCAGCACAGGGAGCCAAACAATGCTGCACCGGTTAGATTTCTGCCTGTGAAGTGAAGCAGGCGGCTTACTCTCCTTGCCCTTTCTCATCTTGCTCAGAGCGGGGGGGGGGGGGAGATGACGTTTCTCCCCTTACGCCCACACTTTGGCATTCTTCTAAATCCTCTTGTAAAACATATCTTGACTTGCAAAGTTTCCTGCTCCACTCTCTGCCCAGGGTCTTAGTCACCTCCAGCTGATGTTTGTCTTCTAATGTTAGTTACTTAACGGCAAGGCTTCAAAACGGGATGATCTCCACAATTAAGATAGCTGTACTTCTCAGTGTGTGTGTGTGTCTTTTTAAAGAGCCTGTTGTGCAAAGGCTACACGGGCAGAAATGAACACGAACATATGTATGGAGAGCTTTTTAGACCTATAAAGAAGCAGCCATGCGGAATTTGGCGTAAAATCAGTCACAGGGATGAATTGGAAGGAGCCCTTCCATGGAGTAATGAGAGTGAGGTTACCAATTAAGGCTGCTCGACAGGCTCTCCTTCCCCCCTTGCTCATCCTCACGGCTAGCCAGCGGAAAACTTAACATTTACATATAATTAGCATACAGCAATGATGCTGGAAGGAGATGTGGCTTAGGTGGGAGAGCACATGATTTGCATGCAGGAAGTCTCAGGTTCAATCCCTGGCAATCCCCATTAAAACGGATCTTAGGTCGCAGATGCTGGGGGGAAAAACTCCTTAAGACCTGCTGGCTATTAGAATATCAAGCTGGATGAAACAATGATCTAATTCAGGGGTAGTCAAACTGCGGCCCTCCAGATGTCCATGGACTACAGCTCCCAGGAGCCCCTGCCAGCGTTTGCTGGCAGGGGCTCCTGGGAGCTGTAGTCCATGGACATCTGGAGGGCCGCAGTTTGACTACCCCTGATCTAATTTAGTGGTCAGGCAGTTCTATAAGTATATTCACGGGGGGGGGGGGTGTTGTATGCAAAAGGTATGGGGTTGCCAACTTCCATGTGGGGAATACAAAGAAAACAACCTGTTAGTAGTTGTGGTGAGCAACTTAACCTGGCTCTGTACTCTTCTTTATTTAAGATTTATTGAGTCATTTCGCAAATCGTCATCAAAGTTGAATGTATGTCTTGTCATTATTCTAGTAAATAGAAGACACTAAAAAAAAATGTTTGTCTAAGTTTACTTAATAACTAGGGACAAAGCCCGTTGTATTCAGGAATACATCAGGTTCTAGATTTGGCAGGGGGGGGGAGAACTCTGCAGGACCTGGAAAGGCTGCAGGCTGGAGGCCCCGAAGAAGGGAACTCACTGGCAGGGGCAGCTCCCATGTAGCCGGGATCTGCAGCTTCTGAGCCTTGGAGGGAAGTGGAAGGAGGAGGGGGTGGTCAGAGGTGGGGGATGAAAGGCAATTGGCTGGCTGCTGGACAGTCAGGTAAGCCGGTTGGAGGAGAAGGCACTCAGGGGTGGGACAGCTGTCCTGAGTGGGCATTGAGCGCTGAGTGGCACTTAAGCCATGAGACCAGCTCCTCCTCCTAGGCCTTTCTCATTGAAGACTGATAGTTGGAGTCATGTTGCAAATCAGCCTCAAAGCTGAATGCAAAACTTGTCAGTAAGTAGAACACACAAATATGATTTTTATATGAGTCTATTCCACAATTTTGGGTTGGTCATCCTGAACATTTATATATTGTAGCTAAGCCACTGAGGAAAGCTGGGGAAACATGTCTTCTAACTGGCCCACATATTAGTTTTATGTACTGCTCTGAATTAAAGACTACTCTACTACTTCATACTTAGTGGTGGCCTGTCCTCCAGCTTCGCCACAAATTTGCTACACAACAACTGACAGGTCGCTTTTTCTTCATAACCTCCAGGCAGGGCTTGCAGTTCTCCCACAATGACTAAAGAGGTCAGTTTCCTTCCTCTTGAAAGGTTGACGATATGACATCGTATCCCTACTGAGCTCCTCCCCCTCCCAAACTCCGCCCTCCCCTGTCTCTGCCCCCAAATCTCCATGAATGTCCCAATACACATTTAGCAGCCTTAAGAAGGGCTGCCCTGAGCTGCTTTGCTGGGCAGTATATTATATAGTAGTAGTAGTAGTAGTAGTAGTAGTAGTAGTAGTAGTAGTAGTAGTAGTAGTAGTAGTAATTCGATTTGTATGACAGCCATTCTCGGAAAACCAGCTCACGGCAGTTTACAATATTTCAGATAAAAGAAGTTAAATAAATAAATATAACTAAATAAAGTTCTAGGTTCATTTTCCCCTCATATCCCATACCCTATTTAAACAGGCCCATTTATTAATAGCTATGTTTTAATGACATTGGCCAGTTGTTTTAATGGTGGAGTTTGAATGCTTTAGTTTATTTTAATGTAATGTAGTGTAGTGTAGTTTAGTTTAGTTTTGTTTACTGGATTTTTAGACCGCCCTCACAACAAGCAGGCTCCGGGCAGTGTACAAAAATATAAAGTAGACAATTACAACAAATAGAATTAAATTAAAAATGAATTTAAGTAAGCAAGTTTAGTGGCAAGCCAGCTTCAGCAAGTCTCTGGATAGATGGCCTATGCATTACCTAAAGAAAAATAAAATCAAATAAACAGGATCTAAATAAATAGTAGGTCCTTGTGATTTTTCTGTCGCCTGTATTGCTACTCCCCCAAATTTTCATGCAGGCTGCATGACTTTGGGGGGGATGGGGAAATCCAGCATATTTAACTTGGCAGCACAAACATCCCTTCATCGAAACAATTGTTAGGCAGAATTATTTGATTCAGAATAAAAGTGGATTCTGTCCTCAATGGAGACAGCACCTGGGGCCTTTGTAATAGCCCACTAAGCCTATTTGGTATGCAGACAGCTGAGCCATGTGGAGTGAAGCAGTTGCTAGACAGTGGCCAGCTAGCCACGGTCCTCCCCCTTTAATAAAGTCTTGATAAACGGTTACTTACTTCTATGCCACGAAAAACTTCAACTTCCAACTTGCACACTTTAAGGCTCTATTGAAGTGACAGAACATTTTTCTGCAGGCCAGTTGGCAGGGCTGGGTGGCCCAGTAGTAGAGCATCTCCTTGGTACGCAAAAGGTCCCGGATCAATCTCTGGCATCACCAGTCAAACAGGCAGCAGGTGATAAGAATGCCCTCGAGAGCCTTGAGAGCTGCTGCCAGTCTGAGTAGGCAATAGTGAACCGATGACCAACCTCATGTGCACTATTGGAGCCGGTGAATTCAGGAGTCTTACCACTTTTTAATATCACGGACAAATATTATCTATTGATTATCAGCAATCCCAACCATAGATGGGCCTTTTCCAGAGCAAGGAGGGACACACTTCTAACAGCAATATTGTTTGGGAGGTATCAGCAGCACCCTCTACACTTGAGGCAACAGCCGATATTCTGTTCCATCACACACTATATGAGGCTGAAAAAGGAAAGAAATTATAATCCCCGCTCTCTCTCTCTCTCTCTCTCTCTCTCTCTCTCTCTCTCTCTCTCTCTGTAAGCCCTTGGGGAATCATCTTGAGTTATGCTAAGGAATATCTTGTAAGTTTCTTGATAGCCCCAGAAGGGTTTCTTGAATAGATGGGAATTAATTACTTACTTACTTAATTAATTATATAGTTAAACATTTATCATGTGATATTATCATATGTGATCATGTTGATCCAGGCCCCCCTCCTTCCCAAAATGGCCAATGATGGACCTAGAGGGGGTGGGAAGAGGACGGGCCTTAGGTGGGCATGTCACAACTATGCTTCCCAACTATATTCCGCACGATCGAACCAATTCTTGGGTTTCTTGAAGCCTGAAGAACATTCAGGGATTTCTCCATAGTAAAAAAGAAGACAAAGGCTGGCTTACACCTTAAATAAATCTTTGTTGTCCTTAAAGGGTGCTGCTGGGCTCAAATAATGCGTTGAGTTACCAATCTGTAGGTGGGGCCAAAACTTTCAGACCAGAGAGATGAGTTCCCCTGGAGAAAACTGCAGCTTCAGGGGAGGACTCTGGAGAATGCTGTCCCATCGGATATCCCCTCCCCGAGTTCTGCCCTCCCCAAGCACTACTTCCAAATTTCCAGGAATTTCCCCCAAGACAGAGTTGGCAACCATTCTAGCAGGCAATTTGCTCCTCCACAACTGCATGCAAGGGATTATGAGCGCTGCGTGTTTCAGCACGCAAAGCTGCAATGTTCACAACGAGACTGGCCTTGATATGAAATCATGGGAAAGGGAAACAGAGACATCCTACTCCCCACGTACACATCCGAAGGCTTAAGGGAATGCAGGCAGCATAAAACGGCAAAAGGTAATTCTGCTGCCCACACAAAGCCACTCCAAAGAAACAAGATGGCGGGACACCTTTGAAGACACTCCCTCGACAATTTAAAATGCTTGCTTGCAGTTCGTTTGACTCTCAATAAGCTGAGAGCCAAACGCTTTGGCTGGGGTTACAGGAGGGAAGAAAAGATGGAAAGAGAGGCAGGCTAGAGAAGAAAAGTTTTCAAATTCAGATTTCAAAAAAAGCTTTAATGGCATATATAGACATCATCAAAGTAGGAGTAATTCATAATTAATTGGCTTTTGAACTGTGGTGCTGGAGAAGACTCTTGCGAGTCCCTTGGACTGCAAGGCGAACAAACCGGTCAGTTCTAGAGGAGATCAGCCCTGACTGCTCCTTAGAAGGCCAGATCCTGAAGATGAAACTCAAATACTTTGGCCACCTCATGAGAAGGAAGGACTCCCTGGAGAAGAGCCTAATGCTGGTAGTGATCGAGGGCAAAAGAAGAAGGGGACGACAGAGAATAAGGTGGCTGGATGGAGTCACTGAAGCAATCGGTGCAAACTTAAATGGACTCCAGGGAATGGTGGAGGACAGGAAGGCCTGGAGGATCATTGTCCATGGGGCCGCGATGGGTCGGACACAACTTTGCACCTAACAACAACAACAATTACTCAACCTGTGGTCCTCCAGATGCCCAGCGTTTGCTGGCAGGGGCTCATGGGAATTGTAGTCCATGGACATCTGGAGGGCCACAGGTTGACTACCCCTGGTCTAAATGAAACAAATAAGTGAAATAAAATCAGCAGCAACCAACAACAGATTCCTCCAGAATGACCAGCAATCAGCAGTTTCCACCAACTGTAGATGCCCCTCTTCTAGAACTGTTTCTTGACTAGCCGATTGTCCCTTTGTATCACAGTGGCCAAGAATTTGGCCATCAATTTCATTATTTCTGGGGACCTATCAGCCAGCAAATGTCTAATGATTCTGTCCATAGGGCCAGAAGGGTCCACCGTGATAGGAACAATAAGTCGTTGTCTGAGCATACAATGTGATGGGCAGTAAAGTAAAATGTGTGGCACTGAGTCAGGCTCTTATTGACAAAATTTGCATAATCTGTTCCCAATCAGCTCCTTGGCTTCACGACACCCCATTCACGAAAACAGGATGTTTCTTCCCGAGGACTTCAAGCCTCCACCCGTCTCAACTTCGAAGGGAGGATTACAGAGAAAATCCTATTTTTATAACCACTTGCTGGGGCAGACAATTTCAGATATTAACCCGATGAAGAATTACTCTGATGAAAGTGCTTCTGGTTTAATTATTCAAAGAACTAGTAATGACTTGATTTTCCCCCCCCTCCCTTTCCCCAAAAGGACAGCCTATAATGTAAAAAGGATGTCTGCTCATGCAACCAGCTACTGGCGCGAATCCAAATTCTGATGTTTTTCCTTGGGTTTCGGGGAAGCCAAAATTCCAGGGAAAGGGAGCCGCAGTTTCTTGGTTAAATTCTGAATGTGCTTTTTGTTCTTTTCGAAGGAAGACCTTAGGTCAATCCAGGGGTGGCCAAATTGTGGCTCTCCAAATATCCATGGACTACAATTCCCATGAGCCCCTGCCAGCTGGATCCAGTCCAGAGTTTATTAATTTTGCATTTATGTAAATAATACTCAATAATAATATATGACACCTAAAGAAAGCACCTGGTCCAACCCCAGCTGGATACTTGTTCCAAAGTATGAGCAACTCCACATTGCAACAAACTTATCCACCTGCAAACATTTATTTCTGGTGTGATTTTAATACATCAGTTTAATAAAAAGGAAGTCCTCCATAACACATACAACCAATCAGAGGTTGGCAGCGGTTCCTTTGATTTCCGGCGCACCACGAGACACGTATCATCTGCAATTAACAAGTCCAAAAGCAACTCGCTTTGCGAAAACTTAGAATCCTATTCCGAGCTTCCGTTCCCTGCCTGTAAAACGAAAAGGTGCCAAGCTCATTTGGAAGGCAAATAAAAAATACTGGAGGGAGGAGTAGCATATTAAAAATGCTTACGCTAATTATACCGAGCCATGCTTTATATAACAACCGACTAGAACCAGACATTCCCAATTCTGACCTGGAAGACTGCTGGGAATCCTTGGCCGTGCTCGATATAACCTCCCTCGCATAATGGTTGCCCTGAGAATAAAAGAAAGGAGAGGGAAACAATTTAAAACATTTGGGCTCCCCGTGGGGGGGAGGGGGGAGAAAAGCAGGTAGAAATGTCTAAATAAATAAAAACGAAAATAAGTAACACTTGGGACAACCAGCTCAGATAAAAGGTCATCCCATAAAGATCTTTCACAGGACAAGATGATCTGCTGGCTTATTTTGATGCTGCTCCATCGGCCCCCAAGTCAGAAGTGATTGTCGTTGTTTCCCACACCATGTGCATGCCGTTAAACAGACGCACATGCGATCAGCACAACAATTTTACACATGATTTGCATGGTCCCCCCCCCCCCTTTCCCCGGCCTACCCAGAAGTTCTTTCAGCCTCGGAAATGTTCGTGTTCGAGTAGCTGAGGATTTAATTCGAGCAGGAAGCTGCTAGACATAGAAAAACATTCCTGAACTAGCAACCACCCCCCTGCCCTCCCGCGTGCATCACGCATCCATAGCTGCCTTATAGTCGCTTTTAGGTCCAGTTCTCTTGCTGTTCGTCATGCGCTCCTTGGCTCGCTCTCCGCTCCGCAGAAGATGCGTCTCTTCTGTGCCTTGAGAACAAGCTATTTCTAGGGGCCATTTCGCACGGGGATCTTTGTTGCAAATTGTTTGCGGAATGAAAAATCGCCATTTAAAATAGTGGAATTCGTTGTTTTGCACACCTGGCTTTGTAGTGGAATCAGTTGCGTTTTTTAGCGTTTCCCACAGGCTTCCGGTCTCGGCAGAAATCGCTAGAAAGGAAGCGCTATTGCCAAGCTCGTCCCGCCCCTGGCCGTCAAGCAGCCAATGGGCAGCCGTTAACATGCTCCCAAACAGCCGCTTTCCCTTTAAGGAAGGTTTTTTAAAAAAAAAAACAGACCCATAGCAACGAATCTGTGTAGATTCGTTGCTACGGATAGACCCATCCAGCTGCCTATTGTGAGCTATCGTTTGATTGTATGATCGTTTGCACGCTGCCCCGAGTGATAAAAAAAAATTCCCCCCCCCCTTCTCACGGGCTCGATTTTCGGCTGAATTTATGTGTAAAAAATAAAGGGACTTTATTTCAGCAAACGGGCTTTTAAGTGGTTTGTGCTTAGTGACTAAAGGTGAAGGACTGAAGCCAGGGAAGCCTCTAAACAGAAAGAGGCTCGCCGGTGCGTTTATCCCCGCTCGCTCCGAGAAAAAAAAATGGCGATCGCTTCGCCGGAAGTTTGGAGGAGAGATCCAGGGGGAGGGACTTTGAAGAACCAGCTACAATGGTAACGCACAGGTCTTTAGCGCTAGTGTTGCAGATTGGTTGCAGGAGTGTATCGCTATCCGGAGGGTGAATCCAGTTTTCTGGATTCCCCTGAAAGCGCCACAACGAAGCGCTTATTGCTGATCGGTTTCAGGATTGTTGCAGATTGTTGACGACGTCGTGCGTTATGGCAAATTAGTAGCGTTTTCAATCGGCAACCATTGTGCTATTTTTAAGCCGTGGGAAATGCCCCTAGGTAATGCCTGCTTTCCAGCAATCATGTGGGCAGCAGGTCAAAAGCACCGGTTGGGGAGGAAGGAATAGGTCCAGCTCTCCTGCTCAACGTCCTGGATTGTTCCCTGCTTCGCATGAGTCATCCTGGCCTCATTCTTTGCAACCCTCAACCCTCAGCCTTTCAGCATTCCAGCCTGCCTGCCAAATTGCCCGCATGCAAATTCTTTCTTTCTCTATATCTGTCTCATCCCATCTGCTCCACGCACTCGGGGTATTTCCCCCCTCCCGTCGACATTCACTGGCTCGACACAGAAGAGGCTGCCCCTTCAAAAGCAGTTGGGTGAGAGGTTTATGAGGGGCACCCTCTGGCTGAAGGGCACCCTTTAAGGAGGGCGAGGAACAATCGCTCCTCTCCACTTTCGGACCAGATGTGATTATTCGTCACGGGAATCTGTGTCTCTGGCCAATTCAGAAGCTTTGCATATTGAGTTGGCATTTTTCTGGGTGCCAGGAGGAGAAGAAGAGGAGAGGGAAAAGGAAGAAGAGGAGAAGGAGGAGCGGATTTATGTACCCTGGTTTTTATTAGCTGGAGGAGTCCCAGACTGGCTTACAAGCACCTTTCCCTTCCTCTCCCTACAACAGACACCCTATGACAGCCTTTCTCAACTTCTTTACTGTTGAGAAACCCCTAGAACATCCTTCAGCCTTCGAGAAACCATAGAAGTGGTGGGATCTTGCAGAATATGGTTGGGAAGCAGAGCTGTAGATACGGTGCCGATCCTGCTTAGCATCTGAGATCTGACAAGAGCGAGCTAGCCTGGGCTAGCCAAGGGCAAGTTACGATTATGGTTATTTAGGGTATATCAAACGAGGACTTGAAATGAGGCTTAAAATCGGATTAGAAGAAGAAGAAGAAGAGTTGGTTCTTATATGCCGCTTTTCTCTAACCGAAGGAGGCTCAAAGCGGCTTACAGTCGCCTTCCCTTTCCTCTCCCCACAACAGACACCCTGTGGGGTGGGTGAGGCTGAGAGAGCCCTGAGATTCCTGCTCGGTCAGAACAGCTTTATCAGTGCCGTGGCGAGCCCAAGGTCACCCAGCTGGCTGCATGTGGGGGAGCGCAGAATCGAACCCGGCATGCCTGATTAGAAGTCCGCACTCCTAACCACTAAACCAAACTGGCAATTAATTATATCACTATATTTATAACATGCAGAAAAGCCCTAAGTACCCCCTGGAAGAAACCACGGTTTGGTATAGTGATTAATAGCAGTGGCTTCTGAGAGGTTTGATTCTCCACTCCTCCAAATGTAGCCAGCTGGGTGATCTTGAACTAATCACAGTCCTGTCAGAACTCTCTCAGCCTCACCTCCCTCACAGGGTGTCTGTTGTAGGGAGAGGAAGGGTAGGCATATGTAAGCTGCTTAGAGACTCTTTCAAGTAGTAAAGAGCAGGGTACAAAAAACAGTTCTAGTTCTAGATCAGGGCTGGCTAAACTGGGTCTCCAGTTGTCCACGGACTACAATTCCCATGAGCCCTTGTCATGGACCTTGGAGCTTTGCACTGAAATGTCATATTATCCCTCCCCTGTTTTGTTACCTTTCAACTTGACAGGTCTTCTTCTTCTACGCACAAGTGCTTCAAAGAATGTTGCTCTACTTAGGACGGCTCTGTTAGTAACAGATTTGCATAGCAATCTTGTCTGCCTTTCCTAGCCCCTTACTATCATGATGACGTTTTTAGATTCCTGCTCCACCTTCCCTTCCCACTTGTATTCTTGTAGCCATATAGTTATTCTTCTGCAAAATATATCTTTTATAAAGAGGTCAATGGCCAGTTTCTACAGGCTGCTGTTTTATTCTAACATTCTGCCTTTCTAACATTCTTTCTTTCTCCTCCTGCCCCTCCCTGGCTTCGTGCACTGGCATTTGGTCAGGGGCTTCTTCAGCGGAAAGTCTCGCTGTCACGGATGCTGAGAAGGTGGCAGGGAAGAAAGCTGTTGCTCGGTGGTGAAATATGGCCATCTGCAAAGCGCAGTCAACATGGAACAGACGCAAATATTTCACAGACCTGCATGCCGCCGTTTCTGCTTTCGTGGTGTTCGGATAAAGCCATATATCACCAGCCCTGCTGCAGAGCAAAAGCAAATGGACATATTCTTCACAAAGAGGGTGGGTTTTCACAAGTAAATGGAAGGATAAATTTGCTTATTAGGGAGTAAACGTATGATTACTTTATGTGTAAATAGGAGGGGGGAAAGTTGCAAATTAGTATTATAAAGAATGGGGAGCCATGAGGATTCACAGGCCAGGGGAAATCCCATTCCCTCCCCCCTGTCAATTCTTGCTCCTCCTGCTTGCCTCCTGCTCCATCTGTTGTACCTCCATGTCCCCTCCCCCCCCCCGGCCCAATCTTTCTTACTCCTCAACCCCTTCCCGAACCATATTTTCCTTCTCATGGCCACCCATGTTACCTGTCACCACTCCCTGCTCCTCTTCTGCCCTTCCTCTCACCATTCCGACTTCCTGGCACAAACTCTCTTTTTTTCTGCACCAGTTTTTTGGGCAGCATGTTCAGGCAATCCAAAACATCTGAAATTCTGTTTTTTCCAAGTTCGGGTTTTTAAAGAGGCTCTTTCAAAAAACCCTTTTCATGCTTTTATGCAAAGTTGGGAGTTCCCCACAGGAACTCTTAGCCTTGTTGATCTGCTTGTGAAAGCCAGGGACACAGAGTATGGTTAGTTGATGGATTGACTGATTGGTGGAAATTTTGGCCCACTTTTCAACCTTTTCAATTGGCTCTCAGTTGGCTTATGCAGTGAAAGAGAAATATAAATGGAATACCATTTGAAAGCAATGTCAGGCCAGGTATGACGGATGCTCAGCAGTTCCCTCTGGCCTCACACTCAATAGCCTGGGAAGTAAGAAAAACACAGAACTAAACTATACAATATGATATTGAGTGACTCACATCCAGGTTCCCCAGATTTGACTTCTTAGGAATTGTATTGTGTAGTTTGGCTGTCAACTGTGGCTTATTCCAGACATGATGGGAAAGGCTGCCCACCTGCTGCCCCCTTCCTAGGAATGCCAGCCCTCAGGTGAGACCTGGGGATCCTACAGGATTATAGCTCATCAAATCCCACCCACTCCTTGCTCCACCCCCAAAATCTCCAGGTACTTCCGAACCCACAACCGGCAACCCTATTCACACCTGATTCGCCCTACCAGTTTCCTCTACCCATTTCTCAGTGAAACTCATAAGGTGATTTTTACTGCGATAGTTACAGGATATTTCCTTTTCAGCAGGAGATTTTGGCATGGTGATCAATATTGTAGTAAAAGCAATAACGGCTGCTTTATACAGATTTAACACCTCACCATGGTTTGTTTTTACTCAGCTGTTGTTCAGCTTTATATATAGACACCTAAACCATGGTCATAGAATATAAAACTGATATTTTGCTTTATCCTGGCTCCCAGTTGCATGAGTATTGTATAGGAAGAAGAAGAAGAAGAAGAAGAAGAAGAAGAAGAAGAAGAAGAAGAAGAAGAAGAAGAAGAAGAAGAAGAAGAAGAAGAAGAAGAAGAAGAAGAAACTCTTGAGCATCACTGCTGAAGAAGAAGAACCAACTCTTCTTCTTCTTCTTCTTCTTCTTCTTCTTCTTCTTCTTCTTCTTCAGCATTGTATAGTAAGATAAAGAAGAAGAAGAACCAACTCTTGAGCATCACTGCTGAAGAAGAAGAAGAACCAACTCTTCTTCTTCTTCTTCTTCTTCTTCTTCTTCTTCTTCTTCTTCTTCTTCAGCAGTGATGCTCTCTGGAAGGCTGTCATGAACCCAGTTGCCTTTTCCACCCTCACCTCCTATGCTCTGTGCACAGTGGTATCGGTAGATTCCCACTTTTCATTGTAAACAGGAAGTCTGTATTCCTGAAGCAGAGATGTGAACTGTGCGTTGGCAGCTTTTCGAACCGTCATTCCACGGAAGACAAGTACCATCCCGCCTTCCATGATCGTATCCACTGAAGGAATTCTTGGTGACACCTAACAGGACTGCTAGAAGAAATCCTCCCTGGCAGGCATGCTGCCGTCTGGGGCGGAAAGCAAGGGAAGGTTCTGGCTCAAAAAATTATGCTTCCACTGATTCTTTGACTTTTTGGAGCAGATGCAAAGCAACAGCCAAGACTCAATGGGATAATGAATGTGCTTGATTAGCATAATTAGCAGATGTTCTCATACTCGATTTGCATAATATTGCTTTGCATAACTTGTAGATAAGGCTGCCCATGCGGAGAGGATCATCCTCCTTCCTGGGTGACCTTGGCTCAAACGTCTCTCGCGGCTTAACCCACCTCGCAGGATCGTTGTGAGGATAAAATGGGAACGGTCCCTGTATAGCACACGGAGTTCTTTCTAAGATGGAGCAGATGTTAAAAGAAAGCTCGAGATGTTTTTAACCCCAGGGCTCTGGCGCCCTACGAGACTCCTTGCTCGTCTTCCAGGATGAGTAATGCAAAGGGCTGCGAAAATTGCTTGGCCTGCCTAACTTCTACCAGTTACAGAATTTAGCTTTGCTCAATGGAAGACTTTTTGGCAAGGAGACGTTCTAGAGCAGGGGTATTCAACCTGTGGTCCTCCAGATGTTCATGGACTACAATTCCCATGAGCCCCTGCCAGCATTTGCTGGCAGGGGCTCATGGGAATTGTAGTCCATGGACATCTGGAGGGCCGCAGTTTGACTACCTCTGTGTTAGATGGTGAAAAGGGTAGTCAAGTTACGGCCAACTTCCAGTGGCCTCATGGGGTTTTCAAGGCAAGAGATGGACAGAGGTGTTTTGCCCTTGCCTGCCTCTGCAGATGGCGCTTTTCTCTAACCGAAGGAGGCTCAAAGAGGCTTACAGTCACCTTCCCTTTCCTCTCCCCACAACAGACACCCTGTGGGGTGGGTGAGGCTGAGAGAGCCCTGATATCACTGCTCGGTCAGAACAGCTTTCTCAGTGCCGTGGCGAGCCCAGGGTCACCCAGCTGGCTGCGTGTGGGGGAGCGCAGAATCGAAACTGGCTCACCAGATTAGAAGTCTGCACTACACCAAACTCTCTCTCTCTCAATTCAGGTCATGCTGAATTGAAAGAGTGGGTCAAGGAAAATCTTCCAGTTGCCTTCTAAAAGCTACCCCTGATTCATCAGGCAGTAGATTCTTTTTTTTAAAAAACACCCAATCGTATTTACAAATCCAGGGATACTTTGGTAGAAGAGGCATTCTACCTCCCCTCTCAAACTGTAGAGAAAGCCTCTTCTTCTTTGCTAGATGTTCATATGGCTGTTGGGAGGATTAACGGAGAGAGGGAAAATGCAGCTTACACTGGCCCATCCTTCCCGGCAGCAGAACGGTGTAATAGCTTTGCACTGCAATCCCAACCAGAGTAACGCCCATTGACTTCCGTGTTTAGGATTGCACAGAACAGCTTTATAGAAAGGCCACTGCAAAGCCCCCAATCCAGAAAGGGAAGCCGGGGGCCACAGGGAGAAAGTAGCCCTTTTGCACCAAGTAAGAGCTATCAACATAGTGTCATTCTCCACTGGAATCCCAAAGTGAAGCAGGCCAGGGGGAGGCGGACGGGAGGGGGGCAGGCATGTTCACCATATGGTTCAGTCGTCTTGGAAGCCTCCCTGACCCTTCTGCACTGGAATTTCTGACTCCACAGTCGCTCTGCTTTGACTCAGAAAAGGAAACCATTTCCTGACCACATGTTTCTTTTTATAGACACCAACTTTTATTGCCCGCTTCCTCTGGAGTTCAAGATTGCTCCTTGTAGCCTTTAAACAATGCCCAAATCGCAGCTTCCAAAGTGTGGGAGAAAGCGGCCCGTGTGCCCCCAAACACGAGGCGAGAGGGCTCATCCGGATACAAAACAAGAGGGGAGTCATGGTTAGCTTTGTGATCTCTCACACTCCAGGCAGGGGCTTGGGGGCAGCTGCCTATCTGGCTTTCTTTGCATTCCGGCAGCCTCTCATGCAATCTTTGCCACTAGCCAAGAATATGTGCCAGAAAGCCTGGTTGTCTTGAAACTTCCCAGCACACTAAAGAGAATGTGAAAAAAGCAGGCGCCCATGTCAAAGCACGCCTCGGAAAGCTTTTAGACGGGGCAGTGTGTGTTAGAGAGCCGTCAATGGGTAGATGGTGCATCCGCTGAGCATTTAAGAGTATGTGGTGAAAGATCTCTCGCTTATTCCATGTGAGGCTTGCCACGCAGAGCGCATGACTCCAGATTACATAAGGCACCATCCACCAGGAAGATCCCCTGGGGACTTTTGAGACATCTGAGTGTATTGTACTTCACGTGTGTATTTGTGTTCGTGTTGCTCAACAATCAATATCCCTGGTTAGAAAATCCAAATTTTCTGAATTCTGAATGAATGAATGAATGAATGAATGAATGAATAAATAAATAAATAAATAAATAAATAAATAAATAAATAAATAAATAGTATGACATTTAATTGGAGCTTTTATCCAATCCCAGGTCGATTCAGTCCCTGCCATCTACACAGAATGCAATTTCCTTTTTGATTTTGGGCAATTTAAATTTTCCTTCTGCAAGAAGCAGTATTGATTTTAACCCTCAATATTTTAAGATTCGGATTGAGAATGCAGGCTGCTTTGAATCTGGGCTCTGCTCCATGGTAGAGAACCCCTGATTGGCCAAAGCTGCTCATGTGACAAGCTTGCCTTAAAGGAGAAGCCCCTAATTTCTCTCAACTTCTGTCGGTCTTGGATTTTTTTCTCCCTCCACTGCCATTTTCAATCCTCCCCCCCCCTTCAAGAAAAGAAAGAAAGACGCTGTGCTTGGCTTCCCCTCTCCTTCAGAATACCCTAACCACGTGCAGAACACTTTTCTGTTTCAATGGGGAGGGGTGGGAAGAGGAAGACTGTAAGTTTTTACTGTAATTGTATTTGACCAAATGTCGGTTTTAAATGCTGTGAAGTGCTCCGAGGCTCGGTAGCAGACAGGGTGAGGTCAATAAATGAAATAATAATAATTTTTAAAAAGCACCAAAGGAACAGAAGCAGCAAGCCAACAGAGTCAAAGAAAAAGAAAAAAAACTCACAGTCCAAAGCAAACTCAGGAAACCTTTATTGGCATACAGTCCAAAGCAGTATAAAATTAACCCGAATTCTCTAGAAATTACTCAAGCTGATACCTGAAAACCCACCCCTAGAAGCCTTGTCACAATCACCAGAATTATAGTTCCTTGGAAGAAGAAGCGATGTCTTAGTTTACAGCCATTTTGATTTAGATTTGCCCTTAAAGATTAAAATTGTCCCCACTGACTAATCAACTTGGAGATTAACCTGTTGATCCAGGATTGCAGCCCTGGCTGCCTTATGCCTGGGAATGTAACCAAACATACTGATTTAGTCTGGAAAGCCCCAGTGGGTTCTCCCTACGCAGTCGAAAACTGCAGTTTCTCCCCTCCAGCCACACTAATAACATTCGACAGAA
Source organism: Paroedura picta (assembly GCF_049243985.1). Taxonomy (NCBI): domain Eukaryota; kingdom Metazoa; phylum Chordata; class Lepidosauria; order Squamata; family Gekkonidae; genus Paroedura; species Paroedura picta. The sequence continues at coordinate 10,989,251 of NC_135381.1, read as the reverse complement.
TTATTGCGGTTAAAATAGACGTCTCTTTTTGTGCCAGTTGCGTTGCATATGGCATAAATATGGCAGAGAAACGAATGAATCAGAACTTCCGACGGGAAAAATGGGTGAGGCAGAAGAGTTCACAATAATAAAAGGGGCATATTTGCCCATCTCTATTCATGCCATTTGCTGGATCCCCGACACCTAAATGCTCTGAGAAAGAAACATATTCCAATTACGGACAAGTCTTCCGCCTGTGGCGGCTCGGGGACTCTGCCACCTCCAGCGCTAAGGAAGCAGGGACTCCTCCGTCTCAGTCTAGCATATCCAGGCTCAGCACGAACTTTCGACCCCATTGTATACTCTAATTGCTGGAACCAGCAGGATTAATTCCACGACCTACTTTCGAGGATCTTTTTCGCTGCAGCAGAGAGATAATGCCTGGCCTCTGCGGGAGGATCTGTTGAAACCCACGGTTCAATGTTATGTGTAACAAAGTCAAGGCACCGCCTTCCTTCAAAACCACTTCCAAATTTGTACTAACCTCAGAGGCAGAGGCTCTGGGGATTCGTGTCGCGAGGATCTATCCATTTCTTTTTTTTTCTCAGCGTTTTCATTCATTCTTATGGCAAGTCACATAGAATGATGACTTGGTTGTGGGGGGGGGGGGAGGTCTGAGGGGAGCCAAAATTGTTAGCCAACTAGGAGATACACACCCATTGGCCTACCAGGCCTGGGGGCCATTAGGTCTCTGCACTCCTAGAGCTGTCTCTTGCAGTAGTAGTTCTACCTAGCCCCATTCGGCAAACGTAGGACAATGCACTTTCAATGTGCTTTGGCAGCTGGATCTTCCTGACCGTTTATGCACTGGGAACTTTACTGCCCCAGCTCCTGTGCAGGAGCACAAATCAGTGGCAGATGAGGTGCACCGGTCCAAATGCTCCCCCATGTGGGTGCAGGAAGAGGTGGGGCAACCTGCCACAACTAAAACTCCAGCCTGCAGCCCGGCATGAAACCTCCAGTGCATAAACAGTCCCTGTGCAGAATAGGAAAATCAACTTCTAAAGTGCATTGAAAGTGCATTATCTATTGCGTGCAGAATAGGCCCTGTGGATTTGGAGGTGGACACAGACACTGGGAAGTAATTTGAGCTCTTTATTGTGACCCCAGAATGTTACGAGAAACAGCACAGCTGTTCTGTGATCATTCAGGAATCCAAAAGTTGAGATGCAGAAATAATTGTTTTTTAAATTTCTGTTTTGTTCCTCCTGTTTTGCTTCACGTATGCTCATTGCTCTGAAAAGTTCACAGTGATGAGTCAGGATATAAACGAATTAACACAAATAACAAAGGTGATATTATGAGCCGTCATTAAACTGTTGCCCACAATAATGGGATTATTGTGTATTTAATGCTAAGACACAAAGGGGGTTCAATAATAAGCAAACAAACTTTGGAACAGAACGGCAGATCCATGGGAATGTTCACGCTGGACCCTCCTCATCCTCAGCTCCCATAATGTCCATGGACTACAATTCCCATGAGCCCTGTGCTGGCAGGGGCTCATGGGAAATGTAGTCCATGGGCATCTGGAGAACCACAGTTTGCCCACTCCTGGTGTAGCCTGATCCCGTCACATTTCAGAAGCTTAACAGGGTCAGTGCTTGGGAGGGAGACCTCCAAGGCAGATGGTGCAGACAGAGGACAGCCATGCCAAGACGATTATGCTTCTCACTTGCCTTGGAAGCCCACGGCCAGAGTCAGAGTAAACTGATGCCCTTTGCACATGCACGTAACATGTTAAAGGTTGCTGGATGGAAGGCGAAGCATAGCTGGTGAATGTATGAACCCTTTGTGTAGGGCAAGCTTTCTCAACCAGGGTTTTGTAAAAGCCTGGGGTTTCTTGATGGCTCTGAGAGGGTTTCCCGAACGGGTGAGAGTTAATATATTTTTTAAATTTGTTAAACGTTTATTGGGTGATATGACCACATGTGGACCTCCCCCCTCCCAGAATGGCCAGTGCTGGGCCTGAGTGGGTGCGAAGGGGAGAGCCCCTGGTGGGCGTGTCCAGAGCTCTGCTTCCCAACCATATTCTTCTGCATGATTGCTCCACTTCTGGGGTTTCTTGAAGCCTGAAGAATGTTACAGGGGGTTTTCAATGGTAAAGAAATTGAGAAAGTCTGGCGTACGGGTTAGAGAAAGGTCTTATCATTGTAATAACTGTGATTATCTCTCTTTAGAGACACACCTCCTTCTCTATTTGGTATGTAGATTATTAACAACAACAAGCCTTTAATAGCATATAAAAGTACAATACAAGGAGGGAGTAGGTAGATTGATCAAGTAGTTTGCTGTATCGATTTGCATTGTACGTGTTTATAACTGAAGGATTAAAGGGGAAGGTAGCTCACTGTGCCCGTCTCCTTCCTTTTACAATGAACGCCTCTGGCCATGGATTTCAAGATGCCAAATGCACAGAGTAAGTGCCATCTGCTAAAGCACTGACATGTGACAAAATCCAGCTGTGAAACTAGTGGATTAAATTCCGTACTAAGACTTGCAGCTAAACCTGCTCAGGGGAGGCCGATAAGAAAAGCAACTGCCTTTTGCAACCAGACCTGGGAGAACGGTCTCAAGTCAGGACGGCAAGGGGTGGAAGGGGTGCGGAGCAATCCAGTGGTCCATTCCGCACAACGATCAATGTTGCCAAATGTTTGCAGTATGCAGAAATGCTATAATTAATGGTGGAATTTTGTCATTCCGCACACCTGCAATTTTAGTGGAATATTGAAGTCCCAGTAGCGGTCTATTTATTCCGCACAGGTTTCCGGTCTTGCCAGAATCGCAACAAAGGAAGCGATATTTTCCAACGCTTCTGCCCACCCCTGGCCATCAATCAAACAGAACAGCCAATAAACTGTTCTGCTCGTGCTCCCCAAAAGCCCCTTTCCCTTTAAGAACTGTTTTTTAAAAACCCCAAAACACCAGCGGCAACGAATATTTGTTCATTCATTTTCTCAGAAAGACCTTCTTTGCTGGCGTTGGAACTTGTGCTTAATCGTTTACACACTCTTTAAGTTAAAAAAAAATTTTTTTTCTGCAGTGGGTGCAATTTCTGGCTGAAATTATGGGCAGTGTTGAACTGGGGGCTGTATTGTGCTCGGAAAGTTTAAAGGCAATTGCAGAAGGGAGCTTTGTTTTACTGTTAAGCATTTCTGAATTGCTTGGGAAGGGTCTTCAGCCGAAGAAGCCTTGCGCTCACTTATTCATTGCTTTCGGCGGTTTACGGGGGGGGGGGGGGGGAAAGGGCGATCCCGTCTCCGGAAGCTTAGGGGCGGGAGCTAGGGAGGGACATTCTTTCTACAACTGTTTTGAGAACGCTCATGTCTTTTGCTGATGTGCTGCAGTTTGTGCTCAGAAGTCAAGCACTTTTGGGGGAATCCGCTTTTCTAGATTCCCCCCGAAGCGCTATAAAATTCCGAATGTTGCTGGAGTTTGGCTGAGAGAGCGCTGATATTACTGCGTGGTCCGAACAGCGTTCTCAGTGCTGCAGCGAGCCCAAGGTCACCCAGCTGGCTGCATGTGGAGGATCGGGGATTCAAACCCGGCTCGCCAGATTAGAAGTCCGCACACTCCTAACCACTACACCAAACTGGCTCTCTATGATACCCATCATAGGTATCTAGGATACCAGTCAGTGAGGGTGCCACGCAAAACAAAGCTGACTGTTTCAGATGTTGCTTCCGAGAATAAAAGACTCTCGGAGAAAGGTGCTTTGCTATTATATCTTTAACCTTGGGAATCAGTACCCTCTTGGCTTTGGAATTAGAGGATGGCAGGCTGTTGCAGGGTAAATGAACAAAACAGGCTGCAGATGGAGGGCACATGCAGTGATCACTGGCAGTCTTCAAGCGAAGGTTGGATACACACTTTTCTTGGATGCTTTAGGATGCTTTGGGCTGATCCTGTGTTGAGCAGGGGGTTGGACTACATGGCCTGTGTGGCCCCTTCCAACTCTATGATTCTATGATTCTATGATCTCTAGCATGAGGTGAGAGGACAATACAAAGATTTCCCCAAAGGTGTTTAACATAGCCTCTTTCTCTTAAAGGCAGCGAGGCTAAACAGTCAGTTTGGTTTGCAAGCAAAGTTAAAAGGCCCTCCTATCTGGATATAGTTCTGCCCATCGCTTACTGATCTCTCCACACCTGCATCCATCATGTTTGATAACCCACCCATGTACACCTTTCCAACTTATGCAGGACTGATGTGCTGACAAGAACAGAGTTTAAAGTTTCTTGTTGCAGGTTTCTACCCCGGGTGCTTTTGTTGAGCTCAGCCACAGAATAAGGCAAAATCCCTTGGGGAGGGGGTGGGGGGGGGAGCAAAGCCGCATTTCCAGGCATCTCAGTTTACCAGCCTTTAGAGCGATCCTGGCGCTTTCCCTTCCTTCCGCTCAGCGTTTCTGTGCTGCATTGCTTTTTATTTAATTGGTAAAGCATTTGGAGGTCAGGGGGTGAAAGCTGTTTTGTCAGTTCATCCTCGTTATTTCACCACCCTATTGAGACGTGTCCCAGCAGCGGCAACGTAACGATGCTGCTTCCAAGCTCAGGTGCGCAACCCGAGAAGCGGCGAGCCCAAATCTGTGGCCGCTCAAGGTTCAACGTGGCACTTTCAGCTGCTTTTCCCCTCCCTGGCTTGACATTCTAGACCAGGGGTAGTCAAACTGCGGCCCTCCAGATGTCCATGGACTACAATTCCCAGGAGCCCCCTGCCAGCATTCGCTGGCAGGGGGCTCCTGGGAATTGTAGTCCATGGACATCTGGAGGGCCGCAGTTTGACTACCCCTGTTCTAGACTAAGCTTTGCCATTTTTTAAGTGTGGCCCAACAAGGGCTGCTTTGCTGAAAGGTACGGGCAAATTTATTCTAAACAGCAACAACCTTACGGGTTCATTATGTGGACTTCTTTGATGGTTCCAGTCCTTGCCCCTCTTTTTTGCCCCCCCCCCACCTTCATGATGCTCCCCCCCCCCCGCCTTTGATTTCCCTAGCTCCGGCGCAGAGCTCAAATTGCTAACAGCTGATTAAATGGCATAATTTCTATGCAATGATCCGGAGCTTAAGAGAACCCGGGAAGACAGAGAAATGAGACCTGACCTGCTTAACCTTGTCTGACCCTCTCTACCAGGCAGTCTGACCCAGCCTCACTCCTTCTTATGCGCCTCGACACTGTTGAATGGAATCCGCCGGAGAAAGCCAGCAGGGGGAGGGGGAAAGGCAGTCAGTCACTCCATCAACGTGCCTAAAGAGCTCATTTTGGGGCAAATGTTTCCTTTGCTAAATGTTCCAAGTCTCTACAGCAGCAATTTCCACATTACTTGGACGTTACTTCCCAGCTAGGCTTATAGCCAGAAACCTGTGGGGGTTGGGGGTGGGAGGCATGCGGAGGGGAATGTGACCATTGGTACAAAACAGCCACATCCGTAAACAAACACAAATTCTAAAGCAAGGGACGCAGGAAATGTTAAAGCCTGGCCTACACAGCTAACACAATGAGGTGGTAGATAATGTGGCTGAATAGTGCGGTGGTAGAATGGACCGTTCCACTTCAGACTGCAGGGGAGGGGTTACGTTGGCCAAAGTTCCTTAAATTAATAATTCCCTGGAAGTGGAAACCTAGTAGAGCATGAGCTAGATTGCAAGCTTTCTCCTCGATGTGCCAATTCTCTGCTTGCAAGGAGTTATCGAGTTATGGGTTATTGAGGGGAGGTTCAGATAGGTTTGAGTGTTTTGCCGCATCTTGTTTTATTGAGTTTGTTATTTGTATGTATTGTTGTTTTATGCAGTTTTATTGTATGGTTTTATTGGGGTTTTATATGTTGTAACAGGCCTAGAGCCTCTGAGAGGCAAGATGATGATGATGATGATGATGATGATGATGATGAATCATCCCCACCAATGGGTTAGATTGCAAGCTTTCTCCTTGATGTGCCGATTCCCTGCTTGCGAGGAGTTTTTTAGATGAAGGTGTACCGGAAACAGAGTATTTCACCTGGAACCTGAACCAGTACAACCCACCTTGCCACTTCAGAAGTCTGCCACCTCATTCCACTGCCAGTGTAGACCAGGCCAAACAGTCATCAGTCATCCCCACCAATATTTCAACGGTGAAAATAACAGCATGCTTGCCCTAATCCAGGGGTAGTCAAACTGCGGCCCTCCAGATGCCCATGGACTACAATTCCCAGAAGCCCCCGCCAGCATTCGCTGGCAGGGGCTTCTGGGAATTGTAGTCCATGGACATCTGGAGGGCTGCAGTTTGACTACCCCTGCCCTAATCCTTCTGCACATGCGGGATGATGCACTTTCAATACACTTTAGAATCAGATTGCCCTGCTTTGTGCAGAAAACCCCAGTTGCAAAAGCACGCTGAAAGTGCATTCTCCAACGTGTGCCCCCAACCCTATCTTAGATTACACACTGCTAGTGGTTTTCATGGGTTAGTCTGAAGTAGCACAACAAAATTTGAGCCCAATGGCACCTTTAAGAGCAACAAAGATTTATTCACGATGTGAGATTTTTTGTGCACGCACTTCCGGAAGTGTGCATGAATCCGAAAGCTCACGCCTTGTGCATGCGCATGAAAGCTCACGCCTTGAATAAATCCTTGCTGCTCTTAAAGGGGCCATTGGACTCAAATTTCATTGTGCTACAGATTTTGTTAACCTGGAATCTGCTACAGGCCATCAAGAACACAACGGCTTCCTAAAATGCTCCCTAAGACATGGGTTAAAAAATAATAAATTAGATTATAAAAACAGCACTCCCAATGAGGTATCTTTATTTATAGGTGCCTCATCTCTAGAAGCCTTTGTTCAGGAAAGTTTATGGTAGAATAAATTTCTGTTCGCTTTTCAGGTGCCAGGAGATTCTGGCTTCCTTCGTTTACCTAGCTATGTTTATGACATAAGCATATGATCCAGAGAATATAGGCATAAAGACAGTGATAGGGCAGCCACCCCAACATGATGCGCAAGGACACCATATGGCCTGCCAAAGTATTTACTTAATGCCATCTCGAAGCAAAGAACTAATCCTATGTTTCAGGAGCGGATTGGGAAGGAAAAACGGGCCTAGATAAGGGTCAGCAAGGCCCAAACTCTGTTCTAAAATGGATTCAAGTGGGTAGCCGTGTTGGTCTGAAGTAGCACAACAAAATATGAGTCCAATGGCAACTTTAAGGCCAACAAAAGCCTTGAATAAATCTTTGTTGGTCTTAATGGTGCCATTGGATTCCAATTTTGTTCTGTTCTAAAATGTACGAGAGAAACAGCCTACTTGCCCAGTTGGTCCCTCTTCCCACATTCCGGACAATGTCAGGAGCCTCCTTCTCCTGCTAGGGTGGGCAAAATACTTCCCCTTCTTCCAATGAGCTGGTCAAAATAAAAGGGGTCTGAAAGCCAGCTTGGTGTAGTGGTTAAATGTGCATGGAGAACGGGATTTGATTCCCCGCTCTTCCACATGCAGCCAGCTGGATGACCTTGGGCCACAGTTCTCTCAGCCCCACCTACCTCACAGGGTGTCTGCTTGTGTGGAGAGGAGTGGGGAGGTTATTGTAAGTCGCTTTGAGACTCCTGAGGCCTGCTGGGTGACTTTGGGCCAGTCACAGAACTCTCTCAGCTTCATCTACCTTTCAGATTGCTTGTTGTGGAGAGAGAAAGAGAAGGTGGTCATCAGCCACTTTGAGACATATGGGGCTTGCTGGGTGACCTTGGACCTGTCACAGTTCTCTCAGTGCTCTCTCAGCTCCACCTCCCCCACAGAGTGTCTGTTATGGAGAGAGTAAGGGAAGGCGATTGTAAGCCACTTTGAGATTCCTTTGGGTAGTATAAAGTGGGGTACAAAAAAACAGCTCTTCTTCTTCTATCTGCCCACCTGGAGGAGTCCCAGTGGCCATGTTGGACAACCCAACCCACCTTAACTACCTTTTCTCTTCCTCTCCGAAGCAGCACGCGCTTGGAAACAGCATCCCTTCAGAAACAGCTTGGGTCAGAACCATGCGGAAACTGTGAGGCTGGTCCCATTTTGTGGTAGCAACCATACAGTTCTCAGGATCCCGTAAGCGTGCATATGCTCGACACTGTTGATGGTCCTTAATCTTAGATTTGCTTCCTATTTATCTACTATTAATCTCCTAGTTATCAATTTTTCCCCTAAACTCGAGTCCTAAACAATTTCAAAAAAAAAATATCATAAGGAAGGTCACGAGGATTTTAGCTGTTTTTCTTTCTTGAGAAGGGATGATCAGAACTGGGGCATTTTTAGTTCACAACAATTTTGTGTGTTGTATTTTCCATAGCTTCAACAGCTTGTCCATATATATATTTATATTTAATCTCATTAAAAGTTCCTTTTTTAAAAAATCACATATGTCTTCTTGGTGCTTTTATTAAGATAATGATGTGTTTTCCGGCAGTAGTGTCTGGCTTCATCCATTTTGTAGTCTGGAAGAAGAAGAAGAAGAAGAAGAAGAAGAAGAAGAAGAAGAAGAAGAAGAAGAAGAAGAAGAAGAAGAAGAAGAAGAATTTGTTTTTATACCCAGCTTTTCACTACCCAAAGGAGTCTCAAAATGGCTTACAATCACCTTTGCTTTCCTTTCCCCACAACAGACACCCTGTGAGGGAGGTGAGGCTGAGAGAGCTTTCAAAGAACTGCTCTATGAAAATGGCTCTAACAGAACTGTGACCATCCCAAGGCCACCCAGCTGGCTGCATGTGGAGGAGTGGAGAATCAAACCTGCTTGTCCAGATTAGAAGCTGCCACTCTTAACCACCATGCCGTGCTGGCTGTCCTTCTAAATGTAATCCAAATCTCCCAGCTGCTCAGTTTGAATTCATACATAGATTTGAGAATATTATGCTCAATAGAAGCTGGAAGTAGCTTCCTCCCTCCAGAAAGCCATTGACTTCAATTCAACTTGATGGAACTGAATAATTTATCCCTGTGTCTGGCTCTTATTTGCTTTTGTGTTATGATAACAATATAATACACCCAGTTGTTGAGGCCTCCTAATCCCACCACTACTGCCTGGACCTTTTGGTATAGTGATTAAGACTGGAGGTTTCTAACCTGGAGCCCTGGGTTCGATTCCCCACTTCTCCACATGCAATCTGCTAGGTGACCTTGGGCTAGTCACAGTTCCCTTAGAGCTGTTCTCACAGAGCAGTTCTGTCAGAGCTTTCTCAGCCCCACTTACCTCCCACGGTGCCCGTTGCTGGGAGAGGAAGGGAAGGTGATTGTAAGCCACTTTGAAACTCCTTCTGGGGGTGAAAAGCAGGGTATAAAACCCAACTCTTCTTTTTCTTTATTTACCTGCCATTTGTATCTCTCTGCCAACACAACATAATGCTTCATGCATCTGCTGAAGTGGCTCAGGAAAACGTAAGCCGCAATAAACATGTTACTCTTTTAAGATGCCGCAAGATTCCTGCGATTCATATCTTTGTTAGTTTTAGATTGGCTTCATTTTTGTCTGCTGCTCTTTACTGCCTCTGATGGAGAGGCTTGCTGAAACTCATGGAGCAATTCCATGGCATGCATAAATCCTCCAGCTCTTTTTGGCAATTGCGGTTTGCCACAGCCTCCACCTCCCTCTTGCCCAGCTGCTTCCTCCAGAGCTGTTTTGGTAAATCTACTATATGCCGGCAGTATCGGAATGGCTTTGCAACACCCTCGAGAGAGCTCCTGATTGTTTTATGACTCATAAGATCTTCCCTTCTAACAGAAATAGATGATATTATTGGACTAAACGGCCTGCATGGCCCCTTCCAACTCTATGACTCTATAAAGGCTTCAAATGGTGGAACCCTCCCCCACACACACTGCTCTAAAACATGCCAAAGTTTTAGGAGGGAGGGCTGCAACTTTAAACTTTTGGAGACCAGAATGCCTTCATTTCTTCAGAACACATTGACCCGGCCTTTTCCCAGAAATGGGTCTCAAGGTGGGGAACAGCAGCGATTTAAAAAAGGAGAACTACAAATCTCTCCGAACGGGCCGACAGGTCTAGCAATCACGCAAAGCAACAAGCCGTCGCCAGAAGCCACCCGGAATAACCACCCTTCCCACGACTCGTGGCATCTCAGCCGCGTAGGAAGCCTTTCTCAGATCTTCTTGGCTAACCTTGCCAAACATAAATTGCAGAGCGTCTGATGGGCAGGCTGTTTCCCTGGAAGAGCTCGATGATATTAGCCTTAGTTTTGGCGCTGGACTTTCGCCGGCCGGTTGTCGACGTGCATTTCATTCTTGGCTCTGCCAGCTCAGAGGCAACTGTGCCTCTTTCATAGAATCATAGAATCATAGAATCATAGAATCATAGAATCATAGAATCATAGAATCATAGAATCATAGAATCATAGAATCATAGAATTGGAAGGGGCCATACAGGCCATCTAGTCCAACCCCCTGCTCAACGCAGGATCAGCCCAAAGCATCCTAAAGCATCCAAGAAAAGTATGTATCCAACCTTTGCTTGAAGACTGCCAGTGAGGGGGAGCTCACCACCTCCTTAGGCAGCCTATTCCACTGCTGAACTACTCTGACTGTGAAAATGTTTTTCCTGATATCTAGCCTATATCGTTGTACTTGAAGTTTAAACCCATTACTGCGTGTCCTCTCCTCTGCAGCCAATGGGAACAGCATCCTGCCCTCCTCCAAGTGACAACCTTTCAAATACTTAAAGAGGGCTATCATGTCCCCTCTCAACCTCCTTTTCTCCAGGCTGAACATTCCCAAGTCCCTCAACCTATCTTCATAGGGCTTGATCCCTTGGCCCCAGATCATCCTCGTCGCTCTCCTCTGTACCCTTTCTTTCTTTCCCCCTGAAACACTCCTTGTGTCTCACCAGCTCTCTTATTCTCAAGGTCCTGGCTTCTCGGTGGTTGTTACTGAGGCCGTTCTACTTGACTGGTACAATGCTTAAGAAACTAGAACATACAAGAGGTGTCCAATAGGCCACTCATCGATGGAGCTCAGTATTGTCTCCTCTCACAGGAAGCAGCTCTCCAGCGAAGGGTTCTCTGGCCCTGCTGCTCTTAAGGTGGAGGTGCTGGGAGAGCCCTGATATTCCTGCTCGGTCAGAGCAGCTTTATCAGTGTTGTGGCAAGCCCAAAGTCACCCAGCTGGCTGCATGTGAAGGAGCAGGGAATCAAACCCAGCTCACCAGATTAGAAGTCTGCACTCCTAACCACCACGCCAAGCTGGCTCTCAGAACTCTTCTCTCTGATAAGCTAGCTTTCTACGTAAAAAATATTTCTTTGTCTCGGGAAACATCCAGACATGCACACACAGAGACTCACATCCCATAGTCTGAAGAGGGAAGGCCCAGAGGTTGATCGTCATGGTAAGGCTCAGGTCAGAATATCAGCAGCCCCCAATACTCCCTGTTCGAATCACGATCCTTCATCTCTCTGCGCATCAGCTCACAGTCACATCACAACCTTTTCTCTGGAGCTACCAACTTTCATTTTCTTTCTTGATCCCCCCCCTCCCCCCGTGGAGGGAAAAAAGAGTGGGATATAATGAACAAAACTGCCAACATGTGTTAGATTCCTCCCACAGAAACACCAACATGAAGCTCGATTTTGTGGTCCAAAAAAACCCAAAACGGGTCTGACAATTTTATCCTAAATTTACCCTTGGTGTGCATCACAAGAGCAGTGACTCTGACATGAGTGACAGAATCTTGTTCAAGAGGAGCCGAAATCTGGCAGCCAAGCTGTTACAAGGAAACTATGATACATTTTGGCAGAGTGGCGCAGGGAAGCTCACTCCATGCCAATGGAAAGCATTCTGCCGTTACATTTTCAGATGGAAAAATCATACCATTACCCTCAGCTCCAAAGAATAATTTGGGCTGGTCCCCATCGTTACACAAAGTCCCTCTTTATTGAAAAGCATTCGATCTGGACACGCTTCAAGAAGTAGAAGGCGTAGAATAGACCTAACACAACAAACTGGTGTGGGAGAAAATGCCATTAGAAATTAAAGGTGGTGCCATGGACCAGCCAACTTCAGTAAAACAAGGTGATGCAGGGGGCTCCTCTGAGGAGGAGACAGACAGTACACCTGACCCAGAGTTAAAAGCAGTGATGGAGACACCACAGGAAGAGGCAGTCTCTGAGGAGCCAGGCACAGATCCACAGCCAGGTACCAGGGCAATAGCCCTGAGCTGGCCACAAAGAGTAATCTATCAACCAATTCACCTCCCTGGTCACCAGTGCCACAGGAACCACACAGGAGAAAGACAAGGAGGGAATGGCTAGAAGGCAGAAGGGACAGTGCCAGGTTGGGAGTGCAGCACTGGCTCTTTGACAGTGGTGATGAGTACTTGCAGGAGCAGGGCTGAGGAGGTTGGCAGGTGCTGAGCGTGATGTTTCAGAGCAGCCAACAAAGGGGCGGCTGTGCGGAAGCAATGTGTTTGCTGGTTACTGACATTGCAATTTGAATTCAGACCAGATTCTCTCGACTTGGACTTTGGCCAGTGTCCCAGAGCCTTTCTCTGGGATTTCCCCTTGGACTTGAAGCTGTGCATTTGGATTAACCCGTTTTAGGACTTTGGACTGGTATTCTGCTTGCGACTACCTCTGCCTGCTGCTCCGGTAAGCAGGACAGGTGGGAGATGTCATGAACACCAAGACTGACTTCCCGCAGCAATTTCCTGAAAGTACCTGGGGATGTGTAAATTGATGCTAGGATATATGGTACACACAGAGGTTGAGAAATCACATGGCATTGCTGAAAGCCACCGTGAACGCATGCATCCATCTGCACACTTTTGAGGGGATGCCCTAAGTGAGGGTGAGTAATTCCCCCCCCCACACACACCTCTCTTCCTGGAATCTATTTTAATTTTTAAAATTCAAATCTTATTCCTGGAACTGGAGGAGGCACAGTTGGCTGTAGTTTACAGCAGGGGTAGTCAACCTGTGGTCCTCCAGGTGTTAGAATCATAGAATCATAGAATCATAGAGTTGGAAGGGGCCATACAGGCCATCTAGTCCAACCCCCTGCTCAACGCAGGATCAGCATCCTGAAGCATCCAAGAAAAGTGTGTATCCAACCTTTGCTTGAAGACTGCCAGTGAGGGGGAGCTCACCACCTCCTTAGGCAGCCTATTCCACTGCTGAACTACTCTGACTGTGAAATATTTTTTCCTGATATCTAGCCTATATCGTTGTACTTGTAGTTTAAACCCATTACTGCGTGTCCTCTCCTCTGCAGCCAACAGAAACAGCATCCTGCCCTCCAAGTGACAACCTTTCAAATACTTAAAGAGGGCTATCATTTGCTGGCAGGGGCTCATGGGAATTGTAGTCCATGAACATCTGGAGGACTACCCCTGGTTTACAGGATCTTCCATTTGTCTCTTTCCCCCCTTGCGACTACATTACTGATGTGCACAGGGGAGTGGACAAAAAGCGGGAGCCAAGAAAACGACTCCGGTGTGCTTGCAGGCATGATGGCATCAAGATCTGGAGGACACCGCATCGGCCCAGCACGCTGGGCTTACAGAACCACTGCTGCAGATCGGGAAAGCAGCGTTTGCAGGGTAGTACACCAGGATGACCCTGTTCTGCACAGAAAATGATGAATAATGGGGGCTTGAGGCGCCACCGGTTGATAAAGAGCAATGCGGCGCATCGGGCTTCATTCAGAGATGAGATTTCCTCTTCCGCCAAAGCTCAGAAATCTCTCCTAAACCTTAAGCAAATAAACCGGCAAAAAGGAACGAGTTTTCCCGGCTGCAAACCGGCTGAGGCTCAGTTCACATAAATATCTGGGGGTCGGACGGCGGCAGCTCCGGAGTTATCAATGAAGAATGTTAAGCAAAACAAACACCAGCCTCACACCCGGGGCTGCCCGGCATTCCCTGTCCATTCATGAAGCTGCTGCGGAATTCGGGAGCCGGGATTGGAGTTCTGTGGGCAGGCGAAGACACTTTGGGAAGGAGGAATACATGGTCAGCGTGCTGGAGGTGCTGAGACCTGTCCTTGGTGACTCCATTGAAAATGATACCCAATGTGTGGGGATTCCAAAGAGAGCCAAGCAAAGCGACTTCTTCTCTTCCATTACTTGCAAGAACAATTTATTTATTTAATAGGTTTACATGCCATACCCTCAATTAAACATTCTCAAGGCAGATTTTCGAACACTGGAACATAAAAACACGAAACGCTCACAATAAAACCAGACTCAGTGTAAGTGACAATTATACGACAATTAAGCTAAAAGACCAGCATCCGACGGGTAATTAACAGAGGCATCTTTGACAGAGCTACACCCTTCTGAGCCTATTGAAGTCAATGGGCTTAGAAGGGCATAACTCTACTTAGAATGGCACCGTAAAATCCTTAGGAGAAACAAAAAATGATTAGCAGAAACATCAGAGCAGATGACAAACGGCAAAGTAATAGTTTACAAGGGCTTGGACAAATAAAAGTGTCTTGAGAGAATGCCGACATCTATTTCTATGCCAAATGGAAAATTACAGGGAGGGTTTTAACAAAATATTACCCTACTGATCCAAAGACCATTCCTACACTAAGTTAAGCAGGTTAGAAGATCCTGCTGGAGCAGACCAATGGCTCATCTAGGCCAGGATCCCATCTCACAGGGTGGCCAACCAATTCCTCAGGAGGGCCCATGAAGGTCGAGACCTTTCTCTGATATGGCCTCCTGGCTCCGGGATCTTTTCTGTCCAGAAAGGACCATAGCTGGCTCACCAACCAAAGCTGGTGAGAGGCTCCCCTGGTTAGAGTTGCCTTTAATTTCCTTTTTCATCTGGCAAATTTTCACCAGTCCTTGAAGTATTTCACATTTACCTGACAATTTCTGATTCTAATTCTGAGTACATTTTCTCCCCAGTTTCATAAATCCGGTGCTTGGGACCTATCATAATCTCTTGAATGGTTGGATTTTGAATTTTTTTTTAAAAAAAATCTCATAAACTGCCAACAACGGAGGATGATCAAGTACTAGCTGCTGCCGCATGACAGCTGTCAAACTTCAGCAAAGGCTAAATACACATTTCACGGTATCAAACACAGAGAAATAAGGACTGTCAAATGTAAAATATTGAAATCAAATATCATATATCAAACACTCAAATAACGCGCCACGGAATGCCACATCCGTATCCATATCTGGTAAATGTTTGACACAAAACGTTCACGGGGGCCACAATCCAGCCAAAATCAAGCAGTTTTACATTCTGTCGACTGCAGTGGGGAAAGAACTAAGCACCGGAGAGGTTATGCTATCCCTGAAATTGACTGGCCTTCAAAGTCATCAGCTATGGCTGGATCGTGTCCAGAGAATTTGGGGAAAGATTTTTCATTGAGAAAACAGCATCTCATTCCTTATTGCTTGGGAAATACCCTTATTATTGCAAAAGTGGTTGCTTCGTACCTCGTAGCAGACATGTCCTTCTTTTGATCCTGCCCAACACTGACAACTGCTGGATTCAGGCCTTTCCTTCATTCACACATGCGTACACATGGACACAGGTGGGTCCAGGGTCGGTGTAGTATGTGCTACGGGCCCCACATTTCCTGGGGCCCCACACAGTGCCTTCCCTCTCCCCTTTTCCCCCTTTAAGAATATTTAGAGTGACACCCCTTTCTGCTGTGGGGTGCCCCTCCTTCCCCAGTCTGGCAGCCCCTGCCACAATTATACTCTGCTAGGGCCTGTGAGTGTATTGCTGCAAACAGGCCAAAAGAGCAACCCCAGACCCTCTTGGTTCAGGGAAGCGCCTCAGGGGGTGGGGAGAAGGCATTTCTCCCTATCCTGCAGAGTCCCAGCCCATTCTGTGGCTCTGCCCATTGGAGAATTGCGTCCTCTCAAGCCCCTCGCCGCTGATATCTGAGCACAAGACACTCCTGGCAATCAAGCGTCAACCCTAATGTGTCGTTCAGCACACGGGCTCACCCACCACAACGCAGAGAGTGACAATCAGACGCTCCCCGTGCGCAATTCGGAAAGACAAACCATGCCCTAAGCATGAAACTCAGACACAGCCACACTTCAGCCTGCCTGTGTCCGTCCTAATTAAATTGGGGGACTCATTGCCTCTGGGTACAGCAATGCCTTTAAGAGGGGATTAGACAGATTCAGGGAAGGATGGGTCCCTGAGTGGCTATACCTCATGATGGCTAATTGGAACTGACATCTCCACTGAATTCTGGGGTGGGATGAGGGCAACCGAAAGAGGGGGCTTTGGCCGCTGTGCCCAGCTGGTGGGTCCCCCCAAAGCACATGGCCAGCCACTGAGGGCAACTGGGTGCCGGCTGAAAGGGGGCAATGGCACGATCCAGCAGGACTCTCACCCTCTCTTTTCCTGCAAGGTATTTCTTTGTATGCTTATGAAATAAAAAAAAAATTAATTATTGAAAAGCAAAACATGTCTTGGGGCTCAGCAGCTATGAGAGAAGCTGCTCAGCCACAAAAGGTACGTCCTGAATAATTAATCGTGTCTATATTTAGCAAAGAGGAAGCAGCCTAAAACTTAAATTAAACCATTGTGCACAAGCGGGTCTCTCTCTCTCTCTCTCTCTCTCTCTCTCTCTCTCTCTCTCTCTCTCTCTCTCTCATAAAAGCAAAATGGAAGAAAAATCAGCTGGAAATAAAGAGTTGGCACAAGCCACACCCTGAAATAGATTTTAACCATGAAAGATAATTGCTTAACCTCAAACGTTTGTAGTGTCACACAGGTATCCTGGGCCTGGACATGTGTTTCAATCTGCCTTTCAAGCGTACCTTGGGGTTGCCATATTCTCCCAGACAAAAGGCCAAGATCGCCTCCTTGCCAGTCACCAGTAGAGACCAGTTCCCCTGGAGAAAATGGCTGCTAGGCAGGGTGGACTCCATAGCATTAGACTCTCCCCACCCACTCCTGGCTCCACCCTAAAAATCTCCAGGCATTTCCCAATTAGGTAAGCCAGTCCCCAGGTGGGACCTGGGGATCCACTGGAATTATATCTCTTCTCCACACTAAAGAGATTGGTTCCCCTGGAGAAAATGGCTGCTTGGGAGGACCATACGGAAGGGCCAGAATATAACAACTACGTAAAATAAGCATTTCACTACATTTAACAGTTGCAGAAATCCCCTTCTTCTTCTACTCTAGGGGTAGTCAAACCGCGGCCCTCCAGATGTCCATGGACTACAATTACCATGAGCCCCTGCCAGCAAGAGCTGGCAGGGGCTCATGGGAATTGTAGTCCATGGACATCTGGACAGACGCAGTTTGACTACCCCTGATCCCTCTTGGATCAGGTCAAGTCTATGCCAGGTTTTACAGCAGGGGTTGCCGATTGTTAATTTAGGAGCTCTCTAAAAAGAAGTATGTGGCCAGTTACAATTGCACCTGTACTTCACCAGGGCCTGCTGGCCAGACCTTCCCCTGCCTTGGAAATCACCTTGAGCCTGAGCCCTAGGACCTTGGCTGTGTTTGGAAGCTGCAAGAAGCAAGAGGGATGGGGAAATACAGCTCTGGAGATCCACACAGGGAAGGAATGAGTTAATTCCTCCCCCCTCCCATGGTAAATGGCTTCACAGGTTGCTTTGGGCTGTAGAAGGGAATAAAGACAGGCAGGGAGTGTCTGTCTTTTGCACTACTGGATGTAGCAGGGAGAGGGGGACTGCTTTGATCAGGGAGTGAAGAGAGTGAATGTTCTCTTCCCCAACACTGTCATGCCAAGCTTTATTACACACACGTGCATGTACAGAGAGAGAGAGAGAGAGAGAGAGATATGCTTGCTTACTTACTTACTTATCTGATCTTTCTGCTGCCTCTTCAGGATCCTGCCCCAGGTGCCTTGCAAAATACAAGTCATAAAAACAAAACCTGAAAAGTGATTAAGTAAAATCCTGGATTAAAAAACCCAGCCCGGCATAGAAATGCTGACCCCTGCCAGCTTCAGGTATCAATTTCCAGACTCAACTAGTGATAATAACCCCTTAATTAAAAGCCTGGGTGAACTGAAATGTTCCCCATCTAGGCAGCTGAATATGGACTCTAAGGATCATGTGTGATCCCCCACTGGTGCCCCTCAGAGGAACCAGTCAGAGAATCATAGAGTTTAAAGGGACCTCCAGGGTCATCTAGTCCAACCCCCTGCAGAATGCAGGAAATTCATAACTACTTGCCCACCCACAGTGACCCCAACTCCATGCCCAGATGATGCCCCCCCCCCCCGATGATGTTAAAATGTTTCTTTCAACATTCATTTTGTGCCGGATGTGCAGGGTGCTGTATAGAATACCGAGATGACTTGGTTCTTTCACAGAGCACTCACCTAGGGAGGGTTTGATTTTTTAAAGAAGTACGGCAAAAGAAGGACAGATGAGCTAATTCTAGTCCTGAGAAATAAATTAGAAACATTTGGGGGAAAGGGTGTGTAAGTTATTACCGCCCTCAGGGCAGCAGGAAATTATGAGAATCAAAATGCGTGCATGGTGTTTTTGTCATTATTTACCTTGGCACTTGGGCAGCTCTCTGCAGCTGCCAAGGCGGCTTCGCAAGCCCATCCTGCAAGATCTAAGCGCACACACCAGCATGCAGGCACATTCACACAAAACCCAAAGGAAGCCGGACTCCAAGGGGCAGAGGAGGATTGAACCTTGCGGGAGTCTGTGATTTCCCCCAGCCCTCATCAGCAGTCCCAGAATCACATTAGTTCTCAAATGGAAAGAAGTCTGAGAAGCAGTTCTGTATTTGGATCAGATCCCGTAAACATTTACTGAGTGCTCTCACCTCCTGGCCTTCAGAATTCCACAGGCAGAATTCGGTCTTTTCAGCCAGCAAGCCCTCATGGGCTATATTTTCAATGTTGGAATGTTTATAGTTAGTTTCCCGCTTTCTTGACTTCTTCTTGGATGTTAGCAGGGAAGAAGAAGAAGAAGAAGAAGAAGAAGAAGAAGAAGAAGAAGAAGAAGAAGAAGAGTTGGTTCTTATATGCCGCTTTTCTCTACCCAAAGGAGTCTCAAAGCGGCTTACAGTCGCCTTCCCATTCCTCTCCCCACAACAGACACCCTGTGAGGGAGGTGATGCTGAGAGAGCTCTGATATTACTGAAGAAGAAGAGTTGGTTCTTATATGCCATTTTTCTCTACCTGAAGGAATCTCAAAGCGGCTTACAGTTGCCTTCCCTTTCCTCTCCCCACAACAGACACCCTGTGAGGGAGGTGAGGCTGAGAGAGCCCTGATATTACTGCTCGGTCAGCACAGCTTTCTCAGAGCTGTGGAGAGCCCAGGGTCACCCAGCTGGCTGCACGTGAGGGAGTGGGGAATCAAACCCAGCTTGCCAGATTAGAAGTCCGCACTCCTCCTAACCTCTACACCAGGGGTAGTCAAACTGCGGCCCTCCAGATGTCCATGGACTACAATTCCCAGGAGAATTGACTACAATTCCCAGGAGAATTCCTGGGAATTGTAGTTCATGGACATCTGGAGGGCTGCAGTTTGACTACCCCTGCTCTACACCAAGGGGAAAAGCTAGTTGTCAATAAAGCTGGGAAATGCTAGGAGTGTTTTTATTTAGTTCTGCATTAAGCTAGTTGGTTGCCAGCAGGGACATAAAGTGGCTTACAGCACTGCTTTCCCTCCATTTTATCCTCATGCCAGTAACAACAACCCTGGGAAACAGGTTAGCTTGAGACTGTGTTGTTCAGAGTGCTTCCCAGGACAGAGCAGAGATTTGAATCTGGATCTCATATTCAGTGTAAGTGAGGTTCTATGTCAAGGGTAGAGTACCTGCTTTGTAAGCAAAATACCTCAGGTACAGTCCCTGGTGCCTCACATGTAAAAAAAAAAATCAGGTATTAAGTACACCTGGCCTCTACCTGGGCCAGGACCTTTTCAGTCCTGGCCCCGACCTGGTGGAAAGCAGAACAGCAAAAATAATGATGGGGATGATGTTTGCTCATCTAACCATGCAAGATTACTGGTGCAAACGTAAGGAAAGAAGAATAGAATCACAGAGTTGGAAGGGGCCATACAGGCCATCTAGTCCAGCCCCCTGCTCAATGCAGGAGCAGAATGCTTTCCCCAGAGCATAGGAAATGGGGTGACGGTCTGCTTTTGATCCAAAGGTAGTCAACTTAGCTTCAAGCAGGGAGGGATCTCCCCCCGCCATAACACCCCCTCCTCAAGATAGATCTCTATGCATCCTCAGTTAACGTTCACATTTCTTGGCCCTCTCTGGGTTTTTTTTAGTAACCAGCCACTAAATCGTGGTGCATCAATAACGTTAAGAGCATCTCTGCAAAGAGAGAAGAGAATGCTATTAGGGAGTAATGCAGACCGCAATGTTCTCGTGTCCCGGCCCGTCTTCTGTATTCTCAGAACTTGCCGGTTTTAAGCGTCTCGAGATTCCTGGAGTGCGGGAGTACCTAAGTGGCAATCTGCTTTTGGAATCGTGTTGCCATGGCATCTTCATCCCGAACCGAGTGCAGAATCCATCTTGCCGACCAAAGAGGAGAGGAAAGAAAGCAAACGGATGCAAGCACCGGCGTTGCTTCACATGGCTGTGGCCTCCGAAGCAGTGCAAGGCAGAGTTATCTTGGGCAGTAGAAAGGGCCAAAATCGAAAGCTTCGCTGGAGCCAGCAGCCCCAGAGATGGTTCTTGAAACATTTTGAAACAATCAGGCCTGGAAAACCATGCCGGGGCTGGAAAGAAAATAGCGTCTCTGTGCATGCCCAGAGTTCTTTTCCTTGCCATCCCGCTGTGACTTCAGCTAGGCTAAACTAAGAGCAAACAGCACACTGTTGACCCCCACCTGGTGGAATGAGCTCCCAGAAGAACTGTGTGCCCCTTCGAGAGCTGGCACAGTTTCGAAAGGCCTGCAAGATGGAGCTCTTCTGCCAGGCATTTGGCTTGCCAGGAGGGGCGGCATCTATCTATCTATCTATCTATCTATCTATCTATCTATCTATCTATCTATCTATCTATCTATCTATCTATCTATCTATCTATCTATCTATCTATCTATCTATCTATCTATCTATCTATCTATCATCATCTACATACTGCAGTTCACATAAAACAGAAACAATACAGATAACTTAGTTTAACAATCATAAAGTGATAACAACAAGCAACATAGAAGAGTGGGAAAATATGGAAAGCATTAAATCAATGCATACTGATAGCCCAGTGGTTTCGGCGGAATTATGGTGGGTGCCATGGGAGGGAGGCTCAGGGGGAGGGCCTGTGGGAAGCGGTGGTTCAGGTCGACCTCAACCAAATGCCTGGCGGAGGAGCTCCCTTTTGCAGGCCCTGCGGAACGGTTCAAGTTCCGTCAGACTTGATGTCACTTCTGGGTTTCCCCCGGAACGGATGTCCCACTGACGGCCATTTTCCTTATCCCACCGCTGCCCTGGAGGGTTGGCATCCAGACTTCCCAGGCACCCCCCCTCCCCCCCTAAAAAAATCTCCAGGAATTTCCAGAATTGGAGTTGGCAGCCCTGAGTGCTTCACCATCGTGGAGAGAAGCAGGCTTGCGTCTCTGAGTTGCCCATCCGGAATGCTGCACCTTGCATAACCCAGGCAGCTCTTGGCTTGGGCGGCAGGCGGCTTTGTTTGCTCTCCAGCAGAGTCAGGGTGCTCCCACGCCTACCTAAGCAAATGCTCATGGGAGAGGAGTTGGGAAACAGGAGATCCGTGTGGCTTGTCCTCCTCGGAAACCTGCAGCAGCTTGTCGAAGCCGAGGCCTGGGGAAAAGCTTTTTGTGCAGCCACATGCTGTGGAACGGACTCCCTTTCTCTCTCCCACGGTCCCTCAAGTTGTACGTATCGCTGGCTCCAGGCAGTGGTGGCAGAGAGAGAGAGCTAAGACACCTTTGACTGCTTCCCCACTAAGAGCAGCACCTTTTAGGCAGGTAGGCATGCACTCCTCCGCTTGGGCAGCATGCCAGCAGAGCAACCAAACCAGCAGGGATGAAAGGAGGACCCTAAGGGTCATGGTCCCAACCCAGGATGAGAGATATCACAGCAACCTCAGTGAGACTCCAGTTGTTTCTGGCACAATCTCTCCTTTCTGGTGGGAGTGGATGGTTCCAAGCCCCCTTGCTAGGGGTCGGTCAGCTGTCTGCTTGGCCTCTGCCCCCGATAGACGTGCATACCCTGAACCACCCAGGGTATGGATTGTGATACAGAGGGTTGCCCAGGAATTATTAGGAAGTTTCATGTATAGTCCTTATGAAATTTTTAAAAATGAATATTTCACACCAAGTCTGTGCCAACGAATCTCGGTATTAAAAAAATCCACTATTCTTATTCTTATTCTTATTCTTATTCTTATTCTTATTCTTATTCTTATTCTTATTCTTATTCTTATTCTTATTCTTATTCTTATTCTTATTCTTATTCTTATTCTTATTCTTATTCTTATTCTTATTCGAGATTTATTGCCTGCCACTCACAGCAAAGCCGGTTCGTGGCAGGTTACAAGATAAAAGAACATATACAATCCCCTAGAAACCCTTAAAACTGACAATAAAAGTCCCATCTACCAAGCATGGCAGGAACCAACCCCCCATCTACCCCCACTGGGGACCGGGGAACAACTAACCACCACAGATGGAACATGGTGGAAAAAGAACATAAAGAGAGCCCTGTTGTATCAGACCAGTGGTCCTTCTAGTCCAACCAAAAAGGTTAGGGGAAAACCCAAATGTAGAAAACGATATCAACAATTTATTAGTGCTCAAATGTTTATAAACCATAAAAGAATATCTACTTGGCATACATAAAACATCTCACTGTGTACACCAACAAGTTCAGACCTAATGCGTTTTGATCATACTGATCTTCATCAGAGATCAATATACAGATGCACACAGTTGGATTTAACAAATCTTTACCATTTTCAACGTATTTGATCTGTTATGGCTGGTTCTGGTCCTGCAGAATCTTCAGCCAGCAAATATTTCTTATTCCTAGCCTGGGTCCCGGAAAATCCTGCTGTTTGCATCTCTGTAAAAATGACGCAGAGGGGTAAGGCAGCAGACATGCAGTCTGAAAGCTCTGACTATGAGGCTGGGAGTTCAATCCCAGCAGCCGGCTCAAGGTTGACTCAGCCTTCCATCCTTCCGAGGTCAGTAAAATGATAACCCAGCTTGCTGGGGGGTAAACGGTAATGACTGGGGAAGGCACTGGCAAACCACCCCGTATTGAGTCTGCCATGAAAATGCTAAAGGGTGTCACCCCAAGGGTCAGACATGACCCAGTGCTTGCACAGGGGATACCTTTACCTTTTACCTTTAAAAAGGTCCAAAATGAGTGGTGATTTCCTATTCTTACAGATGATTATATGGCTTAGGTGGCTACGGATGCTGCTAGTTCCTCTGGAAGGCCAACAACCAACAAAGCACAGGTATATGTATAGGCTTATTTTGCGTTCTGCTTCTGTAATAAGGAATACAGATGTTTTCAATTTTCTCACCCCTGATGTTTTACCTCGAAAATCCCCCATTTTGAATTCTCCTTTCCCTTGTGTTGTGTTCAAGCCATTTTGGGCTTCCAAGACGGCAATTTCCCCCAGAAAATATATAAACTTTTAAAGATTATTTGTACCTCAGTAACCCCACAGTCTACATGCATTATGCCCATATAAGTGCCATACAAGATACACATTAAAAATGCCTAAACAAGACACCTCGCATTCAAAAGCCACAACAAAACAGAACCAATGACAAACACTACATAAATACAAATAAATTAAACCGTGACAATTGGTTCATATCGAATATGCATAGCAGAGGATATATAAAATCAGTATGCTTAAAAAAAAAACTGCAGGGTAAATTTCCTCCTCAAATGACAGGTGAGATTATACCTTTCTGACACCACAGGTGTTGGAGCTGTGCACAATCGACATCCTCTACAAAGTGGCAGAATCAAATTCCGCTAAGCCTGAACTTTCAAGGAAGAGAATACAGCTGACTAAAAGGGGGTTAGTGGAGTTCTACAATGAACAGTCTTTCTGATTAGGTATATCTGTTTGTGCTCTGTACAGCTGTCACTATTTGCTGTGGCCTTAGACCAGGGACCCTTTGCTGTCGTACACAAGGGATTCCCTCCCCGGTTCCTCCTTGATGTTCAGACTTTTGGACTTGGCTTGGTCCCAAGTTCCTCCAGAGAATCAGTGCTGCAGAGTGTTTTGAAAGGATGAGGCATGGATCCAGACTCACAATGCTTGGAAGTTTAAAAGAGAGTAATCTTTACTGGAAAGATTACACATGAAAATATATATCATATTCATCTGCTTCAGTATCCTTACCGGATCAGAGAACACAAGTTTAAAGAGTAGTTACAAAAACAGCACATTGCAAGCCTCTGTGGCTAGGCTGCAGGCAGGACTCCATCCCACAAATCAGCAGATGGAGAGAGCTGAGAGTCTAATGGTGGCTGGTCCTAGCTTCAGAAAAGCACACAGAGCTTCTCTTCCAGGAGAAGCAGAAAGTGGGAGGGACCCCAAAGAAATCCCTAGAACATGTGTTTGGAGTTTTTCCACTGCAACCTCAGCAGTGACCACTTGATGCCACTAGTGACCACATAGGTGCAGCTCAGCTGCTTAAACAGCTTAACAACAGCCCTTCAGAGCTAACTGCAGCAAATTACTTGCTGATTGCAATTCCAACCCTTGGCCATCCACTTAAAAAATTAAGATTATCCAACGGTCGTAAATGTGTAGTCCCAGTATGCTGCTCAGCCCTAGAGCTTTGTGCCTCCAAGATGGGCTTCCATCCCCTTACTCCAGCCTTGTGTCCCTTCTTGAATACAAGAAGGCTCAGAAATTTCTTCTCTGGGCTGGCCAACCCCCAACAATCCACACTGACCCCCCATCTTTCATGGACAGGGCTTATTCTTCACTCTAGTGCCTTCCTTCAGTCTTTCACCATTCCTCTTGGTTCTTCCTTACCTGGGGCCCAACTCTACCAGCAACCCTCAACTCTCTTGGCTTCCTGCCCTAGCTGCTGGCCTCACCCAGACATCTGGTTTGCTCTGATGCACCACTCCCTGCCAATGCCTCCTGTGCCTTCAGGCTGCTCGACGGCCTCAGCTCCTGCCAACTTTCTACCAGGAAGCAGGACAGGCAGGCCCCTTCTCCCAGTGGTGGTGCATCGCTTCCAGCTTGGACATTCGTAGGCTTCTCCTGGTGGCCGCAGTAGGTACACTCCATGTTTATGAAACACGGACATGATTCAGTTTATTTATTTAGCAGATCTATATGCTGCTTTGCCCTGGCAGACATCCCTAAGCAGAAAACAAGATCATAACTACAGCCAAAAAAAAAAAAATCACAACAAGGCAATAACAATTAATAAGGCCATTAACTTTTAACCAACGACAATGAGATCTATTCAGTCCAATAAAATGTGGGTTACTTGCCAGCAGAAGAGAAAGAAGTCCAAGGTTTTGTAGTGAGCTGCTGGTAAGTCTTGGAGGAAAGGGGATTCCCAAGAGCATGCAGCTTGCTTTTGTTGAAGGGGAACTGGTTTGTGCTGCTTCTCATAGCAGCAGTCTCTGTCTGGGAGTTTGTCAGTTCTCCCTGTGTTCACCTAGGGTTGCCAGTCCCCAGCTGGGGCCTGGGGATCCCGTATTTTTGAGTCTGAGAAACGGGAGGGAACTTATCAGATACGGGGAGGGAAGAAACAAGAAGTAAATACAACTTGTTGATGTCACCTGGAAGTGATAAGGGCTTATTGGTGATGCTCTGAGTTTTGAGCAAAACTCTATGGTAAGAAGCTAATTATACCATAGAGTTTTTGCCCAGAAGCCAGAGTGTTATCCCCCAACATCACCAATGGCACTTTCAAGTGACATGAACCCCATGCATTAATTTTTGGTGCTCCATCCCACTCCAGAAATGTGCAGCCTCATCCCCCACCAGCCGCTATGAGGGACAGGGCAACCCTAGCTGATCCTGTAGATTTGTAAGTAAGCAAATATAAAAACACCATAACTCAGGGCATTTCCGCACATCATTAAAAATGGCGTTATGCCAGCTGAGTGGCGAAACACTAAATATAATCATCCCTCCCAGCCCCTCCTCACCTTTTTTGCCGTCTCACTCTTCTCTGCCAACATTTCAAGCTTCTCCCCCTCCACAAGTGCTGCTGGAAATGGCAGAAGAGAGCAACATGTTTTATACGCAATTCTCTTCCGGCTGGCTTGATTGACAGGCAGTCAATCCCCTTTCACTGTGCTTTAAAGGGCCCACGATGCCCACTAATTTTTTTAAATCAATAGTTCTCCGTTGAAACGCCTATGCATCTAATCATAGAGGAAAAAATTTTTTTTTGCCTTTGCCTGCCTACACGATTGAACACCAATTCATTGCTCCACTTAAAAAAAAAAAAAAAAACATCCCCGGAAGAAGGGGGAGGGAGGCAAGGGTGGGACATTGGAGGCAGAGATTGCGCTTCTTCGCCTCCATACATTTTTTTGCTGGTGGCCTGCTGGTTGCTCTCAGGTAGGTAGTGCTCCATATGTTGGTGAATCTTCTTTTTGGGATTCACCAACTAGCGCTTTAAACTGGAGGATGTAGCCAGCTGCCTACTGCTCAGGTGCTGCATGTTGGCGACATCATGTGGAGGGGCCAGAATATAACGACAATGAAAGGTAAGCATTCCACTATTTTTCAAGGGTGCGGAAATCCCCTCAGTATTCCTCCCCCAGGAGGAAACTGACCTTGTGCAGGCCTGTCCCTGAAACTCCCTTCCATTTGGGGAAACGGAAGTAGATAATACTTTGTTTCACTTCCTGTAGAATATTTATATTCTTGTGGGACACCAATATACCCTACAGGGGGGGGGATCTTTGCCTCCAAAGGTGTTTTACTGATTTGGCCCATGGTGCAGAACTACAATGGAACCAGGAGCTCACTGAATCTCTGATTGACATTAGTCTATTCCCTTCTGCCCGCTGGTCCATCACCCCTGAATTTTTGAAGTCATGAAGCATTTCTCTTGGCTGCAGGGGACACCTGGTGGGCTCTGCAACAATCCAGTGAGAATCTGGCTTTCTCTCTTGCCCCTTTCAGGCTGACCTGAATTACTTTGCAGGAAGAGAAGGTCGGTATCGGTGAACCCCCTTTCCCCTTGCAAAGCTGTTTCATTGGTATTGATCAGACAGCAACAGGCCTGCTGAGACAACTTTGAAGCTACTCAGGCTATCAGGAGAATCCCTAAGAGGAAGAGCCAAGTCTACTGGAATGCAAAGCACCGTCGGTTCTTTTGCCAACAGAAGAAAGGCAAAGCAGGTCAGTGGCTCAGGTAAGAATTACCATCCTTGCAATTGTGGGGGTGGGGGGTGGGAATCAATCAGCGCCCTGCAGGGGACTGAAGATCCCAGCTGAGAGCTGATCAAGGCTACTATTTTCTGACAGGCTGATCTGCTTTTCCCCTTCTATCATGTGTCAAAGGAGTTACCTACATGTGTTTCGGAACTGACTCTCGTAGAAGAGTCACAGCTGCATGGGGCTGGGATAAATGATGTGACATCTCTCGCTCGAAGGCTCAGGCCTGGGTGCTAAGCTGCCTTTCTGCTTGCAAAATGGGGCGGCGATGAGCAATTGTCTCCACTCCCCCCACCTCTTGCCGCTGGCCTCCCCAGCTTTGACCCCCCATCGTATTCCAGTGGGTCTATTGACTCAAGGGGGGGGTGTATAATATCTGAGAGTACAGATAGCTACAGAGTTGGAATGGGGAGGTAGGAAAATCACCTTCGATGCAGTGTATTTTCTCTTGCCCTGCGATGAATCCAAGCCCAAGGGATGAAGGATGAATTCGACACGCCTGTAACCATGATTAGACAGGCAAGAATTTTCTCTATTCTGTTCCTCTGCCGTTCTGGAATTTCTTTCCCCGCCCCAGCCCCCCCCCCACCACCACCTTTTTATTTCCGTTGTTTAAAATTAGGATAATCTCCAAAATTAATTCCAGAATTGGCTCGTGCGCAATTCGCCACTCCTTCCAGCTCCGTCGGTTCTTTTCATACCTTTCATCTTATTTGTATGATCAGTGCAGAATTGCATTTTTTAATAAAAGGCTGCTGTGATCTGAGATGCAATTGTACCAAGATTTTTTGTTTTGTTTTTGGCAGTGACTGCCTGATGTGCACTTGGGGATCCTGGGAACCCGTTCCTGGGAACATACCCAAAAAGCCTTAATTTTATGTGCATGTATAAATGACCTGTCAAGTTTTCCTTCCACCATTTCTCTCAAGAAGCCGGGGAAGCATCGATGGTTTCCCCGTCCTCTATCTCAGGGGCAGCTGATGGCCATGAGCCCCTGCCGATCCATGGGAATTGTAGTCCATGGAGAACCACAGCCCCCCCCCCCCCCGCTCTGTTTCATCCTCACAATACCCCTAAGAGGAAAATTAGGTCAAGGCCACTCAGTCTGCTTCACAGCTCAGTTAAAACCAAATCAGCCTAACTCAGCCCTTTTCAACCTTTTGACCCTGGATTATTTTTCAGGAGTTGGGGAACCTCAGAAGTGGTAACATGCCCCTTCAGAGAAGTGGGCAAAAAAGTGAGATGTGGGGGGTAGCCAACCAATTGATTGATCATTTGCTATTTCCACTGTGGAAACAGAGTCTAGTCCTGTAGAGAAACAGGAGAACTGAGCTCTGGTGACGTCTAGTGATGGCAACACCAACCAAACAAGGAACAACGGGAAATCATGGACATATATGCAGTTTGGATAACCTGCCAAAGAAACTGATTGGTCCTTAATGGACACAGTTCATTGGTCCAACTAGAGTATCTGACTGTTTTTTTTTACAATCTATCATTTCAAAGAATCATAGAATTATAGAGTTGGAAGGGACCTCATGGGTCATCTAGTCCAACCCCCTGCACTATGCAGGACACTCACAACCCTATCGCTCATCCACTGTAAACTGCCACCCCCTTGAGCCTTCACAAAATCAGCCTCATGGTCAGATGGCTCTCCAGCCTCTGTTTAAAAATCTCTGTTTAAAAGATGGAGAACCCACCACCTCCCAAGGAAGCCTGTCCCACTGAGAAACCGCTCTGTCAGGAACTTCTTCCGGGTGTTTAGACGGAATTTCTTTTGAATTAATTTCATCCCATTGGTTCTGGTCAGTCCCTCCGAGGCAAGAGAGAAGAACTCTGCTCCATCCTCTATGAAAGCAAGAACAGGGGAATATGGATCTCTAAAATATGGGGAGAAATTTCCATTCAAAGAATTTGGGAGATGTCTCCATCCATAGGTTCATTCCACACTTGTAGAATAATGCACACTCAGTGTGCTTTTGCAGCTGGATTTTCCTGTGCAGAACAGGAAAATCTACTTCTAAAGCGCATTGGAAGTCCAATGTGTGCGGAATGGACCATAGACTTGTTGGCAGAATCTTGGAGATTAAGTTGGATCCCCTTCGATTTTTCCAAAGGCCCCTTATAGAATAAGGATTCTAACAAGCAATTCAGTTGTTTGTTGTTAAGTTAACCAAAACTGAAGCCTTAACACAGACTGCCCCACCGCAGAAAAACAGAAATCCATCTTTTAGCTCTTGATGGAGAAAAATAAAAGGGTAAGCCAGCAAAATATAACACATGCAGAGAAGGATCCTCAGAATGCTGCCTTAACTACGGAGTGGCGAATCCAATCCCAGTTTCTGATTGTGATAATAGAATAGGGAGGAATGGTGTTTGCGAAAGGTTAATTATCTTCACAAAAAGAGCACAAATGATCCCTTAGAGTTGCAGGAAATACCCTCCTGTCTATCTCCCTGATTAAAGATGAGCACATTGAAGGAAAGCAAACAAGAGAGGAACGCTGATAGGAAATATATATATATATATGGGGGCTTCCTAGGTTGATGCTGTCAGAGCAGGAAATTAAGAGTGAAACCCGACATGGCACCTGGGAGATTCGTGACTGGAGCCTTCCAGATGTTTGAAAAGGACAACTTCTTGTACTGGGGGCCCAAAGTAGGAGAGAAGAGTTGAATCCTTCCACCATCCTATGGTTTCACCAATTCAGATCAGCCTCTTTCACCTTCCAGGCTGTAACTAACCTTGCAAAGTGGGGGGAGGAGGGCTGTGAAAGAAAGAATGCCTGTCTTTCCCCCCTTTCCGACTAATAACAGTACAGGGGTTGGTTTCAGTTGGTGATGATACGTTCCCCAGAGAACTTTTTGATTGAGCAATGCCAACCAGCTAAGGATCCCAGGCTATAAATAAATACCTCTGGCCTCAACCAGAGCCAGGGTCTTTTCAGCCCTGGCTCCCGCCTGGTGGAAGGAGCTACCGGAGAAGATCAGGGTCCTGTCTGAACTTCTGCAGGACCTGCAAGACAGAGCTCTTCCACCAGGCCTATGGTTGAGGCCAAGTAGATAATGGTGACATCAAAACCCGGGGCCTCACTCCCGCCACCTCTGTCCTCCCTTTCTCCTCCTGGCCTCCTAATACCCCATATCTCGCTGGCTACAAACTTTTTATTGATCTCAGTAATCATGGCTAACGCAAACCGGGACCATTTGTGGGTTTAAAAACTCAATTTTAGATATGTGGATTTTGTTGGTGTTATTGAGTTTTTAGACTGTGTAAACCACCCCGAGGGGAGCAATATACAAATTGCTGAATGAATGAATGAATGAATGAATGAATGAATGAATGAATGAATGAATGAATGAATGAATGGCTAAGCCCTTCTCCACCCACACACTGTGGCCCTGATCCAAACTGGGGGGCACCTATGACAGCCATAAGCGTTTGTAACCAATGTTAGGAGAAAAATGATTGTTGCTCTCCCAATGTGGTGGTTATTTTTGGAAATTTTTAAACAGAGGCTGGAGAGCCATCTGACGGAGAGGCTGATTCTGTGAAGGCTCAAGGGGGTGGCAGGTGACAGTGGATGAGCGATAGGGTTGGGAGTGTCCTGCATAGTGTACAAATGTGTCCGGATGTGCTCTCTCCGGAACACATTTTCTGCCCACAATTTTGCCCAATCGTTTTTAGGCCTTTTTCCCCTTGACATTTGAACTTCTTCCTCCGCCAAAGGATTTCTTTGGTTAACAGTAGGAAATTATTGATTAAACGCATAGGAAATCACGAGCCTCTAAATTTTCGGGGCAGAGGTGCTTATAAGTGCTTGCTTATCGGTTTCAGTTCCATTAGGGCGAAACAGGGAAATAGGGCAAATGATTGATCGCTTTCCTAAAAGCAGCGCTCCGGAGCTGGCTTGAACAGTGGCATTGAGGTCCAAATTGCACGGCGCATCTGGACTAGTCTGGTAGCCCTGGCCAGATGTGCATTCCCTACTAGGGCGATGCATCTGGAAAAAAATGGGATTTTTAAAACCCAGATTTTGGGAAGGGCATAAATACAGTATTCGATGTGTTCTGTTTTTTCTGGGATTCTAAAATTATACACGTTTCATTATTCTCTATCGGGGATGTTATAGGTGGGAGAGGGGCTGTTTTTCTATGAGTGACATCAGCATTGCCGGGGGGCTCATTCCCCCTGTTCACTAAAAACACCTCCAGTTACAGATTCCCCAAAAAGGTACCCCCAGCTGTCCTCCTTGCAGGGATGCATAATGAGCAGTAGGCTTAGAACGCTGAAAAGGACATATTTCTTCTCAGCAGTCCATGAGTGGCTATTAGCTACAATGTGTAGAAGGAACATTTGGTCTAGGGCAGTGATGCTCTGTATCCTTGCTGCTTGGGGGCACCAGTGGGAGGGCTTCTGAAAGCCAGGTCTTCTTGGGGGCCTCCTGATGGTATCTGTTTTGGTCGCCATGTGACACGGAATGCTAGACTAAAGGGGCCATTGGACTGAACCAACATGGCTTCTCTTATGTGCTAAAATCTCCCCAGATTCTTAATGAACTCCCAGCATGTAACATTTGGGAGGTGATATTCCCTTTAACTGAGGACTAAACATGGTCCATCAGCGAGCTGGCCGCCCTACAAAAAACGAAGAACGCCCGGACATAAGCGGAGACAACGAATCACTCCCTTGGTATATTAACAAAGCACTTTATTCTCCTCCCTCTCTGAAAAGAGAAATAGCAAATAGATTTTGAATTTTTAGGTTGCTTTGAATGTGAATTATAAATTTTAAATGTCGGTGTTTTAATCTCTGTCGTAAGCCGCCCTGAGCCCGTGGGAAAAGGCAGGGTATAAATTTGAGAAATAAATAATAAAGCAGAGGAGGATTCCTGAATTAATGTATTTTATAGTGTACCTGTGATTTCAGACAAAGGGTATTTTCACTCAGAGCTTCTCCAAACACCAGTTTCTCCAGTGGCAACGGCTATACGCTGGCAAAGGGTGTCTTTCCAGTACATTTTGACTATTAGAAGCAATATCAGTCGAGGAGACAGGAAAGTCTTATAAGATAGTAAAACTAAAATTATGCTTATCTGTCTGTCTGTCTGTCTGTCTGTCTGTCTGTCTATCCCGTCTCTCTATCTTTCTGTCTGTCTGCCTCTTGTCAGATAGATAATCTGTCTGTCTGCCTGTCTGTCTGTCTGTCTGCCTATCTAAACAGGTGAGCATAACCTGGATAATTTGCACTCCAGCCTCAGTAAGAGAGCAAAAGTTCCTCAAATTATTGAGGATACCAAATAAACTAGAACACCTTTCTGCATTCCTTTGATGAAAAGAGAGACCATACTTTTAGAGAGAGACCATGAAGAGGCGCAAACTTTGCAGAAGATAAACACATTCAGTTGTTGGCCTCCCCAGTTAACAATTCTCCCGCAGGAACGTCATGAAAGGCAAATCAGAGGTCCGCAGAAGGAAGATGTTACGATGTGCCTGAAAACATCCGCCCATAGGTGTGCATCCATTTTTTTAATTGGACACAGTACATATAATTTATCTTGTCTTAAATAGTAATCTTTTAGCTTGGAAGCAAATGCTGTCCTGTGATAACATTATCAGGTGCTGTGGATAATGCCGAAACATTGATGCAGTGTGACGCTGTGGCCCAAAGAAGGTCCACAGTTCAAACCCCGGGTGTTGATATGAGAGACCTCAGCCTGAGTCCCTGGAGCAGGAGTGGCCAAACTGCGGTTCTCCAGATGTCCATGGACTATAATTACCATGAGCCCCTGCCAATTGGCTACTCTGGCAGGGGCTCATGGTAATTGTAGTCCATGGACATCTGGAGAGCCACCGTTTGGCCATCCTAGTGAGACTGACCACCAGTCCGAGTGGACAATACTGACCTTTGGATGGACCAAGGGTCAGGTTCAATCTAAGGCAATGTGTTTGTTCATGTGTGTTTTCAATCTGTCTCATTGGGAGACAGTTCTGGGTGATCCACGCCAATGAAATTATTTACACAAGGAATTATTTACACAAATCTCTGTATAGAGCGCACCGGAGAATCTCGATAGGCTAAAGATGCAGGTAGATCTCAAAGACACGGCCTGCACATTCCTTCCCTCCTTTTCAAATACCCACCTGGGCTGCGCCCCAGGCAACCCACTGAGCCCCGATTTCTGATTATATGCTCTGGACCAGGCAACTTCTCCCATTACACTCTTCTGGAGCTCTCATATCAAGTGCAGCCTCACTTCTTTCAAATAGCCTTTCCTGGCTATTAGCAGCTAACTGCTCCCACCTATGCACAGCTGGCTTTTACAGCTTCCGCTGTGTTAATCAAATTTAGACTGCCAAGCTCCTCGGGGAGGCACCTGCCTCAACCTCTCTGTGTTTCTGCATAGCGCCGAACACTTTGCAAAGTGCAGAGGAAGGCAGATGGGATTCTTGAAAGGAGGCAGGAAAAGTGAATGTTTGTGGCTGAGCTGGGGGGCACGGGGGGGTGGGGGAACGAGCGCAGAATTGCAGGGAGGAAAAGAAAGAAGGAGGGAGGGGAGAAAAGGAGAGAAAAAGGCAAGAGGAACAAAAGAAGCATCTCTCGACCCGAGGAGTAAACAAGAAAAGGCGGAGACGGGCTGGGAAAAAGCAGCATGCGAAAACACAGCCGTGGTTCGGCAAGTGCAAACAGGCCTCCATCGGCATGAGAAAGCCCTGCATCTGGCAATGCTCAGGACTCTGCAAACTGTTCTTCCTCTCTCCCTGGCCACAGTGGGACCCTCTACGTGCGCGACTATTCCCTTGCACCCACTTCTAAGCCGGTTAAGGCTTTCAAAACGAACGCTTGAAAAGATGGATTGGGCTGAGAGCAGCTCCAAAAGGAAATTAATTAAACCCTCCCCGCCTTCCTTAGATTAGCTCATTACAAAAGGGAAGATCAGCAGAAACCCAGGAAAAAGGAGCTCCAGCGCACCTGAACAGAGGATACCGGTTAAAATAGTTAACAATATGGCATTTAATAGGGCGATTCCCAGAGGAGCAGCACGCTTGCAAATATGGGCCTAAGAGAACTCGCTTTTCATGTACCTACTCATTTGGAACAGAGGTGTTTTTCGCTTCCTCGAATTCCTTTGGGCAGCAGGGAGCAGACCTGCTCTGGTCCAGTATGTAAGGATCAGAAGGTCGCATGAATGGTTCGCACAATAGCCAATCAGATGATCCATAAATGACCTACAACCCCAAATAACTACAACCAGGAAACAGAAGTTCTCCTGTTGCTGCCCCTCAGCTCCTTGTAAGTTGTAACTGTTAAATCCATGGGTTCAGAGGTGGACACAGGCACTGGAAGTGATTTCAGCAGGGGGTTAGACTAGATGGCCTCTCTGGACCCTTCCAGCTCTCTGTCACCTTCTCTCTCTGTTATCTGCCACCTATGAAAACAGCCTTGTCCAAGAGACCACGGGGTCTGGATTGCCAATGCAAGCATGGCCCCCCCTCCCTGGATTACTTTCTGCTGGCTCTTCCTCCTCCTAAGTGCCCAAAATGGGTGGTAATGAGGGGGGGGGAACCAGTGATTGGCCCTCAGTGGTAAAGCGCCCTCTCCCTATTCAGGGCATATTCCCCACTGAGAGCCAATTAGGTAGTGTGTGCATTGTCTGCACACAAACCGAACCTTATCTTGGCTAAAGATTGAGATTTTAAAGTTTGGAATTCATTGAAGTGTTTGAGGTTATTTTATACTGGGGATATAAGAATGTTGTAAAAAATGCAAACCACCTTGGATCCATTGTTGGGTTTAGAATGGTGATGGTGATACAGAAATGTTTTAATAAATGAACAAATGACACACTGCCTCTCAACATGGAAGTTTCAGGTATCTGTCATTTTAATAGCCATTAATAGATCTATTCACCACAAATGTATCTAATTCACCTTGAAAGGACAAGAGAAGAAGAAGAAGAAGAAAAAAAAGAAGAAGAAGAAGATGAAGACGAAGACGAAGACGAAGACGAAGAAGAAGAAGAAGAAGAAGAAGAAGAAGAAGAAGAAGAAGAAGAAGAAGAAGAAGAAGAAGAAGAAGAGTTGGTTCTTATATGCCGCTTTTCTCTACCCGAAGGAGACTCAAAGCAGCTTACATTTGCCTTCCCTTTCCTCTCCCCACAGCAGACACCCTGTGAGGGAGGGGAGGCTGAGAGAGCCCCGATATTACTGAAGAAGAAGAAGAAGAGATGGTTCTTATATGCTGCTTTTCTCTACCCGAAGGAGTCTCATAGTGGATTGGCTACCTTCGAGTTTGTGGCAGACAAGAGATTTGAATCAGGAACTTCCCTGGTCACAGTTCTGCCACTAGATTCAACATCTATGCTCTGTTCTCCATCTGGCCTTGGCAGAAAGGAATTAATTTACTAGCATATCTTTATAACAGCTGTATTCATATCTATGGATGTTAACACATACAGCAGCGGTTTACGGCGTAATTTAAGACCATAAAACAAGGGACCCTGCCCCTTCTTGGCCGCCATCGACACAAAACACCTACTCTGAGTTTGGGGAGAAGCCTTCCGAGTTTTGTTTTTTCCGTTCTCTCTCCGCAAGCTGCCTTGTGCTCCTTGGAATGCTTCTGGATCTCTTTGTTTGTGGCAACAAAAAGCGGTTTCCGCGGCAACTCAGTGTGATGTCACAGAAACAAGGGGAGTGAGGTCATAAATCGTTCAGGGAAAGCAGCTCCAGGGATTGGAGTACTATGGAACTCGACATGCTTTTTAATGGCTTTGGGGTCATTTTTGGAATTTGGGTGGCTCTGCTGCCACTGCTGACCTTTTTGTCTCTCAGATTACAAAAAAAAATGAAAGCACAATGGAGAGATTTGTCCCAGGAATTTCCAACTGTTCAGTGTCCAAAAAGCTACAAAAAAACTCTCATTAAGTACAAACAAGGCATGTTTCTGGTTCTAAAAAGACACCCCAAATCCCTCTGCTTGCTGGGCTGCGTCACTAATGAATTTGGAAAACAAGACTGACCAGGGGTTCTGGGGTATTTTGGGGCATCATCTGGACATGGAATCGGGGTCACTGTGGGTGGGCAGGTAGTTGTGAATTTCCTGCATTCTGCAGAGGGTTGGTCTAGATGACCCTGGAGATCCCTTCCAACTCTATGAGTTTATAGGCCAATAAAGGCATTCCTTGTGCAGTTTTGCAGAGCAAAATAAAGTATCATATAAGTGAAGGAGAAAAGGTTGGAGCAATTGAAGCGAGTGGCGGCAGGAAAGGAACCGTATCAGGTGATCCTAATGTGAGAAAGCTAGGTGTTATTTTGAAAATACCGCGTTTTCACCCCAAAAATGGAAGTACCTTGTTTTTAGCCCTTATCTGCGTAGCCCAGGCAAGCCCAATCCCATCAGATCTTAGAAGCTAAGTATTTGGATGGGAGACCTGCAGGAATTTGAATGTAGTTCCTCCAAGGAACTCTAGGGGTCATGACACAGGGGCAGGAAATGGCAGACCACCTCCGAACATCCCTTGCCTGGCTGCCAGACAACCCCCGGATCTCTGGGCCACACAACATAATCTGAAATGTTTGAAGGATCTCTGGTTCGGCACTGATTAGGACAAAAGTGGAATACAGTACAGCGCTGTTATGAAGGGTAGCTTCCAGGAAAGGCCGGGCATGAACTCTGCAACGTATTCCTCCCTTCGGCACTGGGCTAAATAGCAAGAGGGTGGAGCGACGATGGAAAGAAAGGGATCAGATCGCGTATCATAAACTAACCACCTACAACGGGCTGAAGCTAATCCTGCGTGTGTCCCTATCCCAAAATTGCTCTGTCTGGGGATTAGAATTACACACAAGGGTGTTATTGTCTTTAATGGATGATTCCTGACAATGACCTCAGCATACTATAAATACACATGTGCCCCATACGTGGTCATGGTAACCACCCAAGGAAACGCCGATGTTTATGAGTCGGTGTTATAAATTCCCAGCCATTATATAACATGACTTTCTACAACACGGCTGGGGTTCACGAAGCTTTTTTCCCCCACGCCATTCACCACGTGTTGCTATAGTAACCGGCGCATTTTGAAACAGGGATGGGGGGAGAGATGGAGGCTAAAAATGAAAGGGAAATAAAAGATGGGGAGCATCTAATGAAAGACTTTTTTTTAATCTCATTATTTCCCCCCCCCCTAATCCTGTCCTTTCTTTAAGGAAATTATTCTTTCCTCCCTGTCTGAACCTCACAACGACCCTGCAGAGGGAGGCCAAAAGAGAGTCACTGATCCAAGGTCACTGTTGTGGAAATGATTCTTTCCTCCCTGTGCGAACCTCACAGACACCCTGCAAAGGTAGGCCAAAAGAGTCACTGATCTAAGTGTACCCAGTGACCTGTTGTGGAAATTATTCTTTCCTCCCTATCTGAATCTCACAACGACCCTGCAAAGGTAGGCCAAAAGAGAGTCACTGATCTAAGTGTATCCAGTGACCTGTTGTGGAAATGATTCTTTCCTCTCTGTCGGAACCTCACAACAACCCTGCAAAAGTAGGCCAAAAGAGTCACTGATCCAAGGTCACCCAGGACGCTTCATGACTGAGTAGGAACCGGGATCCTGTCTGCCCAGGCCAACTCCAACCCAGGCACCTACCTACCCACACAGTTTTGCATCTGGGGCAAACAGGTGGGCAGGGCTTGGCGACACGATGGCTGGGCCTCCACAGAAAAACACTCACCTGCACCTTGGTGCTCTTCGTCTTGCTGCTCCCCTAAGCGGGAGGGCCACAGTGGTTCCTATCAGGCATCACTCTGTGTTATGTGAGCACCCATATTTCTAGAAGGTGCTGCACCCTGAATCAGACTATTGCTCCAACTAGCTCAATAATGCCTTCTCCATCTGGCAGCAGTTTTCCAGGGTCTTTCTAGGACCTTCTGAGTGTGAAATGCGGGGGGGGGGGGTCTGCCATGGAGCCATGATGGGTGCGGGGAGAAAACCCAATTGTATGCATGTCTGCATTGGTTAGCCCCAAATTAGACCCTGTTAGACCCCAGTTGAAAAGATAAAATCCAGTTTTCTAGGGATTCCTTTGCTGCGGGGCACGTGAGACGGCTGAAGAAGTCAATTTTAGTGCGGAAACGGACAAGAAAAAGTCAACCTTTTAAAAATTCAAAACCGAACAGTATTGCTAATGCAGAAACAGGCCGTGCTGGCAGAGCAGAGGGCAGCTTCATCTGTTTAGCCTTTCTCATCCTCCATTCAAGAAGGGGAACCCTGGGGCTGAAAGTTACTTTCCAGAAGCAGCCCCCTGAGACATCATGAGGACCGTTACTTATTTGAATGGATGGGCTTTTAAAAAATCCCATTCCCCGGTTCTCCGAGTGGAAGGGGGAAGCATTGCTGATGTTCCAGGGTGGCCTCCCTCTCCTCCCCTGCCCCTAGCTTCCAGGTCAATTGCACCGGACTACCTGGCAAAAAGCTTCCACTGCACCTGCCTTTGACAGGTTCACCTGTATTTTTCATTCTTTTTGATTTCCTCGTCTCCCACGGCACACGGGAAGAGACGGTGTGCCTTTCAGACAGTCTGATGTTTTTTTAATCAAAAGGAAATTAAAGGCGAGGCAATGTTGTAAGGTTCTTCAAGGGGGGGGGAGGGCGGGAAGCAGGAGCCTCATTCCCATTCTGTCTTAAAATAGCCTGAAAGAGCTACAATATTTTCATTACAATTCTGGGTCAACGCCGCCTTGGGATTATGCCGAGCAGAGCTGGGGAAGGTCATTCTCCTCCCAGCCTGGTAGACATTCTTTTCTCCCTCCATTACCTCTGCTGCTCCAGTGCCTTTCCCTTTTGGTGTTTTTATGACTGAGATAACACAGGCCAGTTACCAGGGATGGTCCACGAACCAGTCCGACTAGGGCATCTGGATTCGGATGCAGAGAGCAGGAAGGCTGCTGGGCCTCACGAAGTCCAGTCACTCCAGTTTATCCGGCTGAAGGATCGCAGGCGAAGAGGAACGGAAAGGCCCTCGGTTTTCTTGAGCCCCTGCAGAGACGTCTGTCTCTAAAACACGTTCCCCCACACTGCCACAGAACTAGGCCACCTGAACATCTTCTCGTCAGGTTAGGGAACGCTATGAGGTCAGCTCTTTCCAGGTGCTGCCTGCAACCTCCAAGCAAGGAAGTCTGTATAATGCAGGATTTCTCAACCAGGGTTTTGTGAAACCCGGGGGTTTCTTGATAACCCTGGAAAGATTTCCTGAATGGCTGGTCGTTAATTGATTTTTTATAGACTTTAAAGATTTGTTAAACCTTTATTGAGTGATATGAACATATATGGTCATGTCGACCCAGTCACCCTTCCCCAAATGGCCAGTGATGGGCCTGGAGGGGAGGGTCCCAGGTGGGCGTGACCACAGCTGTGCTTCCCAACCATATTCTGCACGATCGTGCCACTTCTGGGTTTTCTCGAAGCCTGAAGAATGTTTCAGGGGTTTCTCAATGGTAAAAAGGTTGAGA
Organism: Paroedura picta; assembly: GCF_049243985.1. Taxonomy (NCBI): domain Eukaryota; kingdom Metazoa; phylum Chordata; class Lepidosauria; order Squamata; family Gekkonidae; genus Paroedura; species Paroedura picta. The sequence continues at coordinate 10,949,403 of NC_135381.1, read as the reverse complement.
AAGGCTGGTATAATGTTACCATCATTAATTACTACTGAACACTCAACATGAATGTTCAGTGGTAATTAATGAAGCTACCTTACGGTCAGAGAGAGCCTCTTGTCTATCAAGGCTAACATTACTCATTGTAGCTGCTGCCTACTACCTGATCCTTTTTAAAGCTAGAGAGACCAGTGGTTGAAGTTTAGACTTCTGCTTGCGGAGTAGATATTTGTCACTGGACAGCCCAGGCAATCCTGACTCTGGCAGATCTCGGAAGTTAAACAGCGCTGACCCTTAATATTTGCATGGGAGACCCCCAAGGATTTGAAGAAGGAGAGTTGGCTTGTATACTCTGCTTTTCACTACCCTTTATAAATGATTTATGTCTGGGTTAACCTTCATGAGGACCTGCATTCCCCTGAAGAAGAGTTGGTTTTTATACCCTGCTTTTCACTGCCCAGAGGAGTCTCAAAGCAGCTTTCAATTGCCTTCCCGCCCTCTCCCCCCAACAGATACCCTGTGAGATAGGTGGGGTTGAGAGAACTCAGACAGGACTGCTCTGTGAGAACAGCTGTAACAGGACTGTGACTAGCCCAAGATCACCCAGCTGGCTGCACTTGGAGGAGGAGTAGGGAATCAAACACGGCTCCCCAGATTAGAAATTGCTGTGCTTTCCGCTACACCAAGTTTGTTTGGGTGGGGTTCCTGCAACGACCATTAGGGGTCATATGCAGAGGCAGGACAGAGCAAATAACCTCCAAATGTCCTTGGCCTGGCTGCCAGACTATCCTTGGGTCTCCTGGCTGCACGATAACACACACAATTAATAATAAATGAATAATACTGCCACAGAGCCACTGTATTTCTAAATATCTAAAAAATATGACTCTGTCTTCCCCCTCCCACCCCAAATATATTAGCCCCCCCCCCCTTCCCATTGCTGAATGAGTCTTTTAGGTTCTTCCTCTAAGAATGAGAGGACTTTAATGTGCCAAGAGCCATACCAGGAGAAGTCAGGTGCTACTCTGTGGTATATGTTAGAAATGGTGTCTTCCTCTATTCCAGTCCTCTCCACCCAACTTAAATTATTATCAATAGCAATTATTACTTTTTAAAGACACAAGATGGTATATACACAAAGGGAGGACTTGCAGAGTCGCAAATATACCAACTGTTGCAGTGAGCACCATTGAAGAAAGGTGTGTAAACGGGAAAATGAACCCTGCTTTTTATGCCCTGGCCCTGACCTGGCAGAATGAGCTCCCGAGAGAGCTGAGGATCCTGACAGAACTGTTAACGTTCTGCAGGGCCTGAAAAAATGTAGCTCTTTGCCAGGTCTTTGGTTCAAGCTGGGTTCTTAAGATCACTGGGCCACCTCAGGCTGTGCTATATCATCTAACAAATCCCCTCTGATGGTTGACTGGGAGGGGGGAGGACTTCACCATCTTGATGCTTGTGGGTAGCCGTGTTGGTCTGAAGCACAATACAACAAAATCAGAGTCCAGTGGCACCTTCAAGACCAACAAAGATTTATTCAAGACGTGAGCTTTTGAGTGCTTGCACTCAAAAGCTCCCACCTTGAATAAATCTTTGTTGGTCCTAAAGGTACCACTGGACTCTGATTTTGGTTTATCTTGATGCTGTTTGGGTTGTTGATTTTAAGGGGTTTTTAATGGGGTGTGCTTTTATGTAACCCGCCTTGAGCTTTGGAATAAGGCGGGCTGTAAATTGAATAAATAGATAATAACAATAACAACAACAACAACAACAATTTTCTATACACATTTCAGATTTTTTTAAAAAAAGAAAAGACAATTCTTAAGTCATTCATTCCAATTTGGAAACCAGCTAATTTAAAAGTACAAAATCCAGGGGGGAAATTCAGATGGGGAGAATTTCAGGAGCATCTCTAGAACAGCATATTTACGAGGGCTGCGATTCCACCCCCACTGCTTTCCAATTATCTGGAAGGGATCCAGGAGGCAGTAACGCTCCTTGCACAACGTGATCAGCAGAAGAACTTGTAAGCAGAATTTGGGTTGCACAAGGCTCAGGAGGAAAGCTAATAGCGGCATCTTTATTGGAAGTCGAAATGTTTCTGCAGCCGTTAGAACAAAACAGAGGCCAGGATGCTTTGTAGAAACGGAGACCAATTTCAGTCTCAGTTACCGTTAAGAGATGATTTTGAATTTCTCATCCCTGTTTTTTCAACCTGAAAATTCCCAATTCAATTTCGCTTCTCCCTCATGTGAACTGAATGCATGATTATCGTCGTGGTATTTTCTGTGAACTTCCCTCCCCCTCCTAAACTGTATACACTTCCAACGTTTTATCAACATTTATGCATTGGTAAATCAGCTCTACTCATTTAAATGATATACACTGTAATATAAATCCCCCATAAACTGAGGGCCCAAGCCATACAAGATGAATACACAATAGAAACGAAAAGAAAATAATAGAACATACTGAACATATGAATGAGCATAAAGGAAGGGAATACGGGATCATTCCTAGGGCAATTCCGCACACTGAAAAGAATAGCGTCACGCCAGCAAAAGTGCGTGACGCTATTAAGAATCGTACCCCCCACCATTTCTCAGCTTCTTGCTCTGCCACTCTCTTCTCCCACTTTTTCCCGCTCCCTGACACTCTGCACCGGCCGATTAAAATGGCGGAGGGGAAGAACGCGCTACACACGCGACTCTCCCCCTGCCTGTTTATCATAGCAGGCAGCCAATCACCTTTTCTCCCATTTTAAAGGGACAGTGATTAATTTTTTTTAGTGAAACTTCTCCATTGCAACACCTATGCATCTGATAGATGCATAGTACTTATTTTATGCCATCCCATAGCCTTGAAGCTCATGAACAGTAAATGCTTTCACAATTTTTTTGGGGGGGGGGAGTGTGGCTGAGAGGCATGCTTTGTGCGTTAACTGATGGGGGAAATATTTCCTGGCTATGCCTGGCCATAGCAATGCATATTTGTTGCTCCAGGCTCTCAAAAAAAATTAAAAGCCCCGTTTGGGTAGAAGGGAAAGGGAGGCAGGCTCAAAGGGGGGGTGCTGGAGACGGAGATCACACTACTTTGCCCATGTTGGTTATGCACATGTCCTTGGCATGTGGCTTGCTGCTTGCTCTCCTCCCTCTAGCATTAGATGGTTGGGGGAATCCACTTTTTGCTTTAAACGTCAACAAAAAAAGCATCTGCATAAGATTAGTATTTCACATTTTTACTCGGGTGCGGAATGCCCCCTAGTTTCTTGGTTTGAGCGTCAAGAAGCTTCCAGAATTCCGCCAAATTCACTCCCAAATTCATCGGGTGCAGCTGCAGTTTGCCCACCTGAAGCTCTGAGTCGGCTTAATTAACCCAGCCAATTACATGATCACTGCTTTAAAGCCTTGTGGGGTAATCTTTGTGGATTAATTAATGCAAGCTTTTTGGGAAGACGTCTAGTCCGGAATTGATTTTTCCCTCCTTGAGCCACTGCTGATTTGAAGAAAGCGCCCGGGTGAACTGGCCTTTAGCTTCCTGAGGAAATTGCCCAGTGGTCTGCAATTCCGGAGGACCACTGGTAGCCCTGAGTTGTGGACAGTACCACAGGGGCCACCCGTGGCATAGCTAGGGTGTGGCAGGTAGGGAGCATGCCGATGGGGCGGGTACCATTGAGCAGTTTCTATTAAAGTCTGACAAGCCATTCTTGGAGGGTGAAAAAAACAAATTTCTTCAGATGTATGATCCGTCTTTGATTATCAAACTAGAAAGAGAAGAAACTGGGGTGGGGGGAACCGACTTTGATCACATCATACTCCGATTTGCCTCAGTGAAAGCAAGGAAGTTGCGGCTATCATTTTTGTGTAGTGCCATAATTGGTTAATTGAAAGATCAACACACTTGCCTTGAGCTTACCCCAAATGTGGAAGGACTCTGGAATGTAACCTAAATGTAATCCGGAAGTGATGCGGCACATTGGGGGTCATCAGGAAGTACTATTTTTCATAGATGAGCTCCTGGGAGCCACCCAGCTCTTTCCCGGTGCATTCAGACTATGGTAATGAGTGTCAACTCTCTTGGGTAAAACATCCATTGCCATTATCTTCATGATCCGGATCTGACCCAAATAGCCTCCATGGTTCTGTCCAATTCCGCTTGCTCCTTGACTGTAACATGCTTGTTCACTCCTGAAAAGGGCATGGGAAGAGCTGCGTGCTCCTGGAACCAAAAGAATGGGTTAGTTACTGAATTCAAGCTTAAGAAGAGGTGAATTAGGGCTCAGAGCAGCAACTGATGTCTTATCAAATAGCCATCAAGTGGCCAGTGTTTTACTGGACAGATACACAGCTCAGTGGCTTCGCAATTAGGACGTTCCCAGTTCAATCCATGGCCAAAGACCAGCGATACAAGGTATATGTTACATGTGCTGGTTATCCCCACTCAAAAAAGACATTGCAGAACTAGCAAAGACCAACTCAATGATCAAAGAGTTGGAGCATCTCACCTACAAACCTAAAGAATTTGGGGCTTTCCGTTTCCAGAAAAGATATGAAAGGGTGGACATGACGGAGGTTTATAAAATGACAGATGGTGGAGTGAAAAGAGAAAAAGCTTGGTGTCCCTGTCTAATGACACAAGAATCTGCAAGCACCCAGCAAAGTCGATGGGAAGCAGAGTCAACACAGATGGAAGTAACCTGGGCCAGGGCCTTCTATGTGCTGGCCCCAGCATGGTAGAATTAGCTCCCAGAGGAGCTGCCGGCCTTAAAGGAACTACCGCAGTTCAGAAGGGCCTGCAAAACAGAGCTCTTCCGCCAGGCATTTGGTTGGGGCCAATCATGCATGTTGCAGAGGGAAAATTTAAAGCACCCCAAATTAGAATGGAAATTGAATTCAGTGTAGATGGCAGTGATTCATTCAGACTGGGAGTGGATACAAAACCCCATGCAGACTACATCCAGGGCTCTCCCGATGCTCAGGCAGAACATTCAGTCCTTGGCACCCCCTAGTTGATGGATTCTGAGGAACAGGACTTGGGATGAACTTGCTCAGCCTGGAACCCTGGAGAGCCATTATCACTTGGAGAAGACAATGGCTGGTCAACGGTTGGATACGGCATCGGAAGGCATCATATGTTCCCTGTAAAATCCCTTCCGATCCACATGGCAAACAGGTGTCCGTTCTGTCTCCCCAGCTGTTTTTTCCCCTATGTTCACAGCAGGAGAAAAAGGACCCCGACCAGTATATAGCAGCTACTCATGTATATTCATGAGGATTTGTTTGCATGGCTAAGCAAGATCATTTTTAGAACACCAGAATTATTAGGGAGGGTGAAAAACTGCTCGAAGGAAATCAGCCACTGGAGAAACAAGCAGAGGGCAAACATGGCCTTCTTCACCTCCTTCGTTCCAGTCACTGAAAGAGGATTTGCAGGGGCCACTGTCCAGCCACGGTTGTACAAACACTCTGGGCTTGTTTAGCTGTTTGAAATCTGAGCGATCGACTTCTTCAAATCTCAGGCTGATCATGAGATCACCATGTGGCCTCTGGCTGGCCATTCCCACTTATCTTCCCTGCCACAGTCCTGCTTTTGCAATAAAAGTAAAGGTAAAGGTATCCCCTGTGCAAGCACCGGGTCATGTCTGACCCTTGGGGTGACGCCCTCTAGCGTTTTCTTGGCAGACTCAATACGGGGTGGTTTGCCAGTGCCTTCCCCAGTCATTACCGTTTACCCCCCAGCAAGCTGCGTACTCATTTTACTGACCTCAGAAGGATGGAAGGCTGAGTCAACCTTGAGCCAGCTGCTGGGATCGGACTCCCAGCCTCATGGACAGACAGCTTCAGACAACATTTCTGCTGCTTTACCACTCTGCGCCACAAGAGGCTCTTTTGCAATACGGGAAGGGAAATACCGGCCTCCCTTGCCCCTGCAAATTGTTACCGACGGAACACATTGCGGAAGAGAAGAAGACAGCAGTGAAGAAGAAGAAGAAGAGTTGGTTCTTATATGCCTCTCTTAACTGCCCAAAGGAGTCTCAAATTACAATTGCCTTCCCTTCCTCTCTCCACAACAGACACCCCATGAGGGAGGTGGGGCTGAGAGAGTGCTGAAATCACTGTTGTGTGGGAACAGCTCTATCAGGACTATGACTGGCTCAAGGTCACCCAGCTTGCTGCACGTGGAGGAGCAGGGAATCAAACTTGGCTCGCTAGATTAGAAGCTGCCGCTCTTAACCGCGACACCATCCTCTAGAGTTACGCTCCAGAAAAACCACTGTTGTCAGTGGGATTAAATGCTTTTTAGGATCGCGCTGCCAAGTAAGGCTGTGGGTTTATTAAACATGCTGCTAGGCCAACTCTCTCTCTCTGCATACGCACACAGAGACACACAGAGAGATTATAACCCCAGACTCTTCAGCGACAAAACATAACTTTCATTCCAAAGGAAAACACAGCCTGCCTCTAAATGCCCTTGTGAACAATTCCGTTTTTGCAGCCTTGGTAGAATATTGATGTGGTGGAACAGCCCCTCTTGGACCAGCTGGCCCTGTCCTGTCTTACTCTCTGAGGGTATCAGTGGGCACCAGCGACTGTCCAGGGCTACCCACGTGGCTTTCCCAGCACCCAGAGGGGCTTTTCTTTCCTGCAACCACCACCTGGGATTTGTAGGGATGGCCTGGTACACTGAGAGGACTCTTTTCTCCCTGCTTCTCTTCCCCATGTTGGCTTTCTAAGGCCTCACCTCATCCGGTACAGTCCCATCCGATCCGACATCGCCCTCCATGCACTTGAACATTGAGAGCCAGCCTGGTGCAAATAACAAAAGAGGGAACAAAGTAACCCAACCTGCAGACGCAAGTCAGAAAAGGTTGTGCAGCTGCTGAATTTCTTCAGTATTAAAATACAAATATTTATTTTGATGCGCGTGCACGTATGAGATTTTAAGGCAGCCACATTAGTCATGCACTATTGCACAAACCCAACACATGTTGACACATGGATGAATGACAAAAAAAAACAACAACAACAACCCACAATTACAAACGTGTTTCAACCCCCCCCCCTTGGGGTCTTCTTCAGTGGTCTACTATTTAAATACACTTATGTGATGTAATAATGGAGACTATACAGTGGTAAAAACATATGAAGGAAGAGGCTCCCACACTGATAAAAAGGTTTCCAAATCTCTCTTGGAGACCCCCAATTAAAGCATTTATTGTTCAAAATGCCACCCTTATTGAAGCCTTCTCTCAGCTGGAGAGTATTCTCATGTGTCTCATCAAATGTAGAAGACCCCAAGAGGGGTTGAAACACATTTGGGTTCTTTTATCATTCACCCATGTGCCAAAATGCTTTGGATTTGTGCAATAAAGGTAAAGGTATCCCCTGTGCAAGCACCGAGTCATGTCTGACCCTTGGGGTGACGCCCTCCAGCGTTTTCATGGCAGACTCAATACAGGGTGGTTTGCCAGTGCCTTCCCCAGTCATTAACGTTTACCCCCCAGCAAGCTGGGTACTCATTTGACCGACCTCGGAAGGATGGAAGGCTGAGTCAACCTTGAGCCGGCTGCTGGGATTGAACTCCCAGCCTCATGGGCAAAGCTTTCAGACAGCTGCCTTACCACTCTGCGCCACAAGAGGCTCATTTGTGCAATAGTGCATGACTAATGTGGGTGTTTTAAAAATTTCATATCTGCCCATGAATTGAAATAAATATGTTCCACCAATGGCCACCTCTCTCTACTCCCTTATTTAGATATGTGACAATGAGAACATTGAATGTATTGATGATTTCATCTTTCTTGGCTCTGTGATCAATCAAAATGGTGGATGCAGCCGTGAAATCAGACTGCGAAGCTGAGTGGAGATGTGATGCCAAAGATCGTACCCCTGCAAAGTTCCCTTTGGAGATCTGATCTCAATTGTTGGGGAATCAGCTGAAATTCTAGCAGAACTCCAGGATCTTATTTGCAGTAACCTTCCTACTCTCCAGTGCACTTAATGCAACTACTGAGCAATAAAATTAGTGCATGGAGATCTGGATTTTTAAATATGATCTAATGTGCATATTTTTCCGTTCTGTTTGCAACGTCTTCTCTTACAAGGTGCAAATATCACAGAGGCTCTTACATGGAGCACGTTAAATAAATAAATGAAACGATTTTTAAAAATGAAAGCAAGGAATGCCTGTACGCCTATATATTTTGCCCTGAGAGTTCTCGCAGTTGGGACCTTTGTTAGAGCAGTGGCACTCCCTCTGCTGGATCTACGATTGCAGAGCACAATACCACGTCCGGTTTTAGAGCCCCGCTTAAAAGATCCCGCCGTATGAACAGAACACGGGGTAGATTCCATCGCAATTTGCACACCGCCCTCAGCCGGCTTTCCAGGAGGGTGATATACAAATTGAACAAACAAACAACATTTTTTCTCAAAGGAGCCATCTGTGTTTGAACCGAGACTGCCTAAAGAATTCTCCCCATCTTCCAGCGGACGTGAAAAGATCAATGCTCCCCCTATGAGCCTTCCCACCCACTTAGGCTTTAGGTAAAGTTCTGCTGTCTGTCCTGGCTCTATCTAAGAGGCACCCAGCTAGCTAGACTCACACGATAGGGTCTTTTGAAGCATGTAACCAGTTCCTGGAACACTGGGTCTGGGGACATTCAAGTGGATTGCCCCCCTCAACTCTCAACACCAGCCCCAGGAGTTCCTGTCTGGCCGTGCACCTAACCTTGCTGGCATTGATAGGGCTTCCAAGAACTCCCTCAGCCGCCCGACAAAGACTCTGTCCCCCTTTGACATACAAACTGCTTGACAAGTTAGCATGTGGCTGCCACCCTCCTAGCAACACCTTGCCTGGTTTTCTGGGGCCCCCAGCATGACCCAAGTTTCTGTAATTGTGTACCCTTCGCTAACCTGCCAGTGTTTGCATTTCACTTGGGTACCAGCTTAGTGTAGTGGTTAAGAGCACCAACTTTTAAACTGGCAAGCTGGGTTTGATTCTGCAGTCCCCTATATGCAGCCAGCTGGGTGACCTTGGGCTCGCCATGGCACTGATAAAACTGTTCTGACTGAGCAGTGATATCAGGGCTCTCTCAGCCTCCCCTCCCTCACAGGGTGTCTGTTGTGGGGAGAGGAAATGGAAGGCGACTGTAAGCCGCTTTGAGACTCCTTCAGGTAGAGAAAACTGGCATATAAGAACCAACTCTTCTTCTTCTTCTTCTTCTTCTTCTTCTTCTTCTTCTTCTTCTTCTTCTTCTTCTTCATAACTGCCACAGTGGCTCAAGATTTTCAATAACTGGCATTGACATAAAATGGTTTTCATAGCTTAAACGTTTTAATTGAATGTAGTCATATGTTGTAAGCCATCCTGAGCCCTCGGAGAAGAGCGGCACAGAGATTTAATAAGTAAAATAATAATAAATTAAAAGGTGGCTTACGTAAACAGGACTGTCCAAGCACTTATTCGCCTGAGGGCCCCTTTTTGTGGCCGGAGAGACAGGGGCTTCCCAAGTTCTGAGCGTGCCAAACTCTGCAAGAAGAAGGAGCTCTTCCACCGGGCATACGGTTGAGGCTAGTCAGAAAATACATTGATCAAAATTCCTGGCCTCCCTCCCGTTCCTCCTCCCTCCCCTTCCCCTCCAACTTCTCCTTGCATTGACGGCTGGAATTACTATCAACTCTCAGTAATCCTTGTGGGTGCTAGCTGCGATCTTTTTTGTGATTTTATCATTTATTGATTGGATTGGATTTCTTATGCACGTTTATTGCTTTAATAGAATCATAGGATCATAGAATTGGAAGGGACCTCCTGGGTCATCTAGTCCAACCCCCTACACAATGCAGGACACTCACAACCCTCTCGCTCACCCACTGTCACCTGCCACCCCCTTGATCCTTCACAGAATCAGCCTCTCTGTCAGATGGCTATCCAGCCTCTGTTTAAAAATCTCCAACGATGGAGAACCCACCACCTCCCGAGGAAGCCTGTTCCACTGAGGAACTGCTCTGACTGTCAGGAACTTCTTCCGGATGTTTAGATGCAATTTCTTTTGAATTAATTTCATCCCATTAATAGTTATTAACAGTTAATAACTTAATTAACTGTTGCCCACCGCCCTGAGACGGCAACGTCCAGGAGGGTCAGTATATAAATCTCTTAACAAAGAACCATCTTACTGTTTCTGAGAACTCTGCAGTCATGGAATGCATGCTGGTTTTAATCGGCCCGAAAGTGCACAGCTATTTTTTGCCGTTGTTTCCAAGTAAGTGGTCCTCTTTCCCATTTTTACAAACTGAGACTGTGCCCCAGTGGGGAAGGATTGCCCGCAGCCAGGGAAAGAAGTTTGTGGAGCTGATATGTCACCCGAATCTCCTTCTCCAGCCATAGGAGTCTTTGACTCATTGCTGCCGATGAGCTATTTGTTTCCTCTGAGGTTGTCTGCATGCAGAAATCTAGACATCTGTTTCTATTCTGTCGGTTCTCATTTAAAATTTAGTTCTAGCACAGAACGTTACCATGTTTTACACCCCGAGCTCTTTTCCCCTTTGTTGGTTCCTGCACAAAGACAACGTTTCCCTCGAATACCCCCTAAGGGCTACAGGTCACTCCTCCGGCAAGCTGTGACTTATTTTATCCCTTCTTAGCACAGGCTGCAGGCACCTACCTTGCTAGGTGGGGCTTCCAAGAAATGAATGACAGGGAAGCTTTCTCCTACTGCTGGGGAAGGACTCCCTTTTGATAACAGAAGAGTTTCTCGGAGCTGTTCATTTAAAATACCCGTAACCCCTCCTCTTCGTTCAAACATATGCAAGATGACTTAAGGACCAAAATTCTCAAAATAAGAGAAGGATTAAGAAGCAACAAGAGCAGGGAGGAAAACTGCAATAAAACAATTGCAACCTTGTCAAATGTATTCTAAGAAAGCTTTTGATATCCTAAAGCAGCGAACATAAAACCAGACTTATAACCATGGAATTAAAGTAGGACTACTTGATGAAATAACTAAGTTTCAGGTGTGTGGCAGATTGTCAATGACGTTGTGCATAATGGCAAATCAGTAGCGTTTTCAATTGGCAACCATTGTGCGATTTTGAAGGAGTGCGGAAAGCCCCTAAGAGAGCCCGTTTGGTGTAGTGGTTAGGAGAGGCGGTTTCTAATTCGGAGAGCCGGTTTAATTCCCCGATCTTCCAGATGCAGCCAACTGAGTGACCTTGGGCTAGTCACAGCCCTGATTGGTCTGTTCTGCCATGAGAACAATGGAAGTTGCTTTGGGAACCAACTGAAGAGAAAAACGGGAGATATTTACGAGTATATATTCATATTGTCTAATCTTAAAAATGTATCAATGTTCAAAGTGTTCTTTTTAAGATATGCCTCAGATTCAAATGAGCAATTTCCACAAGCAGAAAAAGATGTACAAATTCATGCACAACTCAGGGCTGAATGTATAAAATTGTCTTCTGCTTTATTGGGACTTCACTCCAATTAAGTCCTGTTCGGTCTACTTTAACAGACAGCAATTCTCCAGGGTCTCAGAGTGGGAAAGGGAGCTTAACCCAGAGCTGACACTTGGGATATGGAAGAAGAAGAAGAAGAAGAAGAAGAAGAAGAAGAAGAAGAAGAAGAGTTGGTTCTTATATGCCACTTCTCACTGCCTGAGGGAGTCTCAAAGCAGCTTACAGTCGCCTTCCCTTCCTCTCCCAACAACAGACACCCTGTGAGGTGAGTGAGGCTGAGAGAGCCCTGATATCACTGCTTGGTCAGAACAGCAGAACAGTGCCATGGCAAGCCCAAGATCACCCAGCTGTCTGCGTGTGGGGGAGCAGGAATCAAACCCAGCTCGCCAAGTTAGAAGTCCACACTCCTAACCACGACACCAAGCTGGCAAAAAAAATGTGTGCATTCTACCACAAAGCTGCAGTCTCCGCACTTCCGATGTAACGACTCTTCTCCCCTGGATATGGCTTGCCTGACATTTGAACTCAGGACCTCTCACATTCAAATCAGGCATCAAGACTTTCGATCAAGGTCGACATTGTCTATGCCCGGGTTGGCCAAACTGTGGCTCTCCAGATGTCCATGGGCTACAATTCCCATGAGCCCCTGCCAGGCAGGGGCTCATGGGAATTGTAGTCCATGGACACCTGGAGACCCCCACTCTGGCCACCCCCGGTCCATGCTGACTGGCTGTGGTTCTCCAGAACCTCAGGCTTTCCCTTGGCCTAACACAGTCTCCTTGAAACCAGCAGTGCTGGGAACTGAACCCCTCACTGGTGAGGTTTTGCAGGAGGGGCCTAGCAGACTGTTGTGCTTGGCCATATCGCACTTCAGATTTTTATTCAGCAGGCAGGCTGTGAGCGTCCCCTCCCTTTGGCAAGGCAGCATCCAGCGGCAAGGAAGCGGCTGAGGGCAGCCGAGGGGAAGGCTGTATTCAGAGCAGAGTGCAACAGAGATCCATCACCTGCCGTGCCAAAGCAACCCATTAGTTACTGAGTGTGCTCTCCAGAACAGCTCCTCCTGGGACAGGCGGGCTGTCTTTTTCTGAAGGGCAGTTGGGAGGATTCTCCTCCATTCAGTAGGCAGTCCCCTGGGCTCCCAAGCCTCATGCATTATAGAGGGAGGCTTAATGGTGACTGGATGCATCGTTCTGGCTGCTGACCCCTTTCGACGCACGCACACACACACACACACACACACACACACACTCATGCGCGCGCACTATCGTAGGTCCTTCGCGCTGCTCCTCGTGCATGACAATTAGATTCTGATTTGATTCTTCTCCTAACTGCACGAACCCTATTAAAACCCAATTCAGCTGATTACAAACAGCTTTCCCTAAATGAAATGAGTTTCTCCCCAGGGATTCGGCTCGAGCGGGAGATGACAAAAAGCTGCAGTTGAGTGGCAGGCCTGATGAACTGCACCGCTGGATCATACGAATGTCTGTCCAGGTCACACGAAGAACGTAATGAGAGAAACCGTGCCCTGCTATTTTGATACATTAAGGTAAAGTATGTCTGAATATGGAGGTTCCATTTGACAGTTAAAGCTCATGGCTGGTGATAGACCTCCACAAATCCGTCTTAACGGTCTGGGACTCCTCTATTTATGGGACCACCTCTTCCATTATCCCCCCCCCCCCAAAGAGCACTAAAATATTCAGCACTTTTCATGAAATAATACTGGTCTCGAACAGAGCCAGGGCTTTGGAGCCAGGAACCCGCGTGGTGGGATGGTTAAAAAGAGCGGCTTTTAATCTGGTGAGCCAGTATTCCAGGTGCAGTCCGAGCAATGCAGTATACAGTGGGACTATGACATCTTGCAATTTTGGCGTGAGGCTTCTGTTGACGCATCCCAAGACTGCATCCGCCTTCTTTACTTCCACATCACACTGTGTTTAGCCATCCGGGCAGAAACCTGCATGGTGTCTAACTGGACACAGGCAAGTGGCATAAAATCACAAAGCTATATCAAGACCTGAGCTGCTACTTCGCCGGTCCTGCACAAAGAGTAATGTCCCTATCTGTTGATGCCTGTTTGGCACACTGAATGCAAAATCTGGAACGGCAAATGAAATCTCATTGATGCTCCTAGTGATGAACAGTTCAAAAACAGGAAGCCCAAGCGAATTGCTACAGGAATGCCTGTTTTGTGCCCTCTAGGAAGAGATGGGGCAAGGAAGAAGGGATCAGATGCTGCTACTGTTCAGGGCTGACGGGTGCCATCTTTAAGCCGATCCAATAAATGGTTGGAAAGAACCACGCTATCTGCGGTCCAACACTTTCCTCCCCTGGGCTGGTCCCAACCAGACCATCTGTCAAGTGGATGGCTCTCTCCCCAAGAAAAGCTAGATTACAAATCCGACAGAACAACTGCTTGGAACGCTCTCTGCTGCTTAAAAACACACAGAGACCGTTTACGCACTGGGAACTGCACTGCCCCAGCTCCCGTGCAGGAGCACAAATCAGGGGTGGATGAGGCACACCAGGCCAAATGCTCCCCTGTGTGGGTGCAGGAAGAGGTGGGGCAACCTGCCACGACTAAAACTCCAGCCTGCAGCTTGGCATGAAACACACAGAGAGACACCATTTTTTTCATACTCTCTTGACTTTTATGGGGAAAAGTCAATTTGTTCTTAGTCTGTTTTCTTAGCAAAAAAATTTTTTCCCCAAAAATCTCCCAAGTCACTGTTACACAGTATTCATAATCGAAACCATTCTGCATTTGATCTTTGCGAAAATCCACAATCCATGGGCTGGGGAGGGGGCTAGTTATGTTTTCCTTTTCCTTTTGTTCATTCCACAGGCATCTAAAGAGGCTTGGGATTGGCCTGCTTGGGGACACAGGTGGCAAAAGAAAGTCGACTCAGAATTGGGCAAGTCCAGGTTGGTGGCCAATTTCACACAGTGTCCACAGCCCTCTGTTTTCTGAGTAATAATAGTTAATGGAGTTAGGAACTCTCAGCCCAGATCTAGCAGACTGTACAAATATCAACTTGAACACTCCAAACGATCAACTGATCAAATCTTCTCCCAAACAAGTTAAAAGAGATTGTGCTCCCCATATAGAATCACAGAATCCTAGAGCTGGAAGGGACCTCCAGGGTCATCTAGCCCCACCCCCTGCAGAATGCAGGAAATTCACAACTACCTGCCCTCCACAGGGGCCCCAATTCCAAGCCCAGATGAATATGAATTTCAGTTTAGAAACAGGATTACAGAAAAGCAGTACCGTGTACTTTGCTGTGTTCTGGGTGCAGCAGGTATATTCCTAGATACTTCCGTGCTCAAGAAATACCTATTTGATTATGAAAACTATCTGGGAGATCGACAAGAAAACTCAAACCTTACGTAAACTGCAAAATCTCAGAAGTTTAGGCCCAGCTCCTCCTGTATCCTTCAGAAGAAAACAGCAATTGCCTCTTCCTGAAAGCACCATACTTTGGGCCAACTTAAAAAGGTAAAGGTAAAGGTATCCCCTGTGCAAGCACCGAGTCATGTCTAACCCTTGGGGTGATGCTCTCTAGCGTTTTCTTGGCAGACTCAATACGGGGTGGTTTGCCAATGCCTTCCCCAGTCATCACCGTTTACCCCCCAGCAAGCTGGGTACTCATTTGACTGACCTCGAAAGGATGGAAGGCTGAGTCGACCTTGAGCCGGCTGCTGGGATTGAACTCCCAGCCTCGTGGGCAAAGCTTTCAGACGGCTGCCTTACCACTCTGTGCCACAAGAGGCTCTTGGGCCAACTTACAGTGATGTATAACTGTTTCTATATTGCCCAGTGTTGACAAAATGCAATGAGACACAACATTGGCTACTGGTTGCTGCCCGAATCTGGTTCAAGATTTTGGTATTAACCTTTAAGGCCCTGCGCGGTCTGGGACCCACATACTTTAGGGACCGCCTTTCGCCCTATGCCTCCCGCAGGGTTTTACGCTCTGCGGGTGTGGATTTGCTGGCCGTACCCGGCCCCCAGGAAGTGCGTCTTCTTTGGAACATCATGCATTTCCCCAAGAGAACAGCAGAAGTCACTGTTCCCTGCGTCAAGAAAGCAGCTAACTCCCGTGTACCTTAGAGGCTGCTTATTTGACAAGACTTCATCTTGCACAAAGCTACGACAACGACAGATTCTTATGTACCGAATTCCCAGGACTTCTCTTGATAAGGAGCAAGGACACGGAACATATGTCTCCGTTACCCGTGCATTACCCGTGCGTTAAACTTGTCCCCTTCCTTTCCAGGGAAGAGGAAGACCCACAACCACCTTCTGTCATTCAAAGACGAGACAATATGAAACCAATCAATCACCACCCCAAACCCAACTCGTGCAACCTCATCTTTTTAAGAAGGCGTATTTGGCTGACGGCTGGTTTTACACTAACTCCTTTTCAAGTTGGGCGACTTTCCGATTATTTAACGTAGGTGGGATCTGCGTTTGGAGACGGTTCTGAGCGTTTTGAAAATGCCGTATCAAGTCAGTGCAAAATATGGAAAGGCAGGACTGGTGTTTCCTTTAGGAGCATCTTGAATGTGCACATCTGTAGGCACAGACGCTGGGGAAATCCTTTCTTCACCCCACGAGCTTTTGCCAGTCAAAGTTGACAAGGCTGGCCTAGATAGACTCACACACCTTAAAAAGGTCTTTAAAGGCACCGCAGAGAAGAGTTTAGTAAAAGATGCTGATCACTGGGAGAAATATATTAATATCTCACTTCATGCCTCCCAAGGCTCAAGCGGTGGCTGAATCCCGTCTGAAAGGAAAACAAGGAGAAAATGGGGAGGGGGGGGGTTAACAGAATCTACCCAATCTCACAAACATGTTTTTGTCGTGCAGGACTCAGTTGGTGGGGTACACACAGACACACACACACACTTTTCTCCTTCAACCCCCCCCCCCCCTCCGCAGCAGAGGCCTGGCGTGCCTCCACTGCATTTCACACAAACCTTGGCTTAGAAAAAATTGGGACGCAATCAAGCTGTTGCTGGAAGCCAAGCTCCTGAGAGCCGTGGAGAGAGGGAGCGAGAGGATTCCAGGGGCGAGATGAGAGTGTTGTCTCTGTTCCCAGCGAAGTCCTGGTCCAAAACAAAGCTCGCTCCTGCCAGCAACACCAACTTGGGTTCCTTTGCTGCTGCTTTCGCCTCGAACCTTTCTCCGCTTTTGCCCAAGTCATCGGGGAGAAATCCCTCCTCTGTTCAGGAGGCCCTGCTCTCTTTGTTTCACTTACAGCGTAGAAGAGAAACACGAAGAACTGGATCTGGGGACCAGGAGAGGGATTTCTCCCAGATGATTTTGGCAGATGGAGAAAGGGTCGTGGTGAAAGCAACGGCAAAGAAACCCAAGTTCACCGAGGGGGGTGGGAGGATCATTGAAAGAACATGTCTAATCTGCCTCGGGCTGGTAAAGGTAAAGGTAAAGGTATCCCCTGTGTCTGACCCTTGGGGTGACGCCCTCCAGCGTTTTCATGGCAGAATCAATACGGGGTGGTTTGCTAGTGCCTTCCCCAATCATTACCGCTTACCCCCCAGCAAGCTGGGTACTCATTTTACCGACCTCGGAAGGATGGAAGGCTGAGTCAACCTTGAGCCGGCTGCTGGGATCGAACTCCCAGCCTCATGGGCAAAGCTTTCAGATGGCTGCCTTACCACTCTGCACCACAACAGGCTCATATAGCTGGTACACAAACCCAAATTGCTTGTCCAGTCCACGATTCTAAAAAACGCTTTATCGCGATGTCCGGATGCAGCCCTAGACTCAAAGCTCATACAATAGATATCCTCACTGATAGAAATGATCTTCCATAGGAATATCCTGAGGACCAGTCACTTGGAATTTCCCTGTTTGGGGCCTGGAGGACATTTGTGGCAGTTCCCTGTTTCTAACAAACAGAACATCAGATTAATCTGAAACATGCACAGCGTAAAATGTGACCTGTTGCCTCTCAAAACCCAATGAAAGGTTCTGTACCAAGAATAAAAATTAAAGTAGACCAGTGTAGTAAGATTTATTACGGTTTACACCAGGTATATAACAAGGAAAATTATACGATGCATCCCAGATAAAACATAATGTTAAAATACAAATATATATCTATTTTAAAAATATATTTTCTATTAGTAAAAGCTACTTTAAAACTTGGTAGTAAAATGTATAGTGATTTTTTTAAAACTAGAGCAGAAATAGCTTTGAGCCTGAAACAAAATCCTCATATTTCATTTTTCATAGCAGACCCTACCAGCTACACGAACTCTACACACTATTGTACAAAATTTAGCAACAGGCTTGGTGATTTTAGGGCAGGGGTAGTCAACCTGTGGTCCTCCAGATGTCCATGGACTACAATTCCCATGAGCCCCTGCCAGCAAACGCTGGCAGGGGCTCATGGGAATTGTAGTCCATGGACATCTGGAGGACCGCAGGTTGACTACCCCTGTTTTAGGGGATCCGAAGTTGACCAGTGTGGCCACCAGGAAGGTGGCCTGCTTGGACAGAGCACCCAAACATTGGGACTGTTTCTACCCAGGGAGATTTACTCATCCCCTTCCGCTGGCATCTTCTGCCAGGAGGTGAAGACTGTTCTGTTTTGTTTGGCCTTCCCTCAATGGTTCCCTCCTTCCCGACAAATAAATAAAAATTTTAAAACACGCATTCCGAGTGCGTTGGATGTGGTGACACATATTCCTGGCTCTGAAAAGTTTGCTCTGCAGGGACCAACCATTTGTTTTAACTACTTCTATTATACTTGAGACTGCATCTCTATAGATCCGGCTTTCGCAACCAGGGTTCTGGGAAACCCTGGGGTTTCTTGGTGGGCCTGGAAGGGATTCCAGAATGACTGGGAGCGAATTCATTTTTCACATATTTTGAAAATCTGCTAAACATTTATCGGGTGATATGACCCTATGTGTAAAATCAGGGGATCCCCAGATGCCACCTGGGGACGAGCTTTTGACATGGCTAGATATTTTTCCATGGAGGTATCTGCACAGTAAGCTGATTGCCGTTACAGCTCATAGAGTGTTGTCACTCAGGGCTTTTCTGCATGCAATAAATGTAGCGTCACACTTACCTTTTTGAAGATGCTGCATTCCGGACGCTCCGCATGACATCGCCCACATCCCGTGTCTCTCCAGCAAACTGCTCGCTATATCTGCCATTTTAAAGCGTGAGTTGGCGGATCCCCAAAAGCGGATTCACCAACCTAAAAAGCGCTATCCCCCAGCGGACAACCATTAGGCCACCAGCAAAAGAAATATATGGAGGTGAAGAAGCGCTACCTCTGTCTCCAACGTCCCACCCTTGCACCTGCCTCCCTCTCCCTTCTTACAAGGGGATGGGAAATGTTTAAAAAAATGTTTAAACATCCTGGAGCAATGAATAGGTGGACCAGAATGCAGGTGATGCTTTTCCCCCAAAGTTGTAACACAAAGCATGCCTCTCTAAAGTCCCCCCCCCCAAAAAAAATCAGGAATGAGATTAACTTTTAAAAGTATCAAGACTTGTGATTCTATAAGGGGTGGCATTCAAAAAGCACTATGCATCTATAATTAGATGCATAGGTGTTTAAATGGAGAAGTATGATTTTTTTTTTAAGTGGGCACCACAGGACCTTTAAAACATGGAGAAAGGGGATTGGTTGCCAGGATTGATTGACAGGTGGAAGCGAGTCGCGTATAAATTGCATTGCTCTCTTCCGCCATTTCCAGCAGCCGATGTGGAGGGTGAGAAGCACGAAAAGGCGGCAGACAAGAGCGAGACAGCAAAAATGTGCGGAATGGCCAGGAGGCATGATATGACTTAGCGCTACGCCATACAGCTGGCGTGACACTATTTTTACCGATGTGCAGAAATGCCCTTAGAATGGACCAGCCACATGTATAAAAAGAGCGCATTTCATCTCCCAACTTGCCTCCTCTTTGGAAGCTCGACTTATTAAAACCCTCCTGGCTCGATAAAGGCTGCCGGCCTTGCTGCTGCAGAGGACAAACAAATGCATACCTCCAGGAGGAAATGCCAGCGAGGGAAATGATGATTACAAAGGTGGTGGGGCGGGCAGGAGAACAAGCCCAGAACATTTACTGTTAAGCTTCTTAGCGGGGTGAGTGGAGTACATCATGTCTTACAGACTCTCCAGCTGCAATCTTTAATCTTCCGTGGAGGCCTGACTTTGGGGAGCCGTTAATAACAACGCAAGGAACACATTCAAAGGGACTGCGGAATCCTTTCGGAACAAGCACGGTTTAGTGCAGAGACTAAGAATCTGGGGCCAAGGGATTACATGCCTGAAGGCTGTGTGTTCAAGTCTCTCTTGGGGTTCTCCTGCATAAGCTTGGTTTGGTAGAACGGGTCTTGGGGACGGAGGGATTGATCCGATGTAGGACTCGGTGTGAAGCAGGCCACAGAGACTGAATCTGCGGGGCACAGAAGCGGATATGGATTTGATAGTCGTCTAAGCCCAGCTGAGCAATTACTTGTTTTTGAGATTTCTAACCCGCCCCTCTTCAGAACTGGTCTGAACCTGTTGAGAAGGTCTGTTGAGGGCCAATTAATGCAGGGCAAATCGACAAGAAGCAGTCGGAGGAGACAGGAGAAGCTGGAAGAAGAAGAAGAAGAAGAAGAAGAAAGAGGAAGAAGAAGAAGAAGAAGAAGAAGAAGAAGAAGAAGAAGAAGAAGAAGAAGAAGAAGAAACTCAAGTGCATCTCCATGTTGGTCTGAAGTAGCAGAACAAAATTTGAGTCCAGTGGCAGCTTTAAGACCAACCAAGTTTTATCCTAGGTATGAGCTTTTGTGTGCATGCACACTTCCTCAGACAATGAAATAGGAATCATCACATTTCATATATAAGGACAGAGTAAATTAGCAGGGAATCAGTAAACAGCATCATGTAGATATATGCAGCATGATATTTGCTAGAATAACAGAGTTAGCGGTTCTTCGGATTGAATTGCCATTCACAGCAACATAAGGGGAGTAAAAATGTTAAGGTAAGTGATTAATGGCAGATCCTTTCCCAGTTGTGAACTGAGGGAATTAAAAGAAACCTGTTGCTAGAAGAAGTAGGTTTTGTACCCTGCATTTTACTAACCAAAGGAGTCTCAAAATGGATTACGAGAGGGTGGCTGGCTGAATGCCCCTCGGCAAGCTTTAAGGGAAAATCAGGATTCGAACCCGGCTCTCTCAGATCCCAAACCAGGACTGCACTGCTCCTTACCCAAACACTGCAGACGGCTTTTGAAGCAGTTTGGGACACAGGACTGGGGGATTTTTAAAAAAACGACTGTCCTCACCATGGGGATACAGGCCTTTGGAGGTGCCTAAAGTAGCTCCTTAGGATGCTTCCTGTATCAATAAGCCTCAAAGGAGACAAAACAGGGAAGAATATCATTACATTTAGGCTTGGGAGAAGGAGAAAGCATGTTGGAGTGTGTGCGTGTGTGAGAAAGACATCACCAGCCGGATCAGAAGAGGGCAGATCGCGATTTCCGTAATAATTCCATTATCTCTTAACAACAATGGACACCTAGGCATCTAATTGAAGGCTGTAA
Source organism: Paroedura picta (assembly GCF_049243985.1). NCBI lineage: Eukaryota > Metazoa > Chordata > Lepidosauria > Squamata > Gekkonidae > Paroedura > Paroedura picta. The sequence goes on along the minus strand of NC_135381.1, from coordinate 10,928,380 downwards.
TTTTAATTTAATGGGGGGGGGGGAAATCTAGTACAATTCCCTGAGTTTTTTCCAATTAGATTAATGTGATGGGCTTTAATCGCTGTCTTAAGTACAGAGTGTGATTAACAGAACAGCGGCATAAATTATACATATCTCTTTTATCAAAGCTCTGGCAAATGGACTTGCCCTGCAAAGGACCTTCTCCTTCGTGCTGACATCCAGTTATAATTCTATTTAAACAGAAACTCTCGGTTCAAAGGAGGCCAAAACACTTCCCCTTGGGCCTTTTTTATGCTCCCTGGCTTCTTTCCAGGCACCTAAAAGAAGCAGAAAGAGATGAAGGGGGGAGGAGTGTTTCCAAGGCACCCTGTTAGCAATTCAGTGCGTAACATTCACACACCCCTGACCACTTTGCTTGCAGCCAAAGCTCCTCTGAAGCAGCAGGGAAACCGGGGGCTTCCCTCCCTGGCATCGAATGCACAAACAACATCCAAAACCACCTCCCTGCACAAAACGCACACGCTGTTCCTGTAATCCCATTCGCTAACTTGAAGTCCTGTTCTGCTCCCGTGCAGCTCTCTGTGTGTTTTCAGCGTGTGGTTTGTTTAAATAGCCAGGAAGGCAACAAGGGAGGCCAGTCCCCAAGTTGGACCTGGGAATTCCCTTGAAGAATAGCTCATCGGCAGACTAAAGACTTTGGTTCCCCTGGAGAAAATGGAGGGGGGGGCTCCATAGCATTATACGGCAATGAGGTCCCTCCCGGCCCCAAATCCCGCCCACTCCTGGCTCCGCCCCCAAAATCTCCAGGTATTTCCCAACCGTGAGCTGGTGACCTCACCAGGGACTCTTCCTTGGATTCACACGTTGTATCCCAATGTCTGCTTCTCAACATTCTGGCCAGAACTATCAGCATGGGAATGAACCAAATTAATGACTGAATGACAGAGGAGTTTTTTCACTGACTCTCATCTGATGTCCTTCCTCACGACCACAGTCCCATCTCACATGGTTGTTTGACCTTAAGGACCTCATATTCCCTAGCATTGCCTTTTGGGGAGTCCAAGGGAGGGGCCTCCTCCCTTTTCTACCACTGGACAAGCTGGCTGGATCCAACCCTAAATATTGCCCGTACATCATCAACTGGAATTATACACCACTTATTTATCTAGACCAGGGGTAGTCAACCGGCGGCCCTCCAGATGTCCATGGACTACAATTCCCATGAGCCCCTGCCAGCGTTTGCTGGCAAGGGCTCATGGGAATTGTAGTCCATGGACATCTGGAGGACCACAGGTTGACTATCCTTGTTCTAGCTGACAAGGAACCATAAACTATCACTCGTTGGACAGGCCGTAATGATTATGTTATTTCTTGAGGTCTAGGAGGTGAAGCGAACTCATTTGGTAAATAAAGCAGAGAATAAATTTGTGCAATCCGCTGGAAGTCCTGTCTCAGCTTGATATATTGTAATTAATTCCGATATAGCTCGAAGGATACGAAATAAGAATTCCGTCAGTCTGGATACTTAGCGAGGATCCTGTATGCAGATCTGGATTTGCCTTGTTGCAAATCCTGTATGATTCCCGCTGGGCAAACAGCTCAAACTGAGTCTAGGAAAAGGGCCAGTGGAGAATCAGAGGAGTGCGAACCTTCAGCATAAACTGAATCCAAACCAGGCCTATGTTCTAGGGATGCCAACCTCCAGGTGGGGCCTGAGGATCCCCTGGAGTTATAGCGCCTCTCCAGGTGACAGAGATCAGTTCCTCCGGAGAAAATGGCTGCTTTGAGGGGGTGGGCTCCATAGCTTTATGCTCCACTGAGGGTCCCTCCCCACAGAAATCCTGCCCACTCCCAGGTCTACCCCCCCCCCAAAGTCTCCAGGTATTTCCTAACCCAGAGCTGGCAACCCTAGGCCCATCCCATGGCTGCTGTTTAACAGTTTAAGCTCAGATAAAGCTCCATTCACATACTGTCCAATATCTCATCTATTGTTACTCTGAGCAAAGTAGAATCATAGAATCATGGAGTTGGAAGGGACCTCGTGATAGTATTTAAGTAGATGGTAAATGCAGAGGATTTGCAGAGGAAATACAGAGCAGGGGTGGGCAAATTGTGTGCCTCCAGATATCCATGGACTATAATTCCCATGAGCCCCTGCCAACGAATACTAGCAGGGGCTCACGGGAATGGTAGTTCATGGTCATCTGGAGGGCCACGGTTTGCCCACTCCTGCACAAGAGCGTTAAGCAAAGAGATGTATTGTGTAGGCCAAGGCTATGTATGTGCCTAGACATCCCATTGAATTCCGTGGAATAAACTGCCAAGCATTTGTAGGATTTTCACCCTTGCCAAATGCTGTTTTTGTGGCAGCATGTTCTAAGTATTAAATAAATACAAAGCGATAGTTTCTCAGAGAGCCAGCGTGGTGTAGTGGTTAACAGCGGCTACTTCTAATCTGGCAAGCCAGATTTGATTCCCCGCTCTTTCTCCACTACCTTGGGCTCGCCACAGCCCTAATAGTGCTAGTCACAGTCCCTTTAGAGCTGTTCTGATAGAGCAGTTCTATCAGAGCTCTCTCAGCCGAACCTCCCTCACAGGGTGTCTGTTGTGGAAAGAGGAAGGGAAGGCGATTGTAAGCCACTTTGAGACTCCTTTGGGCAGTGAAAAGCGGGGTGTAAAAACCGACTCTTCTTCTTCTCAGTACGTGGCCTCAAGATCTGGCGATTGGTGCATTACATCGCCATCCCAGTATAGAGGTAAATGAGCTAATGTCACCTGTATGGATCATGACTGCATTTTCTTGCTCAGCAGCCGAAATAAGCTCAAGAAGCCATCGACAATCTGTGTAACTTTAACGGTTGGCTAAACTGGCACATGAATTGTCAGCAGTTTTATGTCAAGAGTTCAACCTTGGAACATGAAGTAAAAAAAAAAATAAAGCTGAGAATGCCTTTTGACGGTGTAGAATATTCCCCTTCAGCATTTCACTGTCCACAGCACAGACCCAGACATTTATGACAAGGGGAGATGGTCCTTAATTTGAATCAGGGCCCGCTTGGAAATAAGCCTCAGGACCTAGGCCTATTCTGCACACAATAGATAATGCACTTTCAATGCACTTTAGAAGTAGATTTTCCTGTTCCGCACAGCTGCCAAAGCACATTGAAAGTGCATTATCCTATGTGTGCAGAATGGGCCCTAGTTTCACAGCCATGATTTGAATCCAGCACACATGCAGCTTAAATAGTATAGCTAGACTATGTGGGTTGTGGGTTCCCAGGTCAGAGAGTATCAATTGAGCCATTTTGCTTTCAAGGTATCAATCACCAATTATGCTTGAGAGCCACCTAAGGTTCAGGGAAAGAGCAGAACGGTGCACTTATGCATGGCTTGATTTATGCATCACACGGACAAAGCCCTTACGCAGGTCCCTTTCCCTCAGGCGCCCTAACTCTTTTCAATGCGGCCGCACATTTGCAGCCCGTGTTCTCATGCTAGTAATCAATGCTGTGCTAACATGGAACATGAATGGGACGGTGCACAGTTGGCTGTTTACATGACAGGACAGTTTCCGCATCCAGTGCTTAACTTGTGGGCACCCTTCAGCCGTGGTCTTCTGGGGTGGGGGGAATATGGCCGGTGGGCATAGGAGACCCTCAGTAAATGGTGTGTCATGCACAGGTTAGAAAAGCAAACAACTGGCCTTTCCTTGTGGTCTAAAATGCTGCTTTGATTCTGTTCAGCTCAGGTTGCCACCTCCATTTTGGGAAATACTTGGAGATTTTGAGGCTGAGGGTGGAGTTTGGGATGAGGACGCCCTTCAATGAGGTATGATGGCAGGGTGGCTCTCCAGATGTCCGTGGACTACAATGACCATAAGCCACGGGTAGTCAAACTGCGGCCCTCCAGATGTCCATGGCTACAATTCCCATGAGCCTCTTGGGAATTGTAGCCATGGACATCTGGAGGGCCGCAGTTTGACTACCCCTGGTCAAGAAGGACTCATGACGATTATTCGTGGCCCTTTGTGTCTATGACCCCACCGCTACATCACTTAATTCTGATGCATGAATCAGTGACAAAGATGCTGAGGGGGTTTTATAGGAGTGAATGTGAAGGTGAGAAAGGGTTTACATCCTGCAAGACAATCTCTGAAATTCATAATGATAAGAATGGAGGTAAGCTTATGAATGATGAAAATTGATGAAGAGGTTAGTACAGTGGTTCTCAACCTTCCTAATGCCGTGACCCTTTAATACAGTTCCTCATGTTGTGGTGACCCCCAACCATAAAACTATGCAGGGGTTCTTTCACAGAAATTAAACCAAAACTGACCAATGGCATGAAGATCCACTGTTCATGATTGTACATAAATTGTTTATTTCCCCTGGTTTCTCAGTTCTGTTCTGTCTCTTGTCCCACCATGCCAATCTGGCCCTTTCCATTGCTTCAGACAGACGAAAACTCTCTCGATCTACCCTGCAAGGCTGTTGTGTGGATGGCACCCCCCTGCCAAGTTGCTTGCCCTGCCGCGACCCCTGTGAAAGGGTAATTTGACTCCCATAGGGGTCCCGACCCCCAAGTTGAGAACCACTGGTTTAGTGGATCTATATTCGAAGTAGTAACATCAGATAAAGTCTAAAATCTCGGTGGCAGGAATATGAAACGGAACACATGTAATACAGCATAGCCTGAAAATTGTTTTTTGGAGGAAAAACCTTGTTGAACACATGTATAGAAAATTAGTTGTCGTGTAGAAGTGGGAAATTATTACAGTATTTATGTACACAGATGAGGATGGACTCTGTTATGGTTAGTTAAAAAGCATTGTACCTTTTGATCTTTCTGAAAGCTGTTTCCTCTGAATTAAAATAACATGATAACATGACAGCTTTTTGAAAGCTATTAAAGTACAAGGAAAGCAGGCAACCTATTCCAGACATAAAAAGAAGTGCGCCATTGTAATAACACAGAGACAACTCACTATAGGATGTCACTGGAATATAGCTTCCAAACAATATTGCTAAGTCTGTGGGTTCAAGATAGGGTTACAGCCATTGAGAGCATTTCCGCATATCGGTAAAAATAGCGTTACACCAGCTGAATGGCGTAGCACTAAATATTATCGCACCTCCCGGCCATTCCTCACCTTTTTGCTGTCTTGCCTTCTTTTCACACTTCTCACCCTCCAAAAGTGCTGCTGGAAATGGTGGAAGAGAGCAATGAGCTTTATACGTGATGCCTCCACCTGTCAATCAAGCCAGACAGCCAATCCCTTTTCTCCATGCTTTAAAAGTCCCACAATGCCCACTATTTTTTTAAAAAAAATTAATACTTCTCTGTTTAAACACCTGGATTAAAATCACAACTGGATTTTACTGTGTGGAATGACAACATCCATTTGCCAAACTGTCCCTGAAATAGATTGAAACTGTATGTGTGAATATGGCAGAGGTACGTTTTCATTCCCAATAATGTGTTTTGCATTATTGAAAGATGGCTTCCTAGGAGAATTTCAGTATCAATAACCACCCCAAGAACAAGTGTAAAAGATTTATAATTTGTTAACAGCAGATTTTCCGATTTTCATTGCAGGAATTCACTAACGAGAAGGGTTTCTTTAGGTTTTTTATTGATTTTATAATAACGCACACCGTAGACAATGCCTATAAGACAATTGTAGGAGTACGCCTTAATTTGTATTAAAATGTAGATCCAGCATGATATCCTTTTATTTATTTTTGTATTTCCCTTGATCTTTGAAGCGCTAGACCCACTTTAATGATTTTATTGAGTCTGGGAGATTAATTTTATTCATATATGTGATTTATTTTATATTTTATATATTTTAGGTTATATTAGCTGGAGAGCTCCTGCCATGGCTTGGATAAAAGTCACATTAAAAGATAGGTCTGAAAACATTGTAGATAAATGCTCCCAATTACAAAAATACTTATTACTATCCATTAATTTCGCAGCATTTTTCATTTTGCTTTAATAAAACTAAAATATTGCCGTATTTTAATGCTAAGAGCAGTGTCTGTGGCATATGGCAATACATCTTTGTTTTCGGAATAAAACATGTTTTCATAATGAAATTGCAAGCTATTATTTCAGTCCAAACTTCAGAAATCTCATATGTAACTTTCAATCCAAAGTCCTTCTGAGCTTTTTAGTATTCCTTTACCAACCGGCAGGGACTCACTGACATCCTTCCTAAATTCTGGTGCCTAAAATGGAACATGGGATTCCAGATGAGGTCTAATCAAAGCAGTGTCCGGCAGCACCAGGACCTCATGTGACCCCGACACCACACTTCTGCTGAAATCACATTAAGTTTTTTTTACGGGCTCATCACACTGCTGGTCCACTAGAAATCCCAATTACTTTTCACAGATGGTAGTACCCAGCCAGGTTACACCCATCCAGTATTTATAAAACTGATTTTTACTACCCAAGTGCAACACTTTCCACTTGTCCCTGTTAAACTGCACTTGATCCACCCAGGCCTAAACTTCCATTCTTTCCAAGTCCAGCTGCATCCTATTTCCATCCTCCGATTGATTAACAGTTTGCGTCCTCTGCAACAGTTTGTGTCCTCTGCAAACTCAGTGAGGGCATTCTGAACTCCTCTGCAGTTGCTCGCCTCCAGGTGAAACCTGGGGATCCCCTGGAATTATAGCTCACCTCCAGACTATAGAAATTAGTTCCTCTGGAGAAAATGGCTGCTTTGGAGGGGGGACTCCATAGTATTATTCTCCCTGCCCCAAATCCTGCCCACCCATCCCCCAAAGTCTCCAGGTCTTTCCCAACCTGAAACCAGCAACTGAATTCCTTCATTATAAAGCTCTTAAGGAGAGCTGGGCCAAAAACAGAACCCTGAGGCACCCCACCCTCTTGTGACCTTCCTTCTAGCTCAGGGGTAGTCAACCTGTGGTCCTCCAGATGTCCATGGACTACAATTCCCATGAGCCCCTGCCAGCGTTTGCTACATCCTGCCTCCAACATTTCTGTGTATACTGTATTGGCCTTAACCACATGCCTGGTAGAAGAGCGCCCTTTGGAATGTAGTGGACGTTATGTGGTATTTCTTTTAGAAAACACACAATGAAGAGGAGAAAACAGGAGAACTATTAATGGGCAGGCGTCTCTGAGTTTCGGATTGCTGCCAAGAATAGTAGGAAAGAAATTTGTCATTGTTCCATGGAAAACATTAGCTTCTTCTGTGACTTGGGTAGTTCATACTAAAAACTTGGAAAACCCTTAATTCTTCCACTGTTATCCCTTTTGTTGCCCTTAAGAAGAACAAGACCGGAAGCCATGTCTGTGTGAGCCCAGGAGTTAGCACCTGGGACAGTGAGAAGCTAATCTTGGCTCTACTTATCTGGGAGCAAATATATATTGGTTCCACATAATATATTTCTGGTATTCCTTGGAGGAGGAGCGTGTCTCATGGCTTAAGTGCCACTCAGCGTTTAACTCCCACTCAGGGCAGCTGTCCCGCCCCTGAGCACCTCCTCCTCCAACCGGCTTGCTTGTCTGTCCAGCGGCCAGCCAATTGCCTTTCATCCCCCACCCCTGACCACCCCCTCCTCCTTCCACTTCCACTACAGTGTAGACCAGCCTTTTACCATTGAGAAAGCCCTGAAACATTCTTCAGGCTTCGAGAAACCCCAGAAGTGGCTCCATCATGCAGAACACGGTTGGGAAGCAGAGCTGTGGACATGCCCACCCGGGGCCCCTCCCCTTCCCACCCCCTCTAGGTCCATCATTGGCCATTTTGGTGGGGAGGACATGTCGACGTGACCATAAATGGTCATATCACTCGATAAATGTTTAACATTTTTTTAAAAGATATAAAAACTCCCACCCATTCGGGAAATCCTTCCAGGGCCATCAAGAAACCCCAGGGTTTTACATAACCCTGGCTGAGAAAGCCGGATGTAGAACGTCACAGGGAATGGCAGTGTCTCAGCGGCTGAGCATTTGTGGCTGAATTTTTGACATCTCCAGTTAAGAGGATCCGGTGATGGGAAAGACCGATGCCTGAGACCCTGGAGATCCACTGATTTTGATGGGCCGGAGTTCTGATTCAGACTATGCCAGCATCATGGGCGCATCTACACATGTAATGTACATACAACGTATATTGCTTATTGAAATAATTACAAATAAATTGGATAAATGCACTCTTTAAAAAAAAAACTATGCAAGGAAAAGGGAAATGGTCTGGAATAAAGAATTCCCGGTTCAATTCAGGCAAGGCAGAAGCAAAACCAAAACAAGGACTTTCAGAAGGAAACCACAAACGAAAATCATGCCTACTCCCAAGTAGGCACTGGAATGCCCTCTGAAAAGAGGAATGCCAGATGGAATGTTAATTCCAGGCCCCTGACGTTTGGGTGAGCATTCGAGGTAGGGTGCTATTCATCCGTCTTCTGCAATTGTCCTGAAACCATAAGGAACTGCGGTGGGGTTTCTGATGGCCTCAGTAACTCCTGAGCGAATGGTGACATTCGGCCAAAACTGGCAGTGCTGACCTTTTCAGACGGCCAGCATGACTTCCCCTCCAGAATGCATCTCAGGAGCTGCTCAGAACCGAAGGGAACAAAGCTGTCTGCAGAGTGACTGACTTACGCAGAGCTCCAACAGGAAGAGACAAAGAGTTTTGAAGCAGACGCCTGCCTCAGAAATGCTCATTTATTGTAAGCGGCATCAGGCTAAGACAGTAGTGCACAGTGGAAATACGCTCACCATCTTTGTGACATGCATGAACTTCTTTTCAGCCCCCCCCCCCCCCCGGGGAGATCAGCCCTGACTGCTCCTTAGAAGGCCAGATTCTGAAGATGAAACTCAAATACTTTGGCCACCTCATGAGAAGGAAGGACTCCCTGGAAAAGAGCCTAATGCTGGGAGCGATCGAGGGCAAAAGAAGAAGGGGATGACAGAGAATGAGGTGGCTGGATGGAGTCACTGAAGCACTAGGTGCAAACTTAAATGGACTCCGGGGAATGGTAGAGGACAGGAAGGCCTGGAGGATCATTGTCCATGGGGTTGCGATGGGTCGGACACGACTTCTCACCTAACAACAACAACAACATGCCAGAATTCAGGTACCTCCAATTTGCCTGAGCACCTAGGCTTGGGAGTCTTAAACATTTCAAAAACCTGCATGCTGTGGTAAGGAAAAAGCCAGATTATGGCTATCGTTGAATTCAGATAACGAACACAGGTGTTCTATTTTGTCTAAGATATGCTGGTCTTTGGAGCAGAGGGAAATGTTTTGCAAAATACAGACTCTCATCCCGCTGGCTACTGAAATCCATCTCAACCTCGCTGACTTTTGAAGAGATGATTGTCCTGCCGTTTCTCATTATATCAATCTTGGTGGAGTTTCTGTTTTTCATAGAAGGCTACATCTGTTTCGTTCTCGCCCTCGTCTCCATCCTATTCTGCTGCTCGTGCACAGAAGTGCAGTTGCGTAATAACCCTTTAAAAATGCAAAACATGCCATGGAAATTCCAGGACTCTCTCCCATTGTTTAATGACAAGCTGGGTTTGATTCTCCGCTTCTCCCCCACATGCAGCCAACTGGGTGGCCTTGGGCTTGCCACAGCTCTGATAAAGCTGTCCTGACCAAGCAGGAATATCAGGGCTCTCTCAGCCTCACCTCCCTCCCAGGGTGTCTGTGGTGGGGAGAGGAAAGGGAAGGTGACAGTAAGCCACTTTGAGATTTCTTTCGGTCAAAACCAACTCTTCTTCTTCTTCTTCTTCTTCCCTCTCTCCTTGCTTCCTTCAACTTAACATCTCACTGGCTACGAGTCATTGCTACATTACGGTAATTGTGGTTTTGAATTTTCGATTTTTTTAATGTGATTGTTAATTGCACTGATTTATTGGATTTTACATTTTAAACTACCTCAAGGCAGTGTAACTGAGAGGGGCGGTATAAAAATCCCCAAATAAATAAAATACAGTGAAATAAAAGAGCATTATGTTTTCTACAGAGTGTCTTTCCAAGGTCCGAGGACATGCCAACTGACTCTAAGGCAGGGGTAGTCAACCTGTGGCCCTCCAGATGTCCGTGGACTACAATTCCCATGAGCCCCTGCTAGCGTTTGCTGGCAGGGGCTCATGGGAATTGTAGTCCACTGACATCTGGAGGACCACAGGTTGACTACCCCTGCTCTAGACAAACAAGGAGGCATTCCTTTGACAACGGATATCTATATTCTCAAGGGAATTTTGCTTTTCAATCATTTAGTTTTCATTCCTCTTGAGATCTTCCTGTTCTCAGAGGCAGCCACAAGCCACCCCTTGTGTTTTTTTTTTCTCCTTAAATGTCAGCACTATTTTTTTTTCTTAAGTGTCAGAGCCAACATGGTGTAGTGGTGAAGAGCAATGACCTCTAATCTGGTGAGTTCTCCTCCCAAATGCAGCCAGCTGGATGACCTTGGACAAGTGACAGTTCTCTTAGAGCTATTCTCACAGCGCAGTTCTCTTAGCGCTCTCTCAGCTCCACAGGTTGTCTGTTGTAGGGAGAGGACGGGAAAGGTGTTTATAAGCCGCTTTGTGACTCCTTCAGGAAGTGCAAAGCAGGGTATAAAATTTAATTCTTCTTCACTGCATCCTAGACCTCTGTCCATGATGCATGATCAAGAGAAGGGTGGAGGAAGCCCTCCCTCGCACCCTAGCTCTCAAGTACACTCATGAGCACCCCACTGGATGTGCATAAAGCACATGGCCAGACCTCTGGTGGTGAAATAGTTCTTTGACATTCTCTCTGCGCAGCCAGCTAGAAAGATCTCATGATCTCACCACCACCCAAATCAGAGGAAATGAAAGCCTGGCTTTCAGACAACCTGGGGTGGGGAGCGGGGAGGGGGAAAAAGAGAAATGATCATAAGATCTCCTGCAAATTCCACAAGAACGGGTCAGTTGACGAGGTTCCCTTGCCACTATTCGATAGAGCAGAGTGTTTGAGATGAGCTGCAGAGAAAACCCAGACCGCTGCCATCTGGGGCTAGCTGCTCAGAAAACAGGAAATCCCAGAATTTATAGATGACCCCGCTACACTGCAAATGTTTTGGGAACAAATTGTTCTTTCTGCCTATGTCTTCCCTCTCCCCGCCCCCTTCTACTGGGCTGTCTGTCTCTGTTCAGCCAGACGCTGTCGGGAAGCAATAGCAACAGTGACACCTCCTGATCACAACTGGTAATTACACATCCCTAGTTCATCTACATATATATATTTTATATTTTATTGTTATTTATTACATTTGTATGCTGCCCTCCCCGGAGGCTTAGGGCGGTTCACATGGAATGTAAAGAAGTATACAATGAACTCAGTTTCTTGTGTCAATAAACTACAGTGGAACAATGGTAACAATAACAACAACAACAGAAGATAACAGTTAAGCAGGGTAATAATCAAACAGAGCTATGGTCTTGATTCAGTACGTGGATTCCTGGCAGGGAGGTTCAGAGCCTAGTGGTGCTGCTGATTCTGGCAGATCTCCATCAAATGCTTGGTAGAGGTGCTCCCTTTTGCAGGCCCTGGGGAACTGTTTGAGCTCCATCAGGGCCCTGATCTCCTCCGGGAGCTCATTCCACCAGGTGGGGGCCAGGACAGAGAAGGCTCTGCCCCTGGCCAAGGCCAGGAGGGCTTATTTAGGGCCAGAGATCATTAGCTGGTTGGTGGTGGCAGAGCACAAGGCTTTTTGAGGGGTGTAGGCAGAATGGTGGTCCCTCAAGTACAGTGGGCCCTGACAGCATACGGCCTGGGGATTCTTAGGAAGGGGATTGAAAACAAATCATCCAGTATCACAGTCTATGGTGTGGCCTCAAGCCTCAAAAAGGACATTATAGCATCAGAAAAAGTGAGCAAAAGGCAACTAAAAAGATCAAGGGGATGGATCATCCTCCCTACGCAGAAAGATTCAAGAGGTTAGATCTCTTTAGCTCGTGGGAAACAGCAACCGAGGGGGTGACATAATAAACATTTACAAAGCTATACATGGGGTAGAGAAGGTAAAGAAAGAAGTACTTTTCTCTCACGGAATACAAGAACTCGTGGGCACTCAATGAAATTAATGAGCAGTAGGTTCAGAACAGAAAAGGAAGTCATTAACATGTGCCATTCTCTGCCACAAGAAGTGGTGGCAACTGGAAACACAGACAACTTCAGGGAGCAGAGATCTATCAGTGGCTATTAGCCCCAAGGTTTTTATTATTATTATTATTATTATTATTATTATTATTATTATTATTATTATTATTATTATTATTATTATTATATTTATATTTATATTTATATTTATATCTATATCTATATCTATATCTATATCTATATCTATATTTATATTTATATTTATATTTATATTTATATTTATTTCCCGCCACTCCCTAACGGCTCGTGGCGGGGTACAATGTCTTCAAACCCCATTAAAAATCCCATTAAAAAGACTTTAAAAGCTCCCAACATGGCGGGAAAATCCCATACCTACCCCCTGGCTACTAAAGGGGGTGGAGAAGGAGGTCCACCTGAGTTCTTTGGCCACCATTTAATGAAGGGACTGGATGGGCCACCGGCCTGATCCAGCAGGGCTTCAAGCATGGGGACTCAAAACCTGTGAGCATCTGCATGCCATGGCTGACTTTGTTAACTGCGCTATGGAGCGAGTACGTTATTGCGTGTGTGCAGACCAAAAAAGGGGGGAGGCATGACAGGAAGGGAGACCCCCCATGCTCCCAACAAAAATGTTTCAGGGGTTCTCAGTGGTAAAAAAGTTCGGAAAGGCTGAGCCACGCGGATGATTAGCTTGAGCAGAAGAGAAGTTAGCTTCGCGAGACTCTTCCTGCCCTGGAGCAGGAAACATGGAGGAAAACAGGATAGTAAAGACATACACCTCCCCAGAGTCTTCAACACAGGAGCGAACAACTAAAAGAGTGCCTCTGAGCATACACAGAATGCCTCCCACCCCCAGCATGACAGCTCCTCCTACATATCTGAGATGAAGAGGCGAGGCTTCTAGCATACAGAGCTCCTTGCAGGTATGAGATCCAGAATTCCCAATACCGCCAGGCTGCTCCCCCACCCCCCAAAAAGCCCCAGGCAGCTCCCGCACCCTAGAAAAGTCAGCATATGGAGACAGTTTCCTGCCCCCCAAACATTGCAACTTGCATGGAACGGGAGAACGAGAGCAGCTGAAGAAAACAAGCAGGATCTTGTTCCAGGCAGCCTGCTTATTATCAGCTATATTAATTCTCTTGGCAACCGGGATCAGCCCTTCAGTGGGCAGCGGGACCTCTTAAATAATGTGATTCAGTCACTGGCTTCAGTGCAAGGAAGGACCAAAGCGAGCAGGAATCCACCGTGGCACAGAGCCGCCCTTTGTAAATCAAGCCGTAAAGACTATATTGGTTTCTTAAACCTTAACCGTTGTTGGCAGGGCTACAGCTGGATTATATGGAGGGAAGATGTCCATAAATCTCCCTAACGTTATAATAGCGCTCTAAGCTAAGTGATGAATCTGGGGGAAACGTCGGGCCATAATATTTTGTCAGAACCCCGGATTTGTTGATTCCTGCCTCCTAGAGCTGGCCGGCTCTGGAAAACGAGAATCCTTCGGTTGGATTAGCCAAATGTAGAGCACGGATCGGGCAGGTTCGGGGTGGGTGGGTAAGGTGCGTTCCGACACTGGCCCACCTAAGCATGCTACCCCGTTATGCACCTCTGCACTGACACCTCTTCCTGGAGAAGGGAGAAGACTGTTTATATTGCCCCACTTGCGTCAGCAAAGCCAGGGTGGTGATGGGTTTGATTCCCCGCTCCTCCACATGCAGACAGCTGGGTGACCTTGGGCTTGTCACAGCCCTGGTAGTGCTGTTCTCACAGAGCAGCCCCATCAGGGCTCTCTCAACCCCAGGGTGTCTGTTTTGGGCAGAGGAAAGGGAAGGTGATTGTAAGCCGCTTGGAGACTCAAAGTTTTCTCTACTCAAAGGAGAAAACTGGCATATAAGAACCCTTCTTCTTCTTCAGTAATCTCAGGGCTCTCTAAGCCTCACCTCCCTCACAGGGTGTCTGTTGTGGGGAGAGGAAAGGGAAGGCGATCGTAAGCCTTTTTGAGACTCCTTCAGGGAGAGAAAAGCGGCATATAAGAACCAACTCTTCTTCTTCTTCTTCTTCTTCTTCTTCTTCTTCTTCTTCTTCTTCTCCTCCTCCTTCTCCTCCTCCTTCTCCTTCTCCTTCTTTCCCCCCTCCCCACACACACACACATGCGCGCTTACAATTGTGCCGGTTCCAACCAATCAGCCAGAATCGCATCTCCTCATACCACCAACCAAGGGGAAATTCGGCCTCAATCCATCATCTGCTTTTAAAATGCCACATGAGGAATTCGGCACAGCTGCCGCTGCTGTCTGTCAGCCGCTCATTTAATCAATGAAGACATTCATTTTCACAGCATCTCGAAGCTCATTTACTTGCCGTGATGTCACCAAGCCGCTGAGGCTTCCCAGTAAATATTTTAACTCGCGTTTCCCTTGAACAAACTGCATCAAGTTCGGCAGGCTGTCCACGGAAATCACACGGGCTTTGCAAAGCTAGGGGAAGGGTGAAACTCTATCAGATGAGGATTGGACTGAGGGCTCATTTGGGGTTTGGAGTTCTGATTTTTAAAGGCAATGCTATATTCTTAGGATGCCTGACCCTTTTATAAAGTGTAATGCGTCTGGCCAGCTTTTAATCTGGCGAGCCGGGTTTGATTCCCTGCTCCCCCACATGCAGCCAAGTGGGTGACCTTGGGCTCACCACAGCACTGATAAAGCCGTTCTGACCGAGCAGGAATATCAGGGCTCTCTCCGCCTCACCTCCCTCACAGGGTGTCAATAGCTTTTTGCGGATCGGTTTCAGGAGTGTGGCAGATTGTGTGCGACGTCGTGCATAACTGAAAATTGGTAGCGTTTACAATTTGCCACACTCCTGCTACATTAAAGTCGTGTGGAATGGACCATAGAATCATAGAGTTAGAAGGGGCCTCCTGGTTCATCTATTCCAACCTCCTGCACTATGCAGGACGCTCACAACCCTATCACTCACTATAATCTGCCACCCCCTTGAACCTTCACAGAATCAGCCTCTCCGTCAGATGGCTCTCCAGCCTCTGTTCAAAAATCTCCAAAGATAGAGAACCCACCACCTCCCAAAGAAGCCTGTTCCACTGTTCCAGCTGGCAATGGCTCATGGGAATTGTAGTCCACGGACATCTGCAGAGCCACAGTTTGGCCACTCCTAAAATATAATAACAAAATGCCCTTTGAAACTAATTTTAAAGTGCAATCAAGTCGCACCTGACTTACAAGCAACCCAGAAGGGGCTCTCAAGTCAAGTGAGAAGCACAGATGTGAGTGGGAAGGCAAGAAGCACAGATGTGAGTGAGAAGGCAAGCCTTCCTCTGCAGACTTCCTTAGAGGACTCCCATCCAAGTCCTAACCAAGGCTGACCCTGCTTAGCTTCCAAGAGACCAGAAAAGAGGGCAGAATAATACGTAATATCATATGGAACGGGGACACCTCATCAACAGAGGCATGATTCTTTGGGAAGTAGAGCAAACCTTCCTTTGTATTTTATGGATTCATTTGCCCTGCAATCCTTTGCTTTGCACTATTTAAAAAAAAACAAAAACAAAGAGACAGCAGGCTCTTTTTCTTCAAGATGTATAATTGTCTGATCGCAGGTTATCTTATTTAACGGTTCGTAGCGAACCTCATCAGCTTGGCAGGCAGGCGAAATGACACGGTCGTACATTAGATAGCACCTTGGGGGGACTAATGGCATGTAACATGCAAAACATCTAATGGAGCTCTGCCAGTGGGGTTTTTTCCAAAGAGAAAACAGCAGCTTTGGGGCAAAGGGGATAGAACCTAGCATTGCTGTGAGAGTGTGGGGAGGTGTTTAACCCTTTTGCTCCCTACCGGTGCTCTGCTTCAAGTCACAACGGTGATTCTCCCCTTGTACTGTTCCCAGTGAAGGAAGCGAACTTTTGCAAAAGCTGAAGGGTTAAAGCTATTACGGGACAAGCCGTACTGGAGAAAGAGTAGGGCTCACCTGGCCCACCCTTGGCACCTCCCTAAATTCTTGACTCTCAAGGTGATGTGTATGTGTATGTTTTTTTTTTAAGTGGATGCTTTATTTGTCTATCACAATTACATCATGCTGATTCTTTGGTTCCTATATGATGCTTTCCCCTATCAGAAGGAGTCTCAAAGTGGCTTACATTCGCCCTCCCTTTCCTCTCCCCACAACAGACACCCTATGAGGGAGGTGAGGTTGAGAGAGCCCTGAGATTACTGAAGAGTTGGTTCTTATATGCTGCTTTTCTCTACCCAAAGAAGCCTCAAAGCTGCTTACAATCACCTTCCCTTTCCTCTCCCCACAACAGACACCCTGTGGGGTGGGTGAGGCTGAGAGAGCCCTGAGATTACTGCTCGGTCAGAACAGTTTTATCAGTGTTGTGGTGAGGTCACCCAGCTGGCTGCATGTGGGGGAGCGAGGAATCAAACTCGGCTTGCCAGATTAGAAGTCCGCACTCCTAACCACTACACCAAGCTGGCTCTCCAAAGCACAAAGTTCGCTACCTGCTTGCAGGAGAATAATGAATTATTTTGGGAGCAGCAGTGCTTCCTTGAGAGTCAGCTGAATGCAAAAATGTCACCCTAGGCGGTTTATTATTCCTAATATAGGCGCATAATGAACTCTCCCCCCCCCTTGGGATTGCTATAAGGAGAGCCAAAAGAGATAGGTGAAACTCAGGCGCTCTGCCTGCCGAGCATTTGGGCATGTTTCGTGCTAGGAAAATAACAAAGAGCCCCAAGAGCAATGTGAAGAATGCAAAAAAACAAAACAAAAAAACCCAACAACACAGACTGGGGCATGGGGGTTTCAAAGCAAAAGCCAGTCCCCCCCCAGTTGCAAGGGGAACATGCTTGTTTTGATAGTTGCAATCCAGCCCAGTCAAGATATATATGGAGAATGAAGACCAGTTGCAATCAACTGGTCAGTTTTGCAAGCAAGAGGAACAAAATTCTTTGAAAAATTGACCTCGGGACAAACGAACCCTGCGAAGAACAGAGAAAAGAGCCCTGCTGGATCACGCATGTCGTTTCCTACAGTGGCCATTAGATGTTCCTGGTAAGCCAATAAGCAGGGAATCGAGGACTAAGCCTCTGGTCTCCTGGAGCACCCAGTAGCTGGTGATAGACTGCCTCTGAACCTGAAGGTTCCATTAATCATCCTGGCTAATAGCCACTGATGGACTTACCCCTTCATGAGTTTGGTCTCGTTCCTTTTTAATCTCCTCTTAAAGCCTCACCACCCCATGGGAAACCAACAGCTACCGGGTAGCCACTTAGAGGCTGCTGCTATCAAAGTTTCTGCTCTTAAGGACTAGAAGCTAAGCTTTAATCCATGAAAATCCATTCCAAAGATCCAAGGGCTAAATTCAGACCCAGACGTGTTTTGTAAGCAATCATGGATTCCTAAAACCCTTCAGCCTGTACGCTCCTTCGTAACTTAGAGATGGATGATTTCTTCGTTTCTAACAAACCATAGTTTGGTGGAATATCAAAATCATGGAACCTTCCCCCCCCCCCCAAAAAAAACCCCACCTGTGGTTTGTTGTTTGTCTCCAAACTAGGGTTCTAAACCGTGGTTTACCTCTGGCTCATAAACTAAATGCTATTTATTGTTGTGTCTGATTCATACGTCATGGGGTTAGTGTCTTAGCAGGAAATTGTAAAGTTGGTGCTCCACAAGAAGGAGAGAAGAGAGGAAGCATACAAGCTTCCAAACAGAGTGTCAGTGGTAAAGCATTTGCTTCACATGCAGAAGGCAGGGGCTCGTGGGAATTGTAGTCCATGGGCATCTGGAGAGCCCCAGTTTAGCCACCCCTGTCCTTCAGGATAATTTGACCCCTACATTACCCTGTTTTGGGCACCAGGCCAGAACATTTGGTCAAGTCTCTCTTGTAACAGAGAAATTGATGCTTTACTTTTATTTACTTTATTTATACCTCTCCCTTCCTCCTCAGTGGGGGGACACAAAACAGACTAGATTTGTCTCCTCCCCTCCATCTTGTCCTGCGAGGTCGGCCGGCCTGAGAGTGTGCGGCTGCGAAGTGAATAGACTCGCACTAAGCTTTGAGAAGTCAAACATTGAAAAAAAAAACATAGAGGTCTCTTAAACGGAACATAAGAGGCAACATCCTTGAACAAGATAAAAACTTCAAAGACTTGGGAACGTGTTTCCACCGTGATGCAAATTGGGTTACGCAGAGGAAATATGCAGTCAGTTCTGCAAAAATTAGCTCCCTGGCGATTACACATTTTTTTGCCACCAGAGGTAATCCATACATCCGGCAGCCGTTAATGTTTTCAATTAAGTGCCCAAGTGCTCCCTGGCATCCCAATCAGGATCAGTGCTTTTAAATCGAGCCCTTGAAAGGCTCCCATATGTTCACAAAATTCTCTCAATTCCAAGAATTCCAAACCGTCTCTTACCCAGTCCCATGTCTAGAAACCAGCCATGAGAAGACTATTGGAAACCAGAGCATGGTTGGTCCCAATCAAGTTCTGGCTTCGTATGCATTTCTAACCTGACCCTAATGGTGTCGTTTTCCTTATGCTAGCCACATACCAATCATCTACCTGGCTAAGACATATTAAGGGGGAAAGTCTGCATTTGATTTAATAAAACACCGACTGCTAGACGGAGAATTACAAGCTAGAAATAGCTGCTCCCCAACGAGCTAGGGGATCACACCGAATTCTCAGTCCCTAGCTGCATAATTTGATCATTTAATCGTCCCATTACAACATCCCATTTATGCTAGCAAGAACTGATGCTCTTCCTTCTGCCTTGATATAGGGGAAATTTCAACAAATCCCATTTTCTGTTAGGTTTCATCTTTGTGGACAATACTGGGTAGAATCCATTGCACGTGTGTGTGTTTTGCATTCTCGCTTTTATTTTACTATCCCAGCTAAATTTCTTCACCCGCTGCTTTGTAAAAGGGAACAGCATTCTGATGCATTTAAGATTTGGTTTGTTGTGATGTCCCAGAATCCTGTTTTCATTGAATCGGTTGCAAAGTTTTTTACAAGTTGAAATGAAGTGCTGTGAATTTACCCTATCCCACTCTAAAGCAGGGATTCCCATCCAGGGGTCTGTGGACCCATGGGGGTCAGTGAGAGCTCTAAAGTGACATGGTATTTGGGGGAGAGTGTGGGCTGCCTTCTCAGCTCCTATTTCAAGCCAACATGAGGCAGAGCTGCCATAGTAGTAATAAAAGCAGGGAAGGGGAGGGAGTAAAAGGAGGGATAAAGGTATGTGCAGTGATGTCACTTCCGGGTGTGTGGTAGGGGCGTGGCCAGCGGATACCACTTCTGGGGCTCCTTGAAGTCTGAAAAATTATTTCAGTTGCTCCTCCATGGTCAAAAGTTTGAAAAAAAAACTGCTCAGAAGTATTCTGCTTCTATTGTTCCCTTATATTGCGCTTCTTTTATATATGCCAATAAAGGCTTCTTCTTGTTTTCTTGCACCTGGTATTCATTTTAACTGCTTAATTATTTGTATTTTTATGCCCTGTACGGTGGTTTGATGCTGACTTTTCACGAAGAATTTTTAAACACTTCAGGTTTTTCCTTACATTTGGTTTTGTAAGCCGCCTCAGGCAGGTTCCCTGGAAAGGCGGCCTATAAATTCCCCACATTAAATAAGCAAGGAAAGAAAGAAGACAGAACAGCACCTTTTCGCTGTCTCCCAAGACAGACATTTGAGACCCCACAGTGTGGAGCTTGCGGCTCTGTCCAATTTTATTACGGGCCCTGACAAACGCACTCCATTTTGTTACCTCTGCTCACCGCGCGCCTGTCGGTAACGAGACATCCTCGACTCGGCGAGACAAATGATCTCAGGCCCATCTCAAGATAATGTTTGCAGCAATGCAGTTAAGCACCTGCTCCTTTTGGCTTGTCAGGACTCGAGGCGCTGAAAAAGGAGCGTCATTGCAATTAAGGCCTGCCGCCTCAGTTTCTCCCGAGCGGCCACAAGAAGGAGAAGGGCCATGTCTTTCCCTCCCTGCTGATGAAGGTTGATTAGCAGTCAGGTGGGGGGCTGGCACGGTGCATGAATGAAATCACTCCTGCCAGCTAAGTAGCAGCAATTTGATTTATGACACCGCTTATTCAATTGGGCAGTGGCATTTTCGGGGTTCCTAGAGATTTGGGGGGGGGGGTGAAGAAAGGACTTGTTATATTTCAAAAATGTTTTTTAAAAAATTAGAGAAAAATTGCAGAAACCCACGGGAGCATCTAACGGAAGGAGGCTTTCTTTTCAAGGGGGGGGGGTCTTTTTAGCGCAGACCAGAATCAACAACAAAGGTTCTTTATTATGCGCAGACATCTGGCACTTTCTCATTAAATAAAAAAGGTGCTTTTTCATTTAATTAATCAAAGAAGTGCCTGCATTTATGCAGCACTTCTCCCCTTCTCCCCCCACCCCGCCCATGCACAAGATTCCCCAAGCACTTTTTAAATTATAGGCAAGAGATGAAAGGACATTTTTTTTTGGCGGCCATCTATAAGAGGAGGAACCTGCCACAGCTGAAGAGGCGTAAAGCCTCACTCCCCCATTAGCGGCTCCTGCTCCGGGGTGAGCACGGGATTCTGAACAGGTTAATGCCTGAAGTCGCACATCTTGGTCTTTGTTTTGATGCTGCTGGTAAAGAGATGTTAGAGCCACTGGTTAGAGCCCCCTCCACTGCTGCCACCACCACCCAACACCACCCAACACCAAGCCTGGTCCGAAAGTCCCAACACTTATTAACCTTTTGGGGGAAAGGAAGACCACCATTTTCCTGTCCCAATGCCAAAGAGATGGATCTGGTGCTTATTCAGCACCCTCCTCGATGCAGGGTCTTGACAAGCCCCGCCCCCTCCGGATCAATGTCCTCCTTTGTCCCAAAGTTAAATTCCATCTCTGTTTCTTGGAGCAGCTCCTGTCAGGGTGAGAAAAATGGGATTCTGGAAAGCCATTCATTATCCATCAGAAGTGACAGCCCGCTCGGAAGCATCTCCCCGGCTGGGTTAACTGCAAGCCGACAATCCTCAGTTTGATTAAGTGGCTGCCAGACTGCTCTTACTTTGGCGGGTCAGAGTGCAACCAAGTAGGGACAGGAAGGCAACAACGAGAGAATCTCATCTGCTCTAGCAGATAAACAGCTTAATTTGCTTTGAAGGCCTCGGCCGCATAACACTTCCACGGCCAGGCTGAAGGGGGTCTGGGCTGCGTGCTTTTTTAAAGAAAAAGAAGAGTTGGTTCTTATATGCCACTTTTCCCTACCCGAAGGAGGCTCAAAGAGGCTTCCAGTCACCTTTCCTTTCCTCTCCCCACAACAGACACCCTGTGGGGTGGGTGAGGCTGAGAGAGCCCTGATATTCCTGCTCGGTCAGAACAGCTTTATCAGAGCCGTGGCGAGCCCAAGGTCACCCAGCTGGCTGCATGTGGGGGAGCGCAGAATCGAACCCGGCATGCCAGATTAGAAGTCCGCACACCTAACCACTACACCAAACTGGCTAAAAGTGGAGATTTCGATTTCCCAGCTGCTGAAAGAAAGCTGAGAAACTCTCCTTCCTCACCGAATACTTGACTCCGCACGGGGCAGCAGATTGTGCCCGAGAGAGGGGGAAATCCATCCCTCTCAACCCTGCTGGAGATTTGCTCCAGAGGTGGAATGCATGGTCGTTGACCCCGATAAACCTGTGTCAGATTTTCACGCCCAGCAATTACAGCTTCAGTCAAGAGGGGCAAAGTACAACCAGAGTTAACCGGTGGTTGTGGCTTTTCTGGGCTGTGTAGCCGTGGTCAAGTAGTTTTACACCCTGACGTTCCACCGGTAATTGTGGCTGCTGTCTTTAGAGGCAGGACCGACAAAAGCTTGACTCTGGGTAACCTTTCGTGTGCATGCAAGCTTTAGGTGTTATTTTGCATGCACACAAAAGCTTATACCCAGATTTAAGCTTTGTTGGTTTACGGTGCTACTGGACTAAATCTTCATTGCGTTGCTTCAGACAAACCCAATTACCCACCTGAATCTAACTAGAACTGTTTATTTGATTCCTTCCACTAATAGGTGTCTCTCAATTCAGCTTCACACCACAAGAGGGCAGTAGAGAGATGCAAAGGGGGGAAATACGTCTCTGCCTATTCCTACTTTCACCAAAAACCATGTTTACCTCCTAAGTAGGCATGATTCACTGCTTCTATTTGCTGAAAGGGCGAGTGATCACTTTTACTTTGCTTCCCTTGCACAGTGTAGTGGTTAAGAGCAGTGGCCTCTGATCTGGAGAGCAGGGCTTGTACTCCTCCATGTGCAAGTGGGTGACCTTGGACTAGTCACAAGGCTGTCCTTGCAGAGCAGTTCACTCAGAGCTCTCTCTGCCCCACCTAACTCACGAGGCATCTGTTGGGGGGAGAGGAAGGGAAAGGTGTCTGCAAGCCACTTTGAAACGCTTTCAGGAAGGGAAAAGCAGGGCATAACCACCAACGCTTCTTCTAATCTTGAAACTTGTTTTGCACCTAGAACCACCCCTCATTCCAAATAAGGACCAGCAAACAGCCCAGCGGCATACAGTGAACTGGATGTGAAAGGTGGGCAGTGAAAAAACTGATCCATTTGAAATGAGGTGCTGAAGGACAGCTTTGCAGATGTCCCAGACTGCCGAAAGCAGAAATAAGTGGGCTCCAGATGAAATCAAGCCTCAATTCTCCCTAGAAGCTAAAATCACCAAACGGAAGCTTATAGTCCTTCAAGGGGTGTGCACTCAGGTTTACATGAACTAAAAGTGTACCTGAAAAAAACCTCTTCAGTATTCTTTGGGTACATTTTGGCTTCCCAAAAGTATCAAGGTTTTTTCAGCAAAACCGGGAGGAAACCGTGAAAAAATCCCAGACATATTTGAGAATTACCAGCAAACCCAAGCTGACAGCAGAGCCCCAACCAAGCCAGAAGAGAATTGAATCCTGGGAGGGGGCCCCTTGCCAGCTCTACCCCTCCACCCTGTCAGGCATGAAGAAGGCAGGAAGAAGGCCCTCTTCTGCCTGTTAGGTTTGCTCCCCTACTCATTAAATAAGACAACAAAAGTTCAGTTTTTGAAGGAGTGTATTATAGAATTGTGCACCATCCAAGAGGAGGGAAAAAATCACTTACAGGTCTCCTTAAAAAATCCTCTTATCTGCTCATTGCAGCAGTGACTAGGAGGCCGGAGCCCCTGGCCCAGGTGGCTCCCCATCAAAACTTCACATCCATATGGCTGCTTCAGGAGAGAAGGCATACATCAAGAACAGCTTGAGTCCACAGGGGGACTCTCGGAAGAAAGGAGAGGGTTCCACCGAGAACATTAAAGCACTCTGCAGCCAGAGAGCTCGCCGGCTAGCTTGGAGCCTGCAGAAGGCTCTGTCCAGATCACCGGGTGGCCGTTTGCAAGCCTAAGGGTGGGCATACTGCCAGGGGAGAGAACACATCTTCATAAGGCTGGCAGCTGCAAATTGGGCACACCTGGAGTCACCGAACAGCCCCGGTTCCTTTGGCTGCCTGTCCCTTCGTGCTCGGCTTTGGCACACGGCTGAAAAAAACCCAGCACTTTCCAACTAGTGAATGCCACCAGCAGTCCAGTGTCCTTTCAGGGAAACTTCTCTCCCCACGTCCACAACCGTCCAAGACCAAGTCTGCCCACGGGCGACGGAATTGGATCTCTGCTCCACCGAGAAGCAGCCAGTTCAAAGCCCAGAGATGGCAGCAAGCAGAGGTGGTTTGCTACACCTAGGTTGTAGGCTTACCAACTCCAGCTTGGAGAATTTCTTCAGATTGGGCGACTGAAGAGCTTGAAGCCTGGCGAAGGGGTACGGTGCCATCCAGTCCGCCTTCTGAAGCCGCCGTTTCCTCCAGGGAAGCTGATCTCCGTAGAGCAGTTGCAGTTCTGGCAGAACCCCCGGCTCCAGGTGGAGGTGGCCACCCTGCGTGATTGGCATTCCCTTTAAAGAACAAATGTTTTAAGGGAGTAGAGCAGAGGCAAGTGGGTGCGAGTCCATGAATGGAGCGGTCTGGTGCGGCAAGACGGCTGGGCAGGACGGAAGAGCGATTCGGCTACACGAAATAAAATCAGACTCCTTCCCAGCGTCTGAACATAGCCCGCCATGGACCCCTTTCTGCTTCAGGAATCCCCAGCACTCTTCAGCAAATGCAGCCTTCCGAGGGATCCCAATAAATAAGTCGTATTTACATTGAAAGGTTTGATTCACGGGCACAGGACACGCCCCTGCTGCCCCCTCTCCCCCGGCCCCAGAACGCCACATGGCGTTTGACCATCCAGTGGGGGAGAGATCATCCGTCATAACCGTGTCCAGAAGGTACATGATCCATGGAACAATATATCAGCAAATATATTTTAACATGGGGCTCGGAGGCCCAGGGCCACTGTTCAATGCCTGGCTCCGAACCGGAATAATTCCCACTGCTTTCGGCTCATTTTCTAACCGCAGGGAGGTGAGAACGGGCACTTAAAGGGACGTCGGAAACTGTGGCAGGAGGATCGAAGGCCAAAAAGTCCAAGTAAGCCGTTGGCATGCTGCTTTCCTGCTCGTGGCATCTTCAGCCTCGCAAACTGTCTCACGTTTCTGGCCACTTTCATACAGGCAGGAGCTCCGGGGGATACTCGCCATAGCAGTACTTGGCAACAGGGTCCCGGTAGGTGTTTTCATGCTGCACACTCTGCGGGGGGGAGAGAGAGAGAGAGAGAGAAAGGACATCTGTGACTGGCACAATTAGATTCCGCCTTTTCCAAGTGAGTGACCAATGAGGACTGCTGGAAGTGAGAAACAGCCTGAGTGAAGCTGGGGCAAAGATCAGCTTTAAGCTACCTGACAATTTGTAACTAAGATTCCGGAACAGGGAAACAGTTCAGAAGAAGAAGAAGAGTTGGTTCTTATATGCCGCTTTTCTCTACCTGAAAGGGTCTCAAAGTGGCTTATAGCTGCCTTCACTTTCCTCTCCCCACAACAGACACCCAGTGAGGGAGGTGAGGCTGAGAGAGCCCTGATATTCCTGCTCAGTCAGAACAGTTTTATCAGTGCTGTGACAAGGTTAAGGTCACCCAGCTGGCTGCGTGTGGGGGAGGAGCAGGGAATCAAACCCGGCTTGCCAGATTCGAAGTCCGCACTCTTAACCACTACACCAAGCCTGCTTGACTCCATGGCTTCAGCCCTGAGCAGGGCAAAAAAGCCCATGAGGGAGGGGGAACGGGCCACTTGGTTTCCTGCAAGCCACTGGCCAGTTCGCCTGCCCTATGTTACTTAAGACCCTGCAGCCAGCATTCACAACTGGATTGGGCTTGTCCGCATGGGAAAATCTACTTGTTCTTGAGAGCTGTAGTACAATGATAGCACCATGTCTGCTGATTGGAGTCCAGGAAATTGTCTGAAGTCCTAAGGTATTCTGGAAGTCTGAAGCAGACAGGTTGATCCCGCTGCTTCAAGCACGCCGAAGACTTCTTGCCACCCACCCCCAACCCCCCACCCCGACTTCTTACCTGCGAAGAGGTCCGGCACTTGGCCAAGCACAATTCAAAGTGATCTTCCACGGCCATGAACAGGTTCCGGAAGGCCACGGCGGCTCGGTTCAGGAAACGTTCCAAGAGGCGTTGCTGCAGGGAGAAAGAAGGAAGGAGACCCTTGTAAGACGGCAGGAAAGAGATGACGAACTCAGCTCGACTGAAGTCCCCAGGAGTGCCTTTGAGGCCAACGACGGTTTTGGGGTAGAAGCTTTTGATTGTCAACGCTCCCTTCATTAGGTATCGGGGCTACTGTCCCCGCCCAGCCTGAAACTCACCATGTGACCCTGGGCCTACTCAGCCTACCTCGCAGGGTTGTATTATATCTGAAAATATAATGGAGGAAGGGTGAGAATCGCACCCTGAATTCCTTGCAGCAAGGATGGAGGAGGAAAATGTATCAAATAAATAATAGATAAAAAGTACGTTCTGATCCAAACTGGGTTTTCTACGCGGCTTTAGTTGCCTTTTAAAAACTCGGGGGAAATCGGTTCATCACATCAAGGTTGGTTCACGGGGAAAGATGACTGTCATCCACACATGGTTCGGGAGAACCTGGCAAAATGTTGAGCACAGTTTAAACCTGCCTGCAGTTTCATGTGGCTCCCAAAAGCTTACGGCCTGAAAATCTGCTTCTCCTGCTCTTGAATTTATCTGTTCTACCACAGACCAACACGGCAACCCGCTCCAACCAATTAGCACCCCAAACTGGAAGGAATTTCAAACTGGAGGTTAAGCAAAACATTCCGAACCTTCTCAGAACAGAAAAGAGGCCTAGAACGGGAAAACGCAAGGGTCAAGGGACTGAGTCACAATTGGACGTTCAGCGCTTGATGGTTTTGGCATCAAGTGGCTACAGATAAGACTTCCGTCTCACACAAGGTCCCTTCAAGCAGAAAATGGTTCCAACCTGGGAGCCCTCCATATATATATATATATGAGTAAGCCACTGAGTAATAAAAACAAGACAATGAAAGATAAATGGGGGAGGAGCCGTAACCCGGAGGCAGCGTTGTCCAGGGTTCAGTCCCCGGCACGGATTTCAAATATCCTTTTTCCACCGAGCGCGTGGGGCGTCCTCCATTTCTGGAAAGTTAATCCATCATTTCGCTTTCAATCAATTAATGAAATCTCCGTCATTTGCATACGAATGAAACAACTGCTTTTGCAACGGAGGCGGTTTTTTGCTCCTTGGAGATAAGGCGCAAAAGAGATTTCAGCGTGTTAGGAGAAATGGCCACTTTCTTTGCCACGCAGACTGTGTGGCCTCTGACTGGGTGGTGGGAGCTCCAACTAGGCGTCCTGAAGATCCCAGCCTCAACCCCAGAACTTCACAAGAACTCCAATAACTAGGATGGGGAAGACCTGGGGTTTTGGGTGGCCACTGCTGACTTGGATACTGTCAAGTCAATAGATCCACAGCAGTGATAAATATTATAAGCAGAATTATAAGCAGAATGCACCCACTGTGCATAATCTGGTAAATGCTGGTTTTCAAACTGTTCTTCATCAGCAAGAGTCTAAAAATTACAAACATAGAGAACTTTTATTTATTTATTTATTTGATTTCTATACCGCCCTTCCATATGGCTCAGGGCGGTTTACATACAACATGGGGGATACATGGAAAGACATTTTGGAGCCATTTGAGGTCTATGAAGAACTCTAGTTTTGAATTTGGGAATTATTAGTATTGGGGGGAGGGTTTACTGGTGTTTTAGGAAGGTGTATAACTTTTTGAATGTACAGATTCAAGTGGGTAGCCGTGTTGGTCTGAGGTTGCACAACAAAATCACAATCCAGTGACAACATTAAGACCAACAAAGATTTATTCAAGGTGTGAGCTTTCGAGTGCAAGGAAGTTTGAGGAAGAGTGCGTGCATTCGAAAGCTCACGCCTTGAATAAATCTTTGTCGGTCTTAAAGGTGCTTTTTGAAAGTGTGTTTGCTGTTCTTAGACTACTGCATTTGCTGGTGGCTTGTCTGATATTGTACCAGCATATTCAAACAGATGCCACTGTTTTGAAACACACGTTCATACAAAAAATCAAAGCAAATATAGAGTTTGTAACACAGTATTCGGAAGTAGGCTTGTGCACCAGGGGCCCGAACTGGCCCGATTTGGCTTCAGTGCCCATTAAAGCTCTCCCCTGACCCCCCTCCGAATTTCACAACGAGTGGACCATGGAGTCCACTGCCAGGGGTTCCGAAAGAGGGTGCCCCCATCCACTCCATTCTATCCAATGAGACAGACTCTCCACTGGATCAGCAGCCCTGCAAGAGTCCACGCAACTCTCACCGAGGCCTTTGAGCCAGGGGCTCTGCTCCTTCCCTGCCCCCCCTGCCCTCGATCAGACCAGGAAGCAGCGTTGTGGCGCCAGAGTCTCCTACCTTGTTAGGCTGCAAGCAGCAGGACACGCACGCCTCGTACACGCTGCAGCAGCCAATGGGCAGGCACGAGTCACAGCTGTACAGCTTTGTGCTGGGGGCGTTGACGCTGCAGCAGCCGTTCACCAGCACGTGTCTCCTTTCACAGATGTAGCCTGCAAAGGGAAAAGGGTTAAGACTGGGGGTCAGAGCCACCCCTGCATGGAGCACTAGAACTAAAGGGCAAAGCACATGTCACTAGGCCACCGGGCAGAATTCAGGCTGGGGCTTCCCTAACCCGACTCTGAGGTTTGCACAGCTCAGTGTGACCCCAGTCAAAGTGCCTGATTTGGTTCTGTGCCACAGCATTTGAGCAGGAACGTCCTACGTGTGCATGCTGGCTTTAAACTGGATCCTGGCTTGCTTGGGAATGTCAGCTCCCTCACCACCGTGCCTGGCTGGGCCAAGCTCAGAGCTGGGGTGCGAGTCTAGGGGATCATCCAGTTAAACTAAGGAATAACAACCTTCTTCTGGATTGGGCCAAACAAAGTCCTTCCTGCATGAGCAACACATTCGCTCCCCCTCCTCCCTGGCAAATTAATGCATTTGACACTCTGCGTATTCTTCTGGTCACCCGGTCTCAAAATGGATCTCCTACAGGAGAAACTGGAGCAAGTGAAGGGCTACTAAAATGCTGCCAGGACCGAGGATATAAAACACCTCCTAATCCCTGACTGGTTATTGCTATTCAGTGAACTTGTCTTCGTTTTTACTTTCCTGTGTTCCGGAGCGGAGCCCCAGCACAAATGGAACCCTGCAAGGGCAAGCTGAGCATGCATGACCCTCACTGTTTACCCTTACGTCTGTTAAGCCTGAAGCAAACCCTGAGTACAACAGGAAAGGCATGCTCAGGCGCCAGCCCCAGAGATATCAGCCACGAAGACGGATAGCCCACGTGGCCTCCTGTGGCTACCTCCAAAAAGAGAGTTACCCAGGTCATCCGTAATGAGAAGCTTCCCTTGGACGGAATTCCGGCACTGGTTGCTCGGCTGGCTGCTGTTGACGGCATGGAACTGCACTTTCCACGCAGGGGGGTGCTCTTCGCTCTGCACCTGGAGGAGATTCCGATCTCGGACCGCTCTCTCTTCCTGAAACAGAACAGTGGAGGGCGGTAATAAGATCCCTGCTCTCCTGAGGGACGTCAGCTTCCAACAGGAGAAAGCACAAAAGACCCATCCCTACGTTGTCATATGGAATATATGGATGAGAGACTGAATTAAGAGACTGGAAGCCCCTGATTTGCATTTCCTGTAAGCAAGGCCACTCCCTGTTAGCCTCAGGCTCAGTCGTGAGGATAATCCTACTGGTCTACCTTACAGGGTTACTGTAGGGATTTGAACGAGCCAATATATCTGAAGCACTTTGAACATGCAAAAGCATGATAAAAATGTTAAGGGAGAGTGGTTTAGAAGGCTCTGGCAAAGAAGCAAGGCATAATTTTTATGGGTGAATGATAAAGAGTCATAGAGTTGGAAAGGGACCCCCAGGGTCATTTAGTCCAACCCCCTGCACAGTGCAGGACACTCACAACTGCCCACCCACGGTGACCCCAATTTCATGCCCAAGTGATCCACCAATATATGTGGAAATATATGTCAAAAAAGGGGAAGGAGTTGATCTTAACACACAATCACAGCCACCTATTCATCAAGGGGAATTCTGAGTACACATGCATCTAAAGGGGAGCAATGCGCATCTGTTACACCTCAACATAATGTTGCATTTTAGGACTAGCCACACAAAGGTGCAGAAGATCACCCACATGGGGGAGGGAACGACCATGTGAACTAGCTTATAGAGGCTACTGGGTTTCAGCAATTTGCCTGGTTGAGGAACAGCACCCTCCCTTCTGAAAAATTAGCCTTTCCTTGCAACTTAGCAAGGAGAGCCCCAAGAGAGAGTCACAGGTATTTTGCAGCTTGCAAAAGGCTGTGAGAGCTTTTAGAAGAAAGATTCTCTTGCGATTTTTAAGAGAAAACCGTGAGAGCAAGCATCATGCTCAAGCAGAAGGCAAGCGTGGATAAATTATAAGAATGGGTGGCCAGAAAGGATGCCAACCCATGGGAACTGGGGTTCTTTGAAGCTCCAGATCCTCTTCAAATGTTGAGAGATGCCTTGTAAACTTGACTCCTGGGAATTGCTCAAAGAGACAAAAGGGTATGGCAGAGACCAAGAGATGGGTACGTTAAAATGATCCATTAAAACTTGGTGCCCAAATTCAGTATTAAGTAAAACTTAGTTGCGTGATTTCTAAATTATGCCTATTCGACCTATGTGCATAATAGCTCTTATTCTGCCTAATTGAGTCATTGTTATTGGGATTTTTTCCTGGTACTTTACCTGCCCATGAGGAAAATTATATTCCTAACCACTGGTAAAGTCATCCAGCTGTCTGATCATAAACCTCACCCCAGGAGTCGAAGTACCCCTAAGACGAATTTCTTTTAAGGACAAAAAGCTCTTTGTTAATACCATCTTACACATGCTTACTGGAATCCAAAGTGATTTGTTCCCCATTAAATGTGCACAGAGGCTGCCGCTATGATTTCCATCTGGATTTCCATCCACACACTGAGTGATCGTTACCAAATGCCTCTGTGTCAGGGGCTGCTGACTTGCCTGGTGTTGTGTATCATTCAGAGGCCTCCTTGCCTCAAATCCCCAAATGGCCCCTTATGCTCTTCCCCACCCCCAATACCACACAAAGCAGACATAATGAAAAAAATTAGGATAACTCCACCCATGTAGACCATGCAGGAAGGGTGATATAGAAGGGTGCAAAATGTCATAGTCTAAATCAGGGGTAGTCAAACTGCGGCCCTCCAGATGTCCATGGACTACAATTCCCAGGAGCCCCCTGCCAGCGAATGCTGGCAGGGGGCTCCTGGGAATTGTAGTCCATGGACATCTGGAGGGCAGCAGTTTGACTATCCCTGGTCTAAATTGCCTTGGATTGGTGTTACTGGATTTAATGTTGCTTCATTATAAACTGCCTTGAGAGTCTTTTCCTGAAATGCAGGATATAAACCCACCAAGAGCCAGCTTGGTGTAGTGGTTAGGAGTGCGCACTTCTAATCTGGTGAGCTGGGTTTGATTCTGTGCTCTCCTGCAGGCATCCAGCTGGGTGACCTTGGGCTTGCCACAGCACTGATAAAGCTGTTCGGACCGAGCAGGAATCTCAGGGCTCTCTCAGCCTCACCCACCTCACAGGGTGTCTGTTGTGGGGAGAGGAAAGGGAAGGTGACTGGAAGCTGCTTTGAGCCTCCTTCAGGTAGAGAAAAGTGGCATATTAAGAACCAACTCTTCTTCTTCAGTAATAGCAGGGCTCTCTCAGCCTCACCTCCCTCACAAGGTGTCTGTTGTGGGGAGAAGAAAGGGAAGGTGAATGTAAGCTGCTTTGAGACTCCTTCAGGAAGAGAAAAGCGGCACATAAGAACCAACTCTTCTTCTTCAAATAATTAATGCTTGCAGGACCATAGATCAGCCATCCTTGCTAGGGAATGCTGCTATACCTCTAGGAAAAGCTACCAAAAATGAACCAAGAATCAATTACTTTCTCTTAATCCAGGGGTAGTCAAAGTGCGGCCCTCCAGATGTCCATGGACTACAATTCCCAGGAGCCCCCTGCCAGCATTCGCTGGCAGGGGGCTCCTGGGAATTGTAGTCCATGGACATCTGGAGGGCCGCAGTTTGACTACCCCTGTCTTAATCAATGCCTCAGTAGAAAAGAGCAAAAGTCCAGCGGCACCTTAAAGACAAACAAAATTTGTGCCAGGGTACAAGCCTGCATATGTCACTGTTCACTTCTTCAGATACAGCTACAATGTGAGTCCATCTGTGTTCACAGCTTGGAGAATGGAATAATTTCAGGTGTTGGAATGACAAAAGCAGGCAAATTACAGCATCAGGCCTGACTGGGAAGGTGTGACCTTTTCAACCACATGATTGTGTGCATTTTAGCAACCATGAATTGCTAGCGTCAGAAAGGTATGTGTTGCATGAAAAGCTATTTGTAAGTTACATGACTTCAATAAAGAACAAGATCCCTTTCTAAGCATCCTGCCTGACACCCACACTGCAGTGAATAAAGAGGGAGCATTTCCAAGGGAATTATCTAAACCGGTGTTTCTTAACCTTCCTAATGCCACAACCCTTTAATACAGTTCCTCACGTTTTGGTGACTCCCAACCATAAAATGATGCAAGGGATCTTTCTTAAACCGAAACTGGCCAATGGCATGAAGATCCATGGTTCATGATTGTATATAAATTGCTTTTTCCGAGGTTTCTCAGTTCATCTCTGCCTCTTGTCCCACCATGTCAATCTCCAGACAGACAAACGCTCTAGCTCAGTCTACCCCACAAGGCTGTTGTGTGGAGGGCAAGCTGCTTGCCCCGCTGCGACCCCTGTGAAAGGGTCGTTCGACCCCCAAAGTGGTCCTGACCCCCAGGTTGAGAACCACTGCTCTAAAAGCCAAGGGGGTGGGCCCTGCATGGATGCAAACCACCACACAAGGCCAGCTACAAGGTACTTGGGCAGATTGTGTGGGCAGGGAAACCTAGGTTTGCAGGGGGGGAAACTATCTGTTAAAAACAAGGGGTGCCCCCCTAAAGTGTTAAGGGATGTCTGTGTATGCAAGGGGTCAGCATTTATTATATCAGCTCACGGTGGTCTCCAAAACTGAGGTAGAGGAGGAGATAAAAGATAAAAGGGGCAGTGTGTATACGTTGAAGATACAGAGAGCTCAACAAGGCTGTTAACGAACAATAAGATGTTTTGGAAGACATTAATTTATAGGACCGCCATAGGCAGGGAGCAGGTTTGCCAGCTCTGGGTTGGGAAAGACCTGGAGAATTTGGGAGTGGAGCCAGGTTGGGCAGGATTTGGGCCAGGAAGGGACCTCAGTGGAGTTTAATGCAGTGGAGTCCCCCCTCCAAAGCAACCATTTTCTCCAGGGGAACTCATCTGTCGCCTGGAGAGGAGGCTCCCTCGGTCTCACCTGGGGGCTACAACAGAGCAGAAATCACTGGGCCAGAGAGCCCTGTATGATTCACTCGAAATCAGAAAGCAAAATAACTCTTGATTTCTTATTCTAGGTGTCACCCTAGGTGGTCCATATAAAGACCGGGTAAGCCATCATTTCTCCAAGCTCTTGCTTCCTCAGCAGACTCACAGAACTGCACAGGACGACATTGGGGGGGGGAGAGATTGTGGCTTATCCAGAGGCCCATGAACTACAATTCCCATGAGCCAGTACCCAGGCCTCTGGAGAGCCACAGTTTGGCCACCTCTGGCATAGGGCAGTGAGGCGATGTCTAGCCAGGGATGGCCAAGCTGTGGATCTCCAGAGGCCCATGGACTACATTTCCCATGAGCCATGCTAGCAGGGGCTCATGGCAGTTGCAGTCCCCAGGACTCTGGAGAGCTACAATTTGGTCACCTCTGGCATCGCCTAGCCCAGGGGTGGACAAACTGTGGCTCTCCAGAGGCCCATGGACTACATTTCCCATGAGCCTTGCCGGCAGGGGCTCATGGCCATTGTAGTCCATGGGCTTCTGGAGAACCCCAGCTTGGCCACCCCTAAGTGCCCAAATAAAGGCACCCCGCCATTAACAAGCCTCCTACACTGATTCTCTGCAGTTTCAACACCGTCTTCCCAGCTCAGAAAAAACATCTCCCCCTATAGTTCAGGATGCCGCGCACTGTGCAGCACCCCCCTCCCCCCTGCCCCCCCCCAGCCCCACTGACCTGCTTGAAGGTGCTGCTGAGGAAGTAGATGAGGGAGAGGCCGAAGACCACCCCCAGCACCCAGCGTTTGCGCAGCAGCCTCCGCCACACCAGCGCCAGCAGCTGCACCATGGGTGGCGGCCGGGCCCCCGCGCGCCGCCCCGGGACGCGCAGCAGGCCTCGCTAGCCCTCCCCATCCCCGGCCGGGATCATGCCAGAGGGGCGCGCGCGAGGCAGCCCATCCCGCCCGGCCAGGATCGCTCGCCAATGCACAACCGCCGGGCCTCTTGCAAGCCTTGCACGCCCTTGCTCCGCCGGCCTTCGGGCTCTTCTCTCCGCGCCCCACCCAGGCCACGGGAAGTCGCGGGCGGGGGGCTGCTGGGCACCCAGTTTGGGGCAACCGGGAGGAAGAGGGAAGCGGGGGGGGGGGCGGACGCGGAAGTCACGTGCATGGCCAGGCCCGGGGGAGGGAGGAGCTTATGCAAGGGCTGGCTGCAGCTGCAGGAGCAAAGGGGAGCTCAGTGGGCAGGGGCAGGTGAGTGGGGGGTCTTCGTGCACGCGCGGGAGGGGGGCAGCAATGCAAAATGGGCTCCCTTTCCCTCTCTTTCCTTGGAAAGAAGAAACTGGAGGGTTGCATCGTGGCGGCTGGGCCCCCTTCCTCTCCATTCCCCCCACCTCCTCCTCCTCCATAGCAACTGCCCTGCAGGGTTCTGGGGGGCTTCTGAGAGGCCTGCTCTGCGCCTATGTGGAAGCTACTTGTTTAGGGAGCCTTCGGGGTGGGCGGGATATAAATATAACAATGATGATGATGATGAAGATAATAATTTTAAAAGAACTGGTTGTTTTTTCCCCTTCCCCATCCCGCTTTTTACTGCCCCAAGGAGTCTCAAGGTGATAAGCAGTCGCCTTTCCTTCCACTCCTCACAGCAGACACCCTGTGGGGTAGGTGAGGCTGAGAGAGCTCTGAGAGAACTGCGACCTAGCTGTCTGTATGTGCAGGAGGAGTGGGTTGTCCATATTCGAGGCTGCCGCTCACTGTGACAGCACGCCTGCAGGTAGAAAGCTAGAGTGTCAAGGAGAAGGCTTGATTTAGGTACTTATACTCTGCTTTGCTCCCCCCGAGAGACAAGAAGCTGCTTATGACACTGTTTATCCCCTTCTGTATTTTGTCCTTGCAACAGCTGCCCTTAGAGGTGGGTTAGGTTGGGACAGAAGGATGGTGTAGAATGCTGGAGTTGTCTTATGGCCGAGATTGCGGTAGTCGAGAGGTCGAGATTGCAGTAGTCAACTTGTGGTCCTCCAGATGTGCATGGACTACAAATCCCATGAGCCCCTGCCAGCAAGCTCATGGGAATTGTAGTCCTTGCACATCTGGAGGGCCACAGGTTGACTACCCTTGGTCTAGCAGATGTGAGGATCCAAGGCCATGTATGCAATAGCCAGTACCTTAACTGGAGCCAGTAGAGTGATTGTAGGATGGGAGTAATTGTATAGGGGCTCTTGAGTTCTTGTATTTATTTATTAAATTTATAGAACGCCCTTCTCTGCAAACAGGCTCAGTTTAGAAAACAAGAAATATGCCATAATGCTCTTTCCCCCCACAACTTCTTCATGTGTTCCGTGGTGGGATTTTGCTCTGGAGAGGGGAGAAGAGTGGCCGAAGTTGACACAGACGTATCATGGTGTCATTTTATCCTTATAAAATGGGCCTGTCAGTTTTACAGCGCAGTCCTTTGCAGAGTTAAGCCCAAGGACTTCAAGAGATTGCTTCAATGTCATCTCCTATTCTTAGCTATTTTCAGGCTTATTCTTTTCCCCCCTCTGTTGATGAATGGTTATTGCATTACAATTTCTTGGCCTATTTGTTGTTTTGATTATATGGTAAACAATTGTTTTGTATTCCGTTTTGCTTTTTGTTTTTATTACAAACTGGCTTGACAGCTGTAATAAATGAACTCTACTTCAACAGATTTAGGTGTGCCGGTTTTGCTTAGAATCATCTGTCAGATTGCACTTTTTTCAAAGTTCAGCTGGTCTATGCTTGTAGGAGGATATTCCCTCCCCCCATAATAACTAAATTGTAATTTTTTTACAAGGCAAACGTGAACCTCTTCCCTTCCTAGCACTTCTAATCATTGTTGTGCAAATGTGATGGCCAGCTATTGGGCAGTGCCCACGTCATTACGGTCCCAGGACCTAAATAAAAAGTAGCAATATCCAAAACAGTTTTTAGAGACCTG
The DNA here is from genome assembly GCF_049243985.1 of Paroedura picta. NCBI lineage: Eukaryota > Metazoa > Chordata > Lepidosauria > Squamata > Gekkonidae > Paroedura > Paroedura picta. Next base: position 10,892,340 of record NC_135381.1, on the reverse strand, counting down.
TTTTGACTTTTGATTTAAATGGGGCTTTCTAATAGTTTTCTCTTCCTCTTTCCCACAGGCCTTGAGACCTTCTTCACATGTGGACCATCTTTCAGACAAGTGTCTCGATCTTCAAATGCTTCCTTCAGAACCTGAAGATCTCGGGTCTTCCCTAAACCTCAAATGACCATCAGCTTCAATGGGGTTTCCAAACAAAAAGAAAATCCATTTTCCCCCTGTCTTTCCTGGAGATATCGTTCTGCTGCTACTAATACATTAGCTGCCAAGCTTTGAAGAGTTACAGCTTTTATTTTTTTATCCATTGGTGACTTGCCAATTGTTCTGGGCCAATTCTTCCTTTGTGACCTGTGCCGCCAAGTGAATGGGTGCCTCTTCTTACTCCTTTCCACGAGTCCTCCTGGGCACCGCTGATCGGCCTCGTTAATGTTGAGTGTGTTGTGTTTCAAAGTGTTAAGGAAGATGCAGAGACGACACAGCAGCATCACTGATAGCATTCTTCCTGAAAGGTGAGACCTTTGAATGTTGTGGTTACTGTGCATGAGAATGTGCCAGAGAAATGGAAGTTTGGGCTTCCAAAACCAGTTCTGGGTTCTTGGCAGTGAGGAGCAGATGTTTTGATGTGGCTGCTGGACCCAGGCAGGTTGGCAGGCTATAGGTTCCTGTTGCATATGTCAACTCTACTATCAAAGATGTTGGACAGATAGATGAACTCCCCATACCATGTGTAAGTACCTGGATGTCAGAAGACTCTCTATATTATCATCCCCCCCCAACCCATACATTAAGAGTGTCAGAATACACTCTGTTGCAGGGGTAGTCAATCTGTGGTCCTCCAGATGTCCATGGACTGCAATTCCCAAGAGCCCCTGCCAGCAAACGCTGGCAGGGGCTCATGGGAATTGTAGTCCATGGACATCTGGAGGTCCACAGGTTGACCACCCCTGCTCTACTGGACATGCTGTTGCCATTTGAAGAATGCTTTGTGACAGCTTGTCAAGGAATCACAAACTGGATACTGTGGATTCTCAGGCCAATTGTGCACAAGAAACAGATTTTTGTAAAAATAACAAGCTGAAGAATATCAATTTATCAGTAGGCCACAGAAGTCTCTAAAACTAAGCATGTTCAGAAAAATAAGGAATGCTAGCTTAACTATCTAACACAATGAATGGCTACATTAGATGGCATCTTCTTATGTTCAAGCCAGGGATTCCCAGTCAGGAGTTTACAGACTCCTGGGGGTCCGCAGCTTTCCCTTCCAGCCTTAATGGACTCGGCCATTTTGTGGTTGTGCCCACCATCCTGTGGTAGCGTTCCAGAGGTGCTCGCAGGCTGAAAAATGTTTTGTAGCCCCCGAATTATTCTTTTAAATATGTCTCCGGCAGAGATGCTGACATATCTCTGTCATAAGGTCCCCACCCCTTTTCCCAACTCGCCCTCCCCACCTGATGGAATGACTTGACCCCAATTTGATTTCATAATAAGAGACTTTGACACCATTTCGGTTTAATAAAACCTCTTTATTCATATGCCTTCCATTGGTCCTGTTTTCTTCTGCTTCTTTGGATCGATCCGTCTTCATATCTGCCTCCGGACAGCAGGTGGGGGCAGAATTAATTTGGGGCTGTGGCCCAGGAGGAAGGGGCGGGGCAAGATGGGAGCCATCTGGACAGAAGAAGAATGATTCTGTTTACCAACCTTCCAATGCATTGACCCACCAGGATTTGTCCTGTTAAAATAAGCCTCCAATCCACTCTGGGTCTCTGCCAAGTTTTTTTATTTGCTGCATCACAGGAGTGTGACTCCAGAGAACACCTGGCCTCTCTACCAGGTGCTTCAGATGTTCTATGCGTGTGCCACACATTCCCAAGGAGGGCATATGTCATTGTTGGGGGATTGGGCTCCTGAAACCTTGGAAGACTATATTAGAATCGTAATGCTGCTAGTTTAGAAGCATCGAGCCAGATGCTAACTAACCTCATGGCTGATGCTGGCCGTGTTTGTGTGTGTGTGTGTGTGTGTGTGTTTTTCTGGCCCAGCCTTTGGGAGTAGCTATAAAAACCTTTGGTGAAGAACCTACTTGCTAAGGACCGGTGCCCTCTGGGACGTTGCCCTGTTTGGGAGATATCAGGAGACTTGAGCTCAGAGCTAAGAACAAAGTCCAGGGAGAATGCTGGATTCTGTGGGGAGGCACCAGGAGACCTCTCCCCAAAGCACGCCAGTTCTAAACTGGGATTGCTCCAGGGGCCCAAGCTCGGGAGAGGCGGCAGCTCTGTGGCATCTGCTCTGCGGCTTCGGACCATCGCTGGCATTTTGGAAGGAAATCTCTTTATGTGGAACTGTTATAGGACAGTTTTTAAGTGATTAGAAAAACATTGCTTCTGTGTGTCATGTAACCAGGCCATCCAAGTGTAGTCTGGCAGCTGGGCAAGGGACATTCGTAGGTCGTTTGGCATTGCCTGCCTCCCTTTCGTGACCCCTGGTGTTCCTGGGAGGTCTCCCATCCAAATACTACGCAGGCTCTGCCCTGCTTAGCTTCTGAGATCTTAACTAGGCTGGGTTTGCCTGGGCTATCCAGATCAGGATGCTTTAAATCAGCGGTAGTCAACCTGCGGCGCTTCAGATGTCCATGGACTACAATTCCCACGAGCCCCTGCCAGCACTTGCTGGCAGGGGCTCGTGGGAATTGTAGTCCATGGACATCTGGAGGACCGCAGTTTGACTACCCCTAATTTAAATCGTGGCAAACCTTGAGGCTGAGAGCCGATTTCCACTGGGGGGGGGAGTATATACGTCTGGCCTCTCTTTTTGGTAAATGTCTACCACAGCATAGGATCGGCAGAGTTCTGTGGCCCTGCCGCCTTTCACGTTTGCTCCCGAGAGAGGCTTGAGCCACACAGCTGTGTGTTCCAGGTCATGGCTAGCAGGGAGAGGAGATGCCAGCCCCCATGTTGGACCTGGGGATCCTCTGGACTTCTAGATCATCGCCAGGCTAAAGAGACCAGTTCCCCTGGGGAAAATGGCTGCTTTGGTGGGTGGACCCCATAGCATTAGACTCCACTAAGGTCCCTTCCTGCCTTAAATCCCGCCCACTGCCAGCTCCGCCCCCAATGTCTTCCATTTCCCGACCCAGAACTGACACCTCTCTCCAGATTCCAGAGGTCAGATCCCCTGGAGAAAAAGGCCAGCTTGGAGGCTGGATTCTATGGCACAATACCACACAGCCTTGCTTTCCTCTGCCGCGTTGTGGTTATATGATGCTTCTTTATATGGTACCAAAACAATCCTTGCTTAATATTATCAGCTCTGATTGGTGGCTGCTGTACAAGACTGCGGGCAAGATTTGTCCCAGCCACGCTGCTTGAGATCCTGTAACAGGAAGGGCCAGAGGTTGAGATTAGGAAAGTAGAACATGCGCTGTGCACGATGACTGGGGTGAGATGATGATTTTCAGGTGCTGCCAATTGCCGGGTTCTTTCTCCCTGTTTTTGTTCTTTTCGGTGTGCCTTAGAAGCCGGAGTCAGACCATCAGCTCCGAGACCAGCGTGGACGAAGGTGGCGTGTTTGAGAGTCACAAGGCCGAGCCCCCTTCTCCTCAGCAGCTCTTTTCAGGGCTGGGGGGCATCCCATCGGGCACAATCACAGCCAGCCCCTTCCAGTCGGGTTTGGTCCTCGGGTCCTCGGTAGGCGGCGGGGAGGTGTTCATTCAGATGCCGGCCTCACGGGAAGAAGGGGCCAGCCGCATGGAAGGAGTGCCGTACCACCACCGGCCGCAGCCCCACCACTACCACCACAGCCACCAGCGGGGCTCCTCCCTGCTGCACATGGCCGGGGGTGACCGCCACGGACATGCCGAGGAAGGCGCCGAAGACCAGCCGGGGACTCCAGCCCCTGCCCTTTCGGAGCTGAAGGCCGTGATCTGCTGGCTGCAGAAGGGGCTTCCCTTCATTATGATTCTCTTGGCTAAAGTCTGTTTCCAGCATAAGCTAGGTAAGTCCCAAAATTAAGAATCTAAGTGTTGCTTTGCCGGGTCAGAACTGTCACTGTCGACCGTCCCAGTGGTGCTTGTGATCAAAGATTGTGTCTAAATGGCCTTCTGATTCCTTAAGGCCAGGGTAGTCAAATTGCAGCCCTCCAGATGTCCATGGACTACAATTCCCATGAGCCCCTGCCAGCAGTCGCTGGCAGGGGCTCATGGGAATTGTAGTCCATGGACATCTGGAGAGCCGCAGTTTGACTACCCCTGCCTTAAGCTGTGATCCGGTTTGAGTTACCTGGCAGTGGATGATCTCATGAAGGTTTTGCGTCTCTTACAACTTCAGGTCAGACAGCAGAGGACTGAGTCATGTGACCTTGACAATACAGGGGTGCTGCTTGCAAACATCCAGTCCATGCCCAGTTCTACCCACCTATTGGGCAGTGAATAGATAATAATACACATGCCTTTCAGTGTTTATTTGTTCATTTTGTGTTATTTTATTGCTCCCTTCCTCACCTGATTTGTTCAGCTGGGTGTTGATTGCTAATGGCTCCATTTCACAGATGTGCACAACTGAGGCCCAGAATCTTCAGCGGCTGGATATGCGGACTGTGGGCCGAAGCGACTTGCTAGCTAGGAACAGCCTAAACTGATCTAGGTCTCTTTCTCTCCCTTACTTTTGCAGGAATCGCTCTGTGTATCGGCATGGCCAGCACATTTGCGTACGCAAACTCGACTCTACGAGAACAGGTCTCCTTGAAGGTGAGTGCAGTGGCCATTGTCCCTTGCTTTTGTTTAGGTTGGATGGAGGCATATCGATATACTGTTATACCGATACCCACAACAGCTTCCCTGAATTCTTGCAGAAATATAGGAATAAGGGCACGTCTCAGCAAGGAATCCTTGCTGTTTTGGGTTTTAATTTAATGAAATGTAAGAATTTAGGGAACCTGGTGCATATAATACCATACATTGATATAGATATGCTGTTCAGTTGCTAATTTAAAACAAAGAATGGCCGGAGAAACATGTGAAAGCCCCTTTGCAACTGAAGTAGCAACAAGGAGCCTACACAAGCTGGTCCTTGTGCGGAAAGCTCCACAGTGACAGAGCACAATCATTTCACAACATAGACATGCCCAAAGACCTAGGTCCAGTCCCTGGGATATTCTAAGGAGGGGAAGAGCTTCTTTCTTTCTTGCTTGCTTGCTTGCTTGCTTGCTTGCTTGCTTGCTTGCTTGCTTTCTTGCTCTGCTCTGCTCTGCTCTGCTCTGCTCTGCTCTGCTCTGCTCTGCTCTGCTCTGCTCTGCCTGAAGGAGTCTCATCACCCACCCTTCCTTTCCCCTACAGACACCCTGTGAGGTGGGTGAGGCTGAGTGAGCTCTGAGAGAACTGCAGGTGGCCCAAGGTCACCCAGCTGGCTTCCTGTGGAAGAGCGGGGAAGCAAGCCCAGTTCCCCAGATTAGAACCCGCCCCTCTTTAGGAAACCTTTACAGGGCAAACACAAGTCCAAAGCAGACAGCAGTGTTAGGTGGACCCACATTCTTGGTATAAGACGACTTCATATGTCTTTTTTTCCTCCTTCCTCAGGAAAAGAGGTCAGTGCTGGTGGTTTTCTGGATCGTGGCCTTTCTCATAGGGAACACCCTGTACCTGCTGTATACATTCAGCTCGCAGCAGTTGTACAACAGGTAAGCAAACACCTTGTGTCCTCATGGAAATGTACAGGTCCCACCCAAAGAGCAGAGAAGCAGGCACTCTCTCGATGGTTGCGGGGAGGGGTGTATTGATGTCACGCTTGCCCCTTGATCTCTTGAGATGGAAGCATGAATGCTGTCCTCTGCTGGGAAAAAATATAGACCAGGATCAGGTGGAAATGCTGAATTTTCCTTCTTTGCCTTTTCATTTCCATCTCTTATTTGGAACGAGCGCATTCCATTTACAATAACTCTACATATTTCCCAAGAATACAAGTATTGTTGAATGTCAAACAAGGAAAGTCTCGTACAACTTTGCCATCTTTTAGTGTCACTTTGGCCTAGATCTCTAATGAACCCCCAGAGGAGAGGGCTAATTCCACCAAGCAGGGCAGCTGTCAGGGACCTTTGAAGACTGCCTTGAGTTGATCTTTCTGTAACTCAGTGGTTCTCAACCTTGGGGTCCCGACCCCAAGTGGGGTCACCTGGCCCCTTCCGCAGGGTCGCCAGGAGAGGTTGGTGGTGCCGGCATTGGCGGAGCCTTGGCACTGGCCGCCTCCAGATCACTGTGCGCTTGCATGCGCGCTTGAGCACGTGCCGCCCCCACATGTGCGCGCACCGCCCCCGTTGGGGTTGCGGCGTTATGGCAATTGAGAACCACTGGTGTAATTGAACAGATCATGGGAACTAGCAGTTGATTTAGGGGGGAGGGGATGCAGAGTACAGGTTAGGTAGATTGCGTGGGCACTGCACTTCCTGGTGGAATGGCTGAGGGGGCATTTCACTGACCACAAGAGTATGAAATCATCCTCTCTGTTGGGCACATTGATTATCTGAAAGCCAAGAGCGTTGCGTCAGCCTGGTCAATTAGAGATGGCAGCCGAAAGGTTGGGTTGGCTCTCGCGAATCAATATGTGCGATTCTGTCCTCGGCCTACTTTCCTGGCCCGCAAAAGCTCCTATAATTCCCCTTTTCTCTGGGTCCCTCCCTTCTCCTCTTCTTCGGGTGACTTTGAAATGCAAGGAGAAAGGAAGACCTGAAAGTTCTAGGAGTCAGAGGCAACCACTGGGTCTGTTTGTAGAAAGACCCAAGCTGGGTGTGATTTCACGGGCTTTTGGTTAACCTCTTGTTACCTACCTATTTATGGCCCCAACCGCTCAGCTGTCCATGTATCTATGCAACGTTCCACCTCAAATCATCCTGAATTTTCGGGAGAACTCAACACCCACAATAGACATTCTACGAATGGATCGTTGCTGTTTTTAGCTGACATTGTTTATTTAAAATAATTTTTATCTGTTGTAATTTGTATTTTATATTGGGTTGTTAACTACTCTGAACCAGCTCGCTGGGAGGGTGGTCTAAACTAAGTGAAATTATCCCTGCCTTTCTCAGCCAGGGTTTCGGGAAACCCTGGGGTTTCTTGACAGCCCTGGAATGGGTGGGAGTTAATTTATTTTAAATATGTTTTAAAAATTTGTTAAACATTTGTTCAGCCCTTTCCCAAAATGGGTAATGATGGGCCTGGGGGCGGGGGGTGAGAAGGGGAGGGGCCCTGAATGGCCATTTTCCCATTTCCCAATCCTTCCCCATTGCTGAAGATTCTTTTCTTCCTCCTGCTAATTTCCTTTGAAAGATCCTGTTTGACATTCATTTATTCTTTGGGTTGAAGAGCTACTAAGTCACAAAACCATTCAACATGATTGCCTTTAAAGACAATACTGTCACGAACTCCCAGAGTCTCTTAGCTGCCTGGATCAGAAGATGGTGCTGCCTGTCACTATGATATATGAATGTGGAGAGCATGTATATTGACCACCCATGAATACAAAGCCTGGAAAATCCAGCGGTCTCTTTGCATCCATCATGGTGTAGTCGTTAAGAGGGGCGGCTTCTAATCTGGCGAGCTGGGTTTGATTCCCAGCTCCTCCACGTGCAGCCAACTGGGTGACTTTGGGCTCACCACAGCACCGATAAAGCTGTTCTGACCAGGCAGTAATAACAAGGCTCTCTCAGCCTCACCCACCTCACAGGGTGTCTGTTGTGGGGAGAGGAAGGGAAGGTGAATGTAAGCCGCTTTGAGATTCCTTCAGGCAGTGAAAAGCAGGGTATAGAAACCAACTCTTCTTTCATCCCACAGAGCTGTATGTGTGCTGCTCTGGTTCGCTCAGCACAGTGCCCATGTATATTGGGAGTATCTCTGCACAGTTGGTGGGAGAAGAAGAAGAGTTGGCTCTTATATGCTGCTTTTCTCTATTCAAAGGAGTCTCAAAGCGCCTTACAATCACCTTTCCTCTCCCCACAACCGACACCCTGTGAGGTGGGTGAGCCTGAGGGAGCCCTGAGATTCCTGCTTGGTCAGAACAGCTTTATCAGTGCTGTAGCAAGCCCAAGGTCACCCAGCTGGTTGCATTTGGAGGCGCAGCGTGGAATCAAACCCGGCTCGCCCGATTAGAAGTCCGCACTCCTAACCTCTACACCAAGCTGGCTCTCGGTATGCGTTGTCTGTAAAGGACGTGAGTCTCACCAGCTGCATCACGTGAGGCTAGAGGGAGACTCTTCAGCCAGGATACCAGAACTCAAGGCCAGCCAATGGAGTAGAGTCAGGGCAGAGGAAATACAAGGGTGGTCTTTATTTGCATGGCCTAGAATTGATTTATGGTGCCCGTTGCCATGAGGAAGAATGATGGCCGTTTGCACAGGCAGCTTTACAAGGAGACTTAGACCCTTTCATGGAAGCAGAGGTTTATCAAGTGCTGTCAGCCATGATAGCTAAGTGGAACTTCCGTGTTCACGGGCGGCAAGGCCGTGGATAACAGAAATAGCATCCCTACGAAACCTAAGCAAGCAACAAGGGGGAGGAGGTTGAGTTTGTTCTCCCTCTTTTGTAGCAAACCTTTGGATGTCTTGTACGGAGAGCAAGAGGGCCTCAGCTTTGGGGACCTTCTGGAAGATGTCAGGTTGGTTTCTGTGAGGATACAGAGATGCTGCTTTGGTTCAGTCCAGGCAAGCTGTGAATCTCAGTTTTCATGGGTGTTCTTTCATGGGTGAAATTCATCTCCTTCCCCCACCCTGAGATTATGCAGGAGATTGGGTAGGGGGAGAAGGGTGCAAGCAACAGTAACTGCCATTCCTTCCAGCGTTTTAAGAAGCAGCCCTTTTCCTGTAGCTCTCCCCAAAGCGAAATGCAGACGGTAATTTAGTAGCAATCAGTACAAGAAATCCAGGACAGTCCCTGGTCAATGAGGACTGTTGGAATGTTCTTCCTTGCAGAGGGAGCTGCAAGTTTGAATCCCTTTCGGGGTGTGTGTGTGTGTGGGGGGGGGAGCAAGGATATGCAAATGTTTTAATAAATGAAAGGGGTATGTTGTGTTCTTGTCCCTTGCAAGAGATACCCAGAAATTCTTACCAGAGGCATGCAGGATTGCCTGGCCAAAGTGGTCTCATCTGTGTTTGTGAACCAAACAGCATAGGATACCAACTACTGGATACCTAGAATTCAAGCATAGCGTCTGTGGCCTCAGCCAATAGGTCCCATGCCCTTTCGAAATGTCCTTGGGTAAGACAGGGATGGCAGGATTAATCCTTGGATAAGGCAGGATTAAATTTGGGAAAGCGGGTTTTGCAGCCATCCAGCCAAATCCTTGTTATGCAAGCAGCGTTCCTGGCACCTAGAATCATAGAATCATAGTGTCATAGAATAATAGAGTTGGAAGGGACCTCCTGGGTCATCTAGTCCAACCCCCTGCCAAATGCACAACACCAGAATCTCAGGTCAGAACCTGGCAGAGGTGGGAGACATCCCGTCCGTTTGCTTTCCATACACGGAGCCGAGATGCTATCCTCAGTTTGCTAGTCTCCCAGGACTTTCTCTTTTCAGTTTTCTGTTTATTTCCCGGTTTATTTCTTCATTTCTTCATTTCTTTCCTTCATCTGCATCAATTGTGTTTTTTTAAAAAAATCTCTCATTCTGGTTGTTGTTTTGTTTTTTAGGGTTTTAGTTTTACCTGTTGTGCTGTGCCCATATTGTGAGTATTTTTAGCTTGGGTCCCCCCCGTTTATACATTTCTTTATTTATTGCACGCAAGCCTGGTTAAGTTTCCACATGGTACCACACTGAGGCCACATCCAGACTAAGTTTTGTGGATTCTCTTCCTGAGTATCCAGTTTAATGGCTGTGGATATTCTGAATCTATGGATTGACTAGCTATTTGACACTATTCAGCCACATAAAAAGCCTTCCTTATTTGCAGGCCTGTGTCATAAGAAGTACAAAATAAGACTTGCTGCTTCTCATGCCCAAGCAGAATTCAAATTCTGCAAACCAAACTAGCAGGGGGGTGGATGCTGTTAATTTTCCCCTTCTTACTACATCTCTGTGCATCCCATTCCCTTCCCGTCCCAAAGGTCTTCCCCAACACTCAGAATGCAAAACCTGCAATGGTTAAGGGGAGGAGGAAATAGCAGAGTTTCACTCCAGAACATTCTGTTTGTACTTTCTAGAATTTGCCATAGATCCCCAAATCCTCCACACACCCACTGCTTTTTAGTAGAAGGACATCGCGCTGCTTGTTCTTCAGCAGACTTTGTTCGTCCTCTGTGGAATCCTCGATTCCTTCCCCCCCCCCCAAGGAGTTGCCAGACTTTTGGTGTCAGGTCTCACCTGCTGCATCCTTTCAGGTAATCACCGTCTTGCCTTTCAGCCTCATCTTCCTGAAGCCCAACCTGGAGAAGCTGGATTTCTTTGACCTGATGTGGATTGTGGGGACAACCGACTTTGTACTCAAATACCTCACAATCGCCTTGAAATGCCTGGTCGTCGCTCTGCCCAAAATTGTCCTTGCCGTCAAATCAAAGGTAAAGAAAGGTGTATCTTTTGTGCCATGATGGAGGGTTGGTGTGGCTCTCAGTAGGCTGTGCAAATATTCGGCCTATTGTTTGACTGTGTTCCTATATTCTGTGAAGGCCCAGAATGACCCCGTGTGGGTGACGGCTTCCCTTTTGAGCTTTGTAAGAACATAAGGCAGATGTGGCCAAATGGTGGCTCTCCAAATGTCCTTGGATTACAGTTCCCATGAAGCCAGCCCAAGGTCCCCCAGCTGGCTGCCTGTGGAGGAGCAGGATTCAAACCCAGCTCCCTAGATTAAAAGCCGCCACTCTTAACCACTACACCATGCCGGAAAAACTGGAAGCAGAAAACTACACGGACCACCAGTCTGACTCGATGTAAGAATGTTTTATGCGTTCACGCATCATGAAAATCTCACTTGGACAAACTTTTTGGTGAAGTTTTTAAGGGGGGAAAAAAACAAATCAAGATAGACGGTTTGGGGGCAGTTCCGCACGTCTTTTGCAAAAGCTCCATCCCAGTTATTTTCTTTCTTCCCGTGTCTGCGGAAGCATCCTTCCGCGATGAAGATAGATGGTGGGCTCAGTATTAAATGCACTCCCTTAATGTTGCCCAGCTTGCGCTGAAACCTCCAAGCTGGGAGCAGAAGTGATTCTAAATGGGGCTTTTGCGGGAGCAGGTAGGATTGGAAGAGCTCCTTCTTGTACGTCCCGCTCGCCAGGCCGATTAATTTAGCTCTGGCAACAGTCCAGGGATTGTTGTTTTTCCCCTCCCCTCCTCTCCCTTCGCTCTGATGATAATGATTATTATTATTTTATTTGGGGAGATTAATGGGCTGGGTCATGGCGTAATCCAGCTTGCAAAAAAGAAAAAAAGAATATCCGACGTGCCACGATGTAGATCGTCAGCTCAAGACAAATTGCAGAGTTGGAAAAGGGCTGCAGCCTTTGCTTTCTTGTCTGAGCACCATCCGAAGTCCTCATTAATCCTTGTCCCGCAGAAGAAAGAGGCTGCATCTGTATTTTTAACCGTAGCATGAGGCTGGTAAGATTGCATCTGTCAAGGGCCCTCTAATGGCTCACAGCACAGATGCCTTTCCGAAATGTTTTGAAAAGTCTTTCCTTTGTTGGGGATGTGGACCATCTCCAGGTTCTATCCTTCTCCTCCCCACCCCTGCATACAACTTGCGATCGGGGCTGCGGGGTAATAGATATGCAGACCAGAGACTAAAACCAGGATTTTGTGTTTGCGTAAACGGTGATTCCGGTGCCTGGGATTTTGAAACCCTGCAACCATCTCAGCATTCTTCTTTGAAAACCCTGTTTGGAAAAAGGACATTTCCAAAGCGTAGGGTTGCTGAGAGAAGCAGGAAAGGTTTATGGGGCAGTGTCCTGAAACCGGTTTCTTCGTACGTGACTCTTTCGTTACCTGTGGGTAGGAAAGAATATCACATTTGAGAGCGAGAGGGCAAAGATCACCTCCATTTTGTATGTGGGCCGGGAAGCCAATCGGCAGTAAAATAAATGAAGCTGCCTTGACTGATGTGGCCAAAGAGACTTCAAGTTCATTTGTGTGTCCCTAGCAGTATGCCCCAGGATGCTCACAATTGGATAAAGATGAATTTATGGAGTAACCTCATACAGTTCTTTATAGTCCAGCATCTTTTTCCCCCAGAGTAATCCCCTCCCTGAGTTGTTCCAGAAGACCCCTGAGCAAGGCATCTCTTCCCCATTCTGTTCTCCAGAATTATCTGGTACTCAGAGGTATACTTCCTTTGATCCTGAAGGTTCTATTGAGTTACCGTGTTCAATAATGTAAGAAGGCACCTGATGAATCAGATCAAAGATGCCTCTTGGAAGCCTACAGTAACACAGTTACTGATATTCAGAGGTTTACTGCCTCTGTACATGGAAATTTATTTCAGCCATCATTCATTCATTCATTCATTCATTCATTCATTCATTCATTCATTCATTCATTCATTCATTCATTCATTCATTCATTCATATATCGCCCTCCCCGAAAGACTATCCAAATTTGTGGCAGGGTATGAGCTTTCGTGAGTCACTTCTGCTCTATTTGAAGAAGTGAGTGGTTCGCGACAACTCCTACCCTTTTACAAATTGCGTCAGTCTTCAAGGTGCTACCGGACTCCTGCGCTTCTCATTTGTACCCCTTGCTCTGTCTCTGTTCCGCTGCTACAGGCAGACTAGCACGGCTACACATGCTCTTGCCCATGTGCCTCGGTCCGCTCTTAGATTTCATGTTCCACTGTGCTACTTCTGCGGGGAATTCTTACGATATTTAAAGCACCGCATTCTTTTCTTGTAAGTTCAGAAAAGTCAGTTTGGACAGCGGCAGGGAAGGGGAGGAAGCCGGGCACCAGGTGTCCCCCAATCTCTCGCCTTCGTGCCGAATAGATCTGTTTACTTCTCAGCTCCCCTCCCACCAAGCTGTCGGTGCTTAGCGGTGTAAATGAGAAACTGCCATTTGCTGCGCGGGAAACAATGGGCACCTCCAGGAGCCACATGGCTCGGCCCGTTTCAATTTGTCTTAATTCATTTTATATTGAACAAAATGGTAACTGCTTCTTTTTGTTTTTAATGGAGGTCGTTCAGCAAACGGGAGAGTTAGCCAAGGGAGGGAAAGGCGAGCCCAGCTGCTAGAATGCTAGGCATTATGTCCTTTGGGGGACACTATTTTGGAGAGGGGGACCAAGAAAAACTCTAATGTTGGTGGGTGAGTTAATCTCTTGCAAGGCTCTGGATAATTTTCATGCTGCTTCTCCGCTGAGGAAAGAAAGTGAGTGTCTTTTATGTTGTCCAAGTAATGGCTGCCCTCAGAATTCATAATAAGCCGAGGTTTGTTTGAGATGTGGTTTATGCAGCAAACCCTGGTTCCGCTGTGTGTTAGAACTAACAAATTTGACTTTCTGCATAAACTTTGGTTTGTCTGCAATACCTGTGCAACAGCCTTATGGTAGAAGTTTTGAGAGATGGGAGTGGATGGCTGAAAGAGATCAGCCAGGTTCAGTGGTAATGGGATTTACCCCTGTGTGAAGGAGTCAGGGGGAATCCTAGGGCAAGGGTGTTAATTCGAGATTTCCACTTTCACAGCAGGTCTGCCTTTTGCTGTTCCCTCTGACCTTGTAAGCTGTGCTTTGTTAGCCCTGCAAGTCAGAATCCTGGACCGAGGATAATCTTTGGAACCCTGGTTTGCAGAGCAAGCACTAACTATAGCTCGCTAGCTTGAATGTGATTGGAAACTGAGATTTGCTGCAAACTTGCAAGTTCTTAATGCTGTTTTCACACCAGCCTTTCCCAATTTTTTTTTTAACACCGAGAAACCCCTGAAAACATTCTTCAGGCTTCGAGAAACCCTAGAAATGGCGCGATCATGCAAACTATGGTTGGGAAGCAGAGCTGTGTGTACATGTCCTCCCGAGGCCCCTCCCCTTCCCATCCCCTCCACGCCCATCATTGGCCATTTTGGGAGGGGGTGAGTGGGTCAGCATGACCATATATGGTCATATCACCTAATAAATGTTTAACAATTTTAAAAAATTAGATTTAAAAATTAATGAACCACCCCATTCACGAAACCCTTCCAGGGCCATCAAGAAACCCCAGGGTGACACGATATCCTGGTTGAAAAAATCTGCTTTATACAAAGAGAGGGAATGTTGGAAGCGTTTGAGCCCAAATCTCCCAGCCCCCCCCCCCACAAGTTAATTTAGTTAATAGCAGCTTACATTTGTAGCTGGCTATGACGGGCCAATGCAGACATGACAAAGTATTTGTGTCTCTAGCGTAGCGACCGCAAGGACCTTCAATTAGGCGCTGAGAACTCCTGAACATATGGGAATTTGGATTGGGACCATTGTGCTTGGGGACAGGGGGCTTACTCCCTCCCCTATGCTGTTTCCTGAACCTGAAATGTCCTTTGCACAGTTGAGGGAACCGTCTGCGAGTGCCCCCAATGGGAACAACCCTTTGTCTCTACTGGTTGATGTTACACACATCCAGAGCTATTGGAGAGTCCTTACTAGGTAGGAGTTGCGTGAGAATACGCATCAAGAGTAAAATCCCATGGCCTTACGTGTAAGACGTTCTTTGCCTAACCGCGCAGCACAGTAGAGCACAAGAGTTATCTATATAGATGTTATCCATAACATCTGTATCTATTCAGTCTACCTATCTGTTATCTATCTTCTCTTTCTACTATCTATATATCCACTCTCTCATATCTACCGTCTCTCTGTTTTTCTCATCTGCCTTCTCTCACTCTCTGTCTTCTCTCTTTCGATAGATAGAGAGATAGAGAGATAGAGAGATAGTCTTTTCTACCCTGTATAGCTTCTCTCTTTCTCTCTCTTTCATCTTTCTGTCTTCTCTCTCTCTCTCTGTCTTCTATCTAGATCTATCTAGAGATCTTCTCTTTCATCGACCTTCTCTCATATCTCTCATCTCTCAATAACTGTAAATATCTAACTGTGACTATAGCATCGATCCCTCCGTCTAAAAAAATGTGCTTGTTAAAAGTCCTGCTCGCAGTGGGGCGGGCGGGCGGGGGCTCGAGCCCCTCGGTGACAAGCGCGAGGACCCCCGGGGGTTGCTCGGCCGCCCGGAGCGCGCCGTCTAATCTCCTAAATGGCGGGCGGGAGGGGCGGGCGCTGCCGCTGCAGTTCTCGCTCTTGGCGGGGCCCGGGGGAGCGGGGCTGGCGTGACCTCACTCGGCGTCCCGGGGGAGGGGGAGGGGGAGAGGGAGGGGGGCGGATGAGATCATGCGGATGCCGGAGCGCTCTGCGAAGGCCTCCATTTGCTCGGCGGCCGGCGGAGTGAGCTCATCCGGGGGGCTCCGCGGGGAGTGGGGCCGCTCGCCGCTCGCCTCCCCCTCGGGGCTCGAAGGGGCTCCTCCGTCCTCCTCGCTCCGGCCGCGGCGGCGGCGCTGGAGAAGGCGGGCGGGACGTGCGCTTGCACGGCCGGAGCGAGAGCGCAGCGCAAGGCTGGGCGCCCGCTGCAAAACATTGCCCTCTGGCAGAGAGAGATGTTGCACGCTGCCCCCCCCCAAATAAAACAACCCCCCTACAGACACACATATGCAGTGGAGCCATAGGGGTAGTCAAACTGCGGCCCTCCAGATGCCCATGGACTACAATTCCCAGGAGCCCCTGCCAGCGTTCGCTGGCAGGGGCTCATGGGAATTGTAGTCCACGGGCATCTGGAGGGCCGCAGTTTGACAACCCCTGCACTAGGAGCTTAACGGGGTCGCGGCTCGAAGCGCAGGGCCGTCGGAGATGCAAGTCGCCGCCCCCTTCCAAACCCGGCGCGCCGAAAACCCGACCCGTTTGGGGAGCCGCCCCATCGGGGCGCGCTGGGAATGAGCGCCTCTTCTGCCCCCTTGACCCTGGGACTAGGCAGGGGGGGCTGGCTGCAAGCCCATTGCCTCCCCGCGGGGTGAGAGGTACAAAAGTGGCAAGACACGAAGCTGGAGGGGCGGGGGGGGGGAGGTCGTTTTGGAGCAAAGGCAGAAAAGCTGGTTCTAATGCATGGGGGGAGGGGGGGTTGATTGGTGCCCCTCTGTACTAGTTTGCTTGCCCTGCATCACCTGGACTAGCCCATCAGCGCTTGGAGCAGGGAGTCTGCAGTAGGGATGCCAGCCTCCAGGTGGGCCCTGGGGATCCCCCAGAATTATAGCTTGGCTCCAGGCTGCTGAGATCAGTTCAGTTGGACAGCAGGGATGTTTTGGGGGAGGGGTGGGTTTGGTGGCATTGTGCCCAGAGGAATTTCCTCCAGGCCAGGCTGGATTCTGGAGATTTTTGGTGGAACGGATCATTTGGGCATGAAATCGGGGTCACTGTGGGTAGGCAAGAAGTTGTGCGTTCTTACATTGTGTAGGGGGTTGGACTAGATGACCCTGAAGGTCCCTTCCAATTCTAGGATTCTGTGTTTTTAATCCCCCGAAAGCCCTCTGGGCTAAAACTCAATCTGACCCTTTCTTGAAGAAGCTTAGGGAAACATCCGTGGCCTCTTGAACTTCCCAGACTTTGTTTATCTTCACAACAACCCTTTGAGGTAGGTTAGGCTGGCAGAGAGGCCCAAGAGCACAACCCAGAGGGAGGGGGGGACTGCTACTCTTTGAGCTCTGTAAGATGGCATCTCGGCGCCATTAGGCATCAGGGAAGTGAAAACCCTCTTCAAAACAAGGCTAAGAATTCTGCAGGTGGAGCGAACGGCATAAGGATAACAACATCTCCTGATGTCTGTATTTTCAAGCTGGTTTTTCTTTCCCCGGGGGTGCAGCTAGCTGGGAGGTAAACACTGATCTAAATTGCTTTGCACGTCCCTCGGAGATGTGCTTTGTTAAGCCAGACTGTCTCGTAGGTCGAGAAAGTTTTTGGAAGATATTCTCTTATTATATGGCAAGCCTGAGGTTTCTGGACTGGGTGCCCTTTTAAGCTGCCCTTCTGCGCCTTCTGTCCCCACTCCAAAAAGGCTTGCTGAGTCCTTCACAGGCCTTGGCAGGCCTCTTGGGGGCCGCAGAAGGGGGGAACGGACTGCCCCCCCCAGCTCCTCCAACCCGAAAAGGCCCACTGAGACCTTTCCAGACCTTGGCTGGCCTGCCTGGGGCAGGCAGGGGTTGGCCTAGCACCCGTTGTATTCAGAGATGCGACAGGCTTTTCTGCTAGTAATAAATTATATAATGAAATAAGTGTATCATGAGGGAGACCTAGGAATGTATAGTCTATTTTTTTGGTGACTACCAAGATAATAGAATCATAGAATCATAGAGTTGGAAGGGGCCATACAGGCCATCTAGTCCAACCCCCTGCTCAACGCAGGATCAGCCCAAAGGATCCTAAAGCAAGATCCTTAAAGATCCTTAGACTGTTGAATCCTGCAGGCCCAGACTTTGAATTCTCTCTGGAAAATATTTCTCATTCTGTTCAGGATTTTCTAAGAAAGAGCTTTAAGATATATATTTCTGCTGTCACAATTCCCAACTTTTGTTTTAGAACTGGTCATTCACGAGTCCAAGAACAAACTCCTTTAATTGCTCTGTGTGTCTTTGTTTGAATTCATTATTTGTGAAATTATGATAAATGACCTGCTTTCTCCCCCCATCCCCCACCCCCGGCGTGTCTTACAGGGCAAGTTTTATTTGGTCATTGAAGAACTGAGCCAGCTGTTCCGTTCCCTGGTCCCCATCCAGCTGTGGTACAAATACATCATGGGAGATGACCCATCCAGCAGCTATATCCTTGGGGGGGTTCTCCTTATCTTGTACAGCCTCTGCAAAGTAAGGGTCAGCCTGAGATTCCATTTGTTAATTAACAAATTTCGATTTTATTTTTCTGGTATAGATGCTTTAAAGGATCTAACTACTCAGTAAGCAGAATCTCAGTTTATAAAATATGGTGATATCTTACAAAGGGAGTTTTAACTCTCGAAAGCGTATAGCCAGAAAATCTTTATTTTATTTATTTTATTTATTTATTTAGATTTCTATACCGCCCATTTCTTTGCAGCTCTGGGCGGTTTACATTGAACATTATATAACTTACATGGAACATTAACATCAAAACAACTTTCAATAAAGCATCAAAAGATTACAAAACCACATTTATAATATAAATAACAATTGACAGTAACATTGGGAGAGTCATGGCTGGGCGTCTGGGGGGACCAGCAGGTGTTCTGAGTCGGTCGGCCTCAAGAAAATCTTCTTGGTTTCTGAGGTGCTACTGGGTTCGAATCTAGATAAAATGCGGCTGATGTCATGAAAATAAAAAAACAGCACCTAAAGTCACAAAAGCAGCATCAGTGGCCCAATGATTGTGAAGAGACAAAATAAATAGCATGATGAAAGAGAGCAAACTCTGAAAATTGCAGCCCAATTGGAGCAAAAACCAGAGTGAAATAAAATTGATTTTCCTGCTTCAGTTATTCCAGGTTAAAAATTTGCTTCCTCCAAAGGCCTGGTGAACAAACAGGGTTTTTTGTAATAGTTGTAAAAGACATGGTAAAATATAGTGGAGTCCAGTGGCACCTTTATGACCAACAAAGTTTTAAAGGTGTCATTGGACTCAAACCTCATTCTATAACAGACCAACACCTGAATTGATCTTAAAATATAGTCATCTGGACAAAACTGGGCATTTGCTGTATCATTAAAAAAACACACACACTTCAACTTTTAGGGTGTTTTAAGTTTCGCTTTGAAGAGCTGCCTCAAGCCTCTGGAGAGGCAGCCTAGAAATTATTATTATTATTATTATTTAATTTATATCCCACCTCCCCCCGGAGGCTCAAGGCGGGTCACATAAAAACCACTCCCCTAAAACAATACAAGCACAATTAAACATAATACAATTAATACAAAGGTTACGACAAGAATGGCGGCAAAATTCAATATAGCTAACCCAATTCCACACCCCCTAAGAAGGGAAAGGGAGGGGGCAGATGACAGACGCAACCATCACATTTGTGAGGGGGGCTAGATCTTCTTGCTGCCCAGCCTCAACCGAAAGTCTGGCGGAAGAGCTCCGTCTTGCAGGCCCTGCGGAATGATGACAATTCCCGCAGGGCCCG
Source organism: Paroedura picta (assembly GCF_049243985.1). Classification (NCBI taxonomy): domain Eukaryota; kingdom Metazoa; phylum Chordata; class Lepidosauria; order Squamata; family Gekkonidae; genus Paroedura; species Paroedura picta. The sequence goes on along the minus strand of NC_135381.1, from coordinate 10,873,224 downwards.
CAGCTCTTCCGGGAGCTCATTCCACCAGGTTGGAGCCAGGACCGAAAAGGCCCTGGCCCTGGTCCCTACATAAATAAATTCCCTACATAAATAGATAAATCTATCTTTGCTCAATCTGAGTTCCACAAGTTAACTCTGCGTGGTTCGACCGAGTCCTTTCTTTTGTAGTTGACACCCGGATCCTTCCTCATTACTGCATCCTCTGTCCTTAAGGAGGGACAGTCTTTTCCGTGCATTTCCTCCACAAACAACTCCTCTCCTTGATTCTCTGTTCCAGTCTTTCGACATCTGTGGTCGTGTGGGAAGCGTGAGGAAAGCCTTGAAGGTCCTGTGCACTCCTCAGGTGGGTATCAGCAGCTGCTTCGTTTCTTATAATTAAAGTAATTGGATGTCTCGCCAATTACAGGGAAGGTCTTTTTGTGAAAGTGGCTTCTCCCACAAGGTCAGCCTGTCACATTTTCTTATTCTGCCCTTCGGCCAAAGAGCTTAAACCAACATACATGGATCTCCTGGCCTTCATCATATTCCAGAACTGTAGTTTTGTGTTATTTCCTTGGTGGAATGAATACAGTCCATTCTGCCCCTTCAGGATTCTACCACCTCATTGCCATGTGATTCTTCTACATGTGTAGAAACATAGAATCATACTAGAGTTGGGAGGGATCTCCAGGGTCATCTAGTCCAACCCCCAAATCACAATTACATTTGGCCTAATATCGTGTTCCTGTATAGCTGAAGGTGAAAGTGAGGGGTGAATTGTGTTGCCCTTTCTTCTCCTGGATGCTTTAGGTTGATCCTGCACTGAGCAGGGGGTTGAACTAGATGGCCTGTCTGGCCCCTTCCAACTCTATGATTCTATAAGCAGTGGCTGGACAGATCCTTCTCCTGGATGCTTGAGGCTGATCCTGCACTGAGCAGGGGGTTGAACTAGATGGCCTGTCTGGCCCCTTCCAACTCTATGGTTCTATAATTCTATAAGCAGTGGCTGGACAGACACTTATCCTGGATGCTTGAGGCACTGAGCAGGGGGTTGAACTAGCTGGCCTGTCTGGCCCCTTCCAACTCTGATTCTCTAAGCAAGTCCCTCGAGGTGGAAACAATCCAGCTTTCCACCTTCCTTGGTTCTGTGATTGAGTCCCACAATATACCCTTTATGGTCGAACCCCTTCAGGGTCTTGGTCAAGCCGGCAAAACACTGAATAGCCGACGTCGAAGCCGGTGATCTAAAACTGGAAATTGTGTTTTACTTTATCCTCCATCTCCAAGACTTAGTGTCTTCCTTTTATTCCTTTGCCAGAACTATGGAGTCCGTGCAACTAGCCAGCAGTGCAGTGAGGCTGGGGACATATGTGCCATCTGCCAGGCTGAGTTCCGGGAACCACTGATCCTCTTATGCCAGGTTAATGATCCTTTTCCCCCCTGTGGGGTGACATGCGTCCGGACAAGTGAGGGGTATTTAAGCTGGACAGAAGAGCGAGGCTGCAAACACAGTCACGGTCAGAACTTGTCCTCAGAAGTGGGATTGTGGGGCCCGGTAGAAAAAGAAGAAGAAGAGTTGGTTCTTATATGCCGCTTTTCTCTACCCGAAGGAGGCTCAAAGCTTACATTCGCCTTCCCCTTCCTCTCACCACAACAGACACCCTGTATGGTCGGTGAGACTGAGAGAGCCCTGATATCACTGCTCAGTCAGAACAGTTGATCAGTGCCGTGGCTTGCCCAAGATCACCCAGCTGGCTGCATGTGGCGGAGCGCAGAATCGAACCTGGCATGCCAGGCTAGAAGTCCGCACTCCTAACCACTACACCAACTGGCTCTCCAGCCACCAAAATAATAGCCTCCAAAAAGCTGCTGTGAAAGACCACTGCTGGCCTCTGGGGCTTGGGCAGCCGCTGTGCAACCCGCGGGGGCCGAGGCAGCAGGGGAGGAGCAAGTAAGCAGGAGGGGGAAAGGGAGTGAGTGTTTGCACGTACTTGCGCATGTACATGTACTCGCACATGCATGCGTACTTGCTCATGCGCGATCTGCAGGGGTCAAAGCAGCAGCAGAGGAGTAGGTAAGCTGGAGGGGAGAAGGGAAGAGAGTGAATGTGTGTGCACACAGGTTTGCTTGCTTGGAGGAGGAGAGGTCGGGAAACCAATGGGTCAAGAGGGGAAAGGGAGGGAGTCTCTGTGTGTGTTTGCGAGTGAGGGGAGGGGGAAGGAAGCAGGGAGGAGGGGGAGAGGAAGTCTCTGTATGTCTGTGTGTGTGTGTGTGTGTGTGTTTGCGAGGGAGGGGGCCCTGACAAAGTCGCTCCAGAGCCAGTATGTGTCCCACATACTCTGAGAGTCAGACTGTCAGGACAATTTATTATTCATTATTTATCGTATGGCAGGTGTATAATGCAGCCAGGAGTGCCTGAGGTTGTCTGGATGCCAGGCAAGGAGGCATTCGGAGGTGTTTTGCCTTTACCTGCCCCGAAGTCACAAGCCTGGGGTCCCTAAGAGGTCGTTCTTCCAAATGCTAGTTAGGGCCGATTCTACTTAGCTTCTGACATCTGACGGGATGGGGCTTGCCTGGGCTATCCAGGCCACGCGGAGGCAAGATAGTCTTGTTCTACGGATGGATATCGTGGGATCGAAGCCACTGAATTTACAGAGTCCTCTTCCCTCCCCGCTATATTTTGGCAGCACGTGTTTTGTGAGGAATGCCTGTGCCTTTGGTTCGACCGGGAGAAGACCTGTCCGCTCTGCCGTTCCGTGGCCGTGGAAACGGTGCGCTGCTGGAAAGATGGCACCACTTCGGCCCACTTCCAGGTTTATTAACTTCCGGGTCGTTAAGGGGAATGAAATGGGCTGGAGAGATTCTCATCCAGTCTGCTCGTAGCCTGTCTTACTCAGGGCCTCAATGAAGATATCGGTCACATGGCAACCCTCTCAGAGGCACCGTATACATTCCCCTTGCACTGTGGTCAGTGTCCCACTCGTATGACTCCCCCAGTATAAATTTATATGTTTGTTTCTGTGCTGCTTTCCATTGCTACCCAAAGGGGTCACTGCGCTGCTAAATGTGCCTGTCTGGCTTTTATAGTTTTGTTCTCTTGTGTTGTTGTCTTTGTCAGGCAAAGTCTGCTTTGACTCCCTTTTTCAGCTCTTCTCAAGTGTTAGCCCCGTCCCTCGGTTCTCGTGCTCCCCTTTCTTCCTCGCTCCGATTTAAGGACGGCTGCCATCGCCTCAAAGGCACGGAACAGACAGAAGCAGTCCTCCCAGAATTCAGCAAACGGCCCTGCTGTAAGCGCAGGGTGCAAAGCAAAAAAAACAAAAACTTTGGCGAATGAAGAATACAGAATTGTTAAAGGCCCATGTGGATCCAGCTCCTCCCACACATCTGGTCCTGGAGAAGAAGAAGAAGAGTTGGTTCTTATATGCCGCTTTTCCCTACCCGAAGGAGGCTCAAAGCGGCTTACAGTCGCCTTCCCATTCCTCTCCCCACAACAGACACCCTGTGGGGTGGGTGAGGCTGAGAGAGCCCTGATATCGCCACTCAGTCAGAGCAGGCTGTGGCGAGCCCAAGGCCACCCAGCTGGCTGCATGTGGGGGAGCGCAGAATCGAACCCGGCATGCCAGATTAGAAGTCCGCACTCCTAACCACTACACCAAACTGGCTCTCTTTGAGAGGTTCTTTGAGGGAGGATCAGAGATCTGTGGTCATTTCAACCATGGTTTAAAAAGTCATACATAGGAAAATATGGAAAATCAATAAATTCCTGTAATATATAAGCCAGGCTTTCTCAATCAGGGTTTCGTGAAGGCCCTTGAAGCAGTTCCCGAATAGATGTGAGTTAATTTTTTTAAATATTTATATATATTTAAATTTGTTAAATACTTATTGGGTGATATGACCAAATGTGGTCAACCTGCCCCCCTTCCCTAGATGACCAGTGATGGGCCTGGATGGGGTGGGAAGGGGAGGGGCCCTGGATGGGCATGTGCACAAGATGTGCTTCCCAACCATATTCTTTCACTTCTGGGCTTTCTCAAAACCTTAAGAATGTTTCAGGGGTTTCTCAACCCAAAAAAAAATTGAGAAAGGCTAACATAGATGGTGAGCAGACCAACAGGCGAGGCTGAACATGTAAAGTGGCTTGCAGGGAGGTGTGGTGTTCAGAGAATTGCACGCTCCCAGCCAGCTAGGTTTCAGGAACGCTGCTTTCCAGAACTTTATTGGAAGCTGGGCGATGAGTATCACTCCCCGTCAGTCAGTGGCATTCATAGTGTTTCTGTGCTGACATTTCAGAGGAGCAGCTCTGTTAATCTGCTGCAGGAAAATCAGCAGTGGCAGAATCTTGCCACACCTTAAAAACTAACGTGCGTATGGTGGCAGAACCTTTTCTAGAGTCAGTTCCCTCCCCCCACGGACTCTCGTGCCCGCTAGAATGCTAAAGCAGAGGTTTAGAATGCCAGCTAACATCTACCCTGCACTTATACACCATGGATACCCAGAATTAATTTATCGCTGGTTTGCCTGCATTGTGTTTTGCATCAGGAGGGCGGTATGAGAAGCACGCACACACACACATACCACACCGTCTCGATTTGCGCAGTCTGGTAAATGTAATGTTTAAAAGTGTACAGGCCACTCCCAACTGGCGAGGACTTGGCAAAGCCAGGTGAATTGTAGGCGACCTTATCCCTCTAAGGGGGCGCAATTACTTTCCGGAGTGAGCCAGCCGGTCCCTGCTGAGCCGGAGTATGGCGGTGTCAAATCTCCATTTAAATAGGTGTTAATGTTGGGCTACCTTCTGAGAACATAGCCTTGCATGCCAAGTCTTCATTTATTCCCTCCTGCGGTCAGCAGCGCTTCTCAGAAACTCATTGCTTTGTATTAATTGGCGGTGATGAAACCCCATGTTAAATAGATGGTCAATTCCTTGGATTCCGGAAAAGGGTTTCCACAGATTAATACTCAGATCGGTTAGGGCTAATCCAGGCACTTGAAGCATGGGTGCCACTTCCTTTATGAGAGCCAGTGTTGTGGTTGCATTGTTGGATTTAGCACAATGGCGTCCGGGTTCATGGTCAGGGCCAGAGAATAGGGGCTTAGGGGGAGAGAATGGGCATGCTTTACCAGGGCTCTAGGCTGTGCCATTACCATGATAGGGACAATTTATGTAAGGCGTGACCGAACTGTGGCTCTCCAAATGCCCATGGCCCCTGCCGCATGGACTACAATTCCCATGAGCCCGTGCCAGCAACTGGGAATTCATGGGGATTAAACCTCCTGCCCTGGAGCTCTCTAAATAGCTTTGACAAGTCACTGGGCAAACCTACCTTGAAGGCTGCAGTAAGGATAAAAATGGAGGAAGGGGAGTTATATACACCACCTTGGGTCCATTTGAGGAAAGGTAGGATTTCTTTCTTTTTTAAATTACCTTTTCTTTATATTATTAAAAAGGCATCCGGAAATTTATGCTAAGCCTACCATCAATGCAGGTGGCGTCTTACAGCTAAAGGGGACGGATAACCAATGCTATCTTTCGTTTCTCAAACCAGCATGGTAAATCCATGATGCAGACATTATGTGTAACTCACCTACCACTGGGAGTGTCACGTGACTCATCCCATCAGTCAGCTGAGCTACAGGAGTCTCACCTGGTCAGGTGGCCTTGTGGAAGATTTTGGGCCTGGTCAGGGAAGCAGAAGTACAGACAAGTAAAAACGTTGCTATGAAAACGGTCCTGGACCAGAAAGGAGTTCAACCCCAGCTGTTCCCAGCAAGGCTAAGGAACCCTTGCAAAAACCCAGTGGGGTTGCCAATATCCAGATAGGGCCTGGAGATCCGCTATAATAACAACTGATTTGCAGACAAAACGCAGTTCCAGCGGAGAAGATGGTTAAGGGTGGACTTTATGGACATTGTACCCTGCCCAAACTCCTCTCTCTAGGCTCCGCCCCCAAAATCTCCAGCTATTTCCCCACCCAAAGCTGGCAACCCTACCCCACAGGGCAAAGGCATTCAGGAGTTTTGCCGTCTCTTACTAGAAGAGCATTAGCTGCATGTTTTTGAGGAGGAGGGCAATTATACAGTGTTTAAGGAGTGAGTGTTGGAACAGAACACAGCAGGATGGGAAGGCTGCATCTTTATCCCAGAAATGAAGAACTGTTACTTTCTACATTTCTGATAGTGCCAACAAAAGCAGCACAACACTGGCTCTGAATACTGAGAACCTTGGCTTAAAAAATAAAATAAAATCCTCAAGTATTGAGATCTCCCGAGTCTGGAGAGAGGCGTGAAAACCTCAAGGCACAGAACATGGGCTCACAACAACTAATGCTTTCAAATGCTCAAATACATGGGCACCTTCTTCCTACACACGTTCTGTTGTCCCATCTTTTAGGCAGTCTTTCCTTCTCCGTTGTTTCTTCTTGCATCTCCCCCCTAATCATAATCGTTCGAAAATAGACATCTTGAGCTCGGGATAAAGCATACATATTACAAACATTTATGCAAAATAAATACACTGACGGAACTTATTCTCAGTTTAAAAGAGAGTGTTTGTGCCATGACTTTTAAACAGCAAAAAAACCTGTGTGTAAGCTTCATTTGAATGGGTTTCTTATCCAAACGCCAATAAAACCGGATTTATAAGCTGTTGTGTTTCTGACCTTATCGGTTGGCTCTTGGGGCCCTCTCTTGCATGTCCAGGGAAATGCTGATTGTCACTTTGGGGTCAGGAGACGAATTTCCTCCAGACTGGCCAGAGATTCGGGTTTTGGGGGGAGGAAGGGGGCATCATCTGGCCATGGAATTGTGGTCACTGTTGGAGGGCAGGTAATTGTGAATTTCCTGCATTCTGCAGGGAGTTGGACTAGATGACCTTGGAGATCCCTTCCAACTCTAGGATTCTGTGATTTTATGATCATTGCAAAATAGAGGTGAGGAAGAAGAAAAGGAGGAGCGCGTTTTTTTATATCCCGCTTTTTACTACCCAAAGGAGTCTCAAAGCAGCTTACAATTGCCTACCCCTTCTCTCCCTGCAACGGACACCCTGTGGGGTAGGTGAGGCTGAGAGAACTGTGACTGGCTCAAGGTCTCCCAGCTGGCTGCATGTGGAGGAGTGGGAAAATCAAACCTGGTTCTCCAGGTTAGACGCTGCCGCTCTTAACCACGACACCAACCTGGCTCTCAATGTGATTTGCAGAGTTCAGACTGAAGTTGTCTAAAGTGACTTATAATTCCCTTGCTGCAAGTGGGGTTGGTTACGACCAGTCAGGCCACCGATGAAATCCACAAGGAAGGACAGACTGGAAAGCAGCTGAACTCGAATGCATGGCTGATCCAGCAAGCAACCCGCATGTGAAACAGGGAGTCTTTACGTGCTAGTTTCCTAGTTCGGTTGCCACAGTTTGCGGAGGCAGAGGGGAGACCACCGCGGTGGTGCTTTTGCATGCCGGAGAGAAAAGACACAGACGCACCATGACTGCTTAAATTTTTCTCTTTTTTAATAAAGTCATTATAAATATGTACAAAGTCTCCAGCGTAGGAAGTTCTTTTACAAAAGGCCGAGAAAAAAGCCCCACCAAAATGGCAGATTGAAAGCAAAAAGGTTTCATCGGCAATATTTCAGGAAGGATTTTTCGTATGCTGGCGCCCACCGGCAGCGGGACTGAACAGTCAGCGGGAGAGTCAATGAGCACCATCCACATTTGCATTTCTAACCCAAGGGACTGCAAGAAATGCTCCTGTGTCTGTTAACAGTGTTCTCAAGTATGAAAGATCCAGCTCCACAGCTTGCTTTCGGATGACAGCTGAGAGCAACGTTATACGATACCGATTTACTACAAGGAAGTTGCTGCACCAAATAGCACAGAAACAGTGTTCTCACCATGAGAAGAAGAGTTGGTTCTTATATGCCGCTTTTCTCTACAAGAAGGAGTCTCAAAGCGGTTTACAATCACCTTCCCTTTCCTCTCCCCACAACAGACACCCTGTGAGGTAGGTGAGGCTGAGAGAGCCCTGATATCACTGCTCAGTCAGAACAGCTTTATCAGAGCCATGGCAAGCCCAAGGTTCCCCAGCTGGTTGCATGTGGGGGAGGAGCGGGGAATCAAACCCAGCTTGCCAGATTAGAAGTCCGGACTCCTAACCATTACACCAAGCTGGCTCTGTAGCAGCATGTCTAGTGGTTAGAGCAGCTTTTTGCAAAAGTTTGACCCTGGAGGTACCGCTGAAATATTTCTCAGGCTTTGAAGTAGGAGGAAGTGATGTCAGCTGGCCACACCTCCCTGCCACGCCCCCGGAAGTGAGAGGTGACCTTTAGAAGTTAATCGTAAATCCCCCGGGGAACAGTTTGTTCCATGCGCTTAGAAGCCGCAACGGTTGTTTACATTATGTACCATTTTTTTAAAACCCCAGAAATTGGTAAGCATGACAGGTATGACCAGCTACATGGCAATTTCTGTGCAGTTTCCAAGTCATAAAAATGCATTGCGTTGAGCTGGTCTTCGACTTGAGGTCAGCGATGGGCAGCCTTAGGCCGAAGCTAGCTCTGCATGTTATCACAGTTTTCCAACGAGAATTGTAATACATGTTGCCCATGGCAGCCAGAACTGGCAACAAGCCATGGGGGTTACTGCGCATGCGTTCTCGCATATGCCCGCAGCTGCCCACCCTGGGCGCTTGGCCACCAGGCATGCCCAAGCTCCTTCCATCATACTTAGATTCCCCACCCCTGCCACCAATCACAGCCACTTGTGGCTCTGCTGTCTCTGCCACGATCCGGCTTCCCTGCCGCCCTCCCTCCTCAAGCTGTAGCTACAGCCAAGGAAGCAGAGCATGATTTGCTTGTTCTCCAGGGACGTCCGATGACGACGTACCTGTAAAAATCTGCTGCCAGCCCCTGGGGACATGAATGCTGTCAGGTCTGAAAGAAGCAAGACTGAATCATGGTGGGGGCTCACACAGGAGGCTCTGGGAAGGGTCCCCGGGGAAGCAGCAGAACGCAATTCATGTGCGCACCTCTTCTCCCACTGGGCAATGGGAGACAGATCCAGTGTCTCTAGTTAGGAACTGGAGCTACCAACAGACGGCAAACTACGCCACCCCTCCAATGTTGGCCCAGCATGCTCCCTTGACTTGCTTGGCCAATGAAGCCCTCTGGTAGGTCAGTTTCTGACCAAGATATTGGGTATTTTCTTTGAAAACTAGCATTTCAGCCCTTGAATCAAAACCAGTTTCATTATCAACCCCGAAAACGCTAGGGGGCGTCACCTCAAGGGTCAGACATGACCCGGTGCTTGCACAGGGGATACCTTTACCTTAATGTGTGACTGTGGTCAAGCCCCCACCTTCGGGGCGGGGGGGGGGGAAACAACCATTCTCAGAACTATGGCTGCAGTGTCCACACATTTGATGCTCACAGATTACATCTCAGATGCTGGGTAAACCTGACTAGCAACTGGTTGGGAGCGCTATTAGACAAATCCGGCCGCCAAATCAGAAAACATAATGTCTGAGGGGCAATGCAGTCCCTTCTGCTACTCTAGGAAGCCCCCCTGAGTTTGCCGCATCATCTCCTACGAAGGATAAAGACAGCCACAGTAGATAGGTAACGCATTCAAGGGGAAGAAATGAACACACCTGCTTCTCTTAGTTGAATGTTCTAAACTTGAATGTCATGTGTTTTTTTAAAAGTTTTTCCAGTATGTTGGAATGCTCACGTTTTCTTGGCGTTCAGTAATGAATGATTTTCTGTCTATTTCTTTGTGTTGTGTTGTATCCCGAAGCTCTGAAGCCTGAGAAGACCCCCCCAAAGGGCTTGTAGCCCCCCAAAAGCTGAGAATGACTGATTTAGGGGACTCTATCCCTCTGATCCAGGCAGCCCCTATGTATTCCTTGTAATATATAGATCTTCCTCCCATTGTATGCCTCATGTATCATAATTTTGTAATAAGACTCCAAATGCAATGAATCTGACAGCCTTCTTTGTTTCAAATAGTTTTGCCTATTTTGCCTAAAGCAGGGGTAGTCAACCTGTGGTCCTCCAGATGTTCATGGACTACAATTCCCACGAGCCCCTGCCAGCAAACGCTGGCAGGGGCTCATGGGAATTGTAGTCCATGAAAATCTGGAGGACCACAGGTTGACTACCCCTGGCCTAAAGTGTTCAGGGGTTTGTCAGGAGTTCCATAAAACAATGTGATTGTTCCTCCCCTTATGGCAATCTCTCCCCTGCCCTGGAACGGAATACTAGCTAGAGTTTGGGAAGGTAAATATTCTCCAGCTGCCTACACAAAGAGGACCGCTTGCCTATCTTAGGTTCTGCTGGTATGTTTGCCAACGAAGCATTTATTATAAAGATGCGTAATCTCCACGGCTGTCTCGAAGGAGACGAAGCCTGGTATGGATTTCTTGCAGCTTGGGAAAGTTGGCCAAGCAAATCACAAAGACAGGAGGAGAAGAAAGAAGCCCTGCGTGCACAAGCACTGAGAAGAATCATGGCAGAGTTGTTGCCTCATATCTCCTAGAACCATTCTGCACCTCGGAACATGGGAACGGGGCATGCAGCGTGCGCTTCCCCTGGTTGCTTTTAAAAAATTAATTAGATCTTTCCTCAGAGTCACATTATGCATTGCTGCGGGCAGACTATGATCTCATAACCTCTCCCGTCAGTTTGGGCATATGGCGTCTTGCTCCAACGCCTCAAAATGATGTCTTGGGTTAAGGAACCTGGACTGTACAACTCGGCTACTCTGAAAACCTGGAGGGCAGGGCAGAGATCTTGCAGGGAAGGACCACAGGCAGCCCGTAGGCTCCCTCCAGAAAGTCCTGCATGGCAACAGGAAGGATGGGGTGGAAAGAGGAGACAATACCAACCCATGGAAGTACAATCTAGGAGTTGAACAGATGCTACAGAATAACTAGCAAGTGATCCTTCAATAAACACCCTCAATTCGAGCTTCATACAGTTTGGGGGCACCCACTGACACTTTTCCTGGGGCCTGACAAGGGTTTTGAGAACGTGGGTGGGGCTAAGAGGGGCTTTTACCCAGCCAGGATTCCGATAGGAGATTTGATTGGCGCTGTGGATTTTGTAAAACGCTGCATTGGCAGCAGCTGCCTCACAGCACAAGGATTTTCACTGAAGGTAAGCTGCGGCAGCCATTTTGAGCTTGGCTCCGCCTCTGGCAGCCACCATTTTGTGGCCGCAGTGACCACGCTATATCAGAATGACAAAGGCGACCGCAGGCGTAAAAAGCTTGGGCTAAGTTAAATTAAAGCTATTGAGCTGCCAGAAAAGGGTGGGCGTGATGGCAAAAAAACACCCCTTCCTCACCTATAAATATAAATTATCAAAATACAAGTCTCCCAGTCCCACATTTCAGACTAAGATCATTTTAAAGGAAAACAAAATAGCACCAAGGAGACACTTCCGCTCCAGGCAAATTTCATCAGTAGCACCAGAAAACAAAAGGTCTAGCTAACTTTTATTTAGCCCTCCCTCCTGCACCTTTAGACCGAGCTATGTACACTCCACCTCTTTCTATATATATAATATATATATAATATATACACACGCGCGCGCACACACAGACTGCTTCTCCTTAGGGCTGTGCATACCTCCACCTCCTGACCAGCTGATGCTCATAATAGCACAAAGGAGCTCCTGGTCGTGTCAAACACAGCACACTGCCTCTCTGCTATGGGGAAAGGGGAAGCGACACCCCACAATCTAAGGGGACCTGTGCGGGAGGGGATCACTAACCCAGCGACTCACACGCCACTCAGACCGCTGCTGTACAAGGCATGCACGATGGATGTTTGACCCTCGGAGGGTTTTCCATTCTTCTTCTGTACAAAAGCGCCTTCCACCGTCGGACTGTACTGCAGCTCCGTCCGTCCGTCCGTGCTCCTCGGGGATCCTTCCCAGCATCCTTCTTCCTCTTCTACCCCACTCTTCATGTCCGCTGTTCAGGCGCGGTCATCTGGCAGGAACAGGGGGAACTTCCCAAGCACCTAGATCTTCCTTCAGCCTACAAAAGGAGAGGGCAGAAAAGGGCTTGCTGAAAGTTACACGGCAAGAGGAATTTCAGCTTTGGAGCAGCACTGCGGTGGAAAGCAACTGTTTGACTCGTACAGGATACTATCAAGTACAAATCGCTCCTTGGATCCTTATAGGTAAGGTGTAAATCTATGCTGTGAACCACCATGAGCCACAAGGGAGGGTGATGGATGGATGGATGGATGGATGGATGGATGGGTGGATGGATGGGTGGCTGACTGTCTGACTGTCTGACTGACGGGAGGGAGGGAGGGAGAGAGGGAGGGAGGGAGGGAGGGAGGGAGGGAGGGAGGGAGGGAAGGGAGGGAGGGAGGGAGGGAGGGAGGAAGGAAGGAAGGAAGGAAGGAAGGAAGGAAGGAAGGAAGGAAGGAAGGAAGGAAGGAAGGAAGGAAGGAAGGAAGGAAGGGCTGAAAACCATGGTTTTAGATTTATTTATCGGATGGAATAACGGGAAACATTTCTCCTAAACTTAAGAGAGTTTAAAAACAAAATAGTTTGCCACGTTGCTGAAATGAAATCACCTAAGCGCCAAATAATGGCTCTTTAGCTTCATGTTATTTAGCTACATGTTGTTTTAATCCAAAAAAAGCAGCCGGTGAGAGTGGCCAACATTCAACTGCCAAGGGAGTCAGCGTGGAGCCAAAAAGTGGCCTAAAACTTAATTAAATAAATAGATGTGGATTGAAGCAAGAACACTGGCCCAACATCCTTTTGTTAATAAAAAATTAGTACTTCAAGCCCTGGCAGAAGAAAAAAAGAGTCTGTCTTTCCTCCCTCCTAGGTCTTAGGACAGCACAGGGTACAAATGCTGGCAGGGGCTTATGGGAATTGTAGTCCATGTACATCTGGAGGACCACAGGTTGACTACCCCTGCTGCAGAGGAACTGGTTGCTCTCTGTACAAGACAGAAGTTGGACTAGATCAGACCTTCTCAACGTTTTTACCACTGAGAAACATTCTTCACACTTGGAGAAAACCCAGAAGAAGGCCAATTGTGCAGAAGATGGTTGGCAAATTTCTGCAGTGAGCCCAAGGATATATTTTTTTGTTTAATTAGCCTGCCTTTCTCCTGATACCTTGAGACCCGAGCAACAATTAAAACAGGCGGCATTGAAACGGTGTAAAACACATTACAAACATTAAGTGGATTTGTTGCTTTTCAGCTTTAAGCGGTGTTAAAATAACCAGTATAAAACCAAAGCCAGAAAAATGTCTCTCTTTTTTGTTGCTTTGTTTTGCCCAGAGCTGGACTTCTCCCTAAATTCTACGGAATGCTACTATTTTATAACCCTGCCAGAAAGCCAAGAGAAATAGACTCTTCTGGGAGGCCGCTTCACAAATATGGCGTGGCCACCCAAAAAAGTCTCAAGCCCATTTTATTGCACAGCTTGCTCTACGCCAGGTGTGGCCAAACTGTGGTTCTCCAGACGTCCATGGACCATAATTACCATAAGCCCCTGCCAGCATGGCCATGCTGCCAGTGGATCGTGGTAACTGTCAATCATGGACATCTGGAGAGCCATGTTCTGGCCACCCTTGCCCTAGACCAGGTTTTCTCCACCAGGAGATGTAGCTCAGTAGCAGAGCGCTACATGCAGAAGAGGCCAGGTTTGGTCCTTGTCTCCAGTTAAAAAGACACCGGCATCAGGTGTGGGAAGATGCCTTTCTTTGCTCTAGATCAGAGGTGGGCAAACATGAGCCCATGGGAATTGTAGTTCATGAATCTGGAGGGCTACAGTTTGCCCACCCCTGCTCTAGATTCTGGACAGCAGTTGCCATTCTGAGCAGATGATGCTGAAATGCCATCGGCTGTCTCGGGATAAAGTAGATGCCTATGTTTGGGGATAATTACTCTAGTCTAAAGCACAATTGGATGAACAGGCCAACCTGGGGTCTGGGTGGAGAGTGGAGGAGACTACATTCCACTGACCCAACCGGCAGAAATTTACTAGTTGAACAATGACCTTCCAGGACACGCAGCTAAGATGCGGGGGAAACCATCCTCCAAGGTTGTGGGAGAAACCAGACTATAAAAGTAAACCTGCGGTCGAGTCTAAGCCTTTCCGTAGGGCAAGGAGGGACGGCGACCTCTCCCCACAAGGACTTAATCTGGGACTCTGAGTCAACACGGCCCTCTTGAAACCTCTCTGCCAATAAATTAATTTGGCCATCTTCAGCTGCTCAGTGCCATTATCAGGCTGCACGTTGCCAGCAGTTGACTCACTAATGGAGCACGCTGGCAGCCAAACTCTGATCTCATTTGCCGAGACAGAAGCTGCAACATCTCCAGCACCCCACTCCGGGTCCACAACAAGAAACCTACAGCCTGCCCTACTCTTTGGAGCACCTACGAACGGGGAATGTGCCAGAGCTAGTAATTAAATTCTAGCAAAAGGAGCACTGGACAGCATGAAGTTTTCTTGAAGGATATATCACCAATAATAATAATAATAATAATAATAATAATAATAATAATAATAATAAATATGTATACTGCCCCTCCCCATGGACCCCTCATGGCAGTTCACAACATAAAACCAACAATAAAATATCAACATCAATAATCAATAAAACCATCATAAAAACCCCTAACAACAGTAACTACCCTCCTTTCACACCCCCACCCATCTCTGTCCACCTTCAGGTTTGTCATTTGATGGTGGGTCTCCAAAGAGAAGGAAAGACTCCTGCATCGAAATAGGAAAGGGGGAGGGGAAGGAAAAGGGAAACGGGAGGCCAAACTGGATTTTAGGCTGCCTTGGCCTCAACCATAGGCTTGGTGGAAGAGTGCCGTTTTGTTGGGCCTGCAGAACTTGGATAGCTCCCTCAGGGTCCAGAAAGGACACAAGGATCTAAAAACCAATGTTTTCATTCATTTCTTAGCAATAAGAGGCATATAAGCAACTCAGTGCAAGCCCAATAAAACATGTGGCCCTGAAGATCCATTACATCAGGGGTAGTCAACCTGTGGTCCTCCAGATGTCCATGGACTACAATTCCCATGAGCCCCTGCCAGCAAACGCTATTTCTCTCATGGACTAGGCAAGGAAAATGTTCTCATCCCCCAGGATGGGACTCAAACCAGGTCTCTCACCTATGGCTTCCAACCTCCAGATGTGGGCTGGTGTCTTCCCAGAATTTCAACTGAGCTCTGGACAACAGAGATCTCCCGGAGAAACTGGCAACTTTCAAGGTCAGACTCTGATATACTATAGAGCCTAGGAGAAATGGAAGTTCCTTTCCAGGTACCGACATCAGGTATCTAGGAATTTTCCAAACCGGAGCTGGCAAACCCACTACATCCAGTCCAGGTCTCTTAGTGCCTTCTAAGGCCAGCTGCTGCAGCTTGCATTATGAAAGCATGGCCCCCAAAATTCAGTTTGCCTCCCGGCTTGAGATTGCCAGACTAGATCTCAGCACATAACCCTAAAAGCCACTCACAAAGTTTTAGGCCCTAGAAAGACTGGGTTTGCAAACTGCCTCCTTATTGGGGCAGATTTGGTGAGCCGTATCCCTTATCCCTCTGTTTTCTTGTTCCAACTACCGCTCAACAACTCCACCTCCGACTTGCATCTCCATTTTTAACTTGGAGAGTCATGAAGTCCTCCCTCCAAGGCAGCCTTTTTTCCCCAGAGGAACTGATCTCTGTTGTCTGGAAATGAGTTGTAATGCCTGGAGACCTCCGGACCCCACCTGGACACGGACAACCCTACACGTGATTCTGAATGCAGAGGCATTCCCAGAGGTTATGGGATATCCCCCTTATGGCTGTAAACTCTTCCCCCCCCCCATACACATGCCACAAGAGAGCTTTCTGTTGGCTTAAGAAAAGGTACAGTGAAACTGTAAGTTAAAACAAAAAGCACTCCAGTGGTTTGTGGAAGAGAAACTTAGCAAAATGAGGATGCTCTGAAAAACACCGTTCCAGTTGTGAGGCCCTGGCAAAGCAAAAGAGCCATATACCCAGAGACGACGGCCACAACAATTTTCGTGAGCCCATATTTCGGCGCAAGAGGGCCACTCCTCGGGAATCTTGAGCAACGAGAAAGTTTTCTTCTGCTCAGCTTCACCGGGGAGACAGAACAAAACTTTTTCCTCGGCGACAGCAGCTGAGTCAAAACGCAGCAGATGTGAGATTCGGGCCTTTTTAATCACACACAAAAAGCACTCCGCTGTTTGTCGTGTAAAAACATTGCCCACTGCTGAGTCAGCTGGCCCGGGCCCATAGCTGGGGCAATGCCTCCAAGCCCTTCGCTGTTTTTTTGGACTCCTGCACGGGCTCAGCGGGAGATGCCTCCGGAAATCTTATCAGTCTTATCGGTCCAATTTGAATGTAGATAATTAACTCTGCTGAAAAAAAATCTGACGGAGCGTCTCACTGTAAGGCTGGGTAAGCTGATGGCGTGGGAAGTGACTGGCAGCGTCGTTGGCGTGGGACCAGGCTGGTGGTGGCGCTGGCAGGGAAATGCAGGGTTTTAATTTAACATGCTGTGCCACATCTAGGCTGATGGAGCAAAATACAACCCCATGCTCCCCTGCCAGACTGGCACAAACCAGCCTGGCTGGGCCTTTCAAGGTGATGTCAGCTTGCATATTTAACAGCTGCAATCCGTGGAGTGCAACTCCCTCCCCCTAAAAACAACAACAACAACAACAACATGCGAACCAGAGACACGGCAGAAGCCCGGGAGTCAAGTTGCTTAGCTCTGGCAAGGACGGGTGAGCACCCAAATATTCCAGGCTCTGCTAATGAGAAAGCACAAGGAAACGGAATGAAAGAATGCACGGCGGTGTGTTTGCAAAACAGCCCTTTGAATGCCCGAGCTAGGAGGCTGCGGGGTGGTTTCCCGCATAATAGGCAGCTTCACAGCGACTCTCGATGCTGCCTTTGTTGTCCCAAGGCAGGACTGATTGTTGTTCAGGGCAAGGCAGAAAGCAAAAGAGAACCATGAATAGAGGATCATGCATTTGTGCCTTTGCACATTGGAGGTGAGGGGAGAAGGAATGAAAGCTTATCTGCATTAGATCCAAAATACAGCTAGCCTAGCATCCTGCTTCCAACAGCGGACAGCCAAATGCTTCTTGAGAGCCCACAAAGGAGACTAGGGCCCATTCCGCACACATAGGATAATGCACTTTCAACGTGCTTTGTAGCTGGATTTTCCTGTGCGGAACAGGAAAATCTACTTCTAAAGTGCACTGAAAGTGCATTATCTATTGTGTGCAGAATAGACCTAGGATATCAACTCACTCTGCTTCTGCTGACTGCCCCCCACACCTGCTTTTTTTCCAATGCAAAACAGATGAGAATCTCAAGAAAATGTGGCTAGATCTCTCCTTTTCAAAAAGTACCTTAAAGGTACAGGAGAAGAGGGAACAAGATTTTTGTCGTTCTATCTCCTACACGGTTTGGTCAATTAAAACTGAACTCTGCTTCACCGCCAGCTATGATTAACTCCATGGAGGTTAGGGGAAAAGTAGGCGCTCATCTTTTACACACCCTTTTGTCCCCTTTCAAGATGAATAGCAGCAAAGGAGGGTGGGCTTTGACGGAATGATAAAATTCCCTCTCACCTGTGGAACCTATTGGCCCAACCTGAATCACATTTCTTTTTTAAAATACTAAGATCAAAATATAGATCCCTCAGCAATGGGTATTGCTTGACTCTCAGAATCCCAATTGTCACGTGTAGGGCCGGTTTATCCATGTAGCACGTTCTACGGGCCCCATACTTCCAGGGGCCCCACAAAAGACCAGAGACCCTTTTAACTGAAGATGCCAAGACTTGAACCTGGGACCGTCTGCTCACAAAATTCATACGGTACTACTGATCTTACGGGTGCCTTCCTTCCTAACAGGCGGATCCATTTTGGGGCCACCAGGGGTAGTCAAACTGCGGCCCTCCAGATGTCCATGGACTACAATTCCCATGAGCCCCTGCCAGCATTCGCTGGCAGGGGCTCATGGGAATTGTAGTCCATGGACACCTGGAGGGCCGCAGTTTGACTACCCTTGCTTCTAGCCTTTCCAGGATCAAGCCTGTAATAATCCTCCGACTGTATTTTTCCTTCCTCCGATCAAATCCCACGGAGTATCATACCCAGTTTCGGCACATGACCTAATCTCCGAGCATTTTCCCCGGGAACGGAATCGTCACGGCAACATGCACACGGTTACGTGGCGCCCTGCTTTCGATCTGACCTACAATCCGGAGTGACCGCGCATCGTTCATCATCCCAGACGAAGCAAGAAAGAGATGGATGGCAGGGGATGCGATAAGTCGGAGATCGAAGGAATGGCAGCGATTGTCACAGATGGTGCGGTAGGGGTGGGAGCCGGGCTAGGCGCGCCTTGCCTAGTTAATTATCCTGGTGTGCCGTTTTTATTTTCATCTGCATCTCAGGCTTGGAAATTCACCAGAAGACTTGGATGGCTTTATCCTCTCAGTGTGCAGCAGCCAAGGCCTCCCATCTGAGCACCTCCAACACCTCTCAAAAGTTGCTTAAAAGCGCCCATGAACTCGTCAAAGGGACCCAGAAATTAAGGTCAGCAATCGGGCACGCCGTGTTCTCTCATCTCCCCAGGTAACAGGGCAGAGAGGTGACCGGCTGCTTATAGACTTGGGGTCAAATGCCACGCGACGTTGATTGGAATTTTGGAGTTGTAAAAAGCAGATGCAAAGAGAAGGAGTGAATCATAGAATCATAGAGTTGGAAGGGGACAGACAGGCCATCTCATCCCACCCTCTTCTCAATGCAGGATTAGCCTCAAGCATACAGGATAAGTATCTGTCCAGCCACTGCTTATAGAATCATAGAGTTGGAAGGGGCCACATGGGCCATCTAGTCCAACTCCCTGGTCAACGCTGGTTCATCCCAAAGCATGAGAGGAGATCGGGGTTGTCCTCATTTGTCAACATATTTACCTCCCACCTTTCCCGCTGTACAATCTAACTCCAGGGACTCTTCTACGGGCCCAAGGCAAAAAAAAAAATCAGTACCAAAAGACAATATAAACTCCTCCCCAGCACTACCATAGTCTAATGCTGGGTTCCTAACCCTGGGGTTTCTTGATGGCCCTGGTTTGATTCCCCGCTCCCCCACATGCAGCCAGTTGGGTGACCTTGGGCTCGCCACAGCACTGATAAAGCTGTTCTGACCGAGCAGGAATATCAGGGCTCTCTCAGCCTCACCCACCTCACAGGGTGTCTGTTGCGGGGAGAGGAAAGGGAAGGTGAATGTAAGCCACTTTGAGACTCCTTCAGGTAGAGAAAAAGGTTCATATAAGAACCAACTCTTCTTCTTCTTCTTGGAGCTTGCTTTTAAAACACAATAGATCTTTTAAATACACAATAGATCTTGAGTTCCAATCATGAAAGTCAAACATGATGTCCACTTTGCTCCTCTAAACTAGGGGTCCCCAACCTTTTTATCACCGGGGACCACTCAATGCTTGACAATTTTACTGAGGCCCGGTGTGTGTGTGTGGGGGGGGGGTAGTTTACTCCTCTACTCTCAACCACTGCCCTAACGCTCTCAAAATAAGATGCAGACACGCCACAACAATGAACATAAGGAACATTTTATTTTCATGGAAATTTTAACTCATGACAATGACAAATCAATGGGAACCCTGAGCTTGTTTCTCTGCAACGAGAGAGTCCCATCTGGGAGTGATGGGAGACAATGACACCCGAAGTGTGCTGTAAAGGGCTGGGGGGGGGGGATGAAGTAAAGGGCCGGGGGGGGGGGGGAGAAGGCGTCCTTCGGGGCTCACCTCCAATTAGTCGAAGGACCACATGTGGTCCGCAGCCCACAGGTTGGGGATCGCTACTCTAAACAATGATGCACACACACCAGACTTCATAGGCTTGGGCCTCTTCAGGTATCTTATTTCTTTTGAAAATGTACATAGCACCCCCCAGAAAGCAGCCCGAGGGAATTGACAGTTGTGTATGATGAGGACAAGGGAACAAAAATTGGACTCTCAGTTTGGAGAGGGAAGCTGAGATGGAGCCAGCTGTCTGGCACAGCATCATAGCCTTAAGCTGTGGATAAATATCTTCAGCAAGAAGAAGCCAAAACTTTGTGACTGTAGCAACAGAACAGTAGCTGTTCTCTGCCTGAGATAATGAAGTCGAGGATCGATCGTACGGACGCCTGACTGGCTAAATATTGTCAAAGCAGTCACTTTATTAAAAGAAAAAAAAATATTATTAACAAGTCCAGCCCTTGCGCTAATTACAAAAACAAATGAGTCACTGAGCAGCAATGAAATTGACTTTCAAATAAAATGTAACGAGCCACAATAACGTTTAAGTATTTTCACTAACCGGTTCCTTTCGCTGGCTTTTATCTTGGAACATCAGGGTCAGCCTCATTTCAAAATAGGTCTTTAAATGAAATGGAAAACAGATACAAAGCAAAATAACAGCCAACCGTTTCGAAAGCTCAGCTGCGGGCCTTCTTGTCTCTGGGAGATCCCTGTAATTGTTTATATTTATTTGCCTAGATATTTATTTATTTTCTTCTTTTTCCCCCAACAGGAGCCCAATTTTGCTTAAAACTTCATTCTTCGGTTTTATTCTCTCAACGACAACCCTGTGAGGTTGTTCAGACTGAGGAACAGTAAGTTGCCCGGTGACCTTCCCTGGCAGAGTGGGGAAACACATTCCGCTCTCCCTTTTCTAATCCCAGTGCTCTAACCAGGAAACCAGGCTTGAAAGTGGTAAATAGGCAAGACTTTCCTACGCTGCCCGACTTGTCTTTGATTAGGTTTGCTGCAGGTGCAAGCAGCCCTTTGCTTCCCAAATGACAGTCCCATTAATTCCAGCTAATCAATAAACGTAATGAAGTCGAAGCTGTAAAAGGACAACAGATCCCCTACCCTATTGGCCCTCCGTGGTGGTGGGAATGCTTCCTATTAGAGGCCCATGTCATGGAGGGCCAATCGGGTAGGGGATGTGTCGCCCTTATGCAACTATGTTCTTACCCCAACTCAGTTTATCATGCCAAGCCATAATCAGCACAAAGCCACTTGAAATCTGGGCTTCTGATTCTAGTTTGCTGGCTGCCTACAAACCACGGTTTGTCTGTTCAGACATCACACCTCACCAGAGTTAAGCTTCCTCAACCATGGCTATGTTTTAAGAGATTACCCAGGTATCTTTATAACGAACAGCCCTCAAACAGCTTTAATATGATGTCCAATGTCAACTTTAACTTCAATGGACTTCAAAGGGTATAACTCTTGTTTATTGTACTACAAGGTATATTTTTCTGTCAATATTTGTGCAGATCTACTTATTCACCCCTGGCCCTGTTTACATGGCCAATGTAATCTAGACGAAATCCTAATTTATTCCAAATACAAACTAGAAACGGACATCTGGCATTTTTTTGAATCAAGAATTGGTTTTATACCCCACTTTTCACAGCCTAGAGTCTCAAAAAAGCTTACAATCGCCTTCCCTTCTTCTCCCCACAACAGACACCCTGTGAGGTAGATGAGGGTGGGAGAGCTGTAACAGGACTGCTTGGTGAGAACAGCTCTATCAGGGCTGTGACAAGCACAAGGTCACCCAGCTGGCTGCATGTGGAGGAGCAGGGAATCAAACCCGGCTCTCCGAATTAGAAGCCGCCCCTCTTAACCATGACACCACTCTGGCTATCAAGTCAGCCCAATAACTTCCCACAGCTCGCTTTTTATTATGAAATAACAGTCAAACCACGGAGAAAACCAAGGAGTTCTCCTTAGGGCGAGTGTATTCCCAAACGGCCCGTTCAGAATATAATGCCCATTCTGTAATACGTTTTCTCTTTCCAGATGAGCGAGGGCATTTTTCTTTTTTAGCCAGAAAAAAGTGCAGAGGACAGACGTAAGAATGAGGAAAAATAACTCGGGAAGCAGCGGGAGAGAAGATAACAGAGGCGGTGGGAAAGTTGCTAATAATGCGCCAGCACGACGGGAAATCTTTGCCGGGGTTTTGCGTCTTCAGCAAATGCAGCCAATATATTGCAAACACCCACTCTGTGCTTGGCATCGCAAGAGCTGGGAAGAATATCAACAGAGTTTCTCAAGGTACCAAATGCCTCATTCCCTTCCAGACTTGGGACCTCCCCCAATCGGCTGGGAGCACGTCAACTGCAGTGGGAGAGGTCGGACAATGGTCCCCATTTCAACTCTCCTTACATTTTCCCCTCAGAGTGTTCCCGTCTCTGCTTTTCAGTTTTTCTCATCGTTGTATGAGAAAGGTGTCGCTGGCAAAGGAAACAGAAGCCCTCAATGGGAGCAGGCAAAGTAAACATTAGAGCAGCTTGTGGGGATCACTGAAAACAGCCCCCCTTCCCCGGTCCCAACTCATGTCCCTCTCTGACATAGGTGAATGAGGGCCTTCTAAGCCCATTGATGCAAATGGGGTTAGAAGGGTGTAACGCTGCTTAGGATGGCGTCATAAAACACACACAGGAGCAGGATAACATGAGGTTGGTCTTGAACAGAGAATGGTCATTCCTGCATCCTGAGATGCTTGAAATGGTAGTGAATCTTGAATTGGGACTTCACCCCCCAAATGACCCTTACATAGTGTCCCCACCTCCAAAGGTTCAATTGGGGATTACTAAAGAAGGGGCTTTATTCGCATTAATCTATATAACCCACAACAGTGTTGTGGCCTCCACTGACGGATAATTAAATCTGCAGATTGGGGCCACACTGATACCAGACGTTCTTGGAGGACCACCCAGGCTTGCAGAAATATCTGAAACTTTCCAAAAAGTATTGGGTGTGTGTTAAATTCCCTTCCAAATACAAGAATATAAGAAGAGCTTTTTTTGTTGTTCTCTGCTTGTTACTACCCAAACGAGTCTCAAAATGGCTTACAATCGCCTACCCTTCCTCTCCCTGCAACAGACACCCTGTGCGGTAGGTAAGGCTGAGTGATCTCTGAAAGAACTGCAACTAGCCCAGGATCACCTAGCGGGCCGCGTGTGGAGGAGTGGGGATTCACACCCGGTTCTTCAGATTAGAGGTGGCCGCTCTTAACCACTACACCAAGCTGGCAATGCACTTGCCTCGATTCTGCAGAGCTGGCAGCTGTGGACTCTGGGAGCAGCTCCAAGCCCACCATCATGGAGGTGGACAACAGGAGCTGCTTTGGGGCAGGCTGCAGCAATGGGTGAAACCAGGAGCCACTTTGGACCCCGCTGCAGTGGATGCCAGGAGCAGCTTTAGATTGGCTCTCAAGACACTGCTACGGTTGCACACGACAATCTCCCATTCATGATCATATAACAGCTAAGTCTTGCAATAGAAAACAAGAGGAAATTTGGTCAGATGAAAGGTCCCATCTACCCCTGTATCCATTTTCCAGCAGTGGCTACCGAGATTTTGCTGGGGACCCATAAACAGGTGGTGAAAGCAGATCTGTTTTGAAAGCTGTCCCAGCCTCATCTTACGGCACTGAATTCAATTTACTAATTATATCTGTGTACAATCATGTGCGTGAAGCATTTTCTTTAGTCTGTCGTGAATCTATGCCAGTCAGTTTCAAGGGAATGACCCTAGATTCTAGTATTGTGAGAGAAAGAGAAAGAAAGGGGAAAAAAATCTTTATCTACTTCCTCTAAAACAGTCCACAAAAAGCATTAGCCCACAACAGACTGTACCCACTCACTTGACCAGACATCTGTTGTGGTTATTGGTCGTATACCAGAGCTATGAAAAAGAAAAAATAATTACCTCACTTCTGAGAGTCTATAGCTTGCCACCTGGGAGCAATTCTGACTCGCTTCAGGTAAGCATGCAAGTGGTCATTTACGCAGCTGAAACCGTAAAATCTACATCGTTGCAACTGAGAAGAGCTGCAGCTCAGTGACTGAACGATTGGTTTGCAAACAGAAGGTTCAAGGTTTAATCTCAGGTACCAGGAAAGAGGAAGGCCCTTCTCTGACCAAGACCTGAGACCTTAGATCAGCCTGTCTCAACTTTCTAACCGTTGAGAAACCCCTAAAACACCCTTCAGGCTTCAATAAACCACAGAAGTAGCAGGATCGTGCAGAGTGCAGATGGGAAACACAGCTGTGTGCACATCCACCCCCCCCTCCTGTCCACCTCAGTCAGGAGCTAACGAGACAAGATGTCCTGCATGGGCACATCTGGCCCAATATGCACTTGGCAGGCTGGTATTGGAACATGGCGTCAGCCACCCTCACTGGGGAAGGCATGCCCTTGAAGATGGGAGGACCAGAGTGAGACCAGGAGTGCTTGTGAATGAGGCTCATGTGGCAGGATCCGATACTGGGGCATGCATTAAAGGCCGTGGTGCAGCACTTCTGTGGGGGTGTCCTTCAGAGAAAACGGCCATTCTGTAGTGGAGGTTGGGGGACCTGAACCACAGTGCTGGTAAACCTGAAGCAGTGAAACACGTGACCAAATCTGAGTGGTGTTTTACTCACCATGGAATTCCACCCTCTCCCGAGCCTGCTGTGTCCACCTATCCTCCAGGTGAGCAGGGAAACACCGAGCCCCATAACACCTGCTCTAAGTCCTAACAAGTGACTAGAACGCATTTGGGATTGATCAAAACGTCTCTTACACTTCCTAACTTACTTCTAAAAGAAGCCACCCTGGCAGCCACAAATAGTTTGATGGCACCTTAAAGCCGCACGAGATTCACGGATGCCCAAGGCTGCACGAGCCCAGCTTTGTAAGAGACATATTTTTCTGAGCAGGGGATATTTAAAGTTCCTGACATACGCATGCACATGTTACACACGGCAATAGGGAAAGAAGGATAAACAGTAGAGCCAAAAGGTTCTATGCGGGGGATATATTCTGAGACTTTTCTATACAAAGTTTGAATGGATGCAAGATAAGCAGAGAAATACTTGCAACAGCGGAACCATCCCTAGATCTCTGGGATTGATCGAAACATCTCTTTCACGTCCTAATTTACATCTGAAAGAAGCTACCACGGCAGCCAAAAATGGTTTTGTGGCACCTTAGAGCCACATAAGATTCACAGGTGCTTATTTAGAATAAATAAGCATAGAATAAATAAGCCCTCCACAACGACATAGCAAATAGAAACTAACTTCCTAAAAAATCCAGTTCTGCTATTTGATGTCAAGAGTCTCCCTTGAATTTGTTTGTGTAGAGCAGTGGTTCTCAACCTTCCTAACGCCGCAACCCTTTAATGCAGTTCCTCATGTTGTGGTGACCCCCAACCATAAAATTATGCAAGTGTTCTTTCACAGAAATTAAACTAAAACTGACCAATCGTGTGAAGATCACACACCCCCACCAAGCTGCTTGCCCTGCTGCAACCCCTGTGAAAGGGTCGTTTGACCCCCAAAAGGGTCCCGACCCCCAGGCTGAGAACCACTGGTGTAGAGAATAATGCCAACTTCCAAGTCAGCCCTGTATGTCCCCTGGAGAGCTCTAAGATCTAATGAGCAACATTTGCTCAGGATCAAAATTGGCTCTAGTGGCTATTTCCTGCCTTATGCAGGGGGCTGGACTAGATGACCCTGGAGGTCCCTTCCAATTCTATGATTCTATCCCTGGCCCAAAGGAGATTAAACTGGCCTCAACCAGTTTTCAGCCCCAGCCCTGGCTTGGTGGAACGCTCTACCGATTGAGATCAGCCGTTCCACCAAGCTGATGGCTGAGGCCTGAAATGACATCTGGAACCCCTGGTCTCCCTGCCAGGAGGTTCAGCTGCAAAAATAATTTTCAAAATTTTCAGACAGTTATTACATAAAGTGCACTAATTCAACATATTAAAAACACAGTCATCATAATTTTAAAAACATCACGTTTCTAACTGCACAGGGAATAGACCAGCATAGAATGTTTGCAGCTCAACCTTTGGGTTCCTAACATTTCTGGTTAGGTTGGGTTTCGCTTTTGCTTTTGCATCGCTCCCTGCCAGAAACTCACCAAACTATGATATATCAACAAAAGGGGTCTTTAAGTGACCTTCTCCCCTGCCAAGGGAGGGACTTGGCCAGTTTTAGTATTTATTCCCTGGTTTTAATGTTCTAAAATTGTTTAATGAATTTCAGTGTCTGTTTTGAATTTTACTTTTATCCACGTCAATCCATTTTGGGGTCATCCTCCCCGAGTCTCAGGCGAGAGGGCAGAAAACTAATACGAACGATAAATAAAGGGGCCTGGGACTTGGAAGCGATCCCTCCTCCCCAATTTCGGGGAGGTTCAAGCAAACCAACCCATAAAACCCATGCCGGGTTGGGGGCTCTACTGCATAATAAAAGCTTTTGCCGTGATCATCCTGCACATCTTCAGTGGCCACAAAGACCCTTTTGTCGTTCCGTCTTAACAACGTTCTCACTTATCTGTGCACAGATTGTGAGCAATGCTCCAAGACACATAATGCATCATGTGCTTTGGTTTTTAAAAACCCCCACAAAGGACGAGCCTGAAAGACCTCAGACGGAGAGAACACGGGTGCTTTTCGGGGATCTCAATCTCTGCTGTTGGGACATGCAGCGTGCTTCCTGCCTGCAACAGGTACGGTCGCAAAAAGTACGGTCTTCTGGCACCTTCGAGACAAACAGATTCATCCAAGCATGAGGTTTCGTAGGCAACAGGCGCTGCAGATTCCTTGACGGTCTACAACACAGCTGCCTTCCCACACAGAGCAAACGCATACTCCATGGGGGAAAGCAATCTGTCTTTTCCCAGGACACTTTTCCTGGTCCTGATCGTGCGCCACATCGTACGCCCGCAGAGAAGGGAGAAGCCGCTGCCTGGATTGTGATAGCAGAGAAGCGCAAAGAGCAGGGAAACTTTCAGAAACGTCCCCAAAGCTAACCATTCCGGGGAAAGCAATGCCTCGTTTGCACCGATACCCACGGGGGCTGCAATCTCCTCTGCGGGCTTTGCCTTCCATGGATTAGTCCCCAAATTACATGAGAGCACCTTGATGCTTTATGCTTGGTCGGATCACAGGTTCATGGAGCCCAGGAACTGTCAGCACTGACTGGCACGGACTCTCTGGGCAGGATGCAAAGACTGGTCTTTCCCAACACCTGTTACCTGAGGTCTTTTGAACCAGAGGTGCCAGGGATTGAACCCAGGAGCATATGCATACAAAATGCATTGTTCTGCCACTGAGCCATGGATTTGATGTCCAGCGACAGGAATAAAGGAGACTGCCTCATGAGAATAAGGCACAAAATCTATGCTATACCTCTGATTAAGGCCAGCCAAAACAGCACACAACTTGTGCAGGTTCATAGAATGTCTTGTCATAGTTTTGTTTGGCCTGACCTGGATTTGGGGTCTTATTCTGGATTCTGAGAGGGCCAATATGGCTGGTTTTGATTCCCCCCCCCCTGCGTTATCAGAAGTCAGATGGTTGATCCCATCCATTCTCTGACTGGCTCTGAAGCAGAGAAAGAACTTCCCCAGTACTGGCAGGCCATGATTGTCCTGAATGACCACAAGGACACCGGGAACTGAATGCGGGACCTGTTCCTTGCATTGCATCTGCCTACCATTGAGTCAAATCTTTTCAAAATAGAAGCCAGAGATGTCTGAACATGGACATGCCAATCTGAGGGCAACCCAAGTGCGTGGAAAAACAGCACACTTTAGGTTTGCAGGGCCAGAGATCTTCGCTCCAGCAAATCTTTGAAATCCAAACCACTATTGAATAACTGCCCGCAGTTGGAGAAATATAGCTTCCAGACAATATTCTAGCTCTGGTGGACTCAAGCAGACTCGCTTCTGGTTTGGGTAGGGTTTCTGCCCTCCCGTCCCCTGAGCATGCACATCTCTCTGCTCTGCTCCTCCGAGCCACATTTGAGCCCTGGGTGCCAGAGGACACACCTGCCTGGGAGAGCTTAGGTACCACATGTACCTCCCCGCCTCCTCTGCCAACTGAGCCAACGGGGGATTTGCACGTTAAAAGGGGCAGCCACAGGCAGCCAAAATGTTTGGATCCCATTCCTGGCTCTGAGCTGGGAAGCCTCCGGCGATGACAGCTGACCAACGGCAAGCGCTCATGTCTCTTCTCCAAAAGCGGCATGCACAGAAGCCCTGTGCTGCAAACTGGTACCCCCCCAACCCAAAATGCCTCTTGTTTTCTTAAAACCAGGGGCAAGAAGGAACCACACAGGTGCCATCTCTGGGAACCCAAAGTTAGCATCCCTGCCTGGCTCGGGATACAGTCCCGGAAAAGGAAAAGGCAACTGCTCCAAACTACGCAAGGTGTGTCAGCGTCACTTCTGACAGCTGAGAGAGTCAGCAAGCAAACCCCTGCACATTACAGAGATGCACGATGCCCACAAGACCTGCATATACTGTGTGTACATTTTGGAGCTGCCCACAAGTACTGCGGTGTGCATGGTACAAGGATCTCTGCCTCAGGGCACAATCGGAAGCCTAAATCAAGAAGTTCATCTGATGATGTTGGATTCAGGGTTTTTTTTCTCAGCATCCCCTCTACGCACAGGGACGGTATCTCCGGTCCCTTTGTCTGTGCTCCACTGAAGTTCTGTCCTTGCAGCCCAGGGGCTCCTCCACCTGAGAGAACCTACCTGAGTCCTTCTCTGTGACTCCCAAGCCAGGAAATAATTTCTGTGGGGTGACAGGTCTGCCTGCCCCTTGCTGTGGGCCAGCCAGACCCCGGTTCATTTCACAGCCCACGAAGTGGCCCTGGAGACTCCTTTTGAGGACCCACCAAAACAGGTGCCAAAACATCCCCCCTCACACCATCTACCCAGTGCTCCAGGTGGAATCTCAGGAACGCTGATCTCCATGGGTCTCCGGGCCCACAATTCTCCCCCCCCCACGATGTGTGGCAATGCCCTTTCTCCCCCCACCTGTGTTCAGCAGTCACTTTGCCCCTCCAGTCTCCCCAAATGTACCCCCTACGGCTGCAGAATAAGAAGGAGGGAAGAAGAGTTGGTTCTTATATGCCGCTTTTCCCTACCCGAAGGAGGCTCGAAGCGGCTTACAGTCGCCTTCCCATAAACCTCCCTCCCCTCCCTTCCCCGCATCCTTTTGGTGGAGAGACTGTATGCTCCTCGGGGCAGGGAATGCCCAATGCAAAGAACTGGTGGCGGTGGGTGGGTGGTTGGGGTGTAGTGGAGGGCTTCCCTTCCCACTCTCCCCCCCGCCGCCCCGTCCGCTCTCACCTGCCACCGGTGCCACTGACTCGCCCGGCCGCCCGTCGAGGCGCCGTCGCTCCGTCGGCCCTACGCGCGGCCCCTGCGGCTCAGCCAGGCCAAGGCGGCCAGCAGGGCCAGGGAGGTGGCCAGGCCGGTGCCGGCGGACGCCCGGCGGCCCCGCCGAGCCCCGGGCGCCGTCCGCGCTTGCAACTCATCGCCGATCGCCTTGAGGCGCGCCGCCGTGAGCTGCGCCGCGGAGACGCGCGCCCCGGCCGGGCTGTTGCTGCTGCCGCTGGTAGAGGAGGGCGACGAGGACGAGGACGAAGTGGCGGTGGTCGTGGGGATGGTGGGGCAGACGCACGCGGCCGGGGGGCGGCCGGGCAGGGAGCAGGGGCACATGGCGAGGCCCGCCACCGTCCCGTCGCCGCCTCCGGCCAGCCCAGCGCCGATCGCCAGCCCGGAGTGGCGCCGCCGCCGCCGCTGCTTCGCCGAGCTGCTCGGTACGTCTGGCGCGAAGCGTGCCACGCTCGGGCGTCACATGCTGGCTGAGATCATCCTCCCCGACGGGGCGGCCGCAAGACGGCGGCGAGGGAGGGAGAAAGGAGGGAGGGAGGGAGAGAGCGGCCCCCCTCCCCGGCCGCCCCTTAACTCTTTCGCCGTCTCCCCCGCGCGCCTTCCCACGACCAAGGGGCCGATCCGGGCCGCAGGAGGAGCCTCGGAGCCCGGGCAGGACTCGGGTCTTCCCCCCACCCGCGGAGGGAAGAGTTGCTGGCCGCCG
Organism: Paroedura picta; assembly: GCF_049243985.1. Taxonomy (NCBI): domain Eukaryota; kingdom Metazoa; phylum Chordata; class Lepidosauria; order Squamata; family Gekkonidae; genus Paroedura; species Paroedura picta. Next base: position 10,843,270 of record NC_135381.1, on the reverse strand, counting down.
CCCAGACAACAAAGACTCCCGTGGTAACCAGGTAAACCGAGCCACACACGTGATGCTCGGGAGATGCGTGTCGCCCCGCCGTGCAAGGGAGCGAGGCGAGGAAAGGGGCTCGCTGTCCCCATATCCCCGGAATGAAGGGCCTCCAGCCGCTGATTGAAGGCTAGGGAGAGTTGTAGGGGTTGCGGACCCCCCACCCCACCTCCTTTCCTGCATCCCGGGTTTCACAAGGCGCGGCTGGTTGGTGACCTCAGAGGTGCCCAGGGGCTGGGCATCCTTGGTCCGTCTTGTCCCGCATCCATTTTCAGGCATTAGCAGCCAGCTTGCCCCGAGGGCCACCCTAGAGGTCAAGGGCTGCCTCCTTGCTCTACTATCACTGGAGAGGTTTAGTGCCTCTCCGGAGGCATTTTCGGTCATAGCCATTGATGGGGCTTATGCGCCATGCATCTGTGGAACCCCTCCGAATTTGCAGCTTTATTATGCATTGGGAGACTTCATGGCTCCTTGGAGGAACCAAAGGCTACAATCCTCAGGACACTTTCCTGGGAGTCAGCCCCACTCGATAACATGTAGCTTACTACATGGAAGTCCTGCTTAGGTTTGTTCCCACTGTGTATTCTGTCTCTGTACACATGCAGACACACACACACGCACACCCCAGAAGGCAAATAGTACTGTTACAAGTGGGACCATGATAAAACAGTACCAAAACTGCAAAGGAACCCCCCCCCCCGAAAACCCCAACTAATATACACATACAGGACAAAGGGATAAAGGTAAAGGTATCCCCTGTGCAAGCACCGGGTCATGTCTGACCCTTGGGGTGACGCCCTCCAGCGTTTTCATGGCAGACTCAATACAGATTGGTTTGCCAGTGCCTTCCCCAGTCATTACCATTTACCCCCCAGCAAGTTGGGTACTCATTTTACCGACCTCGGAAGGATTGAACTCCCAGTCCCATGGGCAGAGCTTCCAGACTGCATGTCTGCTGCCTTACCACTCTGCGCCACAAGAGGCCACAAGAGGACAAAGGGATAGGAGCTAACAAGTACCTGCCTACCCACAGTGACACATTTCCATGGAGTTACCATGAGCCCCCCTCATAGAATCATAGAGTTGGAAGGGGACATACAGGCCATGTAGTCAAATCATGATCATTGTAGTGCATGAACATCTGACCTGTATCAAATTAGAGGATTAGCAGGTAAATGCGCCCTTGATGGGGCCAACCTGTGATAGTTGTCGAGTCTTCTGGCACATGTACATACATGGGCAGCTGAGGAGCAAGGGATTGAGATCAAAAGGTGTGGCAGTCCAAGAGGCACAATGAAATACTCAGCTCAGTTACCCCCTTCCAAATCCATTATAGACAATGGGTTTAGAAGGGGGTAGCTTCTTACGATTGCACTGATAGTATACTAGTGGGGTCTGTGCCATGCAACTTTATGCCACAACACATGTCTTCATTTGATCGCCTTTTGATCCAACCCTCCTGCAAGATGATGAACAGAAGCACTGTTAGGAAATATAAAATAAACCTGGAGGGGTACTTGTGTCTGTACGTTCCACCAAAAATACACTGGAATTTTTGTGGCAGAATTTCCATATCAATAGCCTCATGAAGGAACGTGAAAAAATACAGTATTTGCTGGCGTATAAGACTACTTTCCCCCCCTGAAAAACATGCCTCCAAGTGGGGGGGTCGTCCTATACGCCGGGTGCACTTCAGTTGGGATAGACATAGCTGCCCATAGTGGCCCATAGTACTGTAATGTAATGTAACAAACTCTATATTTTTAGTGGAAATGTTGGGGGGTCGTCTTATACGCCCAGTCGTCTTATACGCCGGCAAATACGGGTAAATTCTTTTTCTCCCAAAAGGTACAAACTAGAGCCTTTTTCAACCTTTGGACCCTTGAGGAGCCCTACACATGCAGCCAGCTGGGTGACCTTGCGCTCACCACAGTACTGATGAAGCTGTTCTCAAGGCTCTCTCGGCCTCACCCACCTCACAGAGTGTCTGTTGTGGGGAGAGGGAAGGGAAGGCAATTGTAAGCCACTTTGAAACTCCTTCGGGTAGAGAAAAGCAGCATATAAGAACACAGTGGTGGAATATGCAAGCTATGTAGTGTGCATGATTATCAGCACAAGACAAATATCCTGCAGGGGGCATCAGAGGAAATATGTAGTTCACATACTTAGATTAGGAACTTCCCGATTGCTCCTTTGAGCACCCTTCCTCCCTGTTTGCCTTTAGATGAACAATTAGTCAGCTAAACTGCTTGGACTCTCTCTCTCTCTCCTCTGACTCGCTTTACGAAGTTGTTTCAATTCTCAATAAAGTTATCCTTTAAGCATCCAGTATTGCATCCCTTTGCATATTTAAACTCTGCCAACAGTAAGAGTCTTCATCTCCAGTGAAATTCGAGTTGCAACCCCAGGTAGAAAAATTCCTAAAATTGGGGGGGGGGGAGGTGGAAGCACCTAAGCGTATAATGCCATTGAGCTGACCCTTCAAAGCAGCCATTTTCTCTGGGGAAACGGTAGTCTGCATGGTGTCCATAGACCTGCCAAGGACTGAGCTTAAGGTCCTAGGCAGGATCGTAATCCTGAGGATTCAATTGACCTATGTGTATGTAATCCAGTCAGTTTAAAGTAAAACTGACCAATAGAGCACACTGGTGGGAAGATCCTTTTGTTCTGCTGTGTATATAAATTCAGGGTTTGTGTGGGTTTACTAGTTCAGTTTTTGCCTCTTGTACCTTGGGGCTGGGGTCACAATAAAGAGCTGAAATGAACTCTCAGGGTCTTGTTCTCTGAACTCAGGGATCTAACAGTGAGGAGATCAATTGTAATACAAAATATCTAGACCTCACCTGGAGGTTGACAAACCACATTGAAATCAAGACTATTTATGCTCAAGGTTCCATATGAGGAGTTGGGACTAACTGGACCAATTGAACTGATTGTACTAACTGCATGGGACAGCAGTTGAATTGTCCACTCTGGGTTGGAAATTCCTGGAGATTTGGGGGCAGAGCCTGGGGAGGGAGAGCACTTAGTTGGGATGCTACACCATGGCAGGGGCTCCTGGGAATTGTAGTCCATGGACATCTGGAGATTCACAGTATGGCCACCCCTGCAATTGGGTCCAATGACTGAAGTTGCCTTTTTTTCTAATGGAACTGAACTCTGTAGTCTGAAGATCAGTTGGCAAAATAAAAATAATAATAATAACAATAACAATAATAAATATATCATTATTAATATAATCCTGTTTATTTATTATTACTTTATTAATAAAGTAATAAAAACAAACTGGAGGGTCGTTATTTATTTATTGTTATCATTATTAATTATCATTACCATTATTACTATTTCGGCATTTATGTTCTGCCCTAACTTCAAAAACTCAGGGCGGATTATAAAAAGCCTACATTCTGTAAATGCAAAATAAACTTTTAAATTAAGCAACCTTATGCACCAACCCCCACATTGCCCCTTCAATAGAATGAGTGGCCACATTATTAAAACCAAATAATCATGAATGATATAATGAATAAGAACAATACCAACAAAAACAGCTATCGCTATCACGATGCAGCTAACCCTCACTTCATATGGATGATGATAATGATTATCACCATCACTGTTAAATGAAGATTAGCTTCCTCGTGATGATATTATAATAATAACTAGTATTATCATTTCCGATTGGGGCACCCTGCCAGGTCTTGGTCAAGCGCTCACCCTCCGCGGCGTCTCCCTGATCCTGCTGTCTTCTGGCCGGACCCTTCACGCGACGGAACCCTCGAGCGGCGGCCGCTGTTTCCGCTCCGGGCGGCATTCTTGTGCGGACGGCTGGCCGGAAGCGACCGGCTCCGTCCATCCGGGCTCTGTAGGGTTGCCATGGTGGAGGGAGCCGCGGAGCTGGAGGCGTTTCGTCGCCGCTGGCGGGCGGAATTGGCTCGGAGCCGGAGAGGCGGCAGCGATGCCCGCCCGGGGCGGAAGCGGCGCCGGCCGCAGCCGGATCCCGAAGGGGCAGCCCCGGAGCCCGTGCAGGGATGGGGAGGCTTCGGGGGCATCCCTTGTGGCGCTCCGGGCGCGGAGCCTTCCGGACGCCCCTCTTGCTCCAGCACGGCGGCCCCTGCGCCGCATCCTACGCCTGGCCCCGGCTGCGCCAGCGAGACCCCCGCAGGAGGGAAGGAGGATTTTCTGGGGCAGCTCATCCGGGACTTGGTATGGGTACGGGAAAGGGGTGGGGAGGGCTCCTCCTGAGACCCAGGCTAGATTGGCTTTTGAGACCCAGACTGGATTGGTTTTGCCCTCAGCCCCCATCCAATGCTGTTAATTCCGTTGGACGACTGGAGTCAATAATATGCACAGCGCAGTATAAGTATTATACCAGGGGTAGTCAAACTGCGGCGCTCCAGATGTCCATGGACTACAATTCCCAGGAGCCCCTGCCAGCGTTCGCTGGCAGGGGCTCCTGGGAATTGTAGTCCATGGACATCTGGAGGGCCGCAGTTTGACTACCCCTGTAATATACAGTCGCTGAGTTGCAAAGCTGTAAGGTTATAATGTTAAGTGTTCTATTGGGGCGACTTCCAACGTTAGAAATATTGTATGTTCTCAATGACAGCAGCGTTCCTTGTGTTGCAAGGGAGTGCGGTATATAAAGGTAATAAAATAAAATGCTGGTTCTGTGAATTTAGGCAGATTGTGAGTGGGTGGGCAGAGGGATTGGGTCTCAGCTTGGCTCTTTTGGGGCTCTTTCTTGCATGCCCAGGGAAATGCTGATCGCCATTTTGGGGTCAGACGGCCAATTTCCTCTACGCCAGATTAGCCAGGGATTCCACCCTGTCTAAATCAGGGGTAGTCAACCTGTGGTCCTCCAGATGTTCATGGACTACAATTCTAGAGGGGGGGAATCATCTGGACATGGAATTAGGGTGGCTTGTGAATTTACTGCACTCTGCAGGGGGGTGGACTCGATGACCCTGTAGGCCCCTTCCAATTCTATGATTCTAAAACAAACAAATAAATACATAAATAGAAATAGCAAAGCCTTTTGTGGAACTTAAAAGCTGGACAGATTGGCTTTCTGTAGGAATGGAGCCCGCTTTGTCAGGTACAGAAACATACTGCACTTGTTGAAAACAAATCAGAAGGCATGCTGTGGTGTTGTTTTATATCTGTCACCTTCTTTGCCTTCAGAGTGGCTTGAAACATTATCAATAGGTTCCCCCCCCCCCTTTCCCATGCCTGGGTATCCACTGCCAGCGCATGTAGTGATTATCATTGGTATAGTTGGCTTTAACGGGTGTTTGGACAGGTTAATGGAGGAGAGGTCCAGCAGTGGCTACTATCTATGATGACTAAAGAGAACCTCCCTATCAAAGGGCAGTCAACCTTTGAATACTTCTGCTATAAGGGAGCATTGGGGGGGCGGGGAGCCATTATGCCCAGTTTGTTGGTGCTCAGGGCAACAGGTGCCAAACCAGATAAACTATTGGCCTGATCCATAGGACACTTCTGGTATTCTTAGCATCTGCTGGTGAATTTCCTGATCTTATTCTGCATAATCATGCCATTTCTGGGGTTTCTAGAAGCCTGAGTTTCTCAATGGTAAAAAGGTTGAGAAAGGCTGCATTAACCCAAATAGTAAGCGTACACAATACTAGAGGGGCAAGAGGGCTGCAAACTACTGCACCCACTCCTCCCTTAATTATGTAGTTTAGGTTTTGCCATACCAGAGGAAGAAGAAGAAAAAAAAGTTGAAAACAGAAAGCACAGATTTTGTAGCCCACAAAATGAATGTATTTGACCAGAAGCAGTTTTGTACTGTCCCAATAAAACGAGGAAAAACCTGGACAAAATAATTAGATAAATCCACAGGGGTGGGGGAGTTGGAAACCCTTTTATTCCCTCTCCCTGATCTTAACTCCTCTAATCCTGAAATGTCAGGTGTTATCTCTATGCAAAAAAACATAGTATACAAATTAAGCACAGTAGATTTGCTACGCTAATTGTAATGGTATTCATCTCTGTTGAAGAGGTGTTTAGTTTCTCAAAATAGTATAAATTGAATCACATTTGGCTCTTTGGTACCCAAGATCCTGGGGTGGAAATACTTTCCTTTTGGGTTAAAGTATTTCTGATAAGTGAATAAGTCAGCGAGGACTCTTTTCCAAAATGTCCCTTCCCATTATCTTAATATATATTAATTTCTGTGCTTCAATCTATGTGCCCATTTTGCAATCACACATCTTATTAGTCCTTGGCAGTGTCAGGTGAATCTCTTGCCTCTATTTACTCTTGAACTCTATGGCTGCTGTATTAAGGCTGTTCTTTAGTTTTGAAATGGGTAAAAGTAAATCGTTGTCCTTAGAGCTTCTCATTGTATACCCGTGTGACCTAACATTGGGTGGGTGGCATGAAAGCTGTGATGCTCTGTACCCAAGAAGATTTATCTTGTCCCTTCTCCAATGACATTTTACTCCCTAGCCAAAACTATGCTTTTTCAGATAGCTTTTTGGGGCCCTCACTTATTTCTAATTTCTATTTATGCTTGCTCTGTTTTTCAATTAATCCATTATCGATTCCGATTATTTTGCTCGATATCTGCTGTTCTTTGTTGTAGTAGTTTTTGTATTAGTAAACTGCTCCAGTTCCTTTTTTTAAAACTTAATTTCTGTCCCATGCAAGTAAGTACCTGGAACATCTTACAACTTATCCTCACAACAACCCTGTGAGTTAGGTTAGGCTGGGAGTGTGTCTCTGGCACAAGGTCATTCAGCAAGAGTTCCATAGCAGAGTAAGGGTTTAAATTTAGGCCTCCCATACTCTAGTCTGGCACACTGTTGAAAGGTGGGGTATTATTAAATAATAGTGCATGGTATACAGGCTGGTACACATTCTTGTTTTCCTCTATGTGATTAATCAGCTTGGCTTAGTGATACGCATTCATGTGGACAAACAGGATGTCCTAACTCTGCGGCTATGGATACAGCTGGCAGTAATCCCCATAAACGCACTAGCTGTATTCCGTTATCCTTGATCATGAGAACAGACTTAAGAGGCCCTCACATGCGTTAGTATGTCAAGTGAACAGAATTGCATGAGAGTAAAATACATACAGAATATGAACCAGTCCTGATACTTTTCCTGCATTCAGTTTTAGTTTTCGAGAAATTTTCGCTCCAAAGGCCAGTGCATATTATAGATGAAGTGGACGGAAATTAATCTTTGTAATTGTCTGTCTGAAGGAGTTTTCTTTTTAATTGCATTATATATTTTTGTTGTGGCCACTAGCAATCTAAAGCTCTAATTTATACAAAGGTTAGGAGGCGCTTGTTACCCTTCCCCCTAGTTAATTACACATTTTTTTCAAAAAGAAAAAAGAAAAGACGCAGATTAAATTTCTGATGGCTGTGAATTAATCCATTTACGGAACAAGAGCCCCATTAGTGCAGTGGCGTGTAAATGCGTGTCTCCAAGGAGTGGTTGGCAGTGTTAGTGTTTTGGATCCTGTCCATCCGATGTTCAAGAAAAGCCGGGCTGGTTTAACAAGATGGATTTCTTCATTTTGTTGATGCGTTCTGTGATCTGACGGCTGATCTTGTGCCGCTTGAGAGTCCTAAACAGCAAGAGAGAGAGGGCTGTCTCTTTTGTTAAAGGTTCTCTCCTTGGACCTGTGCACTGTGTTGAAGTAATAGGATGTTCTGATTTATGGCCCTTTATAGGATGGGGAGGGTGGGATTATCTGTAGGGACGGTAGTTACTCAGCTGTTTTCTCCTGGTTGGGCTTTTGTTGGCCTTGGGTCTCATGGCCAAGCCAAAAATGACGGGCGGTGGCCACATTTGTTGATATACCTGTTCCGTTCTTGCTTGTTATAGCATGGGTGGGGATTTTATAACAAAAAGGTGTGTAGCGATGAGGGAAGCTAAACTTTTCCCTTCCTGACCTCTCCATACTCCAGTAGCCCTTGGCAAGGCAACTTTCTTGATGAAAGCATATTTATGATACATGAATTAAAATGTATAGACCATGTGTATGTGTTCAATTACAGCCTTGTGCATGATGTGTCAGCCAGCTCTTTCATATTTGGTTTGATTCATATTTGCTGCCAGTTTCTTTTTAAGAGCCTGGGAGAGAAATCTAGGGCTTGACATTTTATCCTCAGGGCAGGGTGAGTTGTATAAAACAGCTCTCCTGCCGTAGCTCCTGGAAGTCATCGCGACTGGGGAAAGGAACTGCCCCAGATCCTAAATGCAACCCTCTTCCCGTTGCTACCCAAAGTTTTGAATGTTTCCCAAGATTTGTAGATCAAGAATCCATTATGTTGTTAAGCTTAAGAATGCAATCCTGTATGCAATTACCACTGGCTAAACCCACTATTCTCTGTGGGTTTAAACGAGAATATCTTTGTGTTGTTGGACCTTAGAAGCAATGTGGCCCTCCTAGATCTCTATCAGACCAAGATCTTTCTCTAGATGCAGAGCTTGTTGCCAGCATTACAGTTTGATTTCTGCAATACTACTATTCACTCTAACCGCTATATCAGGGGTAGTCAACCTGTGGTCCTCCAGATGTCCATGGACTACAACTCCCATGAGCCCCTGCCAGCGTTTGCTGGCAGGGGCTCATGGGAGTTGTAGTCCATGGACATCTGGAGGACCACACGTTGACTACCCCTGCGCTATATCACCCTGCCTGGTTTGTTTGTGCCATAAGAAGGAATGTGGAATAAGTAAAATATCATACTACTGGAGACAAAGCCTGCTGCATTCTGGAATATAACAGGTGCTCGATTGGGGGGGGGTGGGGTGGAAGAACTCTGCGGATGGTCCCTCCCTCCCCCCAGGACCTGGAAAGGCTGCAGGCTGGAGGTCCCCCGGGCAGAGAACTCACCCTGTCACACAGCAGGGATCTGCAGCCTCTGAGGGAAGTGGAAGGAGGAGGGGGTGGTCAAGGGTGGGGGACAGAAGGCAATTGGCTGGCCGTTGGACAGACAGGCAAGCCGGTTGGAGGAGGAGATACTCAGAGGCAAGACAGCTGCCTTGAGTGGGTGTTTAAGCCATGAGACCAGCTCCTCCTCCTAGACCTTACCAGAAATATTAAGTGGAACAGATTATTGTCCATCATGAGAAGTCTGACCAGTCCTGTTTCTCTTCCTGCTTGTTTTCAGAATGAAATAAACGAAGTTCCCTTCTTTGATATCCAGCTGCCTTACGAACTGGCATTGAAAATTTTTCGGTTCCTTGGTAGGACAGAGCTGGGAAGGTGTGCCCAGGTAAGCTTTGCTTGGCTCTTCCTGGATCTTGGAAGTAAGCGACAGTGAAGTCAACAGGTCTTATTTCCAGTAAATATTTTTAACATTTGGAGGGGAGGGTCTTCTCTTGCTGTAAGTGGCTGGTTATTGGAAGGCTTGGTGTACGTAGACATGGGGCCATTCCACTGGATCAGTTGTGGTTCCTGGATTGCCGGAGCACGTTTGCCTCCTGTATCCTCTTCCAGTTGCCAATATGGCAATGCCGTCTTCCAGTGTACCATTTTTTCTTGGCTGTATGCATTCCATTTATATCCTTCATACCAAGAGCCAGCTTGGGTACACATGCTGCCTTCCCTTTCTCTGGTGTGAATTCTCTCTTACTTCTCCCAGATCAGCAGATCAGTGTGCTATCAAGAGGGATGGTTATTTCTCAAACCAGAATTTGAAACTGCTGCAATTGGATTTGTAAACCATGGTTATGAGGGAGCTTGGTTTGCATCAACCATGAATAATGGTTGTCGTTGTTAGGTGCGAAGTCGTATCCGACCCATCGCGACCCCATGGTCAATGATCCTCCGGGCCTTCCTGTCCTCTCCCATTCCCCGGAGTCCATTTAAGTTTGCACCAGCTGCTTCAGTGACTCCATCCAGCCACCTCATCCTCTGTCGTCCCCTTCCCTGGGGTCTCAACATATATATGAAGCTGCCTTATACTCAGTATTGTCCACTAGGACGGTCAACAGCTCTCCAGAGTCTCTGGCAAAGAAAGGTTCTTCCCTTCATCTCCTCTGTGAGATTCTTTAACTGAAGGTTCCGTTGATCTGCTCTTATGCCTTGCCTGGTTGTCTGGGGTAAAAAAGAAAGTAAAGTAAGAACTAATTAGAGGTGCCTGTGACAGAATCAGCCCCAGTTCCACCCTTGCCCACCTCCTGTTCTGGCTGGTTGCCAACTCCAGGCAGGTGGCAAAAGGAACTCTCTGGGTAGCCGCCAACACCACCTGGACCCCCTAGCTGCCCCTTTCACATGGGTGAGGCCTCGTCTCTATGGTCTCCCACGGTCCCAACACACGAGTGCCGTGGAACCAGTTACTGCAAGGCTACACCCCTCTACAAGAGGGATGCTCCCCTTTTCTCCCAAGAGCAGGCTCCTTCCTTGATGTCAAGCAGGGGAAAGACCCAAGACACAAAGACCTTTTTCCTCCCTGGTCACAGTCCTATATACTTTCCTGCCCCTCCCACAGGAAGCTCCTCACCTAGGAATTCTGGGAAGAAGAATCTCTCCCTCTCCGCTGCAGCGCTGGCTGCCTCCGGCTTCTGCGATTGCTAAAGCCGCTGAGACACGCCAAAGCGCCCAACTCTAGTGTACAGGTTAGACTCACAAATTCCCTGCAGTGGCTAGCAGTGCTTTTGGGCTGCCCCTCCCACCTTTATTGGGTCATTGCGATGCTTCCTCCTTCATTTTTGGAACAGCTTTATCCTCCGCGTTTGACATTCTGAAAGCGGTTTTTGGGAAGCTGTCCCTGGATATTTAGAGGCAGCAAAAAAAAAAGGAAAAAAGAAAAAAAAATCTTAGCAGAGTTCCTCGGTTTTACAAGGCTTTTGGAACCAGATGGATAGCCGGAGCTTTTAGCCCGCTTTTAGAGCGATCAAGTAAAAAGCAGCGTAATAAAAAATAAAGACCTTTTTCATATTTCTCTCGGCGCCTTCGATTCTGAACGAAGGAAGACCTCTTCTGTTAAATGGAAAGCCCCATTGCTTTTCACCGCTATTGTTGTAAGCAGAGGGTTTTTTTTTTTTTGTTATTATTACTAGCAGCAGAGCACTTTGGGAGTTGGTGAAATTGCACCGGTTAGCGGAACTGGCATCGTGAACGATGTGAGTGCAGAGAGAGAGAGGGAGAGGGAGAGAGTCTGTTTTCTTAAAGTCTTGCTGCCAAATAGGTGACTGGCTGACAGCAAAATCGCTTGACTGTGGGGCTGCTTGAGATGAAATCACTATGCAAAAGCCTCTTGGAGATGTAGAACTTCAGCCTGACTCCCTCCTGGTGCCCCTCCTGTTACAGTTCTCTCTTGGGTTCTTGGAACTTTTATATGAAGCAGGGCAGGGCACGAGGACAGTTCTATGGTGTGTAAACACAGAGAGATCACTTGGGCCGTCTAAATCAGGGGTAGTCAACCTGTGGTCCTCCAGATGTCCATGGACTACAATTCCCATGAGCCCCTGCCAGCGTTTGCTGGCAGGGGCTCATGGGAATTGTAGTCCATGAACATCTGGAGGACCACAGGTTGACTACCCCTGGTCTAAATCAGTGGGATTAGCCCTGTCTTGAAAGTGACTTGTAGACCTTCCTCTACTTTGTTCAGGCCCTTGTTGGTAATCCCTCTGGGATTCTGTATATTCTGTGATTCAAACGGCTTTGGCTGCTGAGAAGGAAGTACCCGTTTATGGGTTATTCAAGGTAGAAGGGTGCTGGGGATCCAGAATCGGGTAACCCAAGCAGCTAGAAGATAGTAGCTCGTCGATTCTTCAGTATTGTGGAAGGAGGATTAATTCCCCCTCCCAGCATGTTAAGTTCCCATTTGGAAATCTCCCCAGCGGATTTTTGACACTCAGCCTGAAACCCAGCGTTGGGCAGTGTCTAGAGTGCTGTAATCTGACCAGAGAGTGCTGGGTTCAAATCCCCACAACAAGACGTGAAACATTCCGTAGGTTGGTCCTTCTCAGCTCAAGTCGATGAAAGGTAACCAGCTCCCCGCACCTGTCACCAAGCGTTCCTTGTAGCTTGGCTGGTGCAGAAAGGTGATTTGCTGTCTATCAACTTAAGTAGCTGCCTGAAGAATAACAGCCCTTCCTATTGATTTTCCTCCCCCCCCCCCCTCCTGAACGTGCATTTGGGCATTTCAGCTAGCTTTCATTAACCTCCAGCCACAAGGCAAGCAGTCTGTTGTCGGCACAACTGAAGCCGTAGGTGTCATGTTTTTTTTTTCTTTAGGGGAGGGCGGAGGCCACCTTTGAAATCTTTTTGGCATTCTGTTGCTCACCTGTCCGCTTAACTCACGCAGAGATAGTAAATTTGGTCTCCGGCCAAAGGCTCGCGTGCCTGTGTCTGTGTGTCTCTGTGTGAGTGTGTTAATGGAGCTGCTCACGGTGGCACCGTAAAGCAGAGTGCTTGAGACCCTTTTATTAGCAGTTTCTTGCAGCTGAGCCCCGCTCGGTGAAGCTTTTACTGGCTTTGGCAGTGCCAGTTTCTGGTGCATTAAAGAGGCGGGGGGAGAGCATCTCGGTTTAGAGCCCCTTTTGGAAAGCCCATGTTTGGAAGCCTAGAAGTAATCTGATTAAAATCACAGCGGGATAATTTTTTTAAAAACCACAAATGTTGAAAGAGCCTTTTGGAACCTCTTTAAAATACTTTTTTTTTTTTGGGGGGGGGAGAGTATTTGTAAAGAACCACTTTGGGCAACTTCCCTCTCTACCTTGGCAAGTCCTGAACGTAACTCCTCTCCATCACCTTGCCCCCCTCCCCGGGCTCATGAAACGCTGGCAAAGTTTCACTGCATTTACTTGTCTGTTTGGTTCGGAAGCCACGTCGCTCCAGCTCCAAAGCAAGAGGGGGACAGCCTGCTTTGAATCCTCTTGGCATCGGCCAATGTCTGCTTTAAAAAACAACATTTAAAAAAAAAAACGGGCTAGGTGTGGCGTGAGTAGAACTTCTGCAGCATTAAGAAGTTCCCTCCTGAAATAAGATGCTTTTAAGCAGAACTTTCTGGCTTTCCTGAACAATGCCGTTTGACCTTGAGTCTGACGATGGGGAATAATTGAAATTCATCTTTTAAGAAAAAAATAGCAGCTGAAGGATAATTCAGGACTTGTCTACCTGGCTGCAAGGGAAACCAAGTCTGAACAGGTTGTCCCGGAAGGAAGCCAGCTTTTCTGTTATAATAAAGACATGCTTGCAGGAACAAGTGAACGGAATGCATTGCAGCCCCGCATTAGTCCAGAGGCTTTCTGGGTCAAGATGTCCCTATTACTCAAGATGCTTTCCTGGGAATGGGAAGGATGCTATAAACACCTGCCCCCCCTCTCCATCCCTTGACCTTTACCCATAATGCAGTCTGTTTCAAGGGGCTGAGGTGGCATGTTGTTCTTTTCCTTGGAAGCCCTGCATCCATGTTTAAGGTGACCAGATTTTAACATTGGTAAAGCGGAACATCATTGACCGGGGGGGGGGGGGGGTCTTGATTAAAAGTTTGGTCTATATGGAGCAACAAAAAGTTTCATAGAATGCATAGAATGCAAAAATAGTATTGTAATATGTATATTTTAATTTCAACATAAGTACAATTTGCCAGGTGCCCCCAGATGTCCCTCCAAAAGTGGGACAATCTGGTCACCTTATCCATGTTCCATCTTTAGAGGCCGGCCTCTGCTCAGTTCCAGATGCTGGAGACCATAAAGGGAGGACTCTTTGAGAGTGTCCAAGTGACATCTGGCTAGCCACCGCTGGAAACAGAATGCTAGGCCTAGCAGAGAGCTTTTTGTCTCCTTATCTCTACAGCACAGTGCATCACAAGGGAGGGAAGCAAAAGGTGGCCAGGGCTTAATTACAGCGGGTGGTCATTGAGGCCGGGCCAGGGCTCGCTCCTGGGCGGAGGGGGCCGTGGGCTTTTCCCACCTCCAGTCACGCTTGGCCTCTAGCCTCAGGACACTGTGCTTCCCTCTCCCAAATGTCAAAAGCTGCCAACCAGTTTTTCAGTTGGGTCTGCTGAGCTGCAAAAGCCATAACTCTTGAAGACCAAGGATGGTCAAAGCCACACAAGTATCTGTGGAGTTACACTTTGCTTGAAGCGTTAGGTTAGCAAACTGGGATAGGCAGCTGGTAGGGAGGGTGCTCTGGAGGTTCTTTCATTTCCTTTGGTGCAATAATCTGAAATGGAGGGCCAGGTGGGAGGGGACGGAGGTGATTCAGTGTCTGGCATCTTGCGCAAGTTTGGCGACCGCAGCACTAAGCCCCTGGAAAAGGATGTTCCAAGTAGTTTAAATGTTGGGAGAATGAGGTGAACAGAATGTTTAAGTAGGAATTTAGGAGTTCAGTCTCAACTGTTCTGTGGCCTCTATGTGCTTAGAGTGGGGGAGGCTGGAGGTATTTGATCCTGTATTAGAATTCACGAGGGGAGTTGAAATGGAGAATTCACACGGGGGAGTTGAAATGGAGATTGATTGTTGCAATGCCATTATGTTGACTCAACAATATCTTTGTTTCTCGTTTTAGGTGAGCAGGGCCTGGAAAATACTCGCCGAGGACCAAGTCCTTTGGTTCTGCTTGTGCCAACGGGAAGGCCACATGCTGGACCATCGGATCTCTGACTCTCCTTGCTGGAAAGCGACTCTCCGTGAGTGCCGTGAGAAAGAGCAGGCCTTAAGAACCAACTGGAAGGTATCTTTGCAGAATTCTTCCCCTGCCCTCTTGGGACCTAGCCGTAGCCTTAAAGCAAAATGTGTAGCGGCTGTCTTTCAATCCACAATTTACACAGAAAGTGCTTGTTTACCAGGGGCCACCTTGGCAAAACATGCAGACCCCAACCACTCACTTCTTCCTCATGGTTTTGCAAGGGAGCTGCTCCTGATTCAGGTAGCCACGCTCAGATGCTGCCACAAATTCCTGCCAGCTTCTGGATCATACAGATAGATTCAGGCGGGTAGTCATCTTGGTCTGAAGCAACAAAACAAAGGTTGAGTCCAGTAGCGCCTTTAAGACCAATAAATATAATCCTGGGCGTAAACGATGGAGCGCATGCACACTTCTTCAGATACATTGAAATGGACTTCCTCAAAGAGTACATATAGTTGGGCACAGGTTTTCATTGCCAGGAAGGGCTAGGTAGAGTCAAGAGGCATAAGCAGATGGCAAGACCTGTAAGCAGCAGCAGCAAATTGGCATACAAATAAAAGATGATGATGATGATGAATTTGCCGGGATCCAGTTACTGCTCTCGTCGTCTCGCCTAAGTTCTGCAGTTCATTTTAATCCGCTGTGTTTACGTGTCATCCGTTGCACGGAAGTCATCTCAGTGCAAGGGTGGCATGAGAAATATTTGGAGTGAAGAGGAGAAGACTGAACTAACCCTGCCACCCTGGCTTTCTCTGCAGAACCGCATTGGCGCCGTGAGCCAGCTGCAGTACGAACTTGGGAAAGTTCTGTGTGATGTACATTCTTGCGACGGAGTGGCTATTGCTGGGTAAGCATATGGTACTTATCTGTTGAGAGCATCTTTGCCTGTCTCCCACTGACAGCCTAATTGGATACTGTGATGGCTTGTGGGCGAGACAGTAAACTGAAGGCAACTGACAGCCTAATTGAGGCTGTGTGGAGAAGAGAACTTTCAACCAAAGTTCCAGTGCAGGTTGCGGAGAGGGCTGGACTTTGTTCCTGCAAGATGAATTCCAGGCCAGATTTTCAGATTGTAAGTGGTAATATATTTAGATGTCACAGCTGCTGTCTTATAGCATGCCCCTCTCCATTTTGGGGTTCCATTGAGAATTGCTGGCTTTAACCTGCAGAGGACCCACATGGTCTGGGACCATGATATCTGATGGATGGGTTTCTCCTGCATGTTTTAACTTCATTGGTGCCCTAGCTGTGGACGGTCAGGCAGATGATGACTTGAGGGCAAGACCTTTTGTGTGGTGACATCTTGGTTGTGGAATGCCTTCCCCAGAAATGTTCATTGGATGCATTTTGTTATCATTTAGCTCTCAGATTCAAGTGGATTTAGTATGTTTCAGCATTGGGTGATTTGATTATGTTTCTTTTTAATTTTTTTTTACTACTGCTGATGTCCATTGATAGTTCTTACAGTTCTTTGTTTCAAAATTACCGGTAGGAATTCCTACTCGTTTTATAGGTCTCTTCTAGTAGAAGTGTACTTGGAAATAACAAAAAATAGCAAAACTCAGAGTAGATCTGGTATGTTAAACTGCAGCATGTCAGAAATCCGAGATCTTTCTGGGTTGAACCTTGGCCACCAAAAGCCTGCCGACAAACAAGATTTCTCAGGGCCTTTTTGCAAGTGCTAAAGTTCGGACTTGGGAGTATGGGTTTCAGTTTTTATTTACTTATTTAAATAAATATTTATAGCTTGCTTTTCTTCCCAAAGTAGCCTACAACAGTGTGCTTTCCTCCTCCATTTTACCCTTTCAACGACTACCTTGCGAGGTGGGGAAGGCTGAGAGTATGACTAACCTGGAGTCATCCAGTGAGCTTCCACAGGAGTGTTTGGTCTAAACCTGGATCTCCCAGTTCTGATATTTCTAAACCACACTTTTCCAACCCTTTAATCATGGAGGAGCCCCTGATATATTTTTCAGGCTTCGAAGAGTCCCGGAACCGGGCAGGAAGCAGTGTCAGCTGGCCACACCTCCCTGCCATACCCAAGGAGAACTGGGGTGGGGGGAAGAGGTAGTTTGAGACGCGTGTCCAGGCTCCATCCCCTTTCCCAGGCCCGGTAACCATGCGAGAATGCCACCCCAGGTCAATGGAAATGGTCTCCTACTTTCACAGCCAGGAATAGTTTGTGGTTCAGTGCATTAAGACAGGATATAGTGAAAGGTCGGGGAGCCCCGGGGGAGCTCTCAGAAAGCCCCAGGACTCCAGGGAGCCCTGGATGGGAATCCCTATTGGAAACAGTACAGCGGGTGGGATCCAATGCAGATTTCCCATATTTGAGCTCTTGCACAATCAGAAATCCGAGAAAAAAGAAACTGTCATTGCCACTTGTGTATAATCAAGCATTCCAGCTGGGCAACCTGTAGGCAAACCCTTGGAAGCAAAGGGGTCCGTGGGAGGGCTGTGCAAATTGCACACACACACTAAGGGAGGGTTCTCGAGGTCTCGAGGTGTGCTTCTTGCGGGTGGGATTTTCGCGTCGCATCCATGTGCCGTGATGTTGTGCCCTGGAGATACGGCATATAGTTGAATCTCAAGCCCAGCAGGTTTGGGCCTAGTTGGTATGAGGAAGTTGCGTATGCGCTTGCTCGGAGCTCATTCGAGAAAGGGCGGGATACCAGTTGAACAAATGCATTTGTTTCAAGGCTTTCCTAAGGATGTCATAGGAGATGGAAAGTGCGGCACGATGAGTGCCATTTTCAACACAGGCACTTGATTGATGGCAGCTTTGACCTTTATGTTTAGACACGAAACCGGTTTGCGTCTCGTTAGCTCGTTCCTGGTTGTGGTTCGAACTGTTCTGGAGGCTGAGATGCCATTAAAAGCAGGCGGTGAGAACATGAGCGGCAGCAAGCAGAGCACCCCCACTCTGCTCTACTTAGAAGTAAGACCCATTTTATCAGCAGAGGTTTACTGCCAGGAAAAGCGTGCTTAGAATTGCCCTGCATAAGAGCCACTGAAACCCAGATCTCCTTGCTTGTGCTGCAAAAGAATCACCTCTTGCTATGAAAGTGTATCGGCCATTGAAATAGCAGATGGATCTTTTGACAGGGGGCTTCACATGTGCATTTGAGAGCCAGTTTGGTGTAGTGGTTAGGAGTACGGACTTCTAATCTGGCATGCCGAGTTCGATTCTGCGCTCCCCCACATGCAACCAGCTGGGTGACCTTGGGCTTGCCACGGTGCTGATAAAGCTGTTCTGACCAAGCAGTGATATCAGGGCTTTCTCAGCCTCACCCATCCCACAGGGTGTCTGTTGTGGGGAGAGGAATGGGAAGGCAACTGTAAGCCACTTTGAGCCTCCTTCGGGTAGGGAAAAGCGGCATATAAGAACCAACTCTTCTTCTTCTTCTTCATTTTTGCTATAGAGCAGTGGTCCCCAACCTTTTTATCACCGGGGACCACTCAACGCTTGACGATTTTACTGAGGCCTGGTGGGGGGGGGGGTAGTTCTCTACTCTCAACCACTGCCCTAACTAACGCTCTCTGATCGCTATGGTAATGTTTAAACATCCCTTCAAAATAAGATGCAGACACGCCACAACAATGAACATAAGGAACATTTTATTTTCATGGAAATTTTAACTCATGACAATAACAAATCAATGGGAACCCTGAGCTTGTTTCTCTGCAACGAGATAGTCCCATCTGGGAGTGATGGGAGACAATGACACCCGAAGTGTGTTGTAAAGGGCCGGCGGGGATGAAGTAAAGGGCTGGGGGGGGGGGGGGAGAAGGCATCCTTCGCGGCCCACCTTCAATTAGTCGACAGACCACATGTGGTCCGTGGTCCACAGGTTGGGGATCCGCTACTATAGAGGACTGCCTGTAAAATAGGATACACTGACACCGATGTTGTGTTAAAGATCTGTGCTGAGAACTGGGAACATGAGTCCCTTTGAAAAGGCACAGCTAGTCCCTGGGATTGACAGCATTTCTTTGCAAGGCTGGCCTCTGACCAAAGAGATCCTGACTTCATGGAAATAAGAATTCCTTCCCTGCCAGAGGTCTGTGGTGCATCTTTGGATCCGAGTAATAAGGCTGTACTTATGCGCCCCCCTCGGCTATAAAATAATTTGTGCTTTCCTAGAAAGCTTCTTGTTATTCATCGTTATTACTGTGATCAGCTGGAGACACTCTCGCTGGCAGATAAAGCTATCCTGGGTGTCTCTTTCGGCTTCTTGTAGGGCTGGTGCTCTAGCCCCTGCGCTGCCGCTTCTGAATAAACAGCAGATATCTCTTTGCTCCCATGGTGACTCGGGCCTCTTTCTATTTATCCTCGCAAGGGCTCTGCTATTTGCAAGGCAAGAGTCAAAGAGGTTTATTCCAGCAGCCTTTCTGGTGCCATGAACCTTATTAACCTTGTTTCTCCGCTGAAACATGGACAGTTTTTCGAGAATGGATGTCCCACGATAATCACAAATCATCTTGGCCTGACCTGGCGTGTAGAGTGAAGCATGGCTGTGTGTGTGTGTTTGTGTGTGTGTGTGTGTGAGAGAGAGAGAGAGAGAGAGAGAGAGAGAAGATTTCTCTCCTCCCCTCCTGTTTCTTCCCCCTTTCCCCATCCCCTTGACTCTTCCGAAGCCACAGCATGGAACAGAAGTAAGGGGTGATGTCATTGGGACCGTGAAATTGGCTCAGTCCTGTGATAAATCAACGTATGGCATTTTACGGCAACACTTCATTTTAATGATACGTTTTTGTAGAGTAGGATTAGAGTCAATTGTCTGTAAAAGATATATCCCCTTCCCCATTAATGCCAGATTCTTTGAGTGGCGGAGATGAAGGCTGCTGGAAGTGAATTCACAGAGTACTCGCTCTCTCTCGCTCTCTCTCGCTCTCTCTCTCTCTCCCCCCCCCCCACTTTTTTTTTTACTGTATAAAATGTCAAGCCTTGTTTGTCTCCCACCTAAAAGCTAAGTCGATCCTGATTCTTCTTCTTTGAGGGCCTTAATTTAGCCCAGGGGTAGTCAACCTGTGGTCCTCCAGGTGTTCATGGGCTACAATTCCCATGAGCCCCTGCCAGCAAATGGGAAAAAAATCTGCTCTAGGCAGGGCGCTGCGTGCTGCCTGACAGTTGCTGAGATCCTTGCAGGGTTCGAGTGCTTTCACGACTTTAGCCTGGCCAGCTACAGCCCTGCTATTAACCAGTCCTCGTCCATAGGCGTCGCAGGCGGTCTAGCCCCTGCTGGCCGGAGCTCGGACGCTAAGCAAGCTCGGCCCTCGGAGACCAGCGAGGGAGATGGGAGGCCGCCCTGCAGAGGGAGGCAATGGCAAAGCACCACTAACCATTTCTTGCCTTGAAAACCCCATGAGGCTGGACCGCTTTGCCTTCACTTCCTTTGTGGATCGCCGCAGCGTTCGGAGGGATGCATAAAAATCAGCCCCGGCCGCAAATCCAGCCCTCTGTTTCGGCACAAAAGCCAGTGACCTATAAAGAGGGAGCAGGTGCATTGCGATAAAGGGATTTTACAAAGGGGAAAAGTTCCAAACGAGAGATTCCAACTCCACTGTGCTAGAGGAGCCCTGCTAGGTCAGAGCACAGAGCCATCCAGTCCGGCATTCTGCTCACCACAGCGGGATCCCAGCTGCCCTCGGAAGGCTCACAAGAAAGGCGCTGAGGCCTCAGTTTCCCTTGGCTGCCTTCTCAGCATTTGGCAGTCAAAGGTAGACTGCCTTTTGCCATGGGGGTTCCATTTATGCTTCATGGCTAGTAGCCATTGGTGGGCCTAGCCTCTATGGATTTTTCTAATTCCCTCTCTAAAGCCAAATCCATGGCCTTGGATCCATTGCATAGCAGTAAATTCCAAAGGTCAGCTGTGCTTTGTGAATCCTGCTTTAGGATGCTTTGGGCTGATCCTGCGTTGAGCAGGGGGTTGGACTAGATGGCCTGTATGGCCCCTTCCAACTCTATGATTCTATGATATTTTGCCTTTCTGCAGTCCACTGCCTGTCAGTACCGTGGTCTGCACTTTAATCCATGGACGGATGCCTTTAGCTACTTGCTGGTTCCCCTAATAATTACTTGGGACGTAGGCTTTGCCCCAGATGTGGCAGTGGGTGAGACCTTGAGTGGGGAGTGGGAACCTATAGCAGGAGAGGACACAACCTTAGGCTCCAGCAGCATCCTTTTAAGGTTTTTACCTGTCCATCTTTATCTTCCCTGGTCGTCCATGCTAGCCTGATCTAATTAAGTTTAAGAAGCTAAGCAGTGTCAGCAGTGGTCAGCATTTGGATGGAAAGACACCAGAGAAGACCAGGATTGCGAAGGAGAGACAGGCAACGACAAGACACCCCTGAACATCTCTTGCCTTGAAACCCCCCCCCCCCGGGGTCACTATAACTCACCTGTGATTGCATAGCCACTCTCCCCCACCCCTCAAAAAATCGTTTCTGGGAAACTAGTTCATCAAGAGCTGTTGCTAGCGTTGAAGCTCTACCGGCTGCACGGCTGAGAGCCTCGCCATAGATAAAAATGAGCCAGTAACAGATTCTTGTTTTTAGAAACATAGATTTTTTTTTTTACACATAAGCAGGAAAAGCGCCTGCGCAGGTATGCAACCACTAAGAGGATTCTGTGCTAATTTTAGAACATCCCGATGACACAATAGGCCCCTGGGCATATTACAAATGTTAGCTGCCTTGTTGTCTTCACAGACACCAAAACTTTCTATAATAACGAGGCCAAACAATTATTTACCTGACAGAAATGTATGTGAGTGGGGAACAAAAAAAGACTGTTCAGTAATGGCTCCTTCTCTCCTCCCCCCCCCCCCCCCCTGTGTTTGTTGAGCTCTATTTTTCATACTAGACAACAGCACTTCTCATTAAAAGCAACGCTCAGCACCAATCTAATTGTGTTGTTATGGTCACATGACAGTGCCTTCTACTGAGTCAGGCGACTGACCTCTCAAGGTCAGAATTGTCTACTCTGACAGGCAATGGATCCCCAGGCTGTCAGTTCAAGGGATTTGTCTATTATTATTATTATTATTATTATTATTATTATTATTATTATTATTATTATTATTATTATTATTATTATTATTTAATTTTTAGACCGCCCTTCTCCAAATAGGTCTCAGGGCAGTTTACAACATAAATAGTTAAAACACAATAAAATCCCCATAAAAACCCCAATTAACATCAACAAAACATATAAGCGGCGGTGGTCACAATTCTGATCTTAGTTACCTGAGTTCTCCCCAGGTTCAGCCTGGTGGGGAGAATAATATTCAGAAGAGGGTGGCACCAATACAATAGATCTAACAATGATCTCAATGTTAGAGATCTCTTAAGTGGAGATAATAGGGATCTGGCTGCTGGTTCCATACAGTCACCGTCTTGGATACCCCTCCGCTGCAGTACATCTGAGTCCATCTAGTGCAGAGGTGGCCCAACCGTGGCTCTCCAGATGTCCATGGAGTACAGTTACCATGGTGCTGGCAGGGGCTCATGGTAACTGTAGTCCGTGAGCATCTGGGGAGCCACAGTTTGGCCACCTCGGTACTGTGGAGCAGCCCTGGTATAATAGAACAAATTTTTAGTCCAGCGATACCTTTTACACCAGTACAGTTTAATTCTGGGTATAAGCCATGTACACATGAAGGCTTCTACCCAGAATTAAGCTCCGTTGGTCTTAAACGTCGTTCTGTTGCTTCAGACCAACACAGCCATCCACCTGGATGATCTCTCTTCATTTAATATGTATCTCTTGCATTTTGATCCTTCCCCGTCTCCAGGGATTTGGCAGGGGAGCCTGTGATTCCCCCTAACCCTGTTTTGATCACCCAACAGCACCATTCAGCAAGCTGGACCAAGGGCGAAACCAAACATCACGACGTTCTCAGGTCCATGCCATTTTAGAGCTGAACTTGGCCACGTAATGAGTCCGCAGGGGCCTGATTTTTCACGAAGGCCACAGTGTGGCAGGACCAGGCAATCTTGTTTGTCCTCCCTTGTGCCTTTTCACGGGCAAAAAGAGCCACATCTCTTTTAAGATGACAGCAGCTGGAGCGTGTCAAGCAGGCAATGATTTTGGGGTGGGGGTCTGGGGAAGGCAGACAAGACTGACCCTGAGAGGTCAACAGTAGAAGTCACCTTCAAGCCACCGGGCAGCTTAACGCAGGCCCAAGTTCCAGCGCCCAAGAAAGCAGCTGAAGAAGGAACCAAGGTCACTTCCTCTACCCCTCCCCGGTCTGCTAGTTGTTTGCAAGCTGCCGCCACGCTCCACAATGCTCGGTGTCCTTGGGGGGTGGGGGGGGACGGGAGGGGAAACGCTCCCGTTTTGAAGTGTCTCCTGTCTGAGCTGGCTTTTGTATTGTTTGGAAACAGGCGCGCACGTGGCAGAGTCGGCTGTCGCTTTAAGCGGCTCGCCCGAGACGTGTGAGTGTAGAAGAAAAGGGGGGGGGGGTGGCAGCGCGCCGCATTGATTGGGAGTGAGGTAACCGCAAACAAACCGCCGTCTGAAATGAAAAGGAATCCGAGGCCTGACCCAGAAAACAAGCATCGTAACCGGCCGGCGTGAAGTGTTATTGATAAACACACGCCTGCCAGAGCGAATTCTCTGATGTCAGGCCATCAGCACCGAGGCACTTCAGACAGGAGAGATGATAGCCTCTGCTCGCGCCCCGCAGGCTCAGGTTGCTATCAGTCAATCCCTCCACCATCCCGCCAGCGCCCAGTTTGGGCGACGGGGAACGGAGGCCGATCATGGCCTTTTTGAGAGCCAGTTTGGTGCAGTGGTTAGGAGTGCGGACTTCTAATCTGGTGAGCCGGGTTTGAATCCGCGCTCTCCCACATGCAGCCAGCTGGGTGACCTTGGGCTCGTCACAGCACTGATAAAACTGTTCTGACCGAGCAGTATACACCGCTTGTCCAGGCTGCTCAGGTTTAAAAATGGCAGACGGCTCCCCCAGGTCTTACCCTGAAACTGGAGCGCTGTTCCGATTCCGAAAACACCAACCCACTTCTTTTGTGGGAGAAAACTTCGAAGGTTTATATGTCGTCGCTTGCTTTTTTGTCACCTGTGAATATAGGGGGGTGGTTTTATTTGAGAGAAATGGGCACACACTGGAAATTGCTCTGTTCCCCACCGTTTTATACAGAGAGGATTTCCCCTTCTTTCCCCCTCCCTCCCTTGAGAGGTCACCTTTATCAGGGGAGAAAACAGATGACATCATCAGTTCACACAGGTCAGGTTACAAAATGCACGCGCAGGGTCTGATTGCCTGACGTGACAAGCGTACGCACTCCTCCCCTACCTAGTGAAAAAGATCCTCGCAGGTGAAACCACAGAGAGAAACATGAGCTTTGTTCGGACTCCCTCCCTTCTTGGCCTGCCCATTAAGCTATTGGCTTACCAAGGGCTTTTCACCCCGTGCACCCTTGGCCAGGGCGTTCCCCGGGCCCCCAAATTTACAGCAAATCTCTTAATATCGTGAGCCCAGATTTCATTGCTGGCATGAAGTTAGCATCCTATTCTGTTGGAGATAGCAAATGGCACAGTTCCCCCGTGAAGGGGGAAGGGGGGCAGAAATCTCAAACAATGTTAGCCGGCTCGGCTGCCGGACCTTCTTTTCAAAACCTTGACTACAGTTGCATATTCCTCTCCCCCCCCCCCCAGACTATAAAGAAGGACTATAAAAGACTCTTTCACAGATGCTTTTGATTCATGATTCACTGCATCATTATGAGTTGTAGCCTGCTATCCGTTTTATTGTTTAATTACGGCTCTAAAATTTGAAACAAATTTTTTTTTTATTCTTCTCCTTATTGTTGCTATTAGACCATCAGTGTCTTTAGAAGGTTAATTAAAGAGCTTTCCTGTGCAACCCTGTATTTACCATGGTGCTTATGCTAAAATAAATTTGGCAGGGCTCAACCGCATGCTAGGAAGAACGACTGATCTTGTCCTTAAAGGTAACGGTATCCCCTGTGCAAGCACCAGGTCATGTCTGACCCTTGGGGTGACGCCCTCCAGCGTTTTCATGGCAGACTCAATACGGGGTGGTTTGCCAGTGCCTTCCCCAGTCATTACCGTTTACCCCCCAGCAGCAAGCTGGGTACTCATTTTACTCACCTCAGAAGGATGGAAGGCTGAGTCAACCTTGAGCTGGCTGCTGGGATTGAACTCCCAACCTCATGGGCAGACAGCTTTAGACAGCATGTCTGCTGCCTTACCACTCTGTAGCTGGGGGGTAAAACGGTAATGACTGGGGAAGGCACTGGCAAACCACCCCATATTGAGTCTGCCATGAAAATGCTAGAGGGCATCACCCCAAGGGTCAGACATGACCTGGTGCTTGCACAGGGGATACCTTTACCTTTAGGCAACAAAGGGAATGTTGCTGAGCCTTCGAAGCCTTGGTTTCTGCAAAGATATGGGTGGAGCCTAAACTCGGAAAGATCCCATCCCTTGATTGAACAGGTCTCACTAGGGACAAGATTGGTGGTGACCACTGGAGAACTCACAGTCTCTTGAATTAGGTCTGTGCCTGCGGCTGGAAGCTGCTGCACAACTCAGCCAGACTTTTCCCAGGCTGAGCTCCAGGCTGACCTGTTAGGAGAACACAATCACAGGGTTCAAAGTGTAATTTTTGGTCCCTCCTTCTGCGAAAAGGCGGAACAATTTTACTCGCCTTTTCGAGGTTCTTCTTTCTCCTGCGTCTCCCCCCGCCCCAGCTTCCGATAATTACTTTTTTTTCTTACTTAAACCCACCAGATTCCTCTTCTCCGTCCTTGTAGGATTTCAGGAGACCCACGAGAATCTCTGTAGCTCCTTCTGAACCTTTAGCATATTGTCAGCAACTATGAACACTTAAGGAAATGCCCAGCAGTTAAGACATTTGCGGAAGACCGCCGTCTTTCTGCAGGAGTGCCACAGGCCCAAGGAGAGAACCCTCAGTCTTGCCCGCTTGTTGTTGTCCGCATTTGTCAGCTTGCGTTGCCTTCCTTGCAGTTGTACTTTGCACACCCGCTAATTAGACAGCCCATCAACATTGGGGGCCAAAGCCTTTCTAACAATGAAACAGTGATAGCTGAGTCTTAATTGGCTGAGTGTGCTTGTCATTAGGCAATGATAAGGACATCTGGGGCTCTGGAGAGAGATCAGCCTCCCATTTCCCCCGATTGATTTTGGCTTAGCCAGTCTTTTTTTCTTTCTTTTTTGCAGCTTTCCAATCTTTTATTTTTCATTTTTTTTCAAATCCCCCCCCCCCCCGGGAGCCGCCAGCCTCTTCAGCACCGCTTTCTCCGGACAGCGCCCAAGCTCCGTTCCCCCTGCCTCTGTTGGCCAGACTTGCCTTTTGTTTGTGTTCGGCGTTGCTTTCTGCGTCCTGCAAAGCTGGCTCCCTTGAAACTGGAAGCGGGAGAGATCAGGGCTCGCCACTGTTTCCCTTTAGAAACCGGCTTTGAGATGCTTTAAAGGCCAAGGCCAACCTCAGCAGCAGAAATCCCTCTTCCCGGCTGTGCTGTTCGGCTGGAGGAGGAACAAGGCGTCTTATCGTGTTGGGTCCCAGGAAAGATGGATGCTCAGGGCTTCTCCTTGTTCTGAGGGAGAAAGGAGCAAACAGTGCTTGTATACGGCACTGGTCAGACCACACCTGGAGTACTGTGTGCAGTTCTGGAGGCCTCACTTCAAGAAGGACGGAGTTAAAATTGAAAGGGTACAGAGGAGAGCGAAGAGGATGGTCTGGGGCCAAGGGACCAAGGCCTATGAAGATAGGTTGAGGGACTTGGGAACGTTCAGCCTGGAGAAAAGGAGGTTGAGAGGGGACATGATAGCCCTCTTTAAGTATTTGAAAGGTTGTCATTTGGAGGAGGGCAGGATGCTGTTCCCGTTGGCTGCAGAGGAAAGACACCCAGTATTGGGTTTAAACTACAAGTACAACGATATAGGCTAGATATCAGGAAAAAAATTTTCACAGTCAGAGTAGTTCAGCAGTGGAATAGGCTGCCTAAGGAGGTGGTGAGCTCCCCTTCACTGGCAGTCTTCAAGCAAAGGTTGGATACACACTTTTCTTGGATGCTTTAGGATGCTTTGGGCTGATCCTGCGTTGAGCAGGGGGTTGGACTAGATGGCCTGTATGGCCCCTTCCAACTCTATGATTCTATGATCAAACTGGTATGGGAAAACAGGATGGCTCCAATAGTCCTAGCCAAGCCCTGTCCTCTTGTTCTTCTCTGTTTCCTCCAAGACTCCTCCTTAAGGGAGGCTCCTGACACACAGACAGCAGTCAAAACTTGTACTACCAACCTCCTCCTTGATGGAGGAGGGCTTCATTAAGTGCCATGACCCCGTAAAATTGCAACCTTTGTCATCTTCCATTGAGCGGCCTTTCTTAGCACTGCATTTTCTATGCTAATCAGGCTTAGGGGCAACTTCAGACAATGCCTGAAAGCATCTTTGAGAAGAACCCTGGCTCCTTTTCGTGCTCTAGAATAAGTCTGGAAGCAGTGACTGGCATCTCTCCTTGAACAGCGATGCTTAAGTGTGAGCGTAGAACTTGTTTCTCTCCACTGCGTGGGATGTTGCCCAAAAGCATTGGATGAGGATGTATGAATGATTCACGTCCTTGGGGAGGGGGATAATATCAAGCTTCTTTTTAAGAGAAAGGATGTTCTTAGTTCCCAAATCCACCTCAGGGGAAGGGCCTCCAGCAACAGGCGGTTTCAAATTTCATTCTCTGATATTTTCTCTTTTGCAAATCTTGTCTTTCCTGGGAGTCAGTTGGAGTAGGGCTTATAACTCTGGGAGGGTTCACAACTCATTGGTGGAGCATCAGCTTTGTATGCAGAAGGCCCAGGTTCAAATTCTGGCATTGGCAAAGTAAAGCATGTCGGATAGCTGGTGTTGGGAAAGCCCTGAGACATGGAAGAGCTGGTAGTCATTAGAGTAGCTAATACTGAGCTAGTGACCAGACCCAGAAGAATGCCGGTTCATCTACACATCTATTTCATCTATTTTCTTCCACCATCTGTGCATGATGAAACATTCCCGAAATGTTGCTTCCAGAGTCAAGCATCTCCAGCTTGCCTTGTTCGCTGGCCTTTAATCTCCCTCTTCTCTCACAGGAGCATGTTCCCTCAGGCTTGGGGCTAGGGCCAAAAAGGCCATGGCCCTAATCAAGACCCCTTTCACCTCCTTTGGGCCAGGCACCCTGAGCAGATGTTGATCCATGGATCTTAGTACTCTTGGGGGATTGTAAGGGAAAAGACAGTCCTGTCGACATGATTCCTAGGTAGGAGAGACACACAGAGAGTGCGAGAGAAAAGAGGAGAAGCTTAAGTGTGTCCCTCCTTTGTTGAGTCTGTGCATGTGAGCTCATTGACTGGCATGAGTCAATGAAGGAAGAATCTGACTTTGTTTGCAAAGTGGCCAGGTTCATATACTCGAGAGGCAGCGGATCAAGCCCAAATGACTGGTCCTTTTTTGTGACCAGATAATTCTGTCTCTCTTGGGTCCCCCAACCAACACCAACACAAACACACCCCCACACACACACCAAACCCTCCCGCAGCTCTTGGAAAGACTTTTTGCTTTCTCTTCCAGGTACACGTCGGGGGATGTGAAGTTGTGGGACACGCGCACCTGGGACTACACAGCCCCAGTCCTAGAACCGGAGCATGATTTGGCTGGACCTGGACCGCGGCCACACGCCTCCTTTGTGAGGATAAACAGCTCTCTGGCAGCGGCAGCTTACGAGGACGGTAAGTAACAGCAACTCTTTCCTAATATTTTTTTAAAGCCTTTTTGAAAATGAAGCAGCTGTGCCCCCCCCTCCTTTTTTTTTTTAATTTTTTGGTGCGAGCAGCTCTAATCCTCTCTGTCCACACACGGGTGTGCACTCACACTCGCTTTTATGTGGAAAAGTTGGCCAATAATCCTGGGTGCATTAGGAGGCCTTGGAACACGGAGCCCATGAAAGCCGCTGTTTAATTCCTCCTGGAGCTGCTGCTTGGGGTAACGGTGCCAGGCGCGGTGACCCAGCCAAGCTCGTCTTGGGCAAACAATTTGTTTCGGCTTGGTTTTCCTTGAGAGGCATGCTTGCGAGACAAAGAACAGGCCGGATGCCGCCTGATGAATGCAAATCCCGCACCTTCTGTCATCTTCCCCCTGTGCGTAGCGAGGAGATGTAGCAAATTAGAGAGTCTTGGGGGGCTTTGATCTGCTTTGACTCCGGATAAGTAAGGAAGAGGGGCCAGTCTACTGGGGACAGGGTTCGCTCTTGGCCAAAGCAACCCGTGATTCCAAAGATACAGACTCCGGTAAGTCCTGCAGAGTTGGCATTAGAGTTTGGTGAGAATGCAGTAATTTCTGTGGCACCCTGAGGCCCTTTGCCTGCCTTTTCTGTTGTTGTTTTTTTTTAAACAGTGGTTTTGGTTGCCAGAAGTAGCATGACCATCTGTTTAGCTGTATTGTGGATCACTTTTGAAACTTGGTTGGCATAATAATTTACGTTGTGTGTGTGTGTTAACTTGCAGAGTTCTCTAGAATCAGTCTTAACTTGAGTCTTAACAATACCTGTGGCTAGGTGATCTTAATTTCCACTTGATGGTTTTGGAGCAAAAATCCAGAGCTTTTGACTTGTAGGACGCTTAATGATTCTGGGGCAGAAAGGCATTTTGAAACCACATCACCTTGTCTGGGGCTGCTACAAGAGACCATACTTGGTCTCTTGCAAGGCATCAATCCCAGTTCTTATCTTATGAAACAATAAAGGCTCTTTAGAGCAGGGGTAGTCAACCAGCAATTGCTGGCAGGGGCTCATGGGAATTGTAGTCCATGGACATCTGGAGGACCACAGGTTGACTACCCCTGCTTTAGAGCAATTCAGATTCTTCTCCTTGCCCCCCTGGGCCTCCTACTTAATCCAAGACAGAAGCAGGGCCAAAGAATCAAGATGATTATAGCAATGTTGACATCCTTTTAGAGTCCAGAACGTACGTTCCATTTTGGTTTTAGGGGTTATGACTGTTTTACTGGGGATCTTATTTGGTTTGATGTAACCCGCCACAAGTCCACGGAGAGAGGCGGGATATAAATTGAAATAATAAATAAAAGATAAATATATTGTTGTGAAGCAACCACAATTACTGCGTGCTTAGTATCCCATTCCTGTTCAGTTAAGGTGCGTGCTCAAGTGAGATTGCGTAGTACAGTGGGGAAAGTTGGGGGTGGGTCCCTGTATCTTGGCCTGGCCACGAACTCCCCAAAATGCTTCAGGTAAGCCCACATTCTCTGCCTCTCCCCACCCTCCAAAAGGCTATGCTGACCACACTTCATAGAATTCTTACGTATTACTGGAAGAAAGTCATCAAATACTCTAAACCCATGTCATAAACTAGCTGAAGGTGACCTTGGGAAGTTAATGGAAAGGGGCTGGCCAATGCCTCTGCCTCCCCCACTTCCCCTCCACATCCTTCTTACAAGTTGACTTCCTTCCAGGCTGGGAATCTCTGCTGTAGGGTTTTCAAGGCAAGAGCTAAACAGAGGCGGTTTCCCATTGCCAACCTCTAAGTAGCAACCTTAGTCTTTCTTGGTAGCCTCTTATCCATGTAGCACATGGCCAACCCTGCTTATCGTCCCAGATCTGACCAGGACATTCTGGCTGCTCTTTTCCATCTATTCATCCTTCCTCTCCTCCCCCTCCTCCCCCCTCCCTGGAAACTTTTAAAAAACAGGAAACATAAATAAGATGTGTCTCAGGTGTTCCCTTTGAAGACTTTTATCTCTAATGCTTTGATTTTTTTTAACAAAAGGTGGATACAAGAGAGCTTAATTACTGAGACACAAGCATGACATTATTAAGCAAAGGGTAGCTGAATTGACCACAATACATTTTTTTTAAAGGATGGGGATAAAAGCCTTAAGCCATTGGGTTACTGTTTGTGGCCTTAGATTGGAGTAGTTTGGCAATATAGTAGAAGGCTTTGGGGACAGGAGAGAGCCCCCCCCCCTTCTCTCTCTCTCTCTTTTAAATCTGTAGGGGACAAATGATCATTCTGGCTCAGAAACTTCTTCATTGTCTCTCTGACATTTGCAGAGGCTGTAATGACTCCATTGTTCCCAGCTGCCTAGCTCTTCCAACGGCTTGTTTTGAGTCGCTAGTTAAAACTGAACCCAGCGGTTCTATTCAAGCATTCCCCTCCGGTCCTCTGTCCAAGCAATCGAGTCTCCTGTGAGTGTCTTTAATGGACTGCGTACATTCATTTTTAAGCTCTTGTCTTTGGCTACAGGTTCGAGAAGCTTAGCTGAAACGGCAAAGCTTTCATCTGCAATTTATTCTTATTTATGTTGAGAGGGTGGGGTTCAAATGATTTGTGTATACGGCATCCCCCCTGCTAGCTGACGTTACAGAACCGCTGGTGCAAATTCCAAAATCCTTAAAAAAAATTTTAAAGGCTGCAATCATGAACTAATAATGACACCCTTCTTCCTGCATGTTTGAAACCATATAAGTTGTGAGCGGGTTTTTGTGCATTGTCCCACAGGTTATACATGCTGCGGTTGCTTTCAGATATTGCTTTAGGCCTTATTTGAAACAGGCATAGGCGCCGACTTGACTTTTTGTCCAAGCTATGCATGTGTCCTACTGCGGGGGGGGGGGGGGGCAAACTGTGGCTCTTCAGGTGTCCATGGACTACAATTCCCTGGGGCTCATAGGAATTGTAGCCCATGGATATCTGGAGAGCTATAGTTTGGCCAAGAGCCTCTTGTGGCGCAGAGTGGTAAG
Source organism: Paroedura picta (assembly GCF_049243985.1). Taxonomy (NCBI): domain Eukaryota; kingdom Metazoa; phylum Chordata; class Lepidosauria; order Squamata; family Gekkonidae; genus Paroedura; species Paroedura picta. Next base: position 10,811,821 of record NC_135381.1, on the reverse strand, counting down.
GCAGCCGTCTGAAAGCTTTGCCCATGAGGCTGGGAGTTCAATCCCAGCAGCCGGCTCAAGGTTGACTCAGCCTTCCATCCTTCCGAGGTTGGTCAAATGAGTACCCAGCTTGCTGGGGAGTAAACGGTAATGACTGGGGAAGGCACTGGCAAACCACCCCGTATTGAGTCTGCCATGAAAACGCTAGAGGGCGTCACCCCAAGGGTCAGACATGACCCGGTGCTTACACAGGGGATACCTTTACCTTTACCTATAGTTTGGCCACCCCTGTCCTCCTATTCCCCCCCTCTTTCACACCTGGAAAATCTGTGTTAAAATTTAACCCTGGCTATCTGTGCAAAACTCGGCATGCAAATTAACCAGAGCACCGATGACCAAAGGGCAGGATTCCAAACCTGGGCGAGAATCTGGTTAAGAATCCCCATTTCCCTTGATGTTCCCCCTACCTTAGCTGCTATGATTGCTTTAATTTTCCTTGAAGAGCTTGCCAGTTGTTGTATTGGAGTGTATTGGAACCCAACTGAGCAAATGTTTCTTACTTTTGACTCAGATTTCAGCTTTAATGTGAAACAAGAATGGTTTGGTGCAGAAAGGCAACTGTACAGAGAAGGTGTGTGTGGCTGTGATCTCTGAGGTCTCGCAGACTCCAATACGTTACTCATGTGTTCTTTCTTCCCATTGAAAATCTCCTGAAGTTATGAATGAGGGTGGGGTGGAGACACTGATTGCAACTCAGTTCCTTATAAAGTAGCTATTGTTAAGAGTTTTCACCATTGAGGGGTGTGTGTCTGTCATTTTAATCCTGCTCCCCTGGATATTCCAGCATTTTATCTTCCCTCTCTGCCCAGCTCACTCCTTTTGAGGTCTGAACAATCCCAAATTCCCGAAAACACATTGCCTTGATTATTGCAGGTGAACCTGTGAAGGAACAAAGCAGCAGATTGTGGGGAAATTTGCACAACTATCCTAAAAGGTGTAGAAATGAGGATTTGGATCCAGCTTTCCAAGCCAAGCACCGAGACACCAGTATCTTGAAGAAATGCATTTCCGTCTGGTGGTGAAAGAACTCTTAGCAATCCAGTAACACATACGCAGTCTTCAAGCAAAAGTTGGATACACACTTTTCTTGGATGCTTTAGGATGCTTAGGGCTGATCCTGCGTTGAGCAGGGGGTTGGACTAGATGGCCTGTGTGGCCCCTTCCAACTCTTTGATTCTATGATTCTATGATTCTATGATTCTATGAACGCGCTGAGAGCTGCATGTCCTGCAGATGCCACTAAGCTTCTTCTGCTCCCACAGCTTTCCACAAAGCTCAGAAAGAGTCAAGATCCGTTTCCCTGCAATGGCCAGTCCACGCATTACACATCAGCAAGCCTTTCAGCAGACAGCCAATCCTGCGGCTCCGCTGTGGATACAGAAACACTTGTATGACGCTTGTGTTTACAGCTGCCTGCCACATTTGCATCTTAACTGCATACTTCGGCACCTAGATTTATGCTATTTTTTTTTAATCTGCGCTATGTGAAGAGGCTTGAAAAACAGGACAACTGGCCTCCAGTGTAACCAGCTTCTTCCCTCAATCCTTGCCAGTTGCTTAGCCAGACACACCAGCGACACCAACTGACCCCAGTCCAGCCATCCCTCCCAGGTGACTTTTCATCACCTTTTTAATGGCGGAAGCATCCTTGCCTCCGTACCATTTGACATTGGCTCCTTCCTTTGATAGCAACAGAGAAGTTCTTGCAACAGGAATTCTGTATATAGGCTAGTGGACGTGCACTTCCCTGTATCTGTCATGTGCCACTTTGGGCTCATGTCAACTTGGTCATTTTCTTCTGGGCTTGAATTGTATTCCTGGTTAGTGTCCTTCCCTGCCCTGGCTGCCTCTCTGAAGTGCAGTGAATTCATTTGTTGTGCTAATGTCTTTTCTGACCCCAGATAGAAGAAGAAGAAGAAGAAAGTTCTTATGTGTTGCTTTTCTCTACCCAAAGGAGGCTCAAAGCAGCTTCCAGTCACCTTCCCTTTCCTCTCCCCACAACAGACACCCTGTGAGGTGGGTAAGGCTGAGAGAGCCCTAATATCACTGCTCGCTCAGAACAGCTTTATCAGTGCCATGCAGAGCCCAAGGTCACCCAGCTGGCTGAATGTGGGGGAGCGGGGAATCAAACCTACCTCGCCAGATTAGAAGTCGGCGCTCCTAACCACTACACCAAGCTGGCTCAAGAATGTAAACAACTCCATGTTGTAGCCTTCACACCTGCTTGTTGCTCAGACAGCCTGTCTCTTATTTCCGCATCATTATCGATCAAACAGGGTGACTGTGAGAAAGGATATTCCTGCTCAAAATATAGTGATTCAAGGTGGCCTTGGGGACACGAGTATATTTGTCCTGTTTATCCAGGGCAAATCTTTCGACAATGTTTGCCTGTATGTGTTCTCCTATTGATGCCTCCTGATTTTCTTCAATGAAGACTATCTACAGTTTTATTCCAGTGCCTGGAACTCCTGGTTGTTGGTTCTGAAGAGAACCGTGGGCTGACCTCCTAGGGTCGTGACAGTATCAAGGTGTTGGAATCTCAGAGCCATGCAGTGCATGAGAAGGAATGTCACGGAACGCGGCATGGTGCGGGAGAGAATATTAAATCCATTTTTCAAGTTATTGCTTGGGAGATCTCAGTACTTTCCCTCCTCGACGCCTTCTCCCTTTGGGGTTAGGGGGAGTTGTCTATGCGACGGATGCAGAGAAGCCATCTGGTGCCATTAGACAGCAGCGCTGTCGGGCTCCTCTTCTCTCAACAAAACCACCGACATAACACCGTTTTCTCCCAATTCAGCAGAGCTCAAGCCGCGATGCCCTCGGCATCCGGTCTCCGCCGAGGAGCTGGCAGGCAGCTTCTGTTCCTTCACTGCCTGCCTCGTCACCCTTGCGGTGTTCCAGCTGAGCGAAGATTTCCATGGATCACCTGGAGATTGCCCCCAGGTTCTGCTTCTACCTTTGCAGTTTTCTCTTCAGTGTAACTGCCCGAAGTGTGTAAATCCTGCAGCTGAGCAGGATATTTTGAAGCCAGAAAGAAGGCCTGGTTTTTCTGTCCTTTGGGGAGCGGTAAGGAAGGGATGGAAATATCAGGAGAGCAGCATCTGTACTTGTTGTTGTTATGTGCGAAGTCGTGTCCGACCCATCGCGACCCCATGGACAATGATCCTCCAGGCCTTCCTGTCCTCTCCCATTCCCCGGAGTCCATTTAAGGTTGCACCGACTGCTTCAGGGACTCCATCCAGCCACCTCATTCTCTGTCGTCCCCTTCTTCTTTTGCCCTCGATCACTCCCAGCATTAGGCTCTTCTCCAGGGAGTCCTTCCTTCTCATGAGGTGGCCAAAGTATTTGAGTTTCATCTTCAGGATCTGGCCTTCTAAAGAGCAGTCAGGGCTGATCTCCTCTAGCAAAAATTACCCAGTGTCATCTACTGTCCCCTCCATCTTGCCTGGATATTGCTCCAGCTGAGTTTCCCCCATTTCCAAGTTGATGATGATGTTGGCCACCCAGCCGAGTTCGACTGTGGCTTAGCTGTCGCCACGATGTTCAGTCTTGCTCCACTTTGTTTAGTTTTGTAATGCTCTGGCCGGTGTCCATTTTGATCGTGTCTAACCACACCGCATTCTTTGTGAGCCTGGTTTCCTTTTACCACTGACCAATCCTAGCATGATTGCATTCTCCGTTGAGTTGGATCGCATGATATGGCCAAAGTAAGTGAGCTTGGAGTTTCATGATTTTGCCTATCAGTGATATATCAGGCGTTATGTGCTATAGTATTTCTTGGTTAGTGACTTTTGCACCAGAGTACAAATGAATCATTTCTCCTCTTGTCCAGTTTTCATCGTCCAACTTTCACAGTCATAAGTGACTATCGGAAATATGACAGATTGAACAAATGGTTCTGAAAAGATACATTTAACGTGACAATAAAATCCCATTAAAACCCCAATAAAAATTAAACAACATGGTGGTAAAAAAAAAAAATCTAATCTCCCCTACAGCAGTGCGACTGGCCCCTAGGGGCGCCAGGGGGACTGCACCAGCCAGCCACCACCAGAGTGATATTCCAAATGTTGGCGTATCTTCCTGAGGGGGCCCATCTGATCTTCCCCCAGCACTGGCCTCAAACATAGACCTGGCAGAAGAGCTCCATCTTACAGGCCCTGTGGAATGCCAAAAGCTCCTGCAGGGCCCGTAGCTCATCCGGGAGCTTATTCCCCCAGGTAGGGGCCAGGACAGCCTTGTATAAATGCCAAGTGCCATTGCTGTTAAGTAGTGGGAGGCGAGACTGAGAAACGTGAAAGCTCAAGTAAAGAACCAGGGAAATTGGGGAGTGCGGAGTTTTTGTAGGGGGAGGGGAGCTTCCAGTGTCCATATGTGTTCCATTTTTATTGAGCTTTTTTTTTTTTTTTTGAAGGGGCGGAAATGGCTGCGAACAATTTTCTATTTTGGAATTAGTGAAAAGCATAAGACCAGGTGTTATTGACTCAAAACGTATAGTATAAAGATATAAGAATCTACAGCATTCATAATTATCATTCTTGTGTATACTATGTATGTATATGGTATAGACTGCTTTAAGCCATCCTCAGGAGGGCAGTATAGAAGTAGTAGTAGTAGTAGTAGTACCAGCAGCAACAGCAGCAGTAGTAATATACTTGTGTCATGTAGGGCAGGGGTAGTCAACCTGTGGCCCTCCAGATGTCAATGGACTACAATTCCCATGAGCCCCTGCCAGCATTTGCTGGCAGGGGCTCATGGGAATTGTAGTCCATGAACATCTGAAGGACCACCAGTTGACTACCCCTGATGTAGGGAGTTCGTAGTCTGAGGAAGAGTCCTTACACTCGAAAGCTCACGCCTTGAATAAATCTTTGTTGGTCTTAAAGGTACTACTGGACTCCGATTTTATTGTGCTACTTCAGACCAACACGGCGACCCATTTGAATCTATACTTGTGCATAGTATAGGCAGGCACTGTATTTTCAAATATATGTTCATAGTTACAATATGACTGACTTTGTCCTCAGTCCATATGTTATGTGAAGGATGATACAATATTAAATTATGTTAGCCATGGAGAAAGGCATGGTAGAAATAGTTTAGTAAATAAAATACATTCAGGTAGGTAGCCGTGTTGTTCTGAAACAGTAGAATAAAAACTATACAGATATGAAGAAGTATGCATGCACATAGAAAGTTTATACTCAGAATTAAACTTTGCTGGTCTTAAAAGGTGCCACTGGGCTCAAAACATTGCTCAAATAAAAATAAAGTTTAACTCTATATCCAAATATGTAACGTTAGCATAAGGTGTAGCAATTTTCACCTTGTACATTCACTCTTATATTGGATTTCTTGGCAGTTTTTCTTTCATGCGTACTTCCTATAAAAAATTGAAATACCATAATTTTACATGCTAAGCACACGGTTGATTTTATATAGCTAAAGTTGTAAACTAAGTTTAATATTAAAATCTATGGCATGTTTTTGCATTAAACCTAGTTTAAAATTAACCGTGTACTTAGCCAATTTTCCGTTTTAGGGAGGGAAATGGGAACTTTCCCACTATGTCTTCAAAATTTCCAGAAATCTTGTCTCTGGAGGTTTCAGCGACATTAGATGTTTTTACATTTTGAAACGCATAGAGCTTCTGTTTCCTATGGCAGCCACAAATCTCTTCCAGCTTCCCGCATGGTTTGAAATTTTACAGACATGGACTTTCGAAAGGGCCTTTCTTCCTTTCAACCTCTTCGCTACACTTGTTAGTTTTAGTGGCCTCTTGCTGTCCCTCCAGAAACTTCTTAAGCCCTCCCCACCCCACCCAGAATAGGCCACTGCCTCCTCCGCTGCTCACCCTTCAATTTTTCCACGATTGTCCTAGTCTCTACCACAGGATGGGCCGGGGTGGGGGGCATCAGACGCTCTGCGAAAGCCACAGGAAGTCTTCCGAGCTGATCCCTCTCCTCCCTGCCCGCCCGCCTTCCACACCTGGGAGGCCAACGGGATTTGGCAGCCGAATCCACAGTTGTGATGTTTGAATTCCGACTCACTGGCCTCCCATTTCTTCTGCCTTGTTTCCCATTGTCAGCGCTGGCAGCCTTCCAGTTTTGATTTTTTTTCTTCTTCTTCTTTTTTTTTACCGCTAATTGCCTCGCACGTTGCCTTACCAAAATGAATCAAATCAAAATGCTTTTCCTCGAGCATTAGATAAAGCAAGGGAAGGGTTTCTGGGTAATGAACAGATGCTGCTAATGCAGGGGCCGTGGGGGCCTTGCCAGGGCTCCATCTGCTCCATGCTTGCCTGGCTCTGGCGCGGAGCCACGGCTTTGTGGGGGGGGGACTGTTTGCTTTAACCCACTGCCCTCTCCGGTTCTGATTTCTGCCACGGAAAGTTTTCGTGTCACACCAGGAGACGGGAGAGGAAGTCAGCGCCCCTGTTTGCGCCTCGGCTCCTGTGAACAAAGAGGGAGCTCTTCGTGTTCTCGTAAGGGTTACTAGGGAGTAGATGGGCTGCCGCCATCTTAGCAACCATGCCTAAACACGACGGCTTAAAGGGGAGTCTGGGTAATATCAGTGGCCTGCCTTGCTTGGCAAGAGGTTCCTGCTCAAAGCATCTCAGGATGCAAGTTCCATATAATAAAGATCATAATAACGGCAACAGCATGTATATAACCCAGGGTTTCTCAACCAGAGTTTCGTGAAACCCTGGGGTATCTTCATGGCCCTGGTAGGGATTCCCGAATGGGTGGGAGTTAATTAATTTAAAATATTTTTAAACTGATTAAACATTTATTGGGTGAGATTGACCATACATGGTCATGTTGACCTCCCCCCCCCCAAAGTTTCCAATGATGGGCCTGGGGTGGGTGGGAAGGGGAGGGGCCCCAGGTGGGCATGTCCACGGCTATTCTTCTCAACCATATTCTGCACAATTGCGCCACTTCTGGGGTTTCTGGAAGCCTGAAGAACGTTTAGAGGCTTTCTCAACGGTAAAAAAGCTGAGAAAGGCTGATATACCCCTCTGAGTATTGAAAGAGCTCCATGTTATCTTGAGGTCCAGAGTGGTGTAGGGCTTAGAAGGCCGAATGGAAATGCAAATCCCAACTATCCTCTGATGCTTGCTGGAGCCAGTTGCTTTCCATCATGCAACCTCACACAGTTGGCAGGGATGGGGAACCATGTATGTTATCTCAAGAAGGGCAGGATTCAAATGGAATAATATTGCAAGGTAGGCCACTTGATTATCGCTCCCCCGGCCCAATTGACCGAAGCTGAGAAAGTTTGACTTCCCTAAAAAACCACTTTAGTTTCTGGCTGTGCCGGACGTGAGGCTTAAACCGGGGGACCCCCCATGGCCCCGGTGAAGTCAGTACACGAGCAATCCACAAACAGAGGGGTGGGTGAGGCAAGGCACAGCGCTGAAAATCTTCATGCTTTACCCAGGAAGCAATCGCCTTTGGGGATGGAGTCCATAAACAACACGAAGCCATTTAAACCGTGCGAAAGCGTATTTTGCGTCCACATGACTGTGTTCTGTACGAGCCTGTTTTTTCTTTTCTTCCTGCATGAAACGGACTCGTCTCCCTCTCCCTGGCAACTGAGAGGAGCTGCTCTTCTCTCGAAAAATCGACATCCTTTACATGTGTCCAGAACATGGTTAGCAAAAGCTAAGGGGTGCAGATGTCCGACAGGCAAACTAAGCGCGCATGATTGTCTTGCATGGGCTATGGCCTGCTTTAAATGAGGCACTGAGCCCAGGCAAAGTCACAAAGGGAAGCTGTTTAGACAGAGTCTCATTTAAGTTATACCACACTGCCCATATTTGGATCTGGCACACCTCCTCGTTATCTCTAAAGGCCTCTCCGGTCTTGTTTCCACTTCCCTTGGATTTATTGATATTCATTTGCTTCATTTATACCCGGCCTTTCTCTCCCGTGAACTCAAATCAGCTCACAACGTTCTCCACACCCCGGTTTTATCTCCACTTCTTCACAGGTTTGGCTGAGAGTGTGTTCCCGGCCCAAGATCAACCAGCAAGTGAGGGGATTTGAACCTGGGGCTCCCAGATCCTAGCCCAGCACTCTGACCACTATGCCACACAGGCTTTCTCGTCTTTCTGCTGTTCTGACTCAGAACAACCCTGCGCAAGATCTTCCCTTGGCCAGCTCCATCACCTTCAACCATTCAAAGTTCTCTTCCTCCTTTAGACCAGGGGTTGTCAACCTGCGGTCCTCCAGATGTCCATGGACTACAATTCCCATGAGCCCCTGCCAGCGAATGCTGGCAGGGGCTCATGGGAATTGTAGTCCATGGACATCTCGAGGACCACGGGTTGACTACCCCTGCTTTAGACAACTCTCTTTTGCTGTTCCTAGGGGCTCCTACAACTTTTGTGTAATGCCATTTCCTCCTCCTGATCTTCTCTGTAAACCTTCTTGGGCATCCCTACTGAAAAGCCTGGGAATGTCTGCAGATTCTTGCCTGCTTTATTCTTCCTTTCCCTTTGCTGTCTTCCTGTTGCCAGATTTTTAGACTAAGCTCCTCAGGGCAGCAACCTATCTCCTTGTGCTCTGTAAAGTGCCGAGCACTTCGATTCCCCTATAATTTTTTTTTTTGCATATTTGTGCCACAAAGCAGGCTAGACCAGCATTCTCTCTCCTTCTCCTCCTCCGTCTTGTCACAACAGCCCTGTGATGAAAGGCTAAGGGAGCGAGCAGCTTCGGTGGCAATAAGAGGTTCAAACCCACGTCTCCAGAATCCTGATCCCAAGAAAGCCTAGCTGGTGTTCTATTTCCCCATTAAATGTTTGGACATCTGTGTGAGTTGAAAAGGTGCCTACAGAAGAATGAGCAACTTGAGTTCCCTTGGTGGGTTTGAGCAGATTAGGGCAGCCTTTCTCGTTTTTTTGCCATTGAGAAACCCCTGAAACATTCTTCAGGTTTCGAGAAACCCCAGGAGGAGCACAACCGTGCAGAATAGGGTTGAAAAAAGCAGAGCTGTGGACATGTCCACCTGGAATCCTTCTCACTCCCTACAGGCCCATCATGTCATATATGGTCATATCACCGGGGCTGTCAGGAAACCCCAGGGTTTCACAAAACACTGGTTGAGAAAGCCTTTTGAACCCATTTTCAAAGGGTAGATTGGCCAAAAGCCCATTAAAGAAAGCTAAAATGTTGGCTTTGACATACAGCAGGTATTTTATGTATACCCCACCTTACCCCTCAATGGGAAAACCATTTTTATTCTCTTTTATCCTTAGAAGAACCCTCATAACTTAGGCTGAGAACACAGGATAGATCTACGGTTTCCCAAAAGCTTCCGTGCCAGAGAGAGAATTGGAGCCTGGCTTCTCCAGTCCCTACCGGCTCCTCCTCTCGGGGCTGCAATCTGGATTTTAAGGGGCTGGCTTTCTGCAGAAAAGCAGGCCCTCACATCTATTGTTCACAACCCTCTTCTAAAAGTGTTAACTTGTTTCCGAGGTGCCTGAATTGGCAGCCACCGTTCTGTCTCTTACCCCCCCCCTTCCAATACAAAACCAGTTTAGCTGTTATTTACCTTTCAAACAATTAATGTAATTACTACCACGGCTCGAAGTAAATTTCGGAAACTCTGCTCCGAGTGCCTTACGACCCCACTGGGGCAGTTTTAGCTGGGACTTCTGCTTTTTGATGGAAGCCTAATTGCAGTTTTGGCTCCGTTCGCTCGGAGAGGCGGCTAATTGTTTAGGCAAAGAGCAGATTAATTTAAATATGCACTGCTAATAAAAGCCAAAATGGTCTGTCTTATGATTTCTGCTCACAGGATGAGGAACATAAATATTCCGCGGGAGCGCCATCGGATGGCTCTTAAGACTGTTGGCAGGTTTGATTTTTTTTCATCACACGACACCAGGGCTTTCCAGGCACTGGAATAATTTTTCTTTCCCCCCCCCTTTTTCTTTTGCAAAAGCGCACATAAATCTCATCTTAAATTCATTTTGATGCTGTTGCGTCACCACATATTTTGCATCCTTTGGGATGCAGGAGACATGTTTGGAGGGAGAGAAGAGAGCAGCGAGGCATCCACGCCGGCGTGGTGTCATGGGTAAGGGCAGCGGCCTCAGATCTGGAGAACTGGGTTTGATTTCCTACTCCTCTGCAAGCAGCCAGCTGAGCGCACAGTTCTCAGAGCCCTCTCAGCCTCACTTACCTCGCAGGGCGACTGCGGAAGGAAGAGGAAAGGAAGGCGACTGTAAGCCGTTTTGAGACTCCTTCAGGCAGTGAAAAGCGGGGTATAAAAACAAACACTTTTTCTTTTGGGTCCTTCAGAGTAACTGGCTGGCCTGTGAGGTAGGAAGTTGGACTAGATTGGTGTAGTGGTTAGGAGTGCAGACTTCTCATCTGGCGAGCCGGAACTGATTCCATGCTCCCCCACACGCAGCCAGCTGGGTGACCTTGGGCTTGTCGCAGCATTGATAAAGCTGTTCTGACCGGGCAGTGATATCAGGGCTCGCTCAGCCTCACCTCCCTCACAGGGGGTCTGTTGTGGGGAGAGGAAAGGGAAGGGGACTGTAAGCTGCTTTGAGACTCCTTCAGCGGCATATAAGAACCAACTCTTCTTCTTCTTCTTCTTCTTCTTCTTCTTCTTCTTCTTCTTCTTCTTCTTCTTCTTCTTCTTCTTCTTCTTCTTCTTCTTCTTCTTCTTCTTCTTCTTCTTCTTCGGCGCTTCTAGACTCCTTTGGGTAGAGAAAAGCAGCATATAAGAACCAACTCTGCTTCTTCTTCTAGATGAACCACTGGCTCTTCTTATGTTCTCATTTCTTCGTTATCTCTGCATCTTATTTCCAGCTAAGGATGCCTTCCTCCAGCTTCCATCTTTTGTTGATGGGATTATAGGAGGAGGGCGTGAGGTGGCCATTGCGTTCCTGACTCTTCTCAGCTGAGAGTCCCGCCCCCTCCCTAAGGAATGAAATTGAGACTGGATCCGACCCGCTTTTCTGCTTTCAAGCTGGGCCCCGGCAAAAGCCATATGGAAAGGGGGCTTGCGGTAACAAGGGAAATCGGGAGCCATTCAGCTGCAAAGCTGGCGGAATCCAACCCCTTGATTTCCATTCGTGTGGGTTTTTGATTTCCGAAAGCCTCTTGCAAATGGCTGAAACGTAGGATACGAACGTAGCAAGCACTCAACGTTATGACAAGTGTGTGGCTGCTAGCCAAAGCGGTGTCCTTGGGCCCCTTCTCTCTCCTCTGATGTTCGAACATCATCCTTTGTTGCTTATGGCCATCCCTGATCACAACAAATAACAGACAGACATAGAAATACGCAAGGCAGTTTGTGCCCGGAGTTTAAGAGTGCAGAATAAAGACATCCTTCCAAGGAAGGCTGGAGGTTTTCACTTGTGATTCTGCATGAGCTTGCGCAGTTTACGGTTGTGCTCCAGGGATGTTTGTGTCAACTCTGTTTGTGTCAACTCTGTTTGCCTGCAAATATTCTATAGACCAAGGGTAGTCAAACTGCGGCCCTCCAGATGTCCATGAACTACAATTCCCAGAAGCCCCTGCCAGCATTTGCTGGCAGGGGCTCCTGGGAATTGTAGTCCATGGACATCTGGAGGGCCGCAGTTTGACTACCCCTGCTATAGACCATTGGGTCGAGGACAGGGGGGAATAGAGGGAGGCCTGGGGACTGCTGGGAGGCGTGGGCACAAATATTCACTGGCAGGGGCTCATGGGAATTGTAGTCCATGGACATCTGGATGGCCGCAGTTTGACTACCCCTGACTCACAGCAATTACACTGTGAGCCTGTCAGCTTCTAACACCAAAAGCTGCCAAGGCTGGGCCTTAAGATCTCAAACACAATCTCCATAATACCTTTTATTAGAACCGACCCAATGACACGTAAATAGCGAGCTTGGTTTACATTTCACTAGAAGCCTTCATCAGGCCGGCTGTTAACTAAAAACGCTGGGAAAGAATCTTGACCTGGAAACCTGCTTGTCACCTCCAACTTTAACATTTTTTTGTCACATCTGGACAGAAGCAGAGTTCTGATTGGCTCGAAAGCTTGCCTTGCACCTTGGGTCATTTTGGTTGGCTCTGATAAAAATATTACATGGATGTTGTTTCTTGGCCTTTATTCTTCCCGCCCTCCCCCCCCCTCCATGTTTCCCGTCATGTTTCTTCTCGCTCTTCCCCCTCCTTTTTAGTATAAGAGCTTAGTGCAAAATATCTCACCTCTGCCTGCCATCTGTGTGGCAGAGGCGGAAGTTATACATATGGAATTTCGCAAATCACCCGGGATGCATTCTTTCACATAGCCACAGTGGCGCGGATGAGCCGTGCTGTTTTCGGCAGGGTCTACTTGCGAGTAAGGTTTTATGGAAAGCCTGACATTTTCTTTTCTTTTCACCTTTTGATCACAACCGCGCCCCCCCCCCCGAAACATGGGAATATTAATAAAATTCCCTGAACCATCTCTGCTGTGTTGATTAGGCCGCAAGCATTAATTTTGCAAAATATCACCTACAGCTCACATTCCCTTAACGTATAAGCACAGCAGCCTCTCAGCCAACTTCTGGGGGTGTTTAGTTATTTCCTAAAACTTGCAGGCTGCTTTCCAGCCGTTTTTTAAAGCAATGTACGCGCTGAGCGCAAATAAGAGTCATTCAGCTTTTTTTTACAGATCACAAAATAGCAATTCCAGCCATTAGAATAAGGCCAGCAATCACAACGTAATTAAGAAGCTTCTTGCGAATAAGCTGCCCTCAAGCAGGTTTGGGAGAGGAACGGGATGCAAATCTGCTAAACAAATGAGAATATTTTCAATCTCTTTGAAAGGAGGATTTCAGTGGAAGGGCAGCTACAAGGCCTTCCTTCTGTAGATGACAGAACCCAAAATTATCTCAGTTCCTAGATCTGGAACAGGGGTGCCAGCACATGAGGTTCTGCTGCTGGTGGCAGCAAATTCCAAAAGATGATTTTTGTCGTTGCTCTTTTCCCACATGTCCTGAAGTTCTTGCCAATCAGTTTCCTTGGGTGATTCAGAGTTCTGGTAGACAATCTTGCTCCTCTGCGAAAGCCATCTTGATCCAATAGAACTGGCTCTGCCTCAAACTGGTTTTCGTGTGACGCAGCCTAAGAAAGACATTTCTGTTCTTTGTTTTGCGACATGCAGGGGTGGTCAAGGTGTGGAGCCTGATGATTGGTCGGGAGCCCATCCATCATTACCAGCACAATCAGAAGATACAAGCCATGGCCCTTTCCCCCGAGGGGGCAACGGTAGCCACTGGGTCCGCCTTCCAGGTCAAAGTGGAAAGCGCTAATGACAAGGGGTACTGGGAGACAGTGGCAGACTTTGAAATCCAGAAGCTGGTGAGTTTCTCAGGGAGATGTTCCTAAATGTCTGTTTTCTAACATCATACTTTTCAGAGAGGATTTTGTATATGCTCAGATTGATCATTAAGAGTTTTTTTTTTTCATGTGTCCCTGGTAGTTCTCCAGATATTGGTGAACATCTTGTCTATGAGTGATCTTGTCAACGTAAGAACCCCCCCCCCCCCAATCTCCATTTCACTATCAGAAGATAAAGGTAAAGGTATCCCCTGTGCAAGCACCAGGTCATGTTTGACCCTTGGGGTGACGCCCTCTAACGCTTTCATGGCAGACTCAGTACGGGGTGGTTTGCCAGTGCCTTCCCCAGTCATTACCGTTTACCCCCCAGCAAGCTGGGTCCTCATTTTACTGACCTCGGAAGGATGGAAGGCTGAGTCAACCTTGAGCCGGCTGCTGGGATTGAACTCCCAACCTCATGGGCAGAGCTTTTAGGCTGCATGTCTGCTGCCTTACCGCTCTGCGCCACAAGAGGCTCATTATCAGAAGATAGTGAAACACAATTAGATTAGAGGAAAATGCTAAACTCTTCCTTAAAACTTCCAGAGGACATGAGGAAAGAGCTCGGAAGGCTAGAACTGAAGTCTAAACTCTTGCAATCTCTGAAAGCCACCTGAACTCTTGCAGGTCAACTCACTGTGCCTGGTGCCCAAAGTTACAGGCTGTCCAGTAGCAGTTGCCGCCACAGACGAGGCCGTTTACCTTCTCAAGGCAGGAGAACCCACCAAAACTCTGCACTCCGTCTACGGCCAACCCATCACATGTCTGGACGTCTCAGACAAAGTGGCATTTGGAGTCAAAGGCTTTGGCTGGCTGATCAACGAGACCAACAAGGTATTTAAACACGGTGTTCCAGAATACCTAAAGGGGAGCGGGGACCTTCTGGCTCACTTTGGGTTATTATTTCATGACAGATTGCGTACAAGTGTTGAGTACCCTTGGGATAACCCGGGCAAGCCCCGTCCTGTTCGATCTCAGAAGCTAAGCAGGGGGCAGAGGGACATCCAACTGCCTGATCAAGTAGTACATAAAATTATAAAGGGAAACAAACAGATAAAATTAGACAAATATAAGGAAATGACTAGAAAGTTAATTTGGAAATGGTATAGAACGCCGGCCCAGTTGGCGTATATGATAAAAGGGCTGACCCCAAAATGTTGGCACTGTGGAAAGGATAAGGGATATTATATACATATGTGGTGGGAGTGTACCGAAGTTTCTGGATATTGGAGAAATATAATTCAGGAAATGGAAAATATTCTAGGAAATACAATAGTGAAAGAAGCAAATATGTTGTTTGCAGGTATTTTGGGATATGATTTAAAGGAAAAAAAGGATCTCAAATTATACAAAGCCATGGTACTTGCAATACAAGCCGCTGTTGCTAGGGGATGGAAAGATAAATCAAAGTGGACATGGGAAAGCTGGTTTCAGTATCTCTATGAGGATGTTAGCTCTGAAATTGTGATCTGTTTAAGAGGGGAGGCCTTATGGGAAGAGAAAAAGGAAAGGATAAATAGTAATTGGACAAAGTATTTCCATTGGTTGAGGTCGACTGGGAACAGGGAGAGTAAGAATAAAGCCTTGAGCGGGATCAAGAAGCTGTGTACATGGTTGAAAGAGTTATAAGGAAACGGCAGGTAGGGTGGAGGGTGGGGGTGGAGTGAGGGAGGGAGAAAATGAGAAATGTAATTATAACATGAACAACTATTGTCAATAATCAAAGATTGAATAAATGGACTCTGAAACAGAAGCTAAGCAGGGGGCCTCAACCAGGGCCAGAGCCTTCTCCGTCCTGGCCCCCAACTGGTGGAATGAGCTCCCAGAGGAGATCAGAGCCCTGACGGAACTAAAACAGCTCCGCAGGGCCTGCAAAAGGGAGCTCTTCCACCAGGCATTTGGCTGAGACCAGGCACAATCAATCAACATCTGCAGGGCCCCTGCCCCCCCTCCCCACCCAGAAACCCACTAAGACTCCTAGACCTGTTTAAATTACTATTGTTTATGTTATACTGTTACCTGGTTATTATCAGTTAATAATATGAATGTTATAGTTATTATATGTTTGGTTCCATTTATAGTTTCAGTTCTGTGTAAACCGCCCGGAGCCTTCGGGGAGGGCGGTATATAAATATTAATTAATTAATTAATTGATTGATTAATTGATTGATTAATTAATGGGAAGGAAGGAAGGAAGAAAGGAAGAAAGCTACTTAGCTTCCAAGATCTGATGAGATCAGGCTAGGCTTGGCCATACAGGTTACGCGTAGGAATCTGATCAGGTGATTCCCCCTTCTTCTTTACAGCTACCTAGTGTACGTGACTGGCCCAGGGTTACCAGTGAACTGCGGGTGGCACCTGGGACTCTACAGGTGGTTCATGGCCTTTCCTGGTTGTTGAGAGAGAGGGAGAGGAGTGGCAGCAACCCCCATCTCTCTGGCTGCGAGCCCCAGGTTCCACCGTGTTCTCATCCCCTTTCCCCGCACAAAACTGGGATTATTCCCAGGATGCAGCACTGAAGCGAACCGAGCTGTTCCTTCGGGATTGTTGATCGATGAGCGCATCTCCGTGCCTGGCCGAGGCACAGCAGAGGGAGTCAGACTGGGGTTTTTTGGTACAGCACTAGGCCTCTAGAGGGAACTCTTAGCCTTTCTTTAGCAGACTTTAAATAGCCCCTTTGCTGTAGCTTCTTTCCGAGATGTTTTTCTTTAAAGCACGAGACTCCTCAGAACTGGCCGCGTATTGAATCCGTCCCTTTATTTAGAAGCATTGAAGGCCTGGAGGAATTTAGAAGCCGGTTATAATAGCAGCAGAGCATGGCTGCCCAAAGCGCCCCCGGCTTCCTTCCCCCTGCAATACTCAGGGCTGCTTCACGTGTTTTAGATCAGGGGTAGTCAACCTGTGGTCCTCCAGATGTTCATGGACTACAATTCTCATGAGCCCCTGCCAGCAAACGCTGGCAGGGGCTCATGGTAATTGTCGTCCGTGAACATCTGGAGGACCACAGGTTGACTACCCCTGTTATAGATGACAGAGCATGTGTGTCTGTGTGTATTTGAAGCTGCAACCTTCCCCATATGGAGCTGCTACTTGCTGTCTTGGGGAAAATAACCTGAAGCCATATCTACTTACACTTGCAGCCCCCCTGTGAAGCAAATAGCACCTCCCTCTGGCGTTTGGGGAAATGGGGGAGTCATAGAATCATAGAGTTGGAAGGGGCCATACAGTCCATCTAGTCCAACCCCCTGCTCAACGCAGGATCAGCCCTAAGCATCCTAAACTCTTGCTCCTGCCTTGCCCTTTGTCCTGATCAGAATTGGTCCTCCATGTGTCAGGGAAGCATGGAACTAGCAGAACGCGTGTGCGACCAGGGATGTACTTAGGAAAACCAGATTCTCTGAATGTTATTCAAGGTAAAAGCCCAGCAATGAGATCATCTGCTCCAACTCATGGACTTTAAGGCTGAAGCCTCTTTTTGCCTCTGACCTAACTCAACTGCTCTAAATCTGGGGAGGCCAAACAGCGGCTCTCCAGATGACCATGGACTACAATTCCCATGAGCCCAGTGTTGCTGGCAGGGGCTCGTGGGAATTGTAGTCCATGGACATCTGGAGAGCCACAGTTTGGCCATCCCTGGCATAGACCATAGCAGCCATGCCGTCTTTCCCCATCGAGCTTGTGTTCTGCATAATGGATGATGCCGTTTAATTTTTAAAAAGCATTGTGTAAATGTGCGGGCTCAAAGCCCTTTGCATGGGTTATGTCAGTAATACTTACTTCCAACCTGAAAGAGAAGACGGGTGTTGTCCGTTTATTACTGGATCAGCACAGCTGGGCATCTACGGAGGCCCCTTGCCGAGTAGGGGGTTTACTAGCAGCTCCAGGACTGGAAGACCACCCTTACAACCACGTCATGGGGGGAACTTGGAAGTTGCTGCTAGGACCCCAAGGAAGGAGATTGAGCATGAGTCTTTCATGTTCCTTTAAGTACTGCAAGCTTCAGAAGGAGGGGCTTAAAAATGTGCCAGGGCATATCTGCACTCTTCTCCCAAATGATTGGGGAGGGGGACACATGTGCACAAGGAAGCAACCTGTTTAGAGGGGGAAAGGTAGTGACAGATATCTGGGTGACCTTGGCTTGAGAGAGTCTTGTCAGGGCTCTCTCAGCCTCACCTCCCTCACAAGGTGTCTGTTGTGGAGAGAAGAAGAGAAGGCAATTGTAAGCCGCTTTGAGACTCCTTCAGGTAGTGAAAAGCGGGATATAAAAACTAACTCCTTCCTGGTGTAGTGGTAAGGAGCGCCCACTTCTAATCTGGCAAGCTGTGCTTGATTCCCCGCTCTTCCTCCATATGCACCCAGCTGGGTGATCTTGGCTTAGTCAGAGTCCTGTTAGAGCTGTTCTCACAGAGCAGCCCTGTCAGGGCTCTCTCAGCCCCACCTCCCTCACAGGGTGTCTGTTGTGGAGAGAGGAAGAGAAAGCGACCATCAGCCGCTTTGAGACTCCTCTGGGAGTCTGTTCTTCTTCAAGTCTTCTTCTTTCTTATCCCCTCCCCAGACTTGGAACTGGCCCTGTACAGAGAGGTGGGCACATTGAGGGTGTATGTGGGGGTGGGGGAGAGAAAGGAATAGCTTTGCCAAGACCAACCAGTGTGGTATGATGATGGGAAGTGAGATTTGAACTTCAGATCCTTACACACACTGGTGTATCAGCTCTGGGGAAGCACAGAGCTCGGCTTCCGTGCTCGGCTTCACACAGAAAGGCACAACCTAAATGGAGCTTGGTGGCTAGAGGAGTGTACCGAATCTGGGTGGAGTTCCATCTCTGCCGCGGCTGTCGGCAACTTGCTTTTTCCACTTCCGTTCATTTCCTCAGCGGCCGAGAAAAAAATGGTCCTGTGAATTCTGTGATTCTGCAGAAACACACCTGATTTCATGCTGGCAGCCGAATCCAGCTTACGGGGATCCTGACATCTCACGTTCGGGGGTCTGCTTCTGTTTCGTGTTGTTTTAGCAATCGGAACAGAGCCCGCGATACGAAATTAACATTGAGGGTGGGGAAAAACGCCGCCCTTCCCCGTGAAATCGAAGCTATGCAAAACCGTAACGTTTGCAAAAATGAATGCGATCAAAGAAGAGCAATTCCGGGCAGGTGTTCCATTTGCCCGGTTTCTGCAAGCTGAAAAATTCAGCAACAGCCTTTTATTTTTTAAAAAATTAAATTATTTATTTTACCGCAAGATTTGCATTGCCCACAAGCAACATTTAAGATTATAGAGTAGATGGATCTCTGACAGCAGCGGCTTACTTCAGAAGACAAGGATAAGGACTGCAGAGCTCTTGGAAATGGAAAAACTGCATCCAGTCATCACATGCAGCCTAACGATGCGCCATCAACATTGTAAATGCAGCTCCCTTGTCCACTCTTGGTATTTCCATCGGTACACCCCTTAACTCTGGCACACAGCCTCTTGGGAGGCAGGAAAGCGAGCTCCTCCTTTTATATTTCTGCTCTGCACCCCTTGCTGCAGAAGCCCTCCTCTTCCATCCAGCAGGCCGTAGATCTGAAAACTGAAGGGCCTCCTTCACGCCTCTAACACAGGCTTTTTCAACCAGGGTTTCGTGAAACCCTAGGCATTTCTGAAGGCCCTGGAGGAGTTTCCCAAATGGGTAAGAGTTAACTAATTTTCTGAATGTTTTTGAAATTTGTTAAACATTTATCAGGTGATGGTCATGTCGACCCACCACCTGCCCCCAAAACAGCCAATGATGGGCCTGCAGGGGGTGGGAAGGGCAGGGGCTCCGGGTGGGTGTGGACAAAGCTCTGCTTCCCAACCATATTGTGCACGATGGCGCCACTTCTGGGGTTTCTCGAAGCCTGAAGAACGTTTCAGGGGTTCCTCAATGGTAAAAAAGTTGAGAAAGGCTGGTCCATACAAAACTGGAAGGGAACGATTGGCTCACGGCCCCGTTCCACAATGCGGACGAATGGCCTAACGTGGTTGCAAAGTCTTTGGTGCGCTTTGGCAGATGGTCTCGAGCCGCACATCAGTGTGTATTCTAATCAGGAAGACGGGGCCGAAGGAGTCCAGACGGCTGGGATGTGTTTGACGAGGACGAGGGATTGCTTGGCATCGCCGGACTGGCTGACATCACGCCGGAAACTAATTACTAATGTGTATTACGATAATTATTCCCCAGACGTGAAGGGACTTGGTATTGGCTGATTACTCTGGTCATTTGGTAGATGAGCCTTTTGATATCGGGGACGTATCAGCGCGTTGGCTGTGTTTGGGGAGGGGCGGAAACTTCCGCTCACTCATCGAGTCATGTTCCATTTTGGGTTTTCTGGAGCCAAGAGTTTACAAGCCGTTGGCCAAAAGGGCATATAAGCTGGAGCACATTTAGACCGGCTCCATGCTTTGCTTCTTCAGCCTGATACAATCAGAGCCATCTTACACAAAAAGCTGTTTACCAGAGGATGTTTAGTTGCCTAATCCACCTTTTAACCTATTAGTGAGTTAATTAAATGTGTTAGCATAATACCAGATTCACTGTAAGACGTCCTTGGGAGGCTTAACACTTAAGTAAAGGTGAACATGTGTTGTCAAAAGGAGCATTCTGGTATTCTCTTTATGATGCCTTATGACAGCGATATTTCTGTAATGGAACTTGCTCGGCGTGTGCACCAAATGCTTAGCCCTATACTGTGGCAGAATGCATCTGGCTCAGTCAGGGCCAGCAGCATGCAGATCTGACATCATCATTAAGCGCCTCCATACCACTAGTTGACCTGAAAATGAAAGAAGAGGTCATGCAGCGAAAGCCTGGGGATGGAAGGCTTGCAGACAGATCAGGCCTGCTCAGGTCCTGAGGAGGAGGAGGAGGACTCAAGCCAGGAGATGGTGAAGGAGCTGAGCTACCAGGAGTGGTGATGTGTCCCTAGCCTGGCAGACACTCAACAGAACCAAGAACAGCCTGGAGGAACTTTAACCCTGGCCCTCTCCTTGACTGTCAGAGTACACAAGCAGAGGTTGCCTCACCCAACTTCCTAAAAGTCTTGAGTCTTCCCCACTGGTGCTTTTAAAAGCAGGGGGAAACAGGCTAGAGTAGGGGGGTCAGATGATCAAGGCATAGGGCTCAGGTAGACACCGTGAAAGATGTTTAATCTTCTGTTAAAACTACGGTTGTTATTGTTAGGTGCGAAGTTGTGTCCGACCCCTCGTGACCCCATGGACAATGATCCTCCAGGCCTTCCTGTCCTCTACCATTCCCCGGAGTCCATTTAAGCTCTCAATGACTGCTTCAGTGACTCCATCCAGCCACCTCATTCTCTGTCGTCCCCTTCTTCTTTTGCCCTTGATCGCTCCCAGCATTAGGCTCTTCTCCAGGGAGTCCTTCCTTCCCATGAGGTGGCTAAAGCATTTTAATTTCATCTTCAGGTAGGGTCCTTTAAACACTGACTTGATCCACTCACCTTTTTCTCTTTGTAAATCCTTTTTGCCTCATGGAATGAATTGGCGTAATATTCTCCTTCTGCAGTCCACAGATGTATAACCAGAAATGTGGACCTTCTGGCTCTTGGCCTGCAGTCTGGGGCCTTTTGGCCAGTGGATTCATAACTCGATCCGGATGCGGTTTAGTTTACTCTTTGTTTAAACTTTATTTTGGCCTCTTTGGTCCTCCTAGGGGAGGAAAGCAAGATTCAGTGATGTAAATAAATAAATACAATAGTTAATCAACTAAAACTTCACTTGCTCGGTCTACTGAACCAAAGTGACACAAAAGGAAATCACACGGGATAATGCAATAACCAAAGACGAAAACCGTCTGGCTCCACAATCACAATATTCCAATAAAGTTGACGTCAACCACACTAAATGTATTTGAGTCTTTCATTTAATCTAGAAGCGATGGTACATCTTCACGCCATAAAGCAGAGCAAGATGAAAAATATCTTCACATCATGGAAGACAGTGAGTTCGAGAGAACCGGCATCCCGGGTATGATCCAGTTTCGCAAGTCTTCCTCAGCTCATTTCGCATGTCTTCCTCATTTACTTTATTGTGGGAAGCTGCATCGTTTCTTCCAGACTGAATGAAAGGCTACAAGACATTTAGTATGGTTGAGGTCAACTTTATTGGGATATATATGATTGGTCTACTGAACCTGCAGCCCTCCTTGGTATCTTCATGGCTTACCCTTTCTCGTCGATGAAATGCCAGCACATTTTGCCCCATGAAGTAAAGAATGTTGCATTATCTTAAAAATATGCTGAAGGTTGACAGGTACACTGAGAAAGCATTGTTCGAATACAAACAGTCCAATGTAAAAAAGTGAGAAACGACCATCAGTCCTAATAGGAGTTTAGGCATTCGGGATTAAAATGATTCAAGTAATTTTTATTCGGACATAACCGTGGCTTCATATTTTGACGTAAACTCTTGTAGGGATGGCTAATGGGATATAAATGTAACAAGCAAAGAAACAAATAAATGGAACCTCCCTTTCAGAGGTAACACGCCTCCGGGTTCCTTTTTCCTTTACTAGCTACTGATTTGATTCCCTGAGTCAACATTTTTTAAACATCAAATGTCACCTGTTTGTATTTCAACCATGAAAAGCGTGCGGAGGGAATCCCAGATTCAGTGTCATTAGCAAAAGTAAATAAATTACAGATTTGCAGCTTTGTCTAATCATGCATGTTAGTCCCGCGAAAACAGTGTCCCAGAGGACTGCATTTGCTGTGTAAAATCAATATTTTAAAATGTCCCATGAGGATCCACTTGCGTCCTGCGACTCTGCATGAGTTACTGCTGAAGCTTTGCCTCCTTCCTCTACTGAACAGGGGCCTTCTGCCTTGGCGAGGTGGTTAAGAGCAGTGGCTTCTAATCTGGCAAGCCGGGTTTGATTCCCCGCTCCTCCACATGCAGCCAGCTGGGTGACCTTGGGTCAGTCACAGTCTTGATAGTGCTGTTCCCACAGAACAGTTCTCCCAGGACTCTCTCAGTCCCACCTACCTCAAAGGGTGTCCGTTGTGGGGAGGGGAAGGCAATTGGAAGCTGCTCTGAGACTCTTTAGGGTAGTGACAAGCAGGGTATTAAAACCAACTCTTAGTTGTCATCATCTTCTCGTAATTGGATTGGGAGCAGAGAGATGGCAAACCCAACCTGTTGGGTCTCTGTTCTATTTTAGTGGAAAGCTCAGGGACTCATGCAAGGAGGCCCATGAGTGCAGACTCTTCATAAGACTTAGTAAAACTTTTTTTGGGGGTGCAAGAATTAATTGTGGTCAAGACTCTCTGCTGTCAGAAACGGTTATCCAGATATGACACCTCCCTTTTATCGCTTATGAAATAAAATCATGCACAGACAATGCCATCCATTTGCATCCATGTGAGCACCTGTTCAGCATACTGTTGCACATCCAGTCCGCTGCTGTTGACTTCTTCACATCACTTAGTTTGTCCCAGTGGCTTTGTGTTTGGCTTGTGCCCCTCTGGATTGGAACAGAACTCATTTCTTACCTCAACCCCTTTTCTGCTGCGCCAGCCTAGTTGGAACATCCCCTTGACAGATGGCGTTAGGCCCGTTCAGTCTCATGAATCATGATGAGGGGGATGTGGAGTTTTTTTTTTTGTCAAGCTTCTCGACATCTAACATTTTCACCTCATCCTGGATGTTGAGGGGCATTCTAGGACCTCCAGCCTCGAATTAACTGGCCAAAGCCTAAAATGCAGGGGTAGTCAAACTGCGGCCCTCCAGATGTCCATGGACTACAATTCCCAGAAGCCCCTGCTAAAATGGATATACTTACTCTGGCTTTAATCCTAATCCACTCCTGTGTAGAGACCCCTATATGTACCTGGTGCTTTCAAGACAGATCCCCAAAATAACAACAACAACAATAAATCAAGCCCCTGCGTATATTGTCACATACGACTTACAGCCTTGGATTTCTGTGTCACATCAAAATTATACGTATGCATCGCATTTATGCATGGTTATTATTGTAGCTGATGTTTTTCAAGGCCTTAATTGGAGATCAGCATCTCAGACCGGTAACTTGAGTCCCTTGCACGTGGCATGAATGCGCAAGAGCAGAATTCTTTGCTCGTCCCGTGCCCTCCCACCTTTCACTACTCTGTCCTGGTGAAAGGCAGCCGCCATGTTTAATAGACGGGCAAAGACTCCTTTCCCCGTTTGTCTTTGTCCGCAGGTTAAACGAGTCCGGTGACCTCCTTTCTGCCTCCAGCAGACATCTGCCCACATCCCAACCTTGTCGGGTTTGGCATTTCTCCTAGATTGGCAGCCTGCTCTCAGGAAAGGTCCGGGGCGGAAACAGCAGGGGTTGCAGGTGCTTTGGCAGAACTTGCTGCCGCGGCCCGGGCACTGTCTCCCCGCATGATGCCTGGCTTGACTCAGAGATGACAGCTTTCGGCAGGTTGCTCTGACGCTCTTCAAACAAAAAAATAAACCGAAAGGAGACAAATCTTTTGTTTTTTTAAAGAACCTCCCCAGTAATTTGTACGACAAAGTTAGGGACTTGGAAAAAGGATTCTTCTTCGGTGGTCGCGAAGCTAGAAACATGTCGCTTCTGCTGTTTCCCCCCAGCCAGCATCTTTGAGCACTGCACAGGTATGCTCAGCACCTGAGAGAGGTCTTGTTTGTATGGATGTGTGTGTATGCGTGCACGCGCGCGCACTGGCGCCAATGGAAAGTAACCTCTGGGATGCTATGAAAGTCGATTTTCTGCATGATCCTAGATGAGGTAGCATTCCCCACGCTGCATGCTGGCTTCTCTCTGGCAGCAGGCTGCAAGATTCTCAGTCTGGCTGGCGGGCTGTCAAGAAATTACATCATATTGGAGTAAACTGCTTTTAAATCAAACATCCATTATTCATGCATATTAACCGCTCCACATTTGCCCCCTCCCCCTTTTTTTATTCCACACCTCCCTCCCTTTGGCTCTTCTGTGTAGATTTACTCTTTTCTCAGCCCCCCCCCCCGCACTTCCAAACCTCCCCCTATAGATGTTCCAAATCTTAGCTCATCTGTAAATCTATTATCGAATGCATCCACTTGTCTCTCTCTCTCTCTCTCTCTCTCTCTCTGTTGGTGTTCATATGCTGACTATGCATTCGACCCAAGCCAGGAGTCCCAAGATCAGGGGTAGTCAAACTGCGGCCCTCCAGATGTCCATGGACTACAATTCCCAGGAGCCCCTGCCAACGAATGCTGGCAGGGGGCTCCTGGGAATTGTAGTCCGTGGACATCTGGAGGGCCGCAGTTTGACTACCCCTGCCCAAGATGATGCCTGTGCTGAGCATCAGCTCTTCAATAACCACACTAAGCCATTGTCTTCAGTCACCATCACAAAACTCCGAACTTTGCCACTGTGAACATCGAGAGGTGGCCCTTTCCAACCCAACTGTGGGCCATTTCAGTTTACGTGTTTAAAATAATACAAGGGTGCACTCCAACTGAGACAAAGCCTACCATTCGGCAGCCCAATCTGTTCCAGGGGCACAGTAGGGTGCCCATCAGCACATTCCGCCCCCTGCTTCCCACCCTCCCAGAAGGCAACAGGTCACCCTTGAACCTCTAAGTTTGCGGTGCTACCGGTGGGGAGAAGGAAATCGGCAATGCTTTGGTCAGGATTGGGTTTCACAAGAGAAGCATGCAGGAGACTCCTGCCGCTGCATGGCCCACTGACCCGCCGTCGGGTGGGAGATAGCGTACAACCCCTGTCCTAGACCTCTTTGCCTGACTGCTGCTCTGCTTCCGGGTTTGGAGTCCAAAAGTCCTGGTCCTACTTACAGGTCAAGAAGCACCTCAAGGATACTAACCTACTTTTGAGAGTGGTGTAGTAGTTAAGAGTGGAGAACCCACCACCTCCCGAGGAAGCCTGTCAACATTTTTCTCATCTTGGGAAGCACTTGCATTTGGGTCCCGGACCCCGACAAGGTTTCCAAGCGGCCTTCTTAGCAACCAGACGTAGCTACAGAAGGGTGCTGGAAGGTCGGCAGATTCCAACACGTTAGCAAGATTGCCACCGCCCACCCCACCTGCCCAAAATTAGACCCTTCTGCCCGTTCTTTCATGGGGGCTCCCGCCACGCACCCGTCCATCTGTCGAAGGCCACCGGCCACCGGTTGCCCGACTCGTGCCACAAAGAGGTGGAATCAGGCTAATGGGTTGCCTGAACAAAAGGGAGAGCGGGCCCATGAATAATTGAGCGGTCTCTTCTGTAGCAACCAGCGAAAATGAAGTCCCATTTGCTCAGCCTTATTAAAAGAGCGAACGAGGGGGTGAGGCGGTAAAGGTCGTTAAGGGACTTGTAACGTGGAAAAGAATCGCCCGCGAAATGGATCCTGCTTTCTCCTCTCCCCCTCCCCTACCCCTCCCTAGTCTCCAAGGTCTTTAACTAAACGTCACGGGCGAAGGCCGTCTTAAGGCATTTCGGGCTTGTTGAATTATTCAGCGCTCGGGGAGCTCTCCGGCCCAGCAACGCACAATTCCTGAACGTTGAAAAGTGTAAATAGGGAAAGCTTGCCTTTGTTTGGCGGGCGCGACTGACAGCAGCCATCGCCTGCGGAGCCTGTAGTCCTGGAGCCGGAGTTTGCACAGCCGGTCGCCATGGCTGCCATCTTTGCATGTCAGAGCAACGTTTGGTGGCTCGCTGGGAGAGCAGCAGCTAGCCCAGCCTTTCTCGACTTTTTGGCCATTGAGGAACCCCTGAAATATTCTTTCTGCTTCCAGAAACCCCCAGAAGTGCTGCAATCGTGCAGAATACGGTTGGGAAGCAGAGCTGTGGACACGCCCACCACGTGCCCCTCCCCTTTCCATCCCCATCAGGACCATTATTGGCCAGAGGGAGGTCAACTTGACCAACATGACCAACCATGGGCCTCTTGGACTGTTCACTGTTACCGGGGTAGTCAACCTGGGGTCCTCCAGATGTCCATGGACTACAACTGCCATGAATTGCTGGCAGGGGCTCATGGGAATTGTAGTCCATGGACATCTGGAGGACCACAGGTTGACTACCCCTGCACTGTTAGACTGTTGTTCTCTGTTTATTGTCGTTATTACTGTTATTACCTTTCATTGATTTTAAGCAGTCATTTTAATGTATTGTTCTGTTACGTTCTTTGTGAACCACCCTGGGCCTTAGGGGAGGGCGGTACATAAATGTAATTGGTTGGTTGGTTGGTAGGCAGGCAGACAGACCAGACATATAATCCAATAAATGTTTAACAAAGGAAGATAGATAGATAGACAGACAGACAGACAGATCTCTATCTCTAGATATAGATATAGATATAAATTAATGAACTCCCAACCATTCAGGAAACCCTTCCAAGGCCATCAAGAAACACCAGGGTTTTACTGCGAGTGCTCTCCTCTTCTGCCAACAGGAACTGATCCCTGCCCTCCTCTGAATGACAACTTTTCCAGTACCTAAATAGAGCCATCCTGTCCCCTCTCAGCTTCCTCTTCTCCTGGCTGAACATTTCCACGTCCCTCCGCCTTTCCTCATAGGGCTTGGTCCCCAGGCCCCGGATCATCCTCACCGCTCTCCTCGGCCACCCTGTCAAGTAACCTTGTGGCGCCTCTTCTGCTTTCCAGATCCTTCTCTACAGCCTGGAAACGGGAGGTTGCGTGGCGCAGCTGGGCAGCTCCCTGGGCGACTTCTCCTGCGTCAACCTCCGGGACAGTCCTCCTTGGATGGTGGTGGCTGGGAATAAGGACAGAAGGTAGGTCTGTGTGGGAGAAGGGTAATGGGTCTATTTAGTCTGCCATCCCAGTGTGGCCAACCGGATGCCTCTAGGAAGCCCCCTCCCATCAGGGGCAAAAAGGCAACAGCACACACACCCCCTCCAGTGCTGAGGAACTGGCATTCAGGGAGACTGGCCACACGCAGGAGCAGTGTAACAAGCGGCTTCTCCATCTTTGGAGATTTTTAAACAGAGGCTGCATAGCCATCTGACGGAGAGGCTGATTCTGTGAAGGTTCAAGGAGGAGGCAGGTGACAGTGGATGAGCAATAGGGTTGGGAGTGTCCTACATAGTGCAGGGGGTTGGACTAGATCAGCTGTCCCCAACCCCGGGATCAGTCGGTACTGAGCCGTAGTTCCTCCTCGTCTTCCTCCCCGGCTGCTGCCTCGAGGGCTGCCCTGCCACTCTGCCATGGCTCACCTTTGGTGCTCTCCGGCGGCCACCATGGCTGGGGTTCACCTCGGCGTGGCACTGCGCAGCTGCTGCTGGCAGCGCCCCCCAGTGGGCGGCGGGAAGTCAGGGGCGCCGGCGGGAAATCAAGTGGAGCAGGGGCTCAAGCAGCAGCAGTGACATCCCTCGGCAAAAGACTACCCCGCCCCACCAGCCTCAGTAAAATTGTCAAGCGTTGACCGGTCCCCAGTGATAAAAAGGTTGGGGACCTTTGCAAACTTTGAGAAGCAGAGTATTAGGTAATGGTTGGACAGCGTGGCCCGCTTTGTTTTCTTTTTAAAAGCTCAATGGGAAGAATCCCATTCCTAGTTTTTTGTTTTGTGTTTTTTAAGCCATTTGGTGGACACAGTTGGTGTACGGCCCAGCGAGGGCTCTTGGAATATCTTTCTCTTTCCCGCTGCCACTCACAAAATGAGCTTGGCATGGAAAACCTCACTTCCCGGCACCAAAGAAGAAAAATAACCTAAAGGGGGATGCGTGCGGAGGGAATCTCGCAGGCCAAAATAGTTCCACTCGCCAACGAGTGACAAGGCTGCATGCGCGACCGTGTCCCTCAGGTGACCAAAAAAAAAAAAAAAAAGGGAATTTTTCATGTGAACAGATTCCAGATTCTGTTTAGCTGATTAGCAAGCCTTCTCTTTATCTATTCCACTTGGCCAGTCATAGTTCTGCCTCCCCCCCCCCCCTTCTGCTCCGTGTCTGCTGGCAAATGCGAACGCACAGGGAGTCATCAGCACAAAAGGATTAAAGTGCTTAAAAATACCCCTTTGAGTCCAATTTTTTAGATGGGGGGGGAGCTCTTTATTGCAATGATCGGATGTCTTGCCCCAGAGAGGGGGTGGTGGCCGAAGACCAAGACCCAATCGTTCCATTCCCCCCTCCCACCCTCCCGGAAAAAAAATACGGGTGCATCAGACTGCAGGTGGCAGCAGGGCTGGTGTCGCGGGCTTCCGACAGCAAGGCGTTTAGCTGCCAAATGTCACGCCTCAAGTTTGCCAGGGCACCAGCTTGCGGAAAAACTTTTCTTCCTTCCCTTTTTCTGCCAATCTCTTCTTTGTCAACCGACACGCAGTCAGAGGGAGACGCGAGAACGGGTGAATTTCTGTCCCTGCAATTCCACCCAGAGACTCTGAGTCCAAGGCATGGTTGAGGCATGCAGGTGAACGGAGCAGCTCTGCCAAGGCAGAGGTCACAGGTGAGATCACACTGTAGTCTCCCTGCAGTGTAGGACGTTGCAAGGAGAAAGCCGGCAGGAAGCCTAAAGTCGGTCCCCCTTTTGGGCTACTTTTCTGTTTGTACAGGCTTGTGTATTTTTAAAAGTAGTAAGTCTGTTCTCCTGGCTCTTTCCCACCTCCATGGCCGTTATCTGTGAGCCAGACCATTTCCCCCACCCCCAGCAGTGGACCCTGCCCATCTTCACCTGCCACCCCCTTGAATCTTGATGGAGAGGCTGATTCTGTGAAGATTCAAGCGGGTGGCAGGTTACGGTGGGTAAGCAAAAGGGTTGTGAGTGTCCTGCATTGTGCGGGGGGGGGGGGGGGTTGGACTAGATGACCCAGGGGTCCCTTCCAACTCTGCTGTTCTATGATTCTGTGATTCACAACTTCCTCCCGGGCCAGATTGTCCCTTCCATTTCCAGGGGAGCAGCCGTAAGCAGTTCTGCTTGGAAGGCAGTCTCCCCTTCCCCACCCCCCCTTCTTCTCAAAGCCAATTCTTGGATACAAGAAGCTGCCGTATACCAAATCAAGATCAGTCTTGTCCATGCAGACTGGCAGCTAGCTCTCCAAGGTGTCAGGCGGAGGTCTTTCCCGTCACCTTACTGCCTGACGCTTTTAAATGGGAGATGACACAGATCAATGCCAAGCCACGGCCCGTCCTGTAAATTATGGCGGAAAACTTGTTCTTTCCTACTTCTTGAAGAGAGGGCCAGCCAGGGTGGCTTTCTAGTGATCTTTCCCTGAAGTCAGAAAGCAATCCAGTGCGGCAAGGAGCTTGCTTTCAAGGGCCAACGTGGACAGGAGTTGCCATTTCATTAATGCAGCCTTTCTCAACTGTTGAGAGACCCCCCAAAACATTCTTCAGACTTCGAGAAACCCCAGAAGTGGCGCAATCGTGTCCAATATGGTTGGGAAGCAGAGATGTGGACACGCCCACCCGTGGCCCCTCCTCTTCCCACCCCCTCCAGGCCCATCATTGGCCGTTTTAAGAGGGGTCAACATGACCATGTATGGTCATTATCACTGATAAATGTTTAACACATTTTAGAAAAAATATATTAAAAAATTAACTCCCATCAATTCATGAAGCCCTGGTTGAGAAAGCCTGCATTAATGTATTCTGCAATAGCGCATGTGCAATAAGGCGTGTGTATGTGTGTATTACAAGAAAAGGGGCACATGGATGAGGAGGGGGAGCTACAGCCTCCTGTGCTGAACTTCCTGTCTTCTGTTAGTTAGAATCACATTTCTCCCATGCAAAGTCCAATACCAGAAGCAAGCCAAGGCATGGTGAAAAGTGTTTTAAGCCAGTGGTCCCCAACCTTTTTATCGCCGGGGACCACTCAGCGCCTTTTACTGAGGCCCAGTGGGGGGGGTAGTTTACTCCTCTACTCTCAACCACTGCCCTAGCGCTCTCTGATCGCTATGGTCATGTTTAAACATCCCTTCAAAATAAGATACAGACACGCCACAACAATGAAGTAAAGGGCTGGGGGGGATGAAGTAAAGGGCCGGGGGGGGGAGGTGTCCTTCGGGGCCCACCTCCAATTGATCAAAGGACCACATGTGGTCCGCAGCCCACAGGTTGGGGATCACTATTTTAAGCAATGGAGCATGGAAAGAAAGGAGAGGTGAAAATTTGGGGGGGGGGAGACATAGAGATTGTGTGTATCAAATACAATTAACATTGTGTCAATGAAGCAGAAATTCAAAGTAGCCCACCCTGGTGAGCTCCCCCCAAAACATTAGAATTGTAGAGTTGGAAGGGTCCCCCCATGATCATCTAGTCCAGGGGTAGTCAAACTGCGGCCCTCCAGATGTCCATGAACTACAATTCCCAGGAGCCCCCTGCCAGCATTTGCTGGCAGGGGGCTCCTGGGAATTGTAGTCCATGGACATCTGGAGGGCCGCAGTTTGACTACCCCTGATCTAGTCCAACCCCCTGCACAATGCAGAAACGAAAGATATTCAGCATGCTGTTCATTTGTAGACTCCAGTTGTCGAAAGAGAATCCGATAAAATATACATAGCTATTATTTATCCTAACCATCTGAATTCTTCTGGAGGCCTCCTGTTTACTAATTTACAGTTTTGCCCTTACTTGCAAGATCCCTCATTGAGTTGCTCCTGGCAACTCTTCTTGTTTCCATCTCCATACTATCGATGGACTCCCTTTTTTCATGTTGTTGTTTTTAAGGACTCTCCGCCTTACACTGCATACCTGAATCAAGCAAACCAGTGGCAGCTGCCCGAATCCGATTCCGTTTCATCCTCAGAGGTTCCTTGGTTATTGTTCACATACCACACGTTGCGCTTCATCGCCATGAGGACTAGAAACATTTAAAAAAGAAAACAACTAACAGTGCCTTTGATAGAGATGCTGAGATGAGCTCAGGATCCTGCATTTTGCCCCACGTGCAGAATTCCACCCTTACGCTCCCGGAAGCCTGGGAGGATTGACGCCACACAATCGTGTGGAGGTCCTTAGGCTCGTCAGACTTTCCACGGCAACTCTTGAGCGTCTTTGTTTTTCCCCGGGCACGGTTGCCTGGACGCCGGGTCCTCGCTAATGAAACCACAAAGCCGCCGCCAGGGCTTGCGGAATCGAAGGCAGCCTGATTACCATGCGTGGCGCCGGCGGGCAGAGCGCCAGGTGGCGTGGTGTCAGGGACCGGGCTTGGAGGTGTTTTGCGCTGTTTGCCGAGCCCAAGGTTCTGCCGAGCCCCCCCCCCCCACTTTGTCGGAGGAAGAGGGGAGCCGGGCTTTTGTTTACTCCATCTGTGGACCGTTCTGACAATCCACGCGGAGGTGTTGGGAGCGCCCCAGCCCGAGCGTGCCCCCTTCCCCGTTCCAGCCTGTCAGACGGATTCCGCCCGGTTGGAGTCTTTGTCGTCTTTTTGTTTTAATTGTCAGGATAGAGCTGTCTGCAGGCTCCTATGGAGCGGTTTCATTAGAGAAGGGGAGAAAGGGGAGGTGTGTGTGTGGGGAGGGAGGGGGAGATTCTTTTTTTCCCTTTTCTTTTTTTTATTTTGGAACAACCTCCGGATCAGAGCAGGAATCCTAAACAATGAAAGTTCTGGCACAGCGAACTTCCTCCTCGGCAGGCCGCTATCCACTTGGGTATTGGGCTTCTGCCGTCGGTCTTTTCCCAAGGATTAGCCGGCGGGAGTTTTGATTTTTTTCCAGCGACCTCTGTGGCGGTTCCCATTCGTCTCTCCGGGTTGTTTTTTTTTTTTTTTGCTTTTGTGTTTTGCTGTTTTAATCTCCTCCATTTTGGATTATGAAACTTTTCAGCCGTTCCTTCTGTGCCTGTGAGCTTGGGCTCTCTTTCTCTCCCCCTCCCTCCCTCCCTGTCTCTCATACCCAGGCCCTCTGTAGACAGGGGCATTCAAAGATATATGTATTTCTTTTCAAAACAAAGAGAGATCAGCAGCCGGATCATTAGCTGGTCATTGTTCTCAGACACAGAAAGCTCTTCCCAACATCTGCACACGAGGCCTTTCCACTGGAATTGAACCAGCCCCTTCCTGCCGGCAAGGCCTGTGATCTCTTACAAAGCCACAGGCCGGGGATGTGTTGGTGCTCAGTCGAGCAGCAACGATCAAATGCGGGAGGGGTGGGTGGGCTGCACCATGTTCTGATGCCGTGATGTTACTTCTGGTATGATCCCGGAAGTGAGGTCATTGCACCAGTGCAACACTCTTTAAGATTCTCCCCTGTTTCTCTTGTCACTCCGGAAGTGATGCCGCAGCTTCAGAATACAGCAAATCTACATGTTCCCCTGGCAACCCTGACCACAGGTTCTCCAATATGAAGTCAGAGGACTGGACTCTCTCACCTTAGTAAAATCTCGTCTGACCGGTCATGGCTTTCCAAGGTCTCGTCTAGAGAAAGGTCTTCCCCGAGATCTGTTACCTGAGATCCTTGAACTGGAGATGCCTAGGAATGAACTGTGGTCCTTCTGGAGGCACTGCATATATCCTGCCCCTGGAACAGGCGCCCTTTGCCCATGAGGGGCTCTTACAAGGACGGTACATTCCACTACTGGCTCCTGCAGAAATCTCCTTTCGTAGTCGACCTGGCCTTGCCAGATTTATTCTGAAGGCTTGTTACAGTTCATGAGCTGCTTTACAAGTGTGATGGATGATATTGGTGAATGTTCTGGTTTTTATTGACCAAGGAGTTGGGCTTGCCCACATCTGCATGGGTGGAGATGTTTGTGAACTGATAGTCCATGCATGTCCAATGCTGTCCAAAGCCAGTTTGGTGTAGGGATTAAGAGCGGTGGCTTCTAATCTGGCGAGCCGGGTTTGATTCTCCACTTTTCCTCCACATGCCGCCAACTGGGTGACCTTGGGCCAGTCACAGTCTTGATAGCGCTGTTTCCACAGAGCAGTTCTCCCACAGCTCTCTCTCAGTCCCACCTCCCTCACAGGTTGTCTGTTGTGCGGAGAGGAAGGAAAGGTGATTGTCAGCTGCTTTGAGACTCCTTCAGGTAGAGAAAAGCAGGGTACAAACATACCCTCCTCTTCTAAAAGGGCTTCTTTGCATCATGCCAATAAACGGGCAACCTGAAGTACCCGCGACCCCAGTTGCAAGGCAGTATGATCCTATTATGCATAATATATTCTGTATTCTGCATAATTTATTCTGCTAGCAGTCCCCTTTTTCCTGCCCGCTGGGAACGCTTCTCAGCCACCTCTCTGGCTTCTGAGATTTTTGCCAGCTCGCATATGGGGCAGGGAAGTTCAGTTGTAATTCAACATACAGTCTTGTTCCTATTGTTACAAATACAGAGTTGCCACTTGTGCAGAGTGAAACACTGCGGAATCGGCATGCAGAGGCCGCATCCTGTACTCCAGCATCCTCGGAGACTTCTTGCCCTGCTGAGCGTGATTTACAAATGCGCTCGTGATTAATCCTCGGGGGGCACTCTGCCTTCGAAAGGGCCCCTTGCATGAAATCATGTATCGATTTCCCCATTTCGACAAAGCCAACCCATCCATCCAGGTAGAAGCAGTGATTGGCTTTTCACAACGCAGACGGCTACGTAGCCAAGCCCGGGAGGTCAACGGCTTATGAGTCAGACCCCCGAAAGAAGGAGGTTAGTCTGTGAGAGAGTTTAATGATCAGGGATCGGGGCTTTAACTCATCAGTTTATGGGATTCGCTGCCCTCAAGATGCGAGGGCCGATCACCGACTTAGATAGCTTTGAAAGAGGATTAGGTAAATTTATGCAGGGGCAGACGAGTTGGCCAGCAGCTGCAAGCCACAAAGTCTCCATAGAAACTGTATGTTCCGTAGCATCACCCACCTGAACGGAAGATGCTGGAACACGGGGCACACAAGAAGAACAAAGGGTTTCTCACATTTATGCCCTGCTTGTAGAGATCCAGGAAGCATTTGGCTTGCGAAAGAGGTAGAAGAAGAAGAGTTGGTTTTTAATATGCCACTTTTCCCTCCCAGAAGAAGTCTCAAAGAGGCTTCTTTTTCCTCTCCCCACAACAGATACCCTGTGAGGGAGGTGAGTCTAAGAGCACTCTGGCAGGACTTGTTGTAGTAGTTAGGAGCTTGGTGTGGTGGTTAGGAGTGGCACCTTGTAATCTGGCAACCCAGATTTGATTCCCCGCTCCTCCACATGCAGCCAGCGGGGTGACCTTGGGCTTGCCACAGCACTGATAAAGCTGTTCTGACCAAGTAGTGATATCAGGGCTCTCTCCACCTCACCCACCCCACAGGGTGTCTGTTGTGGGGAGAGGAAAGGGAAGGCGACTGGAAGCCACTTTGAAACTCCCTCAGGTAGAGAAAGGCGGCATCTAAGAACCAACTCTTCTTCTATGAGAATAGCTCTAACAGGACTGATGGACCTCTGGTCACCCAGCTGGCTGCCGGTAGAGGAGCGGGGAATCAAACCCGGCTCGCCTGATTAGAAGCCGCCACTCTTGATCATTACACCACACCGGTTCTCGTAAAGGTAGAGGGGAAGCTGGACTAGATGGCTGTTGGATCTCATCCATCAGGACCGTCTGGTGGGAATACCAGGGTAAGGAGGACACACATTTCCAGTCACCAGTGTTGGAATAAGTCCTTGTACTTTATTACAAATGCTGGCAGGGGCTCATGGGAATTGTAGTTCTTGAACATCTGAAGGACCATAGGTTGACTACCTCTGGTATAGAGAAAAAACAAAAGGAATCAGGAATGAATGAATGAATGAATGAATGAATGAATGAATGAATGAATGAATGGGGTACAACTTATGGACCTTCTGCACTCCAAGGAAAACCAGCTTAAGACGCGGAAGAAAAAAACTATTGCAAGGAATTAATTTGATTAAACGGCTTGCTCAGAATATGTCAAATGAAATATATTGCAATTTAAAATGGGCCAAACAAAGAGCATTTGAGGGTGCCAACAAACTGGGTAAGCATTTGGCTTGGAAACTTAAGATGACCCAAGCAATACAAATCAGTCGTTAAAATCAAAAACCCCCTGCCCCGACCTGTGAGCGTTGATGTTCTTCTGTTCTCATTTTAGGGTGAGGGTGTACGACCTCCGCAGAAACAACCCCGTCTGCTCACTCTATGGCCACCAGCTGGGCATCTCTGCCATACAGATGGATGACTGGAAGGTCGTCAGCGGAGGAGAAGACGGCCTCGTCTGCGTTTGGGACCAGCGGATGGGCACCAAACTCTGGGAAATGCATGCCAGGTGAGGAGGACTGCCGTTCCAGTTTGCCTTTTAAGCTGGTTTGCGTAATTGTGACAGCTTGGTGTTGGAGACGGTGAATTCCATCCCACTGGCGGTCTTCAAGCAGCGACTGGACAGATACTGATCCTCGCTGCTTGAGGCTGATCCTGCATTGAGCAGGGGGCTGGACTGGATGGCCTGTCTGGCCCCTTCCAACTCTATGATTCTATAAGCAGTGGCTGGACAGATACTTATCCTGGATGCTTTGGGCTGATCCTGCGTTGAGCAGGGGGCGGGACTAGATGGCCCGTCTGGCCCCTTCCAACTCTAGGACTCTATGAGTCTATAAGCAGTGGCTGGACAGATATTTATCATGGATGCTTTACACTGATCCTGTATTGAGCAGCAGACTGGACTATATGGCTCCTTCCAATTCTATGGTGCTATGATTCTGTAAGCAGTGGCTGCTTTAGGCTGATCCTGCATTGAGCAGAGAGCTGGACTAGATGGCCTGTTTGGCCCCTTCCAACTTGGTGATTCTCTGATTCTACGCAATGGGAAAGGGCCATGGTTCAGTGCTAGAACATAACCTCTGTTGGTGTGCAGAAGATCCCTGGTTGAGTCTCTGGTTTCCCCAGCTTGGTGTTGGGATTACAGTGTCTGATGAAGGCAAGGGAAACCCAGGTCCTTAAAATCCCCACTCGGGCATGGAAACATACTGGGGTGATGGTGACGGAAAGCACCCTCAAGCACTTTCGGTGTCCCTGGAGGATTATCAAGTCCAGAGACTAACCAAGGTGGCTTCCCTCTGCCTGGCAACCCTGGGCTTCCTTGGCGGGCTCCCACCCAACAACTAACCAGGCCCAACCCTGCTTAGCTTCTGGCCTCTGACAGTATCAGGCTAGCCTGGGCCATCCAGGTCAGAGTGACTGTGGGCCATTCATTCGCTCTCAGCCTAATCAACTTCACTGGGTCTCTTTTGCAGAGAGCCAGTTTGGTGTGGTGGTTAAGAGCGGCGGCTTCCAATCTGGCGAGCCGGGTTCGATTCCCCGCTCCCCCACGTGCAGCCAGCTGGGTGACCTTGGGCCAGTCACAGCCCTGACACAGCTCTTCTGACCGAGCTGTACTGCCCTGGTGTCTGTCGTGGGGAGAGGAAGGAAAGGCCGCTTTGAGATTCCTTCGGGCGGTAAAAAGAGGGTATAAAAAGCAACTTCTTCTGAATAATTATGTAAACCTCATTGAAGCTTCCCTGGGGAGAATCTTAGAATGACACACCTTTGCGGTCAATAAGAGCAGGGGTAGTGAACCTGTGGTCCTCCAGATGTCCATGGACTACAATTCCCATGAGCCCCTGCCAGCATTTGCTGGCAGGGGCTCATGGGAATTGTAGTCCATGGACATCTGGAGGACCACAGGTTCACTACCCCTGAATTAGACGAGAGAGTGCTGAGTTAGAGGGACCCGTTGCCTGATCATATTTAAACCGCTTCCTACATTCACGTGAGAGAAGGCCAAGGGGACAGGTTTGGTTTGTGGTTACACCAGCACCTTTGCCCAGATTAGCAGGAACAATTCTGGACTATGCTGAGTCAGACGATTGGTTGCTGGCAGCTTGTGATGTGTTCGGTGGCCTCGATATATAATGTCACGCAGAAGCAGTGGTGCTGAAAGGAAAGCTGCTTTTTGACCTCACAAGACCGGCTAACGTCTCGTGGTAATTCTGCCACACCCCACTGGGTGGCGCTAAAGGCACCTTTGCTCGACGTTTCCTTTAAGCCAGGCAAGGCCTGTTCCTCTTTGAGAGAGCAGCGAATTTCATTCTGCTCCCGCCCTTCCATGGGCTGTAGAGATGGAGAGGAAGGGCCTGAAAAGCTGGGTGCCCAAATGTGCAAGAGCACCGGAATTGAGTCCGATCCTCCCCCGCTCAGCGCGGCTGTTGTTCTCCGTGAAACCAGCAACTCAGGGACAGACAAAAAAATCGTCACTGTTTCCAGCCGTCTGTTCTCTTGTATTCTGGTTCTTGCTTCTTGCAGGGAATTACAGTGACAAGGGGTCGCAGGGATAGCAAGAAGCCGCCTATCCGTGGGGAAGCCGCTGGTTTGTGTAGCCCAGTACTGCTCTCTATGGGCACCAATGGGGATTATTTGCCCAGGCCAAATCCCCACTCTGCCATAGAAACGCAGTGGGTGGGTGGGTGGTAGCTGTGCCTTGCTTGTTGCTCTGGCACAGCCGCCATGGCTGGCCCACCCTCTGGAGAGTGGGAACAGCATCAGAAGACAGGAGGTAAGCCGGTGGCTGCAGAGCAGCCAGCCCAGCACTGATCCCTGCTTGGTGCTCTACCGTGGCACCACCCATCTTCCCAGGCTGGTCCTGCCATCAGGAGAGCAGGACTGGCCTTGGAAGAGGGGAGCTGCAGGTGGCAGTGGCTGAGCAGGAAGGGCCAGCTCTGAGCCTCACTGGGTGCTGGGCCCTGAAGGAACCCAGCAGAACATAGTGGCCCTCCTGCTGCAAGTGGCAAGGAGGGGAAAGGGAAGGTGGAGTTGGGGGGAAGGAATCTGTGTGTATATCTGAGAGAGGGAGGGGGAAGAGACCAGGAAGGAGAGGCAGGGGGCGGGAGGGAGGAGAGTGTGTGTGTGTGAGAGAGAGAGACAGAGAGACAGAGAGGAGGGGGGCCAGAACTAGGGAGTCCTAGAGCAGGTATTTGTTCCACGTACCCTGTAATAGTCTGACTCTGAGTAGATTTCTTCATATCTGGCAAGGGCTTCTTGAGCTATAAAGCCTTGTTCAGGCTGCGTAGACATTTTTCACGGTTAAGCTTTCTTGCACGACGGCCACCTGAACTTGGCTCTTCCTTTTTTTTTTTAGGCACCCTGTCCGCTACATCTGGTTCAACAGCCACAGTCTCATCACCGCCAATATCCCTAACGAGAAGACTCCTCGGGGCGCCAGCATCATGGACGATGACCTGACGGCTCACCGCAGGTAAGAGACAGCTGGGTGCTGCTCATAGTGGAGGGAGAAGGGGGAGGCCACTGGGCATGAAAGGAAGAGGACTGAGGGGTAGGTGAAGCCTTGGCAGAGTGGTTAAGAGCAGCGGCGTCTCAGCTGGAGAGCCAGGTTTGATTTCCTGCTCCTCTGCATGCAGCCAGCTGGGTGACCTTGGGCCAGTCACAGTCCTGTTAGCACTGTTCTAGCAGAGCAGTTCTGTCAGAGCGCTCTCAGCCCGACCTAACTCACAGGGTGTCTGTTGTGGGGAGAGGAAGGGAAGGCGACTGGAAGCTGCTTTGAGACTCCTTCGGGGAAGGAAAAGCGGGCTATGAAGTCCAACTCTTCTTCTTTGACCATAGAAACATGGGAGTCCACTAGAATCTTTGTGGCCTTCGGACCAACATCTGCTCAGGGTCTCCTGCCCAAAAGAGGTGAAGTTGCCCTTGACAAGGGCCACGGTATTTTCAGCCCTGATCCAGTGGAATGTGCTCCCAAGAGAGATCAGGGCCCTGTGGAACCTCAAGCAGTTCGACAGGGCCTGTACAATGAAGCTATTCCACCAGAGTTACGGTTGAGGCCCAAATTAACACCCACCAGTAAAATCTGGACTCACTGCTGGAGGGAGAATGAGTTAGAAGGTCCTTACAAAGCCCCCAAGTCTGGGAAAATTTTAGTTGGAGGGTATTAAGAAATTGTAAATTTTTAGATTTGTAATTGTACGTTTTAAATACCGTTACACATCCTGAGCGATGCGGAAGGGAGGGATGTAAATAAAATGTATTTTTGTTGCTGCTGTAAAAATCTTGCCTGTGGTAGGCAAAGCTGTTTCGGTGGTGAAACCAACAGGAACACCCAAGTTTTACAACGGCCCGCTTAGGCTCCATCACCAGGCAAAAATCACCCCCGTGAAATCCCTATGGGGGGGGTGTCCATTTAGCTTTTGAAACCCAATCCAACTGAGTGAGACGGGTCTTCACACTTTCTCAGTCAGGATCCAAGCCGCCTAACATGAGAACGTGGGCACTTAGAGAAGCAGGCTCAATAAGCCAGGCGGAGAGAAATGGTTCTGATCCAGATGACATCCTGCAAAGTTGGAAGCCGGGGTGGAGCAGGCAGTTGGGAGTCAGCAAGTTGCGGGGGCTACAGTGTTCAAATCCACACTGTGCTTTGATGTCAGGTGGGTGACTTTGGATCACTCCCACCCTCAGTTTGACCTACTGCTGCATAGGGGTGTTACTAGGGTAAAACGGAGGCAGGGGTATCAAGGTTCGTGTAGGAAGGCCAGGTTAAAAAAAAATGCACCAATGCCATGACCCATTATCCATTTGGACCTTCTTTTTCTCTCTGTCGCCGGGCAGACACCGTGGAATCCTGTACGCTTACGAGTTCTCGGTGGATCAGCTAGCGGCGGAGAGCGTCCTTCCCATCTGCCGCTCCTCCTACAGTGAGACCACCGGTTACAACTACAACATCGGCCTGGCCGTCCCCTACGACGACCTCTAAGGAGCAGGTCACCCTCCGTCATCAGGAAACGCCGTGCTGCAGGGCTGAGGCCTGGCCCAGAACTGCAGAACAAGGGGATGGCGGGCCTCAGAGGAGGCGCCAAAACCTCCTGAAACGTCTCCCAAAGCAAGGAAAAGGCCCAAGGAGAAGAATGGGCCAGCATCAAGCTCAGCCTCCACATGGCTGGCCCAGAAGAATCCAAAAAGGGGCTGTCCCAAAGCAAGGGAGAGCAGCCGGGAAGACTGGCCTTTTTTCACTGGGCAGGAAAATATCCGTGGAGCTCTAGGGGCGAGAAGAGCACGATAGTCCAGGCTAACAGGCCGTTGTCAGATCTCGGAAACTCTGCAAGGTCAGCCTCAATCAACGGTTGGGTGGAAGTCCAGGGTTGTGACGCAGAGGTAGGCAGCGGGAAACCGCCTCCGACAAAGCTGACCGGGGGTTTCCGTAAGCCTGCAGTGCCTTGATGGCGAAGAAGCAACAGAGAGCTGTAGGCCCAGGAAGCAGGAAGGGGGAGGCACAAGGGAAGGGAAGGAGACAGCCAAGGTGGTAATGGGGGGGGGGGGGGGGTCCCATCTCCCAAGAATGGAAGAAAC
Organism: Paroedura picta; assembly: GCF_049243985.1. NCBI lineage: Eukaryota > Metazoa > Chordata > Lepidosauria > Squamata > Gekkonidae > Paroedura > Paroedura picta. Next base: position 10,771,192 of record NC_135381.1, on the reverse strand, counting down.
AGAGAAGTTTTGCACAAACCCTTAAGGAGTGAGTCTGGGCCCAGCTCCCCTCAAAGGACACATGGAAGAACTGTGTGGAAAGCAGACTTTTTTACCTGGACAGATTGAAATGAGAACTTTCTCGCCTCCCTTAATAAAGTTTCCGTTGCGCTTCAGGAATCTCCAAGCCGTCACTGCACTGTCAGGAACCTCAAGGGAACGCTTGCCGGAGCAGGGTTTGAGACTTGCCATTGCTTTAGCGGTTGGCGTTCTTCCGGGAACGGCCCAATTTCCAGAAACCCAAACACAGGGAGCAGCTTCACTGCCCGGTTCGGGGAGAGTTTTCGTTATGGCACTGCTGACGTCCAGTTCGGCTTCCATGCTCCGTTGCTGGCCCTCCAGAGTAACTGGTCAGCCAGTGTGCGAGACAGGAGACTGGACCCCTGGCCCATCCCAGCAGGGCTTTTATTCTTATGAGTCATGACTGAAGCAAGGTGAACCGGCCCATCACACAGGAGCTGAGCCACATCCAGACATGTAATTCAGTATTGTGTGTTGGTAGGGTGTATAATTGTCCCTCTGCTTCCATGCATAATTTCTCCAGCCACCACCTTCCCCCCAGGAAGTAAGGAAAGGCGGCAGCATTATTCTTGCATCCCCTCTTTCCTTATGGGGGGAGTGGAGATGTCCCTTTCCCAGCATTATCCCTGTCCACGCAGCCCCTGTGGCACCGTGGCAAGCCATCTTGGGTTCTTGACTGCCAGGTCTCCACTGATGACCGGCTTCCTCCTTTGTTAGTGTGCACGTTTTGGAAAGGCAGAAGCACAGAAGCGAGCGCGTGCAGAGCCTGTGTTTCTTTCTCCGCCTCCTTCCCCCTCTCCCCTAATTGAGAACCCGCAGTGACACCAGCCATCTTCTGAGCTCCTTCCTGTTTACTCACCTGTGGCCCTTCCCGGTGGGAGGGAAGGTTGCCAGAATTCTCGTAGAAAATGAAACCTCAGAAGCGTCGTGATTGGGCAGAATACAGTTGTGAAGCAGAGCTGTGGACACGCCCACCCGGGGCCCCTCCCCTTCCTACCCTCTCCTGCACTATCAATGGCCATTTTGGAGGGGCAGGTTGGATTGACATGACCATCTATGGTGTTAGATTCAAAATTAATTCACTCCCACCCGTTTGGGAAACCCTTCTAGGGCCATCAAGAAATCATGGCCTAGCCTGAAGCAGGGCCCCAGCGAGGAGGTGACAGCCAGAAGACTGCAATGGTTACGCGGAGAGATGCCCTTTTGGATACTTGACTCCTAATGCCACAAAGGGCTTTATAGGGGGGTCCTGTGAGTTCACAGACCTGTCAGGCAAAACAAGATCTCGGGAAGAATAACCGGCCGTCACCAAGAACTATAAACAATCCTACTTTATTGCATGTCGCTAGTGCGGATTCAGAAACGTGACTACATTTGGGGTGGGGGATTTCCTGCCAAGCTAGGCTAGACGAATCAGCCTCACCCTAGTGCCCCCTCCACCACCAGCAGTGCAGATTTGGTACCCAGCAGCTGCCCTGAATCCCTGCAGCCCTTGGGAGAGGCCAGTCCCCCCCATCTACCCGTATCGACCCCCCGACGTTCTGTCCGGGTCGCTCCAAAGGCACCGTTCGTTTCCGTCGCAGCTTCTCTTTGGTTAGTGGCAAGGCGCAATCGGCTCCATGGTGAGGAAGCGGACGTGCATCTTGGTCTCGATGTCGATCCCCTCCCAGATCTGTCAGGGGAAGGGGGCGAGAGGAGACTGAGTTGGGGATCACATTGCAGCCAGCTGGGTGACCTTGGGCCAAGCAGTTCTCTTGGAGCTCTCCAGCTCCACCTACCTCACAGAGTGTCTGTTGTGGGGAGAGGAAGGGAAAGGTGTTTGTAAAAGGCACTTAGGGACTCCTTCGGGTAGTGAAAAGCAGTGGAAGTACCCTGCTCTTCTAATCATTGGTCCGTCAGAGTTAGCATTTGTCTACTGAGACTAACTGTAGCTCTCCAGTGCCCTAGCCTGAGATCTTTCCCATCATCTCCTGCCAGATCCTTTACCTGGAGACGACAGGGATTGAACCTGAGACCTTCCGCATGCCAAGCAGATGCTCTTGCCTCTGAGCAACGGCCCCTCTCCCCTAAGAAGGTTAAATGCATCCTTTCCCCATTTCCTCCTCGGCCCGGTCACTGCCTTGCTCACAGGCGCTTGCACGACCCACATCCTTCCCCTGAATATTCCGGGTCAGAAGTTCTGCAAAGCAGGTAGGCGGAGGAAGAGCGTGCATGTCACCAATAGGGGGTCCCACCAGAAGCTGTGAGTCCCAGGTGCTCCCCACCTCCAGGTATGGCAACACCGGCCCCGACAGCATTGTCGTGCCAGCCAGGCATCCTGCTCTGGAACCCAGAGATGACACAATGCTCTGCTCTCACCTTCAGAAAGTCTTCGAATGTGATGCCCTCATACACCTGGTCTGGCTCCTGGAACAAGGAAAGAGGACAGAGTATTGTATTTTCTCATTGTCATATAAGGTGCTAAGAGCTGGCCTGGCCAGGAACGGTGGCTAACAGATTGCTAAATAAACCAACAAATTAATACATTTCTGGACCCAATCCATCATCAGCCTCCCAAACCACACTGGCTTGGAGCCAAGGAGGGATCTTCTTTCCCCACCTGGTTCACTTATCTTGACTCTCTTCGGAGGCCCCACCCCAGTTCCGGAAGACCCAAAGCCGGTTAATCCCTGACAGTCTGCAAAGTGGGAACGATTACGAACTGACGTGTTCAGCACAGAGGTGCACAGAGTCAAATGAGTCAGGGAGACTTTCTGGTTCAGGGGGTGCCTCCCAACCGGAGGGGTGGATTCTCCTCTTACCATTTGCCCCACGCAGATGCTGGCGGCCTCCATCATGGCCCCGTCTGCAATGGACCTCACCGACTCCTTATCCAGGTGGGGGTTCCCCGAGAGCAGCTCCTGCACCACCTGGCTCCGGGGAGCAAAGGAACTTGGGTGGAGCGGTGCCCACAGCTCACCAAAGTGCAGTCAGGAAAGGAGGTGGCCAAACCCACCCCCAAGCCCCACGATACGTTACTTTTCTGTATTCCTGCAGGGTGATCTTTCCGTCGCTGTCCGAGTCATACATGTGAAAGAGGACTGGAAGATACAAGGGGAAAGACAGCAGCGGGGGTCAGAAGGCTCTTCCCAGCTTAGGACCGGAGCTTGTAGCCTTGCTCCATCTTAAACAGATCTGTCCAGAAGAAAATCTTAATTTAAAGGCCTGCAGCCATGTTGAGACCTTCACTTCCCAGTCTCTTGACACTTGAACATGTATCAAACAGTAAGTTAATTCTAGAGAGAGGCCATCGCTGGCCTTCTACAAGTCACTGTTATTGCAGCTGTAGATCTAATTAAACAGGCCCCAAAGAAATTAAATTGGCCTCAGCTGGGCCGTTTTGAGCCCGGATCTCAGCCTGGCAGAACGCTCTGTCTTGTCTCAGCCCTTCTCAACATTTTTACCATTGAGAAACCCCTGAAACAGTCTTCAGAAGCATTGCGATTGTGCAGAATGTGGTTAATAAGCAAGGCTGTGGGCACGCCAACCCGGGGCCCCTCCCCCTCCTGGCCCATCATTATTAACCTCATGAAAGTTAAGCAATTTAAAAAATATATATATGTAAAAAAATTAACTAACTCCCACCCATTCAGGAAACCCTTCCAGGGTCATCAAGAAGCCCCTCCCCCTGCAGTATTTCACCAACTGAATGCCAGATAGGGGGAGAGGAGGTGCAGGATAGGGCCACAGGTCTTGTCCCTTTGCAACACCCGCTGTTCTTTCCTGGGTGGGAGCTTGACAACCAGCAGTCCCCTTCCACGCATGACCCTGATGATCGGGACTGAGTCCAAGGCCCTACAGAAATTACTCCTGAGCATGGCTGCACGGGGGGAAGGGGGTCACCGATGGGTCCCCTGGCAGTAAGCATTTCAGTCCTGCACCAGAGAGACTCAGAGGCACTTGAGCTGCCAGCTCTAGCTCCTGTGAAACTTAAGGATTCAAAGTCTTCATCATGGGTCGAAAACCTGGACCCTTTAATTAGAAAAATCACCAAAACGGAACCTTTAGGAGTTAGAAATGACAGGGAGCCATGATGGCCCGTAGGGAAATATTCAAAAGCCACTGAAGGGTCGTACTTTACTCTGTCCAGCTAAAACTTCATAAAGTACAGCAGCTGGTCAGTTTTCACATGGCCCCAGGCTGTTCTTCAAACTGGGGGAGGGGCGTCACGTGACAAGCTCCCAAGCTGCTGGGATCCCACCTTATCTCCCAAGCTTTCATGAACCAACCTTATCAAATGCCACCTTTCCCATTTTTAGCAACGGCCGGACATGCTGCAGCAGTCAACTCCCCAAAAAGGCATTTCTCCTGGTGTCTCACAGAGGCAGGCATCTAGAGATGACGCAGCTTTCTAAAAATTACAGCCTGCCTTCCCATTAATTGGGATACCTTATTTGCCAGTCCAAACGTTAACTGATCAATCCGCTAGAAGTGCGGTCCTGGTTAAAAGCCTCCCAATTGGCTAAAAGTCTCTTCCTTGGTAGACAGGGCTGGATGCAGACTTCTCATCTGGCAAGCTGGGCTTGATTCCCTACTCCTCCCCCACATGCAGCCAGCTGGGTGACCTTGGGTTCAACACAGCACTGAGAAAGCAGTAATCTCAGGGCTCTCTCAGCCTCACCCACCTCACAGGGTGTCTGTGGTGGGGAGAGGAAAGGGAAGGCGTCTGTAAACCGTTTTGAGACTCCTTTGTGTAGAGAAAAGCAGCATATAAGAACCAACTCTTCTTCTTTTTTACCGGCTAGCCATCTCACTGGAAAAGGCAGCCATGACCCCGGGGGGACATCAAGGGCCGAAAACTAGGCCGATTCCACTCACATTTCAGCTTCTGTTTGCGGAAACTGTCCAGCTGTCCTTCATCCATATGCATCTCAATCGGTCTGAAATTGGACATGATTGTGAGGAAGTCCTCAAAATTGATTTCATCCACCAGCCCTTCAGACGCCTTTTGTAGGTTCCTAGAGGAAGCGGGAGAACAAGGTGGATGAGACACAGATGGAAAAGGGCACAGAGATTTGTATGCGTTCAATCGGAAAAAGAAGAGCTGTTTTTTTTCACTTTTCACTCCCCAAAGGAGTCTCAAAGCAGCTTACAGTTGCCTCCCCTTCCTCTCCCCACAACAGACACCCTGTGAGGCTGAGGGAGGGCAATCTAGCAATTATTTTTCAAAAGAGCTCTGAGAGAGCTGTTACTGGCCCAAGGTCACCCACCTGACTGTATGTGGAGGAGGGGGAATCAAGATCTGTTCTCCAGATTACAGGCCACTGCTCTTAACCTCTACATTACGGTTGGCCAAACTGTGGCTCTCCAGATGTCCATGGACTACAATTCCCATGAGTATGCTAGCAAGGGTTCATGGGAATTGTAGTCCATGGACATCTGGAGAGCCACAGTTTGGCCACCCCTGCAGTACAGCAAGCTGGCTCTGAACGGAGGTAGAGGAAGAGGCATATCTCTACGCCAGCTGACTGAACTGGCGGAAGACCCAAGAGGGAAAGCGGAAATAAGGGCAGAGTAACAAGGCCGAGGGCTGAATGAGGGAACTCGCCAATGGGAGCTGGCGCTGAACAAAGCCCCCAGGCCTTTACCTTTTGTCAAAGAAGGCCTGAACGATTTTGGCCCTCAGTGGGTTGAACTCCAGATCCGGGATGCGATCAAAATTCTCCTTCCTGTGGAAAAGAAAGCACAAAAAGGCTGTGAGAATCACCCACAAAGACCAAAACGGCAGGCTCAGGAGCAACAGAGACGAGGTCTCTCTTGTGGTCAGGAAGGAATTAGCGTTCAAAACAGACTTCTACAGGCTGTGTAAGGTTTTTTTTAAGAGACTTTGTCCCACTGGGACTCCAGCTGAGTGGTAGCTTTGACATGCAGAGGGTTCGAGGTTCAGATCCCAACACATCCCGTTAAAGAACCTCAGGCGCCAGGTGTCGGGAAAGACCTCTGTCTGCCTGAAACAGGAGGCAACCCTAGGCTAGCCGGACCACAAGCAAGATGGCGTTTCATCCGTCGGTTGTTATGGAGCTAATTAAATTTCTATAAAACATGTTTAGGATCGTACACAGCGGGACACATCTGCCTGGGAAGCCGACGGAGCAGATGATCACCATTAACTCTTCCTCTCCTCTTTTAAAATCATTTGTTTTACGGCACTGGGAGATATTTATCCGCCGGCATTCAGGAGCAGGGTGCTGTTTTACGCAAAACCCCTTTGGGGTGGCGGTGGTGGCGTTCTGGCGAAACGGGACTTCCAGCTGATCACGGCAAATTTGTATGGTGGTGGATTCCAGAAAGGACTTCAGCCTGGCCTAGTTCTTCTAGGCTGGGCTCTGGTGGTACAGCTCAGGCTTCGCAGCACCCGGACAGCCCACAATCCGAGAGCATTGCGTGCAAGCCGATGATACTGAATGCCTCTTTCTTTTCCGCTAGCCGGGTATCTCTGGGCTGTTCCTCCCAGGCGGGGAAGGATGATGCAAGCAGCCTCCCGCCTGGCAGGAGTCTTCCGCCACGGAGCCCTGCTCCTTGGTCACTGCTGTGACTCTGTGTGAGTCCAATTCCCCAGCACCTGGGGAAAGGTCAGCCTGCAAATCTGACTGTGCAGGAAAACATGCACAAACAAAAAAGGAAAATGATTCCTGACCAACAGTTAAACAAAACGGCGTAAAATCAGTCTGAGGCCAGGATTGGAAACAAAACCTGGTTTTTGAAAATGCATACACATTAAAATGTCTGGCATTCCAGACCCACCCGCCACAATTTCTACCCTGCCCTTTCTACAAGGAGCATGGGATGACCTGGTAGTTCTCTTCTCCTTCCTCCTGTTTCATGTTCACAACAGCCCTGGGAGGTAGGTTAGGCTGTGAGTGCTTGTCTGGCCACCCGCGCCAAGGAGGGAATTCGAACCTGGGTTTCCACAGTCCTAGGCTAAAGACTAAAGCAGGGGTGGTCGAACTGTGGCTCTCCAGATGTCCATGGACTACAGTTCCCAAGGCCAAGGCAACTCCACCCCCCCACCCCAGATCATTTAACTGCTATTGTGTTTAGCATCTTTTAGGCACCACGCAAAATCTGTCCTGTTCACACAAGCCCTCTGGAAGTTAAGGTTTTGGTCTGAGAGACACTTTGGGGTAGGGGGATTTTATTTTTTAGCTCTTTATCACTGCTGCTTCAGAGCGACGTTTTAATTTAATTCGTATTTTGCGCGGCTTCAGTTCATTGTGGTTTTATATCATTTCAGGTTTTTTTCCATGTATTATAAGCAGCCTTGAGTGCTCCCAGGGGGCCGAAAATTGGCATGTAACAGGAAAGAAAAGCAACAAAGAGCTTCCAAGGCCTCTAGAAATTAAATCTCTAAGTGGGGATGTATGAATAGGCCCTATTTGTTCATTTTTCATACAAAAAACAGAACAGCAAACCACACTGGATCAGACCAAGGGCTCCATCTAGTGCATGAGCCCAGTCTACCAACAGAGCATAGAGACCCAAGCGTCTCCCTTTTCTAACCTTTGACACAGGTCTTCTGAGGGTTACTGCCTCTAACCATGGAGGTTCCATTAATAGACCTATGTATTCGATCATCTGTCTCTCTCAATGAGGCTGGACTTCTAAAAACCTTCTGTGGGCACCAGGGAAGGTCTGCAGGTTTGATTCCCCAGTCTAGACTCCCCTCCTGTGTTTTGTCTGTCGTCTTTGATCTCCTGCAATTCTAGACAGGTGGAATCCCATACATAATTTGCTGACACAGTCTGGACTCATCAGAAACTCTTTTCCCTTTTCAGGATAAGCAAGAGAGCTGGAAGCTGGTTAACATGCCTCACTTCATTTCTCAGAGCAAGATTTTCCACTGCCCCCTTCCACGTTTGCTCATGGGCTCCCAAGTACTGGGGACCCCAGACAGAAAAGCATCCATGTGTCATTCTGCCAAGAAAAAAAAAAAGAGTATCCAGGCTCTGTGTTTTAAAAACTTCCCTCTGCAATTCACATAATCACGTTTGCTCCTCTTATAGAGTCCCATTTTAATAGCCTACTCCAAAGAAAATGAGGATTGCACAAGGCTGGAACAGGGGCCTCTCTAGGTCATTACAAAGCTCCCAATAGCCATCTTCGTACGGGTGCTTTCTTGCTTGGCAGGAGTTGTTCCCTGATACAGCTCCAGCTGTATGCAGCAAACACTGACCCGGCATAGCCTGGCCTTTAGCCACAGATGCAGCCAGACTACTCAACAGAACCGGAATTAATTTGCAACTCAGATCAAGATCTGCTTCCAAAAGAGCAGCTTTGAGGATTTCTGCAGCCACAAAATAATAAACACTCGAATGCTCTAAGATGAAGGCCAAATTATTATGCGTTCCATGTGACATGCTCCCTGATTAAAAAAACAGCTCGGAAAGGAAAAGGAACAGGGAATATCCTACCGGATGGTTGTCTGGTCCCCGCTTAGCTGTTTGAATCTTCGGTGGAGGTGCTCGATTTGATCGGAAGTGACTACCAAAAGAAGGAAGACAAGCCGTGGGTCAGGAACCTGCAGCTGAGGGTGTGAGGCACAATGCAAAATCTCTGCTTTCTAGTTCTGACGCAGAAGAAAACAGCAGCTGAAAGTGGTTTTTCTAGATATTAGAAAGTGGGGCTCCAAAAAGAAACACTATACAAGTATTTGTTGGGGCTACATCTAACAAATTTCCCTTGACTACCCAGCTGTATTTCATACCGTTAATCGGTTTTAGAAGACCCAATAGCATGCAGCTTCACCAGGGGGGGATCTTTCGGAGACCCATAACAAAAAATCTGAAAGATTCCCCCTGATGAAACTCCATACGAAGTACGTAGGGGGTTATATGACTATGAAATATTCAATTTTCTTTCTTCCCCCTTTAGTTTCTTCTTCTTTGCCTTGGTGGGGCTTCCCCCCTTTTTTCAACACCGGGATGCAGTCCACAGACCACTGAACACCAAAGGGATCCGCTGGGTCACGGCGCTGAGCTTCTCCAGAAAGCCAAAAGTATCGCAACTAAAGCCTGCACGTGACAAATTACCGTCCCTCCCCAACCTCGGAGTGCCACATAAGCCAGTTCAGTTTCCGCAGCAAGTGAGTCAATCAATTAGTCAAGATTGTGCAAACAGCTAACATGGTAAACGGTTGGGTTGTGTTTGTTTTTTTTCGCTTTTTGGCATGAACACAATGCAAGCGCACACACACACACACACAATCTCTGTGCTTTCTCCACCGTTGATAACCTGGTAACTCCTTTCGTCAATATTAGTATTTGCTAGATATCTGATAGGTACCAGCCCGTAGCAGATGCAAGTCCGGCTTCTGCCAATCCAGATGGGAGCATCTGACGATATCAGGGCAAAGAAAACAAGCCCACCTTGAGACCAATCAATAGCCATGGATCGCAGGCTAAACGCTTGCCTCGGCCAGGCACGGAATCGGGACAGCTCAGTTCTGGGTACGACCTGTCAGCTTCAGTCTCTTATGAGCCCTAAGGAGCAGAGCATCATCTTCAATGGTCAGCTAAATAAAGCGACTGACGCATGTTAAGAGGCCAAAGATTGAGTCGAGGCAGGAATGCTGCTCTACTGCCTGCTGTGTATAACTTTTGCAACCACCACGAGCGTCCGTGTTGGACGGTATTCCGCAGAAAGCCTCAAAACTCCTTCCCTTTATTTTTTTGCTCTCAGATCGCAGCTGATTTATGGTGACCTCACAAGTTTTTCAAGGCAAGAGTCATTCAGAGATTCCTTCCTATTATTTTCCAAGATGAAAGCCCCCCCCCCACTCACACAAAGTGCCTTCCTGTACATGCAAAGGCAGGCCTGCATTCAAGCTAATGACTATTGGAGGGATTGTTCCACTTCAAGGTATTGATAATATTCTGGTGCAAATCAATAATCCCACAACAGTTTTAAAAGAATTGAGTAAATCCATTTTTTTTCTTAATACTTCTGGATGTTTTACTCCCCCTCGCAATGGCTTAGAGCTCTTGTTCTTGGTTCTCCAGAAGCCTCCTGACATGAGGTTTACCACACAACCAGTCAATCCCTACGCAAATGTATTTTTCCATTAGCGTTATGCACAAGCTAAGGCCCCTTTCAAATTACTGTTCTAAACCGGGTGTTATTCGTTGCTGGCCCAGTTCAAAGTCAAGCAATACAGGGATGGAAGTTTCATACGGCGAATTTCGTTCCATTTCTCAGTGCCTCGCTTTCCCCCCCCTTTGCCTTTTTGTACCATGAAATCTTCCTTGAACTTAAAACAAAAACCCGTTCTTAAGTTGAGCGCTATAACCCCAGACCAATATAGCACTTATCAGCATATCTCAGGAATGCTAAGGAATTTCAGTGGTGCTGCTGTAGCACTGAAGTACTGTATCAGTCTAGCGCTATAGCGCTCCACTTAGAACGGTAAAAAAATTGCTCAAGGAAGATTGCATGGCGAAAAAGGAGGGGGAGGGAGTGCTACACTATTGGAAGTGCTGCAGCTATTTCAAACAGCACAATACAGACATTCAGAAACACAAAGAAGAGGAAGAAAATGGAAGAGAGCAATTCACCTCAAGATCAGCTCAACCACAGATTACTAACGGGACACAAGTGGTTTTGTACGAAAAGGTATATAAAATCTGCTAGCAGCCAGTTGCTAAAACGGTTGGGTCTGAAAGGACACAAAAGATCCATTAGCAACTGGCCACCAAAACAGGTTACTGTCTGAAAGGGGCATACGTCAACTACAATTTAGGACCTCAGATTATGAGGGTCCTCAAAATACATTCCCAACAACTGCTAAATTGCCAATTTGGGAGGTAATGCATGCTATTGGCGCTCTTAAATGTGACACAGTTGATTTATTTTTTAATTTCTATGCTGTCCTTTCCTTGAGGACTCAGGGCAGCTCACAACATTTAGGGCCTCAGCATAAGGTTGCCAACCTCCAGAGATAAGCTCCCTTGAAGAACATGGCTGTCACAGAGGGTGGAGTCCTCTCTAGGCCCCACCCCCAAATCTCCAGAGAGTTTCCAGGATGCAGTTGGCAGCCCCATGCTCATCCTTGGTTGGCAGGAGCGCATGAAACTGAAAGAAAACAGGAGTTCAATTGCTGGCTGTCTATCAGATAGGACATTTAACTTTTACAAGGTACAGGACATTCTGCAAATATGCCAAAGCTCCTTACCCTTTGGTTGCTTAAAAAAAAAAACCCTACTTCCTTAGAGCCTGCTTTCTTATTCATGCATGAAAACACTATCTTTCAGGTCTTTAAAACCTCTTGATGCGTTTCAAATCCCAGTCTCTGTCAAGGGAAAACTTCTCTGTAAATAACATAATGCAGCTTGATATGCTAATTTATTCTAGAGGGATCCTCCGTATTTTGCCCTACGCAAGATACGGCAAGTTGCTGGATGAGCCATTTCATTTTAACAAGGGCTTGGGGTGAAATGTTTCTCAGGAATTTGAGAGGATTTTTTTGTCCACAAAATTGGTACTCTGGCAGTTCAGACACTCTCATTCACATAAGAGAAGGAATACTGGCCCTCTCCTATGAATACTGGATCCCTTCCCAAATCAATCAGTCGCTGGATACTTCTCTTTGCTCAGCTAAGGGCTTTTTTTGCCTTCTCATCTTGCTTGCTTCTAAATTCCTGTTTCTTCGGTGTGGGCAGGTGCCTGTTCCACACGTGTTTTGTTTCCTATAGCAATCATTTTGATATCACAGCAGTTTATTTCCAGTGTAAAAACCTGAATTTTAAATCTGGGAGATATGCTGGAAATAAACCAGGGTAACACCAAATCTACCACTAGAGGGCACAAAACACACGTAGAACAGAAAACTTCTAGAAAAAAACAGGAGCTTGGAAACCAAGAGAATGCAGAATAGCAACAGGTCTGGCATGGACCCTCTCCCTGACTAATAACTGGACCACAAAATAAGGGTAGGAAATGGTTGGAGAGGGTGGGTCAGTTTAGTCTTTCATCCACCCATACCACCATCCCTGCAACATCTAACAATCTCAAAGCACTGGAAAGATACTTCCCAGGTATGCATGAAGGGCAAAGGAAGTTTAATTCTCTCAGCTTCTGTATGGTTTCTCCTGCTGAACCTTCCCCTATCCTGGCACTCCAGAGGTGTCACTGGGTGGGTGTGTCTGACAGAGAGACTGATTCTGTGAAGGCTCAAGAGGGTGGCAGGTTACAGTGGATGAGCAATAGGGTTGTGAGTGTCCTGCATGGCGCTTTGGGTTAGACTAGATGACCCATGAGTTCCCTTCCAACTCTATGATTCTATGATCCTGTGTGCATGCATAATTTGGGTTAACCCCCCTTGTCCTTGCATAGTTGTGATCTGAATTGGGGCCCCCAAAAATGGAAATTTAACTATGTGACCTTTGTCACCCTAGTTGTTTTCAGAAAAACGGGAACTTCTCTCCAAATCATGACCCCACAACCTTTTAAACACTCCACCCAGCTGGCTGGGAGTTCTTCCTTCCTTCTTCCAATTGCACCCGAAAGGAAGCCATCCCTACGTTTTGCTTTCTAGACCTTCCCTGACATCAGCTGACCTTTGACATTCTCGCTGGCTGACATCATGATTGCCACGGAAACCAAGGGGCCAGCGTCATTCCAGACATCTGGAACTTTAATCAGTTTCCCTCCAAAAACAACCATCTTATAAACTTTGGGGAATTAATGCTAAAACAGGAACTCGGCTGTTTAGTAAGGCAGCACCTTGTCCCGTTTTCCGAGGGCCAAGAGTTTCTTCCCAAAGGGTGGGAAGGAGCAGCTGTGACTGCAGGAGGGAGGCCGACATGCAAACGGATGCATGAGATTTGCACTCGGATCTCCAGATGCAAAGCTTCGCTGCAAAGAAAGCTAAATTCGGGCTGCAGTGCTGGGGAAGCCCGCTTGTTCCCAGGTCATCTCCCCTCAAATAAATCTTGCTTCTACACTGCTGTTTTAAGCCCTACGCAGAAAGACAGACATTCACACCTTGCCTGTCTACTTTCGCTCCTGGAGCTAAGCAGGAAAATGACATATGAAAAAGAGTTAAAATCCTCCCTCTTCTAGTGCTCCAGGCCTGCATCCGCAGCGCACGCACTTAGGGAATGGCTTTCCGATGTTTAATTAAGGCATCCAGACACACCTTCCCCTCTGGGGCTCAGCATCATGTGCATCTTACCTTGGGCTGCCACTGGCAGGGGATGCTGGGATAGGGCTGCCGGATCCAGGTTGGGAAGCTCCTGGAGATCTGAGGATGGAGACTGGGGAGGAGAGGGGCCTAGGTGGGGCACAACGCCATAGAGTCCACCCTCCAAATCATGTGCTTTCTCCAGGGAAGTTGATCTCTGTAGTCTGGAGATGAGCTGTAACTCTGGGGGATCCCCAGGTCATACCTGGAAGGCTGGCGTCCCTAGGCTTGCCCCAAGCCTCCTGAATAACTTTAGGTTAAATAATTTCACTTCTCCAAGCTTCAACACTTCTATCCGTCAACTGGGAAGAACCTTTCCCATTCCTCTACGGCAGGGGTAGTCAAACTGCAGCCCTCCAGATGTCCATGGACTACAATTCCCAGGAGCCCCTGCCAGCAAACGCTGGCAGGGGCTTCTGGGAATTGTAGTCCATGGACATCTGGAGGGCTGCAGTTTGACTACCCCTGCTCTACAGAGACGATGATCGCAATCCCAGGTGACCTTTTGTATATTTGTAGTCATCAGAACCTTGGAAGGAAGCATGGTTTGCAAGTGCAGCTCAGGGAGACAGACGTTCGAACCCAGAGCTCCCTGTGTCTGTGCCCAAAAAGGTGGCCAACATCCAGGTGGCGACTGGAGATCTCCTGGGATCATAGCTGCTCTCTGGCAACGGAGATCAGATCACCTGGAGAAAATGGACGCTTTGAAAGGGGGACTGGCTTTCTGTCCCACTGAAGTCTCCCCTCCTCTCCAGCTCTCCCCAGGTTCCAACACCCCCCCCCAAAAAAAAAAATCTCCAGGTCTTTCCTAATCCAGATCTGGCAACCCTGATGTCCCCAAATTCTCCACACTTTATTAAGGGCAGTGAACACAAGTACCTTTGCAATCTGTGCAAAACCCATCTGGAGTGACTTTGGTTCCTTACTCCAGAGGGAAGCTTCGGACGTAGCCAGACGGAAGGCACCATCTCAGAGCCCTTGCTGCACGCAGGCCAATCACCCTACAAAACCGACACAGGCTTGGGGAGCTTTGAACCTTTCGCAAAAATTTTAAGCGCATCTGCTGCTATTTTAATGCAAAGAGTCTCTCCCCCCCCCCCCCCGCGAGTCTCTGGTTTCCTGCAGTTTTAAGGTTATTTCTGCTCCTGTCTGATAAAGGATATTTTTATGGCTACGTCTCTATTTTAAAACCATTTAAGGCCGGGCGATTCTGTGCCGTTTATTTTAGCGTTCGCGAGGGGCGTTTGGACGGATTCTGTTTAAAAACGGAAAGGCAGAAAAGAAAGGCTTGGAAGTTAACAAAAAATTTTTAAAACCCTTAAACCACTGAATGCACAGGCTGGGAGAAAGACAGGGTTGCTTGTCTTCCATCCGGCAAACACCTCCCGCTGCTTTCCGCTCTATGCCTGGGAAGTGCCGTCCTTTCCAACCATCTGCCTTCCATCTGGAGGAGTCTCTGACAAGACAGGCAGGGAAAAGTGTGCCGAAACTGTTTACCGGAGAGGAAAAACGCTTTCCTCTGAAAGCCAGCTCCGGTAGGAGCTGTGGCCTTCGCCAGCCAGATCGCTTCCACCATGGCACCCTTCCGCTGTACGATCACTCCCCCGAAGATGCTGCAGGAGGCTCTTTGGTTGTGCAGGGAGGGATGGAAGTCAGAAGGCTCTGTAGCCACAATCATGATTTCCGCCCCCCCTGCGGAAGTGGCGTGGAATCTTTGCACTCTTGCAGAGAACAAGATTCTCCTCCTTTGGCTTTGGGGCTCCTGGCATTTAGCTCCTGGCCGAGCTGTTCCTTTATGCCAGTTGCATTTTGGGGGGTCACAATTTGGGGAGATGCCCTGTTTAAGCAGGGGGGTGGGGAGAACGGAGAAGGGTCATCACAAAACGCCTAAGAAGCCGTCATTTGTCGCCTCAGCCTTACCAAAACAGGAACAAGCCCACAAACCCTTCCTCTTTGCCCATTTCCCCCCTGGCTTTGGCGTCTCGAGCCAGACAGCAAGAGAAACGCAAGAGAGGCGCCTGGTTCCACTTCTCCAAACAGAATGAGCCTCCCTGCAAGCAAAGAACAGCTATCTCCAACTGCTGCCAAATGTGCCCTCCGTTAAACTCTCATGTTTCCCCTTCCCACCTGCCCTCCAGGTGCATCACTGGCCCCTTTGGAAAAGAAGAAAATGTTGTTTTTTATACCTATATTTGATTGATGATTTGATTATATTTGCTATGTAATGGTTTATGGCTGTAATAAATATTACTACTGCTAGAGCCCACTTTTCACTGCCCAAAGGGAGACTCAAAGCGGCTTACAATCGCCTCCCTTCTTCCCATAACAGACACCCTGCGAGGGAGGTGAGGCTGAGAGAGCTCCGAGTGCACTATTAGCACTGTGACAAGCCCGAGGTCGCCCAGCTGGCTGCATGTGGAGGAACGGGGAATCAAGCCCGGTTCACTAGATTAGAAGCCGCCACTCTTAATCTATGTGCCCAAAAAAGGTTAGGGCTTTTTTTTAAAAGTTTTCTTTCCTCTTTGCTCAGCGCCAGAATGGCAGGTATTAGGTAGGAGGGCACTCCCCAGCCGCCATTTTTAAAACTTTCACGCTGCAGCTCCATTGAGGGGCCTTCGTGGTACCACATGGCACCAGGGTACCACAGTACCACAGGCAAGTGATGTCACACTTCCCAACCCTTTTTCTATCTCCATATCCCAGTCCTGATACATCAGTTGCTCTGCGCTCTTCCAAAGGCCCAAAGTGAATGCAATGATTTTGAATGAGTCTGGCCAGTTCCGGGGTGCTTGTGTGCATACTGCTGTTTTACGAACCCAGAGGCAATGGGGAGTCACGGATGAAGGGTGATCTAGGAAGTTCGCTCCTCCCCCCTGCTGTGGCCCGTTTGCGACTTTATTATTATTGTCAGCATGAGTCGAGGCAAGAATTCCCGCGTGAAGGGCAAAAACAACCTGGCATGAATGCCATTTTGAAAAATAATAATAAAATTAGGATTCTATCGTACAGGACTGCTTAGCTTTTAGCTAACTTTAAAAGGCCAGTCAATTGATTGCCCTACTTCTCTTGTTGTTAAAAGAGCCCTGAGGTTTCCTTCCAGACTCCGGTCCCATCATACAATGAGTAAAGGATGGATTCTGTTTTCCCCATACGGCTACAAAGACCAGAGATGAAGAGACACTGATGCGGTCCTTCTGGGGAAAGTTTTCTGCTCTTCCATCTCATGTTTAGGATGCTTAGGGCTGATCCTGCGTTGAGCAGGGGGTTGGACTAGATGGCCTGTATGGCCCCTTCCAACTCTAGGATTCTGTGATTCTATAATTCTATGCAGAGTCAGAGAGGGCAGTGGGGACAGGGAGAGGCCATTCACACCCAGAGAGAACTGCGATCAACTGTGGCTTTCGATTTTTACCAGATGTCGTTTTCTCTCCTGGGGGCATCATATATAAATATATATGGTCCCGAGTGTTAAATCCATGGGTTCAGAGGTAGACATGGATGCTGGAAGTTATGTGAGCTCTTCGTTAAGACCCAAGTACAAGCAGTACTGAACTGAACCGAATAACCCCCCCTCCCCAAACACCCCAACGCATATATGCAAGTCACATAATAGATCTTCCTGTTAGTGCACGCTATTGGTCATTTTGAACCGACTAGATCCGGCAGACGGGATCTAGCTGCACCTTGGTCAGTTTTGTGCTGGCTGGAATCCTGCCTCGGACCTCAGGCTCAGTAGGGCTACAGACACAACACCAAGGACACAACACCAAGGGTCCCGGAGGCTTATGAACTTTATTGTTTCTTTATAAATATGCCAACTGAGCCTGAGAGGTGTTTGAGGAAAGCAAGGAGCAGGAAAGCACTCAGTCTGTAAAGCGGGGAGAATGTCCCCAGAACAAACAGCATGTTCCTGGAGTTCTCCACCTTCTCTCAGCCAAACACGCCAGAGGAAGAGGATTCAAATAAATGTTTTAAAAAACCCTGAGTCAACCATGATCGAAGCAAGAAAAGGGTCAAATATGCCTCCCAAACAGCCGAAGAGAAAGGCAGAATGGTCCTGGACATCTTCAGCTCACGAGGAACATTTCACCTAAGTCCCAGCCCAGGTAGCAAGGCCCCTGTTGGGTTCCGGAGCGTTGCCATAACTACTTCTTGCCGCCTTCTGAGACTGGAAACAGGTGACTTCCCCCCCCCCCCCCCCCGAGAGAGTTGATGGTGGTTTGAAAGGAGGAGCCGCTATTAACAGTGATCCCATTTGGCCTCAGCTAAACAGGTTGGCCAGGTTTCAAATCACCAGGAACGTCCAAATCCAGAACTCATCCGTGAACTGCCTGACCCTCCAGAACAGGAGTAGTCAAACTGCGGCCCTCCAGATGTTCATGGACTACAATTACCAGGAGCCCCTGCCAGCGAACGCTGGCAGGGGCTCCTGGGAATTGTAGTCCACGGACATCTGGAGGGCCGCAGTTTGGCTACCCCTGCTCCAGAATATGTAAAACAGGACCGTTCTGGAAGGCGTTGGGATAAGGAGAAGTGGCTTGTGGTTTTTATGTCCGCAGGAAAGTACATAATTAGGTAACTCCCATTACTGCATGTTAAATGAAAGACTGAAGGCGGCAGGAAAAGAGGAAGAGCCAACAGGAGAGCCAGCTCAGCCAAGGAAGTCATGACCCTCCGTTTGCAGGAGCCAAACAAGGCTGTTCAGGATCGAATGTTTTACAGGACATGAATGTATAAGGTCGCTAAAAACTGGGAGCGACTTGAACTGTACTCTCTAACCCTGCAATTTCACTTGGTTGAAAAAACAATGAAAACACAAATAGCAAATGCTCCAGCCAAAGGAAATGACCACAGCCGCACACCTTTCGTAGCAGCTGCACAACTCCTAAGTAGTATCGTAGATAAGCACAATCTCATTACTGTGGACTTTACTACCAGAAACCCCTCGCTAGCCAAGTCTCATCTCTTCACAATCGCCACAACCAGTTCACACAACTGGCTTTCCTCCATAGCTTTCCTCCACAGCAGGGGTAGTCAAACTGCGGCCCTCCAGATGTCCATGGACTACAATTCCCAGGAGCCCCTGCCAGCATTCGCTGGCAGGGGCTCCTGGGAATTGTAGTCCATGGACATCTGGAGGGCCGCAGTTTGACTACCCCTGCTCCACAGCATCGCACCTGTGGGAGTACAACCGAGCAGAGAAAGACCGTAGCAGGTTGCTAGATATAATTTGCAACCAAGGGCCTTGAGTTGCATAGCTGCAGCTCCTAGGAGTGCAAATAACAGGGTGAGGCCCAGGGACCTCCCAGAACTACCACGGATTCCCGGACGGCATAATAATCATTATCATAATTATTTTATTTTTGCACACTGCCCTTCCCTCACTGGCACGGGGCAGCTCACAACAGGTTTAAAAACCATCCAAGAATAAGTGGCATCTGTAATAAATAATATGGATCAGGCAAATTAGGTATGAAAGTTAATTTAAAAGCTGCCACCTCTTTTCAATATGCACCCTTACAGAAGGGGTCTGAAAGGGCTTAGTGGACTGGATGGAATCTTATCAGTTTCCCTGAAGAAAACGGCCCAGGAAAAAGAGAAGGGTTGTTTTTTTCTACCCTGCTTTCCACTGCCCAAAGGAATCTCAAAGCGGTTTTAGATCTCCTTCCCTTCCTTTCCCTGCAACTGACACCCTGTGAGGTAGGTGGGGCTGAGAGAGCTCTGAGAGAACTGTTATGTGAAAACAGTCTAAGAGAATTGTGACTGAGCCAAAGTCACCCAGCTGGGTGCATGTGGAGGAGTGGAGGAATCCAGACCAGTTCTTCAGATTATAGCCAGCCACTCTTAACCACTACACCAAGCTGTCTCCCATTGGAGGGTGGACTCTATGGTGTTATCCCCCCCAAGGCTCCTCCCATCTCCAAGCCACACCCTCCCCAGGCTCCACCCCCAAATTTCTAGGATTGCCCAAGATGAACTTTGCAGCCCAGCAATCACGAAAATCACTTCCCATTCATTTGTAGAGTGAAGTTCGGTAGCACAACAACCCCATGAGGTAGGACAAGCTGGGAAATGGTACATAGTCCATTTGGAGCTGGTCAGTTCTTCCCAGTTCAAATCCAGCGCTCGAGCTAGGTTTCCCTGGAGAGGAGAAGCTCGGCTTTCATATACTGTCTACTTGCCATCTTCAGGGGAAGCCGATAATTTTAAACACACACCAGCAAGAGCGGAGCAACAATGCTCCAGCATCTGCTCCCACACAAAAGGGTTATTCCAGTACATGGAAATCACTCCAGCTATTAAAAGAAATTAGACAGGCCCGTGCTTAACTCTGATACGCTTCCAGCTGCACGACCTCCAAGGGAGGTTATGGGCCCAGTTTTGCAGATAATATTAAAGGTTCAGACTCCTCCTGCTGGAGGAATGTTCGATCCCCATTTTACAGAAGAGGAAAGGCAAGATAAAGAAACTGAAGCTCAAATACCAACATGCTTTATGGGAAAGCTAGGGTTCTGGAGCCTATTATAAATTGGATAACGCCGGGCTATGGATTTACTCTATGCCTGGATAGCCTGATCTTGGAAGCTAAACTAGATTGGCACAGGACAGTATTTGGATGGGAGACCTCCAAGGAATATCAAGCTTGCGACACAGAGCCAGGCAATGGTAAACCACCTGTTGCCTTGAAAACCCTACAGAGCCTCATCAGCTGCGGCACCACAACTGAGAAATTCCCTCCCTACAATGCCACACAACCTAGAAATGCTTGGCGAGAAGGTTTTTTGTATTAGTTGTCCCAGAGCTTACACCAAATCTGTATTTTCCTCCCATTGGACCTTTATTTATAAATTTTGCCCAACTTTTCTCCCCAATAGGGATTCAAGGAGGTTTACAATCTTCCCTCTTCCATTTTTATCATCAACCTTTTGAAACAGGCTGAGCTGAAAGGGAGTAACTGGCCCAAGATAATTTAAGGAATTGCACGAATGATTAGGGATTCTGGGCCACCCAGATCCTAGTCTACTCCAGCCTTTCTCAACCTTTTTACCATGGAGAAACACTGAAGCATTCTTCAGGCTTCAAGAAACCCAGGAAGTGATGTCAGCAGGCCACACCTCCCTGCCACGCCCCTAGATGTCACATGGCATGCCTCTGCAGCCATCTTTCCCCCATCCCCGGCCATTAAGTTAAAATTAGAGTATTTACCTCTCTGGACTCCGGTCGCAACTACATGCAACGAACTTCAGCCAGCAAAGATTTGTATGGCCAGGTCAAATCCCCTCCCGACCCATCACTGGCCATTCCAAGAGGTTGCCAACTTCCAGGTGGAGCCTAGAGTTTTCTGGTATTCCCACTCATCTCTAGAGGACAGAGATCAATTTCCCTGGAAGAAATGGCAGCTTTGGAGGGCCGACTTTATGTATGCAGGGGTGGCTAAACTGTGGCTCCCCATATATCCATGTACTACAATTCCCAGGAGTCCCTGCATGGTGCTGTCAGGGGTTCATGGGAATTGTAGTCCATGGACACCTGGAGCACCACGGTTAGACCATCACCCTATGGCATGGTGTGCCTGCCCCCAAGCCCTGCGTCGAAATCTCCAGAAATCTCCCCAGCTGCAATTGGCAGGTCTAGACCAATTCCTTCCCCAGGCCTCGCCTACCTTACAAGGTTAGTAGGAGGAGGAGATAAAGGCAGGTGAAAATTTGTGAGGGAGCAGCTAGAACTGCCACTCCCCCACCCCACAAAACAGTGCCCGCCCTGCAGACCTACCTCGCAGGGTTATCCTAAACACAAGCAAAGTGTCCCATTGTTTTATCCCAATCGCTAAGAGTCCCAGAAGGCAAAATGCTGGCCACGGGGGGGGGGGGGGGGGAGATAATTGAAAGAGAAGGCTGCTTGCAAAAGCCCCAAAAGAAGCCGCCAGTCCAACTAAGAAAATAGGGGGGGGGAGGGAAACCACCCCAGAATGGCAGGTGACAGTGGATGAGCGATAGGGCTGTGAGTGTCCTGCACAGTGCAGGGGGTTGGACTAGATGACCCAGGAGGTCCCTTTCCAACTCTAGGATTCTATGTTCCCGAAACAGCAGAATGCTGACCGAAGGGAAAGTTGATGACAACCTCATCTCCCCTCATATAGAAGCCTCGCAAGCATTCACGAGCCTTGCCCCGCAAGCACCAACCCCCCCCCCTTTTCTTCCTCGCAAAAGTCCATCGCGGGCGGCCGGGCGGTCCCCTCGCCAGCCGGCCACAAAAGCGCCGAAGGCTGCAGCCGCCGAAAGGTGAACGCCACGGACGGCCGCCCAGCCAAACTTCCTTCCCGCAGCCGGGCGGAGACGCGCCTCTCCTTGCCGCGAAAGCCACGGACGGGCCGCGCTGCGACTCTCCCCCGGCGGCCACCGCGGGACCCCAGCAAGGGCAGAGGCGGACTTTCTCCAGGCAGGCAGGGCGAGAGGGCGAGACTCCGCGCCCCGAGGATGCTGCGCCTTCCGCGCACTTTGCACGCGGGTCTCCCTGCTGCACGCAGCTGCAAAAGCCCACGGGCGCGGGATGCCAACGGGGCCAGACCCCGGGCGGGATACTCACAGCCGGTCTTGTCGGCCAGCTCCTGGATCTCCTCCGAGCGGGAGTGGAATGCCCCCATGCCCGCCGCCGCCGCCGCCTCCTCTTCTTCCTCCTCCTCCTCCGCTGCACCCGGGGCCTGGCCGCTGCAGGGGTGGCTGGCCGAAGGGCCCAACTCCGCAGAGGGCGGCTGGCTGCAGGGGCCGCCTCGCCTGCACTTCTGGGCAGCGGCGGCCGCAGCGGAGTTTAAATCTGGAGGAAGCCGCAGCGCTAGGCACAGGGAGAGCGGCGCGAGGCTCCCGCCGGGTCCAAGAGTCCTCCGCGTTTGATGCTTCGCGCGCAATGTCGCGCCGGGAGGGAAGGGAGGCGGGCGCAGGGGCCAGCGCAGCAGGCAGGATTTAAATGATTCGGCCCCGGATCCTTAAGACAGCCCTGCAGTGTGGGATGGTATGTGAAATCCCTCCAGGCCAGGCTGGATTCTGGAGCTGGGGGGGGGGGGGGGTTGAATCATTTGGATATGAAACTGGGGTCCCTGTGGATTGGCAGGGAGTTGTGAGTTCTTGCACGGTGCAGGGGGCTGAACCAGATGACCCTGGAGGTCCCTTCCTTAGGATTCTGTGATTCTATGGGGGCCGGCCTAACCTGCCTCACAGGGCAAAATGGGTGGGGATGGGAGTGGGCCAGGGGTGCAGAGTCTGGACCACATTGAACAGGCAGGAGTGAGTAAGCTTCTAAAACCCTCCTGAGGCTACCCAGTCAGAATCCTGTTTTAATAGACAGAGTCGCAGGCTTCTTGCAACAAGCAATTAGAATACGAGTCTCTTATGTTTAATCTGGTGCACGTTTCTGGTTGTTGTGTGGTTTGTTATGCCAATAAAAGTGCTGCTGTTGTTAGCGTTGTGGAGTGAGCTTTGGAACGGACCACAGAACCCTTCCTCAGGAGAAACGGGAGTGGAGGGGGGAAGAAGAAGAGATGGGGTTTTGTACCCACTCTTTACTACCCGAAGGAGTCCTAAATCAGCTTATCAGCACCTTTCCCTTCCTCTGCCCACAATAGGCACCCTGTGAGGTAGGCAGGCCTGAGAGAGCTCTGAGAGAACTGAGATTGGCCGAAGATCACCCAGCAGGCCTCAGGTGTCACAAAGCAGCTTACAAACTCCTTCCCTTCTTCCCACAACAGACATCCTGTAAGGTAGGTATGGCTGAGAGAGCTCTGAGAGAACTGAGAATGGCCCAAGGTCACCCAGCAGGCCTCAAGTGCCAGAAACTTGCTTGCAAACTCCTTCCCTTCCTCCCCCGACAACAGGTAGTGGGGCCAAGAAAGGTAGGTGGGGCTGAGAGAGCTCTGAGAGAACTGAGTATCCCAAACAACAGCCTTCAGTGCAGGTTGAGATCTTTTTTTGCAGCTCGATTGCACTTTTCCGCTACCCTAACCTTGAGGTGATACTTCTGGGGCTCTATCTGGCAGCGGGAGCCATCTTCAGAATCAGAGTTATATCCTTCTAAGTCTACTGGAGCCAATGGATTTAGGCTACATAACTGCTTAGGCTAAAAATGCACAAAGTCTTTCCCACCACTGCTCTTTTTCCTCCCTGTTTTGCTCAACACCCTCCCTGACAAAGAACCCTGTGGGACCCATCGGCTTAAGGACCAATTTTACTCTCTCTCTCTGTCTCTCTCTGAATGCATTCCTAATTTAGGAAGCTATACCGACTTCTGTGCATCAGGGAACAGTGATGCTTTCTCCTTGTTCCCTTCGGCAACTGCCAAGGGAGGCCGTCACAGCAACAAGGAAAGTTATGACACCGAGCATCCAACCCCTGAGAATTAGGCAACAGAAGGGGTGAATGGGAATCGTTTCCTTTAAAAAGGATTTGTCAGGTTTAAACACGGACATCCATCCGCTGCAGAGGAGAGATCTCCCCATTAGCACACAGACTGAGGAGTGTTACACTCTGTTCTCTTTGAGGTTTATTAATCATCACATTTGGATCCTCTCCTTTTGTCGGAGAGCATAAGAGGGGGTGGGGAGAAGCTTCCTTCTCTAGGGACAGGAACCAGGAAATAGGGACCATCTCTAATCGGGAGCTTTCAAAGCAGGTGGGCTGGGTTGGGCTGGGGCTGGGGCTGATGGGCAAACCAGGTCCCAGGTTCGATTCCTGGCGTCACCAGTTAAAAGCATGGGCGGGTGATGTGAAAGACCTCTGCCTGAAACCCTGCAGCAGGGGTAGTCAAGCAGGGGCTTGTGGGAATTGTAGTCCATGGACATCTGGAGGGCCGCCGTTTGACTACCCCTGCCCTGCAGAGCCGTTGCCTAACTGTGCTGTTCCAGGTGTGAAGTGCACACAGCTGGAGGAGAGCCTTCAGCAAAAAACAAATCATGACTTCTGTAGGGCTAGTTACGGCAGGGGGATGTACAGCCCCAGTGGATCCCGTATCCTTTTAACACACCACCAGGCTCCCTTTTCGTTTCTCCCTCCGGTGCCATATGATACACTGTTCTTTTAAAATTAATCCCTTGCTGTCTTCCATGCTTATTTCACGGTTTCACTGCATAGACACTTCTTGGGATTGCTGGGTTCTTTTTTTAAATTATTGCTGAACGTACACAAAGGAGTTAGCTGTGCACGTGCACATACACGCAGACGTAGTTTAGCTGGGGTGTGCAGAAAAGGGAAGGCACCTTGAGGTTTTTCCCCCTTGGGACTGCGTGAGATTTATTTTTAGCTTACTTCCTTTATGCCCACCTTTATCCTCAGGGAATTCTCCTGTCCACCATGTTAATTTCCCAGCACCCCTGTGAGGTAGAAGAAGAAGAGTTGGTTCTTATATGCCGCTTTTCCCTACCCGAAGGAGGCTCAAAGCGGCTTACAGTCGCCTTCCCATTCCTCTCCCCACAACAGTCACCCTGTGGGGTGGGTGAGGCTGAGAGAGCCCTGATATCACTGCCCGGTCAGAACAGTTTTATCAGTGCCGTGGCGAGCCCAAGGTCACCCAGATGGTTGCACGTGGGGGAGCGCAGAATCGAACCCGGCATACCAGATTAGAAGTCCGCACTCCTAACCACTACACCAAACTGGCGAGGGTGAGTAGCCCAAGGGCACCCAAGGGCCGGGTTCTTCAAGGTCAGCGGGTGGGCCTGGAGCTTGAGGTGTTAGAGCCAGATGGGCAGCAAAGGAAGTCAACAAAAACGTTTCAGGACCGATCAAAAGATGGCACTTTCTGCATATCAAGCAAAAGGTAATCATGGAACTCACTGCCACAAGATGTTGGTGATAACCACTGGTTTGATTGGCTAGAAAAAGTGATCCGATCTCTGTTAACAGAAACCATATCGGCTTACTGTGGTAGCTCCAATGTCCGCAGGCAGTGTGCGAGTCAATACCAGTTATTGAACTTTCATGCGCACGCATGCATCTTCAGATCTAACGAAACGGGGTCGCCAAACTGTGGCTCTCCATATATCCATGGACTATAATTCCCATGAGCCCCTGCACCCTGAGCAGGGGCTCGTGGGAATTGTAGTCCACAAATATATGGAGAGCCACGGTTTGGCGACCCTCGCATGATGAAGATTAGAAGATTCAAGGACCCATGAGAGTTAAAGGTATCCCCTGTGCAAGCACCGAGTCATGTCTGACTTTTGGGGTGACGCCCTCTAGCGTTTTCATGGCAGACTCAATACGGGGTGGTTTGCCAGTGCCTTCCCCAGTCATTACCATTTACCCCCCAGCAATCTGGGTACTCATTTTACCGACCTCGGAAGGATGGAAGGCTGAGTCAACCTTCAGCCGGCTGCTGGGATTGAACTCCCAGCCTCATGGGCAAAGCTTTCAGACGGCTGCCTTACCACTCTGCGCCACAAGAGGGTTTGCCTTACCACTCTGCGCCATGAGAGTTATTGAGGGACAAACACGGGGGAATTGTTTCCTTCATGCTCCCGCTTAAAGTACCTTTAACCACGAATGAGCCATCTTTTTAAGCAGCCGACATTCCAAAGAACAAATGCATTATTCGGATCCAAAACCATCCCAAAATCAAGAAAGGGCTGGAAGGCAATTCTGAGGTTAGCTATTGATTTCTACACCTTGATAGATGAGTCTTCATCTAGATTTCTCCCCCTCCAAGCGCTACCAGATGGACCCTGTACCGAGAGCTGCAGCAAGACGTTCTTTCCAGGCCAGACCCCCTCCTCCTACACGAACTCCCAAGGGCACATCCTCCGAACTCAGTTCTCCATTACGCTCTCCTTGGTCAAACTGGCTGCCTTGGGTGGGGCAGCGAGGCATAAATCCGATTAGGCTGGAGGAGACTCGTCAGAAAGGCTCCCGGGGCCTCATTAGGTACAAATCGCTCCTGACGGTAACTTCAGTTCTTGAATAACAAACAACTCAGGAATAAAAAGCAAGCTCTGCACACTCCAGCTGCCTCTGTGTCCTGGGGATAAAGGCAGCCAGCTCTGGGGTGGGAAAGACCTGGAGACTTAGGGGGTGGAGCTGGGAGTGGGTGGGATTTGGGGGGGGGGCATATAATGCTATGGAGCTCACCCTCCAAGGCAGCAGTTTCCCCCAGGGAAACTGATCTCTGTAGTTTGGAAAAGAGCTGTAATTTCAGGGATCGCCAGGTCCCATCCGGGGACGGTGATCCCTAGACAATGCTACGGAGTCCACCCTCCCAAGCAGCCATCTTCTCCAGCAGAACTGATCTCTGTTGCCTGGAGATGAGCTATAAAACCAGGGGATCCTTCCCCCTTTCTGTTGGCGGCCTGCTCTGTCCTCTTGCTGCTGTCATGGGAAGCGCCAACAACCATTTAGGGGAGCTTCAAGAAGGGAGCAGATGATCCGATTTCCACCGCCAAGAACTCTTCCTTGGTGATTAACTCGTTGGCCTGTGGCCAGAGTGTTAAGAGAGAATTCTGGTACATATTGTTGCTGATGATGGAGAAGACTTAAAATGCAGCTTCGCTGCCCGCCAAAATTCCATTTATCGAGACAGAAGGCAGCCAAGGAAGCTTTTCGGTGGGTGGGCACAGCGCGGTCCTGGGTGTTCTGCTAACCAGACCCTCCTTCCAAAAGGCCAAGTCACTCACGGATCCAATAATAGTTGGATCCAATGGCAGAATAATAGTTACAGCTAGCTCTACAAGACCCACGTTCATCTCCTCCTCCTGCCACTCATTTGAATGTAAGACTCTGGTCCAGCCACAACAGGCAACTAGATGTCTTCCGGAAGACCTACAAGCAAGGCATGGAAGCCACAGTTTCTCCCAGGAAAGGGAAGGCAACTTTGAGACTCCTTCAGGTAGAGAAAAGCGGCATACAAGAACCAACTCTTCTTCTTCTAGGCTTCATCCCCAAATCCACAGCAGTTACCCAGCCTCCTCAACTGACAACCCTGGCTGCCCCTCCCAAACTGGCATTCACAATACCTCTGAACACAGAGCCATCCTGCCCCTTAGCCAATGGATACCCCTCTTGCATTTGTCTAATAACCCATTAGCAGCCACGTCTATAGCCTGAGGCAGTGAGTTCCATGGGTTAATATTGCATTGTAGGATGCAGAACTCAGAATTCATACAAACACATCCTCCACTAGAAAAGAAAGTCCCTCTAAAGCGTGATGAGAATTCTTAGACATTGTTATACTACTTATTTCTCCCCAATGAGGACCCAAAGCGCTTATTTCTTCATTTCCCCCTTCACGGTTTGACCCTTATGGCCTCCACCCTTGTGAATGACCCCAGATTGTCTAGCAAGCATTGTGGGGGAATGGGGAATCCAAACCTGGGTCTCCCCTACAAGTCTAACTACTATGCTGAAGACGTGGAAAATTAGTGCATTTATGTTCTGCATTTGTGGACAATCTTATCAACTCGAATGGATTTAGAAGGAGGCACCTCTGTTTAGGACTGCATAGGTTGCCATGGAAAGGGGGCCATAGAGGTTCTGCCAAAGGGCTGGTGGGGAAAGGCATGTTGTAAATTAGCATCTGCCTTCCCGATGAGTTGTTCGTCTTGATACACAGCCAGTTTGCGTGTGCAAAATTACTCTAAAATGTCCAATTCTCTCCTGAAGATAGAGGATTTCTAATCCCAGGTAAATCAGCCAAGAAATTAGTTTGCAAGCACCTGGAAAAGCCACCCAGTTCTTCAGTATAATGCATCCACTGGCAACGGCCTCCCAAATGAATCTTGAATAGCCCAGCCAAGCCTTCGATTATTAAACCATTTCTGTTGTGTGCTGGATGCACCGTCATTTACAAATCTGACCAGTGTAGCAATTTGTCTCACTGTCTCCACATTAACAGCTCATCTCTAAAAGGTAAAGGTATCCCCTCTGAAAGGTAAAGGTATCCCCTGTGCAAGCACCGGATCTAGAGATACGTTCACGACCTGGAGCTGGCAACCCTACAATCACTTTTGATGGCCTTGCACCTGAATTTGCTCCAGATAGACCAGGCTTTCTCAACCAGGGTTTCGTGAAAGCCCTGGGGCTTCTTGACAACCCTGGAAGAGTTTCCCGAATGGGTGGGAATCAATTAATTTTTTAATATATTTTTTAAATTTCTTAAATATTTATTGGGTGATATGACTGTATAGGGTCATGTTGCCCTGCCCCCCCCCAAATTGGCCAATGACAGGCCTGGAGGGGGTGGGAAGGGGAGGGGCTCTGGGTGGGCGTGTCCACAGCTCTGCTTCCCAACCATATTCTGCACAATTGCGCCACTTCTGGGGTTTCTCAAAGCCTGAAGAATGTTTCAGGGGTTTCTCAACAGTAAAACAAAAAGTAGAGAAAGGCCGAGATGGGTAGATAAGACCATGTCTAATTTTTCACAGTCTTTAAGCTTGCCTTTCGGAAAGCTTTTTTTAAAGCTTGTACTTTGGAAAGAGAATTGATCCCTTAAGTGGAAAGAGATCTGCATTCTGCAAGTCCAGCCAATCCTATATATCCATGGACTCCTGTGTTAAATGCCGGTGTCAAATCTAGATGAGTTTCTTTTCTTCCTTTCCTTGTTTTACAGATTATATAAGCATCTGCTTTCCTGCCAGCTGAGAACACAGAGACATCGACAGGGAGAAGGGAGGGAGAGCTGCCGAAATGAACGTTCACCCCCAGGGCCCCTTGGAAGCCGAAAAGCTATCACCCCTCCCGTTCATAACTGTTATTTCGTATTTCGACAACTCTTTCAAATCCGGTTAGGCATGCCTGCATTTTGCATAGGTCAGCCGAGCTAACAGAGATCCTTATTCAGGAGAGCAACCGAAACACAATGGAGACGACTGTGTTGAGCCAGAACAATTCAGTCTACACGGCCCCAACCGTCAAAAGCATCCTGGCCAAAGCCGGGATGCCAATTCTGGCAGTCACCAAGCCCTTCGCTCCCTCCTGAATCCTTCTGAGGATGGGGCAGCACTACCTACTGCCAGAAAGCATGGAATGTATTGCTAAAGCCAACTGCTGTAAAACTGTTGTAAACACAGGAGGGTTGGGATTGGCACACAGCATCCTGCTGTTGAAAAACAGCCCCTTTCTTGCCCGCATCCCATGAATGAGATCACCTTTCTTGCTCGTACCACACTGAGGGTGCAAACCCTCTCAACCAGGGCTGCCAACGTCCAGGTGGCAGCTGGAGATCTGGGATGACAACTCTTCTCCAGACAGTAGAGATCAGGAGGAAAGGGGGCCTCTATGGCACTATACCCCATTGAAGTCCCTCCCCTCTTCATCCCTCCCCTTCCTCAGGCTCTACCCCCCAAATCTCCAGGTATTTCCCAACCCAGAGCTGGCAACCCATGCAGCATCCCGCTGTCCCCACAAGACATCCCAGCTAAGCAGCCGCCTTCCCTCTTCCCTTTTCCAGCTAGCAATTTATTCCCATCAAATCACTGTAAGAGTTTAGCTCCCAGCTTGCTGGGAGGTAAATGGTAATGACTGGGGAAGGCACTGGCAAGGCCACCCTGTATTGAGTCTGCCATGAAAACGCTGGAAGGCATCCACCCAAGGGTCAGACATGACTCGGTGCTTGCACAGGGGATACCTTTACCTTTAAGGCATTTCTAGAATGGCAGAAGGTGAATTCTCTGTGCTGCAGTGCCAACAAAACCTGGGCCAGAAAGGATCCATAATGACCTCAGAGACAGACAGACCAGGGGCCCTCAGCAGTAGCTTTCTTCTCCGGTCATCAGCTGCTGCTGCTGCTGCTGCCTGAACCACCGCCAAATTGGCCGATGTGAAAAGAAACGGATTGCAGAAACAATGCAGTCACTGCACACCAATTACAAAAAGAATGGCGGGGGGGGGGGGGGGAGAGGTGCTGAGTCATAAGAATCCTCTTTTAGCCAAGATGCTACATCCCATCATGGGCATCCCATCCTCTCCTCCTCCCCCTTCGTCCTCTTATTGGGGACAGGAGTGGTGGGTGCTGCTGGTGGGAATGGAGGGAGATTCGTCGTGGATTTTCTTATGTTTTTAACGTGTTTGTTGAATTTTGACTTCCACAATGTTTTATTGCTTATTATGTCAACCTGCGGGGAGGGGCGGTATGAAGGCTAAATTATAAAGTGCAAGCAGGGAGGAGGGGAATTTTGTTCTGCTTTGCAGTTTCTCAGTCTGCTAAGGTCAGGAGTAGGATGGGGGAGATGTTTGTGCCCCCAAAATCTCGGCCTCGTAGGTGCTTCCGGACTTGGATCTAGCTGTTTTCATCCAAATAGCCTTTAGAAAATGGCCTCCTTGCTTCCCTGTGTGGCGAAAAGATCCAGCCCCTGATTTGAGTTTGGCATAGAAGCCTGGAGAATTATACTTTATTTCAAAAGGGGTTGCTTCATGTACATGTAACCAAGCAGAATAGGTGGAGGCCATTGGAGGTGGGTACCGCAAACACAATAGTGAGATCCGTCCAGAACAGGGGGAGTCAACCCGTGGTCCTCCAGATGTTCATAAACTACAATTCCCATGAGCCCCTGCCAGCATTTGCCTCAAATGCCTGCTAACTCTGGCTATATTCACTTTGCATACTCTCTCTCTCTCTCTCTCTCTCAGCCTGTTATAAATATGCTGATCAGCTCTTTTGGCTTTCTCTGTGTGTCTCCCTGTCTGCTCCACTTGGCCGGAGGGGTGGGGCATCAAAAACGGCCCAGTTGGCCAAGGCATCGCTGGGGTGCAGCTGCTCCCTGATGCCGGAATAACAGCTGATAGGGGCCACCTACTGCTACCTGTTCCTCTTAAGTGGAGATGCTGAGGCTTGAACCTGGTACCTGAGGTGTGTACAGCAGATGCTCTGCCGTGGAGCCGTATCCCCTCTCCCAAAGAGTCTCATTTTAAACACTGGAAGCTGCCTTCTACGGAGGCAGACTCAGTGGGAACAAGAAAGAGGAGAAAGACGAGAAGGAGACGAAGACAAAGAAAAAGAACAACAACAAGAAGAAAAACAAGAACAGGAAAAACAAGAACAAGAAGAGGATTTGATATCCCACTTTGCACTTCCCAAAGGAGTCTCAAAGCCTCTGACAATCGCTTTCCCTTCCTCTCCCCACAACAGACACCCTGTGAGGAAGGTGGGGCTGAGAGAGAAACTGCTCCGAGAAAACCACCATAAGAGAACTGTGACAGACCCAAGATCGCCCAGTTGGCTGCACGGGGAGGAGCGGGGAATCAAGCCCGCCTCTTCAGATAAGAGGCCTCCACTCTCAAACGCTGGCTCTCTTAACTACTATGCCAAGTCACTCTTCCAGGGCCTCCAACAGAAGTCTCCCCCATCCCCTTAACCATGCTTTGATAGGTTATCTCATCAGGAACACAAAGGGAACTTGGCTATCAGGAGACTTGTTTCCTAACTCTTAGATCATATGGCCGCAGACCCCACGAATCCCCCCTTGCTATTCTCTCGCAAGCTGTTGTACAAAGAATCCTCAGCCAGCCCCTGAAGCAGAAACACTAGAAGGCTTATTCTAAACCAATATCATTCTGCAAGGGCGGAATTCCGCAATCAAGGCTCCGCAGGAGCACGCCAAGAACAGCCAGTTTGCATTTTGGATTTAAAGTCGGAGGAGTGAAGCATCTCTGGGATGTGGTCGCTCCCCCCGGCAGATGGGACGGAGGATTTGTGGCTGCGCCGGCTATCTGAGAGGAGTCTGATTGTCTGTCGTGCTCCGACATTTGGAGATAAAAGTGGCTATTTCAAAGGCCCTGTAAATCACCACTGCCCTCTGCTTGGAAGAAAACAAAGGTGGCAGCCAACAGGATTGCACTGTGAACCTCACCGCTGTGCCCATCGAACTTGGAGAAACACAGAGTGCATAATAACATCTGCGGCATTCTCATAGGTAAAGGTGAAAGGTAAAGGTAATCCCCTGTGCAAGCACCAGGTCATGTCTGACCCTTGGGGTGACGCCCTCTAGCGTTTTCTTGGCAGACTCAATACGGGGTGGTTTGCCAGTGCCTTTCCCAGTCATTACCGTTTTACCCCCCAGCAAGCTGGCTGCTCATTTTACCGACCTCGGAAGGATGGAAGGCTGAGTCAGCCTTGAGCCGGCTGCTGGGATTGAACTCCCAGCCTCTTGGGCAGACAGCTTCAGACAGCATTTCTGCTGCCTTACCATTCTGTGCCACAAGAGGCTCTTCTCATAGACGTCCCCTCAAATACATGTGTACATGCTGGCAGGGGCTCATGGGAACGGTAGTCCAGGGGTAGTCAACCTGTGGTCCTCCAGATGTCCATGGACTACAATTCCCATGAACCCCTGCCAGCATTTGCTGGCAGGGGCTCATGGGAATTGTAGTCCATGGACATCTGGAGGACCACAGGTTGACTACCCCTGGTTCATGGACATATGGAGAGCCACAGTTTGGCCACCCTTGGCGTATGCTACAACACACCATTTTTGTCAAGGCAGAAGATATCTGTAGTCTGACGTTCCCATGACATAGTCCTATGGGTACCTATTGTGTGCCCACCCTCCAAAGCAACCACGTTTTCCAGGGGAACTGAAGCCTGGAGATTGGTTGTAATTCCAGGGAGCTCTCCAGGCCCCAGCTGGAGGTTGGTAACCCATCCCAGGGCCATTTGTTTCTCACCTGTCATGACCTTATCCGTTTAGAAGAGCTGTTTTTTTCGTCCCCTGCTTTTTACTACCCGAAGGAGCCTCAGAGCAGTTCACAATCGCCTACCCCTTCCTCTCCCAGACTGTCCCAAGGCCAGGTGTCTCGAAGTGGCTCACAGTCACCGTCACTTCCTCTCCCCACATTGGACACCCTGTGAGGTGGGCAAGTCTGAGAGAGCCCTGACAGTACTGCTCAGTCAGAACAGTTTTATCAGTGCCGTGGCGAGCCCAAGTTCACCCAGCTGGCTGCATGTGGGAGAGCACAGAATTGAACCCGGCTCGCCAGATTAGAAATCCACATTCCTAACCACTAGACCAAGCTGCCTCTGGATTGGGGATTACCTAGAGCAGGGGTAGTCAAACTGCGGCCCTCTAGATGTCCATGGACTACAATTCCCAGGAGCCCCCTGCCAGCATTTGCTGGCAGGGGGCTCCTGGGAATTGTAGTCCATGGACATCTGGAGGGCCGCAGTTTGACTACCCCTGACCTAGAGACTTTGGGGCTGGAGCTGTATACGCTACACAGGTCCCTCTCCAGCTGGATCTCCAGCCTCACCCCCAAATTTCCAGGAAATCCCTCGCCAGCAGCTGCCGGCCAGACTGACCATATGGGAGAGGCATCACGCAGGAAAGGAGTCACCCAAACGCAATTTGGTCTTGGAGAGCCTCGTCTGCGTTTTTTGCTTCAGTTCTGCGAGTCTGTCCTCTCCTTCCCCCAGCCCCCAGCATCAACACCCGGCATATTTTAAATGCTACCTTGCTCACGGCAACAACATCCCCAGACTGGTAATCAGAAAATTAATGAGCTCGTCGGAAACGCCTACGTCGGCCCGCAAAGGCTCTCACCAGCCTGAGGTCCTTTAAACAGCATGATAGACAGGTTTTTTTTAAAAAAAAGAACACAAGCCAAAGTGTCAGCTAAGCTGCCTTTTGTGGTGATGTTTTGATGGGGAAAGGAGCCGGGAAAGGCACGCTGCTGCCTTGGATCTGTCAGCACATGCAAACCAGCTGCCTTTCATCCTTGTTGCTGACTTTCCTTTGGGGGGGGGTGTGTGTGTGTGTGTGCAGCCTTTTGAATCTTATCGCTTCCCAGACGTTTGCTCCATGCTCGCCTCTTCCGGTTGACTTTTCCTGTCGTTAGACTCCCAGTCTGCAGGGATGCAAGAGCAAAACTGTGCCAGTTGGGTAGGAAAAACACAGCCGAGCAGAGTAAGGCAAAGTCTGTCTGTTTGCAGGAAGAAGGCATTGCTATCATGCTCATTCTCTCTCTCTCTCTTTTTTTTTTGGGGGGGGGAGGTGGATTTTTGTACTGGGATCCCAGGGTGGGTCAAACTGTGGCTCTCCAGATGTCCATGGACTACATGAGCCCCCTTTCAGCCAATATAATCTAATATGGGACTCCAATTTCTTCTCAATTCCAATGCTAATCAACAACTTTAAGCCGGCCCAAGGTATCTGTGAAATTCTCCTCTAGCATCATGTTTGGAATGAATGTACTTTCGTCTTCAAGACCAACTTTCATACCTGTACATAGTAACGGGGGAACACGATGGCATGAATTAACCTGAGCTGCGGGAGCTACATGTTTGAAAACGACGGTGCTCCAGTTTGGAGCCAGTTTGGTGTAGTGGTTAGGAGTGCGGACTTCTAATCTAGCATGCCGGGTTCGATTCTGCGCTCCCCCACATGCAGCCAGCTGGGTGACCTTTGGGCTCACCATAGCCCTGATAAAGCTGTTCTGACTAAGCAGTGATATCAGGACTCTCTCAGCCTCACCCACCTCTGTTGTGGGGAGAGGGAAGGCGACTGTAAGCCACTTTGAGACTCCTTAAGGTAGAGTAAAGCGGCATATAAGAACCAACTCTTCTTCCATTTTGACCTGAAGAGGAGAAAACAGCCTCCCCCTCACTGCTTTTCTCTTTCTCCCTTCAAAGGCCCGGTTTTGATTAGCTTCAAACAGTAAGCCTCTTGCTAACCGCAGTCAGCAGCTCCTGAAACCTCCTCCAAAGCCCTGAAAGAGCACATTCTGCCCGTCGAAGCTGTTTCAGAAAGCCTCGTGAACATTCCCCCAAACCAACTGGGACAAGTCAGGTGTGTCATGCTTTTACCTAGACAGTAACAATTAGACAAAATGATCACTTTGCCAGCAGACAAGCAACCAGGAATGTAATGGGCGTTAGGACCCA
Source organism: Paroedura picta (assembly GCF_049243985.1). Taxonomy (NCBI): domain Eukaryota; kingdom Metazoa; phylum Chordata; class Lepidosauria; order Squamata; family Gekkonidae; genus Paroedura; species Paroedura picta. The sequence continues at coordinate 10,736,070 of NC_135381.1, read as the reverse complement.
TGGGACAGCAGGAGGTGCAGATCTCTCTCTCTCTGTTGCAGCAGGAGCCATAGGAGGTAATCAGGGCTGTTTGTATCAGGGAATGAGGGCTCTTTTGGCAGCTCTGTCTCTTTCTCTCTCCCTGGCAGCAGGAGCCATAGCAGGTAAGCAGGGCTGGTTTGCGGTTTGGCAGGGCTCTCTGTGTCTCTCTCTCACTCGCTGGCTCCTGAGAGCAAAGTGGCTAGCGTCCAGGGAGGGAGGGCGGGAGCTGTAGGTGCACAGCCAATTAGGGTGCGGCTGCACTCTGGCCCTATTCCAACTCGGACAGCCAGGACACTCTCCAACCCCAGGGCCGTTTCCCAAATATTAAGAGGAACAATGGATAAGGATATAAAATGTCCAAAAGACATATAAGTGAAGATTAGGCTTTATGACTCCCTCCATAGCCCTTTCAGACCATCTGAATGAACAGATCTCGAAAACAGTCAAAGCACATACATACAGTTCATACGACAGATTAAACACTTTATTTCAGAGATGTCTCCAGAAGAGGGAGGTCCCCACGCTCCTTAAAATAGCTCTTTTTGTGTTGAAAACTGCATAAGGATTATTAGCATTACAAATGCTATTTTTTAAAAATACCATCATAATGTATGCGTATATATACATACATATTTATATATCTATAGCACCTTTCATGTGAGGATTTCTAAGTGCATTAGTAACAGTGCCAAGATCACCAGGGGACGGGGGAGACTGCAGATCATCGGACAATAGAAGCACAGAGAGAAAGAAAAGGGTCTCGGGAGCGAAGTCACATGAGAAGTGCAAGGGCCGAGGGTTGGTGTCTGGTGTTCTAACACTAAAGAACCAAATGCAAACCGAGGCCTGAGTCATTCGTGCAGAAGAATGAGGTGCCAGACTGAGACACCCTTTGAGGGATCCTCTTCCAATATTAAATCCCCTTGCAAGTAGAAAACTAGTTGATCAGGGAGAAAGGCTGAGCTAGTTTTCCACTTGCAAGGGACATTTTCTACCCAAGGGGAACCCAAGGGGAACTTTGCATCATGGGATTTCCCTGCAGAATGGCTCCAGTGGCCCAGCCCAGTCTATCAATTCAGTTTGCAGCTCTTGAAGCTGAAGCTTGAGCAGACAGATGGTTCCCTCATGTCCTCAGCTAGCAGCATCCCTGACAGAGAGGGAAAGGCCAGGCTATGGATATTGCTAGAAGGTCTTATTGTTTAAACGGCAGGGGACTCAGAATCTAAATAAATGTTGTGCGAATGGCACAGGATCCCACGTTCTGCAGCTGAGGCCTCTGAAATACAGAGGGAGGCTGGAATTCTTTGCACATTTGCCAGGGAGTAAACTCCACTGACCACAGTGGAATGTACGTCTGTGAAGGCATGCACAAAATCATGTTGCCCAGATAGGTTGAACCCCCCCCCCCATATTTTCTATCTGCATCCTCAGTTCTCCTTCCATTGGCTCTCCCAGGCTTGAAGTGAGCAAGGCGTCATCTGTTCAGGGATGTAAAACTGATTTAAACTTCAGCAATCAGTGTTATCGGCTGTGACCGCAGGAATATCCTTGCCAGTTTTACATGGGGGGGGGGGGCACTGAAAATGGCTGCAGACCAACCGCCACGCCCCAAATGTTACGGCTGTCCGAGGAGGCGTCGCCACGTATGGCGGACAGGCAGAATGACCCTCAGGCCCCAGAAATGGGGTGCCTGCAACTAATCCCTCGGTATCACCTGCTTCACATCAGCCAGCAGAGAGGCAGATGTCTGTAAGGGAAAGTGCTCGCTTGATATTATGAAAACATGGCTTGCAAATCAGATCAGTCTAAAGAAACCAGGGCTGATTCTGCACTTACTTTGTTTATTCTGTTGTGGATCCTGCTGAATTCAGATCGATCTGAACTCGGGTCTTCTTCTGCCCCCCACCATTGAAACAGAAAAGTGTCCAGAAAGCTCAGAAAGGGGGGGGGGGGGAGCCAAGCACAGCAGGAGCCTCTTTCTTTCTTTTCTTGAATGGGGGGGGGGGAGGAGGATTGGAGATAGCAGAGGAGGGGGAAATAAATCCAAGAGGCAGATCTCTGCTGAGAGAAGTTAGAGCTTCTCCTTTAAGGGAAGCCTTGCAGCCTGGGAATGAGGAAACCTTTGAACTGAGGCCCAGGCTAATCAGGGCTTTTCTACCGCATTGGAGGCTTGAGGCAGCAAATTAGCTCGGGAAAAGCAGAGAGCTGCACTTTTACTCATGCCAATTTTTCAAATATCGAGGGTTATATCCACTCTAGGATATCGTGGGGAAAAGGTGGAGTCACTCTGGATCAATCCTGCTTGTTGCAGAGGAAAAATTTAAATCGCCCAAAATCAAAATGGAAATCGCATTCAGTGGAGACGGCAGGGACTGAATCGACCTGGGATTGGAATAAAAGCTCCGTGCAGATTCAGCCCTGGTTTCACTGCTACTCACAAGTGAGGTTCAAAATTAGACTCCGTGGTTCTCATTTTATTCTCTACAATGTGACAATTATAGCTTGTACTTATAGTGTCATTAAGCAGATAATCCAGTGAACGCTGCCGGCAGCCCACTTACAGAAGCCGGTTGAGAAATTACTCTTCCGCATGTCTGCGTTGTATATTCAAAAATGCCTAACAAAAAATAGAAGTCCGTCAGCAGCCGTTTCCTTCCTGCATGCCCATTCCAGATCCCATTCCAGTAATATATCAGTCAAGTAATGCTTATTAAACAGTCCCTAATATAGCAAAATTTAGGTATCAACATTTCCATCCACCCAAAAATTGTTTGGAACAGAAAGAAAGTGAGATTTCACTTTCAACGAGCAAGTCTGCTACTTATAGTGCAATCCTAACAAGTTACATCCTAAGTCCGCTGCAGGTTTAGAAGGGGATAACGCTGCTTAGAATTACAGGGTTAACATAGCAGAAATCATTTATCTTTTAAATAGACAATGGCAGACAGAAGAGTGGAATACCTGGTTTGCCTCTTACCACGGAACAGACCTAAGAGCCCCACAGCAAAGGAGAAACGAAGGCTTCAAAACATACAACCTGATCACAAGTACGGTGTCATCAAGGACTCTTGCTGGCAATCAAAAACAACACCGTTCAGACTCAAAAACCCTAAAAGGGAGAGGAAACTAGATGCGATTTCCGGTTCCCTACGAACCTGATGTCCACACGTGCAGATTAAACTGTCCATCCATGGCAGCAGACAGAGTTCCACTTGGCAGATCGTTTCGATGTCTTTGGGCAAGAAAGTTTCGGCATCATTCCCAAGACTTTGGCACTGGACCGCTGGCTACGACAGTGATCGAAGAAGTGAGCCGGGGGGAGGATCGGCTTTTGGAGAACGGCGTGGTTATTTCTTGGGACTCCTGGGTGCAAACCCCAGACAATTAAACAAGCAGACCTGTAATCAAAGGGGGACATTTCAAATCTCAGGGCTGTGTCCCGAAAATCAAGAGCGAGAGCCGGACTTCATGAAAGCGACTAGGTTTTCCTGCGCGGCAATAATTTCATACGGGGGACGATCTTTCCGGGCAATCCATGCGAGCCGCGTCACTTGTGTTGCCGCGGCACGACTGAGTGGTTACGGGAGAGGCTCCCCCTCTTGTTTCAGAGCAAAGGGCAAATTCCTGATCGGGCCGGAGCTCAGCTACGGACGTCGGTTTCCCGCGACGCAATTTTTGCGGCTGCTTTGCGAAGGCCTCCTTCTGCTCTCGTAGAAAGGTAAAAAGCTCATTCCTTTTTCTCGCTGTATATTTCGTGGACCGCGGCACGTGTCAGCTCCAGATCCTCGGGGTAGCGGATCTCCAACTCTGCGTTGGCCACGTAGTGCGTGCCCGCAAATTCCATAAAGTAGCGGCCGACGTCCGGGTGAGGGATTTCTCCAGGCTCTGTGTTATGTTCCAGGTTCTCTGCAAAAACAAAAGGAAAGCATGCCTGAAGCCATGGTGTACTGGGTAATACCAGACGCTGCTGGTATTTATGCTCTTCACCATCGATCAGGATGCAGGGTATTCAAGAGCCACACGCCAGGGATAACCTGCCCTGGGAGAGCCTAGTTAAAGAAAGATGCAGAGAGAAAGAGAGAGTTAGGATTGGCTCTTTCTTTCATTGCATGCGACACTGGTCCAAATACATGCCACTTGCAAGCCATCTCTCACGTAACGGCAGGAAAAGCAAATACCCAAAATGGCAAGGTGGAGGAGGAAGTGACACTGCCTTGCTGCTTGATTAGCGTACCTGGATAAGCCAGATGGGGCCGGCTTCACAGTGGAAAGAGCTCCGCTGCTGAAGAAACTGACAAAATACATTTTCAAGAGTTTGCAAACTGGTGTGGTTGTGGATGTGTGTGGGTATGTGTGGCATGTTAACAAAGAATAGAGGAAGAAGAGGAAGAGCTGGTTTTTTGTACCCTGCTGTTTTATTACCTGAGGGAGTCTCGAAGCAGCTTACAATTGCCTTCCCTTCCTTCCCACAACAGACACCCTGTGAGGTAGGTGAGGCTGAGAGGGCTCTGAGAGAACTGGGACTAGTCCAAGGTCACCAGTAGGCCTCATGCATCTCAAAGCAGCTTACCATCGCCTTCCCTTCCTCTCCCCACAACAGGCCCCCTGAGAGAGCACTGAGAGGAGGTGCGACTGGCCCAAGATCACCCAGTAGGCCTCGTGTCCTTTTCTCTCCTCCAACATTCACCCTGTGAAGTAGGTGGGGTTGAGAGAGCTCTGAGAGAACTGTGACTGGCCCAAGGTCACCCAGCTGGCTACATGTGGAGGAGGAGCGGGGAATTAAACCTGGCTCTTCAGAGGCTGCTGCTCTTAACCACGACACCAAGCTGGCCCCTGCTGCCTGGGATCTTTACTCAGCCACATGGCAAGTGCTACAAAGAGGGCACTTCCCTGGTACAAGATGTTGTCCGATGAAAGCTTATAAAATGAGGTCTCCCCATAAGACTTGGGGTCTGTGAGATACAAAACACTTACAATTCTCTTAGGGCTTTTCTCGCTGGGAACAGTCCCAAGGCAGGTCAGAATGGCCTCTGGGTGACCCTTTAGCACAAACTGCTAATGACAAAGGCAGATCTAAAATCTACGAGCCAAGGAAACACCCCACACAGGTACAAGCACCATTGTGTTTCTGCAAGGGCAATTGGAAAGAGCAGACATCCTCCGGGGCTGAAAGGAGGCCATTTGGATGCAAGCCTGGCCCAGTTCCTATAACGCAGGCACCATGTGTGTCTCCAAGGATGGGATGTTGATTACAGAATTCAGAACTGGGGGCAAAAAGTGCTAACAGGATGGGGGGGGGGGGGGGGCTGCTTCCGCAGACAACTTGTGCTGTGTAACAGAGCACCCTCTGGTGGCAAACCCCAGTATTACTGCTTCAAGTAACTCCTCACCCAGTCCTTTTTAAGCTGCAAAATCTGTTACTGTCCTATATTCTCCTCGTGAAAGAGCAACAAGACAGGCCAACTGTACGAGAGCTTACAAACCACATCCACAAGGATCATTGGCCGTTCTCGGCAAACCTTGAAAAATCATTCACACAAGGGGAAAGATGTATAAAGAGTCCTTGGCGCTCAGGCAATACTTATAACCAAAGTTACCTGTGCATTTTAAATCCCCGGGGTGGACAAACAGGTAGGGGGAAACGGCAAGAGATCTTCCGGTGCTGGAAACATATCAGCTGATGGATGCCAGCAGAAAGCCAGACAATCATTAGCAATTCCTGCCCCATTAGTGACGAATTGTTCTGAAACCACTGCTGTTCACTTGATGTTATTCTGAATTATAATGTACTTAGGTTCTCCTATGCTCTATGTAAACTGCCCTGAGCCGCAAGGGACGGCGGTATATCAATGTAATTAATTAATAATTTTGTATCTGCCTACACAGTGTTGCATTCTGCTTTTGTATTTGGTATTTGCACACTGTGCACCTTCCTTGTTGCTCAGTCTCTTTTGCAGTCTAGCAGGGCTGGGGGATAAAAAAGGATGTGGAGAAGAGGAAACTATGCAAGTTGCCCTGAATTCTTTGGAGGAAGGGTGGGTAGAAATATGACAGGCAGTTGCGGATAACACAAGGAGAACGTAGAGATAAACGCCATCCGTACACATGCCGTGTCCACTTGGAGGGAGACCGGGATGCCACTGTGAACAACAATCATTTCTATTGCTATTAAGCTCCAACCGCTTACTAAAGGTAAAGGTATCCCCTGTGCAAGCACCAAGTCATGTCTGACCCTTGGGGTGACGCCCTCTAGCGTTTTCATGGCAGACTCAATACGGGGTGGTTTGCCAGTGCCTTCCCCAGTCTTTACCGTTTACCCCCCAGCAAGCTGGGTACTCATTTTACCGACCTCGGAAGGATGGAAGGCTGAGTCAACCTTGAGCCGGTTGCTGGGATTGAACTCCCAGCCTCATGGGCAAAGCTTTCAGACGGCTGCCTTACCACTCTGCGCCACAAGAGGCTCTTAAAACACAGTTTATCATGGCTGAAAGAGTTGGCGTGCGCTGTCAATCTACGATTCCCTTCTATTCGCAAACAAAACACCTGTGCCCGTTTTGATCAAGGAGATCTCCCGGCGCGTCATGGGCTTACCTTGGGCGGCGTACCGGCAAGAGCCGTCTTCCACCAAGACGTTGTAGAAAGGCTGGTGGGGGCCGTGCGGCAAGCTGTGGACGTTCATGTTCCGAATCCACTCGTGCCCCATCATGCAGGCGGGGTCCCAGCCGTAGACCACGCAGTTGTAGCCGTACCTGGAGGGAAGGACGGAGGAAAACGGCACCAAGTTCAGCCGCGGCCAAATCCGAGGCCCTCTTGAGGGATGTGAGAGTGGCTCACAAAAGATCAAGAGGCCACTGGCTGAATCGGTGATGCGGGATGGGAATTTTTCGGCAAGAAATTTTCCATCCCATATATATAGATATAAATATAGCAGGGATCCCTAATCTCTCAGACAATACTGCAGGGCTTTTAAGACAGAGCCATTCTGCCAGGCCTAAAAAGGGATGGCCTCCCTGTCAGAATCCACCTCTTTTCTATCATTTTCTGCTCTAATATTATTTTCAATCTATATTTTTTAAATTATAACTTTACAAGTGTTTCTTCTTATTGTAATCTGCCCTGAGTCCCTCGAGACAGGGTGGAAAATAACAACAACAACAACAACAACAACAATAATAAGGTGCCCAATGGTACCACAGCACCCACCAACACCTTCTCTGGTATCCACCAAGGGTTCTTAGAAAGCAGGTGAGGCAGGTAGAGTCCTCTTCACGTAGGGGGGGGCAAACTGTGGCTCGCCAGATATCCATGGACTACAATTTCCACGAGCCCCCAGACCCTTTCCCTGATATTCTTGGGTTCACAATGAAGGGTATCCTTTCTGCTCACCCTCTTCGGTGAAGCTTAATTCCTCCACCTCCTTGAAATTAGCTGCACCCTGCAGCAAAATTGCGGCTAACACAAAAACTAAACCACAACTCAGGATCTCTTTTGGCATCCAACTTCCATCATACGAGAGCTCAAGAGCAGTGGTTTCATGAATAAGTACCCCTTGGCTAGTGGACGCCTGGCTTGTGGGTAAACGTGAGCGCTGAATCCACAGTGCAACCTGTGAGCGAATCCACTGTGCTTGAGCCGAAGTCAGGCAAGAGGGCAGTTCCCGTCAAGATGCTGGAGCCGAAATCCCTTATTGTTTATCAAAACAGTTTCCATCCCACTGCACATCCCCAGGGTGGATTACAAGAGCTGTAGATCAATCCACGGCCATTAGAAAAACCGCACCACATACAACACAAAAAAAGAGCCTCGAAACACACACATACTCTTTCCTCCCTCTTATCCATCTACATAAAGCTCCAGCAGCAGGCTAACAAGATAACAAGGAAGCCGGTGGTATCAGATAAAATACGAAACCCCATTATTCATGCCAAGAACACAACAGCTGGCCCGCAACAAATGCACTGCTTGCAAATCCAAGGCCCTTTGAAACAGGATCATCTTCCTTAATTTATTCATTTGGCTAATTCGGAGCCCAGCAGACTCTTCCAAAGAGCACCTAAGGAGACTTACAATAATTTTAAAACAAAATTTGAGTCCAGTGGCACCTTTAGGACCAACAATGATTGATTCAAGGCGTGAGCTTCCGTGTGCAGGCCCACTTCTTCAGACATACACACGAAAGCTCACATCTTGAATAAATCTCTGTCGGCTCTAAAGTTGCTGTTGGACTCAAATTTTGTTGTGCTACTTCAGACCAACATGGATGCCCCCCTGAATCTGAAATAATGTTTTAAAACACAGATGTATCAAGCGATGGATATGGCATTAAGAGTCAAAAGGAACACTTACAGCAGTACATGTACAGTAAAAGAGAGTTAAAAATGCAGCAGTTAAAACAATCATGCACTGAGCTGAGCAGGGGGTAGGACTAGATGGCCTGTATGACCCCTTCTGGACTCTAGGATTCTATGATTCTCTGCTTCAAATAACTTAAAAGTGGTACAAACGGAACACCACAAAGCAAGTCATGTGAAAAGCAACTAACAAACCTCCAAGTCCCAATATGCAGAAACCATTAAGTAATTTCCAGGGTCCTCTGGAAAAGAGACATTTTAAAGTCCCAAGGACAGGGAATCCCAAAGCTTTGGACTTACAGCTGGGACAGTCCTCTCAAGTGTGCAGTAACCTCACCTCACCTTCTCACAATAGAGCACCCACAAGTCAGTCTGAAAAATCCGGGCAGAGGTGGACTTTCAGCACACTGCAAAAGGCCAAAAGGGATGGGACTAGGCCCACTTCTCTTGGAAGAATGCCCCAGACACAGGGGGCTACCACCAAGAAGGCCTTTGCCTCAGAACCCTCTACTGCAAGGGTAGTCAACTACAATTCCCATGAGCCCCTGCCAGCGTTCTGGAGGACATTTGGAGGACTACAGTTTGACTACCCCTGCTCTACTGGATTTCACTGTGTGGGGGCATACCGAGTATTCTGTACTCCGAACCCAGGGGCAAATTCCTTGCCAAGTTATTACCAAACTCACACCCTATTTCTGATTTTAACAAAGTCACCTATCTGTTATCAGATGTCGACCCCTATATCTCATATAGGGTGGCACTTTTTGCTCTGGCTGCCAGGAAGATCTGAGCTAATGCATTTTTACAGGAGCCTCCACCTTGATACACCATTTTATCCCTTTTATTGTAACTTAGTTGTCCATGTTTACATTTTTAGGTACACAATATTGGAGAAATATTGTTTTACTTATTTATATATTTGTGCCATATTGTTTTAATTGTGTTTTGAAATGGCCTTTGGCTACATACAATAAATGTTATCGTATCGTATCGAGTAGGTCTTCTCCATGGCCAGGCGAGATTATTTCCCTTTGCAAATCACCCCTGCGGTGGGCCATCAACAGATCCTTCTGAACGGGGCAAAGTGCTGCAGAAGGATGAGGCAGGGTCACCTTTTGTGCTTCATGACCAGGCCGACAGAATAGCAGACGTCCTTGTGCTTCTCGTCGGAGTGGAGCTTCACGTCGGGCCCCGCTTCCTCTTTCCGACGCTCAATGTGCTCCAACGTGTGCTGGACCAAATAGCCCACTGCCCCATGCTGAGAGGGGTCCAAAGCCTGAATATGTTGCAGTATGTCCAGCACCTGGGCACGAAGAAGCAAAAAGGAAGAGGCCACTGTAAACAACTACTGTCCAGTTAAAAAGACACCCGATTATGCCCTGTTACAATTTGGAAGATGTGTTATTCTCAAAAGCTTGGCGTAGTGATTAGGAGTGCCGACTTTTAATCTGGCGAGCCGGGTTTGATTCCCCGCTCCTCCTCCACGTGCAGCCAACTGGGTGACCTTGGGCTCGCCACGGCACTGAGGAAGCTGTTCTGACTGAGCAGTAACATCAGAGCCGGTGTGGTTGATGGAGTGGCGGACTCTAATCTAGAGAACAGGGTTTGATTCCTTACTCCTCCTCCACATGCAGCTGGCTGGGTGACCTTGGGCTAGTCACAGGGATGTTCTTGCAAAGCAGTTCTCTTAGAGCTCTCAGCCCCACCTACCTTACAGGAGAGAGGACAGGAATGCTGGTGGTAAGCCGTTTTGGGACTCCTTTGGTTAGTAAAAAGCAAGGAGTAAAAATCCAGCTTTTCTTCTTCTAACAGCTTTTCTCTTTGTTTAACAACAAAGGTCTAGTTCAGGGAGCCTGGCTGACGCATAGAATCATCTTTCATTTTTCAGCAGAGGAGTCTATGGACAGGCCTGGCATTGTGAGAGCTTTTTAATGTTCATAAATATTTCTCCCGTTAAGTATCTGCGGAGAAAAAGGATATTCCCCTCTACACGCGGCCGGTATTGATCTCTAAAGTGTAATGAACACATTTTAAATGGGGTTGTAAAATTATGAGAAGCTGTTTGCGATGTGAATTGATGGCCTAGGATTAATTGGTTTGGCGTTATCAAAAAACACACGGCCCGGGGGTGGGAGAGAATGGGAAAGGTGGATAAGCTTTTCAATTGGATTCCAGCAGAACAGAAGATGCTGCTCCAGAAAACCAGGGCTGGGCTTATACTGGGACAGGGAATATGTGAGTCCTTGGACTGCAAGGCGAACAAACCGGTCAGTCCTAGAGGAGATGAGCCCTGACTGCACCTTAGAAGGCCAGATCCTGAAGATGAAGCTCAAATACTTTGGCCACCTCATGAGAAGGAAGGACTCCCTGGAGAAGAGCCTAATGCTGGGAGCGATTGAGGGCAAAAGAAGAAGGGGACGACAGAGAATGAGGTGGCTGGATGGAATCACTGAAGGAGTCGGTGCGAGTTTAAATGGACTCCAGGGAATGGGAGAGGACAGGAAGGCCTGGAGGATCATTGTCCATGGGGTCGCGATGGGTCAGACACGACTTCGCACCTAACAAGAACAACACCTCAAGCTCCTATCAGAATAGGGAAACAGTGGGAGGCGTGGCTTGTGGGAAGTCTGGGACCAAGCAATCCCTTCCCCTCTTCCCCGGACAACGCGAGCCAACAGTTCCGCAGGGCCTGCAAAAGGGAGCTCCTCCACCAGGCATGCGGTTGAGGTCGACCAGTACCACCGCCTCCAATCGGCCCCCCTCAGCCTCCCTCCTACAACCATCATTGCAGACTCGGCCACCCCACTGGGCCATCAGTAAGCGTTGATTTATTGTTCTCCCCAATGTTCTATTGTTCATGTTATAGTTATTGTATTATTATATACGGAGTTATGTGTATTGTTTCTGTTTGATATAAACCGCCCTGAGCCTTTGGGGAGGGCAGTATATAAATATAATAAATAAATATGTGGCAAACCCTAGTTTGTGCATTCCCTGCAACGGAGGACTCCAGTCTAAGAAACGAGCCACAGTTGGCTGCCCCTGTTTCCTGAGCCGGTACACACTAGCTTTCCCTGCACACACATGCCACAAGAATCTAGGGATTGCTAGAAGCTAGGATGGACATAATCATCATGTAGTGTGAGCCCAGAGCTCCCTCTAGACTCCTGCAGGCAGCACCAAAGCCAGGGGACCTTTGGGGAGAACAATGAATCTTATCCTTATACACGGATTGCAACCTTTGGAGTAAACTGACATAATCGTAGATGGTCTAGCTGAAGCACCTTTTCTGGCCAGATTCCCAGGTGGAAGTACAGTCTTGCTTGGAGCATTAGATGCTGCACGTTGTCCGGATACATGGCTAGGTACAGATCCAACGAGTCTCTCAAGAGCTGGTAGGACTGGTCGGTGCTTTCCCTATCGACAGAAACGTTCACCGTATCATACACGTTCATAGCCTTTGAGGTGCCATGTTCTGACAACAACAAAAATATTTTGCTCGGGAGTTACAGTTTCCTAAGAGGGTTTCTTTTCTTGTTCACAAACAGGAAGCACCAGCAAACATTCGGCAAAAAGCAGCAAATGCTGGACTGTCTCCCCCCCACACACACAGTGAGACCAAATCCATGCCCAGATGATTGCCCCCCCCCAAAAAAAAAACAGAATCCCTGGCCAGTGTAGCCTGGAAGAAATTTGCCTCCCGACCCCAAAGTGGCCATCAGCATTTCCCTGGGCGTGCCAGAAAGGGCCCCGAGAGCCAAAGAGCCCCTTACCGCTTCCCGATGTTTAGCAAGTTGCCCACCATCCGCTGCAAAACTTCCTTTGCCGTCGCCACGCCGTAGAACTCCTCGGTGACGTGGTGCCCGATCAGGTACTCGCACTCCTTCACCTTTAGCTGCTTGCCCTTCCCGAAAGCATCGATGTAGGTGTAGTCAAAGATATTGGTGCTTCTGAATGAGAGGCCAAGAAAAGCGACATTAAGGGCAAGGCTCCCCAAGGCAGAAGGCGGCTTTCGTTCTACGGAAGGGTTTTTGCACAGCAATGGCGGTTGAGGCCTCAGAAACAGGTGGAGACGCCGAACGGGGTGGCTGGGCCTTCTAAATCCAGGGCCGTCTCCCTCTCGCTGGTAACGACTCGCAAGGTATCAGCAGGGGAAGAACTTTTTAAAGATGTGCTGTGCAAGAGATTCCAACCTGGAGACTCATTTCTCTAGATCCTGCTTCCCCCACCAGCTATGGGGACCCCAGGTGGCTCACCACACTGGTCTACTCTCATCCATTTCACCATCATAACGATCCAGTGAGGTTGAGCGTGTGTGGCCGGCCCAAGGCTGCCCAGGGAGCTTCCATGGTAGAGTTGGGATTGGATGCATCTTGCAGAGTGGATCTTGAAAAATGCCTCTTCTATGTGGATACCCCTTTCTTTCTCCCCTTACCTGTCCTTGGGGTATACGCTGATATTTCTATTCTGCTCTTCCACAAAGGTTTCTGCCTCTTCGGATTTAACTCCATGAGGTCAGTCAGACTAGAGACAGCGATTTTTATGACCGAGTGGGTATTTATACTAGGATAGTTTTATGCTTATTACATTTTATTTTAAACATTTATTAGAAGAAGAAAAGTTGGTTCACATATGCCGCTTTTCTCTACCCGAAGGAGTCTCAAAGCGGTTTACATTGGCCTTGCAAAATGTTGGCAAGGACTCATGGGAATTGTAGTCCATGGGCACTTGGAGAGCCACAGTTTGGCCACACCTGGACTATAAAGCATATAGAAGATTAGAGGCCTGGTAGAGGCTAATGAAGAGGTGGAGGATAAAGACAATAAGAAACAAGGAAAACTGGGAAGGAAGGAAGGGTTAGCAATAGTTGTAGCAACACGAAAGAGCTCAGTAGCCTAAGCTTGAAAGCTAACCATGGTTGGCCACAGGCAATACTCAGATGGGAAACCACCAAGGAAGACTGGGGAATACAGAGAGTAGGAATACAGACTATACGAATACAGAGGAAGGCATGTCTGCTCATCCCTTGCCTTGAACACCCCATCAAGTGGGATTTGCAAGGCCTTTCCCCTAGAACCTGTTACAGTGCCATAATAATAATAATAATAATAATAATAATAATAATAATAATAATAATAATAATAATAATAATAATAATAATAATATTTTTATTGAAGTAAGCTTTCACTCTTTTATATGTCGATGATAAAATGGTAACTGTCTTGAGTGCTGTCTTGCAGAAAGACCAGATCCAAAACCCGAAATATCTAGAAGAGAGTTACTGTGATATAGTTGCCGGAATGCTGGCTCAGGATCAGACAGAGACGCTGCTCAGCTTTGGTGGCTTCAGACAAACCGCTCTTTCTCTGCTCAACTTTGGGGATTCTGCTTTCTCGGTGCAAAAAGCGGCGTAAATTTAAACCGCTTGAGCACGGGACTGCCCCCGAGGCTTGCCGGCCGACGAACGCCTGCAGCATGGCGACCACGGTTTCCCGGACCTGAATGACATCACTGCAGCCCTCCCTTAATTGGGTCAACCAGGATTCCTGACCACCCCTGGCTAATCATAAGGCCATTTAGAAGGCCCTTGACGGCCAATTAAGAAAATGGATGGGCACTTTACGGGCGAACGCCGGTCGCTAGCAATTATTTTGCACAAAAGGGCAAAATGGAGGCGTTGGTGTGTGTGGGTGCGCGTTTTAAAGTGGGGGAAATCCATACAAATTATGAAGCGGGGGTCTACGAGCAAACGCCATTATTTTTTACCCTCTGGAAATTTGCTGCTATTCATTACAGACAGCTGTCCTCTTGTGATCCTGCAGCACCAAGAGAAAGCCCTCCAAGTGAATTTATAACCTTTTTGTGTGCGTGTTGGCCGACTCTTCGACGGTTAACGAGATCACCCGGCGGTATTATTGATGACCAGCTTCGACGCGGCGAATAACAGGCTATTTTAATCGAACGCAATCATCTTTCTTTTGTAGCGCAGGGGAGGGGGCGGCGGAGTGAACCTCACCATTACTTCATCATTTGGCACCAGGGAACTCAGAAGCAGCAACACGAGACGTTGAAACCGTTTTGCTGCCTGTGATAGAGCTGCTGCCCTCGCTTGCTTGCCAGGCTGGAGAACGGCTTCCCAGCAGGGGAATAAAATGGCTTTGGAGAGCAGGAACTTTAAAAGCTTACCCTTCTGTCCCTTGGCACCATCTGAGCAAAAAGTGACTGGGAAAGTTGACAGGCTCCAGCCGGACTCCCAACTGCTTGGCGATAGTCAGATACAGCACAGACAAGCTGATCGGGATTCCAGTCCGATGGATCAGAACCTGAAAGGGGGAAGCTTGGAACAATGAGGCGCTTACAAAGTCCTACGGCTTTTTGATCGGGGTTTTTAAAAGAGCGGTGGAGGGGGGGAGGGTCAATTTATAGTCATGCAGTACAAAAGACCACCCTGTTTTCAAGAGCATCAAACCAGAAAGCCTCAAAGCCCAACTAGAAAACATGCAAAAAGTTATCACAGAACAGGCAACAGGAATCTGTTAAGGCATTGCCCCCCAGCTGTCATATGCCATGCATTCATCTAGGAAAATGAGTTAAAAGAGAAGCTCTCTTTTTTTGGGGCGGGGGCGGGATGGTGGTCAAATTTGTTTGGCAAAGATCTGCTTACCTGGCGAATGTAAGAATTCAGAGAATTGTAGTAATCCACCTCATTCCCCTTGTATTTCAGTTGTTCATACAGGACGTAGTTGACGGCATCCAAAACCTGCCTCTGAAGCTCCACCTCAGAGACTTCCTGAGATTCTTCCCCTGAAACATCACAACATCTTCTATTAGAGAGCCAGCTTGGTGTAGTGGGTAGGAGTGCAGACTTCTAATCTAGAGAGCCAGGTTTGATTCCCTGTTCCTCCACATGCAAGCAGCTAAATAACCTTGGGCTCGCCACAGCACTGATAAAGCTGTTCTGACTGAGCAGGGATATTAGGGCTCACTCAGCCTCACCTTGCACAGGATGTCTGTTGTGGGGAGATGAAAGGGAAAGTGGATGTAAGTAGCTTTGAGACTTCTTTGGGTAGAGAAAAGTGGCTTATAAGAACCAATTATCTTCTTCTCCAGTAATATCAGGGCTCTCTCAACCTCACCTCCCTCTCAGAGTGTCTGTTGTGGGGAGGGGAAAGGGAAGGGGAATGTAAGCCGCTTTGAGACTGCTTCGGGTAGAGAAAAGTGGCATATAAGAACCAACTCTTCTTCTTCATTAAGAACTTACCCTCAGTCACAGCTTGTGTTTGCAATAGTTCCAAACGCAGAACAGGAGAACTGGGCTTTAAAGTGGCATTTGTCCCTCTCAGGGCCTCTGTGTTTCACAACTCATTTTCAAGAGGCTGTTTCTTCCTCAGTGGTTCCAAAATTCTTGAAAGTACCGAGGTAGGCAGTTGCCACATTTCCCCACCCTTAATACTATTGGAGCCATAGGTCCACTGGATACTTTCATGAATTCTGAAGCCACTGAGGAAGACATATTCTCTTGAAAACGAGTTGTAAGCGGGACCTCGTTTTGGCCGTGGGTTTTCAGAATGAAGAAGATCGATTGATGTGTTGTAGCCTGTGTCAGCTTCTTCTTTCTCCTTTCACATGCAAAAGCTGGTGGGTCTTCTTTTTCTGCTAAACCTCCTGGTGGTGCCTGGAGATCTCCCAAAGTTACAAGTGATCTCTAAATCACACAGATCGTTTTCACCTGAGGAGAACTGCTGCTTTGCATGGTGGGCTTGATGACAGCTGAGACGAATGCTTCCTTGTTTTGCTCAGGAAAGGCACTGCGCCCACACAAATGAAACTAACCTCTTATTTAACAAGCATCTTGTTTTATCAGTGGTGCCACGCACACTGTAAACATGTGACTTCCGCAGGCATGACAGAGAGGTGTGGCCAGCTGGCATCACTTCTGGGGTTACTCAAAGCCTGAAGAATATTTCAGGGGTTACCCCACAATTGAAAGGTTGAGAAAGGCTGCATTACGGTACCGCTTGCTGCCAGCGACTTTGTCATTAAAACCCTCATTACACTATCTATGTAACACCCAGTCCTAGCTCATGGGGAATTCATTTTCAGGGTTGCAAAGGAGGGATGATCAAACAGATACCTGCTTTTGAGGTCACGCTAGGATGCCGAGGGTTTTTAGACTTCAGAAATTTGCGAACTTTAGCGGTGATGTCATCGATCTGGGTCTGAACCGTCTCGAGGCAAATGTCCGACAAAGGGTTACAGTACTGATCAATTAATACAGCACCTAGAAGAAGAACAGCAGGCAAAAAGAGCATGATTTTAGCTCTCAATGAGACTGCTTTTCAATGCAACTCTAGCATGCAAAAGGCTATGGGCATTACTGATTTTGATACCGTACGTCTGCTATGGATAAACACTGTAGACTTCTCTTTTTTTACCAACCTGTCCCTTTAAAGACCACTGGATATTTCCATCCTTTAGCTCATCTTTTTACTCCAAATACTGAATGGACATTTGAAGCCGGGTGTCACTAATATTTATTCTATTTGTTGTATTTATATACTGCCCTCCCCTGAGGCTCAGGGCGGTTTACATAAAACATAGAAAACAATACGAGGAACATTCCCATAACGTATAGATAATGACAACAATAATAGTCTAACTAGTCTAAACCTATGCTCTAACCCAGGGGTAGTCAAACTGCGACCCTCCAGATGTCCATGGACTACAATAACCCATGAGCCCCTGCCAGCATTTGCTGGCAGGGGTTCATGGGAATTGTAGTCCATGGACATCTGGAGGGCCACAGTTTGACTACCCCTGCTCTAACCATTAAACTGCCGTGACTCCCAGGATGCAAATTTGGGCTTCCACTAGGACAGGGCCTTCTCCTAAAATATCCTCGCACCTACTTGGCTCTCTCCCTTGCCACTTCAAAGACATGGAGAAAAAACATTATTCTTATGCCAAGCTTTAGAGAGGAAGGGATTTGTTTACTGACTGCTGGTTCCAGGTACTCAGTAGAATATAACAGCTGTTTGGTTGGTTTAGATTTACTGTTTCAGTAGACGACAATCTGCATCATTCCTAAACTGTAATGCATTTAAAAAATTGACATCAAGAGGTGGCAGGTGCATTTAGAAAAAAAAAATCAAAATGTCAGATAAATAGATGCAATGGATATTATGCTGGAGCCAGGATGACAAAGGGAACTGATAAATATTTTTGGCTTTGCAGCAGGTAAGAACAGAAGGAAAATATCTCATCAACCATAGCTGAGCAAGAAGGAGAAGGCAAAAGGATGATGATGATGATGAAGAGTTGGTTCTTCTATGCTGCTTTTCTCTACCCAAAGGAGTCTCAAAGCGGCTTACAGTCGCCTTCCCTTTCCTCTCCCCACGACACCCTGTGAGGTGGGTGAGGCTGAGAGAGCCCTGATATCACTGCTCGGTCAGAACAGCTTTATCGGTGCTGTGGCAAGCCCAAGGTCACCCAGCTGGCTGCATGTGGGGGAACAGGGAATCAAACCTGGCTCATCAGATCAGAAGTTGCACTCCTAACCACTACACCAAACTGGTCCCTACCCCACCCTGCCCCGAAAAATGAATACTACACTGGAGGCCAAGCCCTTAACAAAGGGCTTGTTAAAATGTATTTCCCTCATTGTATCTATCAAGTTCAGATCCAGATACAAGTAACACGCCCAGCCTGGAATAAGGATTCCAGTTCATTCTTTATTTTACACATCTCCTTGGGGCCACTGCTCACCTTCCAAGAAGGACTGTTCATCTGCTGAGCGTTGAAGATATGCCTTCAGTTTCTTTAAAATATTCTGTTGCCGCAGGAAGTAGAGAATTTTCTTTGCATAGTACTTCCACGTCAGGCCTTTCCTGCAAAGCAGAAATGAGGCATGAAATGAACAATCACTTGGGAAAACGTCAGGGCAGAATAGAAAAGAGGCAGGCGGAAAGCTACAGATTAACTCCTGTAAAAACCTCTAAAGACTACAAGTCTAACATAGTAGCCAGAGTTAGGCATGCAAAAGGGCAACGCTGAATCTTATTAATAAAATAAAATAGTTCGGCTATATTGCTCAAACCACGGCCACAAACTCATGTTCCTCAATTACAAGACTGGTTGTTGAAAATAAATGAGATGAAGACCCATGTGAAATTAACAGCAGAAAAGGAGACACACACTTGAATGAGACCTACTATGGTCAGGGGCTATACAGAGGCAGCAGAATAGACAGAAATAACACCGTCATTGCCTTATACAAGCAATATACAGGATCTGTGCCTATGGTTGTAAAGGGGAAAAGGATGATTATGTATTTTATGTGCTTATGTATTTTATATTTCCTTTCGTTGTTTGTCTTAATAAAGATTTCAAAAAGTAAAAATATATATATATAACACAATCAATAATTTCAGACTCTAAAACATGATCTCATCTCTGGGACGTGGACAGAAAATTGCAGGGTAATTAAAATGCCCTTATGGTTTAATTTTATTAAATTTCAGCATGCACCAGAACACAGTCACAAACAGGAGACAAATCTCTGAATAGTTGTTGTTGTTTTTTTAAAATCCCACTCTTTGTCTTTTGCCTATAAGAAGGTCTGCAATTACACCGTGCAAAGAAATTGCATGTGCGTAATGCAGAAATAAAAAAGGTACCATTAAAATCATTGCCCTCTATCGCCTGCAAAGATTCTATATCACGGAAAACAACATAGCTACCTACTTTTATTTGGGAAAACATTTTATCCTTCTTTGATGGGTTCTCCAACTAAAAGAAGCTGATATTCAAACAGGACTTAGTGTATGGGGGGGGGGGGCTGCATGTCCTCTGCTTTGTGGATTGGCCTGCCTAGATACTGAGGAGTCATAGAATCATAGAGTTGGAAGGGACCTCTTGGGTCATCTAGTCCAACCCCCCACAACAAAGCAGGACACTCTTACTTTTATTACCATTATATTTATGGCCTACCTCTCTTGCTGAGATGCAAGGCAGATTACATAATGCATATCATATACAATCAATGGTGATCGGAGCTATCAAACTGTGGATCTCGTTATATTTTTTTAAAGATCAGGACCTCCGGTATCCCATCGCTTAGGTTAGGGGTAGTCAAACTGTGGCCCTCCAGGTGCCTGTGGACTACAATTCCCATGAGCCCCTGACAGCAAACGCTGGCAGGGGCTCATGGGAATTGTAGTCCATGGGCATCTGGAGGGCCGCAGTTCGACTTCCCCTGGCTTAGGTCATCAGTATGGGCCCATTGGCTGGAACAACAGGGCTGTGCTTAGAAGGGCTTTAGAAGGGCTAGACAATATGATTATGCCACTATTTGTTTGTCGTTTTGTATAGGGGGTTTTATGCTGTCGTTTTATCGTTTTATCTGTACACCGCCACGAGACGGCTTTTGCCGAGAGCGACGGTATAGAAATTGAAATATAAATAAATTAAAACAGGCAGGGACATCCCACGGACAGTGCAATAGTGTTTGGACCTCAGAAATGGAACAACAGAGCTGAAACAAACCTGAAGCAAAGCTTAAGCCAGGGGTAGTCAAACTGTGGCCCTCCAGATGTCCATGGACTACAATTCCCAGGAGCCCCTGCCAGCATTCGCTGGCAGGGGCTCCTGGGAATTGTAGTCCATGGACATCTGGAGGGCCACAGTTTGACTAGCCCTGGCTTAAGACTTTGAACATGATCCTGTTAAATGGAAACGACAGAGTTGTGCTTGGCAGCACTACAGCAGGACAGACCACCGTCCCTATTGTTATCGGGAGAGTGAAGACAACACCGTATTGCGGTCACACAACAGAGTCAGTCCTAATGACCCGACAATGTATAAAGACATTTTTTAAACCGGAGCCTTCCCCACCCTAAACTCATCACCGGATACCTGTCAACTTCATCAGCCTCCAACAAGGGCTCTCTCTGGAACAGGACCCTTGAACGTGATCTTAAAAAAAATAGAACAAAACAGAGCCCTCTGCAAATCCATTCAGGGAGACCATTCCCCAATGTTGATTCTATAAGCAACTGAGGATGACAAGGAGCTGAATGAATTGTAGCAAAGAAGTGGGAGCACAGCTGGTGTGGGACAATGGGGTCTGTTAGATACGAGGGTCCCAGGCCTGGAAGGGCTTCCCCAGTGCCTTAAAATTGGGCCCACTGGTTCCTGTCTGCTTGGGCGAGTGATCAAATCCTGCAACTTGTCATCCTCCAGTCAATCAGGATGCTCTGCAGGCACGGACAGTTTGGTCGGGACACCGTCCAGGGAAGTGATTTAGTGTAATGATAGCGAATGGCAAAGACTGCAGCACAATCAGGGGATAATTAGCATACATTTCTGCTTAATAAGGAGGTGTGCAGCCAACGCAAAGGGCTCCAATGGCATTAACCAGAAACCTCATCAACACCAAGTGTTAAGCTGCAGCTGCAGCAGAGTTCGAAGACAAAATCCAAGGCAACTGGTACACGACGAGCCTGGACACGGTCCAAGGGCGGTCCCTTTTGCCCAAACGAAAAACTTCACGAGTGCCCCATGCCAAGCCTTTAAAATAAAAAGGGCCATTCTTATATACCAGGACTTAGGTTCAAGTGGGTAGCTGGGTTGGTCTGAAGCAGCAGAACCAATTTAGAATCCAGGAGCACCTTTAATACCAACAAGGTTTTCTTTCCCCAAGGGATGAGCTTTTGTGTGCACATGTGCTTCCTCAGGTACAACATGCACAAGAAAGCTCACACCTTGAAGAAACCTTTGTTGGTCTTAAAGGTGCCTCAGGACTCTAAATCTGTTCTACCATTACTTAGAACTTCAAAGCCAATGAAGAGACACGGTTGAGACCTCTGCATATCAACTGCAAAGACGGAGAGTGGGGTGTGATTTGAAGCAGACGGGCAAGCAGGAACTCATGGGAGGTAATATCCAACCCAATGTATTCTGGTCCTCAATCAGTACAATGGGATTGTGGAAGAGCAGGGTACAAATAAGAGTTTATTATCATTACTCTCCTCTTACAGTATTCCTCCTCCATAAGTCATTGTTCCTTGCGAGACAGCAAGCATGCACCTGGAATTCTGATGGGGCAGAGTTACCCTCCCTTTTACGCTTTTGCACCCTTTTGCAACAGAGTGGAGCTTCAAAGCTTTGCAGCCTTTTGCAACAGAGTAGAGAGTGTCTCCAACACACATGCTGTTCCAGCCTAACAACTATCCTTTGTAAGTTGTACAGATTCAATGTTGCACACTCCAGGAAACCGCTTGCACGCTCTTAGAGAAGCATAGGCACGCAAAGAAATGTATGCTGAGTATAACAGAAACTTGCATAACATTGTATTTTGAATATGTGGTCAAAAATTTCTTGTCTGCAAAAAATGGTTTGAATTTTCTGTATATTACAGAAATATTCCTGATGAAGACTCTGGTTAAGATTGACACTATCTGCGAAGTCATTTGAGGAAATTTTGTTCATATAGGTTTTTTCCTGCCAAATTTACGGTGTAGATGCTTCTACGTAACTATTTTGACTTGAGATTTGCATGCAGTTTTCGACCCCCCCCCACCTCCATTTGTGAAATGCTTGATTGAAAAAGCATCTAGATGCAGGGAAACAGTTTTGGACCTTATAGGAATATATTATTAAAATTATTATTGCTTTTTGCCTCCCAACATTTTTTGGGACTATTTGTTCATCTCCCCTGCTTGGCTAGCTTATCTATTTGTAAACACCAGATAAGACAGCATGTTCCCCAGACAACACCGTCTTTGTCAACGCTATCATTTTTCAGTCAACACTACCATTTTTCATTCACAATGGTGGATGTTCTTTCACCCGAAGCATAAATTCAACATAAGAGAGCTGCTGAAGCACAGCGGCTAAGAGAGTTCACCGCGATATGGATGGACAGATAATTCGGGGGAATTTTTCGACATGTCAGCACCTGCAATCTTGGAGACTGCTGGTGCAGCTCTTACGGACAAACTCAACAAGCGAGCTTAAGACAAGCCTCTATCTGCAATATGGAGACAAATTACTGGCAGGCCTTACAGGGCAGTTTTAAGGATTACCATAAACAAGAGAAGCCCAGTACAAATGCTACACACACACAGTGCTCCAATGAGGTATAAAGAGGGGGGTTAAGGCAAGGAAAATTATCTCCCTCGAACTGCCACCCCACTTGTTAAACTCACATATAGAAGGAAAGCAGAAGGGCAATTTAAGCATTGGGTGCAGGTCCTATAAGAGAACTATCTGGACTACATTCCTCATTGAAAGCAGACTAAATACCTTTGGGAATGTGCAATCACCTGAGCCAAGAACATTTCTCTTGGCTTCCAC
This sequence comes from Paroedura picta, assembly GCF_049243985.1. Lineage (NCBI taxonomy): Eukaryota > Metazoa > Chordata > Lepidosauria > Squamata > Gekkonidae > Paroedura > Paroedura picta. Next base: position 10,713,343 of record NC_135381.1, on the reverse strand, counting down.
CACCGGATAATCTGAACGCTCTCTGCAGCCAGGGGTCCACCAACTCTAGTGGCAATAAGATTATTCCCTAGAACAGGGGTAGTCAACCTGTGGTCCTCCAGATATTCATGGACTACAATTCCCATGAGCCCCTGCCAGCTGACAGGGCAAATAACACTGTCCTGGAGTCGCTGTGAGTTAGGAAAGTGTACCAGTGGAGAAGTCAGGAGCGCTTCATGCACTCATACCATGGTCCCAGTTAGAATGGCACCTTTGTGGCTATTCTAATTTGAGTTCCCACAGGGAACTCACAGCTGGCATCCAGCTGCAAGTCCCCCCACAGTGAGCGCAAGGCAGATGCAATGTGTAGTTTGGTCTCAAGTCAGCGGTGATGCAAAGAGATCGAATTCGTTTACAAACAGAAGCCAAAAGCTTGAAAATCCCCAAGGATCTGTGAAAAAGGAAGCCCCTCGTTCTAGCTCTTTGGCTCAGCCTCACCTTCCTTCCATATTAAGGATGGACATCAATTCATCCTCAAAGAACTGGCTTGGGCACTCCAGAGTCTCAATGTCACTGAAGCCATCGCAGGGAACCTGGAGAAAGAAAACAGCATTGCACTTAACTGTAGCTGTTGTTCATCATGTTGTCTTTTGCACAGGCACACATTGAGACCGCGCAGGCCACCCTCTGGAGGATTTCCCCAGCTTTTCTATCTCATTCTAAAGAGAGCTAAAATAGTACCCTCCCCCTTGGAGCCAAGAGGCAACCACCTTCCCACTCAAATTGTTACGTGCTCCAAGTAAGGGTTCTCCCTTTCCCTCAGTTCTCCTAAGATGCTATGAGCACTCCAAGGAACATTAACGAGAGTTCACAGTGGAGAAGGAGGGAGGGAGTGTGTGCCTGCACAGAAGACAACCCAATGAATAACAGTTATAGGTAAGTGCAACACTGTTTTCATCTTCAATCTTCTGTGCAGTCCCACAATGGGAGACTATAAAGCTAAACATAATAGGGACACACTTATATATAGTTTTGTTAACTTGCACTTTTGTTCCTAAGGACAGCTACTAAGGAACAGCAACGCTTCTCAGACTATGTTGGTACTTTAAAAAAATTGATCCCCATTTGCTGAAACCTTGTTATCTACTAGACTAAAGACTTGAATGCAATACGATTTATATAAACGTACGTATACACATATGCGTGTGTGTACATTTCACTCTCACTCTTCTCTAAGGCATTCAAGGATCAGTGTACAAGCTTCTCCCCTCTTCCATTTTATCTTCAAAACAACTTCCTGAGGTGAAACAGGCAGAAAGAAAGAGTGGCAGGCTCAAAATGAGATTCATGGGTGAAAGAGGATTTGAAACCAGAGCTTTTCACAACAACCCTGTGAAGAAGGGTAGACTGGGAAAAAAATCATTGCCCTAAGGTTGGGCTTTATGGTTGAACGGGGATTTGAACTGTCCCAGTTAACTGTCCAAGTCCAGTATTATAACCATTTCACCCTACAGCAGCCTTTTCAACCTTTTGACTGTGGAGGTACCACTGAAATATTTTTCAGGCTTCGAGGTACCAGGAAGTGATGTCAACTGGCCACACCTCCCTGCAACACACCCAGAAGTGAGATGAGCCTCAGACAGCAAATGTTTAAATGGCTGGGACCCCTTCTCTCCACACCCGCTCCAGATCCATCATTGGCCACTTTGGGAACGGGTAGGTCAATCTGCCCAAATAAGGAAATCTTTTTTTTTTAATGTAAAAAAACAAATTATTGCCTCTTTGCTTAGGGCCAGAGATGGCACACACAGAGTGGGTGGGTTCCCCCCAGCTGCCATTTTGAAAGATCCCATGCCGCAGTACCATTGAGGGGTCTTCACGATACCATACAGTGACATACAGTCACATGCAACATGCAAACAGGCTTATTCCATCTCCTGCTATAGCCCCTAAAGATCCCAAGAGACAGGGAGACCTTTGGAATGGTGCAGGATGTGACACAAATGAGGGATAGTCTTTCACTTGTTCTGTGGCTCCAGTGGGCCCAAGTAACCAAAACCACAAGCCTCCAAAGAAGCAGGAGAACAGGCAAAAGGTAAGGCCAGTCTTCTTTAGCAAGGCAGCCTGGCACACCGTGGCTGGATCAAAGAATCTTACGTGTTCTGAGAAGAACCTTTGGGAGAAAGAGGCTACAATTCTTCTCGCTTCCAAGCCGGCTTTGTGGCGTTCTTTGTATTCCTCCCGCCAACTGACAGTGTCTGTCTGGTTGTAATATTTCATCAGCGATGGCCACCTACATATGAGACAAAGAAAACGCAGCAGTTAGCACTTGGGTCGTCCTGAAAATGTGAGCAAGCTGCTGAGTTTATTCCTCCTCCCTGTAACTAATTTCTAGAGGAATGGCAAAAAGCTGTCCCATTTTTAAAAGGGATTAAAAAGTAGAACAGGAAGTTTTCAGAACTGTATGTTAACTTCATACAAATGGCTTAAGAAACTGTTCTGCTTTCATGCAGTAAAGCAAAGCAATTCTTCAAGAAATCAAACAGATTCTAAGGAGACCAAACGCCCAGTAGGCATTTGAGAACAATCAGGCTGGAATATATCTGTCCAGTTTTCTTCTTCCTCTAGCAACAGAAAGGGCCGTTTTAAAGTGATGCTTTATTCCAGATTGAGCAAACGCTTAAATTCACAAAAAGGGCGGATAAGAAGGGCTCCTGTGATCTGGATGCTTGTGTGCTAGAAACTTTTGCCTCAATCCTAAGAAAACAAAAGCAACCTGACCTAAAATGGGTAGATATCTTTTGCACGTTCCTTCTCAAACAAAAGAAATAAACTGGCAAACTACAACCTACTATCCTAATCGCCACAAGATTTTTCACAAAAGAGATCTATGAGGTGGAAGCAAAGAGATGACAGAGAAAATGATTGTTATATGGTCATATTTGTTAAAATTTGTTCTATGTAATCACTCTATAAGAGCCTCTTGTGGAGCAGAGTGGTAAGGCAGCACACATGCTGTCTGAAGCTCTGATCATGAGGCTGGGAGTTTAATCCCAGCAGTCGGCTCAAGGTTGACTCAGCCTTCCATCCTTCCGAGGTTGGTAAAATGAGTACCCAGCATGCTGGGGGGGTAAACGGTAATGACTGGGGAAGGCACTGGCAAACCACCCCGTATTGAGTCTGACATGAAAATGCTAGAGGGCGTCACCCCAAGGGTCAGACATGACCTGGTGCTTGCACAGGGGGTACCTTTACCTTTAATCACTCTATGGTGTCCTATGTAAACCGCCCAGAGCCATATGGAAGGACAGTATTAAAATCTAAATAAGTAAATAAAAATAAATAAATAAAAATCCTACGACGCTTTAGAAGATCCAGAGATCTTTGGATCCAATGTGATCCAGCAATAAACAGGACTAATAAGCAAGTATGCTGATGTTTACCGTATATGGTCATAAAGGTAAAGGTATCCCCCCTGTGCAAGCACCGGTTCATGTCTGACCCTTGGGGTGACGCCCTCCAGCGTTTTCATGGCAGACTCAATACGGGGTGGTTTGCCAGTGCCTTCCCCAGTCATTACCGTTTACCCCCCAGCAAGCTGGGTACTCATTTGACCGACCTCGGAAGGATGGAAGGCTGAGTCAACCTTGAGCCGGCTGCTGGGATTGAACTCCCAGCCTCATGGGCAGAGCTTTCAGACTGCTGCCTTACCACTCTGCGCCACAAGAGGCTCTTGTATATGGTCATATCGCCAAATAAATGTTTAAACAAATTTTTAAAATTTTAGTGAACTCCCACCCATTTGAGAAACCCACAGCAGTCAAGAAACCCCCAGTTTCACAAAACCCTGGCTGAGAAAGCCTGCCATTCGCGGACATGCGACTGAAGCCTCGTATTTATCCCAATACTGATCCCCTGTTTCGTTTACAAAGTGAACACAAGTAGGCTCTTTCTTGCAAACACGTTACGAAAGTATATACAGGATGTAAGTGCGTCCACTGTGAACAGGGCAGCATCTGTAACTGGAGACAGAAACCCACTGCCCCTGCAGAAAAACACTGGGGGAAGAGGAACTATTTCCCACGCGCCACACAAAACCAGGGGTGGCCAAGGGGATAAATGTGAGCGCTGCCCTTCTACCGCTAGGGAATATCCCCAGCTGGTCAGGGCTTAGAGCTGGAAATGCTGGGGCAGGCGGGATAGGCTTGGAGAGGCAGAGCCTACAACTCCCTGGCCTAAAGGACCTTTTCCCTGCTTCCAGTCTGGAAAAAAAATACAATTAACAGCTGGGACAAGGGGCTACCATTCGTTACTGCCAGGAAACCTAGGAGGTAGAGGCTTGCTTCCCTATTTCCCATGCACATCGGGCATAAGGAGATGCCAACAGCTGCTCTCGGTGGCACTGAACCCAGACCTGTCTGTGATTTCCGAGGGAAATCAGGGACAAAAAACAACCCAAGAGTGGCCTGTATTCTGGACCGCTCTTTGCTGTCTCCCTGGAAGCTTCTTTGACACTGGAGAATTAATGGTGCACCTGCCTATCTATTCAAAAAATGAAGGTTTTCTGGAAAGAAATTTTGATATAATATCTCTGGGAAGGAGCCTCCTGGACGGCAGCCCTAAGCGCCCACCCTGAGCAAACATGTTAACACTGGCGTCTGGAACAAACCCAAGGTATGGATCTGGGCCGTGCTTGTCAGATTTAACCGCACGCTACCAAATGGGCTTTTAACACAGGTGGAAAAAAAAATAAAGGTCATTATTTGAAGGCATTATGCACTGACTTCCGAGCACAATGGGGAATCGGAGACCAGTTCCAATGTACAATTACATCAGCGATAAAACGGCAGTAATGAAGCAGTGCCACTACATTAGTAAAAGACTGAAGGCACGCACCAAAAGCACCCCGGAGCTGGTGTGTTAGACCCCACTTAGAATCATGGAATCATAGAGTTGGAAGGGGCCATACAGGCCATCTAGTCCAACCCCCTGCTCAATGCAGGATCAGCCCAAAGCATCCTAAAGCAGCCAAGAAAAGTGTGTATCCAACCTTTGCTTGAAGACTGCCAGTGAGGGGGAGCTCACCACCTCCTTAGGCAGCCTATTCCACTGCTGAACTACTCTGACTGTGAACATTTTTTTCCTGATATCTAGCCTATATCGTTGTAGTTTAAACCCATTACTGTGTGTCCTCTCCTCTGCAGCCAACGGAAACAGCATCCTGCCCTCCTCCAAGTGACAACCTTTCAAATACTTAAAGAGGGCTTTCATGTCCCCTCTCAGCCTCCTTTTCTCCAGGCTGAACATTCCCAAGTCCCTCAACCTATCTTCATAGGGCTTGGTCCCTTCACAACTTAGAGCAAGCTTTCTCAACCGGGGTTTCTTGACTGCTCTGGAAGGGTTTCCTAAATGGGTTAATTTCCCAAATGAGTTTAAGTTTCTTATATATTTTTAAAATTTGTTAAACATTTATCACAGTGGTTCTCAACCTGGCGGTCAAATGACCCTTTCACAGGAGTCGGGGCAGGACAAGCAGCTTGGCCGGGGGGGGGTCGCCATCCACACAACAGCCTTGCGGGGTAGATCGAGACAGAACGTTCGTCTGTCTGGAGCAGCGGAAAAGAGCAAGATGGGCATGGTGGGACAAGAGGCAGAACTGAACTGAGAAACCCCGGAAAAAAAAAACAATTTATACACAATCATGAACAATGGATCTTCACACCATTGGTCAGTTTCGGTTTAATTTCTGCAAAAGAACACTTGCGTAATTTTAGGGTTGGGGGTCACCACAACAGGAGGAACTGTATTAAAGGGTCGCGGGCATTAGGAAGGTTGAGAACCACTGATTTATCGGGTCATGTATACCCCCCCCCCATGGCCAGTGATGTGCCTGGAGGGGATGGGAAGGGGAGGGGCCCCAGGTGGGCACGTCCACAGCTCTGCTTCCCAACCATATTCTGCACGATCGCTGTACTTCCAGGGATTCTCTTAAGCCCAAAGAACGTTTCAGGGGTTTCACAACGGTAAAAAAAGCTGAGAAAGGCCGACTTGGCGGTAGCGTTCAGTTTCCCGGGTCACCCATATTTTTCACTAAGCAATGTTTTGAGCCAAGGAAATTATCCACCATCACCAAGAGCTTAAGGAAGTTGTGCAGGCTATACTTTTCTTGGTATTTCCAGAGTATTTTCTCAAAAAAACCATTTTTAACAAAGAGCTGAAGGTGGGGCAGTCCACTCCTTTGTCTGCCGTGGCTTTCTGAGTTTTGCATGCAGAATCTTATTTGCGGAGCTGTGCGGCAATACTGCCCATTGCTTGCAGGTTCTCCAAAAACAGAGGAAAGGAATAGACGTCATGATGGAAAACCTTTAAAGGCATCTCCTGCTGGATCAATGTAAACAGGAGCCATCATAGTCAGCGGGCGGCGGGAAGTCAGGAGCGCCGGCGGGAAAGCAAGTGGAGCAGGGGCTCAGGTGGCAGTGGCGATGTCCCTCGGCAAAAGACTACCCCCCCCCCCAGCCTCAGTAAAATTATCAAGCATTGACCGGTCCCCGGTGATAAAAAGGTTGGAGACCCTGACATTGTGGCACAATTTGCAACTGATGCATATTCTACACAAGCAGGGGATTGAGGTGGTGATGAAGGAGGGGATAGAGTCCGAAGGGGATAGAAGGAATTGTACCACATTAGGCTGATCCTATTTTTTTTAATGCTGTTATTATTATGTAAAATGTTCCCTGTAAGGACAGGCAGGGTGTAAGCTAAGCTTATTTATTCAGGAAATATATATCTATATCCCTCGTCTCCAGGGTCCTACTGGCCACAATCTTCCTACCTGAGAGTTTTCATATCTGCAAGGGAACTTTTAAAAAGGCACCTCAGACAAGCAGCTGGCCACTTTATGATTTTGACACCTCCTTCTCCCGCACACAGACCTGGTTTCAATCCTGAAAACAAACCCGGCAACAAATGTGCCATCCAGATGGGGCACCTCATCTAGACTAGAACATCGGAACAAATGGCAAACTCACAGCAGTGTCGCAGCGACACCACGTTAACAGTGTTGCGAGCAAATGCAACAGCATGAACCTTTTTTGGGGATCAGGGTGCCAATCTGTCAACGGGACTTGGATGAAAACGCGCCACCGTTGGAGAGCAAAGCAAAACTTGCAGGCGCTCATATGGGCGCACGGACCGGCGTTGGTAAGAACTGGACGGGTCTATGTAAATTTCTGATCCTGGCCTGTTTTTCGTCGCAGGCGAAGTTCATCTACATCCTGGCTGGGTCCATGTCTTGGCAGAGGAAGAGAAGTTGCAGCGTTTTCTCCGACTGCCAGTTGGCGTGCAAAATCCAGACTGAACAGTTCAAAGGAAGAAAATATTCTCTCCCCCACCTGCAAAAGAGGTGGCTGAACAATGGGCAGTTCACCGGTTTAGAAAGCTGTAACTCTGGGTGGCTTCCCAGCCCAGCTTTCCAATTCAAGGCTTGGCATTATCTTGTCGGCAACCAATTTGGATCCTTCAAAGATTCAGATCCAGCAGCGTGGACCATTGTGGCTGATGATAATAGAAGTTTGCTGTCCAAAAGCGGTTGGTTCTTTGATCACTGAACTTTTGGCAGAAACGGAGATATTGACCCTGTTACTCTGGGACTGGCTCCATCTTGAGTTATTGCCTTAAAAATCCCTACTGCAATTACCATTGGAGGGTTTATTCTCCACTCACTGCCCTAAAATAAACAGTTGCAGTAATATTATAACACGGCAGGGACAGGTTCCAGCAGAGGGTCATTTGGCCCCCATTTGCACGTATGCAGCTCAACACATCCACCGGAGCAACGGAACAGCAGGAAAGCCTGATGAAAACAGGCAGGTATGGGCAGGTACAAAAAACTGCTACCCTTTAGTTTTAAAAAGCTGTGATTTTTTGCCTTTGATCTAGCTGGCTAGTTGGCACGGTGCGTTTGGAGTGGCTTCCTTTTTTAAATCTCGCTGTGTTCCACTCTTTAACATCCTCCTTTGATTGCTCATCCCATTGGTACTGCTACTGAAGATAAAAGAAGACATTTGAGGCTCAGAACAAGACCAAGCAGATCCCCCCCCTCCTCTTATCACTAGCACAAAGAGATGGGAGTTTTCCAAAGGGTAGGGAGAGACTAAACTCTACGCGGGCCTACCCTTGGTTTTGACCCGGAAATCGCAACTGGTGCAAAATGCGGCTGCAAGGATCCTCACTAGGACACCTTGAAGGACCCACATCCAGCCAACAGCTGCACTGCTTGCCGGTTTGCTTCTGGATTAAGTTCAAGGTCTTGGTTTTGACCTTTAAGGCTATACGCGGCCTGGGTCCTGCCTATCTGAGGGACCGCTTATCTGCCTATGTCCCCCGCAGGGCCCTGTGCTTTCCGAGTATGAATTTGCTGGCGATCCCGGGTCCCTGGGACATTTGCCTGGCCTCGACCAGGGCCAGGGCCATTTCAGCCCTGGCCCCAACCTGGTGGAACAAGCTCCTTGAAGAACTAAGGGCCCTGATGGAACTATCCAGGTTCCGCAGGGCCTGTACGACGGAGCTCTTCTGCCGGCGTATGGTTGAGACTGGTAGGGGGGATGACTGGGATTAAGATCAGTGAGCCCCGCCCTATGTCGCCTTATGTAAAACCAGCAAATATCATATTCGTGTGAATATTCCATATTATGCATATTATATCAATTTTATATTTTTGTATTTTGTATTGTGTTTTGAATTTATTTTAGAGATTTTAATGTTTTAAGGGGTTTTATGGGGATTCTGTGACTGTGTTTTATATTGTAAAACGCCACAAGGCGACATTGTCCCGAGCAGTGGGGTATATATAAATCAGTGTGTGTTTGTGTGTACAAATAAATGAATGAATGAATGAATGAATGAATGAATGAATGATAACACCGGTTTAATTTCTCCCTTGTGAAAGCCGGCTTCTTGTTCCTCAAGCTGAATTTTTCATACTAATCTTAACGGATCACCAATGTTTATTTTTGCACAATTTCCCCGTCCATCAAGTCACAGCTGACTTACACCAAGCCTGTGGGGCTTTCGAGGAAAAAGGCATTCGGAGCCGGTTTGCCAGGAAACCAGGTAGCCCAGGCAAGCCCGATCCCATCACAGCTCGAAAGCTAAACAAGGTCGGCCGTGGTTAGCACTTGGAAAGGCGATCTCCAAGGAGTTCCGGGGTTGTGGTGCGGGACCAGGCAATGGCAAACCACCTCCAAACAACTCTTGCCGGGCAGCCAAACAATCTTAGGACCTCTTGGCTGCATTACACACCTGCCATGCAAGAAATAATAACGGTGGCAAGTCATTGCCCACCTCTGCATCACGACCCTGACTTTTCGGGTGGTCTTCTCATCCAAATACTTAACCTGTGCCGACCCTACTTCACTTCAAAAGCCCAGGAAAGCCCGGGCCATCAAGGTCAGGGTAACGCATAAATAGCTGTGAGCGATCTGAAGCAGGCAAACCCACGGCAATCTAGGGAATCAAAAAGAAAACGACCCCCTCGGTTCATTCCGACCACGCAGTCGTCAGCAGAAGGCCAACGGGCAGCTATTCAGACAGAAGTACACACCAGATTATCTCGCCCTTATCTGGTTAGCTTTATTACTTCTGAAAATCATCCCACGTTATCGACTGCATGGCTTTGTTCGCGGATCAAGCCGTACTGTTTAGCCAATTCGTGAGCATCAAGGACCGGAACAGCCAGATAAATCAGAGTTAGCAGAACTCCCAATGAGATGCTGTTATCACCAGAAGCCAGGGGGAGTTGAGCAGCTGCATGGCAGCTGGGCTCTCCTCTCTCATCCTTCCTAGCTACGGACTATTATGCCAGGGCCAAGGGAGGCCTGCTGGTCAACAGGATTTAAAGTTTGCTCGGGTGGTAGGAGGAGGGGATGGCAGAAGGATGGGAAAGAACAGTAGCAACATGGGGAAACCTTAATTTGGGGATCTATGTTATGCTTTCAGTCTGTTTCTATCCACAGTGTTCCAATGAGGTCCATCACCCAAATTTAATTCATCAAATACTGTAAGTCGAATTGCATAAATCAGCATATGATTCCATCAGCCATTCAAAAGGAGGAAAGCATGCTGCTTACAGGGGATATGAGCAAAGCAAGCATCCTTATAGGCCATGATCTACTTTACCTATTTCTATTTGCCTTTCTACTTCACTTCTCTTCCCACTGGGGATCCAGAGTGGCTGACATCATTCGCCTCACCTTCGTTTTATTCTCTCTAACAGCAATCCTGTGAATTAGGGTGCATCGTCAGCATGTGACTGAACTGCAGTCAGACAGCAAGCTGCCATGGAAAAGTTGTGATTTGAACCTGGGTCTCCCATTCTTCTAACTGCAACAGACTGGCTCTCCTTGGGAAGAATCTCAGACTCAATCCTCAGAACTGCCACTTAAAGCCACTGCCAGTCAGAATGCACAGCGCTGAGCATGAGGTGTCAAGACAGAAGAGGAAAGAAACATATTTTATCTGTTTAGGAGTACATGTTTATCAGACCTTTACTCTGAGGAGGAGGAGGGAGAGTTGTTTTTTATACCCCACTTTTCGCAACCCGAAGGTCTCAAAGCGGCTTACAATCACCTTCCCTTCCTCTCCCCACAACAAATGCCCTGTAAGGTAGGTGAGGTTGAGAGAGCTCTGTGAGAACTGTGACTGGCCCAAGAAGGCATCATGTGTAGGCCTCATATGTCCCCACGAGTCCTCATGTATCTCAAAGCAGATTACAATCGCCTTTCCTTCCTCTCCCAACAGACACCCTGTGAGTGAGGTGAGGCTGAGAGTTCAGAGCGAACTGCTCTGTGAGAACAGATCTAACAGGGCTGTGACTAGCCCAAGATCACACAGCTGGCTGCATGTGGAAGATGAGTGGAGAATCAAACGCAGCTCTCCAGATTAGATTCTGCCACTCTTTAACACCACAGCGGCTCTCCTCCTGAGGATGGTGCCCCTGCTCCTCACCCTCCTGCATTTCTCCCTTCACAACAACCCTGTGAGGTAGGCCAGGCTGGGAGAAAAGATGCGGCCGAATCTCGCCTAGCGACAGCCACTAGCGTTTTCAATCTGGGCTGCCCTCGCCTGCCACTCCAAGCCCTTCATGCAATGAGTTCTTTGGAGGAAGTGTTAGGTGTTGTAAAATGCATTAAATCAGTGGTTCTCAACCTTCCTAATGCCGCAACCCTTTAAGACAGTTCCTCATGTTGTGGTGACCCCCCAACCATAGAATTCTGCAAGGGTTCTTTCACAGAAATTAAACCGAAACTGACCAATGGCAAGAAGATCATGATTGTCTATAAATTGTTTTGGGGGGGTTTCTCAGTTCAATTCTGCCTCTTGTCTCACCATGCCTATCTCGCTCCTTTCCACTGCTCCAGACAGACGAATGCTTTATCTCGAGCTACCCCACAAGGCTGTTGTGTCGATGGCGACCCCCCACCACCAAGCTGCTTGCCCTGCCGCGACCCCTGTGAAAGGCTCGTTCGACCCCCAGGTTGAGAACCGCTGCATTAAATAGACAAATTGAAGTTCCAGGGGTGGCCAAACTGTGGCTCTCCAGACGCCCATGAACTACAATCCCCATAAGCCCCTGCCGGCAGCACAACCCACATCTCTGCTTAAATGGGGCCAAGTCAACCCCCCCTCCCCAAAAGCGGCCTTAGGGGGGCATGTGACCCTGGCTTAAGCGTCTGCGGTGCAGGGAGGATTCATCTTATAAGACATGCCCGGGCCCTCCAGATGTCCATGGACTACAATTCCCATGAGCCCCTGCCAGCATTCGCTGGCAGGGGCTCATGGGGATTGGAGTCCATGGACATCTGGAGGGCCACAGTTTGCCCACCCCTGCTATAAAACACGCCCGGGGCTAGCCAGGGGCGGCCAAGCTGTGGCGCTCCAGATGCCCACGCACTACAATCCCCATAAGCCCCAGCCATCGCCACGCTACCCCAGGGCTCATGGGAGTTGTAGTCCAGGGACACCTGGGGACCAAGACTCGGAATTCGGCGACGCGAGGGCGCGCAGAGGCCCTGGCCGTCGTTTCTGGGCAGCCCCTCCCTTGAGCCGGCTCTCTGCCCATGCTCAGAGGCCCCCTCCGCTCCCCTCCCCCGCGGGGCCCACCTGAGTCGGAACTGCTCCCGCCAGACCTTCCCGTGGGGCCGGCAGGCGTCGCGCAGGCGGCGGCAGGTGCAGGCCAGGCGGCCCACGTCGGCGGCGCTCAGCGTCCGGCAGCCGGCGATCAGCTCCAGCAGCTCCCCCGGCAGCGCCGTCAGCGTCAGCGGGGCCGCCGCCGCCATCTTGGCTGTTTACCTGAGGGAGCTCTCGGGGAGCGTCTCCCAAAAGGCCGGCGCCGGCGCAGTGGCGCGTCAGGGAGCGTCTGCAAAGGGCCCTGCTCGCCCACAGGCGCAGCGCACAGCCGGCCGCGCTTAGAGGGCCGGAAGGGTAGTGACGCTCTCGGCGCTGATTGGAGGGTTCAGTTCTCCCGGGTCGAGGCGTCTGTTCGACCAGGGCGTTTTCTGGGCGTCCGGTTGCCAGCCTCCAGGTGGGGCCTGGAGATCTCCCGGAATTGCGGCCGATCTCCCGGTTACAGGAATCGGTTTCCCTGGGGGAAATGGCTGCTTCTGAGGATGGCAACTACGGCGTTAGACCCCACTGGGGTCTCTCTTCCTCCCCCCTTAGCCCTCTCTTCTCCAGGCTCTAACCGAGCCTTTCTCAATTTTTTTTTTAACATTGAGGAACCCCTGAAACATTTTTCGGGTTTTGAAAACCCCCAGAAGTGGTGCAGATTGTGCAGAATATGTTTCGGAAGCAGAGCCCACATGGGACCTCTCCATGCCCATCATTGATCATTTGGGGGGGGGGGGAGGGAGAAGGTCGACATGACCATATATGGTCATATCCTAATAAATGTGTAACACACACACACACTCACACACACATAATAATTAAAAATGAATTAACTCCTACCCATTTGGGAAACAGGCTGTCAAGACACCCCAGGGTTTTCCAAAACCATGGCTGAGAAAACCTGTTCTAACCGCAAATCTCCAATAACCTCCCAGTTATCATATTGGTGATTGATATTGCCTCATAAGAGGGGCATTTTCTTTAGGAGTGTGTGATACCAACTTGTACAGGGTGTCTGTGTGTCTGTGTGGACCCTGTAATTGTCTCAAGTTTTTGTATGCATCCGGGTTTGGCACCTTTGTGCAGCCGCTAGCGTGCCTCTCCAAATAAATGACTGAAAGTTCTCACTTTAAGTCTCAGAGCTGGCTTCTTGGGAGAATTGTCCAAAGTTGGCGACCGTATGATCTTTTTCCGGCTCGCTCCCAACCTGATTTGCCTTGTAGGGTGGCTGTGATAGAAGGAGGGAGGGAGCGAGGTGATCTCATTCATATAAACCACCGTGGCCTCCTTGGATGAAGGGATGCAAGAACAGATCTAAATAGACTCGGTTGCTGATTTTGCACGGATCAGTAGATACCACATCCTGGTTGTGAAGGGTAGACAAAATCTGGAGGAAGTACTATCACTGGTTCTTCGATATAACCTTCACGTTCAGAACCAGTGCGTGTGATAAACGTCAATGAACAGTTTCGCAAGCAGAAGGCCAAACTAGCTGTGACAGTGGCAGTCGAGTTAGGTCTGTCCCTAAAGAGGCCTCTCCCTGCTTCTGGCCCCAAGTAACCTTTTAGGGTTGCCAGCCTCCAGGTTTGACTGTCTCCCAGTATTACAATAGATTCCAGGCCACAGAGACCAGTCCCCCTGGAGAAAATGGCAGATTCTGTAGGGGATTCAATTTCTATTTCCTGAGTTTCCTTCCCAGGCTCCACCCCCAAAAATCCCCTGTGTATGTGTGTCTGTGTGTGTGTTTTAACGACTATGTTGTATCTTTTGTCTTCCAAATGCCTCTTTGAGTAAAGCCTCCTGCCACTCCAAACCCTTCATGCAATGAGTTCCTTGGAGGAAGAGCTAGGTGTTGTAAAACGGCATTAAATGAACAAATTGAAGTGGCTCTCCAGATGCCCATGGACTATAATCCTGGCAGCACAAACCACACCTCTGCTTAAATGTGGCCAAGTCCACCCCTCTTCCCCAAAAGCTGCCTTAGGGGGGAATGTAAAGCTTAAGAGTCTGTGGCGCAAGGAGGATTTATCCTGTAAGACATGCAAAGGTCAGGGGTGTTCAAACTGTTGGCTTTCCGTATCTCCACGGACTACAATTCCCCTGAGCATATGCTGGCAAGGACTCATGGGAATTGTAGTTCATGGACATCTGGAGAGCCACAGTTTGATCACCCCAAGATTTCCTGTTACCTCCACTAAAGAGTTGATCCTAAAACTCAAAAGAACTGCAACCAGTCAGAACTGGCATGACTGAACTAGCTGAACTGATGGTCCAACTTGGCGATGAACTTAAAGTCCTGAAGAGTCAAAATCAAAACAAGATGCCGGATTCAGTTCACCTTTTTTTTTAATTGATTGCAATGCGAACAGGCATAAGTATTTTATTCCATAAAATAAGAAGATCCGAACTATACAGAAGGAGGTGCATGCTTTAGAACAGTGTGGATACCTTGCAAACAAGAGCAGGAATCAGTCCATGAGAGATGCCGAGCACATTGTACGAATGGCAAAGACTTGGCAGCATTGAAAGCTCGGAGGTAGGGGAATGTTTCATGTTTCTGACTGCTTAAAGCACTGACATGATCAAATACAACCCCCTCGCTGCCCGCCCGCCCTCCAAAGAAACATACATTTGTGCAGGGTGTAGACGTTACAAGACGAATCAGGCTGCCCTTCCCCATCAGCAAATGCAACTTGTGATCTCACCGATTTCTGAGTTATGGCAGTGACTCAAGAAAACAGAAAGAAGGCACAGTGACACAAAGGGGATGAGCAAAAAGAGTTGGGGGGTGGGGAAGCGGGGAGAGGTTTACAGGCAAAACCCCACAGCTGTCAGCTTCTTGGAAACCAAAGGTCATTCAAGACAGCCCTCCATTGTGGCACACTATTGCCCTACAGAGGCGAAAGCAAAATAATTATGATGGCGATAATGCTGTCAATGTAATCTATAATCCCATTAGAACACTTTTAAGCTGATCTGCTGAAGTTAGCGGAAAGGATTAGCACGCAGATACGCATGGCTGTTTTTATGTGGCAACTGGGGCTAGGGTGAAGAATGATACCTGTTTAAATATGCTTCTTCTCTGTACTGCAATATGTGGCAAATCTGTCTAATATTGTATGCTAATAGTTGTAATGCTTGTATTCCATCACTAGGTGCCGCTATAGTGTTCCTTGCTAAACTAACAAGGACTCCAGTGGCACTTTTTGAGGACACATCAGTATGTGCTTCTGAGACACAGATGTTCCGTCCATTTTGGTAAAGAGAAACAAACGTCTTCTGAGAGTGTTTTATTTTATGCAGAGAAACAGGAGGTGGTAGTGGGGAATCAGGCCAGTTCAGCCACGGAAGATCCTTACAAGAAAGGAACGTGTCAAAAGTATGGCTGATCACCGTTTCAGGAAAAAAACAACAACCAATAAGCAAAGACTGTCTTGTGCAATTCATTGTATAAATCATTCCCAATAACAGCTTGATTATCTTTATTGCAGGAACCTGTTGAAAAATGAAACATTTGTTTCTTCTTCTTGCATTCCATTGACAGAGGAGCTCTGAACCAGAATAAATTTCCTCGGGAAAGATAATCAATTGGCATCAGGAGTTATTTATTAAATGACAATGTCACATCAATTAGCTTGGCACGATGCTACCGGCTACCTACTGGTGAGATTGTCTTTCGAGGGACATTTGTTCAGCCACAGTGGCTGGAAGACAAAAAACCTGCATGGAACAATAATAGGAAAGAGAAACCAGATTGGGTCTCCGCGTAAAACTCACCATAAACCACCTTATGCTGTAGAATTTTCATGTTTAAGGAGCCCAAACTCATGAGAGTCCAACAGGCTTAAAAATAAAAATCCTTCACACACTAGCATGGATCCGGCAACTTCGAGAAGACCCTTCTGATGTAGTACGTGGTAGAAACCTATCACAGTGTGGCGGCATTGTGTACTTTTTGCAAAGCAAAAGGTGCATCGTTTGATCGCAAGGACAGAAATCCGGAATTTGTGTCTAATGGGAGTGAACATGGAATATTCCAAGCCCTTCGCAAGTTACGGGGAACGCAAGCGCAATCCATGTCCTGCTCATCATTCTTTGGATGTGTGCTGACTCATTCTCATGTTGCAGTCAATGCCTGCACAGCTGAACTGGGGTCGAAATCTTATGTTTATCCAGGTATTAGTCCCCAATTTCATTAATAAAGCAAACAAATGCTGGGTCTTTTTAACAACCAGGCATGCCCACATACTGGCAGGATGTACATGTGAACACTGTAACATGAACGAGGGCTCCAGTCTCACCAGAATACCCTACATGATTCCATCACTTTGTCATTTTTTCCCAAAATACCCCGGTACTAGTTTTGGCTCTGCAGTTCCCAAACTGGGGTGTCTAAACCCAAGCAGAGTGTGTCACTTCTCTCACGTGAACATCTGCAACACATCCCATCACCAAGGCACATGACTTGGGAGGCTGTTAGGGAAAACACGCCTTATTGGGGCTTTCAGGCAGATCACACCTTTGTCATCTCAAAGCCTTTGTTGCGTGGCAGACCTGTAAGAATCCTGACAGCATCTAAGGTGGGCTGAAAGGAATCTCTGCTATAGCACAGCGTTTAAATCCCGGAACTCCCAACACCGTCTCCAGTTTCTGTGCTGAAATACATTTTGGGGATTACCAACAAAAGCCTTCGAAAGGAACAGGCTTCTCAGTGGAACAGGCTTCCTCGGGAGGTGGTGGGTTCTCCATCTTTGGAAATTTTAAAACAGAGGCTGGACAGCCATCTGACGGAGAGGCTGATTCTGTGAAGGTTCAAGGGGGTGGCAGGTTACAGTGGATGAACGATAGGGATGTGAGTGTCCTGCATAGTGCAGGGGGTTGGACTAGATCAGGGGTAGTCAACCTGTGGTCCTCCAGATGTCCGTGGACTACAATTCCCATGAGCCCCTGCCAGCATTTGCTGGCAGGGGCTCATGGGAATTGTAGTCCACAGACATCTGGAGGACCACAGGTTGACTACCCCTGGACTAGAGGACCCAAGAGGTCCCTTCCATCTCTATGATTCTAAGGTGAAGGAGGTGAGGGTTTCACTTAAGGCTGGCTTGATATGAATAACCAAGGATTTTAACACTCTGCACATACCACTGGAAGATTTAACTTCCTACCATGGTGGTTTAGAGTTCGGTTTTGTTACGGGTCAAAGATCCATCCATGTTCTGTGGATAACAGGGGCGTGCTAGCATTTTAGATGTTATAACACACCTTCATTATTTGCGGGGGATACGTTCTCAGGATCACCAAAAGTGGCAACATCCACAGGTATGGGGAGGCAAAACTACCAAATTCCCCAAGAAATTTAACAAAATCATGACTAAGGATGGCGTGGCAGGAGTAAGAACAGGCTGGAGAATGCACCGCACAATCGGACTTGCAGAACACAAATGTGTAAAAGTGTGGGTTATGGATCTGTAAATGGCAAAGGTCAACTGTACCTCTGTCCTCTCAGAAAGCCATGAGTGGGTAGAGTGTCCTACCGGAGTATACGTACAAAGGGAGTCTAGAAGAGCCATTCCCAGCATGCAGGGCAGGAAGTTGGGATTGGGGGGGGGCAGGGGGCGGGGAGGCAAAAAGAAGCAAATATTAAAAACCAGGAGTCATTTTGGACTTTCGAAACAAAGCAGTCCCCATGAAAATAAGGTGTTTTCTGTGCGATCAAATGGTATGCAATATTTTGTGTTTATGGACAAAAACGGGTAGGAATCCTATCAACAAATACGTTTGGCATCGGAAATATGTGAAATCCATAAGAAGAACATCTAGCTAATGACTTGAACAGAAGAAGAAGAGTTGGTTCTTATTATATGCCGCTTTTCCCTACCTGAAGGAGGCTCAAAGCGGCTTACAATCGCCTTCTCATCCCTCTCCCCACAACAGACACCCTGTGAGGGAGATGAGGCTGAGACAGCCCTGATATCACTGCTCAGTCAGAACAGCTTTATCAGAGCTGTGGCGAGCCCAAGGTCACCCAGCTGGTTGCATGTGGGGGAGTGCAGAATCAAACCTGGCATGCCAGATTAGAAGTCCGCACTCCTAACCACTACATCAACTCTAGGATTCTGTAAAGAGTGGCTGGACAGATACTTATCCTGGATGCTTGAGGCTGATTCTGCATTGAGCAAGGGGTTGGACTAGATGGTCTGTCTGGCCCAACTCTATGAATCTATAAGCAGTGGCAGGACAGATACTTATCCTGGATGCTTTAGGTTGATCATGCACTGAGCAGGGGGTGGGACTAGATGGCCTGTCTGGCCCCTTCCAACTGTAGGATTCTATGATGGACAGAGACTTATCCTGGATGCTTGAGGCTGATCCTGCATTGAGCAGGGGGATGGACTAGATGGCCTGCCTGGTCCCTTCCAACTTATACACCCAAAAAATCTTGCCTAATTTACTCACATGAGACTTTCCATTGGCTTGGACGAGGCGGTAGTTGTCATGTAGGAGCAAATATGTTTATCGGAAAGTTGATTAAAGAGCAGCAGATCATTTCTGTTGAGTCCCATTTGTGGAGGGAGTGTCTTTGCTGCAAGGAGCATTCGACAGCGCGGGCTCTCACATGCAGCATGGAACATGGAATGGCCCAGGCAAGGAGTTATCACTTAGGGAGAATTCAGCCATCAGTTCCTGTTAACACAAAGCTAGGGACCTGGCAAAGAAGCCAGTGAAAACTGTCACCAAGGCCTGCTTTTAAGAACTCTTTCAAGCCACAGATCTAGTTTACCCTACTTTACTCTTTCTTGCATGCCCAGAGAAATGCCAATTGCCACATTGGGTTTGGAAGGCGAATTTCTTCCAGCCCAGACTGGCCAGGGATTCTGGATTAAGGGGGTTTTTTTGGGGGGGGGGTCATCTGGTCATGGAATTGGCGTCACTGTGTGTGGGCAGGTAGTTGTGAATCCCCAGCATTCTGCAGGGGGTTGGACTAGATGACCCCTCCCAACTCTAGAATTCTCTGATCTTTATCTTGGGCATTTTTCCACACTGGTGTCTGATTAAGGATGTTCTTAGAGCTCAACACCACAGGCAGCGATGGGATAACTCTGCGCTCAGGACTGTTTCGTGCACCGCGCAGAGTCAAACCCGAGCTCGCCTCTGAACATACGCTCGCAAGGACGCTACAGCTAGATGCGGAATCCCGAGAAGCGTGCCCGTCGCAAACGCGCCTGTGTCGTTTTCCCATGTCGCAGGGTTCATGTTTCAATGTATACTTAAAACAGCAAACATTTTGTTCTTCAAAAGCACAGTGGGCAATGAGCCATAAAAATACGGAGACTAAGTACGAGATGGAAAAGTGCTAAGTGGATTGTATTTAATGGATCGCAGTCAGAGTTACTAGAGGCTTAGGAAAGGATGAGCATGAATACGGTAATTCTCTCTACGTTTCCCCCCTTGACTTTAAGCCGTGGTTCTGTACACGCAGCCTTTTGGCATCAGCTGTTCCTTTTTTGCCTTCATCTTATGGTGCTAAGAGGGGGTTAAAACGTCCCCCGTGTCCCAGCAGGATCTTCTGACACGTCATTCCCCACCACGCTCCCTGAATCTTGGGCACAAGTGCTGTGGTCTATGGGTCAAATACTTCTGCAGTCTCTTGAGTTTAGCAGTAAAAGCCAGTGGCGAAATCAGCCTATTTCAGCTAGGGGAGGTTTCTAGATTGCTGGTTGGTGCTTATAAGAAAGGAATGGAGAGCCACTGATTTCCCCACAGCTGACTGAGTTCAAGAATCTTGCCCCCCTGCCCAAATATCTTTGTATTTTGTGCCTACGAACTGTCAATGTCAGGAAAAAAAAGACTGTCAAATGAGAACAAACAGGATTGGTCGTGTGCAGGTTTTACTTGCGTGTCATGAAAACCTTCCTGAAATGACCATGAAGCTACTCCTTATAGCACCCTGCCAAACTGAGACTCAAAGCAGCTTGGGGTGTGGGTAGAGGACGGGTTTATTTCAGGATCGCTTGGTAAGACGGCAACCATGAAAAACGCACCCTGAGCCCTGGGCAACTGTGGCTCAGCTGACTGGGCGGAGGGACCTCAGAGCCGTCCTGCTTTGGAGGAACGCCCGCTGCCATGAATGGGTATTTTTCTGATTCAACCCCCCCCTCTTGTTCTTTAAATAAAGGCATAAACCCCATTTCTCACACTTTTCTTAGGTGGGGAAAAAAACCCAGTGCTCTGGATAGAGCGATAAATGACCTGGTTGCAGCCCTGGGTGAGATACACTGAAGAGGGCTAAGACTTTAGGAGATAAATAGGGAAGGGGTGATGATGAGTCTTAGAACAAACATAACACAGCATGCTGTAAGAGGTGAAACCGTTACCTGTTTGACACAGACCGATCCTGCCCTCCAGCCGATCGCGGGTCCGCAAAGCCGATGGAGCCGCCGTCCATCACCTTCCCGCTCCCCCCGCCCCCCTCACTCCCCTAGCCCACCAGATTTCTGCGAAAAGGACAGGGAAGGGAACATGTGGCCCACTAGCTGAAGCAGATCATGCTGGGCCAAGCGTTTGGCAAGCGCAGGGCAGCTTTCCGCATTTCCGTGCTGCTTCCCGGATAGAAACCGAACTGGGCCCTCGGACCCGAATCCTGTCCCCGAAACACTGAAGAAAGAAGACGCGCATGGTTGCAAAGGTGGCGGTTTCATGCAGCACGGCAATGGCCTCGTCATCCACAAGAGGAAGGAGGAAGGAGACAGTTGTCACTCCCCCACTCCCCGTTTCGTGTTTCGTTGGTGTTGGAAGAGCCACTGCAGGTCGCAAGAGACATCATGCTTCAGCGGGGAGCGCCAGAGGAGGGCCCACGGAGAGAAAAAGAAACCATCACGGGACACGAGGAGTCGGGGAGGGGGGAGAAAGACAGCCGTCCTCGTCTTCGTTTTTGTTCCCCCCCCCTCCTTCGTCGCCGCCGTCTGCAGAACATCCTTCAGGACACAACAACAGGACGAGACACAGAAGAGCATTTGTCGCGAGCCGTCAAGTCCCTGGAGAAAAGGAGCGGATGTGGAGGGGTCAGTACAGAAACCAGCCCCCTCGGGCTGGAAAAGAACAGCAAGGAGCTGCTCTGACTGGCCTGGCCTGGCTTGGCATCCCATCAGGGCCACGTGGTTGGTGGTTAGGAACGAAAAACCCTGCAAGAGAGGCAACGGTGAAAGCGCTTCAGTGATAGCTCGGGACTCTTCCCCCACCCCTTCTTGGAGTGTGCTTGAGTTAGTGCTGTTCTGCATTCTGATTTTCATCAGGTGTGCGTCATTATTGCTTCAGGGATGTCTTCCTTTTTCTCACAAGTTTGGCTCCCTCTAGGGGCCGATTCGATACTACATCTCTGTATGTCCGCCATAAGGTTTTTATGTAACATTGAATTGACCACTAGGGGCAGCAAAACAACTGCGGAGGGGGGAACCGACCCACAAGCAAGAGAGACACAGTAGCAACAAACATGAGAACGCAGATGAGTCCGTAGAATCTTCATGGCTGACAAATCACCACATCTACTACGGGCAGAGATGCTCCCCCACGTGGCTACCTGTACGCTCATCAGTAGAGCCCAATGATTACAAAATCTTTTGCAAACCCCTTGACTTTATGCATTGCTTGCTGGCTTTTCCATACAGTCCCGTGTCATTGACTTGCATGCAAGTATTCTTGCCTGCTTCTTTTTGCACTACTAAGGTCTGGAAAAGATTGTTGGTTTCTCTCTTTTGAGAAATCAATACATAGGATGTGCTCCACAGTCTACGGCACACACAAATTAAACTTTAAAAATGCATGGAGATGTGAGAAGCAGGCAGAAAAACATAGACGAGTAATGAGTAGCATTCCGGCTACGTGACCAAAGGCATGGGAGAACATGAATGGTTGCCTGCCTCTGTTATATTTCTTTTAGGGTCACAGTGTCTTGGAATAGGGGATATCCTTGGCTAGGTATATGCACTAAATAAATTCATAAAAGAAAGAAAAGTGTCCTTTCCCCCCCTTATTTCTTTATTCTGTGGGACTTCTGTCAAAACGGAATGCAGGTAATATCCGTTTTCGGTGAGATTCTTTCATCAGTGACGTCCTTATATATAATAATAGTATAATACTGGCCACAGGCTCACATAAGTATGGGGATACCGGTCTGTATTGACACGTGTCAATACTACAAAAAAAAAAAAAAAAACAGCAACTAAAAAATCCAAAAAAATGACACTTTTCTTTCTTTTATGAATATATTTATTGTATTGCCAGTGGATAGGTCTGTTTCTCTCTGTTTGGTTTAATTATTAGACCATCCTTCTTATACTCTTGTAGGTATATGCACTGCCAGATGATCATATTAGCGCTGGCAGCAGCACCTGTACTCGTGTTTCCTTTGCAGAACTCACGTGGTCTGATTATTTCCTGCTACTCATCCAAGAGATCTGCATGCCCATGGTGGTTGCAATGGAATCCACTATTAGAAACACAAGGGGGCACAATTTTATAACTTCTAAGAGGCTGGCATCTGTCAGTTGCGGAGAGGTGCTTCTCTACTGTGTGGGGAGATCCAGATATATTTAAAAGAACTCTCAAGCATGTAAACAAACTGGGAAGAAAGAAGAAGGAGAGATGTTTTTTGGTACCCGGTAATAATGCAATGTAAAAAAAATGCTTTCTGTGGCTCCACTGCTGGCCAGAGCCATGGGAAACATTATTTTCGGGTTTTTAGAAGGAGTTTTTGTGGGCAAGGGTGGGGAGAAGCCAGGCCAGGCTCTGTCGTGAGTGGTAGTAGTGGGAGGAGTAGACAGACTCAGCGGGCAGCTTGAGGAAGAGAGCAGGAGCTGGTGGAAGTGACGCTTGGGGAGTGCTTGCAAGGACGGGGAAAGCATGCCCAGACAGCCTGACTTCTCCCTTTCCCATGGGTTAGCGTCGACTTACACCTCGTCGTTTCCTGTGGTGAAAAAGGGAATGTGGATTTCTCCCTGCTCCCTTGCTAAGGGCCAACTGAGGGCCTCAGTCGGGCCAGGTCTGGAATGCCCTGGATTGGGCCTGATTCACTATGGAAGCAGGAATTAGCCCTGCACCCAAATGAGCAGTGATTGCAGCCAAATCCTTTGTGCAGAAAAGGTCCCTGAGAGGCAAACAGGGACAACAGCAAACCAACCTCCAGAGCAGGGGTAGTCAAACTGCGGCCTTCCAGATGTCCATGGACTACAATTCCCAGAAGCCCCTGCCAGCATTCGCTGGCAGGGGCTTCTGGGAATTGTAGTTCATGGACATCTGGAGGGCCGCAGTTTGACTACCCCTGCTCCAGAGGAACGCTGCTCCATATCACTGAGCCAATACCTTCAGATGGAGCATTGCTATTCCCTGTTGAAATAGAAATCACGGCTCTGTGACAGAGCGTGAATGCCCCAGGTTTAGTCCCTGGCATCTCCAAGGATCTCATCCTGCCCATGCTGGGGAAGAATTTTGTTGGCCTGGGATCCTGAAGAGCCGCTGCCAGTCAGACGGCACTGAACTAGTTGAGCCGACAGCTTGACTCAGCGTACAGCCGCGTTTGCATATTCAGTTCGAAGGAAGGCTGGACTGAGATCCCCTTTCCTGCAGTGGCTTGAAAAACCTCATTCAGAGGCATTTAACCCAACATTTCTGTCTTTGCACAAATGCACACCAAGAGCAGCAGACGAGGTTCAGGAATGTTTGAAGAGGAGACAGACCAAGGTGGGTTGCCGTGCTGGTTTTGAAGTTGTGCATGCACACGAAAGCTCATGCCTTCAAGAAGACTTTGTCGGCCTTAAAGGGGCCACTGGACTCAAGCTTTCTACCCCAAGGAGGAAGCAATTCTAGCCAGGTGTATTCGAATGGCTGGGATTTTGCTTCCAGGACAGTAGGGGGCAGTGTTGGCTTTAGATTCAGCAGTGGCTAAGCAAGCACAGAGAGCCATACTAGCAAGAATGACTTGAATAGGTTAGCCGCTATTTGCAAACGCCGTAAAGACAAAGCCAGGACTCTTATGTGTGTCTGTGGTGGGGGAAGAGTGAATCGAGGTTTGTCAAGAACAGGGCTGGTGTTTAATTTCTAAACAGGAGGGGCCAGCAGAGTAGAAAACACCTTGAACGCTCTTAAATGCACTCTCTCTTTAGAGGCCAGGAAGAGAAGAAAGAGGAGGAAGAAGGTGGTGGGAGAGAAGGACACCAGAGTCCTTCTGGTGATGGGTGCTTCGAACAGGGAAATGAGCATGCGTGGGTACCAAAGGCACAAAAGGAGTTTCTTGGGGAAGAATTTGGAGGAAATCAGAGGAGAAGGCATGCAGAGTCCGGGGAGGGAAACACAGCAGCAAGGAAGAAAGGGGAACGGTCATGTGAGGAAACAGGAAACTTTTGAGGAGCTCAGGGTGGTGGATACGGTTGCCAGCTTTGGCCTGGGAAACAGGTGGACATTTTGGAAGGGGAATCTGAGAAGGATGGGACTTGAGGAAGGGAGGGGCTTCAAAGAGGCATAACGCCATGGTTCCAAAGTGAACCGATCCCTGTCACCTGGAGATCCCTTGGAATCCCAGGAGATCTCTAGCCACCATGTGTAAGTTGGCACAGTAAGCCTAGCGGTGAAGCTGGAGCAGAACATTCACAGCAGGCAGGAATGGGATGGGAGACGAAAATGGAGCCACCGGCAGGGGGACAAAGCCATGGGCGGCTTTGAAGATTCAATTTAAAGAGTCCAACCTAATAAAGCTGTTAGCCTCCAGGATGCTGAAGGGCCGGATTCACTTCCTCTGCAACAGATCTGTGGCTCGCTCTACGGAATTTCTCCGTAGTAAGGCAGATTTCCTGCAGGGATTGGGTTCTTACAGGACTGATCCTGCTGAGCAAGACCAGAGCCCGCCTGGGCACTACTTCTGGAGGGTGAGGCAAGGCTCCTGCAAGTGAGCTGACCCGCTGTGGTTAGATATCAGGGGAAATAATTTTCATAGTCAGAAAAGTTCAGTAGTGGAATCGGCTGCCTAAGGAGGTGCTGAGCTCCCCCTCACTGGCAGTCTTCAAGCAGTGGCTGGACAGGTACTTATCCTGGATGCTTTAGGCTGATCCTGCACTGAGCAGGGGGCTGGACTAGATGGCCTGTCTGGCCCCTTCCAACTCTATGATTCTATAAGAAGTGACTGGACAGAGACTGATCCCGGATGTTTTAGGCTGATCCTGCACTGAGCAGGGGGTGGGACTAGATGGCCTGGATGGCCCCTTCCAACTCTATGATTCTATGATTCTGTAAGCAGTGGCTGGACAGGTACTTATCCTGGATGCTTTAGGCTGATCCTGCATTGAGCAGGGGTGGGACTAGATGGCCTGTCTGGCCCCTTCCAACTCTATGATTCTATAAACCGTGGCTGGACAGGTACTGATCCTGGATGTTATAGGCTGATCCTGCGTTGAGCAGTGGGTGGGACTAGATGGCCTGTCCGGCCCCTTCCAACTCTATGATTGCATAATCCTTCGATTCTCCTTCAGGACTTTGCCACCTGCTCCCCACCTCTTTCTTCTGCAGGCCTTATGGAAGAAGACGGCAGCGTATGGGAGAGCCGATCAGGGGCGCCCTGATCACTTTGCCTGCTGGCTCTGGAACTCTCCAACTCTTCCAGCCCTTTCCCACCGCATGGATGTGAAAGGGAAGCGAACAGTAAAGGCACGCCGGGCTGTGAGTTGCAGCTTTCAAAGCAAGCCACCAGGCTTGTGCGAGAAGGTGGCAGAACCTGCCTAGATGGCTCCGTACTCCGTGATCCCCGCCCACGCTGAACGAGAAATGTAAATGGCGGTGTCAGGTTGCACCACCGATACCTCCGAGCGACACAAAAGGCTCCCGCTCTTGCCAGCCCACGCGTTGCGGAGAAACAAAAGCACAGGTGAAAAGAAAAAGCCAACTCACTCATCCGTGTCTTTCTTGCTCTCCTCGATGTGCGCAATCGACTCGGATCGGAGGCGGTTAGTCACTTCGTAGGTGCGCAAGGTGACTCCAAATATATCTTCGTGGTAGCGGTTGTCATCCTGCAAGGGTGGTTAGGCGTGGAGGCAGCCACAAGTGCAGAAAAAGGAAAATCCACAGCACGGTTACTTGTCTGCAAATATTGGGCATTTAAGAGACACCCTAAAAGGGCTTGTGCCACAGCAATATTGGATGCATTTATTGTAAACACGGACTACCCCATCAGCACAAAGCACTCTAGGCATGTTCTGTTCAATGTTTATTTTTTAAAAATTGTCCTGTTGTTATAAGACACCATAAAGACAACAAAAACAGTGTCTTCAGGCTAAGGCGAAAATAATTAAAAATCAAGGAACCAAAACCCCCTCTAAAAGCTCATCAGTTGTAATGTCAGTAAAATACTGAACAATGGCCCTTTATGCATTGGTAGTTTCCGTCATTTTCCCCAAGCATTCCCATTGGGGGCATTTTTTCCATTCTGCATGTCCCTTCACTTTAACTGCACACATGCACTGGGCTATCTCTTCCCTTCTGCATGGATTTTACACCCTCCAGTATTTAGTTTCCATTGGCTGGCTCTCCAAATATTTTGATCATGCTAATACCATAGCACAAACCACCACCTCCTCAGCAAAAAGCTCTTGGCACATTCTGTACAATATTTGTTTTTCAAATTATTCGATGATTATTATCCTAGACAGTAAAACACCGAACAATGGCTATTTATGCATTGGTAGTTTCCATCATTTTTACCAAGCATTCCCATTGCATGTATTTTTTCATCCTGCATGTCCCCTCCCTTTAACTGTACACATGCGTTGGGCTATCTTTTTCCTTCTGCAGGGATTCTGCTCCCTTCAGCATTGAGTTTGTTTCCCATTTGCTGGGTCTCCAGGGTTTTCAATCATGCTATTGCCAATGAAAATAATAAAACCTATCTACAGCAAGAAGCGATGGGGAGGACCAAACATTCTTGGCCCTTGAGTCTTCCCACAGCAGAACGTGGTTTGCACAGAAAAATGGACACCAGTTTACTCTAATGCAGGGGTAGTCAACCTGTGGTCCTCCAGATGTCCATGGACTGCAATTCCCATGAGGCCCTGCCATCAAATGCTGGCAGGGGCTCATGGGAATTGTAGTCCATGGACATCTGGAGGACCACAGGTTGACTACCCCTACTCTAATGAATGGAGAACTGGACACCATGCTGCATGCTGAGTCATCAATTGTTACTTACCCTTAGTTTGCTAAGGAAAGCACTGGCTTCTTCTGCCATCAGCTTGCCCTGCTGCTTCACAATGCTCTGGATGGTCTTGAGAACATCACCAGCCATGGTGACATCCCCACAAACATAGATGTGACCTCCTTGTTCCTTCAGTGCCTTGTAAACAGATCCTGCCAGCTGTTCCTGCAGGACATCCTGCACATATTTCTGAAGGGGGAGGGAAAGGGGATAACATGAGGAGTCATGTTGCATGCTAAGAATGAAGAAGAAGAAGAGTTGGTTCTTATATGCCGCTTTTCCCTACCCGAAGGAGGCTCAAAGCGGCTTACAATCGCCTTCACTTTCCTCTCCCCACAACAGACACCCTATGGGGTGGGTGAGGCTGAGAGAGCCCTGATATCACTGCTTGGTCAGAACAGTTTTATCAGTGCCATGGCGAGCCCAAGGTCGCCCAGCTGGTTGCATGTGGGGGAGCGCAGAATCGAACCTGGCATGCCAGATTAGAAGTCCGCACTCCTAACCACTACACCAAACTGGCTCTCCAGGAGGAGAGTGGCCAGGTAATGCATGGCTCCCTGCAGGCTACGGTGATGGGCAGCAGTGCACATTTTCCATTGGGGATATTGTTCCAGAGAAGGGGAGAGGAATGCAGAAACAGGCTATTATGGTCTCAAATGCAGAACTGCATCTTCCTTGTGTCTTGGAAGTAAGGGGGGTTTCACTTTTAGGCTGTAAAGACAACCTCCCTTCCTCTTTGGCCTGAACAGCAGGCAGAAAGGATATTCTGTAGCTGGAAATGTTGTAGCCACCAAAGGGGAACGTGGATGGGGAATGTGTGTGAGAACCAGCCCTGAAAAGCTAGGACAAGCAACCTAATATCGCACAGCAGTGACTCGGATTGGCTCAAATCCCTGCTTAGTCATGGGACTCACTGGCCAATCTCGAGCCAGTCACCAGCCCTTAGCCACACCTACCTCCCAGGAACTGGAATTCAACTCAAGAAACTAGACCCAGACAGGTTTTTTTGGGGGGAGGGGGGCACTCAATCGCTTTCCCTATTAAACATCCTCCTCTCACATGGCTTGTCTATGCAGCCAGTATAATCATATTAGGGATCAAAGGGGACCCAGACTTCTTTTTTGCACCAGTGGAAAAATTGGTAGAAGCCAAGCCAAGGTTTTCCAGCTGCTCCCTCCACTGAGCTTTCAGGGGTTGTCTACAGCTGTTGCCTTGGCAACAGGGCCTGTGCATTAAGACCAAGGCAAGGTCTGTGGCTTATGGCCTCTTCCTCAGTCTACAAATTCTGTCACTTGACGAACTCTAGCCAGCTCAGCGCCCTCTGCATTGTTACCAATAAGTCTTGTGTTGGGCAGGCCCAGAGTGGATGTGGGGTGGGTGGGTTACCTTTGGTTTGTCCGGCTCCCGGGAATAGGCCGTGTAGAG
This sequence comes from Paroedura picta, assembly GCF_049243985.1. NCBI lineage: Eukaryota > Metazoa > Chordata > Lepidosauria > Squamata > Gekkonidae > Paroedura > Paroedura picta. Next base: position 10,684,542 of record NC_135381.1, on the reverse strand, counting down.
CTCCTTGAAGACCCCCTTGCTTTTGGCCAACAGGGTCTCCTCTTTATAAATGTGGTCTATCTTGGACTGTCGGCAACCAAAGACCAGCGTCATGGGACATGGTTTCAGCCCTAGGGGAGACATTAGGGGAGGAAGGAAGGAATGGAAGTGTGAGGTTATTCTCCTGCCTTTCTTCCCAGTAGTTCAGGCAATTTGGCCACAGATTCATTTGAAGCCATGGTCACCTGGCCCCCTAGGGTTCCAGATTCCTGTGTCAGGGGACCCTCGAGATTGTCAGAGGCTTACAAAGGATTTTTCAATGGGGTGATAGGCAGAGGCAGACACGGGGCTTAAAAGCCAGCTGGTCTATAAGTACTAATATTTGCTAGCCAAGAATGTCTGGAGCGTGCTTACGGGCTCCGTTGTTTGGTGGAATAGGGCTTAAAGGAGAGGGAAGACGGAACTTAAGCCACTCTCAACCTTTGAAGCCTGCTGGCAGTAGAGCTGGCTCCTCTTTTAACCAAAGCAAGTGAGTGCTACTTGAAACCCTCTCCTGCCCCTTCATAGAGGTCCTCGTTGAAAGAGAATAGCTACTTCCTCAGAATCAGACCTACCTTGGTGAGTCACGTCAAAGAGCCGCTGCTGCCAGAAACTCCGGAAAGGAGCGATTCCTGTCCCGGGACCAATCAGGATGCAGGGAACCTGTGGATCTTGTGGCATGTGGAATCCAGGTGCTCTGGGTCAAAAGTGTGGAGTTCCATTGTGATCATGCATGCAGACTTACCCCCCGCAATAACATTACAAGCTGACAACACTGACACGCTTTCCGATCCTGTCTCTGGTCATTAAACCACATGCCCTATTTTAAGGTTTAGACCAGGGGTAGTCAAACTGCGGCCCTCCAGATGTCCATGGACTACAATTCCCAGGAGCCCCTGCCAGCATCCGCTACCCCTGGTTTAGACAGACATTCATCATATTAAGGGTGTGATCCCCAAGCAGACAAGGAAGAATCAAGATCTACAACTACATAAAAAACAGGCTCCAATCTGCTCCGGAAACCAAATTGAACACATGGCGGTCAAGCATGCAGTCTTCCCTTCCCTCTCCCAAAGGGTCATTTCAATAGGATCGAAGCTTACTTCTCAGAACCCCAGCCCTCCACACAGGGGCTCTTACCCTCTGACAAAACACGGCACGACTTCATCTGTCTGTATGCGGCTGAACCAGGAGGAACAGACCCCGTGATGTATTGGCCCGTTCCCATCTAGAAGAAGGCAGAGAGGAGATGGGTCATTTGGATGGCTGAAATAAATATTAGGAAATGTCTGACCATGTGTGCCTGTATATTTTCCTCAGTTAGAATCACAGAACCATAGAGTTGGAAGGGGCCACACAGGCCATCTAGTCCAACCCCCTGCTCAACGCAGGATCAGCCCAAAGCATCCTAAAGCATCCAAGAAAAGTGTGTATCCAACCTTTGCTTGAAGACTGCCAGTGAGGGGGAGCTCACCACCTCCTTAGGCAGCCTATTCCACTGTTGAACTACTCTGACTGTGAAAAACGTTTTCCTGATATCTAGCCTATATTGTTGTACAGTTTTGTCACTTGGATCTTGCATATGTCCTCCTTGGTAAACGGGATCTTGCGTTTGCCCTCCTTGGCATGGCTAGGTCGGATACGTGGTTTTCAGACCTGCGGAATTACCTCCGGTGTGATAGGAGACCACCGCCACCGTGAGGTGGACCTCGTCAGGGTACATGTCAGGGGAGGAGCTAATGGAATAGTAGCGAGGTTGGAGCAATGGAAGCTGGGTCAAGAGGAGCGTTGAGGGCATCTGCACTGATGGGAACTCCTCCAGCACTTCGACCAGGGTGGGGTTCTTGGACCACTTCCACTCCTCGTACTCCTGGAGACCCTGCAGAGGAAAGAAAAGGAGGCAATGTGGTGCTAAGAAGAACAGCTGTTTTTTTGTACCTCGTTTTTTACTACCCTAAGGAGTTTCAAAGCAGCTTACAGTCGCCTTCCCTTCCTCTCCCCACAACAGACACCTTGTGAGGGAGGTGGGGCTGAGAGAACTCTGAGGGAGCCGTAACTGACTTGAGGACCCCCAGTAGGCTTCATCTAAGTGGCTTAAAGTCACCTTCCTTCTCCCACAACATACATTCGTTCCTAAATAAACTTTTTTTCTGCTGTTTAATCTGGTTGAGCACTGTTGCTGTACTTATTATTCTGCCAAAAGTAACTGTGAGGAATGTGTAGATCAGCCTTTCTCAACTTTTTTAGTGTTGAGAAACCCCTGAAATATTCTTCAGGCTTCAAGAAACCCCATAAGTGGCATCATCATTCAAAATATGGCTGGGAAGTAAAGTGTGTGAATGTCCACCTGGGGTCCATCCCCTCCCCTCCCCTCCCACTCCAGGCCCATCATTGGTCATTTTGGGAGGGGGGGAAGGTTGACAGGACTTTATATCTGGTTTGGCCAAACTGTGGCTCTCCAGATCTCCATGGACTACAATTCCCATGATCCCTTGCCAGGTGACAGGAGCTCATGGGAACTGCAGTCCATTGACATCTGGGGAGCGACAGTTTGGCCAACCCTGGCATATATGGTCAAATCACCCAATAAACTTTTAAAAAAAATATATAAAAATAACTCCTCCCCAGTCAGGAGACCCTTGCAGGTCCATCAAGAAACCCCAGGGTTTCACGAAACCCTGGCTGAGAAAGACTAGTGTAAATGCCATCCTGCCCCTCCCTCTCAGCTTACTTTGCTGAGAACTTGAAGACGCTTCTTCTCCTTCTCGCTGGTGGCCAGCAAGGCAAACTGCTGCAACAGGATCGGGGTGGGAGGGGTGGTGATGTCCAGGTAGTACTTGAATGCCTGGAAGATGGTACAGGGTGGAATCCGGTTCTCGTCGGTCCAGTTGCTGATGACACCTGCCAAAACAAAGCCCTGGTATCTCTCCAGAAAACAGGAAGGTGCGCAGAGGGCGTGAGATCCTACAGAAGCAAGGCCTCTTATTTGGACCGTTCTATCAACTAGGATTTTAACCATTAAAAACCAGAAGTCACGCCGGCAAAAACACCCTAGTGCAGGGGTAGTCAACCTGTGGTCCTCCGGACGTCCATGGACTACAATTCCCAGGAGCCCCTGCCAGCAAATGCTGGCAGGGGCTCCTGGGAATTGTAGTCCATGGACATCTGGAGGACCACAGGTTGACTACCCCTGCCCTAGTGGACCCCAACTTTATTAGATTAAGAGAAGGTGAATCCAAGTCTCCCACGTTACCTAAAGCCGTGTTTCTTTCTTCCAGGAGCTCCACCTTCACCAGCTGGTTGGTGGGAGGTGCGTCTTCCAGCCGTTCGATCAAGGCACTGACCAGCTCTTCGTGGTTGCCTGGAAACACCCCCAGATGGTCTCCAGGGAAGTAACGTAGCCCCTGCTGCCCGTTGGTGTGAAGCCGCAGGAAGATTGTGGAGCGGCTGGAAGGAGAGGGGAGGTTTGCAAGCATGCTCGTATTTTCCAAGGAAGAAGGAGAAGGGCGGGGTGTTTGTACCCCGCTTCTTACTGCCCAAAGGAGTCTCAAAGCGGCTGACAATCCCCATCCCTTTCCTCTCCCCACAACAGACACCCTGTTGGGGAGGTGGGACTGAGAGAGCCCTGATATCCCTGCTCGGCCAGAAGAGCTCTAACAGGATGGTGTCTGGCCCAAAGTCACCCAGCTGGCTGCATGTGGAGGAGCGGGGAATCAAACCCAGCTCACCCAATTAGAAGCCACCGCTCTTAAACCCTACACCATGCTGGCTACCACTATACCTGCTACCGACAAATGGCCACCACGGACCGAAAAAAATGGTTGGAATAGCTTCTTTATTGAGTAAGGAATGGTTAACATTTGGAAGGCCTGCTCTCCCTCCGTTCAGAACTGTGGGACAAGAAGGAGCCATGGATAACGAAGCCACGGATGAAATGTGATGGAAAGCCAGGGTCTCCATACAAGATAGCAACCCTTCCAACGTACATGTGTCGGGTTGGATTGAGGGGGGCGGTCTTGATCTACCAGCGATGTACTGTGATAAATCCCGACCCCCCTGAGTGCATGTTGGCTGGGTGATAGTTCCCACCTGGACTTGGGGCTTTGCAAATTCTGGCGCGTTAGGAACCGGGCTGCGTAGACTCGCTTTTTATGGACGCTGTATAAACCTGGAGATAAAAAGAATTCTTTTTAGAAACAGGCTGTTCCTGAAAGGCACTTTGGACACTTAAAAAACACTGCTGCTCTCGGATTTAGAATCCTAGAATCCTAGAGTTGGAAGGGTCCATACAGGCCATCTAGTCCAACCCCCTGCTCTACGCAGGATCAGCCCTAAGCATCCTAAAGAAGAAGAAGAAGAAGAAGAAGAAGAAGAAGAAGAAGAAGAAGAAGAAGAAGAAGAAGAAGAAGAAGAAGAAGAAGAAGAAGAAGAAGAAGAAGAAGAGTGAGTTCTTATATGCCGCTTTTCTCTACCTGAAGGAGTCTCAAAGCGGCTTACGTTCGCCTTCCCTTTCCTCTCCCCACAACAGGCACCCTGTGAGGTGGGTGAGGCTGAGAGAGCCCTGATATTCCTGCTCGGTCAGAGCAGCTTTATCAGTGCCGTGGCGAGCACAAGGTCACCCAGCTGGTTGCATGTGGGGGAGCGCAGAATCGAACCCAGCATGCCAGATTAGAAGTCTGCACTCCTAACCACTACACCAAACTGGCTCCCAGCATCCAAGAAAAGTGTGTATCCAACCTTTGCTTGAAGACTGCCAGTGAGGGGGAGCTCACCACCTCCTTAGGTCCTTCTCTTTCCTGGCCTTACCGGTAGCCAAGGATCCGTACCCTTTGCATGCAGTGAAAACTCCAGACAAGACTATACCGTTCATAGAGGAATGGTCTATTAGAGGCAACCAGCCATGTCAGTGTCTTGGAACCTCCATGTAAAGAGGCAGTGTACCAGACCGCTGAATTCAGCTTCCCCCAGCACCAAAGGACAATGCCACGTAGGCCCCTCCGATACCTTGCGTGAGTTCAGGAGCTTCGGCGACGTAAGTCAGGCGGAATTTGCTCCTCTTCCAGCTCCGGTCGTTGCTGATGAGGGAGTTGTTGGCCTTCTCGATGTTGACGTCGTCGCCCACGCAGAACACGTCACACGCTGCCTGCAGCACACACCAGGTTCTCAAGATACGAAGGGGGAAGCCAGTGGGAGTCCCCTCCTCACCCCTATGCATAGAATCCCCCACTCTCACTATGAGCTGCATTGATCCAATACCAGAACTGAAATGGTCACATGGTAGCCACCCCCATTAATAAAGTGAAGAAGGAGGAGGAGGAGGAGGAGGAGGAGAGGACGAGGAGGAGGAGGAGGAGGAGGAGGAGAAGAAGGAGAAGGGGAAGGGAAAAGAGGGGGAAGAAAAGGAAGAAGAGGAGGAAGCAGAAGATGGTGATGAGTTGGCTTTTTATACCCACTTTTCACTTTCTGAAGGAGTCTCAAAGCAGCTGACAATCGCCTTCCCTTCCTCTCCCCCCCAACATACACCCTGTGAGGAAGATAGTGCTGAAAGAGCTCTAAGAGAACTACTCTGTGACCGTCTGACCCAGCGGGCTGAACGTGGAGAAGGAGTGGGGACTCAAACCCGGCTCTCCAGACGAGAGGTTCCTGCTCTGCAACTACTGCACCACACTGGCTCTCAACAGCAACTTGTTTGGGGGAACCTGTGGGCTGCAACAGCTGCAGCAAAGCTGGCTCTCCGCTCTCAGACCTCACCATACCGAAAAAGAAGCAGGCTACCTTGAAGACCTTCTTGGCCCATGTCCTGAAGGATTCCTCTTGTCCACACAGCTCATCCCCTTCTCCCATCCTCAGGATGCGTTCCCCTCCCAGTTCTTCCAAGAGAGTGTCCACAGCCCGGGCAAAGGCGCAGAAGTGAGGGTAAGCACGCGATCCCAGGCCAAAGGCGGAGAACCTGCAAACAGGCCAAGGAAAGGTGTCTGGGGGGCAAGACGTGGAGCCAACAAAGCCTGCCATCTCCCAGGACTGCAGGCCACGAGCAGGAAAGACCTCTGACCCCAGAGGCGGAATGTGGTTTCAGGTTTTCCACCCTTGACCTCTGTCATCCTGAATGACTCCTACGATAGCACGTCTCCCTAAACCCGGTCAAGCCCTTGCTGCTCACCTGACATTGGCCAGAGGCCCAGTGCTCTCAAAGTTGTCCCGGGATTCAGGTCCATCGCTTGAGGATTTCCGGGCGTCCGAATAAGAGGAGACGCTGTTGAAGCGCACCTTGTAGCTCCTGCAAACGGCAATGTAACACAACAAGGTCATTCTTCCAGGTCAGGGAATGGAAGGTCACGTGGAGAGAGGGGGGTGGTCGAGGGACTATTCACACAACTCATTCGGATGGTGGCCATGCATTCTGATTTCCCTGTCTGCAAACACGGCCTCCTTGCTTGGTCTGCAAGATGTTCACTTGGGGAAGGCCATGTGGGTGGACGCAGGACACCAAGTCAATTTCGGACAGGAAGCGTGTGAAAGCCTGGCACCTAGTGGAGATTGGGTGTAACTGCTCGTTGTAAAAAAAAAATAAGCTACAGCCAAGGGAGTTCAAAAGAACCCTCTATGGCAGGGGTAGTCAACCTGTGGTCCTCCAGAAGTTCATGGACTACAATTACCATGAGCCCCTGCCAGCAAACGCTGGCAGGGGCTCATGGGAATTGTAGTCCATGAACTTCTGGAGGATCACAGGTTGACTACCCCTGCTCTATGGAGCACTTTTGAGTGCTCAGAGCATCTCAAATCCATTCTCTTCATGCCAGTCTCACAACAACCCTGCAAGGTGGGTTGGTGTTACCAGCTCCCACAGAAAGTTGAAAGGAGCTTCTGAATCCTAATACTGTGGCCCTTTGCGAGAATTCACGGGTGACGTTCAACACGGGGCGTTGTTGACCTCGATGCTCCACTTGTTAGCTCTAGCACCACGCAGCTCCTTTTCTGCCTGAAGCATCTCCACAAAAGGGCCATGGTGTTGTTTAAAAAAAATTAATTGTTATTTTTAAGACATTTGTTTATTTTTAAACACAGAAATACAACCACATACAGAGAACCGTAAAACAAACAACCCAATCAACAAATAATACACAAAACCACCCCCCTGCAACTTCAATTAGCTATTTCAACTGATTATTCCTTTTACTTAACCTTACCATGACAACTCATGTCCTTTATATCTAGCCTCTGGTGTCTAATACATCAACAGCCCACACAGTATCAAAATCCACATTACACCCGTAGATACATCCCATTCTTAAGAGCTGGTGGAAGGTCTGCTGCCTGTGTTGATCAAGGATTTTAAGCTACTTATCCATCACATGGAGTATGTGTAGCATATGAGCTCCTGGAGGGGATCAGGGCCCTTATGGAGCTAAAACAGTTCTGCAGGGCCTGCAAAAGGGAGCTCTTCCACCAGGCATTTGGTTGAGACTGAGTCACCAACAACATCTACACGGCCCCTTCTCCCTCCCTCCTAAAAAATCCACCCATTTGTCCTGCTGTGGACCTGTTCGCATTGTTATATTTTGCACCTGTGTTACAGTTTTATGCTAATATTATTACTCTTGTATGAAAATTGTTATATAAATTAAGTTCTATGTACTGTTTCTATGTTTTAGGTAAGACGTCCTGAGCCTCAGGGGAGGGCAATATATAAATAAAAATAAATAAATGAATGAATGAATGACTGCCTAGTAAGGGACATTCAGAGGTGATCCCTAGCGACCCCTAGTGTTCCTTGGAGGAACCACCACTCAGATTCTGGGCGGTATCCCATCCAACTGCAAAGCCAAGGTTGTCCCTGGTTAGCTTTTAAGATTTGAGAGGATTGGGCTTGCCTGGGCTATCCAGGTCAGGGGATTTGAAACTGTTTCTTAGGGATAACCCAAAGGGAAAATTTACAAGATTCCTGCACCTTTTCCTTCACGGGGAGAAAATCAGGAAGTGTGTGTGTGGGGGGGAGCACAAAGGATTGTCAGGGAAAGGCAGCCCACCCCAAATTTTGTCCTTTGCTCATCCTTGACGGCAGCTGAGATTGCTTTGGAAGGGGGTGGAAAACAGCAGTGGGGGAAGAATGTCAGAATGCCCCAGAATGTGTGGCCCTAAATGAGCAAATATTGGCGTGTTAACATGATTTTAATTGCAGAACGCCCTCCCCGCAGACGTTCAGCTGCTGCAGAGTGCGCCAAGTTTCCGGCTCAAGCTAAAGATATATTTTATTTACCTGGGTTCTCGGCTGATAATGTTTTATTTAGATTGCGTGTGAGCAAGCGGGGTTTCTTTTAACGCCCCTGCCCATTGTTAACATCTGCTTTTGTTGCTCGTTTGCATTTGATTTTGTTGCCGCTATTGTTCAGGGGCGGCTACATCTCTCGATAGTATTTGCTGTTTCTGCGTAAGCAATTTATTTGTCGCCCCTGCTCTTGAAATGCTGCGGGATTGCTTCATGCTGGCATTAAAACAAGGAAAAGAAAAGGTCCGTATTGTGATTATGGTCTATAAACTGACTCCAGCACCTGGGCTAGTGGAAGAACGGAAACAGTAACCGTGAAGAAATGAATTAATTTTCATCCATATCAAGCTGGCTCACAGTAACTATCCATCCCCCTCGGGAGTGGTTTAAGGATTTGTGAGGTCCATAAGATCAGAGTCAGTTTAAGGAGTCGCAGGGGTCTAGCAGAGCACAATTGTGAAGGGAGCAGCCAGAATGGGGGCAGAAGAGCCCCCCACAGTGGAAAGGGGCGTCACTACAAGAAAAGGGGAGGAGAAAGGCTATGGCCCTGATCCATGGGGGGGGGAAGGCACTGCCCGGGGCCCATAGCACATGCTACTCATGCCACATGGATAAATCGGCCCTGTTCCCCCCTCCCCCAAAAAAGAACATATAGGAAGGGGGAATTCAGTGGAAATGCAAAGAACACGGTAGCCGTTCCTGAGGCTCCCTCTCTGGAATTGAACCCCGATTCCCCATTGCACATGGTCACCATGGTCAGCACAGAAAGTACCATCGAGAGGTGACGGGGCAGCCACTCAAGTGCATCACTGCTGACGCCAGGGAATTGTGCAATTGGCCCGAACTTAGCACTTACTTCCTCTCTTCCAAGTTGGAGTTCGGATTCCTCATTTCCATCAGAGCACAGCCGAATTTCTGAGAAGCAAAAGGAGATTTTAAAAACGTTGCAAACTCAGGAGGATCTTGAGGGAAAGGCTGGAGAAAAGGCAGTCCATGATGCCGATGGGCCAGTCCCGGACAACTAGCCTCCCTAGGAGGTCTTTCTTTCATCCCTCCCTGCATTGGGCTGAGTAACTTCAAGAGGAAGAGGAAGAGGAAGAGGAGGAGGAAGAGGAAGAGGAAGAAGAGGAGGAGGAAGAGGAAGAGGAAGAGGAAGAATCGGTTCTTCAGTTTTTATACACCACTTTTCTCTACCAGAAGGAATCTCAATTGCCTTCCCTTTCTTCGCCCCACAACAGACACTCTGTGAGGGAGGTGAGGCTGAGAGAGCCCTGATATCACTGCTTGGTCAGAACAGCTTTCTCAGTGCTGTGGTGAGCCCAAGGCCACCCAGCTGGCTGCATGTGGGGAAGCAGGGAATCAAACTTGGCTCACCAGATTAGAAGCCGCCGCTCCTAACCACTACACCAAGCTGGCTCAAGTTCGTCAAACAGCTGATTGGGAAGGAAGCATTTGCTCCAAAATGTCAGGAGATATTCCCCCAGCTGCTAACCCGAGGGACACGTGGCTTAGTGATAAAGCATGTGCTTTGCGTGCAGAAGGTCCCCAGTTCAAACCCAGACAACCCCAGCAAGAAGGGGTTGCAGAGTTAAGAGAGGCCTGGAGAACCAACATCAACAAGGGGAAAACATTTGGGTGTAAAAGACCAATGACTGTGGGACTTCAAAGCCTACAGCCACTTAGAAAGCGAAAGAAAGAAAGAAAGAAAGAAAGAAAGAAAGAAAGAAAGAACGAAAGAAAGAAAGAAAGAAAGAAAGGGCCAGATGCCTCGCACAAAGGAAAGCAAACAGTCTTTCCTACCTCGCCATTCTCAGGTGGGTCTCCGTTGCCGAAAGTGCTTGTAACCACCAGCACAAGGGTTTCATGTTCCAGGTGGACAGTGTCGTACTCATCCATTGACATCACCTGCCAAAAAAGGAGGAGGAGGAAGAGGAAAGGCTGGTCAGAGAGGAACTTGTTACCATTCAAGAAGGCTGATACTGAATCACAGAACCATAGAATCACCAAAGGGCAACACAGGCCATCTAGTCCAACCCCCTGCTCAATGTTGGATCCACCTAGAGCAAGGGTAGTCAACCTGTGGTCCTCCAGATGTCCATGGACTACAATTCCCATGAGCCCCTGCCAGCATTTGCTGGCAGGGGCTCATGGGAATTGTAGTCCATGGACATCTGGAGGACCACAGGTTGACTACCCCTGACCTAGAGGATTCATGATAATATATGTCCAGCTGCTGCTTGAAGACCGCCAACGAAGGGGAGCTCACCACATCCCCAAGCAGCCGGTGTCACCTCTGAATTGTGCTTCTTGTAAAGATTTTTCTCCCTAATTTCCACCCATAATTTAAACCTGTTATTGGGAGTCCTATCTTCCACTGCCAACAGAAATAGTTCCCTGCCCTCCTCTAAGCCTTTGTAATATTTAAAAAGAGCAATCTTGTCCCCCATCAACCCCCTCTTCTCCAGACTGAACATTCCCAATTCCCTCAACCATTCCTTGTAAGGTTTGGTTTCCAGGCTCCGGATCATCTTCGTCATTCTCTTCTGTACCAACTGCATTCTGTCCATGGGGGGCGGGGGATGGCGGTGGGGAAGAAGTTGTGAATTTCCTGCATTCTGCAGGGGGTTGGACTAGATGACCTTGGAGGTCCCTCCCAACTCTATGATTCTAAAGTTCCAGGAATAAATGCAAAGGTTTTTAGGGTAGGGAAACAAATGCTCTTCTTAGATATGCCTGCTAAAGGCCACGGGTTTAAGCGAATGATGAACCAGCCGTGTATTCTCTCCTTTCTGCCTACTGGCCCCAAAGTTAATATTCTTCGCCAAGGTCACTGTAATTGCATGTGCTCAGAGGCCCCTTCTTTTAAGAGGCAGTTAAATGTTCCAGGGCTTGACAGCAGGTCCCAGGAGCTAAGTCCCAGTTCAAATCAAGCCGTTAAGGTACTTTCTTTGGGTAGCGTTCCCTTATTAAGTGCTGAGCTTTGAGTGTTGGTTTCTCATTCTTTGCTGACTTCCTAAGCTTTTAGAGCTGACCTCTGTGTTTATCCGGGGCCGGATGTTCATTTGTTCTGCGGGTGGATGGAGGTTGTCTTATTCTCTGGTTATGCAACGCTGCTACAAAACCATGCTTCTCTTTGACTCCAGTTTAAAGCTGAGCTGTGGGTAGCATGGGGGGTGGGCTTCCTACACCTGTCCCTCCTCTACCTTTTAGCCAGGACCCCCAAGCTGTGTTTGTGTCTTTGTTTTTCTGTTCCTCATTTGCTGCTAAGCATCCCCTTTCCCCCATGCATCCCTTCCCTTCCCCTTCCCCTTCCCGTTGTCTTTGTCAAAAGGTCTTCAGAACACATGGGCTGGTTGTGTAAACATCGGCCCCTCTTGGAGCCTGCCTACCAAGTGACCATCCCATTCTGGCAGTCTTTGCTTTTTGTTGAAAGCCGTCAGAGGTTTGGAAACCTTCATCCATGGGGTATTAGAAAGCCGCTGTGGTGGAGGGTGGGAGAGAGAAGCGGCTGAGGCCGACATGACATTTAAAGAGAAGCCACTAGGCATTCTTTGAGCTCCCTACCAGCGACGGTCACGCCAGCCGACAGAGAGCTGAGCCTAAAGTCCTCTGGGAAAGTATATTCCTGGCCTCACAGGAACTAGCCAATCAGCACTGACATGACGGATGTATATGCCGGCCAATGGAATGCTGTACAAAAGAACTTTAGAGACTAAGTGGGGCAAAGTGCCTTCCTGATGTGACAAGCACTAGCCAATCAACCCTGTTTCTGTCTATGCAGCCAATATGCAGAATTCCCCCATACACACACATACACAAACCATAGGTTTCAAAAAGGTATGTTTGCACTGAAGGCAGGAGGGAACTTTTAAAGGGTCTGCTTCTTCTATAATGATTGTGTTACTTCTCCTCAAAGGACAGCCATAGCTTCCCCTCTCCATCCAAACTCACGCAATCCAGGAGCCCTACCTTGGCATCGAAGGCGTGCTTGAAGATTTCACACAGGGTTTTTGCATAGACCTGGGACTTTCCTGTTTCTGTGGCGTACAGGATGGTGGCCTTCACCCGCTTTGCCATAGCCTGCCCCATCAACTTGGCGGAGAACTTCACGGCTCTAGGAGAAAGGGGAAAAATAAAGGTGACTCCTTGACCCGGAAGGCCAACTGAATGAGGATCCCTCCTCCCTATCTGACACATGGAACGGTTATTGCATTGGCTCTTTCATGACAAAAGTGTGGATGGGGATATGTTACATGGCAGAACAAAAGGGAAATGTTTTATGCTCTGTAGCATCCTACAAGTACACTGCTGCTGATTATTTCCTAAGTTTGGCACGAGGTCTACTCTTCAAGGAAGTAAAAACCCTTTAAAATTTAAGGGGATCAGGTGCTGTGAAGTAGTTGTTGGCTGGATAAGCTCCTTCTATTCGCCCTCCCTGGCCTGAATCTTGAAACACAATTAGCATTAGTCCAGGCAGAAAAAGGAGGAGGAGTTGGATTTTATATGCCACTTTTCTCTACCAGGAGTCTCAAAGCGACTTACATTTATCTTCCCTTTCCTCTCCCCACAACAGACAACCTGTGATGGAGGTGAGGCTGAGAGAACCCTGATATTACTGAAGAAGAAGAGTTGGTTCTTATATGCTGCTTTTCTCTACCCAAAGAAGTCTCAAAGCTGCTTATAGTCGCCTTCCCTTTCCTCTCCCCACAACAGACACCCTGTGAGGTGGGTGAGGCTGAGAGAACCCTGATATTATTGCTCGCTAAGAACAGTTTTATCGGTGCTGTGGTGAGCCCAAGGTCCCCCTGGACTGAGAGATTTATCAAATCATGTATATACAGAAGATGTGAGAATTTCTTCCTGTCCCTCCTACAATACCAAAACTCTAGATCAGGGGTAGTCAAACTGCGGCCCTCCAGATGTCCATGGACTACCATTCCCAGAAGCCCCTGCCAGCGAATGCTGGCAGGGGCTTCTGGGAATTGTAGTCCATGGACATCTGGAGGGCCGCAGTTTGACTACCCCTGATCTAGATCACTTAGTGAAATGGCTCAGTGGTAAAAAATTCAGGAGAGGCTTAAGAAAAAAAAAAACTCCTTTGCCCAAAGCACCGATGAAGGAATTCAGTGTACCGACCAGCCGCCGAAGGGGATGAGACACATGCGTGGACAAGAGGCCTATCCGTGGCTGTGAGTCCCGGCAACGAAATGGAACCTCCATGTCCAGAGGCAGAATACCATTTGCTGAAGAAGCTTTGTCTCACGGGCACCTGGCTGGCCACTTTTAGAAACAGTGCCCTAAACAGACTTTGCTCTGATCCAGCATGGCCCTTCTTATGTTCCCATCAACCTGAATCTAAACTCACCTTCTAACCGAGCTGCTAATATAATTCCCAATCCGCCTCTGCTGGTAATGCCACATTACAGCAGTTCATGAGTGCCGAGCAAGAGGCGAAAAAGGCCTTGGAATGCTGCTTGCGCACAGGCCCTGAGCGTCAAGGTTAATGCATGGTGTTTGAGTGGGGTCTGGCCGCATTTGCCCTCTGCCGTGCCCAGGATCCATTTGGGGAACAGGAGGCCGTTCCCGGCATTGCAGATGACAAGAGAGCTGCGGTGCTTGGTTAAATATTGAGGACACCGCGAGCAACACGCACGCATGCACTTCCTGATTCTCGCACCGGGGCTTGTAGTTGCATCTGGCCCGACCCGGGCTCTGTTAATATCACTGAATTATTAACTTGCTCGGAAAAACTAACAGTTTAGAATTCACTGCGCCAAAGAGCTTCCGGGATGGACATTTGTGCGGCAATATGGTCATAAAGGTGAGCTATAGCTCAGCGGCTGGGTGAGCGCCAGCCACAGCCTCTGTAGCCTTGGAGCAGAAGCCTAGAGGAACCTCCATGTTCAGAGGCAGTATACCTTAAAGTGTCAATTGCTGGGCAGGCACAATGATAAGGGAGGGCTGTTACCTTCAAGCTCCGCTGGTTGGGCTTCCCAGAGGCATCCGACAACCTGCATGCTAGACTAGAGGGAATTTGGGCCTGATCCAGTTCTTCCTACCTAGTTCTGATTCTCCTTTAATTCCCATGTCCTTTATATTGTTTGGGACCCTGGCCTCAGTCCAGTCATTCCCAAGTTCTATGAGAACCACAAAGGTTAGGGATAAAACTAAATATCGAAAAATTGAAACCATTTATTATCAGAACTCAAAAATGCTTAAAAACCATAAAAGAATATTATATCTAAAAGGTCCTCTTATTTTGGGCCTTTTCTCAGAGAAGCACACTGTACGGTTCTCCAATGCCCAGGGGAGGTACAGGAAATATTTGCTGGCTGAGGATCCTGCCAATATGAATGCTTCACATTCTGTATCAGATTAAAGAAATCCTCCCCTGTATCAGATTCTGTATCAGATTAAAGAAATCCCCACCACCACCATTGTAAATTGGGAAAAAATGCTATATACAACTGTGTGTATCTGTATATTGACCTCTGATGAAGGTCAGTATGATTGAAATGTGTTATGTCTGAACATGTTGGCACTTGTGGTACGCATACTGAGGTGTTTTATGTTTGCCCAATAGATCCGCTTTTGGTTTGTAAACATTTTTGAACTCTTAACCATAAATCTGTGTCTATTTTCACCTTTGTGGTTCTCACCTGTTCTCCAGGTTGGGTTTTTATTTCTAATTACAATATATTGATAACAGGCCTCTGGAAGCCTCAGTCTATGGGATACGCGTACGCACTCCCCTTCCCTTTCGGGCTGCCCACAGCAATCGGAAGGGAAAGGAAACCCAACCGAAAACTTTCAAGGCTTCCAGAAACTGCTTTGATTTTTCTCAGCATCTTCCGTCATCTACCCAGAGTGGATTTAGAAGCAGATTGGCCCGAGGCAGGCTGGATTAATGGGGGAATAAAGCCCACCTTTACCCCGGGGTCAGTGGAGAAGAAGGGTCACCTATTGGGGTCACTCTCTGTACTCAGCTGCCCTATTCCAGGTGACATCTTGGGTCTCCTCCACATCTGAGCTTCAGCTCCGTCTGGTCCATAAAGGGGATAAAAGGCCCAGGTAAGATGCTTGCGGTTTCATTCAATCTATATGGAAATGAGCAGGGTGTGTGTGTGTTCTGGAGTCAGGGCACCCAAAACGTAAAGGTCAAATCATCCGAAAGATCCCTGGCTTCCCCTTGGCAATGAAATACGGCCCAAGACTCCTGGCGGGCTGGCAAACCTTCCTTGTGCCCTTTGAAGACAGAATCCCAAACGAAAAGAAGAAAGCGATGATCAATGCAGGGATTATGAGCTCACGGCTTTGCTCTCTGGGCTACTGACTCACCTCCCTAAGTATCTCCTCTCCTGAGCTAACAGCCTCCTTGGAGCTGCCCCAGAGAAACCCCCCCAAAAGGTTGCAGTCCCAATGAAATCTGACTGGCACTTCTGGTTTTCGACTGAATGCACAAAGAGCCCTGCGGGGTTGGGTGAAGGTCTGCTCTGCGCTTGCAAGGGACAGATGCCTCTTGGGGAGCTCACTGGCAAACAGGAAGTAGCGGCCATCCCCACCTCCACCCCACATCTGTTCTCCAGAGGTAAAGACTGCCCCGAACCATAAACATGCCCGTTCTTTGCGGTGATGGTTAATAGCTGCTGATAGGCCTGACTGCTACTCATTTGTCAAATCCGGCATTAAGCACAGAATTGCCTTAATGGATCGGCCCGAAGGGATCACCCAGTCCAGGATCCTCTCCCCCCACCCTCAAGGGACATCCAGATGTTTTTCGGATACCGAGAAACAGAGATGGAGGCAAGCTGGTTTGAGGGTGGCCAGAGGAAAGTTTTAGAAGAAGAAGAAGAGTTGGCTCTCTCAGCCCCGATCAATGCAATGAAACAACAAAAGAGGGAACAAAGTAACCGAACCAGTGGGCACAAATCATAGTCCTGATACAGCTGTTGTCTCAGAGCAGTTCTCTCATCACTCTCCCAGCCCCACCTGCCTCGCAGGGTGTCTGTTGTGGGGAGAGGAAGGGAAGGTGACTGTGAGCCACTTTGAGACTCCTTAGGGGGTAGTGAAAAGCGGGGTAGAAAAAACAACCTTCTTCAGTATGGTCTTACTGTGACCGGCAGCAGTTTGCCAATGACCCTGATCTTGCCTAGACCAGCTCCTGGAATTCCTGTAATTAAAGGAGATGCCAGGATTAAACCTGTGGCCTTCTGCATGCAAAGCAGGTGCAATTTCCCTGCGCGATGGGCCCTCAAAGTCAGGCCTCTCAAAGTCAGCAGAGAGAGACATTGATAACTTGCTACTTCCTGTGCATTGGCACCACTACCAAAAAGGCCCTGCTTTTGCCCAAAGTGCTTCTTCCTGGCAACTTTAATAGGAGTCTGGTCTGGAGAGGTAGGCTTTCTGAGATATGAAGAGCACGTGCATTGAAGGGCCTTAAAGGTTGGGACCGACGCTGTGAATGAAACCCAGAAACGCCCCAGCAGGCACCGCAATTCGGTCACCTCCTGTGATTGCTGGAAGATGACCTGCATCCTGCCCCAAAGCAGTGTTATGGCCAGAGGGCTGTTCCGTCTCGTCTCCAGGAAGGCCCTGCGTGATGCCCAGTGGTCTACTTACTTAGCTAGCTTTTTAAACCCGATGGCTCTCTTCTTGGTGGGTGTGCCGTTGATGCCCTTCCAGACATGGGTGTTCCAAGGGTCAGGCTGGGAGGAGAAAGAAAAGGCCCGATTGAGTTCGAGGTCAAAGTTGACGGCCCTCTCATGCTCACAGGTCTGTGCTGGAGACTAATTGGCATTAGCAAAATCAGGAAGGAGAAAGAGCAAATATGGGTGCAGACAGCCATGTAGGAATCGGCATCACTCTTTGGGTCCTGGCTCTAGAGTTCAGCTTTCCTCCACTGCGGGGGGGGGGGGCATGGAGTGGAGGACCAGAGAACATGCCTTCTTGCCTTAGGCCCTGCATCACATCTATGACTGCTTTTCAGAATCAAAACTGAGTGGGATGAAGATTTCAGTTCTGGAACTCTCGTGGAACGTCTGCTTTTTGGCACCAGCTTTGGCAATCCCAGTTCACCTTGTTGTGCTTGAAAAGGACCTTTGAATCTACTCAGCAAGGGTGCTTCCCAATGGTACCATGGACAGCGCCCAGGTCTGCCTTGCTGGCAGGATACACACGAGGTCCCCAAGACCTCTCCAGTTGGCTTTGTAGAAGGTAGGCCAACCAGAGACAGCGATCACCACAAACTTTCAGACAATCCTCGGCACTGCAGGACTTGCGGTGGCAGCTGTGAGCCCATGTCCACCTGTAGCTCTCTCCTAATTCTGTGGACAGACATGTTATAGCAAATACCTAAAATGGGACAAATGTCAATATTCACACACAAGGGTTGATCATTCCAGAGGAGTACTGTGCATGCTCTCAAATAGGTCTCTGTTGGTTCCACTCTTCAGAACTTGTACAAGTGAATGCGTGTTCCGCCAGGACTTTGGTTGAGGCCAGGATGTGGAAGACCGAGGGGTCCCTTCAAACTTAATACTATACTTAATACCAATGAATACATCAATGAGAATGTGTGTGTGTGTGTGTGTGTGTGTAAATAGACGGAGGAGGTGAGGTTTTTACTTTTGCTTGCCCTGTCAGTGTGGGTTTTTTAAATTTCGCTTTTATGTTTGTAGGTTGTAACCCGCCGCGGGACGGGTCTCGATAGCAGCGGGTAATAAATCTAAATAATAATAATAACATTGACACACCCATAGGGGGAATATCAATATTCTCCATTTTCTCTTAATTCCTGGACATCCCCTAAATCCTTTTTTAGTTTTTTTTTTTTTTTAGAAAGGAAAAAGATAGACAAACTAAGAAGAAAGAGACGGTACATCTCAATTTAAAGACTGCCACACATTGCATAATTTAGGTTTTTTAAAAAGATACAACGGAATTCCCCCTGTCTCCTCCCTATCTAAATCTTAACAATCGTTAATAATTAACAATACTTTACCACCGTGCTAATAATTTCCCTCCTTGCATCTCATTACATACCTTCTTGCCTCTCCAGATCCACCTTAGCATATTCACTAGCCCAGGGTAGTCAAACTGTGGCCCTCCAGATGTCCATGGACTACAATTCCCAGGAGCCCCTGCCAGCAAATGCTGGCAGGGGCTTCTGGGAATTGTAGTCCATGGACATCTGGAGGGCCGCAGTTTGACTACCCCTGCACTAGCCACTATTTTGATGCCTCCCCCACCTTTTTCCTTTGGCCAACCCCTGGCTGCTGCAGTGGGACACCGGAACGTACAGTACCTGGTACTCGAAGGAAGGGGTGAGCCTGTAGTTCAGCATTTCCTGGTGGAAGACGGGGGTGATGCTGCCCGACATTGGAGGGACAATCCACACCCAGTCGGCGGGGCACCCTCCCCGGCAACGGTACTCGTTCTCCATGTGCTTGATGAAGGACTCGGTGGCAGAGTGATGGTCCACAATGGTCACCTTGTCGCTCTGTACGGGAGGGAAGACCAGGGAAATACTGTCTAAGGAAACAGAAAGGGATATGAACCCGGACTGCCTGGGCCACATTCCCTCCGAACGGCAAGTATTTCCCAGGTGCCTGTAGGGTGCTTCTTAACCAGCTTCCCTTGTGCTCATTTCTCCGTCCTCCTACATCAGCCTTTCTCAACTTTTTTACTGTTGAGAAACCCCTGAAACATCCTTCAGGCTCCGAGAAATCCTGGAAGTGGTGTGACTGCACAGAATATGCTTGGGAAGCAGAGCTGTGGACACGCCCACCCAGGTCCCCCCTCCTTCCCACCCCCTCCAGGCCCATCACTGGCCATTTTGGGAGTGGGGATGGGTTGACGTGAGTCATATCACCTGATAAATGTTTAACAAATGAACAAATTAATTAATTCCCACCCATTCAGGAAATCCTTCCAGTGCCATCAAGCAAGTCCAGTGTTCCATGAAACCCAGGTTGGGAAAGACCTGTCCTACCATCATACAGGCTCGGAGGAAAAATTTCATGTGCACTTTTTTGTCCCACAAAAGGATCATCCACAAGATGCTACATTGTGCCACCCACAATGCACGCATGCATGCAGGTTCTTCAGTGTCGCTTATGTGCTTTCCGTGCATATGAATGCAATGCTGGGCCTAGTGGGAGCTGGATCCGACACCCTATGGCTGGTTCTGCAGCAGAAATGCTCCCTGTTACCTGGAAGCTGTACAAGACTGCAATGTTGATCTCCACCAGCGCCTGGTCCTTCCACAGGGATGACGTCTTCCGCATGTCCAGGTTCATCTTCTTGGCAACTTCCTGCAATGTAAGATGGGTGAGGATCTGACTCAATCGGGGAAAATGGGCAACTGGCTGGCATTTGACGTCGACACACCAGCAAGGTCGAAGGGAGAAAGAGGTTGCATCCTAACAACTCTCTCTGGCATCTGGATTCAGCTCCAGCCAAAAGTGCTCCTTCTTGAAACTGTTTGCTGCCATCGCTCAGGCCAAAGGGAAAAACGGCAGCAGCCGGGCACCCTTCCCCTTCCCCCTGCACTGAGCTGCATTTGGGAATCTCTCCTGAAATCAGCTAGGCCACAGGGGAATAGGCAGAAGACAGATACTTTTTCACCATGCCTGGGTGGTGACCTTACAGGGAACTCTCTTGCTGAGCACATTTTAAGGAAGCCAAACGAGTGCAAATAACAATTCTGGAATTGCCATTTGCAACTTGTCACTTGTACGTTTATCGTCGATCACATTTGTATATTGTGTAGGAACTGATGGCTTTAGATATCTAATTTGCATTGATACGGTTAGCGTCTATGAATGTATTATTAGCCTCACAAAGGATTTTGGGTCTGGTTTCTTGTATATTCACTGTGTACCATTGCTGAGATAAAGGACATTTCCAGCAATGCTTTAACTGGTTTTTGTTTCTGTAAACTGCTTTGGGAATAAATCTTGGGCTGAAACAACAGTCTGTAAATAAACACCTGAAATGCTGCGGCAGATTTGAATGTCAAAATAAAGGTTTGGGGATCTGAACATTACAGTCTTGGTTGACGATCTTTGAATCATCTTCTGTCCCTTATCTTAGGCGATGTTATGCCTACATTCAGAGTTCCCCACAAACTGTAAACCCTAAATTCACACCCAGGTACCACAACATAGGCCCTCTCAAGATTCAGGTCTGACTTGAATTTTGGAAGTCCCGTTCATTTTGCGTCTCTGAACAATTTTAGCAGTGAAAGCACTGTGGAGCACTGCTGCATTTTGTGCACTTTTATAACCTCTCATGTGGTCAAGCACAGGGGAAACATTGCAACCGCTCACCAAAGCCAGTTTGGGAAGACCCTGTCTGGCCAGAGGATGAACCTGTCATTTACTAGCCACTTTTAAAAGGCAAGGCTGTGCTCTGAATTGATCGGCTGGCCCTGCAGCACTTGTAAAAAACGTAAACGCAAGCAAGCAAGCCCCCAAACCAAAGATTCCCATCTAATGTCGCACATAAACACGCCAGGCATTTGAAAAACAAAACAAAACAGACAACCTACCTAAAGCGGTTTGAGGGGAGGAGGAGAAGTGACAGATTTGGATATGGGTAATGGCTTCATGTGTGCCATTACAGGAATGAAGATAGCGGAAAGCAATCAACACCATCTAGCAACAAAACTTTGAATGCACTTCTGACGGAAGGCACATCTGTATATAGCCTCCAGGCTTCCTCACAAGTTTTTTGTTTTGTTTTGCTGCTTTCTCTGGTCAGATTTCTATCCCCTCCAAAGGTACGCATCTTCCCTTATGCCTTAAAGCAGATGACGTTTCTCGGTTTACCTCCAGGATGTTGTAGCGAGAATTATCGCAGTAATCGCGGACTCCGATCTCGGTCCCCATGTACCAGCCGCTAAAGGGGCAGGCGGAGAACTCCAGGCCTCCGATCTCCAGCAGCATGTTGGAAACTGCCGGCAATCCATACCACTGCAGCTCCAAGTCTTTAAACCAAGAAAATCTAGGAGGGGAAATAAATAAAGACCAGAAGGGCAGCCTCAAACTAGGGTCAAGCACGGTTTCCCTACTGTCCTGGATTTGCTGGTTAGATGCAAGGAATTTAAGGTCATTGTGACCAAATTTGGATGTAGCATCTCTTGATCTTTCTGGCTTGGGAAGTCAGGTGAATGGCTAACCTGGTGTTATGGAGGTCATCAAGACTCAAAGACCAGACCTCTGCCTTCCAGCCTAGAACCTTGACTTCAACCAATCTGCCTTCTTCTGAGTTACCTGGGGGCTGTAGCTCGATGGCACAATCTACATGCTCTGCATGCAGAAGATCCCCGGTTCAATCCCCGGCAACTCTAGTTAAAACAGACCAGGCAGTAGGTGAGGCAAAAGCCGTACGCCTCAGGTGCCAGAGAGCTGCTGTGGGTCATCAGACCATGATTTTCCGACCACAGTACCATGAAGGCCCCTCAATGGTACCTCGGCATGGAGGTTTTCAAAATGGAGGGCGGGGAGAGCTCTCCCACCCTGTGCTTGCCTTTTCTGGCTCTGAGCAAAGAGGAAAGTTTTAATTTTTAAAAACTTATACCCTTATTTGGGTAGGTTGACCTGCCCCCCTCTCAAAGTAGCCAATGATGGGCCTGGAGAGAGCAGGAAGGAGAGGGGCCTCAACCATTTAAACCTTTGCCAGTCGAAGCTCCTCCCACTTCCGGTCAGGGAGGCGTGGCCAGCTGACATCACTTCCTGTTGCCTCAAACCCTAAAACTTTTTTCTTAGGCCTCTCCACAGTCAAAACATTGAAAAAGGCTGCGGTGGGACAGATTAACGAGAGGACTTGATAACTTTCCAGTGAGCCAAGGCATTCTGACTTACTTGGGGTGCCGGATGGGGACTTCCAGCACCAGCTCAGGTGGGATTTCAAAGAGCTCCGGGTCGTTGCCGTTGGCCTGGAGGAGGAGCGGCAGGATGTCAAAGCGGCCCTTGGGAGGCTTCCACCCTTGCTGCACGCAGATCTGTGCCCAAAAGGAGAGCATTTTGTTAGGGATATTCCCTAAAGTGCGCCTACAGCTGCATCCAGGGCAAGCCACGCTTGGTGTGCTTGGCCGGAGCCTATGAGTTGGTCGCTTGGCCCAGCCAGTGGGGCAAGGGAGCCTGGGACTAAAACTCACGGCCTTTCTCCCTATCCCCCCACCCCAAGCCAAACTGGACAATGTAGGGCTATTTGCCTTGTGAGTCCAAAGATGGATTCAATGTGGTGCACCCTCTGTCCCGCTTTGAGTATCTCGTCCAATTTATCATGCATACTGCTAATTTTATTCATTGCCGTCTCCCTCAGTAAGTGTGGTCTAGTTGTCAGAGCAAGCTTTCTCAACCAGGGTCTTATAAAACTCTAGGGTTTCTTGGATGGCTCTGGAAAGGTTTCCTGAATGGGTGGCAGTTAATTTTTATTTGTGTATGTATATATAAAAAGTAATTTGCACTCATTCAGGAAACCTTTAACCAATTTCTACATGTATATAATTAGTTAGACATTTATCGGGTGATAGGACCCTATATGGTCATATTGACCCACGTGCCCTCCCAAAATGGCCACTGGTGGGGGTGGGAAGGGGAGGGGCCTCCAGATGTTCATGGACTACAATTCCCATGAGCCCCTGCCATTAAATTTATAAAAGGTTATAAATTTAAATTCAAAAATAAAAATAAAAATAAAAATAAAAATAAAAATAAAAATAAAAATAAAAATAAAAATAAAAATAAAAATAAAAATAAAAATAAAAATAAAAATAAAAATAAAAATAAAAATAAAAATAAAAATAAAAATAAAAATAAAAATAAAAATAAAAATAAAAATAAAAATAAAAATAAAAATAAAAATAGCTGTTTTCAGCTGAATGGGCTCCTGTGTCTGCAGACGTATTGCAGGTGCTGCTACGCCGATGGCCTTCAAGCCCTAAAGCCACCTCTGAGTAGCATGTCATTATGTGGGACATCATGCGGGCTCAGCCACTGACCTCTGTCAGCTCGACGTTGGCTGGGTCTCCCAGGATGGTGCCGTCCGGCTGCTTGTAGCCTGCGTAGCGGATGAGCTGAGAGTTCCAGACTCGGAAGTCATGCTTGCCGTCCGTCCTCTGGGGGAATATGGTGATGGCAGACCTGGAGGGAGGGAGAGTGGCAGGCAGGAAGAATGCGGGAGGCGGATGTCAGCAGCTCCAAAGCAAGGGCCCCCAAAAGCACTGGGCTGCGATGGTTTTCTGTTGGGAGCCGCAAACTTTGCAATGTGGTTCTCGCAGAGGGGCTGCAGGCAACTCCTCTCTCGGCACCACCCCACCAACAAGAAAGGTTCAGTAAAACTTTAAAACCATTTAAGATCTCAGTTGCAGTTGACAAGCAGCGTTAGCCATTCATTCATGTGAAACAACCCCTACCCCCCCCATCCCGATCTAATGGTACGGCCCAGACTCACATTGACAATCTCGGCTGCAATTAGAAAGAAGGTGCAGGGGTGGCCAAGTTCTGGCTCTCCAGCAGTCCAGCATGCTGCTGGCAGGGGCTCATGGGAATTGTAGTCCATGGACATCCGGAGAGCCACAGTTTGGCCGCCCCTGAGGAAAGGCCTGGCATGAGAAAGGTGTTAACAGCCTGGAAGGGATTCTGAGTCTGAAGCAGCAGCTCTAAGCGGGGGGTGGGGTGGGGGTTTAGATTGTGGTCCTCAGTTTTAAAGAGCCAATAAGAACTGCGGTTGGGGGTGAGGTGGGGTGAGGCTAGTCTTTTGCAGTTCTCATCAAGGGGCACTGGCGGTGATTTGCCTGTGGATGGTGCTCCTGGCCGCCTTTGCCTTCCGTCAGCTTTCCTGCTCCCCCTTCCTGCCTCCACAAGTTTATTTCATTTTCGACTTATACCCCGCCCCTCCTGGCATGCCGGCTCATGGACCAGACCCCTCCTGGCATGCCGGCTCATGGACCAGACCCAAGCATCATGACTTAGAAGGAGGGTAGAGGCCGCAGATACTGGCCCAGATGCACCACACAATGATCCTGATGCAATGAAACGCTTGATCGATTGAAATGAACACAGATATTGTCTTTAGAGAAGCCACCCCAGTCACTGAGCTGAGCCAAACCATGTTGCACATGAGTGCGTGCCCAAACATGCACACACGGAGCTCCACGAAACTGTACAGCACACCTGAGGTTCCCTTTGTTAGTGGCGTATTTTATGTGGTTGCAGATGTAGTTGAACATCCCATGGGCGGTGGTGCAATCCCGGGCATCAAATACCTGAAAGGATTCAAAGCCACAGTGTGAGAAATATCAGCTTTTCTTCTTCCTCCCCCTCCCCCTCTATGAGCCTCTATTTTCTCCCCCAAGGCCCGTTCTGTACACATAGGAAAATGCACTTTCACTGTGCTTTGGCAGCTGGATTTTCCTGTGCAGAACAGGAAAATCTACTTCTAAAGTGCATTGAAAGTGCATTATCTATTGTGTGCAGAAAACATACATATCTATCCTCCCGTTGTGGGGCAGACAGTACCCACTTTGGGTGCTGCTTTCAATCACGACTTCCACGACAACCTAATCTTGATCCTCCCATGTCATTTCAGCCCTCAAACCCATCCTTTTCTGTGGCTCCCTGTCCACTTTTCTTCTATTCATGCCTTACAAGGAGAGGTTGAGAGAGCTGGGTACGTGTACCTTGGAGGAAGGCAAGAAGCGATATGATATCTGTGTTTAATTACGTAAAAGGTAGATGTGTGGAAGAGGGGGCCATCTTCATTATTGCACCTTTAGAGACAAGGACTAGAAGCCCTGGGCTCAAATTCCAGGAAAGGAGGTTCCACTTAAATGTTAGAAACCGTTTCCTGATGGGGAGGGCTGTTTGCAGATGGAATATGCCGCCCCGGAGGGTGTGGAGTCTCCTTCTCTGGAAGTTCTTAGAAGCAGATTGAATGAGCACCTGTCAAGAGTGTGTGATCTTTAAGTCTCTGAGAAGGTGGAGGGCTGGACTGGATGGCCCTTTGTGGTCTCTTCCATCTCTGTGCTATTCTCATTCTTTACCAAGTTTTGTTTGCCTCTGTTGGACTGTAAAAAGCAAACCGTCAGCACGCCCAGACCCACTGTGGATCTAGACCACGCTAGGTGGGAAGAAAGGGTGTAACCTTTCAGTCTACCACTGGTTCCCCCTTCTGAGACGCTCCATGATGCTGTTATGAACATTTAAAAAGGGGGGGGGGGGAGACAGAGGTTTTAAAAGACCTGCCTCTTACCTTTAAAGTGCTAAACTGCCTCTTACCTTTAAAGTGGGCTAGGGGGGCTGATTAATAATACCATGAGAGGGTTGGAGCCTTGAACCCACCACCATGCAGCCTCGGACCAAACCAGGGCTGCGTAAACCTGCCATTTGCCATTTGCAGGCAAGCAGGAGATGCATCTGCTTTAGACCTGAGTTTGCGCACGCATTGGCTGCCCTGCAAACAAAGGCCTCGGAACGCAGAGAATGCGCGTTCAAGGAAATGTGTCTTGCCCGCATCATTGTTTATGCACTTGATCCCTGTGTGGTTTTCTTTGCCATTGTGTTCAAGATGAGTTACAATTCGAAATAATTGCCCATAACGTGATATGCCAGAGCAAAGAGGGAAATGTCTGCAGGGGGGGGGGGGGAGAGTGGAGAAGCAAGCCCAAGAAGTAGGTCTTAAAGCGACCCACGGAGTGAATGTGGGTGATCGCTGGCCCTACCGGACTCCACACCTCGTGGTAAGTCTCTCACCTGTGTTGTCCTGCCAAGGAAATGGAATCTTAGCACTCTTCTGCTTTCCTGTGTGGCTGACCACTTGGCAGGACAGAAGAACCAGCCAGCTTCCCAAGCAGTTGCAAACACTGTGGGGTTAGTTAGCATTTGGTGGACAGTTCTCCACTTTTTCTCTCTTGTCCTCCTAACTCAGACTTTCTCAACTAGGGTTTCATGAAACCCTGGGGTTTCTTGATGGCCCCAGAAGGGTTTCCTGAATTGGAGGGAGTTGATTTTTTAAAAATTGTTAAATATTTATCGGGTGATATGACCAGATACGGTCATGTCAGTCCACTCACCCCTCCCAAAAATGGTCAGTGATGGGCATGGAGGGGGAGGGGCCTCAGGTGGGCGTGTCCACAGCTCTGCTTCCCCGCCATATTCTGCACAATGGCGCCACTTCTGGGGACTCTCGAAGCCTGTAGAATGCTTCAGGGGTTTCTCGAGGGGAAAAAAGTCGAGCAAGGCTTCCCCCTTCAACCGGCTTGTCTGTCTGTCCCCCACCCCTGAACACCTCCTCCTCCTTACACTTCCCTAACAGCTGGGGGGAGGGGGAGGATGTCCACAGATTTCTTTCGCCCCCACCCCAATCTGTTATATTCCTGAATGCAATGGCCTTTGCCCCTAGTCAACCATAATAACATCCAACGTCTCCATTGTCCAAACCCCTGAACAGGTTGAAGTATACAGAAAAGAAAGTTGCACATTCTTCTTTTTTCTTCTTCTTCTCCTTTTCAAGGCAAAGAAGCTTAAATCTTTCTTTTGATCCACTCCAGTTCAAGCCCTCCCTTCAGCAGAGATGCCTCCCAAGGTCCGGATCGGCAGCCTCTGATTCTTGCACCCCTTTTCTAATGTGCAGATTCTTCCCCTGGCGCATCATTTGCAGCAGGAGTGGCCACTGGCCATCCCCAGGGCGGCTGCCCGCTCGCCTACCTGCAGCTTGGACCACTGAATCCTGCCCACGCAGCGGGCGGCATTGCGCCAGGCGTGCTTTGCCCCGTAGATCAGCTCCGTGTCTCGCAGCTGGTACGTGTCGGTGGCTTCGATCTCCTTGGTTACTTCCTCCAGCCTCTCCATGTGGGCCTTGGAGCCGAACCTGCCGGGATGGAGAGAAGAGCCAGCTGCTGTCATCACCGTGGTCATGCTGGGAAAGAGCGTATCATACAAGCATGGGATCTCATTTTTTAAATTGCGTCAACACATGCGCGGACACAAGGCAAAGGATGCTCACAGAACCGTCATTATATGTGCGCATTAGAAAGCACGCATCCTCAGCAACCTAGCACATTTGCCCGGGGAGTTCTCGTTCGATTGAGCCGAATTGGCGGAAGCCTGGGTGTTTTTCTGGCCCAGAGCTCTGGCAGAGGCAGAGGCCAAGCCAGTTTGGTGTAGTGGTTAGGAGTGCGGACTTCTAATCTGGCAAGCCAGGTTTGATTCCTTGCTCCTCCTCCACATGCATCCAGCTGGGTGACCTTGGGCATTGATAAAGCTGTTGTGACCGAGCAGTGATATCAGGGCTCTCTCAGCCTCACCCACCCCACAGGGTGTCTGTTGTGGGGAGAGGAAAGGGAAGGCGACTGGAAGCCACTTTGAGCCTCCTTCAGGTAGGGAAAAGCGGCATATAAGAACCAGCTCTTCTTCTTCTTCTTCCCATGTAAGACTTGCCTCTTGATAGAGGAATAGTATTGATCGATGAATTCTTTCGCTAGCGGGAGCAGCTGCTCCTGGGTCCGGACTTCCTCCGGCCTTCGGACGTGCTGGGAAGGCATCATGATAGAACCCATGCAGACCTGTTCGCTGCAGGGCGTCACCTGAAAGGCATAAGACAAAAGATTACGCAGCCAGCTTGCAGAAAAGGGCTCTAACCATCAGCATACACAGGCAGTTGCCAAGACCTGGTTGACGGTCCATCGCCAACCAAAGGAATGCCTCTGTAAGCCAAACTCCCCAACCTCTAGCCCAGTGAACTGCGACGTGAAGAGCCTTGGTCCTTGCATTCTGTTCATGCCAAGCTACTGTTACTGTAACTGGATGACTCGCTGGATTCAGGGGATCCAGAAAGGGATTGTTTTTAAGCAACTGCAAACTTGTGATTTTAGCCATCTCATTCTCGAGGGTGCTCCTACCCCAGACACGAGGGGGGATCAGACAGAATTCAACTCGAGACCCAATGAAAGGACTAGAACTGCAAAAGATATATAACCTCAGCCTATGTTAGGTATGTAGTAAACGTGGGGCTACAAGGACTCATGCAAATGAAGGGTTGTAATTCCCCCTGGACGACGCTAACTCGGGTAACTGCATCCACATCAACAACACGGAACACGCAATGATTCGCTCTTGAAGACAATAAACATTTGGACCATAACCCAGTGGATCGGTCAGATGGAAATTGTGCCACGGTGTGAGCAGTGGCGTATCTGACAGCAGGGGGCTCTGGAAGGCCCAGTAGACGTCGTCGGTTCACTGGCCCCCAACCAAAGGCCTGGCGAAAGAGCTGTTTTGCAGGCCCTGTGGAACCACAAACTACAGCAACGGAACAACAGCTCAGTTTATTCGTTGTTTAAGCGAACGTTCTCTGGACTGCATGCAGACTTCTGAACATCAAACACGGCAACCAGAGAAAGATGCCTGGCCACCGAGGCCTGAGGGCGCTAGGAGGGTCGGGAGGGTCAGGAAAGTGACCGGAGGGAGCTGTTCATTTCACCAGCTGGGCGACACTTCCCGCCATGGCTGGATTCGATCCAGCCTCACTGCAGCCCACGCAGTCCCCCCCCCCGGCGTTGCCATAGCTGCGTGCAGTGCCCAAGACCAGGGGTAGTCAAACTGCGGCCCTCCAGATGTCCATGGACTACAATTCCCAGAAGCGAATGCTGGCAGGGGCTTCTGGGAATTGTGGTCCATGGACATCTGGAGGGCCGCAGTTTGACTACCCCTGCCCAAGACGCTTCTCCAAAGCAACCGTTCCCGTGTCGTCACAATCCGGGAAAGGCTGGCCCCGATGGGCCGTCTCACTTACCATGGTGCTCTTGAGATGCAAGGTATCGTTCAGCACAGAGCCTGTTTCCCAGTTCCGGACTTTAGCAAACCGCGGGCATTTGGAGGGGCTTCCGTTCATCAGGCTCTTGGTTGGCGACTGCCGGCCCGACGGTGGTGGCTGTGTGGGGTGGGAAAGAAGCAGCAAAAGACATTAGGCTGTGGCATTCTAGTGGCTTAGGATACAGAGAAACAGGGAGGGTGGTATAAATTCAGCCCCATGCAGTGTTGTGATCATTTCCTTTCTAGACTGCTCAAAGGAGCTGGGCCACATGTGGGCAATACCTGGAGAAAGAGGGGAGTCGGGAATGGGTTGCTAACACCACGGAGAAGCAAGGGCCACCAAAACTCTACCAGTTGAGTATCTGACTGTCAAGTAACCAGTTAAGATATGGGAATTTCTAGGAACTGCTACCGCCGACCGATGGCAAGGCCAGTTCAGGAGATGCCTTTGCAGTTTTTCACCTTTCCTGCTTCCGTCCCCAAATCCCCACTTCAATTTCACTTGTCTCGTCTGGAAATCGAACCGGTGGTTCCTCCACTCACCCCCATTTCCTTGTGCCCAGTTTTTATTGTGAAAATATATGCATTTTTACCATGGATTGATGGATCGGCAATGAGCGATAGGCTACGGTGCATATATAAACAATGCACATTGAGCATCTGAATACTGAATAAAATGAGGGACCAAGCCCTATGAAGATAGGTTGAGGGACTGGGGAATGTTCAGCCTGGAGAAAAGGAGGTTGAGAAGGGACATGATAGCCCTCTTTAAGTATTTGAAAGGTTGTCATTTGGAGGAGGGCAGGATGCTGTTTCTGCTGGCTGCAGAGGAGAGGACACGCAGTAATGGGTTTAAACTTCAAGTACAACGATATAGGCTAGATATCAGGAAAAAATATTTCACAGTCAGAGTAGTTCAGCAGTGGAATAGGCTGCCTAAGGAGTCTCACTGGCAGTCTTCAAGCAAAGGTTGGATACACACTTTTCTTGGATGCTTTAGGATGCTTAGGGCTGATCCTGCGTTGAACAGGGGGTTGGACTAGATGGCCTGTATGGCCCCTTCCAACTCTATGATTCTATGATTCTATGATTCTATGAGTTGTACCCCTGTACGGCCTCGGCCCACACATAAAACAAGCCGCTGAACACTGAAGAAGATGAAGAAGAGTTGGTTCTTATATGCCGCTTTTCCCTACCCGAAGGAGGCTCAAAGCGGCTTACAGTCGCCTTCCCATTCCTCTCCCCACAACAGACACCCTGTGGGGTGGGTGCAAAGGGGAAACCAGCGAGAAACACATGAAAAGTTACGAAACGGAGAATCTTTGCTCCTCTGCAGCCCAACCTAGGGTTGATTCCCTTCCGCAGCCTCAGAAGCCGGGCTCCCTTTTAAGGAGTCCGCTGTCTTGGGGAATCCAGGTTATGCGGAAGGGAGAGATTAATGCAACCGCCGGAGGTTCACATGCATTATGCAAAAAAGGCTTTTACGAAGGAGAGCGTTGACGGCTTATTACTAGTGTGAAGATTAGTGAACCCTCGGCAATTATTACATATGTATGGGAGAACGCCAGCCGACTGTGCATTTGGTCTCGCCTGGTTTGCTCATTAAAGCCCCCCGAGGAAAAGCAGAATGAGGCCAGGAGGTAGCAGATTCATGGCTCAGTGGGGCGGGGGAAGGTTTTTAAGGGAAATCCCTCTCACCTTGCAAGATACGCTTTACCAGCCCCTACCCCCCACAGACACACACACACACAAACATCCTAAACATTCTCTCTTTTGCCCCATGAATACAGGAGTGGTTTAAGGATTCCGGGGGGGTGGGGGGTGGCTAGCAGAGTACAAAGGTGGCAGGGGCAGCCAGACTGGGGGCAGAAGGCCCCCCCATAGTGGAAAGGGGTGTCATTTTGAGTGTCCTTAAAGAGGGGGAAAGGGGGGAGGAGAGGGGCTATGGCCCTGATCCACGGGGGAAGGCACTGTTGTTGCTGTTGTTGTTATTATTAATATATAATTTCATACCCACCTTCCCCCGAAGGCTCGAAGGATATGGGGGAGGGCCTAGAAGTTCCTGCATTGTGCAGGGGGGTGGACTAGATGGAGGTCCCTTCCAACTCTATGATTCTAAGTGCACGTGATACATACACGACATGGATAAACCGGCCCTGCGTGCATAATAATCTGAATGCAGATCTCCCTGATTCATTCGGTCTGGTCCTTAGGGGAAGAAAGCAATTGTCCAGGCCCTGTTAAAAGAAACTGCTGCCTCTTGGCCACCTCAAGGCCCTGCATTGGGCAGAAATGCCAAATAGAAATGTTTTACATGAATAAAAAGTTGTTTTTCCAACTGTATTAAGTGTTGCAGTATGCCTACATGGCACGGAATTCCGGGGTCATAACAGAATATCGCAAGCAGCCTGCTTCCAACATTGAGTCTGAAGAACAATATCGGGGTACCTCAGTTATCCCTAATTTCTTACAGGAGCCAGACATTTCAACTGCTATAGAAGAAGAGTTTAAAGGGGGTGGGGGTTGTACCCTGCTTTTTGCGACCCGAAAGAGTCTCAAAATGGCTTAGAATCATCTTCCCTTCCTCTCCCCAAAACAGACACCCCTTGAGGTAGGTGAAGAAGAGTTGGTTCTTATATGCCACTTTTAAAGTGGCTTCCAATTGCTTTCCCTTTCCTCTTCTCGCAACAGACACCCTGTGAGGGAGGTGAGGCTGAGAGAGCCCTGATATTACTGAAGAAGAAGAGTTGGTTCTTATATGCCACTCTTCTCTTCCTGAAGGAATCTCAAAACAGCTTACAAACATGTTCCCTTTCCTCTCCCCACAACAGGCACCCTGTGAGGTGGGTGAGGCTGAGAGAGCCCTGAGATTCCTGCTTGGTCAGAACAGCTTTATCAGTGCTGTGGCAAGCCCAAGGTCATCCAGCTGGTTGCATGTGGGGGAGCGGGGAATCAAACCCGGCTCGCCATATTAGAAGTCCGCGCTCCTTACTACTCTCTGGTGGGGCTGAGAGAGCTCTAAGAAAACTGTTACTGACCCAAGGCCACGCAGCTGGCTGGATGTGAAGGAATGGGGAATCCAACATATTCGCCCAAGTCCTTTAAATTAAGCTTCCACTTTGTTCCCAAGGGCAGTTCTAAACGACCATCTCCCTTACAAGAGTCCAAATTCCCGGGAAGCAAAGTGCCGAAAAGACTCCCTATGCCATAAACCTATCTTCCAGTTGAGCTCACTGGCGTAAGTTCTCCTTTAAAAAGCCAATTTGCTTAAGCTTCCGAATTTAGTTGTCACAACAAATTGCAGTTAGATCAAAGGCTCCCTAGATCAAGCAAGCCCTAGGACCTCAGAGTTCCGCACATCACAAGCAGACTGCAGTTTCTTTGTGACACTGAGCACGCAATTTTCTGGGTTTGAGAGTCAAAGTTCCCTTCGCCAGATACAAATATTTGTCCATTTTTGTTGGCCATCAAGGAAATACTGGCCTCAGTTCCTTTTTACCCCCAGTTTTAAAGGTAAGTGCCTAATATGGAAAAACAGAATTTCCTCTGCTATTTTCTCTCAGTTTACTCCCATCCCCAATGGTTATATTTTAATGTGAACTCTAATCCGGAGAACTGGGTTTGATTCCCCATTCCTCCACATGCAGCCAGCTGGGTGACTTTGGGCTAGTCACAGTTCTCTTAGAGCTCTTCTCACAGAGAGCAGTTCTTTCATAGCTCTCAGCCCTACCTACCTCCCAGGGTGTTTGTTGTCCGGAGAGAAAGGGAAAGGTGTTGGTAAGCCATTTTGGGGCTCCTGCTGGTCATGAAAACTGAGGGATAAAAACCCAGCTCTTCTCTCTTATTTTTCTACATTTGCACTGGATAAAGAAGCCAAAAGATGTTAATAACCTCTGTACTTTATAATCAGGGAGGGTGGGAGGACACCCTATTCTTTGAGGATGACTTAAGTAGAAGCAGAAGAAGAAGAAGAGTTGGTTCTTATATGCCACTTTTCCCTACCCGAAGGAGGCTCAAAGCGGCTTACAGTTGCCTTCCCATTCCTCTCCCCACAACAGACACCCTGTGGGGTGGGTGAGGCTGAGAGAGCCCTGATATCGCTGCCCGAACAGTTTTATCAGCGCCGTGGCGAGCCCAAGGTCACCCAGCTAGCTGCATGTGGGGGAGCGCAGAATCGAACCTGGCATGCCAGATGGAATAGCACATTCCATCCTGATCAGTTTAAAACAAAAATCTTTTTCAAACGCAGCTGCTAGAATTCCTTTTTTCAAGGGAGCTAAAGAGCAACTCATTAACTCTCCTCTCTAGTCGCTTCCGTGTCGAAGCATCCTAAAAAGTAACAGGCCATCTGACCTCATTCAGGTTATGTGGGAGACCTGTGATGGCATCCCCTTATGTGTTTGCTGGCTTTCCTTTTTTTCAGGGGTGTCACGATCAGAGCATCGCATTAGGATCCAGGAGAACTTGGGCTTGTCACAGCCCTGATAAAGCTGTTCTGACCAAGCAGTGATATCAGGGCTCTCTCAGCCTCACCCACCTCACAGGGTGTCTGTTGTGGGGAGAGGAAAGGGAAGGCGAATGTAAGCCACTTTGAGACTCCTTTGAGTAGAGAAAACTGGCATATAAGAACCAACCCCCCCCTCCTCCTCCTCCTCCTCCCTCCTCCCTCCTTCCTCCTCCCTCCTCCCTCCTCCCTCCTTCCTCCTCCTCCTCCTCCTCCTCCTTCTTCTTCATTTATCTGGCTGAAATCTGTTGCAAACTGCTGCTTTTATTGTTGGGTATTCACAGTTGTATTGCTTGCACTTGCTTTTTATTAAAGCTACCTTCATTTTTTTTTGTTTTACAGGTTTCTCTTTTGTTATTTTGTGTTTTCTGCTTTGGAAGTTTACCTGGGATGTCATCTGATGGGAGGGCAGAGTGGAAGCACATTATGAGAACAAATCAAGAAATGCCGAACGTCCCGTAAAAGGGGGGGGGGCACCTTCAGGCTTCTGCTGTGATCAAACTCCCGGGGTTTATTGTTAGAGGAAACAAAGGACCTCGTTTGAAGATTGATGTTTTCTGCATGAGCTTTCCCTCAAGGGTAGAGAACAGATTTCCCTTCCACATTGTTCCAGCCTCTGTGCAGGGTCTCTCGTCTTTATATAGCACCGTTTGGCAGAGAAACCGACTGCGTAACATTTCCCCTGTAGCTGCTGGGGTGGGGGAGAGAACAGGGAAACCTTGGGCTCCGAAAGTGCCTGCCCATTGGCCAGGGTTCAAACAGGCCTCTTTTTTCTTTCTTTTTTTAAAGAAAGAGAGAGAGTCGCTTGAATTCAGAAAGAACAGGTAGGAAGGAAGTTAAGTTAGTTAAGTCAGAAAGGGGTCCTCCTTCAGCGGCACAGTTCTTGGTTAGTAACGCTGATTTCACTCTCTGACATCTCCCCTTAAATGATCCCAGCTGTTAAGGCTGGGGGGAAAGCCCGGCTTTGTTTGAGTCCTGGGAGAGCTGCTGGCAGCCAGAGTAGACAATGCTAAAGCTAGGCTAGCTTTGGCCACCTCATGAGAAGGAAAGACTCCCTGGAGAAGAGCCTAATGCTGGGAGCGATTGAGGACAAAAGAAGAAGGGGACGACAGAGAATGAGGTGGCTGGATGGAGTCACGGAAGCAGTGGGTGCAAATTTAAATGGACTCCGGGGAATGGTAGAGGACAGGAAGGCCTGGAGGATTGGGGTCGCGATGGGTCGGACACGACTTTGCACCTAACAACAACAACAACAACAACAAAAGCTAGGCCAGGGCTGCAACCCTTTCAAACAGTTCCTTATGTTGTGGTGACCCCAGCCATAAAATTATGCCAGTGTTCTTTCACATAAATTAAACCAAAGCTGACCAATGGTGTGAAGATCCATTGTTCATGATTGCATATAAATTGTTTTTTTTTTTCAGGGGTTTCTCAGTTCAGTTCTGCCTCTTGTCCCACCAGGCCCATCTTGCTTTTTTCCGCTGCTCCAGACAGATGAATGCTCTGTCACGATCTACCCCGCAAGGCTGTTGTGTGGATGGCCCCACCCCGCCAAGCTGCTTGCCCTGCCACGACCCCTGTGAAAGGGTCATTTGATCCCCAAAGTAAAAACCACTGAGCTAGATGGACCAGTCATTTGACTTCTTGGAAGGCGGCTGCATAACCGTATCAATAAAGCACCCTCTTCCCCCAGCCTCTCCAATCAATTTTCTCTCCTAAGCTTTGTTACAGTCTGAGAAACTGGATCTCTTTTCCCCATGCTCTTCATCTATGTACAATATTTCGAAGAAGATGAACAGTTGGGTGTTATGCCTGGCTTTTCATTCCCCGGAGGAGTCTCAGAGCAGCTTCCAATCGCCTTCCCTTCCTCTCCCCACCACAGACACCCTGTGAGGTAGGTGGGGCTGAGGACTGCTCTGAAAGAACAGCTCTAACAGGACTGTGACCTGCCCAAGGTCACCCAGCTGGCTGCAGGTGGAAGAGTGGGGAATCAAACCCGGCTCTCCAGATCCGAGAGAGTTCTCTCAGCCTCCCCTCCCTCCCAGGGTGTCTGTTGTGGGGAGAGGAAGGGAAGGCGATTGGAAGCCACTTTGAGACTCCTTCGGGGAGTGAAACGTGAGGTATAAAAAACAACTCTTCTTCTTCGGCCCCGATAAAGTTACAGCTTCCAGCGTGGAGTTCTGCAGGACTCAAATAACAGCAACAAAATGATGGTTTGGAAACCCCAACATGACGATGAGCCTAAAGTTCAGGATCTCTACACCAAACACCACTTCTAGTTTTTTAAAAACTATTTGTGGCAGTGGAACCAGGGGGGGGGGGAAAGGACAAAATAACTTACACCCTTTCAAAATGTTGCTGAGGCCAGCTCTCACCAGAGGGGACGCTGTTGTACTTTGCAGTTGGTGGCCACATAGGTGCAAAGGTAGCTTACCCGTCCTTGTTCACACTTGCCATAAGGAATGCTTTTTGGCAAGGAAAACCAGCACCGGCCAGCAAAACGGTGGGAAGGAGAGACTTTTCATACTGTTTACATAACACATGAGGAGGAAGCCACACCAGCCAAGCTGCTGGTTGCCTCAGGAAACAGCTGAGGTTATTTCGGCAAGAGAAAGGCGTAACCCTATTGAAGACTGACATGGGGGGGGGTTCTACCTGGGGCAAGGAGGGAAAAGGAATGCAGAAAGGTTACTTCTGAGGAGCTCGGTCTCCCAAGTTGTCAGAACAGGATTCAAGAACGTTGTTGTTCGACTTCTCGGTCCCTAATGCTCTCTGGGTGTCCGAGAACACTGACCAAGAGAGTGGATTGATCCGTTTGGGCATTTTGCAGCTTCCGGAAGTTCTAGGATAAACTTTTTAACAGAACGTGGCTGTAGAACAGGAGAGATATTAGAGTAATCCATCTGAGGCAGGGGCTTCTGCAAGACAGCCAGCTAGGTGCAGTGTTAGAAGTGGAGGCTTCTAATCTGGCGAGCCGGGTTTGAGTCCCTGCTCCTCCACCTGCAGCCAGCTGGGTGACCTTGGACTAGTCACAGTCCTGTTAGAGCTGTTCTCACTGAGTAGTTCTGTCAGAGCTCTCACAGTCCCACCTCCCTCACAGGGTGTCCGTTGTGGGGAGAGGGAGGGAAAGCTATTGTAAGCCACTTTGAGACTCCTTTGGGTAGTGAAAAGCAGGGTATAAAAATCAACTCTTCTTCTCAGTCGTGGAACCAAAACAATGGAGTCCCCTCCCCAAAGGTACTTATTTGTCCTCTTACATTGCGGTCTGTCCCAGCAGGTGAAAACCATATTTCCTTCCTTCTTGATGTTCTCTCAATGACTCCTCCTTCCTGTCTTGTGTTTTAATTTGCTGCCTTCTGTTTTATATATGTATTTTAATTTTAATTCTCTCTTTAATTACTTTTATCAGGCTGTTTTTGTTTGGGGGACGGGCCCATGGTGCAGGGGCATGCAAAAGGTCCCAGCTTCAAGCCCCGGCATCACCAGGCAAAAAGGACAGTTATTGTTGTGAAAGACCTCTCTTGCTGCCAGTGTGAGTAGAGAACACTGACCTTGATCAGGCAGTTTCAAGTGTCCAAGTGTTAGAAGAAGAGGAAGGGTTGGTTTCTATACCCCGCTTTTTACTACCTGAACTGGCTTGCAATTGCCTTCCCTTCCTCTCCCCAGAACAGACACCCGGTGGGGTAGGCGGGGCTGAGAGTGCTCTGAAAGAACTGTTCTGTGAGAACAGTTCTAACAGGACTGGGACTAGCCCAAAGTCACCCAGTGGAAGAACGGGGAATCAAACCTGGCTCTCCAGATTAGAAGCCGCCGCTCTGAACCACTATGACAAGCCAGCTCTTTGTGGCCTTGAGTGGGTAGAAAGGCAAGTCATGAACGTTGTAAATAAGTAATCTCTTTAAATATAAATTAAATGGCTGGATCTGGAGCTGTCTGGCTGAGCAAGTCAAATTTAACTGGGGGGGGGGGCGATTTAGCCTAGATTTTAACTGGGATGATGTTTCCAAATAAGAGGAGTTCCTTTCTGACCTCCTTCCCCAATTGCAAACATCTTCTCTCATCCCAAGCTTCGCTTTCCCTCCACTCTTCTAAGGGCACGTTCTGGAACGGTTGCATGAA
Source organism: Paroedura picta (assembly GCF_049243985.1). Classification (NCBI taxonomy): domain Eukaryota; kingdom Metazoa; phylum Chordata; class Lepidosauria; order Squamata; family Gekkonidae; genus Paroedura; species Paroedura picta. Next base: position 10,646,816 of record NC_135381.1, on the reverse strand, counting down.
AAATTCAGGCTGGAACGGTGACGTAGCCACGCGCCTTTACGCCCTGCACCCAGAGGAAGCAAGACCTAGGGAGGCCTGCCAGTTCCTCTCCTCGAGGGGGTGCCCTGCTTCTCGCAGAAGTCCCCTCGACAAAGAAACAGGAACTCTCCCTGCGGGGTGGGAAATCGCAAACCAACATCCAGGGCAGCCTGCATCTCACGGTAAGTGAGTGAGGCCACGCCAGGGGAGGAGGCAGAACAAAACGAAGCCCTATTCCTTTCCCAGCAGCCCAGCTGCGCTCCCTGGAATAGAAATAAGCACATTTGGAATTCTGGATGGGGCATAGGCACAGAGCCGACGTCAAAATCTCCGGGCGTGAGGACATGCCTAACTCTAAGAGCAACGCTTCAACATTCAGGTAGAAGCTCGGTTTAAAACCCACACATTCTTGCCTGCGCACAGCAGTTCTCCCGTGAAGCTCCTTGCATTGTAGAGGCTGCTGGAGCAACTTCAATAAAATCTGCATGGTCAATCAGATCTCCAGTGGCCAATCAGAAGCCCTGCTGGGCAAAAGACTTACTTGACTCCACCCACTTTACAGAGACACTTGGTAGGCACCAGGAAGGGTGTCCACGGGCGCCCTTTTGGGGAATCCTGAGCTATGGAAAGCAATACCCTGATTCAACTTGCTCTGTCGCTAAACAGAGTTTGGGCTCTCCTTGCTCAAATCCAGACACCCACCTGGTCCTTTTCTGAAGAGGCGTTGCTCACAATGGCTGATGCGTCTGTTTTCCCCCAGGGGTCGGCGACCACTGGGTCCTTCTCCATCCCAGCGGGCAATGACTTCACAGACTTCTGGTCTTCTTCCCTGAGGCTGGAAGAGGAGGGGGAGAAGGTTAATCAGCAGGGGGTGCATTCTGGCCTCTCTGCAATCCAGGGACATCGTTGGTTCCCAAAGCCTTGGCAACGAGATTGCCCAAATCCTGTGCTCGCCCCACCTCCCCCCTTTAAGCAGGAAAGCATCCCAGGATCTACAGATCAGCCTTCCGTACCCTACGATCATGCTTAAACGAGATGCTTCCAGAAGCACAACCGTGCGCACGCCTGTGCGCTAGACGGCACCACATCTGTGGGAACTTTTTGACCAGAGAGACTTTCCAAATAGCTCCGGGCTATTCTGTTGTCAGCTCCGGAGCACAATCATGCTTTCCAACTGGTGCGCCAAGCGTCGTTCTCTCACATGCCAATGCCCCAGTGGGAAGCGCGCCAGAAACCAGAGCATTTCTCCCTATCGTGCCAGGACCTCCCCAGCTCCTTTTAACATCCCCTCCCAATCACAACTGGCCGGAGCCATGATGAACCGGAGTCCAAAGCCAACCTGGGAAACGCAGCTCAAAGAGGCGGGCCTGCCAAGGCTCCTAGTTCGCCATGACCTTCAGGTAAGCCAGTCCCAAGCTTTCTATGCATCCCGTCTCCTCACAAAAAGCCCAACACGTTCAGGAGAAGTCCGGGGCTGGAGGCGGAGGGACGTCAGACCAGCAGCACGGTAATGAATCACCCGAGCGCCAGCGGGAGTTAAAACAATGGTCATTTCATAACATAAACAAGCCCCAATCCTTTAAAAAAATGCCAGGAAATGGAAGTCCTTAATACTGTTGTGATTTAGGGAAGGGGGTGGAGCAGCAGCCGTCACAGTTTGGAGCTCAATGCATTCTAAGGAGGAGGAGGAGGAGGAGGAGAAAGTTTTTGGTATCCCACTACGATGCTCCTTTGGGCAGTAAAAAGTGGAATCCAAAAAACTATCATTCTCATCCACCTCCTGGTGTACAAATGCCTTTCCCTTCAATCTCCCCACAACAGGCAGCCTGTGAAGTGGACGGGGCTAAGAGAGCTCTTGTAGAACTGCTCTGTGAGAACAGTTCAAAGAGAACTGTGACCAGCCCAAGGTCTCTCAGCTGGCTGAATGTGGTGCAGTGGGGAATCCAACCCGGGTCTCCAGATCGGAGAGACAGTTTGGTGTAGAGGTTAGATCTGGCAAGCCGGGTTTGATTTGGCACACCTTCACATGCAGCCAACTGGGTGACCTTGGGCTCGGCACAGTCTGGATATAGCTGTTCTGACCGAGCAGTGATATTAGGCTTCTTTCAGCCTCACCTCCCTCACAGGGTGTCTGTTTGGGGAGATGAAAGCGAAGATGAATGTAAGCCTCTTTGAGACTCCTTCAGGTAGAGAAAAGCGGCATAGAAGAACCAACTCTTTGTTGTCATCATCTCCTTCTTCTTAACCGCTGTACCACTCTGGCTCTCAAAGCTCTGAAGGTTCCTGGCTCCAGGACTGGGTGGATGAGAGGTGCTCTCCTAATTGATGCCGGGTGAGCTGCCCGCTCATTCTACGAGGCATAATCTGAAGAGCCCCTTGAAATCAGAGCAGGCTAGTCTGGCACCATGTCTTCTGGAGTGGCAAGACACATGCACCCATAGCAAAGGCCTGTGGTCAAAGAGCACAGAGGTTTTGTGTAGCCAGCTTGGCTACCAGCCTTTTCCCCCCATTGATCTGACAAATCTGCTTTTAAGGCCCACAGGGCCATTGCTCCAGGGGCTGGTGGAACAGGATGGGGTTTGGGAACATGCCTTGTCTCCACAGTGGCTCCAACAGGGACCCCTCCAAGACCACGTCAGGTCAGCAAGAGAGATAGGAATACATCTCTCTCTCTCTCTCTCTCAGGCATGCTAGATTGCAAGGGAGTCTGGGATACTCTCTGTTTCTAGCAAGAAGGATGAGAATGGAGACAACGGGACAAAGGGTAGTGGTTACAGGTGATCTAACAATTACTGGCAAAGAAAATAAGAGCTACACCCACTTCATTTTAAATTGCACACAGAAGGCAAAGTATAGCAATTAAGCCGAATGAGTCCCTAATGAGATGTGGCAGAGGCAGGTCCCTGTGGTTGAACACAGGTCCACTGCACAGCTGTTAAGAGGGGGGGGAGAGATTGGGGTCGCCAACCTCCAGCTGGGAGTCTTCCCAGAATCTCAAGGGAGGTTGGTAGACTAGAAAGCCAGCTTGGGGTAAAGGTTAAGAGCCGGTTTGGTTCCCCACTCCTCCCCCACATACAGCCAGCTGGGTGACCTTGGGCCAGTCACAGTCCTGTTAGATCTGTTCTCACAAAGCTCTCTTGGCCCCACCTACCTCACCAGGAATCCGTTGAGGGGCGAAGAAGGGAAGGAAGACACTTTGAGACTCTTTGGGTAGTGATTATACGGTAGCTTCAGAGGGTCTATTCGATGACATCGCATCCCACTTAGCTCCCTTCTCCCAAAACGTTGCCCTTTCATCCATTCAAGATCTCCAGGGATTTCCCGAACCAGAGTTGACAACCCTGGAGAAGGCTTAAAGTGGCTGCATAGTGTCTGAAGGTGAGGAGGACCAAACCCCTCTCCCTTGTTTGCCCCTTGCGACCCCTCCTCAAGCTCTGAGCCTAGAGCTCACCAACTCACCAAGAGCCAGTCCAAGAGTGCGTGAGGGAACTTTGCTGGTAATGAAAGCATTAAGCAGGATTTACCCCCCTCCCACCAGCCCCTCTGTTGCTTTAAATGACATTCTCCCCCACACCCTTTTCCTGCTTTGCAGCTGATAAAACAGACCACGTGATGAGACAGTCTTTCTCAATCAGGAATGGGTGGGAGTTAATTAATTTGATATATATCCTTTACATTTGTTGAACATTTAGCACAGGGGTGGGGCACACTGTGGCCCTCCAGATGTCCATGGACTACAATTCCCATGAACCCCTGTCGCATTGACATCTGGAGGGACACAGTTTGCCCACCCCTGATTTAGCATATGATATGACCACATCTGGTCATGTTGACCTGCCTCACCTCCCCAAATGGCCAATGAGGAGCCTGGAGGGGGTGGGAAGGGGAGGGGCTCCGAGTGGGCGTGTCTGCTTCCCAACCTTATTCTGCAGCAGGGGTAGTCAACCTGTGGTCCTCCAGATGTCCATGGACTACAATTCCCATGAGCCCCTGCCAGCATGGACATCTGGAGGACCACAGGTTGACTACCCCTGTTCTGCAGGATCAACTCCTGGGGGGTTTCTTGAAGCCTGAAGAATGTTTCGGGGTTATCTCAACAGTAAGAAAGTTGAGAAAAGCTACATTAGTACATGGGCTGCATGAACTAACTCTTTGCATCTAGTTAGGCCCAACGCAGTTGTTTCTCAAGGCTAAGGTGGCCTGTTTTTTAAAGCATCCCTGAGTTTGACAATTCATTTGTCAGAAGTCATTCAAGGATGCCCATTTTGGAGGACACACCATTGCCTTTCATCATAGTCAAAAATCTGGCTGTACAAAGACCCACTTTCCAAAGAAGCTTAATTGAGGTTGTTTTTAATGCTTAGCAGTTGCTCCATTTCTGCAGAGGCTTTTCTTGAGAAAACATTTGCATTGTGGGCTAACTGGCTTTTTCCTGCACAGGGAGTGATATTTGTTTTCTGAGAACCTGCAGTCCGCCCCTGTCCGTTCCCTTTCTTGCTAATATGCTTATTTGCAGCGGACAAATGGATTTTTCAGTTCCGTTCATTGACATCTCGCCCACCCCCATTACAATATTAACACTACAAATCAACAAAACCTACCCCCTTTCTGTAATGGCATATGATTGCATTGCGATTCTTTGAATGTAGAAGAAGAAGAAGAGTTGGTTCTTATATGCTGCTTTTCTCTACCAGAAGGAGTCTTAAAGTGGCTTACATTCACCTTCCCTTTCCACTCCCCACAACAGACACCCTGTGATGGAGGTGAGGCTGAGAGAGCCCTGATATCATTGCTCGGTCAGATCAGTGCCGTGGTGAGCCCAAGTTCATCCAGCTGGCTGCACGTGGAGGAGAAGCAGGGAATCAAACCTGGCTCCTAACCACTACACCAAGCCAGCTCTCTAGAGTTTGAACTGTTTTAGAGTTTGAACTTTTGTGCTCCTGAGCATGGCTCTGCGCATCTCCTCCCAACTGGTGCCTATTGTGGGGAGAGGAAGGGGAGGCAATGGTAAGCCGCTTAGAGACTCCTTTGGGTGGTGAAACGTGGGGTACAGAAAACCAGCTCTTCTCTCTCTCTCTTCTTTTCAAGGCAAGAGAAGTCCAAGGCAACAGAAGCCTCTACGTCATGACCCTGACAGTTCTTGGCGGGGCTCCCATATGAATATCTGCCAAAGCCAACCCTACTTAGCTTCTGCAATCCCATAAGACCGGGCTAGCCTGGGCTATCCAGGTCAGGGCAAGTGCCATTACTAGCTAGCTGAAAATGGTACCCAGCAAGCTACGCTTTGGAATTCTTGCTTGAAAACACACCTGTCCCACAGGCTGACCTTGTTTCCCTGCCCACCCATGACGCAAGCTTCCTCTCCCCCAGGAATGGCCCTGAGATCGTACCCAAGAGAGTAAAACCCCCAAAAAGGATGCCATGAGAAAGGCAGCCACCCTCTTGCCCCCTTGTGGTCCAGACCGCTGTTCTCCGCATTTGACTAGAAACCCGGGATGAATCCGGATGTCTTCAAAAACAGAATCCTCCTAGTTCTAACTTTCGTCACAATCGCCAGGCCCTGGTTTGTTCTGCCGGCAGTGAACGGCTTTCGCCTTGCAGAATTTACCCCCGTCAGTTTTCAGGAATAAATCAAGCGTCCTTTCTCAGCAGGAGGTTGCCACTGTTTCATGATATCAATATAATATTTTAAAAGGGGGAAAGAAAAACCAACAGGCAAGCAATCACCGGTCTCATGGAAACGGCTTTGAGCACAAAAGGCCGTGTTTCGACCCCATCTCTCATTGTCTGCTTTCAAGACCAAGGAAGCAACCGGCCCGAACAGCTTCTTCGATTGCGTAAAGATTTCTCATTGCCGAGCCACTGAACTTTTGTACAAAAGCCACTTTCGAGGGGGTTAATCATTTGGATTTTGATCCAAAGAGGTTGAGAGGCTGAGCTCCCCGCTTCAAATTTCCCAGGGTGTCAGACCCTAGCAAGCTGCAACCCTCACTGACTCTGAGAAAGCAATAAAGGGGGAGACCCATCCACAAACCCCCAGAAAGAAGAAAAAGCTGAAGATATCCAAGTCAAATGAAGCAGTGTTCTGCCAAGTCAAAACGAGTCCCTCAGCACAGGGGTAGTCAACCTGTGGTCCTCCAGATGTCCATGGACTACAATTTCCATGAGCCTCTGCCAGCGTTTGCTGGCAGGGGCTCATAGGAATTGTAGTCCATGGATATCTGGAGGACCACAGGTTGCCTACCCCTGCCTCAGCAGATTACTCGTTTTTGAAATCTTCGTTTTCAGGGATCATGAGCAAATATGCAAAAGTGACCCTAAATCTCTTACGTAACTCATTTATAAATTAAAAAAAAATTCTCCATAACTCCATGCCTCAATTTTACACATTGAAGATTCTATTTCAAGGCAATATTTTCTCGTTTAAAAATTATACACAATATAAGAGTCCTAGTTTCTGTAATCCGGTAATTCCATTCCATTCCATTCCAACATCAATTTTTAAGTATAAAGCTTATCTAAAAGTATCAATTCCACTCAAAGGTTTTCACACTTAATCAGACATGGGGATCCAGGGGTCTCAGTGTACAATCATCCCGACAGTATTACAGCCTCGCCCTTAGTTAAATGTTGCCAGTCTTGACATTGCATTGTTCACTTAAAGAAGAGGGAATTGGGAATGTTCAGCCTGGAGAAAAGGAGGTTGAGAGGGGACATGATAGCCCTCTTTAAGTATTTGAAAGGTTGTCACTTGGAGGAGGGCAGGATGCTGTTCCCGTTGGCTGCAGAGGAGAGGACACGCAGCAATGGGTTTAAACTACAAGTACAACGATATAGGCTAGATATCAGGAAAAAAATTTTCACAGTCAGAGTAGTTCAGCAGTGGAATAGGCTGCCTAAGGAGGTGGTGAGCTCCCCCTCACTGGCAGTCTTCAAGCAAAGGTTGGATACTCATTTTTCTTGGATGCTTTAGGATGCTTTGGGCTGATCCTGCATAGAGCAGGGGGTTGGACTAGATGGCCTGCATGGCCCCTTCCAACTCTATGATTCTATGATTCTAAGACACGTCTTGTTATAGATTTTGACTAACTATGGAACTATTTACAAGAGACAAATCCAAACTACTTTTAAGAGCGGCTAGACTCAAAGTTTCCAAAAGATATATCAGTTGTGCTTCACTGCATAATGTCTGTTTTTCCCATTCCGCTATTGATCAGATTTCAAGTCCGCAAAACTTAAAGTGCTCCAGCGAATGTCCTTTTTTCCATATAGTTCTGGGTCAATGGAGCGTCCCATATTGGATTTTTAATCCTTGATATGTGCTCCAGGATACGAACTTTAAGAGAACAGGTGAAAATACCTATGTCAAGTAACTTACATGAACACATTATGCAATAAAAGATGTTTGAATGGCTGCAGTTTATAAAACTTTTAATGGCTAACGTGAAATCTTGGAATCAATATTTATTCATTAGTAAATGGGAAATTACGATGCATCTCCATGCAGCGTGCCTCAGCGAATACTTAACAATGAACTGTATCCCTAGAGGGTTGAGGATTCAAAAGTTTCCCACGCTATGCATGGACAATGACACGTTTAAGGAGAAATGGGCAGCCATCCTCACAAAATGCTCCACTGATTGAATGCTTCTGATTATTGATCAGTCAGCTACTGAAATTAAGAATATGGAAGAGGAGATTGGCAAAAGTAAGGAATCATTAAAGACGCAGACGACATGGGAAGTTTATGATTAAAAGATTCTGGACTTTGACAATGAATTTTACAGGTAGCCCAGGCCTGATGAATGTCCAGGCTGGCCTGATCATGGAAACTAAGCAGAGTCAGCCATGGCTGGCACTTGGAAGAAAGATCACCCGCTAAGTCCAGGGCCACTGCACAGAGACAGGCAACAGCAAACCAGCCCTCTTCTTCTCTCACCTTGAAAACTCTGCTGGGTCGCCGGAAACTGCCTGCAACTTGGCAGCATTTTCCATCACTACCTTGCAAGGGTGTTGCAAGAATATTAAAAAATATATGCAACAACAACAACAAAAAAGATGAACATTCTAAATGCTAAGCACCGTGTAATAGAAACCAGTTTTTACTTATTTCTGGTTTTCTGGTTTTCAATATATAGGTTTGGGATTTCTGATTGTTGTTAGCCCCCCCCCCCCCCAAAAAAAAAACTCTTACAAGAGAGAGACTCCCTTGAAGTCCAATAAATAAATAAAGTACTGAGACTCTTTCATGCTTGATTACAAGCCTGTGAAATTCCTGTAGAGCTGCAAAGTTCCTATAGAGCTGTAACACACCCAGCTCTTCACTTTGGATAGCCTGCCTTTAAATGAGGACAGTAAATACTCAGAGACAGATCTATTTGTTAACTTTTTAGTTGTTTTAATTGTATTTTATGAATGTTGTAAACCTCCCTGAGACGACAGCTTCGATGGGGCAGTCTACACAGCTAAATAAATAAATAAAGCTCCTAATTTACTAACAAACTGAGAGACAGCCAATCCCAGGTCGATTCTATCCCTGCCGTCTCCGCTGAATGCGATTTCCATTTTGATTTTGGGCAATTTAAATTTTCCCTCTGCAACAAGCATGCTTGATCCGGAGTGAACCTACCTTTTCCCCGTGATATCCTGGAGTGGATATAACCCTCAATATTTGAAAAATCGGCATGAGAAAGCATGCACCTCTCAGCTTGTTCTGAACTAACTAACCCACATTATTTTTAGGCTAACAGACGTGGATAAACCTTTCTGCCATGTTTAGTTCCTTTAAAAGCCATTTTTGGGGCCGTGAGTTCTCAGAAGTTAAAAATGTGTATTGTCCAAAGAAGTAATTTCAGTGGTCGGTCATGGAATTGGCTACCCGTTTATTTCACCGGGTGATCTCCAACGCCTTACGTGAAGAGCACAACGAGAACACTTTAACATCCCCTATTGGGGGGCAGGATAATGCAAGTGCGTGGCATTGACTTTCAAGTGCCTTGTAAAACCTTCCGTTCCAATCCAGAGAAAGGTTAGAGCAAAATCTCTCGCTTCTGTACAGAAGAGGGAAGTGTTCCTTTCCAGCTCTGCTTTCATGTTGCTGTGAAAAGGCCTCGATCAGATAAAAGAGAATGAAGCGCCCCACCCAGACTTAACAGCCTGGCCAAGCACAACACACCCCGAACTTGTGATAATTGCACAATAGAGGGATCCCTGCTGCGGCGGTAGCTGCATGAGAAAATAGGAGTCTGAAACACAGACTGGGAGAAGCAGAGCAAGGGTTGAGACTGTTCACATGCAGCAGGGGACCACCTGAGCTCTGCTGGGCATGAAGCAGGAAGAGTCCTTCCAAGCTTTGACACCAGGCTCAGCCCGCAACCCGATTCTGCACAATTGCGTCCCTTCTGGGGTTACCCAACGAAGGTAAAAAAGTGGAGAAAGGCTGCACTAAGAGATGGATATTAAGAGCCCTTTCAAACATTGCCCATTCTGCACACATAGGATAAGGCACTTTCATTGTGCTTTGGCAGCAGGATTTTCCTGTGCGGAACAGGAAAATCTACTTCTAAAGTGCATTGAAAGTGCATTATTTATTATGTGCAGAATAGGCCCAGATTTTCCCAATCAGGTTTCGTAAAGCCCTGGGGCTTCTTGACGGCCCTGAATGGGTGGGAGATAATTAATTTTTAATATCTTTTTTAACCTTGTTAAACATTTATTGAGTGATAGGGCCATACGTTGTCATGCTGACCCCCCCCCCCCGCAACAGCTAACAATGGGATTGGAAGGGGTGGGAAAGGGAGGGACCCCTGGTAGGCATTCGGTACAATCGCGACACTTCTGGGTGTTTCTTGAAGCCTGGAGAATGTTTCAGGGATTTCTCAACTGTCAAATAGTTGAGACAGGCTGATCTACACAGGATGCGATGGTCTCACAACTGAATAATCACAGCACACCTGATCTATACTGTTTGAGTCCAGCAGCACCCTGTAGACCGGTGGTCCCCAACCACCAGGCCGTGGCTCCTTCTCCCCGCCCCCCCCCCCCGCAGTAAGAAACTTCCCAGGCCGCATGCGCGGCCCGGTCACACATGTGCATTGCGCATGCCCGGCCGCGCATGCACAGCATGCGCGGCCGGGCAATCGCCCTCCCTGCTGCCACCAGTCCGCAACCTGTAAAAGGTTGCAGACCACTGCTATAGACCATTACAGTTTTGTTCAAGGTCTTAGCTTTCACGTGCATGCACATGTCTTCCGATACACGATCAGGGTTGTATAGAAAGGGACCCAGATTTTTTTTTTTTAACCGAATCCAATCTGAATACAATACTTGTCCCTTGGCAGCGGTAGGGGAGGGTGGCTTTCGGTTTATGCTAGTTGAGTATTGTGGGGGAATGTATTCTGTTCATATTAGATTTGGGCCGTTGATCTCCTAGGTATCTATTATCTGCTGGATGCCTCTGGCAGGTTTTTCTTTTTAATTATATGCTGCAATTTAATATTATTGCAAGCTATTTATGTATTTATCATATGGCAGAGCTACACGTAGGAGGCATATAATACAAAATATGTAGCCAAGTAGGTACAACGGTTATGCAGGCAGATTGGGCAATCACCCCAAATACTAATATTTGATCCATTCAATCACAGCTGGGAAGAGTACAAAGAGCTCCGCCACATCTCCCTGGAAAGCACAACGCTTGCATTCCTGCGACAGATGAAAAACAGTTCAGCGGGCTGCGCCACAATCGCATTTGAGACCTAATATTTTGTTCCATTTAACACAATGAATTGCAGAACTGCCTGAGCCTGTTCGTATTCTACTAGCCATCTTCTACACTTTACATAGCAAATTCTGCGGGTCTCTAAAAACTATTTGGGGGCTTTTATGATAATGTGGGATAGAAACTTTATAAAATAAAGTAGCTCGGGAAATGAATGTGAGTGTGTGCATATGCACACACATAGTGCAATCAGGAACAAGCTTAGATGCATCTTGGGACACTTAATTTTTTTTGGGGGGGAGACTGGGGTTGAGCTGAAATGAGGAGTTACATCTCTGTTTTGATGATAGGAGTGCGGATTTCTAATCTGGCGAGCCAAGTTTGATTCCCTGCTCCTCCACATGCAGCCAGCCATGTGACCTTGGGCTTGTCACAGCACTGATAAAGCTGTTCTGATCGAGCAGTGATATCAGGGCTCTCTCAGCCTCACCTCCCTCACAGGGTGTCTGTTGTGGCGAGAGGAAAGGGAAGGTGAATGTAAGCCACTTTGAGACTCCTTTGGGTAGAGAAAAGTGGCATATAAGAAACAACTCTTCTTCTTCTTCTTCTTCTTCTTCTTCTTTGATCAGAGCAAAGACAGGGAAGCACTGCCTTCCCCTCTGCCCTCAAGCCCGATTTGGCTTCATGGCGTTGTCACACGGCCAAATCTGATTGACTAGGTGGCGCTGTAGACTCAGGTTGGCTACACAGCTCTCTGATCAAGTTCATCATGAAGCCAGAGAGAAGAACTCTCTTACAAAAACCAAAAGAACCTTCCAAGGAAGACGAAAAACAGTAATAAACCAAAGCATTCTAATAAAAGGGTTGGGGGGAGAAAAGGGGTCTTTTGCAAAACTTTTTTTTTAACCTCCAAAATGTCTGCATGTGACAATTCAGTGAAGCCCCAGTCAAAAGCCAAAGCAAAAGTTGCACAGTGCGATCCGAATTACACTCTTCTCACCCTTTCTGGTTCCAGGGTCATGTCTGCACACAATAGATAATGCACTTTCAATGCACTTTAGAAGTAGATTTTCCTGTTCTGCACAGGAAAATCCAGCTGCCAAAGCACATTGAAAGTGCATTATCCTATGTGTGCGGAATGGGCCCAGTATTCTTAGAAGGGCTTAACACAATTTAAGATTGCAGTACTAGGTTTTTAAATACAAGGCAGTAAATGAGCATTGCTCTGACTTTTTAAAAACTGAATCCGTGGCTTTTTTAAGCCCTCCGTGGCCTGTTCCAAGCCCCGCGCTGAAGGCTAGATAGGCTAGATATCAGGAAAAAATTTTTTTTCACAGTCAGAGTAGTTCAGCAGTGGAATAAGCTGCCTAAGGAGGTGGTGAGCTCCCCCTCACTGGCAGTCTTCAAGCAAAGGTTGGATACACACTTTTCTTGGATGCTTTAGGATGCTTTGGGCTGATCCTGCGTTGAGCAGGGGGTTGGACTAGATGGCTTGTATGGCCCTTTCCAACTCTAGGATTCTGTGATTCTATGACTTGGATAGTTCAGACTAATAGCTGGATGGGAGACCATCAAGGAATTCCAGGGGATGTACACAGGAGTGATTATACTGGCCCCGCCTATCCAAGTCTATTTCCCCGGAAAACATGACAATCTGCAAATACAAAGTTGCTAGTGATCTCTGACCCCACAGAAATCCAACTGGCCTGAATCAACTGAAGGATGCCCCGCCCGTCCTCCTCTCCCCCCCCCTCGAGCTCACGGCTTCAGCGTGGGGCTCGGAACCTCCTTTCCCCCCCCCGAGCTCACGGCTTCAGCGTGGGGCTCGGAACAGGCCCTCCATGCCCTGCTCCAAGCCCCGTGCTGAAGCCTCACCCAGCTTGCACCCTCCCTGCCAAGTCTGGGACGGGCCAAGGGGCCAATCGGGAGCCGCGCCCCTTGGCCCTGGAGTGATGCTCGGAGTGGCCAATTGGGAGCCACGAAGCGGCTCCCGATTGGCCCCTTCGAGTTTTTATCATGGACTCGCCCTGCCCCTTTCTTCACCCACAACGCCCTTGCTGTTTTATTTTTACCGCTCCTGCAGGAGCGATTTACAGATATCCACCGCCTTGCGATTGCCTACAAAACGCACTCTGCTGATTGGCTGCTTGCAAAAGTCTAGTGCAGGGGTAGTCAAACTGCGGCCCTCCAGATGTCCATGAACTACAATTCCCAGGAGCCTCTGCCAGCGTTCGCTGGCAGGGGCTCCTGGGAATTGTAGTCCATGGACATCTGGAGGGCCGCAGTTTGACTACCCCTGGTCTAGCGAGTCATAATCGACGAACAAGGAGATATGTGAGCTCTTTTGTGTGAACTGAAATCCACTGAAAGCTATGAGTCCTTCCATTCATAGCTCTCTGGGCAAAAGAAGAATTCTGAACAAATCTAAAATTATAGAAATATTGTGTATTGTGCTCTAGGCTTGCCTCTCAGACTGCCACCTCCTCACACCAGCAGATCCTCAAGCCCTAGTAAAAAGATCCCATTTTCCCCTCCCAGAGCTTGGGCCCCCACCCTTGGCTAGATCTCATCATAAGCCTTTAACAATGCAATCCTAAAGAAAAGTCACTACTGCCTTAAGCCTGCAGCCAAGGGCTCTGGATATGCATTCCAAAAGTGTTTTCGGAGAAAGAAGTAGATCTAAACTGAACGTACAAGCAAACAGGATTACTACCAGCCCCCGGTAGACAATCATAATTAAAGGATGGCAGAAACCTTGAAAGAGGGACTTAAAAGGTGAACTCAGCCCCGTCTGGGAGGGATCAAAGGAAAACCAAGGGACCGCTGCCCAGGCATAATTAAGAAAGGCAAGCTTGAAACGTACCAAGCAGAAAGGACAAGCTACCTACGCAAGAACATGAGGCCGTTGTGTGGAAAGATAAAGGGATCATGAGGCCAGCAGGACAGAAGTTGCATTTGGGGGAAGCCCAAAACGTCTTCAGTTATACCACAAAGGAACTAATAAGCATGCACTCGGCTGCTGTTCAAGAGCCCAGGAAGTACACCCAAGCACAGCTCGTGAAGTCCTAGCTGAACATCCCTGTCCCTTCTGTTAATTCTGCCCCGGAGGCATTATTCACATATACCGTGACTCCTTTTTACGCTTCCTGGCCACTTCAGGCAAGTGCGCTCCTATGCGATGAGCACTGCCAAGGAGGTACCATGGTTAGAGTGTTAGATGAGGGGCTCTCCTGCCTGGATCCCCCCCCTTCAGGTCTGGCCCTCTTAGTACTTAGGTTTACCTCCCCCCGCCGCCCGATTTCCACATGCATTTTTGTGCCTTGGGTTTTTGCTTTCATTTTTGGGAGTGCTGTTTCTCGATTTTCCCCCTCCTGGTTCTTCTGAAAACACTTTTACCTCAATGTTTTCCTGTAAGCCAGTTTTCAGTCAATGTTTCTGTTGGGTGCAGCATTTCGGTCAGGTTTTTTTTTTTTTTTGTCCCCTCTCCTGGCTCCCACCCATCTCCCTCCAGGTGGGACCTGAAGATCTCCCAATATGACAGCTGATTTCCTGACAACTGTGATCAGTCCCACTGGAGAAAATGGCTACTTTGGGGGGCTGGACTCTATGATGTTATACCCCATCGAGGTCCTTCTTTTCCACAAACTCCATCCTTTTATGATGAAGATTATTATATTCCTTGATCGCCCCCTTCCCATATGGACTCAGGGCGGTTCATAGTACTGAAATCACATATAAAATCCATCCCAAATTCAACCCCAAAACTCTTCAGGTATCTCCCAGCCCAGAACTGAAAAATACTCCCCCTCTTCTCTCCCCTTCCCGCCCTGAATATTAGTGGTTTCAGGTTTCAGTCATTAAAAATATATATCATTTAGCATAGCAATGATGGTTTGAGTGGTTTTTCCGAATTCTCACCTTAAAAAAAAAAACATCTTAAGCACCTTTCCTCACAGAGATATGCCTTTTCTTTGTAGCTCCGTGAGGGAAAGGAACAGAAATTTACTTTAAAAAAAAATAAAATAATGGAATCTGGGGATCCCTGGCCAAAAGAGGTCCAGCTGGCCTCTGTTGGTTGGAACGAGCTTCCCGAGAACACCAGGCCCCTAATGGATGTAACACAGTTCTGTAGGGCCTCTAAGTCTTAGATAAGATAAACTGACTCTACAACTGCGAAAATGTAGATGGAAAGCAGACAGGCAGAAATATCATGCTCAAACCAAGTCCAATCCTTGTGTGGTGAGTGCCAAGAAAATCAGGAGAAAATCGAGCATGTGGGAACCGTCTACAGGTTCAAATCTCTACCCAGTCACCAGACTCTCTGGGAAGACTTAAGCTGACCTAACCTACCTCACAGGGCCAGTTTGATGGCACAATGTAGGAGGAAGAAGCACACAAGCTGTTCTAAACTCCTCAGAGGAAACTGAGGGGGACAAAATGGTTACAAATAACGGAGACTAAAATCCAACAGGGAAGTGGTTATAGCTCAGTGGTAGACTGGACGGCCCGTGACGGTCCCCAGAATAAAGAGAAACAAGATATTGGACAGCCGTGGTCAGGCTCCATATAAGTTCAACGGGACACAAAGTCCGTACATGTTCAATGAGGCACAAAGTCATAATCACATGTAAGGATATGTACATTCTGTGATGCAAAATTTGGCAATGAGAACAGAACTCAATCATTCCAGAAAATTTCATTTTTTAAAAAAAGCAAGTTTCTAGCCCAATATGATTGAAAAGTACATATAGCAAGGAGTCAGATTTTGGAGGCAGCAGGTGAGCAGGTTTTATAGCATCCGGGGCAGCACCTGCCCTTCTC
The DNA here is from genome assembly GCF_049243985.1 of Paroedura picta. NCBI lineage: Eukaryota > Metazoa > Chordata > Lepidosauria > Squamata > Gekkonidae > Paroedura > Paroedura picta. The sequence continues at coordinate 10,631,257 of NC_135381.1, read as the reverse complement.
CCCCCACCCCTCCCTAACTAGTCACAGTACCTGGCTTGGAATCTGAAAGGCAGAACTGCTAACCTCAAGGCTCTATGACAGGGGTAGTCAAACTGCGGCCCTCCAGATGTCCATGGACTACAATTCCCAGAAGCCCCTGCCAGCGAATGCTGGCAGGGGCTTCTGGGAATTGTAGTCCATGAACATCTGGAGGGCCGCAGTTTGACTACCCCTGCTCTATGAACTATTCCTGGAGAAAGAAAGAGCAACCAGGCCATCAGTGTTCATACTGAATAGCCCCCAAATTTACCCACCCACCCCAATTGCTAGCACTTCAGGCTCTACTCATCCCATGAACTAATTCTGCTCACAATGGTAGATTTTTGTTGATAACCACTAAGCACTTAAGTGATCCAGAAAGAGGAGAAAACACCTTTGGTTGCTATGACTGTGACCACAGAAAGGTGTTTAAAGGATTAACATTATTTTTATTTATTTTAGATATTTATAGCCCACCTAGCCGCTAAAAAGTGCTTGAGGCAAATCAAGGGAGTGTATTATTAAAGAAAGGTGTTTACAATTTTTTTTAAAAAACCACCCTGCTTTACAGTAAATTATATGTTTCTGGCATGAAAAAACTGGGCAAAAGGCAACGATTTTCAACATTTCTGTTGCACAGCCATTCTATTAACTCCCCTAGATGTGTGGGGATGTTTCATTTGGCTTCCCACACACACACAAGCGAGCTGAGAGCTCCTGAGCAGGGTTGCCAGCTCTGGGTTGGGAAAGACCTGGAGACTTTGGGGGTGGAGCCAGGAGTGGGCAGGATTTGCAGCCGGGAGGGACTTCAGTGGAGTCTGTTGGTATGGAGTCCCCCCTCCAAAGCAGCCCTTATCTCCAGGGGAACTGATCTCTGTTGCCTGGAGATGAGCTGTAAAACCAGGTGACCCCCAGGACCCACCTGGAGGCTGGCATCCCCACACCGAGGTGCTGCTGCTTCTTTCTTTTCAGCGACTGACTCCTTATGAACGCCTCTAACAGTCCCAAATGCTGATGCTGGAAGCATCAGAGAGAGTTCAGAGCTGAAGCTACACTTTCGGAATAACCGGGTCGTACAGTCCTTGCACCAGTGGGCAGGGGGGGGGAGGGGGGCTCCCATGACTAACATGCTCCCTGTACCAAAAATGCTTCCCCCTTCATGTAGAAAACCAGCACATCAGGGCTAAGGTTCTACCTGATATGCTAGATTTCTACTGGCGAAGAAGTTGGTCAACATGGGCGAGTATCCAAAAATACATTTTTCCTGTAAATTTACCCCATAACTGTATTATGATTAACCAAAAAAAAAACACATATGTGGAAGGAACATATATGCTCTTAAGAAAAAGGGATTGTGACCCTGCTTGGCTCTTTTGGCTCTTCCCAGGGAAATGCCAATCACCACTTTGAGGTTGGGGCGTAAAAGTCCTCCAGGCCAAATTGGCCAGGGATTCTGGGTTTCTTTTGGAAGGGCCATCATCTGGGCATAGAATTGGGGTCACTATGGGTGGGGAGGTATTTGTGAGTTTCCTGCATTCTGCAGGGGGTTGGACTAGATGACCTTGGAAGTCCCTTCCGACGCTTGCAGGCCTCTAAGATGCTTCTGCCGCCTAGGTGGATTAGGACCCTTCTTCCCCTGCTCTGTCGTCACAGCGAACGGCATCGCAACAGAACGCTGAATGAGAAAGAGCAGCACAGGATCCCGTTTCCTCCGTTCAATGTTTAATTTAAATAATTTAACCGATCGCACGATTGTGTTCCACATTAGTTAAGCTGGAGGCATTTCTCCAAACAATACATAATTTATGGAACTCCCTGCCAACGGGACGTCGTGATTAGCTTGAGATGGCTTTTAAAAGGGATTAGCAAATTTATGGAAGATAGGCCCATCAAGAACTATTAGCCATGACAGCTAAATGGCACCTCCGCGTTCAGAGATAATAGACTTTGAATGCCAGTCGCTGGGCGTGCGACAACCGGGGAGGGGCGGGCGGCTTTGTGAGCCTGCCATGGGTGCTCCGGGGCTAGAGTGTTCAGGGTCCCAGTTCAGGCAGGATACCGCCAGGCCCAGACTGGCTCTTCCTGCAGCCACCCAGCTGGCCAGTGGGGGGGAAATGGGAGGGTGGTCACCAGCGTCCTCACCATATACCATCACATGACCAGAAATGAAATCTCTATTGTCGAGGGCAGAAGAAGAAGAGTTGGTTTTTATATGCCGCTTTTCTCTCCCCGAAGGAGTCTCAAAGCCGCTTACAGATGCATTCCCTTTCCTCTCCCTACAACAGACATCCTGCGAGGGAGGTGAGGCTGAGAGAGCCCTGATATTACTGCTCGGTCAGAACAGCACTATCAGGGCTGTGACGAGTCCAAGGTCACCCAGATGGCTGCATGTGGAAGAGCTTGGAATCAAACCCACCTCTCTAAATTAAATTAGAAGCCGCTGCTTTTAACCACAACGCCAAGAAATGCAGGCAGGGACTCTTTCCATGAGTTATTTAAGTGGCCACGCTAGAATTTTGGTAATTCAGTTTGGCTCTGTTTCCACTGGCCCTGGCTGCAGCCCCTGGTTCCCCTAAAGGCACTGGCCCTACTCATCTCCTAGCCTGATTCACGGAGTGATAGATTGTAAGGTGCAGCCTCGGAGAGCACGAGAAGGCATGAAGACAGATCTAGAAGAAAAGGGTGGCGAGCTGCTAAAGGAGATCGGACATGACAATTTTCTTTAGGCAAAGGGGCAAAAATAGAACAAGGTTACTGGACAACGAATGACCCAGCCTCTGCTTTGGCCTGCCAGCTAGGCAAGGATGAAATGCCTCTTGGTTATAGAAGAGACTAGCATCGCCACTAACTCCTGTACCACAGAGGGTATATTTTTATCTGGCCCACTAAAGGCTGTTTACCCATCAGTATGTTGGCAGAAGGAGAAGATTACCAGGGCTGCTGAAAGAATATAGTTTTTATCAAGAAGAGAAACAACTATGTATACAGAGAGGAGGTAAGGGAGGGACCCAACTAACGGTTCTGTTCTGCATTTATCCTTCTGTTGGTTCTGGAGGAAAGCAGGGGGAGGTGTGCTCAAAGAAGCAGCAAGTTTCCCCTCGAGCCAATCAGGAGACTCAAGAAGATTATTTGAAAATCGCCAAGGAAGTTCCTATTCTAACTATGCTAAATAACGCGTCTCCTTCGATGCCCCCTGCAGGACACTCTTGATATTCTGTTCTATTGTGCACATTGCAGAGCTTGTGTATTCCAGCATGACAACAGCCAGGTTTCTATTATGCTTCTGAGATACTTGGGAATGACAGTTGCAATTAAACTAGTTACTTACATTTGTCTTGCAGTTAGGCAATTCATGACTGGATTTAATGCTTAGGGGTAGAGGAGAATTTCCTTTACATGGTTTATATATACTTCCAAAGCACAGAATGAACATGGAACAAAAATGTATCACATCACAGGACATTTTGCATCAAAATAGGGACAAAGTTCCATCTCTCTCTCCCTCTCTCTCTCTCTCTCTCTCTCTCTATCTATCTATCTATCTATCTCCTGCCACTACCGGAAGGGTTGTGGCAGCTAACAATAAAAGAATCTCCCAATAAAACCCCCAAGGATATTTTATTCAAATATTTATACTCATTTTCTCCCCAATGTGGACTTAAAGTGTCCTTAAAATGTCATTCCCCCTGCCCTGCATTTTATCCTCAGAGCAACAACCCTGTGAGGTAGGTTAGGCCGAGCATGTAACTGGCCCAAGATTACCCAGTAAGCTCCATGGCAGAGCAGAGATTCAAAAACCAAAAGGGGGGGGGGCTCGTGGGAAAAACCCAACTGGTTAGGACCTTCAAAGGTTGAATATCTGTATTAATGTCAAAATTGTATAATTTTATTATGCACAATTAAAAAAAAACTTTAGGAATTAAAAACACATATCCAGCCCACAGGCTATTCAAAAGCAGTGTGCTATGCACTATATGAACGCATAGACCGATGTTCTTCGGCTCTTATAGGGCCTTCTTCAAAGGTCTGATTTTAACACACACCGGTTCATTACATATATGAAATATGTATTGCGGACAATAAAAGCTGCAAAGTAAGAGCCTGTAAAAGATTTTTAAAAAACACGGTAATTCTAAACAAGCCAAGCTAATGCATAACAGAAGAAATTATGAAGTCATAAAAGTTACCATAAAGTACCAGTCACTTATCAGTGAAGATGTCTATTTATCAGTCCTTAACTCTCTGGAAAAAAATTAAGAAAAAACTAATCAAACTGTTAACAACTTATAATGGAAAGGGAAAAAACGGCTTGAAAATTACCTGCCAAGGGCTGCCCAAAATTTCAATGGTGCGTTTTCTTATTAGCGCATGTATTGCAACGAGTGAAGTGGTTGTCTGATGGTGGAGAAAATCTTATAAAAGGAGAGGATGGTGGAAAAGTGCTGATGGAAATCCATGTCCGACCAACTGCAACTGGCCAAAGCCGGAAGGAAGGAGGGGGGGTTAAATTGCGTATCTGAAAATAGACATCTTCTCATGTACAATTGAATCAGGGAGAAGAAGAAACAAGGAAAACAGCAACATAATCTCTTGATTTAAGCCTGCTGGTCCCAAAGTCCCAAGAGTGAATATCCAAAAGGTCTCTTCTCTCTTTAGAGCAGATATCCGATGTTCCTTGGGCGCTGTAATCATCTCAATGCCATAAAAACTGAAGATCTTTCATGGCTTGTTGAGTTGTTCAAAAGTTCTGGACCATTGGTGCAGGCGTTCGATGATTTCTGAGATTGTTTAAGGGCTCAAGGAGACATACTCTTAAAGGTCCAGATGTAAAACCTCTATATTGCTTATGTTTACTTTCCACTAAACAGGTAACACCAGAATTAGCACAAGTTATGTATTGACTGATAAAGAAAGTTCTGTCATCGGAACCCTTAAAGCTTTGCAGTTTTTTTTAAGCATGATTACAGGATTTACAATGTTGGCGAGGAAAAAAGAACGCTTGGTAACCCTTTTCTATATACAGTGTTGACTGCCAGTTCTGTGTGGGAGAAGCTGCTGTGAACAAGCATGCCCTTGAGATGTTCCTCTCATTTGTGGGCAAACAAAGGAATTGAGTTGCATCATGGAATGTCAGAGAGGCAATAGCAATACTTATTAAGGATTAAAAAAAAATTATTATAATGTTTGCTGTTAAGTTAAAAGAACAACCATTTTTCTGTAATGTTGGTTTTCTTTTTTGGTATCAAAAGAGTGGATCTTGGAATTAGTTTGGCCTTATAGAGAGCATGTTTTAAAAGCTTAGCTGAATATCCTCTCTCCGCCAGTTGCTGGACAGTTATTTTAGCTTGTTTGGTGAAATCTGATTCACAGCTGCAGTTTCTTTTAAGTCTTAATAATAGGGAATAGGGAAGGTTCTTTTTTAGGTGGCAAAGATGAAAACTGTCACCTGTCAGAAAGGAATTAACAACTGTTGCTTTCCTTAAAGTATCTGTTTGGATGGTATTGCCTTGTTTCCTAACTATTACATCTAGAAAATAGTTCAGTTCAAATGTAATGGTTCTATGAATAAGGTGACCAGATTTTAACATTGGTAAAGTGGGACACCATTGACCGGGAGGGTTCTTGATTTAAAATTTGGTCTATATGGAGCAACAAAAAGTTTCATAGAATGCATAGAATGCAAAAATAGTAGTGCAATATATATATATATTAATTTCAACATAAGTACAATGGGCCAGGTGCCCCCAGATGTCCCTCCAAAAGTGGGACAATCTGGTCACCTTACTATGAACCACGTTAATATATTTTGTGAACTGAAGTAATGTTTCGTCTGAACAATCCCGTATCAAAAAGATGCCATCCAAAAATCGTTTATACTCAATAACAGTTTGTTTATATATACGTGAAAGGCTGTATTTCTCTTCAAACCTCTCCATATGCAGGTTGGCTAATTGGGGGGGGGGGTAAACTGACAACCCATGTCAGTGCCCGACATTTGCTAAAAATATTCCTCTGCAAACTGGGGGGAAAAAATTGGAGGCAAAGTTTGGCTAATTGGCAAAGAGGAGGGTTACAAGAGTTGCCTCTTGATCCTGCAAAATATTCGTATACAAGAATGCTACATCCGAAGTGACAAATAACCAATTCTCCTGAACCTGTTTGATGTTGTTGATATAGTTTTTAAAAATCCATTGTATCGCTAACAAAGGAGTTGATTTTAGGGATTTTTAGCGAGCCAGTTTGGTGTAGTGGTTAGGAGTGCGGACTTCTAATCTGGCATTCCGGGTTCGATTCTGCGCTCCCCCACATGCAGCCAGCTGGGTGACCTTGGGCTCCCTACGGCAGTGATAAAACTGTTCTGACCGAGCAGGAATCTCAGGGCTCTCTCAGCCTCACTTCCCTCACAGGGTGTCTGTTGTGGGGAGACGAATGGGAAAGTGACTTTAAGCCGCTTTGAGCCTCCTTCGGGTAGGGAAAAGCGGCCTATAAGAACCAACTCTTCTTCTTCTTGTATAAAAAGTTTTAGAAATAAATCCAAACAAAGCCAGGGGTTCTTGAGCTGTACCACAAGCACTGACAATAGGCCGGCCTTGAACCAGAACTGTGTCCTTATGGATTTTAGGTAATAAATAGAATTGGGGAACTCTCCCTTCGGATTCTAAGATCACCCAGTAAACTGAGTAGAGGTTCAAACCTGGGATCCGTCTATCCTAGTTCAATGCCTTAGCCATTAAGCCACCTGGATTTAGTCACACCAGTCTATCCTAATAATTAAATATCTTAATAATTAAATAGTATATTGGTAATTATTCACTTATTTTGGCCACATCATGTGATCCAGCTCAACAGAGAAAGCAATTATGCTAGGATTGGTCTCTGGTCAAAGGAAACCAGGCCAACAAAGGATGTGGTGGTTAGATACGATCAAAATGGACGCCAGCCAGTACATGACACAACTAAGAGAAGCGGGGCAAGATGGGACATCATGGCGACAGCTCAGCCAGAGGATCTCCAAGAGTCATATTCAGCTAACATCAACATCATAATGATTCTCATCATCATTTTTTTAGTATCTATTCTGCTTTTCCAGTTCAAAGCGCTTCATATCCTTCCCCTCGTAACTCTTACAATGGTCCTGCAAGGCGGGCCGATATTCTTATTCTGGGAACCTCCCCGACCCCAGCCTGAGAATGGTTTGTTCCCAGGCCGCCTCACGAATTTGTGCAAAAGCAAAATACGAAACACAGACTTCCCGTATCAGTTCTTAGTTTCATAGCCACTCTGGGAGCGCCCATAACCTCGGTTGCCCCATTGGTATACTAATGGTAATTACTATGATCAGCCTCATAATAAGCTGAAATACCAGGAATGGTATTAAATTACATGGCGCACATAGATCTTTGAAAGCTTCACAAAGGAGATTTCCCCACGGGTATTTCTTTAATTGCCTTAAGAGCCTCTCTGTATAGGCCTGCTTCCAACACGGAGCTCCCTTCCTTCTACGGCTACCATAGAATCATAGAATCATAGAATAATAGAGTTGGAAGGGACCTCCTGGGTCATCTAGTCCAGCCCCCTGCACTATGCAGGACACTCACCACCCTTTTATACAGTTAAGACGAATTAAAGGGAACCACAGCGATAAGTCCTAAATTGGAATAGCAATAGTCAGTTGTAAAGCTATATCATGGAATGGGGGGGGGGGGGGACAACAATCATTCAACAATGTGTATTGAACAACCTGAGCTGCATACATGGAAAGTTCTTGAAGAAAGTCTTTCAGACCTTCCCTTAGCATGCTGAGAGCACCTCCTGCAAGGCTGCAGTCCGGTTACGAATGAAGACTGTGACTTATGGGAAATGTTGAGATAAAGGAAGTCTGAAACAGACAAATTAAACCCGAGTGGTCTTCAGCAGCCTGTACACCCAAGATTGTTATATCTCTACATTTCTGCCTTCGAGTTTCCAAGACATCAAGACTCAGAGATTTGAAAGTTTCTTTGTTGAGACATTGTTTTGGACACTTTTAAAATTATTATTATTATTATTATTATTATTATTATTATTATTATTATTATTATTATTATTATTATTATTATTATTACAATTTATTTCCCACCACTCCCGGAAACGGCTCATGGTGGGGTACAATTGTCCATAATAAAACCCTGTATAGTTGCAATGTATGGCTGTGAAAGTTGGACCATAAGGAAGGCCGAGCGTCAAAGAATTGAGGCTTTTGAACTCTGGTGCTGGAGAAGACTCTTGCGAGTCCCTTGGACTGCAAGGCGAACAAACCGGTCAGTCCTAGAGGAGATCAGCCCTGACTGCTCCTTAGAAGGCCAGATCCTCAAGATGAAACTCAAATACTTTGTCCACCTCATGAGAAGGAAGGACTCCCTGGAGAAGAGCCTAATGCTGGGAGCGATTGAGGCCAAAAGAAGAAGGGGACGCCAGAGAATGAGGTGGCTGGATGGAGTCACTGAAGGAGTCGGTGTGAGCTTAAATGGGCTCCGGGGCATGGTAGAGGACAGGAAGGCCTGGAGGATCATTGTCCATGGGGTCGCGGTGGGTCAGACACGACTTCGCAACTAACAATAACAACAACAACAAATACCCTGTTAAAACACACAAAGATGTAAACGATATCAAAAATCCCAAAGAACACAGCAGTGTAACCCCCCCCCCCCAGCAATATCTAATAGAGCAAATGGGAAGAGGGGGCACAGATGACACATAGCCAAGCCACTGCTCAACACGAGGCGGGGAGAAGGGCAATCAGATCTTCCTCACCACGCTGGCCTCAACCATAAGCCTGGCGGAAGAGCTCTGTTTGGCAGGCCCTGCGGAACACCGAAAGCTCCTGTGGGGCCTGCAGCTCTTCTGGGAGCTTAATAAACATTGTTTAATGGTTGTTCCCCCCCCCCATTCCACAATATAGCTTTACAGCAATTTATTATTACCATTTTAAGCAGGGCAGTTTTCTTTCAGTGATTTACAAACAGACCAGCTGAGTGGGCGGCATGGACAGGCTAGCATCCTGCCAGCCAGGGCTAGCTTTCCAACTGGCATCGGTTCCCCCAAACCAGCCCTTACCTTTGTAGCTGTGTCCCTAGAAGAAGAAAAAGAAGAAGAAGAAGAAGAAGAAGAAGAAGAAGAAGAAGAAGAAGAAGAAGAAGAAGAGTTGGTTCTTATATGCCGCTTTTCCCTACCCGAAGGAGGCTCAAAGCAGCTTACAATCGCCTTCCAGTTCCTCTCCTCACAACAGACACCCTGGGAGGGAGGGTGAGGCTGAGAGAGCCCTGATATTTCTGCTCGGTCAGAACAGCTTTGTAAGTGTTGTGGTGAGCCGAAGGTTGGCCAGCTGGTTGCATGTGGGGGAGCGCAGAATCGAACCTGGCATGCCAGATTAGAAGTCCGCACTCCTAACCACTACACCAAACTGGCTCTCTCCTAACCCCACCCTGGGTTCCTCCTTGCCAGACGCCTGCAACTTTCCTGGCTCTTTTGTGGGCTTCGCTCCCTTAGACGACCTGTTTCTCCCTGCCAACCCAAGAGAGGTTTGGTTTCCATAGCAGAATGACGTCCCGCTTGGTTGGGAAAGCGACCAGCCGCATCTCAAAGTCATGGTTCATCTGTGCTTGGGCATTGTTGAGGTTAATTCAGCCATGGGCTATATATCTCGCCGGTGGGACAACCTGTCTTCCCGGCAGTTTTGAGAGAGACCGGGAAAACATTTCAGGCAAAGGGGAGATTTAGATTGTTCTTACCTCTCTGCCAGTGTACTTTGTAATGTTTCCATGCTAGCATCGTGTCTCTGGTGAAGGGTGACCAAACCCATACGCCTGGCAGGGTCCAGATGCCTGTATATGAACACACACACTCCTCCCCAACCTTAGCTCCTCTGCTCAAACAGCACTGGGCTGTAACCTGTGCCAATCCTATCCAGGAACGTTCCAACCTATGGTACCCTAGCCCAGAGGACACAGCAGTAATTTCACAGAGGTGCCTCTTAGGATCGCATTATCAGAATCGAAATGGAGCCCTATGAAGCCAAGGATCCAGCACGGTGTCGTGGTTAAGAGCGGCGGCTTCCAGTCTGGTGAGCCGGGTTGGATTCCCCGCTCCTCCACAAGCAGCCAGCTGGGGGACCTCAGGCTAGTCACAGCCCTGATAGTGCTGTTCTCACAGAGCAGCCCTGTCAGAAGCTCTCTCAGCCTCATTTACACCACAAAGAAGAGAAGGTGATTGTAAGCTGCTTTGAGACGCCTTCAGTTGGTACCTATGGTACCCTAGCCCAGAGGACGCAGCAGTAATTTCACAGAGGTGCCTCTTAGGATCGCATTATCAGAATCGAAATGGAGCCCTATGAAGCCAAGGATCCAGCACGGTGTCGTGGTTAAGAGCGGCGGCTTCCAGTCTGGTGAGCTGGGTTGGATTCCCCGCTCCTCCACAAGCAGCCAGCTGAGGGACCTCAGGCTAGTCACAGCCCTGATAGTGCTGTTCTCACAGAGCAGCCCTGTCAGAAGCTCTCTCAGCCTCATCTACACCACAAGGAAGAGAAGGTGATTGTAAGCTGCTTTGAGACGCCTTCAGTTGGTGAAAAGCGGGGTCTAAAAAACAACACTTATTCTTCTTCAGAGCTCGTTCTAGCATCCTGTCCATTCTAGCATCTTAACTATTGTTTCATGCTGCTGCAGAAGGTTTATTAAAGCCGTCCATATACCGGCTGCCTAACTGTATAGATCACAGTAGGCTTTTTCGCTTTGGAATTTTTCAAATCGGGATTCTAAAGGACAGTAGTAAAAACGGGGTGTTTGCATGAATAATTTGGATTGTGTTTTCTTTTTTCTTTTTCGCCTAATACGATCCGTCACAATGCCAGCGTTTTCATCGTCGCAAAAAGGTACGTCCGGCTATGTTCTGACTTCAGGTATCTCTCGCACATTGTATTTCTAACAGGTATATGCTACGGACGCATGCTGCCAACCCATAGACTAGGAACACTGGAATTGCGTGCGATCCTTTTTAAAAAACAATACGTTTCCGCGTTCACGAACACAATGGCCTTGTTCCGTTTTAGTAAAGAGGCAAGCAGCTACTCTAAACCTTACATTTTTAGGCACGTACTAAATGTTTCTCTTTTGTGTGATCTGGAAGCATCAGGAGAAGCAGACCTTCGGCTATAGACATTTTGTTTGGTTTTGTATTGTTTTCTCTAACGGCTGTCCTAAGTTGGGCCAAGTCCCTTCCAATTCTATTTTGAGGCTCTCTCATTTTATCCCCCCCTCCCGCTGAGGAGCTCAAAGCCCCCCTCTTCCTATTTGAACCTCACAACCACCCTGCAAAGTGGGCTAGGACAGTGAGCACCCGAGACCTTTCCTCCTTAGACAGAAAACCTTACTGGTATGTGAAATGTGCGATATTCCTTCTGTGACATTCTTGGCTGCAAACTTGAATCTCTTCCTAGTTTCTAGTTGTCTACTTGTATTCTACTAGCATACAAGCGTGAAATCTCAGCTCCTGATGGGCGATGTCAAAATGAGAATTGCTGATATTCTGTCTCCATCAAATCGAATCAAAATCCCCATCAAATCAAATCTCCCACGCAGCCTTGAAGCGGTTCGCTCACTCTCTGCTTAATTTGCCTCCCCTTCCGCCACATACTCCCTCTTATTCTCGTTGGCTAAAATGACATACTGGTCAGACAGTGTAAACAAGTAAGATTTCAGCCCGCCTCGATGTATAAAGTTGGGTCGGTCAGTCGTTATGGAAGCTGAAATTACATTTCAAAATGTTTTATATTTTCCACTGTGTTTACAGGTTTCTGCTGTTGACCTTTTAGAACGTCATGCACTTTTCTAATTTTCATTTCTTTTTCCTGCGTCATTCGCACACTGCTCCGCTATGCCCATGCTCTGAATATACCTACGAGGCTCTTTCACTGCTGCCTTTCACTAACAGGCTCCTTTGACTGTAATAGGAAAGCATGAGAAAGGGATGGTGGTAAGCCTTTAATATCCAAAGTTGTTAAGTCTTGGAGGTTTTAGCCTCCTGTTTCAAGTCTTAGCCAATTCTAGTCTTGGAGTTCTGGAGTCCTTGGCTGGGTCAGAAGTGCAGGAAGCTGAGCTGGAAAGCACTCTGCACCCTCTCAGAGACCGGGTCTTCATTACAGTTCTTCAGTCCTTTCTACGTAGCTCATGTTTATCATCCTACCTTTCATCAAAGGAGCTCACTGCCCATTTTATCCTCATTATAATCCCATGAGGTAAATCAAGCTGAGAGCGAATGACCGGCTAAAGCGACCTTCAAGGTCGCGTGGAGAATTTAACCTTGGACCTACTCCAGCACTTAGAATCATAGAATCATAGAGCTGGAAGGGACCTCATGGGTCATCTAGTCCAACCCCCTGCACTATGCAGGACACTTGAGTCTCAACCCCACAGCCACCCTTCTCCCTTCCAGCTATCAGAGCTCCAGGCTACAAACGACGAGATCGGCCAATTCAAGGCTCTATTAATTGACCCGCAGGGGCCAACCTCAACTGGCCAAGGCAAATTCAGTGAGCCTGCAAGCTAGGGCACTGCCTAGCCTTTTGTGGCCGCCATTTGAGTTTAGGCACGCACAACGATGAATCAAACAAAATCACGAAAGATGGCTGCCTAGCACCAAGCCTACATCGTAAGTTTCGCTTAATAAATTGTGTCCATTTCATGTGGCCCCACATGCTTAAATAGGGACATGTATCGAGGTTTGACGATGTGCGGTTTTATGTATTTCTTATCTTATTCACCAGATTGTCCTACCCTGACTTGGTTTGAGACTTTTCAAAGCCAGCTGCCAAATGAAGCGAAGTTATCGACACTTGCATGCTCTCCAGTGTGTCACAGATGAAAACAGGGACTGCTTGTAATATCCCTGTTCTTGTATTAAGGGCTGCGCCACCCCGCTTTCCTCCGTCTTTAAACATTGCCGCAGGTTCTACTCTGCCCGCTACACACTATATTAATTGATCTGGCAACAGCCTGTTTTAAAAGAACGTCTTTGTTGTTTAAGTTAAAGGCATTCCGGGGGTAGAGGGGGAACCTAGATTTATAATACACATTCCCTTATCGAAAAGTTCAAAACGAACCTCACCAGCATGAGAAATCATCCGTATACCGCGCAGCGCCTTGGTGGTCGCACGTGAGGATTTGCACATATGTACATTAGAGACAAGATGTGCATATGGGAATTAAAAAAAAATAACACACCCCATGCCGTGATTTAATTGCTAGAGACCCCCAGGGAAGATGTTGAACTCTGAAGAATGACAACTCTAGCAAGGCACACTAACAACATTTTAACAAGGCATTCCCAAAAGGCAAATTCAGGGAGCAAAACAGGACGATGATTCACCAGAGATGAGGATCAGTAAGAGGGGGCTATGCCTGGCAAGCGGGAAACAGCTGGAGCACATACAATTAAATACATTTTCAGACCCACAAGGATCAATTACAATCCAATTTTGTAGGTACAGTGAAGAATTTTCGTCGATTGAATCGGTCAACAGTCCTGATTGGTTCTGGGCTTCTTTCTATGGGACAATAACGAGAAATTGGGGTCTTGGCTTCCAACCCCAAATCAGCTTCATTTTAGCCGTTATTTCTACAATGACACAAACATACCCATTCCATCTAGCAAGCATTTGAAAGAGAGAGCTTCATAAAGAGTGTCTCGAATGCCGCTCTGTCTGCTGCCCCATGATAGAAAGGTTGTGCATCACATGCAGGCACCTACCTGTCCACCTGGACTTCTGCATCTCGTTTGTCCATCTGGGACTGCGGTTCTCCATTGAGTTCCTTGCTGTTATTCTTCAGAAGGTCCAGGACCGGCTTGATCTCTTTTAACAGTTCACTGTTTTCAACACTACCATTCAGGCAACGTTCAGAAACGTCGTTGCTGTTGCTTTTCATGGAGTCCTCTGCAACGGTGCCAGAAACCACCCCATTGACATGCACCAAAGTCTCGTCTCCCTGCCCATTCTCTCGGGCACATCGAGAACTGACAGAACCGCCCATGATTGTGAGGTCTGCCCCTTGCTGCTGATCTTTGGTGAGGATGCTCGGACTGGACGGCAAGTCTACTGAAGTCGGGGTCGTACACAAGGGCCGGGTGACTCGGACAGTCTTTGGTGTCCCGTCGCCGGTGAAGGTCGTCTCTAGATGAGTGGTGAATCCTTCTGGGCCTCTCAAGATGAGAACGACATAGGTTTCCGAGGCGACACTCCTCAAGACCTCCAGAGCATTTCCATAGTTCATATCCACCAAAGGCCTTCCATTGACTGCTAGGATAATGTCCCCTCTCTGAATAAGGCCACTTTGTTCGGCTGCCCCTCCTCGGATCAGATCTGAGATGATCACTGGTGGTTTGTTGATACGTTCCTTTACCAGGAACCCGAGACCCCCAACCTTGCGCTTGAAAAGCCTCACCGAAATCACATTGGGCTGAATCTGCTGTACACTGAACACATTCTCTTCCATTGTAGTCCTTAAATCGTCTCGCCCAATGGCTGAGAGCAGATAGTGCGCAATGCGTCTCTCTATTGGTCTTCGACTGTGTTACCAGCAACTAGAGGGAGGAAAACAGTGTGCGCTGTCTCTCTCTTGCGCTCTGTGTTTGTGAGTGCCTCACTAGGATAGGTTGCTTCTTTGGCTTTCAAACACGTTGCACAGAACCCCTGATGTATGTTCTGCAGCGCATCACTTGTTGAGTTTCAGCTCTGGATCAGTTTCATTCTCTGGTTGCTTCTCCACCATTCAGCAAAGTTAGTGGTCCCAAAAGGAAGTCTGGGCAGAAATGAGCATGAACAGAACCAAACATCTCCCAGATGTGCAGCCTCTCGGAGGAAATGTTGTACTGGCAGAGCCCTGGGGCTTGGTGTTTGACTTCACATTTTTATCTGCAAATGGGGAAAAGGGGAGAGAAAATAAACATATGAAGCCAAGTATATTGTAAATATCTGCAAGCAACTGAAAGAGATGGCAACATTACACCTGTACACAAACCCTTCCTGAGACAAGCTGGTTCTCAATTAACTGGACTTCAGGACAGCATTTTTAACGATCCCCTACAGATGTATGGAGACAGGCTTTTATCATATATTTTGGTCATCTAAATAGATGATTCTTTTTATATTATGGGTTGTTCTTAATGCCCACCTAGGGCCCGATACTGTTGGTGGGAAGGTGGAGTGTATCAATACCCTAAAGCAGGGGTAGTCAAACTGCGGCCCTCCAGATGTCCATGGACTACAATTCCCAGGAGCCCCTGCCAGCGAATGCTGGCAGGGGCTCCTGGGAATTGTAGTCCATGGACATCTGGAGAGCCGCAGTTTGACTACTCCTGCCCTAAAGAAACAAACAAACTTGGATGCTAATGCTGCCCCAGACAGGAACAATTGTTTAGTAGGCACAGGGACCAGAAAACCCCATATGCTGGGCCGTACAAGAGAAGGAACAGGGCAGCTATTAGGAACTGGAAGCTTATTCACCCTTTCTATGCAATGGCAACGAGGCTCTGGGCAAACCAGCTGAGACACCGGAATTGCCATAAATTTAACTGTTATTTTAAAATATATTATTTTCTAAGATTAAAACAATTTTAAAAGATTGTTTCCTAAGATAAGGCTTCACTCGTACTATCGGTTTATGTTTTTTGAACACGACAACGTATTTTAGAAGGATCTGCATTGTTGGAGAGACCATTCCTTCCCCCCTACAAATCTTCGGGGCACAAAAAATTCAGTACGTTCAAATCCTCCAGCCAGCCACCCTGCTTCCACCTGCGGCTGCTGAGACCAGAGGGAAGGATGGGAGTCGCTAAGCATCATGCCGAGACATACCTCCAGTCGAAAACCTGCTTCACAGCCAGTCATGTAATACTCTTATTTCTGTTTGCCATCATTTTTGTTTTGTTTAATGGTGTTTTGATTGATGCAAAAGATAAAACAAATGCTCTTTGGAGTATATTAATGATGGAATATCAGTGTTGGAAAGTGGTATACAAATCTCATGATCAGTAGAAATGTTTGGTGGTTCTGGGCTGCCTGTTGTGTACCATCACATCAGCATCCTTGTGGATTGGCAGCCCGCTGACATCCCCCCCCCTCTCTCTCTCTCTCTCTCTCTCTCTCTCTCTCTCTCCCTCCTGTTTCCCAAGCAGTGAAGCGGCTTTTCTTTGCCTTTTTCTTTCTAATGATCCAGCCGAAGCGAATGACAACAGAAACAATGAATCGTAACATTTTTCCAGCTGTCATGGACTTCACTGGTTTTGCTGGCTCATTATAGAAAAGGGGGGGGGAAACGCGGAGGGGTGAAGCCTCAAGTGGGGAACAGACGGAGCTGGTGAAGTTGTCAAGAGGAAGGGAACTGGATTTGTCACTGTGTTTCGGAGAGCAGGGGCGATGATCATAAAAAACCCTTCCGCTTTCACTCAGAGCAGAGATGCAACGTGGAGACCTGTGAGAGGGGAACAGTAATGCGAGATCCATGCTGAGTGAGGGACCTTGAGCAATATGTGAGCCTCAATCTATCGTCTGTAAAATGGGCGCAATCTTTGTTTGCAAGAATTGTGGATCTACAGTGGGATTTCTAGACCAGGGGTTCATGAAATCCTGGGGTTTCTTGATGGCCATGGACAGGTTTCACTGAGTGGGAGGGAGTTAATTCTTTTTACAAATATTGTGCAATATGAACCCTCCCCCCAAAATTATCAACAGTGGACCTGGGGGGGGGTGGAAAAGGGAGAGGCCCAGCTCATAAAAATGACTTCTGGGGGTATGATAAGGAGGCGTGTCTTGCTGATGACACTTCTGGGGTTTCTCAAAGCCTGAAAAATGTTCACATCATTCTCCTCTCTTCCGTTCGATCCTCACAACAGCCCTGCAAGGTAGGTTATGCTAAAAATCTAGGACGGGCCCAGTCACCTAGGCAGCTTCCGCAGCAAGTGAGGATCAGAACCTGGTTCTCCCAGATCCTTTTTAACCACTCCATCATGCTGGCCCTTATATGCTATCACAGCTCCAAATGTACCTGGGCGCTGTTAGAGGGTAAAATGGCAGACATGGTGCCCCAACGTACATGCACATGCATTAATACGTATACATACTGTAGACAAGGTGCTGCACCCACCCACCCACTTGCGAAGAAATAGGGGTGGGGTGGAGTGGAGCTTTGAAGGAACCCTTTTGCAACCATACTGGCAAAAAAGAGAGTGAGAGAGAGAGAGAGAGAGAGAGAGAGAGAGAGAGAGAGAGAGAGAGAGAGAGAGAGAGAGAGAAGAAAAGTTGGTTTTATACTCCGCTTTTCACTACCTGAAGGATTCTCAAAGCTGCTGACAATCTTCTTCCCCTCCTCTCCCCACAGCAGACACCCTGTGAGGTAGGTGGGGCTGAGAGAGCTCTGAGAGAACTGGGACTGCCCCAAGGCCACCCAGCTGGCTGCACATGGAGAAGTAGGGAATCCGGGGAGAGCGGTATATAAGTTTGATAAATAAATAAATAGATAAACAAACAAACAAACAAATAAATAAAATATCAAACCTGGCTATCCAGATTAAAGGCCATTGGTCTTAGGATAACAGAACCCAGGACCATATCTGATCGACGGGGTCATGGGGAGGACGTGCTACCATGCCGAACGCCAACAAGTCCCATTAGCTCGGCAAATGGCGGATGCAAAATACCGAAGCCGCTTCCTGCTTCCAATTTTCCAAGCAAGCACACAACGAACTTTGTACTGTGCAACTCGAGAAAAAAAGAAATCCATCTTTCCATGCAGCCTTTTCCATGTGATTAATTTCTAATTCATTAGCAGGTGCTGCAAATGTAAACACACACAAAAAGTTGGCTCCGCTGAGACCGCAGAAGAACTCTGGAATCTGCTGGCTGGCTTGTCAAGGTAGATAACTCTGTCGCTGGCACGAGTTATACAGTAAAAAACCCTTTGGGACCGGCTCACGCAGCCATTTCGAGACGATGACTAATTGATCCTTGCAGGGAGAGGCTGGAGCCCAGCTATGGGTGGTCACAGGGGGCAGCGAGGGGATCAGATCTCTGGCTTTTTACGGCTCCCAAGTATTGCCTGCCAGGTAGCTGTAAGAATTACTGACCTGTCCTATGCATGTTGACTTAGAAGGAAGCTCCACCAAGGGCGCAAAACTTCAGGACTGATTTTGCATTGGACGGGGAAGGAGGAGGAGGAGAAGAGTTGGTTGTAGAAGAAGAGTTGGTTCTTATAGGCCACTTTTCTCTACACGAAGGAGTCTCAAAGCGGCTTGTCTTCCCTTTCCTCTCCCAACATTAGACACCCTGTGGGCAGATGGGGCTGAGAGAGCTCGAACAGAACTGCTCCACAAGAACAGGCCTAACAGGACTGTGACTGGCTTAAGGTCACCCAGCAGGTCGCATGTGGACAAGCAGGGAATCAAACCCTGTTCTCCAGATTAGAGGCTGCTGCTCTTAACCACGACACCATGTTTGCGCTCAGTACAGACCACAGCACTTATGTATTGATTTCAAATATTTACGTTTGCATTTCTGCTGAGCATCTCAGGCCCCGCTGCTTGGGGAGGAAAATCACAAAGGATCACGGCAGCAGCCAGCATGGTGTTGAGGTTAGAGTGCAGACTAGGATGTAGGAAGCATAGGTTCGAATCTCCATTGCCCTGGTAGCTTTTGGGTTCGTCAGTCAATCTCAGTCTAATCTACCTAACAGGGTTGTCGTTGTGAGCATAAAATGGAGAAGGGGAGAAGGATATTAGAAGCTGCTGTTGGGGACATCACTGGCAAGAGAAGCAGGGTACAAATATCTAAGTAAACTAATTGAAAGGCAAAGAGAAAACAAGCATTGCATGCAAAGAGACAGAATATACCCTCTCTCTCATGCCAGTTTTCTGGTCACACAGAGTTCCTGATCCAAACAGCCTTTCAGACCTTCTGCCAGAGGTGCTGTAGTACATTCCACCACATCTCTTTCCGATGCATGCTTGCACCATGACTTATTCCCTAGAAAACATGCACGGGGGTAAGAGAGACCCTGGGTTCAAATTCTCATCTCAGGCATGAAGCTCTCTGGATAACCCTGAGCCAGTTTCTTGCAGCCTAACCTCCCTCCAAGGAATGTTTTGAGGCTAAAAGCAGAGTCAGGAATAGTTTCCCCTGCCAAAGCGAGGGCAGGACAAAATCGCAGGCAGGCAGATGTGTGCCTGGATCTAATCAGCTCCGTTTCAGGGCAAACAGAAGCTACCACCCAGTTTTTAATGGGTGATTATACCTTTCTCTCATCAAACGCTCTTTTCCCCAAGGAATAAAATGTGCTCGGTATGCAATCACCTATTTTCCCCCAATTTTAAAAAGAACCTTGCTTGAAGAACAAAGTGACAAATGGTAGCATCTACTCCCTTCCTAATCTCCCCCCCCCCTCTTCCAAACATCTGTTCGCAAACTCATTTTCACTGGTGCTTTGAAAAAAAGAAACAACATGGGAAAAAAGAGAGTATTTCCTAACTAACTGCGGTTAAATCAAACCAGGATTCCTCGTCAGCTCACAAGGATGCCGGCAAAGAAACCCAGCCAAGATCCACCCGCCTGTGATCTACAACTCGGGGTAGATCACCAAGATAGCCAAGATCAGCAACCCTTCCCCCTCCAGCCTCTATTTGCTTGTTCGGCCTCCTACGCCTCCTCTCCCCACTGAGGAAGGTGGGGCTGTGAGAGCTCTGAGAGAACTGTAACTGGCCCAAGGTCACCCAGCGGCTGCATGTGGAGAAGGAGCAGGGAATCAAACCCGGTTCTCCAGATTAGAGGCTCTCACTCTTAACTGCTCTCGAAGTCGGGTGTGTGTGTGTGACTTGACAACAAGCAAACAACAGGAGGGGAGTCAGTTTGTTGCACAACAAACTCAGCCCCCTGCCCCCCCCAGCTTTGTCCAGGACTCCTGTTAATGGACTAATAAGAGTCATTCCAGATGGCTCTGCCCTAAAGGCAGGAGGTGATGTGTGTAGAAGCCAGCTTGTCAACACCATGGGCCTTAGGTTGGCTTCCGAGACACGCAGCCCCATTAGACTGACACTCCTGTGTCACTTTCACAGATCTTCTTTTCAGCTTCTTTTTCTTTGGGGGAGATGTCAGGTAGGCATGAGCACTGCTGCTCCACGGGCCAGTTAAACTCTCAGAGGGGAAGCCTGAAAAGATTGCTCTCCGCCAGGATGGTTCTTGGCCTTGGACGCTGATCTATTCCTTGACAATGGTTAGCGCACTTGCCATGTTTCACTCCTGATGGGACGATGCGCACTGTGCCAAGACCAAACCTAGAATTATGAAGCCCCCACTCCCAAGGGGACATTTGGGGAAGCTCCCCGCCTCCGACATTTTCAGCCCACATTTTCTTTTCTTCAATACTAAATTTGTGTGTGGGGGGGTTGTTGTTTTTCAGCTTTTATTTTTCCTCCCGACCCCTCGGATGGGAAGAAAATGCTTGTGCTAGGGGTATCATAAGGTCTGCAAAGTTCTCTCTTTGGTACTGGCTGTGGTTGTGATCCTGCTTGCAGAAAACATGAGCTTTTCTACTTTCAAACGTCGTAGGCGTACCCACCAGTCCTGTTTTATATGTCTGGTGAAATTGTGAACGGCATTTTCTGTCGTTGCAAAGGTTACGATAAAAAAGCATCATGCAAATTGGACCGGACCCCAAACCCGATCCGTCCCTCCCCTGCTTTTCCTGGAACTTTCTAGACCTTTGACATCTCTACGGCAATGCTGTTAATGATTTACAAGAGAGCCCTGGCACAGGGCCAGATTAGCAGCTGGCATGGAGGACTTGTTTGCAGCCTGGCAGCTTGCTGAGAATAGGAGAATAGTTATGTCGGCTCTGGGAGGGGAATACCTGGAGACTTTGGGGGTGGAGCTGGGAGTGGGCAGGACTTGGGGCAGGAAGTGACCTCAGTGGAGTAGAATGCTATGGAATCTACCCACTAAAGCAGCAATTTCTCCAGGGGAACTGATCTCTGTCTCCTGGAGATGGGCGGTAAAACTGGGTCCCACCTGGAGGTTGATAAATAAATGCTTTTCAAAGTTCAAAACTGTTCTTCATGCGGTTGCATTAATTCAGAAGTCTTTGAAAGTGCTCTTGTTCTTCGTGTGGTTTTATTTATTCCAAAGTACTTGAAAGTAATCTTTCAAAAGAAATCTTTCAAGTACTTTGGAATAAATAAAACCACACGAAGAACAATTCTGAACTTGGAAAAACGTTTAGTAATCAGCCGACCAATTTCCTTTTTCGTTTCGGTTGGACATTTTGAGTAATCAGCAGTTCTACTTGCTCCCACCTGGAGGTTGGCATCCCTGTCTTGGCGCCTTCCTCTGACTGCAGATGCCGGGTTTCTGTCATGTTTCTTCATGGGTCCATGTGGGACCATGCGCCGCTGCCTCTTCCAGGCTCCCCTCCCAAGCCAATGTTGCAATGACTCCTGCTTGCTTGTATTTTAGATGCGTGGGCATCATGGTGGCTCAATGGGATGCAAACCATGGGCACTGTGCTCCCCCCAGAAAAGCTGCAATGGAGATGTATGGGTTTGGAGGGGGGGGGAATGCCATGCGAAGTTTGTTGCGATTGGGTTGCAAAATAAATCCACAACCGGTGTGTGTGCATGTGTATGTGCACACATGACCAGGTGAGATGGAAGGAAGAATGGGGGAAGATCTCTTGGATACCCTGTGTCCAACTGCCCTGAGGATGTCCCCACCACCACTTTGGGGAAGGTCCAAAAATGCAACCTTAAGCAGGTCTCCTCAGAAGTAAACCTTTTGGCCACGTAAAAGAAGTGCTATTACGACTGCACTGTGAAGCCATCGATCCACGGTCAAATGTTCCTCTACCTTTTGTGATCTCTCCCTCCCCTAATCTTCTGGTTTTGGGGGAGCTGTTCCTAATGGTGGGGCTCCAGGTGAGTACAGCTTATGGAATTACATTAAGACTTTGATTCCCCCCCCCTTTACACGCACACACACGCTCTGTATCTGAGACTGCTATCAGTTCTGTACTGATGCATCTCGTGGAAGGCATTAAAAAAGAAATTCTTGCAAATGCTCCCTTCTTATCGAAGACACGCCGTTCCAATAAATTGTTTTCAGAGCTATGCTGGAATTTAATAGCTCTGAACTGGAGGCGGGGGCAATGATCTTAACTCTGCCGACAAAGTCAAGTCGTACGCACACAGCCTTTAGTCTTAAAAAGACCACATTTCTGTATTTGCATTTGCTGGAGAAACTGTTTCTAATGGAGATGTTTCACATAACCTGTGGGCCTCGTACCTTGCTGGGCAAGGAACATTGGTGGCTACATACACGTCTAGAGCAGGAATCCCCAACTAGGACTTCAACATGAGGAGCAATGAAAACATCTTGTATACCAGGGTCTAAGCCTTGGTCCAGAATATACTACGTAATTTTAAGGCGAGTCTCCAAATGACCAAACTCTTTAACATGTAAAATATAGGCCGTGTCTCCAAACCAGCCTTTCCCAACTTTTTGACCATTGAGAAACCTCTGAAACATCCCTCAGGCTTCGAGTGGTGCAATCCTGCAGAATATGGTTGGGAAGCAGAGCTGTGGACATGCCAACCCAGGGCTCCTCCCCTTCCCACCCCCTCCAGGCCCTTCACTGGCCTTTTTAGGAGGGGGCTGACATGACTACATATGGTTGTTATCACCCAATAAAATGTGGTTGTATCACCCCAAAATATATTAAAAATTAATTCACTCCCAACCATTCAGGGAACCCTTTCAGGTCTATCAAGGAACCCCAAGGTTTCACGAAACCCTGGTTGAGAAAGCCTGCTCTAAACAGTGAAATGACTCACTGCGGCTTTCAAGAGCTTCCCATATTTATTATTTCCTTCATTAAATCCTACCAGTCTCCCCAACAGAGACTTCAAGAAGCACAAGTTGTTCTTGTCTCCTTCCTGGATGTGAAGGAGGTTAGGCTAAAAGCCACTGAGTGACCCAAAACCCCTGGCAAGTTTTCATGGCCTGGGTCTCCCAGACTCTAGTCTGACACTCTAATCCAGGGGTAGTCAAACTGCAGCCCTCCAGATGTCCATGGACTACAATTCCCAGAAGCCCCTGCCAGCATTCGCTGGGAATTGTAGTCCATAGTCTACATGTAGTCCATGTAGTCTTCTGGGAATTGTAGTCCATGGACATCTGGAGGGCCGCAGTTTGACTACCCCTGCTCTAATCCATGGTTTTTCTGCCAGCGTACTACAGTACTGAGATGTGCCTCTAGAGGGCCTCAGGTGGACCACTTTGTGGGAGAGATCCAAGATGGCGGCTGGATGGAGCTGTCAACTGAAACCCACCAATGCCAGCCTGGATGGATCAGTTGTAATATCAAACCTGGTTTCACCTGGAGGCCAACAACCCTACACAGGGCCAAGGCCCACTGCTGACTTCATGACAGCAGTGAGATCTGAACCCAGGACCCTTCTAATTCATCACTCACTTTCTTGCTAGTTCATCACACCAAAGTCTCAAAGAGTGATATGCTTCAATTCCCCTGGGGCTCAGATTTCAACTCTTCTGGCATGCAGAAGGTCCCATGTTCAACCCCACCAGCATGTCCATCTCCACTTAAAAGGCAAAAAGTGAAAGACCTCTTCCTGAGACCCCAGAGAGCAGCTGCCGTCTGAGTAGACAATACTGACCCTGATGCCTGATTCAGGGTAAGACAACTTCAGATATTCATCTGCAGAACCCTGTTCAACCGCCCTAGGCGATCTCAGCTCTGGGGGTGGGGGGTGGGGCATCGAGTCATTGTTAGATGATGTCTCCAGGACGTTTCGAAGTCATCTGCAGAATATTAATACCTTTCCCCCTTGCACTGGCTGAAACGGGTATGCAGATGAGTCTGGGCTGCTTTGACGGGTGATGCCTCTATTTACATATGAAAGAGGAAGCCTTCACCAGCTCACCCATCCAAAAAACCTGCTGACAGCCCCCAGAAAGATGGGAAGCACCATGCCCCCCCCCCTCCTTTCACACCCCTGAGAGCAGAAAAATGTTCATGCAGCCCTCTCCCCGCAGTTGCAATTTGGGCAAATGTCATACTCTTCTCCTCGGTTGGAGCAGGGGAAGATTCCGCACATAATCTTTTCGAGAGTCAGCTGTATTTGGCGTGAGCTTTTAATGCAGCGCCACGATAGGATTTTACGTCTTGAAAACTGAAGGGCAAATAATACCCCGCAAAAAGACGGGATTCGCTCGCAAAGTTCAGCGCTCCTGCCCCGGCGTTCTGTGCCTGATCTTAAAGTCCATTAGAACTTCAGAGGGAGAGCGCAAAGGGAAATAGCCGAATTAATCTTCATTGTGAAGTGTGACACCCTCTCTCCGCCGGGGTTTAAAAGGGACCTGACATTCCTGATTCTCGCTATGAAGAAGAACATACCGTCTCATGGTGCTTCCAATTCCAGGGCACTCCAGATGAAAGAGGAGAAGAGGAGGTTTACCATTTCTTTCCTCCACCCAGAAAACACTGTGATCACTCATCCAAGCTCTCTCCATAACTGAGCCTGCTTAGAATTTACGCTCCGACAAGCTCAGGTTAAGCCAGGGTATCCAGGCTGTTCTTACTCACCATAGGTGCTAATTTCTTGCAATCCTCCCCCAGTCAAACACTCTTCCTATACCCTTACCTTTCTATTGCATCTTTTTATCTGAGTCTTACAATATGGCTATCTAGCAACAGCAGGAAGCATCTCAAACCCATGAAGTCTTTGGATCTTGAATTGGACTCTTTGGATAACATCCTTTCCCCCTTTTTTTGTTTTGTACAGACCAGCCTTTCTTGACTTTTTTACCATTGAGAAATCCCTGAAATATTCTTCAGGCTTTGAGAACCCCAGAAGTGGTGTCATTGTGCAGAATATGGTTGGGAAGCAGAGCTGTGGACACGCCCACCCAGAGCTCCTCCCCTTCTTACCCCCTGCAGCCCATCACTGGTCATTTGGGGGGGGGGAGCAGGTTGTCATGACCATATATGGTCAAATGACCTGCTAAATGTTTAACAGTCAGGAAACCCTTCCAGGGCTCTCAAGAACCTCCCCCCCCCCAGGTTTCACGAAACCCTGGTTGAGAAAGCCTGGCACAGACCCACACTGTAGTTCATCTGTTGAAGGGAGCTCTGGCTACCAGCAAGTTTATGGTGGAATAGATACCCAGGTCCCTCTGGCCACCAGCAGGGGATGGGGGGAGGGAGAGCTGCCAAATCCAGGTTGGGAAACAGGACCTGGGGGGGGGGATTCTTCCCCTTTTTTCTGCTTCATTTGCATAAAACACATGAAAAACATAAACAGGAAATAACTTGCATTGGAATTATAGCTTATATCCACACTAAAGGGATCAGTCATCCCCCCTTTATGCCTATTTGAACCCTCCTTTATATTTTAAAAGCTATTCCCTGCAGCTGCTGTGTGGCTGAATGGAACCAGGGCTCAACTCTTGCAAATCCGACTGTGTGGTGTGGCTCCCTTTTCTCCCGCTAGGCCTTAAAAGCAACCTGGACGATGGGGACAGTCTCAGTCAAGGAAAGTGCAGAGCAAAGAGTTAAATCCCACCCCCACCCCAGCATCATACCCCAGTGGAAATTCACCTTGTTCTGCCTTCCCAGCTAAATTATACAACAGGGGATTCGTTCACCGAATTTCCAACCGGGGGATTACCAACAGATCCCATGGTAATAACATTAGTCTATTTGAAAGGCAAGAGTAATTGAAACCAACCGGGAGAGATGGTAAATTTATCAAAAGGTAGCAAAAATTTATATTGCTTCAAATCAGAAGAATCTAAACGCTCCCGCAAGGTCAGAGTGGTTTCACAGAACATGGAAAAATCATGTGCCACAATGAAATTAACAGACTGAGAAATCATAATCTATTACAGTCTGCAGTAAATAAATTTTTATGAAGGCTGGGCTGCATTTTCGGATGTACCGGAACGCTACGTTCCAAGAAGGGACATAGCTCTATGTATTATTGGCAAGTTGCGATGATAAATCTCTGGATTTGACGTTAAACGGTAGACATTGTTAGTATTTATTCTTTAGTCGATGCATATAATTTTTAAAAGAACACCAATCAGGGTCATATGGAGCAAGGCTTGGCTGACGGCACCCATGAACCAGCTCTGCAGCAGACAGCGAGACATTGAGACAGCGGCAGCTCCAAATAATTAGAGGTTTCCTCATCCACCCTCCTCCCATACTGTCGCCAACTAGTGGCATTGCAGGAAGATGCACCTGGTGCATTCAAAACAGTGCCAACACCCCATTGAAGGGTTTGGGCCAAGCAGTCCCCCGCAGGGCAGCTAGAGCTTCTGGCCCTTGCCTATGCTTTCTTCTGGCTATTAGGGTCCCACCGGGAACTTTTCCACCCAGTTTAATGATTCCCGGCCCCTGGGAGGTTCGTTTGGCCTCAACCAGGATCAGGGCCTTTTTGGTTCTGGCCCCGACCTGGTGGAGTGAGCTCCCGGAAGAGCTGAGAGCCCTGTGGGAGCTTCTACCATTCTGCGGGGTCTGTAAGATGGAGCTCTTCCATTGGGTCTATGGTTGAGGCCGGACCAGGACGATCTGACCACGCCCTCTAGCAGATGAGGAAGTAGAGACAAGCAGAGTCTCCACCAGCTGATGATCGCTGGGTATGTTGAGCCGGCACATGGGGACCCTTTGACACCGGATAGCAGGCAACAATTATGGGATTTTGGAGTTTTGCTGCCATGGGGAGGGGGGGCAGATCACCCAAAGGTAGATTTTTTTTTAATTAAAAACTTTTTTTCTTTCCTAGAATCAGAGTTGCAAGGGATCGCCAGGGCCATCTAGTCCAACCCCCTGCAGAATGCAGGAAATTCACAGCTACCTGCACACCCACAGTGACCCCAATCCCATGCCAGATGAAGCCCCCCCCCCAACCAGAATCCTGGCCAATCTGGCCTGGAGGAAATTCACCTCCTGACCCCAAAGTGACAATCAACAATTCTCTTCTTTTGGGGCCAGAAGCGGCAAATAGAGGGTAGTAGGTCTCTCCCTAGCCACCATATAGTACCCCGGCACCGTGGCCGGGAAACCCGGCTGTCGACTGAAATCCCTGAACTCCCCCTTTGCTGTGTCCCAGAATTTCCACATGCCTTTCCAAAAACATTGGTGCTCAGAATTCCTCCCAGGTCTCCCACAACCAGACAAACCAGTCCTTTTCTCTTAACTGCCCTGGTGGCAAAGTTTCAAGAGCCAAAGCAGACAAAAGTATTTAGTAAGAGGCTGACGTTGACCAAGCTGCAGCAGGGCGCAGAGTTTCTGGACTCTGCCGGTCTAAGCTGCAGAAACAATCAGGGAGACAAAGGGACAAATAGCGCTGCCAAACCAGGGGAGGGCGAGGAAGAAAAAGAATCATCTCAGGAGGTCCATGTTTAAAAGAATGGCTAAGAGAAGAACCGGCGGGCGCCTATCAAAAGGTTGATGTCCCAGTGGGTTTTAGAAATACGGAAACATAGGGCGGGAAGGGCTCCCCAAGGGTCATCTAGTCAAACCTCCTGGTGATGTGCCACGGCCATGAAAAGGAGAGCAGGAAGGCAATTTTCCACCCAAAAGTCACGTGACGCTTTTTACTAAAGCTCACCAAGATAACGCAAGGCAGCGTGCCGACGCTTTGAGTTCTCTGTATCAAGCGGGATGCTTTGAAAGAGGGGGAAGGGGGGGGGAGGGCCTCTATCTGCATCCCAGACAGAACTCTGCTGATTTCGGAGGGCAGAGGGGCCAACTAGTAGTAGTAACAGGTTTCTCCCTTACGCCTTCCATCCTGAAACACAGGATGTTACTAACAGCTGATCAAAAGCCTTCCATCTTGGAATCCAGCCTAGGCTTGGGAGATTTTGCCAGGTGCTGATTTCGTTTTTATTTATTATTATTATTTATCATTTCATTTCTATACCGCCATTCCCAGAAACTGTCTCATAGCAGTTCACAAAAAAAGCAGTATCAATAAAAACACCCCCCAAAACAAACAAACAGTAAAATGATACAAAACATAAATACAGATACAAGGTGGAGGTACACTAATAACTTTAAAAATTGCTCCCCATATTCTGGGCACCGATCTGGGAGATGGAAACAGGCCCCCGGCACAGTCTACCACCACAGTAGGAGCCAGGGCCTTTCATGGCTAACAGACTGTGCTGCCCTCAGTGTATGTTTGCCTGGTTTACTATTGTGATGTTCAAAGTCAAGAACAGCATTCCCTTTGAAAAGTAGGGCTGCTGTAAGACCAACTAGCCCTGCTGTGGCCTTCGGCTCTACCCATCCACAGATCCTTCTCTGGGCTCCAGCTTAGCAATCTCATACTAAATAGCTGGACAGAATTCTCCATGTATTCAGGCAGTATACCTGGGGATCCCCTGGCTTTACAGCTCATCTCCAGCCGACAGGGATCAGTTCCCCCAGAGAAAATGGCTGCTTTGGGTGGGGTGGGGGTCTCCATAGCATTCTATTCCATTAAGGTCCCTCTCTGCCCCCAAAATCTGCCCACTCTTGGCTTGGTGTGGAACCAGCTTGGCGTAGGGTGGCATCTTCTAAACTGGAGGGCTGGGATTGATTCCCTGTTCCTCCACATGCAGCCAGATGGGTGACCTTGGGCCAGTCACAGTCCTGGCAGAGCTGTTCTCACAGAGCACTTCTCAGAGACCACTCTCAGCCCCACCTGCCTCACAGGATATCTGTTGTGGAGAGAGGAAGGGGAAGGGATTGTAAACCGCTTTGAGACTTCTTCGGGTAGTGAAAAGCGGGGTATAAAAGCCAGCTCTTCTTCTTCCACCCCCAGAAGTCTACAAGTATTTCCTAACTGAGAGCCAGCAACTCTAAGTAAACCTCACAACTCTAAGTAAACCTGGGCACAAACAACAAAGGAATGTAATCCCCGAACCTTGCAAAGAAACAGGATGCGGGATGAGATGGTCGTCTGTCTGACCACAGACCACAGAACAGAGATGGGAAGTCTCAGCCCACAGCACACGTTAACTGGTGGAACTAACCTCAGCAAGATGTAGAGATGGCTGCTACTCCCATAAGAGGCTTGACTGGAGGGTCTGATTTCTCTACTAAAGATAGGGCACTTGTACTCACAGCCATATCCCTCTGAACAAGCCAAATCTTAGAGACACACAATAGGCAGAGCTTGTTGCCCTTCTCCTGCCCCCCCCCCCAGGGCCGGTGGGCTTCCGGAGTAATCCGGCTGGCTGCCACTGGAGACCGAATACTGGCTCAGACAGACCGTGGCCTGCCCCAGCCTAAGGCGATGCAGTCTTCTGACAATCAAACGCAATTACCATTCCTCGGCCCTGCACGCACCGGCGTTTTCCTCTCTTGTTTATGACATTTACATCTCATTTTTCTTCCAACACAAACCTCACAGCAAATTAGCTCTGATTCCCAGGCTACCTCCCAGGAAGCGCAGACTGGACCAAGACCTGGTTACCTTCAGTCAGGTGGCTCTTATCGCTGGTTGATTTTTTAAAAAAGTATTTATATCCTGCTACCAGCTCAGACTCTGATATCGCCACTCAACCAGCTGCAAACTCTGGTCAATATTAGTTCCGGTTAACATGACAGGATACTTGCTACTGCTTAATCCTAAAGTAATGTTGTTAGGGAAGGGAGAATTCCAGAAACTACCTTGGAAATGATTTTTGCATTAACATCAGCGATAACGTACTTAGTGGCGAGATGGGAGGGGAAAAAACAAACAGAGCTGCCGACTATGAAGGAGTGGCATTTAAGATTATGGAAAGAGTTGATAAAGATAAAATTAACATTATAGGAGATTTATCTAGTATCTCTGATGGATTTGTGTAGAACTGGTCCGCATTCACTTTGTGTTGGAATGATAACGTTCAGGATCGGTCTGTTTTTTTTGCGAACCTGGGCAGGATTAGGGAAAGGTGCATCAAATAGGCGGTCCAATAATAAAGTATTCTAAAGAATAATCTCAGAATTGATGGAAATACGTCTTCAAATAATCTTCTCATTCACATCCGGCTTGCACATTGATAATTTGATTTCTCAAGGCATTGCAGAGTATTATAGTATGACAACGGTGCCACTTAGGAAATGGTTTCATCCCACCTCCTCAGATACTGAAATATTAACATACTGGAATATTCACAACATAGTTACACTCCATTTATCAAGAATAGCACTAAACATAGGAAATCCATATCACTTACCATACATATATTCCTCTAGACCTACGTCTCATATGGCATTCATTTTCAGTACTGTATTAATCAACGTTGAGATTATTCTTTAGAATACTTTATTGGACAGCCTATTTCACATACAAGAGCCTCTTGTGGCGCAGATTGGTAAGGCAGCAGACATGCAGTCTGAAAGCTCTGCCCATGAGGCTGGGAGTTCAATACCAGCAGCTGGCTCAAGGTTGACTCAGCCTTCCATCCTTCCGAGGTTGGTAAAATGAGTACCCAGCTTGCTGGGGGGTAAATGGTAATGACTGGGGAAGGCACTGGCAAACCACCCCGTATTGAGTCTGCCATGAAAACGCTGGAGGGCGTCACCCCAAGGGTCAGACATGACCCGGTGCTTGCATAGGGGATACCTTTACCTTTATTCCACATACAGTTTTGCATTTTGCATTTCGTTCTGACTAGTGATACTGTGTATCACTGTATTTTTTATACGGGATTACGGAAGGACATATCCTAGGAGGAGTTTATGTGAAATAGAGTTGTAGGCTGTTTTTGTATTCCTTTTGCATTATAGGCAGGATATTTGATTGGATAGAAATGCTGTCAGTTTTATAGCATTATATCATAGTATTTGTAACTGTGAATTTAAAAAAATTCTGGTTAAATGATGAACCTAGTGGATCTTGCACAGCTAAACTAGGATAGAATACAGTGCGGAGAAGGAGAGTTGGGTTTTATACCACACTTTTCACTATCAGATGGAGTCTCAAAGTGGCTTACAATTGTCTTACATTCCTCTCCCCACAACAGACACCCTGTGAGGTAGGTGAGGCTGAGAGAGCTCTGACAGAGCTGCCCTGTAAGACCAGCTTTAACAGGACTGTGACTGGCCCAAGATCACCCAGCTGGCGGCATGTGGAGCAGCAGGGAACCAAACTTGGCTCACCAGATTAGATGCCACCGCTCTTAATTACTACGCATTCAGTGATGAGGGGCTGGGGCTCAGAGCTAAGGGCATCTGCTCTGCATGCAGAGCCCATTCCGCACACACTGGATAATGCACTTTCAGTGTGTTTTTGTAGCTGGATTTTCCTGTGCAGAACAGGAAAATCTACTTTGGAAGTGCATTGAAAGCACATTATCTAGTGTGTGCAGAATAGGCCCTGGTCTCAGGTTCAATTCTCAACTTCTCTAGCTAAAACTGTCTTCCTGCTAATTAGAGCCAAAAACACTTAACTCAGTGCTTGCACTCGAAAGCTAACGCCTTGAACAAATCTTCGTTGGTCTTAAAGGTGCTCCTGGACTCTGATTTTATTATGCTACTTCAGACCAACACGGCGACCCATTTGAATCTTGGTTTGAGAAGGACCGCTGGAGATACGCCTTCTCAAAACGCCTGGCGATCTCAAGTCTCATAAACACCGCAGGAGAAAGTCTTTTAAAAGCCTGAAACGGAGAGCATCGACAGAAAGCCACTTGGTCAAGAGCATCAGCTCTAATTGAGAAGCAAGACTGCAGGTATTTCAATCCGCCAGGGCCTTATCTAAGTGCCCCCGGAGGGCTGCCTCTCCAGGCCAAGCCAACTGCTTTTCCCGCCAACTCCCGGGGAGGAGCGGCCTCCCCAAAGTCAGTCGCCTCTCCTTCTCCATCCATCTTGTCTCGTTTAATGGCCTCCCTTTTTTACGAGCCCAGATTTAAACGCTCACCATTGTCTCGCTTAATCAGTTTCCAGGGGATTTATGCTGTCCGACAAAGAGCCCCCGGGCTGATGGATTTATGCGGGGTTTTTAATTTTTACAAGCCAGAGTGGATCTGACGAAGGGCAACGGGGAAGAGCAACATATGCACCGCGAGCTCGGCGCACGCTGATCCGAAAGTAGAGCATGGCGATGACTCACTGACAGGACCCTGTCGCTCTGCCAGCTTCGGTTTAAATGCCGAGACAGGCAGGGCGTCGTAGCGGCATCGGTGCCATGCCGGTGTCACCAGTGGTTCTTTTTTTAAAAAGCGCGCACATGCACCGCACACCACCACCACCCGGGACCTGCACCCCAGTCGGCCCTTTTCCTTGGAGGTGCCGGAGATGGGGAAATGATCAAGGAAGCCAATAAGCGGTTTCTTTTCTCCTTATCAATCACCCGAAGGAAAGGACAGATGAACGCATGTCCCCCCCCCCCCAGCACCAGTTAATTTTTCCTGACAGTTCTACAAGGCTGACTCCCCTCTTTACAGGTCAGTAATTCAAATGACAGCCATCGTGGCCGTCTCCTTCCTCCATCCCAACACATAAATGACTAGGCTGGGATTTTACCAGACAGCTCTGTAAGTGAAACTTTTAAACCAGGGATAGTCAAACTGCGGCCCTCCAGATGTCCATGGACTACAATTCCCAGAAGCCCCTGCCAGCATTTGCTGGCAGGGGCTCCTGGGAATTGTAGTCCATGGACATCTGGAGGGCCGCAGTTTGACTACCCCTGTTTTAAACACTTTGCTTGATGGGCATGATCTTTGGCACACGGGTGGCCACCAGGTCAAGGGATTTTTTCTTTTTTTGGGGGGGGGGGTTGTCTCTGCAGCACGATGGTGCGAATGTCTCGCCAGGACTGGGGGAGACCCAAATGCTAGTCTCCCTTCGGCCAAACACGTGCATCGGCAACCTAATCTGCCTTGCAACGTTGTTATGAGCATAACACGGGGAGGGAGAGCGACGGGGGAGATGATCTAACCCCCGAGGAGGAAGAGTAGTTGAAAAAACCCAGGGGTTCCCGAAGGGATCCTGTTGCCAGGATCCACAGAAAAAGAAGAGTTGGTTTTTATACCCAGTTTTTCACTACCCAAAGGAGTCTCAAAGGTGGTTGACAATCCCCTTCCCTTCCCCTCTCCACAATTAAATGCCCTGTGATGTAACTGAGGCTGAGCGAGCTTTGACAGGACTGCTCTGTGAGAACTGCACTGTCAGGGCTGTGATGAGCCCAAGGTTACGCAGCTGGCTGCATGTGGAGGAGCGGGGAATCAAACTTGGCTTGCCAGATTAGAAGCCGCCGCTCTTAACCACTACACCACGCTGGTTACCAGTCACTGGGAGAAGAAGGGTCTCTGTGGCTTGCGTGTAAGCCTTTTGGCGATGTTTGCTTTATCGTAAGAAAAACAAAATGTTGTAAAAGATAGATCCAGCAGAGCTCTGCTGAGAATAGTCCTCAGTTAGATGAGGGAACTGTAAAAGCCAGGGTGTCTGTGAGCACCTTGTTTCTTGTGGACTCCTTTACTGGTGCCCTCCAAGTGTTTTTAGAAATTAGGCAGTCCCGGGTGGGCTTTTTTGCCCAGCAGGGCTTCTGACTGACCACTGAAAATATGCCTGTCCAAGGATCTTCACTGAGCGACTGAAGGTGTATTCAAGGAAATATTTTTAAGCAATGTGGTCTTTAAAAAAAAACAACAGCGTTTTAAACTGAGTACCTGCCTGATGTTATGATGAGTTACTATTTGAGTTACACACGTCCTCTGGTATTTCTCTGCAAAGAAAGGGTGGTTGCTTGGTTACAACATCCAACGAGGCACAGGGGTGGCCAGACTGTGGCTCTCCAGAGGTCCGTGGACTACAATTGCCATGAGCCCCTACCAGTGTTGGCAGGGGATCATGGTCATTGTAGTCGACGGATCCCTTGAGAGCCACTGTTTGGCCACCATCTTCTGGGATTTGGATCCAAGCCCCCCATTTAAATGGGGGAGAGAACTTGAGCTAGTCACACGTTCTGCCGACCCAGCCTTGCGGGGTTATGGTATGGGAAGCATGGGGAAGAGAGGCGGGTGTCATCTTGAGCTTCTAGGAGGAAAGATGAGATACAACTGTGCTAGGAAAACAAACGCCAGCCCTCGATTCTTAACCTTAAGTGGCAAACGAAGAAGAAGAAGAAGAAGAAGAAGAAGAAGAAGAAGAAGAAGAAGAAGAAGAAGAAGAAGAAGAAGAAGAAGAAAAAGAAAAAGAAGAAAAAGAAGAAGAAGAAGAATGAGTTGGTTCTTATATGCTGCTTTTCTCTACACAAAGGAGTCTCAAAGCGCCTTCCCTTTCCTCTCCCCACGACAGAAACCCTGTGAGGGAGGTGAGGCTGAGAGAGCCCTGAAATTACTGAAGAAGAAGAGTTGGTTCTTATATGCCTTTTTTCTCTACCTGAAGGAGTCTCAAAGCAGCTTCCAATCGCCTTCCCTTTCCTCTCCCCACAACAGACACCCTGTGAGGGAGGTGAGCCTGAGAGAGCCCTGATATCCCTGCTCGGTCAGAACAACTTTATCAGAGCTGTGATGAGCCCAAGGTCACCCAGCTTGCTGCATTTGGGGGAGCGGGGAATCAAATCCGGGTTGCCAGATTTGAAGTCCGCGCTCCTAACCTCTACACCAAGCTGGCTAGGGAGTAAGTCCCACTGAATAAAATCGGATTTCCTCAGGATCGCTCTCCCCATGCGGATCCTCAGGTTTCGAAAGTGTCGCCTCACTCCTTTGTTTCTGCCGATTCCCATTTGTCAGGTCTATTCGTTTAAAGCGTATTTTGACGCAACTTGAATCGAAGTAACTAGATGGCAGATTACAGCCTTGTAACAGAAGAACAACAGGGGATGCTTGTTCCCCAACACAAAGCCGGTTTTGCCCGGGGAAAATCCAAGCCGGGTCTTTAGCAACAATATCAAGGGGAGTTTCTGAAATGCAGTATAGAATCCCCTTTTTCCTCCTAGGGAGAAAAGCTATACAGCCGGTTTACACATTCAAATCATTGGTTTTGATGGGCCGTGGCTATCTCTGCAGCTTGAGCAAAACGAATGTGGAAGAACTTTTTTCAAAGAGTTTAAACTCCGCCGTTCAATTTCCTTTTTTCCTCCCACGATAAAAATTGGCTTTCCAAAATCGGCATACTTCAGTAAGGCAGAATCGACACTTCTGTTGTGCTAATTCACAGAGAAAGTTCGGGGCAGCCGTAATCTGATACGAAACCGTTTTCATTAAATAGCCAATTTCAACCCTCCCAAAAGCAAAATTAATGTCCTTGTTAGAGGAGGGCTCAGGCGCATAACATTTTATTGAGATCAATTTACAAAGCCGAAAGGTGGCTCTATTGGAAGGCGGCAATTTAACAAACAGGATGGAGCCGACGCGATGCTAGTTTTATCCCCCTCCCCTGAAAAATCCTCTCTCTAGAAAGCACAACAGAGACGGATGGAAAAATAAATGAGAAAAGTGTCACTCCAGAGATGGCTCTGAAATCCAATCATGACGCATGGCAAGAAACATGCCCCCCCCCCGTTTAATAAGACGTTTATCGTTCTAGCTAAGTTGGGCCGACTTAGAGGAAAGACATACCAATGGCAGAAGCCTCTACTTTGAAATGTTCAAAGGGACAGAAGAATAGCCGGCAGGATCGAGCCAGCCAGCCACCTAGTCCAGCATACTGTTTTACATGGCAACCAGCCCATTGACCCAGAGGGCCAACAAACAGGGTCTTGAGGCCAGGGGTGTCCCCTGATATTGCCACCTGGCACTGGTTTTCCAAGGCTTCCTGCTTCTGTATAGGGGGTGGTTCCTTCAGTCACCATTGATGGGACCTCTCTATTGATGGGACCTCTCCATTGATGAGACCTCCACCAGTAGGGTCTCTCAACTGCTGGGCATCTCCACCAATGGGGCCTCTCACCAATTGGGCCTCACCACCGATGGGGCATCTCCAACAATGGGGCCTCTCTATTGATGGGACCTTTCCTCTATGAATCTGTCTAAGGTCTTCCAAAGTTGTCAATGCTCATGGCCACCACTGCTTCTCCTGACAGTGAATTCTACAGCTTAATTACTCATTGAGTGAAGTATTTCCTTTTGTTTGTCCCGGTCCTATTTCCCAACAACTGTACCAGGTGGGCCCAAGTTCTAATATTTCAGGAGAGGGGGGAAAGCTTTGTCCATCCACTTTATCCACCTAATGCGCAATTCAATAAACCCCTATTATGTCTATCATGTCTTTTTGGAGACTGTCGTCTCTCCAGCCTTTTCTCATAGGAAAGATGCTCCAACCCCTCCCTCCGATTAATCTTGGTTGCCTTCCTCTGCCCCCCCCCTCAAACTCTGCAATGCTCTTCTTGAGATAACAGTGGGCAGAAATGTATGTAACATTCCAAATGGCACCGACCCACAGCTTTACAAGAAAGCTTTACCATATTGGCCGATCAGTTTTTAATTCCTTTCCTAATAATTCCTAGCATGGAGTTTGCTGCACTGCTGCACACTGGGTTAATATTTTCACTGAGCTTTCCCCCACAACCCCAAGAGCTCTCATCAGCTGCAGCCTCGGCCGGTTCAGACCTCAGATTTGGTGCGCAGGTATTGATTTCATAGACCGCCGCATACCTTTCTTGCTGGATCCCAAGCTAGTCGCTGTTTAAACATTCCTAACAGAACGAGGAGCCCAATTAAGACACAAAATTGGTAATGAGCCTCATTGTCAGAGACGTTCATAAAGAATGACTCATAGCTATTCAACGTCCCTGTGAAATAATGTTGGATTCTCAGGTGGGGGATTGTTTTCTACAACTGATGCCCCAGCAGGTTTCTGATCAGGAAGAAATCGGCTTTCATGGCTTGGCCAACAACTTCCCACAGAGGGGCTGCTTTTCTTGTTCTAGGACTGCACTCTTGCCCATTTTTATCCCCATAAAAACCCTCTATGAGATAGAAAGATCATCCAGGGGGCATCATGGTTGAAAAGGGAGCCTGCCACGGAGAAGGAGCTAGCAAGCTTCATATATATCAAAACTCTAGAAGCTCACGGAGGGTTACTTTCCCGCCCAAAGTCACGTGATATGGGAGTGGTAAGCACTCTCCCCTAAGTTCTCCTTCCTGCCACCAGAACAGGTAAGGAAATCTATCATCAACGGCCCATAGTGGGGAAGGAGGGAGGGCTGTGTGACTGCACAGAAGACCACTCAATGAACAAACATGCAAAGCAGAGTTGCCATAGATTGTACCAAGATCCAGGGATTGTAAACACCTCTCATTAAAATGACAGGTCAGGTTGCAACTTTACAAGTGTGGTGCAATGCAGAAAAAGTTTTACTGTTAGAATGGCTGCTACGGCTGCTATCCTTTCATTTTTTTAAAGATGTTACTGAGTAACAAACAACAGGCCGCTATCACTTCATATCATATGTACTTAAAATGATTCATGCCATAACCTGGCAAAATGAGTTTCTTTCCCCACTGGCAACAGGCTTAGCAGTCATCTCTGCAACAAGGATAATTTCCCACAGACCTATCGAACTGACAGAAACACAGTTTATGGCGCTAAAGGGAAAGCAATGAACAAAACAGAAACTCTACAACTTTGGTATGAAGGCCCAGTTTTCTACTAAGCAGTGCTATGCCATCCGCCCCCAACACTGCATAGGAAAGGTTTTCTTGTGGAGACGTTAGGGCTGCAAGTTCTAGGTTGAGAAATACCTGAGGATTTTGAGGGTGGAGCCTGAAGAGGGCCAGGTTTGGGGAAGGGAAGTACTTTGATGAGATGTAATGCCATAGAATCTACCTTCCAGAGTGTCCATTTTCTCCAGGGGAATTGATCTCTGTCTCCTGGAGATCTGCTGCAATGGCAGATCTCCAACCCACTGGCTCAGGCAGACAGCTCAAACATCATGAAGAGAGAAATGGAAAGTGAAGACCGGAGAGCAGACAGATGGGCCAACCTGACTAGGAGACAGATGAATGGGCCAGCCTTTGTTTATGAGACTCAGGATGCTTGACACTGCACCCTGACACTCGGTCTGCTGGAAAGAGTGATGGACAACTGACTGCACCTTTGTGATACGTGACAAGTCAAGGTGACCGTCTAGACTTGCATCAGCCAACAGTCAATGCTTAATATCTCAGTAGCTTTCTTGCAAAATGGTAACAACCTCCCCTTTAGGGGTGTTAGCACAAAACAGTACACAGGGATACATAGAAGGCAGGAGACAGCTCAACAGAAACTGTTGAAGACTGGGCATCAGGGCTGGTGTATCCATGTAATGCATGTTGCATGTGCTATGGGTCCCACGCTTTCCAGCCCCCACATGGTGTCTCCCTGCCCATGGATCAGGGCCGTAGCCTCTCTCCTCCCCCCTTTTCCCTCTTTAAGGACACTCGGAGTGACACCCCTTCGACTGTGGGGGGTTGTTCCGCCCCCAATCTGGCTGCTTCCACTGAACTGTTCTCTGCTAGGGCCCTGTGAATCCTTATACTGGCTCTGGTGCTATGGACCATGCAAATCCTTAAACCACTCCTGCTGGGCATGCTTAGATGCCGTAAATACCACATCCTGAACCTGCTTATGAGAAATGTGCTAGCGACAGACACGGAAGCACAAACAACATTCTGTTGGTGCTGAAATAAGAGAAAAGGGAGAAATAGTCCCCTTGGGTATGTTGGAGATTTTTCGTTGGATTTTCAACTTGAAGAAAAGAAAAATCTAAGCATCTTTTGAGCAGTATTGAAGGGGGGTGACGAATGGGGCATGCTTTGTTCATGGGGCCCAGGATGCTTGACACAGCACCCTGACACTAGAACTGCCAGAAAGAGAGATGGAGGAGAGCGACAAGGTAGATCCGGGGTCTGGGGATCAAGCCCTAGGAGGAAAGGCTGAGGGACTCAGGAATGTTCAGCCTGGAGAAGAGGAGGTTGAAAGGGAACATGATGGATGTCTTGAAGTATCTGAAAGGTTGTCACTTGGAAGAGGGCAGGGAATGACTCCTGTTTTGCAGCAGAGGTCAGGACCTGCAGTCATGGGCCTATGTGTAGAACTGTACTGGCTAGACATTGGGGGGGGGGGGGAATAACAATCAGAGAAGTTCAGCAGTGAAATAGGCTACCTAAGGAGGTGCTGAGCTCCCTCTCACCGGCAGTCTTCAAGCAGGATAGGTACTTATCATAGATGCTCTAGGCCAGGAGTGGCCAGGCTGTGGTTCTCTAGATGCCCATGGATTACAATTCCCATGAGCCCCTACTGGCAAGGGCTTATGGGAATCGCAGTCCATGGACACCTGGAGAGCCACAGTTTGGCCACCCCTGCAATCCTGCATTGAGCACAGGGTTGGACTAGATGGCCTGTAAGGCCCCTTCCAACTCAATGGTTCTAGGATTCTAGCAAAATTAGAAACAACAGTTGCCGAAAAAACAAATGAGTGCAAGACAACAAGAAAGCTAGATGAGTACAAGAGCAACACATTCAATTCATTATAATTTAGTTAATTAATTTACTCCTTTTATCTGAGCCCTACCGTTCTCACAGAGAGTTGAGGCAGATTACGGAGTTTAACCCACCCGCCCCACAGAGCTCATCTAGCATGAGACGTCTGCTGAACAATGCAACCAAACTAGGATTACGGAATTAGGAGACAATGCAGGACTACAATTGCCTATGTCAGGGGTAGTCAAACTGCGGCCCTCCAGATGTCCATGGACTACAATTCCCAGGAGCCCCCTGCCAGCGTTTGCTGGCAGGGGGCTCCTGGGAATTGTAGTCCATGGACATCTGGAGGGCCGCAGTTTGACTACCCCTGGCCTATGTGGTATAAGGCAGAATTACAAAGGCAGCAGTCAACAAAGTAAAAGCAAACGGCGTGATGTAGCAACTAATGATCAGGATAATCTCGGGAGAATCACACACACTCTCAGCCTATCCAATTCTGCACGGTTTTTATGATGCTAAAACAGAAGGGGGAACAAGAATGTGATTTGTTATGGGCCTCCGCTGCGGAGAATGGTGGCATCTCAATGAAATCAATAAACAAATAAATAATCTAAAACAGGTTTTCTCAACCAGGATTTTGTGAAACCCGGGGGGGTTTCTTGATGGCCCTGGGTTTCCTAAATGGGTGGGAGTTAATTCTTTTACAAATTTGTTAAACATTTATCGGTGATATGAGCGTATATGGTCATGTCGACTCGCTCCCCCTCCCAAAATGGCCAGTGATGGGCCTGGAGGGGGTGGGAAGGGGAGGGCCCCCAGGTGGGTGTGTCCACAGCTCTGCTTCCCAACCATATTCTGGACAATCACACCACTTACAGGGTTTCTTGAAGCCTGAAGAAGGTTTCAGGAGGTTCTCAATGGTACGAAAGTTGAGAAAGGCTGATCTAGAATAACGATTACACCAGACTACAGGGCCGTTCTGTTATCAAGGTACCCTCCCCACCCAGACTGTTGTATCTGCTGCAGTTCTATTTTAAACAATGAAATGAAAAAATAATTCGCAACACACAACATGAAATTGGAGGTTGAAGGAAAACTGACATAATCATTTGGGGCTAGCTAAAACATCACAAATAACGAGCCAGTTATTGAGTTGCACAGAACGCTTTGTCAGCCTGGTGGCCTTGGGGGATTTAGAAAGAAACAGATCTTTCAAGAGATGATAAAAAGCCTCCAAACTCGGTAATCTGTAAGACATTTACAATGCAGTACAGGGCAAACCGCAGCCTTAATAGATAGAGCCAGGTACCAAACACAACGATACATCAAAGACTGCCTATATCAAGTATTTCCTAATTTCCTCACTGATTAGGAATTTAGAGAATAAAACATTCCAGTCCAAATAGCTCAGTATTCACTTGACTCATCTCCCGTTGCTTTGTGCCAAAACCATGCTGTTGTCATTTGACTGTGTATTTGGACAAATATCACCATTATGTAACTATCACCAAAGTAGGGAGTTTTACCCATGCATTAAATCCATGTCATCTGTATCCAATTGCACACTGCCTGTGCATTCATAGCAGCGCCAATCCAGAGCAGAAAGGAACATCTGACCTAGCCGAAGCTACGGCGCAGATCTGAAACGGACCAAATGACCTTTATCCAACTCTATTAGCGGGACTTAGAAGCAAGAAATCACAGCCCTTCCCCCATCCCTCCGAAAAATATAAACGCCAAGCATCGTTCGGATTGAGATTTTAAGGGACGCTCTTTCGCACTGATTTATGGCACCCCTTGCCGGAAAAATGTCACAAAATTGGAAGACAGAGACGGCCCCAAGAACTCACTAGGATTTAGGATGCTTTGGGCTGATCCTGCGTTGAGCAGCGGGTTGGACTAGATGGTCTGTAGGGCCCCTTCCAACTCTATGATTCTATGATTCTATGATTTCCTGGGTAGAAAAAGTGAGAGGGGGGTTGCGTACCCCTCCTCTTTTCTGCCAATTGCTTCCACAATTGACCCCTGCCGGGCTCCGGTGATTGCTCTGCAATCCACTCAGGACGCCATCTTTTGAAAAAAAAACCCAAACCAAACAAAGATGGAAGATGCAGACCGAAAGGGATACCTGGCATTCATTAAAGGGCAGTTTGTAAAATAGCAAGAGGTACACAGAGCTGGCTATCCTTCCCCTCCCCCCCCCATCAGCCTGACACACCCAACTCAGTGGAATAGCCAATGGAAGAAATGCAAACTTCAGAAGCCAATACAGCTCTCGAATAGAGTCAACCAGCAGCAAGAACAGGGTATTCTAATAACACCAAACCCAGCTTCGCCTAGCTGTGGTCTAGCAAGTCACATCCCTGTGCCAAGAATCACACCCGGCTGAAGCCAATTTGGCCAGGACAGGTCTGGTGCTCACAGGAGCGTCTGCTCCAGCCGAGCATGTGGGAGGC
Source organism: Paroedura picta (assembly GCF_049243985.1). Lineage (NCBI taxonomy): Eukaryota > Metazoa > Chordata > Lepidosauria > Squamata > Gekkonidae > Paroedura > Paroedura picta. The sequence continues at coordinate 10,589,307 of NC_135381.1, read as the reverse complement.
ATTTGTTTCAATGAAGACACCAGCTTGCGGGCCTGCCTATTTTTAGGGCCCTGCATATTTATTTACGGTACTGCAGCAGCCTTGCTAATCCACATCTGTTGGGTTTAATGCACAGATGCGGTAAGCGCAGCGCGGCTAATGCCGCGGCCGTGGCTTCAGCTCCCTGCTCCAAAAGGTCCTCCTGTTCAGTGTTAACACATCTCCAACGTTGGGCACCGAACTTAGGAACGGGAGGGGCAGACAATATGGGAGCAGAGCTAAATATAGTTGTTTTCAGTCAGACTTTTTTTTAATGCCAGATTTTCCTGAACCTTTATAAAGATTCAGCCTTCAGCTTGAATGCAGAATATAGGAAGTAGATTTTTTTTTCTTTTAAGAGGGGGAGAGTTTCACCTGGCAAGGATGTTAAACAAAAGCTTTCTTCGGTCCATTTAGCCTACTGAAATGACCAAGACCAGCTCCAGGATTCAGGGGAGAGGGCCAAAAGCAATGGGTTTGAATTACGGGCAAAAGAAGTTCTACTTAAATATTTGAAAGCATTTTCTGGCAGCGAGGGCTGTTCGTAGATGGAATATGCTGTCTTGAAGGGTGGTGGAATCTCATAGAATCATAGAGTTGGAAGGGACCTCATGGGTCATCTAGTCCAACCCCCTGCACTATGCAGGACACTCACAACCCTATGCTCATCCACTGTAACCTGCCACCTCCTTAAGCCTTAAGTCTCACCTTAAGTCTCCTTTGTTGGAAGATTTTTGGGAGAAGACTGGATGAGGATCTGTTAGGAGCATGTGTGTTTTAAGTCCCCAAGACAGTGGGGGGTTGGACTGGATGACCCTTTGTGGTCTCTTCCAGCTCTACAATTCTGATTTTAAGCAAGTTGCTTCTTCCAATGCTCTCCCAGTTACGCATGGTCTCTCTCTCTCTCTTTCTCTTACACACACACACATACACACACACACACACAAACACACACTTACACACGTTTCCAGAGGAGGTAACAAGAGCTTGAATCTTTTGCTGTTGCTAACTGTCTCCCAGAAAAAGGACAACTTTGGCATACCACCTGCTCCGCACATTTGCCTTTAAAACCTGCATTCCTTTTTTTAAATAGTAGCTATTGCTTGGGGGATATTTTGCAAAGGAAATTGAAATAGAATAAAGCAAACTATAGAATGACTCTGGTGTTCTGGGATGGAAGCCAAAGAGAAGAAGTGCTCAGTGAATCATTCACATTTAAACGTTGTTCTTTGTTTAAAAAAAAATCCCTTACCTAACATTGTTAAGTTAACAATAATTCATTATAAGTTTTAGAAAGTCAGTCCCAATGGCTTCCTTGTAACTATTTTTCGTAATCAGCATATCGACTCTTGATAATTCAAGCACATTTTATTGTTATATTACAATTAATGTGTTGGCGACACTAAACTGATCGGTTGACCAAATTTAATGTGTGGGACATCTCTAGGGTTGCCAGCTCCAGGTTGGGAAAAACCTGGAGACTTTGGGGGTGGGGCCTGCAGAGGGAGGGGCTTGGGGAGGGGAGAAGCTTCAATGGAGGTTAATGCCATACAGCTCACCTTCTAAGCGGCCATTTTCTCCACGGGAACTGAACTCTGTTGCCTGGAGATGAGCTGTAATTCCAGGGGATCCCCAGGCCCCACTTGGGGCAACCCTAAACATCTGAATTACGGGAGTAAGGAGGGGAGGTTACTCCACTATGTTCTATCTACGGTGGCCAGCTGTTTTCCCCTCGTCCCCAGCGGGGATTGGTGGGTTAGTTTTGCCATCATGTTTTTATCGGTTGTAACTTATTACCTACTGTGTTTTAGGGAGATTTTTAGTGGATTGTATTTACCTGTTTTATTTTGTGACCTGCCACGAGCTGGCTCTGCCAAGAGTGGAGGGCAATAAAAACAAATAACGACAACAACAAAAACAATCTCTCTTTCCTGTATTTTAGAGTTCTATTGGCTGTACAATAAATATCCCACTTTGTTTTGCCGTCAAGCGGCAGTCGGCTTTTGCTGATCCCATACAGTTTTCAAGGCAAGAAATGTTCAGAGGTGGTTTGCCGTTACCTTCCTCTGAGTAGCAACCTTGGACTTCCTTGGGGTCTCCCATCCAAATACTCATCAGGGTCTGACCCTGCTTAGCTTCCAAGATCTGATGAGATAGAGCTAGCCTGGCCCATCTGAGCCATAGGACAATCTTCACTATTATTGCAATGAAATGGTGTTTACCAGTTTTGTTTGAATGCAAAAAACAGACACATTTCTCTGCCAGGATTCTGCAGCAAACACAGGAAAAGGTCGTTATGAATTCCTGCATTCTGCATGGGGTTGGACTAGATGGCCCTGGAGGTCCCTTCCTACTCTAGGATTCCATGAAAAGGATTTGAATGTTTTAATGCTACAATTATAACACGGCAGTTTATTGTTATATTACCTCTATCTTTTAGGACAGGTTTCTCAACCAGGGTTTCATGAAATGAGTGGGAGTTAATTGTTTAATATATTTTATTTGTTAAGCATTTACCCAGTGATTTGACCATATACGCTCATGTTGACCCCCCTCCCAAAATGGCCAATGATGCGCTAGGAGGAGGTAGGAAGGAGAGGGGTCCTGGGTGGGCATGTTCACGGCTCTGCTTCCCAACCATATTCTACCCAATTGCGCCACTTCTGGGGTTTCTTGAAGCCTGAAGAATGTCTCAGGGGCTTCTTGATGGTAAAAGTCAAGAAAGGCTGCTTTAGAATGTTCACAAATATATACACATGAAGCTGCCTTATCTTGGGTCCTCGTAGCTTCGTACTGTGTACTGGACTGGGCATAGTTCTTGGAAATCTCAGCCAAGGAGAAGCCTTTCCAGCCAGGTACCAGAAACCTTATTAGTCATCAGGAACAGGAATTGATCCCCGGCAAGGAGCCACAGCCCCTCCCATAAAACATTTGGGCACATTCAAGAAACAACTGGGATGAGGAATCCATTGGAGCCGTTCCTCATATTATTTTGTTGCTTTGAAATGGTTGCCTGCTTAGAGAGCAGCACAGAAAGTTCTTCTCAAGGGCAGAAAAAGCAGAGAAAAGTTCATGAGCCAACTGTTTAGTCAGAGACCAAAGAGGGGTTCCATGATCAAACAAACGCATTTTGCAAATGACGAGATGTTCAGCTAAGATATCGCACATGAAAAGCATTCTGGTTTGCGCAAAATTATGTCAGAGTCAGGACAATATCTCTTCTACGGCTTCTCGGTTATACAATTTTTTTCTTTTGTGATTCACAGAAGGAAAACAAGCTTGCTCCAAGCATCGAGACAAAATGCTGGAAATTGCTGGGCTCCCATCTCCCAAGTAGATTGCTCAAAGACAAGCAGGGCGGCCAGTTAGTTAAACGCCGGTGGGACATTCTACGAAAGTGTAGTATAGCGGTTAAGAGTGGCAGCCTCTAATCTGGAGATTGGATTCCCCACTCCTCCTCCCCATGCAGCCAGCTGGGTGACCTTGGGCCAGTCACAGTCCTCTTAGAGCTGTTCTCATAGAGCAGTTCTCTTAGTGCTTTCTCAGCCCCACCTCCCTCCCAGGATGTCTTTTGTGGGGAGACAAAGGGAAGGCAATTGTCAGCCACTTTGAGACTCCTCTGGGCAGTGAAGAGCAAGGTACAATTAAACAGCTCTTCTCCTCCTTCTTCCAGAGAAGGGACTGCTGGTGACAAGACTCCCTGGGGCTGTCGATGGGGCTTGAAGAAACACCTCCATTGCCTGTTTTATTTTAAAATATTGCTGTTTCGATTGCCTCCTGACTGAAGGAGAACTCAGTGCAGTGCAAAGTATGCACCTTGTTGCTTCTCAGAGGCATGAAGGCCTTTGCAGTTGGAAAGAATCATAGAATGCTAGAGTTGGAAGGGACCAGACAGGCCATCTAGTCCAACCCCCTGCTCAACGCCGGGTTAGCCTAAAGCCGCTGCTTGAAGACTGCCAGTGAGGGGGAGCTCACTACCTCCTTAAGCAGCAAGTTCTACTGCTGAACTACTCTGACTGTCAAAATATTTTCTATCCTCTGCTGCCCTCCTGTATTTGACAACTTTTCAAATACTTAAAGAGAGCAATCATGTCCCCTCTCAACCTCCTCTTCTCCAGGCTGAACGTCTCCCTCCCCCGAAAAAACTTGATTTCTGCTTCACTAGCAGCGGTCCTTTCAAAACTTGCTGATCCCCGCTTTTCTGACTTGGTTTCTCCTTGGGAGAAACCTGGCCCAGCAACCCAACCCTGTCAACTACTTCTCAATCCCAGTAGGGTTTTGGAACTGTTCTGGCACACACCTGTGAAAAAGGTGTCCCTTCGAGCTGGTAACAAAACCAGCTTCCTCCCGTCCAAAGCGAGGCTGAATTTTCAGGCATTGTGCACATGTGCAGCAACCGTGCATTATGTGAGCAGGACAGGGAGGCTGTCAGTTTCTACTGGAGGAAAGAAATATTTCTTTTTAATTAGAAAAAAAACCCACACCAGAATGATGAGAGAGTGTGTTTGGCATTTATCGAGGGGTTTCCAAAATGCCAAGGACTTCGCCTTTGTAATGATGAATTTGCCCATCAGCTTCAACCCTCTTTTCTCCAAAGGCTGAAAGGCTGCCCGAAATTTAACTCCTCCTTCCCATTCCCCAACATTTCAGGATAACGGAGGCAGAAATTCAGACCTCTTGAGGCATGGATGTTTCTCCTGCACCTCAATGGAAGAGCACATATTTCACCGGCCAAAAGTCCCGGGTTCAATCCCTGGCATTTCCAAGACCTCAGGAAGGAGGGGTTGAAGCAGACCTGAAGGTCCTAGGAGATGTCTATCAGTCACAGTAAACAGTACCAAGCTAGAGGTGATTCAGGTGTTGTGTTCTCAGTTAACAGGGAGCTTGGTCTGTTTAGCCTGGAGAGAAGACGACTAAGAGGTGACATGAGAGCCATCTTCAAATACTTGAAGGGCTGTCACATAGAGCAGGGGTAGTCAACCTGTGGTCCTCCAGATGTTCATGGACTACAATTCCCATGAGCCCCTGCCAACGAATGCTGGCAGGGGCTCATGGGAAATGTAGTCCATGAACATCTGGAGGACCACAGGTTGACTACCCCTGACATAGAGGACGGAGCAAAGTTGTTTTCTGTTGCCCCAGAAGATCCGACCAGAACCCACGGGTTGAAATTAATTCAAAAGAATTTTCAGCTCAACATCTGGAAGAGGTTCCTGACAGAGCTGTTCCTCAGTCGAACAGGCTTCCTCGGGAGGTGGTGTGTTCTTCTTTGGAAGTTTTTAAGCAGAGGCTGGATAGCCATCGGACAGAAATGCCGATTCTGTGAACTTAGGCAGATTGTAAGAAGGTGGGCAGAAGAGTTTGTGTCGGTGCTTGGCTCTTGTGGCCCTTTCTTGCATGCCCAGAGAAATGCCGACCGCCACACTGGTATCAAAAGGCAATTTTCTGGAGGCATCACCTGGGCATGGAATTGAGGTTACTGTGGGTGCACAGTAATTACCTGCATTCTGCAGGGGGTTGGACTAGATGACCCTGGGGGAAGCCTTCCAACTCTATGAATCTATGATTCCTTGGAGGGACATTCCACACTCACTGTGGCAGGAACAAGCCGAGCTTCCAGAACTCCCACCAGCCAAAACAACTTTTAAATTCCCACCGAAACAAATGAGGCTCATTACGGACAATTACAGTTAATTCCTAGTTGCTCAGATGCACAAATCTCTTCTACATCCTTTCCAAAATGTAAGACACAATTTCTTTCTGTTTCACAGGCTGGCTCGAGATTCTCGGAATGTCAGGGAAGGAGAACGGTTGCCTTTCGTTCAGTTTCGCTTTATAAGACCGCTCATTTACATCTTCATGGTTACCCTCCACTCTGATGAGGTCCACAGATTTGTTTTTGTAAGGCTCCTCCGTGGATTTCAAAGGGGATAGGGAAGACGGTGCATTGTGGAAGTTAAAGCGTAAACCAGCACATTTCTAGCTCTGTTCTCATTTCAGCCACTTCGCTGATCATCTGTCAGAATCCAGTTGTTTCTGCCATTATCTAGTGATGTTTATGTAGTTAGGTATGTAGAATTTAGCCTTGTAGGAATTGGGGCAGCCTGTCTCTATCGCCATGTTTATAGCCCCTCCTCTCCCGGTATTCCACCCCTTCCTTCCCCTCCTTTCCACCTCTCACCATCTCTTCCATTTCGCAGACCCCTCGTCTTGGAGCTGAGTCCCTTATCAGAGTGTTTTCACTTTGTGATGCTCTTCCGCTATTTTGGATTCCCACAGGAGAGGGAGACCAGAGGGGACTCTGTGTGAAGACCTGTATCATGAGCCTCAGATTCGCCAATATTTCTATGAGTGTACTTACCTGCTCAATAACTGAAATCCTTGCTTTAAAGTAAGAGTTAGCTTTTCTGGGCAATTGAAGAGCTTCACAATTTGGTGAAACTCCTACAAAGGGTTCTGAGCCCCCTGTTTGACCAATAGCTCCCATAGCTCTACGCAACATGGCTGCATTTCATGGAGTCTAGGGAACTAGCCCCGCCCTGCCACAAAAGGCAAGCCACAGCCTGGAGGTTCAGGTCAAACAGTGGCGCAGTTCGACGGAGGGCAGCTGGGCCGTGCCACCATCTTGTTTCTCGAGAGCCGCCTGGGTGTCGTAGTTAAGAGCAGAGGCCTCTAATCTGGAGAACTGGGTTTGATTCCCCGCCCCTCCACATGCAGCCAGCTGGGTGAACTTGGGCTAGTCACAGTCCTGTTAGAGCTGTTCCCCCAGAGCTCTCTCAGCCCCACCTATCTCACAGGGTGTCTGTTGTGGGGTGAGGAAGGGAAGGCAGCTGTGACCCTCTTTAAGACTTTTTCAGGTAGTCAAAAACAGAGTGTATAAAAAAAACCCAACTCTTCTTAATCTTGGAGCAGAGAGCTAGGACCAATGGTGGTTTGGGGACAGGCTACGGATACAGTTCCAGGACTCTGGAGACAAAGGTTTAAAGCAGGGGTAGTCAAACTGCGGCCCTCCAGATGTCCATGGACTACAATTCCCATGAGCCCCTGCCAGCGAACGCTGGCAGGGGCTCATGGGAATTGTAGTCCATGGACATCTGGAGGGCCGCAGTTTGACTACCCCTGCTTTAAAGAAACCCTCCTACAGTTCCTTTCTTGTGCCCTGCGGTGTGAAGAGAGGGGCGCAGATGGTTTTGAGGTTTCCTCTGCTGTCACCATTCCCGCATTACCCGCCACCGGATTGCCAGCTTGTGAACGCCTGGCCGGATTTTCTTGCAGGTTCGCAAGCATCTTTTGACTGAGCTGACCAAGAAATGGGTTTTGACTCCCAGAGTGGCATTAGCCACCCATTCCCCTGCTCCCAGCCCCAGGAGCTGGCAGGGCCTGCCGCTTGCATCTTTGAGTGCAAACACGTAGGAGTCAATTTATACAAGCGCAGCCATCTGGTCTGTCCTCCTGGCAAGACTCCCTGTAAGACAGCAAGCAAAATCGCTGTGCCAAAGTGTCATTGATTGACCTGGCAAGCAAAACAGAAGTCCCCAAAGTATAAAAGAATCCCCAGGAGAATACATGCAGGTAACGGCCAGGGAGGGGAGACGCCTACACTCAAGGAGGCAGTCCGCTTGCAGCTTGGAAGGTGTAGCGATTCGAGAGTTGGATTCGGATCTGAGAGACCCGGGTTCGAATCCCTGTTTGGCCATAGAAGCTTGCTGGGTGACTTTGGGTCAGGAACATGTTCTCCACCTAACCTACCCGGTTGTTTTGAGGATAAGCTAGAAGAGAGGAGAAGGATGCAAGCCATTTTGAGGGGCCCACACTGAGGCGAAGGCAGAGTTTCAATGAAGTTAATAAAATGCAGCTGAGCTTGAACATTTTCAGATTTAGAAGAAGAGGAGGAAGAGCTGGAGAGGGGAGTTGTATACCCCACTTTCTACTACCAGAAGGAGTATCAAAGTGGCTTCCAAACATCTTTCCCTTCCTCTCCCATGACAGATACCCCAGGAGATAGGTGGGGCAGAGAGAGCTCTGAGAGAGCTGGGACGTCACCAGCTGGCTGCATGTGGAGAAGGAGCAGGGAATCAAACCCAGTTCTCCAGCTTAGAGGCCACTGCTCTTAACCATAAAACCAGGCTGGCTCTCTTGTTTATTCTCGTTCTGAGAGCAGAAAATTGGGGCTCAGAGATGGGAGATGGGGTGTTGTTGCTTAGAAAGGCAGAGGAAATATTCTGCAGCCTATATTTCTGTTCCCTGAAACAGGGAGAAAAGCGATGCTGTGCCCTTGTCTCAAAGTTCACTGAACAAAAATAGTGATTTCCCATAACGGCTGGAATTCTCATCATCCCCCCAACTTTAGAAGGAGAATTCCTCCAGGAAAGGGTAGACAAACTGCTTGTAACCTAGGAGAGAGCAAGGAGGAAATTCAGTTGCAGTCCCTAGGTGGATTTAGCTAAAACTAGGGTATAGCCTCAGGAAAGCAGTCACTTTCTCTCGCAATATGATGCAGGACCGGCATGGTGCTGCCTAACTCTATTTGCTTCCCCTGCGCGCTGCTCACGCATTTGTAAATAAGAAACAGAGAAGTGGAAAGATGCCCCAAGCCTCCAACCCTCCCTCAACCCAAGGCAATCTAAGCCCTGTAGAACTGCCTCTGGATTTCCCAATGCTCAGAGACAGGCGGCATGCTTGTTGCTGCAGATAAAAATCTCCTGTTTCTGCACAAGGGATAGGATCGCAGAGAAGAAAGTGTGATGTTTTGCCAAGGGGGCGGGGGAAACCAACAAAAGGCCCAAACTGAACAAAATTAATTGCATACAGGCTTCCTCGGGAGGTGGTGGGTTCTCCTCCTTTGGGAGTTTTTAAGCAGAGGCTGGACAGCCATGGACAGAATGGCTGATTCTGTGAACTTGGGCAGATTGTGAGCGGGTGGGCAGAAGGGACTGACTCCTGTGGCCCTTTCTTGCATGCCCAGGGAAATGCCAATTGCCACTTTGGGATCGGGAGGTGAATCTCCTCCACTGGCCAGGGAATCTGGTTGGGGGGGGCAGCATCTGGACATGCAATTGGGGTCAATGTGGCGGGCAGGTATTGTCAGTTTCCTGCATTTTGCAGGGGGTTGGGCTAGATGACCCTGGAGGCCCCTTTCCACTTGATGATTCTAAATACAGAAAAGATAGACCTTGGTGTTAAGGAACTGGGTTTATGAAGAACAAAGTTTTTATAGCTGAAGCACCTTCCCTAGAAGATAAGCTGTGGACATTCCAAGGCAACTGAAAGATGAAAGGCGGAAGAAATTCAAACATCCTACTGTCAGTGTTGATAAAGGGCCAGTAATACGGATGAATGTTAGAGGCTGTTTTGCAGTTATACAATGTATGCAAAAATCAAGCCCTTAAATGCCGCATTGAGGCTTCCAGGATTATCCGGGCAGCCGTGTTGTGTGTGTGTGTGTGTGTGTGTGTGTGTGTGTGTGACAACCCTTTCACACACACATTCGGCCCTCAGAATTACAAATATGAATGAGGCCCTCTGCTTTACCAGTCAGCAGACTTTGAAAGCCTGCAGGCGGAACACACTTTTGCCACCTTGATGAAAGAGCTGAAGGGGGTTAAGGAATCATTGCTGCTTATCTGTTATCGGACGCATGCTCAGCACGGGGGTTTTAGTCGGCACGCTTGCCAGTTTGGGCCAAGATGTGCCAAAACCCTGTTCCTGAAAGCAGATAGCAAGGGTGAGGAAGCACAACCCAGAGTGTGCATGAATAAAAAAGTTTTGTGTTTAAAGTGCCCTAGCAAACAGAAGTCCCATAAGGCAGGGGTAGTCAACCTGTGGTCCTCCAGATGTTCATGGACAAATGCTGGCAGGGGCTCATGGGAATTGTAGTCCATGAACATCTGGAGGACCACAGGTTGACTACCCCTGCCATAAGGTGTCCTGGCACACAGGAGAGCCTGCAGCTTAATGCACATGCAGGCGTACACAAGCAAAAATGGATCAAAGTAACAGAAACAGTGAGGAATGGGAAAGAACCCTTCCGAGAATCATCCTGTAGCCAGGAGACTTGGCTTCATCCAGCGGGCTAACGCTACAGATCAATGGCTCCATGCACAGATGTGGCCGCTGCACTGCAAGAGTCCAAGCGGCAACCACATCATACTCAATACATCAAGATAATGAAGCACATTTCACTCACTTAGAGACCCCAAAAGTATCACACATACATCTAGCCACAGAAGACACATTTAATTCCTCCTAGAAAGAAAACTGCCCATTATGATGTATCTGATCCTTGTGCTTTGGAATAGAACCCCTCTGTCTTTAAGGCTATTCATTCTTAAGTTACTTGCATTTAGGAGGTATTTCTGCCATTCCACCATACAGGTCTAATGGTCCCCCTTCCCCTTGTAGCCTAGGCTGAGATATAGTGGCTGCCTGGGGTGTTTCAGCAAGCTTCTTGGCCGTGCAAGGATTGGAACCTGGGTCTCGCAAGCGATAGCCCGGTGCTCCACTCACTTCATCACACTGGCTTTCTAGCTGGGGAGACCATTAAACAATAACCTGGTTTAAACTGCACCGCAGTGGCCAACACAGCGGTGTGTGAATTATGTAAGGCATCAGAGCCCATTTTGGGCATCTGGTGAATGAGGCTGTTTCCCTACAATTGATCGCACTATTAGAAGCCAGCGAGAGCAAGTTCACAGAACATCGGCTTTTCACTACAGGAGGGCCAAAACTACCTCCCAGCATCTTTTCGGGCTGGGAATCATAAGGCGGAAGCTAGCTGACCAGACTCTCTGCCAGAAGCTGTTCCTGAGATCACAGGTGAACTGAAATGAAAGCTATTACCGTGACGACGGCGATTGATATTTGCCACTTAATCACCCCTGTGCTGTTCCGGCCACCGGAGATGTGTAGCCAGATCTGTTAGGCTGCCTGAGCCTCAAACGGAACATGGGTGACATGGCCTTAAGCCAGAAAGAGCTACCTGCCACTTGTGCCTTCAGCAGAATCAGACGTCGTGATCCCAAAGGATCTTTTCTTGGAAGAAAGTCCCATCTGGTCTTACTAACCAAGCCATTATGCTTGTGCAGGGCTTGCTTATGCACAGGCAGATCCTGCCGGAAAAACAGGTGCTTTACTGAGGTGCCAGCCAAGCATCACTGGTGCCGAAATCAGTTTGCAGCCCCCTCACAGAGACAGTATGGTATAGTGGTTAGCTGGACCCAGGGGATCCAGGATGGAATTACATTATAGCTGATGGTATCCTGTGTTGTAATTTCTGCAGTGCTTAACAACTAAATAAAGGGCCATGTTAATATTTATGTTGTGCTTCTGTCCGTCCTGGTAGTTCCAGGCTTCTAACATCCCAATGCCCCCAAAGAGACAGCATGGTGTCATGGTGAAGAGAACTGGGTTTGATTCCCCACTCCTCCTCCACGGGCAGACAGACGGGTGAACTGGGGCCAATTGCAGTTCTCTCAGAGCTCTCTCAGCCTCACAGGGAGGCTATTGTAGAGAGAGGAAGGGTAGGTGATTGTACGCTGCTTTGAGACTCCTTTGGGAGGTACAGAAAACCAACTCTCCCCCCTTCTTCTTCATCCAAGGTCCCATTTTGTTGACTGCACTGACTCGTTGTGTACCACCGACATGGAGTCCCCGCAAGAAAACATGGATTGCTTGGCTATACTGCAAGCATGCCATACTGGGTAGTCAACCTGTGGTCCTCCAGATGTCCATGGACTACAATTCCCATGAGCCCCTGCCAGCGTTTGCTAGCAGGGGATCATGGGAATTGTAGTCCATGGACATCTGGAGGACCACAGGTTGACTATCCTCACAACAAAGCAGGGATAACTACAGGTGGTTGGGCGGTTTCAAGAAGAGACACGCTCGGGACAGCTGGGCATAAAAACTAACTTCACAGTAACCGAGAGACGCAGGGAGCTGTCCGAGGTTCTGATTGCGGCAGGCGGAGCTGCTGAACGCGCCTTACGGACAAGGGGCGTCCGAAGACGGCGGCCAAGCCCGGTGCAGCAGCCAGCGAGCAAGCGACTCCCTTCTGACGTTCAGGGGTGGCCAAATTATAGCTCTCCAGACGAAGAAGAGCTGGATTTTATACCCCGCTTTTCTCTACCAGAAGGAGTCTCAAAGCGGCTGACAATTGCCTTCCTCTCCCTACGACTCCTGTGACGTAGGTGGGGCTGAGAGAGCTCTGACAGAACTGCGCTGTGAGAACAGACTGTGATGAGCCCAAGGTCACCCAGCTGGCTGCATGTGGAGGAGGGAGCGAGGAATCAAACCGGGGTCGCCAGATCAGAAGCCACCACTCTTAACCACTGCGCCAAGCTGGCTTGGAGCATGGTCATTGTAGTCCATGGGCATCTGGAGAGTCACAGTTTGGCCACAGTCTCTCCTATTCCCACCACTCGGAGCTGTGCCTGCCTCTGTCCGTTCCATTCGCAGGCGGTCAAGCAGGCGGTCGTGGGCCCATCGGAGAGGGGCGGAGTGCACCAAGCCTCCAGAGCCGGATCTAGACTGAGGGGAGTGGGAGACGGTGGTGCTGACGGGTAGAGAGGGGGGGGGGACTCATTTCTCCAAGGAGAGCAGAGGTGCTAGAACCGCTGGCGTTCAGCTCCCCTCTCCAGGGGCCGGGAGGCAAGGCGGCAGGGTCCCGATCTCGGAAGCCAAACCAAGCAGGGGCGGTAGTTTATAGGGAAGAAGGCGAAGGGAAGACACCTTTAATGCTCCTGGGCAGCTCTTTCACAAGGGGCGATCTTTCCCCTAAAGGGCTTGTGAAGTCTTCCCCTTTCTAAAAGTTTGATTTTTAAATCGGTTTTATGATAGACATAACCTCCACTGGCTCCCACAACTCACTCCCGCAAACATACAAAGATATGGGGTCCCTAAACCACATTAACAGCGCCGCTTTCGGACATGGGTTCAAATCCCCCCCCCCTTCCTAGTGCGCGGGCGGACCGGCCAGTGGCCAGCCATTCCCTTCGACCCCATGTCTGCAAAATGGGGAGAAGGCAACCTCACGGAACTCGTCCGCAGGAAGGGGGGGGGGTCCCAGAAGCGACCCCCCCTCCCCGGTTCTGAACGCAAACAGGACCATCCTAAAAACGTTGTCTTAAGTGCGTTTATTTCCCCCCCCCCATCCCTTTCTAGTCTTTCATCTCCCTGCTGATGAAAAGGTTAATTTATGGAGACCATTCTAGCTGGAGGAGGAGCTCGGTGGCGGCGGAAACCGAGGCGGATTCGGGAAAGACGGAGGGAGCCCCGACCCGGAGTCGGGAAGGGCGCAGGAGCCCATCCCACTAAACCCCCCCCCCGCGCCCGGAGAGGATCGCTTCCCCAGGAAAAGGGGGCTGGTCTCCCCGACCTCTTCAGCGTCTAAGGGCCGCGGACGGGAAACCGAGTTCGGAGGGCGAAGCGCTTTGGCAGAGTGCAGGCTTGCGCCGAAGTCAGCCCGAGGAGTTCGTGTGGCCGGAATCCGGACCTCCCCGGCAGGCGCTCCTCTTCCCGGGCGGAGAGGCGAAGGGAGTCTCCCCGAGCTGGCACGGGGGTGGGTGGGCTCAGGGCAGGGCGCCTTGGCTCCGCTCCCACCCCCCATACAGACACCCAGTCCTGCCTGGGGGAAATGGGGAGGGGGAAGAAGGAAGACAGGGGCGGAATGGGGGGGGGTCCTCCGCCACCCTCCCTGGCCCCTTCGTGGGTCTCAGCGCCTGGGGACCGCAGCAAGGACCGCTCCCGGGCGCTCGGGTCGGACCCTCCCGTCGAGCAGAGGGACGCTCGCTTCTCCACCGCCTTCTTAGAAGCCCCGAACCGCCCGGCCGGTGGTTTGGAGCCGAGCCCGGCTGCGGGATGGAGGCGAGCGAGCCGCGCTTTGCGTGGGTTCCATTCCAAGTCCGGAGTTGGAAGGATCGTGGCGAAGTGGCGCGCTGGAGCGCCAAGCCGGACGGAGGTGGCCAGGGGACGCCACCCGCTGACCCCAAGCGCCAAGCCGCCTCCCGCAGTCCCAAGGGCACCTTCCCTCGGCCGAGCCACAGGCAGCGGGGAGGTGAACCCAGGGATCTCCCCTCCGCCGCCCCCCCCCCGGGGCTCAGCCTCGGGGAAACACGAGGGCCTCTGAGCATGTGCAAAGGGCGCGCTCGAATATCTGCCCGGAGTTGGGCGCTGGGACTGCAAGCGGCGGGCGGAGGAAGGGGGGGGGGAAGCCCGGCCGGCATCCCTTGGCCACCCACCCCACTCTCGGGCCCTGCGGGACACTCGGCTCACCTGGTGCCGGTCGGCGTCCGTCGAGTCCTTGAGGGGCGGCTGCTGGGGCGCTCCTCCGACGCCTTCCCGGCCGAGCGAGCGACCCACGTCCCTTCCCTTCCCCGCCCCTCCGCGGCGGCACCACCACCACCACCACCACCACCACCGGCTGCTGCTGCTCTCCGCTTCCCGCCCTACGGGGGTGGGGGGCTCGGCGGTGGCGGTGGGGGGAGGCAGAAGCGAGCCCAGCCGGCCGGTGGGCTGCGGAGCCGAGCTGCGCCCTCCGCTCCCTCGCCGGGCCTCCTTTATGCGCTCCGCGCGGAACCGAATTAAGCCCGACGGCCAACCAGTGGGGCGCAGCCAGCGACGAGGCGGCCTCGACGCCACCTCGTCAGGCAGCCTTTTATAGACGCGCGTCAGGCTCCGCTCCACGCCCCGCCGGGGGGACCCGCCGCCGGCGCCCTTCCTCGCCAGACCCGCGGCCACACGGCGCTCGCCCGGCCTGCGGCTCCCTCGCTCCGACGGGGCCCAGAGCCCCACCCAGGCGCAGGCACGCCCCATCCGCCTCTCCCTCGGGGGGGGGGGCGCCCAAAGGACGCCCCGGCTCCCTGGACCGCCTGGCCCAGGCCCGGGCCTCGCCTAAGCAGGGCGCAGGGCGCGCAGGGGCCCTACTCCCGAGGAACTGCGGCTGCTCCAGTTGTGAATCCCCAGGCGGCCAGGCGGATTTTCTCTGCGGGTTAAGGCTGGGCGCTTTTTAATCGGGATTACTTTCTAGGTTTGCTTTTTTTGCCATCCCCAATAGGGATCAGAATGGATAAGTCCGATCACAAGTGTTGGGGAGGGGGAGGGAAGAGAGGCGAAATGCCACTTCAAAAAGGAGGGGTGGGGGAGGCTAAAGCACAAAGAATGCGGGGGACCCAAGAGACACCACTTCCAACTAGCCTGGGTTTGGGAGCAGCAGAGAGATTGGTTTGGAGAGTGCCAGGAGGCCCGGCCATGCCGAGGCACGACTGGGTGCTAAGATCAAGGTCCATTTTAAAAACAGTACTCTCCCTAATGGGGTAGTTACATGGCCTACCGGGCTTCCTCCCTCTCCAACAATAATGCTGCTGACATGTCAAAATTTGAGTCCAATGACACCTTTAAGGCCAACAACAAAAGCTCACGCCTTGGATAAATCTTTGTTGGTCTTAAAAGTGCCATTGGACTCAAATTTTGTTGTGCTACTTCAGACCAACATGGCTACCCTCCTTCCTTCCTTCCTTCCTTCCTTCCTTCCTTCCTTCCTTCCTTCCTTCCTTCCTTCCTTCCTTCCTTCCTTCCTTCCTTCCTTCCTTCCCTCTTTCCTCTCTCCCTCCCTCTTTTCCCGTCCCTCTCTCCTTCCTTCCTTCCTCCCTCCCTCTCTCCTCCCTCCCTCCCTCTCTCCTCCCTCCTGTCCCTCCCACTCTTTCTTCCTTCTTCTTCCTCTGTCCCTCCTGTCCCTCCCTCTCTCTTTCCTTCCTTCTTCCCACATTTCCTCCCTCCCTCCTGTCTCTCCCTCTCTTCCCTCTTTTTTCCTCCCTCCCTCCCTCCCTCCCTCCCTCCCTCCCTCCCATCTTACCCTGACCAAAGTGTCACTACACTCCTGCTTGATTTCAGCGTGGCAGGTAAGGCTAAGATAGGGGGGTCCGAGCCTCTCACCCTCTGCTTGAAAGGAAGGGGGAAGCAGGCAGTTGAGGCCAGGCCTTCTCTGAAACAAGGGCAAGGCCCCCGCCGTTACATCCTTCACTACAGCCCTTTTGGCAAACCTCAGTGAGTTCCACAGAGATTGGAGCTGCCCCTCAATAGAAACAGCAGCAGTTGGATCCCGAACTCCAAAGAAGGATCTGCAGCCGGATGCAAGAGGCAAAGATTGTGTGTGCACCTTTTTGATCACCCCCCCCCAAGTACAGTAAATCTCACGTTTGACATCATTCCTCAGTCTTTGTAATTGTTCCTTATTTCCATGGTAACACCACACACACACACACAGATATACAAAGTCTGTTCTTGATCAAGAGTTCTCTTTTTTCACCTGATCAAAAAAAAAAAAATCAAAAGGAAGGGGAAAGGGAATGAGGGGAGAAGGGAGACAGATCTCAAATGTCCATGCAATCTGCACATGCAAATCTGCCACTCTCAGCCCAAGCCAGGGAGCTTTTGTAGAATCCCGGTCTCTCCAGGCCCAGAAAGTTTACTTAAATGCCCCAAAAAGAGAGAAAAGATGGCACTTTGGACAGCAAGCCTGCAGGTGGCCCGATTAGAGCCAACAAAGGAAACCAGCTGACCCTTCCATTCTCCACTATGCCTGTGCATCATAAGACTTTGTTAACAGAGGCTACCTTTTTGGAACTTCAGAACCTGTTTGCAGGGATTGGGTAAAGACACCAAGACATCCACCTACAGAAAAAGAGGACTGCCTCTGACCGCCCACAGATCTTTCCTGGACTCCTGACCAGGCCCTCTCAGAGGTCAAGAGAGTCCCAGGGCATACCCCGCTTTGGAGACTTTTAGGAAACAAAATGGCAACACCCGAAACGCAGCAACAGAAGCTCCCAACTTCTCAAATGCCAAAGAACCAACAACTGTCTAAAACAGAGGCCCAGGCCAAATGGTCCTCAAGTCTTCCCCACATACACATGTGCACATGCATGCACCCCACTCCTGATCCAGCACGTGAAACCTCAACATATTTGGAAGTCCTCTGCAAATCAGCGAAACATGAAGTTCTAGTAGGACAATCTTGTCCTTGTAGCCTCTCTCAGCAGCCTTAAACTTTTAAGTCTACACAGGACTTCAGCCTGACCTGATGCAATACGGGGTGGGATACACTTAAGACCCACTGCCCCCAATGGGGCTTGCTCCTAAGTAAACATGTGCCGGAGCAAACGACAGTACACAACTCCAGCCCCGCCCCCTTCCCCATTTTAAGTTATCAATGACTGAACAGCTTACCCAGAATGTGCTAATTGGAAGTGATTTCTGCTTCCAGCCGACTGAGCTGGTATCTGGTGCAGGCGCTCTTTTGACTGTTATGAACTTGACATCTTCCTCAAGAGGTGCAGAAGGTTACTGAACCCTGCAGAGTAGGCCTGGTCAGAATGTCAAGGGTGAGTCTCAAGGGTTACTTTCTCATTGATGCTTGAAAGGGTGGGTGGATACCGAACTCTTGATGTAGGCAAATAACAGATTTGGAGTTTTCTGTAAAGCCATCATCCCAAATGAATGTGCCTTGTTGCTAGTAGACTCTTTTTGGGGGGGTTTCCACTGCTAGCCAGAGCCCGTGTGGGAACTCAGAACAGGCTAAGTGAAAGCTTACAGTGGGGGATCATGGCCAGAGGGTTGGCCTGTGGAAGCTGGGTTCAAATCCCCACGAAGAGATGAGTAAAGCCGCACAGTTCCGCTACCAAATGCAAAACTGCGGGCTCAGTTTGCCTCTGGGTTACACAGGGAAGAAAGAAGGAATGGAAGTGCCAGCTTGGTACAGTGGTTAAGAGCGGCAGCCTCTAATCTGGAGATCTGGGTTGGATTCCCCACTCCTCCTCCACATGCAGCCAGCCGGGTTAACTTGAGCCAGTCACAGTTCTCTCAGAGCTCTCTCAGTCTCACCTACCTCACAGGGTGGGAAGGCAAGGCCAGTTGCTTTAAGATGCCTTCTGGTAGTCAAAAGCAAGGTACAACCCCACCCCCCCCAGCTTTTCTTCTTCCACTAAAGACCTGAGGAAGGGAGCTTTGACTCTTGAAAGTTTATAGCCCAGAAACTCTTGATGGCCTCTCAGTTGTCCCTGGGTTCCAATGCAGCAATTCTACTGCAGCTGCCTTCTGAAACTCTTCAGCTGTCACTCAACCCTTGCCCTACCCTGAAATTAGCATTTTAAAGGAGTAAATATATGTATTAAAAAAAAAACAAGTTAAACAACTGGAACAAGTAGCTCATCGAGATAGAGAGTCAAATCGCCCCAAGTGGCAAAATGAAATAAAAGCAATTAACTAGTCTAAGGCTGGCTCTAGGGGTTCTTGGGGGGAGTGGGCTGAGCATGATGAACTGTCATGCCCCCTCCCCTAAACACATGCATACTATCCTGGAGGAGGGAACGGAGTGCACCACTTTCACACTCTCAAAAGGGCCAGTGGCAACAGAAGAACATAAAAGAGTCACAGAGTCCTTGGAACTATTTTGAAAGGGAGACTGAAATCTCACGGGTTGTTGAGAGAATTCTCCACCCCCTTTTCCTGGAGGTAGCAAATGAGGTTCTTACCAAATGCCCAATCATGATGGCCCTGGAGGGTTACAGGCAGGGGCTCATGGGAATTGTAGTCCGTGGACATCCGGAGAGCCACAGTTTGACCATCCCTGGAGGGTCACAGGCAGGGGCTCATGGGAATTGTAGTCCGTGGACATCCGGAGAGCCACAGTTTGACCATCCCTGGAGGGTCACAGGCAGAGGCTTATGGGAATTGTAGTCTGTGGACATCTGGAGAGCCACAGTTTGGCCATCTGTATCAGGTGGACAGCTAATGTTCCAGCTGAGAATAAATGCAGCTTTGCATGTCCAACATTTAGCCTCTTGGCTGATCCACCCAGAAGGCTTTCTGTGTGTCCCGCTGCAATGAATGGAAAACCGAGTGAGATCTCTGCATGGATTGAAGACACGCCCCTCCTTCTTCCAACACTCAACATGGCTTACCCAGCATTCCATGCAATGCAATCAAACTATTTTTAAAAGCAACGAAACACAATCCCACTATAAATATCATAACCTCTCCATCCATCTTTTTTTTTAAGGCAGGCGAATAAAGCCGGCAATTAAACCCTACGGACAAAAACTTGGTGCAGTGCTTCTCCCCCTCCTGTTTACCGGCCCAAGTGCCAAGCTTCATTAATGAGGTTATCGCATCTTCTAACTTTGGTAACTAAAATATGTCAGGCCCAGAACCCTAGGGGTGGGGAGAGGTGCCAGGCAGAAAGAATGAATTGTGAGCTTCATGTCCAAGGGGATCCCTTTTTTTGTAAACAGGAACCAAGACGGGAGAAGTAAAAACCAATTAGCCGAAGCCAGTAGAAGAACGCCGAAGGGGCCCTGTTCCCTTCCACCCCTTGGCCTGCCTGGGACGTCCAGATGTTATCCATCATCCCTGGCTAATGGAAACCTAATTATCCCCCCATTTGGATGCAGAGAGAAGTAATTCAATAGAAAGGCATCTGCTCCAAAGGCGCCCAGCAGGAGACCCTGCCTGCCAGATCAGAGACATTTTCACGCACAGAGGAGGGCCTTACCACCTCCCTGCCAGCACAGGCCCGGAGGAAGGTGAAGCGTTGAACCGGCCAAACGCAGCAGGCAAAAGGAGCGAATCACCAGCAAACAATGCGGAGCATCTGTTGCTCAGGCCAGGCCTCAAACATGCCCTTCCAGCCATAAACACATTCCCAGGACTGCCACACGCAAGGGACAACCCAACATAAACAGTGTGTCTTAGCACGATCATCGGAATCCGGCACAGTCTTGGGTGCTTGCTGCAGAAATCCCTTCTCTTCTGTTCAGAGAATGAGTACCATTTCTGTTAAACAGGGGGCTTTTTTAGGAATGGGAGGGAGGCTTCCAATAAGTTTGGGCCTAAGGCTGCCAACTGATGCAAACAGCATACCCGGTGGCTTTTGCATCACCACGGCTGCTCAGTCTGCAGCCAAAGGTCTGCAAGACATGGAATGATACTCTGCAAAATGACCTGCAAATTAGGGATGCCGGGAAAACACTCCGCAGTCCTAGATGGGACACGTCCAAGCCTCAAGAAGGTTTCTGTACTTTCAGAGTTTTATTCCTAGGCAATGTTACTTACAGAAGTGGTTTATTCCAGGGGTAGTCAACCAGATGTTCATGGACTACAATTCCCATGAGCCCTTGCCAGCATTTGCTGACAGGACCGCAGGTTGACTACCCCTGGTTTATTCTACGAGCAAATGCTAAGGGCCCCATGACTACAAGAACCCTGAAGTGCTCTAAGGCAGGGGTAGTCAACCTGTGGTCCTCCAGATGTTCATGGACTACAATTCCCATGATCCCATGCCAGCAAACGCTGGCAGGGGCTCATGGGAATTGTAGTCCATGAAATATTTGCCAGCCAGGGCTCCTGTGCCTTCTGGGGGTGGGCAGCAGGGAGGCGTGGCCAGCTGACCTCACTTCCTCGTACCTTGAAGCCTGAAAAAATATTTCAGCAGTACCTCCACAGTGAAACGGTTGTAGAAGGCTGCTTGCCGTCAGCTTTCTCTGCTCCAGCACTGGTGGGCAGAGGTAGACCACAGCCTGCTGGCGGGCTGCATGTCTGCTGGTCGAAGGGATTCTTGTGAAAATTGCGGGCTGGGCAGTTTGTGGTAGGATGGAGGAAGGCACTTCTAACTTCCCTAAAGGAAAGTGCAGAGTCAGGATTATCTAAACACAGATTAATTGCTCCTTAGCTTGAAAAAGATCCTGAATATGCACTCTTGCTTGGAATTTTTTTAAAAAGCAGATTGGAAGACTACGGGGATTGTTTTGAAAAGCATGTTGAACAAAACTGAATGAATCTTTTCTTGTGCTCGAGAGGAGTGTGAGCAGGTTTGCCAAAGCTAAGGAACCCCTTAAAAGCAAACATGCTGAGTGTCCAAGAGGCCAAAACACTGGAAGAACCATAAGAGGTTTGCAAGCATGGTTATTTCTTGCTGAATTGGAGGTGCACTGAGCCTAAATTTGAATTAGGCATGTCGCATGGAGGAGAAGAGAGAGGAAGTAGAAGAAGAACTGTTTTTTATAACTCACCTTTCATTACCCAAAGATGTGTCAAAGCAATCGTCTTCCCTTCCTCTCCCTGCAACAAAATTAGAATCCAGTGGGACCTTTAAGACCAACAAAGATTTATTCAAGGCATGAGCTTTAGAGTGCAAGCACTCTACTCGAAAGCTCATGCCTCGAATAAATGTTTGTTGGTCTTAAAGCTGCAACTGGACTCTAATTTTGTTGTGCTACTTCAGACCAACATGGCTACCTACTTGAATCTTCCCTTGCAACAGACATGCTGTGCTGAGGCCAAGAGAGCTCCAAGAGAGCTGTAACTGGCCCAAGGTCACCCAGCTGGCTGCACGTGGAGGAGTAGAGAATCACAACCAGTTCTTCAGATGAGAGGCAGCTTTGTGTAGTGGTTAGGAGTGCGGACTTCTAATCTGGTGAGCCAGGTTTGATTCCTGTTCCCCCAAATGCAGCCAGCTGGGTGACCTTGGGCTCGCCACGGCACTGATAAAACTGTTCTGACCGAGCAGTGATATCAGGGCTCTCTCAGCCTCACCTCCCTCACAGGGTGTCTGTTGTGGGGAGAGGAAAGGGAAGGCGAACGTAAGCCACTTTGAGACTCCTTCAGGTAGAGAAAAGCGGCCTATTAGAACCTTCTTCTTCTACATACTATTATACCGATACACACAGCTTTTCTTCTTCTTCTTCACCACTACACCACACTGCCCCCTTCCACCTAATCCATGTCCTGACCTGGGATCTGCCCTGTTGGGGAGAAAGCAGACAGGCCGCCGTTTGAGGAGGAGAAGAACCTAACCTGCAAAACAACAGCCTAGACCAGTGTGGTGTATTGAGTTAAAGTTCAGGACTGGAATCCAGAAGACACCTAGTCCTGCTTTTGCTGCCATGGTCGTTGGCACCCCAGGTTAGCCTGGGCAGAGAAACTGAGAGCCTTAATCCGGCCCAGCCTGTCCCTTTTCCCTTCTGGAATGCGATGTCGGAAAGGGACTGTATAAATGCATCCCAACCGACCGATAAATAAAGCGGTGACGGCAATAAGCAATAACCTTAAGTCACTGTCAGCCAGACATCTGGAGAGTATTTTCAAGCCAGGGAGACAATTATTGGCTTGCTAGTCGGATGCCGTTTCAACCTAAAGGGATACTGACAGCTCCACAGAGGGATCCGGCACAATTAAAATGACTATAATGCCTCGGGACGACATTCATTATCATGGCAAGTTAAGGGAGAGGGATGGAAACGTAATGCAATATTTATTGGGGGAGGGGGCAGGGAGGGACGTGGCCCACCAAACAAGCTATTTAAAATGTCCCGAGCAATCTCAAATTGAAATCGGTCCACGGTAATCAACTGTTTGCACAGATTCTTTCCTTGCAACCAAGGTTTCATTTCCCCCTTCTCTCTAGGAAAAAGACCTCTAAAGATGCTCGGGAAGAAGCTAATTACTGGAGCAGTTAATCAAAAGAGCCCCAGGAGCAGTCCTGGGGAACGCCAAGCGATTGAAAATTGGGACAGTTTATTAGATACATCACTATGCTTTTTAAAGGAACGTCTCCCCCTCCCCTTTTACAACTGAAACCCTAGTGTCTATGGCCATTGTCCTATGGCTGGCTCGACACGACGGCAGGCACGCCACCTTTTGACTGAGCAGTCCTTGGAGAAGAGCTGCAGCTTGAGAAGAACTGGGTCAGACTTGTCGAATTCGCTGCATCTCAAAGCCCCAAGGCTACTCACTCAACCTGTTCCGTCCCCCTCTCCTTAACTCTGGATAGCAAACGGTTGCAGATGGTAGCTCTTCACCTCTTCCCATTCAACACAATTCGAGAACAAAACAGTGGGATGAAAGCATTTTTTAAGTTCCACTGGTTCCTTTACATCCCTTTTAAAGCTCTAAATCAGGGGTAGTCAAACTGCGGCCCTCCAGATGTCCATGGACTACAATTCCCAGGAGCCCCTGCCAGCAAATGCTGGCAGGGGCTCCTGGGAATTGTAGTCTATGGACATCTGGAGGGCCGCAGTTTGACTACCCCTGCTCTAAATGGTCCACTGGCTCCTTTACATCCCATTTAAAGCCCTAAACGGCCCCAACATTTCATGAAACCCTGGTTGAGAAAGCCTGCTGTAGGGCTTTTAAGGCAAGAGATGACAGGGGATGGTCCGCAGAGTCTGCCCCTGCTGAGCAGTCCTGGACTTCTATGTGTATATGTGCGTATGTATGGATGTACATATACATACGTGCATTGTAACCCCCTCCCATGACCGAACAATCTGATCTACCCAAGGATTTTGTCACTGTTCCTGTTAAAATATTGTTCTGGTTAACATGTTACGTTACGATCATTATATTGTTACATTCTTACGGTGCTGTATGTCAGGGGTAGTCAAACTGCGGCCCTCCAGATGTCCATGGACTACAATCCCCATGAGCCCCAGCTGGCAGGGGCTCATGGGAATTGTAGTCCATGGACATCTGGAGGGCCACAGTTTGACTACCCCTGCTCTATGTAATTACCCTGTTCTATGCAAACCGCCCAGAACCGTATGGAAGGGAGTTACGAAAATCTAAATAAATAAATAAATAAAGGAACTACACATGTGTAAAGTGTACAAAGCACTGCACAAAAGCCACAAGCCACAGTCGCTGCTGAACACTTGCTGCGTCTGCACTCTTCCGTATGCCCAGCCGGCTGGCTCTCCCTCACTTTGTCTCTCTGGCAACGTTAGTCTTCAAACACCCCTGCAGCCAAAAGCAGGATAAACACAACGGCTGCAGCCTGTGATGAACCCATGGGAGGTAGTTAGCCTTTTGGGAGGCGGGGGGGGGGGGGGCAGGTAGGAGTACAGAAGCACACCACCCCTTCCAAAGGCAAACTGGGAAGAACGGAAGGCTGGCTGCCCATCTCGAGGAGGGCCGGCCCTTTTTGAGATCCAACTTAATTGCTCCTGCCTCCCCACAAACAGTCCTGGACTTGGACTATGCGTTCCCACTGTTCTCCCCAGAGCCTTGAAATACGGGAACACCCAGTAGGAAAGGGTGCCTTATTTTGTAAGGCCTCCTGCTGTTCTGTTCTCCTGTTCCGACGGCCGCTGCTCCAGCTTCCTCACCACCCTTGGCCAGTTTGGTGTCATCCAGGGCTACTGCAATCCCCTCTCTTTAATGAGTGCCACCTTCCCTAAGAAAATCACAGCATTCTCCCCCAGGAACCGAAGAGAGGCAAGCTCAGGTTTCTGCACCAGGACCCACTGAGTTGGCGCTCTTAAGACCCTGCCCTGAGCACGCAGGATTTCCCTGGACTCTCCCGAGCTTTTCCAAAGCCCCATAATAGCCTCCAAAAGCTTTCTCCGTGCCCCGGATCACACTGGAGCGACAGCAGCGGCGGCTTACGAGCGAGTCGGCTGCTCGCGCATTGCAACTCAGAGCATCTTTGAGGGATTTACAACGCCGGGTGGAGGGGTGGATAACGAAGCAGCTCAACATATTTATGCTAAATGCTCCCAAGCCCATGTAAACCATATGCACACAGACTCAGCCACTGAGAGCCGGCAGCTTGGCGCTGAAGCAGGCCAGAATCAGGACCCGCGCCAGGGTCGGTTCTTTCCCTGCTCCGCCTCTGGAAGAAAGGGAGAGCTTATTCTAAGCCTCGCCTAGAGATGGCAGTGATCCTTCAGGTTGCACCCATGCGCAGCCGCTGAGCTTCCAGGAGCAAGTTTCGCCCTGCCTTCGGGGCAGCCGGAAGCGTTCAGGGGTACGGAGGTGTTTGTTTGTATGTGGAGAAAGCCAAATAAGCACCGTCCTTCCCACGCTTGCCCCGTTATCTTTGGGATGGCACCAGGCCCAATCCTTGTTGTCCCTTTGCTTTTTGCCATCCAGCTGCAAACACCTTCTGGCGAACCTGTAGGGCCTTCCTGCCACGCCCCTGGAAGTGACATCACCAGCTGCACTATCAGGAAGGTTCTAGGAGAGCTCGGGGAGGGGGAGAGAGACAGGAGGTGGTTTAAAGCAGAAATAGGCTTGCAAGCTCTTCCCAATCCACCCAGGCTCAGTGACCACAAGAGCTCATGCTCCGGAGGGGAGGGAAGGGCAGGGGAAGCAATAGAAGTGACCAGTTCCCTAGCTTGTGGCCAAGACCACTGAGGAGGGAGGAGAATAATGGCGGGCCCCTGGTTGGGAATTCCTGGTGAAGAGCCACCGCCGGTTACATGGACTATCCTCCTGTACCTGTTCCAGGCTTAGATCCCAACTGTGCTCTCTAATGACCGGATTTTAGCATGCCCTGCCTCAATTATTTACTGGGATACTCATGGGCTGCTTTCTCTCTCCCCCTTCAACAGGGACCCAAAGGGGCCGATGACATCACTCTCCCCTCCCCTGTTTTAATCTAACAACCACCTAGTGAGATGGGTTAGACCAGGGGTAGTCAAACTGCGGCCCTCCAGATGTCCATGGACTACAATTCCCAGGAGCCCCCTGCCAGCGAATGCTGGCAGGGGGCTCCTGGGAATTGTAGTCCATGGACATCTGGAGGGCCGCAGTTTGACTACCACTGGGTTAGACTCAGAGGAAAGAGGGTGAGTAGCTCAAGACCACCCAGCGTGCTTCCAAGGCCGAGTAGGGAGCTGGCCCTGAGCTGCCCAAATTCAGTTCTAACCATTACACCACGCTGGTCCTCAAATTTTCTGGCAGAAAATTTGCTCTTGTACTCCCTGACCTTTAGTTTGCTGAACTACTTCCCCGGTCTTCAGGCCTGTGCCACAAAAACTATTTCTGCCTCCAGAGCCCACATGAGGTTTTACCCCCTGTTAGACCAGCAATCTCTCTTCTTCACGAAAGATAGCCTGTGTTTTGGCATCGTTCCCTGAGAAGTTGCTGTCCTTGTGACTATTCCGTATAAGCTGCTTTGAGACTCCTTCGGTGGGATGAAGGGCCAAGCCGGGCTCTCCCCTGAAAGATGGAGGAGGCCAGGGCCTGGACTCCCACGTGGCAGAGCCTACTTGGGCATATTCCTGCCCCCACGTCCCCCAGCCCCATCCACCCACCTGTCCCTGGCTCCAAATAGGATAGGTCCACCGCTGCTTCCATCAGCTGAGGCCCAGTTTCTCATGGTTGCTGGATCACTACTGGAGAAAAGAATGTGAAACATGGGTAGGTGTTTCAGCACCCTGGATTCATGGTCCTGGAAAGAAAAAATGGCTGAAGAGGGGGGGAAGGGGGGATGATAGCCAGGATGATAGCTTTTCTGCAATGAAACCGCCATCCTTATTCAAAGTATTCTAAAAAGCCCAGGCGAGGGAAGCTAACAATCAGGAAGGCTGATGAGTTACCCATGTCATAAAACGTACAGCCTTCACAGAACAAGGAGAGATCGTAAAGTTATTACCTACAAGCAACCTCAAAACCTTTATGTTGCAATTACAGGAATGCATAAAGCCGCCCGCTCGCGCCCTTCCCTTGCTCACCGGCAAGGCACCGGGGCTCGATCCGCACAGCCCCTCCGAATTAACCTCTCCAGAAGGGGAAGTTCCCACTTAGCCTCGTTCCGGCAGACAAATGGCTCCACTCACCGAAGAATTGTCAGGCGGGAGATTTACTGCCAAAATGATCTTAATGGGATATTGAACGAGTGCTTGTAACATCAAGCATTCTAATAGGATGAAGGCAAACAGGACTTCCGGGACAGGAGATGGAATCTCCCTTTGGGAAAGCAGCAAGATTGTTAAAATTCAATTTCAGGTTTATTAGATGTTCATTAATTTGCCTGTCACCAAACCACTCCCCATAGAGGCCTCACTGTTGTTTCTGGAAAGGACGCAAAAGGGGAGAGGAAAGAACCTCCTGCTCGTGCGCGACAAGAAATACATGAGTAGACCCACTGATTTCGTTAGGCAGTCATCAAAGGCAGGGGGTAGTCAACCTGTGGTCCTCCAGATGTTCATGGACCACAATTCCCATAAGCCCCTGCCAGCGAATGCTGGCAGGGGCTCATGGGAATTGTAGTCCATGAACATCTGGAGGACCACAGGTTGACTACCCCTGATCAAAGGGATGAAGGTGATGTTTCTGCAGCGTGACCCAAAACCACCAGGTTTTAGTCATACAACAGGAACCTCTTTTCGGTATTATTCTGTAGTATGAACGCTGTCCTACCTCATTTAGGCTGAGTATATCCCTCCATTACCATTTGGTTAGACCAGCCTTTCTCAACTTTTTTTACCACTGAGAAACCCTTGAAATACTCTTTTGGCTTTGAGAAACCCCAGAAGTGGCCCCGTCATGCAGAATATGGCTGGGAAGCAGAGCTGTGTGTACATGCCCACCTGAGACCTTTCCTCTTCCCACCCCCTCCAGGACCATCCTTGGCCATTTCGGGAGGGGGTGGGTAGGTCGACATGACCATATATGGTCATAACACCTGATAAATGTTTAACAATTTTTAAAAATATATTAAAAAATGATAAACTCCCTCCCATTCGGGAAACCCTTTCAGGGCCATCAAGAAACCCCTAGAAAAAGCCAGGATGGGACCTAAAAAGAGAAGAATTCAAGGGTTCTTTTGTGCCTCTGAAAGATCCGTCTCCCTCTTTTTTTGGCCACAAAGCAACTGGAGGCAGAACTAAAGCTATAGTTCCACTCATGCCGTATTCTGGATGAAACTCTTTGCCTACAAGCAAGATCCTCCAAAGCTTACTTGGAAACAAATCTTATTCAAAGGTCCCAGTAGTCCCAGCCATTTCCTTTTCATTCCTTTTTTTCCAGCCCAATTAATTATTTCCTGTGCTCTCCTAGCTAGCCAGTTCACCCAAGCCGTTCATGAATCAGTAGATTTTAAAAAGCAGTTCTTGTTCTTTTGGAGGGGGTGACGTTATTTTTCGCCTTACATTGCGAGGGGGTAGCCATCTTAAGTCTGTCATCGCAAGAGGAAAAAAAACCAAGATTTATTTCAATGTGGGGTTTTGCCAGTCACGGCTCACTTCTTCCGACAGACATGTGAAGGAAAACCATAATGGGCATTCTTCTTTTATAGGGACAATTACAGGACAAGGGGGAGAAACCAGGGGAGAGGGACAGCGAAATTTCTGCCATTAATCTTTCAAGGGTAAATTCTCAATGTAAGGGAGAAAAGGAGGAGTGAAGTTAGCAAAGGTTAGGCATGGAGGGGAGAAGGATGGAATTCATATCACACTGCCATGCCTCAGCTCCCCCCCCCCCCAGTAATTTTGCCCGCAATAGGAATTCCCAGTAAGATATTCTGTCACGTTTCTATCTGAAGAAGAAGCTCAGATGGAAATGAATGGTGGTATTTATACCCCGCTTTTCACTGCCTGAAGGAATTTCAAAGTGGCTTACAATCGCCTTCCCTTTCCTCTCCCCGCAACACACACTCTGTGAGGGAGGTGGGGCTGAGAGAGCCCTTACAGGACTCCTTTGTCAGAACAGCTCTATAAGGACTGTGACTAGCCCAAGGTCACCCAGCTGGCTACATGTGGAGGAGGAAGAAGACGTTTTTATACCCCACTTTTCACTGCCTGAAGAAGTCTCAAAGTGGCTTACATATGCCTTCCCTTTCCTCTCAGCACAACAGACAACACCCTGTGAGGTATATGGGGCTGAGAGAGTTCTGACAGGACTGCTTAGTCAAAGCAGCACTATCAGGGCTGTGATGGGCCCAAGGTCACCCACCTGTTTGCGTGTGGAGGACAAAACCAGCTCTCAAGATTAGAAGCTCTTAATCATTACACCGAACTGGCTCTTTGAGGTTCTGCCATACTTTTTATTTCCCCCTCTACAATCAGCCAGTAGTAGTAGTAGTAGTAGTAGTAATAGTAATATAATAATAATAATAATAATAATAATAATAATAATAAACTAGCAGTGGTTCTAATGATATGCAAAGTAGAATCTGTAAACAGCCCGTGGCGCCACGGGCGCCACGGACTGTATAAAGGAGTAAGGGGTAGTGGGGAGGAGTTATGGCGGGACCGGTCCGGGATAAAAACTCGGGGGGGGCCAATCAGGAGCCGCGAAGCGGCTCCTGATTGGCCCCTCCGAGTGTCAATCCCGCCCCAAGCAGACAATGGGGAGCCGCGCGAAGCGCGGCTCCCCATTGCCTGCTTCACTCGCTCGGAAAATGGCGGCCCGCCTGGTGAGAGCCTCGGCTGGGGGGTGGGCCGGAAAGCCTTCTCTCGGCCGGCGGAGCGGCCTCGCAGCGTTGTGGACGCTGCGAGCCCGCTCCGCCGGCCGAGAGAAGGCTCCAGAGAGCCTCGGGGGGGTGGATGGGTGGGGGGGGGAAGGGAAGCCTTCTGCCGCCGGCCGCAGCGGGCTCACAGCGTCGTAGACGCTGTGAGCCCGCTGCGGCCGGCGGCAGAAGGCTCCAGAGAGCCTCGGGGGGGGGGGGGGGATAGGTGGGGGGGGGAAGGGAAGCCTTCTGCCGCCCCAAGGAAGCCCCCGCCGCAAACACAACACAAGACTCCAGCCGCCGAGAAGCTGCAGAGAAAAAAGAGGCAGCAGAAAAAAAAACCCCTGTAGGAGCTCCAAGCCGGCGCGCCGACGAGAGGCAGCAGGAAAAAAAACCCTGTAGGAGCCTTTCGCAGATCCAAGCAGCAGAAAAAAAACCCTGAAGGAGCCTTTCCCAGCTCCAAGCAGCAGAAAAAAAAACCCCTGTAGGAGCTCCAAGCCGACGCGCCGACGAGAGGCAGCAGAAAAAAATTAACTCTGTAGGAGCCTTTCGCAGATCCAAGCAGCAGAAAAAAAAACCCCTGTAGGAGCTCCAAGCCGGCACGCCCACGAGAGGCAGCAGAAAAAAAAAACCCTGTAGGAGCCTTTCCCAGCTCCACGCAGCAGAAAAAAAAAACCCTGTAGGAGCCTTTCCCAGCTCCACGCAGCAGAAAAGAAAAACCCTGTAGGAGCCTTTCCCAGCTCCACGCAGCAGAAAAGAAAAACCCTGTAGGAGCCTTTCCCAGCTCCACGCAGCAGAAAAGAAAAACCCTGTAGGAGCCTTTCCCAGCTCCACGCAGCAGGAAAAAAAAACCCTGTAGGAGCCTTTCCCAGCTCCACGCAGCAGAAAAAAAAAACCCTGTAGGAGCCTTTCCCAGCTCCAAGCAGCAGAAAAAAAAACCCCTGTAGGAGCCTTTCCCAGCTCCACGCAGCAGAAAAAAAAAAACCCTGTAGGAGCCTTTCCCAGCTCCACGCAGCAGGAAAAAAAAAACCCTGTAGGAGCCTTTCCCAGCTCCAAGCAGCAGAAAAAAAAAACCCTGTAGGAGCCTTTCCCAGCTCCACGCAGCAGAAAAAAAAAAACCCTGTAGGAGCCTTTCCCAGCTCCACGCAGCAGAAAAAAAAAACCCTGTAGGAGCCTTTCCCAGCTCCACGCAGCAGGAAAAAAAAACCCTGTAGGAGCCTTTCCCAGCTCCAAGCAGCAGAAAAAAAAAACCCTGTAGGAGCCTTTCCCAGCTCCACGCAGCAGAAAAAAAAAACCCTGTAGGAGCCTTTCCCAGCTCCACGCAGCAGAAAAAAAAACCCTGTAGGAGCCTTTCGCAGATCCAAGCAGCAGAAAAAAAACCCTGCAGGAGCCTTTCCCAGCTCCAAGCAGCAGAAAAAAAAAAACCCTGTAGGAGCCTTTCACAGCTCCACGCAGCAGAAAAAAAAAGCACCTCCTGGTGTCCCCTGGGTCCTAGCGCCCATTGCATTCCTGGTTGCAATGGGCTTTCTTGCTAGTAATAGAATAACAGAGTTAGAAGGGACATCCTGGGTTATCTAGTCCAACCCCCTGCACTATGCAGGACACTCACAACCCTGTCGCTGATCCACTGTAACCCGCCACCTCCTTGAGCCTTCTCAGAATCAGCCTCTCCGTCAGATGGCTCTCCAGCCTCTGCTTAAAAATCTCCAAAGATGGAGACCCCCCCCCTCCAAGAACATAGTAGACAACTGAATAATGCGTGCCACAAAGCAATGAAGGAGAAACAAGAAGCAGGAAATAATGAAGCTGATAATAACGAGAAAATAATGAAGCCAATAATAATGAGGGAGGGAAAAAAATCAAAAGAATTGCAGTTCTGATGAACCTCAATAGCACTTTGAATGTCCGTGCAACGCAGCCTGATTCTGCAACGGCATTTTAATTTTTTTCAAAACCTAAAACTGGCCACAGATCAAGTCTGAAAAAAGACTCGAAACAAGAGGGTCATCTGAACTCCTCATTAAAAATGGAATGAAGAGATAACAGGTTTCTGACTAAGTGGCTATTGTGAAAGCAACCACTATACCCCTAAACAGTAGCCTGCATGCTGCATGGTGTAGAATGGCGGTCTCTAATCTGTATTTTTTAATTTTTCCACTTGAATGCTGCCATTCCCCACAGGGCTCAGGGCAGCTCACAACTGGTATAAATGACATAAAGCCATCGGTGAGATGATCATGCTGGTGGGCAAAGGATGGCTGGAGAGGGACCAGTAAATAACCTCCAGCAGGAAGCATTTTTAAAAAGGGGTTTGAAAACCATCAGTGGCCTTACTAATCTTATTCCTGCCCAAAGGAATCCATCCCAATAGTTCAATTCACCGATCCCATCCTAAAAGCAGATACAAAGTGTTAAATGTGAATAAACAAATTAACTAACTAACAAATAAATAAATAAACTGGTATTTCATGGAGACTTTAATAGTGAGAAAGAGAGCTGAAACACTTTTTTTTGCACAACCTGTTTCTGAAGCAAAGGAAAAGTCCAGGGCTATAACACGAATGAACAAATCAAAACATATATACACAGAGTGCCAGCTAGGTGTAGTGGTTAGGAGTGCAGATTTCTAATCTAGTGAACAGGGTTTGATTCCCCGCTCCCCCACAGGCAGCCAGCTGGGTGACCTTGGGCTCACCACAGTATTGATAGAGCTGTTCTGACCGAGCAGGAATCTCAGGGCTCTCTCAGCCTCACCTCCCTCACAGGGTGTCTGCTGTGGGGAGAGGAACTTGAACTTACAGAAGTGCATGGCTGCTGCTTCTTATCTGTTTCAAGGTTTGACTTGCTGCTGCTGCTGAGTTTGTGGCTGGGGATGAAGGGGCCCTGAGAAGAACGCTCTGCTCCTCTACTACCACCATGATGATTATTTCTGGCCTGAAAGAAGTATAGCCTGCCTCAACCAGACTTTTTGACATTGATGCCAGCTTGGTGGAATCCATTGCTAGCAGAGACCTGCCTTAAAGTCGAGGCCAGAACAAGTAAATGAAATCTTATGGGCCTCCCTCCTTCCCTCTCCAGAACATCCCACCACTGAAGAAACCCGGCTCACCAGATTAGAAGTCCGCACTCCTAACCACTACACCAAGCTGGTAACACCAAGCTGTAACATCTTTCTAAACTCATTAAGTGCCTGGAATCCTGAAACACAGGTTAAGGAGTCCGGGCATGCGGTAAGCGGTCACTGGATTGAAAAAGAAAAATGGCTTCCTTTATGGTGGGGGTAGTCAACCTGTGGTCCTCCAGATGTCCATGGACTACAGTTCCCATGAGCCCCGGCCAGCATTCGCTGGCCGGGGCTCCTGGGAATTGTAGTCCATGGACATCTGGAGGACCACAGGTTGACTACCCCTGCTTTACGGGACAGTGGTATATCGACCGAGAATGCAGTTCTGCAATCCTCCCCATGCAAGCAAAAGTAAACCTGCCTTCATACACTCAATTCGTTCTTGGGTGGCAAAACAAGGGGCTATTATTAGGAATAATTGAATCGCAACCTAATTGCGCCTCTAAATGCCACGGCGAGAAATTAACAGCTGCATGCCGGGAGTCAGAAGACAAACAGCGCAAGGAAGCTTCGGTAAACTCTCCGCGGCTCGCGCCGAGCCTTTGCGCCGGAGCGTGGCTCGGCGGCGGGAGACGTGCGAAAGCTCCGGTGATCCCTGATGCGATCGAGGCTGACAGCCCTTCAGAGACAGCTTTCTTTTCTCTGCATATTCCCAGTGGCCAAGAACATTTAGTCTGGCCGGGAAAGGGAAATCATATTACAGAATTACGGTTCATTTGCTGGGTCCCGCTGGACGTTCTGCAACAATCACCGGCCTCCTAACGCTATTAGCCAGCGTCTGAATTTTATGATTTCGGAGCAGTTGTCTCCTTTTTGCTACATGGGGCTCGAGATACAAAAATGGCCAATTACGGAATCCTCAAGTGCGGAGGTCACGTAAGGTAGGGGGAGGACGCCGGAGGGCAGCGGGGGTAGATCGCGGCGCAGGCTCCCAATCGTGGATGCCCTTTGCTTGCTTTGAGACTTGGGGGTGCTGGGAGTTTTTGAGGTGGGGGCTCTTATACAAAAAGTAGCACAAAATTAAGCTTTGGGCAAATGGCAAGTTTCGCCGGCCCAGCTTCGGGTGAAAACGGACCACTGCTGGGTCCCCAGGGGACAGGTCCCCCTTATCTGTCCTGGCCTCCAGTCTGCAGATCTATTGGTCCACACTCTGTGCCAGCCTTTCTCAACTTCTTGACCATTGAGAAACCCTTGGAACATTCTTCAGGCTTCAAGAAACCCTAGAAGTGGTGCGATCGGGCAGAAAATGGTTGGGAGGCATAGCTGTGGATACGCCCACCCCCTCCTGCACCATAATTGGCCATTTGGGGAGGTCATTTGGGCAGATCAACATGGCCATACATGGCCATCTCACCTGATAAATGTTTAGCCCATTTCAAGTATATATTAAAATCAATTAACTCCCACCCATTCAGAAAACCCTCCCAGGGCCGTCAAGAAACCCCAGGGTTTTGCGAAATGCTGGTTGAGAAAGCCTGTGCTCTGCCCACTTTGGGGTTAGGTATATGACCCTAAACTGGACCCCCAAAGCAATGCTCATGGATCAAGAGAAAAGTTTTTAAATGAAATAAAGCATGAAGGAGATTCTCATCCGAAAAATTATCTAGCCTGTTTCTTCCCTGGCAGCTTCCTGGTTTCCCTCTGGTTATTTGGTGTGCAAAAAGTCCCAAATTTAATCCTCAGCATCAGGTATACGGAGCGGCACTACAGCCCATGTAGATGATGCTGACTTTAATAAACTCAAAATAAGGCAGCTTCTTGTGTGTTCGATGACCCAGCTTCCGAGGGGGGTCAAAACTCTAGGGGCCTATGCAGTCGAGTAAATAACACAATTTGCTTCCATACTATGTCTGGGTTAGGTCTAGGTGGTGTGAAATGTCTTCTATATACTCACTTGTTATCGAATCTATCCATTCTAAAATATGTTAATTCGGTCATTATTGTGAACCTCTTGTTGTAGAGCCTCTTGTGGTGCAGGGTGGTAAGGCAGCAGACATACAGTCTGAAGCTCTGACCATGAGGCTGGGAGTTTGATCCCAGCAGCCGGCTCGAGGTCGACTCAGCCTTCCATCCTTCCGAGGTCGGTAAAATGAGTACCCAGCTTGCTGCTGGGGGGTAAACTGTAATGACTGGGGAAGGCACTGGCAAACCACCCCGTATTCAGTCTGCCATGAAAACGCTGGAGGGCGTCACCCCAAGGGTCAGACATGACTCAGTGCTTGCATAGGGGATGCCTTTACCTTTATTGTTGTAGGCTTTTTTTTAAGTAAAAACTATCCTTTTACCAGTGTAAGGCTGTTATAACGCATGAAGATTTTGTGAAGTCTGTTTTCTTCTACCACTTTTAGCAGCAACTCCACCAATATACAACAGAACCTCCACTACTACTACCTAAAGGGGTGGTGGTGGTGGGGGAAATCCTGAGAACTTTAGTATTTTAGTGAAAAATACAAGTGGTTTAGCGGTCACAGTTCTAATGTTGTGAGACTAAGATCGGGGAGGTGAGAATGAGATTCTAAACTGATTTAGGAAGAAGGGGAGTATAAATGAATAAAGCCCTAATAGAAACATGCTTAAGACAAGCAATCTGTTTTTCAGCTATCCTAAATTTCACGTACCATGGAGGAAAAGCGTTCATTAAATTTAGCGCATCTTGGTTATCATTTGCGTCAAATAAAACAAGAGGCGAAGATAATTTTCGTGATGAAACCACGATGCAACTGAGAATGCTCATTAATCGCTCGATACTCTTTCCCGCCTCTAACACACACTCGCCCCACTTATTTATTTGCATGGTCAACAATAATTTAATGAGTTGGCAGCTCTCAATAGCCAGCATAACAACATTCCCTGCGAGGGTTGTAATGAGCTTATAAGCACAGCGATGGGTTAAGTTTAATCAGCCAGCTTTCAAGGGGCATTTCTGCATAGGCGCTCCAAATGCTTTGAACGTCGATGCATGCTCAAAACGGAACGATAACCCCCAGCACCATCATTAGAGAGACGCTCAGAGAGCCAAAGATGTCTAGTTCCCTGCAGGCACTCAAGGACTGCAAATATGGCTTTCCAATAGCATAATCTCTACACACCTAGAAGAGGCTTTCTCAACCAGGGTTTTGTGAAACCCTGGGGTTACTTGACAGCCCTGGAAGGGTTTCCTTAATGGGTGGGTGTTATTTTTTATATATGTTTATCATTTGTTGGGTGATATGACCATACATGGTCATATCGGCCTCAACCACCCCTCCCCCCCGCATATGGCCAGTGATGGGCCTGGAAGGGGTGAGGAGGGGAGGGGACTCTCTTTGCTTGCAGCTTCTTTCCTCCAACCATTTTCTGCTGGTGGGTCTCAGAAGAAATTCTGAGAAGGGGGGAAATGGGAGGAACCAACAGGGAGAGCACAGGAGAATCAGCTCTTTGGGCTGATCCTGCGTTGAGCAGGGGGTTGGACTAGATGGCCTGCATGGCCCCTTCCAACTCTAGGATTCTATGATTCCCTCACATTTCTTTTCTAATTGTTTTGTTTTATTTATTTAATGGATTGACCGCCACTCCCAGTCAAATACAATGACAATAAAACACAATTATAAATCCCCTAGCAGTGTAATCCCTTTTTCCTCCTTCTTAACCCACCAGTCTGGCATGGGCCGGAGTCACCCGCCCCCTGCACACACTGCCCAACTGGCCTTGGGGTGGGGGGGGAACCTCCTGTCCTAGATGTACAGGGCATCCTGAAGAGGGACCCCAGACCTTCCATGGCCTGGCCCTGACCAAATGTGTGTGAATTCAACAAG
Organism: Paroedura picta; assembly: GCF_049243985.1. Lineage (NCBI taxonomy): Eukaryota > Metazoa > Chordata > Lepidosauria > Squamata > Gekkonidae > Paroedura > Paroedura picta. The sequence goes on along the minus strand of NC_135381.1, from coordinate 10,553,147 downwards.
GACACCACAGACCAGATGAGCAGAAAGTCACTTTGTCCTCCATATGTCTCCTCCAGTTAGTTAAAAATGTTACATACATACAAGTAACCCTGGCTGGAAACAAATGAAGTCTGGGGGGGCTAATTATGTAATTTTTCTTTATAAATCAGGCTACCCTGTAAAACAGTAATGACTGGGGAAGGCACTGGCAAGGCCACCCTGTATTGAGTCTGCCATGAAAACGCTGGAGGGCGTCACCCCAAGGGTCAGACATGACCCGGTGCTTGTACAGAGGATACCTTTACCTTTACCCTCTAAAACTGGCAACCAATTGTCCAAACCGTCAGGAATTCTGCTCGCAGAATCAAAATGGCGGCTTCGGCCCCTGCAAGCAACCGATTGGTTTGTGTGAGCGACACCAGAACTTTGCACTTTGTTCTGCTCTTAGCTCAGAAACTGAGCCCTCCCCGGATTGATGCTTTGGTATGAATGACATGGATGACTCCTCCTTGATCAGCATTCTGCTACCTCTTGGTTCCCCTGAATGCGCCTTTGTCCCTATTGTGAATGCTGTCCCATCCCTCGCTTCCGTGCCCTTCTTTGTCTTCTAAATGTTTGATCAGCACTTTCCCCCCCCCCCCTCCGGGTCTCTTTTCAACAGCTAAAACAAGCTCAGCCTATTCACTCTACCTCTCTCGTCACAGGTGAGCTATTTCTGAGCCTAATCATTCTGATCGCCCTTTGACAGAATCCTTCTGCATTAATGAGGAAGGCCCTTGAGTGGGAACAATAGCTAATATCTTTCTTTTGACTTTTTCCTCCTCACTAAACCTCAAGAGATCCTCGTGGCTCAACTCACTAGTTTACAGGATGTCTACTAGATAAAGGAGAGCCTCTTGTGGCGCAGAGTGGTAAGGCAGCTGTCTGAAAGCTTTGCCCATGAGGCTGGGAGTTCAATCCCAGCAGCTGGCTCAAGGTTGACTCAGCCTTCCATCCTTCCGAGGTCGGTAAAATGAGTACCCAGCTTGCGGGGGGGGGGGTAAACGGTAATGACTGGGGAAGGCACTGGCAAACCACCCTGTATTGAGTCTGCCAAGAAAACGCTAGAGGGCGTCACCCCAAGGGTCAGACATGACCCGGTGCTTGCACAGGGGATACCTTTACCTTTACTAGATAAAGGAGGATATAGCCCATATCTTCCTTAGGTTCGAGAGAGAGGAAGCTTCCTAAATGTATCTCCTTCCCAGGGTTCTTATATTCTAAATCCTTGGATTAGCCTTTCTCAACTTTTTTTTCCTGTTGAGAAACCCCTGAAACATTCTTCCGGCTTTGATAATTCCCCCTTTGAGAAGTGGCACCATCGTGCAGATGGCGGTCGGGAAGCAGAGCGGTGGACACGCCCACCCAGGTGGGCATGTCCACAGCTCTGCTTCCCAACCGTATTCTGCATCATCACGCCACTGCTGGGGAATGTTCCAGGGGTTTCTCAACGGTTAAAAAGATGAGAATGGCTGTGCTAGACAGACATGGGGCAGGTGTGCCCTGAGTTAAACCACATCTTTGAACATCTTAGTTCTACAAGCTGACCCTCTGGCTTCTACAGGATTGCCGTCCCTTCACTTGAGGAGTAGTCCGCCTTGATAAAGCTGATATTGTGGGCAAATGAGGAGCGACAAACGGAAAAAGTAAAAAGGAAAGGAGGACACTGCTAGGAACCTCACTGTCCCATCCCATGCTTGCTCACAGCTGGCCTAGAGAGCAGGGGTAGTCAACCTGTGGTCCTCCAGATGTTCATGGGCTACAATTCCCATGAGCCCCTGCCAGCGTTTGCTGGCCGCCGTTCATCGGTCCAACCTTTCTCCCTTTTGCTCGGCCCTCTGTAAAGCAATTTGCTCAGGACCTCTGCAGTGCATCACTTAATACAAAACTACAGCCATAAATTAAAGGGAAGCAGGATTGGACACAATGGGATTAGGCCCTTGAAACGATAAATCCAATTTCCTAGAGATGAGAATCAAAACAGGAGGTCTATTTCAAGGTATGAGATCAGGCAGACGCTGGCTTTCTCCCCCCGCTTCCCTGTTCTTTTAAAACTTTTTTTTGGGGGGTGGTTGTTTGAGCCACCTGGGCAGGCCAGATAGCTTTTGTTGACAGAATACACCCTTCTCCTTGAAACGCTCTGCAGTGTCTTAGTGACCAAAAGGCAGCCAGAACAATTCTCCAGAGCCATAACATGCAGAGTAAGAGATAGCATCGTGAAGGACGTCTTCAGCTTCCTGGAAACACACTGTGATGTGTGTGAGAAAGCTGGACATCAGAGGAGGGGGAAGGGGAAACAGGATTTGGGAACTGCAGTTCATGAACATCTGGAGGACCACAGGTTGACTACCCCTGAGCTAATCGATGGGGGCGAATTGTAATCCGCAGGGCTGAGACTGAAGGACAGCCGTGTTTCTTTTTTTGGAAGTCAGTCTTGGGCCTGGTATGTCACTGTAATAAGGGATGGCAAATATTAAAGATGACCTTTTCTATCAAGGGACGCGTGCTGGATTTTGCTCATTCAGTCATCGGTTATCTTTCATTTCCACGTCTTCTGAAAGACAACCGTACTGAGATTTAAGCTGAACATTCCCAAGTCCCTCAGCCTTTCCTCCTAGGGCTTGGTCCCCAGGCCCTGGATCATCCTCATGGTGCACAAATGAAATTACTATCTGGCCTCAACCATAGGCCTGGTGAACCAGCTCTGTCTTACATGCCCTCTGGAACTGTTTAAGGTCCCGGAGGGCCCTGATCTCACTAGGGAGCAGAGCTGCCGAATTCTTCTTATGTCCAAGGAAGGTTTTCTCAACCAGGGTTTCGTGAAGCCCTGGGGTTTCTGGACAGCCCTGGAAGGGTTTCCCAAACGGGTGGGAATTCATTAATTTGGAAATTTATCGGGTGATGTGACCATATTTAATCATGTTGACCCACCCACTCCTCCCAAAATGGCCGATGAAGGGTCTCTAGGGTCAGTACGGTTGCTTTTTAGAAGACATTTTGGGAGGGAGCGGACAGGTCAATATAACCACAAACCCAACAAATGTTTCACAAATTTTAAAAATATATTAACAATTACTTAACTCCCACCCTAAAATCAGAGTCCAGTAGCACCTTTAAGACCAACAAAGATTTATTCAAGCCGTGAGCTTTTCAGTGCAAGCACTCTTCCTCAGACTATGAACTTCATGACAGTGGGAATATATAGCAAAAAAAATGAATTCTGTTAAATTAGTAAACTGTGTCATACATTCAAATACAGCCATGTGATAATTCTTTGCCAAAACCGCCAATCAATCCCCTGGAATTCAGTTGTAGTTCACAAAAACATAGGAGAAGTAACACTCTGTCAGTGATCACTGGCTCCCACCCCACCATTTGCTGTCTGCCCCTTCTGTCACCATACAAGTGTGAAACATTCCTGTAAGGGAATTAATTTCCACCCATTCAGGACACCCTTCTGGGGCCATCAAGAAACGCCAGGGTTTGATGAAACCCTGGTTGAGGAAGCTCAGATTTTGCATCACAGGCCTGTGAAATTCACAATGGATCAGCTTTAAATTTGCTGCCGTTCTCAACCTGGGAGATTCTCGAGTGGCATCTCTCATACCGTCGTGTCCGCTCTGGAAGCAGGGTGGGGAGAAACTGGCCCGGGTGTTCCTCCCAAAGGCAGGGACGGTCCCCGATCTGATTCCGATCTTTCTTCCCCATCGCGCCTACCGAGGTAATTCGAAAAACTCACAAGCCAGCGATCTGTAAATCACAGCAGATTTCATCTGGAAGGTTTTTTTCGGCTTCCTCAAGAACAGCCAGGGATTTTTCAGGTTAATTAATCCAGGGATGGTATAAATTGAAGACACCTTCCTCCCCTCCACCCCGCCCCCCAAATAAGTCACAGACGGTGCAATAAAAATCCAGCAATGAGAGAAAACTGGCTTGGCGGCCCAAGGTGAACATAATTTCTGCACACCGTGATTTATTATCGAAAACTGTTGTTTCACGGCAGCCGAGCATTTCCCACGCAGCTGCTGCTGCACAGGGGAGGAAAACATCCCTTGGACACACACAGAAGGAGACTGACAGCAATGAAACACCCCGTGAACAGCTAATGCCCAAAAGGACTCTTGGTGGCTAAGAAGCCAACCTAGGAGAAGACCTCCGGGTTAAAGTCAAGGGTCCGGCATCCCAACCAGTCACTGATGAGAAGTCCACAAGGAGGACACCAAACGTTTGCCCTGCATCTCCCATTCGCTGACAGTCACTGCCTTTGAGTATGGGGGTCCCCTTGAGGTCACATTAGCAAAAGAAGTCAGGAGTCACTGTAGCTGAGCATTCTGGTGTCCAACCATGGCCAGTCTGAAGCTTCTAAGGCAGGCTTTTTCAACCAGGGTTTCATGCAACCCTGGAGCTTCTTGATGGCCCTGGAAGGGTTTCCTAAATGGGTGGTGTGGTGTCTGCAGACCTGCCGGGGACCCAGCTGGAGGCTCACAATGTAGTTGACCAAGGCGCGGCTAGATCCCGTCTGCCGTATCCAGTCAGTTTAAAATGGAACTGACCCACACGGTGCAACGGCGGGAAGATCCATTAGAATCATAGAATCATAGAGTTGGAAGGGGCCATACAGGCCATCTAGTCCAACCCCCTGCTGAACGCAGGATCAGCCCTAAGCATCCTAAAGCATCCAAGAAAAGTGTGTATCCAACCTAAGCTTGAAGACTGCCAGTGAGGGGGAGCTCACCACCTCCTTAGGAAGCCTATTCCTATTCCACTGCTGAACTATACACAGTATAGTTATATACTGTATATACACAGGCAAACATTGTTTGCCTGTGTATATACGTTAGGGAGGACAGGAAGGCCTGGAGGATCATTGTCCATGGGGTCGCGATGGGTCGGACACGACTTCGCACCTAACAACAATATGTTAGGGTTTTCTGGGGTGGGGGTGGGTTGGTTCAGCTCGCAGTACTTCTTGTACCATGCTGGGGTCTCAAAAAAGAGCTCAAATCTCAACCATGCCCTTGTTCACCTCTGGTATCCCTCTTCAACTGAGGTACCCAAAACTGAACACAGTCCTCCTAGTGAGGCCGAACCAGAGCACAGTAAAGCACCTTCCATGATCTGGACATGATACTCCGTTTGATACAGCCCCCCAAAAGCAGCTCAGAGATTTTTGGGCAGGACAGGAAATCTCCTTGCTGTGTGAATCATGAGAACATAAGCACTAGCAATTATCCTCCAAGTTACCTGGCGTTCCAGGGCTAACTAAATTTTCACCAGCTGCGGGGGGATATGAGCCCAGCTGGGAAAGGAAAATCTGTTTGAGGCCGACGCTGCCCAATTCCCACCGGGTTGTGGGGAGGGGGGAGAATACAGGCACCTATTTCATGCACAGTTATGCATGTCAAGAAAAATGCTTTGCCCTGCTTGTCTTGTGACAAACACACCCTCCGCCCTTCTGCAATAAGGACAGTTGTGACATGGGGGGGGGGACAGCCGAGGGAGAGGTTGATGCTTTTCTGAGTCTACATGCAAACAGCCCAGACAAGGCCAATCCTGCAAGATCCTGGAAACGACGCAGGGCTGATCCTGGCTAGTATTTGGATGGGAGACCTCAAAGCAGCGGTCACCAAACTTCTTGTAGTCGGGGACCGCCTCCGAGGGTGGGAGAGAGCCGGCGGCCCGGCCACAGCAGCTGCACGTAAACGCACACGTATGTATGTATATGTATTTCCCTGGCCATGCAAGAAAAGGCCATAAGAGCCAAGCAATGACAGAATCCCTCCTGCCCACCCACTCACAGAATCAGCGTTTATGTCTGATGATTCTCTAGCCTATGCTTTAAAACTTGCAAAGGAGAATCCACCACCTCCTGAAGAAGCCTGTCCCCCTGAGGAAGCACTCTGACTGTCAGGAATGTCGTCCGGATGTTAAGACGAAAATTCTTTCAAATTAATTCCAACCCTTTGGTTCTGGTCCCACCTTCTGGGGCAACAGAAATCATATCTGAAGCTAGGGAGACGGACCTGGAGAGGAAGAGGGCTGCATCTTTTGCTCTCTGGGGATCTGCCACCCTGTGGGCTTCCAATTATGCTCTGCCCATACACTCCTAAACGAAGCAAATCCCATATCAAGAAAAAGGTAGATCCCATAACCTGTTTCTTTTGGGGGCGGGAGGGTTGAAACATGCAAATCAACCAGACATACATATTTATCTGTCATAATTCATTCCCCTTCTTTCACTCATGGGCAATGAGCTATGCACAGCACAACGAAACCCCCGTCTTGATTGCCGAAAATCGTGCCTGCTCTCACCATCCCTCGTCGGCTTCCAAGACATTGGCGGGGTCCGGTGACACATTTGCAAACCCACCGTGAGCGCTGGAAACTGGATAAACAACTCCACCGCCCCCCGCCCCCATGTGAGTATATTCATCACCTGACTGTTCTTGAGCTTTCTTATATCAAAATGAAGTTTGGAGACTCACAAAGTGCCGAATTCCATGCTTGGGATAACTCAATGGCATGTTCACACACAGGCTGTGTGGCAGATCTCAACAGTAGGGGATGGGCACTACATTCAAACCATGCCAGGCTTCTTCCCCAAGGCACCTTGCTAGGTACAGTGTGATACAGGGCTCTGAATTATGTGGACCTTTGGTCTGATCCAGCATAATTCTTATGCAAAACTTACAGCATCTTTAGTGTCACCCTCCGATTTTCATCAGCGATTCCACCAAGTTTTGGACTAACTTGGGTTCCACTGCAAAGCTCAGATTTGTCTATGGCTTCTCTGCACTCAGGACAAAGTTACAGCCATCCCCAACCCCCACCCTCATCATATAAAGCAAATTACGCAAATCTTGCTGCTGAAACCAAAAGCTGTGCAGTGCATGGTTTATAACTGGGGCAAAACCCGGAAAATGAAAACAGGACATTGGCCGGAGACCAGCCTTTTCTCAAGTTTTTTACCATCGAGAATCCCCTGAAACATTCTTCGGGCTTCGAGAAATCCCAGAAGTGGCACGATTGTCCAGAATGTGGTTGGAAGGCAGAGCTGTAGACACGCCCACCTAGGGCCCTCCTCCTTTCCACCCCTCCAGACCCATCATTGGCCATTTGAGGGAGAGGGGAGGGTCAACATGACCATATATGGTCATATAACCCAATAAATGTTAAACAATTTTTTAAAAAATACATAAACTCTCACCCATTCAAGAAACCCCAGGGTTTCACAAAATCTTGGTTCAGAAAACCTGCTGCGAGCAACATGTATACATAAAAACATGAAATAGTTATTTGTGCATTCCCGGCCTTCAAACACCTTAATCCAGCCCTTGTGCATGCAGAGGAGACGCTGGCATCTGGTTTGATCCAGAAATGCATTTCCCCCCGTTATTTGGGAGGAATTGATGGGCCGTACCTCGGCACAAACACCTTCAATCCGCTTTCTGTCCCGAAGGTCTCCAGCCTTGGAGCCACAAAACCCTGCTGCTGCTTTTTATTATTTTTGTACAAAAAAAATGGACGATTCCAAATAGTGACGAGAGAGAAACAGAATCTATCCAGTGGCTTAATAAAGCTTGAAAAGATAAAGAGTTATGTTATTTATTCAGGGTTCGAACCTTCCAGAACGGTCTCTAGATTTGTTTTCCGTTTTCAATCTTTCGTCAGTGGCAGTGAGTCCGTCCTTGTTAATATTTGAGTATAATTAGGCAAATGCTCCTGTAACATGGAGAGAGCTGCTCTCCATGATACAGGAGCTTTTGCCTAATTATACTCAAATATTAACAAGGACGGTAAGATATGAATGTGGAGGCTTTTGGCATTATACGACTTGCTCTAACAGTTACTTTCATGTTATACATAGCACTCTCTGTGAATATATCTAACTCAACTATGTGGGGGTATGGATATTTTTGTACATTTCTGATGATTATTATTATTTGTTATATGTTATACTAATAAGGACATTTGTTTATGTAGGACTCACTGCCACTGACGAAAGATTGAAAACGGAAAACAAATCTAGAGACCGTTCTGGCAGACTCGAAGCCTGAATAAATAACATAAGAGACGCTTTATCTTTTCAAGCTTTATTAAGCCACTGGATAGATTCTGTTTCTCTCTTTTTATTATTTTTGTGGCTGTTTTGTTTTCTTAAATAAAAGATGACGATGCTTGCAATTGCTGGCAATTAAACGTGCTGCGCATCGCACACTTCATGGCCGGCCTCGGTCCTGCAGTGCAGGGGAGAGAACTTTCAAAAGCCGGCGGAACCTTCATCCTCCCCGGCAGACGCAAACTGCTCCAGACGGATCCGCGCAATGTTTGCTAACAGCATGTCAGTCACAAGCAAACACGCCGCGAGAGCCGCGTCCAATGGAAAGAGCAGAGGGACGCTTCCACGTGAAATGAAAACAGACATGGAGCAGAGCTGGAAAGAAACGGCGGCCCCTCTCCCGGGGCGGGGGAGTGTAGGGGGGGAGCACTAAGAATAACCGTAGCTACCCAACCAAGCACCCTAAGTCATGGAGATTCGAGATGGTGTCTGGCCAACGCCATCTGCTTTCGACGCGTGGCACGGCGCGCCAACGCAGAGAACCAAGCGCATCTGACTGCTCTGAAATTAAGAGTGATGGAGGATGGAGAACGTGTCTCAGAGATGCACTCACGACTGCCAGTCCCGGCCAGCTTTCTGCTCCGATGCAGGAGGTGCGCTGCGCACCTCATATCACAGCCATGACACTTGCTCAAACAGTGTTGTAGATAGCAGAAAACAGGGTGGATGGGAAGGCTCAAGGTCTAGGAACCAGAGCAGGCCAAGAGACTCAGCCACACTGGAGCTATTTAGTTCCATTCACTTCCGGCTGTCAATGGACGTCCAGGGCAGAAGCCTGCCAAGAGCTTCCTTGGTCAGCTGAAGAATTAGTCTTTCCCCCAGCCAGAAACTAAGCTGTAAAAGGAAGGTGACAGTTGTGTATCTTCTTACTCTCTGAGCTACCATTTACTCTGCTGCTATGACAGTATGTGCTAGGACACCTAAACCACCTTGGAAGATCTTATGGGGGGAAGACAGCGAAGTGTGTAAAATTTATGTATTCTACATCCTGTTCCTGAGTTTGGGAAGTACAAGTACCTTAGATGGCTGAGAAGGGGGTAGTGGTGGTGGTAGATGCTTTATTAACAGCTCTAGAGATTATATAGCACACAAAGTTCAAAGCAAGCAGAAGCCAGCTCGGGTGGGTGAGCTGGAATTGGTTCCCCTCTGCACACAGTATCTATAATCCAAAACATGGGCAAAATCCTGGGTGTAGTCAGCTCTTTACCCAGTCCCAGTTCAAATGAATCCCTCCCGTCTACACTGAATTTGATTTCCATTTTGATGTCGGTGCTTTACATTTTCCCTCTGCAATTTGCATGATTGATCTGGAGTGACCCTACATTTCCCCACAATATCTAGAAGTGGATCTAAGCCTCGATATTTGAAAAAACTCCATCAGGAAGTGTACAGATTTTTGCTTTTTTCAAATTAACTCCCTTCTCCATGCTTTGTAGCAAAACTGTCTTTCCTGATTGGCCAGGTCATCAGTTCAAAGACTTCCTGGTTCCCAGTTGCAAGGTTTGTCTTAAAGTGACTGCACCCCAGAAGCCCTAACTTCCCTCAGCAGAGATTTACCTCTTGTTATTTCCCTCACCTCTGCTGTCTCCAATCCCCGCCCCATTCAAGAAAAAAAAGAAAGGGACTCCTGCTGCCCTTGGCTCCCCTCCCCACTCTGAGCTTCCCCAGTCAAGTGCAGAACACTTTCTGTTTCAATTGGGGGGAGGAGGGATACAGGAAGACCTGCGTTCAAATTGATCTGAATTTATCAAGATCCACAATGGAAAAAACAAAGTAAGTGCAGAATCAGCCCTGGTTTAGGATCCCAGTAAGCTGGACGGAAGCTAACTCCAAGGAACATGCATGGCTGCATTCACCCACAACATTTAACCAAATTTCGCTTTGACGCTCAATCGCCTCCCCAAGCAAGGAGCAAGCCAGTCTTGTGCGCTTGTCCACTTAACTGGGGTTCAGACAGACATCTGACCGCAACCCCCAAGAAGATGGGGTGAAGGAAAGAGACGGGTCACTAATTTTGTGTGGACAAAGTCCCTGAGCCGTCTCCATTGGGATAAGATGGGGATCAGCAGTCCTTTCTGCTTCTTCCTATATACACTTCTAGATATCCTCAGCCAGAAGCAGTTTGGGTGATGAGAGGACAGCAAGCCCCCCCTCCCGGCATCTTGGCAGAAGGCCAACTGCAATCCATCGGTTTGCTACAGCGATGCCAAGGGGCTGTCAGCGCGGCACAGAGCTTGGGCTCTGGGGGAGTCAGAAGGCGCTGGGTGATGAGTGGATATCCCAGCCTTCAATTGCTTTACTGGTCATCAGCAAAGCCCCGCTGGTCTCCTGTTTTGTTCTTAAAGTCATAATATTTCAGTGTGACAGGGCCAGCCAGCTGGAAAGTAATCCGTTTGGGCGTCGAGCCAAGGCTCAGGGGCAGAGGGCCTTGCTGTGCGAGAAGATCCCAGCTTCAGTCCCTGGCATCGAAAAAGATTTCATGTCACAGATGCTGGGGAAGACCAGTCTCTGCCCGAGTCCCTGGAGGGAGGCCGCCAGCCAGAACAGACTTTCAGCGAGGGAGACTGATTGCCTGACTCAACCCAACGCCAATCCCTGGGTTCGTGGAATGGGTGCGCCTCCAGGATGTGTCACAAACCAAGGTGGGCTTAGGCGGAAATGGCATAATTGTTTGTTTTTTTAATGGTGATTTAAGTCACTGATAGGGGGACTGGTTTTAAATCACATCAGCCCATTTCGAGAGCCAGGGATTTCCGAACCAACATACTAAACAGGTTGAGAGCCAGCAAGAAGAGATGATGCCGTCTGACCCAGTACCTATGCCACCCATTACTGTCCCGCCCCTGAATGCCAAGCCCATTGCATTCAGGAATACAATGGGTGCTAGATTGGGGGGGGGAGTGGAAGAACTCTGTGGATGGCCTCTTCCTCCCCCCAGGACTTGGAAAGGCTGCAGGATGGAGGCCCCCGGGAAGGGAACTCACCAGCAGGGGCAGTTCTCAAGCAGCAGGGATCTGCAGCCTCTAAGAGAAGTGGAAAGAGGAGGGGTGGTCAGGGATGGGGGACGGAAGGCGATTGGCTGGCTGCTGGACAGGCAGGCAAGCCGGTTGGAGGAGGAGGCACTCAGGGGTGGGACAGCCGCCCTGAGTGGGTGTTAAGCACTGAGTGGCACTTAAGCCATGAGACCAGCCCCTCCTCCTTACTAGAAATATATTATGTGCAACAGATAGTTGTTTCTTTTCATAAGTAAAACTATTTGACTCTTTAAGCAGCCTGGCGACCCTGCTCTCTCCGCGTAGTCAAACTCGGCCCCTCCACCCAGGTCAATTCGACCCCCCCCCCCTCCTAAATGCAGATCCAAAGACTGAAAAGCAATTTTTAAAAATTGTAACTAATTCAAACTCTAGAGAGAAAGAGGGGACAGCTGAGAAATGCCCGGGGTTTCAGTTCGGCTGCCCTGGCATATGGCAAATATGCGAAGACGAAGACAAAAAATTACCCTGCAGAACAGTAACAGAGAGCAAGACGGAGAGCCATTCCCCCCCCGCCCCCCCCTCCCCAGCAGCCAAGGCTGGTAATGGCTTAACAGGACATATGGAACGTAAACGGCCACGTTATTTCCTCAAGTCATAAATATTCATAACAATAAATACGATGCATAACCCACTGTGTCAGTCATAACGTTTGATCTCCAAAGGCAAAATGTTTTCCTCTTTTCCCCTCCTCTTACACGGGGGAAAACAGGCTTTCATTTAGTGCCTAACAGAGTGGCAAGAACTGCGTAATAAGATCCAAGCGCGGACCGCTAAGGCTTCGGCGGAGGAGCGTTTAAAGCAGGGGTAGTCAAACTGCGGCCCTCCAGATGTCCATGGACTACAATTCCCAGGAGCCCCCTGCCAGCGAATGCTGGCAGGGGGCTCCTGGGAATTGTAGTCCATGGACATCTGGAGGGCCGCAGTTTGACTACCCCTGCTTTAAAGGATCCAAGACAGCTAATGAGTGAAACTTTCCACGCTGTGTCAGTCTTTCAAACGAGACGGCTCCGGGGGACATGCTGGCCGGTCTTCCCGGCACTCCGTTTCTTTGTCGAGAGAGCTTCGTACGTCGTTGCGATCACAAGCTGCCAAATTCGACATGTTTGGTCTCGGAGTCCGCTTGACACAAAATACACCACGGGGAACGTCAGCTCTGTAGGGATACTTGACGCTTTTCCTGGCCACGCTCTCTCCACGCCTATAACGTTAGTCGTTCCCGGCCCTAGGGAAGCACGCCTGGCCTCGACCAGGGCCAGGGCCTTTTCGGTCCTGGCCCCTGCCTGGTGGAATGAGCTCCCGGGAGAGCTGCGGGCCCTGCAAGATCTTCCATCGTTCCGCAGGGCCTGCAAGACGGAGCTCTTCCGCCAGGTTTATGGTTGAGGCCAAGGCTAACACCTATGCCCCCCCCCCCAGGACCTGGGATTGGGATTGGGGATTGGTACCATCAGTATCCCCTCTCCACCTGCTAGTAGGAGGAGGGGGAAGACGATTAGCCGATCTTGCCATGTTAGCTTGCTAACTAATAATGTTGAACTGTAGTTGTGTTTAATGGATTTTAATGGATTTTATTGGGGTTTTTAAATGCTGTAACCCGCCACGAGTCGCAAGGGAGTGGCAGGCAATAAATCAAATGATGGTGATGATGATGATGATGATAATAATAACCCACCTCCCACATTAGGTGCATCTGCATCAGCACTTATTTCCCCCACCCATCCCTAAGCTGCAAAGACTCAAACAGCAATGCAGTGGGGGGGCCTTCAGCTTGGAACCAATTCAGAACTCCAAAGAAGCCCTGCTGGGTCAGACCTCTTGTGGGCCGTCTAGTCCAGCATCCTGTCTCACGTGGTGATCAACCAGACACCTCAGAGAGCTGACCAGCAGGGTATAGAGCAGAGGTGGCCAAACTTGTGGCCCTCCAGAGGTCTATGGACGACAATTCCCATGATCCCTTGCCAGCACATGTTGGCAGGGGCTCGTGGGAATTGTAGTCCACACACATCAGGAGAACCAGAGTCCGGTGGCACCTTTAAGACCAACAAAGATTTATTCCAGGCGTGACCTTAAGAGTGCAAGCACTCTTCGTCAGACTATGAACTGACCATCAGGACAGTGGGAAAATGGCTACCCATCAGGAGAACCACAGTTTGGCCAACCCTGGTAGAGGCCAGGGTCTTTCCCCAATGTTACCTCCGAAGTTGACTGCTGAGGTATCACTACAGGGGCTGACTTGAGTAAGAGCCTCCTCTCCGTCCCCCCCTTTCCTTCTTCCAATGATTAGGAAGTCGCGCAAATTCTGTTCGGCGCAGTTTAGAGTTTGTACGCTAAGATAAGACTCCCAGATAAGAAATGAATGTGATTAAGTTCCCTTACACACACTCTCACAAACACCCCCTCCCCAGAAGTAAATTAAATCCCCCACAACTGTTCACTTTGGCAGGGGGAGATTCCCCTCTTGTCGTGTCCTACCTCTGAAGATGCCAGCCAGTTACTGGAGAAGCGTCAGGGACTTAAACTACCAGGCCACAGCTGCACAGCCCAGAAAAACCACAAGCACCCGTTTATTCTGGTGGTGGAAGCCTCTGGCAATTCGTCTGCATGCTGCTCTTTAAAAGGACGACGCAGGGCAAGGATCCAATTGGCCAGCTTCTTCTCTGAACTTTCTGCCTCATCAAACCCACAAATCTTGGTCTGCTCCTCAAACGGCTGTTCTGATCCATCTCTGGATGCGCTTGCAATTCACCCTCCACCTCCTCCTACTGGATAATCCAGACCATGCCGTCCACCGCCAGGGGACAGAAGGAGGGACTGCCAGACGCACATCCGTGAGTCCTTAAACTCATGATACTTTGGGCCTGGCTCTTAATTGTTATTAGGTCTTCTGGGAGCTACACTTGGATGGAAAATATGGGGACCGTCTCTGGTAGACCAGGGGCAGTTCCAGCACCTGGCGTGCCACCCCACTATAATATCAGGGGTTCTTTTCATGGGGAAACTGATGCTGGCCTACCTTAGAAGTTTGTTGTAACGACTGAGATCATGCGCTTGAAATGCTTTAAGAGCACCACAAAAAGCAGCAATCTAGAAAGAAGGCTCTCTGTTATTCAGTGCCCCCCATGCCCACTCCACATCCCTTCCTCAGAGCCTTCGGCTACCCCCCTCCTCCCAAAACAACCCCACCTTCTCATTCGCCACTGCCACCAACGTATCTCTCCGAGGCCTGAAAAACTCTAGCTCTGGAGTTTTTCTACTTTTCTCCCCCCAAATGCAGCACACAAACGTCTCCCAAACAAAATCTAAAATGTGCATAATTTGCCATGATTGGCACAGCCCCGCTTGGGTGGAATATTGTTGCCATTTTTGCACAGACAAAGACGGGCGGCATGGGATTCGGCCAGCGCTGCCCATCCACAGCGCTTACGACGCTGGCATTCGAGACTGTGCGGAATAATTCATAGCGAGGGCTGACCTGGGAATTCGCATTATGCTTCCCACCGACAACCAGTGCAAACAGGGAACAGGGACAAAGTGGTCTCTCTCCTCCGTTCCTCTGCCATACTTACGTCCTCCTCCTGTCCGCTTCCCAAAGGGAATCGAGGTTCTCCGCTTGGATAAGAAAATATCACCGATGGCTGAATGACTGGAACTGATGCAATTCTGTAATCGTTTGAGGAAGTTACCTGCTAGGAACAAACTTTCAGAGGGCAGCTGGGAGGGGGAAGGGAAGGGAAGGTGGGAACCCACGCAGGTGTTCACTCTCCCCCTATCACCGGATTCCTCCTCCCTTCCTGGCCTTTTGTCATGATAGCCAGAAACTTGCTTCCGTTATCCTGACTTCTGAAGGGGGAGAGGGAACTGCAAGGAAAGTGAAGCCAAGAGAGCTCATTGGGGAGGCAACAAAGTAATGTCTCGTGCTGGAGAAGAAGAAGGTTGGTTCTTATATGTCGCTTTTCTCTACCCGAAGGAGTCTCAAAGCGGCTTATAATTCCCTTCCCTTTCCTCTCCCCACAACAGACACCCTGTGAGGTGGGTGAGGCTGAGAGAGCCCTGATATCACTGCTCGGTCAGAACAGCTTTATCAGCACCGTGGTGAGCCCAGCTGGATGCATGTGGGGGACTGAGGAATCAAACCCGGCTCACCAGATTAGAAGTCCGCACTCCTAACCACTACACCAAACTCCATTACCCACAATGTCAAACAATTATGAAGATGGCGATATAAAGTCATATTCCCCAAACTCAGCTGATCCCAACCAGGGACCAATACCATGATCCTGATGGTTCTGATCTGTGTTTGGATCTGTGCTCTCAGCCTCCCCTCCCTCACAGGGTGTCTGTTGTGGGGAGAGGAAAGGGAAGGTGACTGTAAGCCACTTTGAGACTCCTTCGGGTAGAGAAAAGCGGCATATAAGAACCAACTCTTCTCCTTCTCCTTCTTCATGTTTTAATTGGATTTCATGGGTTACTCTGTTTTACTGTTTTATCCTATAAGCCACCTTGCGGCGACATTTGTCAAGAGTGGAGTATAAATCCAAAATAAATAAATCCAATAAATAAATCAGGAGCCTTCCTTGAACTGCCGTGGTCCCGGGATCCATCACAGCTGAACCATTTTTAAGAATTAAAACAAAAGTTCCTTTGGTTACAGACTTGCTGGAATCTGAGGGACAAGGAAGTCTTGGAAACGGGTGAGAACGCTGGTTTAATTGCATTTGGGACTTATGGGATAAGCGGTCCCCTCTCTTGCCACCTCAGCCTGTTTTTGTCAAGGTGACTTTCCATTGTCCATGCTTTCTCTTGCAAAGAAAAAGGCAATTTATCACCTCGGTGGTATTTTAAAGAGCACAGCATTTAGCACGGTAACATTATGGGGATATTCATTTAGCCTGGCCAAGAACCAAGAAGGAGGGCAGAGGTCCGATGCTGAGGAGGCACAGCTGCTCTGAATTAGGACTGGCTGAGGTCTCCTCAAGGGACGGCATGGGCAAAAGACAAAATCCAAAGGAAACAGGGAAAAGGGTACAAGACAAACAGAACATGAATGAGAATGTGACACTACCAAAGGCCACTGCGGTGGCATCAACCGCAGAAGGAGCACAATAAGGAAGCTATGAACATGGAGACGCATTGGCTGCACATAGGATATTCAAAATGAGCCAGCCAATCACACTGGATTTCCTGACAAAAGGCAAAAACCCCAAAGAACCACAAGGCATGAAACCAGAACAAAAGCAGAATTATCTGAATAAAAAAAAGTTATTAGAAGAAAACATCAGCACACATCATGTACAACCTTAAATAGAACCACACAGTTCTAAGCACACTGACCAATGGGCTTAGAAAGATGAAACTCTATTTAGGGCAAGGGATGTGCGATTCGACTCAGAGGAACCCCAAAATACTTGAATTAGTACTGATTTGGGAATTTTTCAGTCTTATCCAAGCCAAATTGCACATCCCATTAGTTTATATGAGCCGAATCAGAGAAACCTGAATTGATTCAGACTTGACTCAGCTGATTTGTCTGAAAAAGACCCCACCAAACAGCTGATCCTGAGGATCAGCTGTTTGGCAGGTTCTTAAATGTCCTCCCAGAAGAACCCTCTGAAGTTGCCTGCTGTCTGCAGCTGCAGAGGGGGTCTGCTGGGGAGATATTTAAAGATCCCAACAAACAGCGATAGAGCATCTGTTTACAAGCAGAAGGTCCCCGATTCCATCTCTGAGATCTCCAAAGGACCTGGTAGCAGGTGATGTGAAAGACCTGTGCCTGAGACCATGGAGAGCTGTTGCCAGTCAAAACAGTGCCTTCAACGGACCCACGGAACAAGGTAGCTTTGTGTGTTCAAGTGATTCTAATGCCTTCCTGTCAATCAACCACAGCCCACACAACTCCCTAGAGTCACCAGACAACGGCAGCTCTGCTGGTGGTGGGAAGAAAAGGAGTGAGAGCCGGCACTAAAGATCTGGAAGCAACCACCTGGATGCTCACTTGGCCAGCAAGAAAACAAATCCCGAAAGGGCTGGGAGGACTCAAGGAGGCAAAGCAGAAAGAAGGCAACCAGGAAGCATCTAAACACACCTGTGAAGAGGAGAAACAACAGAAGGAGGACCCTGCACATGGGAGCTGAATGCTCCCTCATTCAAAAGCCCATGCAAATCCAGCATGGGAAAAGCTAAAGCATTTTGTGGAACGAAGGAGGAGCCCAAGCAGAAGGGATTGTACTGGAAGATGCACTTTGGGTTGGCTCACAACAAAGCATCTCTGGCCTTGGGCAAGGCCTCCGATCCTGCCCACTGCCAACCAATGCCAGCTGCCCTGCCAGCTTCCACCAGAAACAGGTAGTCAACTCACAGCCCCCTGCAATGTCACATGAAGAGGTGGCGCATTTAAATGGGCAAGGCCACCAGAAAACATCTGGCTCCAGCCCCAGAGGTGTCTCTGGAGACACTCCCAGCACCAGCTATTAAATGATTTCAACACAATTAGGGCCTGCTCCGCCAGCATCCGAAGGGTCACGGCCAGCAACCGGGTAGGACTCTGTTCCCCGTGAACGCTGCACAAGCGCACCAGAAATGGGAGGAGCACCATTTTTACCACCCGGTCCTTCCTCCACGGCCACATAGTTACAGGAAGCCGTTGTACTTTCTGCAGGCAAGTTTCTTTCAGGCAGTCCGATAAAGATTCCAGCGGGCAGCTAGAGACCGAACGCGTCTTCAGCTAGTTTCATTTTTCAGAGGCTTCCTTCGCGTCTCTGGTAACTTTCCAACCGCCCAGGGATAAACATCTTGAGCAGGCTGCAAGCACCGAGGAGCCTCGGAGAATCTGCGTTTAAGGATGTCTGTAAGGAGAAGGTAGCGGCAGCGGCAGGGAGAAAAACTGGCCGACGCATTCCGCAGCTTAGACAAGACTGTTGTCGTGCAGATGGAGCCAGGGGGGCTTGCGATCCCACCCAACCCTCAGCTCCCCTCCCCTCCCCATAACCAGGAGGAAAACAAGCGTTTCGTTTGCCCAGTTCTGTGTATGAGCTCATTTCGGATCAATCCAACGTGATTGTATTAAGAAATGTGTAGAGCCCCAAGTTTTTGCCTGCAGAAGCTCAATGGCTTCTTGCTTTTTGGAAATTCTCAGCCTCCCACGGCGTTGCTGCTTGATTCAATAAGGGGGTGACAGAAACCTTGGAGGGAGATCCCTGGACTGTCTACCGCCCGGGGGGGGGGCACGTTGCGGGATGTGTTCAGCCACGCACATGGCCTTGCACGCACTGCAGGGATTAGGGAATAGCAAGCATGGGGGGGGGAGGGGAAGCATATGGTGGAGAAATATGTTAATCCACCCTTAAGATAGTGGAAAGGGGGAACAACCCCCTCCCTGGATTTGCTTCTTTGCATTCTTGCTTCCCAATACGACCTGCCCACCTCCATGCCTTATCAGCACATCAAAATACCACGTCACCGCAGAGCAGTTTTACAGCAACACCATGGAAGAGCCCTTGCTTCCCAGGTGCCATTTTGAATTTCAGGCGTCCCCAGTGGAAACCTCTCGGGAAAGGCATTTCTCCCTGGAGAAGCACCGCCAGTCAGAGGAGACAATGCTGGATGCCAGTCCAGGGCGGTATAAGGCAGCTTTCGTATGTTCACAGCCATGAATTGCATTTAGTGGGTGCTCCTGTGGCAACAGATGACCCGGAGCATGTCAGAGCCACAGTGTAGCACATTGGTGAGCTCCCCCTCACTGGCAGTCTTCAAGCAAAGGTTGGATGCACACTTTTCTTGGATGCTTTAGGATGCTCTGGGCTGATCCTGCGTAGAGCAGGGGGTTGGACTAGATGGCCTGTATGACCCCTTCCAACTCTATGATTCTATGATTCTATGATTAAGGTCGGTGGGACTCATCCCTACGAGGAGCCTGAACTCCATGAATCAGGCAGTTCAAGTTGTAGTTGTGGCAGTTGTAGCTTCTCCAGAAACGGCGTAGGAAGAGACAGCAAGATTCCCAGTGCCACGACTTCGTCTCCTGCCACTTGGGAAAGGTGATCACTGAAGGCAGTTTCTATTCTGATGCGCCAACCATGTGTGTCCCCCTCCCCCCCAATCAATAATGCCATCAGGAGGCTGTGACTGATCATCCCTCTTTATAAAGTCCCTAAACAAATGAGCATGCATGCGCCTTCTTCCCCGTTTGGAAACTCGCAAAGGGTTTCTCTCGCCCTTCATCACTGGGCAGAGGAATTTCATTTGGACGTTTATCTCCGGGGATCCATCAAGAGATAAGATTTCCTCCTATGAATCTCAAAGTGGTACTTATCGATTTTCCTCTCCCACAAAGGGACGGGAGGCAGAGGAGCCGCCAGAAGAGCGTTGAGAGCTCCTCCAAAGTCAAACTGAGCCACGGTCCCAAAAGGCAACAACAGGATTCCTTGGCCGAGTGCTCCTTGAGAGAATCGGCCAAGAGGACCTCCGAGCACCCCACCGTCTCCTTCCCCACAATCTGGCCATCTCTTGGCGTTCAGTCAGAATAGTGTCCTCTTCGCACAATGCTGTTGCCTTGACGACGCTTGTCCCCTCCAAATCCGGCCTTGCTATTTTCAGTCAGGTAGACAGTTTCAAGATGGCCGAGTAGGTGAGGGATCGTGCCTCTGAGGTGATCTCCATTTGGGAGTTGATTACCTTAGTTGAGCCAAACCCTTTTGAGGACAAAAAGGCAGGCCATACATGTTGTAAAATAAAACAAAATGTCCCTTCCAGGGTCATCAAGAAACCCCAGGGTTTCAGGAAACCATGCTTGAGAAAGTCCAAATTAGGCCCTGATTGAGGCTAATTTCACATGTGCTCTTTCAAGTACTTTCCTATTGCTGGCAAGAAAATGATTTGTTTTAATATGTGCTTATATTAGGTTTTTAAGTGCTCAGTGGAAGGCGGCAGGGGAAACCAAATTTACGCTGGCATTTCAGCCTTCCTGTGTTTATTATGTCACCTGATGAATTCCACTTGCAGCATTTTGTATGTCTTCCAGGTGAGCTTCTCTTTTGAGCTAGCTTGGTGGTTAGGAGTGCAGACTTCTAATCTGGCCAGCCGGGTTTGATTCCCAGCTCCCCCACACGCAGCCAGCTGGGTGACCTTGGGCTCGCCACGGCACTGATAAAACTGTTCTGACCGAGCAGTAATATTGGGACTCTCTCAGCCTCACCTACCTCACAGGGTGTCTGTTGTGGGGAGAGGGAAGGGAAGGCGAATGTAAGCCGCTTTGAGACTCCTTCGGGTAGAGAAAAGTGACATATAAGAACGAACTCTTCTTCGTCGTCTTCTTCTTCTTCAGTAGAACAGACCAGACCACTTACGAAAAACATAAGCAGAACCAAACGCCATTGTGCACACTCTATAACAAGTCTGGGCCTGCATGCGCTGGACAGGAATTCCCAGCCAATCGACAACTCCTGGATTACCACCGCCGGCAGAGGCACACGTCCGCAGACACCTTTCTGTGGCATTGTCCTAAAAGTCATAAGGTGTGAAGAGGCTCTGAGCCAAAGATATTTGCCATCTGACTGCAGTGCTCAAAGAGTTCTAGGGCAATGCTAGAGACACAATACTGAAGATTTCTGGGTTTGCATGTTATAGAGAAGACAAGCAGGGTCCAGGGATCTTACCCCTGAATCCTGTGTAATATGTGCACACAAGTTGTGGGTTGATCTGAATGGTGACTGTGGCACATGCAAGAAAGGGGCTTCGGTATCCCTGCCTCTGTTTTGCTGACCTGAAACAGTCAGGGAAGGGTGTCACTTGGTCTGTTTGGGATATTCATGAATGTACATGTGGGTTTTCCCAATGGGGAGAATGGCAGAGCAAGGTAAGGCTGAAGTTCCATATGATGCCACAGCTTTGACCCGTATTAGGTTCAGCGTATACAGGAATTCCAGAGGCTTGACTGTTATGCAGGCTAAGGTACCCAAATTGTGTTCTCTACCACAGATTAGCTCAGCCTTTCTCAACTTTTTTAGCTGTGAAAAACCCCTGGAACATTCTTCAAGCTTTGAGAAACCCCAGACGTGGGGCAATGGTGCAGAACATGGTTGGGAAGCAGAGCGGTGGACACGCTCACCCGAGGACCCTCCCCTTCCTACCCCCTCCAGGCCCATCATTGGCTATTTTGGAGGGGGGCAAGTCAACACGGCCGTATATGATCCTATCACCTGATAAATGTTTAACAAATTAAAAAAAACATATATAACATTTAATTAACTCCCACGCTTTTGGGAAACCTTTCCAGGGTTGTCAAGAAACCCCAGGGTAGCACAAAACCCTGGTTGAAAAAGGCTGGTTTAGATGCTGGTTATTAGCTTGCACACACCACGGTTTAGAAACTCTGCATCAAAATTCCAGTCCAACACACTTCTAAGCCACAAAAGAAGGATTACACAATCAAAAGGATGTTTGCACTGCCGGGTTACAATCTGCGTGTTTACCCAAATGACTCTATCTTTCCAGCCAAGTATTGACACCTTTCCACCGGTTCATTACTTAGGCTAATCATATCGTCTTCTGAATTGCAATTGGAATATTAATTCCCAGAGAGGTTGTGTTATTTGCTTGCGCTGCTACAGACTAAGGTTCCATTCCAGCACATTTACCTGCCAATAATCACTGTGGAGGGAATCACTTTTGAGTAAACACAAAAGCCTCCTTTCAAAGTTGTATACAGTGAATTACGAGCAAAACGAAGCCACTGTGCGTACGCTTCCTAATACAATGTTACAAACTCTAGACTGGCTTCAATTTTCTGTACGAACATGTATTGCAAAAGAGTGGTCTCTGTTTAGCAATCAATACTATGCATTTGAACATAAATACTGATACACTAGTGCAATATCAGACAATATCAGACAAAACTGTTCTGACCGAGCAGGAATATCAGGGCTCTCTCAGCTCACAGGGTGTCTGTTGTAGGGAGAGGGAAGAGAAGGGGATTGGAAGCCACTCTGAGACTCCTTTGGGTAGAGAAAAGTGGCATAGAAGAACCAACTCTTCTTCTCCTTCAGTAATATCAGGGCTCTCTCAGCCTCACCTCCCTCCCAGGGTGTCTGTTGTAGGGAGAGGGAAGAGAAGGGGATTGTAAACCACTTTGAGACTCTTTTGGGTAGAGAAAAGTGGCATAGAAGAACCAACTCTTCTTCTCCTTCAGTAATATCAGGGCTCTCTCAGCCTCACCTCCCTCCCAGGGTGTCTGTTGTAGGGAGGGGGAAAGGAAGGCAATTGTAAACTGCTTTGAGACTTCTTCTGGTAGTGAAAAGCGGCATATAAGAACCAACCCTTTGAGGGAAGTGAAACTGAAAGTTACTAACCAGCCCACAGTCCACTAGGGCAGGGTGCTAAGGCCATGGTGCTGGGCCGCCAGTGGCCATGCCTGCCTTCCCCCCCCCCCGCAGCGAGAGGGGGGGAAGAGGCAGGCGCGGCCGCTGGCACGCCAGCGACGCAAACGCGCACGCACGGAGCTGCCGCGCGTACGTGTTTGCGCCCCCTGCTGGCGAAAACGTGCACATGCGGCTGTTCTGCGCATGCGCATTAGCCCCACCTCGTGGCGAAAACGCGCATGCACGCAACTGTGCGTTCGCGTTTACGTGCAGCTGCTGTGGCCGGGCCGCCGGCTCTCTCCCACCCTCGGAGGCGGTCCCCGACTACAAGAAGGTTGGGGACCGCTGCACTAGGGTCTCCCTGGCTCAATTCTGTAAGCGTAATCGCGCATGCTCTCACGGTACCAATCTGAAGAACACTTATGCCACTCCAAGCTTCTGAGGAGCCATAAGGTTGTTGATATTTCTGAAAATATGTTATTTTTTTCATTTACATGAAGCCTTTCTCCCCAACAGTAACCCAAAGCAGCTTACCTTGTTCTCTTCTCTATTTTCACCTCTGGCTTGGTCAGTGTGCCCTGAGTGAGGTAGTGTATCTTCTGGCTCTTGATAGAGCTCATCTAACTGGACCCTGCTCTACCTGCGGAGGTCCAGGTCACAAACATTTCCTATTAGGTGTTTTTATACAGTTACCTGCCCTGAGCCTTCAGGGAAGGGCAGGTTATACATTTTAAAAATATTATTCTTATTAGCACCCCTGTAATGGTGGTTGGGAGTGAGCAACTGGCCTAGTCAAACAAACTTCCAGAGACATTAGAGAAATTATTCAACTACCCTCTCAAGTAGGGTCCCCCAACCATTCCTCTGTGAAAGGGATATTTCCTTTTCCTTGCTAATTTCTGTTCCTTGGAAGATAGCTCCAATTCCAAGAGAGTTTTTTGCTTCTGTTCTGCCAGGACCCAGAGAAAGCCATCCATGCATATATTCAGGGAGAAAACATGGTCTCAAGAGGGAACATATAACCTAAATCTCCATCATCTCCCTCCATGTGCGCATGGCTGCTTCCTTCCATTGCTCCGGCAAGTTCCTTAAAAAAACTCAAGTTTGCCGTTTAGAGCCGCATTTAATTTTCTGACGGGGGCAGCCCTTAACCTTAATCTGACACAGATTTCAATTATGATAACTGCATTTTACGGTTTGAACGGATGGCCCTCCACTTAACTTTAACGGGTTACTTTATGACTGCTGCTCCAAAATGGTTTCATTTTTCATGTTGATTCGTGTGTGTGTGTGTTCCCCTTAATATTGCAACTGCTGTTCCCAGTTTAGTGTAACCCACTCTGAATAGGCTTGCAAAAAAAGCAAATTACAGGAATCAAGCAAATAATTCAAAAACAAAAAATCAAATGGACTCTCGGCCTCAAAATCAAAGTCAGCCACTGGCAGGAGAATCGAAAAGCCAAGGAAAGAATATATTAATAGCTTTGAAAAGGTCCAACCCAAGCAATGTGCAAGCTATCAAGTTCTCCAGAATTCTGCATCAGGAGAGATG
Organism: Paroedura picta; assembly: GCF_049243985.1. Classification (NCBI taxonomy): domain Eukaryota; kingdom Metazoa; phylum Chordata; class Lepidosauria; order Squamata; family Gekkonidae; genus Paroedura; species Paroedura picta. The sequence goes on along the minus strand of NC_135381.1, from coordinate 10,529,075 downwards.
TTACAAAATAAAGAGGGGGGGGAGCACATTTTAGCCACAAGCAGTGGTCCCATCATCACTAACTTAGACCAAAAGCATGCCAAAACAGAACGGTTTTATTTGGGGGGCTGAAAGTGAAGTTTTTTAGGGGTGTAACCTGGTTGGCCTAAGCCATCTGCAGGTTATGGTACCTCTTTCTAAGGCACAGCTGTAGGGCTAACATTAAGAGAAGGTCCAGCAATGCACTTAGATTCACAACATGACAAGGCAGAAAGGATTAAAGCTTTATCCACCAATCTGGAAAAACACAAACGAACAAGTGCACCCATCTGGGGAGAGGCGTCCTACGAAGTACACAGGATCATCCAGAACAGGCCAACCTCCAATACGCCCCAGTCTGTACTTTTTGGCCGAGACAGAACGTCTTCTCCCGAAGACATCGCAGAGGACAGGGTGACTCTAGACAAGGCTGCAGAGTGTTCACCCAAGGGAGGTCAGGTGGGGACCATTGAGAAGAGGTGGGGGCGGGGAGAGAGACGCCGGGGAGAGAAAAGAAAGGCCCAAAACTGGAGAAAGCAGAGAAACAGGACTGAGAGCTTTCTCTCAAAGGTCCTCAGGGAAGGTTTAATCACATTCCATTCCCCACAAGACTCTGTCCGTGTGGTTCTGGCAGTCCTGACTCTCTCACATATATTTTGTTAGACTGCCCCTTATGTGAGAAATACCACGATGATAGCTTTATTGCTCTGCTGAGAACAAAGTCTTTTGTTATTAAGTCTTTGACCCCACGTTCGCTGCATTTGCATATGTTTTATGCCAGTTAAAGGTGACGGGACGGAACAGAGGGACGAGCGACGATTCTGTGGACCCCTCGGCAGAGAGTCAGAGTTGAAATGCAGCTACACAGAAGAGCTAGAGATCTCTTGGCTGCCGTCTTCTCCCCAGAGAAGAAAACAGCAATAGGGAGGGGGAGGATGCTGTAGCCTCGATCCTCCTCCCTTTCTCATAAAAAAGGTAAAGGTAAAGGTATCCCCTGTGCAAGCACCGAGTCATGTCTGACCCTTGGGGTGACGCCCTCTAGTGTTTTCATGGCAGACTCAGTACGGGGTGGTTTGCCAGTGCCTTCCCCAGTCATTACCGTTTACCCCCCAGCAAGCTGGGTACTCATTTTACCGACCTCGGAAGGATGAAAGGCTGAGTCAACCTTGAACCGGCTGCTGGGATTGAACTCCCAGCCTCATGGGCAAAGCTTTCAGACTGCATGTCTGCTGCCTTACCACTCTGCGCCACAAGAGGCTCCTTTCTCATAGCCACTTTTAAAGACGCTGGGGGACCTCATCCACACCAAGCAGGTAATTTGACACTGGAAACGGACTTCCTTCCCGTGACAGCAGTTCTGTTCTCAATGGATCGCCAGCACTATTGTTCCTCACAAACAGTAGTTCAGGGTTGGGTTTATTACTAGGCGGATGTTGTCATATTGATGCAACCGACTATGGTCAAACCTGCCTGGTAAAGAAACAGTTGCCCATCCATTGGGTGAGACTATGATGAATTGTTGGTTTGTCTGTCCTCACGGTCGATAAAGAAGATTGGGTGCATACTGACGGAGAGGCTGATTCTGTGAAGGCTCAAGGGGGTGGCAGGTTACAGTGGGTGAGCGATAGGGTTGGGAGTGTCCTGCATAGAGAAGAAGAAGAAGAAGAAGAAGAAGAAGAAGAAGAAGAGTTGGTTCTTATATGCCACTTTTCCCTACCCGAAGGAGGCTCAAAGCAGCTTACAGTCGCCTTCCCTTTCCTCTCCCCACAACAGACACCCTGTGGGGTTGGTGAGGCTGAGAGAGCCCTGATATCACTGCTCAGTCAGAACACTTTTATCAGTGCCGTGACGAGCCCAAGGTCACCCAGCTGGTTTCATGTGGTAAGCAGCTGAAAGGCTGTCTGAAAACTCTGCCCATGAGGTTGGGAGTTCGATCCCAGCAGCTGGCTCAAGGTTGACTCAGCCTTCCATCCTTCCAAGGTCGGTCAAACGAGTACCCAGATTGCTGGGGGGTAAATGGTAATGACTGGGGAAGGCACTGGCAAACCGCCCCGTATTGAGTCTGCCATGAAAACGCTAGAGGGCATCACCCCAAGGGTCAGACATGACTCGGTGCTTGCACAGGGGATACCTTTACCTTTACCTTTTACAGCCCTGTTAGCAGAGAAGGACCACTCTGGCATGACTCCTATAGCATCAGCCCTTCACCTATTACGACATAACACTTGATGGCAAATAGCCCAGCGAAAGCAAGTTTCGACCTCGTCATGCAACACCTAGGGAGATTTTTTAAAAATTGATTTGCCAACTCTTCTGTAATCTGTAGCATACGCATGAATTTGGGCAAGGCTGTGCCCATGCAAAAGCCTCTCACTTCCGTGGCACTGCTGTGTCCTAAAACTGTATTCCTAAAACTGATTTCTATGGATCTCGTACCACTGATCGAGTGAATTGGACAAAATATGCCCCTCACTCCTCTCCCCACCCCCCATTTTAAGCTGCTGTCGTGTTATGAGCAGAAGTCTGTTCCGTAGCAACAGACCAAGCACGGCTAACCCTCTGGAATTTGCTCTCGTATCCGATTATCACCTGATTTGTATATTGCTGCCAATGCATTGTGTTTGGCCAAACCCTGTGAGGAAAGGCTGAGGGACCTGGGAATGTTCAGCCTGGAGAAGAGGAGGTGGAGAGGGGACAGGATGGCTCTCATTAAGTATCTGAAAGGCTGTCAGAGGAGAGCAGGGAGTGTTTCCCGTCGGCAGCAGAGGATTGGAACCGCAGTAATGGCTTGAAACTACACACAGAATGGTACCGGCCAGATAGCAAGAAAAATATTTTCACAGAGTGGGAGATGGTGAGCTCCCATCATTGCTGGCCTTTAAGCAGCAGCTGGACGGATACTTATCCTGGCTGCTTGAAGCTGATCCTGCATTGAGCAGGGGGTGGGACTAGATGGCCTGTCTGGCCCCTTCCAACTCTATGATTCTCTAAGCAGTGGCTGGACAGATACGTATCCTGGATGATTTAGGCCAATCCTGCACTGAGGAAGGGATTAGTCGAAATGGCCTATATGACCCCTTCCAACTCTGATTCTATGATTTTTTGTGTGGTTTATGTGGGATAATTCCTCAAGTAAACAGCCTGAAGAAAGGCAGGATGTAAATGCCCTAAAGAAGAGCCTCTTGTGGCGCAGGGTGGTAAGGCAGCAGAAATGTTGTCTGAAAGCTCTGCCCATGAGGTTGGGAGTTCGATCCCAGCAGCCGGCTCAAGGTCAACTCAGCCTTCCATCCTTCCGAGGTCGGTAAAATGAGTACCCAGCTTGTTGGGGGGGGTAAACGGTCATGACTGGGGAAGGCACTGGCAAACCACCCCGTATTGAGTCTGCCATGAAAACGCTAGAGGGCGTCACCCCAAGGGTCAGACATGACTCGGTGCTTGCACAGGGGATAACTTTACCTTTTTATATGCCCTAAATACCTATACAAATCACCTAAATAAATAAAATCAGACATGCCGTTGACTCTCCTCAAAGCCGCAGCCGGAAGACAGCAAGCGGCAATATTCATGCACTTCATGTACTGCCCGTCTTTCTTGCCAAGGCTCAAGGTAGATCACACAATACAGTGGTGAGGCTGCTGTCAGGAGGAGGAAGAAGAACAAGAAGAGTTGGTTCTTATATGCCGCTTTTCCCTACCTGAAGGAGGCTCAAAGTGGCTTACAGTCGCCTTCCCATTCCTCTCCCCACAACAGACACCCTGTGGGGTGGGTGAGGCTGAGAGAGCCCTGATATCACTGCCCGGTCAGAACAGTTTTATCAGTGCCGTGGCGAGCCCAAGGTCACCCAGCTGGCTGCATGTGGGGGAGCGCAGAATCGAACCTGACATGCCAGATTAGAAGTCCGCACTCCTAACCACTACACCAACCTGGCTCTCGGAGAAGGAGAAGGTCCTCTTGGAGAAGGAGTTTGCTGGTGGGAAGCAGCCCATGTGGGAAACACAGCCTCCTGTGCTGTCCTGTGGGCATACAGGTTCAGCCGACGACAAGTGCCTGGCCCAGGTGCGGGCAGAGAGGCAGGAAGACAGCAGGAAGAGAGTTTTTTTCTTCCGACTGTGGATCTTCTTTTTAAAGTCTTCCCACCCACGCATCTCAATGCCATGAGTGTTTTCTTTCTCCAGGCAGTGAATCACTTATTGGGGGGGGGGGGGGGAGTCAGGAAAAATACTGTAGTACCGATTTTAGCAGGATTCAAATGGAATTTGTACTATTGGTGGTGGGGGGGGGGATGACAAAGGCAGCTACTAGGCTTCCAGAGAGTGGTAACTCTGGAGCACTTTGAGATGGACATCCCTGTGTTAAAGGGGGGGGGGGGGGTTGTTGCGTTAGAATCCGTTTCCACCCATCTCTCCCTCCCTCCCTCCCTTTATGACATTTGATTCTACTCCCACAGAGAATTGCATTGTTCTTTCTCCCTTTGTCAGTAAACTGCATTAACTCTCCATGTCAAAATTACACCCGTTTTTCTCTCTTCCTCAACCTCGCATTCGCTCTCTTACAGCCCCCTACGCAGCTGCAGGGAATTTAATCCCCATAACAAAACAGGGTCCCCGGAGATCTATAGAAGTGGGTTTTGAATACAGAACAGTTCCCTGCTGGGCAAGGCCAAGGGCTTTCGGGACCTGGAGGAAAAAGACTTAAGTCAATGCCCACCACCACCACCACCACCAATCCTTCAAGTTAGTCACCACCTTGCTCCTTAATAGCTCTGTCAACAGCCACCTACTCCTGTAACCGGGAAGCAGGCACGTCTATGGCCTGTAGGCTTCCTAGAGCGGTTGGATTAAGGGGGTTCAGGTAGGCCAGGCGGCTCCTCCCCTAGAGCAGGCACCTTGGAAACCTGAACACTGCACGTACTTGATGCCGTCTTAAAGGTGCTAACGCACCGAATGGAAAGTGCTTGCCTAAGGAAGGAATATTCTGGCCAAAATGAACTGGCCCTCCTTCATTCGCACCCTGATTTCCCCACTGAGGGAGGAATGGGGAACAGGCCAGAATTCACCGTTCACAGAGCTTTTCAGGGAAACGAAGCTGCTATCCAAGCAGAACAGCTACATGTGCAAAGTTAGCCTGCCAAGGTGAAACCCACCCAAGCCACCAGTCTGTGGCATGCGAATTTAGCACGCACCACCGCTTTGCACAAGTAGCAGCCCAGGTTTAACAAGAAGCTGTGCACAGGCAAAGTCCGGCAGGCGGGTTCTTTGAAATGAAGCCAGTTTTGTCTGATAGATTTATTCTGCCAGAGCTCTCAAAGTGCCGTGGGCCTCTATACCGAAGAGTGGACAGTTATCATGTTTCTACCTCTAAAATTAAAAAAAACAGCAATTCTACTATGCCTTGGCACAGCGCTAGAGATCAAAACATCAATGGCTCTGCTAACCACCAGCATGTCTGTCTGTCTGTTTGTCTACTTATCATACATCCGTCTGTCTGTCTGTCTACTTACCTATCTTCCACCCATCCCCCAATTATCTACCTACCTTCCATCCATCTAATCTACCTACCTACCATCAATCCATCCACCTACTTATCTACCTACCTACCTACCTACCTTTCATCCATCTTATCTACCTACATATCATCCATCCATCCATCCACTTATTTATCTACCTACCTATTTTCCATCCATTCATCTATCTAATCTATCTACCAACCTATCTAGTTTTTTAAATGTATTGACCGCCACTCCCGGTCCAAGCTGGCTCATGGCGGTTTACAATAAAACCCCGGTAAAATAACAATAAAATATAATTCTAAATGGCATCATAGTTACCTGCCCCCTGCACACACTACCCAGCCAGCCTGGGGGGAGAGGATACCTCCTGCCCTAGATGTACAGGGCATCCTGAAGAACCCCAGATCTTCCTTGCCCAGGCCTCACCCAAATGTCTGGTGGAAGAACTCTGTCTTGCAGGCCCTAAGTAACTGGGACCAATAAAGAAGGGGTCATGATGCCATGGCAGAGCAAGTACTTGGTGCTTATAAAATAGGCAGCCCTCATACAATGGAAGCACGACCTCACTGAGATTCTGCAGTAACCCAGGAAAGGCCAGGAGAGCTGATTCTGGCCCAGGAAGGCCTGCTGGTCTGTTTCCCAGTCCGTCAGGGGTGAAACTATTCAAAGCATTGAAAGGGAACCAGGCAATGACTTTCCTCAAAGCTATGGCATCTAAGCCCCACAGGGGGAAAGATTTCACAGCAGGAAGCAGGGCGGCACAAAAATCTGACTGCACAGCTGTCCATCAAACCCATCAGCTCTAACCAGGAATGCACAACTGGGGTTGTTCCAGGTTGGCCACAGCACCGTCAGTCTAGACGGACTGCTCACGCCCACCATCCGAATTGCTCAGTCCAGTGCGTGGATGATTGCTATCCCAAAAACAGAATTACACCCACTTCATTCACAATTGCACGTTGAAAAGTTCGATTCCTTTGCCATTCCGATGGCGAGCACAGAAATTAAGGGGTCATTGGAAAATGAATGAATATACTTTCAACAATCTCGATTACACCCGTGCAGGGTCAGCGGAGCCAGTGAATTCCCAGCTCTCTTCAACCCTGGACTAATTCAATGCATAGTGGATACTCTTGATGCAGTACTGGGAAGCTGGAAGGAAACACCAAGACAAATTTTTTTAAACAATGCAATATTAATACACCTCCAGAATGGCCCGATTCCTAATATTTTCACTTGGCCACTGTGAAGACCAGGGGTAGTCAAACTGCGGCCCTCCAGATGTCCATGGACTACAATAACCATGAGCCCCTGCCAAGCAGGGGCTCATGGTTATTGTAGTCCATGGACATCTGGAGGGCCGCAGTTTGACTACCCCTGGAAGACCCTTAAGCTTGGGGCCCATCACACTTTGCTCCAGGTGCTCCCAAAAGTTGCGGAATTCAGCATGTAGAGTCTGTCTTTCACACAATGGATGCGCTTGGCAATGCTCCCAGCCCTGTGGGAACGAAACCCTCAGAAACACGCAGCCTCTCTGCCCCTGCCTTCCAAGGCACTGGCGAAGGCATACGTGGTTTTCTCCTCCCCAGCTGATCCACACAACAACCCTGTGAGGTAGGGACACGTGGGAAAGGCTGGGAGATTTAAGGCAGGGATTTGAGTGTTCACACACTACACCACCCTGGCTGCCAGGAGCCCAAGCAGAGGCTCGACTAGAAGAAAACCCAGCTCATCAGAAGGGGAGCCGCAGAACCCGGTTCTCGTGCTAGAACCCAACTCTGGAAACACAAGGTCACCCTTGAACATGTGCAGAGTGCCTTTCCTTTAGAGGAATTCAGTAAGCACAGCTAGCTTGTATATGAGGGGGGGAGGGGAGAAAAAAAATCAGGGTTCCAGAAAAGGGCAGGATTAGAGACAACTTTGATCACAGAAACGATGTCCCAAGCAGAGGGAACCTTCCGGAAGGGTCACACAGTGCTGCCACCTCTGCCTTCAAGCCTAGGGATGCCATCCTCCAGGTGGGACCTTGGAATCCCCTGGAATTACCGACGGGTCAGTTCCCCTGGGGGAAACGGCTGTTTTGGAGGATGGATTTCATAGCATTATATTCCACTGTGGTCTCTCCCATCCCCCCAAATCCCGCCCCCAAAGTCTCCAGGCCTTTCCCAACCCAGAGTTGGCAACCCAGGTCTCACTGATGTTTGATTAGGGAGGCCGGTCTTCAGGTGGGACTTGAGGAGCCCCCGGAATTAGACTTCTCTCCAGACTCAAGAGATCAGTTCCCCTGGAGACAACGGCTGCTTCGGGGGGGGGGGGGGGCTCCATCGCACCATACTCCCCGCCCCCAAATCCCACCCACTCCCGCCAGTACCCCCCCCCCGCAAAAAGTCTCCAGGTCTTTCCCAACCCAGAGCTGGCAACCCTGCCGTTGGGCAACTGTCCTGCAAGCACACCGGGGGGGGACCAGACCCGCCTCCTCCCCCTCCCCCTCCCCCTCCCTCCAGCATTTCCAAAGCCCCGGCGCAGGGAGGTGGGTCCAAGCCGGGTTGCCAAGGGAAGCCCCGTCTCCAGTGGTCGCCCGCCCTGGCGGAGCGAGGGGCGGTCCGGGAGCGGGCAAGACGGGCCACGGACGCACGTGCTATATTTGGAAAGGCGCACCGGCGCCCGTCGAGCGCGCACCAGCCGGCCCGGATTGCAAGCTGCGCCGCGCAGAAAGGGAAAGGGAAAGGGAAAGGGAAAGGGAAGGGGGTGGGGACGCCCCTCCCCCGAGAAAGGAGGAGGAGGAGGAGGACGCGGACGCGGACGCGCCTGCCCACCCGCCCCCTCCCTCGCCCCCCGCGTGGCTCACCGGGCGGCCGGGCTCCAGCGTGCGCCTCGACGATCGGCCCGACAGAGGTCCTGGCTAGGCGGCTGCGGAAGCGCGCAAGCCCTGCCCGCGCCCACCCACCCCCGACGGCCGCCCCCGCTCGCCTCGCCTTCCCTCCCCTCCGGCAGCGGCTCCGTGGCCCTCTCGCGGCCCCACCGCAGGGACAGCCGAGGCCTCCCGCCGCGGGCGGCTTGCCTTTTTTCCGCTCTCCCCGTGGCAACGTGACCTTTCCGCCGGTGGCACTCAGGGGCGGGCGCTGCCACCCGGCCGCTCGCAGCCCCGCCACGAGAGCGCCGGCGCCAGCCCCAGCCCCGGGCCCCTCCTGGAGCCGCAGGCGGAAATCCCACCGGGGAAGCGCTCGGGAGAATTTTTAAAAGGGCTCCGGCCCCCCAACCTCAAGGGGCCGGCTCGCCCAGCGCCTCACGCCTGCCCCTAACCAGGTACTGTCAAGGAGCCCGCAGTGAGAAGACAAAGGCGCCCACCCCCTCCTCAGTTTACCTGCCTGCAGAGTCTGGGCTCTGGTAGACTGCCTGGGAATAGGGAGGTTCCATTTTTCGTTGCCACTGCTAAGGACTAGACACCTATTGGTTCTTTCTCAGGCCCGTTTGGTGAGAAAATGGTTTTTGCAGTGCCGCCTGCTTCATAGAGGGTTCCTTCCCTCCTTAAATCCCTGACCGATATGGGTAACCCCAGGCACACACACCTGACCTCGGAGGCCAAGCAGGGTTGTTCTTGGTTAGTCTTTAGTTGGGAGGCCTCCAAGGAGCGCTAGGGGCAGCAGACCCCCTCCAAATGTCCCTTGAGCGACTGCCACCAAGCCTCTCCTGGCTATGCTACACACACGCCGTGTGATAAATAACCAAAATCTACCCTTCCCCCCCCAAAAAAAAAGTGTGGTCCCAGCTAGGTGAAAAAGAGTTGGTTTTCATACCTCACTTTTCACTCCCCAAAGGAGTCTCAAAGTGGCTCACAATTGCCTTCCCTTTCCTCTCTCCACAACAGACACCCTGTGAGGGAGGTGAGATGGAGAGAGCTCGGACAGGAGTGCTCGGTGAAAACAGAACTATCAGGACTGTGACTGGCCCAAAGTCACCCAGCTGGCTGCATGTGGAGGAGCAGGAAATCAAACCCGGCCTGCCAGTTTAGAAGACTCCGCTGTTAACCACAATGCCACGCTGGCTCAAGATACACTCAAAAGGGACTTGGATTTTATTTCCCCCTACCACTGATCAAAGTGTTGTGTTGTGTTGGTGGTTCTGCCGAGTTCGGAGGCAGGATCCAAATAGGTAATGTAATTGACCAATGCTCAGCAGGATCCAGTCACTTTAAATCGAAACTGACCCATAGCCCCTACTGGCGGGAAGATTCATTGTTTACCACTGTATATAAGTTGTTTCTTTTTCAGGGGTTTCTCAGTTCAGTTCTGCCTCTTGTAACACCATGCTGAGATCACAATAAAGAACTCATGGAACTCCCAGTGGTCCTGGCTTCCTTCTTTAACAGAATGCTAGGCTGCCTCTGAACATGGAGGTTCCACGCATCGGAAGCAGGGTGTTGATATTCTGTTTTCACAGCAAGTCATGACAGAGTGGTTACACACACCCCTGCCAAATCTCCAGCCACAGAAGTGTTAAAGGCACAGGACGCTTGCCTGAATAAAGCTGAACACCCTGACATCATTGTATTTCCTGTGTGCACGACATGGCAGAGTGGGGATTCGAACCCAGGTCTCCCAGATCTTAGTCTCGCCACCAGTCTACAGCTCCATTTCAAGTGGGGAAGGGGCAAAATCCTGGGGTTGTGTGGGTCTAAATGCCGTCTTCGCACAGGACAGGCAGGCCAGCCTGGGGTAGAACCAGCCATGACAGGGAGCTCCACCCCCACCCCCACCCCTGTGCTGAGACCCAGGTGGAAATTAAACAGGTGCAGCTGTTCTCAGCATGCAAAGGCTACCACAGAGATGACGCCACCCTCCTTTTCTCTCTCTGCTTGTCCTGCAGCCATTGAAAAAGCACAGAGACCCTGACAAGAACTTTAAAAACTGACTCTCGAGTTCTAGTGGCTGGTAGTTCCAAGAGCCCCCATTCATTCTTAACTCACCTATGAAGCCCAGTGCTGAGAGCACAGGAAGTCCAATGAAACATGACCCTGCATGCTACAATTCTAAGCATGCTTACCTGGGAGTAAGCCCCATCGAACACGGCAGCAGTAAGCATACATAAGACGCCAGCACCGCTTCGCCATAAGCCGCAAGCCCTTGGTCTCACTCTGGAGATACACTGATACGACAATGATATCAGCCAACTGCCTTTTTGTTCCGGAGATTATAGCAATAGAATAAAGGGCAAAATTCTCCTGCGGCTTTGTGAGTGCAGAATGGAATCTCCCCCTGTCAATTCCCAGGGACGGGTGCGCTTCCAGAGAGAAGAAGGATTCTGAGGATTGTTTGGTTAGACAAAAAGATGGCTATTAACACATCAGAGATATCGCTGTTTTCACAAGGCCTGGCAGCGACCTGGGTGTCAAAATGCAAGACTGGTGATTGCTTTGCTGCACAGTCGAGGTCCCCGGGCAGATCTGCAGACACACCTCTCTGGATGCTGCTTGGTCTGCTCCCTGGTGCTCTAGGTTGGCTACGGATGCTTATTGCAGGGTTTTACCCAAATGCTCAAGCACTTGGTAGCCCATTGTTTTAGGCCCAGGGTGTCTTGAAGTTCAGAGGGACAAGTGCAATCAATAACATATGTGCTGGAATGGAACATACATTAGAGCATTCAGGAAAACGGATAGCCCTTGTACATTATGTTTCTCCTGATATACGACGGCATTCACACCTTACCGGAGGATGGGTTACTAATGGAATTGTGCAGTACAATGATTGTGAATTTCAGGTGGTGCTTGGAATTCTCCTGGAATTCCAGGTGATTTCCAGAGGGCAGAGATCGGTTCTCCTGCAAAAAACAGCTCCTTGGGAGGGTGAACTCTAAGGAACCGTTTCCTGCTGAGGCTCCTCCCACTATGCTCTCCAGGCTCCACCTCCAAATCTCCGGGGATTCCCTATGCTGGAGTTCACAATGCTTGGCTCTCAGGGCCATTTTCTTTCCCAGTCTCGTCCTGCCTGTAGGCATCGACCACTGTGGAAAACAGGATGCTGGACAAGGAGTGGCCAAACTGTGGCTCTCCAGAAGTCCATGGACTACAACTCCCATGAGCCCCTGCCAGCTGGCCATCCCTGCTCCAGAGCAGGGATAGTTAACCTGTGGTCCGCCAGATGTTAATGGACTACAATTCCCATGAGCCCCTGCCAGCAAATGCTGGCAGGGGCTCATGGTAATTGTAGTCCATGGACATCTGGAGAGCCACAGTTTGGCCGCCCCATTTGCGCAACATTGATTTAATGCGCTAGAATTCCTTCCCAGGCAAAAATGTTCTATGGCTGATTGTAACCCTCTTCAACCCCGCCTCCCCCCCCAAAAAAAAACAGATTTGTTCAGGTTTACTTACAGCCAAGCAAGCATATCTGAAAGCGAGTTCATTACAGGATCAATTTGGTACGGACTGAGGAATTTATTTCGACAGCAGGTATACACACTTAATTTTATCTTCTTAGAGCAGATCCTCTGTCCCTCCCAGGATTTTGTGCCGAGTGTATTTAGAAGGCTGTGATGGTTTTTAAAATGGCAGTGAGATGTTTTGTGTCGCTTTCAATGTAGGTACACGTGGGAAAAAATGCATTTTGAAAATGCGTTTTCAGATATAAATACCGCCTTGTTTAAACACAGGTCCCTGCAGAACAGAACTCCATATATTGTCTTAAAAAAACATCAACAACAGAGCTTTCATCTGTTGTATTTTTAAAGAACTCAGATGCACCACATCACTGGATATGCTCTTCTCCCCTTCTTTGCACCAGGGGTTTAAATTCCAATTGTCTGTTGCTAAAGCTGCAATTCTTAGGGCATGTGCCAAATGCTTCCTCTCTTTGCCGAGAAGTCAAAGTCATCTCCCAACATTAGGATCATTCTGGCGAGCCTGAATTGAGCTCTAGCTCTTTGGAGAGGTTAACTTTTGGCTGTTACCCCTTTCCTTGCAGCATCAATGGCTGTCAAATAGGATCTGGGAGACTCAGCTGGAATACATGTATTAACACTAGGCCTAAACACATGGGGAGGTGGGCATGATGTAGTGGCTAGGCCAGGGATTCCCAACCAGAGCTTCCTGGAACCCTGGGTATCCACAAAAGCTCCCCGGGGGCTCCCTGGCCTTTCCCGTGAAAACAGGGAATGGGCTGCTTCCATTGACCTTGGGGTGAAGTTCTTATATGGTAACCGTTCCTTTCTTAGTCCTCCTTGGGTACGGCAGGGAAGCGTGGCCAGTTGACCGCTTCTGGTTCAGCCCCAGGGCCCCTCGAAACCTGAAAAATATTTCAAGGGCTCCCCCACAATCAGAAGGTAGGAAAAAAGCTGGGCTAGATTCTCAGATTAGAATGTGGGAACGCCCTAGGGTTAAAACTGTACTCTGCTGTGGATGCCCACTGGGTGATTCTGGGTCAGCCATTTGCTCTCTCTCAGCCTCACTTACCGACTCTTGTTGCCAGGATGAAACGCAGGTGAGGAGCACGCTGCTGAAAGCTGCTTTGAGGATCCACTAAGGGCAAAACCAGAGACAGAAGTAAATAAGGGTCGTTTAATAGGGAAGGCAACCACAGGGGCAAACTGAGACATAGCAGAGCTTGCAAAACCCATAGGCAAGTTTTGCCTCGAGAGGAGCAGAATCCTGCTGAGAACTGCCCATGCAAATTAAAAATCTCCATAATTTTTTTTTTACTGGAACAAAGGGGCAAAGAGCTACACAGACAGTGGAAGACTCCTCACTTCCTCCCATCAGCTAGTTGAAACTGTGTTACAGCCGGCTTGGTGAGGTGGTTAAGAGCATCAGCCACTGGGCTAGTCACAGTCCTGTTAGAGCAGTTCTCTTGGCCCCACCTACCTCACAGGGTGTCTGTTGTGGGGAGAGGAAAGGGAGGCGATTGTAAGCCGCTTTGAGACTCTTTCCGGTAGTGACAACCGGGGGTATAACAACCAACTTCTTCTTCTACCCCACAACTACCTACTTGCCTTCTAAGGTTAGGCCACCTGCCATTTCAAACCTTCACTGTTTTAAGGACTAACAACGCATGACTTTTTAAAAGACAAGAACAGAGAGATTCTGAGCATGTGAATGAATGCCCAGAAATTATTTCTTTTCTGCATTTAAGCAGTGACATCCCAAGCCTCACACAGCCCTGGATAATATCAGTTCCTTTTTATTTATTTTTTTTGCCTCTGTTCCCTTCCAGAGAAAGATCCCTGCAAAAAAGAGCAAACAAAAAGGAATCTTGACAGAAGCCATGTCTTAAGCAAATACTCTGAATTCCTCCACTTGAGCGCACACTTTAGATCTCCTGCTACCGGTTATGCTTAAGAAAACAAGAAGAAAAAAAGCCCTAGAATCTAGAAATCACTAGAGCAGGAATCCACAGACTCTTGAGGGTCTGTAGCAGGGGTAGTCAAACTGCGGCCCTCCAGATGTCCATGGACTACAATTCCCAGGAGCCCCCTGCCAGCAAATGCTGGCAGGGGGCTCCTGGGAATTGTAGTCCATGGACATCTGGAGGGCCGCAGTTTGACTACCCCTGGACTCTGTAGCCTTTCCCCTCCTGCCTTAATGCATTTGGCCATAAGGTAGGGAACTGGCTGTCTCCCCCTGGAGGGCTCCGTGGGTATGCTGCGGGTAAAATAATGGGGATGTCGGTTGAGGTGTGATGGGGGGGAGGGACAACCTGGGCTGTTTCTCGGCTTCTGCCCTCCTTTCTGGCCTACATGAGATGGAGCTGTTGTACTAGTAATAAAGGGAAGAAGAGGGAGGAAAAGTGTCATGCCACTTCTGGGGTGTGTGGCAGGGAGGCGTGGCCAGCTGACGTCACTTCCGGCATCCTCCGAACCTGAAAATTTATTTTGGGGGCTCCTCCATGATCAAAAGGTTAAAAAGGCTGCGCTAGGGGCTTCCTCCTGATGGCAGATATTAAGATAACCTCTAATTCAGTGGTTCTCAACCTGGGCGTGGGGTCCCCTTTGGGGGTCGAATGACCCTTTCCCAGGGGTCGTGGCAGGGGGAGCGGTTTGGCCAGGGGGGCGTGGCCACTATTGCTGCTCCTCTTGCAGTCGCCTGCGTTCAGCCGCCAGCCACTCATCCACACAACAGCCTTGCGGGGTACATTGAGACAGACTGTTCGTCTGTCTGGAGCAGCAGAAAACAAGATGGGCATGGTGGGACAAGAGGCAGAACTGAACTGAGAAACCCCAGAAAAAAACAATTTATATACCATCGTGAACAATGGCTCTTTGCGCCAAATTCCAGCTGCCCCAGATCTCCAGGAATTTTCAAACTCAGAGCTGGGCAATTGTAAACAATCCCATTGAACTTGTCCCATTGCCCAGGGTGTTCCTTCGCCTTTTGAGCTTTTGCAAGTTAACAGGATCGAGCTTTGGAAGTTTCCCCTTAGTCCGCAGGGCCAAGCGCCACCTTGCAAGAGGGTTCCTGAATCACATCTCCTGGCTTTGTACGAAAGGCCTCTTCTGTCCCAGCTCCTTCCTCTTCGGCGGCATTTTGTACATTTATGGAATACGCAAAAGAGATTTCCTTTTGCTGTACTTATGGGGGTTGGGAGAGAGAATGCGACCTGGACGGCTGCCATATTTCAGTCCCTCCGATTCAGACAGCCTCATTTGCATAGTATGCAAATCTCATGATGATTAGGCAAGTCAAACACATTCATTGGCGCCTTGTCTAACAGCTGCTTTGTTTGCTGCTGGGAACGCCTCCCCACCACCACCACCACCACCACCACTGCACACAAATGAGTTGAGGGAAGACATAGAAAGGGTCCATCTTTCCCTTCTACCAGTTTTGTCCATTCCAAAGATTTCCTCCTCATGCTTTCTTCTCAAGACAATAGGAAGGCTGACCGGGGAGCAGAACGCAAACCTCAGGGCCAGAATTCTGGGGAGAGGAGGATGGACAATTCCTACCAGATTTAATCTGGCAGTTCCGGACTTGAACCACCACCCACCAGAAGAACGAGGAAGCTGTGTCAGGACACATGCCAGGGAAAAAATGTGGGCATTTCCGCACCCGTTAAATGTAGTGAAATGCTTACCTTACGCAATAGTTAAATTCTGGCCCCTCCATATGACATTGCCAACATCCAGCGTCTGGGCTGTAACTGGCTGGCTACATCTTCCATTTTAAAGCGCAAGTTGGGGAATCACATAAAGTGGATTTATCAACCTATTTAGCATGAGTTACCAGAGAGCAACCAGCAAGGGGAAGGTATGCAGGTTCAAATGCGCTAAAGGCAACTGACTTGTCCCACCCTCGCACCCGCTTCCCTCTCCCAGGGACGGGAATTTCGTTT
This sequence comes from Paroedura picta, assembly GCF_049243985.1. Lineage (NCBI taxonomy): Eukaryota > Metazoa > Chordata > Lepidosauria > Squamata > Gekkonidae > Paroedura > Paroedura picta. The sequence continues at coordinate 10,513,226 of NC_135381.1, read as the reverse complement.
TTAAAATGGCTAACCTGGAGCAACAAATAGGTGGACAAGCATGCAGGCGATGCCAGAAATAAAGTTGTAAAACAAAGCATGCCTCTCGAAAGTCCCCCCTCCAAAAAAAAATCAGAGACGATATTAGTTTTTAAATGTCTCAAAGGTGAGGAGGGGATCAGAAGCGTGAAAAAATCTAGAGCTTTGCCATTCCGCTCGCATAACGCTTTTTAAACTGATGTGCAGAAATGCCCTGTGTCTCTTTCACTTAATGGTCATTTGGAAAGTGGTTCTCTGTGAGCTGCAGAATTACTCCCAGTCGAATGCATAAGCTATAGGGTTGTGGTAGAACAAGAGATTTGAAAAAGAGAGAGGAGGAGGAGGAGGAGGTCGAGGAGGAGGAGGGAAGGAGGGGAGATTTCCCCATCTCCCCTTCCCTCCTCGCTTTCTCCATAACTTGACAAGTTAGTCTCAGAGTCTGGGCCTGGTCAGCAGCAGCCACCCTCCTGGATGCCGCACGGGTCAGTGGAACCTGAGCCGCTTAATCAGTTGATCCAGACCCATGTCCCTTGACAAGGAGAAAGCAGCTGGCACCAGACAGCCAATCACACGGCAAAAGCCAGCGAGGGGGACTCAGCCAGACTGTGTCACACGGAGGGATTTCTAGCTGAGCTCAGGCCAGCTGGGGTCGGCTGACAGAAAGAAAGATGAGATGCTGCAGCCACTGAGTAAACAGAGGTGTTGAGGCTGACGTAGGAGAAAGTGCCACCCAAGGAGAGCCACCGCAAGGCCATGGCAGAGGGAATATGGCCATGCGGGGCATGGATCTCTGTCCTTAAGTCATTTGGCCCAGGAGCTCTGAAGGTTGCAAGCCACAAATGAAACAAAATCAGAATCCAGTGGCACCTTTAAGACCAAGGATTTATTCAAGGCATGAGCTTTCGAGTGCAAGAACGCCTTGAATAAATCTTTGTTGGTCTTAAAGGTGCCACTGGACTCCGATTTTGTTTTGTTGTGCTGCTTCAGACCAACACGGCTACCCACTTGAATTAAGCCACAAATGGAAAGGCACATAGAAATGCGCAAGTGAAGGGACAAGACGGTTCTTGGCGCACCGCCGTGCTCCTGAGTGCAGAAAAGCTGCGTTGCCGATTGTTGAATGTTAAATTGTGAACTGGGTTCTCCGATAAAAGTTCCTATTGTTAAAGATGTTACTCTATATCTAAGTTGAGATGTTTCTTGCATTGCATTGTAGTATGAAAGTTCTTAATGTAAACTGCCCTGAGCCAAATGGGAGGGCGGCATATAAATATAATATAAATAAATATATCATCAACATAAAAATATCCTCCCTTCTAAATCATCCCTGGTAGCACACAGTTTCAACTGGGCCAAAATGGCAGGGGCCTAAAATTAACCCCTTCTTCCTCAGTGGCACAGTCCCATTCAATATGCCTCACGCGGTTGTTTGCAAGAACATTACAAAACCTTAAACCTTACAAAAGCTTAAATCACAAATCCGCACTGTCATTTATCGCTTGACTCTTAGCGTTCTGTGATTCTATTCCGATGACTTAACTGGTCCTGTGATGGTTTTGCCTTTGACAAAGAGCATGTCTGTGTTCTTTAATGGTTGTGGCTGTTTCCTGGTGGGAGGGCTTATTTCTAGGGGACGGTGTCCATTGATAGCTCTTGATCCCAACTGCAAAGGGGAGGAGATATCTCCCCCCATCAGCTGGGGGGAGCGAGAGGGTGTGAAGAAAGCCTGGTTGGAGGACAGAATGACACATTTATATGAATACAAGAGCATTAACTCTCAAATGCTTATATGCTGGAAATCCTGTTGGCTTTTAGAGACAGCATGGTGTAGTGGTTGAAGAGCAGCAGACCAGGCTGGATTCCCCACCTCTCCTCCAGAGGCAGCTGGCTGGCTGATCTTGGGCCAGTCACAATTCTCTTGGGGCTGTTCTCATACAGCTCCCTCAGGAGAGGAAGCGATGATTGTATGCTGCTTGGGGACTCCTTTGGGTAGTGGGAAGCGTGGTATAAATTTAAATCCTTGCTTTCTGCTCCCTGCGACTTTTTGGGGGGAGCAGGAAGCAAAGATTTAAATGGCTCCGAGGCATTTAAACCAAACAGCTGGGTGGCAAGGAGCAGAAAGGAGGGTTTAAGTGGCTCTCAGCCATTTAACCCCCTGCTTTCTGCTGCTCAGCATTTTGTTGTGAACAGCAGAAACGGCTCAGAACCACTTATATCCCTACTTTCCGCTCTTCACAAGCTGCCTCTAACTGCATCAACCTTTGTGGAAGTTCGTTGTCGCTCTTCATTTCACAAACATCATCTCACAAACCAGGAACAAGCCAAAAATTGTAATAAGCTTTAGCTTGTCAGCTGGATTGATTATATGCATCCCTAACCCTGAGGCAGAAGACATATGAATTAATACTAAAAGACAACACCCTTGGCCACCGTACTCTGTTTGTTGGCCTTCCAGGGTTGGCTACTGTGAGAAAAGGAAGCTGGGCTGGATGAGCCACCAGTCTAGCTAAGTCAAGTAGGCCTTTCCTTTCTGTAAGTTCTTACACGAAGCTCTAAAACAGGGGTGTCCATGAACCACAATTCCAATGAGCCCCTGCCAGCATGCCACGGTCTGGCCACTCCCTGCTCTAAAAGTTCTCATTTCCTCTAGGAAATGTTTTCGTGGGGAAATCGGAAGCACATAAAAATATCACCGTGCCGCGATGCAAGTAGCCTTTTGCATTCTTGTTCTCTCAGCTTTCCAAGTCAGACCCTGCACGACGATATATAACGCCCTGCCCATCCACCCTCCCTCTGAAAACCGACACAGGGGAGGGATGGGAGGCTGACCTGATGTCTGAATTTGAACTATGGAATGACGCCCCGAGTGTGCTTACCAAATTTCGCTCCGCCTGCCTGGGGCTCAAGGGAGATTGCGTGCTACTAAACGAAATTTCCAAACAGGCCTCTTCCAGCAAAGGTTGCTCTCCCCTCTGCCAGCCATCCCTTCCCTCCCCCTCCGTGAAAAGGCTGAAAAGACCAGTTGGCAATAGCTCAAGCCTACAAGGGCAACTTAAAAATAGCCACCGCAGAAAGAGAATCTGCTGAGCCATGAGAGGCGGGGGAGCAGGGAGGGGCTCTGCCTAAAGCTGGAGACGCAGAAAAGACCCCCCGTTGCAGCTCGGATCGCCTCTCGCCTTCTATTTCTACGCCTCCAATTAGCACCGCTATGACCGGGCCGTGCAGCCCAAGGGAGGCCTTCTGCTGGGCCTTGGGACGGGCTTGAGCAAGCCACCCTGGGAAAGAAAAGTTGGCAATTAAAACCAGCCCTTCTGAGCTCCCCGCTGCTGCGTTGCTGGGAAATACCCGTGGAGCCCGGGAGCACAACCTGTCAATCACGGTGCCCCTTCTGCACGGAAAAAGACTGCTTTAAATCACAAATGGAGCAGAGACCTCAGGTGTCTCTCAGGATGACAGGTTTGTGTTAGGTTGGTGCAGGTGCGTGGGTACAGCTGGGCAGGCAGGGATTTATTCTTCCCCTCCAGTATGCCAATAAAGAAATTTTGGAAGAAGGTATTTTGCTGTCTGGATTCTTGAATTCAATGTTGTTACTATGTTATGTTGTACTTGTTCCATGTTTTTTTTTCACGTTCTGTGTAAACTGCCCTGAGCCTCGGTATGTAAATATGAGGAAAGAAAGAAAGAAAGAAAGAAAGAAAGAAAGAAAGAAAGAAAGAAAGAAAGAAAGAAAGAAAGAAAGAAAGAAAAGAGGGAGGGAGGGAGCTAAGCATCAGACGGTTTTACATGTATTTTACATCATTTCCTTTTCTTAGGGTTGTCAGCCAGCGCAAACTGGCAAGAGGGAACCTGGAAGTGAAGTTACACCTCTCTAGGAATGGCCGGGAACTCCATGGTTTTACCATCAATTTCCCAGTGATTCCTAGAGTGGAGTGATGTCACTTCTGGCTTCCCCCCCAAAGTGACATCATACCACTTTATTTGTTCTTCCCTACTTTGGAGAAGCTTCCTGGCCCCCATGCGCCTTCCCTGCCACCAACTAGCATGCTCTCTCCCCCCCCCCCCAGCTCACCTGCTCATGAACCTTCCCACCACCCACATTTCAGCTGCACAAGCTGCTTCGCACCACCGGGTGAAGGCACATGGCAGTGCTGCTCTCTGTCACATGCAGGGCCCAGCCGTGTTGGGAAAGGGCATGTGTCTAGCGCACATGGCTCGGAGTGCACAAGCGAGTGAACTGGTGGGAGGCATCTCACAGGCAGGCAGTGAAGAGAGGCAGTTGTTGTGTGTAACAAACACGCCTTAGAACGTGAAGCTGTTCATTCAGCTCTGCTCATCACCCCTGGCTCTTGTTTCTACTGACACTCCTGCGCTTCGTCGCTCTGTGCCAGGAGAACTCCGGATCTGACGAGCACTTTGGACATGATGTGATTCTGGGACCCCCTGCCAAGTGAGACTCACCCAGCGGCTTCCTCACTCAGGTTCCGAGGGCCGCTGAAACAGTCCTTTTCAACGAGGGCTTTTGGGTGTTAAACGGATGAGATTTCTGCCATCCCGTCTTGTGCATTAAGCTTACGAATTATCTTGTTCTGCTGGCTTGCAGTCCTTTTCTTTGCCGGATTACTGTCGGGCACTTCCGTTGCGAGATGCCATCGGGGCAGGAAAGAAGGCCGAGGTGGAAACGTCAAAATCAACTAATACATGGATGGCTGGGACTTTGGAACAGGTAGACGTTCTTTAGCTTTGGCCCCAACCAAAGGCCTGTCGGAAGAGCTTCGTTTTTCAAGCCTATGCTAGTTCCGACAGGGCTCAGATGTGTTCTGGGAGCTTGTTCCGCCCGGTAGGGGCCAGGGCAGAAAATGTCCTGCTCCTGGTTGAGGCCAAACATACCTCTTTGAGGCCAGGGACCATGAACTGGTTGGTATTCAAAGAACGGAGTGTTCTTTGTACGGTTTAGATAGAGAGGCAGTCTCTCAGAGGCTGAACTGTATGACATTGTCCCCCACTGAGGTTCTGGTTCTACCTAATCTCCATCCCCAAATCTCCAGGAGTCTCCCAACCTGGATCTGGGAACCCTACCCCACTACCCCCTGTTCGTAGTTAGGGGGGACTTGGTAACCCAGTCTCTTTCCAAGCTTGCAATACAAACATTTAGGTTTTAGGCTCCCTTGCTTGTCCTTTAACAAGCCTGGAGTCTAGACCAGGCTTAAACTGTAATTTAGAATCCTACTTTGTAAGATTTTTTTTTTAATCCAGCCTTAGGCATCATAACAATTGTGGTCCAATATCTAACAGTCAAGTTTTGCTTATCAGCAGAGCCTGCAAGTGACGGGGGAAAGACATGCACGTGCTCAAGGTTCTCCCAGCTTGTTCTCAAACAAAAGTTTTGTTTGCGGCGTCTGAACAGAGGCTCCCAATGTTTTCACGCTTGATGCTTTAATTGCTTTGCGCTTAAATCGATCCGTAATGCAAATCCGGGCTTTCCTTTATTATTGCATTAGCCGCAAGCTATCTGCACGACAGGAAGCACATAAATCAACACCAAAAACATAAGACAGATCACAAACCGAGTCACACCTCCGGATCACAAACGCCTAATATGTACCCAAACACAAACAAATTAGGGTGAAGACCTTTCAAGCATGACTCCAAATTGTCAAGCTCTCCATTTCCCTCAAGGAAGAACAGAAAAATGACCAAGGCAAGAATTCCAGGGTGGCTAGCCTGTTACTGCGTAAAGGAGGGGAAAATTTTGGAGCACTTTAATTACTTGCAGATTTATTGTCAAATAATTTACAACTCCCCTCTCACCAACCCTTTAAGAAGTTTTGCTTAATCTTAAAGAATACAAAGCAACTGTACTCCCTGCCTTTGGGGCAAGCATGAGCAATTTTCCTTACTCTGTTCCACTACTGGTCCGTAGATTTGTTTTACCCTGTGTTTCATTTCTCTAGAACAGCCATTGTCAACTTTTTTTACCATTGAGAAACCCCTGAAACATTCCTCAGGCTTTGAGAAACCCCAGAAGCGACACCATCATGCAAAATATGTTTGTGAAGCAGAGCTGTGTGCACAGCTGCCTGGACTCCGACCCCTTCCGATCCCCTCCAGGCCCATCATTGGCCATTTTGGGATTGGGAGGGCAGGTCAAGGTCATATCACAATTTTTAAAAATTCAGTGGGACAGAACCTGACTCCACCCCTTCCTATACTGGCTACAGGATGTTCCATTCACATTTTCCCGTTTAAATAGAGGTGTATGTATGTGTGTGTGTGTGGTTAATACACTGGACCTCCATTGAATCATGTGTTGACTGGACGCATCATGAGGACACTCCCCTTGACTGCAGGAACGCCCCACTGCTCACGCAGATCCTGGAATGTTTAACATATGTGAAAGGTATGTGAAAAGATTTTGCACACACCAGTGGCAGCTACATGGCAGCATGAGGAACATATGAGACAATCCGTCTCCCACGGCAGTCCACCCAAGGCTGCTCTCCTAACCTTACAGAAGATTTTTGTATGACATGAGCATCCCGTCTGGCAGCCATACTGTCTGTGTTTGATAGGCTAATGCATTATCCTCTAATGTGCTGGATAGTTCCTGAAAAGTCGGATTATCCCTAGTGCATTTAAGAGGCGTTCTTAGCAACAATCCCTTTAAGGGACGGCCTTGCTCCAGTAATAGCCAGATTAGCCACTGGACCACTCGGTTCCCAATCTGGGTCAGAGCTCCTTATCTCCCTCCTGATCCCTTGCTATGGGAAGGCACCAAGTTGAGTTTTGCAGAACAACGTGGCCGGCCCCAAGCTGAGAACAAACCGAAAGCAATATCCTCGTCGAAAGGGCAGGCAGGAAAAGAGAAATACCTATGCGGGTTGCCACTTTTGAGTAAGCATAGAATCATAGAGTTGGAAGTGTCATAGAATCATAGAATCATAGAATCATAGAATCATAGAGTTGGAAGGGGCCATACAGGCCATCTAGTCCAACCCCCTGCTCAAAGCAGGATCAGCCCAAAGCATCCTAAAGCATCCAAGAAAAGTGTGTATCCAACCTTTGCTTGAAGACTGCCAGTGAGGGGGAGCTCACCACCTCCTTAGGCAGCCTATTCCACTGCTGAACTACTCTGTGAAAATTCTTTTCCTGATATCTAGCCGCTTTCGTTCTACACATAGTTTACACCCATTACTCCTCCATGGCCAAAAGGTTGGGAAAGGCTGGGTTAAACTGAATGAGCGGCAGGCCCAAATCTACTAAGCCAGATTCCCTAGCGGAGCAGGGATTCCAGCCTGGGTCTTCCAGCTCCTAGTCAGACATTCTGACCACGACATCACCACTGGGCCAATCTTTTCCACCTTCCTCCGAATGCCTTGGCTTCCCCCCACCTGCACAAAGGAGGCGGTTCCTTGCAACCTTGGGCCTGCTCACGGAGGGCTGAGCGCGTTCATTTGTTAATGCCGCCTTGAAGGCTTTGAAGATGAAAAGCACCGGGCAGAGCCAGTGTGAGGTGTGAGCAGCCTCCTTTCATGGTTTATTAATGGCCTTTTGAAATATGCAGGATTGTGGAAAGAGCGAAGAGAAAAGATTGCTCTGTTTCCCTGGGAAATGCTGCAAAGTCCACAGAACTTGGCGGCAAAGACCAGTGGATGGTCGGGCTCATTGGGTGCGGGGAGGGATCTGGTTTGACCCTGCAACATTCATCAGGGGAGGGATTGCCTCTTGTGTGGCATCAGTCTGTGCATAATGTATTGCATTGGTGCCACCCTCTTCTGAATATTATTCTCCCCACCAGGCTGAACTTGGGGGGAAGTCTGGTAACTAAGATCAGAATTGTGACCACCGCCACTTATATGTTATATGTAACTTGTTGCTGATGTTAATTGGGGTTTTTATGGGGATTTTATTGTGTTTTAACTCTTTATGTTGTAAACCGCCCTGACACCTATTTGGAGAAGGGCGGTCTAAAAAATTAAATAATAATAATAATAAAAAATGTGCTTTTCTTCCGTGCAAGGATTCAAGAATTCTGCTTCCTTTTCAAACTCATCTTACTTTTGAAAACTAAGCAGCAATAGGCTCGAAGTGGCTTGAGCATTATGTGACAATCTCTCAGCAGCTGGGGAGCATTCACTGAAGCCACCACTGGACACACAAATGGAATTTCAAGGTACCATCTGGCTGCTTTTAAGGATGTGTGGCTGTCCCTGTTTCCTCATTGCCAGTGGTTCTGGAATTTCCCCCTGCCCTGTGTCTCGGTCTTCCTCAATTCCACTTTGATTGAGTGCATTTCTCAAATCCAGAGACGGAGCATGCCTGTTTTGTCACAGCTTTTGGTTCACATACATTTCTCCCCTACATATGCAGGTATCGATAAAACACTGCAAAAGAGTAATCTCAGTGGGTCAGCGCACGCAAATGCTGGAAGGTTCTTTTGTACTGTGCTTTAGCAATGTGCTCCACTTGCGGTGGTTCACACAAGATAAATATAGTAAAAAAAAAATACAACAAAATCCCATAAAACACCCCTTACAAAAAATAGACAAAACAGACAAAATAGACAGCGACCTTTTACTCAACCTTCTCTAGTACCCCCCTCCCCCCGTTCAGCCAGAGGGCCAAGCCTTCTTCCGCTTGGAGCAAGGAGCCAGATCTAATAGGCATAGATGGGAATCCTTCAATGGAAACACCAGGACTCCACCCTGGCCTCAACCATACGCCTGGCGGAAGAGCTCCGTCTTGCAGGCCCTGTGGAAAGTTGACAACTCTGTCAGGGCCCTCAGCTCTTCTGGGAGCTCGTTTCACCAGGTTGGGCCAGGACTGAGAAGGCCCTTGCCCCAGTCGAGGCCAGGTGGACATCCCAGGGGCCCAGGATCACCAGTAAATTCATACCCGCAGAGCTGTGGGGAGCATAAACAACCAAGCTGTGTTTCAGGTATGTGGGACCCAGGCAGCATATAACCTTAAGGGTCAATACCAATACCTTGAACTGGCAAGTTCAGCCGACTGGGGGTATGCGAGACGTCTGCACATGGTGTGAAATAGAGTTCTATAAATGAGACCAGCAATGAAATTATCTGCCTGGCCAGCCTGAGATTTTCATTAACGTGACACCTTTGCCACGTCTATCCCTCCTGTTCCTGTCCAAATGATCAGGATGAATTATTATTATCGCCTAGCAGCTCATTCACAAAGGGAGAGGGGACCGTTGGGTGCCAATAAAGGCGACCCGTCTAGTGAGAGGGAACTGAGATGGCGTCATTTCTTTTGTGGCAGAACAAGAGAGACCTGAGAAAATGAGTTTTTTTCTTTTTTTCCCGTCCTCCTCTCTAACTCACCGTGCAGTCGGGTCGAAGATTGCAGAGGAACCTGCCCTTGAGGGAGGCTGCTCAGGGCTCAGCCTTACAAGAAGCAGCCACGAGCCGGCAATTGGATCAGCACGGCTCTCCCTTCGTCCATTTTTCCTTGTGTAATCATCAGGGTAGGCCAGGGGATGTGGGGAGTTCACTGCACCTTCTTTTCCAGAGGGAGAACTCAGTAGGACTTAGCACAGTGTGTTCCGCAAGAGCCGTTGCCCAGGGGTAGGGATTTGTGTTTTGATATTTAAAATGTCATTTTCACGGTTATGATTAGGAGAACTAATCTGATTGTTTTTAAATGCCGCCCATTAATGTGTTTGTCATTCAGGCTGTCTCTCAGCACTCCCGGGGATAAGAAGCGGGAGGGGGACACAGGCCACATGATGCCAAGTCACCCCTGTTATTTAGGTACTCATCTATTTTTAAAAACTTATATCCTGCCTCTTCCTTGTGGCTCGCCATTCCCACATTCAAAACCTCTGGGCCACCTGCTGCAGGATTGTCTGGAAGTGACTCTCAGGTGGGAGTAAAGGTATTCTGTCCGAATGGCCACTTCAGATACTTTAACTCGGAATGCTAGGGATGGAACTGGCAAATTGCTGCATATAAAGCACACAAATGTAATAATCTCAAGAATCTCTGGCCAGTCTGGCCTGGAGGAAATTCACCTCCTAATCACAAAGTGGCGATTGGCATTTCCCTGGGCATGGAAGAAAATGCCGATCGCCACTTTGGGGTCGGGTTACACAAGAGCTCCCCAGAGGTTACATGGCCTTAACGAGAAGTTCAGATGATCACGGACATCACCAGAGCCCCCTTCCCTTATTGCTCTACAGGTCTAGTCTCTTTCTCCACAATGGAAATGGCAGAGGATTGATTGGCTGGCTCCCGCATCTGACTCCCATGCTGGCTTCTCAGAAGGGGCATGTCAACACGTCCGGGGCGCCTCAAAGCCTGAAAAGCATTCCAGGGGTTTCTCCATGGTCAAAAAGCTGAAAAAAAGTAGTGACTAAGGGCATCATGGCTGTTCTTGCCTCACCTTCTGCCAAATCTCTGCCTTCCCGAGTCATTGCCAGGGCACCTTGTTGTGCTGCCTTCCTCTACTTCCCATCATCTTCCTGTCACCCAAGCTGCGATTGTTGCACTGAAGCAGCATGAGATCAAACCTTCTGCATCCATCGTGCAAAGCATGCAACTCCTCCCCCCCTCAAGGGATCCAGAACTTATTTAGAGGATGATTCTCTCTAGCTCAGCATTGTCACTGTTCTCTCCGACCGCCGACGTCTCTTCGGCATTTAGGCCAAGTGCCCCTTGTCATTGCCCTGAGTTTTGTTCTTTCACTTAGTTTCTCTAACTTCTCACGGAGTGTTTTTTCAGAGGCAGGAATCAGAGCTGCTGAGTAAGTGTGCCTTGCCCAAGAACTGTAGCGATAATTCCTAAGGGGATGGAGAAACGGAGATTTCTCTGATTACTACTCAATGCTTTTTGTTCATTCTGGAAGTGCAGGTTAATTACAGCATTTACCGCAAGAAGCGTAAAGTGTGGAAAAGGAATCCAGCGCCGAGGAGAAATTGCTCTTGTCAGCAGAGAACTTTTGCATTAAACAGTTGTGGCTGTTGCAGGCTGCGTCATGAGCCGTAACTTCTCCGCAGGGCTGAGGCCAAATCCTGATGGGTCCCAACCCACCCTGGACTGAAGAGCATTCCTATCCCCAGAGGCCTTGGATGGACATCCAGTCTGGTCAGATCAGGCTTTCTCAACTTGGGGTGGTTAGGAACGCAGACTTCTAATCTGGCGAGCTGGGTTTGATTCCCCGCTCCCCCACTGGCAGCCAGCTGGGTGACATTGGGCTTACCACAACAGTGATAAAGCTGTTCTGACCAAGCAGTAATCTGAGGGCTCTCTCAGCCTCACCCACCTCACAGGGTGTCTGTTGTGGGGAGAGGAAAGGGAAGGCGACTGGAAGCCACTTTGAGACTCCTTCAGGTAGAGGAAAGCGGCATATAAGAACCAACTCTTCTTCTTTCTTGATGGTCCTGGAAGGATTTCTAGGATGGGTGGGAGTTCCCAACCCACAGAGTGAGAATCAATGCCCTTGCACCCCAGTTGAGTACGCTCCATGAACACTCTTGGCTTTGGGAGACAGGCTGCCAAATCGGAGGCTGGAATATTCGAGCGACAGACAGCCCACACGGCCCCTGCCCCCATTGGCTGTCTTGAGACAGCTCAATAAATAAGTGATATTTTTAACATCAGGTGAGTTGGGCCAGAAGATTAGAAGGCGGGGGGCATGGGCAGTTATGGGAAAATCCCGTAAAAAAAGAAGTGAGCAAAATTTTTTTGCAATGGAAATCAGAACCGCTGGGAACGCATACTTGAGAGGGCTGCATGGAGCTGTCAACCAAAAGGATATTTGAGCAAGGAATGTGCTGGCTCAACACCAGCGATCAAATGTTTAATCTGGCCAGCACAACTGGATCAGCCCACAGGCCCATCAGATTTCGTCGCCTGTTTCCTACAAGGACTCTGAGACAACCCCTAAAGAGGACTATCCTTCCCGTCTTGTCCATCAATCGTTTTTCAGAGCTATACTACCTCTGAACCTGGAGGTTCCATTTCACTTTCAGGGCCTGATCCATCCTTCCTCCATGAATTTGTCTAGGGCAGGCTTTCTCAACCAGGGTTGCATGAAGCCCTGGGGTTTCTTGACTATCCTGGAAGGGTTTCCTGAATGGATGGGATTTGATTATTTTTTAATATATTTTTAAATTTGTTAAACACTTAGAAAGTGATATGACCATATATGATCATGTCGACACACCTACCCCTCCCAAAATAGCCAGCGATGAGCGAGGAAGAGTTAGGAAGGGGAGGGACCCCGGGTTGGGCGGGTCCACAGCTCTGCTTTCCAGCCCTATTCTGCATGCTTGTGCCACTTCTGGGGTTTCTCGAAGCCTGAAGAATGTTTCAGGGGTTTCTCAAGGGTAAAAAAGTTGAGAAAGGCTGGTCTAGTCCTTCTGAATACCACCTAAGCAGGGGGTTATGGCAGTAACTTGCAGCATCAGGTGCCATGGACTATTTGGTTATCCTACTTCACTTACACTACCGAACTCCAGGAAGCCCATCCGATGTTCCCATGAGGTCTCTTGCCCAGATGTCGGTGAGATCTAGACTCGCTTAACTCGGACAAGGTGCCTTTCAACCACATTCTGGAACCACGAACACATCACGTGCCTTGAATCTACTGCCCATACATTTAAATGCTTTTAATCCGAGGTTTAGTAATGGGTACTTTGTTTAATAAACCGGGTGTTTTGAAAGGGGATTACGAAAAACAAATATTCGACTGATTGCACATCCTGATGCCGTAAGCTTCGCGCACCAAATATTTACCAGGCGCTTTCTGCTGCTCATTGGCTCCGCCCACTGGCTCCACCCAACCTTACTAGAAATATATAATGGAACGGATTTATGTTTCTATATGGCCAGACACATAAGATTTGGAAAAGGTGTACCTCACGTGGGGAAAATTCACTGTGAATACAAATCACAGGACTGATTCGCTCGAGGGAGAAGCTAATTAGAAAGGGATGAGACCATCAAGATCACCCCAACTTTGATAGCTTCCCTTTTTACATTTATCTACCCTGCTCCTCCTGACAACGGCCTCTTCTTCCAGCTTGGTGAGAAGCCATCTTGGTGAATGATTCAAAGCAGCAGACTCTAATCTGATTTTGATTCCCCAGTCCTCCTCCACCGGCAGTGTGCTGGGTGACCTTGGGCCTTACACTGTTCTCTCAGAGCTCTCTCAGCCTCACCTACCTCCCACGGGGTTCTGTTGTGAGGAGAGGAAGGGATGGAGATTGTAAGTCACTTTGAGACCATTTCGTGTAGTAAAAAGTAGGGCACAAAATCTCCAGCTCTCTTCTTTTCTACCTCGCCTGTTTGAAATGCTTTCGGGAAAGTGACCTTGGCCCATCATGCCCTACGGTGAGACGCCTCGGGATCCTTCTTATGCACAACAACAGAGCATCTGCCAGAACTGCGACAAGAGCGAAAAGACATAATTTTCAAAGTCTTTATTGGCATAAATAATTCATACATAATTTACCTCACCAAACACCACACAAAGCACAAGGAACAACACCCCCCCCCCCAAAAAAAAGAGGAGCTACCCATTTTTGCAGTTCACGGCAACTCACACCCCCAGTCAAACAGCAGAAATTATAAATACTTTTCCTTGAGTGTAGAAAACTTTATAAATGGTACTGTACAAAATTTACAATCCGTGAGACGAACCATTGTGTCAAGGTTTCCCCCCCCTCCCCAAGTCTAGAGCATTTGTGGGGGTTTCGCGCGAGAATCAAAGTTGTTTCTTGTGTCTGCCCCCCCCCATAATGAGAATTCTGCAACGACCACCACAAAATATATATATTTATATTTCATATACAGATATTTATACTTTTTTAAAAAATGAAATCTCTAGGGTTTTGTGTTTTTTTCTTAATTTTAAAGACACAATCCAACCACACGTTCCCCCGCACAAACTTCATGGAAAACGGCTTCCTTCTCTGTCCTCGCCTCCCCCCAGATTGGTGAAGATCCTTTGGAACTCCCTGCCTTCTGAGGGTTGACTCTGTATTCATTCTACCAGCGTGTAGAAATGTGACCATTAGCCAGGCCTTTGCCTGGGCTGGCTGGATGCTGGTTAGCTGCTTACCCACCAGGAGGTGAAATTTCCTGTACTTCTCCAGCTTATTTTAAATTTGGTTTTATGGCACGTTTTAAGGACCTCATTCAAGCTTTACAACAAATGAAATGGGAGCAGCCTAAAAATGCTTTGTACTCTCCATGCGCGACGGTGGGGCTTACGCAGGGGAGCTTCCCGCATGAGTTGTGTCCGAAATTTCTGCCGCAGCTCGCTCCGCCAGTCAGAAACCAACACAGAGGAAACAAAAGCAGGCTGTTTGAAGTGGAAAAAAAAAACTGAAACGAACACCTGTACAAGATCTGAAATTTGGCATATACGTATGCATGTTACCATATACATACGTACAGATGTGCATCTCTATTACCTTATGTACAGAAGGCTATTACCGTGTATCTTTTTTGTTTTTGTTTTTTTACAGAAAATGAAATCAAAACAGAGGACGGTACCCCAAATCTCAGCATAGTCGTTTCAGAACAGAACAAAAGAACCCACTGAAAAACAGCTCACGCCATGTTTAGAATGGTCACATACAGGTGGTCAATGAGGCATAGGTTCCTGCAGTTCTGCACAGAGTCCTGGCAGATCTGGTCGATCGCCCCTCCCTCCACATGAACATTAGCAAGCCAATCTCTTTCTGGGAAAAGCAAAACTCTGAATTTCAGAAAACTCACGGTCTTGTCTTAGAAAGAAATCTGCAGACCCTCCTCTGCCTTCATGCCCCAATTCACACTAGGCGGGTGGGGAACCATGCCTGCCAACTGCAGCACGAACAACCGGGAGACCTGTGCCATTCAAAAACCAAATCAGCTTAGGGTGGCAATAAGCATTAGTTAGTTGGAGCTCACTTGGTCGTGTCCAGCTGGGATGAAATGCAGGATGGCCGGTGGGGGGGAGGGGCCAAAAGAGCACGAAAGTAGGGGCCAAAAGAGCACGAAATAAAAGGGTTAGCACTAGATCTGTATCTCTCTCTCACACACGCACACATACATACCCCTGCCCACTTCATACTTACACCCTCTGGTCTTCTAAGCTTGAGCCAAAAGTACCAGTCTATTTCAGGATGTGTCTACCCTCCCCCATACAATCTTGAGGACTAGAAACCTGCCTCAAACACGCCTTTCCTTCCTTAAAAATAACAACAACTGAAATGCCTGAATCTTGAGCCCTGTGCTTTAGGGGCCTGTCTTCCATGACGGGATGCCATTCAGGTAATGGGGGGGGGGGGGGTTGGAATCAATACCTGGGCCATGTGAAGGTTGATACCATCCGTTGTTCGCTAGCGTATACTATCCCTTCCCTGTCCGTGCAGTGGGGGATGTGTGGCACGGGAGGGGCACTGAAATTGCAAGAGGGAGCCCACCCAAGTTCCATTCCACGAGCTCTTCACGAGAGTGGAATGGCCCAGCGCCCTGGAGCGGTCTCTGGGGGGTAGACCGCATGCCGTCTGCCTGCCTGCAGCAGCCATTAACATTAATGGGAATTAAGGGCATGCAGTGGGAGCAGGTGGAACATCTGCGTCTAAGCCAAGCTTGCCGTTCCAATGGGGCATTTAAGTTCCCTGTCAGCAGCTGCAACAAAATAAACTGGGTTGCGGAGAGCATTTGCTTCCTCTGTCGCCGACTGACAAACTAAGAATTCCTCCCCCGTTAGACGGCTGACGCTAGACCAGATGACCATGGACTACAATTCCCACAAGCCCCTGCTAGTGCTGGCAGGGGCTCATGGGAATTGTAGTCCATGGTCATCTGGAGTGCCACAGTCTGGCCATCCCCTTGTCTAAACTAATTTCTGTATTAGAATTGCACAAGTTGGAGGCCGGGTTGTCAACCTCTACATGGTGGCGGGAAATCTCTTAGGATTACAATGGATTTCCAGCTGGCAGAGGTCAGTTCCTCTGAAGAACATGGCTGCCTTGGAAGGTGGGCTCTACAGCATTATATCCCACTCAAGTCCCTTGCCTCCCCAGACCTCACCCTCCTCAGGTGCAGCTCCCCAAATCTCCAGGGGTTTCCCAACCTGGAGCTGGCGAGCCTCACTGGAGGCCCATGAAGACTCAAGATACGGAGGCAAAGAACAGTTGGGAGAACTCTTCCTCCAGTACCCTGCAGGTTCTTGGAGAAGTGAGCGGCCAGATTTACTTCCCTTCAGGCTGGCCTCCCCTTTAACTAATGCTCAACTCCTCTCAGCTTCCTGTGCCTCCTGGAGCAAGCGTGTCATTGTTGGGCCATTTAATGGTGTTTTTCTTTCTGGGTATCTACCTTGTTTGTAGGTGGCCTCTTTGGGTAGAGAAAAGCGGCCTATAAGAACCAGCTCTTCTTCTTCTTCAGTAATATCAGGGCTCTCTCAGCCTCACCCACCTCACAGGGTGTCTGTTGTGGGGAGAGGAATGGGAAGGCGATTGGAAGCTGCTTTGAGACTCCTTCGGGTAGAGAAAAGCGGTATATAAGTATCAACTCTTCTTCTGTCTGTCTACTATTCATAGGAAAGGGCCTTACCATTAATGGGGAAAAGTCAGACAGAACTCTCTGAAATGGAGAGAAAGAGAGAGAAAAGGGAGGGTGGGAAGAGAAGATCTAAAGCTACCAGGGCGGATCTGTAAATAAACCCACGTCTCCATGGAGCTCGCCAATAAATCTGAGCTACCGGATGACCTCCCTCGCTCCCTCGGATCTCCTATTAGATGGTATTGTGGTGATTTCCCTCTATATTTTCCACATTGAAGGACTGGTTATTTTTAAACCGGATAAAATCTAGAGATAAAAAGCTGGGCGTTGAGGAGGAGCCGGGACGTCAACAAGAAAGATCAGGGAGAGGAGAGAGAGGGGGAAAAATGAGAGACGTGGTTTTAATCACAAAGACTTTCAAAAATAAGAACATGTGATGCCAATAATACATCGGCATCAATAACATCACAAAGCAGGATTCGCCCTTAGCGGAGGGCAGCTCTTCCACCCCTTCTGTTCTGCAACAGTTGAACCTCCTGGGTCTCTTTATCCCACCTCCCTTGATCCAAAATATCCCAATCAGTTTCTTTTGGAACTTCCCAGCATTGCAGAGGCTCCAGAGAAAAAGGGTTGAGAAAGAGCACCGTTAAGATAATGTGCTATTTCATTGCAAGGCATACGATTGTTCCACGAGGGAACATGCAAACGCCTGTTTTAGCATGTTTTGCCCCATGGGGAAAACAGTTCCTTTGGAAGGTGCAGCAAAGGAATTTACATTTTATAGATGTTCCCCTGCATATAACATGCACTCACCTAAGTAGCACATGACCTTCGTTCTAGGACATGGCAGGAAAGTGCTATACAGGTCCTCAGAATTAGTCTTCATATTAAAATCGGTTCAAGCATTCCTCATCGTGGTAGTGTTTATCTGTGGACCCAAAAGTATTGCTGGCAAAGGGGAAAAGGCAAGCAAAATAAAGCTGCCTTTTCACTTATTTATCTGTACTTTTTATGTCAGTGTGGGATCCTCTACAGCAGGAGTAGTCAACCTGTGGTCCTCCAGATGTCCATGGACTACAATCCCCATGAGCCCCTGCTAGTGCTGGCAGGGGCTCATGGGAATTGTAGTCCATGGACATCTGGAGGACCACAGGTTGACTACCCCTCAATTTATTTTTTTTAACCATTGGGAAACCCTTGAAACATTCTTCAGGCTTTGAGAAACCCCAGAAACGGCACGATCAGACAAAATATGGTTGGGAAGCAGAGCTGTGTACACACCCACCCGGGCCCCATCCCCTGGCCCCTTCCCACCCCCTCCAGGCTCACCATTGATCATTTGGGGAGCAGGGGGGCAGTTCACTCGGTAACTGTTTAGCAAATTTAAAAAACATATTTAAAATGATTAAAAATAGAGCCTCTTGTGGTGCAGAGTGGTAAGGCAGCAGACATGCAGTCTGAAAGCTCTGCCCATGAGGCTGGGAGTTCGATCCCAGCAGCCGGCTCAAGGTTGACTCAGCCTTCCATCCTTCCGAGGTCGGTAAAATGAGTACCCAGCTTGCTGGGGGGTAAACGGTAATGACTGGGGAAGGCACTGGCAAACCACCCCGTATTGAGTCTGCCATGAAAACGCTAGAGGGCGTCACCCCAAGGGTCAGACATGACTCGGTGCTTGCACAGAGGGATACCTTTACCTTTACCTTTATTAAAAATAATTAATTCCCAGCCATTCGGGAATAAATCTTTGTTGGTCTTGAAGTTGCCGGTGGACTCAAATTTTGTTTGGATATGTGTGTTGGATATCTCTATTTTGCGAAGCACCCTGACAGTCCGTGCAAAAAACGATGCAACCCCATCGTTTCCCAGGCCCTTTATGGGCAAAACAGGGATTATATTCTGTGCTAATTATAGAGAGCCCTGCTTGCAGCCATGTGGTGCTGACACACCTCGTCAAGCCGGTCACCCGGAGGAAGCTGCTACCCTTGCAGAACCAAAAGCGCCACTGGGATCCATAGCCTAGTTTGCCCGTAACCTGCATAGGCTGCGGATGGAAGCCGGGCGAACTCCTCTGCCAGCCGGCTGCCCCTTCCCCCAAATCTGCCTCCTGAATATAAATTGCTTTGAAAAATAAATGGGTTGCAATCTAGAAGTAGCAAACCCTTCCAGTTTCCTGCAAATGTACTAATCTCTGCAAGGCATGTCAGGAGACACACACATACACCCCTTGGACGCCCTCTTCTTTCTACCCTCGCTTTGGAAGACGCAGGTGCTTGCATCTTTGTGTCAACAGAGCGTGAGAATGGGAAGAAGGGTCGATCTTCAAATCGGGGCCCAGGCCAGCCACTGACATATGGGTGCGCACTTCTTCCCAAACTCCCTGCAAGCCTTCAGAGTGTCTGCACACTTCTGGCGTCTTCCGGCTCCCCCACCACGGTCTGAAATGCGGCGTCTGCCCAATGTGCTGGCTGGATGCCGAGCCAGACTCATTTTCTGACCAAACTTGTTGGGCTTTTTAATTATGCCTCTAAGAGCCATTAAACTCGAGCTGCCGAGGTGTGGCCAGTTCTGAGCAAGCAGGACTTGGCTAATGGCCTCCCAGTGGAATCGGGTTTTTAGAAGAATGGATAAACAGATAAATAAAACACCCCCCCCCACAGTGAGTCTAAGGCTCCAGCCCTGACCAGAGCAAACCGGCCTTCCTTAAGAAATAACCCCCCCCCCGAGCTTTCAAGAGTCCTGAATCCAGAGGAGAGAAATCTGGCAGTAGTGGGTGGGATGGCTGGGGAGTGGAAGGAAAGCACAACTCTAATAAGTCAGCTTATATTTATGGTGGCAGGAGGGGGAAGCTCAGGTAGCATCACATCAACAGTTCAAAGAGGAAAAACAAGACAGAGCTTGTTCTCAAACTGAAAACCACATCCCAGGAATTTATTTCCAAATTAGGGGCCAAGCTCGTTGCATTCAGGAATACAACAGGTGCTAGATTGGGGTGGGGTGGAAGAACTCTGCAGATGGCCTCCCTCTACCCCCAGGACCTGGAAAGGCTGCAGGCAGTTCTTAGGGAACTCACTGGCAGGGGCAGCTCTCATGCGGCAGGGATCTGCAGCCTCCGAGCCTCAGAGGGAAGTGGAGGGAGGAGGGGGTGGTCAGGGGTGGGGGGGGGCAGAAGGTGATTGGCTGGCCACTGGACAGGTTTAAACTATGTGTAGAATGGGAACAGCTAGATATCGGGGGGGGGGGAATTTCAGTCAGAGTCATTCTGCAGTGGAATCAACTGGAGTGCGGACTTCTAATCTGGCGATCCGGGCTTGATTCCCCGCTCCCCCACATGCAGCCAGCTGGGTGACCTTGGGCCAGCCATAGTCCTGCTAGAGCTGTTCTGACTGGGCAGCAGTATCAGGGCTCTCTCAGCCTCACAGGCTGCCTGTTGTAGGGAGAGGAAAGGGAAGGCGACTGTGTACCACTTTGAGACACCTTGTATCTCCACAGTTGTTCATTAATCAGACAAAGAGTGCGTGCCCTTGAAAGCTCATGCCTTGAATATATCTTTGTTGTTCTTAAGGGTGCTGTTTTTGTTGTGACATTCTGAGAAAGGCTTTCAAAAAGTGGGGGAAGCTTAGGAGGTATGTGTGGACTGATTTGGGGTATTTTGACTCTCTCTATAGACCTAATGGGCCCCCCAAAAATGGCCAATGATGGGCCTGGAGGGGGTGGGAAGGTGAGAGGCTCCAGGTGGACATGTACAGTTATGCTTCCCGACCTTATTTTGTATGATCGCACCCCTTCTGGGATTTCTCAAAGCCTGAAGAATGTTTCAGGGGTTTCTCCATAGTAAAAAAAGTAGAGAAAGGCTGCCTTAGACCATCTTTAGGTCACTGGGATAAAAACTGGATTAACTTCAGTAGAAAAGAAGGAAGACTTTATTACTGATGTCCTTCTTATCACATGCTCGTAATCCATATGAAAATGAAAGATTCCCTTTTCGTGTCTTTTTAAATCACACTGAATTCCGCACTGGATAATGCACTTTCAGTGTGCTTTTGCAGCGGGATTTTCCTGTGCAGAACAGGAACATCTACTTCAAAAGTGCATTGATAGCACATTATCTAGTGTGTGCAGAATGGGCCCAGCCAGTTTGTCTCTTTGGCACTTTCCAGAATGAGATTCAAAACACATCATCTAGCGCGAAACTCTGCTCTCTCTCCTTGAGCTTTACCTACACTCGTTCTGTTTTTATGTTTGCCATTTTTAGATGCTTTAGGATGCTTTAGATGCTTTGGATGCTTTAGGATCCTGCATTGAGCAGGGGGTTGGACTAGATGGCCTGCATGGCCCCTTCCAACTCTATGATTCTGTGATTCTATGATTTTGACAACGAGGGGTTTGAAGGGCAGGAAGGGAGAGAAGAGAGAGACCTTATTTTAAGGCCATCTTTCCCCTTTCTTTTTGCTGGAATGTCAACCAGGTGGTTCTTTTTTAAGGAGGGAAAATCTACCTGTGCGCTTACTTCCATGCCTAGCGGAGGTTTTGCCCCTGATTTTTCCCTGCGCTTATCAAGTGGCTGAGAGTGATGAGACAAAACCTCCGAGGTTGTGTCAAGGATGACCAGGGTGATGCATGATTCTCAATTACCCTCAAGTGCTGCAACCTGCTTGAGCACCCTGCTGAGACCCCTGGAGTGCCTGGCTTTCGGCCACCCTCGGATGCTTCAACCCTGCTGCCTGCCAGTTCTCTCCTCCTCTAAAATCCTTCAGCAGAAAGCTGCCCCCCTTCAAGACAGCAAACAATCACCACCACCAAGAGTCACACATCACTGCTATGCTTCCTGGTGCTTTCAAGTCTCTACAGAATGCACTGTCCTTGCAAATTTCCCACACAGCCGTTTACATTGTAAAGATGCCAAGGAATGTTCCATTTGTTTAGATCAGGGGTAGTCAAATTACAGCCCTCCAGATGTCCATGGACTACAATTCCCATGAGCCCCTGCCAGTTGTAGTCTATGGACATCTGGAGGGCTGCAGTTTGGCTACCCCTGGTTTAGATTATGGATGCCCAACCAGGGTTCTGTGGGAGCTGTGGAGGGGGTCCATGGCCTTTCTCCTCCTGATTTAATGGACTCAGATACAAGCAAGGGAACCAACATCTTCCATTGAGCTCTCCTGTGGTTTCTGCTTCTGGGAGGGAGTGGAGGCTGCACATCTACTCTCATCTTAAGCCCTACTCTCACTTTAAGCACCTTAAGCCCTCCTGTCTTTCTCTCTCCCTCAGTCCTCCTTGAGACTGCTTGTTAATGTGGCCGGTGACATCGCTTCCTGGTGTGTGTGGCAGGGAGGCGTGGCCAGCTGATGTCACTTCCGGGATTCCTCGAAGTCTGAAAATTTTTTTCAGGGGTTCCTCCGTGGCCAAAAGGTTGAAAATGGCTGGTTGAGATCCTTATAGCATGCTTTTTGACCCAGTGGGGTCCCCAAAGTGGCTGATGGTGCTGTTCTCTCCTGCTCCGTTGTATACCTGCAACTACCACCCTGTGAAGCATCCTGTACATGAGATGTCAAGCTTGGCTGGAGCCTTTCGCCCTCATGTGACCTTCAGGGAGCAGACCACATATCCCCCTAGCACCATGGGTCCTGGCTCAGGTGTTCCTCATGGCTGCTTTTACATAAAGTGAAAGACATGAGGATAGCCACTCCCTGGCATCTCTTCTGAATGGCCCCTAAAGGTAAAGGTAAAGGTATCCCCTGTGCAAGCACCGAGTCATGTCTGACCCTTGGGGTGACGCCCTCTAGCGTTTTCATGGCAGACTCAATACGGGGTGGTTTGCCAGTGCCTTCCCCAGTCATGACCGTTTACCCCCCAGCAAGCTGGGTCCTCATTTTACCGACCTCGGAAGGATGGAAGGCTGAGTCGACCTTGAGCCGGCTGCTGGGATTGAACTCCCAGCCTTATGGGCAAAGCTTTCAGACGGCTGCCTTACCACTCTGCGCCACAAGAGGCTCTTGAATGGCCCCTAAGAGGACACTAAAACACAGCTGAGTCCCGATGCAGTTCCCAGGGAGAGCTAGGCCTGAGAGTCAACAGGTCAGCAGCCCTGACCCAAAGGCAACGAAGCACTGAAAAATCCCTTTTCTTGGTAGGCAACTTAGGTCAGGCCCTAGATCAGTCGGGAGAGCAATGACTTCTGGGAGTGGGCAATACTTTCCTTCCCCTCGTTGGAGGAATTGGGGACCTAGAGATGGCAATGCACACACACACACACACACAACTTTTGCAATTGCCTCGCCAAGAGCATTAAGTCAGTTTTGCAAAAAGTCTCCTGGGAAGGGTTCCTGCAAAACTGCAGCAGGTGTCAGCTGGTCAAGAATCCCAGAGAAATAAATGTGCCTACAGTAACATGGATTAGGTGTTTCAAAACACACAAAATGACTCTGTGCATGTCGGGGGCCTGTCCTGTCATCTCTGGCATCTCTGGCACGGCACTGTCGAATGTACAAGGATGTACGTGGGAGACCAGCTATTTACCCATTCACAAGTGGCTCCTGATAGCGATACAGCCATACAGGTGGGGCAGGGTGGAGGCAGGGACAGGATGGCGAGCGTTGTGGTTGGCTTGTAGAACTGAGAGATAAGCAGCAGGAAGAACAACAGGCACCAAATACCAGGCACCAAAAGAATCAGAAGCTGTCGATGTAGAGTGGAGCATGAAGGAGAAGGGGGGGGGGGGGGCGCGACAGGAAACCTTCTCTGATGGCACGTGAGCCCCCCGAAAGCTCAGCTTAGGGCTCTGCTCCCAGAGAAACCTGCTTAGGATGGAAACAGCTGAAATGCCCTCCTCTGCCATCAGGCAGGCAATGTGGCAGATGGTTGAGCAACATTTGTCTTCAAAAGAATGAAAGAAAACCTCAAAGAGAAAGAGGGGGAGAGGGGGAGGGAGAGAGAGAACACAGCAGCTTCTGAGGGGGGCCAGTTGGGTCCAAGGAAATTCTGAGGCTCCTCATTGATTGGTCTAACGAGGGACCGGAACTGGTGGGAGGAGCCTGAGGGTTCAATGCCTCCCGTAAAGTACCCCTAGATGGTTTGCAGTCAGGCGGGCAGGCAGAAGGCGACCCCACGGGAAGCAATTAAGCATCCGCTGCCAATGTTCCAACCTGCCCTCCATTCGACATGCAGGACCCTTCAAGGCCCACTGGATTGAGCACGGTGCTCCTCCTGCTCCGCGGACGCCGCGGCGGTCCCAGAGGTCTGAGCCAAGGAGCGTTTTCTTTGTTCCTGCCATGCTCCCTGGTTCGCCGTCCCCCTCTGGCCTTCCATGCAGTCAGGAGGGGTGGAGGAGAAACAGAAAGGCGTAAGAAAGGCACCATCCCTCTGCGCCATCTGTCACAGCCTGGGAAAATGGAGAGACACAAATGAAGAATGATGATTATCGCTCAAGCGCCTCAAAATCTAGGAGAGGTATGACGGGCTCGGTGAGAAAGAACGAGCCCCGCCTGCAGTCTTGTGATCTGAAAGGGACACATAAAGAAAAGGGGGAGGGGGGATGCCAACGGGCCAGGAAGGAAAAGCGGGAAGACGTGCAGAAAAGGGCAATCAAAAGCATCACGCGGTCGAGACGACAGCTCGGAACATCTCAAGCACTGGTTCTCAACCTGGGGGGTCGGGACCCCTTTGGGGGGCGAACGACCCATTCACAGGGGTTGCGGCAGAGCAAGTAGCTTGTCTGGCCAACCACACAACAGCCTTGCAGAGTAGATCGAGATAGAGCGTTCATCTGTCTGGAGCAGCGGAAAAGAGCGAGATCAGCATGGTGGGACAAGAGGCAGAACTGAACTGAGAAACCCCCCAAAAGACCAATTTATATATCATCGTGGACAATGGATGTTCATGCCATTGGTCAGTTTCGGGAAAATTTAGGGGGGAACTGCAAGTGCAGTTCTTGCTTAAAGGCTCCTTCTCTCCCCGCTTTGTAGATCTTCCCAGGCTCTAAACATGCCCAAGAACAGAAACGGCTTGCCGTGTTCACTCCAGCTGAGAGCAGACAGTTGGCTTAGCAACAGGGGGATGATGTTTGGGGGACAGCCTTAAATTTATCCCCTAGGGAGATCTGTAAACAGGCAGAGGAGGAGAAGAGCACTGAAGGCAGGCATCGGATTGCCTCGGTTAGTATTTCCTAAAGCCAGATTTTTCATTATTGCTGGGCTGGCTGATAAGCTCTGAGCCCTTGACCTAAATACATGTGCATGCCAAAAAGCCAGGGCTTAATTTGAGTCAAAGCTCAGCTTTGGAACCTGCTCTGAATGCCTGACTCAGCCAGGGAACTGTCGTCTGGTTCAAAGTAACCTTAGTCATTTGTGTGAGCTCCTGTCAATTAATGTCGACTGAGTTTCCGTACAAGTAAAAACAGCCCTGAGGCAAGAAAGGAGCATGCGTCCTTTGTTTTTTTTTAGATGATCCACATGTGTGTCGTATCCAGCCTGTCCTAGAAGAGGCACTCTGTCGGTTGTATGGGAAAGAGTAGTAGGATGTAATACCGGATTCTGGCCACCTGTCGTGGTGGTGCTGCAGAGCAGCGGGCTGGAGCCGGCTGGCAGCTTTCTCCTTCTGCAAGCAATAAGGTTGCGCTTAGTTGTAACTGCTGTTCAGTGAGTGGTATTCTGTGCAAGCACACATGGGGCTCTACTTTCTCAGGCCTGACATGGAGGAACCTTTTAAACAACAGTTTAATTAGCATCAGCTGAGAAAGTCCACTGACATCAGCGCATCTCGACGTCGAGGAGACAAACTGCCTCAGGTGGTGATAGATGGGGTGATGCCCAAATTCTCTTCCATTTCCCTCACTGGAAGGCTAGAGGCAGCCCTAGACAGGGTAGAGGACACCAACAGGAGTGGCACTCAGCTCAGCCTTTTGGGCTATCTCTCCTTGTTGGGTTGAAGAGCTGAGTTTCCAGACGAGCCACTCTTCCTTGAGGAGGTGTTCTCAATTTTGGGGGTGATTTGGTGGCAAAGGTGAGGTATTATCAAAGCCTTCTCTCAGACAGAGGAGACAGGCTGAGTGTTCTTCATTTTGGGCCCTTTTCGCCTCACGTTTATTTAATTTATTTATTTAAACAAGGCCATGTCCTCACCAAACATGGCTGATGAGATCAGAATTTGTAAGTCGTTCACTTCTCATCTTGTATCTGAGGCTTGCTGAACGGCCCTCTCTCAGTGGTGGCAAAAAGAGAACTAAGGGAGGAATGATCATCACTCCCACCTCATGTGAGTTTTGGGTGGGGAAGTCAGCCTCCTCTGGGAGTAGAGGGGAGGGGGGAGCATTCCTGGGATCTAACAATGCCATTTAAAAGCTTGCCATCTCTCCTCCCTGGCAGGCCTGCAAAAGTGCAGTCCCCAACAACAAGGAAGATATGAGACGGCACAGTAGCCACGAAGGTGAGCAAAGGGTCTCACTGGTATGACCCCCAGTTTGTACGGTGGGGGAGGCCTTTGTGGATTCTGTCTAATGCAAATCCTATGAACAAATCCCACATCATGCCACTCAGGATATGCCTTCTCATTTCTACTGCAATGGAGATTAGAAAACACAATGCTATCTGCTTCTTGGGTGAGACGCATCTATTTATTACACAATATACAAGAGACGAATGACTCTTAGACGACCATTTTATGACCGGTTCATCTCACTGAGCATTATGCACTCCTGTGAATCAAGGATGGCATTTTCGATAATTTGAGGCCTGTTCATGTCGTCGAGTATTAGGTTTCTCTGTGAATTGAGACTGATATTTTCTTCTCCTCTAGCCTTTGAACATTTGCCAGACTTTACATTTCAAAAGAGCAGGGGGGAAGAAATACCCCCCCCCAAAAAAAAAAGAGAGAAGAGAGTAAGAGGGGCAAATGAAATCTAAAGCTGACTTAAAGACAGAAAGTGAGGCTGAGGAGAAAATCGTTTTAAAATCTTGAAGAGAAAATCTTAACAAACAAAAAAACAACAGTCAGGAAATAAAAACAGCATAAAAGGTACAACTGCCTCCTATACCAGCATCAAATATGCCTGAGCAATGTACAAGGATAATACAAGGTTAATAAATGTGTATAGTTGTAGGACTTTCACAGAACGACTCCCAAAACATTTCACATCAAGCAAAAATTGTTAACATATTTCAAAGGACATTAAGATCTAGCATTCAAAATCTATTCATGATCTCCAGTAGGGTTGGGCGCTTCGGTGTCCGAAATGGCCGTTCACGCCCGAAACAGACAACACTATGACATGGAGGGGGGGGGGAGGGAAGGCATATGCAACCAAACCTAATCCCCAGTTCTAAAGAATCAAATTGGCCTCAACCAGGAGCAGGGCCTTTCTGGCCGTGGCCCCAGCCTGGCAGAAGACTTCCTGATAGTACCGGAGCCCTGCAGGACCATGGACAGTTCCACAAGGCTGTTAAGACCCTGAATATAACATGAAGAATTCCACTGGCCTCCCTACCCAAATGCATCCAAACCCGAAAACTCTTATCACCCACCGCCTCCCCTTCTCTTTCCCATGAGTAGTGAGTGACCCAGGCAAATTAGTTTTACTTTTTAAACTTCTGAAATCTAACTTATAATATTTTAGATCCTTCTCTATATTTCCATATAAGAGTGGGGCATTCTAATTTATATTAAATGTTTTCATTATATCTAACCTGCCCTGAGCCTTCAGGGGAGGATGGGGTATAAATAAAAGAATAAATAAATAAATGAGCAAAAAGTGGTATGACCGGCAGAGGTGGTCTTACTCTGCTGACTTCCAGAAGTGGCCAGGGTGGGAGAGGCGACGGTTCCGCTTCGGCAGTTTCTCCAGCATCTCCATGAGCTTGGTGAACGTCGGCCGTTCTTCCTGTTCGTAGGCCCAGCAGAAGAGAAGAATGTCCTGTGCGGAACGGAACAGGAAGGAAAGGATGAACAGGAGAAAAGAGCCCCCCCCCCCCGGTTAAGCTGAACCACAGACCATAGAGTTGGAAGGGGCCAGACAGGCCATCTAGTCCAACCCACCTGCTCAATGCAGGATCAGCCTAAAGGATAAGTATCTGCCCAGCCGCTGATTATAGAAACATAGAGTTGGAAGGGGCCAGATAGGCCATCTAGTCCAACCCACCAGCTCACTGGGAGTTCAACCGACAGGCCCTTTTAGGACAGAGCATGAAAAAACAGAAGAATCTCACTACTCTATGATAGTACCATAGCTTGAAAAGCAGAGGAAAGTGCTTCAAAGCAACTGCCCTCCTGCTCCCACCCCGACCTGGCTGAGAAAGTCTGGCCTGAGTGCTAGCTTCACAATTACCCTGTGGAGTGGGTTAACCTGACACTGACCGGCCCACGGCTATCCACTGGGCTTCACAAGCAATAGGGTCCGAATCCAATTCAGCTGCATAGTGGCCCTCCATTTAAGTGCCCGGGGGGGGGGGAGACTCTTTTTAAAGTGGTCTGTAAAGTGCTATTCATTTTGATGGTGCATCATGAATGATACTCCTTCCTGTTTATATGTCGTGTGTGTGTATGTGTTGCATATTTACAGCTGGTTTTAACTTTGCTGCCTTACGGACCTTAAGTCGGGTGGAATCATGACATAAAAGTGTTTAATGTAAAATAATATGCATAAATATTATTAACATTAAGTTGTTTCTGAGCCCTGGGCAACTCTGCATTTTGGCAAATGAAAGGCTACTCTGCTCCCATCCGGTCCCTTCCCCTAATTCCCTTTTGCACCCCAAACAACAGGAAGACACCTACCGAGATTTCCTTCCCCATGCCAATTTGGCTAAGATTCGGCTTCATCCCTCGGCCCACTTGCCAAATTATTGCCTCAGCAGGTTGGATCTTGAAAGGCCATTCCCGAGCGTGCAGCTCATACCAGATGGTGCTGTCCAGAGAAAATGGTACAAGAGTTAATAGACACACATGCAATATATGCAGAATCGACTCTTTATTGAATTTATTTGATTTATAGACAGCACCTCTGCAAGCATGCGGGTGATTCACAACATATAAAAACCAGTACATAAATAGTTAGAACTATTGATCATTAAAATGTATTATTCACCCTCAACGTCTCCAGGTAATTCTCAAATTAGAGCTGGAACCCTAGTTGGAGTTTTGTTTAGAGATGCCAGTCCCCAGGTAGGACCTTGGGATCCCCAGGAACTAGAGTTCCTCTCCAGGTGACAGATATCAGCTCCCCTGGAGAAAATGACTCCTTTTCAGGGTGGATTCCTTAGCATTATACTCCACTGAGGTCCTCCCCACTCCATATCCTGCCTACTCCCAGCTCCACCCCTAAAGTCTTCAGTTGTTTCCCAACCCAGAGCTGGCAAACTGTAAACTCCGCCCCCCACCCATATTCTCAACAGACGTCACACATTTCTGTAAAGTGGGAGTCAGGAGGAGGATGGGCATGACTTCTTGAATTGTGTTTTCAGTGTCATGCCCAAGAATGTACCCAGGGGAGGATGGACAAGGGAAGAGGGGTGTGGGGCACAAGCATTTTGCTCATCACACCTTGGTTTTCCCTTTTGGATTGGATTGACAGCCATCTTCAAGTCATGGTTAAGAGTCACAGCTTCTAATCTATCGAGCTGGGTTTGAGTCCCACTCCTCCTCCACATGCAGCCAGCTGGGTGGTCTTGGGCGAGTCACAGTCCTGATTATTGCTTTCCTCAATCTTGTGAGAACTTTCTTAGCCCCACCTACCTCACAGGGTGTCGGTTGTGGGAAAAGGAAGGCAATTGCAAGCCGCTTTGAGACTCCTTCAGGCAGAGAAAAGCAGGGTATGAAAATCAATTCTTCTTTGTTTAAACTGTTTTCTAGTTGTGTAATCCTAGGCGACTTGAATTATTTGATGCATTTCATGCTGTCTCACTAAATTTTATTTTTGCTTAAAATATTTCCCATTCTGCCTTGATTCTCAGGCTGTTTCCTCACTGGAGGCTTCACGCTGGGTTGCAGGCTGGAGTTTGAATCGGGGCAGGTTGCCCTGTCTCTTCCTGTTCCTGCACAGGGGAGCATCTGGACCGGTACACCTTGTCCGCCCTGGATTTGTGCTCCTGCATAGGAGCCAGGGCCACAAAGTTTCCAGTGTGGAAACGGTCTCAGTGAGAACGGTAGGCCCTACAGGAAGTGAATAAAGTTGTTGGCTTTCTGGAGTCATGTAAGTTAGCCAGAGTGGGACACAAGATGCTGAACTCAGCAGGACCTTTGGGTCTGATTGAGCAGGGCTCTTGCTATGTCCTTACTGAGCAAAGCTGCTCAGTTACGGCCCATAAATAGCAGAATTAGATGCATAAATCCCCTCTCGCCACACAAAGGGTGGATGCCTCAGGGTTTTCATGTCTGGGTGAAGGCTCGTCCCATAGCCTGGAGCAATTTCCTCATGCATAAAAGGAGCTGCAATATTTAATGCTACCCTAGCAAGGAAAGCCCAATGGCCTAGTCATAAAATCGCTACAGGGAGAAAGTGTATGTGGATTATCCTCTCCTGAAAGTGCTAATGGGTGGCATGGCACATTAGGTTCAGAAAAGCAGGCAGAGTGCTTTCGGGCGGGACTTATCTAAGCTGAAAATCTATGTTGTGTTAATGCTACTTTAACAGCGACAATTTCACCCAAAGCATCCTGGGAGATACTGAGAGTCATGTATATGAGATTCCCACCCACCTCTCTGAAATTACATTCCCAGGAATGATCCCCTAAATCCATTGAAGTCATATGCATATATTCATTCATTCCTTCTTCCGTTTATTTATGGTCATTGACCAGCATCAGATGTTACCACAGTAACATAATTAAAACATTTTAGCAACCAAGTCACTGAACATCAACCAAAGATTTCCGCACTCTGCTGGCAAGACAGCAGAACTTCACTACCGCAAGGAACATGTTAACTAACAGATCATCGATATATCTAAAGAACTGCCGGAACAAAGGCGAAATCCGATATCCCTGTAAAATCACAATGCAACAGAATATGAGCAATTTATTCTACTGTACCCGAATGGTGAAGTGAGACACGTGCTGAAATCTTTCACTAAAGCAACACTGATGGAAATGCATTGAAATGAGCTCTTGAAACAGCCCAATGGAATTTTGTAAGGGTGATATGTGTGAAGTATCGAGCACCAGAAAATACCTCCCAAGACTTTAATAGACTACATAGGCTTGGAAGAAGGGCCATCTCATTTTGCAGCTCAATTTCAAAAGTCCTTGATAAACCTGTTTGTTTTGCTTGCTCAATATCCCATTTCTAGTAATCATTCAGGAGCTAATCCTATTTTGAGAAGTTTGCTAATTATCTTCGTGCATCAGCTGGGTTGTGGGTTAATGGACAGGAAAAAGGGAATAAGGCCAACAGGTTGAAGGTAAAGTCTCTGCCAGTAGTTAATTATTACTATCCATCCCCTGTTCTCCTTTACTTTTATCAACCTCACCTCCTGCCGGAATACCACACTAGCTGTACATTTCGGGATATTAAAGAGGGCTCTAAGAAAGCCTTCCTGAATTTTCTCTAAAGGAGCAAAACTGGGAAAAGGGCCTAATTGGGCATCATATGTAATTTGAACAAATGCAAGCTTTCTCAACCAGGGTTTTGGGAAAACCTGGGTTTCTTGATGGCCCTGGAAGGGTTTCCCGAATGAGTGGTAGTTAATTAAATTTATATAGTTTTGAACTTTCTTAAAGCATTTATCAGGTACCTTTCTTGGTACTCGAAAGTTGGTGGGGCCATGGGCTGGGTACAGGGTGGGTGCCAGGGGTTGCTAAGCGGACCACTCACAAATATTACAAAGCTGCAAGCCAAGCATCCTTCTGTGGTAGAAGCAGCTATTGCTGAATGTCTGCTCCCTGCATACAACAAAGATGATGCCCTCCTGGGTTATTCTCAAGTGCTTCCTAGTCTAAGGAGGTGGAGGAAAGCCAGGACTGTGGAAGCAGCAAGTGGGCAGCAGGAAAACTACAGGTGGGTGCTATGTGAAGGGCAACTGTGCTAGGTAGCAAAAGCAAAATTCTCACTAGGAAACGGTGGTCGATCACTGCATTTGGACAGTGTGCGTGTGTTAGCATCACAATCCACCTATGGATTCCCCACAGCTTTCTGCCCAAAGATGCCCTCAGTGCAGGGATTTTATGAACAAGCACCAGCATTAACAAGCATGTTTCTCAGACAGCTGAAGGCCATGCAAAGCTATCTCCGTCGTTCGCACTTCAATGGACCTCCGTCCCTCTCTTCAAGACTCAAAAAGGAGGAGACTCCTAAAGAATCTTGGGAGACAGCCTTCAAGGAAAACAACCACTTATTTTTCTTTCCGCCCCTTCAGCCGCCTCTGCGTTCTGAGGCTGCAACCAGTCACAATTAACTCCTTTGCCTCTGCATGTGTTTCCCGTCCACAGATCCAAATGGGGTTATTTTCTCTCTTGGAGAGGCCAGCCAAAGGTAAAGGCTTGTTTCCTATGAGGGGGACTCCTAAAAAGCCATTCTGTTCACAAAGTTTAAAAGCACCATGGTTTCTCTTAATAATGAAATGCTGATGTGCATGCAAGGTATTTCTAGCAACTGTGGCCCATTTTGCAACGGTGGCCTATTTCAGAGACTTCTGCGGGTTCTAAAGACTTATGCTTTTTGTGTGTATGTAAAGTGCAGTCTTGCAATGTATGGCTGTGAAAGTTGGACCATAAGGAAGGCCGAGCATCAAAGAATTAAGGCTTTTGAACTCTGGTGCTGGAGAAGACTCTTGTGAGTCCCTTGGAATGCAAGGCGAACAAACCGGCCAGTGCTAGAGGAGATCAGCCCTGACTGCTCCTTAGAAGGCCAGATCCTGAAGATGAAACTCAAATACTTTGGCCACCACATGAGAAGGAAGGACTCCCTGGAGAAGAGCCTAATGCTGGGAGCGATCGAGGGCAAAAGAAGAAGGGGACGACAGAGAATGAGGCGGCTGGATGGAGTCACTGAAGCAGTCGGTGCGAGCTTAAATGGACTCCGGGGAATGGTAGAGGACAGGAAGGCCTGGAGGATCATTGTCCATGGGGTCGCGATGGGTCGGACACGACTTCGCACCTAACAACAACAACAACAATAGATACACTGTGTATGTACACTGCCCTGAGTTGTTTTCGGGAAGGCAGCCTAGAAATCTAATAAATAAATAAAATAATACAAGGTTTTTGGGATTGCCCAAAAGTTATTTGGCGATGAATTTTATTTTTCCTTTGCAGGCATTGGGGGCATTAAAAAACCTACAGGTGGCTGGGATGTGCCCTCATGTTGCTCCCAACCTTGGCAATCCTATGAACCAATGTCCTCCAAAACGTTAACAGCCATGCTTAGCTTTGTAGACAGTATATCATAGGTGGCGGATTTTATGAGGTCTTTGATGGAACTCCTCAGATTCAGATAAAGCGTGTGTCGGTATTCCAGCTGCCGGGGGAACAAGAACAGGGCATTTCACTCCAGCATTTGGATTTCCTGGAAGTATTCTGGCTGACCTCTGTAGGAAACAGGATACTGGGCTAGGTGGACCCTTGGACAGCTCCTGGATGGCCCCTATCAAGCAACCGTCACTCTGGATTCCAGCAGCTGCTGGACAAATAAGATGGGGAAGCTGATCGGAGAGAGCTGTTTGCTTGCAGACTTCCCGGAAATGCTGGTCACGTCATTATAACCCTTCCCTTGGCTCCACTGAACTCAGAGAGCGTGTCTAGTTCAGCTTTCTTTCCCTTGATCCTCACTGCCACTCAGTGACTTTCAGAGCCAAAGAATGGCTGGCGGAAGGTTGTTCGGTATGCTTCGTGACAGGTGGGATACTGGAACAGGTCTTCCCACTCCTCATTCAGCCCTCTAAACCAGTAGTAGTCAACCTGTGGTCCTCCAGAAGTTCATGGACTACAATTCATTTGCTGGCAGGGGCTCGTAGTCCATGAACATCTGGAGGACCACAGGTTGACTACCCCTGCTCTAAACTCTATTTCCCCAATGTCTGTAATGGATCACCATGGGAAACAGAATCCAGGATGCAGGGAGCACATCTAAGTGGGTCATCTCAGAAGTCTTGTATTATTATTACCTGCCCTGAGCTATCCAGGAAGGGCAGGATACCAAAAAAAGTTTATTGTTCTTGGTGGTGGTGTTATTCAGTGGGGCTTACTTCCAGGAAAGAATTCTCAGGGTTGTAGCCTTAAAGAGAGCTTGTGGGCCAAAGCTAGATGGGACAATGGCCTCATGCCCACCACGGGGGATGCTGCCACCATTAAAGAGATTTAAAAATGCTCTTGATAGTGGAGAGAAAAAACCCTCTCCCAAGATGCATATCCACTGTGTCTGGCTCCTTCCAACTCTATGATTCTATAAGCAGTGGCTGGACAGGGACTGACCCTGGCTGCTTTAGACTGATCCTGCATTGAGCAGGGGGCTGGACTAGATGGCCTGGATGGCCCCTTTCAATTCTAGGATTCTATGGTTCTATAAAACGATTTAATACATTGGCACTCAGGCATGCCTCTCCAATCCCCCAGTCCAGGCACCAAAGGCCCGCTTACCCAAATGCAAAGACATCTGACTGCTTGGAGAAAGGCAGCTTGTCTTCTTCTGTGTCAGGCGAGAGCTGGTGGATGATTTCCGGGGCTAGGTGGCAAAGCCAGCCGTTCTGGATCCGCAGCTTGTTCTCCCTCCTGAATAAAGAAAAAGGACGGCAAGTAAGTCCACCCATGCTGACCTTAGACATGAGTGCAACATTTTTCCAGCTCTAAACTGATATCTGTCCATCCATCATCCATCCATCCGTCCGTCTGTCTTGGTCTCCAAACCCCTCACCATCTTTGTTGCCCTCTTCTGGACACCCTCCAGTTTGTCTACATCCCTCTTCAACTGGGGTGCCCAAAACTGAACACAGTCCTCCAAGTGAATACTGTCCCCTCCTGTCAAAATGTGCAATGCTGGTGGCTACTTTTGAGGAACAGAAACCACCTGGGAACTGTTACTAGCACCTTGTTTGGCCTTAGGTGTTAACTAGAGAGCAAAACTGGCAGAGTAAACTAAAGAATAAGCAGGACACCAATGAGCTACAGTTACACCATCAGCAGAATCCATTTCTGGTGTATATCAATAATGTCTTACAATACAATGCAAAACACTGGGGGGTGGGGGGATGATATAATTTACATCAGCTTGTCTTCTTTGCCATCCAGCATCTCTTTGTGGATTAACCAGGATCAGAGACGGGAAGCACAAACCACATATGGTGGGACTTCACATGTTGCAAATTCGTCTGCAAGTGGTAACTGATATCTAAGCTTCAGCGGCAATCATCAGCTCATCGTGGATCTGATAAATGGCCCCGAGGTCTCTCCCTTGGAGACCTATTAAAGGGGCTGAGACTCATACCCTAGCCAATAATATCAGCATTACACAAGCCTCAAGGACCTAATCTGTCTTCATTACGGAACGTCATTTCGCTGCCGATTCTGTCATCTGGAATCAGAGGGAAACGAACGCTCCTTGCTGATCGTCTGCCCAGTGTGGTCGATTTTCAAACGCAAAATTAAAAGCAAGAGCATCTTAAAGAGCAGCTTGCCATGGAATCATCTGTCTCTCTCTCCTTTTTAAAGAGAGTTGCAGCTCTCGAAAGCTTCACCGAAACAATGCACAGAATTCTTGGGAAGACCACAGCATTTTGCAAACAGATATACAGTTGACCCGTCTTTGGCTATCCCTGCAAGTGCTCCTGCAGCATACTTGCCACTTAACTCTGAAACTTTCTTCTGTCCCTGCCAACACTGCCTCGTTGCCCTCCTGTGTAAACCTAAATTCCCCCCTGCCCCCTCCCCTTAAACGGACAGAGGCCTCCCAAACAAAAGACAGACCGTCTAATTCCACTTGTCACGTCTTATAATGAGCTGCCCCAGCTAAACGTATTTGCCAATCATGCTGGTGACTCTGCTGCCAAATCCTACCCAACCATCCCCGTTGCAAATGGCACACTGTCAACTGTTCCTCGCCCCCATCTAGAAGCTATTTCCTCCGTCCCGCCACGAGAGAGATTGAGTTTTCTGCAAATGGATGCGATCTCTCAGTGGCCGGTCAGGCAGGAGTTGCCTCCTTCCTCCTGAAAAACAGAGAGCAGATGCTGACTGCTCTGGAGAAGACTCTTGTCTGGTCCATGATCTAAGGCAGAAGTTTCTCAACCAGGGTCCCGTGAAACCCTTGGGGATTCTCGATGGCCCTGGAAGGGTTTCCTGAATGGGAATTTTGTATACATTCTTAAAATTTATTGGGTGGTAGGACCATAAATGGTCATGTCGACCCTCCACCGACCTCTGAAAATTGCCAGAGGTGGGCCTGAAAGAAGTAGGAAGGGGAGGAGCCCTGGGTGGGTGTGTCCACAGCTATGCTTCCCAACCATTTGCTGGGCCTGAAAGAAGTAGGAAGGGGAGGAGCCCTGAGTGGGTGTGTCCACAGCTATGCTTCCCAACCATTTGCTGCATGATCATGGTGTTTCTGGGATTTCCAGAAGCCTGAAGAGCATATCAGGAGTTTCTCAATGGAAAAAAAACGTTGAAAAACATTGAAGTCTGGTTTTAATCTCAAGACAAAAGGCCAAGGCGCATGTCCTGGTTGTTGTGGGGATGATGCCAAAGCCAGCTTCTCCTTGGCCAGTCAACCCTGCTAGGCTCTGGACGTCTGACGTTCTTAGTCATCACATTGCCAATATTTACATACATGTTTCCTCTTCCTCTTGGCCACTGCAGAGGATGTGGAAACTTGATGGTCGATGGTCTCGGCAGGAGTTTAAATTGCTACAGGGAGACACTGGCTACTGAGAACCAGTTTGGTGTAGTGGTTAGGAGTGTGGACTTCTAATCTGGCTTGCCAGGTTCGATTCACATATAACACCACTTCATCTCCTCTTTGAGGAGTACTTTGAGGAGTGGCAGCAGCCCCCTCGGGGTCTCAGACAAAGAAACGATGCCCCCCCCCAACACCTGCTATTTAAGATCTTTTAAATTAGAGACTGGATTTTGGCAGAGCCAGTTTAAAGTTTCGTGGGACCCTAAGCTGGGCACAACTGTGGTAGAAGCAGCCAGACTTGGCTAGGAGGGATGTCCCATAGTGGAAAGGGGTTTCACTGTGAGTATCCTTAAAGAGCTCTATCAACCAAGTTCAATTTTTTGAGGCGCTTGCCAGGAAGGTGTTGGAAGGAGCAATGGGGGCCTCCAACTCACCTGTGGGTGCCTTGTTTGCAGGAGGGGAGAGGTGGGGTAGCAATATGAATGCAGTAAGAAGCAGCGGTGAGGCAGCAGTGGGTCAGAAAAGGACCTAGCTTGGAGGGAGGGGAAGCAGGCTTCTTCTTCTTCTTCTTCCTGCTATGACACAAAGAGTGTGTGCATGCAGGCGCACTCTTGGCTCTACCCTCTTAGGGTTGCGCCTGCACAATGCAGCCACCTCCCTCCTTGCCCCAGCACTTTGAAGCTGCGATCCAAACATTCTCGTGCCATAAATGATCTTAGGCAAAGAGGGAAGGAGAGAAGCTATGGCCCTGATCCATGGGGGGAGAGGTACCCTGTGGGGCCCCTGAAAGTGTGGGGCCTGCCACACATGCTACATGGATAAACTGGCCCTGGATTTAGGACTGTCTGGCTGCCAAGCAGGTGCTCTGCCACTGAGCCGTGCCCCTTCTCCAGATGCAGGGCGACAGAACTAGTTATGGTGGCTCTGCCATGTTGGGGTGCACCTCAGCACCGGGCCCCTGTAAAGCTCCCCCCCAATGCAGCTCCACTCTGAGGGTCAGCCAAGCGAGAGCTCTGCAGCGGAAGAGAGGAGTCAGCCTCCCGCCAGGGACTCCTGTTGCTTTGTGGCCACACATATGGCTCTTAATTACCAGCTGCTGTTAAATTAATCACCAAGGTCAGTGAAGCCCTGCAAGGGTATCCTTCCCTCCCTCTGTCTCCAGTGCTCCTGGTTCTCCGCCGCTCACAGCAGAGAGGAGGAAGGAGACGGAAGGACAAGTGAAGCTGCTTTCGTGCGCAGACCCGAGATCCTTCATGCTAACGCAGGGGTAGTCAAACTGCGGCCCTCCAGATGTCCGTGGACTACAATTCCCACGAGCCCCTGCCAGCAAACGCTAATTTCCCCATTAAAACCATGCTATTTTACAATGCATGAAAAGAATGCATAACCGAGAAAGTGGCATAAAAGAAACTAACTGTTTTGGCAACAAAACAAGGATCGAAACCTTAAAAGTTAAGGTTGTCAGGTCCCCGCAAGTCACTGTCGGGGGACACGGGGTAGGGCTGTCAGATTCAGGTTGGGAAACACTGGGAGATTTGAGGTTAGAGCCTGAGAAACAATGTCAGGGGGCAGAATCACCCTCCAAAGTATCCATTTCCTCCAAGGGAAGTGATCATCATGCAGTGATGGGTTTAAACCACAAGTACAACTATATAGGCTAGATATCAGGAGAAAATTTTTCACAGTCAGAATAGTTCAGCAGTGGAATAGGCTGCCTAAGGAGGCGGTGAACTCCCCCTCACTGGCAGTCTTCAAGCAAAGGCTGGATACACACTTTTCTTGGATGCTTTAGGATGCTTAGGGCTGATCCTGCATTGAGCAGGGGGTTGGACTAGATGGCCTGCATGGCCCCTTCCAACTCTATGATTCTATGATCTCTGTAGTCTGGAGATGGCTGTTATTCTGGGGCCCACCTGGAGGATAGCATCCATATAAAAGGACCAGGAGATGACGACACACAAAAGGAAAAGAGAACTTTCTTACACCGCAAACCTCATGTTGCAGCCTGGGAAAGAACTGGGCCTGAGACCTTGACCGAATGTCCACTATTAACCGGGCTATGGGGACCACTGGTCAGACCAAGCGCTACGCTTTCCTTAGCAGAAGCCGCCCGCCCTTTTCTACAGCGCAATCCTAGGTAGGCTTACACCATTCTAAATCCGCTGAAGCCAAGGGGTTATAAGGGTGGGAACTGTGCTGAGGACTGCGCTGCCAGTCACTTAGAAGAACGATCCCACGTACCACGACTAATTAATGCCTCTTGTTCTTCTGGCACGGGAACCCTGCAATTTACGCCGCAGAGTAACAACAAATAAATGAAAAGATGTGCTTCAACTGGGATGCTGGTGGGACTGTGGAAGGCTGAACATAATGGTGCATCCTACAAGTGACACGAGGCTGAGTGTGCAGGAGCTGCTTCAGGTCCTGAGTCATGGAATGGGGGCTGCACTGGGACAGATGTTTGGAGATTCTGCTTGTGCCAATTGGCAAAATGCCCTTGCTCAGTTTGCAAGGCATATTTTTTTTGGGGGGGGGACTGGTTCCAATCTCAGGGGTACCGTCTAGGGATGCTAACCTCCAGGTGGGACTTGGGACTCTCCCCACAACAGACACCCTGTGAGGTGGGTGAGGCTGAGAGAGACTTGGGACGTACAGCTCATCTCCAGACAACAGAGATCAGATCCCCTGGGGAAAATGGCCGCTCAGAAGGCGGGCTATATGGCATTATACCCCACTGAAGTCCCTCCCCTCCACAAACTCCACCCTCTGCAGGCTCCACCCCCAAAGTTTCCAGTTTTTCCCAACCCTGGGTCATGCTGTGTATCAAGAAAAGGAGCAAGAGAAGGGGTGACAAAGCAACAAAACCTCCGCAGATCCACTCAATTTGTGTTCGATACACAGAGACCATAAAGAGGTAACTCCCCACCCCCACCCCTAGGATTCTGGAAAGTGTATCTCTGAATATAAATTCTTAGGAAGCAAATATTAGTTGAGGGATATGGCCTTCATGTACTGACTCAGGCTTCTGGAAAGATCTGGCAGGCCACCCTGGGAAAGAGGAAATGGGCTATGCCGGGAAACAAACTAGACAGAACTTTGGTCTGATCCCGAAAGGTTATGTTGTTAGTCCAATTTGGCCTTGGTCAGGTGACTATACTTGGTCACCTGTCTTTGAGAGCCAGTTTGGTGCAGTGGTTAGGAGTGTGGACTTCTAATCTGGAGAGCCGGGTTTGATTCCTTGTTCCCCCACAGGCAGCCAGTTGGGTGACCTTGGGCTCGCCACAACACTGATAAAGCCATTCTGAC
This sequence comes from Paroedura picta, assembly GCF_049243985.1. Classification (NCBI taxonomy): domain Eukaryota; kingdom Metazoa; phylum Chordata; class Lepidosauria; order Squamata; family Gekkonidae; genus Paroedura; species Paroedura picta. The sequence goes on along the minus strand of NC_135381.1, from coordinate 10,473,585 downwards.
CAAGCAGAGATATCAGGGCTCGCTCAGCCTCACCTCCATCACAGGGTGTCTGTTGTGGGGAGAGGAAAGGGAAGGTGAATATAATCCGCTCTGAGACTCCTTTGGGTAGAGAAAAGCGGCATATAAGAACCAGCTCTTCTTCTTTGTTACCTGCAGGCACTGATTGAGTTCCCACCCACACCAATGCAACAGAATTAGGTCAAATAAGTAGTTGAGAAAAGTTTCGGCAAAAATTGGAGAAAGTCTAAGTAGATAACAATCTTTACCCAAAAAAAGAAATGTAAAGAAATAGAATAAACCCACTCACGGGTGCTGGTAACCACTTCAACCTGACAACAGATACACCGGTGCAGAAGGAGGGAGAAGAAAATAGGCAGGCCATTATCTCTTCCTTTAATCTGGTGCCTTTGACATGCCATAATTACAGAAAGATTAAAATATGTGATCTGTCTCACAGGCGGGCTTTGCAATAAAGCAATAATTAACTGTGAGGAATCTTCACAATAGCCAGGGTTTTTATTTCATTTTATTAATTTCAAGAAACATCTGAAAGTGCAACTTAAGTTTAAGTTAGGGACTACCTTCTGTGCCAGTCTCCAGGAAATGATCTCAGAACAATTAATTGTGCTTTTTTTTTTGGGGGGGGGGGAGGTGGTAAGAGAAGAAGACAATACAAGAAGAGAGAGAAGACAAGAGAGAGAATTCCATGGAGGTGATCATAGAATCATAGAATCATAGAGTTGGAAGGGGCCATACAGGCCATCTAGTCCAACCCCCTGCTCAACATAGGATCAGCCCAAAGCATCCTAAAGCAAGTGATCTGGTTTAGTTTAGACTGCAGGGGTGGCCAAACTGTGGCTCTCCAGAGGTCCATGGCCTACAATTCCCACTAGCCCCTGCCAGCAGGGACACATGGAAACTGTAGTCCATGGGCATCTGGAGAGCCACAGTATGGCCACTCCTGGACTTTAGAGGTAACACCACAGTTTGCTATTACACAGATGAGCCTGGAAGGAACTTGGGCTCACATGGATTCTGCATGCCAGCATTTCTGTTCCCTTTGAACCTAGTGACAGAAATAGTTATTTCTGAATTTATAACCAAAGTTTGCTGTTACAAACATGCAGGAACTGCTGGGAAAATGCAAAATGCAGTTTGCCAATTTGGTGAAGTGTGATTCGATGCACACCCAGAATTCTTATGGCACATGTCAAGGGGACGGGGAGGTGGAAGACTGGATTCACCCCAAACTCCGTGAAGCCTTGATATGTCTGAAGCAAGAACATTACATCCATCCATCCATCCTTTAGATTTTTATGACACATACTCTCCCAATCCAATGGTATGTCCCATTCTGACTGGGATGTGATGATCAGCATTTGTTCAGAAAGACCCAGATTTAAATCCTTACTCAAGGCTAAATTAGATCAGATTATTATAATTATTATTATAATGATCATTATCATTATGCCTCTGATGCAGCTCAGCTTTTAAGGTCACCTAGAGGTCCCCTGAGACTTTTGTCCGGAAGAAAAGTCCCTATGTGATGTCAGAGAAGATCAACCAATGACACAGCAGGCATGAAAAGCCAAAGTTCCATGGATGGAACAGCAAAGCAGATGAGGCTGCAGGGAGGAAGAGGGCAGAGGCACAGGCCAATCAGCTACTGGACTCTTCATAATAATCTGCAGTAATGGAAGGGACTGGTCAACAGTCAACAAAAGCAGTCACCGGAGGGTGCTAATTTCAACACACAATAGGGTTTGCCAAACTCCAGGTGGGGCTCGGAGATCTAGAAGTACAATTAACCTCCAGGCTTCAATGATTCGTCCCCATGGAGAAAATGGCTGCGTTTGTAGGGTGGACTTTTGTAGGGTAATCAACCTGTGGTCCTCCAGATGTTCATGGACTACAATTCCCATGAGCCCCTGCCAGCGTTTGCAACCCCTGCTCTATGGCATTATACCCTGCTGACATCCCCTCCACTCCCCAAAACTCACTCTCTGCAGGCACCGTCCCCAAACTCTAGGGATTTCCCAGCTTGGAGTTGGCCACCCTAAAAGATGAGCAAGGCAGAGAGAGGCAGCTTAATGCTCTCCCTTCCTGCCATCTGTTCATTCGAAACCGACTCCAGCTTTTCACCCCTACAGGATGAAGGATTAGGGAACCTTTTCACCACAACATGCACACTCGCTCCTCTAGGGAAGGGGGATTTTCAGCAGGAAAATAGGAGGAAGGGAAAGACTCCAGCCTCCCTTCCCATGGCACTCTGCCATGCCAGACCCCTGCCTGGGATGCTGCTTTCAAGCAGGAGCCTCTTCCTGCATCTTCTGCACGTCCCACGACTCAGCCCTGAAAAAAGCAGATCCGGAGAGGGAGGCCAAGAAGTCTCAGGAGTGGGCAGTCGTCCAGAGCTTCACTGCACCCTACCTGCCTGCTTGCAGAACTCCTGATATGCTGAAGAGGCCGAAGTCTGTGATCACCACCTTCCCGTTGTCATAGAACACGTTTTTGGACTTGAGGTCTTTGTGAAGAATCCCCTTGGCGTGAAGGTAGCCCATGCCCTGCAGAAGAAGAATGGAGAAGAAAAGAAGTTGAAAGGCTCGCTTAGGAATCCCTGGCGTTTGTTTCTTCCGGGAAATCCTGCACGCACACAAGGCAACCAGCTTGGATATAATGGGATGGTCTTTTTAAAAAACCAATGTGCTGGTTTGTCCATACCCAATGTTTTTTCCAAGACCCACGGAAAGGCACATCTCCTCAGACTTCCACCAGGCCTTCATAGCTACTGGAATCCCGCTCCAAAAGGCCATCAGAGTTTTTGTTGGGTCACACTTGGGAGAGAAGGCCCAATCTTTGTTGAACATGGTGGACACCTCAGAGCTTGGAAGATGCCACTGGCCAGAAAGGGAGGCTGAGAACATCTGAGGTGCTCTTCCCATCATCAGCCCTGCCGAGTGACAGCCACAATTTTCAGTGTCTTGCTTGGCCCCCAATAGAGCTTGCAATATTTAGTGAAACTTCCCTCATTGTGTAGGGGGGCAGGGAATGGAACTGGCTGCTCTTGCCAGTCATGTCAACTTGCCCCCACCTCCCAAAATGGCCAATGATGGGCCTGGAGGGGGTGGGAAGGGGAGGGGCCTTGGGTGGGCGTGTCCACAGCTCTGTTTCCCAACTCTATTCTGCACAATGGCGCTACTTGTAGGGTTTTTCAAAGTCTGAAGAACATTTCAGGGGTCCCTCAATGGCAAACCTGTTGAGAAAGGCCGCATTGAGAACATGAGAAAAACAGACTTCCTTGGAAGAAAAAGAAAGAAAACAAGTCGGAGAGGATAACAACTGTGCACCAGGGATCTCATTGCTCACACGCTTCGACCGCCCAGAAGCCCAGCAGCTACTGCCGCCTGCCCCCACCATGTTTCCCTGCTCCCTCCCACAACCTTCCTGGAATACGGGCGGGCGTTAATAGACGAGAAGCCAGGCTGGCGTGGGTGACAGGGCAAGCCATCATCCACCTTTCTCTTGCAACTCATTAAAGCTACATCACTCTGTGCTCCAGGAGGCAGCCCTGGCTGGAGAACAGATCTCGCGTCAGTGGGAGGCCGCTCAAGCACAAATATTATTTATGGCTTTAATATGCTTTCCGACCCATCGTTCTATCAAACGATCTAGCAACAGAGGGTGGGATGGCTGCAGCCTTTGGGAGTAGGGGAAATCTCTCTCTCTCTCTCTCTTTATACTGGAATCTCAATCATCGGTTGATGTGCTGGAAAGTTCTGCATATCCAGACTGACTATTTGGTTCAGGCCCAGCTTGGCTGATCGTGTGAGTCTATGTTCTCTCTTAAAATCACAGGGACCCTTGGGGGATTGCCTGCAAGGCCACCCAGCCCAGCAAGTCTCACTAGAATCTCAGCAATCACTAGGTGTTAGGTGGCTGACCAGCAATTGGAAGTTTTCAAAATGGGGAAAACCAAGGGTTGCACCTAACTTTGATTTGTGACTAGCTAGGGTTCTCGCCTCAGACGCAAGAAGGTGTTGGCTTGCTCTTGTTCCAACCCACCCTCTGCTACGGAGTCCGTAGCTTTCGAATGCAACTCCCCAGAAGAACGCTGCGGGACACAGACGTGGTGGTGGAGGGAAGCTACATGTTCCACAAAACCTTGAGTCTCTTTTCCTCAATGGCTCTTTTTATTTATTTTTATTTATTCCTTCGGTTTATATACCACCCCTCACGGTGAGGCTTCGGGGCGGTGTACACAGAACAGGAGCGAGGAAACGCATTGAATATTCACAGTCGTTCAAACAAGGGAATGAGATAATTGCAGGTCACCAGAACATTGCAAATTAACAGGAACAGCGTGACACCTGAAAGGGACGTATTAGGTGTTGATGTTGAATTTCATGGCGATGGGGTCAGTGATGCAGGGTCCTCGTTGCGGGTCTTATCCGAAAGCCCATCAGCAGAGCTCTGTTCTGTCTGAGTTCTGACAGGACCTTGATCTCATTGGGGAACACGTTCCACCAGGTTGGGGCCGCAGATGTAAAAGCTCTGGCTTTAGTCAAGGCCAGGCAGATTTCTTTGGGACCAGGGATTACTAAATTGTTAGCATACGTGGAACAAATCGCTCTTCGAGGGGTATAAGGAAACTGACAATGTACGCAGGACCCAGACTACCTAAGGCCTTAAAGGTGAGGACAAACACCTTAAACCTGATCTGGTATTCAATTTTATCAGCTCTCAAAGTACCTGTTAATGGCTTCAGACTAAGTGAAACACCACCCGTGTTTTCCTTCTCAGAATCAGAGATCTGTCCATATTATGCCTCAGGGCAAAAATCAAGTTGGAGATGGGGGTCATTGAACATGTTCTACTTGGGACAGGGGCAACAGGTATAGGACCTCCCCAAGCCAATTTATCATATATTGCTTTTTAAAGGAGATCTATAATAAACTCCTAACTCAGGCTTTCTCAACCAGAGTTTTAAGTCTGGGGTTCCTTGATGGCCCTGGAAGAGTTTCCCGAATGGGTGGGCATTAAGCTGATTTTTAAAATATATTTGCAACATGACCATATATGGTCATTGTGACCTGCCCGCCTGGCCCCCAATGGCCAATGAAAGGCCTGGAGAGGGTAGGAAGGAATGGGCTCCAGGTGGGCGTGTCCACAGCCCTGCTTCCCAACCTTATTCTGCACAATCATGCCACTTCTGGGGTTTCTTGAAGCTTGACGAATATTTCAGGTGTTTCACAATGGTGAGAAAGTTGAGAAAGGCCGTCCTAACCGGAGTTACGTGTTTGTAACCCACTGCCCTGATTGGAGTCAAGAGGACGTAGCTCCTGTTTAGAGTTGCATGGCTCATCATGCCTAGTTTGGCCCTCCATTATAAAGGGGGAGGCCAGCTGGTTCCTCCTAAAAATGAGCTTCTCTTCGTGGCCATAGTAGATGGCAGGATGGGACGAAGGAAGCCATTTGGATTTCCAAAGAATGGCAAGCCTCCTAATGAGGGCAGAAAGTATTGGTTTTCTGCTGCACATAGTTTACCCTTTAATTGGGGGGGGGGTGATGTTGCTAAAACCGCAGAGCCTATTTTGAACGGGGGCGCTTGTCCACGGCTTTTTCCTCCTGAAAAACACAGCTGCCCGTGGCGCCTAATTACACACACCCGTGGAAACGGCCGGGATAATTTGAAAGTGAAAATTATAACTAAATGAAAACTAAGGCTCAAAGACGCTTCAAGGCAGTGGGAGAATGGTTACTTGACCTTGGGAAGTGGGGAGGGAGCCGCTCGGAAAACAGACTGCGCTGCCACACTTCAAAGGAAACAGAATTTCCATGTGCAAGTTCAGTTGGATCTTTGCCAACGGCAAGCCCCTGCCAAATAAGATTGCAAAGGTGCTCAGTTACTTTTCCCTTTCTTACGCTTGGGATGACACCTGCAGAAAGAAACTGACTGTATGGATTAACCCCTTTGTTTCCTAAAACGCCTTGTTTGTGTATATTATTTGTTTAGTGCTGTTGCTGTAGATTTGGGAGACCAACTTGGGAGAGCAGACCACAATGATTTACAGAAAGTATGCTCCAGCCAGGGGTGGCCAAACTGTGGCTTTCCAGATGTCCATGGACTACAATTCCCAAGAGCCCCTGCCAGCATGATAGCTCCTGCTCCGGCTCCAGCTCTGCCTCTGAATGGCAAATCACACTTTTTTCGTACTAAGAACAGAGCCTGAGGAAATTTGCCTACAGCTTGATCAATGAAGGCTTTAAAGGCAAACTGTGGTTTGTTATAATGTCTGAACTGCAAACTGTGCCCCCCCCTCTGCTCCTCCCTTCAGACCAAGAACTGAAACTCTGTTTGAATCTTGGTTTATAATCCTGGTTAGTAGACACATGAGGAAATTGTGGTTTAGATGGAACCACAAGCTGTGCCTTGTAATGAAAAACATACTGTTAATTATCAGTGTGAGATCTGCAGGTAAGTTGAAGCCGCGTCATTCATTCATTCATTCATTCATTCATTCATTCATTCATTCATTCATTCATTCATTCATTCATTCATTCATTCATTCATTCATTCATTCATTCATTCATTCATCCATCCATCCATCCATCCATCCATCCATTTTTATAACACCCTCCCAGCTGAGCCAGCTCAGGGCAGTGAGATTCTCTTAGATGAGGCTTGTGATCACTTTCATAGAATCATAGAGTTGGAAGGGGCCACACAGGCCATCTAGTCCAACCCCCTGCTCAACGCAGGATCAGCCCAAAGCTTCCTAAAGCAGGATTCACTTTTCCTTTGGGCTGTTGGCTCTGACTTGTCGAACCTGCCAATACCAGAAGTTCATTGGCTTGCCTACAGTGTGGCTAGAGAGACTGAACCTGTTGCAGGTACGAAAGCCTGGCTGTGGCCAGATGTATAAGGCTTTGGCACAAACTACAGGGCAAGAACCAAAGGAACTCTTGACCTGTGGCTCACACACTGCAGTGTTGTTTGGACTAGCCCAGTCAACTCAGAACTGGACGAGGATGCGGATTAGTGAACTTCAATTGCATTTTCGTTTCTTTGAATTGCATCCTGGCATTTTTATAAGCAGCTCTGGATATTTGGTCTTTTGATAAGCACCACTGAGCCTAAACAAAAGAAACAAGATGCTTAATTTGGACCAGCTGGAACGCCCCTGGGTCATGCTTTCTCTCTCCTGGATTCTCCTATCTTGACACCACTTGTATTCATCTCGGTGAGAAATTAGTTCAAGCAATGCCTTTGTCTGAAAACAGCAGCTTTAGAACTCCCCTGGTATAGGAGATGCATAGCTAGTTTCTCCTGCTGGCTCACAAATTTCTTCCAAACTGTTCTGCTTCCTTGTGCGACTAATCCCAGGGGAATCTGTTCAGTCAAGCATAATTAGCCAAACCAAAGAGAAGCGTTGAGCTGCCGTATGCTGACCTGTACAGCCTGGTTCTTTTCTTCTGCCTTCGCCTGTTTCAATGGAGATCGTGGCTGGGTTTGAACTACACCTTACAACAGGGGTAGTCAACCTGTGATCATAGAATCATAGAGTTGGAAGGGGACATACAGGCCATCTTGTCCAACCCCCTGCTCAACGCAGGATCAACCCAAAGCATCCTAAAGCATCCAAGAAAAGTGTGTATCCAACCTTTGCTTGAAGACTGCCAGCAAATGCTGGCAGGGGCTCATGGGAATTGTAGTCCATGAACATCTGGAGGACCACAGGTTGACTACCCCTGCCTTACAAGGATCTCAGACTTGTAATGACAGGCATGCAGGTCCTAATTCCAGAGGCGATATGGGAAATCCGCTTGGAAAAAGCCAAAATAAACCCAGCAAGGAGAATAATAGTTGGGGGAAGAAAAGTGTCAGGGAGGGAGCAGATTAGGAATGCTAGAACAGTTGGGTACTTGTGGAGTGACTCCTCCTTCCCAAATGCTCCCAGCTGTTGCATTTCATAAAATAGGACCTCAGTCCAGGCCAGATTTTGCACATCTAAAGGGTCGTTCTGATTTCTCTAGCTCTCCATCCATTAACACATCTCAGGCATTTGTTGACACCCTCCTACAGGAGCCTTGTTCAACTTTTTTACCATTGAGAAACCCCCGAAACATTCTTCAGGCTTCGAGAAACCCCCGAAGTGGCGTGACTGGACAGAATACGGCAGGGAAGCAGAGCTGTGGACACGCCCACCCAGGGCCCCTCCCCTTCCCACCCCACCTGAGCCCCATCGTTGGCCATTTTGGGACACGGAGGCAGCCAGGGCCCAGTCTGCTGGTTTGCTGCTTTTGTGACACTGCTCAGCCGCAAAGTGTCCTATTATATGGAATGCTGATGAGGGGCCGAGAGGACTTTTCTTCAGAGCTGTGTGCAATGAAGGCCTCTTAATCAGGAAACAGAGGATTCTTGGGAACATTCAAAACTTCGGCTGCGGTGGCAGAAGACCGACAAGTTAAGTGGCTCCCTGCTTCTCCTCCTCTCCCTCTCTCTCACTTGTAGACGCTTCGCCCACCTCCAAGCACAGGTGTCTATCTGCAACTTCAGGCATCAAAACCTCACACTTCAGAGAAGTCCTCAAATCTTGCCGACGCACATCCTAACAAGCCGTCAGTGTCAATCAGGCACCTGTTATCTGCTTGCCGAACAAGAGTGTCTCGCACCGAGTTCTTTTCGCCGAGGGAAGGCGTTTTTTTTTTTTTATTGGGGCTGGTGTTTCAACTTTCCGCCCGAAGGATATGAAATGCGACACAGACAAGAAGCAGAAATGAATCCCATGGGAAACCGGGGATTTTGAGGAGAACACAGCAACAGGTGTTGCAAAAATCAAACCAGCAAGAATCGACAGGGATCAAGTAACCAGCTACCTGCACCATTGAGACGACTGGCAAGATGGAAGATGTGCAGGCCGTTCCGGCAGGGAGCTTGGGGGAACAGTCCATGACCCTTCCAGCCTGGGAAATCACGTGAAGATAGACACCCAATCCGGTGCAAAGGAAGGGTTTAAAGATTCAGAGGATCCTGACATCCCACAGCCTGCTCAACCATTTCTGGGGGATGATGCTTCCTCTGGACTATCCAGATACTAAATTCTTATCAGCCAGCCAGCCTGCCAGCTGCTATCATATCTTTCTCTGGCCTGTCATATGAAGCCTACCTTCAGCTTACATGTTTGCCTCCAAGGTATCTCCCTCCCCACTCTTGCCCTGGAGACCTGGAATGATACTGCTTGTTGACCGAGCAGAAATATCCGGGCTCTCTCAGCCTCACCTCCCTCACAGGGTGTCTGTGGTGGGGAGAGGAAAGGGAAGGTGATTGGAAGCCACTCTGAGACTCCTAGTAGAAAAAAGAACCTCAACCACCACCACCCTCTCCTTCTCCTCTTCTTTATCTTCTTCTTCTTGAGCCATGCTAGATGTTTAGCCTGAAGTTGTTTTCTGCTATTTTAATGATTTTAATTGTATTTTAAACTGTCTTAACTAGATTTTTAATTTTAAGTGCATTGGTATGTTATGATGTACACAACCCAGGTACACAACCCTAGTTAGCGTTTCGTTGGGCCAACATACCAGGATGAACAGTATAAAAATCCAATGAATGAATGAATGAATGAATGAATGAATGAATGAATGAATGAATGAATATGTGTGTTTATGTATGTAATATTTATATATACACACATATACATATACATACAAACATATATGTGTTTGTGTAATATATATATATAAACATTTTGTAGATGTCTCTATATATTTATATATACATATACATGTTAAAGTATTAAAATATGTGGCTATCACCATACCACCAATAAAAACAGCCCAAAGATGTGGTTACCCTCCAGAGGTCAAACTAAACAGCCAAAAAGCTTCAGCTCAATCATGCTCAAACTAAACAGAAGAAGTATACTTTTCCACAGCAAAGTGCCTGCTAAACCTGAGAAAACCCTTCAAGGAGCAGCTCCAGCAACTAAAGGAATCAATAGCAGGCACATTGCCCCAGAGACAGAACTGGAGAGGGACACAGAGACGCAAATGCCCTCTGCCCCACCCCAGATGAAATTCCTCCAGGCAGTAGAACACAAGACAGGAAGCCCCAGAACAGAAATACCAAATTCAAGAATTCCCTGAAGGTAAACATGGAAGAAAATTAGCATTGACTGTAAAGACGGAAGAGGCTATTGCTCCACATATGTAGCTGACTTGGAATCTTGTGACCTTTGTGAGCGGCCGACATACCAAGCTGTCGTCTGCCTGCGGCAGCCGCATACTAGCCATGCAGTAGCTGCAGTGTTTCAGTTTCATTCCCTTCTGCCTTGAGAGCTACTTTTTCCGTCTGTAAAGTGAAACGGATTCTCCCCACGGGCCGGGTCCCTGAATGACGTACAGGGGGATGGGGGCAGAGGGACAGACTGCGATTTCAATAAGGCTGTGCAAAAAAAATGCACGTGCATTAAACCATCTCAACGGCAGCATGGAACTCAACATCAGATGGCAAGGCTTCTCAAAAGCTGCAGCATTTATAAGGCTGACTGAGGGATCTATTATTTATTTATGGGACTGTAGCCCCAAAAGGTTAGGGGTAGGCTTGTGCGCTTCGGCAGCCGAAGCTCACAACCCTACTTAGGGGAGGGGAAGACTAGGGCCCATTCTGCACACATTGGATAATGCGCTTTCAGTGCACTTTAGAAGTAGATTTTCCTGTTCTGCTCAGGAAAATCCGGCTGCCAAAGCACAGTGGAAGGGCATTATCTAATGTGTGCAGAATGGGCCCTGGTGAACATTTCTGGAAGGGGTCAGGGGAACTCGGAATGTTTGGATACTTTCCCCTTATGGTCTCCTGTTCAAGGAAATCTGAATGACCCAGCCAGTTTGCACACTGATAAGTCTGTTAAGTGTAATAAGCAAAGTTTATGCAAAACATATACAATGGAAGGTTCAGGATTGGCTTGAGTAATTTTTTGGCAGCAGGGAGGATTTAAAGAGGGCCACTCGACATTTGATCAGCTTGCAATTCTTGACCACCTCGTAGCTAAATACTCTTCTAAGATCTACAGCCCCCCCCCCCCCCACCAGGTTACTCTCTACCATCGAGCAAACCTCCATGATGGATGGCTGTGGGAGGGAGGACGGATCCAGGCTTCTTGGTGTGTTGGGATTAAGTTTGGCTTTATAGGGCTGGGGTTCTAATGGGTTTTATGGGGAAAGTTAGCTGAGACAGATATTGATAGTCTTCTATTTCTGATACATGTTTTATATGGTAATATCATCACAATTAAGACTTGGTCAGCCATCAGACTATGTGACAGTGCATGCATGTGAAATGCCTCTGACTGTATTATATTGTAATGTGTTGTCTCAATACAAGGAAAGGAACCCAGTGAACAGGTGAAGCTGCTGGTAAACACCCCACAGGGAGAAAAACCACCTGGTTCCCTGATCACAGCTGGTGAGCAGACAGTCAATTGAACCTCAAGAAGAAAGCATCTTCTTGAAAGAGGGACTTAAGCTCCGGAGTTAATGATGCTGTAATTCTTTGCGCATCTCATTACTGAACCTGTTCCAAGATGAAAAGAAGTGGATTTAGTGGGATTTAATTATCTAGAGGATTGTGAAATAAATCTGTCCACTGAATCAGGATTTTAAAAAATATATCTCCTGTAACCGATACCTTTTGTAACCAACTGCTGTAATTAGCTCCCATAATGTTATTTATTTTTATTTTATTATTTATTTGACTTTTTACGCCGCCACTCCTAGCCCGGCTAGCCTGTGGTGGCTTACAAAATATTATAACAATAAAATGAGTATACATTTAAAACACTCCTCCCACCCTCCCCATCCTCTCCCCAACCCCCTCCCCACGCAGCTACGAATTTAGTGCCGTGCATGTCATATATGTTAACCAGGCAAGGTGTCCAAAGGACCGGAGGAGGGCCAGATCTTCCATGTCCTGGTCTCAACCAGACGCCCGGTGGAAGAGCAAAAGCTCCCTCTTGCAGGCCCTGACTCTCCCACTACTGACCTCACAGTAACCATTTTAAGAGCCCTAAAAGGCTTTATTCTCCTCCTCGCATACCTTGACGATCTCTTGAGCGATCTGCCTTGTTTTGTTGACATCCAGGATGACTTTGGCATCTCTCACCACTGAATAGAGCGTCCGTCCTTTGCACAAGCTGAAAGAAGAGGAAAATCATGACATCACCCATTACGAAAAGCGGGGAACCAAACTCATCAGAAGTTCCATAAGGTCTCGACAGAGAAACCTCCAAAGAGAACAGAGGGAATGATCTTGGTTTCTTACCAAAAGCAAATGCACCAGCTTGTGAAACTCATATGAAGCTTCCTTATAGCCATTGGTCCATCTAGCTCAGTACTGTTTACTGCAACTCACAGCAGCTTTCCAGGGTCTTGGGCAAAGAAAGGGCTTTCCAAGTAACTGCTAGCTAAGATTTTCCAACAGTGTTTTCAAGGGCTGAGGTCTGAACTTTCTGCATGAATAGCAGGTGTTGAAACAATAAGACATATAGCTCCCTTTCTGTCCATGGCAGTATGCAAAGGAAAGTGAAGATCAAACTGCACATGGTGATGGGTTTGTGAGTGGAAACCCCAAAGTATAATTTACCACCCATAGACTATTTGAGAAGGAAATGAGACTCATGGGGGGAAAGATCCATAAAAGATTACTAGTCAAGTGGACTAAAAGGGAAGCCTCATCATTTAGAGCAGGCTTTCGCTAGAGCAGAGCCTCCTGTGGCGCAGAGTGGTAAGGCAGCCGTCTGAAAGCTTTGCCCATAAGGCTGGGAGTTCAATCCCAGCAGCCGGCTCAGGGTTGACTCAGCCTTCCATCCTTCCGAGGTCGGTAAAATGAGTACCCAGCTTGCTGGGGGGTAAACGGTAATGACTGGGGAAGGCACTGGCAAACCACCCCGTATTGAGTCTGCCATGAAAACGCTGGAGGGCGTCACCCCAAGGGTCAGACATGACTCGGTGCTTGCACAGGGGATACCTTTACCTTTACCTTTTACCTTTTCGCTAGAGCTGTTTCGTGAAACACTGGTGTTTCTTGATGGACCCAAGAAAGGTTTCCTGAATGGGTGAGCCTGGAAGGGGTGGGAAGGAGAAGGACCCCAGGTAGGCATGTACAGAGCTATGCCTCCCAACCCTGTTTTGCATGATCTGCCACTTCTGGGGTTTCTCGAAGCCTGAAGAATGTTTCAGGGCTTTCTCAATGGTTAAAAAGTTGAGAAAGATTGATCTAGAGGCAGTAAGCCTTCAAATACCAGCACTAGAAGGCAACATCAGAGGAAGGACTTGGCTTCTAAGTCTCATTGGTTTGGCTGTCCAACGACCACTTTGTGAAACAGGATGCTGGATTAATGGATCACCAGTCTGATAAAGCTGGGTTCATGTGATGTTCTTATTAAACAGCTGTGTGTGTGTATGTGTGTGTGAGATCTCATATGGATTGGACCTAGAGTGCTTGGGTTTAACATGCTGTTTCCTGCACCACTTTCCTGTATTCCCTCGCTTCTTTTATCCCCAAACAGGGAGAGGAAGATACAGGAATACTACAGACATCTGTAAGCAGAACAGGTGTGTGAGGGAGAGTTTTGATCAGGGAGTTAGAAGCCCCTTGGTTCCAATCCATCCAACACCCCTTGAAGAGATGCCATCATGAATAACTATCATTGTGTAGTTTGATCCTAAGTTGCATCTGGGTTGGGATAAATGTTTGTTTTTGTTTACTCATTTTGTTTTACCCATTTTCCTAGCTTTGTCCACTCCTTTGCCCCAAGCCAGACAGCATGGGCCTTATTGTGACTGTTGTGCACAGAACTGAGGCCATAGGGAAGAAAGAAAAGTAGCAAGCATATACTGAGTAAGATTCACCTATCTTCCTTTGCATACCTGTTGCACAGAGATCTATTTATGGAGTCTTAATTACAAAATGCAGCTGCTGGAAAGGGGGTAGGGGGGAAAAGGGGGGAGGGACAACCTGAAACCAATTAAAATTGTATTGACATTTGAATCATGTAATGGAGTCTGTGGGTGGATTCTGCATAGACTTTTTTCCCACAACAGAGAGCTGCCCTCCCCCTGAGGTTCTCATGCCCACCTACACTCATTACAGGCAACTCGAGAAAAAGCAAATGAAATACCTGAGCAAATGAAATTCAGGATAATGAACCACCAAAAATAAAACCAGCTCTGAGAAAACGGAGCTGCACTTACCTGTAACTGTTGTTCATCGGGTGGCCTTCTGTGCCAGCACAAATGGGATTGCATGAGTGCAGGACAGCCATGGAGAAGAGCTTCCAAGCTTTTCTGGAAAAGCTTCAAAGTTCTGGACTGCTCCTCCTCCTCTCTGTCACGTGACCCTTTTTCCTGTCCAAAGGGTCACGTAGCAGAAGTGAGATGATCACTCCATCCCTCAGCTTCTTTTACCACTGTGAAGCAGCACCTACACATTCGGCAGCTCACAACAGGGAAAGGAGGGAGGGATGTGTGCCTGCACAGAAGGCTACTCAATGAACAGTGGTTACAGGTAAGGGCAACCCCATTTTCATCATTGTGGCTTCTGTGCAGGCCCACATGGGAGAATAGCAAGCTCATTTACCCTAGGAGGAGGATGTGGGCTGATAATCAAAAAAATTCCATGTAGTACAGCTTTTCCAATTGCAACTTCACTTCTGGAGTCCACATCCATTGAGTAGTGTTTGATGAATACAGAGGGAGTGGACCAAGTTGCTGCCTTGCATGTTTCCTTCAGTTTGAATCTGGCATGGAATGCTGCTGAAGAGGCCTGAGCCCTTGTTGAGGGACACTGAGCAAGAGATCTTAGTTTCATTGTAAATCGTTTGGATTGGAGAGACCACCAAGTGGGAGAGTGACTGAGCTGATGGAGCTCTCTCTTTATTTGACCCTTTGAAACATACAAATAAGTTTCTATCCTTCCTGAATTCCTGTGTCCTTTATAAATAAAAAGGCGTGCTCTTTGTACATCTAGTGTATGTAGCAGTTGTTCCAATGATGACATTGGGAATGGGAAGAATACTGGAAGGGTGATGTCTCAGTTGAGTTGGTGATAGCATTTCAGGGAGAAGTTCTGCACTAGGTCTGAGTACTACCTTGTCTGGGTGGAATATGATAGAAGGAGAACCACAATGCAGTGCCTTACCCTTCTGGCAGAGGTAATCTCTACAAAAAAAAAGGTGGTTTTATAAGAAACAAGACAGGTCAGCAGCACTGGTCAATGTTCCAGAGGGTTTATACATCAATTTTGAAGGGACAAACGTCACTGAGGAACAGGGGATACAACAGGTGGGAACATATTAACTAAACCTTTAAGAAACGATCCATTAACTGGGATATGAAACACAGAGATGGCAATTAAGTGAATCTTTATAGATGAGGTTGCTAGATTCCTTTCTTGCAGTTGCAATAGAAACATTTCGCTCAAGCTATATGATTGCGGATCAAGGCCATGCTCATCACTCCAGAGCACAAACCTTTTCCATTGTGGGGTTGTGAGAGGCAGTCATAACCTGTTCACCCTTGTGTGAACCCCTCCTACTGTAGGATTGCTGAAGCAGGCAGGGGTGAGCACTGTACCCGAAGATGGCAAACAGGGCCTGTGTGGAGGAGATCCTTCTCCTCTGGGGGCCACTGGTTTGGTGGCTGTGGCTGTGGATGTCTTTTGTCTTCTGATAGGGGAGAGCTAGTGAAAGGCATCTCGAAAACCTCATCTTGAGAGGACCCTGGGGATCTTGACTCCCACCCACCATGGCAGCCTTTGCTTCTCTTCAGCTTCTTTTCCCCCCAGTTCATGACAGTGGCGGCAGGAGCTCACCCTCCAGAAGCCATGCTCAAAGGGCTGAGAGGCAGTGGACTTGCATGGCACAAGCTTTGAAAGAAGAGCATTCAGCCGGCACAAATTTAGTCTATGTTCTGGATTCCTTCAGTCCTTTCAGGCTCTCTCATCTGGCTCCGGTTCAGACAAGCGTGCCTAAAATAAATGCTTCTGTAGCGAGTTCAAAACAGCCAATCAAATTGATTGCCAAGGCCAGAAGTCATCCACAGAGAAATTAAAAACAAGTGAAATAAAACTGCTTCCAGAAATATTCCTCAACAGTTTTGTTAACGGATAAGAATTTCAACTGCTTTCTTTTTTTTTTTTAAGAAAACGGCTCAGATGTGTTTAATAAAGATTATGTCATTAAAGGCTGCTATCAGCATTTGCAGACTTCTAATTCCAACTTGCAACAAGGCACCAACTTTAATGTTTTTTAGTCTGGTTTAAAAATATCCAGAGAATATATACAGGAATGATTTAAGGGAAAATGAAATTCTGAAAAGGGAATGCCTCCATAACTTTCCTCATCTTAACCTGGATTTGGTGATTCGGAAATACCTCCTTCTGAAGTAGTAGCACTCCACTAGGAATGCCCATTTGGCACTCCCTTATAGTATGTGGAGTGCTGTATATGCGCCGTTTGCTGTAGCTTTCAGCTCCTTCACATTATATGCCTTTTTTTCTTTTGTTACTGATAGTACATTGTGATAAAACACTGCAAAAAAGTACACATGATCGGGTTATATCTATATTTGCATCAAAATGATTTTTTGCAGTGTTTTACCTATATGCAGTAGCATGTACACAGACTGATGTGCATGAATGCAAAACTCTACACAAAAAGAATCTCACGATCATAGCAGGATTGCTCTTTTGCAATGTTTTTGCGATGTCGGTCATAATATATGTAATTTTCACATGGGCATTTTGTCTCATGTGGCCCTCCAGATATCTCCACTTTGGGAGGGAGCATCCATAACACGTAGGGCTAATTTGGAGCAGAAATTGTGCAAAGTTGTAGGTCCCATCTTGAGCTGCAGCAAAACAGCAACAATGCTAAATCCATCGGTTCAGAGACCAGGACGCTGGTCCATGTGGACACTCTTCCCTCAGTCAATTGAGGACACAGGTAATGCTAAATCCATGGGTTCAGAGACCAGGGGCCATTCTGCACACATAGGATAATGCACTTTCAATGTGCTCTGGCAGCTGGATTGTCCTGTGCAGAACAGGAAAATCTACTTCTAAAGTGCATTATCTATTGTGTGCGGAATGGGACCAGGACACTCTTCCCTCAGTCAATTGAGGAGAGGGTCACAGGTAATATTAAATCCATGGATTCAGAGACCAGGATTCTGGGAGTTCATTTCAACTTCTTATTGTGTCCCCAGCTGAAAGGTACAAAGAGGCAAAACTGAATGGGAGAATTCCCATCAAAACCTCCAACTTATATACAAAGGATCTTGCTGCTGGTGCGTACTATTGGCCAGTTTCTGTTTCAATTGACTGGATCTGGCAGCCGGGATCTAGCAGTGCATTGGCAGACTACAATGCAAGGCTATGATCCTGCCTCGGACCTCATGCTCGGTCCTTGGGAGGTCTACAGACCCAACAGGTAAACTCAACATTCCATTCTTTAAGTTCTTTAATGTGCTAATCCTATTTGCATGCATTAGCCCCCTGCCCTCCAAAAAAGCTATGCTGGGGAATTATGGAACCTAAAAAAGCCATGTGGGAAAGGGTCACCAGAGAGGAACTAGCCTCGAATGCACAATCCAACTCTTTGTCTACATTGTCTTCTGAATGAACCTTAGACGCCACTCAGAGTTCCTCTTGATTTACACCAGAGAACAAAGATGATTTGTAAAGGTGAATGTAGACCGCAGAGGTCAAAGTGACAGTGTTTTATGTTTCGGAGGAGGAGAGTTAGATTTGTGGCAATGGCTTCTTGAGGAAATCCCTTATAGATAATAATAATCAACCAGTTCTCATGTTTCAAATGTATTATCCAGTCCACTTGAATGTAGGCTAAAGAATCCCCATTTATCTCTGCTGAGTGGCAGCTTTATCTCTTTCAGTCCTTGGTGAAAAATCGCTATATTTTTGCTGTGTCAGAACCAAATGCCTTGTTTTATAGGCATTATTCTGTCAGCTCGAACTAAAGAGTAAGCTTCCGGCGGCATGCATACAGGATTTATTTATGAAGGTGTGGATCTGTCTCAACCGATAATTGCAAGCTATGAAAACTTACGAGTACACTCTTTTGACCTTAATGGCTGTGGGGAAAACGCATCTTCCACATTTCTGTTCATGTGTGCAATCTGTACTTAAGAATCAAAAGGAAAACAAAACAGCTGCACCGAAACAGGGGGAAAAGCCAACACTGCAATAGAAGAGAGTGAAAATGGATTGAGTTAACAATCCTCATTATAAAATCAGAGTCCAGGGGCACATTTAAGACCAACAAAGATTTATTCAGGGCTTGAGCTTTCAAGGGCAAGCACTCTTCATCAGACTTGCACTCGAAAACTCACGCTCTGAATAAATCTTTGTTGGTCTTAAAGGTGCCTCTGCTGGACTCTGATTTTATTGGGCTACTTCAGACCAACACTGCGGCCCATTTGAATCAATCCTCATTATGTTTCAGAATAAAAGACGAGTCCAATAACACTTTTAAGACTAACAAAGATTTTTTTCAAAGTGTGAGCTTTGTCGGTCTTCAAGGTGCTATTGGGCTCGTATTTTGTCGTGCTGCTTCAGACCAACATGACTACCCACTGGAAGTATTTAAGTAATTGAAAGGTTGTCACTTGGAGGAGGGCAGGATGCTGTTTCTGTTGGCTGCAGAGGAGAGGACACGCAGTAATGGGTTTAAACTTCAAGTACAAGATATAGGCTAGATATCAGGAAAAAAAATTTCACAGTCAGAGTAGTTCAGCAGTGGAATAGGCTGCCCAAGGAGGTGGTGAGCTCCCCCTCACTGGCAGTCTTCAAGCAAAGGTTGGATACACACTTTTCTTGGATGCTTTAGGATGCTTTGGGCTGATCCTGCGTTGAGCAGGGGGTTGGACTAGATGGCCTGCATGGCCCCTTCCAACTCTATGATTCTGTGAATCTATCATTATGTTTCAGGTTAGCTTCATCAGGGGAATCTAGTAAGAAAGATCCCCTTAAGAACCATCTCCTTCTGAATCTGGTTTTCAAATGACACGATACTATAAAATTACTACCTCATTGTCTTGTATGTCTAAAAAGGTACCATATTTACTTAAAAGGCAGATGACCCTGAATGTGAGATGATTTCCCCCCACCCCACAAAGTCATTATTAACAGTATAACTGTTAAGATGTATGTGAATTTAAGGTGACCACCTCTTTCTTTATGAGCTTCCAAGAGATATCAGGGCCCCGTCAGAACTTCCGCAGGGCTTGCAAGGCCTATGGTTGAGTTTGGCAGGGCAATAAATAACATCATATCCAAATCTCAGGCCTCCCTCCTGTCCTTTTCTGCCCTCCTTTTCCCTCTGGTTCCTCCGATCTTCAGTCTGTAGTTGGCAACGCATTATTACTACTGTTGATGCGACATGATAATTGTGGCTTTGTTTTATACTGTGGAAATGGCTCAAAATTATTATTGTAAGCGTTGATTGAACGTATATGTATAAACCACCCCAAGAGACTTTTACTGAGAGGGGAGGTATAGAAATCCCCAAATAAATAAAATATGGCATACTTGGGTGGGGGGGAAACTGGCCTTACATTTGAGTATAGGTCAGTAAAAATGCTCAACTCTCATACAGTTGGATGACGTGGATCTGTTCCTCCTCCTTCTACTCCCCTGGTGCAGGGTGTAAGAGGAAGGTGCTGCCGTTTAAAAAAACAGATTTGTGGGCTCCAGCCTGTCCAAAAGGCAGAGGAAGACCGGAAACCAAGAAAAACAGGGCTGGGCCAAGGATAGTGTGTTTCCCCTGGGATAACGTTCCCGGTATGCGGGTCTCCCCCTAACAACATGGCAGACAGGACTGCCTAGCACAGGGGTAGTCAAACTGCGGCCCTCCAGATGCCCATGGACTACAATTCCCATGAGCCCCTGCCAGCATTCGCTGGCAGGGGCTCATGGGAATTGTTGTCCATGGACATCTGGAGGGCCGCAGTTTGACTACCCCTAGCCTAGCGGGATCCCAAGTTCCAAAGACCAGCGAAACTTTGCTGTTCTTTCCTCCATGTCCATTCCACATTCCCTGCCACGGCTCATCTGGCTAGCAGCAGGGCCTCTGAGCCCCCCTGGCAGGAGCAGAGTGTCCGTGTGGTTGTCCCATTCCCCCCTTCCGAAGAGAGCCCCTGCGAATCAAGCAGCCAATGAGGCTTCCGAAAGGCATTCGAAGCCACACCGAAGGAAGCGGCAGCAGAAATTAATGAGACGAGGAATGGAAACAGTCCATCTTTCATGGCCTTTGCCGCGGAGGTTCACGTCTCTGAGCAGATGGTCTCTAATAAAAATAATACGAAGGCAAACAGGGAAGGGCGGGGGGTCCACTCTGCTTGTGCCTTACATTAAAAAAACGCAGCCACAATAAAACCACAAGTTTATGGACGGGATAAATATTATGGTACATCAGCAGAGGTGTAAGGGGCGCTTTGAAAAATAGGATTAAGTAGAACCCGCTGTGACTCGAAGAGGGGAATGTTCCATATTTGAAGAGCAGCTCAAGAGGATACTAGAGACGGTGGCTAAGAGGAACCTCCATATTCAGAAGGGTAAAAGTTTGGATCCTGGTGCTCAGAGACAGAACCAGGGAAAGACATATGACCCATGCTCAAGACCCAAGGTGGTTTGCTGTTCCCTTCCTCTGCAAAGACTTCCTTGGTGGCCTCTCATCCAAGTGCCGACCCAGCTTAGCCTCCGAGATATGATGAGATCTGGTTCTCAACCTTCCTAATGCCGCGACCCTTTAACACAGTTCCTCCTGTTGCAGTGACCCTCAACCATAAAATTATGCAAGTGTTCTTTCACAGAAATTAAACCGAAACTGACCAATGGCGTGAAGATCCATGGTTCATGATTGGATATAAATTTTTTTTCCCCGGCGTTTCTCAGTTCAGCTTTGCCTCTTGTCCCACCATGCCGATCTCACTCTTTTCCGCTGCTCCAGACAGACAGACGCTCTGTCTCGATCTACCCCGCAAGGCTGTTGTGTGGATGGCACCTCCCCGCCAAGCTGCTTGCCCTGCCGCAACCCCTGTGAAAGGGTCGTTTGACCCCCAAAGGGGTCCCAACCCCCAGGTTGAGAACCACCAGCGCTACGGCTATGCCATCCCATTCCACATCTCCGAGGCGGCCATAATCCCCTCCAAAGTTGGCTGCCCCCCCCCCCAGCGAAGCAAAGAGACACAAACCCTGCCGAGTCATCGATTTTTTTTTCAAGTGCTCCTCGCTGGCTGAGGAGCAAACCTGTTGCAAAGTGGCGGCGGCGGAGACGAGAGCTGTCAAAGGGGGAAGCGCCTCATACATAACCATGGAAAATCTTCTTTGCAGTTCCCATGCGGCACCTGAGGCTATTGAGAATCCACCTGCGGGATCTTTTCAAGGTCTACGTTAACGGGCGGCGGGGGGGGGGGTTACGTCTTCCGGTTTCTTTAATGCCACGAGTGCCGCAGAAGAGACCTCAAAGAGGCGAGGATCGCACAAAAGCGCCCCTGCTTCCCGCAGAAACATGCTGCGTTGGGGGTATTGATTGATTCGGGGCTCCAAAGAGCCTCAAGGTTAAGAGGCCTATCTGTGCGCATCGAGTACATTTCCCTTTGTAAGGTTCCGCCACCTCATTCACTCCTGGAGCCGTTTGTAATTTGTGTCATTGACTTCGGCACGCTCCGCTTATCAATGGATATTTGCATCTGTTAGCCGGAACGGCAGGAATGGCACCGTCTCAGATGAGCACCCTGCACGGGGGCCTTGCCACCCGCAAATGTGCCCATTAGGAGCACCTGCGCAACGCACGCCTCCATAAACGCCCCGTCCATAATCGACAAGGAGCGCTCGTCGGCTCTCTTCGCTCCTTTGCTGCCCCCTGAATAGGGCATGACTAATCCACAGGCATTCCGAGACGGGGCCCAAAGCTTTGTCAGATCTGCAAATGTTTTTTCTGTTCAGGGAGGCACATTTCGCTCTGGGCAGGACGTCTTGTCGGCGTGGTGTTGGTGGTGAAGAGCGATTGTCTCTTAATCGGGAGGGCCGGGTTTGATTCCCCGCTCCTCCTCCACATGCAGCCAAGGGGATGACCTTGGGCCAGGCCCAGTTCTCTCAGATATTGCTCAGCCTCACCTACCTCACAGGTTGTCTGATGCGGGGAGAGGAGGGGGAAGTGGTTGTAAGATGCTTTGAGAATCTTTAGGGTAGTGAAAAGCAGGGTATAAAAGCTAACTCTTCCTCCTCCTCCCTCAGACAACCCAAATCCTACAACAGCAGTTTAAGATACTGTTGTTAATTTATTGTCACACTTATCCCATGTATGGTTGCCATCCTCCAGGTGGTGGCTGGAGATTCCCTTGGATTAAACCTGACCCCCAGGGGACAAATAGCCATTTTTGAAGATGGATGCTGTACCATTATGCCTCCATTTAAGTCCCCCCTTTCCCAAGACCTGTCCTCCTGAAGCTCCTTCCCCAAAACCTCCAGGTATTTCCCATGTTAAAAAAGCCAATGAGAAGAGAACTTGCCTAGATTTTGCTCTGAAATTTAGGTTCATTTTGCTCTGAAATTTAGCTCTGAAATTTAGGTTCATGCTCTGAAATTTAGGTTCATTTTGCTCTGAAATTTAGGTTCTCTGTTTTGGCAAGAAGAGGGGCATTATATTGGAGTCAAGGCCCTGCGTCCAATTCCTGGCATATCCAGTTAAAGAATCTCCAAGAGAGGGGGGTGGGAAAGATATTTACCCAGGAAGCAGCTATTTAGATGAGCCAGTTGTCTGATTTAGCATAAGGCACCTTCTTGTGTTGTTAGAGTGAGGGGAAGGCACAAGGTTCCTTGAGCTCAGGACCCTCACACCCATCCCCAATACTCAGTTCCCTTCAACCCATGAACACCTGCTTATAAAGCCTGAAATCCGGGACAAAACAATACTTTCCTAGTAGTACTCCTGCTTCGGAAGGGCTTGAGGACTATTGACAACCTTCCAGAAATCATTGAAAGACATTCCTCATTTTATAGATGTCTATAGCAACCCGCAAAACACACCCCGTCCCTTACTACGACTGGCCTGCTAAGGAGGCTTCAGGGATTCCAAATGAATCTGAACGTTGCTCAGTCAAGCAAGCACAATCCCAAATTGCTTTGGGGGCAGGGGGGGGGGAACAGTCCTTTCGTCTACCTGAGCTGAAGGCAGCAGAAAAACGAATAAGGACAACCATGATTGGGGCAGGAGCAAAGGCAGAACACTGAAGGAACGGCCCTTGGATGGTTTCCAATTGGGGGCAAAGAGAGCACAATGGTTACACTTTAGAAAGGAGAGAGGTCTGTTTGGGGTTTTTTTACCTTTTAAAGAGTCTTTGTCATGGGCTCAGAGGAGATAGAGACAAAAAGTTGGGAGTTTCTAACTGAATTTATCTGGGACAGACATTCTTGACGTTTTTATCATTGAGAAACCTCAGAAGAAGGAGGAAGAGGAGGAGGAGGAGGGGGGGAGTGGGTTTTTATACTCTGCTTTTCTCTACCCAAAGGAGTCTCAAAGTGGCTTACAGTCGCCTTCCCTTTCCTCTCCCCACAATAGATACTCTGTGAGGGGGGTAAGGCTGAGAGAGCCCCGATATTACTAAAGAAGAAGAAGAGTTGGTTCTTATCTGCTGCTTTTGGAGTGGTGGGTGGGTTGACATGACCGTATATAGTCATATTACCTGATAGTATGTTTAACAAATATAGAAAAAATGAATTCACTCCCATCCACTTGGGAAATCCTTCAAGGGCTGCCAAGAAACCCCAGGGTTTCACAAAACCCTAGTTGAGAAAGCCTCATCTTGGAAATGGGATGCAGCCTTAGATGGGATGCAGCCTTAGTTGCTCCCCGGGAATCAGATGCGGGCAGCCTTGGCTGCTTATCAGAGTGAAATCGCTTCCCTTTCAGCTCCCCCTGTCTATTTGTAAGTAAAGCAAAGGTCACAGATGCGCCTTAGAAGTCCCCACTGTTCTAATCCCAAAGGAAAGAAAAGTCAGCAGCCACCTGCCCCTTTGTTACGTCTCACTGCTCGAGGAAGCGAGGGCCACGTAACAATGCTATGAATACTTTAGGAAGAGAGACTTCAATCATTTATTTGTTTGAAAGATTCATGACCAGCCTTTTCAATCCAATAGGCTCCTAAAGTGACTTTTGGCAGTATGGAATCATGCGGTATATAACCTAAGAATTATAACCTCGGCAGAAGATTAGAATAATAGAATAACAGAATTGGAAGGGACCTCCTGGGTCATCTAGTCCAGGGGTAGTCAACCTGTGGTCCTCCAGATGTTTGCTGGCAGGGGCTCATGGGAATTGCAGTCCATGAACATCTGGAGGACCACAGGTTGACTACCCCTGATCTAGTCCAATACAATGCAGGATACTCGCAACCCTATTTCTCATCCACTGTAACCTGCCACCCCCTTGAAGCTTACAGTGGATGAGCAAGAGGGTTGACCCAGCCAAGCCAAAAATGTAGACAATGAAGTAGGCAAGAACAAGGTCAGCAGGCTTAACAAAGTTTAACAAAACACACTGGTTGTCTCCATTCTCGTGAACAAAAGAATACCTTTGGGAGGGCGATCCCACAATGTCGGTGATGCCAATGAGAAGGCTCAGTCGCAGATGGAGAAAGCAATGAGTGTTTGGGAGCCTGATAGAATCAGACTTCTAGTCCACCAAGGTCACCAAGGTCTACTCAAGGCTTTCTCAACCTGGGGTTTCTTGATGGCTCTGGAAGGGCTTCCCGAATGGGTGAGAGTTAATTTTTTATACATTTTTAAATGCATTCAACATTTATTGGGAGATATGACCATCATGTTGACCCAACGAACCCTTCCAAAATGGCCAGCGATAAGCCCGGAGGGCGTGTGAAGGGGAGAGGCCCTAGGTGGGTATGTCCACAGCTCTGTTTCCCAACCATATTCTACACAATCGCACCACTTCTGGGGGTTCCTGAAGCCTGAAGTATATTTCAGGGACTTCTCAATGGTAAAAAAGTTGAAAAAGGCTGATCTAACAGAAGCCAATGCAGACCACCTTCAACCCGATGGGCCCCTAGCAAAAGAATCTGAACTGAGCTAAAGTTCAAGGCAAGTATTTCCAGTCAAGGGAGCTAGAGAGACATAGGCCCGAGCCAAGGTAGGACAGAAGGATAGTTACTCTCATGCAAAATCTGGTTGCTGTTTTTCCCGTAGAGGTGAAATTGGAGTAGGGGAATTGGAGTATTGGAGTAGAGAAACAAGACAGCTTCAAAACGACTCAGCCTTCCTGTCCTTCCATCTCTATCTTCCCGCTTTGCTTAGCTCTACTTAGCGAAGAGCACGACCATGATGGCTATTATTTAAACAGTGGAAATTTTTTTGACCGGAGCCTTCAGCAGCTGGCATGGGAGATAAGTACAATAATGTTTCCCAACTTGAAGAGCAGGCGAGGAGCAGGGAGAGATTGACTTTCCGCGCAAAGTGGGCCACAGTCCCTTTCGTAGAGACAAGCTATTTGGGAGAAGCACATTCAATGCATTTTGATGGGAAGGTGCCTCTTCCATTACGAGGGGCTGTCAGAGGTGAGTGGTCCTCCCTGCCCATTTCGCTTGAGGGGAAAGACAGAGGCAACGGGTTACAGTCACTTAAGTTTATCTTCTCCCACCTGCAGTGGAAAACAAGGCAAGATGGAACCCCCTTTCGCTGTTTTGCTCTCCTTGGAGAGGATTGCATTGGTAACTGGCAGGAGCAGAGTGTCCGTGTGGTTGTCCCATTCCAGGAGTTTCTCAATGGTAAAAAAGTGGAGAAGGTCTGTTGTAGACGGAAAGGAAAAAAATGTGTCCATGCAAGTCCATCCAAGAAGCCTGCCCAGTCCCACAGGTCTCCTCTCTTTTCCCAGCCACGACCACAAGATGTAAAAGAAGTTCCACCAAGTTTTAGAGTGATGCTAGCCAAACTTTCCAGCATCTCCAGTCCAGTCACTTTCCCCCACGCCCCCTGTCCTTGCCGGCTGTCAGAATGAAATGCCATCTCCCCAGAGGAAGATGTGCTCTCATATAATGTATATATTAATAAGCATATTGACTTTTTCCCCCCTTGTCAGTCTCTATCAAGATTTATTCCCCTTCATGGCCCCTTATTGATTGAGGAAAGCAGTATTCCCACAGGTCAATCAATCCTGATCCACACCACAGATGGAAGTCAATAGCTATTTATTATATGATTTATGAGCTTCATTACTTTAAATGCTATTAAAGGAGGAACATGGTAGAAAAGTGTAAGGCGGAAAAAGCAACAGATGTCCGGGGAAGGTGGTGACAATCCAGCCTTTGGAAAAAAAAACTGAACATGGAGTGAATTTATAAACACAGCAGGTTGGGGACACAACATCAAGCTAGGAAGATGGGGGGAAAGACAAAGAGGTTTCAGGGGAAATATTGAACTGCTCCCTTTTATTACCCCTTATATTTTTGTTACAAGCTCATACCCCCAAGGGAGGTGGATGTGAGTCCCCCTATATTTTGAGTCACCAACAGTACTGTTTTGTGTTCCCAATTCCCTAAATCTTCCCCTCATGCAGGTGTATCTAAGGCAGCCTTTCTCAACTTTTTTGAGAACCATCTGAAACATTCTTCAGGCTTCGAGAAACCCCAGAACTGGCAAGATTGTGCAGACTATGGATGGGAAGCAGAGCTGTGGACACGCCCACCTGGGGCCCCTCCCCTTCCCACCCCCTCCAGGCCCATCTTTGGCCATTTGAGAGATGGGCAGGTCGATGTAAACATACATGGTCATACCACCTGATAAACAATAATCTTAAAATATATATTAAAAATTCATTAACTTCCGCCTATTCAGGAAACCTTTCCAGGGCCATCATGAAACCCCTAATCTAAGGCCTGTTTAGCAAAGCGGGGTCCCCTTCCCACATATTGTCCCATTCAGAAATGAGGATAGAAAGCAGCATTCTGACTCTGATTCAGTGTAGTGGTATTTTCGTGTAGCCAAACGCAATTGGCTACTCGGTGCTATTATATCACTGCTCTAGTTGCACATAGAGCCTCTTGTGGCGCAGAGTGGTAAGGCAGCTGTCTGAAAGCTTTGCTCATAAGGCTGGGAGTTCAATCCCAGCAGCCGGCTCAAGGTTGACTCAGCCTTCCATCCTTCCGAGGTCGGTAAAATGAGCAGCCAGCTTGCTGGGGGGTAAACGGTAATGACTGGGGAAGGCACTGGCAAACCACCCCGTATTGAGTCTGCCATGAAAACGCTAGAGGGCGTCACCCCAAGGGTCAGACATGACTCGGTGCTTGCACAGGGGATACCTTTACCTTTACCTTTTAGTTGCACATAAGCCCTAACCAGGTGGCTTACAATGCTGCATTCCGCACATGTTGGAGATTGTACTTTCAATGTGCTTTTGCAGCTGGATTTTCTGGTGCGAAACGGGAAAATCTGCTTCTAAAGGGCATTGAAAGTACATTATCCATTGTGTCCGGAATAAGCCAAAGTCAACCAAATGAACCCTATTAAAACTGACAAAAAAACGAAGATTAACAAACAGAACAAAAATTGAGTCCGGTGGGAACAAAGTTTCATTCTGGGTGTGAGCTTTCGTGTGCATGAACCCTTCCTGAGACAATGAACGAGGGATCATCAGAGTAAAGACAGAGTAAATGAGCAGGAAATTAGTAAATAGCATAATAACTCTGTTATTCTAGTAAGATGTTATGCTGCGTCTTTCTGGCACATTTTCATGATGCTGCTTATTAATTTCCTGGTTGTTTACTCCTTCTTTATATCTGCACTCTGATGATCCCTAGTTCATTGTCTGAGGAAATGTGCCTACACACGAAAGCTCACACCTTGAATAAAAGCTGGTTGGTCTTCAAGGTGCCCCCTGAACTCAAATGTTGTTCTGCTACTTCAGACCAACATGGCTACGCACCTGAATCTACCTTCATGGAAAGCGAACAGGAGCAAGATGGTTTCGAAGAAGCTTGAGGTCACCTTCTCATTTCCTTAGGCATTTTTCTCCGTCAAAAACGAACCCCAGTGAAATTTCGTCGCAGCTTTATACACACGATTTCAAGACCAACTCCAAGGAAAGTTATCAGTGCAATTAGTCAAAGAAAGTTAGGAGCAGATTTCACTGAAGTCGTTTCCGGGAGATTTTTACGCCCATGTTTCAGCAAGAATCCTTCCCTTGGTGATGTAGGGTGAATCGAATAAAATGATTTCCATGTCATTAAAACATGTTTTCCTTGCTACGAGGGGAGAACACAGAAAAGGCACTTTTCATCTGTGGCAGCCTTGAAAAGTCGCCAAGAAGAAACAGGCTTGTGTCTCTTGGTACTCCTCTAGCATCGCCATAATTAAATGGGCAATAGCAAGACGTACCTGGAACTAACAAGTCTTAATTAAGCCCGGCTTCCCTGAAACCAGCTGCTGGAGGCTGACAACTTTGTAGAAAGAGGAGCATCATTAGTGACATGAAGAGGATGGGATGCTAGCGGAGTAGGATGTAGGGCAGCTTCCATACTGCCGGAGGGCCAGTTTAACAAGCTCAAGGAAAACGGTGGTGTTTAATATTTCATCAAAGCGTTTCAGTGTTTAAACACGACACTTCCTTTTATGATTGTTTAATCAACGCAATTGCAAGGACCTAGATGGAAAGTTGTTTACACTTTGGGGAGAGAGAGAGAGAGAGAGAGAGAGAGAGAGAGAGAGAGAGAGAGAGAGAGAGAGAGAGAGAGAGCGGGGCTATCATTTTGAACATGGCAAAAAGCTTCCAGGAGAGAGATCTGGAAGAGCAACCTGACTTTTTAAGAGTTACTTTTCCAACCCCAGACATACGCCTGTTTTTGTCTCTATAGAGATGTTTTTAATGTGCTAAAGGTAATGAAGAGATCTGAGATCAAGAGCTGCTGGGGTAGAATTTAAAGAACTGCATACTTTTGTGTGACCCTAAATCAGGCTATCTCAATCAGGGGTTTGTGAAACCCTGGGGTTTCTTGATGGTCCTGGAAGGGTTTCCCAAATGGGTGGGAGTTAATTAATGTTTAATATATTTTTAAAATTTGCTGAACATTAATCGTGATACGACCATATATGGTCATGTCAATCCATTTCCCTCCCCCCACAAAAAAAAAAATGGGCCTGGAGGGGGTAGGAAGGGGAGGGGCCCCAGGTGGGCGTGTCCACAGCTCTGCTTCCCTACCATATTCTGCAGGATCATGCCACTTCTGGGGTTTCTCGAAGCCTGAAGACTGTTTCAGGCATTTCTCAACAATAAAAAAGTTGAGAATGGCTGCTCTGGCTAGTAACCACTGCCAACCAACACATCTGAAAGCATATCCCCCACTGGATGGATTTGGACACCTGAGCACTCTCATTTTCCTGGTCTGTTTGTCCAAAAGGAAAGTTGAGTCTATTCTAGATAGAACCCGGGAGGTCACAGGTAAAGGTGTTGTTGTCATGAGAGTGGCAAGCCACCAAATATGCTACTCATTCCCTGGGCATGGAGATTTTTCCTAAGCTCTGGAGTGACTCCGCCAACCCAGGTTAGCTACTGACTCCCTCTGGCATGGAAAAAATGATCAAAGGTTTCCAGGCTGGGGCTTTTCCCCGGCAACAACAATGTTATTCAGCTCCTGGCTCCACTCTGATGCTTCAAGATGGGCTTGGTGGACCACATCGTTGCTCTCCACCACTTGCTTGACTCACACCATCTTTCATGCTAGTTTCCTCTGCCATAATCCTTCTCTCTTTTGCTGGGCCTTTCCTTTCCACTTCCGCATCGTCCTTACCTGCCTGTGGTTGCTGAGCTGCAGAAGCACATGCAACCAGTACCAGAGCAGTGTCCAGCAAGTCTTTGTCATTGGGTGCCACGTATAAACAGCTGACAAGGAGAAGGTGTGGCACAGAGTGGCCAAGCCAGCTTAACTAGCCGTTTTTTTGCCACTTCTCCTGTAGCCTTCCGAGCTAATTAAGATTAATGCAAAGTGCCCACATTGTTAATTCCCCAGGGGGAAATCTATTAAGCATTCCGAAGAATGTCCCCCTCCTAGAAATTCCCATCTCACTCACCTTGCAGGAACAAGCTCATGCAGAACGTCAGTTTTTTTTTCTCTCTAGACAGCAGGTTTTGTATTAAGGACGATCAACCCCACCCGCTGTTTCTCTTCCTGAGAGATGAAAAATACAGGGAAGAGAAAAACAGCTTGGGCTGTTTTCACACGGCAACAATTCCCTGTGTAACTCTTGTGCCAAATGCAGAGGAATTCGCGCTGGCAATGGAGCCTCTACGCCAGACTTTCTCAATTTTTTTTAACATGGAAAAAAACCCTGAAATGTTCTTCAGGCTTTGAAAAACTGCAGAAGTGGTGCGATGGTGCAGAATATGGTTGGGAAGCAGAGCTGTGTACATGCCCACTTGGGGCCCCTCCTTTTCTCACCTACTCCATACCCAACATTGGCCATTTGGGGAGAGGGGTCAACTTAACACACACACACACACACACACACACACGTATATGTTAACTCCCACTCATTTGGAAAATCTTCCAGGGTTTCATGAAACCCTGCTTGAGAAAGCCTGATCTACACACCACTTCCCCTGAACATTTCTTGCCACAGTCTGCACATTTCAACTTATAACTATTCAATAAAAAGGATACAGACTAATTTTTTTAAAGAAAAAAAAGAATGAAAGCAGGGAACTAGTAGATTGTAGTAAGAGATCATTAAATGTTACTGTTCTATAAATAATCTGTCAGTTACCAACTGTAGAAGTTCTCCAGCAATGGGGACAGATGCCACGTAGACTAAGGCAAGGAAAATGGTGTCAGTGCCCGTGAGATCTCCAAAAATGTGCAACTTCCTCTCCTGGTGGCATTCTAAAGAACCCTGGCTACAATCTTCCCCAAAAGAGCATAATAAACTAGGTTTGGAAAAGACGGTGGCTGAGCAGGGGAAACCAAAGGACCAGGATGAACAGACGAATCCGGGAACTATTCATAAATTGTTCCACCAGGGCCTTTTACTGAATGGAGGTTGTAGACATCGGGATGGTAGGCATGAAGACAGATGGCGATTCCAAAAGTCCATCTCCCCTCCCAATCTATACCTCTGACACAAAGGAAATTGCATCGTTCCACTTGCTTCACTCTAATTACTATGGACCCCAGAATAACATCTAATCCCCTTTAAGGAGGCTTTTAAAGCAGTGGCCGTTACCAAATCACGCAATGGTGAACTCCCTGAGTTAATTATGGCCTCCTGTGAATAAAGGACCTTCTTTTGTCTGTCCCGAACCAGCTCCTGATTGTCATTCCAGACCTCAGTGGACCAGAATGACACCACCTTTTCTCTTGGTTCTTGTTGACATTGTGCAGTGGGTCGGCAACCTTTCATAATTAATGAGCTAAATTGTGTTAAAATTCAGACCCCAAGATCAGCAAAAAGAGGGTATAAGGAAGTACATTGACGTAACTGAAATATACAGCGTGGCATTTTTAATTGACTTCTTGGAACCCCAAGAGATGGTTTTGCGGAAAAACACCCAAAGAGATAATGTTTGGTAAGGGGAAACAGAATCATAGAGTTGGAAGGGGCCAGACAGGTCATCTAGTCCAACCCCCTGCTCCATACAGGATCAGCCTAAAACATCCAGGATAAGGATCTGTCCAGCTGCTGCTTGAAGATGGCCAGTGAGGGGGAGTTCACCACCTCCTTAGGCAGCCAATTCCACTACTGAACTACTTGGACTGAAAATTCATTTTCATTCTACATGTAGTTTCAGATACAGAGTACCTTTATTTAAACCCATTACGGCAGGTCCTTCCCTCTGCCAGCATTCGCTGGCAGGGGGATCCTGGGAATTGTAGTCCACGGACATCTGGAGGGCAGCAGTTTGACTACCCCTGCTTAAAGAGAACCATCATGTCCCTTCTTTACCTCCTCTTCTCCAGGCTGAACATTCCCAAGTCCCTCAGCCTCTCCTCACAAACCTTGGCCCCCAGGTCTGTATGCAGAGGAGGTACAAGAGAAAGCCACTGTGTATGTTGAACCCCCACGCTCCACATTCTACTTCCACTGCTGGTGTTTAGTTAAAAAGAAACCATGGCCACAAAAAAAGAGATGCTTTGGGGCAATTGCCCGTGGAAATAACACATTAACCTATTAGATCCAAGCCATGACCAGCAACCCGCTGCCTATATACCAGCCTTTACGCATTAAAAATCCAGACGAAACTAGGTGCCTGGGCTTAGAGCATGGGACGGGACCAGGGGGCGGTGTGTGGTGGTCGCCAGACACGCGCTTACCTGGTGATGATGGCAAGGTGGGGAGGGCTCATGCACGCGCCCATGAACAGCACCACGTTCTCATGCCGCGTCTGCCGGTAGGCCATCACTTCCCTCTTGAAGGCCTTCAGCTGGTCCTCGTTGTCCCGCTCAATGTCGATGAGGCGGATGGCCACCTCGCCGTGCCAGCGGCCGTGGAACACCTGCCCAAAGCGGCCGTTGCCGATCAGTTCGCCAATCTCCAGTTGCTCGAAAGGGATGTCCCACTCCTGCAGGAAAATGCTGGTCTGGCTGGCCTTGCGGGGAAAGTTGCGGGCCGACAGGAGCGAGAGGTTCATCTCCTCGAAGTCGTCTTCTGACTCCTCTTCGTGCGCCTCTTCGTTCTGGGGAAGGGGCATAGGAGAGGTTCGTTTACTGGGTCACCCTGGCGTAGCGCCCTTTACAACAGTGGTACTAAACGGCCCCCCCCTCACACAAGCTGCTCGCCCTGCCGCGCCCCCTGTGAAAGGGTCGTTCGATAACTGACAATTCCCCCCTCCTGCCTACAGCAGCTGCTAACTCATTAGCCAGGGACCGAAGCTGATGTTTTCCCCTCTGTTGTGCCCATATCGAGAAAGTTTCCAGCAACTTGCAGAATTTCAGCTTCTCCTCGTCACCAACAAGACAGATGGCCCATTTGCCGCAACGAGACGGCTTTAGTGGGCCCGGGAAAAGAAAAAAAGAAAAAAAACAGCTGCCGTGAGCAGGTTGATCATGCATGCCAGTTCCGAATCCTCAGAAAAAAAGAAAGTGACTTACGGATGAACTAATGTCATTTTTTATTAGTCCTAAAGGGATGTTCAGGCACAGCAAGGTCAACACAAGAGGTCTCTCAAGATACAATGGCATATTTTTGTTTATGTTCCTGTTTAAATGTTGTTCTGGTTGACATGTTATGATTGTTATACTTGCTGTATCTGTTGCAAGCCAAGAGCTTCTTGTGGCGTAGACTGGTAGGGCAGCAGACATGCAGTCTGAAGCTTTGCCCATGAGGCTGGGAGTTCAGTCCCAGCAGCCGGCTCAAGGTTGACTCAGCCTTCCATCCTTCCGAGGTTGGTAAAATGAGTACCCAGCTTGCTGGGGGGTAAACGGTAATGACTGGGGAAGGCACTGGCAAACCACCCCGTATTGAGTCTGCCATGAAAACGCTAGAGGGCGTCACCCCAAGGGTCAGACATGACTCGGTGCTTGCACAGGGGATACCTTTACCTTTTTATCTGTTGCAATTTTCTATGTAATTACCTCATGATGTTGTATGTAAACCATCCAGAGCCGTATGGAAGGACGGTATAAAAATCTAAATAAATAAAACCTTGCCAAGTAAAGCCCTGCCTTGCTCTTAACCAAATTCACTGCTTACAACTCCCCCTTTTGTTCCACCAAAAGGACAGAAGGCCAATGGATCGTTGGGTGCTCCTTACCTCAGAGGTTGGCTCCACTTCAATTTGAAGTAATGGATTTCCTTCCAGGCTTTAAAGAAAAAACAAAACACTGACAATTACTCAAGACTTGAAAGCCAGAAACAACACTACTTGGGTCCTAACACTACATAAGTCCTCTTTCAGGACCTGCGAGCAGATTGGTGTGTGAACCAGTTTGGTGTAGTGGTTAGCAGTGCAGACTTCTAATCTGGTGAGCCAGGTTTGATTCCCTGCTCCCCCACATGCAACCAGCTGGGTGACCTTGGGCTAGTCACAGCCCTGATAAAGCTGTTCTGACCAAGCAGGAATATCAGGGCTCTCTCAGCCTCACCTCCCTCACAGGGTGTCTGTCGTGGGGAGAGGAAAGGGAAGGTGATTGTAAGCTGCTTTGAGACTCCTTCAAGTAGAGAAAAGCAGCATAGAAGAACCAACTCTGCTTCTTCTTCGGTAATCTCAGGGCTCTCTGAGCCTCCCCTCCCTCACAGGGTGTCTGTTGTGGGGAGAGGAAAGGGAAGGTGATTGGAAGCTGCTTTGAGACTCCTTCAAGTAGAGAAAAGCAGCATAGAAGAACCAACTCTGCTTCTTCTTCGGTAATCTCAGGGCTCTCTGAGCCTCCCCTCCCTCACAGGGTGTCTGTTGTGGGGAGAGGAAATACATACAAAAAAAAAGTGTAATTTTTTCCCCCATGTGCAAACTGAAATGGTACAAACCGTTCTACCAAATCACCGTGCTTCTGGACGCCCAGCCTAAACAAGTCTCCATGATAGGAAATAAATTAAATATAGAGCTTTAAGCAGCAGAGGTAGGGATAAACCTGAATCCAGATTACAGAGACAAACTGTTTGGGGCATGTTGACTAACTTGCCACGGCCATGGTCTCCTCTCTGGGGTTCTGTTCAATCTAGAGAAGTTTGCAAATCTTATCTTTCTGTGAAAACAGGCCCTATTAGCTGCTAACCGCAGTGGAATATAAGCAGATGCCAATTCAATTTGTCACTACTTCTTCACTGATTGCCAGCTAACCTCCTGGGGTCTTGTAGCCAGAGATTGCAGTAAGCATCCAAGCGCTCACAAGAGGATGCCCACATAATATTATTTGTTTTTCCGGCCCTCCTCTCTTTACGCTGGGTGTCAGGGGGGCTGCTTCAGATCGACATACTGTCAAATGCTGTGGCAGAAAGCAGCAGCAGCAGCAGCCTAGGGCCTATTCCGCACACACAGGATAATGCACTTTCAATGTGCTTTGTAACTGGATTTTCCTGTCCGGAACAAGAAAATGAACTTCAGTGCACTGAAAGTGAATTATCTACTGCGTGCAGAATAGGCCCAGGTCTACATGCAGACAGAAATCTGGAGCCACGCCCAAGCATGACTTGAGATATCCCCCCCCCTCCCAAACACACACACTGGAAGAGGAAATATTCCAACCCATACTGGACTTGAACTTGCATTTATAACGGCACACAGGGGCCAATGCAAAAGAAGATGAGTGGCCAAACAAATTCAGAGTCCAGTGGCACCTGTAAAGCCAACACATTTTTATTTGAGGGATGAGCTCTGATGGGCACGCACACGTCCTGAGATACACCCAGACCTGTGAATCAGTAAAATCCCTAGGTTGAATTTCATCTCAGCAAGCCGCTCTTTGCCCTCACTCCGTCTGCAGTGAAGAGGTGGTGATACAAAATGCAGCTGATGGGTCCTCACAGATACATCATGGAAGGCCCATATCCAACCAGTGCTGAGGCAGCTGCATTGGTTGCCAGTTGTCTTCCGGATCAGGTTCAAGGTTTTGGTTTTGACCTTTAAGGCCATACGCGGTTTGGGCCCAGCGTATCAGAGGGACCGCCTGTCACCTTATCCCCCCCGCAGGGCTTTACGCTCTGTAGGTTCCAATTTATTGGTCATTCCTGGCCCCAGGGAGGTCCGCCTGGCCTTGACCAGGGCCAGGGCCTTTTTGGTCCTGGCCCCAACCTGGTGGAATGATCTCCCAGAGGAGCTACGGGCCCTACGGGAGTTTCCGGCGTTCCGTAGGGCCTGTAAAACAGAGCCTGAAGAATGCTTCAGGGGTTTATCAATGGTTAAAGATGAGAAAGGCTGGGCAAGATGGACCACAGGTCACATCCAGCAGAGCTCTTCCTATGTTCTTATAACAACTCTCTCTCCCCCCCTCCCTCCCCAGCCATTTTCCTTTTTTTAGCCTTGTGCATATACTGAGTATAACACTTCATGCATTTGATGAAGCAGGCTCTCACTCATGCAATCTTGTGCCACAATAAGGAGCTACTTAGGCAGATTGTAAGTGGGTGAGCAGAAAGGATTGAATTGGTGCTTGGCTCTTGGGGCCCTTTCTTGCATGCCCAGGAAATGCCAATCACCACTTTGAGGTCAGAAGGTAAATTTCCTCCAGGCCAGACTGGCCAGGGATTCTGGAGATTTGGGGACGGGCATCGTGTGGGCAGGGAATTGAGGTCACTGTGGTGGGCAAGTAGTTGTGAATTACCTACATTCTGCAGGGGGTTGGACTAGATGACCCTGGAGATCCCTTCCAGCTCTATGCTTCTGTGATTCCTCTGTCATTATAATTCTACAACAATGACTTCCTGAAGATGCTTTACATTTCTTATTCAGATGTCAAGAATGCATTACATTCTGCCTTCCAGTTCTGCACCCTGATTCTCAGCAGCAGACTTTCAGGGAAAATCTGGCTGCCCGTTTGAAGGTTGGCACCTCCTCGCCAACTGTTCATTTGTTCAACCATCACCTGCCCTTTCCTTTGAGTAAAAGCCTCTGCTGTTTCCGTGTTTGAGCTGTCCTACAATGGCACGCACGATAACGGCCAAAGGCCAAGAAGTTCAGCGTGAAGATGAGAGATCGCACTCCTTACAGTGACTTTCCAAGATGGGGAGAAACATAAAAATAAAACACCCCCCTCCCCGAGTTCCTCTTAAATCCTAAGAGGAACTTTGAAGAGCTGAGCCAAAAGCCGGCATCTCCCGGAGGGGCAATATCACTGCCTTTAACTCCGCAGGATTTGAGACGTCTGAAATCGGTTCTCAGCTGTCAAGGGTCTCTCAAAGAGGAAGGGCAAGAAAGGAAGGAGGTGGTGGTGGTGGTGATGGGGAAACGGCTTGGAATTCATTTGCTCGCAGTTTATGCAGGTGCCGACAAAGGTTGAATTGGCTTCAGCAAGCACAGAGGGGGAAAACACATCAATTTTTAAAGCAGGATCCAGGTAGGCAATTCATCTCTCTAACCTCGGAGTTTGGGTTGGAGAGGCTTCTTTAATCTGCGGCGCATAAGCAGCTGCCACTCTGAGCTCTCTTGCTTCCCCGAAGTCAATTACTCTTGCCTAACAGCTCGGGGAGAGAGCTTTGCAAAGGGACTGACAGGCTGGCTGCCTCTTGCACCACGCAGCCCTTCCCATTCCACATCTGGCTCTCCCTGACCTTTGCAATCAAACACAATGATAACAAATGGCCAAAGAGGCCGCTGCACAGGAGAAGGCCTGGGCTGCCGTTTCCCACGGCTTTCCCTACCATGCAAAAGGGAGCTCCGGGTATTTCTCCCTTGAAAGACCCCGCTTTGCATCTCACAGCATGCAACAGGAAGCAGAATGCAAAAGACGAAAACACGGGCTTCATCTTGTAACTTGCTGTTAGGACTGTCGATTGATTTTGGCTAGGTGGACTTAGAATCATAGAACCATGGAAGGGATCTCCAGGGTCACTGAGTCCAACCCCCTGCAGAATGCAGGAAACTCACAACTACCTGTCCACCTGCAGTGAGCTCAGTTCTATGCCCAGATGATGCCTCCTCCCCAAAGCTAGAATCCCTGGCCAGGCTGGGATGGAGGAAATTCACCTCCCAATCCCAAAGTGGCGATCTGGATTTCCCTGGGCTTGCAAGAAACGGCCACAACAGCCAAGCACGGACACACTCCCTTCTGCCCATCTGCCCAAGTTCACAGAATCAGCAATTCTGTCCAATGGCTACCCAGCCTCTGCTTAAAAACCTCCAAGGAAGGAGAACCCTTCCTGGTTAATAATCTGGAATAGTCATCTGATGCTTCATTAATGAGACCTTTTGACTTGAAGACGGTCTCCTGAGAACTAGGAATCAATTTCTTTTTTTTAAATAGGACACTTAATGGAGCTTAGAGAAGCTGATGCACTACAAGTAAGAGAAGGAGCTGATATGGAAGATTTATTTTTAAAGGTTGGGGAGGGGAATGTGAGTTCACTAAAGGGAAAGTACCTTGATGTGCACTTTGTTTATTTTTTAATGTTTTTATTTTGATAAGAACCATAATATAATAGGAACAAATGGGCGTGCAATGTTTTTATGGTTGCAGTCAACCACATAAGGGGGAAATTACAGACTTTGTGATACCTGGAAGCGAAACCTGCCCTAACTAAGCAACTGCTGCCTCGCGTAAGAGGACAGTTCACGTCAGGGGTAGTCAAACTGCGGCCCTCCAGATGTCCATGGACTACAATTCCCAGAAGCCCCTGCCAGCATTCGCTAGCAGGGACTTCTGGGAATTGTAGTCCATGGACATCTGGAGGGCCGCAGTTTGACTACCCCTGGTTCACATCCATAGGGAGAGGGAGGCGCCTTCAAACAGAGGAGCAAGATCCAGAGGCAAAGAACACTCAGAAACTGCAGCGACTTACATTGGGTTAGAATTCACTGGATGAAGAATAACTTGGGGCGCTCTGGCAGGAGCCTCCGGGACAACGTCTGAAAGAAACAAGGTCCCAGTTCAGAATTGTAGTGCTAGTTTCCTGTTAAGCACGTCCCTTTCCTTCCACGTCCCGCAATCCACCCCACCACCACTCTGAACGACACCAATTCCTGCCAGCAGAGCTGCCCCAAAAGTAAGACCTTTTGAAGGAGGGTGAGAGATGAGCTGAAGTCTAGGGCCCGCTGGCAAGACGCTGTCCACCTGCCAGTGAGCAGAGCGTGGGAGCCGTAACAAAGCCATCATCCTAGAGAAACCTACCTGGGAAGATGAACTGCTGCTTGTACTTGTAGTAATGGGAAGCTGCAAAAACAGACACAGGACAACGTGTTATTCTATTATAGATCATAGCACGGCTCCGTTCCGCAGGGCCTGCAAGATAGAGCTCTTCCTGGCAAGCTTTCAGTCGGGGGCCAGTGAGTCTATAGCATCTAAGCCTCCCCCAGCCAATGGAAACACCCCAAATTGGAAACAGAAAGGAAGGAAGAAGGGAAAGAAGAAAGGAAGGAAATGCCCAGAGGAAACAGGAAGGAAGGAAGGAAGGAAGGGAGGGAGGGAGGGAGGGAGGGAGGGAGGGAGGAAGGAAGGAAGGAAGGAAGGAAGGAAGGAAGGAAGGAAGGAAGGAAGGAAGGAAGGAAGGAAATGCCCAGAGGAAACAGGCTTGTAACTATTACCTGGCTTGTAACTATTACCTATCAACACCATACAGTTATTTAACTTAAGGTCAAACTTAGAGTACTGCATTTGGAACATCCCATCCTCTGGCTGGTGTGTTTTGTTTTGGGGGGGGGGTTTGTACCACACATCTGGAGTTCCAACTAGGGAGCTCAAACATGAGTTTGGACCTGATGCTGCAACAAAAGCCAGTTTAGTGCAATAAAGACAGAATCTATGCCCAGCAAACTGGATTATCTGCATGAATAAAGAAAGCAGTCCCTAAAAGACCCCGCATAAACAAAAATGCAAGTGCCCTAATGCAGGGGTAGTCAACCTGTGGTCCTCCAGATGTCCATGGACTACAATTCCCATGAGCCCCTGCCAGCGAATGCTGGCAGGGGCTCATGGGAATTGTAGTCCACGGACATCTGGAGGACCACAGGTTGACTACCCCTGGAATGCAACTAGCACGGTGACTAAAAAGACAGAAAACAATAACACCAACGGGGTATCACTTGAGATGAATTGTACAACACACCTGAAGCACGATAGAAGACAGCCGTACTCAATAACAGCACTGTAGACATTCAAGAAATAAACCACAGGCATAATGATCAATCTCTCCGACAACAGAACACTTCATGTAGCTGACAAAAGTGGACTCCAGCTCACAAGAGCACACGACACAATACATTTATTAGTCCTTAAGGTGCCACAGCTGTTAAAATAGAAGTTGCTGTATAATCATGTTATCCAGCCAAACTGACTGCCCCCTGGTTACAATCATTCCTGTATCACAGACATTCTACCCTGCTGACTTGCTTTGAAAACAATGGAAGTTATTTTTCATTGGGTCTAAAACTGAAGGAGATTCATGCAGGAATCTAGGAAGGCAAGGGGAGAGAGATGTTTCCCAAAGTCACTAGCTACCCCCAAATGCTTTCTATTCGACCACCCCAAAACTCTGCAATGCATTCTGAGATTTGTAGACCTCCCCCAGCAGGGTGAAAGGATATGGACCTGGTTAAGAACCACTGCTGCAGAATAAGTTCCATCAACAGGTGGTAGACCTTACTATAGTGATCCCTAATCTGGTACCCAAAGGTCTTGGGCAGGGGTAGTCAAACTGCGGCCCTCCAGATGTCCATGGACTACAATTCCCAGGAGCCCCCTGCCAGCATTCGCTGGCAGGGGGCTCCTGGGAATTGTAGTCCATGGACATCTGGAGGGCCGCAGTTTGACTACCCCTGGTCTTGGGGAATACTAGCTGACTATCCAGCAGTCCACTGAGCACTGCGTCTTCCGAAAGCTAGACAATTTGCTTTCACTTGTTTTCAGAAGTCGCAATTTGCTTAAGGAGCTTCTTGACAACGACCAAGTTGGTTCAGCATGGATGAGTTGCTGGCGTTAACGCCGCAAGCTGGCAGTTCCACGGTAGTTCTCACCAATGCCGCCCACTAGGAGAAACAGCTATCTTATTTTGCTTATAGTGGAGCAAAATCCAGGGCTTCCTTTTCAAAATCCTCAAAATCCGACTGTCACGTTGATTGTACAAATACTAAGTATCCATGCTAAGTTTCAGCCAGCCTGCCAAAATCCAGAAGTATCCAGCCTTAATCCTCAAATTTATGTAGAAAGACATGTAGAATCTTGTAGGACTGGAGCAAAGATCCCAGCCTCTCTCATCTTGTTTGAAACAGCAATTTGCCAGAACTTTTCAGAAAGCCCACAAGCAGCCCATGAAAGCAAATAAGCCTTCACCCTTTTTCTTTTCCACCCCTGTATGTGGTATTTGCTGGAATACTTCCTTTGAGCATGGAGGCTCCATTTAGCTATCAAAATGCTGAATGCAATGTTTGTGAAAATGCAGTTATTGTTGTAGTTCAGTTACCGGGAGTAGATGCTCTTGTAACTGGAGAATTATCTGCTAGAGCCCCGGGTGTTATTGGGATGGGGGGGGGGGATGGTATTGATGGGGAAATATTAACGCTCTTGCCCCAGCTTGGTGTCGTGGAGAACCAGCTTGGTGTAGTGGTTAGGAGCATGACGTCTAACATGGTGAGCCGGGTTTGATTCTCCGCTCCCCCACATGCAGCCAGCTGGGTGACCTTGGGCTCACCACAGTGCTGATAAAGCTGTTCTGACCGAGCAGTGATATCAGGGCTCTCTCAGCCTCCCCTCCCTCACAGGCTGTCTGTTCTGGGGAGAGGAAAGGGAAGGCGACTGGAAGCCGCTTTGAGACTCCTTCGGGTAGAGAAAAGCGGCATCTAAGAACCAACCCTTCTTCAGTAATATCAGGGCTCTCTCCCTCACAGGGTGCATGTTGTGGGGAGAGGAAAGGGAAGGCGACTGGAAGCTGCTTTGAGAATCCTCTGAAGCGGCATATAAGAATCACCTCTTCTTCTTCTTCCCTGCTGCTGTGACTGATCTAGTTTTCCCCTCCCCACTGCTGTATTTTGATAAAAATTAAAAATATATTCAGCCGGCTCATCCCCCTCTCTTGTCTCTGCACCGCAGAGAAGTGGAAAAGCTTGACTTTCACGCACACACAAGCATTTTTTTAAAGTCAGGGTTTGAGAACTGGCTTTCGCTTAATTCCCAAGCTTAGATTCCTGCACTGGGGGAATAAGGAAGTTTATTACGTAGTATACGTCCATTGTGGTGCTATATTAAATTATGCTCCGTGCTATTCTGGGCGCATCTGGTCCGACGAGTGGCCTTTCCTTTCCTGGCGTGCTTTTAGAAGGCCATCAGCCCACCAAATGCTTCCTGACAGAACTTCCTCTCGCTTCATAGTTTCCTCCAATTGTCTATTGCAGCTCCCCAGCTCCGATTCACATGCAAATGTCTTCCAAGTTCACCAGGCGCCAACAGCACACCACAGGGCAGTTCCCGGATCTGTTTTCTGTCCGGTTCACTTCTCCCCTTCCCCTTTTAGCCAAACTTTGGGCTGTGCTGCCCACTGTCACCTCGAAATTTTCATTCCCCAAACAGTGGGATGCTGGGAAATGAGACGCCGGACTCGATTAGCCAGTGCTGTGATCTGACACTTCTTCAAACACAAAAATCTAAACAACTGCATGATTTGCTATCTCTCTGCAGCTTAGGTTTTGCCCTTACAACCTCCAGATTTTCAGTGTGTAAGTAACTAGGTCAGGGGTAGTCAAACTGCGGCCCTCCAGATGTCCATGGACTACAATTCCCAGAAGCCCCTGCCAGCGAATTGTAGTCTGGGAATTGTAGTCCATGGACATCTGGAGGGCTGCAGTTTGACTACCCCTGAACTAGGTCCTAGTTAAGCACAGTGGCATCCATGCAGCTGTCATATGACAAGTGGAAAACTGCATCAGTTTATAGCCATAGAACAAGGGAAGGAGTGATGGCTCAGTGGTACAGCATCCGCTCGACAGGCACAAGGTCCCAGGTTCAATCCCCAGCATCTCCAGTTAAAGGATCTGGTAGCAAGTGATTTATTTATTTATTTTACTTTTCAATTTCTATCCTGCCGCTCCCAGCAAGCTGTCTCGTCGTGGGTTATGAAGAAAACCCCAGATAAAAACATAACACATTAATTACCCCATTAATTAATTACCCCCAAAATCCTCATGGCGGCGGCAAAATTCGGTAATCATTAATTGCCTTCCGGTGTCTAAGAAGTCACCATGTGCCAGCTCACCACACCACACACAGCGATTGTTGGCTGGTGAGGACTCTAGTATTCTGTTGTTCTTCTCCTTCCTCTTCTGCTCGGGGGGGGGGGGGGGGAGGGTGTCAGATCTTCCTGGTCCGACCTCAACCACGGACCTGGTGGAAGAGCTCCATCTTACAGCCCCTACAGAACATCGGAAGCTCCAGCAGGGCCCTCAGCTCTTCCGGGAGCCATTTTGATTTTGGGCCTCCCAACCGGCGTCAGAATTCCCAAGGTGCCTGCTGGTTGATAAAAGTTGGGTATCACTGACACCAGGAAACCAAAGATTCATTCAGTCTTTTTGTACCCAACACATGCCTTAGGGAAGACCATGAATACAGCATGAAGGAAACAGCTCTTCTTTACTGCCTCTCACCGAGGAGATGGTCAGGAATCCTCTCAACCTCTCAGCCCAAATAAGATCAAGCAAGTTATTTTTTGCCATCACTGTTGCTTAATCGGATGAAATTGTAATTGTCCTGCTGTTTTCTGCTATCAAAATAAACTTTTTGTGGGGGGGGAGAGGGGAATTCATTTTTGTTCTTGAATTGTTTTTGATTGCGGATTGTTTTAATCTGTTTATCTTATACGCCGCCATTATGCCAGAAAGGCAATCTATAATTACAGCAAGCAAGCAAATCACTTTCCAGTGGATTAACCCCTGCAAAGCCACAAGTGAGGTATCCGGAAGCACCAAGTATCTATACGTTCAGAAGAGTTTGGAGTTGCAAAGCGGGAGGAGAGGGGTGTCGTGTGTACACTTTCCCCAGCTCCAAGATTTGCATGTGCACCAGTCACCAGCTCTGGGACTGGTAATTAATTTCCAACTGTGCTAATACATAGACTGCCATTTCCCCCCTTTACTCCTGCTCTCTGCTTTCCATTTACCCCTGAAGACAGAGCCGAATACTGGTTGGCTCATTATATCTGCAGAGGCAGAACACGGATTGCTTATTTGTCTACTGCAATCAGCCCAATTTATCCCGAAAAGAGCTTCTCAATTCAGTACCTTAAGACTGCCTCATGTTGCAGTGGAGTGATCCACCATACCTTTGGACAGCAACGTCTTTCTCCCCCCTCCATTTTTCCGGAAAACCTATCCTGAGTTCTTGGGAGCTTGAAGGATGGGAGACTGTCATGTAGCCCCTGCACTACATTCTTAGAAAAAGTGAACCAAAGTCCCAGAAGCCACCGGGCTCTCTACTCCTGTTTCCCTTCCCTCCTTTTCCCTCTCATGGTTCTCAGCACACACACACACACACACACACACACACACACACACAGAGCAGTCTGTCCCTAGGTGGGAGAAAGTGTCCTATTCTGCATGTTATGGCTCTTGCGAGTTATTCTGGCCACCTTTTGGCCACTAAGTGTAAAAATACAATTTTGCTTTGTCCTGGCTGAAGAGAAAAGCCCTTCTGCCGTGGGAATAGCTTATGGCGCGAAGAAGGTGCAGTGGTGGAGGAAGGG
The DNA here is from genome assembly GCF_049243985.1 of Paroedura picta. Taxonomy (NCBI): domain Eukaryota; kingdom Metazoa; phylum Chordata; class Lepidosauria; order Squamata; family Gekkonidae; genus Paroedura; species Paroedura picta. The sequence continues at coordinate 10,429,205 of NC_135381.1, read as the reverse complement.
AGTTGTTTCTATGTCCCCTAGGAGTGGCCAAGCCAGTCGTTCTTAGCAATATCTTTCATGGTACTCCTGATGTACCCCCTTGGATCCAATCAACAACACTTTCCTATGAAGAATGTCTCAGTTGCCTTGTCTCCTTTGAGGGAGAAGGCTTGGATCGCAACAGAGACGACCAAGACTCGGCAGAGGGAGGTGATGGCAAAATGCCACTGCATCTCACATGCCTCAAAAACCCTAAAATCAGTCAGTTCCCGCTTGACGGCACAGAAACATATGGCTGCTTTACCTGTATAAAGCAAATTTACAAAGGAAGGGGGTAGGGCCCGTTCAGTTGGCTGTGGGCAGGGCCACAATCCTTGGCTTCCTCCCACAACCCCATCCCCTCTAGCCACACATATGACCTGCACCAGGCTACAGATGCCCAGAATCTGGATACAGTGACAAGGAACACCCCTTGTCGAGGGTTTCTAAGACTCCAACATGAGGAACGGGCCTCGTAAGGCAGAAACCAGTGCCGTGGAAAAACCAACCACAGCAAAGAGACTATAACAGACAGACAGAGCTTTGGATCGAGGTCGGGCTAGCTGGAAGCCAAAGGAGGTACCTGGCAAGTTGAACTGCTTCTGCTGCCGAGTGCATTGCGGCGAGGGGTGGAGGGGAGAAGGCGGCGTGGCGCTGGGTGGCAAGGGAGGAGCTGGCGAGGAAGGCGTGGACGACGTTGTCGAGGAGGGATTGCTGCTGGAGTCGGGCTGGTAGGGCACCGGAATGTGGTCCTGGGAGAGAGGAGGGAAAGAGGAGCTGGTGAGCACACAATGAACCATCTCAGCCTCCCTGTGTTGGGTGCGCATGGATGTGCACGGAAAAGAGAATCGAAACCTCGTCCTGTTCTCTTACATCATTCCATGCAGGAGCGTGCCCAAGAATTGCTGGGCAGTTCGCATCAACAGTTTGGTCACCCCTGCTCTAGGGACTCATGCAGATCTGTTGAAATGGAGATGCCCGGGACTGACCCTACACTGTCCTGTAAAAACAGCACAGGCTCTGCCACTAACCAATGTCCTCCCCCCAGTAGAAAGCTCCAGCAGGTGAGTTAAATTCCAGCATCATCCTGCAAGCGAAATGAAAGTTAAGGAACAGTGTGATGCAATACCGGATGAAATCCCAGAATGGTAAATGGATTGGATTGGGGAATCTGTCCATCCCTACAGCTCTGTAATGCGTCTTCTACGCTTTGGCATGTTCACCTTTGAGCTCATAACATCTACGGGGTGAGAACACAGGTTAACCTACCTGCACTGACTGGTGGTGACTCCTTCAGGGATGGGACCTGGGGACCCCCGAAATTATAAGTGATCTCCATACTCAAGATATCAGTTCCCCCAGAGAAAATGGTTGCGTTGGAAGGTGGACTCCATAGCATTATATTCCACTGAGGTCCCTCCCGGCCACTCTGGGCTCCACTCCCAAAGTCCCCAGGTCTTCCCCAACCCAGAGCTGGCAACCTTAGACCAGGGGTAGTCAACCTGTGGTCCTCCAGATGTTCATGGACTACAATTTCCATGAGCCCCTGCCAGCAAATGCTGAAAGGGGCTCATGGGAATTGTAGTCCATGGACATCTGGAGGACCACAGGTTGACTATCCCTGCCCTAGACTATACAGCTGCAGCCCTAGGTTTGTCCAGGCCTGATTCCTGAGAATTGGCCCCACTGGTTTTGACCTTGCTATTTTCTGCAGGAGAAGCATAATCTCCGCCACTGTAGATGTGCTTCATCCACCGAATGCCAGAGCCTTCAAAGCAGCCGAAAGTAGCTAGAAGGAGGTGGGATCTTGTTGGCGCATCTGAGAGGGAAATTTTCCCAGGCAAAATTGGCAGCTGAGCCATGAAGCTCCAGTTTGTGCATCAGAAAAACCTTCTCCCTGCGCAACTAGCATTTGGAAGGGAGGGGACAGAGCACCCTTCTGTTCTCCAAAGGGAAAGCCCAAGTCAGCTCAAGCTGCTCTCCACTGATCCTTTCTTCATGGGCCATTTAACTTCACAGAGGGCACTTCGGGGTAAACTGACAGAAGGGATCGCTGTACCCACTGCACATGCTTAATGCAGCTCCATGGGGAGCACGGCTCCCCAAATGCTCAAGGCTGCCGCAAGCAAGCCGTGGCTTCCTGCGATACAGGCAAACAGAGGGCAGAGACCGCAAGTCGAGAACACCTGCAGGGATTTGATAGCCATGTTTCAAAGCTGCCGCATTGGGCCGAAAGGAAGCAGGTCTATGGAATCTCTTAGCCAATTAGTTCACAGGCATTCAAGCACAGAGGATTACGGCTTGAGATGGGAAAAGCGCCAGGCATTCTAGGATTCTGGCGTGTTTGACAACCAACGCGTTATTCACTGCATACGCAACCTTTCTGAACATAACCCATCAAAATCACACGGCAGTTGGCTCTTCCTTTATCCTTCACACACGCACACTGATGCCATGCTTTTGCAGGCGTACAACTTCTCCGACTTATATATACACCCTTCTGTTTTGTACTGTGCCTCAGAGAAGGAGCATGAGCCACAAATGAAAGAGCAATTTCTCTCTTCCTCAATTTCCAAATATTATCTGTCTGTCCGTCTGTCCACCCATCCGATCTATCTTGCCAGCCTGTCTGCCTGCCTGCCTCTCTACCTGCCTGCCTACCTACCTACCTATCCATTCATCCAATCTATCTTGCCTACCTGCCTGCCTCTCTACCTGCCTATCTACCTACCTATCTATTCATCTAATCTATCTTGGCTGCCTGCCTGCCTGCTTGCCTGTCTGTCTATCTACCTACCTACCTACCCATCCATCCATCCATCCATCTATCCATCCATCTTGCCTGCCTGCCTGCGTCTGTCTGTCACATTTGTATACCTCCCTCCCATAAGGCTCAGGGCAATTCACATAGACCGTCAACAAGAACAATACATCAGACTGTGATTATAACAAACCAATTCCTAAATATAATTTGAGTTATTAATGATGTGAATCCAGATCTAAATAGTGCCCAGACGGGATAGAGTCTTGCATCTTAGGCACTGGACTTCTGTTTTGCTCAGTAGGTTCAAATAGCAAAGGGACTCACGGAAGGGCCATGTCCAAAGAGAATACCTAAGAAGCCTGTGATGTACATCTTTAATTGTGTTCCTTCGTTCCTACAGTTTAGTTTGCTTTGGAAAACCGGCCACAGAGACAGAGTTTAGGAATTAGTCAGCGCGCGAAAGAACAGCCTGCACAAATGCCGCACACAGGTGGAATGCAAATCTATGCAAATAAGCCTTGCATAATATGCACATCGGGGTCCTCTATTTTGAGATGCTGACTCTAGCAACTGGTTTCATGGCAACTCGGAGGGCTGGCAAAAGACTGCCTCCCCCTTGAGATGGGGAGAAGCTTGAATTCCAGAAAAAAACATTACTCTGAGCCAAACTTATCCAAAGAGGCGGAAGACTCAAGCGGCATATCATGCAGGGCTCCGTGATTATCGCTTCCATTTCTTCCATCCTAAAGTGATGTCCAGCAGAATGCGTCTGGGTGGAGCAAGGGAAAGCAAAGGCAGCCTGCTTAACTCTTTCCCTTCCAGCTCATTTTCGACTCAAAATCGGCCTCCTAAACCTGCTTTCTCCCATATCCACTTTGCCCTCTCTACTGGGGCTGAAGTGACATCATCTCCTGCATTAACAGGCAGAGTTGAGAAGGACTGGGGAGGGGTGGGGTGGGGGGGCAGGACGCAGTTTAAGGTGGGAGGAGGCATGAATTGGTGGCAGGGTAGGAGCTTTCCCGGGTCCCTGCTCCCTTCTTCAGAATGCTGACTTGTATTGTTCAAACAGGCCTCCATCCTCGTTCGCCCAAAGACACCTGTTCTGTAACTTCTCCTGCTGAGCCAACCTACCCTCGACAACCCCCAACAGGCTACAGTCCCCCGCCACCACCAGATTTGCTGAAATATATATCAGCTCCTTTGAGGTTTCAATTGGCAGACACGCTTGGAAACCCAAAGAGCCATCTGCAAAATTCTGGCCCAGCAGATGGCTGAACAGACCAGCAAGTAAACTGGGAGATGCTATTTCAAAGTGAGAACATGTGCCAGTTTCCCTTCTACCCCCTTTCTCCACTTTTCATTTCATTGCGGTACCCTGTTTCCATGACGAGACACAGGCGGCCTTTTCCCCGTACACACTTTCGAACAAACTAGAGGGGAATCAAAAATGTATGACTTATTAGTTAGCTATCCTGTCTTTCCTCTACACCGCTGAAAGATAATATTAAGAAGAGTTGTTTTTTATACTTCAGTTTTCGCTATCTGATGGAGTCTCAAAGTGGCTGACAATCACCTTCCCTTTCTTCTCCCCACAACAGACACCCTGTGAGGGAGGTGAGGCTGACAGAGCCCTGAGATTACTGAAGGAGAAGAAGAGTTGGTTCTTATATGCCGCTTTTCTCTACCCGAGGGAGTCTCAAAGTGGCTTACATTCGCCTTCCTTTTCCTCTCCCCACAACAGACACCCTGTGAGGGAGGTGAGGCTGAGAGAGCCCTGATATAACTGAAGAAGAAGAGTTGATTCTTATAAGCTGCTTTTCTCTACCTGAAAGAGTCTCAAAATGGCTGGCAATCACCTTCCTTTCCTCTCCCCACAACAGACACCCTGTGAGGTAAGTGGGGCTGAGAGAGCCCAGGTGTTCCTGCTCTGTGACAGCAGGGCTATCAGTGCAGTGATGAGCCAAGGTCACTTAGCTGGCCACACCTGGAGGAACAGGGAATCAAACCTGGCTCGCCAGATTAGAAGCGGCCGCTCTTAACCACTACACCAAGCATAACACGTGGTCCCCCTCAATAACCTGGGCAAGACTGACCACTAAGCTTCATGGCAGAGTGGAATTTCGAACCCAGGTCTCCCCACTCCTAGGCCAACCACCACACGATGTAGATTTGTGAAATGGAAGATCTTTACAGCCTGAAATGCAGGAAGATTGGGGATTAGTACCATCAGTATCCCCTCTCCACCTGCTTGTAGTAGGAGGGGGAGGTTGATTAGCCTATCTTGCCAGGTTAGCTTGCTAACCGATAATGTTATATTGTAATTGTTGCTGAGGGTTTTAATGGATTTTATTGGGGGTTTTAAAATGTTGTAACCCGCCACGAGCCGTAAGGGAGTGGCGGGCAATAAATCGAAAGATAATAATAATAATAATAATAATAATAATAATAATAATAATAATAATAATAATAATAATAATAATAATAATAATAATAATAATATGCCAATGAGTTCTCAAACTTTTGCTCCCTCCTGTTCTGTTTATGAGACCCTAATGGTGACAGCTCTTCCTGTAGCTGCTTCTGTAATATTCTTTTTTTATTTACCACGCACTGAATCAGTATTTCGGCTGCAGCAGGTCAAGGAGCCAAACCTCCCTTGGCATCGTCAGCAAGAAAAAAACACAAAGGCAGGTCAGGCAATAACAGGCTGGCCCCGGGCCGTCAGATCAGTAGATATTAGCTGGCAATCTTGTTTTTCTCTGTGCCATGGGGGCACAGCCTCACCTGCAAATTTTGCAAATCAACCCTCCTCCCATCTCCCATGACTTGAGGCAGGGACAGAAAGAACTAACAGAACTGCTGCTTTTGCAAGAGTCAGAGCTAAACCAAGGGCGTTTATAGGAGTGAGTGACTGTAGCTCTGCAGGAGAACAAAGTTTGAGTTCAACAACTTTTTATTCAAGGTGTGATATTGCAGGTGCTGCACCCTTCTTCAGACAATGAAATGGAAATCGCCAGACTACATATATAAGGAGAGAGCAAATGAGCAGTAAATTATTAGTCAGAATCATCAAATAGCCAATAAACATGCAGCATAATTAAATTGTTTGGCTGATTCAAGAGCCTTGCTAGAATAACCAGCTGAGTTTATAAGGCTATAAAGTCACTGGCATCTTCAAGCAAAGGTTGGATACACACTTTTCTTGGATGCTTTAGGATGTTTTGGGCTGATCCTGCAGGGGGTTGGACTAGATAGCCTGTATGGCCCCTTCCAACTATGATTCTGTGATTCTGATTCTGTTACCTGACCTTTGGGTTCAACTCTGGTTAGAAAACATAGTGGAGGGAATAAAAATGTCAAGGTTAGTGATCAGGGCAGATGCATTCCCAAGGGGGAGGGATCGAGTGGGGAGGGGCCAGGAAGGAGAGCTAGGTGTGAGATGGGAGAGAGAGTTGGGGGGGGGGGAGAGTGTGTGTGTCAGAAAGGGAGGGGGCCAGGACTATAGAGTCCCACAGCAGAAATGTGTTTCACGTAGCTGTGATAGTCGGCCTCTCACTAGATTTTTTTCATATTTGGGTAGCCTCCGCTTGAACTTTTCAAGCCCAGTTGATGAAAATGCTTTACCAGCTGCCAACGTTGCTCAGGAAGTGTAAGGAGCGGCTGGCAGAGAGGCACGATTGTGTGGCCACCCTTCCCCTACTGACTATTCCTCCTGAATCGGTATGGTGGTTTCTGGCCCCAAAGCAATACCCAGATCTCAAAAGCAGCTCATCTGTGCCAGCCTCTTCTTCCCCGCAAAATTGCAGCTTTGCAAATCAAGTCCTGCAGACAGGAATATCATTAGCTGCGTCAGCGACAAAGAGACTTAGAGCCTTTCCGCACGTGGGGTTTAAACCAGTCATGCTCCGGTCGTTTTTGTAACGTGATTACCTACGCTGGCGAGTATGCTCATTCGCTGTGCTTCTGCCAGGTTTTCAATTGAGCATCCAATTAATAGTTGAGCAAAATAGGGAAAGACGTATGAGGCCTCATATATGAAAATACCCTAAGGGGATATACGGACATATATTTCTGGCTGTGCGCATTGCTAACTGGGCAGCCCCTGGGCCTTTGACTGTTCCAGAGGAATATGTATGTCACACCTGTACCATGGTGACTCCATAGATTACTGGATTCAATCCACGGTTCCGGCTTTTGCTTACCAAGCCCTTCCATGCTATTCAGACTTCCAGCTAAGAACTGCCTCTCAAGCCCTGTCCTGAGTCCTTATTCTTCACAAGTGAGGGCTGGTGGTGACTAAAGACAGGGCATTTACTGTGGTGGCCCTTTGCCTTTTGAACACCCTCCCCCTCTGAGGCTCGTCCCAATGCCTACCTTACTCTGACTGGCAACGCCAACGTCCTGCAACTGTGATTCAGTTCACAAGTTCAATAGATACCTTTCTGGATGCCTGCTGCAAATTCCCAGATGCCTTGGAGTCTGATTCAGATCAGGACTATGCCATACAGATGGCTTTTTCTCAACATGAAAGAACTCCAGAGAGCCAGTATATGCCTTGCAGGAGAAACTTATATGGATCCATTAACATTCCCCCAAGGGGACAGCGGCTTCTTGGGACTTTTTCAGGCCAGGAAATAACATGCGAAGGAGGCTTAAATCTCTTATCCCTGTGTGCCAATGTACCAATCACTGACAGTCTTCAAGCAAAGGTTGGATACACACTTTTCTTGGATGCTTTAGGATGCTTTGGGCTGAACCTGCGTTGAGCAGGGGGCTGGACTAGATGGCCTGTGTGAGAACCACTGTCGCTGCCCTCAATCGGAGCGGATGTTCCAAAGAAAGCAGCTTTCCGAAAGGTCTCACCTTGTTGATTTTGTTGGTTTTGGGAAGAGTCTGGCTGATGTGCAGGTCTGAGTACCTGGGAGGCTTCCGCAAGGGGTTGTTAATATCGCACGGCACGGATTCTGTCCGGACTAGTCTTGCTGGATCAAAAAGGGAGGAGGACGGGGGAGGAGAAATAAAGAAAGAGGGAAGATCAAGGCTTTAATACGCAAGTCTTTAATACGCAGCACGTGTTCACGGCCCATGAGTTTAAAGGAACCCTTTCCAAGACCCTTTCCTCATTATCCACATCCAAATTAGTACCCAAACTCCTCCTTTGCCCTGAACCCTTGATGGGAACATATGAGCACAATATGAGCATCATTCAGACCTTGGGTATGTTTAGCCCAGGGGTGGTCAAACTGTGGCCCTCCAGATGTCCATGGACTATAATTCCCATGAGCCCCTGCCAGCGAACGCTGGCAGGGGCTCATGGGAATTGTAGTCCATGGACATCTGGAGGGCCACAGTTTGACTACCCCTGGTTTAGCCTCTCTGAACAGCAGAAGCCCTTCGGGTTCTTAGCTAAGCTCTTTCCCAGCTCTAATCCTATAGATTCATTTAACTGGCGATACCAGGGATTGAACCTCCGACTAGGACTCCTATATACAACAATTATGTTCTACCCTTTAGCAATTTCCTCTTCTCCCTCTGAATGTTCCAACTGCAGGGTAAAACTCAGACAGCCCCAGGCCTAGCAGAACCCTCATTTCCAAGTTTGAGACCCATGTCTGCTGCTTCAGACCAACACAGCTACGTGCCTGATTCTTATTTCCGAGACTTTCTGGAGCCAATTAAAAAGGAGCACTTTTGTCAGCCCATCAAAAAGGAGCACTTTTGTCAGCCAATTAAAAAGGAGCGCTTTTGTCAGCCAATCAAAATGGTGCACTTTTGCCAGCCAATCCATCACCACCAAACATGAGGATCTAACTTTATACATATTAATACAGACTTAAATCAACAGCAAAATCTCTTTTATTGGCCACTAGGCTGGCTCCAGAATCTTATTTCCGAGACTTTCCGAGACTTTCTGGAGCCTGGGCTGCTTTCTTAATTCACAAGATCAGTCTGTTCCGGAGAAAGGCAAGTGCCTTGAATAATGATTCCCCCCTGTGCATGTAACACTTTGCATGGTCATCTTCCAAGGCATGTTTCTCTGCCCTTTCATCGACACAGACCCCAATTCCCTTTACCATTTGGTCAGTCAGCACGCGCCGAGCGGAATTAGATCCATTCGTAATATTTTACAGTCTGTTACAACCTTAACGGTCCAGAAACAAGTCGGTGCCATCCAACAAATTGGCTGCCCTTTCCAGATGGAGAATTAATATACTGAACGGTTGGGTCACGATGCAGAGCTTTGGTTCAGACACCATTCAGACCACTGCGTTTGCTCCCGTCAACAACAGGCCCTTGGTGCCGTTCTTCTCTCCTCTGGCTTTCTGATCTGTTACTGATTTATTTGTTTTTTTCTCCCCAGAGAGATCTCCCATTTTTGTACCACTTACGCCTTCAGGACAGCTCACAAGGAAGTCTGTAATAAGACGTTTGCACAAGGATAGATAGCAAGAGTTGCTGTTCTCCGCTGATGACGTGGGTTCGCTTCTGGATGTTTTGGCCAGCAAATGATAGTTGTGCTATATCGCTCTTTCCAGCAGACAGCTGACCTTGATGGCCTTTAGAATCCCAACAGGGGAGGGCTCGATGGATTTGCTCTCGATGTCAGTGACAGCTCAGATCCATGTCGGGACCTGGTTTTGTGTCTCAAGACTATTTGTTTTTCTGCCGGTACTCAAAAAAATGTCAACCAGTGACATCTCTGCAGTGGGGATGTCAAAGCTTTCAGTGCAAAGGATGGAATTTCAGAGGCTCAAAACAGTCTTCCAAAAACCTTGCAGCTTACCACTGCCCTTCTAAGGCAGCCTTTCCTCAACCTTTTTACCATTGAGAAATCCCTGAAATGTTCTTCAGGCTTCGAGAAACCCCAGAAGTTGTGCAATCGTGCAGAATATGGCTGGGAAGCAGAGCTGTGGACACGCCCACCCAGGGCCCCTCCCCTTCCCACCCCTTCCAGGTCCATCATTGGCCATTTTGGGAGGAGGGGTCATGTCACACAAAAAATGGTTTAACATATTAAAAAATGCATTAAAAATAAATTAACTCCCACCTGTTCGGGAAACCCTTCCAGGGCTGTCAAGAAACCCCAGGCTTTCATGAACCCCTGGTTGAGAAAGCCTGTTCTAACTAGTTTCTAGATGACATTTTTATGTAACTAAAGACAGTTCCTTTCATGCCATCTACCTGATCTCGTCAGTCAGATGATCGTGATGGGGTATCAAATTTAATTACATGACAACACCAAAAAGACAAATCAGAGTGACAGAAATCAGTCCTGCTCTCACCCTAAAAATATGTTGGAGCTTTCCCCAAATTATTGCCCAAAGAGGGAGCGGGGGCTGCCTTTGGTAGGAAGCAAACTTTCTGTGCAACGAGCATCCATCATTTTCATATCAGTCCTAATCCTTGGACACACAACGTCCTCTGGAGTCCTGGGCATGTCCACAGCTCTGCTTCCCAACCATATTCTGCACCTTCGTGCCACTTCTGGGGTTTTTCAAAGCCTGAAGAAGGTTTCGGGGGTTTCTCAAAATGCTTAAATTCTCATTGGCGAAAATGAATTCTGTGGGTTGTTGTTTTTTTTTTCCTGGTCTTCTCTTGAGTCAGGAGCTGTTGTTCTTCTTGTTCGTTAGGGTTTTACGGTGGCCACGTTTCTTTTTCAAATAAAGCTGATTTTTAAACAATCTATTTGCTGTTGGCACATTCTTGTAGACCCGCTGGTATGCAGCAAAACAAGGAAGAACAAAACCCTCTCTTTTCCTGCAGCTGAAAACCATTCAGGAGAAAGTGACTTCTTGTTGGCATTTGGCCCCAGTTGCATTAGAATGTTTTGTACACCTGCACATAATTGCAGGAAAAGGTCACCGGACCAAGCAGGCTTTCTTCATCTTTGTTGGCAATGTCATTATGCTCAAAATTACACATCTCAAGTATTACCAATCATCCCACAAGTAGTCAGAATTCCTATCGGATTAGACTCTGGGACTGGTTTATTAAATCAGATAGGAGGGGAAAAACACACTCTCTGGAACCATTCGGTTAGCTATTGGGAGCTGGTTAATTGCTTCTAAGAGAGCGTGTGCAAAGTACCAAAAGTTGCCAAATGATCCCTATGATCAAAGCATGGTCTATCAACGCCCTGGAGATCTCTGCAATGGAGAATCTTACAGACAGAATCCAAAGGAGCTTCATTTCACCGCCTTTGGTTTTGGGGGAAATTGACTCCGTTTACTTCTTATTGGAATATCAATTATATCCTCATTGCTAGAAATATCTCTCTGTAATATTAGCTTATCCTAAGGTGGTAATAATACTAATATTAATAATAATATGTTCTACTTAATATTTCTGGTAAGGGCTAGGAGGAGGAGTGTATCTTAAGTGCCACTCAGGCAGCTGTCCCGCCCCTGGGTTCCTTCTCCTCCAACCAGCTTGCCTGTCTGTCCAGCAGCCAGCCAATTGCCTTCCATCCCCCACTCCTGACCACCCCCTCCTCCTTCCACTTCCTTCTGAGGTTCGGAGGCTGCAGATTCCTGCTCCTGCTGATGAGTTCCCTGCAGCCTGCAGCCTTTCCAGGCCCCAGAGGGATGGGGAGACTGTTTGCAGAGTTCTTGCACCCCACCTCCCCAATCTAGTGCCTATTGTATTCCTGAATGCAGTGGCCTTGGCCCCTGATGATGATTATGATGATGATAGGAACAATTCAGAAAACTGGGAAACAAAATCCTGCTGTTAAACCCCCAAGCTCCATCCAGCAAACAATCAACAATCTTTGGGTCAGTTTATTGTCCTGAAAACCTGACAGAAAAGCATTTTAATGTTAGTGGGGCCCCTGGCTGACCATATTTCCTCTGTGACCCTCACCTCTGGATATCAAGTCCCCCCCACCCACAAGAACGAGAGCCTGCAGCCATTACAGGGAGAGTTTCCCCTCCCCTGCAGATTAGTTGGCTGATAGATCTAGTTGGTCGTTTGCTGCTGTTTGGATGATCACTTATCGTCGGCTGCTTTGGACCTGCACTGGGTGGAGATAAGCTGGTTCCAAGTAGCCAAATATAGATTTTTTTTAAAGGCTGCCCATCCTGAGGTCATCTGAGCCTCACAATAGTTTTTTTAATGTGCTGCTGAAGACGTCTCATTATAAGCAAATAAGCTACTAATTAAAATAGTTTAATGACCAATTAAAAAGCGTTGAATGATTCAAAGTGTCTAATGACCCACACCCCTCAAAATATTCCCAGCAGAGGTTGCGTTTAGCGAGCGAAAAAAGCAGTGCTATCATGAGAGCTAAGTGAGATTTTTCTTTTTAGGAGATCCGATTGGCAAGTCTTTCCCCTCCAGGTAATTGGTAATTAAAAAGCCTCCCATCTTCCCACACAGGGGACACTTAATGAAAAAGAGAAGTCATTCCTCAAGTGGAAAAAATTCCTCTGGGACCCGTGAATCTTCTGTCCCCTACAGGGAATGAAGCACTGATCGTAGCAACAGCAGATCCAGATATGCAAATGCTTGCTGTTGCCCCTTTATGGAAGCAAAAAGAAAGGACACACACCATGGATTCAGCACATTTAAGGTTGCCAAGTGACCAGGAGGGAAGAGACAGAGCCTGGCTTTCTTCTCTGCTTTGAACAGAAAATGGATCTGCAGAAATCAGCAAGTGAAGACTTTCATGCCATTGTTCTTCTTCTGCAGCCTAGATTGATGTCCTCACAGTAACTGATGTTAGGAGACATTCACACTAGACTACTGTCATATACTCTACACAGAACCACCCCTGAAGACTGTCCAGAAGCAGGTAGGAATGGCTCAAAAACCAGCATCATGGGCTCCCCATCTGGTTTTGTTCCTTTGCTTTGTATAGTCAACATAAAGAGCAGGAAGATGTTGCAAGGTGGCCTTCTGTGAGCAGAGAAGTTCCAAATAGGGATATCAGTTCCCTTGTGGGACCAGGGGATTCTCCCCCCCCCCCCCCAGTTTTAAAGCTCGTCTCCAGGCAACAGAGATCAGTTCTCCCAGAGAAAATGGCTGCTTTGGAGGATGGACTCCATAATATTCCACTGAGGCCCCTTCCTGCCCCAAATCCCGCCCACTCCTGGCTCCACCCCCAAAATCTCCAGGTATTTCCCAACCCAGAGCTAGGAACCCTAGTTCCAAACAGCTGGTGCATATATGAATAGATGAAGCCACCTTAGAGCAAACCAGATCACTGGCCCGTCAATCTCAGCTTTACTGATTCTGCTGTGATCTCCAGGGTCTAGGGCACCATCCAAGAGGCATAATAAATTGGGACACTGCCCTTTATGTTCAGTACGACTACTCTTCCTGGTTTTTTCTTTCAAACTGGAAACATCAGGGATTTCACCAGGGACCACCTGCAAGGTTATGCACTGAACCTTGCAATTCGTGGCCCTTGCTCTATCATACACAGCTACCTATTATGAAGCCAGGACATTGGTCCTCCTAGCTCAGCTACATCTCTTCTGTTGACCGGCAGCAGCTCTCCTAGGTCTTGCACAGGCCATGCTCTTTCCTAGTACCTATCGGAGATCCTTTAACTGGAAATGTCACGGACTGATCCGGAAGGGCTCTGCCTGCCAACAGCCCCTCTCCAAAGGCCTCCAAAATCAGCAAAGGAAGTTCAGGAGTCTCAGTAAGGAAGAGAGTCCTGACCTGGATAGCCCAGAAAGCCCAATCTCATCAGGTTTCAGGAGCCAAGCAGGCTAGTATTTGGATGGGAAACCTCCAAGAATTTGGGTGGAGTTCCTCCAGGGGACATGAGGGGTCACGGCGTGAGGAAACAGCAAACCACCTCCGAACGCTGCCAGATAAGGCTCAGAGCTCCTGGCTCCACCATACACACGCCAAAATTCTGAGACAGCAGTCGCCTGGAAAGACCTTTCTCAGCCTGAGACCTTGAAAAGCCAGTGGGAGAGACTGACCGATGGTCTGAGTGGATAAAGGGCAGTGTCATATATCTGCCGTGCTTTGCCGCTTGCTGGCTGGGACACCGGGAGCAGGCTGGGCTTAATGGGGCCATACCCTTTCCAAAGCAAAAAGCTTTTGTTTTGGTGTATGGAATGGAAGCTGAAAAAGTTAATGGAAATGGAAAATTCAGAGAAAGGGCCTGGAACGTGACCCCGCGGGGCTAGAAACTCTATCCATCTACAGAGAAATGCAGCTAGAAAAGGCCGTTTTCATCCTCCTCCTCTGTCCCGGCCTGCAAAGTCACTCAGAAGACTTTGGAAATGCAGCAGATGCTCTTACCTCCACGGTGGATGATCAGAAGGTGACACGGTGGGGCCTCTTTGGTACATTTGTTGTGGCACTTTAACCTGACAGAACGCGAGACAAGGGGAAGAAAACCCATCAGTTTGTTACTGCTAAATCAGAACAATTCTGTATTTACAGAATGAACCACACACAGGGCTGGCCCTGAATAGCATTTTGTTTAAAAAGCCGGAAATAACACAGTTATGCTCCTCAGTTGCAATGGGCCTTTAGAATCATTCAGAAGAGCCACATTAAAAAGGAAGACCTGGGCTCATTCTGTACTTGTCAGATAATGCGCTTTCAGTGTGCTTTTGCAGCTGGATTTTCCTGTGCAGAACAGGATAATGTACTTCCAAAATGCACGGAAAGCGCATTAGCCAACACGTGCAGAATGGGTCAGATGTGGAAGACCGAGGAAAGCCAGAACGTCAATTGCTGCTGTTTGTTTCAATTAGGAGACCGCAGAGCTGATAGGAATAAAATACCTACTTGCAGTTTTTACATTTCAGCCCAAACAACATCCCTTTCCCGCAGACGGTGCACGTCTGAGACATCCAATACTTGGTGGAAAACCTGCAGTGAGAGAGAAAGAAAGAGATTGTCCTCCGTTAACTTCCCTGCAAGAAGGAGCACCTGTTCTTTGGTGAACCTGGTTGCTCTCAACTCTCCAGACCTTCTTTCCCTGTTCTCCATGATCACCGGAAATTCTTAGTGATGCCTAAGAACAAACCCATTATGCAGATTTCTTCCAGATGTTCAGTAGCTCGAGAGGGAATTCGGAGCATATGCAATACCCCAAAATGGCTAAAAGAGCACTGGGAATTGGGAAAGGGAGAAAAGAGCTAAAAAAAAAGTTCGAATTTCTCATAGTTCGAAAGTTTATATACACAGGAAGCAATGCAGTGAGAAAGTACAAAATCTTTGCTTGTTTCAACTGATCACTTGCCCTATTCCATTAATAACCACAATATGTTAAAGTTTCTCCTGTTTTTCAACCCTATTGGAGCCTATTAGACACAGGACGTGTTCAAGCAGAGTTTCCCGGGATATTTTGCATCAATACTCCTCCAAATCCACAACGGACCCCACTCAGTGTCTTTCGGCTTCTTCCTCTCGGCTTCTTCCAGGGAACAAAAACGGAATACGCTGGCCAGTGTCAAAGAACAGGCAAGCCGCCCCATCTCCCAAGTCATCCCTAGTGGTGATCTTTCTACATGCAGCCTGCCTCGCAAGGCAGTAGCTACAAGAGAATCAGGGGCAAACTAGCTGGTGATCTAGAACTGCAGGGAAAAGTCTCCTGAAAGTTTGTCTTTTTTCCCTTTATTGCAGATTTTGACAAAGTATCAGAACGAAGAGGGTGCGTAACCTGCCACTGAATCACAGAATCATTGGGTTGAAAGCGGTCAGAGAGGCCATCTAGTCCAACCCCCTGCTCAATGCAGGATCAGCCTAAAGTATTCAGGATAATTATCTGCTCAGTCCAGGAGTGGCTTGAGGATTTGTAGGGTCCTAGCAGAGAACAACTGTGGTGGGAACAGCCAGACTGGGGATGGAGGGCCCCCCAACAGTGGAAAGGGGTGTCACTCTGAGTATCCTTGAACAGAGGAAAGGGGGGGGGAGAGAGGCTATGACCCTGGGGGAAGGTACCTTGTGGGCCCTCTGGAAGTATGGGGCCGTAGCACATGCTACATGTGCAATATGGATAAATCAGCCCTGGTTCAGTCGCTGTTTAAAGACCACCAGCCAGGTGAAGCTCACCAGCTCCTTAAGCAGCCAATTCCAGTGCCGAATTACTGAACAGTTTTTCTTATCAACTTCTGAATTCTGACTCCGTGTCCTTCTGCAGGGAAAAGATTTGGCATTGACTGACTGGATTTGTGGAACCGCCCTCCCGGCAGAGCGGTCTCGGGGCACCGTGCAACAGTTTAAAACCAGAAATACAATAAAGCAATACAACTGAATTACTTAAAACGTAAAAACTTAAACTGATTGCAGAACAGCAGTCAGTATTTTTCCATTCTCAAGTCCGATCCAACACTCCTTCTATCTGCGGTGCTTACAGGGTGTGTGTGTGTGTGTGTGTGGGTGTTTCTGGATGTTCCACGCAGAGAGAAAAGTAGAAATGCATTTGTATATGTCTGTGTGTGTGTATGGGGGGGGGGATTTCTATCCCCCTGGATGCAGGAGTCCAGGGAAATGCAAATTCCAAAAACCCACTAAACCTTTTTCAGAGACGCAGTGGCAAAATTTGGCTTCTTAGCATCAAGAAAACGGACAGCTTTATCTAAACAAAATGGGTAATTTCACCGTTGCCGTATTTTTATATTCCATCATCCATGTTTCCATTTTTATCAGATGTAAGTTAATAACCAAATCACCAAAGGGACTTTCTTGGCTGGTTTTTGACTGTATTAATAAAATCCTGAATCCTTTTTCAGAGCGGAAGAACTAGCTACATCCTTCCCCAAACACTACACATTCTGTGTTTGAGCTGTGCACGTCTGCGTTTATTTAGAAATTTTGAATGCTAACTGCTCAGAGGCGAGGTTAAGGCAGCTCGCAGCTAAAGCATTTGAATCAAAAATATTAGACACAGAGCTAAGCTGAGAAAGGACCACAAAAACATCAAGTAGCCTAAGATGATATAGATAAAAACAGCCACCGGTCTACGAATCAATGCAAAGAGATTAAAAAGACCTTCGTTAACAGCCTGGGTAAAAAGTTTTCATTTTGGCCTGCCATCTAAAAGGGGGTGTCACAGGTGCCAGGTGAGTATGCAAGAAAAGGTTATTTCACAGGCAAGGTGCCACCACTGAAAATGCCCCATCTTTAGTCATCACCCATCTCAACTTTGCCAACAAAGTCAGGGACAACAGTCCTCAGGCTATTTAGAGCCGTAAAGGTAAGAACCAGAACTTTGAACTGTCTCTGGAGACGCAGAGGCAGCCAGTGCTGATGTGCAACACATCCTCCCATTTGGCTAGCCTGTGCTTCAAGAGACAACACAAGTGAGTTGAACCCCGAGGTTGCAAGAGGGCTTTTGCCCTCCAAAGCATCATCCCCCAAGCAGCCTGGACATAGATGAAATTGAAAGGGTACAGAGGAGAGCGACGAGGATGATCTGGGGCCAAGGGACCAAGCCCTATGAAGATAGGTTGAGGGACTTGGGAATGTTCAGCCTGGAGATAAGGAGGTTGAGAGGGGACATGATAGCCCTCTTTAAGTATTTGAAAGGTTGTCACTTGGAGGAGGGCAGGGTGCTGTTCCCATTGGCTGCAGAGGAAAGGACGCACAGTAATGGGTTTAAACTACAAGTACAACGATATAGGCTAGATATCAGGAAAAAAAATTTCACAGTCAGAGTAGTTCAGCAGTGGAATAGGCTGCCTAAGGAGGTGGTGAGCTCCCCCTCCCTGGCAGTCTTCAAGCAAAGGTTGGATGCACACTTTTCTTGGATGCTTTAGGATGCTTAGGGCTGATCCTGCGTTGAGCAGGGGGTTGGACTAGATGGCCTGTGTGGCCCCTTCCAACTCTATGATTCTGTGATTCATTTGCCAAAGAGAGCCGAGAGCTGCCTTCAGCTCCGAGCTGCCTGCAAGCCGGCTCTTCGTCCCGGGGAGAGCCTCCCTGTTCCCATTTCTTCCAAGAAATACATGAGAGGAGAGGCAGGAGGAGGGCTGCTTGCACAAAACAGATTTAAGGTCAGTAGGCCACCGATAACGCAGCCGTTTTTATCAACGGATAGTTATCTGAAGCGACATCGGAATGAAAATGCTGTTATAAGGGGCTGGTTCAAATCTGAAGCTGGAGGAGGTTGCCGAACACACGCACCCCGGAGTGCATGAACACACACACACACACACACACACACTCACAAATACTCCCCCGCTTATCAGCAGGCAGCGGTGCTGGGTTAGAGATTTTAATGCGGTGAAGTGCAGAGGCCAAGCAGACCCCGAAGAAACATTCCCCACCAAACTTCTTCTGCCAGAACGTGTGTGCATTTTAGGGGAAGGGGTCCCATTCTCCCTTCTCCTGAAGGGATGTCACTGGACAGCCTAGAACAATTCGGGTTTTTTTGCAGAAGGAGGCTTTGCTGCCAAAGGGACCAATAGGGAGACGACGCTAACGGAAACCGCTGCAAATCGGGACCCACAGCGTTGCTCGTGCAGATGTCTTTGGGGCGCTGGCCTAGAAACCACAGACAGGGATAAATGTTGTTTTCCCCGACTTAAGTCGCCTGCCCACACAAGTGGAGCTATTGGCCCAGTCGGGGGTGGAAGCATGCAGGTCCCGTCAAGTGGCCCTCCTCCGGCGCCACGGCTGCAATCCTCATCGTGCACATGCACCACGGTTGTTAAATTATAAAAAGGCGAGAGGTCCGTTAATGGATGCCCTGCTGTCACGGCTGGTTCGTCCCACCGTCACACACGTGCCGCCGCTGATTAGGGCTTCTTAGCGTGACCGCAGGTGACCGGCTTCCCCACCCCACCGTCTCTTGCAGCAGGCTGATTACTTTTCGGCCGAGTGTCTTGATCAGGAGTGTTTTACGGATTTGTGGGGTACAACGGCGGTGGGAGTGGCCAGACTGGGGATGAAGGGGCCCCCCAAAATGGAAAGGGGTGTCACCCCAAGTTTCCGTAAAGAGGGGAAAGTGAGGGGGGGAGAGGCTATGGTCCTGATCCATGGCACCATGCAGGGTCCCTGGAAGCGTGGGGTCCATAGCATGTGCTACTGGTGCTATATGGATAAACCAGCCCTGGTCCTACTCGATCCTGCCCCAGAGGACATTGTGTCAGTTCTCCTGCTCTCAGCTTCTCCCTTCCTTTCTGATTCTTTGATACCATTCAAAGTTTTTTCTCTGGGCTCCAGACTCTTAACAATTAACAGAATTTTGCTTTGTTGTCAGTCCAGTAGGCTGCAGTGAGGGGTTCTGATGGACCATTCGTAAAGCATGCAGACTGCGACTGGAGTCCCTAGCTTGTGTCCGGAGCAACACAATCACAGCTGAGTTGTGAGTCCTCCTCAACTCCTACA
The DNA here is from genome assembly GCF_049243985.1 of Paroedura picta. Taxonomy (NCBI): domain Eukaryota; kingdom Metazoa; phylum Chordata; class Lepidosauria; order Squamata; family Gekkonidae; genus Paroedura; species Paroedura picta. The sequence goes on along the minus strand of NC_135381.1, from coordinate 10,410,118 downwards.
TATGCGGTGCCTAAGCAGCAGCCAGGACCATGTGCAGAGGTGTCTTTGCCCCCCTAGGACATTTTCCTGGGTTGAAAGCGTCTTGAGAACGGGGTGGTATTGTTAAGTTTGTTAGGGAAAAGTATGTCTATCCCAAAGAACATTTTCCCCGAAATAGCACCCACTGAGCTCAGCCTGATGTCTGCTCTACACCTAAGCCGAGACATAAAAGTGGTGTTAAGCAGGGGTAGTCAACCTGTGGTCCTCCAGATGTCCATGGACTACAATTCCCATGAGCCCCTGCCAGCATTTGACTACCCCTAGTGTTAAGGACTTTCCCCTGAGCTACGCAGCTTCTCAAGAAGATTAAGAAAAATACAATTCACCATCTTACCTATGTTTAATTGAGTTTCCAAGATCTCGTCGAGGAATTTGCGGGGACCAGCGAGGTACTGAAAGCGTATCTGAAAGACAGGAATCAAAGGAGAAGTAAATAAAGATCCAGGAGAGAAATTCAGCCCTAAATTGAATGAATGAATGAATGAATGAATGAATGAATGAATGAATGAATGAATGAATGAATGAATGAGGGGCCCCTGGAAGTTCAGGGCCCATAGCATGTGCTACAGGTACTACATGTGCTACACGGATAAACCGGCCCTGTCTTTGTAAGTGTGTACATAAAGTGGCTTCATATACTTCACGTCCATACACTTCACACACAACAGACATTCTGAAACATGCGGAAATCACCAAACAAATCAGGCAGAAGTTTTGCTTTTTAGAAAATGGTGGTAATAAGAGAACCTGTGGGATGCATACAGGAAATAAACTTTACAGAATGTTAATTAGAGAGAGGTGCATTTTATTTTGAAGGGGGAAATTGCAGTCAGTGGGAGGGGGGGGATCATGGGAACAGTGTCGCTTTGGACGCTAAACAACCACTCCGAATAGCGTTTTTAATAACAAAAAGCAAACATCTCTGTGGGCAAGGAAGAAAAAGCTAACTGATGAGTGATAAAAATCAGTGCCACCGCCCAGGGTTGAATAATGATGTTAGATATGCGTGTGTGATATTACTGAATGATAATATTATGAGGAAATATTTTTAAACAGGCTGGATAGCCATCTGACAAAGAAGCTGATTCTATGAAGGTTCAAGGGGGTGGCAAGTGACAGCGGATGAGTGATAGGGTTGTGAGTGTCCTGCATAGTGCAGGGGGTTGGACTAGATGACCTGGGAAGTCCCTTCCAACTCTGTGGTTCTATGATTCTAAATTCCGTCTAAACATCCAGAAGAAGCTCCTGACAGTCAGAGCGGTTTCTCAGTGGAACAGGCTCCCTCGGGAGGTGGAAATTGGCCCCTTGGGCAAGGGAGGTGGAGATTGGCCCTTTGAGCCAGGGCTGACAATCGGGGGGTCCAATCGGGAGGCGCTTCATGCCTCCCGATTAGCTCCCCCGATTGTCAGTCCTGGGCTGAGGGCCAATGGGCTCCTTTCCTCATCCCGGACAGGGCCCACCCAACCCCCCTTACTGCTTTATTTATACCTCTCCCGGAGCGGTGTAAGATAAGCATGGAAAGAGATTAAAAGTAAGTCTTTGATTGGCTGCGGAATCCGAAAACTCTGAACTGGATAGCCCAAACAGGTCCTATCTTGCCAGATCCTGGAAGCTAAGCAAGGTTGGCGCAGGCTAGTACTTGGATGGGAGACCACCTAGGGATGTGACATGGAAGAAGACAATGACAAACCGACTGTGAACGTCTCTGGCTTTGACAACCCTACGACGTCGCCATGAATCGGTTGTGACGGGGCAGCCCTTTCTATCACCAAACTACCAAACAATAATTTCTTTAAAACACAACAGAGGATATTAAAATATCACTTTGGGGGTGGCGGGAATCTTGCTCTTGCTCAACCAGATCTCTCTACAGACACTCTGGCTGGTTGGCTTGAGAGTCAGCCATTGAACACACCGTTAAAAGAACCACAGCTGCAACATGGGAAGATCGTGCACCTCCCTTAGAATACAAACAGATCTCATTGTTTAACTTCCATCCCAAAGAGACTCTTGCATTTTGACTTGAGAACTGCAAAATAGTGCTTTTTTAAAAATTTCCAACACAATCTCTTTTATGTCCAGAGGCCTGACATTTATTCTTTCCTGCTCTGCTTCTGCAGCATTTCGGATAACGCTTTTCCATCCAGTTTTTGCAGGTCTCCACTGGTAGGAATAAATAAATGCATTGGGTGCTCTAGGGAAGGACAGATAGGCAGGCTATTTGGGTGTGGCTAGGGGCACTAGTTCTCCAGAAGGCAGAGGCTCTGGGTACCAAAAGAAGATTCAATATGATTCTCCAAGTCCAAAATGCCATCTGGCAGGAATATAAATCTGGGCCACTGAAATCTGACCACCTCCAGCCACCGGCAGTGACCCCTAGGGTTTACTATGTATACCCATCAATCCTTCAGCAAACACGCTCCGGAGTTCTTTTTTATACAGGCTGTGAACACTTCTGTTTGCTTTGCTATCCTATTTTAATAATACAGGTGGAGGTGTTTTTAATTACGTGCAATTTCAGAAGGTTACATTTGCATGCAACTTCCTGCGCAGCGCCCGAGTCCCCCTTTGCAGCTTAGGAACGACTCTTCTTCCCAGATTCAAATGAGTAAGGTAAAGGTGAAGGTATCCCCTGTGCAAGCACCAGGTCATGTCTGACCCTTGGGGTGACGTCCTCTAGCGTTTTCATGGCAGACTCAATACGGGGTGGTTTGCCAGTGCCTTCCCCAGTCATTACCGTTTACCCCCCAGCAAGCTGGGTACTCATTTTACCGACCTCGGAAGGATGGAAGGCTGAGTCCACCTTGAGCTGGCTGCTGGGATCGAACTCCCAGCCTCATGGGCAGAGCTTTCAGACTGCATTTCTGCTGCCTTACCACTCTGCGCCACAAGAGGCTCATTCAAATGAGTAGCCTTGAATAAATCTTTGTTGGTCTTAAAGGTGCTAGTGGACTCTGGTTTTATTGTTCTGATTCCCAGAGACGCTCGACGAGATTCACCAAAAACAGGCTGCAGAGAATGTACTACATAAAGAGCAAAAAGACTCTCTTATGTAGGGTTGCTGGCTCAGGGTTGGGAACAACGAGATTTGAGGAAGATTTGATGGCTTGGTGAAAGGAAGGAATAGGCTGCCTAAGGAGGTGGTGAGCTCCCCCTCACTGGCAGTCTTCAAGCAAAGGTTGGAGACACACTTTTCTTGGATGCTTTAGGATGCTTAGGGCTGATCCTGCGTTGAGCAGGGGGTTGGACTAGATGGCCTATATGGCCCCTTCCAATTCTATGATTCTATGATTCTATGAAGGACTTCATCAGGTATAATGCCATGGTGTTTGCCTTCCAAAGCAGTCATGTTCGCCAGGTGAACCAATCCCTGTCAACCCCATAGTTTTCAAAGCAACTGATGTTTGAAGCTGGTTTTGCCATTGCCTTGGTAAGATCATACCAACCTGGGTCATCCACTGCAGGGCCTGTCATGACTAACAGTCATTATTGAACTTATCGTTCTCAGATTGGATTGCTACTAGATAGGCCTGGGGGATTGCGGTTCTGGACTTTGTGTACGGCGTCATCTTGGCCGGGATGGTGACTCTGGAATGCCCTTCTGGACAGAAAGCGTAGACTGATTGTTCTGACTGGGTTCTAGACTGCTTGGGCTGAGTTTGGTTTCTTGGGTTCTGGGCACCATTGCCCCCATTTCACAGACAGAATCAGTAAGGAATCCACTGAGGAATCAACGTTTTGAAACTAGAAGCTGGGAGTTTAATGCAAAGTTTTCTAATGACAGCCACAGACAGACACTGGTCTATACAAGCGCAAGGAGGCTCCCCCCCCCCCCCGTCTTCAGCAAAGCCACTCGGCTCATCCGTAAATCACATTATACCAACGAGCCATGCGCGTCTCTCCCCCTTGTCCTTTGTGAGCCAAACGCACGGGCAATTACGGTGACTTCCTAAAGTTAAATTAAAACCTCCACTTTATCATCTGCGATTTACTTCCACTAACTTTCAGCTGGCCTCAATTAAATCCCGCTATTTTATGAAGAGGGAGAGGGAGAGGGAGAGAGGATGGCGGAGGCATTTAATTACTTTCTTTAACATGCTCATCACCAAAAAAATTATTATTAAAGTGTATCAGGGATTGTAACCTCCGAACAAAGCAGTGAGAGACCTTTCGTGATTTGCAGGTAATTATTTTCATTACGGGGATGATGGATGAAGGATCTATTAACAATAGTCCCACTGTTGGCTGCCGAGTGCCAGGAGAGGGAGGGGATTGAAATACTGCAGAGAAAAGAGCCCTGAAGGTTTGGGAGCTCTTCCCCCCCCCCCCAGCTAATTTGTGACTCTCCCTTCTAATCCAAGAGAAATGGAACCACTGACATTTCCCCCAGAATGGAAAATTGAAATGCCGTCATTCCATCTCTCCTGGAAGCTCCAGAAGCAATGGTGTACAAAATGCCCCAATGGGCTTCCAGTTTTGCCCAGGCCATGGGGAAACCCGCTGAATAGCAAGCGCATAAACATTGGATGTTCAGGCACATGGCTGACTTGCTCACATTTATCATGACCTGGGAGGGGAGGAAATATGTTTGCAGACTCAAAAAACATCTGAATGCAATCGATTTCCATGACCCCACAGGAAAAATACAGTTATGGGCTCCTTGTTTCCCTGGCAGTGAGAAGTTACCCAGGCAGCATAATTCGGTTCAGTTGTCTTATGATGGGGAATGCACTCAAGACTTAGGAAGTCTGGGTAATGTTTAAGCACAAAACGTACAAGGAGAGCAAAATCTTCAGCCAACCAATCTGGGTTCGGGTCAAAAGTTTAATAATTATGGTTAAATGTTAGTGTTGTGTTGGGTCATGCTCAACGTTAAATGGTAAAATGCCATTGATATAATTGAACATTGAACTAAGTCTGATCCCCTGAATGTGTTATACCGTTGCGTATTGGAATGTATACCAATCTATGTTGTAAATTGCCCTAAGCTGTAAGGGAGGGTGGTACAAAGATGTAATAATAAATATATAAATAAAATAAAAATAGATGCAAACAGACCCTCTTGTAAGAGAGCCAATCTGCTATCATGGGTTAAATCTCCCATGCAAGACTCGCAGGTCAGAGTGCTCCACCTGAAGTCCCCCCTCGGTCGGACTGTCCTTCTGAATTCCAAATCAATCACATTCCCCCTTCCCCTTCCGCTCTGCAGGAGAGATGTCACATTCTTCAAACTCTACTGGCATCTCATTCAAAGACAAAGAGATTCCTCAATTACAGGAGGCCATCTTCTACCATCGGCTTCACTGATTAAGTGATGGCTCCAGGTGATGGCTGGAGATCTCCTGGGATTTCAATTGATCTGCAGGCGACAGAGATCAGTTCCCTTGGCGAGCAGGGATCCTTTGGAAAGTGGACACCATGGCGGTATACTCCACTGAAATCCCTCCCTTCTCCAAACCCTGACTGCTCTAGACTTCACCCTACCAAATCTCCAGAAATTTCCCAACCTGGAGCCGGCAACCTTATTAAACATAAGCCAAATGCCACTTTCTCCAAGCGTAGGGCCTTGTCTTCCGCCACTAACACAACACAAACCAACCGTCCTGCGATATCAAACTACAGTCCGCCACAAAAGGGAACGATTGGCCGGCAGCTGTAACTGAGATGGAGGTCACCTGCTAGCCTGAAGTGTATTCTCCACAAGATAGATGTGCTACAGGTGGGCAGAAACACTGACACAGGCAGGGCTGTTGCAAGGATTTCAGCTACTTTCTGTGCTGCAGGGAAGACGGCCAGTGGGACTCGTCACCCTTTGATTCCCTGCCATGCCACAGGAGACAGGAAGATGGAGACCACCCTCCAGGGACACCTTCCTACACACTGCCCTCCACATCCTCTGTACCACAGCAAGAAGCTTCCACCTACCATGCTTACTCCTGTTCTTAAAACTTTAAATTAAGGTATGTTGGAGCAGGGATACTAGGAGAATGCGTATTGTAAGGGGAGCTACGGGCAGAGAACTTTACGGGACTTTCTTGGAGATGCTTGACCGAAAGGGAAATGATGGTAATGAACAGCTGCCGGTAATCAAGTGCCACGTGGCCACGCATAAATTTTAGACCCTTGTATTAAAACAATGGTGTGGGCGCTGCTGTGTGTATTGATTGTGAGACCTTGTGTCTGCCACTGCCTAAATCTCCCAGCATCCAGACTATAGAAAGGTTCTGGACCGATTAACCAACGTGTCCGTTTCCATTAATATTTAGTTTATATTCTTAATTATATGAACGGGCTCTCTTTGTTGATCTCTTGCTCCGAGTGTTGGCTCTTTAATTGGCTCTTTAATTATAAGTTTAATTGGCTCTGAATGTTGGCTTTTTAATTATAAAGGGTTGCTGACCCCGGTCCGGCCCCTGACACCCTGTATGTCCCTTCTAACATCCCCTATGTCATCAAGATCCCTGACCCCACCCCCCTCTCCAAACTCACTCAGCATGCTTGTAACCCTCCGAAGGAGCCAGTAGCCAGACAGTCACTGCCGGGAAAATACAACTCCAAATGTATCATCTCGTATATAAGAATCAGTCACTGCAATGGCCATTTTGCCCTGCCCTGGACAGCCCAGGCTGGACCAATGTTGTCAGATCTTAGAAGATAACCATGGTCAGCTCTGGTTATTATTTGGGTAGGACCCTTCCAAGGAAGTCCAAGGTTGCTCCATAGAGGGAAGCAAAGACAAACCACCTCTAAATGTCTCTTCCCTTGAAAACCCTCTAGGGGTCGCCATAAGTCAGAATATGTTAGCAGCAGCAACAACAATCATTTAGCCTTAACAATCTGGATCGCCCAGAATTATAGCTCATCTCCAGACTACAGGGATAAGTTCCCCTGGGGAAAATTGCTGCTTTGGAGGGTGGAATCCGTGTCATTGTGTCCCACTGAGATCCCCATCCTCCCCAGGCTATATCGCTAAATCTCCAAGAGTTCCCACCTGTCTCTGTTGACTTCATCCTGTACTAATGGTTGTCGTCGATGATGGCTCACTGCACAATCCCGAGTTTTGCCGATTAGCTTCAGCCTTCGTGGCCTCTTGACCACAGAGAAGGCAGTATGTGTGATAGCAGATCAGCATTATGTGCCCATGCTACAGAGCAGGGGTAGTCAAACTGCGGCCCTCCAGATGTCCATGGACTACAATTCCCAGGAGCCCCCTGCCAGCATTCGCTGGCAGGGGGCTCCTGGGAATTGTAGTCCATGGACATCTCGAGGGCCGCAGTTTGAGTATCCCTGCTACAGAGCAAAGGCGCTTATGTCATTTACAGATGTGCTTAATTAATACTAATGTATTAATTTAAAAACAATCCAAAAATGCATAGGAGTGGCTATTATTGTCACTAGTTTTTTACTATTGTTGCAACTTTTTTACCATCGAGAAACCCCTGAAACGTTCTTCAGGCTTCGGGAAGCCCCAGAAGTTGTGCAATCGTGCAGAATATGGTTGGGAAGCAGAGCTGTGGACACGCCCACCCAGGGCCCCTCCCTTCCCACCCCTCCAGGCCCATCATTGGCCAATTTGGGAGGGGGAGGGCAGGTTGACATGACCATATATGGTCATATTAGTCAATCAATGTTCAACAAATTTTTATTTGTGAAACCATATATATAAATTCCCACCCATTTGGGAAACCCTTCCAAGGCCATTAAGAAACCCCAGGGTTGAGAAAGCTCTTCATAGGTGTTCCCAAATCATTGCTCCTAGCAGCCACATTCTTTAAAAAATTGAACTGTGCTAGACGTGCTCCTAGAGGTGACGGGAAGAAGCATACAGATTTTACCAGCAATTTTTTTAAGTGCTCCAAAGCAACTGGAAAACTTTACCTCCCCGGTGATAGTAGTTTATTCGCCCAACTCAAAACAGGAATACAATATTGCGTCCACGTCTCTGAAAATGTCTGTGCAAGAATTTAGGAGATACTCTCTGCTGTCATTATCACTGTGAATCACACAGGAAACCGCCTGCACAGAGCACTTTGCGGTCCTTTGTGCTTCCGTCCGCGCCAAAGCCCCGCGGAAGGCTATTACCCACTAATCCCCGCAAGGAAGGAAAATGCTGGTGGTGGTGAATGAGCCTTTGAGCAGCCACAAGACACAAGACAGCAGCCCGCTTCCTCCTTAACAAACCGCAAACCTCCAGATAGCAATCGGTGGCATTTCCCGTCCTCGCTTATGCTGCGTGTCCGGAGACCCTTCCATGTTTATTGCTTGGAACCCGCATTATGACTAACTTCAGAGCGATGGGGATGTGTTTTAACGCCAAGCCTTTTCACGCCTGCCGATTTATTTGACAGCGTGAGCCATTGTCCGCAGATTAATGGTTATGCTCCGAAGTAACTAATTGCCCGTGGAAAAACTAAAAGGCCGGTGTGAGACTGTTCCATCCAGAAAGGACCGGTTGCGCTGGCCTCCTTTCTTCAGCCCTGGAGGAAAGTTGAACTTTTGCTGCATAAACAAGCCGTGCGTTTTTTTTAACGGCCGACACCGGCACATTTGGGAATTACTGCGGGTTGATCTTGTGCATGAAAGAGTGTGCAGAACCCCAGCAAGGGGCTGTCAAGGCATGTGAGAAGCAGAGGTGGCTGATCAGCGCTTTCCTCTGCGGAGTCTTACTTGGAAGTCTCCCCTCCAAATATCGACCTGGCTTATCTTGTGAGACCCGATCAATTCAGGCTAGACCCTGCTGCCTTCCCTCCTTACACGTGCCGTATATCTTGGAAACTTTTCCTGAGTGATGTTTGGAGCATGCAGTCTATTTCAAAGCAAAAATTTGCATCATGCCATTATACTGCAAGGCAGGATTTCCCCTAAGTTTCAATGAACCAGGAGTCTTTGGGGGTAGATCCGGGCATGGGCGGGATTTGGGTTGGGCAGAGACCTTAGTGTTGTATAATGCTAAGGAGTCCCTGAGATTACTGCTTGGTCAGAACAGCTCTATCAGTGCTGTGGCGAGCCCAGGGTCACCCAGATGGTTGCATGCGGAGGAGGAGTGGGGAATCAAACCCGGCTCACCAGATTAGAAGTCTGCACTCCTAACCACTACACCAAGCTGGCTCTTGGTTCCCACTGAGATCGCTGACCACCACAGGCTCTGTCCCCAAATCGCTTCCAGTTTCCCAACCTGGAGCTTGTGATCATACACCTCCTACCAGCAGCCAGGGAAGACTTGCAACCTTATGCCATATCTGGAACAAAGCACAAGCCAATAGTCTGCAAAAACTCTCTGCATGGTAGAGCAGGTGTTAGAATCATAGAACCATAGAGTTGGAAGGGATCTCCTGGGTCATCTAGTCCAACCCCCTGCACTGTGCAGGACACTCACATCCCTATCGCTCATCCACTGTAACCTGCCACCCATTTGAGCCTTCACAGAAAAAGGGTCTCCGTCTGATGGCTATCCAGCCTCTGTTTAAAAATTTCCAAAGTTGGAGAACCCACCACCTCCCGAGGAAGCCTGTTCCACTGAGAAACCGCTCTGTCAGGAACTTCTTCTAGATATTTAGACGGAATTTCTTTTGAAATAATTTCATCCCATTGGTTCTGGTCCGTCCCACTGGAGCATGAGAGAACAATTCTGCTCCATCCTCTACATGGCAGCCTTTTAAATACTTGAAGATGGTTATCAGATCCCCTCTCAGTGGTCTCCTCTCCAGGCTAAACAGACCAAGATCCCCCAACCTTTCTTCATACATCTTGGTCTCCAATCCCCACACCATGTTTGTTGCCTTCCTCTAGACACGCTCCAGTTTGTCTACATCCCTCTTCAACTGGGGTGCCCAAAACTGAACACAGTACTCCAAGTGAGGCCGAACCAGAGCAGAGCAAAGCGGAGTAAAGTTAAGTGTGCTTTGTTAAGGGTGCTTTATCCAAATAGGTCATGCCTGCGGCAAAAAGATCCGAGATACAGGGCAAAATGCGTACGGCCAGTCTGTTGCTCACAAAAGAACCCAACGGGGCTGGTTCTTTTACGGGGGAACAACACCAGGCTCTCCTCTTCCACGGGTGGTCACCCAACTGTAACCAGAGTCAATGTGGAGCGGCAATTAGAACAACGGTTTAGGGGATTAACTGCATGCAACAGTATCGTTCTCTGAGTGTTCTCCAGGCATTTAATTTTGTCCTCCAAAGCAACAGCAGGCAGGAATGGGTCTGTGGTCAGGGAGCCAGGGGTTCAGTTCTTCTCCTCGTGCCTCTGATCAAAAACGCCTCCCTTGGGTTGGTTTGGAACAGGCTCAGTTTGAGTGCTTGCATCCCCAATTCTCAATCAAAAGCAGCCTGGGTTGGGCCATTTCAGATCAGGGCCGTGGCACAGGATAAAGAGTTCAGTCTTTCCCCTCGCAGGGCTGCTTTGCAGAAGCAAATTACAGGTCTGGACTTGCAGGGACAAAACTCCTTGCCTGGGGCTCTTTAGCTCTAGGACTGGGGAGACCAGAGTTCAAAATCTCCCATGGGCAGAAAAGGTTCTCTGGCTGACCTTGAGCTCGGGACTCTCTCAACCTAAGCTACCTTGCAGGATTATTGTAAGAAGGAGGAAACAGTACACAACTGAAGAACATTATTATTGTTGTTGTTGTTGTTATTTAGATTGACGGCCCAGCAAGCTGGCCCGTGGTAGGTTACAAACAGTTCCCATACACAAGACCCTAATAACCTCCCCCCAATTAAAATGCGTAAAAATACAGCCCTACATGGCATTAAATAAAACCTATCCCGTACCCAAAGGGTACATGTGCTTGTACTCAGGTATGCATGCGTGCATGACCCACAGGGGTCAAAGCAGGTAAACAGGAAGGGGAGGGAGGGAGGGTGTGTGTGTTTCCTTGCTTGGAGGGAGGGAGGTTGGGAAACCCATAGGTAAAGGGGGATATGGGAGGGGGTAAGAGTAGGGAAAAGTCTCTCTCTGTGTGACTTTGTGTGTGAGAGAGGGGGGAGGAGGCAGGAAGGAGGTTGGGAAACCAACAGGTAAGGGGGAAACGGGGGAGGGGAGGGGAGGGAAAGGTGTCTCTGTATGTCTGTCTGTGTGTGTGTTTTGAGGGAGAGAGGGGACCCTGAAAAAGTCACTCCAGAGAAAGTACGTGTCCCACATACCCACTGAAAGTCAGACTGTCAGGAAAACATCTTTTTAGAATGGTCTTAACTGTATTTTTGGGCATATGTTGTTTGCCACCTCGAGCCCGCTCCGGCGGAGAGGGCGGCCTATCAATTAAAAGAAATGAAACTAAATAAATAAATATTTCTCGTCAGGTACGCATTGCCCTACCGATGCCACGAAGTGCAAAAAAGATGAATACGTGAGTTCTAGGTCAAATCAAGCCCAAACTCTCCCTAGAACAGGGGAGGTGGGCATTTGAAGGGTTTAACGGCTTCAAAGAAGGGTGTCACGCAATGAACACGCACAAGCAAGTTGAGACTCCACAGCCAAATGTGCACATGCAACTCGCCTGTGCGCACCTGAGCATACGGAGGACTCTCCCAAGAGCCCCAAGAAGCCCCTGCCTTGGCCCCTTCTGCTTTCGAACTCAAACACCTGCGCTTCGATCGCCGGCAACAAAACTGTAAAGAACCCCGGCGCGGGGGGCCCTGAAGTCACCCGGCGGAGGCCCCAGATTTGCGGATCATGGTTCTGCTCACAACCGACCGGTTTCCCTTGACAGAAGTGGCGGTAGGGAAATTATCAGCCTGACAGGGAGTCGAAGGTGGCAAAGAGGGTCAGTGCCTTTCCCTCTCCTCGTCTGACAGGAGACACAACAGAAAGCCCTGCAAGCCACGGCTGTCTCCGGATGACGGACAGGTGTGACGACAAGGCCTGGGACCTGGACGGCCCCCGTGCTCCTTGAAAGCGAGCAGGGCGACAGGAGTCACGTAAATAAGCAGCCCAGATGTGACGCAGCTGCTGTTTGGCGGCGCAGGCGGCTTTCCAGAGGCCTCGCTGTTACCGTAGGGAGAGCGGATGGCTCCTCCGTGCAGCAATGATCACGCTGCTACAGGAGGAGTCCCCATTCGTTCTGTCGGCAATGCAGGAAAGAAAAAGTTTGGCCCCCGTGAGGTGAGGGTGTTGCGCCAGCACACCAAGTCTGCTTGGTGTAGTGGTTCAGAGTGGTGGGCTCTGATTTGAAGACGCAGGTTTTGATACCCCACTTCTTCTCCACCTGAAGCTTGCTTGGTGGCCTTGGGTCACCTGCTGAATTCAGATCAATTTGAACTCGGGTCTTCCTCTATTCCGCCCCCCCACTGAAACAGAAAAGTGTTCCATACATGATTAGGGAAGGGGGGGGGGAGCCAAGCGCAGCAGGAGCGTCTTTCTTTTCTTGAAGGGGGGGAGGTTTGGAGCAGAGGAGGGGGAATAAATCCAAGAGGAAAATCTCTGCCGAGAGAATTTAGGGCTGACGCCCTAGCCAATCAGGACTTTCCCTCAGCGTTGGAGGCATCAGGCAGCAAGTTAGTTTGGGAAAAGCAAAGAGATGCACCTTTACTGATGCCGATTTTTCAAATATCAAGGGTTATATCCACTCCAGGATATCGCAGGGGAAAGGTAGGGTCACTCCGGATCAATCCTGCTTGTTGCAGATGAAAAATTTTAATCGCCCCAAATGAAAATGGAAATCGCATTCCGTGTAGACGGTAGGGACCAAATCGACCTGGGATTGGAATAAAAGCTCCGTGCAGATTCAGCCCAGGTCAAGAAATTGGGTTCACTGTCCAACAGTAAACCAAATGGGATGACTTCCCACCTGCCCAAACATTTGAGAGAAAGGCTCCCATTATGAGGATGGACTCTGACCCTGCTGTTCCTAGCTGTCCTTTCGCTGGGGTGGGCTTGCTTAATTGCAAAGAGAAGTTGACCACAGCGGTCCAGGAAAAGAGAAAACCACTCAGACAAGATAATCAAAGGGGAAGAACAGAAAATCAACCAACTCCGCGGGGGATCGGGTGGAGCGGACTGATTGCAGCCGCCACAAGAGGAAAAGCATTTTCGCCATTAAGCAGAGCGCCTTAAGCCTTGACGTTCCGTGCACACCCAGCTCTTAACCTGCTGATCCAGGCAGCAACAAAACAGCTCGTCTGAAGCACCTTGTTGTCGCCTCAAGCACGGCGTTTAGAGAAATTCGGAAAGGGTGAGATGGCTCGGGGTGAGACACGCCTCGATCTATCTGGTAGTCGAGCCCTTAAAACAAACTAGCAATTTGATCATATGTGTGTGATCATTTTGGCATGAAGTAATTGTCTGGGCGGCTGTAAAAACTGCCAAAAGGTTTCACAGGGGAGGCAGGAGTTTGTTTGGTGCAGGACACTAGAAGAAGTGAAACTCCCCGAAGGGCTAACAGAACTTGGACAGGAAGATAAGAACCAGGGCCCTCAACAGAACCCCTAGACCAGTGGCTGAACAGATACTTATCATGGATGCTTTGGGGTGATCCTGCATTGAGCAGGTGGTTGGACTAGATCAGGGGTAGTCAAACTGCGGCCCTCCAGATGTCCATGGACTACAATTCCCAGAAGCCCCTGCTGGCAGGGGCTTCTGGGAATTGTAGTCCATGGACATCTGGAGGGCTGCAGTTTGACTACCCCTGGACTAGATGGCCTGGATGGCCCCTTCCAACTCTAGGATTCTATGATATTTCTAAGTCTCACATAGAATTTAAGTGAATCTATAATAGGAGGGCAAGGGAAGACCTTTGGCCCAATCATATGCCATGTTTCCAGTTGGGTCGGCTGGAGAAAGGGTAAGCAAGGAGGTCCACTAACTTATACTTTGACCGGGGGCCCACCAGTACCTTAACACAGTCCTGCCTGCAAGTGATTTTGAGTACAGAAGCAAGGCTGGAAATCGTTCTAAATTAAAGGACTGTGGCTCGATGCATCAGGGAATCAGCAGACCTTTCCAGTCATTTGTGTTATGAGCTCGCTGGTAGAGCCACATGTGTAGCACGTCCCAGGTGCAATCCATGCTCTCTCAAGACCTGGGACGACTGTTCTCACTCAGTATAAAGCAGTATCGCAGGGTCAACGCTGCGTTCGGAGTTCAGTCGGAATCTCCCTGGGGAAAGGGCCATCGTGCAGTGACAAACGGTCTGGTCTATATGCCTAATGGCTCAAGCGCATTCCCTGGCTGCTGCAGCTCAATAGGTCAGAGAGGGCAGACTTGACAAAGACTCCTGCCAGAAATCATGAAGCGTTGCTCTCAGTGAGGATAAAAAAGTCGTGGGCTAGTCAACCTGTGGTCCTCCAGAGGTCCATGGACTACAATTCCCATGAGCCCTTGCCAGCAAACGCTGGCAGGGGCTCGTGGGAATTGTAGTCCATGGACATCTGGAGGACCACAGGTTGACTACCCCTGGTCTAGACCAAGCTTTCTCAACCAGGTTTCAGGAAACCCTGCGGGTTCCTTAAGGGCCTTGAAAGGGTTTCCCAAACAGGTGGGAGTTAATTATTATTTTTTTAATAACATATTTTTATTTTGTTTAACGTAAGATAGAAAAACACAAATACAATAAAATACAGTTGCTATAATTCGGGGAATTCTAAAAGTTAAGCACTATCCACTCCTCCATATAATAATCCTTTAGACCTGATTTTGCTAAATAACTCAGATAAAGGCCCCATTATTCTCTAAAGCTGTCTTTTGTTTTTCCCTTAACAATCAATGTTCATTTTGCCATTTGGGCTAAGTCCGCCAGTTTATCTAGCCAATCGTCTGTTGAAGGTAGTTCTTGCAACATCCATTTTATACGGGTTATTTAATTTTTAATATATTTTAAGATTTGCTAAACCTTTATTGGGTGATAGGACCGTAGATGGTCATGTCGACCCACCCAACCCTCCCAAATTGGCCAATGATAGGCCTGCAGGGGGTGGGAAGGGGAGGGGCCCTGGGTGGGCGTGTCCACAGCTCTGCTTCCCAACCATATTCTGCATGATGGAGCCACTTCTGGGGTTTCTAGAAGCCTGAAGAATGTTTCAGGGGATTCTCAACAGTAAAGAAGTTGAGAAAGGCTGGGCTAGACTGACCAGTAGCTCTTTATTCATCTCCTTTGTAACGTATGTACTGTTTCCTACTTGTATTCATCAGACTTATGGGTGGAGCCCATGCTCTGCATGCAGAGGTCCCAGGGTCAATCCCTGCTATGTCCAGTTAAAGGATCTTAGACCAGTGGTTCTCAACCTGGGGGTTGGGACCCCTTTGGGGGGTCGAATGACCATTTCACAGGCGTCATGGCAGGACAAGCAACTTGGCCGGGGGGGGGGGGCCCATCCACACAACAGCCTTACAGGGTAGATCGAGATAGAATGTTCATCTGGTCTGGAGCAGCAGAAAAGAGCGAGATCGGCATGGTGGGACAAGAGGCTGAACTGAGAAACCCCAGAAAAAAAAAACAATTTATATACAATCATGAACAATGGATCTTTATGCCATTGGTCAGTTTTGGTTTAATTTCTTGCATAATTTCATGGTTGGGGTCACCACAACATGAAGAACCGTATCAAAGGGTCGCGGCATTAGAAAGGTTGTGAACCACTGTCTTAGACAAACATGCACTCTGGCCAATAACGTCAGAACGTCAATCATACACCGGAGCTATATAGGTTGGGAGTTCAGCATACAATGCTGTGCACGGGAGATGGAAAACAAGACCGTCTATTTTGCATACGCGGGGACGGTAGAGGACAGGAAGGCCTGGAGGATCATTGCCCATGGGGCCGCGATGGGTCGGACACGACTTCGCACCTAACAACAACCGATGTCATCAAAGAACATGGCAGGCCATCAGATATGGTCAAGCCAAAAATGTCGGCAAGTTCCCCTAAGCCGCTCTGGGAGCAAGCTCCATTTCTGTCGCACTGCCAGGAGAGAGAGAGAGAAATCACAGCCAATCCAAGGCTTCTCCTCCAAGCCGATGCACTTAGCTGTAATTAGAACAGCACCCCCTGAAGTTCTGCAGCCCCCAGGATGGGGACAAGAAGAGGCCGACGCTGGCTAGCTCCTTCTGGAAAGGTCTCAACAGGTAACTGACCTCCAACAGGAAATAGGCTTCACGAAGCATGCATTTAGTGCTCTGCTTCACAAACACATGAAGCCCTCTCCCCCAGGCAGCGAGCTGGAGGTTTTCTTGGCGATTCGAGGCAGACCATCTGACGCTGGTGACGTCAGCAAAAGGCCAAAAGGGAAGCCTCTGCTCTACGGCGCACAGCTTAGCTGATGTCTCTCGACCCGTCTTTCCGGGCTGTCACTCCCAGGTAAACTGTGTTCGGGCCGCTGAGGTTTTCACGCCAACAAATCACCGAGGAATGGTACAAAGCTGTCACATGTGCTGCAGAAGCCGGTCCAAGCTGTCAGAAGCTGCCCAAACCTTGTGCCTTGCATTAATTAACCCAGGAGCATTAGCAACCCTCCCCGGCTTGACTTCGTAGTTAAAGGCAAGGATTCAAATTCTTCACTAGACCTGCTTGTCCCTCTGGAACTGCTCATGTTCCAAGGCTGAGCTGAATTTCCAGGGAGGAACTTTCTGGGCGCTGGAAAAGGGAGCGGCTCCCCTGGAACCTGTTTCTGCACCATCATGATGTTGACCCACCCACTTTGCCCCCTGCATGACCCTGAGAGGCCGGTTGACCGCTTGTGGCTGATTTTCCGAAGGCCTGGGATTGCAGTCCCCCCCACCCCAATCCTTCTTGGGCTCTTCTAGATCGAGCACCCCTCCTTTCCCGCCCACGACGAGCCGCTACCGGTCCGACTTACTTGTGGAGAATGTGCCATCCGTGTGGACGGGAGGGGTGGAAGGAAGGAAAGGCGGGTGTCCGACAAAGAAAGACCGCAGGGACCGTTCGGAGAGGAGGGGAGAGCGCTGGGCAGGGATGTTCTCGCAGCTCCCCACGCTGTTGTGGATCTTGAGGTTCAAGGGCTTGTTCTTTTTCTTGGTTCTGAGAGGAAGGGAGAGGAAAGAGTCAGGAGGGAGAACACACAAGGAAGATCACGCTTGCCTCCCGCCCCACTCCAATGGGGTACCACAGTTGGGGAAGCAAGAACTCGATAAGAACATTGCTGGATCCGACTAAGCATCCTGGGCAGCCAGATGCCTCTCTGTAGGGGAAGAAGGGGACGGACTGACCCTGTTTCCCCCTCTTCACAACTAGCCAAGGTTGGGAGGACAGTATAAAAATCTAAGGATGGAAAGCACAGGCCAGGGGTAGTCAAACTGCGGCCCTCCAGATGTCCATGGACTACAATTCCCAGGAGCCCCCTGCCAGCATTCGCTGGCAGGGGGCTCCTGGGAATTGTAGTCCATGGACATCTGGAGGGCCGCAGTTTGACTACCCCTGGCACAGGCTGTGGGTATGAAGCTAAGGAACGGGTTCTTTGCTACAGGTCCTCCGGGTCGTCTCTCACCTCACTGTGAGCCCAGCCTTCAGCAAGGAACTGAAATGAGTACTCTGTTGGTTAAATGTCCCCCCAGGATCCACATTTTGCCATACAAAATGTGTGTCCAGTTTCGAATGCGCAACTTGAAAAATCAAAATGCTTCACTTTTCTTGGTATCTCAGCTATTCGAAGCCGGCCGGCATCAACCGTGAAATCGAATAAGCAGCCAGCTATCAAATTGCATCACTGACAAAACACCATTGTAGGCCGACTATCAAAAACTGCTTGCTATTCCAAGCCGCTGCATGCCAACTAGAGAATGCGGTGTTTAAAAAAAAAACAATAGCAAGTGCCAATTAGCAAGCACTCCCTTCCCTTGTAGGATTTAGGACTCACTTCTCAATGTCGCTTTCTCAAGATGTAGCACAAAAGCTACTAAAACAACCAAATCATCATCAATAATAATAAAGCTACTAAATACTCCTAAGTCACTAAAACAATCAATAAATCTATAGTTCAACCAAGGGAGCAAAATGTCTAGAATTAACGAACTGGAGTCAGCCCCGAATGTACAACGAAATATCAAAAGCCCATCTTAAAATTCCCGCAAACAACTGACTCTGTAACCAAGCTTGCTTCGAAGTAGCTGCCAGGGTCGCTTTAAAGGAAACATCCAAAATTCGACTCTGTAAGTTCCAATAAGTAACAGCAGCACAGAAGCAGCCAGAGCCAGTGAAGTGACGTGCTTAAGAACAGTGGCTTCTAATCGGGAGAGCGAGGTTTGATTCCCCACTCCTCCACATGTAGCCAGCTGGGAGACCTTGGGCTAGTCCCAGCTCTGATAGTGCTGTTCTCACAGAGCAGCCCTATCAGAGCTCTTTCAGCCTCACCTACCTCACAGGGTGTCTGTTGTGGGGAGAGGAAGGGAAGGTGATTGTAGACCATTTTAAGACTCCTTCTGGTAGAGAAAAGCAGCATAAAAGAACCAACTCTTCTTCTTCAGTAGTATCAGGGCTCTCTCAGCCTCACCTCCCTCACAGGGTGTCTGTTATGGGGAGAGGAAGGGAAGGTGATCGTAAGCCGCTTTGAGACTCCTTCGGGCAGTGAAAAGCAAGGTATAAGAACCAACTCTTCTTCTTCCTCGACATTCATTACATTTATACCATGCCCTTCACCGGACGCTTAGGGCGTCTTAAAAGCATCACGTAATCTATTTAATTAACAGCTTGCCGTTCCTCATTTGATCCTCACAGCAACCTTGCAAAGTAGGCCAGCCCTAGTGATTGTGTGCTCGGTTCAAGATGAACCAGTAAGATTGGGGGCCAAGTGGGGATTTGAACCCGTCTCTCCCCAGTCCGAGTCCATCACTAACCACTTTAGTACAGCAGCTATCGGCGTGTGGGAGAAAGCACTCCTGCGAAATGCCGAAATCGAGAGTCCATTTGGTGCCAAATATTTGCTGAGCGTTCAACAAGGATGACTCCAGTGTTTGCAGAGGAGAATTTCTGTCTGCTAAGTTGTTTCAGCTCTGCTTTAATCTTCCACTTCCTCCATGCAAAGGGTAAATCGCCTTGCCCAGTTTAAAGGCCTCTCCCTGAAAGATAACACCTCCTGCCCTCTTGTGGTGGAAATTAAACCCACAGGAGTGACGGCATTCAAGGCTGCGGAGCCTGGCCATCCAGGCATGGATATTTCCCCATTAACTCTCCACAATTAACCTGCCAAGGCAGTGATTCCAGCTTTATGCAGGGAACGGAGCCATGCATCTCACCCCCTTCACCTTCCCTTCCCATATACCAAAGTGACAGGTGTTTTTAGGAACCGGCTGGACCTATCCATCTCTGTCGCCGTTCAATTTCCCATCCTTGCGGAGAGCGTCCCCTCTTTCAGCTGTGTGGCTGAGCTGCTTGAATCTTAGATCTAAGCAAAGACCTTGTTAACGTCCCGGACCGGAGCCCTGCGCCCAGAGAAGTGTGGCGAGACAGAACACGCCGTGAATCGTTTTACTGAAATGGGATCTGTGAAAAGGGTGAGATTTAAAAAAACAAAACAAAAAACCAGCTCAGGTTCAGAGACTGGAGATCACCTGGTCTGTACTGTTAGGTCTTGCGATACAGTTGGGGAACGGGGCTATTTGTCAGATGCTCAGCTGAAATGTGGTTATGGTAGGTGTGTGCACTCCGCAGACATTTCTGGCACAATTGTGTTTTCCAGTGAACTTTGTCCTCTCCATCATGTGACCAAAGTACAATACCTTCAGTTTGGTGATTTTAGCTTCCACCTAAGGCAGGGGCTCATGGGAATTGTAGTCCATGGACATCTGGAGGACCACAGGTTGACTACCCCTGACCTAAGGTGACTTCAGGATAGATTGAATCCAGATCACACTATCTGTTGGTCCACAGTATCCTTAAAACCTCCCTCCAGCGCCACATTTCAAATGGACATTCATGATATTTGGTAACAGTGGTTGAAAACACCCATTGCCCCCCACCCCAGACACCCTTTCCCATGACCGAAGAATCTGACCTATCCAAAGCTGTGCCAACGTTCCTGTTGTTCCTGTTTAAGTATTGTTCTGGTTGAGATGCTATGTTATGATTGTTAGAGTTATATTTGTTGCAGGGGTTTATGTAGTTACTCCATGATGTTATATGGAAAGTGCCAGGAGCCGTATGGAAGGACGGTATAAAAATCCAAATAAATAAATAAATAAAAGATGGATAGATAGATGGTGACCTCTTACTCAACATTCCCAATCCCCTCCCTCCTTCTCTCCTTCCTCGTCCTTCCCCATTCAACCAGAGGGTCAAGTTTCCTTCTGCTGGGAGCGAGGCGGCAGGAGAAAGTCAGAGGCGGCAGGAGAAACAGAAGACCCAACATGGGATGGATTGACTACAGTCAAGGAAGCTACGGCCATCAGTTTGCAAGACCTGAAAGGTGGTTAACGATAGGATGTTTTGAAGGTCATTCAGTCACACAGCTGCCCTAAGTTGGAAGCAACTTGAAGACTCGTAAGAAACACACATATCATGGCCATGCTGTTCCCATTTTTTAAAATTCCAGTTTCAGACACAGCTGCCCCTCACTTCAACCAAGCGGAGCTGGCTTTCTCCTGACTGTCTAATGAAATGTACTGGGATTTTTACCTTTCACTGTGACACTTTCCCCTCCATTAATTGCATTTAAGTGGCTTAAAAGTGAAAAGGGGGCATATCTGAACATCCCTGTGTTCAAACACGCTCTCAAATCGCCCAGGAGCTAGGCCAGAGGTTCTGTGTATTAACCTCCCATAAAATCCACCCTAGTTAAGTCAGGCTCGGTTAAAGTCACACACCTGTACTTGGCAGGCCAACAAACAGCAAGGCATTATCGTCACCGGCTTGCCATTGGAAGCCTCTGCTTTTGACCTTGTTCTGAAGTCCATTTTCCGAACGCTCGTTCGTATGCTAAAAAATTAAGCCAAGAGTGAATCTAAATATCTCAACTAAATTTCATAAGCCGTTCTTAGTGCTTTCGTAGACAGAGTAATCTCTCCGGGTCAACGTCAGACCTCTCCTAATTTGCTTAGCGCTGCATTAATCAGTTTCTGAAAGGAAAATGGACCCCTGTTCCCGTTTTCTTTTCTGAGAAAAAGTGAATCATTAGCCCATTAGGACGGCAAAACTATTTTCAAGTGTTTGCATAGGAGATCTATTTCATTTAATTCTTTCGGACACTTGCTTGCCACCTCTTGGAACCTGCTGAAGGCAGCTGAGGACTGAAATAACAAAACCGAACCAATCGGGACAACAGGAAAAAGTCAATAAAGCAAATGATGTAATAAAACCAGCCAAGCCAGGAGAATAAATAAATAGAAGCAGAGCCATAACAATAACTCAAACCACTTCCAAAAGCCAGGGCACAAAAGGACATTTAAACAAAAACGGACTAAAATTTCATATTAATAAAACAGGCCACGGGCTAAAAGACGACCATAAAATAACGTTAAAAGCCCAAGTTAAGAGAAGTGTTTTGGTTTGGTGCCTCAAGGAAGGGAGAGGAGATGCCAGGCAAATGTTCAGAAGGAGGGCATTTCAAAGGTGAGGTGCCACCACCAACCAAGTCCTGTCTCTAGTCACAACCTGCCTTACTCTGCAGGTGAGCTCATGGTGGGAATGGCTCAGGATCACAACTGGCAGACTGGACAATACAGGAAAAGGCCCCATTTTATTTTTCACGAATGTTTCTCGGATTTAAAACCAAGACAAAAAAATGTTGATATTTTAAATAGGTGTTAACCACTCACTAAAGATACCCAAACATTGGTTCAGGGGCTCCAAACAGACCAATTTGAACCAAATCTTGGCTCATCGCCCAGTTTGTGCCCATCCCTAATTTTCAATGTATGCAATACACCTCTTGAGTATACTGGTTTACTACTCCTGTAGACCAGGGGTAGTCAACCTGTGGTCCTCCAGATGTTCATGGACTACAATTCTCATGATCCCCTGCCAGCAAACGCTGGCAGGGGCTCATGGGAATTGTAGTCCATGGACATCTGGAGGACCGCAGGTTGACTACCCCTGCAGAAGACAACACAGGCAATCCATCTATCTATAAACAAAACCACTTTCTGCTGCCTTTTCCCCACTCAAATGAAATGCATATGGTTCGTATTCAAACTGCTTTTGTTTCCGTTCTTTCGGCAGGGAAAGAACGCCTACTTTTCCCAATCTGGTATTTGTGCTGCGTTGACCACCTAAGAGACTAACTCCGTATATTCTGTCAAGATGGTTTTGGTATAGCGAGGGAGAAGTAACCAGGGGGGTCTAAATTCCGCCTCAATCTTGCAATGCAATTAATGAGGTTCCTGAGGTTCCTCCAATTGAGCGATTGTGGACAAAATTAAGACGTGTGCGCCCGATTCTTCTTTGTGCTTCCAGTACTTGACATGATAATCCAGCCAGCTTTCCGAGCATGGAAGCAAATGGGGGGCCCTAGGAGGCTGCAAATGAGAAGAGCTGGCAGGGCCAAGGCTAGCCGAGTGCCCTCCTGGACAACAGCAGACATCCTTCCTGAATGTCTGTTTGCAACATATGCCCCTTTGGTGCCACGGGCATCTGGAGGAGGCCCTGGTAGGAAATGGAGGCACGGCCCTAGCCCGGCCTCACTACACAACCCGGCTTGCAAAAGGCGGGGCGGGGAGAAAGGAAGAACAACAATTATGCAACCTCTCTCTAATGTGCTAATTGTTTCCGAGCACAGGAAAACTTGGTGCTCATTTCCACTTCTTGCGCAAGAACGGGGACACATTAGAGCCGGCTGCTCTCATTAGCCCAAGGGCCAATTGAATCAACGCGAGGCCCGGTCGGTCGTGTCGCTTCCGTGTGCCGTAGCTAGCATCCCCTGGGAACCCTGCCAGGCGGCTTGCTGCTGACCCAACAGACTGTCCCGAGACAGGATGGCCACCGTCCGGCCAAGAGGAAGAGCTGCAGAGCCCATCACCCAGGCAGGGGATTGGGGGGAATGGCAGGGGATTGGGGGGACAGGGTTGCCAGCTCCATGTTGGGGAATTCCTGGGAATTTGGGGGTGGAGCCTGGAGAGGACACGGATCTCAGCTGGGTACAAGGCCATAGAGGCTACCTTCCAATTTTTTCCAGGAGAGCAAATCTCTGTAGTCTGGAGATGAGCTGAGAAACCAGGGGATCCCCAGGTCCCAATGGAGACTGGTATCCCTATCAAGAAAGCACTGCTATTTCTCCAGCTCCTCCATGGCGCGCCCTTCCCAGCGCGGCATCCAAACTCCTGCTGGATCACTTCCCCTCTAAAGACCCGACCCTTCTGAGACAGGCATGCTATCCAGGTAATTCCACAATGACAGAGGTTGGAAGCAGCGAGCGGAAATTACTTGGTTGTTGTTTTTTTTTTAAGTTTCTAATACGGGCCTTCTCAACAAGGACAAAACTGCCGTTGTCTTTCTGCCGACCGTACGAAGGAAATTTGATAAGATTCTTGCTGCTAGAATCCATGCCTGTTCCATCCGTTTCAAAGGCATGACGCAGAATTGACGCAAAGTGACACTAAAGAAAATGAATGCCGGCAACACAGACGGGCGAAAAAGAAAGGCGTAGAACAGCGAAGAGCTTCCCTGAAATAGAGCACATTTGTCCCTCTTCGTGTACCCAGCAGAGTTCTTGGTGCCTCACCCCCCAAATCACTGGCGTGAACAAACCTAGCTCACTCTCTACAGACTTAGTTCCAATTTCCACCGGGGATTTTTAAATAGCATTCATTCGACAAGCACGACTCCGTAGAATCTCGAAATCTTTCCCCCGAGTCTCCCCATCCATCATTCGGCTTTGGGTCATTAGCACCGACGATTCCATCCATCTCGCCCATCCCCGGCAGAAGACAAAAGGACGTTTCAAACTTTCGGCACTTTTCACATCCTGCGTTCCAACCGTTCGCCTGTCTCCCCGATAATATTCACAGGCCGGCCAGGCTGGAGAATTTACGCGCGAGGACTTGTCATCTCAGGACGACTGTCCTACAAAATCAACTCTCTTTAAAGTGCCTGCAGTTCTGCTCCAGACTTAAGGAAGGGGAAGTGGGAGGCTGAAGAAGAACCCGGGCCGTAAGAAATGGAAGAACTGCAAGCTCGGGAGAAAAGGAAGCCAGCCAAGTGTGATGCAGTGGTTAGTGGTCAGTGGTTAGGGCAGGTTTTCTCAGGGGCTTCTTGAGGGCCCTGGAAGGGTTTCCCAAATGGAGGGAAGTTAATGAATTTTTAATACATTTTTTAAATTTGTTAAACATTTAAATTGGGTGATATGACCATCTGAGAGCCATATGACCATATGAGAGCCAGTTTGGTGTAGTGGTTAGGAGTGTGGTCTTCTAATCTGGCATGCCGGGTTCGATTCTGCACTCCCCCACATACAGCCAGCTGGGTGACCTTGGGCTCGCCACGGCACTGATAAAACTGTTCTGACCGGGCAGTGATATCAGTGCTCTCTCAGCCTCACCCACCCCACAGGGTGTCTGTTGTGGGGAGAGGAATGGGAAGGCGACTGTAAGCCGCTTTGAGCCTACTTCGGGTAGGGAAAAGCGGCATATAAGAACCAACTCTTCTTCTTCTTCTTCATATATGGGCATGCCTACTCCCCAAAATGGCCAATGAAGGGCCTGGAGGGGGTGGGAAGGGGAGCGGCCCCGGGTGGGCATATCCACAGCTCTGCTTCCCAACCATATTCTGCATGATGGTGCCATTTCTGTGGTTTCTCCAAGCCTGAAAAATGTTTCAGGGGTTTCTCAGTGATAAAAAACAGTTGAGAAAGGCTGCCCTGGACCAGGCCTTCATGGTTTTCCAATTGTCTTTGTATAGGAAATGCCTTCCAACTTATGGAGTTGCTATGAATTAATGACCTCCAAAACATGCCAACACAGCCTCGCTCAGATCTTGCGATCTGGTATGCTATGGCCGAGTCTATCTCATGGTGAGCCTTGACTTTTAAAGCCCTAAGAAGTCACGGTATGCCTAGGGGTGCCTACTTCCATTTGAGCCCTCCCACTCCTTAAAATAGACCCTCTTGTGACACAGAGTGGTAAGGCAGCGACATGCTGTCTGAAGCTCTGACCATTAGGCTGGGAGTTCAATCCCAGCAGCCAGCTCAAGGTCAACTCAGCCTTCCATCCTTCCGAGGTCGGTGAAATGAGTACCCAGCTTGCTGGGGGGTAAACGGTAATGACTGGGGAAGGCACTGGCAAACCACCCCGTATTGAGTCTGCCATGAAAACGCTAGAGGGCGTCACCCCAAGGGTCAGACATGACTCGGTGCTTGCACAGAGGATTCCTTTACCTTTACTCCTTAAGACTTGCCAGCGACTCTCATGCAGATGCAAGACTGGCACGTTCCCATCGTCCATCCTCCCAAAATTGAGGAACCTGCTTCCCCGACATACTCCCCTTTCTCCTTCACCCGCCTCCTTTTAGAGGAAAGTTAAAAACTTCTTTCTTCCATCAGTCATGTGACATAGAGAATAACTTTCAGAGTTGCTAGTTTGTGCTGCTGCTGCTGTTTTCATGACCTGGTGAGTTTATTGGCTTTTTCATGCATGCATTTTTATACCCTGTCTTTCTCCCCAATGGGAACCCAAAATGGCTTACATCATTCCCTGCTCTTCCATTTTATCATCCCAGACAACAACCCTAGGAGGTAGGCGGAGCTACTTGATTGTGGTCGGCACTCTAACCACTATACTACACAGTCTTGTTAGGTTTAGAAGTTTATTTTAAAACCTTCTAAGCCAAATTCCCACCCAGTTAAGGATCCCAAGTGCAGCAAACGTCATTGCAGATTCAAGTTGCCGCCCTTACCTCAATTCCTTCTTGAATATGCAGTGATTCTGCGGCTGTTCTAATTCAGCATGTTAAATTAGGTACTCAATATTTACTTTTTCCTAGGGTGCCGAATGTTCTTTTTCCCCCCTCACGTATTTCAATTCCTGTTGTATTACTCTGTTTCCAAGCCAATGTTCTATGTAGACTTCCTTGCAGAAATGAAATGAAATGTAGCAAACAATAAGAATTGTAAAGGAAGATTAAAATTGCATCTGTATCTGTAGGCAGACCGACAGATAAAACAGAAACCTATATCACTGCATTTGGAATGGGAGTGATTTCTGGCTTAAGCCCTACCTGGTGGAATGAGCTCCTGGAAGACCTTAGGGCCCTGTTGGAGCTATCACAGTTCCGCAGGGCATGCCAGACGAAGCCAACAAATCACCGAGGAACGTTACAAAGCTGTCACATGTTGGATACACACTTTTCGTGGATGCTTTAGGATGCTTAGGGCTGATCCTGCATTGAGCAGGGGGTTGGACTAGATGGCCTGTATGGCCCCTTCCAACTCTATGGTTCTATGATTCTTCTGCCAGGCATTTGGTTGAGACCTGGGTGAGGAAGATCTGCTGGTTCCCTGCTCCGAACATCCTCCTGACACATTAAGTCAAAGGGGACATTGAGTCTGTTGGAGGGTGGGACTTTTGGTTCATGGGGTTTATGGGTACTGTGGGGATTTTAATATATTTTATGTTGTAAACCACCATGAGCCAGCAGCAGTCAACAAATACGATGGATGGATGGATGGATGGATGGATGGATGGATGGATGGATGGATGGATGGATGGATGGATGGATGGGTGGATGGATGGGTGGCTGGGTGGCTGGGTGGCTGGGTGGCTGGGTGGATCGATGGATAATCTGGGTTGTATTTGCAAACCGCCTTGTGAAACTTTTGACTTAAAGGGGACATTGAGTCTGCTGGGGGTGGGATTAATAGTTTGTGGGGTTTGTGGGTACTGTGGGGATTTTAATATATTTTATGCCTACAGTTGTAAACCACCACGAGCCAGAAGCGGTCAAAAAATACAACAAATCAATAAATGAATGAATGAATCATCTGGATTGTCACTGCAAGCCACCTTGTGCAACTTTTGACTTAAGGGCAATACAGAAACCATCGCCCATAAAAACTGCAAATAAAATAACGCAGCATCACATGTTAGAAGAAAAGGTCATAACTTGGCAGTAGAGGACATGGGCCAGGATCAGCGAAAGATGCCGACAGGGAGAGAACACAAGGCTGGAGTAAACGGACAGTCAGTCCGATGCAGTGAAAGGCCATTCCATTCATAGAATCATAGAGTTGGAAGGGACCTCCAGGGTCATCTAGTCCAACCCCCTGCAGAATGCAGGAAATGGTCCCAAGAGCCATTGTGGCTCTATTAGGAGAAAAGCCATAGAAGATGTACGGCATAGGCCTTTGCATTCAAAGACTCAGACTTCAGCTAAAGGAACTGAGGAAGCAGAGACATGCCTGGCTTTGAAGAGCTGTCGCCAGCCAGGACAAAATGGAACTGGGTTATAAGGACCAATGATTTGACATTGCACCATGGAGCTTCATGAGTTGGTCTTTAGAGCTAAGGAAATCCCATCCCATGAGTTGTGTCAACAACTCATTAGAATCCTTTTTTACTGGAACGTGACGCTGTATGCAAAAAAAAAAACAATGGGGAGGGGGCTACAACATCTAGGCTCCCCAACTCAGTGAGGAAAGCTTGCAATTAATTCCTGCTGCCCCAAGGCTGTTCTCTCCCCCAAACGGGCACCCTGCCAACCCCACCCCCGGCCTTTCCTGAAGCTCTGCGATGAACTGATGAAGTTGGAGGGTGGTTGGTTTTTTCTTTTTCTTTTTCTTTTTTTTTTACCCTAACCATAAATCAGTTACAGATGAAATATTTACCGAGAAAATCATTTCCTAGGGAGCAGCACTGCTGACAGCTCTCATTATTAGAAAGGATGAGTGATTCTCAACAGAGATCTCCCCCCATCGCCCCTCCCTCCCCCATTGCTCTCTGGAAAATAAATGTAAAGGGGGGAAATGAATGAAGATCAGGGCCCGACATCATTCATCAGCTTCTCTTGCCAAGACAGACGGAAGAAAGGTGGCTGGAGCTTGGGCACAAAATGGAGCAGACGCGGAGGAGGTTGGGGGACAGCCAACACGCCCGGTCTCCTGCCCGCCTTGCGAGTCTGGCCGGCTGGATTGTTGTGTGTGGATCTACTGCTGTAGTTGCTGCCCGGCCAGGAACAGGGATGTAATGAAAGAAAGTCAATATACTTGAGCAACTCAACTCACGCTCAAGAACGGGGAATGGAATGCCTGTTAAGACAGTCAACACCTTCCAGTATGGTTGCTGGATCTCCCTGGACCTAATGCAGTTAATACAACTTTAATACAGTTCCTCGTGTTGTGGTGACCCCCAGCCATAAGATTATGCAAGGGTTCTTGCACAGAAATTAAACCAAAACTGATTAATGGCATGAACATTGTTCATGATTGTATATAAATTGGGCTTTTTTCCGGGGTTTCTCAGTTCAATTCAGTTTCTTGTCCCACCATGCCGATCTCGCTCTTTTCCGCTGCTCCAGACAGACGAACGCTCTGTCTTGATCTACCCTGCAAGGCTGTTGTGTGGATGGCATCCCACCCCTGGCCAAGCTGCTTGCTCTGCCGCGAGCCCTCTGAAAGGGTCGTTCGACTCCCAAAGGGGTCCCGACCTCCCCGGTTGAAAACCACTGCCCTAGAAGAAGGAGATGAGGTTTTATGCCCCCCCGCTTTTCACTGCCCAAAGGAGTCTCAAAGCGGCTGATAATCGCCTTCTCTTCCTCTCCCCACAACAGACAACCCGTGAGGTAGGTGGGGCTGAGAGAGCTCTGAGAGAACCGGGACTAACCCAAGGTCACCCAGCTCGCTGCATGTGGAGGAGCAGGGAATCAAACCCAGCTCTCCAGATTTGAAGCCGCCACTCTTAATCAGGGTACCACACTGGCTACAATGGCCTGGAAGCTACAATTGAGGCAAAAGTTGGTGGAAAAAACCCCCAATAATGCTAGGAAAAGTTCAGCTTGCAGACTTAAATGAAGCAACTGGTACAGTCGACTGAGAAGTCCTCAGGCGCAGGACTGGATTAAGTTGAGGCACCTGCATCTGGGTGAGCCTACACCTGCAAACCCAACCCACGGGAAAGGGTGAGTCCTGGAGTCCAAGAGAGGTGGATCCCATAATACAGGGGGTAGTCAACCTGTGGTCCTCCAGATGTCCATAGACTACAATTCCCATGAGCCCCTGCCAGCATTCGCTGGCAGGGGCTCATGGGAACTGTAGTCCATGGACATCTGGAGGACCACAGGTTGACTACCCCTGCCATAATATAACATGCCCTCCCCCTCCCAACCCATGCATTCTTTCATCCCAACCAGATTTCGCCGTTTCTGCTGGCCTCAGCAGGAGTTTGGTCCAAACCACGACCTCTGGATGGTGCCCTAAATATGCATGCCCCATGGCTTTGATGCCTGGCTTTGATGCAAGAGCTCATCGGGGCTGATTAGAGCATTTGATGATTGGTTTGAGGGACTTAGTGCTCATCCCCTACTGCGCGCCCAAATGGAATGCAAACTTCTGGATTTTTATCTCACTCGGAGCAGAGCAGAGTCATTTAATCTTCTCCGCGCACTTCTTTCCTCCCTGCCTCCCCGCCCCTCTTCTCCCAGCCAGCTCGCTGAGCTGTTGCCTCAATGCCAGGGCTGGGTCCTTCCTGCCTCGACATGGAGCAGGGACGAAAAGAAGAAGAGTCCGTTCTTAAAAACCTTTAACCCAGAGATGCCAGGTACAAGATCTCCCACATGCAATTTGCAGGTTCTACCACTGAGTCACCACGGTATGGGGTTTACCATATTGGCGCATTTCCACTATGGCAGAAGTTAATCCTTCGCCTCCACTTTAATCAACTCACCAATTTCACTGCCCGGAACTACTGGGGAGATTGCATCGGCAAGGCCAGGCTGAGGTGTGCCTTGCCTTTCACTTTCTGAAAGACAGTACAAAGCCCTCTGGCCCCTCGCCCTTCTAAAGCCAATCCCTGCCCATCAATCTGTCCCTGGTCGTCATGTCCCAAGGAGAGGCTTTCAGAACCTGGCTTGACACTTGCTCATCATTCCTAGCATCTGAGACACGCCGCCATTGATCGGTGGCATTTCACAGCTTCCCCGTCTCATGCTCCGTTCCTGCATGAACGATCAGTCACCACTTTCGGTCACTGATCATTTTCGCAGAACATTAAGCCGAGTCTCCCATTCATCTTTGACCACCACAGCCTTTGGGAGGGGGGAAGCAGGGATGGCTCCAAGTTCTGGCTGTGCTTCAAGATATGATGGCTATTCCAGATCCATGTGTAAAATTGCAACTCAGTCAGTGGTGGGAAATGCAATCAAGCCATGGTTGACCTCCGGCAACCCTAGATGGTTTGCAAAGCAAGAGATGTTCAAAGGTGGTTTGCCATTGTTTGGCTCAGTGTAATGGCCCAGGACTTCCTTGGCGGTTTCCCATCAAAATACTAACCAAGGTCAACCCTGCTTAGCTTCTGAGACTTTGGACGAGATTGGGTTAGCCAGGCGTGGACAGGCCAGGGAGGTTCTAAGGCTGAAATCCCCGGAATATCTCTTAAAATCATAGAGTAGGAATCATAGAGTTAGATGATCCTCCTGGGTCATCTAGTCCAACCCCCTGCACTATGCAGGAGACTCCCAACCCTATTGCTTACCCACTGTAACCCGTCACCCCCTTGAGCCTTCACAGAATCAGCCTCTCCGTCAGATGGCTCTCCAGCCTCTTTAAAAATCTCCAAAGATGGAGAACCCACCACCTCCCAAGGAAGCCTGTTCCACTGAGAAACCGCTCTCAATGTCAGGAACTTCTTCCGGAGGTTTAGACGGAATTTCATCCCATTGGTTCTGGTCTATCCTTCCAAGGCAAGAGAGAACTCTGCTCCATCCTCTACATGGCAGCCTTTTAAATATAAGCCACTTTGAGACTCCTTCAGGTAGAGAAAAGCAGCATATAAGAACCAACTCTTCTTCTTAGAATCATAGAATCATAGAATCATGGAATCATAGAGTTGGAAGGGGCCATCCAGGCCATCTAGTCCAACCCCCTGCTCAACGCAGGATCAGCCCCAAGCATCCTAAAGCATCCAAGAAAAGTGTGTATCCAACCTTTGCTTAAAGACTACCAGTGAGGGGGAGCTCACCACCTCCTTAGGCAGCCTATTCCACTGCTGAACTACACTGACTGTGAACATTTTTTTCCTGATATCTAGCCTATATCGTTGTATTTGAAGTTTAAACCCATTACTGCATGTCCTTTCCTCTGCAGCCAACGGAAACAGCATCTTGCCCTCCTCCAAATTACAACCTTTCAAATACTTAAAGAGGGCTATCATGTCCCCTCTCAACCTCCTTTTCTCCAGGCTGAACATTCCCAAGTCCCTCAACCTATCTTCATAGGGCTTGATCCCTTGGCCCCTCTTCCTCTTCTTCTTCTTCCTCTTCCTCTTCCCTCTCACCTCAATTTACCTGCAGGGTTATCTGGCGGCAGAGAGAGTTGCTCTACCCGGCTGCTGACCAGCAGGAGGAGAAACGGAAAGTTCTCCTTGCCTCGCCCAAATCCCCTCTGTGCAGGGAGACAAGTGCCTCTTTCAGATAAGCCAGTTTAAAATTGGTTGGGCGGCAGGCGCCTAGCGAGCTTTCAGCCTTTGCCCGTCTACTCAGTGAAGCTCCGAACTCATTCCTTCTGCAAGAAATTACTCTGCAGAGACAGCCCAGGTGGGACTTGGCAGAAAATAAGAGTTTAATGGGAGGTTTCCACACCAGTACATCCCATTCACTCAACCCGAAGATCTTGCGCTTCCTCTCTGGGCAACGGCCCGTCCTTATCCATTTGCTACCAGGCCCAGCTTGCTTAGGAGGTGGTCGCTTGGCAACAAGGTGGGTCTCAGTGCAAAGGGGATCTTGCTTTATCCCGTCCCTTCTTTAACTTCCTGAACTGCCATGCTGGAGTCTAGAAAATATCCAAGGAACACTTTCTCTAAGGCAGGGGTAGTCAAACTGCGGCCCTCCAGATGTCCATGGACTACAATTCCCAGGAGCCCCTGCCAGCAAATGCTGGCAGGGGCTCCTGGGAATTGTAGTCCATGGACATCTGGAGGGCCGCAGTTTGACTACTCCTGCTCTAAGGGTTGCAATTGGTGGAATGTCTTAAGGTCCCATGCCGGCTCTGCTATCAGGTGACCCCACACATTTGCCATGATCTATCACAGCAGAAGTTCTTATCTCCTAAGGTTGCAGCGCTGGTTGGAGAATACCTGGAGATTTTTTGGGGGAGTAGTAAGCCAAGCTAGGTTATCTCAAGCCTCCCTGACTCAAACGAGGCATGAATCGATTTCCTTCAGGCTGGGGTGTCAGGGGTAGTCAAACTGCGGCCCTCCAGATGTCCATGGACTGCAATTCCCAGCGTTTGCTGGCAGGGGCTCATGGGAATTGTAGTCCATGGACATCTGGAGGGCTGCAGTTTGACTACCCGATTAATATCATTGTTACCACGTTTATAGGCTTATCAATTAAATTAAGAAAGAAATTGGTTGAAGGACATGTCGAAGGAATTTAAAACTGAAATCCTATATATGTT
This sequence comes from Paroedura picta, assembly GCF_049243985.1. NCBI lineage: Eukaryota > Metazoa > Chordata > Lepidosauria > Squamata > Gekkonidae > Paroedura > Paroedura picta. The sequence continues at coordinate 10,377,603 of NC_135381.1, read as the reverse complement.
TTTTCCTACACTGAACTAGTTCATTTTTTATATATTGTTCAAAATTTGCTAAAAATCTATGATCATGTTAACCTGCTACCCCCCACCCTCCCAAAATGGCCAAGGATGGGCCTGGAGGAAGTGGGAAGGGGAGCAAACCGTGGTAGGCATGTCCACAGCATTGCTTCCCAACCATATTCTGGACCATCGCACTGCTTCTGTGGTTTCCTGAAGTCTGCAGAATGTTTCAGGGGTTTCTCAACAGTAAAAAAGTTGAGAAAAGGCTGCTTTAGGGTGACATTGAGCTGGAGAAAGAAAGGCTGTCATAACAGGTGACCTCCACTCTTTTGTCAGGGACTGAATAGAAGTACATTCAGGTCAAAACAAAGACAGAAGTTGCGGATATGACAAATGGCTCCATTCTAGAACGGGCATGGCGCTGACAAGAGGGAAGGTGACCCTTTGACTTAATCCTGCATGGCGGGTGGCCGGGATCAGGCGGGAGATATAAGAAGCGTTAAACCGGGCGGTTAACGCTGATCAAGTTGGTATCAGTTTCAACATAAGTGGAGAGCGGTCGCATTTAATTCCAAGAGAGGAAATGAGAAGATTAATTAAGAGGAAGTTGATAGACAGAGTCAAACGGGTCAACTTCTTCAGGACACTTGGAGTTATTTAAAACCACTAGGAAGAAGGATCGGGGGGGGGGGGAGTGTGCTGCGGATTAAGGAAAATTAGGAAACTCCAAGAGGATACGGTGGTGGTTCGAAAGGCAGAGTCGGAAAAACTATAAAAGGTGGAGGGGGGGGATGGTGCCTTCCAGCTCTGCAGTGGGGCATCTGCCAGGGCCCAATGCCACTATCTGCTGGTTGCCAGATACCTGTACACCTGCCTGCCTGCAGCCTTTCCCCCTCTTGTGCTCCTGGCAGTCCAGGACCAACTGGGAAGGGCATGCATGCAGGTGATGCAAGAAATGCTCCTGATGGCTGCAGCAACTGCATGCCCAGCTGTGCAGAGTACCTGGTGCTGCAAAAGGATGAGCAGGCGGCTGAGAATGTGTGTGGTGGGAAGGTGCTGGGTGGCAGAAAGGGGGGTCCCTCCAGGGACGGGGAGCCTCTGAACATTCTCTGGCCAGGGCCCCCAAAAACCTGGAACTAGCTCTGAAGGGAGGCTAACAATCAGGAAAATCAAAAAGGGGCATAGACATTGGCAAAAGATATCTAATGCCAGCAATAAAGCAAGCTAAAAAAAATGATTGCCTCCCCACTGGCTTTTCGAGGCTAAATTTGGGGGGGGGGGGGTCTGATTCCAAAATCCCATTGTGATCAGCATAAGAACATCAAAGAAGCCATGTCAGATCAGGCCAATGGCCTATCCAGTCCAACCCTCTGTGTCACATGGTGGCTAAAATCAGGAAGTCCACCAGTAGGGCCAGAATGCCAAAAGCCCTTCCATTTCCCCCCCCCCACCCCCCAGCAGTCCTAAACCATCTGACTGTTCTCTGATAGAAGCCAGATGGCAGAACATGGTCTGTCCATCAGGGTTCTTCATAAGGTCTTTGCCTGAGTGTAAGAAGTTGTTCAGCCTCATCTGCTGGCCGCCTCCCCTTGTCTTCTGACGCGCTCTCAGGGGCGGGACTACAGACATCATGTCCATACCCATTTCCGTCCCAGGGGGCGTGCTAGAAGATGTGTTCCACATCAAAACCCTTTTGAAGGTATGAACAGACTTGAATCTTTCTCTCCTACCTGATTCAAAGTCACCCAGTGGACTCGTGGCAGATGAAGAACTTGAACCCAGAAATGCCTCCAAGCATTATAACTGATGAGATGCAGGAGCAGCTTACAAGCAACAGCTGCGCATTAAATGTGTGTCTTTTATCAAAGAATTTGCCAATTGCTTTGTGCTGTTTCCACCGATCGCGTTCTCTATCCTGGCTGTGCTTCTCCCTTGGCGAGTGGCGCAGTTACCACCAGACTCATCCTTCACTTTCTAAGCAGGATAAAAGAGACGGCTGCTATGCCGTATGATCAAAGATCACCTCGGGTGGTAGGAAGTTACAACCTGTCAACAGTTTTTGGGTTTTTTTTGGCACAAGTGCGGGAGAGAGAAGCTACAGAGCGAGACAGCAACAGGAACATCAGTTTGTGCACAACCCTCAGGGATGCTCAGCCATTACTTTCCCTCACTTGAGGTCCTCTAAGGACCGTTCTGTGCATTTTACTTCCATTGCATCAAAAATGCTTGGAACAGCCAGGGCATGATAGATCAGGGTTGCTACTGCCGGTTATGGCAAATACACAGTTGTTGTGCACTGCACTTCTCTACTGCGTGTGAAGTACCTGGGTGACGCCAGCCGGAGGACAGAACGGTGCTGGCGTGTGCCAATGTTTCTGGAATGTCTACAAGCTTTGGAAAGCTCTTTGTGAAGCTGCTCTCTTAAGCCGCTATATTGGATGATGAAATATTTAGACAATAGGCCAGTGGTTCTCAACCTAGAGATCGGGACCCCTTTTGGGGTTGAATGACCCGTTCATAGAGGTCGTGGCAGGACAAGCAGTTTAGCCACCGGGGCGCCATCCACACAACAGCCTTGTGGGGTAGATTGAGGTAGAGTGCTCGTCTGTCTAGAGCAGCGGAAAAGAGCGAGATCGGCATAGTGGGACAAGAGGCAGAACTGAACCGAGAAACCCCCGGGGGAAAACCAATTTCTATACAATCATGAACAATGGATCTTCATGCCATTGGCCAGTTTCGGTTTAATTTCTGTGAAAGAACACTTGCATAGTTTTATGGTTGGGAACCATAACATGAGGAAGTGGATTAAAGGGTCGCGGCATTATGAAGGTTGAGAACCGCAAATATATATCAGACTAACACATATCAGTTTGGAGAATCCCTTGACAAAGTGTTGTGTAGCGAAACGCGTTGGGAACTATTAAACAGATCTCGTATTGAAGGTTGAAGGCCCCTTGTGTGTCAACTTACTACGCTGAATTCAGCTAGTTTGTGCTTCCAGGCAGGCATTTAGGGTTGTGCGTGACGGACAGATGCACTGATCAAGTCTAGGTCCAGGAGTGAGTGAACACCATTCTTCTGCGTTACATCTTCTCTGAATGATGTCTAATATGTAATATTTGACGCTTGTTTCAGATTTCCATAGTCCTAGTTCTAGTCCATTGCTTTTTAGATGTCTCAGTCATTCTGGTAACAGCACTGATTTACATGGCATAATCTGCTTTGAGTCTCAGGAAGAGAGGTGGGCTAGAAATGCAGTGAAATAAAGCAGCAAGGAAGAATGGGAGGCAGCGCAGAGGCAAAACTGATTTGCTAAAAAAAAGGAACAGAGAGAGATGAAACTGGGCAGTTTCTAAGCAAGCTTTTCCCCCCTTGTATGAATCACGGAATCGTAGAGTTGGAAAGGACCTCCAGGGTAATCTAGTCCAACCCCCTGCACACTGCAGGAAACCCACAACTACTTCACAAACGCTTCTCTTCTATATGCAAGGATATATATTTAAATGGAAGAGCATTGAATCATTGATGGGCCCTCAGGCCTGCAACCAGAAGTGGTACATCCCAGACTCAGTTTGAGCACCTCAATAGGAACTAAGCTTAATGTTGTTGTGCGGCATTCTTATTGTAGTCTCAAAGGGGAGGGAAGTGCAGTACAAATGAAACAAACCAGTAAAGGAACGAGGCCTGCTAAAACCATAGAAACAGCATAAAAATAACCTGCAGAATCTTCATTTCAACTTTGCAGCAACAGAACCTGCGAGGCTGTTCTTCAAACCGTATCTTTTGTCTCCTTATATCATGTTTTCCCCTATAAAACATGCACATTTTCCAACGTTGTTTTGTGCATGTGTAAATGAGTACTATGCATACGAATGCTCTATGCTGTACACCATGCGTACACACCATGCGTACGCCATCCAAACATATGTGCAAAGCCAGAAAAAATCAGAGAACTGAAATAAGGGGAAAGAAGCATAAAGAACTACCTCCCTAAATCTGGGACAGAAAGTCAACGAACCCGAGTGCAAATACGTCACTGAATTGCAAAAATACCCTGTAGGTTAACCCAGAACTTCAAAATTAGCTTAGGGAGAAACATGTGTAAACCATATTCCCCCTACCAGACCCTCTTAGGGCTTTTCCCTTGAAACATCTCAGATGTTTTGCATGGAGACAGAACGTACACATCCCACTCCACAGTCACTTGGGACTTCGCTCCAGGTGAAGTTTCAGTGGAAACTGGAATTAAAGGTGAGCTTTCCCAGGACACGAGCTTTTGATCATCAAAGTTCCCTTATCTGATTAAGGGAATTTTAACTCCTGACAGCTGAAAAATCTTGCTCATCCTTAAGGTGCCACTGGACTCCAATTTTGCTCTTGTAACAGCCAGACAAGATTAAAGCTCATCTAGTCCAGCATCTCTCCCCGGCAGTAGCTAATGTCTCCCAAAAGCCTAAATTCCAGGCAAGAAGGAACCAGCCGGTCCTTTGGTCCTGGTCTCCGCCTTCGGTCCCAATCTCTCCCCATAGGCATACAGACGTGCGTGGCCCCTCAAATTGTTTTCAAATGTCTTGTTGAGAATACGGATAGAATAGCCAAGGAAATATCTGCTAAATTTGTATACAATGCATGGCTTACCTGTGGAACTACTTGCCACAAGATGTAGCAAAGGGGGAATATGATAGATACATTTAAGCCATGCCTATGGGAAGACCAATATTTATTCACCATTCGTTTGTTTGTTTACTTGATTTGTATACCGCCCTTCACTGTGACATTATATGGAACTTCCACAGTCAGAAACAGTGTACCTTACACTGGGGGGAGCAATTGTGGGCACGTTTGGATCTCCATACCCTGCTTGCGGACCTTCTCAGGGCATCTGGCTGTGAGAATGAGGGTGCAGGGCTCAGCAGACTACTTCTGTGATCTAGCAGGGCTCTGCTGATATTTTTCCTTTGCGGGGTGTTTCCTTTTGTACCGGCTCTGGTTACCTTGAACCCCCCGGGAGCCGTGCCGCTGCAGTCTCTTTGCTCCATAAAGGATTGGAGCAACGTACCGAAAACGGTTTGTCCTTCAGGCAAGTCGTTTCCAAATTAATTTGGTTCAATGGGGAGGGGGGAGTGGAATAATAATAGAAGATGTGATTTAATGGATTGGGGAGGAAGGGATGCCATCAAGGTTGACTGACTTGGACTATGTTTAATTCAGTGCCTTGTTAAGTTTCCAACGTGCCACGGATTCAATGAAAAAGCTTACCTGTGGGAGGGAGGGGAAGGCTTTGAGGACCTCTCGCATCTCATATCCCTGCAATGCCTCCTGCCCAAGTCAACCCTGATATTTTTCTCGGTTCTGGTGCACAGTAACCTTGGAACGACACAGGCCACAGACCCACTGCTTTGAAAGATGGGTGGATCTTCCTACCTCGCTGGAGGGAAAGCAGGAGGGTGCAGTCTGATCTAGTCAGATCCTGGGAACTATGCAGGATCCACTCATGGGCGTGAGACCCCCAAGGACGGCTCTGCAGAGGAAGGCAATGGCAAACCCCCTCTGCTTTAGGCTGATTCCACATTGAGCAGGGGGCTGGACTAGATGGCCCATATGGCCCCTGCCAGCTCTAGGATTCTAGGATTCTATAAGCAGTGACTGGACACATATCCAGGATGCTTTAGGCTGATCCTGCATTGAGCCGAGGGTTGGACTAGATGGCCTGTCTGGCCCAACTCTAGGATTCTATAAGTAGTGGCTGGACAGATTGCTACGCAGGGGCAAACAACGTCAAGTCGCCGCTCTTAGTTTCTTGGCTTAAAAACCCTAGACCAGGGGTGGTCAAACCATGGCTCTCCAGATGTCCATGGATGACAATTTCCAGGTGATGAGAATTGTAGTCCACGGACATCTGGAGAGCCACATTCTGGCCACCCCTGGCCTAGGGGGTTGCTGTCAATCAGCTGTGACCCGACAGTACTTTAAACCCTCGCATACATTCAAGGAGTTGCTTCCTTTGCAGGAACGGATGTGCAAACAGAAGATCAGGGCTCCGTCCCACCGTTCTGAGCTGTGCACATTCGGAGCACTGCCTGAACTCCCCGTTTTCCTAGGATACGGCTCACACACAGAAAGCCTTTAGGAAGAGGGAAATGAGATATGTCGGGGAGCTGCAGCTCACCCCTTGGATTTCAACCCATTCCTCCTTCTTCTGTGGGCCTGGGCTGCAAAAGCTGAGAAATTTCCTCCTGTGGCTCAGGAAGAAGGGGCTCTTCATATCAAAGGCTTGGCAGTTAATTATTTCTTCCCTTGCTTGTCCTACCTTCCCGGGGATGGCTGAATTTCAAGGTGCAAGTCTTACTGATCTTTTATTCCCTTTCTCCAGCACAAAGTGTAACTTCTTACTACACCTCAGATTAGAAAAACTCAGGGGTTCTTTGAAGGGCACATTAACCAACCAAACCAAACTTTCTCCCCTTCCCCCTCCCCAAAATAAAAACAGTCAAGGATAGAGGGCTCCAGCGCTAAACTCCGCACTCTCAGAGGCTTCTGGGACCAACATAAAAGATAGATGGAGAAGTGAGAGCAGTAAAGCCTGCTGGAGGAGGTAAAGCCGTTCTTCCCCAACAATTTTTTTTCAAAGGCCTTTGGCGGCTGATCTGTGCCTTTGAGCTGGGGGTAATTAGCAGATACCTCCTAGTCTTTCCATGAGTACCACCTTGCTCAGATCGTCTGCTGCTTGAGAAAGACCAGAGAACTGACTACGAAGAGCCAAGGTTTGCACCAATGTACGTTTGCGCCAACCCCTTTATAAACGCCAGCCGTGCCGCATCTTTGCCAGGCCAGCACAACGCAAGTGCCCAGACCTCGTTGCAGCCCCAAGCACAAAACAAACCAAGGCAAGAACAAGTAATAATAATAGTAATTTTAATCTTACAGCCCACCCTTTCCTGTAGGCTCAGGCTGGGTAGCATCAAATTTAAGACAGAACCTTCAAATAAATCCTAACAATAAATTCAACCAAATACATCTAAATTAGGTTTTTCAAATTAATTTAAGTGAAAAAAGGTCATATCCTATTTATTTGTGTGTTTGTTTATATTTTAACTTCTATCCCACCACTCCTGTAGACCGGCTCATGGCAGCTAACAATCCAGAATAAAACCCCATTAAAACCCATTATAAAACCCCCTTTGAAGTAACATCATAATCCAAAAACCAATTGTGATGTCCGAATTTAGGGTTCACCCCAGAGGCTACTGCAGTCTCCAACATCCACCCGGACAGTTGGCCATGGGTGGGTCGTCCATGAACCAAATAGGACATACTCAAATTGGGAACATTGAGGAATAGCTCCTCAGAAGCCAAGCTAGTGGCCTGAAACTTGCCACAACAAATTACATTGCCCTGATTCCAGCTGTTGCTGCCATAACACTAGACTCGGAACATTGAGCCTGGAAAAGTTCCCCTGACTTCACTAAATCCCCGACCCGTAATTACCGACAGGATGGTAATCTGGAAATTGATGAGACACGAGGAAGGGCTGGAGATATCAAAAAATAAAAGAGCATCTTATGACTTCCTCGGGTCCTTTTAAGCACTTCATGGGCATTTAGTTAGTGATCACCAATCAGCAGCAAGCCAGAAACACAGATACTAATTGGAAGGTTCTGGTGCATGGTGGACTCCAGAGAGCCCGCTCAGGCATTGAGAAGGAAACCACAGAAGCCACAATAACCGCCTCCGTTCATTATAAAACTAGAGGGGTCAGATCAATTTGACTGTCCTCATGGAGAAGCCGGCCTTAAGCTGTCCGGCAACAGAAAAACACCCATACTGAGGGCTTGGTGTAGTGGTTGGTGTAGTGGTTAGGAGTGCGGACTTCTAATCTGGTGAGATGGGTTTGATTCTCCGTTCTCTCACATGCAGCCAGCTGGGTGACCTTGGGCTCGCCACAGCACTGAAAAAGCTGTTCTGATCAAGCAGTGATATCAGGGTTCTCTCAGCCTCAACCCTCCTCATACGGTGTCTGTTGTGAGGAGAGGAAAGGGAAGGTGACTGTAAGCCATTTTGAGACTCCTTCGGGCAGAGAAAAGCAGCATATAAGAACCAACTCTTCTTCTTCAGTAATATCAGGACTCTCTCAGCCTCACCTACCCCACAGGGTGTCTGTTGTGGGGAGAGGAAGGGGAAGGTGACTGTAAGCCGCTTTGAGACTCCTTCAGGTAGAGAAAAGTGGCATATAAGTACCAACTCTTCTTCTTCTTCTATATTTCCCACTGATCTACACATACTGATATTTTTTAAAATCTCCTTGCAACAGAAAACCAGCACAGTCATGGAAAACATTACACAGAACCTTCCTAGTCTTCACTCTTCCAGTATGGGGTGAGCCTTAGGTTCTGAAAAGCCTATCCAGTTGAATCCCATTCTTCTCCCAGTGCTCAAGATTCAAAGGAGAAGGTGGACAAAAACTTGCAGACATTTGGAGGAGGGGACACAACTATGTCCTCCCCAGGAATAGGAAGCTCTCTTGGCCACAAAACCACCCAGAAGGAAGCTTGAGGAAAAGATGTCCTTCACCCTCCCAAAGGCCCTTCATTCTTCCTTCACACATTCCATGCCCTACAAAAGGTTCAGAGGCCGAGTCTCAGATTCAATCCCCATCTAAAAGCCGTCCTTCCCCAGTTGCCCAAGAGAGAGTTGGCCATCAAAATCGGGCTACGGAGCAGAAATGAGAGCATCGGGATAGCTCTGCTGGAAAACAGAAAAAAAACGTCCTCCTTTTAATGCGCTAATTATGATCCTGAAACACTAATGGGATTAGGAGGCAGGATTCGGTGGCTGCCTCCTGAAACTCATTAAGCCCCATTAGAGTAAATTAACCTCTAGTCTTCCACCAGGCAGCTTCTGGGTCCTTTCCAGACCCACTTTACCCCTCCCCTCAGCACAGCGGCATCCGGCCCTCCGTCGGGTGCTGGCATGCTGGAGCCCTCGTCAATATTTGTTTTCGCTCCTCTCGATTAATTTAGTTTAATAAACTCCACGGTCTGCGGGGGATTCGCCTCTCCTGACGGTGGTGGCCGAGGACCCACGATGCACTAATTGTAAATTAAGGTAGTCCTGCCCAAAGTGCGGGAGAGAGCCCCCCTGCCCCGGAAGTGGAGAGCGGAGTAGTCTAGCTAGCTGGAACCGAGCTGAGGAGCACCACAGCTCCCTCTTGCAATTAGTGGCTACGAAATGCTTGATTACCATCTGTCCCGGTTGGTGGATGTTTTTGGAGCCTCACTTGAGTTCACCTGAAATGTTTAATTACAGAAGGGAGAATGCTCTGGGAGGGAAGACAGAAGGGCCCCCAACTTCCAAGACAAATCTTTGGCAACTAATTAAATGGTGGTCCCACAGCCCAGGAATGGCCAAATTTTGGCTCTCCAGATGTCTCTGGGCTACAATTCCCAGCATGATACTGGCAAGGGCTCATGGGAATTGTAGTCCAGGGACATCGGGAGAGCCACAGTTTGGCCACCCTGATGTCTCAGCCTGATGGACCAGAATCTGGGAGGTCCAGGTTCTAATCCCGACTCTATCATGAAGCTTGCTGGATGACCTTGGACCACTGCTTCTCCCTCAGCCTGACCTGCTTCACAGGGATGTTGTAAGAGTAGAAGGATGAGAGGAAAGAAGCAGGTGTACCAATGGATGGAGTGGATGAATTAATGATCCACAAGACAGGAACCGGAGAAAGGAGACGAACGGATGGAGGACTGGTCTATCATAATCCACCAGACAAGAGAGAAGAATGGATCCTCCCAGTTAAAAGCCAAAATACCAGTTCCTGAGGTGAGGGAAACAAGGGGTTTTGGTCTCTTTGCCTCTCCTTGAAAGCCCTCTGGGGCAACTGTTTGACTACTACTACTGGTTGACTACGACTACGACTACAGCTATGACTATAGCAGTGTCACAAAGGAGGAGGCCATCAGCCAGGGGAACAGAAGCTGTGGAAGAAGGAAGGCGGGGAGGAGGAGAGACGCAAACTGGTGAGAACGTGAATGCAGAGCAGATGGTGGGAGGAAGCATGGAAGCTCCAAGAAAAGGCGTACCCAACAGGGAAGACTCATAGCTTTGAAGACGCCCCCCAAGACACCTATGTGATGCAACATGGGTGCCAACGACAGATAGACGTGCAGACAAGTAGGGCACTCAATTACAAGATAACTCTCCAGCCTGCCAACCTTAGTGGCATTGAGCGAAGTTGGGTATGGGCAGTTTGACGACTGGGATTGTCCCCTCTGAGCTCCCCGAGCCCCGAGTGGGTTACACTGCCGCCCTCTAACTCTGGTGCAGCAGAATTCAGATCTCCAATCAGCCAAAAGAACTTGTTGGGCAACTTTGGGTCAATCGCTCTTGTGCCACCTAACTTGCCTCAAAGGGAATGAAAAGGAGTTTGGTGGCCCCCGGAAGATTCGTTATGGCGACGAGTTTCATGAAATGCGACTTCACTGGGCAGATGGGCAGAGGAGAAAATATATTACGAGGGCAGTGAAATAAATTACGAGGCTATGAAATGCAAGCAGCCCCAGTCTGACATTTCCATGCCCAGTTTAGCTTCCCGATAGTTGTCTTGAGGACAGAAATGTCGAGGCCGTGTCGTCTACGCTATCTATTGAAGTGAGTTGGGTAAAAAAATCCAACAAGTTATCGGCCGCGTACGGGTCCAGACATGGCCAGGTGGGAGGGGGAGTGATCCAAATGACTCTCGGGGCATCGATGGTCCATCCAAACTAGAGCGACGTGGACTACGAGAAGAGACGCTCTCCAAAATAAACTCCTTAAAATCGGCTTGCGTCCGTGTTCGCGTAATCTTCGCCGGCATTTCCAGACACGGAACCCGCTGAAATATTTTGGGAGAACGGGGCTGGGGCGGTGCAATTGATGGTTAAGATTATCGTCTGAAAACTCATCAATGCAACGTAAGCTCGGGAAAGTAGAGCCCTTTGTCTCTCAACGCTGACGGGGAGCTTTCAAGTTTCCGAAGAACTCCTTCAGCTCCTCAAAAGAGCAGGGGGAGGGGAGTGTGCTAGCGAGCGATTTCCTATAGATATTCACGAGTTAAGCATTTTTTTTCTCCTTTTAGCCGAGGAGCTAAAAGCAGCTATGAGGGTGCTGTCTGTGGAGTCAGAGCCACCAACCCCGTCTAGCCGAATACTGTCCATTCCATCACAGAAAGAGACAGGCTTCTAGGAAGCCCCGCTACCGGAGACCTGGAAATGTCAGGGATTGAACCGGGGACCTTCCGCATACAAAGCAGGCACCGTTCCACTGAACAACCACCTGCCCCTGGAGCTGCAGGCCCATTCCAAGCTGCCTTGTACTGAGTTGGAAAGGGTGGGAGGGGTGAAGGAGACAGGAGCGATATGTCCGTCCCGTTCTGCCCCGCCCCCCCCTACCGCCCGATGCGGCACAATTCATTAGAAACAACGGGACCTTTCTCCTTTGGGGCGCCACATTTGGACCTAATGAGCTGGCAACCCTATCAGCGTGCCGGAGTGTAGGGCAATCACCACGCGCAAATGGCTGAAATGCCACTTCCATTCATTAGAGACAAACTGATTCATGAAATGAAAGGAGAACGCTCCATTGCGTCGGGGCCTGTCCTTAAATGAGGGCGCCGGGATGGAGGGGGAAAGAGCCGCAGGGCGGCTCCAGGCATAGAACCAAGACTGCAGGCAAGTTCCACGGGGGCTGAGCAGCTCGGGACCCCTCGGGTCTGATGTTTACCTTCTCTTGCAACAACACGGACAAGGTGCTGTGAAGGACACAAGCCAGAAGAAGTGAGTTCTGGATGCCCTGCTTGGCTGTGTCCTGGGGCACCTGACTGGGAAACAGGATGCTGGACTGGGTGGGTGGCTGATCTAGTCCCCCAGGGTCTGTCCGTGGTGAAAGCATGACGATTTATCTTGCCAGCTTGGTGCAGAGGTTAACGGCAGTGGCCTATAATCTGGAGAACGGGGTTTGATCCCCCGTTCCTCCACACGCAGCCAGCCAGGAGAACTTGGACCAGTCACAGTTCTCTCAGAGCTCTCTCAGCCCCACCTACCTCACAGGATGTCTGTTGTGGGGAGATAGCAAGGGTGGAAATTTCATATGGACCCTTTCAGCTCTATGGTTCTATTATTCTAACACATTGAGCGGGGGGGGGCTGGACTTGAAGGTAAGCGATCAACTGATGATTATTGACACTATATATCAGGGGTAGTCGACCTGTGTTCCTTCAGATGTCCATGGACTACAATTCCTATGAGCCCCTGCCAGCGTTTGCAAACATGGACATCTGGAGGACCACAGGTTGACTACCCCTGCTATATATCAACTGTAGTTGAAAGCCTGGAAGATGCCTAACGCCCTGGCCTGGAAGGCCCAGGTGATCCCCATCTCATCAGTTCCTGGAAGCTAAGCAGGGTCCGCCCTGGTTAGTCCTCGGATGGGAGACCATCAAGGAAGTTAGGGCTGCTCTACAGAGGCAGGCAATACCAAACTACAACTGAACATCTCCTGCCTTGGAAACCCTGCAGGGTCACCGCAAGATGGTTGAAGCTTGACGGCACTTTCCAACCTCAAAATCCACAACAGGGAGGTGGTGTTGGTGGAGAATGGATTAGCCTCCCCAAGCACTCTTTCTTGATTCCACACCGGCTTCCAGCTTGCCTGCACTCAGAAGAAACATGGAGAGGTCCCTCCATTCTTGGTGATGAAGAGTGCTGAGGGACACACAAGCTAGGAAGTATCTTCCTGAGCAGAATGCAGTGCCTCAGGTACCCCAGAAGGGCAGGATCCAAAAGGGAAAACAGTTTTCCAGAGCGAGAACTCCCCCCCTGCTGGTCTACTTTCCCCCTGGTCCTACTCAGAGCAGAAGAAACTGGAAGGGAAGAGGCAAGACTGCAAAGGAATTAGAGCCTTAAATTTTCAAGCCGATCTTACGGGCAGGAGAGAGAAACATGAAAGGACGAGGACCACCCTTCCGTTAACACTCCACAACTCACATCTTGGCCATTCCCCTCCATACTCCTCCGCTCCGCTGCTTGGCTTCTCAAAGCTTTCGGTCAAGGGACGTGAGCTAAGTAGCTCTCTGATTATCCCTTCTTATACTGCCCTAGCCTCAGGCCATTACGAAGATCATCTAACCATAATCATCACAGTGTCATAATAATAAAGCGTTTCAAAAGCTCCTCGTCAAATGCAAAGGCCGGACGAGCACCGTTTGCGGGTGTCATAAGCCAAGAGCTATGCTGCAAAAGAGCCCCCCTCCAGTGGGGACAGCGAAGTTAATTAATTTATATATATATATTAAATTAGTTAAACATTTATCAGGTGATATGACTGTATATGGTCATGGCGACCTGCCCACCCCCCCCAAAATGGCCAATGATGGGCCTGGAGGGGGTGGGAAGAGGAGGGGCTCCAGGTGGGTGTGCTCACAGCTCTGCTTCCCAACCCTATTCTGCACGATGGCGCCACTACTGGGGATTCTCGGAAATGGAGATTTGACTCTTGCATGGCTCCAAATGGGAAAAGGGGAGAAAGTACCCAGGGGTACCGGAAGGAAACCAGTTCTTCCAAGAGATTAAGAACTGGTTTTCCTTCCAAGAAATGAAGAATTCTTCCCAGCTATTGGCTGCAGGGATCTGCAAGCCCATTGCATTCAGGAATACAACGGGTGCTAGATTGGGGGGGGGGTGGAAGAACTCTACAGATGGCCTCCCCCTCCCCCCAGGACCTGGAATGGCTGCAGGCAGCTGTTAGGGAACTCATTGGCAGGGGCAGCTCTCACGCGGCAGGGATCTGCAGCCTCCAAGCCTCAGAGTGGAAGGAGGAGGGCGTGGTCGGGGGGGCAGAAGGCTATTGACTGGCGGCTGGACAGATAAGCAAGCTGATGGGAGGAGGAGGCACTCAGGGGTGGGACAGCTGCTCTGAATGAGTGTTAAGCTTTGAGTGGCACTTAAGCCATGAGACACGCTCCTCCTCTAAGGCATCAGCCAATCAGGGCCCTAGCAAAAAGCCCCTAATATATATCATGTCACTGTTCATGTCCATCAGGCCACTGGCCTATCCAACATGGCTTCTTTTCTGCCTAGCTCCAGTTCATGCATTCAGCTGAGAGCAATGCTGAAAGAACACGATACTGAGGCCAGAGCCCAGGTTCGAATCCCCTCTCTGCCACAGAAGTTCTCTGGGCGACCTTGGACCAGCCCTTCTCTCATTCTCGACCTTGTCACTGCACAAAACGTTTGGCAGGAGCGAGGAGCCCGTGGGCCCCAGGTTGGACACCCCCACTCCGCAGGCTTCCCGGTCCTACTTACTTGGGTGTGTGAGCCTCGTCCACTCGATTCCCCAGCTGGAACTCGTGGGATTTGCTGCGGTGCAACGCCGTGAAGCCCGGGAAAAGATGGATCAGCTTGCGGGAGGAGGGGGGCGGGGTGCCCGGCGGCTTCACCTTGTTCCGCCGCCTGATCGGCGGGGTGCCCGGCGGAGTCATGGTGGTGACTATATTAGGGGTACGGGGCGGCGTGTGGGCGGCGTGCCGCTGTCTCGGGGACGGCGGCAAGGAGCGGTGTCCCGATTCCAGAGGAGGGCAGAGTCCCAGGAAGCCTTCCACCGTCAGCCTGTCCACGTGGGTGTACGCCGGCCCGTGAGACAAGCCCAGGTGGCAGTAATGCTGGATGCATTTGGACGGAGCTTTAGGGCTTGGAGAAAGGTGAGTTCGAATCCACTGCATGGATTCCGATTGGCACGCGGGGCTGTTCTCCTTGCCGGTCTCAGTCATTGGCCACTGGATGGTCCAGTCTTGCTTGGAGAGGCTGCCTCCTGTGAAGAAAAAGATTTGGTCAGGGAACAGGCCTGCCGTGCCCAGTTTAAAAACCCACCTCATCCTTGGCCCTACGTAGGAGTCGTTCCATTCCAGACCAGCTTAATGTTCAACACGCACTGTGAATTGTAGGAAGCGATGCGACCAACGACCTCATCTGCGGAATTCTCAACATCTCCATCCAATTACCATTCCCAGCAACCACTGGGGAGGCCATGACAGGCAAATTTATTTCAGGCCAGGCCGGAATGTAACGTTGTACTCAACAAGATGCCTGGATTGCCCCCCTCAGCTAGCCTCCACAGTCACAATAAAACCCACCCGGACAGTCCGAGAGAGCTACAGTCACACACCCCAGCCTTTCTCAACTTTTTGACCATTGAGAACCCCGTGAAACATTCTTGAGGCTTTCGGAAACCCCAGAAACGGCACGATGGTGCACAATATGGTTGGGAAGCAGAGCTGTGGACACGCCCACCTGGGGGCCCTCCCCTTCCCACCCCTCCAGGCCAATCGTTGGCCATTTTGGGAAGGGACACCAGGTCAACATGACCATGCATGGTCATCTCACCCGATAAATGTTTAACAATTTTTTAAAAAAATACTATAAAATTAATGAACTCCCACCCATTTGGGAAACCTTTCCAGAGCCATCAAGAACCCCCAGGGTTTCATGAAACCCTAGCACCCCCCCTTTTAAACACCCACTGAGCAATCCAGGCGGCTCGCCTGTGCTGGACGGGCCTGCAGGAAGTGACTCTTCATTACCGAAGATATTATTTCACGGCAGTAACAAAACTCCTCTCTCAGTACGGCGGATCCGCGCCTTCCACGCCAGCGCTTTTGATCCGGCCCTTCTCATAACACATGCATTTTAAACAGGTAAAAAAGAAAAGCAAATCCTAAAAAGAAATCGGTAGCCACTCCGGCTCCTCCTTTCTATGCCGTTTTGGGTTATTAATTGATAGCCCTGTTATCTCCGCATCCTTTTCAAGGAAATCAATTTATTTCAGGCTCTCGAGAAGGGAGAAGAAAGAGAAGAGGGAGAGCGACGGGAATGAAAGGGAGAGGAATTGATTAAAAGAAGTTTTTTCTTTAATGTTCGAGGAAGAGGATGAGGGGGGGGCAACGTCCTTCGAATTGTTCTGTCTGGGGCTGGTGAGAAATCGTGGGGGTGGGGGGGGGGAAGATGGCTAGGGGTGTCAGGAAGCCTGCGTTCGGCTTTTTGTCTCCGCTGCCAATGCAGTGGGAAGGTTTCGTGGGAGGGTTTCGAGGAAGACAGTCGGACGAGGAACTGTGAAAGGCAGAAGGGGACTGGCAGCTCTCAAGAGGCTGCAGTGATGGGAGGAGAGATTTAACAGTTCGGCCGCAGCTTTGGAGGGGAGGAGATGGAACTGCGAGGAAGAATCTGCCAAATGGCCCGAAGTGAATTTGTTCTGATGGACAGACTCAGAGTTAAGGTCAAGGACTTCTCAGGGGTGAGAACCGAAGGAACTGGGTCTCTGTGGGTTTTTGGGGCTAAGAAAAGCCTTCCGTTTCACCAACAAAAAGGCTATCCCAAGGGATCTTGGGACCCCATGTGGAAAGGTTCTTTGCCTAAAGGGTGAAACAAGGATAGGTGAGGCAAGTGAAGTCCGTTCCCATAAGACGGCGGTAGAGGGAGAAACAGGCAGGAGAACTGGTGAGGCTGAGGACCCCAGGGGGATATTTGCAAAGCCAGGGAGTTTCGAGTTTTGTCAGGGTGCCGTTTGGACTGGAACCACAGGATGCAACCAAAGGGGACTTCAGCCTTCCTGTGCCCCATTAATTTCGGAATTCAAACAGCTCCAGGGAGGTGCCATCTATCTATTTGTCTGTCTGTCCAATTCGCTCTTCCTTCCTTTCTTCCTTCCTTCCTTCCTTTCTCTCTCTCTCTCTGGATTTGGAGTTGGTTATAACTGGCCTCGATCATAGGCCTGGCGGAAGAGCTCCGTCCTACCGGCCCTGAGGAACTCGGGGAGTTCAGGCAAGGCCCTGATCTCTCTCAGGAGCTCATTCTACCAAGCAGGAGCCTTGGTCAAACCCATGAAGCCCACCAATGCAGCAAAAGCCACCCCCAGGCCATAGCAGATCCAGGGAAAGGTGCAGTGGGAATGCAACATGCACTCCAATGCATCCTAACGGCCGATCCCTACAAAGAGGGTTGCACCACACCTGAGGATCGCACCGTTTGGGATTAGCAGCCTGTGATTACCGGAGAGCACGTCTTCCCAGGTGACAGTCACTGGCACTCTTCCACAATGCTAATTAATGATGATGGATGGATCCTAAACACAGGCGTAGAATGGCTGGGAAGGGAAGGGGCCAAACGTATGCCCAAGAAAAGCCTCTGCAACATTCATGCCCAATTGGGCTCCATTAAGCCCCCGGTCGGTCCCAGACTGGAGGGACGTCCTTGCCATCCGCCCCTTCCCTGCTATTTATTTTGATGGCTCGTGTCACCGCATGATTGATGAGCACCCTCGCAAAAAATAACTCGGCGCTCGTTCCGGTGCGTCATGCCTAAATATATCCAGGTAGCGTTTTGGGAAGCCCATTTTAAAACTGACGCCGGCGCCACAAAAGCGCACGCGAGGCTTTTCAGAGGCGCGGTGGTGGCATTCTCGAGCCGTCACAGTCCGGGGCCGACGCGCTTGGATCTTGCATCCAGCCGCTGTCTCTCGTCAAGCCGTGTTTTCAGGCGGCTTCAAACTGTTCATTTGGAGATGCCAAAACAAGTCCTGCAAACACGAGGCCGGCACAGACGCAAGGAGGGTGGGTATAGTTTAGAGCAGGGGTAGTCAAACTGCGGCCCTCCAGATGTCCATGGACTACAGTTCCCAGGAGCCCCTGCCAGCGAATGCTGGCAGGGGCTTCTGGGAATTGTAGTCCATGGACATCTGGAGGGCCGCAGTTTGACTACCCCTTGTTTAGACCGAATATTTGGGCCCCAGTTATTTGGAGGAGCGCCTTATGATATACAGACCTGCCCGAGCACTGAGATCTCAAAGAGAGAAATTTCTTGTAGCTCCACCTCTCTCTGACATGCAGAAGGGACTGTTCTGTTATGGCCCCCAGACTTTGGAACAGTCTCCGTCTGATGACTCACCAGGGACCTACGTTGCCTTAGGGGAGGGCAGAATGGATGGTCAGTTGGCTAGTTGGTTATTTAGTTTTTGGTGCCTGGTAAAAAAGCACCTCTATACCCAGGACTTTGATATCTACTTTCTTCTGTGTGCTGTCCTGCCAGGTGGGAAGGTGGGAGGAAGGGAGGGACAGAGCTGGGGCAGGGGGAGGTTATGTGTTAAATGTTTTGAATATATTTTAGGTTATTTTATTCTGCATAGTTGTAACCTACCCTGGGACCTTTGGGTGAAAGATTATAAATCCCTGTATCTATACTTTGAAGGGTGACCAACAGTATTCTCACAGAAGCACCCCCCCAAACCAAGCAGCCCCACAGATTTTATTGGGGCCCTTTCATAGCCTTGCCCACTGCCAAGTCTTCTGAAGAGAAATGCAACTTCTAAATACTTTTAGATAATGAACAGTGACTACACTTCGAGTATGTTCTAGCTTTCCTCCCCCACAACAACACAAAGAGTTACTACGGCAACCTGACATTTTAAAGCAAGGGAAACTGGAAAATTTGATCAACGTGCTAATGGTCAGACCCGTTCTCCACAGGGGGGTGGTATAGTGCTTAGAGAGAGATAAATGTCCTTCTTTAATGCCACCCCAAAATCATATGGGCAAGACAGTGCTTGGCCTAAAATGAAATAAAGAAACAAGTCTGGACAAGTATTTTAGAAGTGAGTCAGAACAGCTGGCGGGCTAATATTTCCTTCCACACCATGGAGATGACTAATTCAGGACAATGGGTCTCCCAAGAACCTGTTGACTCACCCTGGACTCATCTCAACAACACTCATCCTAAACATCTTTGCACCCATTGAACTTCATTAATCAATATTTAATTCTATGAACCAAAACTAGTAGCTTTTCCCATCCGATACTTGCAGGATCATCAAGACTAATTCATTCCTATAACCCACCTCAGGAAAATCCATCAAGCCTCTCTCATATTTCTGTCCAACTCAGGAAAAAACCACTAAGTTAGTCAGTAACCTTTTACTCAATCATACGAACAATTGGTCAATTTATATGATAAGAAATTATTAAACAACACTAAATATTGTGATACTAGTAAGATTATTGTTCACTAGAGGAAATTGTTCACCATTGAGGAAGTATTGCAATTGAAAACAGGAGGAAAATCCAGACTCCGTTTTGGCTCGACTCCACTGAATTGCTTATAAACAACCGGACATTAAAGAATTTGTATTGCTCGGATGTTGAGTTGATTCTCTGCTTTGGTTTCTCTTCTACCTGGAAGTTGGCAACCCTAGCCACAGCCCAAAGAACCTGTGTTTCCGGAGGAGGAGGAGGAGGAGGCAGTGGGCTTTCTTGGAACTAGAACAGCAGAGAAGTACAATGCAAAACACAATATCCTGGCAACAAAAGAAACCCCTGTTGTGCAGCCATGGAGTTTCAAATCTGCATCATTATGCAAAAAAAAGGAGGGGGAAATAATCTGGAAAGATTCTTCAAGTGCAAGAGAGCAATTGAGGCTGAGGAACTTCTATAAAGACGGGAGCAGCCCTGAGCTTTCCTGTTTTTTGCTAATTATGTGACTTTGCCGTGAAAGATGGACAAGCGAGACAGGAGCTGGGGAAGAGGCTGCCGAATAACGGAAAAGTGGGACTCGTTCGGAGGCGCCGCAGTTCGGTGCCACGGATAAAAGGTCACCCGTGTCGCTACGCCGTCACTTCCTCAGGATGTCTGCCTGGCAGATGAGTTTTCCATGGCTGCCCCTGTGACAGACGTCCGTGAGCCTGGCAAGGGGACAGCTGTCAATGGGGGTAGCTGGCCTTGCATCTGCCACATTTTATCCCTTTCTCTCCCATGCAGACTCATCCAGCTTCCCTTTCACGTGGGGCGGGGAGGGGAGAATTTCTCTGGCGGAAAATTCTCCCTGCCGGCGGAAGGCTTCTCGGGCGGAAAAGGTTTCCTGATGATGGAAAGAAGGCGAAGTTCTTTCCCCCTCTGCTCCCAGGTTGGTCTCCTCCCGTGAATCACTCAGGAGGGGGTGGTTGGTGCTTAACCCTGCACATTGTCTGCGTTGGCAAAAGGGGTAATTTGAGGGCGATGATGGCTACGATCCATTTTTTTCAAAAAAAATGTGATTAATACGAATCACATAAACAAGGGAAACGGGCGGCAATAAAAAGCACCCAGCCAATTAATCACGTTTAGCCCGTGGATGTAATTGTCAGAAAACTGCCCAGCAATTGGGAGGGGGGAATCCCATTATCTCTCCCAATGAAGGGAAGGCGTGGAGAAGACGAATGGGGCTCCATTTGTCACTCTTGTGCAGCAGGTAATGCTTCTTCATTAGGAGCTCCACGACCGGTTCCCTAAATTCACGTAGGAGACCGTCGGGGGGATACGGCTGGTCTGGGGCTGCAGAGAGTGTTGGCTCTGTTTTGAGCGAATGAGGCATCTCTGAACATTCTGCAGAGCCTCGGGAACTGGAGCTAAGCTATACCCTTTTGATGGGGAAGTAACCTACCACTGGGGATAGTTCTCTAAACAAAGGCCAGGCTCTTAGAGGGGCCTCCTCCCCCGCCAGTCAATTCTTCTTCAAAAAAACAGGAAGCAAATGCAGAGTTCGTAACTTTGCGTTAGGGAGTGTAGGCACAGTAACTGCGTTTTGCTTGTAATTCCGTTTCCAGCCCTGGATAGGTTGTGGAGACCCCTCTGCTGGGTCATGACCTTCTAGAAAGCCAGCCCTGGCGTGGTGGTTTAAGAGTGGCAACCTCTAATTTGGAGAAGTGGATTCCATTCCCCTCTCCTCCTCCACCTGCAGCCAGTTGGGTGACCCTGAGCTAATCACAGTTCTCTTTGATGTGCTCTTAAAGAACCGAGCTCTTTCAGCCCCACCTCCTTCACAGGGTGTCTGTTGTGGGGAGAGGAAAGGGAAGGTGTTTGGAAGCTGCTTTGGGGCTCCTTCAGGAAGTGAAAAAACCTAGCTTTTCTTCTTCTTGAGAGCCACCATGCCGTCTTGCTCCCAGAGTAACCAGTCTAAACCAAGACCCCTGATTGCTATAAAAAGCAACCCGTGTATGCTTTAAAGTTTTCCCCTATCTATTTGTGGGCTTTTTTTTTTAAAGAGTGGCACATTTAATGTCACGCATGAGGGAAGCAGGGAGGAAGAGGCAGCCAAGTGAGAGCCAAATGCGGATGGAACTGTAATTACAGAAAGAGCGAGATTTCTCCACTTTTAACATAAACATGACGCCAGAAGCCAGCTTCCTTGCTGGACAGCCTGGCTGCATATTTGGAGTTTGGGCAGGTTTCCCCAGGATGGGCCACAGCTGGACGCTTCCTCCCAGTATGAAATCAACATCTTCCTGCTACATTTAATTTCTTCCTCTCAGAATCTTATATTCTGGGTTTTCTGGACAGAGGTAAGGATAAGAAATCTGGATAAATATTTAGGTCTGCAGCTGCAAGGATTGTTTGGACAAAAAAAACCTGGAAATCTATGGAGATATCTGAATATTTAGTTTCCAGCAAGTGATACAGGAGAGGATATAGAAACCAAGAGTTCTTCCTCACCAATGCATGTGTTACAGCTGTGGCCCAAAGCTGGCAAGTAACAGCCTTAATCTAAGAATTTTCCCACTTTGCAATGCTCAGTTCATTGTAAGAGGATCCCTGCAGTTTATTTTATGGCCTCACAACTTGCAATGTTACATTAACCAGGACATGTTTTACCGATCTGTTGTAAACCTCCTGGAGTGACCTATGCCAGGAGGAGTGGTGAATAAATCACCTAAATGAAATTTAAAAACTTGCTCCAAAGCACCATTTCCAATTAAAAATCATCGTTGCTCATGCATCCATACCCTCAAGCGAGTAGCCGTGGAAGTCGGAAGCAGCAAAGCAAACTGAGAATCCAGCGGCACCTTTAAGACCGACAAAGTTTGATTCAAGGGAAGAGCACATCTGAGAAAGTCTGAGAAAGCACATCTGAGAAAGTCTTAAGGGTGCCACCAGATTCTAAATTTGTTCTGCGTTCATATACCATCACAGTTGGTCTTGTTCGGGGACGGCCACGTTTTTCTGACCTGACGGTCCCATTCAGGGCTGCTTTTGAGTGTCCCGTGTTGAATGCCAGCTTTTCCTGGATCAAGCAACGGTGTCCCAGTCAGAACCTTCAAAACAGGCAGAGATCCAGATGTGACCTTCTCTGCCCCCGCTTACTGGCGCTTGGCACTGCTTAACTGTTTCCCGGAAGGGTGAGCCCCTCCATCCATCACTACGACTCAGTGGACCGATACTTTGAAAGTGTTTATAGCACCGCACTTAGCCCTGATGGAAGAGTTTGATCGCTCAAACTTCAGAACGCATTCTCGCAAAACGAGGCCATAATTTACACACCCACAAAGGCATTCTGGCCCCTGGCTGGAGCAATTAATGTGGGCAGGAATGTCCAGGTGAGGGGGAAGCAAAATCCCCCATGCCCCAAAGGCAGGACGTGCATAATGGAATAAAATGCAAATGTAACCTTTTGGAAGGGGGGGAGGATCTGTGAGTCCGGAAGCGCCGTGCATTTGCCTACGCAAGATGACTGACCTTCCCATTTGGCCCCTGACCCAGTCAACCGGGAACACGCCTACATGCCACAAGTATGTGCATGCAAAGACACACACGTACATGCCTAGTTAGAAGCTTGGGGGCGGTGACTCTTTTGTCCCATTGGCACGTATTACTTGCCGCTGGCGATTCATCTACCAATCAAGCCAAGGGGAGTCGGACGATCACAAATTGATATTCTAACCCAGGGGTAGTCAACCTGTGGTCCTCCAGATGTCCATGGACTACAATTCCCATGAGCCCCTGCCAGCATGGCAGGGGCTCATGGGATTGTAGTCCATGGACACCTGGAGGACCACAAGTTGACTACCTCTGTTCTAACCGACTTAATCCAAACTACTTACGAGCCAGTGGCAGACCCTAATCTGGAGAGCCGGGTTTGATTCCCTCCTCTTCCACATGCAGCCAAGCTGGGTGGCACTGGGCCAGTCACAGTTCTCTTTCGAGTTGTTCTCACAGGTCAGGTCTCTTAGAGCTGTCTCAGCCCCACCTACCTCACAGGGTGTCTGGGGTGGGGAAAGGTTGTTTGTAAGCCATGTTGGTACTCCTTTGGGTCATCAAAAGGAGGGCTCTTAAAAACGGCTCTTCTGCTTCTAAGCCTTCCATGTGAAAACGTTCCTGGACTGAACAGATGGTGTTAGACGGGCTTCCAAGCAGCAAAAGTGCCCCAACGTTTTTTAGATCTTGGGATGATTCACACATGCAGGTTCTTCCCAACATGCAGTAAAGGCCTGCATGTGTGAACAGGGCAGATCTAATGCTTTCAACAGAACTTTTCATCCCATCCTGTATCATATTGATATTGGGTCAAAAAAGGCACAATAATGAAGCAAAGGGGTGGCAGGTTGCAGTAGATGAGCGATAGGGGTGTGAGAGTCCTGCATAGTGCAGGGGGTTGGACAAGTTGACCCATGAGGTCCCTTTCCAACTCTATGATTCTATGATTCTATGAAATGCACTTGGCATGTGCAAATTGCCCCTCTGCAGTTCTTGTTGGTGTCTTTTGTTTGCAAGTGGCATTTCCCTGATTGCTTCCTTGCCTTTAGCAGAGAGGCCTGTTCATGCCTAGCCCATTGCAGGAGAACTGTAGCCATAACTCAGCCTTTGCATGCAAAGGTTCAATCTTGGGCATCTTCTGCATAAAGGACCTCAGGAAGGAAGGTCATAGCCCTGGTATTCTTCAGAGGCAGAAGCAATGGGAGGGGAGGTATCTTTATACTAATGCAAGCACCAACTCCCTCCTTGTCCACTGTCCAAGTTTGCAGCTGCAGAGAGAACTTTTTGTTACCTCACAGCGCCCTCTGCTGCTCAGACGCAGCAAATGGACCGAGAAGACCAGTGCAGATGGTGGAAGAGCCATCTGCCTGGGTGTTTTTTCCGCCCTGTCCAAAGTGTTTCATCGCTGGTTTTATGGCTGATGGAGAAAGCATTAGAATCACAGAATCCTAGAGCTGGAAGGGGCCATACAGGCTGCCTGGTACAACCCTTTACATCAGGGGTAGTCAACCTGTGGTCCTCCAGATGCTCATGGACTACAATTCCCGTGAGCCCCTGCCAGCATTTGCTGGCAGGGGCTCATGGGAATTGTAGTCCATGAACATCTGGAGGACCACAGGTTGACTACCCCTGCTTTACATAATGCATGATCAGCGTAAAGCATCTCTGATAAGTATCTGTCCCGCCGCTGCCTGAAGACCGCCAGTGAGGGGGAGCTCAACACCCCCCTAGCCAGCCCATTCCACTGCTGAACTACTCAGATGGTGAAACTTGTTTCCTGACATCTAGCTGGCACCATTCTCCATGTAGCTTAAAGCAATTACTGCTGCCAACAGGGACCGCTCCCTGACCCCCTTCTAAGTGGCAACCTTTCAGATCCTTAAAGTGAGCGACTTAAAAGAGTGTTCAGGAGCGTTAGCCTGCCTTGAGCACCCCCTGGACACCAAATATGACACAGACCTTTGCCACTGGCATCCATCTGGCAGCCTGAACTCTGAGAATTTGGCTTTCACTGCCCACAGAACATTCCTGCCTCGACAAGAGAGGAAGAGATCTTTAAATCAGGAGAGGTTGTTTGGCTGGAAGACCACAAAAATCTGTGGCAGCGTTCTTGCCACGGTAGAATGAGGCTGCTGAGGAAGGATAGGCGCTTATGGTTTCTAACCTGCCCTCCTCCAGGGAGCTGCACACACAGTCCCCCTTGCCTCCACTGGATGCTCACCACCACCCTGTAAAGTTGGGTAGGCTGAAACAACCTAGCAGGGCCTGAAGCCCTCCAGCAGGGATCTCAACTCAGGTGTCCGCAGCCCTGGTTTGACCGCTCTCTGCTTTCATGACTGCCCTTTAGGAAAAAAACAGCAAGGTTTGCTTATCAGAACAACAAAGTCCCAAGTTCAGGAATTTGAACGTGGAGAGATAACAAGGCTACATTTGGGCTGCCCCAGTTAAGGCTGCAGAGTTGCCACCAGTACTGCCCGCAGAGATTTGGGGGGCAGGGCTCGGGGAGTCTGAGGAAGGGAGGGACCTCAGGGGGGACAACAGAGCCCAGTGCAAAAGCCGAAGATCTCCAGGTGCCAAATGGAGGCTTAGAACCTGGAGACACAAACAAGAGTTCACAACAAACCCCAAAAAGCTCCCTGCACATAGGAAAACAGGCAAGGCAGAGGGAAGGCTAGGCCGGAACACTTCACACCAACGTCTCATTTTCTGCAGCGAGGGAGATGTTGTTGTCTGCGCACCCCCTCCCGCAGTCAGAAGTGATCCAGCCCCGGCGCAAGTTTACTCTCTCAAGAGGAATCAGGCATTGAGGGGGCCAGGGGCTGCGGGGGGTGCTTTTATCACGGCAGGTGCCTGACTAATGCGGCCGCTGGGTCTTCTCTCCCTTCTCGCTGCTGTGATGATGCTGAATCCCAAGTGTTCCCGTCGCCACCCCCCACTGTTATAGAGCCACTATGTAAAAAGTCAACAGGGCCACGGGGAATGTTTGCGAAGGCTCGGCCTCCTCGGAGGTATCCCTCGCAGCTTTGCTCCAGGCTCTAATCAACAAAGGAAATCTGCTTGCAGCAGAAGTCAGTGACAGAACGCAGGGGGGGGGGGGTTGAAGCTTAAATCGATTAAAGAAAGGTCAGTCAATCATCCTTTCGCATTTATTGGCCAGCATTTTAGAACCCACCTCCCACCATTAAGGCTGGATTGGGAAATTCCTGCAGGTTGGGGTGGGGGTGGGCTCTGGGGATGGGGATGGGAGGGAGCTCAGTGCCAACTGATCAAGACGAGTTGCCATCTTGGTCCATCTGCGGCAGCAAAAAAGAGCAGGAGTCCAGGGGCACCTTAAAAATCTCACAAAACTGGTGGCAAGGCATGAGCTTTCGTGAGTCGCTGCTCTGAAGAAGTGAGCAGTGGCTCACAAAAGCTCACCCCCTGCCACAAATTCTGTATCTTTAAAGGTACTTCTGGACTCTTACTTATTTTTATGCCATAGAACTTGCTCTTAAAAGCAGCCATTTTCTCCTGGGAAGCTGATTTCAATGGTCTGGAGATCAAGTATAATTCCAGGAGAGCTCCAGGCCTCACCTGGAGGTTGGCAACCAGACCTACTCCCCCCAAAGGAAAAAACCATTCAGTTCCTGCCTTTTTCTCTTTATATTGTAATAAGGAAGACTAACGATGTGGAATTCTTAAAGAAAAATGAAAGCTTAAGCTTCAAGGAGGGACTACGCAAGAGGCCTTATTTATATAATTCAGGAGAAAGTTCTGGTTGTTCCTTCTCCAGGCCTTCCCGGTAGCATCTGGTGAGGCTTCTAGGACCCGGACTGGACTGGATGGACCTTTGGTCAGATGCAGCAGGGCTCATGTTCTTATAAGCCTCTGCAAGTCTCTCACAGGTAGGTAAAAAGTGTCCCCCACCCCATTATTCCCCTCCGGCTGAATCTTCACTGTCTCCATCACCTTTCTGCCCCAGGCCAATGTGGCGGGTTGCCTAGCAACTGTGGGATGCTCGGCCTAGCATCGCATGTAGAATTTGCCCTGAAGTTGCTAGGCAACTGTCAGTCCAAGAAACAGCAAAATGGTGGATTTGGAGATGAAGGACAGGTGCGGCTCTGAATGAAAAGAAGAGTCACCTGGAGCAGGGGTAGTCAACCTGTGGTCCTCCAGATGTTCGTGGACTACAATTCCCATGAGCCCCTGCCAGCGTTTGCTGGCAGGGGCTCATGGGAATTGTAGTCCATGAACATCTGGAGGACCACAGGTTGATTACCTCTGACCTAGAGTAGTGATGGCCAAATTGTACCTCTCCAGATGTCCGTGAACTACAATTCCCATGAGCCCCTGAGAACTGCAGTTCATGGTCATCTGGAGAGCCACAGTTTGGCCACCCCTGGCTTAGAGTTAGGCTTGCCACCTGGAGACACGCTGCTATTATAACTCAGCACCAGGTGACCAATATGACCCTGGAGAAAATGGCTGCTTTGAAGAGTGAACTCTATGGTACTATAACCTCCAGAAGCCCCTCCCCTCCTAAAGCCACACTCTCCCCAGGCTTCACCCCCCCCCAAATCTCCAGATATTTCCCGACCCAGAGTTGGCAACCCTAACTAGAGTGGTCAAGGGGGAAGGCAGCTGAGCTTTGACAAGCCAAAGCTGACCATTTCAGAGCATGATGGAGACTTTGGGCCAATTTAGACAACAGATGGGACACGAGTCGAGGCAGAGGTTCCCATGCCCTGTCTTAGGTGGCACGTAACAGTGGAAAAGTTGTCATCTCTGGGAACAGAAACATATTCCAGATTGAGCAACTGTATTTGCTCCAGATTGCACACAGCAGCTGTACATGTGAGAATACAAAACACACACTCCGTCAGGCCACAGAAAGAACAGAAGGCAGCCTGCCGCACCTGATTTGTGGACGTTCCTCAGGCAGGACAGGGAGGCGTTGAGACGGGCACACTCCTCCCGGTTGGCCCCGAACTTCTGCACCGTCTCGCAGACCTGGTCGTCTGTCATTTCCAGAAGATCTTCCAGGCTCAGCCGGCCAGGGACCATTTCCTGCGGGGAGAAAGCGAGGGAGAGGAATGTAAGAAGGGGGCTGCATCCCGTCCAGCATTAGCTCGAGGTCAGCAATCAGCAGCTCGCAGGCCAAGCCTGGACCTGCAGGAGGAGGTAACGGCCAGTCACTCAGACGGATTTAAAAGGGGATCGGAATAATTCGAGGACAGACTTTAGCATAAGAGATCATCCACAACCGCTGCTTCGGTAATAGCCACCAAATCTCTGCAAGTCAGGAGGATCCCACATCTCACATAAACCTGAAAAATCTGGTCAGTCTTCCACAATCTGAATCCTTGAACACAGAACCCAAGTTTTGGTGCCGATGTTTTAGCAAGGGTGGCAGAGGTGTAACAAAGGACAAAATCTCAGTAAAACAGCGAATGTGACACTTCTGAAAGGGGGCCGACAGCCCTCTTTGCTTCTCCAGACCGAAAAACAGCCTCCCCTACCTCACAGGGTGCTTGTTGTGGGGAGAGGAAGGGTAGGAGATTGGAAGCCCCTTTGAGACTCCTTCGGGTAGAGAAAAGCGGCAGATAAGAACCAACTTCTTCTTCTTCTTCTTAGGCAACATCTTCCCTCCCTGCTCATTCTCATGCACGAAAGAGAATCCCAAAAAGCCCTTCGCCTGAGGTGTCCCGAGTCTTCCGGAAGTGTGGCAGGTGTGTCTACCTGAGAAGAGGGATCTATTTATTTTCATTGAACAATTAAAATAACCACACCTTTCCTTTGCTATTTGCTCAAGGCAGTCTACGGTAACCATAAACACATTACAAGTTCAAGCCAAAATGAAGGGCCAAGCTCTAAATATCTTCTCTGCCCAAGATGCCTGCTGTGCCTACCCCCCTGCAAAGCCCTGGGAAACCAGCAAGCTGGGCAGCACTCCCTAAAGCAGGGGTAGTCAACCTGTGGTCCTCCAGAGGTCCATGGACTACAATTCCCATCAGCCCCTGCCAGCAAACGCTGGCAGGGGCTGATGGGAATTGTAGTCCATGGACCTCTGGAGGACTACAGGTTGACTACCCCTGCCCTAAAGAACTCCAGCGAGGTGGCTCCGTTCCCTGCTGCGGGTGGCCATTGGACACAGCAGGGGCCATGACGGAAAGGCCCTGGGTCTGGCTGACACCAGGTGACCCACCCGAAGAGGCAGCAGCAGCCAGAAGACCATTGTTGACGTGTAAGGATGGAGATGGAGGTTTGCCTGGAACCTGCCTTATCTTGCGCGCGAAACCATGTAAAGCTCTGCTTATGTTGGAAGCCCCTCTGGTCTGCTCTCGGCATTGCTGGTGTGTTATCTCCCGTCTCTGTTTGATGCAGCAGAACGTGGAAAGTTCTGCTGTTGTAAAAGCCGCTCTTTTAACTGGCACTGTGGTTGGGGGGAGTTCTGGGTCTTTTTACTACTCCTGTTAGCCCTCTCGGGTGTCTGTCAAAACAGAAAAGGAAGCAGACGGGCCTTTGAAACAGCATCCCTTTAACCACAGAGCAGCCCCAACCCTGCAACATGGTATCTCTGAATAGGTAAATAAGGTGGGAGGAAGCACTTGTGTGTGTGCGTGTGTGTGTGTGTGTGTGTGTGTATGCACCTGTGGTTTTGGGGGGGCTCCTCAGGGACGTCCACCAGGCATCTCCGAAAAGACCGCTGTCCAACAGGGAGCAAAGAAGGAGAGCTGGCTTCCTATACCCTGCTTTTCACTCCCTGAAGGCATCCCAAAGCAGCTCCTATGGCTTTGAGGGTATTTTCTGGAGTGGGAAAGTGACCACTGGTGGCAAGGGTTCCAGTCCTGATGGTTAGGGGGGAGCTGGCTGGAAATTAAAAGCTCTTGTGAGATTTCCCAATCAACAGGCACGGCATCAAGGGGAGCGGCCTTGTGTGACGCCTCTTGCAAAAGCAAGGGAAAACATCCCTCCAAAGCAGAGACGCACCCCCATTTCAACGCTTTTCAAACAATTTCCATTTCATTTTTAGAGATTTTAATTTCATCCCCTGCCCAAACCATTCGGTCGACAGAGCTGTGCTGCCCTCTTGTGGCCACGATCTCAATGTGCACCTGATATGCACTTTTTGCTTTGAGCTTTTTTTTTTCTTTTTTTTTTTTGAGAATCGATTCCGAATTTCACAGGTCCAACAGCAAAGACTAACAGACACGGATTTCACCACGAACTTTCAGGACTTTGAGCTAATTTTGTTCTGGCCCTCCAAAGCTCACGCTAAGTTGCCTCTTTTGTTAGCCTGCAAGATGCTACCGGACTCCTGCATGGTGTTTAGTGATGCATTTTTGGCTACAACAAGCTAACATCTCTACCCACATGACAGGCATGGATTTAGGAGTTAATGTTTGGTTGTAGCCAAATTTTTGGCTTGCATATTTAAATCTGAAAGACCTTAAGTGCAGTAACTGGTTGGTTTTGTTAATTACTTATTTTTTGTTTTATCTAGTGTAGGGAAAATGAGCAGTCTCATTTTTTTTAAAGTAAAATTAGGAGGAGGTGAACATTTTAACAGACACAGGACGGAGTACTGTTCAGCTCTACCTCTACTAGTAGGGCTTTGGGGTCCTGATCGTGGAAAGATTTATCTCAGGAGCTTGTCTTCAGAAGCAGGGCTTAGGGAAGGGCAGCGCCATGGGGCTAGGGGTCTCCTTGCCTTCTAAAAGCAGCAGTACTGGCCTGGGTTTGCTGGTAATAAAGCCCCTGCAAAACCAAATATGAAGGACCTGCTGATGCAGGGAAGAGTCCAGGTACAAGACAAGAGAAGTCAATCCAAGATAGTGGTTTCGGCATACTAAAGGATCAGGGCATTACAATGGCTCAGGAAAGAGAAGGCGCTTGGGTGTGAGTCCCCTGGTTTCCACCAAGTGTTGGGGGGGTCAGCAGAGAAGCTGGCTTTTATACCCTGCTTGTTCATAGGATACCGGATGGGATTCAAAGTTCCATCGAAAGCACGGGTGGCCAAGCTGTGGCTCTCCAGACATCCACGGATTACAATTTCCACTGACCTCTGCCAGCATGATGCTTGCATGGGCTCATGGGAGTTGTAGTCCATGGGCAGCTGTAGACCCACAATCTGGCCACCCCTGATATCCTAAAGCGTTAGATCTCCCCTGTTCACACAGGCAAGCCTTGACTGCATGTTGGGAGGAACCTGCATGTGTGAATCGTCCCTAGAAAACCCATGGCAATTTCACTGCTTGGAAGCATGTTCGACAGCATCTGCTCAGCCCAGGAACATCTTCACGTGGAAGGATTAGAAGAAGAGCTGGTGCTTAATGCCCCACTTTTCACTGCCCAAAGTGGCTTGCAAGCCACCTTTCCCTTCCTTTCCCCACAACAGGGCCGAGAGAGCTCTGACAGAACTGCTCTGTGAGAACAGCTCTAATGCAACTGTGACTAGCCCGCCATGGCCCAGCTGGCTGCAGATTAGATGATGCCGCTCTAATCTGGGGGTGAACCACACTGGGTCGACCATCAATCCAGCCTGGCGAGGGGGGCTTGTGAGGGCACAGACCGAGATGGCGGAAGAGGGCACAGGAAAGGCCCGGGCACTGCTCACCTCCATGACCTCCTTGCGGATGTTGACGATGCGGAACCAGTGCAGGAGCTGCGGGAAGCCGTCCAGCTTGGCGTTGCGCTCCTGCAGGGCCACTTTCCTCTTGCAGGACAGCTGGCGGCTGAAATACTTGACCAGCTTGCTCTGTGGAAAGACAAGAGGGGACAGGGGCGGTCAAGGCAGTGCTCTGGGACTGACCACTCCCTTCCGTTTCGAACCCTCCCCCCTCCGCAGATCTGGGATGAAGCTGTTGCCGGCGCTGCACTCCCTGTGACGTGGTTTATAAAGTCTTCCACCAAGACGGAAAACATACTGGCCGTGGGCGCCCGCACACACACACACACAAGCGTCCCGGAGGGGGACTGGAATAAAGTCGGATACACCACAGACTCCGCCTCTGCCTGCAACTTTTGAAAAAGAAAAGCTGCCGACTTCTGCTCAACCATGCCCCTGAGGCAGCCTTTCTCAGCCATTTTACCATTGGGGAACCCCTGAAACCTTCTTGGAGAACCCCCAGAAGTGGCAAGATCATGCAGAATATGGTTGGGAAGCAGAACTCTATACATGTCTACCTGGGGCCCCTCCCCTTCCCACCCCCTCCACGCCCATCGTTGGCCATTTTGGGAGGGGAGGCAGGTTAACATGGTCATACATGGTTATATCACCCAAAAATGATTAACAATTTTAAATATCTAAAAAACGAATTCACTCCCACCCGAATCTCTACTAGCAACTCGTTCCCCCAGGCATTCCAAAAAGGCCCTGGCTCTGATTGAGGCCAGCCGAATCTCTCTAGGGCCAGGGACCACCACCAAGTCGGTGTTTGCTCTGCCTGAGGTGCTAGTTTTCTGCTTGCAGAGAGCTTGAGACAAAGGGGTATTGCCCGAGGCGTCATCCTCCACCTGCAGTCTGAAGTGCTATAATCCATCCCAACATGCCAGGCCTCTGCTAATTTGTTGTTGTTGTTTTTTTTGGGGGGGGGGACTGGGCCCAAGAGAGGAACAGTACAATGGTATTTTATTATATTCTATGGTACAAATGTGAACACTGGGGGGGGGGAGGACAAGCCAAAGAGAAACAGGATCCTGGGGAGCAAGGCCACTCAGAAAGTAGCCCTCTCAACTGGGTCCTAAAAGCAGTGAGCAAATGCAGCATGGATCATGCACATTGGCTTAAGCATGGATATGCACCCTTTGCTTTCCCAAGGAGAAGACAAAGAGCTGTTTTTGGTACCCCGCTTTTCCCTGCCCGGAGGTTCCAAAGCATCATACAACCACCTTCCCTTCCTCCCCGAACGGACACCCTGTGAGGCGGGTGAAGCTGAGAGAGCTCTGAGAGAACTGTGACTGGCCCAAGGTCACCCGGTTGGCTGCATGTGGAGGAGTGGGGAATCCAACCCAGTTCCCCAGATTAGAGTCCGCTGCTCTTTAACCACGACACCAGGCCTGGGCAAAGAGAGTCATTACTTGGGCCCAATGCAGGAGGATATCCCATCCATGTTATGGGCCCAGCTTTATTCCCTTCCAGGTATACAGGAGATTTCTTCTCTCACATCCACAGAAGCCCCCCCCCCCTCCCCCATCCTGGTATAAGAGCGACCATAGACAGACCTTAGACTTCCACTAGGCTCCGGGTAAAACCCAACACTTCCCTCCCTGCATGCTGAGAGATGGGCACTGGGTTCTCTGGTGTGGTCCCAGTCCCAAATAAAGGGAAGGGGGATGAAGTTGCATGTTCCTTAGGAACAATGGGCTTCTGGGCTTCAACTTTCAAACCAGCACCTTGGAGAGCTCCACGGGGAAGGAAAAACTGCAGGAGCCTACAGATTTGCAAATCACAGCATTTCAGCCTGGATGCCTCTTGTAGGAAAACCAGGTTCAAGAGCCAAGCAGGGAAAGGAGAATTTAACCCTTTCAATGACCTCAGTTTCCAGATTGCCATTTAAGGAACCCCCCACAAACACACACACTTTAATGTTTTAAATGCACATTTTCATTTCTGACACATGAATACAGCGTCAGGGCTCAGGCTAAGTCTGCAGACGATCCCACGTTCGAATCCTGGCTCCTGCAATTGAAAAGATACCGGGCAGCTGTGCGACCAAAGGGCTTTTTTCGGCTCGGACCGGCACTGCCTGTAGGAGCAGCCGGTCTGCTGTATCAACAGAGGCATCACAACGGAATCACAAGTTGTCCTAGCCTCGGTACTTAGAGTCACGTGTGCGGCTCCAGAGGCCTCATTTCAAAAAGGAGGTGGGCAAAATGGAGAGGCTGCAGAGGAGAGGGATGGGGAACGATCCGAGGCCTGGGGACAAAGCCCCATGAGGAAAGGCAGAGGAACTTGGGGATGTTCAGCCTGGAGAAGAAGAGGTTGAGAGGGGACAGGATGGCTCTCTTGAAGTATCTGAAAGGCTGTCAGAGGACCCGCAGTAACAGCTTCAAACTGCGTTTGAACAAGAACCGGAGAGATTCTCCCAGGCTTTTATCCTTTTTACATGACACCGAAATCAATTGCTGTGCACAAACAACAGCCTGAACTCTTTACCTTAGTGGAAAACTTCACCGTGATCCTAGACTACTAAGCACTCAAACCCTCCACAAGGTAACCTGAAGTGTTTGCATGCAGCAGCTCCATACATCCCCAGCCACCCTCTCGGTCATGGTG
Organism: Paroedura picta; assembly: GCF_049243985.1. Lineage (NCBI taxonomy): Eukaryota > Metazoa > Chordata > Lepidosauria > Squamata > Gekkonidae > Paroedura > Paroedura picta. The sequence continues at coordinate 10,343,761 of NC_135381.1, read as the reverse complement.
CAGATCGCTTTTCCTGACACAAGGTGGCACTGCAGCTCATCTTTTAGGAAGATTTCGGCTGGTGTTACAGCCGGGTAACCTGCTCATGGTATAATTACGGGGTGTTAGACACGTGATCGCCAAGTGACATCATTGTGAAGGCGAAAAGATCAAATATAGGCCTGATCTACACAGGCGGCAGGACTCTCACCTCCTGAAAGAGTGGCAGAGCTTCAAGCTGCACGGCGCGACCTCACTTTCCTTATCCCCCGCCCTTGAAAACCTCCCTGCAAGCAGAAAGCCAGCAGTGCAGGGAACAATCTCTGCTAGCTTCACTTAGCCCATGAAGTGTAGGCTTTCTATGTGCGGAGAGGTTAGGTAACATAGCGTAGCACTGCAAAGGCATCATACGCCGGCTGCTACATGGGTAGGCCAGGTCTGGGAAGGTGAGGGTGAGAAAACAAGAAGAAGATTCACAAACAAAAGCTAGCTCATTTCCTCCATTCCTTCCAGTCTGTTCAGCCTGGATGACCCACTCTCAACCTGGGCCTGAGAGCTGCACAGTGTAAGAACGTGAGTCAACTGTCCAAAGATTTGCTACCACATCCCTCTGTGGCCCATCGCATTTAGCGATCCCAAACCCTATGTTAAGGGCCATCAGCTTATGGTGGCCCTCTGAATTAAATGACCTCCAAAACATCCCACTGTTAACAAACTGAAGACCAGAGTCATTTTATCTCGCATTGAGCCTTCCTCTTTTCCTGCTGCCTCCAACTTTTCCTAGTATTATTCTCATGTTTAGTGATTGCTTTCTCATAATTTGATCCAAGTACCAGAGACTCTGTCTAGGGCCCCAAACAGAACCACGTGGAATTCAGGGGGCAGCTGCTGATAAAACATGTATTGGGGGATGCAACCATATATGTCCACCTACTCCCCCGCCCTCCCAAAATGGCCAATGATGGGCCTGGAGGGGGGAGGAAGAGGGGGAACCCCAGGTGGGCATGTATATAGCTCTGCTTCCTAATCATATTCTGTGCGATTTCGCCACTTCTGGGGTTTCTGGAAGCCAGAAGAATGCTTCCGGGGTTTCCCAATGGTAAAAAAACTGAGAAAAGGCCGTTCTAGAGCCACCCCAGCTGTTCCTGCTTCTGTCCCCACTCAGTGCTTACTGGCATGTGAGCAACAGAGCTTCTCCAAGCCCACTTCTGATACCAAAAGCCAGAGGGCGCCATCCACCTCTCAAACAGAGATATGCTCAGCCTCCAAAAATACACAGCTTCAAAAATAAAAGAAAGCTTCACGAAAAGGCGTGGCCAGGAGAGAAGACAGCTCCGATGCGCTCCAAGGTGCGTTTGCTGCTTTACAACCCTGACTGCGCACTCCTGCATGCAAGGGATCCAGGGAGGGCACCCTCTGCTCCTAAAGGTGTCATATGCTTTAGGATGCTTTGGGCTGATCCTGCACTGAGCAGGGGGTGAGACTAGATGGCCTGTCTGGCCCTTTCCAACTCTATGATTCTATGATTTTTCTATGATCAAGAAGCATCATAAGTAGATGCACATAACCATCACCACCACAATGCAAGAGCCAATGGCAGGGAGAGTCAAATTCTTTCCTGGCCACAGGTCCAGCATCAACATAAGCTTAATGTTTTGGCAATCACCTTCAAGGCCATATGTGGTCAGGGCCCAGTGTACCTGAGAGGCTGCCTCCCCGCCTATGCCCCCCAAAGAGCCTTACGTTCCACCACCACTAACTGGCTGGTGATCCCTGGCCCCAAAAGCAAGTCGGATCTCAACAAGGGCCAGAGCTTTTTCCCCCACCTGGTGGAACAAGCTCCCAGAAGAGATCATGATTGAAGAATCCAACCTATCCAAAGCTGTGTCAATGTTCCTGTTTAAACACTGTTCTGGTTGATATGTTATGTTATGATTGTTATACCTGTTGCAGTGTTCTGTGTAGTTACCCCGTGATGTTTTATGTAAACCGCCCAGAGCCGCATGGAAGGGTGGTATAAAAACTTAAATAAATGAATATGCTCTGGTGGGGTGGCAACCAGGGCACAGGAATTCTGGTGGGGTCCACCGCCGCCAACCCCCTAGCTGTGCCTGTGGTCTCAGCACCCTGGCATCATTCAGGACGGGCGTGCAGGTGGTACACAGCGGGGGCACTCCTAGTAGCCATGGGAGCGGCAGACAATGGCCAGGGCTGTCAGGAAAAGGGTGCGCTAGAAGGGCAGGTAACCAAGCCTGGGCGTGGGAGAGCTTATCAATGGGAGCAGGATGTGCAGACAAAAGGGCTGTGGGGGTGAAATGGAAGACATGGGGGGTCAGATGAGGCCCCCACCAGCCTGGAACTTGCCCGTCTGTCAAGAACTGGAAACATAGCAGTATTTATTTGCTTTTCAAATACACACAATTCCCAGACAGTTAGAGCTGTTCCTCAGTCGAACAGGCTTCCTCAGGAGGTGGTGGGTTCTCCTTCTAGGGAGGTTTTAAGCAGAGGCTGGATCGCTGTCTGACAGAAATGCTGATTTTGTATGAACTTAGGCAGATCGTGAGGAAGGGAACTGCCAGTGTGTGTCTCTTGTGGCCCTTCCTTGCATACCCAGGGAATTCCTGGTTACCACTGTGGGATGGTCGGTGAATTCCCTCCAGGCCAGGCTCTATTAATTGGGAGAAGAGCTATAATTTCAGGGATCCCCAGGTCCCACCTGGGCACTGGTATCCCCAGACAACGCCAGAAAGCCATGTTCTCTGGGGAAACTGATCTCTGTTGCCTGAAGAGGGGCTGGGAAATCCAGGAATCCCCAGGGCCCACTTGGCGACTGGCATCCCTAGAGGGGAAATTGTCACCATTAAGAAGCCAGGCTGGAACAAAAACCAGGTGAGGACACCCCATAGCTATAGAATTCCAATCTTTTCGAGCCTGTGGGGCACCTTCGGATTTCAGACACAGCGTAGTGGGGCACGGCCAGAAAATGGCTGCCCCGGGAGGTGGAGCCAGCCAGAAAATGGCTGCCCCGGGAGGTGGAGCCAGCCAGAAAATGGCTGCCCCAGGAGATGGAGCCAGCCCTAGCAACAGCTGGATTATAGTCAGTTACCCAGGGAAAGTCCATGGTGGTAGCTGCTGTGAAAACAACAATTTCTTTTAAAAAAAACTGTCCAGTCAATTATAACTCCAGTATCCAACCAGAAGCTTTGCTGGGCAAAAGCCCCACCCACTTTAAGCCGACCCTTGGTGAGCACCGGGAAAGGTGCCCACGAACACCACAATGGGGACCCCCTGCAAGCAACATGAATCTCTTATCCAGGAAGACATTTCCACAGCTTCTTGTCAGGCAGTTAGATATTTGAACAGCATGGGTTTACTCGTGAGGCAAAAGATTTTCTTGTAAGCTTCTCAGATACCTTTTGGTGTGCTGGTTCTTCGCTGTTTTTATTGCATATATATATATATAAAAGTAACAAGCGATTTACACAACCCTGGACTCTCGGATCAATGTTTATACAGCCTGCTTGTTTGGGGAAGTTTCCACTGAAGGAGCAGCCCTGGGATCTGCATGCAGAGGCGGCAAGACGACAGCGGCCTGCAGGACAGATTAGAAGCTGCAGGGAAACCTCCCCACTGAGAGGTTTATGCCCTTATTAAAAGATTTCCATCCCACCTTCTGGTGCAAACTGCCCCGAAGAGAACCACAATTGAAAATTATCAACGCAGGAAACACATGACGATCCGCAAGTGTGATATGATCATGATTACTTAACAGTGGGCTAAGACCAGTGAGAAGGAGAGAGCGGGGAGATGGAGGGGAGATGGGGATCCAGCTTCAGAGCCGAAGAAGACGAGACAAAAGATCTTATTTACCATTGAGAAACCCCTGGAATTTTCTTCAGGCTTGCAGAATATGGTTGGGAAGCAGAGCTGTGGACACGCCCACCTGAGGCCCCTCCCCTTCTCACCCCCTCCAGTCCCATCACTGGCCATTTCGGGAGGGGGGTCAACATGATCGCATCACCTGATAAACGTTTCCAAAAGTTTTAAAATACAGAAAAAACATTTCCAAAAGTTTTAAAATACAGAAAAAAATAATTAACTCCCACCCATTTGGGACTTCCAGGACTATTTTCGTGCTGGAAATCCAGCAGGCCTCTCCCTGTGTTCTTACTGAGTGGCTGCAGCTCATGCACAACCCTTAGAGGGAACAGTGGCAGAGCCTCTGCTCGGCATGCGGGAGGTCCCAGGTTCAATCCCTGGCATCTCCAGCTAATACGGCCAAGGCAGTAGGCAGTGTGAAAGACCTCTGCCTGAGACCCTGGAGAGCAGCTGCCTGCCTGAGTAGGCAATACTGCCTGCAATGGGCTGACGGCCAGATTCAGCAGGAAGCCGCTTCGTGCGTATTGAAGTGCCCAAATCCTAACCCATCCCTATAACCTTTTTAAAAATTCTTTTCTTCTTATTCTTTCATTGCCTGTAAACCGCCGTGAGCCCAGTTGGGAACGGCGGTGTATAAATCCAAAAACAAATAAATAAATAAAAAATAAACCACCACACCTCACTAGGTCTTAGGAGGGGCTGAAGGGGGAAACCCCCTCTCCCCTTCCTGCACAGCCCTGATCTGAATCGCAGGCGGATTTAACAGCTCCGTTTATCTTTGACGCAGCTCTGTCCTGTCTGTTCAGGCCCTTGGGCTGTGTCAAAAGCTCAGCTGGTTTCCCCAGCCCTGCTAAATATCACCCGTCAGACTTCGCCGGGGAGGGCATGCGAAAGTTTGGGACTGCCACCCAAGAGTGCCCGTCATCTGTTGCAGCAGGTCCTCACCGTGAAACTCCGAGCATTCCGGCACACGAGGAAAGGCCTCTCCCCACCATCTCGGGATCTGGGTAGGTTCGGACTGGAGGAGGAGGCGGCAGGAGCGCTTCAGGCAGCTCTCGAGGAACCGTGAGTCAGGCTGCAGAGGGGGGCTCTGCCGTGAGGGTGGGCGGGGAGAAGAAGAAAGCCCTGGCCAAGCCTCGAGTCATCTGGCAACGCTTGGCAGCAGCCGCCACCTCCCCGGGCTTTCCACGCAGGACCATCTGTGCGCGGCTCCGCTCCCACCCGCCCAGCTCCCCGACGGGAGAGCAAGAAAGCCCAGGCTCTGCTTCGGAGGGAGGGGAGCCGACTGCAAACCGATCCTCTTCTGCTTCCTGAATCATATAATCATAGAGTTGGAAGGGGCCATACAGGCCATCTAGTCCAACCCCCTGCTCTATGCAGGATCAGCCCTAAGCATCCTAAAGCATCCAAGAAAAGTGTGCATCCAACCTTTGCATGAAGACCGCCACCACCTCCTTGGGCAGCCTATTCCACTGCTGAACTACTCTGACTGTGAAAAACTTTTTCCTGATATCTAGCCTATATCGTTGTACTTGAAGTTTAAACCCATTACTGCGTGTCCTCTCCTCTGCAGCCAGCAGAAACAGCATCCTGCCCTCCTCCAAGTGACAACCGTTCAACTACTTAAAGAGGGCTATCATGTCCCCTCTCAACCTCCTTTTCTCCAGGCTGAACATTCCCAAGTCCCTCAACCTATCTTCATAGGGCTTGAATGGGGATGGGGCGGCGACTCAGGAGAGCAGCCATTCACCTGCAGCCCCTTCCGGGTGTCCCTGAGGCAGCTTATTCTCCATGGTGACGATGACAACCTGGAAAGAGGGAGGGAGGGAAGGGGAGCTTTGCTCACTGCTCAGGGCCTCGGAAACTTCTGCTGCTGGTTTCGCCGACAAAGAGAACGGGTCCAAATATTCCCTCTGGGTGCGCACGAGAACGTCGGAGGGTGCCAATGGCCTGGCCGACGCTCATGCAGTGCCGGTGCCTCGACGGTGCCACCTGGTGGGCGGAAGAGGAACCCTCGCGCTACCGCCACCCAGGGGGTAGTTCCGTGCGCTTCTAAAGTTCACCTGCACATCGTTAGCCCTGGCATCATTGTAGATAACTTGATGGAGGGCTAAATGTTCAAGGTGTCGTGCAACTGCCTTTATGACCCGTAATCTCTGTATCCGTCCCATACTGGGGGTGGGAGAGTGAGTAACACCACTGTTTACCTAAGGCTAGGGGGCAGGAAACAAATTCACACCCCTCTCTTTCCAAAACAGTGAGAAGTTCCAAAGGCAGTGGGCTGAGCTTCCTTTGGATGGGAGTTGGAGAGATGGAGTTATTTGCTTGGGACGTTTGACTTGTTGACCAGTCCACAAGTGGAGCTCAAGAGATTCATAGAAGCACAGAGTTGGAAGGGACCTCCAGGGTCATCTAGTCCAGCCTCCTGCACAATGCAAGAAATTCACTACTACCTGCCCACCCACAGTGAACCCAATTCCATGCCCCGATGACGCCCTCCCCAAACCCCAGAATCTCTGGCCATTGAGGTCTGGAAGAAATTCGCCTCCCGATCCCATTTCCTTGGGCATGTGAGCAAGAGCCCGAAAAGCCAAGCATCGACACAGCCCCTTCTGCCCACCCACTCAAAACCTGTTTAAGTTCAGAGAATCGGCATTTCTGTCAGATGGCTATCTAGCCTTTGCTTAAAAACTTACTACCTGATGGAGTCTCAAAGTGGCTTAAAATTACCTTCCCTTCCTCTCCTCACAACAGCCACCCTCTGAGGCAGGTGGGGCTGAGAGAGCTCCGAGAGAACTGGGACTGCCCCAAGGTCACCCAGCTGACTGCAGGTGGTGGTGGAGGAGTCAGGAATCGAACCCGACTCTCCAGATTAGAGGCCGCCGCTCTTAACCACTACACCATCAAAATGCAGGCACTGTGAAATGTTGGCCAGAGCAACCATCTGCTAGCGTGAAGACTCTGAACTACAGAGAAATGTGTCATCTTCTGCACTTTTTTTCTGAAGCTGTGTCCCACCCCCCCCCTGGCACCAGGCAGCTTTGAGTCTCCAACCTGCAAGAGAGCCGGAGGGGCGATGAGTGGCAGGACTGAGAGGGCAGCAGGGGAGCTGTCCAGGCAAGACCCAGAGCCAAGGCCAAAGGAGCTATCCAGCCAGCGAGCCCTGCTGAACGGAAAACAACCGGAGCAGCTCCAGGGAGAAGCTACAGCTGCAGGCTCCAGGCACCTCCAGAAAGGCCCTGCCGCTCCACCTCTTGCTGGGGGAGCAGATCCGGTTTAAATCCCTTTCTTGCGAGTAGGGCTACTGGAAAGGAAGCTTCACCTTTCTCAACAGCTGCTCCGCTTTTCCATGCATGCTTCAACACAGGTCCAGCTGCATTTCTCTCTCTCTCTCTCACTCCTTGGAGGGAGAGCAAAACAGTCCTCAGAAAGGACACTTCCAAACAAACATTAAAAAATGACCAGATGTCCCGTTGGCATGCTGCTGTGCCCGGCCTTAACCCGCAGGCAGAACAACAGGGCCCTGTCTGCAAAAAGGAGAACTTGCGACCGCTGGAATTGCATTTGCATCAGGACCGCGGAGACTTTGCATTTTGGTTGTGACCACAGGGTCAGGTGGGAGGGAGGCTGTGTTGGTCTGAAGCAGCAGGGCCGCGTTTGAGTCCGGTGGCACCTGGAAAAGTTTTAGGCAAGACGTGAGCTTTTGCGGGCATGCACACTTTCATCAGGAGCCTCGAACAACACTGTGCTGGCCTGGAAGGGCCCCCCTGACTCCAACTTGGCAATGAGCCTTTAAGGGAAACGGCCAGCTTGAGGAGCCAGATGGGGTCTGCTTAACTAAGAAAAGACCCCAAGCCTTTCCCCTAGGGCACTTGGGTGGTGGCATTTGGGCTAGATGACCCAGGAGGTCCCTTCCAACTCTAGGATTCTCGGGTTCTTGAAATAGCACTAGAATTATTTGTAGTTATAGGCTCCGTATGCCTTTTCATCCAGCCAGGGGATGAAGAAGAGAAGAAGAAGAAGAAGAAGAAAAAGAGTTGGTTCTTATATGCCGCTTTTCCCTACCCGAAGGAGGCTCAAAGCGGCTTACAGTCACCTTCCCTTTCCTCTCCCCACAACAGACACCCTGTGGGGTGGGTGAGGCTGAGAGAGCGCTGATATCACTGCCTGGTCCGAACAGTTTTATCAGTGCCGTGGTGAGCCCAAGGTCACCCAACTGGTTGCATGTGGGGGAGCACAGAATCGAACCTGGCATGCCAGATTAGAAGTCCACACTCCTAACCACTACACCAAACTGGCTCTCTGGATGGGGTTGCACGCCCATGCCAAACACTGATCATACTACTCAGGCTTGGATGACACAGTGCAATCGGAGCACCAAACGGTGGTCCTGGTTACGCATCAAGAACAAAGTCACAAGCCTCTGGCACCAGCAACAGCAACTTCTGAAACGGCTGGGACTAACGAAGCCCAGCAGGCACCGTGCAGGGCAAAATGACTCCAGGTAAGACATAACAAGGAGAGAAAGAATTCCAAACAGCATGGTTGTCAAACAGTTTCAGAATAGTGACCAACAACAGCCGAAGAAGACAGATCCAGTTCCCTGGATTGGAGCCTGCTGCTCGTAACCGTCACACCGCCCTGGCTCATTCGAGTGAGAGACAGGAGAGGACGGCGGTGGGATTTCAGGCAGCTTCCTTTAAGGACTGCAGGAATACAGCCAACAAGGACAGACGGTTAAGAACAAAGGTGTTAAAACAGGTGCAAGGCATCTGCTATGATGAGCACGTGCCACTTCAGCACGGTATTGTGCAAGGGTCCCCTGCTGGCACCTTTGGCGTTCACACCCAGGGCAATGGGTAGAGTCACAGAAAGGCTGGCACAGGAGATGGGTCCAGCAACCAATTGGCCAGGAGACAGGTCTTACAGAGCTCTCAAACTACCGCTTAGAGGAAAGCCAGTGTGGTGTAGTGGTTAAGAACGGCAGCTTCTAATCTGGCCACCTGGGTTTGATCCCCTGCTCCTCCACATGCAGCCAGCCGGGTGACCTTGGGCTTGTCACAGCCCTGATCCCGCTGTCCTCATGGATCAGTTCTCTTAGCTCTCTCCTAGCCTCATCTCCTTCACAGGGTGTCTGTTGTGGGGAAAGGAAGGGAAGGTGATTGTAAGCTGCTCTGAGACTCCCTCAGGGTGGTGAAAAACGGGGTATAAAAGCCAACTCTTTTTCTTCTTTCGGGCAGAAACTGTGTTTAACAATAAGCCTTTTCACCTGCAGTCGGACAGGGGCAGTGGCCTGTAAACCGACTAAATAAAAACAATAATCCGCACAGCCAATCAGAAGCCCTGCTGAGCAAAAGCCCCGCCCAGCCCCACCCACTTTCTAAAAACACCTGGTGGGGTGTGGTCCCACAGGCTGGTGGTCCCTGCTCGCTTCGGAGGATTGCTGCTGCTGACGTTCCTTGCCATGGCCAGAATTTGCTTCCAAACGTTTGCGAAACGGCATTTCAGACGACGCCGGCAGCACGTGGAACGCGAGAGCAATGTGCTTGTGCCGGGGATGAAGCATAACTCTTCCGCTTGCCATTACACAAGAAACCCAGCATGGTGCAATGGTTAGAACTCGCCTGCTAGGCCAGCCCCCTCCCAACCAAGCAGCTTTCATTCCTACAAAGGCCCCCAAGTTCACCACTGCCTCATGGCCATATTGCACATCGTCACGTGGCTGCCCACGCTGCAAATCGCAGTGAAATGCCAATGGTAACAAGGCTCAATGTGCAAATAAAGTCATGCGGGTTAAGCCGAGTTACGCTTTCGTTCCAGCAAGCCAGGAGTCTAAATCGGGGTTTAATTCAGGGCTTATTGCAGGGGTAGTCAACCTGTGGTCCTCCAGATGTCCATGGACTACAATTTCCATGAGCCCCTGCCAGCGTTTGCACACCAGCTTGTGGTCTACAGCAGGGGTAGTCAACCTGTGGTCCTCCAGATGTCCATGGACTACAATTCCCATGAGCCCCTGTCAGCATTTGCTCACCAGCTTGTGGTCTACAGCAGGGGTAGTCAACCTGTGGTCCTCCAGATGTCCATGGACTACAATTCCCATGAGCCCCTGCCAGCGTTTGCACACCAGCTTGTGGTCTACAGCAGGGGTAGTCAACCTGTGGTCCTCCAGATGTCCATGGACTACAATTCCCATGAGACCCTGCCAGCGTTTGCACACCAGCTTGTGATCTACAGCAGGGGTAGTCAACCTGTGGTCCTCCAGATGTCCATGGACTACAATTCCCATGAGCCCCTGCCAGCAAACGCTGGCAGGGGCTCATGGGAATTGTAGTCCATGGACATCTGGAGGACCACAGGTTGACTACCCTGGTTTACGGTACAATCCTAAACTGAGTTACGCCTCCTAAATCCACCAAATTCAACGAGTTTGCATGTGTACGCGCCGTTCCGGCGCTCTTACTGCTGTGCCTAGATGGCTTCCCAGGACCTTGCTGACCCTAACGCTCCTTTCTCCTGTTCACCGGCCACCTTCCCAAAGCGTTCCCAGAGTCCCGGTAAATCAATCCGACCGAGCAGAAGAGCAGCCCCACCAGAGTCTGCCCTAGGAGAGCTGTGGCGATTGGCCGGCCACGCCCAGGTCCCTCACCCTTCATCTTGGGGGCTATTTTTGCAAGCTGATAACTTCAAGCCGCACTCCCGGCACCAGGGCGGGCATGCCTGGCTTCACAACTGTCCCCTTTCCGGCTCTCTGCGCTAAATTGACAGTCCGCCGGAGACGTGCTCGTGACCCCGCAGGGAGCCTACGGAGTCCTCATCTCGCACGTACGGGCTTGCTAGGCCGGGTCCCCGATGCCCAACGCGAGCCCACGAGGAGCGCTGTCCGCACCCAGCATGCGCTGCCGCCGAGCCTTCAGAGGGCCACTTTGTGACAATTCCCCCAAGCCAGCGGAGCGCCAGGCTGCTCGACCTGGTCTCCAGGGAGAGGGACGACAGCTGCACCTCTTTCCCAGCGCCTGGTGCCAGCTAATCGACGGAGCCGCATTGACGTCAGCCGTTCTGGAAACTGTTCCCCTGCCTTGCCCTGCCTGGAGATTAAGATCTCACCAAAACAAAAGGTGGGGGGGGGGAGAGAGAAAGAGAGAGAGAGAGAAACAGGGATGGAAATTTTGTTCTTTAAAAAAAAAGCTGCTGATAAATCACCTGAGACGATGCACACAAGCCCAGCTGTAAACCAACAACTTGTTGGAGCATGTTAAAAAGGGGGGGGGCGTTGCAGAGGGGAGGGCAGAAACTCAATCCACCTTGGAGAGCTCCCTTGGCAGAGCCGCAAAGCAGCGCTTGAAAGTTTAATGAACACATAGTTTTCGCGCTCGCCCGGAGCCGGCTTTAATGACAGATGATCCCTCGTGGAAGGGACAACCTGTTGCGTTCTGGCCAGGCGAGCTGATGGAGGAGAAGCTGAGTTGAGACTGAGGGGAGCAGAGAGGGGACAGCCCTGCACCTGGCCTCCACTTTCAAGGACTGGTCCTACGGCAGGGACTCCAGCTGGGAGAACAACCTGAGACCGTGGATGCTTACCTGATGGGACCATTGGTGTCCCCCCCCATCTGCTCTGACTGCTGGTGGCTCTACCTGGTCTCTGGCATTGAATGCTTCTTCCCACCTACTGCAAAACCTTTCCCTGGGGTCTTACCTCTCGCAAGAACAAGAACACAGAGGAAAGAGATTTTATGTTCTGATCGTAGACGAATGAACACATTAAATCCCTATATTACCAATCTCTTCACCCGTTCTCCAAATCCATTTTTAATTGGGAAGATCCCTAGCAACTGCAGTTAAAGGGGAAAGACCTTTCTCTGGCCATGCCCTAAGAGAGCCACTGTCCACTGGTGGCTGGTCGAACTTCCTATATTTACTCAGGAGGAGAGTCGGCTTGTGCAGGGGGAAAGTGAGCTTGTTGGAAAGCGAAACCTCTTCGTAGCACAGGCCTCCTGTCCCTTACCCCAATTTTCTGTCCTTCCGAGTTCTTCAGAAAAAGAACGCCTGTTTCCTTAAAACCAATTCAATTCCCCATGTATTGTGCTGCAAACGTTCCATTCCCAAGAGCCTTCTTTTAAAGAAAAGCAGTGTGCTGGTGTCACAAAATTTGTTTAAGACAGAGAAGGAGAAGAGTTGGTTTTCATATCTGCTTTTCACTGCACATGCCGACAAGGGCTCCTGGGAATTGTAGTCCATGGACATCTGGAGAGGCACAGTTTGCCCTCTCCTGGGTTAAGAGTTTGGAAACAGAGCAGGGTATTTTTTGGCAATGGCAATGAAGGGGAAAGGCTAGACTTGACAGAAAGGTGCACGTTGACACTCCTCTTTTATGCTTCTGTTGGCAAATCAGCTTTGCTCCTGGACATGTGAAATCTGTACGTTGAAGAAGACTGGGAGAGGCATAGAAACTGCTGATCGGAAGACGTTGCACTCCCATGCAGTTTAGCACCAAACGGTGTTTCAATTGAGCTAGACCGATCTGTACCAATCATTTCATCACAAATGCTATTACACCCCCCCCCCCCAAGCTGAGTCACTTTGGTTGCAAGTCATCAAGGGCAGAGCGCTGGAAGGCTAAGGAGGAGTGGGCGTTACCCAGGTGTAAACCAGGCTTCAGGGCTGGCCTGTGGGCACAAGTGCTCCCTAAAGCAGCAGGTAGGACACTAATACTGAACTGAAGAGCGTGCGCAGCAAAAGAAACTGGCCCCCCAACAGCATGTGATGCTGCCGTTAACAAGTCCAATTCCAAATTGGTCACAGGAGGAGGGGTGCTGATACTGTCACATGGGGCAAGTAGGATTAATGCATCAACCATGCGCAGTTTTCCTGAAAGACGGTGAGTGGGTGAGCAGGAAGGGTCGTGTCTCTTTCTGGCATGCCCAGGGAAATGCCAATCGCCACTTTGGGGTCGGGAGGCAAATTTCTTCCTGGCCAGAGTGGCCGGGGGATTCTAGTTTTGGGGAGGGGGCATCATCTGGGCATGGAATTGGGGTCGCTGTGAGCAGGCAGGGAGTTTTGAATTTCCTGCAGTCTGCAGGGGGTTGGACTAGATGACTCTGGAGGTCCTTTCCAATTCTAGGGTTTTATGAAATCCCTCCCTCCCTCCCTTGGTGGCTTTAAACACCGGTAAGGGAAACAAGCACGGTCACCAGAGCCAGGTTGGGAAACTCCGGGAGATTTAGGGATGGAGCTTGGGGAGAAGAGGGGCCTTCAGTGGGGTGCAATGCTATAGAGTCCTCCCCCAAAGCACTGATTTTCTCTAGGAGAACTCACCTCTGTCATCTGGAGGTGAGCTACAATTCTGTGGAATCCCCAGAACCCACTTGGAGGCTGAACAAGTAAGGAAGGAAATATGCACCGTGCATTAAGCAAACAAGTTCCCAAAGGGCCGTGCAAAATCGGCTAAAACGCATGGCATAAAGTGACCGTATAGGTATACTCAATACAATATTTATCGTATCGCGCTGTATCTGTTACAGCAGACCGTAAAAATAAGAACCAATGCAGCGCCCCCTGAGACAATTAAAGTGACGACCAGATAACCATTTCTATGAAAACAAGCGGGAGAGATACGACAAAGAGCACAACGTATTAACTTTCCCACCTTGGAACCAAAAGAGAAACGGAGATATTCTAACAGCTGAGGCTAGCTTTTTAGATTTTAGTGGTTTTCAATGTGTTAAAGTGTTAAATGTTAAGTGTTAAATGTTATTTGTTTTAATGCTTATTGGTATTTGGCATTGTTGTAAACTGCCCCAAGGAAGTGGTCTGAACAGGCTGGCTAAAAATCAAATAAACAAACAATGTCTATTTGAATAACCCAGAAGACGTCTTTATGCAAAGTGGCTTCATTCCTTCATGCACAGGAAGGCTACCTTAGGCCTCCTTTCGCCAGCAGAACACCTGTCCTGATTTTCAGTCCAACAAATGGGCCAGTTTTTTAAAACCGAAGGTAATTATTGCAGGGGACCGCCTTAGAACAGTGGTCCCCAACCTTTTTATCACCGGGGACCGGTCAACGCTTGACAATTTTCCTGAGGCCCAGGGGGGGGGGGTAGTCTTTTGCCGAGGGACGTCGCTGCCGCTGCCTGAGCCCCTGCTCTACTAGCTTTCCTGCCGGCGCCCCTGACTTCCTGCCGCCCACTGGGGGGCGCTGCCAGCAGTAGCTGCGCAGTGCCACGCGGAGGGGGAGTCCCAGCCATGGGGGCCGCTGGAGAGCATCAAAGTTGAGCTGGCGGCAGAGTGGCAGGGCAGCCCCCGAGGCAGCAGCCGGGGAGGAGGACGAGGAGTAGCCACGGCCCGGTACCAACTGATCCACGGACCGATACCAGTCCCCGGCCCAGGGGTTGGGGACCGCTGCCTTAGAATTCTACGTTTCAAAGAATCTAGCAGGCGTCATAAGAAAAGAATTGTACCTAAAAAAAATTCTTAAGGCAATTGCCAACTTCAATCTAACAGGCCGTCAAAGATCGCCGCCTGCAGGGGTACATATTCCCGATACCCATAAATCATGCTCCAGGATCGATATTTCTGACTCAAATTATTGATGTTAAAATTGACCCGACGGCTCAACAACAGCCATATCAAACATCTCACAAGGGTCACATTACCTATACTGGAAATGAAATAGTTCATTATTATATAACGAAGAGCTGTTAGTTGAGGTTAAACTCAACTCTGGATCAATGCTAGCCTCTTAATGCTCATGAAGATATTAACCATTATTTATTTCTTCCATAATCCCAATAATTTGGGATCCAGCAATGGACTTCACCGGAAGCATTTTCCCACAAACAAAAAGAGCATGCAAACATTAAACTGAAATTGAACTGAAAAATAAAATGACCAGATCGCAAAGTTGGGAGGTAGAAGACAACTGGAATGGAAAAGGGGTTTATACACAGTTAAAAAGAATGTTCAGCTCATTTAGAAATGAACCCAAGATATCCGCGAGAACGTTAGCATATGAACAACCACCAACTTGACTCTTTCAATTAAATTATATTATGGATGGGAAGGAACTTCACAGGAAATCAATCAACAGTTTGCAGATTTATTCACGCTTGAATAAAGCTCAATTGCCGGATGAAACATTAGGAATTTCTGAGCTGAATTAAAAATCCCACCTTTTACTTGACTAGATCCTGAATTGTTAGCAACAAAATATTATTATAGGAGAAGTAAGAAGAGGAATAATTTGTGTGGTCCAAGTGGAATTTCAGCAGAACTCTGCCACAAGAGGCCAGGGGTGAATCTGCATGGAGCTTTTATTCCAATCCCAGGTCGATTCAATCCCTGCTGTCTACACTGAATTCGATTTGCATTTTGATTTTGGGCGATTTAAATTTTCCCTCTGCAACAAGCATGCTTGATCCAGAGTGACCCTACCTTTCCCCTGCGAAATCCTGGATATAACCCTCGATATCTGAAAAATCAGCATGAGGAAGCTGTCTGCTTTCCCCAAACTAACTTGCTGCGAGTCTCCAATGATGTAGAAAAGCCCTGATTGGCCAGGGTGTCAGTTCAAAGGCTTCCTTGTTCCTGGGTTGCAAGGCTTCCCTTAAAGGGGAAGCCCTAACTTCTCTCGGCAGAAGCTCCAGAAGCCCGAACTTCTCTAAGCAGAGATTTGCCTCTTGGATTTATCACCACTCCTTTACTGTCTCCAATCTTTCCCCCATTCAAGAAAAGAAAGGGGTTCCTGCTGCGCTTAGCTCCCCCCCCCCACGAGCTTCCCTAAATACACACAGAACACTTTTCTGTTTCAAAGGGGGGGGTTAGAGGAAGACCCGAGTTCAAATCAATCTGAATTCAGCAGGATCCACAACGGAATAAACAAAGTAAATGCAGAATCAGCCGAAGGCCCTATGGGACCTTGGACAGTTCCACAGGCCCTGTAAATCAGAGTTGTTCTGTCAGGCCTATGGCTGAGGCCTACAGGAATATCTATCTGCTGACTACTACGCCTGTAGCCATTAGGCTATACTCCTTAGTGAGAGTTACATTAAGTGGGCGTCTTTTGTGGGGAGAGGAAAGGGAAGGCGATTGTAAGCCGTTTTGACTCCTTTGGGTAGAGAAAAGCAGCAAATAAGAACCAATTCTTCTTCTTCAGTAATATCAGGGCTCTCTCAGCCTCACCCATCTCACAGGGTGTCTATTATGGGGGGAGGAAAGGGAAGGCGACAGTAAGTTGTTTTGAGACTCCTTTGGGTAGAGAAAAGCAGCATCTAAGAACCAACCTTTATCCTGCCCCATTTGTGGGCTTCCCAGAAGCAGCTGGTTGGCCAGTGTGAAAACACAATCCCAAATTATGCGTAGCTTTTGTCGATTCAAGAGGACTACTCTTATAATAAAGATCACACAAGAGAGGGGGCATGGCTCAGTGACACTCTGCCTGCTTAGTGCCTGCCATCTTCGGCTAAAGTATCTCAGGTATGAGAGAAAGACCTTTCTCTGCCCAAGACCATCAAAAGCGGCTTCAGGTGACAGTGCAGGATACGGAACTAAAATCACCAATTATGTGACATGGCATGAGGCAGCTTCAACACACCCAGTGGCAACAGTCCAAAGGAAAGCTTCTTCATAAAATACATAATTAATTTATCATTCTGGTTCAGCGTTCTATACTGTACGGAATTCAATAGTGAAGGCCATTCATCTTGACAGCTTGCAAAGGGACAATGTCAGCCAGCCTTTCTCAATTTTTATGCAGTTGGGAAACCCCCGAAACATTCCTCAGGCTTCGAGAAACCCCAGAAGTAGCACAATCGTGAAGAATAGGGTTGGGAAGCAGAGCTGTTGACACGCCCACCTGGGGCCCCTCCCCTTCCCTCCAGGCCCATCATTGGCCATTTTGGGAGGGTTGGGTGAGTCGACATGACCATATATGGTCCTATCACCCAATAAATGTTTAACACGTTTTTAAAAGTATATAAAGATTTAATTAACTCCCACCTATTTGGGAACTCCTTCCAGGGCCATCAAGAAACCGCAGGGTTTCCTGAAACCCTGGTTGACAAAGGCTGACGTAAGGTTGTAGATATGTCAATAGTTATCAACCATGATAGATAAGCATGAAATCTTTGTGTTCATTGGAAACCGAGCTTGGGCTAACAGGAGCTGGGACAAAGTTGCTTCACCGTTTCCATAGGTGTTCCACAGGCAAGCCATTTCTCGGAGAGAACATGAAGGCTTTGATGAACCTTTGTTCTGGTCCTGCCTGGCAAACCTTAACTTTTGGAATCAGAGTCCAGTAGCCCCTTTAAGACCAACAAAGATTTGTTGGTCTTAAAGGAGCTACTGGACTCTGATTTCATTGTGCTACTTGAGACCAACATGGCTACCCATTTGAAGCTTGGATTAACGTAAGAACATAAGAAGAGCCCTGCTGAATCAAAGCAGTAGCCCCTCTAGTCCAACAGCTTGACCCACACAGTGGCCAATCAGAAGTCAAGAGCTGAAGAGCTGAGAGTTTTTATACCCTGCTTTTCTCTGCCCAAAGCAGCTTACAACCACCTTTCCCTGCCTCTCCCCACAACAGACACCGTGAGGTAGATGGGGCTGAGAGAACTCTGACAGAACTACTCAACGGGAACAGTTCTTAGAATGGTTGTCATGTCTGCCTTTAGCTCATGCCATGACTGCCTTGACCCGAATCCCGGGATCCTCAGGGGGGACTGTCGGTGGGCTTCTACTAGAAGCTACTACTAGAAACGCCCTTTAAAAAACAACAACTCTATATATGGATTTATTGTCTTCCCCATAACAAACTATGCATGCAAAAGCTGGGCCCTGAAGAAGGAAGACAGGAGGAGAATAGATGCTTTCAAATTATGGTGCTGGAGACGAATGCTGTGAATGCCATGGACAGCCAAAGTTTCCAACAAGATAGTTTTAGAGAGGAGCAAACCAACTATGGCATTACAAGGGAAGATATTACGGCCAAGGCTCACTTACTTTGGACACATCATGCGATCAAACTCACTAGAAAAATCATGAATGCTCGGCATGGTCACCGGCAAAAGGAAACGCGGTCGCCAAAGGATCCGCTGGCTCGACACAATCAAAGCAGACACAGGGATGACCATGAACCAACTAAAAGAGGCAGTCATTGACAGAGACGAATGGAGAAAACTTTCCTATAGAATCGCCAAGGGTCAGACACGCCTGAACGGATAACGTCGTCATCATCATCATCATTATAGCAAAACCACAGGAAAAGAACCAAACAAGCAAACCAAGGCCATCACAATAACAAGCAACATCCATAAAATATCCATTTGGAGGTTTAAATGCATCTGAATTTTAATAAGGTTTATATGTGGGAAGACCAACAACACATTCTCCACTGGCCCTTCCTCTCACTTCTGTGGTTTCCCAGCTGAGATCCACTCTTTCCCCGGCTGCTTTTGTCTTCAGCAAGGAGAACGGGCAGATCCCCACAATTGACACACCTTTCCCCTGCGGATGATCCTAAAGCCAGGGGGGTGGATTTCTATCAAGGAAAATGGCAGAAAGGGAAGGATGTAACCCCCTCTTGTGGCACAGAGTGGTAAGGCAGCAGACATGCAGTCTGAAAGCTCTGACCATGAGGCTGGGAGTTCAATCCCAGCAGCCGGCTCAAGGTTGACTCAGCCTTCCATCCTTCCGAGGTCGGTAAAATGAGTACCCAGCTTGCTGGGGGGTAAACGGTAATGACTGGGGAAGGCACTGGCAAACCACCCCGTATTGAGTCTGCCATGAAAATGCTAGAGGGCGTCACCTCAAGGGTCAGACATGACTCGGTGCTTTCACAGGGGATATCTTTACCTTTAACCCCCTCTGCACCAACCATTAACTCAACCTCTCATCCTAGCAGCTACTTTTAAAGGTTAAAGTACTCATCAAGAGACCCGTTCCGGAATTCCCACGTCAACATCTAAGGACTGGCCCTGATGGGAACTTCTCTCTGGTTATTTTTTTTTTTTTGCCAGTTACAAACACGGGTGTGTAATAAATAACGTAATACAATGTGGTTAGCTGGTCACAGATCTCATCAGGGTTGGTAGCTCTACCAGAAAGGCCTGGAGGGAAATCAGAGAGCACCTGTCCGTCAAGGTCAGAATTGTCTACTCAGAGTGATAGCAGCTCTCTAGGGTTTCAGGCAGAGGTCTTTCACATCCCCTCCTGTCTGGTCCTTTCCAATGGGGATGTCGGGGCCTCAACAGGGGACCTTCTGCATGCCAAGCAGCTGCTCTTCCACTCAGCCATGGCCCCTTCCCTAAGCCAACCCAGAGACAGCAACCCTACGCATAACAATCTTATACAGAGAATATAACAAATTCCATCTTCAGATCGGCTGCAGCCACCCTAAGCACCAACCTACCCGCAATCTACTAAACCGTCCCTTCCTGGACTGGGAATAGAAACTGCAGCCAAACGGCCAGGCAGGGATGTTTTCAAAGCTGTGTGGACTTTTTTTTGTTCCTGCAGGTCACAAAAAGGCTGACATGCATGAGCAGAGAGGCCAATAAAGATGGCCTTGGCCTTTCTGCAAGGCTGAACTGATACCGAGAAGCTCTGCGCATTTTGTCTAATAAAAAGTCACTGTTCTTTTCCAGCAAACACCCATCGTACATCGTACCTGTACACAGGCTGACCCATGCGTCAAACTCTTCTTCTTCTTCAGTAATATCAGTAATCATGCATGTTGCAGAGGGAAAGTTTAAAGCGTCCAAAATCAATATGGAAATCAAATTCCGTGTAGACGGGAGGGATTTATTCTGACTGGGAGTGGAGAAAAAGCCCCGTGCAGGGCCAGATTGCAGGCTACACTTATCTGCATTCAGACACTGGGATTAACTGAAGCTTATTTAAATGGTCACTTGTGCCTCAAACGCTGTTATCCTCATGAGGAACAAGACCCCTTTTGCACATAAACTCTGCCCTGTCGGCTTCGTGCTTCTTTCCCAAATTCCCAAAGTGAGGAATCCTCTCTATCATGCTGTTGCTTTGGCCTTGTGACCACAAAGTGCACAGTGACCCACAATCAACTGCAGTTTGCCAACTTAACTCTTACAAGCCGTAATTAACACAACCCACGGTCAACCTCCCATTTGCAATCAGGACTGGGCATCTACCCACAATCCCCGGTTCTTTCTGTACTGTCTGCATTCAGATGTCACAACCCACCAGGGTTTGATCAAGCTACAATTTCTCATGACATTAGAATGCTGCCTGAGATGCAGAGTTCGGCTGGGCCCGTCACATGCTACCCTGTTCTCACCAAAACAAGAAGCGTGTGTGTGTGTTTTTAAAACTTGCTGGGTAATGCCTCTAAATACCAATTATTTTTAGACCAAGCAACAGGGGAAGGGATGCTGAGTTCACACCCTACTTGCAGGCTTTCTGGCTAAAAACAACAACAACCCGACAACATGCAAACTGGGTGGCTCCTGTTTGTTTGTGGATTTTATATGCCACCCCTCTCAGAATACTGTCTCAGGGCGGTTTACACAATTTAAAACCCAATAAAACCAATAGGTTACTAACAATTACATAACAAGCTAAAATTACAAAATTTGCAACACTGAGGCCAAAGATTTCATCGGATTCTTGTTGTTAACCAGCTGGCCTCAACCACAGGCCCTGTGGAACTCAGAGAGTTCTGACATGGTCCTGATCTCTCCGGGGAGCTGGCTCCAGCAGACAGGGGCCAGGACCGAAAAGGCCCTGTCTCCAGTTGATGCCACATGAATTTCCTTGGGGCCAAGGATCCCCAGCTGATGAGCATTGCTCGATGAAAGATCTCTGGGGAACGTATTCAGAGAAATGAAAATGATGCCGGATGAGACTGCTCCTTGGTCAGGTCTACCAGAGCTCGTAAGCTAAAAAGCCACAAGTCCTGGGCACAGCGAAACTGCCTTCCCCTCACCTGTACGCAGTATAAGGCATCCAGCTCCAGTATGGGAGCCAGCTTGGTGTAGTGGTTAGGAGTGCGGACTTCTAACCTGGTGACCCGGGTTTGATTCCCTGCTCCTCTCCCACATGCAGCCAGCTGGGTGATCTTGGGCTTGCCACAGTACCGGTAAAGCTGTTCTGACTGAGCAGGAATCTCGGGGCTCTCTCAGCCTCACCTCCCTCACTGTAAGCCGCTTTGAGATTCCTTTGGGTAGAGAAAAGCAGCATAGAAGAACCAACTCTTCTTCTTCTTCTTCTTCTTCTTCAGTAATATCAGTGCTCTCTCAGCCTCGCCTCCCTAACAGGGTGTCTGTTGTGGGGAGAGGAAAGGGAAGGCGAATGTAAACCACTCTGAGACTCCTTCGGATAGAGGAAAGCACCATATAAGAACCAACTCTTCTTAGGCATCTTCTTCTTCACCATCATCTATATGCATACTTGCCCCTGGCCAAAGATTCCTTCATTCTTGGCTGACAAGCACTGACAGTTAGCATTATCGACCTCCAGGTATGGATTTATCGACCTCCAGGTATGGCCTAAAGATCTACTGAAACACAACAGCTAATCATCAGACAACAAAGATCAGTTCCCCTGGAGAAATAGGCCATGTTGAAGGGCCGACTCCATAGCATTATGCCCTGCTGAGACCCCTCCCCAAACCCCCACCTCCAAATCTCCAGGTATTCAATGTTGCATCTCCCATTCTGTTTCTCAAAGGCAGGGATCATCCAAGCACAGGATAAACTTTTCAAGTTACGATCGGTAAGCTCTGAATTATCCCAACAGGGAACAGCGATGGCGAGATTTTTGTAGAGAGTACAATGCGCAAGCAGCGCATGAAGAACCCTGAAAGGGATTCCAAGCTTGCTCAAATAGCCCCTGACATGCGGCACACTAATCTGATATTCCCTGGTTAGCAGCAAAGCCACCTATTACTGTGACAAATGAACAAACCTTCATACAGCCCACAAAGCGTGGTTCGTTTCCAGTTTGGAATTTGAGTCTGCCGGACAAACCCAAGCTGGGGTTTTTGTTAGTTCACATGTGACAATGACATAGGAGCTGCTGGTAAGGCTTGGAAATTAATTTGCAGCATGCAAGAGGGAGGGAGGGGAGAAGGGATAGGTAAGTTGCATGCTATACATCAGGGGTTGTCAAACTGCAGCCCTCCAGATGTCCATGGACTACAATTCCCAGAAGCCCCTGCCAGCATTCGCTGGCAGGGGCTTCTGGGAATTGTAGTCCATGGACATCTGGAGGGCCGCAGTATACATGATTGGGCATTGTTACTGAACCGAGGCACAGCTTGAACCAACGACCCAACAGGCCTCCCCTAAAATCTAGGAAACAACGTTGAATTTCTTCATCTCGAAAAGGTTTTGTAACCGACTTGGTGTGTCAATCTACTATAACTAAAAGTTACTGATCTCATATTTACTATCTGCTCCCATTGGAATCGCTCCTCAAGTAGCTCACCGCCAGCCCCCTTTGCTATTATCATTCAAACGTACGCAAAGAAGCAGCTCTGGGGTTTTGTACCCTGCTTTTTTACTACCCGAAGGAGCCTCAAAGCAGCTTACAATCGCCTTCCGTCCTCTCCCCGCAACAGACACCCTGAGCTGAGAGGGCTCTGAGAGAACTGGGGCTGTCCCCAGGTCACCAGCTGGCTGCATGTGGAGGAGTGAGGAATGAAACCCGGTTCTCCAGATCAGAGGCTGCCACTCCCAACCACGAAACCAAGTGGGCCCTCCCAGCTTCCCGTTCTGCAGTTCTTGAGGTCAGGCTGTTAGGACCAATGAGATTCTAAGGTGGACAGTTCTTCATTGTCACAAGGGGAGCCTCCGTGTGCCAATCGACAACCCCCAAGGGGAAGATTCTGACCGCCTTATGCCATGAGATCACCCAAGCCTTTCTCCCTTAGGGGTGGAATTGCAAATGAGATTGTTTTCAGGGGAATGCCCGAGATGTTTCAACTGTATACCCCCAACTGCAATGTGAAAAAGGCAACTGGCGAGTTTGCAAACACACACACACTGCACTGCACAGATGAAACTTGTGCGATATACTAGAACTGAGTGTAACTTCCTGCCAGGGGGGGAAACCCAGACGAGATACCAAAAATTCTGCAAACAGATCTTCCGCAGGGTCTCTAATGCAAAACAATCTCTCCCCAAGGGGACCTGATGGGGGCTGCAGCAATGGGGTGGAGGGTCTTGCTCTCCCATGCTACTCTGTTTCTCCTCAACATAAGGTTACCAATCTCCAGGTGGGGGCTGGAGTTCTCCAGCAATTAATAAATGATCTCCAGAGGGCAGAGATCAGGTCCCCTGCAGAAAAAGGTAGCTTCAGAGGCAGGAACAACCAAACTGTGGCTCTCCAGATGTCCATGGACTGCTGGCAGGGGTTCATGGGAATTGTAGTTCATGGACATCCGGAGAGCCACAGTTTGGCCACTTCTATGGTACACCACAGATTTTAGGTGAAATATCTCCCCCAAATTGCCGCCTCCACAGGCCCTGCTCCCAAATCTCCAGGAATATCCTTGGCCAGAATTGGCAACCTGACCTCAATTCAGGGCTCCTACTTGCTTGTTTTGGTAAATATGTGTAACTAAGTCTAGGTTTTCCCCAGCTGAGCAAACAGCCCTGGAGCGTCTGAAGTTGCAAAGCCGGAGATGAAGATAGATTCGGGTGTGTAGTCATGCTGGTCTGAAGCAGCAGAACAAAGTTTGAGTCCGATGGCTCCTCTAAGACCAACCAAATTTTATTCAAGATGGGAGCTTTTGTGCGCATGCACAAAAGACCTTATATTTTGAATAAAACTTTGTTGGTCTTAGAAGAGCCACTGGACTCAAACTCAAAGGGCAAACGCTGGCAGGGGCTCATGGGAATTGTAGTCCATGGACATCTGGAGGACCGCAGGTTGACTACCCCTGACCTAGAGCTGAAGCCTTTTCTACTAAAATTCCTACTTTCCGGAGGAGAAGGACAGAAGGGGGTTGCAAGATCAGTCTATTTACCAGGGCTTTGAATGGGGGATGAACTGCAGGCATCTTTTAAAGAAGGGAGCGGCTGTTTGGCTTTTTGTTTTATTTGTGTGGCAGGTTTTTAGCTTGCGACTCGTAAGCCGCTCTGAGCCACCAGGAAAAGTGGGATAAAAGTACTTTCAGAGAGATCTGAGACTAATAAACCTGGAACGCATGTGGTCTGGCATCAAAGGCGGCAAGGTTCAAGGGCTCCTCCTAGCAGCAACAGTTTTGTCCGTCTGTCAAAGGCCACAACACGCCCAGAGCTACATCTCTCAAAGTTTTGAACGGGAGGAGTAGGACAAACAGCCCAGGCTAGCCTGACCCCATCAGATCATGGAAGCTAAGCAGGATCCATCCTATTTAGACTTTGGATGGGAGAAAACTAAGGAATTCCAGGGACACTGTGCAGAAGAAGGTGAGAGCAAACCACCCCCGTTAATTCTCGTGCCTTGGAAACCCCATAGGGTCACCGTAAGTCACCTGCAACTTGACTGTAATGGGGGGGGGGGAGGTCTTTCCCCTCAAGAAGAAAGGGCAGAGATCCATCAAAAGGCCCACCAATTCCGCACACGTTGGACAATGCACTTGCAATGCACTTTCGGAGTGGATTTTCCTGTTCCGCACAGGTGAAATCCAGCTGCAAAAACACATTGGAAGCGCGTCGTCCAACATGTGCAGGATGAAAGTCAAGCAGCCCATTCCCAACCCAGAAGCTGGAGCCACTCCACTCAGGGGAGAGGGTCACTACATCAGAGTAGGAGATTTGGGAGAGCCAAATCCCCACTCTGCCACGGATGCTTACTATATGACCCAGCCCAATCATCCTGCCTCGGCCTACACTTCCTCACAGGGTTGTTGTGCGGATAAAAGGAGGCCGGGAGACACACTAGCTCCCCGGAAGGACAGCAGGGCAAAAATACAACAGACGAGTTCATGCACAATCCTTGCTTTGAGGCCCAGAAGGAAGCACTTTGCGAGATGCGGTTTCCCCTGATGCCCAGGCAGTGAGGAGAAAGAAGCAGTGGCAATCCAGGTATCCCTTCTATGAACGCTGAAAGGTGCCAGATCTTTATGCCTAGATTGCTTAGTGCAAGGGTGGCCAAACGGTGACTCTCCAGATGTCCATGGCCTACAAGTACCAGGAGCGTTGCTGACAGGGGCTCACGGTACATGTGGTCCATGGACATCTGGAAAGCCACTCCTGACTTAGGGGACAGGAATAAAAATGTACAGCCACACAATGCCATGCAGGGAGAAGCTAAAGAGGCTGATGGGGGGCAGACTGGGAGGGGGGGCAGCTTGGTGGCTTAGATGTACAGAGAGCTGAGGAGGCCTGTCCAAATTGGGGAGGGGGAGGGGGGTTGATCCTTCTAGCCTCTCATCTGGGGGAGGGGGAAATAAATATCCAGCTGTTTCAGAAACACCTAGCACAGCACCTGGCTGGCAGCGAGCATGTGTTTCTGCCGTAACCCTCCCCCCTCCCCAAGCAGTGCACATCCCAGCGGCCGCTTACCCCCTTCCCCAAAAGGCTGCTAATCAATGGCAAACATGCTTTCCCCCCACCCACCCAATTAGCTCCTCCAGGAGCCCTTCAGGTTTCTTTGGCTGGAGTCCAAGGAGAGCCGTTTATTTTTAACTCCCCCCCCCCCCTGCAAAGGCGGCCTTGAGGCATCCCCGAGAAGAAGACCGGCCTTCTTCTCTTTTGCACAGATGTGGAGGGCAGGAAGGCAGAGGGGAAGGGGGGCGACAACAAGTAAAAAACCTAGTATGTAGGAGGTGTGGGGGGGAAACAATAGAGGGAGCAAAAAAAAAAATCCCCCCCTTCAAGAACCAGCAGCACCTCCGGACACCTGCAGGGCGCGCAGCCTCCGTGGCGCTCGCTGCTCACCTGCCGGGGATGTGGGCCAGGCCTGCCGGCTAGGCGCGTGCCGCAGCCGTCGAGGGAGCCGCGGACGGACGGAAAGACCCCCCCCCCCCAGTGCCGCCCGTCCCCCCCCCTTCGCAACCCCTCCCCGCCGTCCCGCCCCGCGCGCCTACCTCCAAGGTGCGGATCTCCTTCTGCGTGAGGTCGTTGGACGTGGCGCATTTGGTGCGCAGCCCCTCCAGGTTGGAGATGCTGATGTCGATCATGTTCTGCACCAGCTCGCACTGCTGCAGCGCTTTCTGCAGGCTCAGCGGCGGCGGCGGCAGGAGAGGCGGCGGCGGCGGCGGGGGAGGCAGGGCAGGCAGAGGCGGCGGCAGGAGCAGCAGCAGCGGCGGCGGCTGCTCCGCGCTGGAAGCCCCGGCGGCCTCCTCGTCCATCGCTCGCCCCTCGGCCGCCGCCGCCGCCTCGTCCTCCTCGTCCTCCTCCCGGATCAGGGGGATGCCGCCGCCGGCCCGCTCCCCCCAGGCGGCGGCGCCGGCGCCGCGGCCGCCCCCTCCGCGCCGCCCCCACCGCGCCAGCCCTCACCGGAGCCCCGCGCGGGGGGCCAGCCGCATCCTCCCGCCTGCCGCCTGCCGCCGCTCGCCCGCTCCCTCCCTCCCGCGCCCGCCTGTCAAGCAGCCTCCATGCGAGCCGCTGCCGCGCGGAGCACCAGCACGAGCAGCCCCGCCTCGCGGGGAGGGGCCGGGGAGGGGCGCGCGGCGTTCACACGGCGCCGCCGACGGCTGCTGCGCTTCGCCGGGAGGAGGAGGAGGAGGAGGGCGCGCGCTCGCCTGCCTGCCTGCCTGCCTGCCTGCCTGCTTCGGCCCTTTGCCTGCGGCGCCGCTCCGCCTGTCAATCAACGCGGGCCTGCGGGAAGGGCACCGGGTGGGATGGGCGCCCCCTCACGGGGTTGCGTGGAATTGGAGGCCGCGGGGGTCGGCGGGGGAAGCCAGCCAACCTGCCTGCCTGCTCGCCCTTTAAGAGAGGGCTGCGCTCCAGCAGTCAGCAGGTGCAAAGCGACTCTTTCCCCCCCCCTCCCCTCCCCTCCCCTCCCTTTTCCTTGCAGGGCATGGAGTTGAAGCCCGGCTCGTGACTCCTGGGGAAGGGCCAGGTTCCAGAATGGGCCAATGCACACCAGCGTGGAATATTGGGGCGCCTGTCCCAAGGAAAACTGCCCAGTGGGTCTTCTCACTTCCCAACTTTTCCCCTTGTCTCCCCGGCTCTTGTCATGGGCAAGGGTGGAAGAGGGGCCTTGCTTTAGTGGACCGGGAATCCATTTGCTTCTGGAGAATGAGAGTTGGGTTTTATACTCTGCTTTTTTGCTACCCCAAAGAGTTTCCAAGTGGCTTATGATCGCCTTCCCTTCCTCTCCCTGCAACAGACGCCCTGTGAGGGATGTGGGGTAGAGAGAGCTCAAAGAAAACTGCTCAGTCGGAACAGCTCTAACAGGACTGGGACAGGCCCAAGGTCGGCCAGCTGGCTGCATGTGCAGGAAGAGTGGGGAATCAAACTAAACTTCTCAAGATTAGAAGCTGCCATTACACCAAGCTAGCCTTGGTGGTAGTGAGAGAACTGTGACTACACCAAGGTCACCCAGCTGGCTGCATGTGGAGGAGGAGGGGAAATCAAACCTGGCTCATTAGAGGCCACTGCTCTTAACCAAAAGGACACCTCCCCCTTGTAGACCCCTTGATAACCCTAAGTGATCAGCTGTATACAATTCCAGAAATAATTGCAACCTGGTCCCCTTTATAAACAGGCCTTCTAGGACAATTGCTCTTGCAAACAGAATTTTACTACTGATTACTTTTCTTATGCCATAAACTTTAAGGCAACATCCACTCTGATGAATGCATGCCAAGACCTTCCAGTTGTATCCTGAATCCTAAGCCCCACCAGATGATAACTAAAGGCACATCGTTTCAGAACCAGCAAGTTTAATTCTAACCACGATGATTAACCGCCACAGATTGACCCCTCTTCCTTAAATGTATCTGGTCTCCTTTAAAAACCATCTAAACGCAGGGGTAGTCAAACTGCGGCCCTCCAGATGTCCATGGACTACAATTCCCCAGCTGGCAGGGGCTCATGGGAATTGTAGTCCATGGACATCTGGAGGGCCGCAGTTTGACTACCCCTGATCTAAAGTAACAACTCTCAGTATATCTTGTGGCTGCTGTTTCGGGTGAAGAAGTACTTCTGTGTTTTCTTGACCTGGATCGACTGTCCAACAGCAATGCTGTTTTCTATATAGAAGTGCTTCCTCCTGTAAGCATGTGACAATTTTTCCCATGTTCCACCAGCGCATCACCCAAAGTTTTGCTTCTCAGCTCCTCTTTTACGATGGGAGAAACATGAGATAAGGACATCGTAATGCCTCCAATAAACAATGTAGCAGGAAGGTGGAAGGGGAAAGAGCTTTGTAAAATGTTCACAGGCCATTAAAAGTCAAACATGAAACTTCAAGCATCTTTATAGGCAGTGTGCCCAGCAAATATTTTTAAGACAACTTTCATAGCAGCCTAAATATACATTCTTCTGGTTCTGTTGGCTCCAGTGGGGTTTTTCTAAAGGGATCGGGGTTGCAGTTAATATCCATGAAATTGTATGCATTGTTTTCGTGGCATTGTTTGTTGGACATAGGATGGTGTTTTATTACATTGTTCGCCACTCTTAGAATCCATCTGTTCAGCACCTGCATTATACTGTGTTCAGAGCAATTCTCTGTTTGTGACTTGGATCATATAATTTGTTGCGTGCGTGATACAGTTGTTCTTTCCTTGTTTAGAGCTGCGTAACCCGTCTTGAGTCTTCGCAAGAAAGGCGGGCTACAAAGGAAACAAAAGAGCAGATAAATAAATAAACTACTAAATGCATTACAGATGCACCATTCATCTGCCACAAGAGAAAACCTGTGAGGTAGCTGGGGCTGAGAGAGCTCTGACAGGACTGCTCTGTGAGAACAGCTTCTAACAAGACTGTGACTAGCCCAACGGTCGCCCAGCTGACTGCATGTGGAGGAGTGGGGAATTAAATCCAGCTTCTCCAGATTACAGGCCACCACTCTTAACCACGACACCACACTGGCATTGGTGGTAGGTGGAGATCTCCTGAGGGCAGAGATCAATTCCCTTGGAGAAAATGGCTGCTTTGGAAGATGAACTGCATGCCAAAGTCCTCCCCTCCCCAAACCTTACCCTTCCCAGGTTTCACTCCCCTAATCATCAGGAATTTCCACACCCAGAGCTGGCAATCTTAGGAGAGGACCCCAGGTCTTCTGTCCAAAATTCGGCATTACCACCTTGGTATCAGCAGAACTAGTGGGCCTAACTAAACCGCTTTACTCCATCAAATATATTTCAGTGAGTCTTATTTCCAAGTAACTGCTCAAGAGTATAACGTTAGCCACAGTGGGAAATTTTGGTAGATTCGGGGCAGTTCTTGTGGCCACTGACACCTCATAACGCAGGTCTCTCCAGCCATGCAATGACGTCATCCGTTAGGAGGTGAAACTTTACACCAGACGAAGATTTGCAAGCGAGAACACTAAAAAAAAAAAAGCACAGGAGGAAACAGTGGGAAATTAATTGGCAACCTTAGGCTGTGTTTCTTGAAGTCAAAATTTGCCCCCCAGAGGAAGGCAGAGGACCAACTAAGAGAGGAGAGCTGCTTGTTTACTAAGAGAGCTGCTTGTTAACAGCATAGTGTCTGCCATAGTAACCAAGAATCAAGAAAGCTGACACTCCACATATCTTTCATCTCCCATGCGGCCGGGTGGCCTACAACCACACGCTCAATCCTCAAAGCTGATAGCAGCATAGTATCTTAGCTGGTGGAAAATGTCACAAGCCTGTGACACTTCAGTCAAAAGGAAAGTCCCTTGGGTAGTCAAGCTGCCTTTGGGGAAAGTTGAGCAAGAACTGCTGATCTCTTAGATCAGAGTGCCCTTCTTTGGAAGCCAATTGTGCTTCTGGAGAACTTCTATCAGGCTAAGCAGTCGTGCAGTGTGTGTGTAAAGAACTGCACTTCTTGAGAAGTGAGAAGAATAACTTATTTCAGGCTAGGCGGTGCAGAACAGGGCAGGCTGTGCCAAAACTCCAAAAGCCTGAGAATCGTTCCCTTGACATTCTCCTAGGATTTGTGACAGGGGACCTTGGGGACAGTGAATAACAGGAAGTGCTCCTGTCAGGCTCATGAGATCCATGGGAGAAGTTTAAGGGAAAGGGTCTTGCTGAACTTGGGCTGGGTGAAGAAGAGAAACATGGGGTTAATTACACACTAGTAAATGGTCAGTCATTTGTATAGGTGGTTGATTGAGCTGTGTGAATGTCAGTGGGTACAGAATACAAAGGGTTTTTTTATGGAGTGGCTGTGGTCCAGTTCTTAGCTCTGTCTCAATGTCTCAAGGTTTCTTTTAGCCCCCCTCCCTAGTCTAGAAAATCGAGATACATGTTGGCATACCATATAGGACTGTTGTAAAAATTAATAAGAACACACTGAAAGTGCTACAGAAATGTTAAAAAGCATTATCAGGTTCATACCGACAGCACACAAAGCTTTCTGTAACTGAAGATTGCATCAGTTTGTGTGTCAATTTGCAACATTTCAGGTTTAACAGATTAGAGAAGTTTTAGTTGAGCGCAAGTCATCAGTTCAAACTTGATTATTAACTCCATTTGTGGACCCCAATGTACTTTCCTTTCTGAAACACTGAAGGGAAAAGATTAAAAAGAAACCAATACAAACACAAGGTTCTGATCTTCCTACGGAAAAGTTTCTAAATATTTGCTTTTCATTCCCTCTTAGCAGTAACTAAATAATGTCAGAATTCAAACCGCAGGGCAAGGATAACCACAGTGATTACACTTTGATCTCGCAAAGGCTATTATGAAACTGAAATTAAGCATATGAGTTTGACAATTCCAATGGCATCTGCATAAATTTACATATAAGAAACGAGTTGTTCTAAAACAACCAAGCCTATTGTTTTTCAGTTATTGGCATGTGTCTTATTAAGCACCCTGCCCTATTCTCCCACACAGGAGAGACTGTTATCAAGATGCCAACTGGCCTGTGAGAGAAATAAAAACTTCAAATCCTTTAACACAGGCTTAATCGGATATCATTTCCCTTAATGTCAAAAAAATTTCAGCTTCCCGTTTACGCTTGTTTTTCTCCAGAACCCATACTTCCCTTAAAATAATTCAGGAAATAAAAAAAAAAAACTAGCCAGTTAATCAATGACTGCTCTTTAGCAAATTTCAGCATTTAAAAACAATGGAATATTGCCTGTTTATTCTGTTTGTTCCCATGTCTGAGATCAGAACATTTAATGCTGAAATGCTCCATACGCATACCTGGGAGTATGTCCCGTGTGTGTGGCACCATCAAGTCACAGTCAACTTACGACAACCCTGCAGGGTTTACAAGGCATGAGACATTCCGAATGGTTTGCAGTTGCTCTCTTCTTCATTGCAATCCTGGAATTCCTTGGTAGTTTTCCATCCAAATACTATCCAAGGCTGATCCTACGTAGCTTCCAAGATCTGAGGAAATTCGGCTAACCTGGGTATCCAGGTCAAAGCAGTTCCTACAGTGCAGAAATCCCCACTAAAGGTATATGTACTTAACAAGCACAACTTACTGTCTTAATAAGAGCGGATTCAGAAATAATTTGTTCTTATTAGTTCAAAGCGTGTTATTGAAAGTTGCAGCCCTGTCCACCTTCATCCAGGTATAATGCCAAGCTGGTAACCATACAGAAGAAGATTATGCTACAGCTCTCTTATTAAGCGTCTTCGATATTACCATGGAAGGTTTGAGCCTGTGCATGTTTATTCAGAAATAAAACCTCTCTGCTAGGCTTACACTGAGTTCTGGGAAATTTGGTTCTATTTCAGCATGATTTGGTTCACACTACGCAAGATTCTTTTTAGTTATCTCTGACTGGGAAATTCTGGGGGGAAGGGTTATAAATATTTAACCCACATCCCAGGAATATCTTCAGCCATCAGCAGGAGCTCATGTGTATGAAAACCAAGTCCACCTGGCTGACTTTGCAGCACAGATCTCTGTTGAAGGCAGGTATAACCCACAACCTTGTCAGCTCTTAGAAATTAAGCAGGGTCCGTATTCGGACGGAAAGCCGTCAAGGGAGACTCTGCAGAGGAAGGCAATGGCAGACCACCTCTGCCTCTTGCACCCACAGAGATCATTAAAGGCACAACTTTTTAGGGATCAATCATAATACAATCTGAATTGTGGGCCAACCAGCCCCTGTAGCTGTCCCTTTAAAACAGCTGGATCTGCAACAATGGGCTGGTTTCATGGTAATGGTTTGCTTTAAGCCATTCAGGGTGGGCTGTACCTGCAGGGTCTGTAGCTCTGTGCAAAAGACAAAGAGGCAGGACAGGTTTAGCCACTTCTTCCCAGCTGGGCTAAAGAAAAACGTCCTATCCCTTTAACAGAGGCCTAATGAACTGAGTACCCAGCTTGCTGGGGGGTAAACGGTCATGACTGGGGAAGGCACTGGCAAACCACCCCGTATTGAGTCTGCCATGAAAACGCTAGAGGGCGTCACCCCAAGGGTCAGACATGACTCGGTGCTTGCACAGGGGATACCTTTACCTTTACCTTTAATGAACTGTTATTTTTCAGCCTGTTATTTATTTATAAAGCGTCACCTGTCCATTTTCACACATTAATCTATTAAAGGGACAGAAGACTGTTTATCCAGACCAGTTGGCAACTCTAGGAACAACATTCACACAGCCAAGTTTGCGGGCATAACTTTGTTGCTATTCAAAAGGCAGTGACAGCCTGCCCATCAGTCTATTTTATTAGTATTTTGGTGGGTATATGTACATATAAGTATATGTTGATTATATACATGCTATGATATATACCTACACTCATAAAAACGTTGCACATATCTATCAATATTTCATCATGGGCAGGGAGATAAGATAGATGTGTTTGGGAAATAAACCGCAGATAGTCACAACTACAGGGCAATGATTCCCCCTTATCTGACTTTTTAAGGACAGCTCGATCTGGATCAACTGGCAGGTGCAATCATGAGGGTTCACTTCACATGGTGGGAGGGGGAAACCCACACCTGCTGCCTCTGTTAAAATCACAAAAGCAGATGGAGTCTTTTTGTGTACGGCCTGTTTCGTGGATGGGCAGCATTCAAAGGCAGGTTTAAAAGCCTTGATCTGGACTGATTAAAAAGGAAGTTGCACCAGTATTTTTGCTAGCATTTGGTGTGTTGAATAAACCAATAAATCACAAGTGTATTGTTATAAAGAGACAAATTAGCCGAAGATCCCAGTGGGGCTCTGCTTTGGAGGAACTCTGGCAACCAACCAAGCACTAGTAGTGTAAGGTGACCAGATTTTAAAATTGGTAAAGCGGGACACCATTGACTGGGGCAGGGGGGGTTCTTGATTAAAAATTGGTCTATATGGAGCAACAAAAATTTTCATAGAACGCATACAATGCAAAAATAGTATTGTAATATATCTATATTTTACTTGTAACATAAGTACAATTTGCCAGGTGCCCCCAGATGTCCCTTCGAAAGTGGGACAATCTGGTCACCTTACAGTAGCCCCGCTGGCTCCACAGGGGCCAACTCCTGTGTCATGGTGGTTAAGGTCAGGTGGGGCCTGGAGATCTCCCACTGTCTGCTCCTCTGACGATAGCAGCTGCTTTGGAAGGTGAGCTTTAACAGGGATAGCCAGACTGTGGCTTGCTAGATGCTCATGGACTACAATTCCCATGAGACCCTGCCAGCACATCTGGAGAGCCACAGTATGGCCACCCCCCCCCCCCCGCCTATGGCTACCCCCCCACACCTTCTTGGTTCTGGCCCCGACTTGGTGGAATGAGCTCCAAGAAGAGATGAGGGCCATAACAGTTCCGCAGGGCCTGCAACAAAGAGCGCTTCCATCAGGCATTTGGTTGCCAGGCGGTAGAAGATCTGGGGTACCTCCTCAGGATACCTGGTACATCTAGGGCAGCAGGTGCCCCCCCCCCCCATGTCAACTGGGCAGGAATGGTAGGCAGTGGTCATTTTTGGCCCGCCCGGGACTGTTGGATTGGGGAGGGATGAAGAGGTTTGAATCAAAAACAAAGGGTTGAAATTAATTCGAAAGCCTTTTTCAGCTAAAAATCTGGAAGACGTTCCTGACAGTTAAGAGTGTTTTCTCAGTGGAACAGGCTTCCTCGGGAGGTGGTGGGTTCTCCTTTGATAGTTTTTAAGCAGAAGAACTCATGCAGATTGTGAGTGGGTGGGCAGGAAGGGATCTGCCAGTGGTTGTCTTTCAGGGCCCTTCCTTTGCATGCCCAGGGAATTGCTGGTGACCATTGTAAGATGGTAGGGGAATTCCCTCCAGGCCAGGCTAGATTCTGGAGATTTTCAAGGGGGGGGGGGAGAATCACTTGGCCACGAAATTGTGGTCACCATGGAAGGGCAGGTAGTTGTGAATTTCTTGCATTGCGTAGGGGGCTGGACTAGATGTCCTTGGAGGTGCCTTCCCATTCTAGAGATCTATGATTCTATGCTGCCAGGGGTTTAATAATTTTTTTTTGTTTCGTTATTTTACTAGGGTTTTATTGTGAACGGCCAGAGCCGGTTTGGCAGTTAAGAAATCAAATAAATAAAATTAAAGAAAAGAAGCGCATTTGAACCAATGTGCATCCATGTGGTCTCAATCACAAGCTAGGGGGGGCAGGCGGGGAGGGGAGCTCTACGTAATCCTGGCCGAGCAGCACCTGCTTTCCCCATCAAGGTTCCCCATCAAGCCCCGCCCCTTGGTTACCAGAGGCCTTAGCAACGCAGCAGGGACCGAGCGCGCCAGATGGAGGCGGGGACGAGACGCGCGGGCGGAAGTCTCGCGAGAGGCGGGAGTTGGGTTCCTTTCGCGCGCCGGGGCAGGGAGGCGCCTGTGTCGCTTTTGAAGTGGTGGCTATGGAGCGCGCGGACGCTTCGCAAAGGACGGTGCCCGCGAGGGCCACGAACTTGCCCTGGTAATCGGAGGGAGGGAGGTTGCTAGGATACTTGGGGGGGCTTAGTGGCCGGGTCCCCCTACCCGGCGTCCCTTATTTGGGTTTCGATTTGTGTGCCTTTTCCTGGTATTGTGTGCGTTCCAGCGTTCTGTTCTCATTTATTTTATATTTTATTTATTTGTTTGCATTTATATGCAGTAATACATCTTGCATATGTGTATGCATGCATGCATGCATGCATGCATACATACATACATACATACATACATATATATACACACGCGCGCATATGTATATATGTGCATACATGCACAGAGAAATATATATGTATACATACATGCATAGAGAAGTGTGTGTATGTGTGTGTGTATATAAAAATATATATAATCCAGTTCATATACAGAGTTAAAACATACACATACACACACACATACACACGCATGCATGCATGCATAGAGAAATAAATATACATGTATACACCTCTATCTGGAGTTTATGGCTTTTGCAAAGCATTCTTTAAGTAGTGATCTTTAACCTGGGCATATATAGAGTGCTGTTTTCCTCACTGTCTGAGTTGTGTGTTGGAGATTCAAACATATGATGCTGTTAAGTGGTTTTTTTTTTTTGTTTTAATATGGTCAGGGCCTGGTAGAAGGATTTTTGGGGGGTGGAATCTTGTGCAGGTGGGCTTGGATCCTGCAACAGTAGAGCAAGGGGTGAATGTGAAATATTAATATCTTCCTTGCTGCAGGGATGAAGAGGAGCCTCGCTTTGGTGCTACTGTTTTAAAAGTTGCACTAGCCTCCTGTGGTGTTTCTGGTGAGGGGCTGTTGAAGGGGGATGGCTGTCATGACAGAAAGATAGGTAGACCTGTAAAAATAGGGAGAAGGAAGGAAGGGATGTGAGGGCAAGAACAGAGTGAGATCCAGCCATGTCTCCTGGTAGTGGAGGTAAAAAAATTATAAAGGTTAGTTCCCCAGAGATCTGAGGAAACAACGTCCTAACTGAATACCGTTGGACACAAATAAAGACCTAACAAAAATAATTGCTAAATATGCTTGGAAAGCTACAAAAATAAGGCAGAACTGGACAAACCCTACATACTAATACTTCTTATACTGGAGCCATATATAGTTGTTTTTCTCTCTTAGTTTTTATCCATTTATAAATGATTTTAAATTTGTAATTCTATGCCTTCTACTGTGGTGGTCCCCAACCACCGGGCCACGGCTTCCCGCTCCCCCCCCCACCCCCGAGTAAGAAACTTCCCAGGCCGCAAGGGAATCGCCCGCAAAAGCGGCCGATTAGCTTGCGGCCTGGCAAGCTTCTTTTTGTGGGGGGAGAGGGAAGCAGGGCCGCACATGTGCAGCCGGTTGCGCATATGCATTTGCGCCATGCGTGGCCACAAACGCGCGTGTTCGGTGATCGCTCTCCCCGCCACCGGTCTGCAGCCTGAAGAAGGTTGCAGACCACTATTCTACTGGATGGTCAATGACCATAAATAAAATTGATTGATTGATATAGGTCAGTTTTAAACAAGATAGCATCTTTCTTCCAATTTCAGCTGGTTCCTTAATATTTAGTATGTACAAGAAGTGGATGAAAGATTAAAAAAAAACTTTAAAAGGCAAAGATGTTCATTTTAACAGTCAAGTTGGTTATGTGATAAGACAAATTATCTGTATAGAAGTTCTAAAGAGGTATAATTAATATTTGCGTAATTAGGGTCGCCAGCCCTCCAAGTTTACCTCTCACTGGCAGTGGAGTGGGATGTGTTCAGGGGCAGGACAGCCTACCTGACTGGCTGATCCCACCATCCCTGTCTGGTGGGATCCCATCCCACCTCCAAGTGGGGCCTGAAGTTCTCCTGCAGTTGATTTCCAGACTACAGAGATTTGTTTTCCGGGTGGAAAGATCAGTTTTGGAGGGCTTAGTCTGTGCAGGGGTGGCCAAACTGTAGCTCTCTGGATGTGCACTGACTACAATTTCCATGATGACGATGATGTCATCCGTTCAGTCATGTCCAACCTTTGGCAGTTCTATAGGAAAGTCTTCGCCATGCGCCTCTTTATCTGACTGCTTCTTTTAGTTGGTTCATGGTCATCCCTGTATCGGCTTTGATCGTGTTGAGCCAGCGGATCCTTTGGCGACCGCGTTTCCTTTTGCCGCTGACCATGCCGAGCATTAATGATTTTTCTAGCGAGTTTAATTGCATGATGTGTCCAAAGTAAGTGGGCTTCAGCCATAATATCTTCCCTTCTAAAGACATAGTTGGTTTGTTCCTCAACAACACTATCTTATTGTTAACTTTGGCTGTCCGTGGGATTCGCAGCATTCGTCTCCGACACAGTTTCCATGAGTCCAACACCACAATTTCCATGAGTCCATGTCAATTGGCCATGATGGCAGGGGCTCATGGGAACTGTAGTCCATGAACATCTGGAGAGTCACAATTTGGCCATCCTTGGCCTATGGCATCACTTCCCTGTGGAGCTCTTTCTCCCAGGCATTGCCCCCAAACTCTCCAGAGATTTCCCAAGCTGGAATTGGCTACCTGATGTATAATATGCTTTGCATGAGTCAAACTTGTAATTAAAAAATAAAGGAACTACAGCAGAAGTCCATAATAGGAGTTGTGTAGCTGTGTATAAAAAAATTAAACGTGGGAGACGGAGCTTATGTTTACTGCAGCTGCCATCTGCAGAAAGATGGGAGATGCTTTTGTACCCACTTGGAAGCAAGAAACTGATCTGGGCATTTGGGAAAATAATGTAAGAGGGGGCTGTTTAGGATGGTCTGTGCGAGCCAGATTTCTCTGGAGATGTGTAAATAGCAGTATGAACACGAGGCTGCCTTTTTCATGTTGAATATCACAAGAAAAAAACAACACAACAATCCGGAGCACAAAAGCCCTGTGATTTTTTCCTCCAAATGATGTCCGTCTAGAAAAACAGCAGCACCACTCTGGAATAGAAAAACACACACAAAGCCCCAAATAATGAGGATGTATTTGATTATGTAACAGGAACGGTAGGAAACGTGTTAAGTAAGTGTACTACAAGGTCTGACGTGACAGTAAATATATTATGAAATCAATTTCATCTCCAGCCCACTGAAGGTGATCTGTGGATTTCAGTTGTACACTTGATAAAGTCAATAGAGTGCCACAAAACAAACGTAAGTTGTCACACGGTCTCCCCAAAAACAGTGTGGGGGCCCAAATGCTACATGATGCAGCTCAACTGGGGTCTGTCAATGAGTCAGTTTTGTAACTGGTTAATCATCAGCCAAACCATTACATCTGGGGGGAAAAGCCTGTGATCAATATTGGGTAATGAAGAACATGACTTCCCTGCTGAGGTGTGACAGTTCCTTCAAGCTGTCTTTCCACGGGCCATGGAAAGTTCAAGACTGGCCAGTTTCCAGAAGTAGTGAGGGATCTTGAATTGATGGTGTAGTTAATACAAGCTTGAGAAGAAGCACACCTTAGTTTAAATCAGGGGTAGTCAAACTGCGGCCCTCCAGATGTCCATGGACTACAATTCCCAGGAGCCCCTGCCAGCATTCGCTGGCAGGGGCTCCTGGGAATTGTAGTCCATGGACAACTGGAGGGCCGCAGTTTGACTACCCCTGGTTTAAATGAATAAACCATGGTATCCAAAAGATCTCATGCCAGAAGCCACTTCTGAGTGCTGCAAGGTTTGAAACAGGTAAGATGTTGGGATACTCTCATCACATCTTTCTGGAATCTTTTTCACTGTCATGCGTGGGATCCTGTCACGTGCCACATGACACTGCTGCAGCCTTTTAAAGAAGAAAAAGATGGCCGTGTATCATATTATTTTAAGAGACTAAGGCAGCCTTTTGCAACCTTTTGACCATGGAAGATCCCCTGAAATAAATGCTCAAGCTTCAAGGACCCCCAGAAGGGATGTCATCTGGCCACGCCTCCCTGCCACATGTGGAAGTGCCATGTGACCGGAAGTGACATCATCCCTTGCCCTCCTTTTATTCCCTCCACCTTTACTACTACCACAGTGGCTCTTGCCTTATGTTGGTTAGAAAGAATGACTCCCCCTCCCTTTGATTTTTACACCCATGGCCTAACCACCAAGCCTCCTGGGTGGAGCCAGCCAGTTACCTAGCATGTGGCCAAGTCCATTAAGGTAGAAGGGGGAAGGCCACGGACCCCTCCAGAGCTCCCAAGGACCTCCAGGGGTCCACTGACCCCTGGTTAGGAATCCGTAGACGAAGGGCAAGGGGCTAATTACTGAAAGAAATATTTTAGAGATCGGGTTTAACCCATGTCTACCCTCTGTTCACAGTCCAACTTGAGGCTCTTCATAACAATGTCTTTAGAAGACTGACAGAGAGCCATGATCTGACTCCTGTCTAGTTTGCATTTTAGTGTCCTGTATAAATGGGGGTTGTTCCCAGGGATTCGGGATTCCTTGGAAAAATGGCTAATCGGCTGTTGAAGGTTAGGAAACTGCTGGTCTCGGAAAAATGGGAGCAATCCCAGAATTAAATACTGGAAATAGAAGGTGACAGGAAAAGAGGAAGAGCCAACATGAGATGGATGGACTTAATTAAGGAAGCTGCAGCCCTTAGTTTGTAAGGCCCGAGCAAGGCTGTTAACTATAGGACATTCTGTAGGTAATTAATTCATGGGGTTGCCATAACTCAGAAGTTACTTAACTGCACTTAACACACCCTCTCATTAAACACAACTTTGGCAGGATTTTCTTTAAAGATGCTTGAGCTATGAAAAAAAAGTACTTTTTTTCCGGACCTAGTAAGTTAGATCTCCTCCTCACCCTCCCTGCCGCTCTGATAGCAGGGGTGGGAATAATAAGAACTTCCGCCATATTGGGATTGTTTTAAATTCTTTTAATGGGTATTTTAATGGGGATAGGACTGTTGTGACCCGCCACAAGCCTACGGGGAGTGGCGGGAAATAAATCTAATTAATAATAATAATAATACTTTTGACCATATGTAACTGGTTGAAGGAACCTAGCTATTAACTTCTTTCAGGTCATCCTTTTTCATTCATGTTTTTTGCTACTCTCTAGTTTGTTCAGGGCTGGGGAAATTAAACCTGATCCAGTAGACCAAAATGTATATATTGTCATTGAGGAATTTTAATTACTTACTGAATGCTTTGCAGCACTCGCAAATAGGAAGTGGACAGAATTTTGACAAATATTTTCTCGTTTTTGGACAGCATGCGGAAATGTATCACACCCAATTTATCACACTGAACTACTTAATGATGTGTCATTAAACAGCATTAAATAGTTCAGTGGGATAAATTTGGTGTGATAAATTTCAGCTTGTTACCCAAAAATGAAGAAATATTTTTCATTAAACACATTATAACATACTAATTTCTTGCCAAAATAAACTCTCTTTAGGGTGGGTGGGCGGGCAGGACTGTTCTGTGAATGCTTATTTTATATTCATTTATTATGCTTAAGCTTTTGAAGTTTCCCTCATGTCCCATGAGAAATACACAGGGCTAATAGTTCCCTTGAATTGATCTGTTTTGTTCTGATAAAGCAAATATAAATATATTGATGATTACGCCAAATGTAGGGATTTGAGTTTTTTTTTAAAGCTTCAGACCTTGGCTTTGAGTGTCTTAATTTTTATTGTTATTATATTCATAGGGTAGAAAAATACCGACCTCAGACACTGGGGGATCTGATATCTCATCAGGATATTCTGAGTACCAGTAAGTACTAAATGTTGGTAGTTTTATTTTTGAGAGATCCTCGTAGTGTGCCTCATGAACACACTGTTTGCCTCAGCATTAGGGTATTTGCATAGGGAGACACTCCACATGAAGTAAAAAGTCATAGACAGTATCCCTAAGGAAATGCTTCTCAGCTAATCACACTTGCCATCTCAAGGGATCCTGTAAACTGTGCTGCAGTAGTTGGATTGTCAAGAGAGTCCCAGATTCAAATCCCCTCTGCGTCATGGAAATTTACAGGGTGGCCGTGGGCCAGTCACACGCTGTCGGCCTAACTTTCCTCAGAGGGCCTTGAGCACAAAATGGAGGAGAGGCGAACAAGGTAAGCTGCCTTGGGGTCCTGCTGAGGAGAAAGGTAAAGGTAAAGATATCCCCTGTGCAAGCACCGAGTCATGTCTGACCCTTGGGGTGACGCCCTCCAGCGTTTTCATGGCAGACTCAATACGGGGTGGTTTGCCAGTGCCTTCCCCAGTCATTACCGTTTACCCCCTAGCAAGCAGAGGAGAAAGGCAGAGTATAAATTAAATAAAAAGGGAATGAGAAGAAGAGGAACGAGAAGCTGGCCCAGTAGCTGCTATTGGTGCGTGGGAATGTCTGGAGGCAGGTGGTCTTTCACTCAAGGGCCATGACAAGGTAATGTCAAGGGCCATGAGAATGGTAATAACTGTTGCACTGAATTGAGCTTGTACGCAGACTAACCAGTATAACCATCTTACGTATAACTGTCTTAGATATGTTCCTGCCAACTAGCCCCCGACAGTAATCAGGTTGCTGCCTTCGAAACCGGTTACAGTTTCCAGTAATCCTAAAAGGAGCCCATTTCATTAGGCTGTATTGGAGGGAGATGCGAGACTGTATCTATGGTCCATTTGGGTTCCTCCCCTTCTAGGATCATCTCTCACAGTGGCCATGCCAGCTATGTGACCCTTATGTAAGAGCCGATGTCTTGAGCTTCTGAGCCATTGCATTACACTGAACTGGTTCAAACGTATCAGCAGCAATAAATACCATGTCCTTTTTTAATTCTTTCTCCAGTTCAGAAGTTTATCAGTGAAGACCGATTGCCTCATCTTCTCCTCTACGGGCCTCCCGGGACAGGCAAGACCTCTACCATCTTAGCCTGCGCGAAACAACTTTACAAAGATAAAGAGTTTGGATCGATGGTTCTGGAAGTAAGGCAACAGAGAATTTCTTGTGCTTTCTCTAGATGCTGGAACTCTCTGTCCGTAGGGAGAGAAACGGTGTAGTTCGGAAACAAGCATATGGTTAATGCACTAATTCATGTTTTGCTTTTAGAAAATTGTCCTTTGGCTTTCTTCATTTTAATGCATTGAGGAAATAAAGTCCCATAACTTAGGATGCTATTTTAGAGTAGAGCCCCAAAGCAGGGGTCACAATGAGAGGGAGGGCTCGATCATTATGTCTGCAGGCACCACTGCTACAAGAGGCTCTGAGAGCAGTCCTCTGCAGGTCTACTCAGGAGCATTTACTCCCAGGAAAGTATTCTTCAGACGGCACTATTTTTCTAGCAACATTTATGATAGCATCTCTGTGTCTAAACAGATGTCAGGCTTTGACCCTTTATGCCATTGATATCTCCACGTTATCTCCTTTGGCACAAGTGCTTCAATTCGGGTATCTGCTTGGCTATCTCCCGCCGTCAAGGGCTATCAACAAATTAATCCATTTGAAAACTCACTTGATAGGCTCATATTGATTTGCACGGTTACCTCTGCCTGTCTTTTATGAAGAAAACAGCAGCTTAGAAGAAAACAAGCGCTTCTCAGCTTTTTGGCTTAGATCAAGTGTGATGTAGCTTAGAAGAAAAACATTTTTTCTTCCTTTGGGGTGTGTTTTTAAAAGAGGCCACATGTACACAGCAAACAGTGTCTTGCTCTGAAATGGGGTAAGAGAAAGAATGGTTATAGTGTTTAATTTTTAAAATTAGAATGTGTGTTAATGTTATTTCTCATAAATCCACTTCCAAATCAGATAGGGAAAAAAACTTTGTTTTCATGGACTTCATCTAAGGGAGTGACGAAAGCTTGCCATCCTAATTTTGCACCTGCACCTCTCTTGACAGTTGAATGCTTCAGACGACCGGGGCATTGATATCGTCAGAGGGCCTATCCTGAATTTTGCCAGCACGAGGACCATATTTAAGTAAGTGCCAGGAGTCCCCCTACGTTCTTTCTTCCGAAAGTAGTGTCCGCAGTGGGGGTTGGAGACAGATAGGGGGCAAGTGGCAAATCAGAAGATATGGGGGAGCAAAGATATGACTCTGTTCCTTCCAGTTCTCAGACTTAGGTGACAATAGTAGTCCCGCCCCACCCCCCAACATGAAATAAATGGAAGCATTATGCTTCAGTGTGTGGAGAGAGGAGGAACTGACTCATGCATGGGATAACCACTTCCATCTTCCGCTATTTGGGTGCCT
Source organism: Paroedura picta (assembly GCF_049243985.1). NCBI lineage: Eukaryota > Metazoa > Chordata > Lepidosauria > Squamata > Gekkonidae > Paroedura > Paroedura picta. Next base: position 10,300,791 of record NC_135381.1, on the reverse strand, counting down.
GTACAGAGCCAGTGACTATATGTGTTTAGGACTCATGATCAGGAGCCCGGCATTCCCTTTGCTGCACAGGGGTTCAAAAAACCAGCTCTTCTAGATTAGGCTGTGTGTCTGAGAAAGAGAGACACACACTGTCCCAGGCTTAGCCAGCGAGCTTTCGTGTCACAGCGGAGATTCAACCCAGGGTTTCCCGGACCCTAGTCCAACTCTAACCATTACACCACACTAGCTGCATCTTCTTGTTCAGCTCCCCCACCCCCTGCTATTGGGTCTATGTGGAAGGATGCCAATGTGTTATTTCTTGCAGTAAATTATTTATTATTTATTAGATTTATTACCTGCCGCTCTCATGAAACAACTTGCGGCGAGTTACGGAATAAAAACCCCACATCACCTAAAGACATTAAAAGCATTACCATTACAGAATAATAGCTCTGGCAGTGAGAAGAAAAATCACACTCAACTTACATTCCACCCTCACCCCACCCCCGAGTCAGCCTGTACACTCTCAGCACCTCTGGGCACCAATTTCTAAGGGTGCTGAATTGTTCTAATCTGAGGAACGGGCCCTATGGATCTTCCATGCCCCGGCCTAAACCAAAGACTTGGCGGAAGAGCTCCGTTTTACAGGCCCTGCGGAACTGCAAAAGCTCCTGCAGGGCCCTCAGCTCTCCCACCAGGTCGGGGCCAGGGCCATAAAAGACCTTGGCCCTGGTTGAGGCCAGGCAAGCTTGTTGGGGGCCAGGAACTAGATGAACGCATAGCCCTCAACTGCCCTGTCTCCATCTCTCCTGTTAGGAAAGGCTTTAAGCTGGTGATTTTGGATGAAGCCGACGCCATGACGCAGGATGCCCAGAACGCCCTCCGTCGTGGTAAGCTCATCTCGAGTGAGCAGTGACACTGTGTGGCTGTGTGAAGATTCAGCAACTGAGAAGGGGGCATCAGTTAGGCAGGCTGTTCCACATTCTGCAGTTGCACATATCCAGCTATTGTTTCAGATGCTGATCCTGTGGAGGCTTAAAGGGGTGGCAGGTTACAGTGGACGAGCGATAAGGTTCTGAGTGTCCCGCATAGTGCAGGGGGTTGGACTAGATGGCCCAGGAGGTCCCTTCCAACTCTATAATTCTATGATCCAGGGTTACCAGCTTAGCAGGAACTAGGCCAGAGGATAAGAAAACTTAGAAAACATGACATTCCGTACCTTGCTCTTCCTTAGTGTTGGCATTTCTGCAAGCTAAAATTTTGCTTTAGGTATCCTGTTGGTAGCAGAGGACACAAAAGCTACAGGTGTATGTGTGTGTGTGTGTGTGTGTGTGTAGGTGTGGTGGGAGGAGAGTCTAAGATAGAGTCAATATTGTATTGTCTGTCATCAGATTTCTTGAGTCCAGTCAATCTGTGGGCTGACTTTGGTCTCAAGCAGGTCAGACTCTCTCTCTCTCTCTCTCTCTCTCTCCCTCCCCCCTCCCCCCTCCCCCCTCCCTACCACCACCATGTGCTGCCTTCCTAGTGATCGAAAAATTTACGGAGAACACCCGATTTTGCCTGATCTGCAATTACCTCTCCAAGGTCATCCCGGCTTTGCAATCCAGGTGCACCAGATTTCGCTTCGGGCCTCTGACGCGGGAGCTGATGGTTCCCCGCCTGCAGCACGTCGTGGAGCAGGAAAAGTGAGTCAAAAGCTCCGTGCCGTTATATCGGGGCTGAAGTGCCTCTTTAGTTTGTGCCAACGGGTGCTTGGTGCCCAGCATATAGTCCTGGGAGCCCCGGTACTGGCCCTGCTCTTTTTCTGTGCCTCCCCCCTATGTTTCTGGACTGCTCTACTGAACTATTGAGAAAGCAGAAATGGGAAGGGATCAGCAAGTCACTTGGTCCCCTCGGGGGTCTCAGAGCAGGGTCTCTGCCTTGTGAGTTATTGCTGAAGGGAACCAAAGGGAAATGCTGCTGCTGGTGGAGCCAGACTGCTTCCATCTTTGGCTGCTCCTGCGGAGGGGATCCCAAGGCTGGTGTCGCACCAGATTGCCAACTGAAGTCTTCTTTTCCTTTTCAGAGTTGACATCAGCGACGATGGCATGAAGGCCCTGGTTACACTGTCTAATGGGGACATGCGCAGGGCTCTGAACATCTTACAGGTACGCCAGCCCTGTGTGCTTGATTTCATCTCTCTGGCCAGTGGCCGGATCAGTTTTTGCTCTCACGCTGCACCAGGGGAGGACATTCGGAAGACACCGTAGGTCCATATCAGGGATCTGTGCAGTGGTTCGCTTTCAACGTGGGGTCAGCCCGATTTTAATTTTATTTAGTTAAAATGGTCTTAGACCGGAATACAAGAACATAAAAGCATAATAACAATATGCATGTGGTTCTCAAGCGTTTGGAACAGTTTGTGGATGTATTAACTTTAAGCTAAAAGGTATTATGAAACAATTAAAAGTGGACGAGATTAAATGTTCAGAATTTTATATCTTTCAATATATTTCGTGTCCTTCTGGGTCAGCCGCATTCTTCAGGAGAGTTTCCAAGCTGAGCCTTTTTTTTTTTTTTTGGCCCTGCACTGGATATTTGGAAGTGTACTGTCCCAGACATAGAGGGTCTATTTAGCTCAAATAGCTTCGGTGAACATCACACAGGTAAACCAGAGTCCGAGGTTGTAGCTCAACTCCACTGAGATTCCTTGCCTAATAAATGAGACTGGGGGTACCTTCGCTCATTAGACTTCTGGTTCCCACATAACACAGCTTAGAATCATAGAATCATAGAGTTGGAAGGGACCTCATGGGTCATCTAGTCCAACCCCCTGCACTGTGCAGGACACTCACAACCCTATCGCTCATCCACTGTAACCTGCCACCCCCTTAAGCCTTCACAGAATCAGCCTCTCCATCAAATGGCTATCCAGCCTCTGTTTTAAAATCTCCAAAGATGGAGAACCCACCACCTCCCGAGGAAGCCTGTTCCACTGAGAAACCGCTCTGTCAGGAATTTCTTCCGGATGTTTAGACGGAATTTCTTTTGAATTAATTTCATCCCATTGGTTCTGGTCTGTCCCTCCGGGGCAAGAGAGAACAACTCTGCTCCATCCTCTATATGGCAGCCTTTTAAATACTTGAAGATGGTTATCAGATCCCCTCTCAGTCATCTCCTCTCCAGGCTAAACTTAGGTCAAGGCAAGGCAGTTTTTCCCCTTGGAGTGGTACAGCTGCATCGGCTTGTATGGTGTGGCCAAGCTTGCTTCCAAATCCATGGGAATCAGTGCTGATCTCCTGTGTGGGTTTTTGGTGGCGGGGAAAGGGAAATACATTTAGCTGACTTGACCCAAAGGAGACAGACGGTTGCTTTGATGCCTTCTTAAGGCTGTAGCCGCTTCAGCTTGCAGGCAGTGACGTAGGCCTGTCAGCTGAGCCCAGTATCTTCTCTCGTTCCTCGTTTTTTGCTAGAGCACTAACATGGCCTTCGGGAAGGTAACCGAAGAGACTGTCTACACTTGTACGGGTCAGCCGCTCAAGTCCGACATTGCCAACATCTTGGACTGGATGCTGAACCAAGATTTCACCACTGCCTACCGCAGTATCCTTTGCAGTGACCTCTTCTGACACCCGTAAGGCCCAAGCAGCAGCGGTGTGCTTCTGGGTCCTCTGCATTTGCGCAGGTTATTCTCACGGCCATCACTAACTAGCTTTTTTAATGTCTTGGGCAGCATTTCAAGGAGAGGATTCTCGTGATCTGATCACAGCCAGAGTTCGTGAAATGAAAATTCACCTGCCGGCCTGCCTCTTCCTTTTTTCATGGTCTAGTCCAGGGGTGGCCAAAACTGTGGCTCCCCAAATGTCCATGGACTACAATTCCCATGAGCCCCAGACTGCTTTTATAAAGGCATTCTTTTAGGAGCTTCCAGAAGCACCAGATTCTCCCCTCTCCCCAGCTACGATTCTCACCTTGACATCCCGCTCAGATATCATGGAACTGAAAACGTTGAAAGGCCTCGCCCTTCACGACATCCTGACGGAGATCCACTTGTTTGTCCATCGAGGTAAAATGTTTTGAGACAGAGCTCCAGCTGCGTTCTTTTGCCGATAGCTCGGGCTGTCTTTCACCAACTTGTGGGATGCTGATCTCTGGGCTTATGCAAGAAAGGGAAGCCCTGACGCTGACGTTATTCCATCTTATCTTATGCTTCAGTTACTATTTCATCTATTCTGACCGATGCCCGGAATAGGGGGGATGGTTATATTAGGTCGCTGCCATTTGCCATGTGTATAAACTGTTTTATGTGGATTTTCAATTGTATGGATGTTTTTACTGTGTTAATCACAGCGAGCCAGTTATGGGAGCATCAGTATAAAATCAAATTAATAATAATAATAATAATAATAATGTACTGTTGTTGATCATAGCATTTGAGTTTGCAAGGTGTTAGAGGGTGGTGAGTGGGTGGCACAGGTTCAGGGAACACAAAGGAGAGGATAAGGTTGTGGGTGCCAAATCTAAAGGCCTCTTCTATAGAAGCATGCATGTTTCATTGGACTAGATTCAAAGCTTACTTTTTTACTACACAGCTAGGCTAACCAGATTTGTTTTCCCCCGTAACATATTCCTGGGCTGTCCAGTTGACTTTCCATCATCTGTACGAATTCAGCTCCTGACCAAGATGGCAGATGTTGAGTGAGTATTTGGGGTGGGTGGGAAGGGAGCTGGTTGCGCCAAGAGTCTCTGTTACCTTCTGCTCGTTTCTTTCCCCCACTCCCTCATCGCTTAGCAAAAACTAAACAGGACAGGAATTGTGTCTTTGGATCTGTTGCATTTATTCCAAGAGACTTTTTCTCAGATCCTTCCCTCTTAAAAGTCTGTGGGATACCTGATTAGCTCATTGTGTTTGGAAGCCTGGAATCCGGGATGCTGGATTTAGTGGTGTTTTGCCCAGTTTGAAAGACTCAGAATGATATCCCGTTTTTAACTTTCACCCTTCCCTCGTGAGGCCTACTACAACATTGCTTGCTGTATTTCTAATGAGCCCTGAGATTCACCTGGGCCTGAAATAGATAACAGGTTGGACCCCGCAGCGGAGTGACCTGCACTTTCTGAGCAGAACCTGTTTTGATGCACTTCAAACCTGGCTCCAAAGTTGTGCTAGCATCTCAGAGTGCTTTTAGATACATATCTGGCTGTGTCCGTCGAGTGCAGGTACTGACAAGGTAGAAGACGCTCCCTGCAGTTTATGCATTTTTACTTCTGCTCTTCCTTCTTCAGGCATCGACTGGCTGCAGGAACAAGTGAGAAGATCCAGCTGGGAGCCCTGGTGGCTGCCTTCCAAATCACCAGAGAACTGATTGTAGCGGAGGCCTAGGCCCGAGACAGACGTTACTTCCACCGATCACTTGCCTTAAGGACCGAAAGAGGACTAGATTCTTGCTGGGTTCTTCAGCGCTTCTCTCTTACTGTATTCAGGATCACTTACTGAGGCTAGACATCGTGGTGGCAATTTAAGATTGCAATTCAGGGGACATTTGCTCCCAGGGTTCTGGCCACGTCCACCGTTTTCCGGGTTTGGACCAGCTTCAGTCTGTTACCAGTACTGTCGCCCTACCTGTTCCTCAGCTGGGTAAAGGCCTTCAGTGCGTTGAAACAAGCCAAACGGTGCTGTTAACAAGAGAGAGGGCATCTTTTGAAATCCTCGCTCGCTGTTTGATTGTACCAAGAGCTGCCTCAGCTAAGTTTCTGGACTTTAGCTACTAGGAAGCAGCGTTCTTAGAAATGTTTATTAAAGCTCAGATGATGGAAAGGCAGTGATGGATTTCTTTTTGTGGACTTCTCCCTACTTGTGAGATCTGCAGAATGAGGCTGTACAGCGGACTGCGGTGCTTTAGGCAGCAGGTAGGAATAATGCTCTGCAAGGTTTCCCCACATTAGGAAATCTCTGGAAGTGCATAACTGGCACTATGGAAGAACGGCAAAGCTGGAACCCGCTCAGCTCCGCATGTTTATATCCTGCTTGAAGTGAAACTGTAAGCAAACATTAAAATCGTGACACTTCTGACTTGAAATAAGGTTGAGCATTCATCCGCAGCAGCCTTTCTCGATTCTTTTTACCGTTGAGAAACCCCAGAAGTGGCGTGATCGTGCGGAATATGAGTGGGAAGCATGGCTTGTGAGCACATCCACCTGAGGGCCCCTTCCCTTCCCACCCCCTCCAGGTCCATCACTGGCGATTTTGGGAGGGGGAGGTTGGGTTGACATGCCCGCATATGGACATATCACCCTGTAAAGACTTAACTTCGCTCTTGCAGATACCATAAACTGCCCTATTGCTCATGAAGATTTAAGGTTTCTTTAAAGGCAGAAGCCAAAATTTTATGTTTCTTTCATAGCTAAAAACTTGCCCTTCCTCCTGCTGGTGGGTCATGGCATGGCAAAAAGCACAGAAAAACAACCACTTCAGCCGAGATTACTGCTGCTTATAGCCAAGGTAGCTTAGCTCCCTTAACCGACCATGTTGGAGAGTTTATGGGCCTCTGAGATTCCTGGAACTATGAGCAAGCATGAGACATGCCAAATGAAACCGCTGCAGAATAAATGTTCTGTGACGATCTCGTTTGTCCTTCAACCTTGGCCGGGTGTTTACGGCTTTCAGGAAGATAGATTTCACGCGAAGAAGCTCTGAGGCCATCCTTCTTGTACTTTCTGCCACCCTGTTCTTTTTCACAGGTGTTCAGACAACAGCAGGGGTGTGAGTAAGCCCAGCCCACCCACCTCTTTGTTCACATTAGGCACTTCAAGGGCTCTGACTCCAGCCCATCTTATAAACTCTTCCCTTTATCACACAGCAAGAAAAAAAAGCAACCATTTTATCCATTTATTCTCCTCTTCCCCGTGCAAATGCAACAATTTTTAGCACCTTAAGTTTGCTGTTTGTGCCCCGATCCAGCTCCGGTAGTGTAAAAATAACATTTTTCCTGCACAAAAAGCTGCATGTCACACTGAAAGCACTGTAAAACAGGCGTGCCCATATTTGAAATGCACATCCCAATTTATATCCATGGTTCCTAAGCCCCAGCAAGCAACGCTCCCATCACTATTCCAAAAAAATTCAAGCTTCTTTCCTCGGTCCTTGTTTGCAAACCCTGTGGACAAACAGAGAGAAAAACTCCTTAATGTTACGTTTCCGTCGAAGCTTTGGCCTCATGACACATTCTATGGGAGCCTATGGCTTCAATTTCTTTTTAAAAGTACTCACTGACATCTTGAATTCACAGCTGCATCTATCCTGTTAAAACAAGGGCCGATTGTGACAGATATCTCAACTTCACTCCCCGCCCCGAAGGAGAAAGCTGCCCCATAATGACCTACCAAGTCCTTGGGACCACATAAATATTTCTGGACAGAGTAGAGGCTGCTCTTATTCTGAGCCCAACAACCAGCGTTCTGAGGTATGGATTTCGGTAAAGGCCACTTAAGTATTTTGAACAAGCAAGGATCTTCTGTCCCGTCTCTTCGGCCGCAGGGGCAGATTCAGAGTTGCCTTCCCTCCGGGCAGGAAAGACCTGGAATGGCATTTTGCTCGCTGTTGGTTAACACCAGTGGAAGAATAGTCCTCTGATTTTCTTTTCCCTACGCCCAAGAGTTAACATCCCAAGTCAAATGCATTGGAAGACAGACAGCTCTCCCTTGGTGCCAAAACAAGTCCATAGTAAACAACACAGATCCTTTCCCAGCACTTTGCTTATCCCACCCTTCGGCACCACGCAAGGCAAAAGAAGCCCGTTGTCCTGTTCAGTCTCGCCAAGCAGGGAGCCTCTGGGCTTCACAAAGTCCGGTAAGTGAGGAACTCTTTCACCTTCTTGGGGATGGGCAGTGCTAGCACCTGGTAAGTGGAGAGGAAGCGCCGAATGGATTTGCGACACAGGTGCCTGAGGGAGGAGAGGGCCTGGGGGGCTGTCCAAAACTGGACGTGGCCATCTCTTGTCCTGCAAGAGAGGAGAGAAGGGGAGGGAGGGATACAGAAGGGAGTGATGAAACCAAAATTGAATTCATGCTGGCTTAGACTACTGCAGTTGCAGGAATATCCCTCTTACTGCACCCAGTGAAGGATCTTTTTCTTAACCTGTTATTCAAACTGGTTCGTGATCATGAGAATATAAGAGCAGCCATATTGGATCATGCCAGCAACCCATGGAAGTCCAACATTTGGGTGCCCTCAGGAGGTCCACCGGTAGGGCTGGAACTCCAGGGGCCCTCTCACTGCTGGTCTCCAAGCACCAAAATACAGAACATCTCTACAAGGAATCCTTTTTACCTCCTACTGTTCTTGTTACTTAGTTAAGTAACTGCAGGACTTTTTAAAATACATTTTTGTACCTTTCTTGGAGCCTCTTGTGGCGCAGAGTGGTAAGGCAGCAGACATGCAGTCTGAAGCTCTGCCCATGAGGCTGGGAGTTCGATCCCAGCAGCTGGCTCAAGGTCAACTCAGCCTCCCATCCTTCCGAGGTCGGTAAAATGAGTACCCAGCTTGCTGGGGGGGAAACGGTAATGACTGGGGAAGGCACTGGCAAACCACCCCGTATTGAGTCTGCCATGAAAACACTAGAGGGCGTCACCCCAAGGGTCAGACGTGACCCGGTGCTTGCATAGGGGATACCTTTACCTTTCTTAACCCGCAGCATACATTTTATCTGAGCTTCCAGGATTGTAGTTTTAAACATTCTCCAAGCTTCCTGAAGGATGTGACCCTCCTTCCCTTCCTTCTTTACAATCCCCCTCACTTGAGCAGCAGTTTTAAGGACGATGTGCTTCTTTCCGTAGCGGAAGAAGTAGTGGGGCCGGTTGCCCGGATCATACCCTGTCGCGATGATTCCGCCGTGAGGGAAATACGTGCAGCAGAGCCCGTTCTTCACAGGGGCAAAAGAAACGGGGCTCCCCAGCTCCAAGGCCCAGATCCTCAGCAGCCTAAAGAGACAAAGGAGGATAGAGAGACGCCATTTTAAGATATCCAGAGACAGCAAAATGCGTGAAATCCGGGGACTGCTCCGGCCACCCAAGCTTCAGTTCTTACACTGTACTCCTGATCTGTGATAAGGTTAAAAACAAAACCTTTAGAATTCCTCTTTTGTTTATCCTTGCGACCAGCAAGGAAGCCAACCGTTCTTATTTCCATTTTACGAATGAAGAAACGGGCATCGTGGTAGTGAAGGAGCCGAAGTTTCAAACCAGTGCTCATCAAGCCAGTTTCTTCCCCCGCTCCCCATGGACATTTTACTTTTGAAAACCTGTTCTGATTTCCGTTTTACAAATGAGGCGACCTGAGGCACTGTGGTACTGAAGGAGTCCCAAGTTTGGACCCAGTGTGCTCAAATCAAGCCCGTTCTCCCCTCTCCCCCCTGGATAACACTTTCCTCTTGAATATCTGCCAATTCATGGAAAGCTTGCTGGGTAATCTTGAGTTAGCCTGAAATCCTCAGCTTTAATCTACCTCACAGGAACGTTGTAAAGATGAAACAAAGGAAATTATGGGTACTGTTTTCTGGTCCCCAAACAAACCCTGCAAGCATCGGGAGGCCCATGGCTCAGCAACAGAGAATCTGCTTTACACCCAAAGGTGCCGGGTTCAGTTCCCCACACCTCCCATGGAAATGCTCAGGCAGTAGGAGATACAAAAGGCTTAGACCATGCAGAGCCCCTGCCAGTTAGAACACACAATATTGACCTTGGCAGACCAATGGTTGGGCCTACCTAGTATAGAAGCAGCTTTCTGCGTTCAAGCATTTCATTTCTCCCATTTCACGGAGTTCAGTTTTAGCTGCCAACCAGGAAGCCCCTGACTCACAAGGAGCTTCTCGCCCAATTCACACATGGAGAGGAACGAGGTCATGGAACGGCCTGTTCCACTTCAGACTCCAGGTGGAAGGTTCCATTTTAGAATGCTCCCTACAAGCGGAAAACTAGCTCCACACGAGACAGCAGGAGGTAGAACTCTTCTGCCTATTCTGCAACTTTTCTAGCTGCGTGGAGTTTTGAGGTTACACAAAGCAACACGCAAAGCTGAAAGATGCCAACTGCAAGTGTGTCCCTCCCATTCTACTGTCTCATTCTCCTGTAAACACAGAACTAAATGTAGCAAAAGCTCCAGGAGCCAAACCTAAATTACTGAACAGGGCTGCTTCCAAGCAAAGGATTTCCACCAATTGAGCACAGGCATCTCAGAGGAGAAGACCAGCTAAGTCGCTCCGCCTCTCCCCTGAGCTTAGAAAAGGGTCCGTAAAGTGTATTTTGTGAGCGTTTTGCTCATCCTTTGCAGCTCCCACCTGTCATCGGCCACCGTTGCAAGGTAAAGTCCTTCGGGGGAGAAGCATACGGACCGCAAGGAGCTGGCGTGGTAGTCACTGTTGTGGTCCAGCGTGGACTGCAACGGAATGTGGCTGTAGAGAAAGAGGAGAGCGATCAGATCCCTTCCAACCCATCAAAACATCCCTCCGGATCAAAGAGCCGCCTGGCCCAGCAGCGTGATGCTACTGGGAACGGCCAAAGGCAAGGCAAATGTGAAAGCCACATTTGTCTTCTGCTCAGTGTAGGGCAGAGGCATGGCTCAGCAGTAGAGCATCTGCCTTATACACAGGAGGCCCAGGGTTCAATCCCCGGCAACCCCAGTGAAATGATCAGGTAGGAGGAAACGTGAAGATCTCCTGTACTTTTGGAACTAAGAGAGCCAAATTTGAGATGAACATCAGGGCTCCTGGTCCCATGAAGACAGCTGTGTGATGGAAGAGGCCCAGTTCTGCTTAGCAAGTGCAGCTGAAGCCTTCTAAACACGCCTGAACTCTTATTTGAAGACACGTAAAAGGGACACATTTCCTGCCACGACGTGAAGCTTTCTACTTAAATCCAGGCGCAAAGAGGGCCTAGCTGTGACACTTTGGGGGGGGGGATTCCTGCTCAGATCTCCCTCCCCTTCCTCTTTCAAGAAACTCTGGGGGAAAGAGTAAGCAGAGAGATGCTCAAGTTCTTTGATCCAATCGCACAGGAATCAAAGAACTTGAGCATCTCTGATTTACAGTTCAAACGGCCTTAGGGGAAAACCGGAAGGGCACCCCAAAGGCAACCAGGAGGGGTTGCCCGCGATTCCACCACCTCCCCAGACCTAGAGGGCCGCTGCCTCCCTTTACCAGAGGGATCTCATCTGCTCCCCTGTGCAGGGGTCCCAGAGGATCACAGAGGCGTCGTAAGAGGCAGTGGCAAGGAGCGCTGAATCTGGAGAGAAGTCACACGAGACCACACAGCCCTGGTGCCCCTCCAGCTTCCGCAGCAGGCGGTAGGAGTGCATGTTCCACAGGAGGGCCTGCAGAGGAGAAAGAGGGAGGGGGAAATCAAAGGTTAGATCGGAAGAGAACCTGGCCTTTGGGCTGAACCGGGGGGGGGGGTAGGGGGTGGAGTGTTTAAAATCTTTTAGGGTATTGATCGCCGTCTGCTCGGTTTCTGATAAGGGCTGTTTTTATGGGGGGTTTATGGAAACTTATTGTTTTATACTTGTAAACCGCTGCGAGACTTTCCGAGAGCAGCGGTATAAAAATTGAAAAATAAATAAAGCTGTGAATTGGAGGGAGGTGGTTAAAAGATTGAAACAGCCGGAGGCAGAAGTCCTTCCCGTCTACCTGTTACTTGAGTTGCTTTTGCCAGAGAGGCCGGGGATCGAACCTGTGACTGCCTGCACGTGAGGCAGGTGCTCCACCAGTGCCTTCCCTGTTGCGTGGTGAACTTAGCAAGCTGCCCCATGTACCGAGTCAAGGCATTGGCCTTTCTAACTCAGCACTGTCTCGTTTGATTGGTGGTGGCTCACCAGGTCCTTCTCTCCAAACACCTGCCATGCATGAACTATTGTCCCCGGGACATTTTTCAGCCCTGGCCCCAGGACATTTTTTAGCCCTGTTGGAATGAGCTCCCGGAAGAACTAAGGGCCCTGTCGGTGTTTTCAGCTTTCCGCAGGGCAAGTAAGATGGAGCTCTTCCGCCAGGCGTATGGTTGAGGCCAGGTTAAGGTCCCGGAATTACCATCAGGGGAGCCCCTGGACTGGATGAGATCAGGAACCTCGCTCCTAAGGAAAGAGCTCCAGACAGCTAGCTGGATGGGGGGAGGGGAGAGGGGAGGAGATGGGGAGTTAACGAATAGCCATCTTTTAATGTGTTTAATGTGTTGGGGGTTTTAAGGGTTCTATGTTTTACTATTCTGTTGTAAACCACTGTGAGTCTTTGAGAGCAGTGGTATATAAATCATCAAAGAATAAATAAATATATTAATATAGGTGCCAGAAACCGCCCGTGGGGCCTTCCACATGCGCTTCTGTAACCAAGCCAAAACCTCCCCCAATTAAATTTCCCAGCCACCTGCTGCTCCTTTCCCACCACCTTCCTATGGCAGGCAAGACTCACCGACTTCTCTCCGGCCGCTGAACACAACATGTGGCCGTCGGGGGAGATGCAGCAGCAATAGACCCACTGCACGTGGCCCGACAGTACCTGGAGCTGTTTCCCTGGAGACAAATGAGGCAAGAGAGCATTGGAACAAATTTGCCGTTGGATCCTGCAGGAAGACGTGTCCCCTTTTTGCAAAGGAGCGCATGGTGGGATTGGTTTTACTGATCGCTGTAACTGAGCATCCAGAAATAAATTTATATGTTTATATCCTAGTCAAACAAGGAAGTTTATAATGTCCCTATTATAGGTTTATAATGTCCCTATTATAATGATATATATGTTCCCCATATATTATGCCGATTTTAACATTCTCAAGGAATATCAGAACAATTTACCTCCTCCAGCTCCTCTATAAGGTAACAAAATTTTGGTTAACGCCATAGGAAATACAAAGGCAGATGGTTGGGTCTTCAAATAACTGAAGCACATGCAGGGATTTTAGGATTATAACGGCACATCCCAATTCTTTTGGTTGGCCTTGGTGTTGTACTTGGTAGCTTTTATTGTTGTTATTCTTTTTGAGTTGATCTGGAAGCCAGTAAACAGAACTGAATTACTTCTACCCTGCCGTTCTCTCCAGTGGGAACCAAAGTGGCTTAGAACAGCTTTTCTCCACTTTTTTTACCACCGAGAAACCCCTGAAACGTTCTTCAGGCTTTGATAAACCCCAGAAGGGGTGTGATTGTGGAGAATGGGGTTGGGAAGCAGAGCTATCGACACACCTCCCCTTCCTACCCCTCCAGGCCTCTCACTGGCCGTTTTGGGAGCAAGGAGGGCAGGCCGACATGACCATATATGTTCACGTCACCTGATAAATATTTAACTAAAAAAATTAATGAACTCCCACCCATTCAGGAAACCCTTCCAGGGCCATCAAGATACTGCAGAATTTCACGAAACCCTGGCTTTGAACCTTTCCCCCCATTTTATCCTCCCAACAACCACCCTGTGAGGTAGGATGAGCTGACAGTGACTGGCCTAAGATCATCCAGTGGTTCTGTGGCAGAGTGGAGAGTCAAATCCAGCTTTTTCCAGATGTTCGTCTGACATATTGGCCTCTACACCGGGTTGATTCTACACATGTTCTAATGTGACCCTCTGCCAAATACCCTCCTGTCAACCTAGGGCTGATTTGCAGTGGACCACCCCTGAGATGAATCTGTCCCCTAATTTCATCTGGCCCAAGAGGACTTTCCTGGTATGGCTGCAAGATTTGGGGTCTGCTGCCCTATATGCCCTTAAAGAGTTTTTTGCTTCTCCTTCCTGAAGCATCTTCAAAACCATTTCTCTTGCACAGTTCCAATAAGGTTTCTTCCACAAGTCAGCAAACGAGGAAAATTCTCATAAGGCTGAATTCTCATAAGACCCGTAACTTGGACTCATCACAGGCCAACTGCCTCCTTTTCAGGAGTCATACACTGTCTAAAATGTACACTTCTTTGTCGTTTAAGATTCATTTAAGAAGAAACATACCGTTCTTGCTCAAGTCCCAGACTCGCAGGGTCTTGTCTCGGGAAGCAGAGACAAGGATGGTGCAGCTGTCTCCGGGGGCAAAGCTCAAGTCCCTCACGACATCCAGGTGCCCCGAAAGGTTGAATAACAGACTCCCTACAAACAGCAGGATGCAGGTTTAAGGCAGAAGAGCCAGTAGGGTTTGGGGAAATGTGGCTGGCAAATAGGGTGGGTAGGGGCTGAATCACTTCTTCACAGCTACAGAAAAGACTATTTATTTGATTTATATCCCGCCACTCTCCATGGACTCGTGGTGGGTTACACAGAACGTATTCAGAGCATTTTTTATCCTGCCTTTTCCTCCGAGGAGCGGCGGATCCCCACCTCCCTTCAGTTTACCCACACAGCAATCCTGCGAGGCAGGTTCTGCCAAGAGAGTGTGACTGGCCCAAAGGCAACCAGTAAGCTTCATGGCGGGTAGGATTTGAACCCGGGTCTCCCTGGTCCTAGTCCAAAATGTTAACCCTCGCACCACGTTGGGTTTCTTAAACAAATACCTGTCTCCACCTGCCAGACTTTAATCTGCCCATCGTTGAGCCCCGTGGCAAGAACCAAGCAGGGCACTTGCTTTCTGGAGTTGGAAGGGAGCCATGGGCTGAAGGCCAGGCCCCAGACAATCTGCCCACACTCCAAGGTCTTCTCCTTGGCCCCTCCTCGACCCCTTGCATCAGCTTTGGTACAGTGGCTCTTGCGTTCCCAGGTCTTGCAGCTCCTGTGGGGAGAGATGGAAAGGGGGAGGCATGTCAAGGAGTTAGAAGGGGAGAGGAATGGGAAGGTGACTGTAAGCTGCTTTGAGCCTTCTTCGGGTAGGGAAAAGCGGCATATAAGAACCAACTCTTCTTCTTCTTCCTTCTCCCATTCAATAGTCCCATTCAGGCTTAAGGGGGCCTATCACCTATCACCAGGGATTGAACCTGGAACCTTCGACATGCCAAGTTAATTTTCTACCACTAAGCCACAGTCTACCGAAATCTATTCTGGTCCATAGGGCAGGCCAAGCTTTGCAGGAACAAAATCTAATGGGATTTACACGATTCGAGTGAAAGCCATATTGAATCAAACTCAAATAATGAATTAAAAAACAAAACTGGTGACCCCTCCTTGCCATAATCTGCTACCAGAAAACCTGCAGCTGGAGACGCCAGGGATTGGGCCTGAAATGTTAAGCATGCAAAGTACATGTGTGGCCACCAAGTCTTCCTGGTACCACTGTGATGATCTTCTTTGGGTCAGGTCAATCTGGGTGTGGATCTCAATGTCCGGGAGGAGCATTCCCCGGGATACTCACTGCTCAGACTCCTCCAAAGGCCAAGGGAGTAGCTTGACAACGCAGTGGCCCTGGGACCAAGCAAACCAAGCCCCATCCGGGGAGAAGGCCACGCTCCACGTCTCACAAGTCGACTTCCAGTAGAATGGCTGAGGCTGCCCAGGTTTCAGTTCTGCCACTAGGAGGGGCTCACCTGGAAGAGAATAGGGTTTTGAGTGTCCTGCATAGTGCAGGGGGTTGGACTAGATGACCCAGGGAGCCCCTTCCAACTCTATGATTCTAGGAGACAAATGTTTTCCGGACTGATGGGCACTCAGTCAAGTTAGGACAACGGACAGCCAAAGTCACCTGCGAGGTAGGCAAGGGAAAAGCTGGTTCAGCTTGGGTTGCCTTTAGACTCAAGGCTCAAAACCAGCTTGCAGGTCAATTGATTTCCCCCAAATTTCCAAGGATATTGGCTTGCTTATAGATTGTGCAGATAAATCTTAAGCAGATTGAAAGTGGGTGGGCAGAAGGGACAGTGTCTGAGCTTGGCTCTTTTGGCCCTTTCATGCATGCCCAGGGAAATGCTGATAGCCACTTTAAAGTCAGAAGGGAAACTTCTTCCAGACTGGCCAGGGATTCTGGGTTTTGCGGGGAGGGGGAGGTTTTTTTGGGGGGGGGATCTGGGCATGGAATTGGGGTCACTGTGGGTGGACAGGTAGTTGTGAATGTCCTTCATTCTGCAGGGGGTTGGACTAGATGACCCTGAAGTTCCCTTCCAACTCTATGATTCTAAATCCCATTTTTAGTCTTGCTTTTCTTCCAAAGACCTGATTGCTGCTCACATGGATTTCCCCCTCTTCCATTTTATCTCCATGTCAACCCTGTGAGGTAGTCCAGGGCAATGGAGAGACCCAGGGTCACACAGAAAGCTTCATTGAAGAGTGAAGACTTGAATCCAGATCTCCCCTCTCTAAGATACAGTTGGAGAGTCATTTCAAAGCCAAATCATAAACAACAGAGGCTGGTCATGTTTCTTGCTAATCTGGTGTCTGCTTTTAACAATTTTCCCATATTCTGATTTGATTCCAATTCACTATCAACCTGATGGGGAAGCAGCAAACAAACCATATAAAAATTACTGGAGCAGGGGATCTGGATTCACAAATACACACATCTCCCCTAGCAGATTTGAACTGCACACACAGGAAATCCTAATCACTGACCTTATACATTACATGCAAGGAAGCTTTTAGTTGGCAAATGGCTAAAACGGGTCGCCGAAACTAAACAGTAGAGCGAGGGGAGTTTCCAGAGCACAAATGTGAGACCAGCATGGGACAACTGGAATACTGAATTGAATAATTAAAATACCTGCACTGCAAGTTTAAAACAGCTGCTGAATCCAACTAGCAGCTTAGCAGTACTTCAAAGCAAATCACACAATAGGAGATTTGTCACTTCTCCCCCTTATATTTTTAAAACTATCTTAATTTAGCACCTGTGGTGTGAAAAGAGTCCCCGAGTCCCAATTAAATCCAATTTGAATTGAATTAAATTTAAACAGCGTAAATTTGTCCTATCACTTCAACTACAGCAGAGAAAGAGAGAGTGCACGAAAGAAAGAAAGAAAGAAAGAAAGAAAGAAAGAAAGAAAGAAAGAAAGAAAGAAAGAAAGAAAGAAAGAAAGAAAGAAAGAATTTCTTAGTGTAAGTTCCGAAATCCAGAAGAAGTGCTGTGTTGTATATTTCTGATGCATCCAGACTATATGTTAAATACCAGAATTTATCCCGGTATAGGCAAAATAAAAAATTTTAGGCTACTACTGTGGTGAGGTCACCCGCAGTACAAGGCTGGAAAAAACAGAATTGACCACATACGTCTGAATGGATAGATAAGAGAGGAGTAATGTGTAAGATGGCAAAACTTACTAGTTTAGTTAATCAAAAGCCAGTTGACGAATGTAGAGAAAACTGGTGTTTTTACATGGACTAGGTAATCAAATTGATAATTTCAGTGTACCCAGTTAAGATGTAAAATTGAAGACAAAAGGTAGAAGGGTCAAATTCTATTAACTCTGTGGTTTTCATCCTTCCTAATGTCATTACCATTTAAGACAGTTCCTCATGTTGTGGTGACCCCCAACCATAAAATTATGCAAGTGATCTTTCACAGACATTAAAGATCCATTGTTCAGGATTGTATATAAATTGCGTTTTCCCCCCGAAGTTTTTCAGTTCAGTTCTACACGCACACCCTGCCGTGACCCCTGTGAAAAGGTTGTTTGACCCCCAAACGGGTCCCGACCCCCATGTGGAGAACCACTGTATCAACTGATGTATATTGTAATTCTTGTTTTCCTATAAAGGTAAAGGTATCCTCTGTACAAGCACCGGGTCATGTCTGACCCTTGGGGTGATGCCCTCTAGCTTTTTCTTGGCAGACTCAATACAGGGTGGTTTGCCAGTGCCTTCCCCAGTCATTACCATTTTTCCTATCAATGTTTTCCTATATGTTTTCTTATTGTTTGTCTTTTTGAAATACCAATAAAATCATTTAAAAAAATACAGTGCATTGAAAGGGCATGTTCCAAGGGGTGCCCAGAACTCATTTCATTTTGAGTGGAAAATTAACAGGAGCCCAGTGGCAATTTATAAACCAGGCTTTCTCAACCAGGGTTTCCTGACATCCTGGGGTTTCCGGACAGCCCTGGAAGGGTTTCCTGAATGGGTGGGAGTTAATTAATTTTAAATATAATTTTTTTTACTTGTTAAATGTTTATCGGCTAATATGGCCATATGTGGCCAATGATGGGCCTGGACAGGGTGGGAAGAGAAGCCGCCTCAGGTGGGCACGTCCATAGCTCTGCTTCCTAATCCCAGCCCCATTCTGCACACATCAGATAATGCACTTTCAACGCATTTTAGAAGTAGATTTTCCCGTTCTGCATTGGAAAATTAAGCTGCAAAAGGACATTGAAAGTGCATTATCCCATGTGTACAATTCTGCACTATGGCACTACTTCTTGGGTTTCTGGAGACCTGAAGGATATTTCGGGGGCTCTCAAAAGGGTTTTTTCTTTTAAGTTAAGAGGCAGGAACTTTTTTTGCCCCAGCAGATACAGTAAGCCAGTGGTTCTCAACCTGGTGGTTGGGACCCCTTTGGGGGTCGAACGACCCTTTCACACGGGTTGTGGCAGAGCAAGCAGCTTGGCTGGGGGGGGGCATCTACACAACAGCCTTGCAGGGTAGATCGAGATATGTTCGTCTGTTTGGAGCAGTGGAAAAGAGAGAGATCGGCATGGTAGGACAAGATGCAGAACTGGACTGAGAAACCCCAGAAGAAGAAGAAAATTCTATACAATCATGAACCATGGATCTTTACACCATTGGTCAATTTTGGTTTAATTTCCATGAAATTACATGCATCATTTGATGGTTGGGGGTCACCGCAACATGAGGAACTGTATTAAAAGGTCACGGCAATAGGAAGGTTGAGAACCACTGCAATAAGCGGATTCACCCTGAACAGCTAGTTCCCCTCCTCCAGTTACTTTATCCAGCGGGTCTTAGGCTTGTCCGAAGGCAGGAACCCAAGAGAAGAAGAGCGCAGAGACCAGCGCTGCCTGCGCTGCGAAGCAAGTGGCAACGATGCGCAGTGCAAATCGAACCAGCGCAAAGAGGAAGCTCGTGGGAACTCAGCCATCCCGGCCGAGGGGAAAGGAGGGACCGGAGGTCTGACTAAGGCCGTCGCTGTGACAGGGAGATCAGCCCAGGACGACAGATCTAACTGGATCTCCACTGAAATCTGAGTCCAAGGGCACCTTGAAGCCCAAGCTAGCTTTGGTGGTCTTCAAGGTGCGGCTGGACTCAGGCTCCGTTGCGCGACTCCAGACCAAAGCTGGAGTAGATCTGCGGCACTCGCAGCCTCCTATCCCGAAGAAAGAGCGCACGGGCAGGAGAGGAAGGAAGCCATGCAAAGCAATGCAATGCAATGCAATGCAATGCAAAGTCAAGCCCTGCAGGTCGCTCACCGTCCGTCGCGTCCTCCTCCTCCTCCTCCTCCTTCCCGCCGAGCGGGCGGCGCCGACGAAGGTCCCCCGGAGGCGCCTCCATCCGGCTCGCCCCCGGCCCGGCCGAGGTTTGTGCTGCGAGCCCCGGCGTCGCTTCCTCTTCCCGGGCCTGGCCGGATCCAGTCACATGACGAGGCAGCCGGGGGAGGGGCCCGGGGCGGGGACGGGGCGGCCGCCCGGGTAGGATCGCGGCCCGGTAGGGGCGCTGCTGGCTTCACTCCGCCGTAGCCGCTTTGCGCCCTGGGCGCATCGCCGCGCCAGGATGGGGCGCTGCACTCTCGACGCTCCCCGCCCAGAGGAACTGACTCGCTTAGGGTTTTTTTCTTTGGGGGGGGGGGATATTGTTCTATCCCGCCCCCTTTCCCAGGGAGCTCAGGGCGGGGGGCGCCCGTCACTTTCCCCTTCCCGAGGGGATCTTATGGGGCAGGGACCTGGGGATCTCCCGGTTTTACAGAGATCAGTTTCCCTGGAGAAAACGGCTGCTGAGGAAACATTATCCTAATCCCGCCAACTCCTGGCTCCACCCCCAAAGTCTCCCGGGATTCCCCAGCCCAGAGCTGGCAACCTTGGGTGATGGAGGTCAGTTTCCCTGGAGAAGACAGCTGCTTGGGAGGGTGGGCTCCCATTCTATTCTTCTAATCCCGCCCATTCCTGGCTCCACCCCCAAAGCCTCCAGGGATTTCCCAATCCAGAGATGGCAACCCTGGGTGATGGAGGCCGGTTCGCCTGAAGGAAACTACTGCCTATTTTGCCCAGCCCCAGTTAATCACCCAGAGAGAAAAAACCTTTTTAATATTTTTACTGCAGAAGAAATATAGACACAAGAAAGTTCCCAGATCTGGGCCCAGAACAATCGGATTGCATATTGTTAAATACCTTTTCCTTGGAGGCTGGGAGAGATGATGCCCTTGCAGGATGAGCCAATAGCCTGGGATCTCTGCCTCCCCGCTCCACCTCCTGGGAACACCCTACAGTTGTTATGCCAGCCTTCCAGAAACTGCTGGCAGGGATCTGATTCTTTGCCTGGCGTCACTCCCAGCTTCCAAGGTTTACATATTGCCATGGCTTACTTGTGCCTTCTGGCCTCAGCACACAAGATAAGGCCGGCCTGACCCGCTCAAAACATTCCCTCCTCCGACTCATGGGGAAGCTACATCCTGGAGAGGAACAGATTGCTCTCTTGATAAGAGCCAAGCGTCAAACCAATATGCGGAACTATAGTCAATTTCTAACGACTCTATGATCAGCCAGAAGGTTGCAATCATTTTCTTTAACCCCGGGCCATCCATCACTTGAGAGGGTGGATGCCATAGCAATATACCCCAATGAGATCTCTCCCTGCTTCATATCCCACCCACTCCTGGCTCCACCCCCAAAGTCTCCAGGTTTTTCCCAACCCAGGGCTGGCAACCCTGGGTGATGGAGCTGTTCCCCTGGAGAATATGCTGCTTGGGAGGGAGGGCTCCATAGCATTATATGCCATTGAGGTCCCCTCCTGCTTCAAATCCCCGCCCACTCCCACCTCCAGCCTGGGCCTATTCCGCACACATTGGGTAATGCACTTTCAGTGTACTTTTCCAGCTGGATTTTCCTGGCCAGAACAGGAAGATCTAATTAAGTGCATTGAAAGGGCGTCATCTAACGTGTGCAGAATGTGAACAATGTTTGCGTTTCTCCGCTTTGAAGCTCCAAGGTAAGGCCTTGGAGGAAGAGCATATCTCATGGCAGAGATATGTTTTTTTGACTATGTGCAATCTGGTCTGAATTACTGCAACAATAAATTTATCATCTCTCTTAAACTCATCAGAGGAACAGGGGGATAAAAATATGCTTTAGCCATGGCGACAAAAGGGAACTTTCCCGTTCAGAGGCAGTAAACCCTTGAATATCAGCACTAGGAGGTAGCATCAGGGGAAGCCTCAGCCTCTATGTCCTGTTGTTGGTCCTCTGAAGCAGTGGTAAGTCAACCTGTGGTCCCCCAGATGCCCATGGACTACAATTCCCATGAGCCCCTGCCAGCATTCGCTGGCAGGGGCTCATGGGAATTGTAGTCCATGGGCATCTGGGGGACCACAGGTTGACTAGCCCTGCTCTAAGCAACACGAAGGGCGGTTGCTTGTTTCCACCAGCAAGATGAAAAGCTGTGCTGGGGGAGATGGACGGACACACGCACACACACTCTCCATCCATGGCTAACAAACATGACCCCCAATACCTCTAGTTAAAAGATCTCAAGGACCATGGCTGGGAAAACTCTCTTCCTGGCAAATGAGACAAGCAAAATTCGGTAGGGTATGGCATTCTGGGTGGCTCTCAATTATCTCGCTGTCTCGTCTGGTTGCGAAGGAGACATTGGGCAATGGTTACTCTAGGAATATTTTCACAATATTGTCACAAAACGACATGTTGTGTTTGTAATTGCTTTTGCAAGTATAATCACTGGAGTAAGTATTTTTTTTTATGTGTGTGGTTCACCCCAGCTGTCGGTTTAATGTTCTTTTGACATAACACGACACATTCCGATATGCGATCCAGACAGAGCTAATAAACGCTTTAAAAAAGGATTCCAAGAACTTAGAAAGATCTGATAACATCCCATAATACGCCCCCCCCCAACACACAGAGGAGCAGCCTCAAAGCCAAAATACAAATTTTATTCCTTAAGCAAAAAAAATCACCTCCACGGACATTTCGACAGAAGATTCCGTTTCTTGGCAGTTCTTTGGGACTCATGCTTGTAAAGCCAGCTGAGAAGAAAGAACCTCGCTGGGCCCAAGCCAGGCTGAGACATAAAGGCACATGCAATGGGGCAGGCAGGCTGGAAAACAGGAACGATCCAGGGTGTTTGTTGTGGGGAGAGGAAGGGAAGGCGGTTGTAAGCCGCTTTGAGACTCCTTCGGGCAGTGAAAAGCGAGGTATAAAAACCCAACTCTGCTTCTGCTTCCCTGTTTTTTTATGTGCTACATTCCAGTGTTTGATAAGGCAAGGCCTCAAGCTGAGCACACCCATGGGTCAGATCCCTCTAATTCCCAGCCCTGTCAGTAAGAAGAAATCAGCAAACAGACCGATGTTTACACATGTGGTCTTAACAATGTGACATGTTGTCACCTATGCAGGATTCCCCAGGCAGACCTTCTACGATGGATCTGGGCCTGTGGCACAGGGATACGGCCCCCACGCCCCTGCGACAGCATCGAAATGCGGCCTGGTTTCACTCAACAACCGAAGTTCCCAAGCTCTGCTGCTCTTACAGAGCTGGAAGGCAAAGTCCGTTTAGGCCGCCTCCAGATTTTGTCTCAGCGACACAAAGAAACATTCTAAGTCAGGGGTAGTCAAACTGCGGCCCTTCAGATGTCCATGGACTACAATTCCCAGAAGCCCCTGCCAGCATTCGCTGGCAGGGGCTTCTGAGAATTGTAGTCCATGGACATCTGGAGGGCCGCAGTTTGACTACCCCTGTTCTAAGTGGCTATTTATTTTTTTAAATTAAAGAAACTGGGTGGGATCCAACCAGCTTTTCCAGTGACCTCTGCTACCCCCTCTCCCCCAATGGCTGTACCAGCAATGGCAGGGGATCATGGGAATTGTAGTCAATGGACACAGAGAAAGCTACAGTTTGGCCACCCCTGGCTACGGATAAAAGCCACGTGGGATGGTTGGTAAAAAAAGGAGAATTGGGGAAGATGGCATGGGGGAAAAAAGCTGGCTGGATCCAAATCATAACGCAGAAATCCAAGAATTGCAAACTATTTACATGAGGTCATAGGTGCACTGAAGTACCAAGGCCCTGTTGAAAAAGTCATTTCTTTTTCAGGCTTCTGCTCTCATTCTTAGTGTTTTATGTTCTGTCCAGGGCTTCCCCCTCCTCCCTTGTCCATTCTGTTGGGCCTCCCTGAGCAACGGCCTCAGACTCTGACCTATATAACATTTCAATCTCTCCTCATTAAGAGCTGAGGGCAGCATATGTGAGATTCTGCCCTCTATGCCAGGGGTAGTCAACCTGTGGTCGTCCAGATGTCCATGGACTACAATTCCCATAAGCCCCTGCCAGCGTTTGCTGGCAGGGGCTCATGGGAATTGTAGTCCATGGACATCTGGACGACCACAGGTTGACTACCCTTGCTCTATGACGTCCTCCCAACTCCCCCCTGAGGTAGGTTAGGCTGAAAGGAGGTGACTGGCTCAATGTCACCCAGCAAGCTCCAGAGCGAGTGGGGATTCGAACCTGAGACTCCCCAGACCTTGTACTTTCTAAGTCTGCAAACTTTGGTTCTACAGCATCTTCTTCCGGGCTGAGTTTGCACCCTGGTACCACCTCAGCAGGGCCTAGCCCTTTCCGGAGATGCGGCTACCGGGTTAAGATGCCATGCGGCGTTCTGGCTAAAGCTATACCCAGAAGGGTGTGACCTGTCTTACTTTGGAAACGTAACATAAACGACGCCCATTCCAAACAGATTAGGAGATGGAAGGGAGGGAAAAAGCAGGCACAAATATGGGAAGGTCAACTGATAACAGTTGTGGGGAACAGAACAGGGGCCAGAAAGCAAAGAAACAGAAAGACAGCCGTAGAAAGGGGGGCAGAGCAAACAAAACTCGCAGTGACAGAGTCAGAAAGTGATCCAGCCGGGGAGGGACAATCGATACCACCGTTGTCACAGATTCAAGAGTGTTTCACGGCTAGAGGTATTGGTGGTTTTGTTGTTTCCTTATAGGAGTAAATGGTCTTAACTTTGTTAGTTGATTTTGAACATTAAATACTCGAATCATATGTGCTTTGTCAGAGTAGTTCTGTGGTGGAATCGGCTGCCTAAGAAGGTGGTGAGCTCCACTGGCAGCGCCTGGACACATACTTTTCCTGAATGCTTTGGGTTGATCCTGCATTGAGCAGGGGGTTGGACTAGATGGCCTGGATGGCCCCTTCCAAATCCAGGATTCTAAGTGCAGGGAGGCTGAAACGCAACTAAAAACCACTGAATATTTTCCTGCCCAACCATCAATCCAGCACAAGCTCATATGAAAACACTCTTCTTTGCATTTGAAACTGTCTTTTGGATTTTTAACAGGACCATGCCAACAGCAGGTGCTGAGACACGCTTTAAGCGGCACACGTGAATTTAGTTGGGCTAAATTTAGATGGGCTGCCGGCTTGCTTCTCATCTGCAACCATGCCCTGGAGGGTTCCTTACAACCGGTTCTGACCTTTCCAAGTTTTCTTCCGGGGCTCCATCAGTCTCAAGGGGCATGGCTCATATGCAGGCCTAGAATGCTGCTAGCCCTGAAATTAACTTACTGCTGGGAGATCAGAGGAAATGTGGGTTTGCTGAAAGCCAAAAGGGAGGAATGGTCCTCCTGTCTGCTTCCACTTAACTCACAAGCAGACTCTTGGGACCAGATGAAGAAGCTTCATGCTCTTGCATTTTCACTCAGGGAACCTTGAACATCAGTTCACCCACGGTGCCAAACTGGGCACATGGATACTGGCTTCTTGTCATATCTCTCCATTCAGGTCTTCCTGCCATCGTGGGGTGCTTTGGGCCCCTGGAAGATCAATTCCTAATGGTGTTTATCTAGCCAAGGGCTTCAGACTTTGGTTCCTCTTCCTGGAGGCATACTTCCTCCGTTATGGACTTTTGCTTGCATCTCAATCTTCCAACTGGGATTTGGAGGAAATAAAAGGCACCGGAGAGAATGACAAGGAACGGAAACGATGAACAGTAGTGGGCAAAGATAGACAAGTACGTACGATGGCTTCGGAAAACACTTCCTGTCCTCTTGGCCTGGATGCAGCCACGTTGAGATGACGCTTTGGTTTCTAGCATGTAAGGGGGGAACTGGAGAGGTCCTCTACGTTGTAGGTCCGGCTTCTTTTTCCTCCCTTGAGATTTCAGTGGGCGTCTCTGTGCAGAAGCCTGGAATAAGACACAAGGTCCAGAAGTGGTTGAAAAGCACAAGCCATTTGGGGAAGGGCACCTGGCCCCTTCCTATCCAGCCGACTTACTCCGACCAAAGAATTCCACCTTTAGGCCTTTTTCCTTGACTACCTGACAGATCTATTGACCATGCGTGGAAGTCTGGTCTTGATTCAGTGGGGCTTGAGGCCAGGGAAGTCGTCTTAGACGTGCAGTCTTAGCCAAACAACAGAACCTGGTACAGTAGATTGACAGAAATCATGGGGCGGGGCACTCTGATTCATGTCCCCGGAACTTCCAGAGGACTACCGTTCAGGTGTTCTTGGTGGGGCTGCCTTGGAAGGTGACTCAGAAGCTGCAGTTGATACCAAATTGCAAGTATACCACGAAAAGAGGACGGTTCGGAATGAATATAACAGCAGAAAATAGAGCCTATCCTAGGCTATAAGTAACAGTTAACCAATTCAACAATGAATAAAGATGAAAATGCAGTTCATCTTATCTCTTCTTTTAATGGTAATCAAACAACCAAAACAGACTCTAGATTTGCACCGTTTTCAATGCAGCATTTTCATCAGTGGCTGTTTCCTCCTATTGCTATTTTTTGAACATAAATCCATCAATTGGCATAGGTCCATTAGGTATCCAATTAGTATGTGCTGAGGATCTAGTCCTTCACTAATTCTATAATCTATTGTTCTCCACTTAAATTTTAACAATACATACATTGGCCTTTGTCAAAGCTTACCGTCGGTAGACCAGGCGGCATGTCTGTTTGCCCGCACCATTGCTTTGTGCCAGGCAGGGTCCCCAGCGACTTCTGTCAGCACATCCTCATCCTCTGAATCCATCAGCACCAGGATGTCACTTGAATCTCGAGTCCTGCAGTTAGAGAGCCAGGAAGGAAGTTCTTGGAATGGTCAGAGGAACTGCACAATACAGGAAACTCACAACTACTTGCCTACCCACAGTGATCCCAATTTCATGCTCAGATGATTCCCCCCTCTCAACCCCCCACCCTAGAATTCCTGGTCAGTCAAGCCTGTAAGAAATTCACCTCCCGACCCCAAAATGGCGATCGCCACTTTCCTGGGCATACAAGAAAGGGCCACAAGAGTCAAGCACTGACACAGCTCTTCCTGCCCACCCAATCACAATACGCTTACGTTCATAGAGTCAGGGAACAAGAATGGGTTCCACTCACTTAAAAAGGGCGGACACTCACCTGAGCAGGTGGCCTAGAAGAGAGAGAGAGAGAAAGAGAGAGAGAGAGAGAGAGAGAGAGAGAGAGAGAGAGAGAGAGAGAGAGAGAAGTGCTAATCAATATTTAAATCTTTGCTTTCAGACATCAAAAAAGACACTGGATGTGATAAGGCATCTGGTCTTAGCTCACGCCACACTAAATTCAGTGTACCTTTCTTTTGGCCTTGGTAGAATTTAGAACTGTCCTATAGCTGATCTGAGAACACACAGCTTTTGAGACTGGGCTAGATTTTGCTCAGTCTGGGCCTGACTTTGGAGGTGGTTCAGAACCGACTATGGGCATAAAAGGACACTGCCTGTTTATTATCGGCAGATCTAAAACTGGTACACACATATTTTGCCAGTTCTAAAAATAGTTACCAGTTCATTTGAAATCCATTTGAAAGTGCTGGGTTTTGCCTCAAATGGAAACACGGCTGAAAAATCCAATTTCTCCTTCAGGAATGGCTGGTTGTCATCTACCGTGGCCTTTTCTGGGATAGCCCCCTAATTAGAAACTGCTCTCCCCAAGGAAGCCTGTCTGCTACCTCCTTTTGCTTCCTTTAGGAAAAGACTAAATCCTAGCACACCAGTGCAGGGAATGAACACCACCGTTTCCCCGTTGGGCAGCACACAGGCTGCAGACAGCAGGAATTACCGACCAGATCTCTGAGTAACTCCTACCTTTGGGGCAGAAACGGGGACCAGCGTATAAGAAAACTCCAAAGAAGACCAGAATTCCCAGCAGCAAAAGGACCACGACAGTTCCCACGATGCCACCAATGTTCACAGGTTCTGGGGGTCAGGAGAAGAATCATAGAATTATAGAGTTGGAAGGGGCCATACAGGCCATCTAGTCCAACCCTCTGCTCAACGCAGGATCAGCCCTAAGCATCCTAAAGCATCCAAGAAAAGGGTGTCTCCAACCTTTGCTTGAAGACTGCCAGTGAAGCATTAATGAAGCTTGAGCACCAGAGTCACACTGCTGAGATGCATGAGTCGAGGCACAAACCTGCCTCAATAACCAGTCTGTCCCCAAAGCCCCAAGATTGAATTCATATGGCTTATTAAGAAGCAGAGTTGGTTCTTATATGCCACTTTTCTCTACCCGAAGGAGTCTCAAAGCGACTTACAAACACCTTTCCCTTCCTCACCCCACAACAGACACCCAGTGAGGTAGGTGGGGCTGAGAGAGCTCTGGGAGGACTGCTCTGCAAGAGGAACTCTACCAGGACTGTGACTAGTTCATGGTCACTCAGCTGGCTGCCTGTGGAGGAGTGGGGAGTCAAGCCCAGTTCTCCAGACTAGAGGCCACTGCTCTTAACTGCTGCATCTCATCTGGCCCCTCCCTCTCTGAAAATATTTGTCCAGCGCCAGGAAAGGTGCCAGCTGGCTGCAGGGCAGCTGTGGGCTCCAGCCTTAGTTGAGGCTCTCCATCTGAACACAGACAAGCGCTGTGCCCCTTGGTGATTCTCCCTGGACTGATCTGATGCCCCTGATACTGTGGACCATCCTACTGAGGCCAAAATGGGGAAAGGCCACAAATCACTTTGAGTGTCTTTTTGGCAAGAGGCAGCCAGGCAGACAAGGTAAAGGGCTTTTAAAGCCCTTGGACAGTTTACAAAAGAAAAGAAAACAAAAAAAGTCCACAAACTTTTGGGCCACACACAACCTTGCTCCTGCGAGGAAATCAGAGTCTGTTTCACTTTCCAATGTTTACAGAGGACATAATCTGACTCTGCTGCAAACAGGAAGACAAGAGGCTTATCTTTGAAATTTTAGTGGAGTCTAGACCATTATGGTGGTTTAAGTCTTACCAGTCACAGTAAGGTGGATGTACATTTCTCTCAGCCCCACGGAGTTTTCGGCCTTGCAGGCGTAGTAGCCCTCATCTGTACTGCGGGAGCAGTTCTGAATGACGAGGGTGGAGATGTTGCCATTTTGGGAGACGTGGAATCTCTCGCTGGACCGGATCTCCGTCTCTGGCTGGGATATGTTCCGCAGCCAGGCGATTCTAGCTGGTGGATTGCCAGCTGTCACGTGGCAGGTCAGAGTCACAGCCCTCCCGATGAAACAGCTCCTCACAGGATCGGATGTGATCACTGGCTCCACTAGTCCAAAAGGAAGAGATGGAAAGGTTAGGTGAGGCCTGCACGTCTGACATCCCACTTAAACAAATGAATGTTGATGGTCGCGGTGCCAGACGGCAAGCCAGAAGACCTGGGTTCAGATCCCAGCCCTGGCAACCAATGAATGACCAATTCTCCGGTCAAGCTACAGTTTCACAAAAGACTCCCTCACCTTTGCCCAGGTAGTGCCAACGTGGCTTATGTAAAATAAAGAAAATAAATAATTGTGCAAGTTGCTTGGCTTACTTCACAGCCACTGTAAGGATAAATCAATAAGTGCTTCCTAAAAATTCTCCTTTCTGGTGTTTGTGTGTGTGTGTGTGTGAACTTGCTGCATATGCTTAGTTGTTGTGGCAAATAGGTTCCAGGGCTTAATTGCAAACAGTTTCATAATGTCACCCATCCAAGGAATACCAGGGCCGACCCTGCTTAGCTTCCGAGATCTGATGGGGTTGGGCTTTCCTGAAACCTGAAGAACGTTTCAGGGGTTTCTGAATGGCAAAAAAATGTTGAGAAAATCTGGGCTAACCTATCAGTACAATTCAGTAGCCAAACAATCAGTGCTTCTCACTGGCCTGCTAAGCCAATAAAAGGCAAGTGGCTTGACAGATGATGCAGGAACCGGCCTAAGACAGCAGCATGCATCCCCTTTAAATCTGAAGGACAAGGCACGGGAGAAGACGATGCACATTAAAAATGCTGTGAGTGTATTTCCAATACAGGGACATCACCAATTATATAGCCACCTCCTCTATTTGCATGTTACTGTGCGGCCACTGATCTTGCAATATGGCTGATGGGTCTTCCAGAAGTTGGCCTGGGGGTAAGCAGTCCTGCTTGGGGCTGACAGGTTGGACTGGACCACCCTGCTTGGGGCTGACAGGTTGGACTGGACCACCCTGTTTGGTGTTGACAGGTTGGACTGGACCACCCTGTTTGGTGTTGACAGGTTGGACTGGACCACCCTGCTTGGTGCTTACAGGTTGGACTGGACCACCCTGCTTGGGGCTGACCGATTGGACTGGACCATCCCTGTCAGCTTTATCATTCTGCTACTCACCCAGCTGAACAGTGCAGGATGCCTTTGCCTCCTGTTCTAAGACGTGGCTTCCATGGCAGGTGAACTCCTTCTCATGAAGCAGTTGAGAGCTATTCAGAGTTGCCACGACGGTGTCTGCCAGGCTCGTAGCATTGATTTCCCTGCTGCTGGGGTCTTCTTTGCCTCTCCAGTAGAGGGTAGGGTGTGGGTAACCCCCTGGCCACTGGCAGAATAACTGAACCCCTCTGGAGCTTTCAGTGGAGATCTCAACCCAACACTGGGGTAAGGACGGTGGGGGATCTAAAAGCAGAAGGTCTTGAGGTTAGCAGGAAGACAAGAGATTGGGAGGGGTCATGGCTTAGTGGTAGAACATCTGCTTGGCATGCAGAAGGTCTAGGTTTCAATCCCTGGCATCTCCAGTTAACGAATCTGGCAGCAGGTGATATGAAAAACCCCTGCCTTGAAAACCTTGTAGATAGACTACCCACCTATTCATCTTGATCTATCTGTAGCAGTGGAAAAGAGCAACGGTGCAGTAATACCTTCAAGTCTACCAAACATTTTGGCAGGGTATGATCTTTTGTTAGTTGCTGCCAAACTGTGGCTCTCCAGATACCCATGGACTACAATTCCCATGAGTCTCTGACAACTGGCCATGCTGGCAGGGGCTCCTGGGAACTGTAGGCCATGGACAACCGGAGAGCCAACTCTAACCACCCTGTAGGTCTCTAGAAATCTGTCAAACTGCTTCAGTGCACCAGCGGCCTGGAGTTCGATCACAGAACACCCGTTTCCCAGGCCACGCAGCTTGACCCTCAGTGCTCCAGCCTGCATTGGGAGCAAGGGGCTAGATGGGGGCGGCTACAGAGCCTTCTTGGGCACATTGTTGTTCTGATTCTGCAGTAGAGCAAAATTCCCCACGCGTGTCTACAATTCCCCTCTGCAAGCGTCCCTTAATGTACATACAGTAGACCAGGAGCTCTTGGGTCAAGGTTGCTTGGAAGCCGCTGAGCGGGTTCTTCGCGGAACACGTATAGTTCCCTTGGTACCTGGGGGACAAGTGGTGCAGGATGAAAGAGTTCTGGGAGCCGTTTACTTCTGTGAATAGCTCGTGAGGCGAACCAGGCGGGTTGAAATCCCACTTGATTGTGGGCACAGGCCGGGAGACGGCGGCGCAGGTGAAATTGAGGATGCCGTGTCTCTTGGCATAGAGGGTGCCATTTGGCAGCACCGTGGTGGGATGGAGCTGGACACTGACGCTCTCAGGGCCACCTGGAAGACAACCAGAAAAGGTGTTATTCGAGAGCAGGCTATATTAATCTACCGCATCGGTTAAGACCTTCATTGGCTACACCTGCCCAGAGGTTAGGTGGACAGATATCAAAACAAAGGGCCTTTTCCGTGGTGGCCCTCCTGCACAGACTAGCAAGCTTCTCATCTCTGCTGTCTTTTAAACACTAGGTGTCTGCATCATTTATCCGTGATTTTCATAATGCCCGGTTTATTGGTAACAAGCTTGCTCTCGGTTTTATGATATTGTCGTCTCAAATTTAGGGACCAAATTTCGTTCCAGAAATAATTGGCTGCATTTTGACAATATCAGTGCAGGGAAAAAAAGTAACATATATAAGCAATAAAATAACAAAGGCCTAGTGGGAAGCTGTAGGAGCCTCTTGTGGCGCAGAGTGGTAAGACAGCAGACATGCAGTCTGAAAGCTCTACCCATGAGGCTGGGAGTTCAGTCCCAGCAGCCGGCTCAAGGTTGGCTCAGCCTTCCATCCTTCTGAGGTCGGTCAAATGAGTACCCAGCTTGCTGGGGGGTAAACGGTAATGACTGGGGAAGGCACTGGCAAACCACCCCATATTGAGTCTGCCATGAAAACGCTAGAGGGCGTCACCCCAAGGGTCAGACATGACCCAGTGCTTGCACAGGGGATACCTTTACCTTTTTAATGGGAAGCTGCTGCAACCGCCATTATAAAAGTACTGTCTCTTGTCAATGGAAAGGCCATTCTAAATAAGAATAACTTTCAGAATAATTCCAAGTTATTGCCAGAAGAACTGGGGGAAGGCACTATGTGGATCTGGGGTCCCCACTGAAAGGTCCATCACATAGAGAGAGTTTTCTGAATACTTCATGACACAGGGCAAAGCATGGCCTCAACAGGTATGAGGAAAGGTTGGGGGAGCTTGGTCTGTTTAGCCTGTACATAAAATAGTGCGATAATATCCATGTGCAGTAATGTAAAATAGTGTATACCCTTGCATGTGTTCTATAAATTCTGTTTTGAGGTCTGCTTTACTTCATTTACGAGCCTTTCCCCCCGTCACTGTCTTGGAAGCTTACTACACTGTGATCCCTATTTCTTTTGAAACAGTCAGGAGTGATAGAACGCACAGAAATGCATTTAAATCACAGAGAATTTCTTGCAGCCCGGCCTACCCTTTCAACATTTAACGTATGAAAATAGGAACGTGCATAACACCCTAGTTTGGGCCCAGGGATCGCTGCCCGAGCTGCCCCTCTCCCCCACAACATATCACCCAAAGCGCTACTCCATCTGCTTTTAAAAATGTAATTGCCCTTTGGGTTGAATAGATGCTAGAAATGCATCGCTCTCCTACGATCTGTTATCAGCAAAATGTGACTCACCAGCATGGGAGGTGGCAAGCTGTGGGGGGCCACAGAATCAGGCCAGGCAGGATGCCAGGAATCCTGCAAACATTCTGCAAAAATTCTGTGTGTGCATAGAGGGAGGGGGGTTCCTCTAATTTATTTGCTCCGTTTATCGTTAAAACTCACTAGATGCGCATAGCCTGATTCAGACTGCGTTGCGGTGTAATGGGAAGGAAGGTTCGAGGTCTACCCTCCATGTCATTTTGCAAATGGCACAGCAGAAGTGCTGGGCTGGGTCTTCCAAGTAGTTTTCCGTCCCCTTAAGGGGCTCTTCCATCGGAGGAAGGCTTCAGAACTGGAGCCAAAAGGAAAAGTGGGGTATAAATATTTTAGTAAATTAATCTGCTTTGCTCAGCGGAATGGTACAATAGGGATAGGATCCATCCCACTATTTGCTTTTGGGGGGAAATTCATCAATCGAGGTGCTTATATAGTTGACCCAAAGGGGCAGTTACAAATTCCCTACACCCATTGCAGGTTGGGAAAATAGAACGGGAGGGGGACGCTTTACCCTTCCCCTGTCTCTTGTGCTGCAGTCCGAATCTGGCAGGTCACTGCCCTCCAAATCCACTGCCCAAAACATCTACCCTGAAGCACCTACTTGACTGGTTTAAATGCTGTCAAACAAGGGTTAGATTAATGGTCAAGCAATAAATATACGTTGTATTCGGTCAGGCATTCTCAACCAGGGTTCCGGGCATGTACTCAGCTCTGCTTTCCAACCATATTCCGCACGATCGTGCCACTTCAGCGGGTTCTCACAGCCTGAAGAATGTATCAGGGGGTTGTCAGGTGTAAAAAAGTTGTGAGAGGCTGTGCTAGCTAAACAGAACCTCCAGGATCAGGGGCAGTGTATCCCTGAATACCAGTTGCTTGGGGAACTGCAGGAGCAGGCTAGTCATACTCTGTGAGTGTCCCAGACACATCTGCTGAGGGAAATGAAGGTACTAAACAAGAGAGGCCGTTGTTACAATCCAACAGCGCTCCTCTTATGGGTCTCAGCAGACGTTCTTCAAGCTAAGACAGACTGAACAGACTTGCAAACCTTT
The DNA here is from genome assembly GCF_049243985.1 of Paroedura picta. Classification (NCBI taxonomy): domain Eukaryota; kingdom Metazoa; phylum Chordata; class Lepidosauria; order Squamata; family Gekkonidae; genus Paroedura; species Paroedura picta. The sequence continues at coordinate 10,267,461 of NC_135381.1, read as the reverse complement.
TGCACCCTCGGGACAAAGTGGTTGGGATACACATATTGCAGAAGTGGCGGCTGACCACACCTTGAAAACAAATCCAGAGCTATGCTGGGAACTCGGCCAGAAAAATAGTCACTGCAGACGAGAGAGGCCTATCTAGGTGGAAGGAAAAAAAAGCCAGTTCCCCCACAAAGGGGAATGTTAGTTCGTAGGGAGGAGGCTGGGGGAGGGTTAGGGGAAGAGGGGAGATTAGCCGGCTGAAGGGAAGACGTCCGGAGTGAGCCAGGTCCTCCCTGACCAGTTCTGAAGACTGGTTTTAAATGTGACGTCTGTACAGCAAAAGGTTTTCCAGTTCAACCCTGAACAGGCTCAGCGCCTTATTTACACTGTGCTGCAAGCCATGCGAAGCAGGCATGTGTGCTTATCTTCAAAACCAGCACAATGCCCACAAGGGCTACAAATCTCTGGCGTGCCAAGTAGGCAAACATACCTGCTTCTCAAAAGGTCGAGCTCCAAGTGTCACGTTTAAAATAGCTCTCATTCTTCCATAAACTCGCTTCCTAATTTTCCTGGATGCTTCCTTTGCCCTTCGACACCCCGGACGCCTTCCATTTCAGCTGTCTTCCCCGTTTTTGAGCCTCCCCTCCCTTTCTAGTTTGTCTGCTGTTTTGGTTCACTGATGTTTTGCAACCTACATGGGCACCGCCTCCCTCCTCTCCTGCAGGGGTTCCAGCCACTGGATCTAGAGCAAACGCAGCAAGAGAGGCGCTGACATGCCCGACCTGGTCGCAGAGCAAAACAGAACTCTCAGGCTGACTTACTGGCCACAAGCAGCTGGATCCTGTGCAGGTGATCAGTCTCGTTCAACACTTCCTTGCAGGTGTAGTTGCTCTCGTCTTCTGAGCGCAGCCCTGTGATGTGCAAGGAGGTGTTGCCGAGGAGAGAGAAGCGAGAGTCCTCTGGGAGCTTGCCGTCGGAGGAGAAGAGGATGGGCGTGGTGTCGGGGTCCCCCCGAAACCACTCCACCACAAGCACCCGCTGCGATGCATTCTGGCACGTCAGAGTCACGTCCCCGCCTGCTATGCCAATCACAAGCGTTTCTGTCCCTGCAACAGAGAAGAAGACAGTGACCCCAAGCCAGCCTTTATCAATCATGATGTAGTGGCTAAGAGTCAGCTTGGTGCAGTGGTTAAGAGCAGTGGCTTCTAATCTGACGAGCCAGATTTGATGCCCTACTCCCCCCACCTGCAGCCAGCTGGGTGACCTCAGGCTTGTCACAGCACTGATAGTGCTGTTCTCACACAGCAGTTTTGTCAGAGCTCTCCTAGCCTCATTTCCCTTGCAGGGTGTCTGTTGTGGGGAAGGGAAAAGGAAGGGGATTGTAAGCCGCTTTAAGACTCCTCTGGGTAGAGTAAAGCGGCATATAAGAATCAACTCTTTTTCTTCAGTAATATCAGGGCTCTCTCAGCCTCACCTCCCTCATGGGGTGTCTGTTGTGGGGAGAGAAAAGGGAAGGCGAATTTAAGCCACTTTGAGACTCCTTTGGATAGAGAAAAGCAGCATATAAGACCCAACTCTTCTTCTTCAGTGATATCAGGGCTCTCTCAGCCTTACCTACCCTTTCCTAGGTGCAGTAGCCACGTGAGAACAACCCCCCCCCCCAGGTCAATGGAAGTGGTCAGTACCCTACTTGCATGGCCATGCCAGGAATAGCTTATGGCTGAGTCAATTAAAGCAGGATACAGGGGACAGGCTGGGGAGCCCCAGGGCTAACAGGTACCCTGGCTGGGAATCTCTGTACAAAACTAATTGCTACATTCATTCATACAAAGTCATTCAATAGTCCTCTTTCCTAGCTGGCACAGAGGGTCCATCAACGCGAACCGAGAAGCCAGATTCTCTGTGCTGCAAAAGAGAATCGGGTGTGATTTGATAATGAAAGGAGTGGCAGGGGTTCAAGAGAACCAGGAACGAAGCAGCTGCGTTCAGACTAGGCCGCAGAGATGTCTTCAAGAGTCACGGCTGAATGACTGTCACGGCTGACGTCTGCTTTTGTGCCCGGTTAGGCCGAGCAACCAAGAACAAAACCCCTGGACTCTAGAAAGGACCGCTGTCGGGTGGACGTACGCTTAAAAGAGTTCCTTTTCCTGAAGCTGAGCCACAGTTTCAAAAAACTTCGACAGGGCCTGTAAGCTCTGGTTATCCTTGCCTCCGATTAAGCCCGGCTTGGTTTGAGGGACACCTGGGAAAACCAGATCAGCATCTATGCCCCCCCCCCAAAGAACGTTATGACCAGGCAGTAACAATCTTCTTGGTTTCCTTGCTCCCTAAGAGATAAAACCAGCTTTGGCCAGGGTTTTCTGGGCCCTTGTGGCCAGCATCCTCCGGGATCTTAAACAATCCCAGAGGGCCTGTAAAAGGGAGCTGGTCTGCCAAGCCTGTGGTTGAGGCTGTAACAGCAGCAGGATATACAGGCCTCCCTTCTTGAAAATTCACCCACAGGCAGGAAGTCCCTGCAAGCCCCGTTCAACCCTCACAGCTAAGCTTCCCAACCACGTTCTGTATGATCACGCCACGTCTGGGGTTTCTCAAAGTCTGAAGAACGTTTCAGGGGTCTCTCAATGGGGAAAAGGTTGAGAAAGGCTGCTGTACAGGCCTAGAGAAAAGAGACAGCGACTAGAAATAATCCAGATTTACCGGATTTTGTTCCAGACTGAATTGATGGGACTTGCCTATCTTTATTTTGGATTGTTTTTAGATTGATGTTGAATTTTTATTGCGGATTGTTTTTAAGTTGTTGTTAACTGCCCCGAGCCAACCAGGATAGGCCGGGATATAAATAAAAACAGTTATTGATTGATTGATCTATCTTTGGCTGAGAACTCCCTTCATTCCTCTCCCCTCCTCCCCCTTTGTTTGCTTTTGGGGGTGAATCCTTGTGCCCAAAAAAGATTTGTTTACTCCACTGGTGATGGATCAGATTTTCTATTCTACCCACACACACAGAAACACACACAATCATAAATTGAGAAAGCATTACTGCAATCATTGCAAAAGACTCCTTTCCAATACTTAAGGCGGAAACAGATGCTATGACGGAGATCCATAACGGAATCAATTTGGGTAAAATTAAAAACAGACACGGGAAGCTCCATTTTTGTAAAAACACACGACGTTCTGGATCGGACCAGTTGTCCATCGGCATCACAGGGTGGCCAGCCAGTTGTCCTGGAGGGGTCAACATGGAAGGCAGATATGTCACCTCCTAGCACTGCTATCCAGAGGTTGACTGCCTCTGCATCTGGAGGTTCCCCTTAGCCATTGCAGGTAACAACCACGGATGGTTGTCTGTGAACTGACAAAGGGGAGTAACATCATTCTTCTAGAAAGTCTTTAGTATATTACAGCTAAAGCTCCATATGATCTGATGACGGACAAGGGGAGTAATGCTAAAGGGTGTGCTCTTTTCCCCCTTCCATAACAACAGTGACAGATGGTAAAAACAAACAGATCTATAATGGCCAGTTTCTTGACTTGCCTGCTGGCACGTGTTCCCCATCAGCCGCAGTTTGAAGCAGCATGCAGATTTAGATGGCCCCTTGGGCAGATTCTGCAGGGCTCTTGCTATATTCTTAGTTACATCAGTGGAACCTCCATATTTGAAGGCAGAGTACCCGACTTCCAATAAAAGCAGCAAAACCATGGGAAGACTAGTGTTTTTGTGATTCTCTCATAGACTCCCTAAAATCATCCGGGGGCTTTAGTATGCTTTGGGCTGATCCTGCGTTGAGCAGGGGGTTGGACTAGATGGCCTGTATGGCCCCTTCGAACTCTATGATTCTGTGAACCCCTCTGCAGAAAACAAGATGAAGGTTAAGTTGACCTTTTAGTCTGACCCAGCAGGGATTAATCTTACCGAAAGGAGGATAAAGAGGCTGGAAAAGTGACCTTGTGCATTAGCATCTCCAGCATACTGTTTTGATAAATTCATTTATTTATTCATTAAACGTCTACCCTGCCGTTCTCCAAACCTAAATGGATTCTTCATTGCTCGTTGCCAAGAAATACATTTGCTCTCCCCCTAATTCTGCCTCCGAACCACATTGCCTTCCATTTGGCACCGAACCATGTTTACTCTAAAGTAAGCCCAATGGATTCCAGTGGGAATTGAGGCCTATAATTGCTGCCTTGATCTCTGGATCCTCCTTTCAAACAGGCAAAGATTCCAAAATCAAGTGGCAGATGCTTATGCAAATGGTCGGCCTGCCCCAGATTTACAGCGTTAAATACCTTAAGCTGAAATCCAGTTGCTCACTTACTTGAGAATAAGGCCCAAAGTACGCCAATGGACCTGTGCAAAATCACGCACAGGATTGCTCTGGCACTCCCCTTGGTATTGCGGTCTAAAAAGCGGGTCTAAAAACCAACTCTTCTTCTTCTACTTCAGTCAGGGCGATGTCCAATTTGAAGCCATGGCAGAGTTTTCTGGTGAGTAAGTGCATAAAGGACTGAACTGCCCGTCTCTGGACATCCACCACACACGGATCCTGAAAAACCCGCTGGAAGGTGGCAGAACCAAATTTGCACCCAGCTGCACCTTTCAGACCCACCAAGTTTTACTCAAGGGGTGAGCTTTCATGCGCTGGGAGTAAACTTGGTGGGTCTTTGGACTCCAAATATTGCTCTTCCCTTTCAAGGCCAAGGCAGCTCCCCACCTGAACCCACCTGGGAAGGCTGCAACCGCAGGCACGGGTAAGGTGACTAGATTGTCCCACTTTTGGAGGGGCATCTGGGGGCACCTGGCCAATTGTACTTATGTTGAAATTAAAAAATATATACTACAATACTATTTTTGCGTCCTATGAAACTTTTTGTTGCCCCATAGAGACCAAATTTTAAATCAAGAGCCCCCCCTCCCACCCCATCTGGTCACCTTAGGAAAGGACCCCACCCCTCCACCCCGACCAGAGTCAAGGCAAGGCGCGGCTCCCACCCCATTGCGACGGGCGGAAAGAGACGGGAGTCCAAAGCCGGGCTTTTTTGGTCTTTGAAAGCTTCGCCGAGCTGCCTTCGATCAGGGCGACTTACTGCTGAGTAACAAGGCGCGGCCGGGAAGTCGGCGGAGAGAAAGTTTGCATGGCTATTATTAGTATTATTAGAAGTAGTATTAGGGCACGGCTGATGGAGCGTGCTTTCGGGGTCCTCCGCGGTGGGCTCGGAGGGAGCTGTCATTGGAGCTGGGGGGGACGCCTAACCTTTGCTCCCCCCTCCCCTCCACCCCACCAGCCCGGGATCTAGGGCCAATGGCTCGGCCCCCTTCCCCACCCTCCCGCCCCGTACCTGCCGCGCCCGCGAAGCCGCCGAGGGCGACGAGCCAGCCGAGCGCCGCCAAGAGCCGCCTCGCCATGGCAGCCCGGACTGGCCGAGCCGGAGCGACCCGCCGGGGCCCCCGCGGGCGACGCTTGGCGAAGCGAGGCGAGAGGAGGCGGGCGAGGTCTCCGCCCCGCTGGAGGCGGGTCTGCGGGAAGCGCGGCCCTCCCGGACGCCCGCCCGCGTCCTCCGCCTAGCGTCGGCTTTCGGCAGGGGCCTCGGCCGGCTGCTTTGCTCGAGCCTGGTCCCTTCTCTAGCTGCACAAGCCGGGCCAGAGACCTCCCCCCCCCCTTCTCCCCTTTCCCCACGCCTGTTTGGTGTAGTGATTAGGAGTGCCGACTTCTAATCTGGTGGGCTGGGCTTGATTCCCCGCTCCTCCCCCACATGCAGCCAGCTGGGTGACCTTGAGCCAGTCCCAGTTCTTGCAGGGCTCTCTCAGCCACACCTCCCTCACAGGGTGTCTGTTGTGGGGAGAGGAAAGGGAAGGTGACTGTTAGCCACTTGGGGGTAGAGAAAAGCAGCATATAAGAACCATTTCTTCTTCCTTCTCCCGTGAGCCAGCCAGCTTTCAGAAAAGGAGTTAGGCTATAAACCCGGCTCCAAGCGGCTTAGTGCCATAGCCTGCCCTCCCTCTCCCCACGGCAGACCCCCTGCGGGGTGAGTGGGGCTGAGAGAACTGTGACAGGGCTGCTCTGGGAGAACGGCGCTGCCTGGACTGCGGCTAGCTCAAGGGCATCCAGCTGAAGATGGGAAAGGCAGCTTTCCTAACAGCACAGTCCTAAGCAGAGCTGTTCCCCCTCTAAGCCTACTCTTGTCAATGGACTTACATGGGTGTAACTCCATCTAGCATTGCACAGCAAGCACACCTGTCTCCTAGCATTGCACAGTTGCCCCACCCCCTGTGCCAGCTAGAGAGACAGGTGAGAGCTCTATATTTGTGCCGATTTCTTCTGGTCCACTACATCTATAGTGTTTGTTCCTCCTACAGGTGTGCATTTGGACAAGCTCCCTAGCAACAGTCTCCTCCCCATCCCAAGGGAAAGGTTATATTCCCTGGAAACCCAAAACGGAGTATGTGCTAAGCTAATACATTAGCAACACACCCAGGTGGCCTGTGGCAAACATCACCAGAGAAATCTCCAGGGGATACAAGCCAATCCAGGCAAAAAGCAAAAGGGGGGAAAACAAAACAGAAGAGAGTTATGCTGTCTGCAAGATGCAAGAGATCAGGAATATCCTGCCCCATAAACTGGAAAAGAAGAAAACATGGAAGGAAAGGGAATTGTCTCGCCCAACAGTTGAGTATTTCTGGTTGCTTGCTGTCTGTGCGGCCTTCCTACCACAGTGCAAAAATAGCAGAGCTGTCCTTCCAATTTGCTGGGAAAACGGAATGGATCATGACCAGGATGGGGAACGGACTAAGGAGAAGGCAGGCAAGGTCATGAGGTAAAGGAATCGGCCACTCCAGGCTTATGAAGAGGAAATGTTCGCGAGCCCAGGAGAATATACAAGTGGAGAGCCCAGAAAAAACACACAAGGAAACAGGGCCAAATACAGACCATCAGATGGAGGTATTCGTTCCGGACATGCAAGGTATACAGATCAGACTTTCGCATTTGTGATTCTTGTTCAAGAAGGGCTCTGGTATCTTCCCCAAAACTCCTTAACCATTAATTGTTTGACATCAGAGAAATGGGAAGAAGGAAGCCCAATTTGCAGATCCTTTATAAGTGCCAGGAAAGCAGACGGGGTGGTCGAGCCATGCAAAGCATGTAAGGCAGTGCGTACTGTGGGCAGCGAATTTGTAGCTGTGTATTCTGCACGAGCCCCATTGTGAGGGGCTCCCAGCTGCTTTTGCGGGGGGAAGGGCTGTACATATGCAGGGAGGGCCGACAGGTCTTTTAAAACGTGTGAGGGGGAAAATGGGCTTTTGTTTGTCAGAGCACTCCAAGTTGCCAGACCTGTCCAGGTTTGGAAGGCCGTATCTTTCAGGGGGTATAACAAAAACCCTGAGCTACAACTCTCTCTCTTTTTACCTCATGGCTGTCACCATTTTAAACTTATAATAATAATTAGATTTATTACCTGCTGCTTCCAGCAAAGCCGTCTCACGGCGGGTTACATAATATTTATTTTTTATTTATTTTATTTATTCAGATTTTTATACCGCCCTTCCATACGGCTCTAGGCGGTTTTACATACAATGTCATGAGGTAATTTCATGGAATATCACAACAAATATGACAATCATAACATAATAGTAAACCGCCACATAAAATACATAGTATTATAATCCCCCCATTAAAATATTTCTCAACGGGAAAAAAAAACCTGTCCTCCCTCCCAAGCAACGATTAGCTCACTCTCTGTTCTCTCCTAACTGGGCTCTTTTAGCCTCTGAGAAGGAAAGAGCACCTCCTTTATAAACAAGAAAAGGCCATTGAATCTCATAAAGAGGAGCTTCTTGGTTTTCACAGCACCTCATAAGAAGAGTTCAGTTGTGCTCGATGCACATGAGGCTCACCGCTTTAGAGCAGCCCTCTCATCCACCTTTCCAACCCCCTTTTTAGGCCCGTCTCCTTGCAAACTGGAGCTCCATCAGTGGTTTTTTGGCTTCTCTCCCTCCCCCCCCATTCCCCAACCCCACTTCTCCTGTCTATGTGTGCAGGATCCTGGGCCAAGGGTGTGTGCATGAATCAGCACCGAATAATCCAAAGCTGATGGAATTAGGTAACCGGAAGCGGAGATGTGTTATTGAGTTGATTCACTTACTTGGAATGTTTTATATACCCCGTGTTTCTCCTGATGTAATTGTAGCCAGCATTCCAGCTGAGCAATATCTATACATATAAGGATCACCATCTCTTGGAATCATTAAAACACAATCCATTAAATCAGCCAAAACAAAGAAGCTATAACCCTGCTGCAGTTTCCCTGATCCAAAATTCCAAAACAGCATGGATTCTCCCCTGTTGTTAGCTGCCCTGAGGCTTTTGTAAGAGAGGGGTAACCTATCAATCCAATCAATCAATCAATCAGTAATAACTGCTTTGTAGGGCCATTTCAGGCCAAGAACATGGCTCAAAGGGGCCAAGTATAACCTGGCCTATCAATTGTGCTATAGCTCTCTGCATGGCTGGTATTTTAAGGGGAGAAAACCCATTAGGAGCTCTGTGTACATCATCCCTACCATTATATTTGCTCCACTGAGCATACAGAAGCTTCGATGGGGGCACTAAAATGTGAAGAATGACCCTTCCAGCAACTCACCACTAAGAATGTGGACAAAGATTGTCCATGTGTTAAAAACAAGGAGTACAAGGGAGTAACAGAGAGGGGGAGTTCTATTTCTGCTTCTTTTGCCCTAGCCAGCTTGGTGTAATGGTTAGGAGCACCATCTTCTAATCTGGTGAGCCAGGTTTGATTCCCCGCTCCCCCACATGCAGCCAACTGGGTGACCTTGGGCTCACCACAGCACTGAGAAAGCTGTTCTGACTGAGCAGTGATCTCAGGGCTATCTCACCCTCACCCACCTCACAGGGTGTCTGTTGTGGGGAAAGGAAAGGGAAGGTGACTGTAAACTGCTTTGAGACTCCTTTGGGTAGAGAAAAGCAGCATATAAGAACCAACTCTTCTTCTTCCTCAAGTGACTTACCAAAGATGGGTACTATGAAACAGTAATGGGAGCATATAAAGTATATGGTGTGCATGGCAGCTTGGCTTGCTTTAAGTTTAAACCAGGCTTTCTCAAACAGGGTTTTGTGAAACCTTGGGGTATCTTGATAGCTATGGAAGGGTTTCCCGAATGGTTGTGAGTTAATTCATTTTAATATATATATTTAAATTTGTTAAACATTTATTGAGTGATATGACCAAATATGGTCATGTCAATGCACTCATGTCTCTGAAAATGACCAGTGATGGTCCTGGAGTTGTGAGAAGGGGAGGGGCCCTGGGTGGGCGTGTCCACAGCTCTGCTTCCCAACCCTATTCTGCACGATTGTGTCACTTCTGGGGTTTCTCGAAGCTTGAAGAATGTTCCAGGGGTTTCTCAACCATTAAAGTTGAGAAAAGCCATTACATTATTAATAACAATGACTTTATCTTTATCAGCCTCCCTCCCCAGCTGACTCAGTGTAACAACAAAAAATATACAAATCATTAACTGACATGAATAAAACAGTTATTATACACTTTACGCTAGAATATATTATTAAAACATTGCATCCATGTCCCCAGGTCTGCATTTGGTTTCACTTTCTTGGTGTCCTTCAATGGCGCACCAGCTTCTCATAATCACCTGGCTCTGTGTGGTGAGGTCGGTAACACCCTGACATGTGAGTTATGAAATAGCTGCAGGGAGAAAGTATGTGCAAATGTGGGGAAAGTTATTCTTCAACCCTGAACGTTGATGGATAAACCCTTGCAAAACTTGCAGAACTTAAGCTGAAGTTGCCACAAGGTGGCACACTTCCAGGCAGTTAAAGGTAAAGGTATCCCCTGTGCAAGCACCGGGTCATGTCTGACCCTTGGGGTGGCGCCCTCTAGCGTTTTCATGGCAGACTCAATACGGGGTGGTTTGCCAGTGCCTTCCCCAGTCATTACCGTTTACCCCCCAGCAAGCAAGCTGGGTCCTCATTTTACCGACCTCGGAAGGATGGAAGGTTGAGTCAACCTTGAGCCGGCTGCTGGGATCGAACTCCCAACCTCATGGGCAGACAGCTTCAGACAGCATGTCGCTGCCTTACCACTCTGCGCCACAAGAGGCTCTTCTCCAGGCAGTTATACAAAGGCATAGCTGCAATTTTTAAGGAGGTTGTAGAAGGTCTCACCTGGAGGTTGCTTAGGAGTCTTGGGACCTTTAAGAATCCCAAATATGCACAGATGAAGATCTTCTGCCACTTTAGAACGTGGAGACGTGCATTAGTGTAGTTGCTTGGTGATGCACCAATCAGATGCACATCTTTATGCAAAAGCCAGAATGTTTTATTGTATCTTAGGCAATGTCCACGTAGTAGATCTTAGAGCACCGGACTATGATCTAGATTTGAGTACAAACTTTGCCATGAAAGCTCTCTGTGTGACCTTGTGCCGGTCATTCTCAGCCTACACTATCTCACAGGGTTGGTGTGAGGAGCAAAATGGAAGAGAGAAGAATGCTGTTATAAGCCACTTTGGATGCCCATTGGTGAGAGAAGCAGGGTATAAATATATAAGTAAATAATAAATGAAAGCATTCAATATCGAGAGGGTTATTAGGGGGCTTCCTATATTACTGTCCACTGTTTGTTTGCAAGAATTGATTTAAAGGTATGCTAACGCCCACTTGAAGCAGTTCAAAAATGGCAACAGTGCCAAAACATGGAATGGAAGGCTGACATTTCACGGTACCTTAACGTTCATTTTCAACACATACTTGAGGGTGGATTTGGACTGAGACAGTGGTGCTAGGTTAGGACTCAAGCATTCATGTGATCTGTGGGGCATGGGAAGGACACTTTCCGGTGATCTTTGCTGAACGTGCATTGTCATGGCTATGAAAACGTGATACAGCCTATTTTTATTGTTTCAGATATAAAATAGCACTAGTTGCTTTCCTGACCCATGAGCCCCTATGGATAAATGAGGGAGACTAAGCTACAGGTACAGACCGCACCTGGGTAAGTTATGCTCTAGCCATGACCAGGAGAGCTTAACACTCCCTTCTGAATTGCTAACAGCCCTGGTAGAGAGAAACGCAGGTAATCTAAGAGGTAACTTCCAAAGGCCCCCATTTTGAAGTATTTCTCAGATTGCCTGCTTAGGCAGCATGATGTTGGCAGGGGCTCATAACTGTAACCCACTGAGACCTAGAGAGCCACAGTGTGGCCACCCCTATGCCTAGAAGAATTAGGAGGCAGGTGGTGGTCATCCAGTGGTATGGTGGCTCTCCAGATGTCCATGGACTACAATGATGTCGGCAGGGCCTCATGGTAACTGTAGCCCATTGAGATCTAGAGGGCTATAGTGTGGCCACTCCTATACCTAGAGGTCGCAGGATGTTCTTATGCAGTGCTACGGTCATTCCCCAAAAGCGCACCAGAGCGGGGAGCCTTAACTGCGCTGCCTGCAGACTTCAGTCTCCAACTAGCCTTGCAGGGCCTTAGGCCCGCCCCCTTCCCTCCCTCCCGAGCCAATAAGAGCGGAGCGGAGCGGGGCCACGTGCGCGGGGCGGCTGTCACTCACCCGTGGCGAGGTTCCTGCGGTGCGGGCTCGGGCTGGCGGGGGCGCGCGCGCTGTTGGGGGGGCTCGCGGCGCGGCGGTGTCTTGCAACGATGGCGGCGGACCTGAGCGCATGGGGCGGCCCGCTGAGCCTCACGGAGGTGGACGAGAAGCCGGCCAAGCCCCTGCGGGTTCGCTACGGGGGCCTGGAGATCGACGAGCTGGGCAAAGTCTTCACTCCCACCCAGGTAAGGGGAGCAGAGGCGGTGGAGCGCGCGCGCGCGCGCGCGGCCTCGCGTTGCAAAAGGCCATCCCCGGGCCGGCCCGTTTCCTTTTGCACGCTGCAATGCAACGGGGAGAGGGATGCAATGGGGGATAAGGCTCCCCGGGGCTTCGGCTTAGTGCATTAGGAGCAATGCAACGCCCGACATGATCCAGTTCCAAAAGCGGCCTGCGGAGCGCGTTTGCAGACCTCCTCTCCTCCTCTTCCCGTTGCAAGGGGAGCAAGCCGCGCAGGCCCGTCCGATGCAAGGCTAGCGCTCGACGAATGCAAAGAGCGCTTCTCCGTTTGCGGGCGAGTAATGGAAGCGCGCGCGTTTGGGACCGGAGCAAAGGGGGTTGTGGCTTAGACAAGACGGCTGGCGGCCTGGTTGGCGCTTCTCTCTCTTTGCGCGCTGCCGAGTGGTGCCTGACGGCCTCGAAGGAAAGCGATGCCTTCGCCAAGGCTCTGGGGAATAGGGAGATCCTTTGCAAAACGCAGACAGCAGGCCGCCTTGGCGCGTCGCGGAGCTCTTTGTCCCGTTGCAGGGAGCAGCTGTCCAACGTCGTAACGCCAACAGTGCCTCGTCCTTCTTGGCCTAATCCAGGGGTAGTCAACTGTGGTCCTCCAGATGTCAATGGACTACAATTCCCATGAGCCCCTGCCAGCATGGACACGTGGAGGACCACAGGATGACTACCCCTAATCCACGGCTGGTTCCCGGTTTTGCCCCCTCCCCAATGTCCATCAGGACCCCCACTCATCCCTTCTTTCCATAATCACAGAATCTTAGAGTTGGAAGGGATCTCCAGGGTCATCTAGTCCAAACCCCTGTGCAATGCAGGAACTCACAAGTACCCGCCTACTCACAGGAACCCCATTTTCATGCTCAAATGATCCCCACCACCACAAAAAGTCTCCAGAATCCAGCCTGGCCCGGCGGGAATTCCCCTACCATCCCACAGTGGCGACCAGCAATTCCCTGGGTATGCAAGGAAGGGCCTTGAAGAGTGCTGCTGTAGTGAATTTAAACTGCTTATGTGTTGGGGAAAGCGCATTAACTTCCCTGGGATGTGGGTCTGAGGAAGCGCATTCAAGAGCTGGATCTAGACATAGTGGGGAGAGAATTGCCTGCTAGATGCTTTCCTCCTCTGGCATTAGCCAGTCCTCTGGGAGGGTGGTCTAGAAATTTGATACAATAATGATAATAGAGGTAAAAAAGTAAAAGGTATCCCCTGTGCAAGCACCGAGTCATGTCTGACCCTTGGGGTGACGCCCTCCAGCGTTTTCATGGCAGACTCAATACAGGGTGGTTTGCCATTCCCTTCCCCAGTCATTACCCTTTACCCCCCAGCAAACTGGGTAGTCATTTTAGCGATCTCAGAAGGATGGAAGGCTGAGTCAACCTTGAGCCGGCTGCTGGGATCGAACTCCCAGCCTCATGGTCAGAGCTTCAGACAGCATGTTGACTGCCTTACCACCCTGCGCCATAAGAGGCTCGATAATAGAGACAGAGTGATGATGGGAAACTTCATCTACTGCTTTTCTGCTGCTAAAGCTACAGGTGCCTTTTGGGGAGATAAGACTGACAACTCAGCTGCTAGCCTAAAGGGTGATGGCGATTGTTCCCAGGGAGGAAGGTGTCTTCCTTTATTCACCAATGATGGATATCTTCCGACTTCGGTTTGGCAGGTGAAAAATCGACCAACGTCCATTGAGTGGGAGGACTGCAGCGCGGAGAAACTGTATACTTTGGTTCTCACTGACCCTGATGCCCCAAGCAGGAACAACCCCAAATTCAGGTAAGAGGTGTCATTCAGAACGTGTTGACTTGGAAACGTGGGCAATGCCATTGAGATTTTGGGGCAATGCCAGTCCAGTAAGTAAAGAAGCGTAAAATGCAGTTGACAGGGGCGCAAATTAACGGTGCAAATAGATTCTATTCCAGATTTTGGCCTTGTGTCTGAGTAGGTAGGTTAAGCTGGGACAGAATGAATGGCCCAAGGCCCAGTGGTTTAGTGCGGTTTTGAACCCGGCTTCCCTAGGGTCGTTAATCTGTCTAACCACCAGAACACGCTGAACTAGGGTATAATGACTGGCAAAAGCACTTATCTCAGATTCTGGAGAACAAGATGCAAAAGCTAATGTTCTTGAACATCGACTGAGTTCTCGAACATCGACCTTTATATTTTATTTATTTGTTGTCTTTATATTAGGATTTATCCACTGCCACTCCCGAACCCAGCTAGCCCGTGGCGGTTTACAATAAAACAGTAAAACCCCATAAAAACAGCAACAACAGCGGGTAAAACAAATCTATATATCTACCCCTACTGCAGCCTACAATACTGGGCCGCAATAATCCACCATCGTCCTCGGGAGAGGGAGTCATGCCCAGCTGACCGCGGGCAATGCCTCTTCCGGGGCCTATGTAGGAAGGGACCAGATTTCCCTGGCCCGGCCTCAACCAAATGCCTGACGGAATTTGGATTCAGTTCCCCATTCTGCTGTAGAATACCAGGGTGGTCACTCTCAGTTGAACCTGCTGCACAGGGTTGTTACAAGGATTAAATGAATCAAGGAGAAACCCGTATGCATTCTGAGATAGTTAGTGGAAAGATTAGGGGGAGGGACGGCGGAGAATGTGATGCATGTAAATTTGATGGGACCTTTCCATTCTTCTTTACTTTATTGATTCAGCCCTTGGGGGCTTGGAGGGGGGTGGCTCACAACATGATAAACGTACAAAATCTGATTTAGTTGATTAAAATTAGCAAGTAAAACTCAAGAACTGTTTCCAAAATTCCTTGAGGCTGCTACAGAATCTAATCCTGGGAAGCTGAACTTGACCATGTTCCTCTTCCTTTTTAGAGAGTGGCACCATTTCCTGGTGACCAACATGAAGGGCAACGACATCAACAGCGGGCATGTCCTGTCCGACTACGTTGGCTCTGGGCCTCCCAAAGGAACAGGTAGATGACCAGTAGCTGTCTTTTCTCTTGGTTTCCCATTTACAGGCATAAATACTTGCTCTGTGACAGTCGGTTAGTCGATTCCCTGACTTAGGTTCCCAGGAGGTTCCAGGGCTGTTCATGGCTCTGGAGCAGGGGTAGTCAACCTGTGGTCCTCCAGATGTCCATGGACAAATGCTGGCAGGGGCTCATGGGAATTGTAGTCCATGGACATCTGGAGGATCACAGGTTGACTACCCCTGCTCTGGAGGACCAGGAAGAACAACAAAGCGAGACTGTTCTTTGATGACCAGCAGGGGTTTGGGCCTTGGCTTAGTGGAAGATGAGCTACTTTGCATGTTGAAGGTCCTTGGTTCAATCCCTGGCATCTCCAGTTGAAGGGGTCATGGAGATGTTTCTGGAAAGGCCCTT
The DNA here is from genome assembly GCF_049243985.1 of Paroedura picta. Classification (NCBI taxonomy): domain Eukaryota; kingdom Metazoa; phylum Chordata; class Lepidosauria; order Squamata; family Gekkonidae; genus Paroedura; species Paroedura picta. The sequence continues at coordinate 10,252,272 of NC_135381.1, read as the reverse complement.
GGCTGAGACATGCAAATCTACTTTGTAACATTATGCTGTTATTCCATCTAGCTGATTATTGGTAGCACCTTTACAGAGCCTTGGACAAGGATGTTCTTGCCCAATATATCTACCTGTAGCTGGATATGTCAGACATTGAGGCTGTGGCTCTATGTTAAAACATCTTGAGAAGGAGTTACAGCTATCATAGCATGTGTATGTTTAAGTTTTGCCATCCAAAAGGTAGGTCAAAATAAGAGTTGAGAGTTCAATTTTTTGTTTGAACTGAATAAAATAAAGTGTCTTTTTTGGGACAGCAACTCTCAATAGGTAGAATTGTTCTGCTGTTTGGGTACTAAGCCAACCCTTAAAACAAAAAATCTAGCGACGGGACCAGACATGGAAGACAGGCGCTGTTGTATCAAGTGGGGCCTAGCGCTGGATGTTGCCGGATGCTGCCACCTCTGCTGCCACCTCTGCTGCCCATCTTCCAAGGCTGCCCCTGCACTCCTGGCGGCTGAGACAGGCCCGAGTTGGTTAATGGGGGGCAGAGGTGGCACAGCGAGTGGGGCTCAGCGTTGGGCCTAGCCAGCCACCATCTCCTGGGGCCCTCTATAGTCATATCAGTTTCAGGGGATGCACCGGTAGATGTGTTTCCACATCAATAAAAATACTGTATTCTTTCATAATGTACGGTCATTAAACACACAACTTATTAATTGCCACCACATTATATACATTTAAATACAAGCAATTGTTGTAAATAGTCTGTATGTACAGTGAAAAAGGAAGTAAGATTATCCCTCTCAGAATGTACAGTATGAAAATTGTTTCAAGACTTTTTTGAAGTTTCCTTGTGGGAAAGAACTGGGTGGTAAGGGGAAGTATTGAATAAACTTCCTAGGACACATTTCCTAGGACACATAGACTCTGTGTTGTAGGGAAGGGAAGGGAAGGGAAGGCGATTGTAAGCCGCTTTGAGATTCCTCCTGGTAGTAAAAAATGGAACATAAAAAACAACCATTCTTTGGGAAAAATTGGGGGGAGAGGGAGAATCTACCTGGGGAGAAAAAAACTTTCTTATGAAGTACCCCCCTCCAAGGAAGGCTTCGCATATATGCTCCACCCCAACTGTCCTGATAATTACAATTAGGGTAGTTCATTCTTTCCGTCCACACAACTCCTGGTGTACAGAGCTGGAGGGGTTTCTTCCTTGCATTGCCAGGCGGATGCATCCCGATTCCTCGCATTTGCTTCTCTCTCTCTCTCTCTACCTGCAGGGCTGCATCGCTATGTCTGGCTGGTCTACGAGCAGCCACAGCAGCTGAACTGCTCCGAACCCATCCTCAGCAACCGGTCCGGGGATAAGCGCGGCAACTTCCAAGTGGCGGCCTTCCGCAAGAAGTACAAGCTGGGTGGCCCCGTGGCCGGCACGTGCTACCAGGCCGAATGGGACGACTACGTGCCAAAACTCTACGAGCAGCTCTCTGGGAAGTAGAGCAGACTGCCCCATTTCCTCGCCCTCTTCCCCTGTCCTGTAGTGTTAAATGAGTTTGCTCGAACAGCAGTAGAGATCCCCAGGCCACCTCTGGGACGGTTGACTTGGTAAAACAATTGTACTGGTTAGTTGTTTATGGGGGCTGCGACTATGGTCAGATTTGTCCCACAGGTTTAACATAGTTGTCCAGCTTGTTGCTATTCAGATTCACAATAAACTCTGAAATGGATATTTGGCTCAATAGTTGCTTTTTTGGCCAGTCTTTTGCAGATGGCGGAACGTAGGCGTGCTGCGTCCTCGTTGTACCCCCTCAACTCTAGACATTTTTAGCTTGCAGTTGGCAACCCTATGCAAAATGGATGGGGGAGAAAAATCTTTGAATCCCAGCCAATCTTAGATGGGAGGGGAAATGGCCAGTCCAGGCATCTTCATGGCTCAAGTGAGGATCTGATCCTGGGCTTCCAATTCAAGTCCACAAATGGCTTTAAAAAACTGTCTATTTAAATAGGTTATTTTAGGGGTATAATGTATGCACATGAATTCACATAGATTACATCGGGGTGACCAAATGTTGGCTTTTTGAATGTCCAAGGACTGCAATTTTCCAGCTGGGGCTCATGGTAATTGTAGCCCAAGGACAGGTATAGAGGCACAGTCTGGCTCCTCCTGGATTAGCTATTTAATTTAAAATATTTTAAACAGCTATTGAGAGTTGGACAGAGCCTCTTGTGGTGTGGAGTGGTAAGGCAGCAGTCTTGCAGTCTAAAAGCTCTGCCCATGAGGCTGGGAGTTCGATCCCAGCAGCCGGCTCAAGGTTGACTCTGCCTTCCATCCTTCCGAGGTCAGTAAAATGAGTACCCAGCTTGCTGGGGGGTAAACGGTAACGACTGGGGAAGGCACTGGCAAACCACCCCGTATTGAGTCTGCCATGAAAACGCTAGAGGGCGTCACCCCAAGGGTCAGACATGACTCGGTGCTTGCACAGGGAATACCATTACCTTTTACCTGAGAGTTGGACAGGAGCAATTAAAGCACACGGCCATACAAAACTACAGGGGAGTCTGAAGTACCATTTCCCTTCTGTCCAGGCCTGTGCAAAATGTTCAGCTTTTATCCTCAATCTGGAAGAAAAGGGATGTGAAAGATCCTAGATTTTGGTCTCTGCATAGATGGCCATACCATGAACACATTTATTTATCTAGTATGTGCCCAGAGCCATAGGGAACAGCAGTATAGAAATCTAAATAAATAAATTATATGCTCCCTTTGTTGCAGCCTACATAGGAGAATATAAAGAGAGACACACTATAAGGTCCTACCTTGAATCAAACCTTGCTGGTTTTAAAGGTGCCACTGGACATTCATTATGACCTCAAAGGAAGCTGCCTTATAATGAATCAGAGCCCTGGTCCATACAAGTCAGTAGCAGCTGTGGTAAATCTGAAGACAGAGATGCCGGGACCTTCTGCATGCTGAGCAGGTGCTCTACCACTGAGCCAGGACCTCCCTAATTGCTAGCAAATTAGCTACCCCTCAAAGAAGGACTCAATGAGGTCTTCCAAAATAAGCCGGGAATCTCGTTTGCAGACAATAAAACCGTGCCGCTAGTACTCTGAGCAGCTGCCACTCAAAGAAGGACTCAGTTATAATCCGGGAATCTCATTTGCGTCCCGCTATAACTTTCCCTTACAAGCAGCGACTCACCCCTCAAAGAAGGACTCAATTAGAGCTTCCAAAATAATCCGGAAATCTCGTTTGCGGACCATGGAGCTGATCCCCTTAGTGCTTCCGGCACCTGTCCACCTTGCGGTCTCTCGAAAGCGTTGGAAGGACAAAATGACTCGCGAGAGGGAGCCGGGCTGCCCGCGCCTGCGCAGACGGACACCGCCTCTCCAACCTATATAGGGGCAAGGACTTCGCGGGCGGCGACTGCGCCTGCCCAGAAGCGGCGTTCTAGAACGCAAGGGACACTTAACCTTCGGGGCACGTGGTTGCCCGCTCTTGACTCCGGCTGCGCTCAAGGAGAGTCGGACGCGCGTGGCGCAGGAGTCGTGGGAACAGAACGCGTGCAGGCAAGACCAGGGTCAGGATGCCCCGCGGGAGCAGGAGCGTGGCGGCGCGGCCGGCCGCGGCTAGGTAGGCGCAAAGCGTCATGTTTTTATTTTATTGTTGCATTTTTATACCGCTTTACCTTATTTTATTTATTTAGATTTTTATACCGCCTCTTCCATACGGCTCTGGGCGGTTTTCAGCGAATTCATAAAAGCAGTACCTGAGAATGCGGGATAACTTTTGACTTCTTGTAACATTTCAACCTTGGGACTTTAAATGCAGAACTCTCATCAGCCGAACTGTGGTAGGAGCCAGGTGGGCGAGATCGCGCTCGCTTCTAACCTGCCCGTTGCTGCGAAAGGCGTATACCTGCGCAGGTGTTTTGTCGGTGGCAGGTGCCCTATTTCTGCCTGCTCTGGAAGTTTCTCCCTCTGGAAGGAGGAAATAAGAGGGGGAAAGAGATGGCTCTCTGTACATGCTCAGGAGCTTAGGCGCTGTTATTAACCACATCAGATAACGCCATGCTGGCTCTGATGGATGAAGCTGAGGAGAAATTCTTGACGATTAAAAGTCTATCTTTCCTTTGGGGAAGTGGTGCCACTGGGATGGGGTGCTGGGAAACCTCTGGAATTGTTTTATTCATTAGATTAATTAATTTTATAGTATTCTAAACACACAAATGTGACATTTTGACTTCTAACTAAACAGATTGATTGCTTCGATTTATATCCCACCACTCACCGTGGACTCGTGGCAGGTTATGCAAAAACAGATTCAGAAAACCAATCACAATCCCTTAATACCATAAAAACACACAAAAAGGCAGCATAATCTACATTCCTCCTTTCTGAGAAGTCTTTAAGGAAGCATCATTTTGGGGTTTTAATATGAATGATCCCCCCCCTTTGGATGTGTTACAATTTTTTTTAAAAAATTAAATAACCCCTTGGGTAAATTGGAAGTTTTCAGGAGTCCTCTGCTTAGGAGTCTTCCTTCACCAAGATTCGGATTGAGGTTTTTTTTGGAAATGGGCATTGACTGCTCACCCATCCGGCTCCATCTTTTTCTGAGCATGTGGATGTTCCCTGTGAAAATCCGGAAATAACTTCCCCCTCAAACGGTGGGCGGCTGTACGTGTTTTTCTCCATGTTCTTGGTGCATCCGAAAACCGGTTAACTTTTCTAGGATGGCACCAAAGTCTTCCTATACCTTTGTGGCGTTCGGAAAGGATTATCTTGGTCAGGGGTAGTCAAACTGCGGCCCTCCAGATGTCCAGCATTCGCTGGCAGGGGCTCCTGGGAATTGTAGTCCATGGACATCTGGAGGGCCGCAGTTTGACTACCCCTGATCTTGGTAGTGAAGCCATTGTTCTTTTCCAAAAACCTTAACAATATGTGGCACCTGTGAATTAGGGATTGAAAGCTCAATAATATCTAGGAACGTGGGACGGGGCAGACTACCAGATCTGGATGTACATGTACTTTGGGCGCATAGCCACTGCTGGCGAACAGAACTGGGCATCTCAAGGTGACCTTGCGGGAGGGTTACCATTCTTGCTAGGGCCCACCTTCGGATTAAAGCGAACGCTTAAGAAAATAAACTCTGGCCTGTGGTTGGCTACAAGTAGAGCAAAGGCTATGTTTACAATCCATACTGCTGAGCAACTACAGTTCATCTAAAAGTGCTGTCAGGTTGCAGCTGAGTTACAGCAACCCCATAGGGCAGGAATTCCCAACTCGGGGTCCCGGAGAGCTCTGGAGGGGACCCACGGCCCTCCCCCTCCTGTCTTAATGGACTTTCCCCACAAGCTAGGGAACTGGCAGCTTTCATTGCTCTTCCTCCTGGATTTGAATAAGTGATCACATGGCTTCTGCACCTGCATGCTTAATCCCACATTAAGATGCCTCCTTCTGTGGGGGGGGGGGGTGGCGGCACAGGGGACAGGCCAAGGCTGTGAAAATGGAAAGGAGGGCATTTGGTTGTGGGGTGGGGTGGGGAGTCCGGGGTTCGATCTGGGTGCAGGGTAAGGATTTCCTCGGTTTGTGTCCGCAGGAAGGTGACTCTGTTTTTCTAACAATTCATTTCAGCCCAGCGCCGTCTCATGCCCACCCCCCGGCTCACCCTCCCCCTTCGGCCGTGGCGGCCCCAGCTCAGCCCCAGCAGCCCGGGTTGATGGCCCAGATGGCCACCACTGCAGCGGGTGTGGCCGTCGGCTCCGCTGTGGGCCACGTGGTGGGTGGCGCTCTCACTGGGGCATTCAGCGGGGGCAGCAGCTCCGAGCCAGCAAAACCAGCCAGCACCACCCAGGTGAGACCGGAGTGAGTCCTTGGTGAATTTTAAGTGGATGGGCGGGTGGAAATGACAGCTCTCCTTTGGAGCACAACTTGGGCTAATTTCTGCTGGTGAATTTGGTTCCTCGAAGAAGAACTGGCTTTTATACTTCTCTTTTCACCACCCAAAGGAATCTCAAAACAGTTTACAAACACCTTTCCCTTCCTCTCCCCACAGCAGACAACCTGGGAGGTAGGTGGGGCTGAGAGGGCTCTGAGAGAACTGTGAATGGCTCAAGGCTACCCAGCTGGTTTGTGGAGGAGTGGGGAATCAAACCTGCTCCTCCAGTTTAGAGTCTGCTGCTCTTAACCACTATGGCACGCTGGCTTTCTTTCTAGGGCTGAAAGCAATAGATGGGAGTGGCCCTTTTATCGCTCCTCTTTCTCCCGCATGGAGTAAAAGCAGCTGAAGGGAAGATGGTATTGAATGGAAGAAGCTTGCTGGAAAAAGATAAAGCAGTCTGTAAGCATGCCTGGCTTTCCAAGGTCATTGGACAGATTCAGGGGGCATGGATCCATCAGTGGTGACTAAAGGGAACCTCCATGTTCAGAGGCAGTCATCCTCTGAGGGCCAGTGCCAGGAGACAATATCCGTGGACGGTCTCAGCCTCTGTAGCCCGTGGTCTGGCCTCTCAGTTACTGTATGAAACTGGGTGGTGGATTAGATGGACCACAGGTGTGATCTGGCAGGGCTCCTCAAGTTTTGAAGCCACTCAGTCTCTTCGTTTTTCCTAATAAGCATCTTAGTGCTGTAGCTGAGAAATAGACCACTTTCTGTTGAGTTCAGCCCATTAGAATCATAGACTGGGAAGGGACCTCCTGGGTCGTCTAGTCCAACCCCCTGCACCATGCAGGACACTCACAGCCCTCTTGCTCACCCACTGTCACCTGCCACCCCCTTGAACCTTCACAGAATCAGCCTCTCCGTCAGATGGCTATCCAGCCTCTGTTTAAAGATTTCCAAAGATGGAGAACCCACCACCTCCCGAGGAAGCCTGTTCCACTGAGGAACCACCCTAACTGTCAGGAACCTCTTCTAGACGTTGAGATGGAATTTCTTTTGCATTAATTTCATCTCTTTGGTTCTCTGGGGCAAGAGAGAACAACTCTGCTCCATCCTCTACATGGCAGCCTTTTAAATACTTGAAGATGGTTCTCAGATCCCCTCTCAGTCGTCTCCTCTCCAGGCTAAACAGACCAGGCTCCCCCAACATGTCCTCATATGTCTTGGTCTCCAAACCCTTCACCCGTCATTGCTCCATCGGACTTATGATCCCCTGTTTGGACTTTGGAACATTGGGTGTACAAAAAAGTCAGCATTCGCTGCTTGAGATTCTTCTTCGTTACAGCCATCAGGGATAGAATCTGTGATCTGCAATCAAAGCAGATGTCCTTCCACTGAACAGCGATCTCTCCCTGTGCTTAATGAGTCATTTGACAGAAGGCAGGAGGTTGTCTCCCCCCCCCCCCGCCCCCATGCCTTTTGGCTTTGTTGACAAGACAAGCTTTTCAATGAACTCTGACCATTTCGTCATAAAGATTGAACTTGTAAGGCTTGGTTTGGTAATGGCACTAAGCCAGGTAGCCCAAAAGGCTATTAAATGCTTCTTTGTTACGACTGGTTCACCAACAAAGCTCTGCCTTTCTGAGCTGAAGGCCTGGGGTGTCATCAACCAGAAAGGAGGCTGGGAGCCTCTCAAGGACTCACATTTTATGGTGATATATAAGTTTCTGGTCTGCATCATTCTGCATCTGATGAAGGGAGTCCCGATCCAGAAACCCTTTGGCTGCCAAGAATCCATGGAGGGGAAGAGTTCTTTCCATGCTGGCTGCTTTTTACAAATCAAAACAAGTCTTGCATCTCCCTGGGATTGTCTTGAGGCCAAACTAGATGATACTGCATCCCCAAGTCTGCCGCTGGGGAATAGTGCTCTTTTAGAGCCTGTCTTTTAATTTTTTGGGAAGGTGGCAGGGCCCCCGTCCTGTTCAGGACCACAGCGCAGGGCATGAAGAGTTTCCATCTCTGTAACACTGCTCCAATTTCAAGAGCCGAAACAACTGCTGTTTTGTAGCATATTGCACAGTGTAAAAATCCAGGCTCTTGAGATGCTGCCACGTTCCCATGTCGGCTTTGGGGCCATTTTATTGTCTATGTTGGTCTCCGGTTTGTCTAAGCAGGCCATCCAAAGGAAGCTGGAAGGAATGGACCAGCAGGCTACTGGTTGCACAATCTCTCTGCCACCTGGTTCCCCGCTGAAACCGTTGCCATGATATGTCAGGAAAAAGGAGTGGCCAATAATATTAAAATACTGGTTTGGATCGATCCAGCCAGCTTCTCCACTGGTTTCAAGAAGGGACGAGAGGCTTGGACCACCAAATAAGCTGGAGTGCTTGATTGCATGGATCAAAGCTATGTGGGGGTTGTGGGTTGCATTAAGGAGGGGAGGGGACAGCCCAAGAGAGGTGAAATTGGCCTCGACCAGGGCCATTGCCTTTTCAGCCCTGGCCCCAGCTTGGTGGAATAAGCTCCCAACGGAGATCAGGGCTCTGTGGGACCTTAGTCAGTTCCACAGGGCCCATAGGACAGAACTGTCCCACTGGGTTTATAGTTGAGGCCCACAGTAACATTCCCCGAACATGCTGTGGTGTTGTTTCATAGAAATTAAACTGAAACTGACCAATGGCGTGAAGATGCATTGTTCACGAGTGTATATAAATGGTTCTCCCCCCCCCCAGGTTTTCTGAGCTCAGTTCTGCCTCTTGTCCCGCCATGTTGATCTCTCTTTTCCGCTGTTCCAGATAGACAAACGCTCTATCTTGATCTACCCAGCAAGGCTGTTGTGTGGATGAAATGGGAGAGGAGCAATGCCGGCCACTTTGGGACCCCCTTGGAGAGAAGGGCTGCTCACATTGCCGCGACCCCAGTGAATGGTCGTTCGTCCCCCAAAGGGGTCCCGACCCCCAGGTTGAGAATCACTGGTGTAGATTGATTTTTTTTAAGTTTTAAATTGTATGGTCATTTTATTGATGACTGAGTGTTTGGAAGGGCCGGCTACAAATAAAAAATGTTGTGGTTTATTATTAGCTAGGTGGATCCAACCCATTTGATGTTCAATTACACCCTGTGCTGATGGTCTCTTCTGCTTGTGTGTCTCTAGGAGGTCAGGCAGCAGCCAGCCTATCAGCAACCCCAGTATGGGCCGTGCCACTACGAGATGAAGCAGTTCCTGGATTGTGCTACCAACCAGAGCGACCTGACCCTGTGCGAGGGCTTCAGCGAGGCTCTGAAGCAATGCAAATATAACAACGGTGAGCATCGCAGCGGGGGAAGCAAGAGGAAGCGGCTTTGTAGCCGATCTTGGTGGAGGTTTGAGAGGCGATGGTGCTGGGCCTGGTGCTCAGCGGGATGTATTCTGAGCAAGCTCCATTGGCCTGAACCGCAGCTGAATGAAAGAGTGTAAATCAGGGGTAGTCAAACTGCGGCCCTCCAGATGTCCATGGACTACAACTCCCATGAGCCCCTGCCAGCAAATGCTGGCAGGGGCTTATAGGAATTGTAGTCCATGGACATCTGGAGGGCCGCAGTTTGACTACCCCTGGTGTAAATGGATGAGTTTGGCCATATTGTTCAGTGCTGTTTAGTGCCTGGCCATGCTTGCCCATCTGTGGTTCTGGGAGGCCAGGTTTTTGTCACAGAGGAAGAGGCTTCTAGACTGGGAAGCAAAGACAACTTTATCCCTAAGAATGTATCCTAAATATCTTGCATTTGCCTGAAGCCCCAGTTCTCAGCCAGTGATCTAGTTTGTGCTGCAAATGAATGACCATTATTTTTTCCCTCTTCTTTGCAGGGGTTTCTTCCCTCCTGTAAAGAGATTCTCCACACTGATGCATCAAAATAACATCCTGGAGAAGATCCGTTGAAACCCAAGAGGACAGGGTGGGCTAGCACGCCGTGGATGAGAAATGCAAAAGGATCCAGTTAAATTGCTAAATCTTTATAGTGCAGTTCTGAGTTTTAAATTTGCCAGCCAAGCTTATCCTGGTTGAGCTCTTACAGTGGAGCTTCTGAGACGTAGCTTGTTGTAGAGGAATGTGCAATAAAGAGAGAGGGTTTATTTTAATTTATAACTTGGCTGATTGTTTCTGTTTTTTAAAATAACTTCTTCCGGATATTTAAAACTAGGAGACATAATTCCTGGCCTTGCATGTTCACCTGAGGAAATGACTGGATAAGTTACTAATTTTGCTTCTTGAGTAGTTCAAAGATCCTACTCTGTGTGGGCAGGGGACAACACGCAAACTCCCCCCTCCCAAAAGAGATGGTTTCTTCTGTCTTTTCACAACTTCTCTCTAGAGAAGGTTTAAATCATTGTTATACAGCAGAATTGGGAAGAACAGACTGTTGGTCTCTGGCTACCTTGTGAAACTGCTAAACGAGGTTTATTCTTGTTTTTAGAAGAAGAGTTGGTTTTTATACCCCACTTTTCACTCCCTGAAGGTGTCGCAAAGCAGCTTACAAATATATTTTCCTTTCTCTCCCCACAACAGACACCCTGTGAGGCAGGTGGGGCTGAGAGAGCTCTAAGATAACTGCTCTGCAAGAACAGCTCTAACAGGACTGTGACTAGCCCAATGTCATTCTGTGTGTGGAGGAGGAATGGGGAATCAAACCCAGTTCTCCAGGTTAGATTCCACAGCTCTTTAACCACTACACATTGGCTGTCTTACACAAACTCAGGATCTTGTAACACACATTAACCTATGTGTTCCTCATACTCATTCCTCTCAATAGCTCGGGGTTGTGTAAATTGTTATCCATACAGCATCCCTGTGAGGGAGGCTAGACTCAGAGAAAGTTAGTAGCTTGTGATCACCCAATTTAGGGCTGTGGAAAGATTTGAATCCTAGCTTCCCTGCCCCTAATCTCACTCTGTGAGACGCTGGTGCTTTCCTGTGATGTTTTAAGTCAGGGGTAGTCCAACTGCAGCCCCCCAGATGTCCATGGACTACAATTCCCATAAGCCCCTGCCAGCGAATAGGAATTGTAGTCCATGGACATCTGGAGGGCTGCAGTTTGACTACCCCTAAATATTTGACTAAATATTCGATTCTGAATGTGCATTTTTGCTTCATGCATTTTATGAGAAAAAACATTGCTAGACCAAGAGGATTCTAGTACAACTAGACATTTAACATGCTAAGCAGGAGTTAGTCCCTGGTTGCTGGAGCATCCAATTACTGTACTCTCAGTTCTGGTAGGAGACAGGAAACCGGATCCAGGTTCTGATCCAGCCATCGTAGACAGAAGGGTAGGAAACTAGATTCACTGAACTTGCCGATGTGATGGCAAAAAGCAAAAGTAAATCCAGTGCTTTTATTGTAAGGGTGTCCCTTCCGAGCCTTTACCTTCATCCAAAAAAGAGCAAATGATTCAGCAACAAGGACGCTTGAAAATCCTCAATATCCTCTAGACACGAAAGGAGGGCAGGAAAGGGAAATGTGATCCGCCCTGCTTGCATGACTCAGGAGGTGGCCCGAATGTGTTATTTTAGACCTTGGCAGGTTGCGTAATCAGCTGAAGGTCAGCCACATGAGGTTAAGCTTGTGGGTGTTCCCAAGGAGCCGGGTGATGAGTTTAGTGACAGTCTGGCTCAGGGTGCTGAAGATGGATGCAGGGAGCTCGTTGGCGATGTCGTTTACCCAGGTGTGCGGGTCTCAGAAACGACTGTAATTGGAGAGAGAGACCCTTTATGAACACCTTGGGCTTACTATTCATTCATTCTTATTTTCTATTTTTTATTCTTCTATTTCTATTTTTTATTTTTTTTTTATTTTTTATTTATTCTTTAGTTAGTCAGTCATTTGATATTTATACCACCCTTCCCTATGGCTCAGGGCGGTTTACATATAACATCACGGGGGGGGGGGGAATACCTGGAATGAATTAACATATAACATAGTCAAATACAACAACAATAATCTTATCAGTGTTTCTAAATAAATAAAGATTGGTCAGTGGTCAAAGGAAATCAGGCCGGCAACAGGGTGGTTAGATGCGATCAAAATGGACACCGGCCAGAACATTATGCAACGAAGAGAAGTGGGACATAAAGCACGGCATGCTAGGGACCTTCTCCCCCGTATCAGAGGTTCTGATCAGGTATTCTGGCAACAGCTGAGGCAGAGGATCCCCAAGATCTGGAGTCCACTGAGTGGCTAACATTTCTTGCTGTGGTTAATTCAGCGGCCAGCAGGTGTCACTGTTGCCTCATGTTTGCTTTTTTATCACAGAAAAGAGGCAGAAATAGTTGTAACGGGTCGCTTCCCAGACCAGCCCAATCTGACGTTAAGTGGGATCAGAATTCGGGTGGCTGATGGGGAGCTCCTCCAGGTTGCGATGTGGGGGCAGGCGATGGCACGCCGTCTCTGAACATCTCTTGCCTCGGAAACCCTGTGGGGGTTGCAATAAGTTGGCTGTGACTTCACCGCAACAGAGCCAAACGAAACACACCGGTGGGAGAAGTTGGTTATGATGGTTTAGCCAGCCCTAAGGGGAGAATGTGTTGGGTGATAATTGGTGCTCACGATTTTGTGTGAATAGAGCAACGAGTGCAGTATGGCCGAAGTTTACTCTGAAAAGTCTGGGTTGCCAAATGTGTGTACTGCGGCTGGAAAACATGCTCCTCCTTGATTCTGTGGGGGGTGGCGCATGGGTATTATCTGGCAGAGCAATTTTCTTGATTAATTTCCAACATGGTGTCATGGTTCAGAGCAGCAGCTTCTAATCTGGCTAGCCAAGGTTTGATTCCCTGCTCCTCTGCAGGCAGACAGCTGGGTGACCTTGGGCCAGTCACAGTCCTGATAGTGCTGTTCTCACAGAGCAGTCCTGTCAGAGCTCTCCCAACCTCATCTCCCTCACAGGGCGTCTGTTGCTGGGAGAGGAAAGGGAAGGTGAATGTAAGCTGCTTTGAGACTCCTTCAGGCAGTGAAAAGCAGAGCATAAAAACCAACTGTTCTAATTCTTCATAACAATGAAACCCCTGTGGTTTAACAGAGATTCTGGGTTCTTATTTCACTAAGCATGCTTATTTCACACAGCCAGCTGGGTGACCTTGGGCTCTGTAGCCTAAATTTGCCAGATCTGACCCAGCAGTTCTATCAGAGCTCTCTCATCCCCACCTAACCCACAGGATGTCTGTTGTGTGGGGAGAGGAAGGGACGATAATGGGCAGTGAAAAGAGGGGTATAAAAACCAACTCTTCTTCTTCATAACAATGGAATCCCCAGAGTTTAACAAAGATATTTGGTTCTTATTTCACTTAGCACGCTAAGTCACTCAGCTCTTATACCCAGAATGGTCCTTTCTTGGTCTTGGAGCTGCCACTGGATGCAAACGTAGTTCTCACATCAGTTGCTAACTTTTGTATTTCTGCACTAAACTGCTGCTACAGGTCCTACTCCCTGCTTTAATCCAATCTCAGCTACACATATCATCCAGATACTTTGTCATCTTGAGTCAACTACCCTTTCCTGGCAACTAAACTGGGCTCCCCCATATGTCATGGTTGAAGAAACTGTTTCGCTGTATCTGAAGAAGTGGGCATGCACACAAAAGCTTATTCCCAGAATTAAACTCGCTTGGTCTTTAAGGCATCGCTGGACTCAAACTTTGTCCTGCTGCTTCAGATCAACACGGTGATCCACCTGATTCTATCTTCATAGGAAATCCAGATGCTGTTGGCCCTAGGGGGCATAAGGAGGTAAGCGGTCCCAGGTTTGGATAAGAAACCACCAAGGAGTCAGGCACTAGCAAAAGTACCTCTAAATATTTCTTCCCTTGAAAACCTCACATGGTCAGCATAGTTCAGCTGAGACTTCAGGGAAAAACAAAGAAACAGACAAGCCAACAAACCTGTCTCGAACTCAGTTTTGTGGGGGAAGGTGTCCCGGGAGGCCTTTAATTCTTCTGGGAAAGAGATCATCCACTTGTTCTTACCACTGACGTCACTATTAAAATCTCAGAGCCTTGATTCAGCAAACCGATAGCCAATGGCCCCGTTGGTGCTCTGAGATCAAGAAAGGGAGAGGAAATCGAGATTTGCATAGGGGCAGCATTTCTTAAGCCCCATGAGAGTTTATATGGCAAGAACAGATCAATACTGGGTTAGCTGACCTGCTCTAAATTTGCAAACATGGCTTTCAGCGTGCTGCTCCTCCTATTGACATCTTGCACGGGTGAGAATTTGGGTCAGCTTTCACCGGTCCGAGCGGCCGATGATACAATTGGCTTGGAACTTGAATTCCGTTTCTGCGTTTTCTCCTTTAGCTGCCTCAGTTTCCCACAGATGGGGGTAGATTACATTCGTGTGCCTTTAGCAAATGAGGGCAGAGGATTTCATGACACGAGAAGAAGCCCTCTTCTGAAATTGCTTTCGCAGTAAGGTGCAGAAGCCTTCCCTGAGGCTACAAATGACCCTTTGAACGTGACGTGGTTTCCCTCCTGTTCATTCTAGGCTTCATCTCAGAGGCAACGCCACTGACTCAAACAAGCGACTATCTGTCGGTGGCCGTGGGGCAGACCACGAGTATCTCTTGTACTCTGCGAGGTGTGGAGTTTATCAGCAGCAACCACCCATCCTGGTACCGACAGAGACCTGGAAATCCTCCGCAATTACTAATATACGAGTCCAACCGAAGATACTCGGGGGTCCCCGACCGCTTCTCTGGAGAGACTTTTGACAACAGGGCAACGTTAACCATCGCCAGGGCCCAAGTAGATGACGAGGGAGATTATTATTGTGCTGTGCACACTGTGCACAGGCCAGTGTGGAAGTGAAACAAAAAAGCAAGGAGAAACAAGAAACGCACCAGGCTGGTGTTAAGTACACAGGTGTAGGAGCGGTAAAGACGTCAACAACTTTAGCAAATGGTCAGTTTTAGGCATGCCCGTTCGGAAATTCTTGATTTCCTGGGGAGAGGAGAACTGAGGAAAGGTTTACCACTGAGAGGTTTACAATGACTCAGCAAACTCTGTGTTGATCTCAGGCAGAAAGGCTGTTAAGATCTCAGGTACAAGAAGCATCGGGAGAAAACTGGAACGCCTGCGGCCAGCAGAAGCCTGGCCAAGCTCCAACGCTGCTCATATATCTTGATAACAGCAATCAGACGGGCATCTCCGACCACTTCTCAGGTTCCTTCTGCCAACGTTGCCGTCTTAACCATCGCCAGAGGATGAGGCTGATTGTCTCTGTTTTTCTTAGGGCAGCTGCAATCAGCACACGATGATGCAACCGCATTAAGTGAGACCAAAGTCTCTGTGGGGCTGACCAGTGGAACTGAGAAAACGTAAAGCAATTACTCGCCCGATTAGAAGTCCGCACTCCTAACCACTATACCGAACTGATCTTCAGCCTTCCTTCTCCCTTCCCTCCCCTAGCGTTGAGGCCCGTCTTCTAAAGTAGACGTTATTTCTGGTCTCAATCATAAGCCTGGGGGGGAATAGGTCAATTTTTCAGGGCCCTGCAGAACTGATTTAGGCCCCTGATCTCTCTTGGGAGCTCATTCCTCCAGGCTGGGTCCAGGTCTGAAAAAGCCCTGGTCCTGCTGAGGGAAACTATCACCAATTTTGGACAGGAGACCCTGAGCAGATGTTGCTCTGAGGATCTCAGTGCTCTTGGGGGAATATAAGAGGAAAGGCAGCCCCACAGATGTGCTGATTCCAGACCGTTTAGGGCTTTAAAGGGTAGAACCAGCACCATGAACCTCATTTGGTCCACCAGTCACTAAGTCTCCTTCATAGTGCAAGAGATATGCATGTGGCTCACAAGGCCAGTCAAGATGGGCATGTGTGTCCGTGGGGGAGAGTCCAGTGCTGCACGCATGTTTATAAAGTCAGCGCATATGCGGCGAGTCAGGGTGAGGCCCACAAGCACCTGTTTCAACTCTGCTTCTTACACATACTTGGCCCTGTTTCTGCAAAAGCATACAAACGGTTCTTCTCATCTACACACCTTGCATGGCTTCCTCCCCAGGGAAAACTGCGTTGCTCTTCACGGGCATTGAACTTAGGCTGAAAATAGTTAAACTGCCCTCTTAACAGCCCGCCGTTAACAGAAAGAGACACGCGTCACTCATGGCGCAAGATGGCAAAATTGTATAGTGGATTCTTGAACAAAATTCT
Source organism: Paroedura picta (assembly GCF_049243985.1). Classification (NCBI taxonomy): domain Eukaryota; kingdom Metazoa; phylum Chordata; class Lepidosauria; order Squamata; family Gekkonidae; genus Paroedura; species Paroedura picta. The sequence goes on along the minus strand of NC_135381.1, from coordinate 10,236,233 downwards.
GCTTCCCAGACCAAGAGCATCCATAAACAGCAGTGGCCCATAGAGACTTTAAATGCAGACAGTCTTGCCCAGAGTCCTGAAAAAACACCATTTCTTATTTGTATTAAGCCAGGTTATCGCTGTCCCTTTTGTGTGACGTTTGTGTCACAAGAAAGTCCGTAGGTCTGTGGCCAGCTCTGGAAGGAACCAAGTTCCGTTCCTGCAACAGGGTTGCCAGATCCCTCCCCTGGGGGAACTAGCAGGGGATGGAGTGGGTAGGGTTGCCAGATCCAAGTTTAGGAACTCCCGGAGATTTCAGAATGGGGCCTTGGGAGTACCCGAAACTCAATGGAGTACAATCCCATGCTGTCCAAAGCATGCATTTTCTCCGGAAAAACTGATCTCTGTAGCCTGGAGATGAGCTGTAATTCTGGGGGATCCCCAGGTCCCACCTGGAGGCTGGCATCCCTATCCTGTCATGGGACACTCATGGCACAGAATTGTCCTATTACGTGACTTTCTGCCATGTATTTGCAGCTGAGGTGGGAGAAGCCACGTTGATCTCAGATTTCAAATTAAAAGAAGGACCCGATAACCCAAGATGCTGAGTGGTGAGCTTTTGGCCCTGTAGAGTCCAATCTCTTTCCCATTGGTGGTTTTCTAGCCTGCTCTATGCTAGGGAATGGTCCTTAAGGAGCTCCTCATTTGCATGGAGGGGATGCTGTCTTGGCCTCGGGGGCTTTAAGAGGGAACGGGAGGGTGCCGGTCAGAGATCCCCTGGACCCAGCTCATCACTTTTCACTGCGATGGCTGAGATCTTGCTTCTCCTTACCATCCTGGTCTGTATTGGTAAGCACAATTCCTGCAAAGGATAAAAGGAAAGATATTTGAAGGACACCTAGGAGAACATCATAGTCTCAATGGTCAGCGGTGCCAGCTGGGCATTGCTTTCTTGTGAACTGAATGGATCTCCCTTTGCTTTCTTTCAGGCCCAAGTTCCCAGCAGCTGCAGTCCCTGAAGCCTACGGAGGCGGTATCTCTACGGGAGACCATCACCCTGTCTTGCAGATATAACAGTGGAACCATCACTGATAGCAACTACCCTCTGTGGGTCCAGCAGATTCAGGGGAACACTCCGCGAGCTATTTTACACAACACCAGCAGCAGACCATCTGGCATCCCGGACCGTTTCAGTGGGTCAAGGTCGGGGAACACGATGTCCCTGACGATCTCGCGGGTCCTGGAGGAAGATGAAGCTGATTATTACTGTGTTGCATGGACTGGGAATGCATGACACAGCCACTCATTCAGATGGGGAAGTGAGACAAAAACCCTCATTCGCTGCTTCCCGCCCTCCTTGCGCATGCGGAAGCCGAAATTCGTTCTCAGCCTCCACACAGTAAAAGAGTCCTAACACTTCATGTGGGGGCTTGGCAAGGCCAGTTTTCACCTACAGACAGAACTGAGCTACAAGCAGAGGGAAGCAGGCAGCCCCTTCTGTCTACTTCAGCAGAAGAAAAGTTGGATTTCATACCCTGTGTTTCACGACCCGAAGGAATCTCTTAGCCACTTACAGACACCTTCCTTTCCTCTCCCCACAACAGACACCTTGTGATGTAGGTGGGGCTGAGAGAGCTCTGACAGAACTGCTCTGTGAGAACAGCTCTAACAGGAGCGGGAAATCAAACCCGGCTCTCCAGATCAGAGGCTGCCACTCCTAACCACTACACCAAGCTGAGTTAAGGGGATCATTCACAGCTCTTGGGGAACACCAGAACTTTTTTTTTTGTCAGAGCACTGAACCCTCACCCAGTAATAAAGCCAGCCCAGTTTTCAGTAGCAAAACTTTTCTTGATCTGGAATGGTGATTTGAAAAGCCATTTTTACCCCCCCCCCCAAATAGATTCTGTTTAGAAAACAGTTCTTGTGGCTTAATAATAATAATATAATAATAATAATAATAGCTTTATCTTGCAACATTATCTCAATTTCAGTAGCCTTTCCAGTTGTTAGCCAGCATTTGTTTCCTTTTAATCCCCATCACCACATACTATTTGTATAATGTGTATCCTACCAACTAAGTTCCCTTTGTTGATTCTGAAGCACATATGTTGTCTTACCTAGGTAGTCCACAGGGGGCAGTGTTGCCTCACATATATCTTAGGATCGCGGAGTTGGAAGGGATCTTCAGGGTCATCTAGTCCAACCCCCTGTAGAACAGAGGTAATTCACAACTACCATCTCTTATTTGAAGAGAAAATCATAGACTTGTTACTGTGAAGTGCAACTCTGTTCTAGGAATGATGGGGGCATGAATCTGCGGACCCAAACAAAGCGGTGTGCCATATTTAGCGTTGGAAGTCTGGGACTAGAGCTGGGGAAAGGTGGGGTTTGGCAAAGGCGAGTATAATGCCACAGAGTGCATCCTCCAAGGTCACCATTTTCTTCAGGACAACTGATCTCTGTCATCTGTAATTCCAGCCCTTGATCGAGGTCAGACTTGCAATTGAAAATTTCCCTTAATTTCACAGTGTCTGTGACTGCAAGAGGAATACTGTTCCCAATTTCAGTCACCCCCCTATTTTCCGATGGCTTACCTGGGAGAAAACATTAGACTTGCATGTGAGAAAACACTGTAATCCCTTGGATTGAAGAACAGTATTGGGGTGAGTTCTGGACAGCTCTCACCCCGTTTGACTACCTCTCTTATCCACAACCCCTAATCAGGGTCCAATGACTGGGCAAATGATATCCTCTTGACTAGCTTTGAAATCCCAGAGCCAGGACCCTGCGACCAATCAGATACAGCCCCTTTGCTATTGGTTGTTCTCTCCCGTGCCCTGCTCCAGGGAACAGTCTTGAATGAGCTTCCCATTTGCATGAAGGGGGCGACCTCTTGTCCTTGGGGATTTAAGAGAGAACTGGAGGATGCCGTCGAGATCCCCTCGATGGCCCCATCCATCTTTCCTGCAATGGCTCAGACCTTGCTTCTCCTTACAGTTCTGGTTTGCGTGGGTAAGAACAGTTCCCTTGATGAATGAAATAAAACACACTGGAAGAGCACAGAGAAATCCTCCATATTCTTCATGCTTGACATTGCTGACTTGTGAAATTTGCTTTCTTTCAGTCCCAAGTTTCCAGCAACTGGAATCCCTGAAGCCTTCGGAGACCGTGTCTCTAGGGGGGACCGTCACTCTGCCCTGCAGATTTAGCACTGGAACCATTTCTGATGGGAATTACCCCTGGTGGCTGCAACAGAGGCAAAGGGGAACTCCACGAGCTATTATATACACCACCAGCAGCAGACCATCTGGCATCCCAGCCTGTTTCAGTGGGTCGAGGTTGGGGAACACGATGTCCCTGACAATCACGGGGGTCCTGGCAGAAGATGAAGCGGATTATTACTGTGCTGTGTGGACTGGGAGTGAGAGGCACAGCCACACATTCAGATGGGGAAGTGAGACAAAACCCCTCCATGAATCAAAGCTGAAATGCTTATGCTAGCTTTTGTTCCTCACGAGACCTGGCGTTCAGGCTGGGAGGCAGAGAAGGCTGCAGTTATGGATGGTGCATCTTCAGAGAAATCTTCGAAAAGCCATCCCGTATTCTGATGTTTGATGGGAGTTTGGCTTGTCAAATTTTACCTCAGAATGGAGAACGTGAATTTTAACCTCGAATTAAAGACATGGGGACATTAGACCTTTTAATTGTTAGGATTTCATATGCAGGCGTCCATATGAAATGTTTTCAGCTGTTGCCTGTCAGGGCCAAATACCTTTGCAGGCTCACAGGTTTCCTAGGTCTACTGACATAAAACCTAGCCAAACAGTGTTACGTGTCATGTACTAAAAAATGCTGCATATTGACTGTGCATTGTGAAAGGCCAAAATGAAATATTGTCTATGTCAAATCCAGATCAGATCTTTAGAGAAAACCATATCCCTAAGTAGCATGGAAGTTTCCCTTTAGTGACAACTCCAGCTTGGTGTAGTGGTTAGGAGCACCGAATTCTAATCTGGTGAGGTGGATTTTATTCCCTGTTCTTCCTTCACATGCAGCCAGCTGGGTGACTGTGGGCTCGCCACAGTGCTGATAAAGCTGTTCTGACCGAGCCGGAATATCAGGGCTCTCTCAGCCTCACCTCCCTCACAGGGTGTCTGTTGTGGGGTGGGGAAAGGGAAGAGGATTGTAAGCCACTGAGACTCCTTCGGGTAGAGAAAAGTGACATATAAGAACCAACTCTTCTTCTTCAGTAATATCAGGACTCTCTCAGCCTCACCTCCCTCACTGTTGTGGGGAGAGGAAAGGGAAGGTGACTGTAAACCACTTTGAGACTCCCGGTAGAGAAAAGCGGCATATAAGAGCCAACTCTGCTTCTTCTTCCTATTGAGGCCTGTATTACCTATTTTATCTACAGCTAAAGCAGTGGCAAAGTAGAGTCAATCAGGCATTCTCTTGGCCAACCTCAGTAGAATGGCCCATTAAGTAGGCCACCCGCAGCTCCTGGCGAACATCAGAACCGCTCTGTCAGGGCAGCAAACCCTCCGTCCGTGATAAAGCTTGCCAAATGCTATGTGAGCATTGAGAATAGCTGGCGGCCATTTGATCATCAACATTCAGAGATATTTTGCTCTCAGAGTCCACATTTCATACCCAATTGTCAAACTGTGAATCTGAAACACACACCAAATCTGTGGGAGCCATCCTCAAACCATAGAACAGGGGTAGTCAAACTGCGGCCCTCCAGATGTCCATGGACTACAATTCCCAGGAGCCCCCTGCCAGCAAATGCTGGCAGGGGGCTCCTGGGAATTGTAGTCCATGGACATCTGGAGGGCCGCAGTTTGACTACCCCTGCCATAGAATCATAGAATAATAGAGTTGGAAGGAACCTCATGGGTCATCTAGTCCAACCCCCTCATGCACGCAATCTTGTGAATTTTTATTGGATGCTATAACCTTCAAGTCATTCCTGAATGTAGGCCTGGGTCATAACTTTTCAAAATGGCAGGATGTTAAGGATGCTCTAAAGTATTTTTTTTTCCTTTCCTGTGGTTCCAGGGGCAAGACGGGAAACATCTGCGCAACTCTGTCACTGGAATAAATGGGAATGCTGCGTCACACCTTTAAAAAAGATAGATTCAGTGAATAGCCATTTGATCCAAAGCAGCAGGGCAAGGTTTGGGCCCAGGGGCACCTTTAAGATCTACACCTGAATCAAACTAGGCTGGTTTAAGATACCCCCAGATTGGAACTTTGTTTTACCTTTATGTTGACTGCCTTTAGGGGGAGCTGTTGACTCAGTTTACTGAACTCTGACAGATGCAACAGGTGGTTTCCATCATCTGTGGTGTGAAGTGATGCAGGAGAAAGTTTCGGATACTTGAGTCCTCTCGGTGGTTTTTCAGATCACTCTTGCGTAGAGGACTGTGATAAAAACGTTTTTCTTCACCTTAGCCCGGCCTGGCCTAGGTAGGCATGTGCTGCAGCCAGGGCATAGCAGATGACCAAAAGTTCTTGGTTTGCAGCTTTGTGGCTGAAATGGGCTGAAATTTAATATTCATCATAATTGGGGCTTTCCAAATCTTGAAAGGAAAAGTGGGGCAAAGTTTCCACAATCAGTGTTAAACAGTGCCGTTCTCCTCTACATGCAGCCAGCTGGGGCGACCTGGGCCTAGTCACAGTCATGTTAGAGCTGTTCTCACAGAGCAGTAATATCAGAGTTCTCTCAGCCCCACCTTCCTCACAGGGTGTCTGTCATGGGGAGAGGAAAGGGAAGGTGATTGTAAGCTACTTTGAGTCTCCTCCGGGCAGTGAAAAGCCAGGGTATAAAAACCCAACTCTTCTTCTTCTCAGATATATTTTTGTCCTGGTCCAAAGGTTTATTTATTTGTTCCCTACACATGTCCTTCATGCACGTTTGCAACCGTGTTCACAGTCACTTTTTCTAACTGAAGAAGTGAAATTCTAGCAGAGTTGATGACCGTGAAACTCATTTGCATGTAGGTTCGCTTGTTGTGGATGAAGCAGAGGGAAGATCTCAGCTTGCTATCTGCTTACTTCAGAAAGCCAGTCTCCCATAGAGAATTTGCGATGGATTGGGTCCTGTTTTCTCTTGCAGTTCTGGGTTACTCCTCAGGTAAGGATGTGGAGAACTTATTTGACAAGAATAGACCTAGCGGGGCCATCCCTTTTGGGAAATTCCGGGAGGTTCCCAGGGAGGGAGGGGAGCTCAGCAGGAATGCAATGCCTTTGAATTCATCCTCTGAAGCTGCCATTTCCTCCAAGGGAACTTATCTCTGTAGTCTTGAGATCCATTGTAATCAGGGTTGCCAGCTTTGGGTTGGGAAATTCCTGGAGATTTGAGGGATGGTGGGGTTTGAGGATGGGAGGGACCTCGGAGAGGTATAATAGCACAGACTCCACCTCCCAAGGCAGCCTTTTTCTCCAAGGGAACAGATCTCTGTCTATCTGGAGACCAGTTGTCATTCTAAATGATCTCCAGCCACTATCTGGAGGTTGGCAACCTTCATTATAATTCTAGGAGGCCTCCTGGCCCCCTCTGGACAGGCCTACAACCTAACCAGAAAAGTCATTTATGTTGTGTGCTGGTAACACGAACAGTGCTTTTGTGATATCTGAGAACACAGAAGAGGAATTAAAGTATTTTTTTCTTTGTTCTTCTTTTTCAAAGGTGTCATTTCCCAGGCGACCTTGACTCAGCCTGCCTTGGTGTCTGTGTCCCCGGGAGAGACGGCTAAACTCTCCTGCTCAATCAGTGGCTGGGCTGGCAGCATTTCTTGGTATCAGCAGAGGCCTGGCCAGGCCCCTCGTTTTGTGCTCCATGGCACCAGCACCCGGGGAGAAGGGATCCCGGATCGGTTCACCGGTTCTACCGCTGGGAACATTGGCTATTTAACCATCACCAACATCCAGGCCGAAGACGAGGCGGATTACTACTGTGGCACTGTAACCTACTCTGATTTTACAACAGCGGATTGTGATCATGTAGAACTGACACAAAATCCTTCCTATCTGGAAAATGGGGAGTGCGGAGCTTAATCTGGTCTGCTCTTGAAGCTGTTTGGATCTTAGACCTGGAAGGAACAGACAGACTATCCCATCCTGGTTTATTTCTGTTGGCATTGCAATCAGCAAGTAATTTGGTGAAGTCTGCCTTGAAGGGCTGTTGTTAAGCTGTTTAAACAGCTGCGTGCTCACTAGTGGCATCAAGTGGTCACAGGTGAGGTTGCAATGCAAAAAAACCGCAAACACATGTCACAAAGGATTCCTTTGTTTAAGTTGGGCTCCTACCCACTTCCTCCTTCTTTGGGAATAGGAACTCTGTGTGTTTTTTAGAAGCAAGAGGAGGACTCCATCAGGCTCTCAGTTCTCTCAATCTGCTGATGTGTGGGCATGTAGTCTGCTTCCAGGCTAGACATAGAGGCTTTCAATGCGCTGCTTTTGTAACTTACTCTTTAAGCTTTTGTACTCTGTTTCAGTAAGGAGACTGAAGCCGATGAATATGATATATTTTTGTAAATAATCTTTCCAGTAAATATTACTCTCTTTCAAACCTTTCTAATATTACTCTTTCAATTTGTTATATATTTTTAAAATTTGTTAAACATTTATTGGGTGATACGACCATTGTGGTCATGTCTGCCCCCCTAGATCATAGAATTATAGATTCATAGATCATAGAATAATAGAGTTGGAAGGGACCTCCTGGATCATCAAGGGGTCCACCCGCCCCCTCCCAAAATGTGGGGGTTTAAATTGGGGTTTTATGGTTTGTTATTGTAATTTTTATCATGATGTAAGCCACCATGAGCTGGCCTGCTGAGAGTGGCAGCAAATGAATCTCAAAATGAATGAATGAATGAATGAGCAGACTGACTGACCCACCCACCCACCCACCCACCCACTGACCAACCGACCCACCAGCCTACTAAACCAAACCCTGGTTGAGAAAGCCTGCTCTATACTCTGCTTTCTGACTCCCTGGAAACAAGTAATTTACTTAGTTAACTTTTTAATTCAAAATGTCTTGAGTCATCAGTAGGGGACAGCAGAGACCATAATTTTAGAAATAGTCAAGTATACCAGAATACATTTTGATCTTATAAAAGAAAAATCTTGATTTTTTTTAAAATCATAATTTGAACATTCCTGTTTAGGGAATTTTCAGCCTGACATCTATTCCCCATTTTACATTTGAACAAATGGCCACTTTCCTGTGAACTCAAGGGCTATTCATTTATTAAAATACGAATGACCCAGACTCCCAATTGCATAAAACAAAGATTCCCAACCAGGTGTCTATGGCCCCCTGGGGGTCTGCAAGAGCTCTGGAGGGGGGGGGTCCACAGAAACTCCAGAACTCTTGGTTTCTGTGCCTGGGAGGGGGTGAAACTTGCACACCTGCTCCCACCCTAAACTACCTCCCGTTTCCCCCCCCAGTCCTCCTTGAGCCTGCCTGTTAACATGGGTGGTGATGTCACTTCCAGGGGGTGTGGCAGGGAGGCGTGGCCAGCTGATATCACTTCCGGGGTTCCTCGAAGCCTGAAAGGTTATTTCAGGGGCTCCTCCGAGGTCAAAACATTGAAAAAGGCTGGCATAAAAGGTTAATACAACACTGGCTATATTGTACCCGAATCAGAACCTTTCAGGCATTTCCCTCACGATACATGGAAATAAACCTGTCAAAGGTCCACTAAAGAAGGAGTTCTCCCCCTCCAAACAATGCCCTTTCCAGGCTGTAACTCCCCCCTCTCCCCCTGCAATCTCAAGGCATTTCCCAAAGCAAAGCTGCCGAAACTGCATGTTACATTTTAGGATTACGTTTTTTGAAAAGCTATACGTCTAAGAAAGCTGTCGCAGGGGAATGTTTTCTGAGGAACACTTTCTTGGGCTGCCTTCCAACCAGGCTGGTTTTTCTTCCCTGTGATTCAACGGAGGGCAACGGTGTCCATTTTAAGCTCCAGATTGTCACAGCCAGGTTTGTGCTGTGTTTTTTAGACACAGCTCTTTGTGAAGGCTTCATTCTCGAGTATGCGGAACGCATTCACACAACCGCTGGAGGCGTACTGGAAGAACCACGCCGTTCCTGGGAGAAAGGTCAACAGATAAGTGCGAGGAAATCCCAAGAAAGGTCATGGGCTTCCCCTGCTGCAGTGTGACCCGCTTTTCCATATTAAAGCAAAGCCCTGAAGTCCAAGAATTGACAGAGTTGCTCAAGAGGAAGCCCTGCTGGATTCAGTAGAATTATTTACTATGCAAAGGATTCCGGCTATGTAACTGGACCCCGTGTACTTGAACCTTGTAAATCCAATCCACCCCAAACCTGGAGGGCACGTAGAGGAGAGTCAGCTGCAGATCCTCCATGAATTTGGTGCCTTTGATTTACACTATAAAGTTGTGACGCTTATAGTTTGTTTAGCCCTTAAAAGTCCCTGACACTTTGTGGTTCATGATCCAAGCACACAACGAAGCATGAACTGAACCGCATTGTCCTAATTTTTCGCCCTCCCTAATGCTCAGTACTTTTAACCATCTCTTTTATGCAAATATGCTCCATGGTCATGGCCTCTACTGGAGTGGAGCATATCCCCTATAGAGACAGGAAGTTCTAGCATCACTAATGAGTGCATTTGCATGGGGAGGAGGACTATTATTCTGCTGGGGGGGATTAAATACAGGAGAGCAGCAGGAGGAGATGCCACCTGGAGATCTTTGGGTTTCAGAAAGTCCTTTAAAGGAACTCAGGATGGGCTGGACTGTGTTTTTCCTTGCACTTTTCTGTTACTGCTCAGGTATGGTGAATTTGCACAGTCCTGTAGACCAGGGGTAGTCAACCTGTGGTCCTCCAGATGTCCATGGACTACAATTCCCATGAGCCCCTGCCAGCATTTGCTGGCAGGGGCTCATGGGAATTATAGTCCATGAACATTCTGGAGGACCACAGGTTGACTACCTTTGCTGCAGACCAATCGCAAAGCAGCTTATTCTCCACAGGAAAATAATGTTTGGTATTTCACAGAGCAGATAGAAGTCACAGGGATGGATCCCACCAGTCCAATCTCACCTGTTTCTCCTTGGTTACTACTATACTACATGGCTTTTGTCTATGGAGGCCCCACCATTTGGTGGTCAAAGGCGACCCCTTCCTCTTCCTTTCACCTGTGGAGAAAACAGCTTCAACTGTTTGCCTTTTCTTTTTACACAGGTGTCTGTTCCTAGCCGACTTTGATTCAGCCTCCTTTCCAGTCTGCGTTGCCAGGACAAACGGCTAAACTCTCCTGCACGGCCCACGGCAGTGTAAGCCACACTCACTGGCTTCGACAAAGACCTGGCCAGGGCCCTGGCTTTGTCCTCACGGGTGCCAGCGAATGGGGACCAGGGATCCCAGACCGGTTCACTGGTGCGAAGTCTGGGAATGTCCACTCTTTAGTCATCGCAAACCCCCACGCTGAAGATGAGGCCGTTTATTACTGTGTTTCCTGGGACACCAGTGGTAACGTGTGCCACAGTGGTATACTCGGATGGGGAACTGAGATAGAAACCTCCCGTCTTCCTCCTTACAGAGGGCAGCACAGAAGAATAGCAGCGTTTCATTTGATCTGTGCTGGAAGAGAGGTTGAGCCATATTTAGAGAAGAACAGGACCGGAAGACCCGAAGGAGTTCCAAAGCACCTTCCCCTTCCTCCCCCAACACCCTATGAGCTAGGTGGGGCTGAGAGAGCTCTAACAGAAATGCTTTGTGAGAACAGTTGTGAGACAAGTGGGACTAGTCCAAGGTCACCCAACTGGCTGCATGTCGAGTAGGAGAGGGGAATCAAACCCGGTTCTCTCTGTTTCCACTACACCATGGTAGCTCTTGATGCCGTCCTGGCTTTACTCTTTGGGTTGGATTCAGTCACTTTTTTTGCTGGTCTCTGTGCAGCTGAGAGAGGTTCAGCTCTGATAGCATCCAAAACCATGAATGGAATCCATGGGATACCTTTTGTTAAAGTCAGCTCACACTGATTAAAAAAGCAGGGTGTGCGTCTGCATATGCTGAATCTGGCATAGAAACATGTTTTCAGATTCAGAAAAAAAGGCTGATCATGCATGTGGGTATTAACTCCATAGAACAGCCATCTTTCAATGTATTGGGGATTTTGTGGGTTGGGTAGTTTTATTCTTCTATTTAATCTTTTATTGTAAACCGCTGCGAGACTTTGAGAGCGGCGTTATATAAAAAAAGGTAAAGTTATCCCCTGTGCAAGCACTGGGTCATGTCTGACCCTTGGGGTGACGCCCTCTAGCGTTTCCATGGCAGACTCAATACGGGGTGGTTTGCCAGTGCCTTCCCCAGTCATTACCGTTTACCCCCCAGCAGCAAGCTGGGTACTCATTTTACCGACCTCGGAAGGCTGGAAGGCTGAGTCAACCTTGAGCTGGCTGCTGGGATCGAACTCCCAGCCTCATGGGCAGAGCTTTAGACTGCATGTCAGCTGCTTTATCACCCTGCGCCACAAGAGGCCCCGCGGTATACAAGTCAAAATATAAATAAATAAAAAATAACAGTGCCAGATGTGTTGCTAAAGAAAGGGCAATTGTGGGTCAACTTGCTACCAAACATTCAGAGGTTATGCATGCCTGGCACAGTTCATCTGTCAGTGGTCAGGAAGTGTCACTGTTACCTCATAGCTACAGGGTTTTTTAGTTTAAGAAGAAAGTCAGCATTTGCTTCAGGGAATTTTGATTCTGGTCTAGCATCCTACGGAGAGGCATACGAAGAGGAGGATGAAAAGACTTTCTGGTGTGCCTCAGAGCAGGGGGGAGGGAGGGGAGGCCCAAATGGTGGGGAGTGGTCAGGGTATTTCTGATAAGGGCTTGGAGGAGCTGGTCTCATGGCTTAAATGCCACTCAGTGCTCAGTGTGGCTGTCCTGCCCCTGAGTGCCTCCTCCTCCAACTGGCTTGTCTGTCTGTCCAGCAATCAGCTAGTTGCCTTCTGTCCTACACACCTGACCACCCCCTCCAACTTCCACTTCCCTCCGAGACTAGGAGGCTGCAGATCCCTGCTGCTTGAGAACTGCCCCTGCTGGTGAGTTCTCTTCCTGGGGGCCTCCAGCCTGCAGCCTTTCCAGGTCCTGGGGGAGGAAGAGGCCATCCGCAGAGTTCTTCCACCCCCCCCCCCAATCTAGCATCCATTGTATTCCCGAATGCAACGGGCTTATCTTGCAATTATTCAGGGGATTCAGTAATGTGATGCCTCCCCTCATCACAGAATTTGTGGTTCTCTGTCACAAAATCTACGTGCTTTCATTCTAGCAGTCTTGGCTGGCGGGCTTTCAAACTCTGCCTTGCAAAATTAACCTTGCAAAGGCTGAAAAAGTAACTTTTTATATGAATGTCATTCAAATGTGTTGGAGGAGGTGCTTACTATTTCTGGTGGGAAACCGGATACCTAATGGCCACCAATGAGCTTTGACTATATTTGCATTTAGATGGGAAGGTCTTAAAGTTTAGGGAACTGAAATGGATCTCATCCGAGGAACTGAGCTGGTGATACCTCTGTGCAAAAACCTGTTTGGCAAGGAAGCTGAAGGTCTCCCACCATGGCCAAAACCTCAATGCTCTTCCTGATTCTCACTTCTTTCTGGGGTAGGTTGGAGATGTTGTTAAAATACTTAATTGGCCAACTTTGCTTTCTTTCCCTTTTGCTACTTCATGGCAACCGTGTGAATCCTTTCGGTGTGATCCTTCTGTCCCACTCAATTTCTGACTCTGATTTTGTTTCCAGGTTGTGATGCACAAGTTACAGTGACTCAGCCTCCTTCCGTGTCAGCTGCTGTCACAGAGACTGTTAAAATCTCCTGTGGAAGAAGCAGCGGGAGCATGAGCAGCTCCTATAACTCCTGGTACCAGCAGAAACCCAGCAAGGCTCCGATGCTGCTCCTATATCTCAATAGCAGGAGAGCGTCAAGCATCTCTGACTGGTTCTCAGGTTCCCTCGACAGCTCTGCCAATGCTGTCATCTTAACCATCTCCAATGTCCAACCAGGGGACGAGGCCAATTATTACTGTTTATCTCATGACAGCAGTAACAAACACACGGTGATCCAACCCCATGGGGAAGTGAGACAAAACTCACCGGGTGGCAGAGGTGCTTTGCATGGGTTATGCTTGGTTGACGCACCAGCAGTGTCTCCTGTGACCAGTCTGGTTAACTAGATGTCACGGATGATGGTGCCACCTTCTATCAGGCTGTGCATCAGGCCTGAAGGGATGTGGAACAGAGAGGGGGTTTAATAGGAGAAGAATGTGCGGTGAGGTCCCAACCCACCTCTCACTTGCAGCCTGTTTCTTTGCAATCCCATCCCCACCTGCTTCTATTCCAGCAGGGCTCATGGGCAGTCTCCCAGCCCTCTTGAAGTGGCGTGGGGGTCGCTCTAGTGGACCCATCTTCTCCACACAGAATCACCCCTTCCCTCCATCCCCCCCTTCAGCTGCAATCTAAAAGGCAGGTCTGCCACTGGCATGGCCAGGAAGCCACCTAGGGACTTCTAGGGGCTTGAATATTTGTCAAGCAGCAGGCAGAGGCTGCGGCTCAGTCCCAATGGCATCCCAGCACCATAAATAAAATCCATGTAACGCCCTTTGTTCAAGTCCCCTTACCTCAATGAAAAAGCCCTCCGGGATATGTATATGCATGTCCTGAATCTGAATTCATTCATTCATTCATTCATTCATTCATTCATTCATTCATTCATTCATTCATTCATTCATTCATTCATTCATTCATTCATTCATTCATTCATGTGATTAATATGCCACCACTACCATACAATGGCTCGTGGTGGCTCACAAAGTCCTCATTAACAAGCCATTAAAGCCCCCATTAAAAGGACATAACAATACAATCCAGAAAGACCACAGCAAACGGCAATAAATAACTCTATCCCTGCGCCCAAAAGACTGATATACCCACTATCGGGGAAGGGAAAGGGGGCCTAGCTGGCAACAACCCAAGTGCTAACACCAGCCCTAGGAAGGGGGCGGGGGCGGCATGATCTTCCTCAATGCCCTGGCCTCAACCAAAGACCAGTTGGAAGAGCTCCATTTTGCAGGCTCCATTTGCAAATACAAATATGTGTTCAGATTTAGACAAAACTCATGCATATCAAAATAATAATGCCTAGTGTACTCTACCGGTACAACACAGGGGTAACACTGCCGGATGTGTAGCTTCCCCCAAAGGGTTAACGGTGTGTAAACCTGCGATCGAACATTCAGGTTATGCATGCCTAACACAATATGTCACTCAGCGGCCAGGAGGTGTCACTCATACCCCATTGCTAGGTTATTTTTGTTAAAGAAGAAGCAATTGCTTCTGCAAATACCGTGGAAAGGCTGGTGTAGAGGAGGAAGATGAGAAGAATTCTGGTGTGCCCCAGAGCAAGTGAGAGATGGGGTGGAGGACAAGTGGGGGGGGTTGCCCCCCCCCCGAAGCTACAGGTATTTCATCTTCCAAAGCAGGACTGGAGCATTTTGGCTTCCACCTAATAAGAGCTGGTGGATGCTTAGCTTTGCTCTACATGTCATCTTTTTAAAACTGGTCTTTTTATGTTTCCAATTTTTTCTATTGTGGGGTGGGAAGTTCAAACATCTGTGTCAACTTTGTGAATTCTTAAGGCTGCAGTCAGTTAAACAGGAGGGGACAGAACATAATAAACTTTACCTACCCCCCCCCCCCAAGTTTTGTGAGGATTGTTTTTTGGACAAGAGGCTTGGTCCCTTGGCCCCAGATCATCTTCGTCGCTCTCCTCTGTATCCTTTCAATTTTATCTACGTCCTTCTTGAAGTGAGGCCTCCAGAACTGCACACAGTACTCCAGGTGTGGTCTGACCAGTGCCGTATATACAATGGGACTATGACATCTTGTGATTTTGATGTGATGCCCCTGTTGATACAGCCCAAAATGGCATTCGCCTTTTTTACCGCTGCATCACACTGCCTGCTCATGTTTAGTTTACAATCCACAAGTACCCCAAGGTCTCGTTCACACACAGGGTTACCTGGAAGGACCCTTTGTAACTCATACGTCTCTTCTACTCCACAACCTCCTCATATTTAGGGAAAAAATCATTTCTCAGCATTCTTAAAAAAAAATAGACACGAAGCTCTAGCATTTCTAATGAATGCATCTTTGGGCTTCAGAAAGTCATTTACGGAACTCAGGATGGGCTGGACAGTGTTTTTTCTTGCACTTTTCCGTTACTGCTCAGGTATGGGGAATCTGCACAGTCCTGTAGACTGGCTGTAAAGCAGCTTATTCCATACAGGAAAATAGTGTTTGGTATTTCAAAGATTGTCAGACTTTTATCTTATCCCAAGGATGCAAACGTCACCTTGATACGGACATTATTCAGAGCTGTGGGAGGATATCTGTGACAAGCCCACAATGCCTCTGAGTCTGGAGGGAAATGAATTATCTGGTAGCACCAATGAGCTTAGCCCACATTTGCATGTAGGGAGACTTCTTAAAGTTCAGGGAAGAACCGAGTTCAGCCAAGAACCCAGTTGGGGATACTTCTGGGCAGCAGTCTTAGGAAACTGGGAATCGCTCAACATGGCCAAGGCCTCGATGTTCCTCCTCTTTCTCACTTCTTTTTGGGGTAGGAAAGAGACATTCCTAAGATACCCAACGGTCCGACTTCCCTCGATTTCTGCTTCTCCATTTTATGGCAACACAACAGTCGTCTTTTCAGTGGGATCCTTCCATTTGACATTAATTCGTGCTTCTGATTTCGTTCCCAGGTTGCGGGGCCCAGTTTACAATGACTCAGCCCCCCTCTGTATCGGCCTCTGTCGGAGGGACGGTGAAGATCTCCTGTAGAAGAAGCAGCGGGAGCGTAAGCGACTACTACAACTTCTGGTACCAGCAGAAGCCTGGCAGGGCTCCCGCAATGCTCATATATCTTAATAGCAACAGAGCATCGGGCATCTCCGACCGATTCTCAGGTTCCCTCGATAGCTCTGCCAATGCCGCCCTCTTAACCATCTCCAGTGTCCAAGCAGGGGACGAGGCCGATTACTACTGTTTATCTTATGACAGCAGTCTTCAGCCCACAGTGATACAACCCCACGAGGAAGTGAGACAAAAACCTCTATGCAGCAGATGTGCTTTGCAGGGCTTGTGCTTGGCTGATGCACCCGCTGGTCCTCTGACCAGTCTGGGTAACTAACCACGCTAGATAAAGGTACCGTCTTTGAGCCTTCTGTGTGCATCAGAGAGATGGTTTTGCAAGACAAAGAATAGGGGGTACCGAACCAACCTTCCGCCTACAGCGTTTTCATTCCCCTGCTGTTATTCCTTGTGGTTCAGGTACAGCCTCCCAGCCCTCTTGAAACAATGCATTGAGTAACCTCTGGTGGGCTCATCTGGTCCACTTAGAGACACCCCTACCCTCCCTCCCTCTTCAGCTGGACTCTGAAATTCAGGTCTGCCACCATCATGTCCATGAGGACACTGTCACAGTCCAATCAGCCCTGAGTTCCAACCCAGAGCAAATTCATTTCCCTCATCTTTGTGAATTATCAAGACTTGCTGAGCAACAACAGAGTCAGTTAAATAGGGCGGGGGGCCCAGTGTGATAAACCGACAGTAGGGTTCTGAGTGCAAAAGACACACAGCGCTATATAAATTTTGAAGTAAATCCAAACAACCATCACGAGATTATAACCATGTAATAGGTGAGACGATGATACAGAGGAAGAAGGGTTGACCTTTCTGCCCTTTCGTATCCACCCTACGGCCACAGGCTGAGGGGCTTCTTTCCAGGAAGACTCCACTCAAGCAGGCTTGGAGGAAAAATTAATGAACCATGAGAAATAAACTAAGTGGAAAGAGCTGGAATGTGAATGATTGCAGGACAATGTTGTGCGGAAACCCAGGGGGAAACCCCTGGGCAGCTTGGGAAATTTGTGTTCTTTGTCTGTATGGCGACCACCTTTAGTTTACAACAGATGTGTCTGGGGGGGTAGGTGAATACCTGAGGAACCTGTGCCCAGGCAAGTAGGCATGAGGGGCTCTCCAGCTCCTTCCCCCAAATACATGAATCATAGAACCATAGAACCATAGAGTTGGAAGGGGCCATACAGGCCATCTAGTCCAACCCCCTGCTCAACGCAGGATCAGCCCTAAGCATCCTAAAGCATCCAAGAAAAGGGTGCATCCAACCTTTGCTTGAAGACTGCCAGTGAGGGGGAGCTCACCACCTCCTTAGGCAGCCTATTCCACTGCTGAACTACTCTTGACTGTGAAAATTTTTTTCCTGATATCTAGCCTATATCGTTGTACTTGAAGTTTAAACCCATTACTGCGTGTCCTCTCCTCTGCAGCCAACAGAAACAGCATCCTGCCCTCCTCCAAGTGACAACCTTTCAAATACTTAAAGAGGGCTATCATGTCCCCTCTCAACCTCCTTTTCTCCAGGCTGAACATTCCCAAGTCCCTCAACCTATCTTCATAGGGCTTGGCCCCTTGGCTCCAGATCATCTTCGTTGCTCTCCTCTGTACCCTTTCAATTTTATCTACGTCCTTCTTGAAGTGAGGCCTCCAGAACTGCACACAGTACTCCAGGTGTGGTCTGACCAGTGCCGTATACAATGGGACTATGACATCTTGTGATTTTGATGTGATGCCCCTGTTGATACAGCCCAAAATGGCATTCGCCTTTTTTACCGCTGCATCACACTGCCTGCTCATGTTTAGTTTACAGTCCACAAGTACCCCAAGGTCTCGTTCACACACAGGGTTACCTGGAAGGACCCTTTATGACTCCTACGTCTCTTCTACTCCACAACCTCCTCATTTTCGGGGAAAAAACCATTTCTCAGCATTCTTTTAAAAAAATAGACACGAAGCTCTAGCATTTCGAATAAATGCATCTGGAGATCTTTGGGCTTCAGAAAGTCATTTATGGAACTCAGGATGGGCTGGACTGTGTTTTTCCTTGCACTTTTCCATTACTGCTCAGGTATGGGGAATCTGCACAGTCCTGTAGACCAGCTGTAAAGCAGCTTATTCCCTATAGGAATATAGTGTTTGGTATTTCAAAGATTGTCAGACTTTTATCTTATCCCAAGGATGCAAACGTCACCTTGATACGGCCATTATTCATAGCTGTGGGAGGATATTTGTGGCAAGCCCACCACGCTTCTGAGCCTGGAGGGAAATGAGTTATCTGGTAGCACCAATGAGCTTAGCCCACATTTGCATGTAGGGAGACTTCTTAAAGTTCAGGGAAGAATCGAGTTCAGCCAAGAACCCAGTTGGGGATACTTCTGGGCAGCAGTCTTAGGAAATTGGGAATCGCTCAACATGGCCAAGGCCTCGATGTTCCTCCTCTTTCTCACTTCTTTTTGGGGTAGGAAAGAGACATTCCTCAGATACCCAACGGTCCGACTTCCCTCGATTTCTGCTTCTCCATTTTATGGCAACACAACGGTCGTCTTTTCAGTGGGATCCTTCCATTTGACATTAATTCGTGCTTCTGATTTCGTTCCCAGGTTGCGGGGCCCAGTTTACAATGACTCAGCCCCCCTCTGTATCGGCCTCTGTCGGAGGGACGGTGAAGATCTCCTGTAGAAGAAGCAGTGGGAGCGTAAGCAGCTACGATAACTCCTGGTACCAGCAGAAGCCTGGCAGGGCTCCCATTCTGCTCATATATGAGGATAGCAACAGAGCATCGGGCATCTCTGACCGATTCTCAGGTTCCCTCGACAACTCCGCCAATGCCGCCCTCTTAACCATCTCCAGTGTCCAAGCAGAGGACGAGGCCGATTACTACTGTTTATCTTATGACAGCAGTCCTCAGCCCACAGTGATACAACCCCACGAGGAAGTGAGACAAAAACCTCTATGCAGCAGATGTGCTTTGCAGGGCTTGTGCTTGGCTGATGCACCCGCTGGTCCTCTGACCAGTCTGGGTAACTAACCACGCTAGATAATGGTACCGTCTTTGAGCCTTCTGTGTGCATCAGAGAGATGGTTTTGCAAGACAAAGAATAGGGGGATTCCGAACCAACCTTCTGCCTACAGCGTTTTCATTCCCCTGATGATATTCCTTGTGGTTCAGGTACAGTCTCCCAGCCCTCTTGAAACAATGCATTGAGTAACCTCTGGTGGGCTCATCTGGTCCACTTAGAGACACCCCTACCCTCCCTCCCTCTTCACCTGCACTCTAAAATTCAGGTCTGCCACCATCATGTCCATGAGGACACTGTCACAGTCCAAGCAGCCCTGAGTTCCAACCCAGAGCAAATTCATTTCCCTCATCTTTGTGAATTCTCAAGGCTGCTGAGCAACAACAGAGCCAGTTTGGTGTAGTGGTTAGGAGTGTGGACTTCTAATCTGTCATGCCAGGTTTGATTCTGCGCTCCCCCACATGCAGCCAGCTGGGTGACCTTGGGCTCGCCACGGCACTGATAAAGCTGTTCTGACCGAGCAGTGATATCAGCGCTCTCTCAGCCTCACCCACCTCACAGGGTGTCTGTTGTGGGGAGAGGAATGGGAAGGCGACTGTAAGCCGCTTTGAACCTTCTTCGGGTAGGGAAAAGCGGCATATAAGAACCAACTCTTCTTCTTCTTCTTCTTCTTCTTCTTCTTCTTCTTCTTCTTCTTCTTCTTCTTCTTCTTCTTCTTCTTCTTCTTCTTCTTCTTCTTCTTCTTCTTCTTCTTCTTCTTCTTCTTCTTCTTCTTCTTCTTCTTCTTCTTAAATAGGGCGGGGGGCCCAGTGTGATAAACCGACAGTAGGGTTCTGTGTGCAAAAGACACACAGCGCTGTATAAATTTTGAAGTAAATCCAAACAACCATCACGAAATTATAACCGTGTAATAGGTGAGACGATGATACAGAGGAAGAAGGGTTGACCTTTCTGCCCTTTCGTATCCACCCCAAGGCCACAGGCTGAGGGGCTTCTTTCCAGGAAGATTCCACTCAAGCAGGCTTGGAGGAAAAATTAATGAACCATGAGAAATAAACTAAGTGGAAAGAGCTGGAATGTGAATGATTGCAGGACAATGTTGTGCGGAAACTCAGGGGGGAAACCACTGGGCAGCTTGGGAAATTTGTGTTCTTTGTCTGTATGGCGACCACCTTTAGTTTACAACAGATGTGTCTGGGGGGGGGGTAGGTGAATACCTGAGGAACCTGTGCCCAGGCAAGTAGGCATGAGGGGCTCCCCAGCTCCTTCCCCCAAATACATGAATTATAGAATCATAGAATCATCGAATCATAGAGTTGGAAGGGGCCATACAGGCCATCTAGTCCAACCCCCTGCTCAATGCAGGATCAGCCCTAAGCATCCTAAAGCATCCAAGAAAAGTGTGTATCCAACCTTTGCTTGAAGACTTCCAGTGAGGGGGAGCTCACCACCTCCTTAGGCAGCCCATTCCACAGCTGAACTACTCTGACTGTGAAAATTTATTTCCTGATATCTAGCCTATATCGTTGTACTTGAAGTTTAAACCCATTACTGCGTGTCCTCTCCTCTGCAGCCAGCAGAAACAGCATCCTGCCCTCCTCCAAGTGACAACCTTTCAAATACTTAAAGAGGGCTATCATGTCCCCTCTCAACCTCCTTTTCTCCAGGCTGAACGTTCCCAAGTCCCTCAACCTATCTTCATAGGGCTTGGTCCCCTGGCCCCAGATCATCTTCGTCGCTCTCCTCTGTACCCTTTCGATTTTATCTACGTCCTTCTTGAAGTGAGGCCTCCAGAGCTGCACACAGTACTCCAGGTGTGGTCTGACCAGTGCCGTATACAATGGGACTATGCCATCTTGTGATTTTGATGTGATGCCCCTGTTGATACAGCCCAAAATGGCATTCGCCTTTTTTACCGCTGCATCACACTGCCTGCTCATGTTTAGTTTACAATCCACAAGTACCCCAAGGTCTCGTTCACACAGTGTTACCTGGAAGGACCCTTTATAACTCATACATCTCTTCTACTCCATAACCTCCTCATTTTCGGGGGAAAAACCATTTCTCAGCATTGTTGAAATAATCTGGTAAATTAAAGAATGTGACAGATGGATCCCCCTTATCCCACGACAGAATTTGGGTTGCTTTGCTGCGGGATCGATCTGCTATCATTCTAGCTGGCTGGTGGCTGGTCAAACTCTTGTGTTATCCTAAGGATGCAAGATTCAGTTGTGGGAGGAGCTTTGTGGCAGGCCCTGAATGCCTCTAGAGGGAAATGAGTTATCTGGCAGCACCAATGAGAATAGACCACATTTGCATGTGGGGAGACTTCTTAAACTTCAAGGCACTGAAATGGACCTCAGCCAAGAAGCACATTTGGGATCCTTCTAGGCAGCAGCCTCTTTGTCCCAAGAAACCAGGAATCACTCAGCATGGCCCAGACCTCAATGTTCTTCCTCTTCCTCATGTTTTTGTGGGGTAGGATGGAGGCATCACTAAAATACCTCATCTGTCAACTACCCCCAATTTCTGTTTCTCCTTTTTATGGCAAGTCTGAGATTCCTTGCAGTGTGATCCTTCATTTCCACTTCTTCTGATTTTGTTCCCAGGTTCCGACGCCCAATTTACAATGACTCAGCCGCCTTCTGTGTCGGCTCCCATCGGAGAGACGGTTAAGATCTCCTGCACAAGAAGCAGTGGGGGCATAAGCAGCTCCTGGAACCACTGGTACCAGCAGAAGCCTGGCAGGGCTCCCATTCTGTTCATATATGAGGATAGCAACAGAGCATCGGGCATCTCCGACCGATTCTCAGGTTCCCTCGACAGCTCTGCCAATGCCGCCGTCTTAACCATCTCCAGTGTCCAAGCAGAGGACGAGGCCGATTACTACTGTGCATCTTATGACAGCAGCTTTCAGCCCACAGTGATACAACCCCACGAGGAAGTGAGACAAAAACTTCTATGCAGCAAATGTGCTTTGCAGGGCTTGTGCTTGGCTGATGCACCGGCCGGGTCTCCTGTGATGAGTCTGCTTGACTAACCGTGAAAGGGGAATCGTGCCACTCATGGGTCCTGCATCGGGCCAGGTGTCACACTGAGTGGAAGTGAAAGAGAGCCGAGGGTTGCAGTGTGTGTGTGTGTGTGTGTGTGTGTGGGGGGGGGGGGTCTGACCCCAACTCCCACCTGCAGCCTTTCCCTTGGCAGACCCCACCCCCGTCTGCTTTCATCCTGGCAGGAATTGTGCACAGGCTCATAGCCCTCCTGAAACCTTGTGGGGAATGTTCAGCACCCTTCACGCCCCTCCCCCTAGTTCTCCTCTGAAGCCCCCCGTGGCCTTTATAACTAATCCAAAATGCAGGTGTTCCACTGACACGTCCCCTGAAGCTCCGAGGAATATTATTTATGTATTTAAGTATTTATTTATGTATTTATTTAGATTTTTATGCCGCCCTTCCCTACTGCTCTGGGCGGTTAACATAAAACATTTTGGAACATTTACATAGAACACTATCAATATCAATGTAACAATAACATACCAACTAGAACAATTAGAACAGTATTTCAGCAATAACTTTGACACTCCCTTGGTAGGTTCAACCTCTCCGTTGGGGGTTTCTTTGGAACTTGAATATTTATGTGGCTCCAGCTGAGACTGTGGCTCCGTTCAGACATCCCAAAATCATAAATGCCCACAGCAGCCTTTGTGAAGGCCAACCCCAGCTGACACACAAACCAGTGTGGGCAGGGTGGCCAGCTCTGTGTTGGGAAAGACCTGGAGACTTTGGGGGTGGAGCAGGGAGTGGACGGGATTTGGGATAGGGAAGGTCCTCAGTGGAGTCTAATGCGATGGGGTCCCCCCTCCCAAGCAGCCATTTCGTCCAGGGGAATTGATCTCTCTTGCCTGGAGATGAGCTATAATTCCAGGGAAACCCCAGGTCCCACCTGGAATCTGGCATCCCTAGACAATACCATATTGTCCACTCTCCAAAGCACCAATTAGGAAAATACAAACTTGGGATTAAAGAAGAAGATATTACAAACCACCACAAGTCGAATTTTTCTTTGCCCCACCTGGAATCTGGCAACCCTAGGTTATTTGCATGCACCGAACCTGAAATATGCCTTTTCTGCCAGATTCAGTCTGAATGGTATTGCATATTGAGATGATCATGTGTAGTGTGCTCTCCTGATGCTGGTGGTAGCCATGCCAGTAATGAGCCATTTTGTGCACACTTGTGATCAAGAACACAAAGGTTATATCAGCATGGCCCAGTATGAGAATGGCTGGGAGGGTGTCACTGCTACCTCACAGCTATCATTGAGGTTGGTGTAGAGCAGGGGTAGTCAAACTGCGGCCCTCCAGATGTCCATGGACTACAATTCCCACGAGCCCCTGCCAGCATTTGCTGGCAGGGGCTCGTGGGAATTGTAGTCCATGGACATCTGGAGGGCCGCAGTTTGACTACCCCTGGTGTAGAGGTTAAGAATATCAGCTTCTAATCTGACCAACTGGATTTGATTGTCCACTTGTCCACCTGCAGCTGGTGAGGCGACCTTGAGCCAGTCCACCAGGCTACAAAGGCCCTGGCTCAGGTCAAGGTCATGTGGATGACGTTGAGGCCAGGGATTGGCCATAAACTTGCACGAGACCAACGGAGTGCTCCCTGGGGAATATATTGAGAGAGCCGGTCCTTCAGGTCCCAGGCTGTGAAGGGTTCTAAGGGTCAGCACCAACACTTTTAACCTGGTCCAGAATTCCACTGGGAGCCAATGCAGCTGCTGGAGGACTGATCGAATATGGGCCCTTCATGGGGTCCTCATCAGAGCCCTAACTAATTCCCACACAGCGGGCAAGGGAAGGGAGCTGGCGACAGGACCAGAAGAACGGCAGCTGCCTGACTTATGCCCCCAGTTGCATAAGAGAGTAGCCAAGCTCAGTATGAAGCATCCAGAGGTTATGGTTGCCTGACAGTACACAGATGGCCAGAAGGTGTCACTGCTACCCCACAGGTTGTTTCTATTATTTTGGGTAGCCACAGTCCATGCCCAGCTCCTTTGAAGCCAGCCAGAGGAGGGAGTTGACCTCTCGGACAGATTCTCAGCTTGCCCCTTTGGAAATTAATCTCCCCATGGATCATTTCCCCACTGGATGTCCTCCCGTGATGTCACCCACTCCTGCTGCCTAGAGCCAATAGCGGCCAGCTCAATTTGCATAAAAGAAGCAGCCCTTTGCTTTAAGGGAAGAGCAGAGCAAAGTCATTGAGAAACAGAAGGTGTGGATTCCTCAGGCAGTCATGTGGGGACCTTTCGTTTCCTTGCTGGTGGTATTTGTCTCAGGTAAGGCCACCTCTCTGGCTGAAGGCTTCACCTGAGGCATGCGCATAAGTGTCCGTGCAGACTGAACGCCCTAACGCCCACGATCTTCTTACAGGTTGCACATGCAAGCTAGTGCTGACCCAGCCGTCCTCCGTGGACTACTCTCTAGGATCGACGGTTAAGATCTCTTGCGCCGTGAGCCGCGGCTACAGCGTCAGCAAAGACAGAGTCTACTGGTTCCAGCAGAAACTGAGGGGGCCTCCAGTGTTCCTGTACCACTATTACAAGAGCACCGACCAAGCCAGGAGCCCGGGGATCCCTGAGAGATTCACTGTTTCTCCTGATCCCTCCAACAACCTCTGGAATTTAGTCATCACGGGAGTTCGAGCCGAAGACGAGGCTGATTATTACTGCTTCGACTGGGACGAGCAGCTCAGGACGTGTCACGGTGATTCATCTGCGTGGGGAACCGAGACAAAAACCTTCAGCTAGTCACACACCCACAGGGCCAAGCATCTGCAGAGGAAACAGCAAAACATTGCCAGCTGAACTAGCCGAAGCGAAACATGGGACACAGCATGGTGTAGGGGTTAAGAGTGGCGGTTTCTAATCTGGTGACCTGGGTTTGATTCCCTGCTCCTTCACATGCAGCCAGCTGGGTGACCTCGGGCTCGTCACAGTCCTGATAGTGCTGTTCTCATCGAGCAGTCCTGCCACAGCTCTCTCAGCTTCAACTACCTCACAGAGTGTCTGTTGTGGGGAGAGGAGGGGAAGGGGATTGTAGACCACTTTTAGACTCCTTCTGGTAGAGAAAAGCAGCATATGAGAACCAACTCTCTGTGGTTGTAATCACTGCTATTCATTTTGAATAGTAGGCTGCTATCTGCGTAATTTTTTGAAAGCTCTAAAGAAGAAGAAGAGCTGTTTTTTACACCCCACTTTTCTCCACCCAAAGGAGTCTCAAAGCAGCTTACAATCGCCCTTCCTCTCCCCACAACAGACACCCTGTGAGGTAGGTGTGGCCGAGAGAGCACTAAGAAAACTGCGACTGGCCCAAGGTTATCCAGCTGGCTGAATGTAGAGGGCGGGGGGGAATTCAACCTGGTCCTCCAGTTCAGAGTGTATCACTCTTAATCACCGCACACACCACACTGGCTCTCAAGAAAGCCCTGAGTGAATGCTAATGCTTACATCAGGGGTAGTCAAACTGCGGCCCTCCAGATGTCCATGGACTACAATTCCCAGGAGCCCCTGCCAGCGAATGCTGGCAGGGGCTTCTGGGAATTGTAGTGCATGGACATCTGGAGGGCCGCAGTTTGACTACCCCTGGCTTACATGAATGTGCCCTGCAATTGACAGTCAAACATAAGGAGAAATGACAGGTCTACCCCCCCACCCCCAGGCACTGAGACCTTCTTCCAGGTTGAGGGGAGTAACCCCCCTCTTATTTCTAGATTGCACCATTAATTTCCTCCTTTTGCTTGGAGGATATATGCACATGAATACATGAAGCCACCTTGTACTAAATCAGACGGTGTCAGTCCATCCAGGTCAGTATGGTCAGCTCAGGCCAGAGTCTCAGGTAGAGGTCTTTCCTCTCACATGTGTGCTGGTCCTTTTAACTGGAGATGCTGGGGAGGGGATTGAACCAGGGACCTTTTGCACACAAAGCAGAGGCTCTGCCACTGAGCTACAGCCTCACTCCCTTACTAACTGATTGCAGTTGATTAGATCATTCTAATTGCAAAATGAGCTCCACAGAGTGTGATGGGACCAAGTGTCCAATGCTTTCCTGCTGAGGATGTTTCAGAAGTCACATTTCCTTCCAAAATCAGGTGGGGCACTAGAACTCTTGGCCCCAGCATGCCCATGCACTGCAGTTCACCGAGTGTCCTGAAGAGGGTGCTGGTGATACAGAGATGCCTGCTGCTCAGAGTGAATTTTGGGCTCCATGTTGAATCTCCAGCTGCCAATGAAAAGGAGATGATGCTTTGGATGATGTCCCTCAGAGCAGACACTGATGAGCTAGGGACCTGAATGGCCCAGGCAAACTTCATCCCATCAGGTCTCAGAAGCCAAGCAGGGCTGGCCTGGGTTAGTATTTGGATGGAGACCTCCAAGGATTTGGACGGAGTTCCTCCAAGGAACACCAGGGGTCATGACATGGAGGGAGGCAATGGCAAACCACCTCTTGAATGTCCCTTGGTTGGTTGCTGGACAACCCTCAGATTGCCTGGCTATGCTACATATATGCCATATAATAGATAGAATAGAGGGCCCACTAGTCAGAAAGCACAAAGAGCACCTTCACAGACACCTATTGGGAGAGGGACTCTCATACCCACACCAAGTGGGATGTTGTAATGCAAAGCTTCCCCAGGAGAACTTTGCAAGATAGAAAATAAATAAATAGAGGAGACGACCGAGAAGGGATCTGATAGCCATCTTCAAGTATTTAAAAGGGTGCCATGTAAAGGATGGAGCAGAGTTGTTCTCTCTTGCCCCGAAGGGACGGACCAGAACCAATAGGATGAAATTAATTCAAAAGAAATTCCGTCTAAACATCTGGAAGAAGTTCCTGACAGTGTGAGCGGTTTCTCAGTGGAACAGGCTTCCTCAGGAGGTGGTGGGTTCTCCATCTTTGGAGATTTTTAAGCAGAGGCTGGATAGCCATCTGGCAGAGAGGCTGGTTCTGTGAAGGCTCAAGGGGGTGGCAGGTGACAGTGGATGAGCGATAGGATTGTGAGTGTCCTGCATAGTTCAGGGGGTTGGACTAGATGACCCAAGAGGTCCCTTCCAACTCTGTTATTCTATGATTCTAATGGGCTGACTCAACAGAAAGTGGTCTATTTCCCAGCTACAGCATTAACATAACTATAAGGAAAAACAAAGAGACTGCAGGCAGCCCAGGCTGAGTGGCTTCCAAGTTCCTTGGCCCAGTTTGTACTGGTTCAGCCACCCTTTGTATCTACATCCCCTGGAGAAACTGTGCATTGCAATTGCAATTAACCACATATCCTGATATCAACACAAACCCGGCTCTATGACTCTAAGACAGGGAAGGAAGCTGTGTTCCATTCCCAATTCGAGACCTATCAATGACTAAGGTCAGACAGCCCTGCAAGGGAAAGCCAATGGGAGACAGCCACATTTGCATAGAAATCCCCCTGTATGGGGATTTAAGAGAACAGCTGAGTGAAGGCCTCCCTGAGAAAAGGCTTGTGTGGTTGTTCTTTTTGCACCAATGCTGGTCCCTTTGGTTTTGGTCTTGGGGGTGTTATGCCCAGGTAAGGAATCTCCAAGCGATTCATGGCTGGGAGGCAGAAGTGCAAATGCAGATTTGCCAGGCAGTGAGTTGTACAAGTGAGAGGGTCAGAGGAGGATCTGGGGGTCCAGTTTGGAATCCCTGCCCTGAGATCGAATCTTGCCGGGTGACTGTTCTTAGCATCATCTATGTTGCAGGCTGTGATTAGGAGGAGAACCCGGGGGACGGAGACAAAGTTTGAGCCCAGCGGTCCCTTTAAAACTGCCAAAGTGTTCGTTAAGGCGGAAGGTTTCATGTGTAACTGAAGGAGTGGGCATGCTCCCGAAAGCTCAAACTTTGAATAAAACTTTATCAGTCTTGAATGGGCAACTGGACTCAAACTGTGTTCTGCTACTTATGACCAACCCGGTCACCCGCTTGACTCTATGGAGGAGAGAGAAATGGTTTTATGAGCCGCTTTGTGTCTCCGTAAGAAAGACCGGTGTGGTATAAGCAAAGAAAATAACTTGGTCCACTGTCTTGTTGCAGGTTCCAGGTCCCAGCTAGTGGCGACTCAACCACCCAAAATGGCTGAAGCGCTAGGATCGACAGTTCATATCCCTTGCGCCCTAAGCAGCAGCCAGAACGTCAACTCAGAGAGGGCCCGATGGTACCAGCAGAAATCGGGGGGCGTTCCTCTGTTCCTCTACCACTATTACACGAGTGACAGCCAAGGCAGGGGCCCAGGGGTCCCTGAGAGATTCACCGTCTCCCCTGACTCCTCCAGGAACCTCTGGAATTTAGTCATCTCCGGAGTTCAAGCGGAAGACGAGGCTGATTACTATTGCAGCACTTGGGATATTAAGCTTCAAGGGTATCACAGCGGCTCATCTTCATGGGGAACTGAGACAAAAACCTTTCCTGTCTCGCACGGCCTCTTGCAGCAGCAGACGAATCTGGTTCGGTTTGAAAAAACACAATTCAAAGGAAAATCTGACATCTATTATAATAATTATATGGTGGTAACAATAGGAATAATAGTAGCATTACTACCCTGGGGGCTTTGCCTTGTGTGGGCTGGAAATGAGACAACCTGGACTCTTCCTCCAGAACAGGGGTAGTCAAACTGCGTCCCTCCAGATGTCCATGGACTACAATTCCCAGGAGCCTCTGCCAGCATCTGCAGATGCTGGCAGAGGCTCATGGGAATTGTAGTCCATGGACATCTGGAGGGACGCAGATTGACTACGCCTGCACCAGGAAATATACCAGTAATAATGTTTTTAAAAATGTCCTTTCTCGAGTTTGCTTTTAGTTTATTTCATTCCAAGGACGTCAGCCACAACGGTTTCCCAGATAAAATCCGTTTTCGATTATCTTTTCCTCAGTGGCAAGTCCTCTCTTCTTTTAAGTGCAATAAATCTAAGCAGTGTTTCTTCCACAACCTCAATACAAGTAATAATATAAATTTCCCGATGGCTCAAAACAGTACGGAGATCCTGGGCTAGAGGAGGGCTGGTTAAGGTGCTCTCTGAAAGCCACAGTCGGAACTGAACTTAGCTGGCTCAGTCGATAAGGCAACGTTACATTGATTGGTGAGACAGATACCAGAGAGATTTCTGCAGAAATCTGCAAGAGGGCAGCAGATTCCTTCTCCTCCTTTCATTTGAGAGCCAGTTTCTCTCACATTTTTGCCTTTTAACTCCCAAAGAGGTAGGGATGATTGAGGCTCCCCCAATGGACTGGCAGCATATTTGCAGGTATTTGCATGCTCCACTCCTGGGGGCTTAAAAATAAAGAGGAAGACCCTGTTCAGAGAACCCTTTTGTCTCAGAAAGACATCCAGCTTCCAATCCCTGGCCATGGCTCCTGGACCTTTCCTGCTCCTCCTCTTCACTTACTGCGCTGGTAACGGAGAACAGGCGTTTTTCTCATATCACATCCCCTCCCTCCTTGACGTCACATTTTCTTGTGGTACTGAACAGATCTGATGGATCCACAGACAACACGGCTCCTTTATGGAGTTCCTTCCCTTTTTTCTCAGCTTGGGAGAATAAAAACGTCTCGATTTCTCATTTCCTTCCAGGTGCCTTGGCCCAGTTTACATTGACTCAGCCGCCCTCTGTATCTGCATCTTCTGGAGAAACAGTGAGGATCCCCTGCGCCAAAAGCAGTGGCAGCATTACAAGCTACTACGTATCGTGGTATCAACAGAAACCTGGCAGTGCCCCTAAACTGATGATCTATGAGTTCAGCAAGAGACCTACAGGAATCCCAGATCGCTTCTCTGCCTCTACAGACACCTCTTCCAACACTGCTACCTTTGCTGTCTCCAACATTCAAGCAGAAGATGAAGCTGATTATTACTGTATGTCTTATGCTGGTAATGGCCAGTGCACAATGCTACAATCTCATGGGGAAGTGAGACAAAAACCTACTTCTAGCATTTTGCAGTGAGTTGCATTCGGTTGAGGGAAGGTCAGAGCCTGCTGGTCCCTTCTCTTGCCAACACTATGCAAATCTTCTCTAAATTCCTTGGGAATATATTTTAGCTTTTTGCACTCGGCTTTTCTCCCCAGTGGGGGAACCCAAAGTGGCACACATTGTCTTGCTCTCCTCCATTTCATCTTCACGACAATCGTGTCTGAGAGAATGTTCCTGATCCAGAGTCCCCAGCTAGCTTCCATGGCAGAAGGATTAATTGAAACCAGGATCTTCCACATGCTAGATCCAAACTCTTACCAGGGGTAGTCAAACTGCGGCCCTCCAGATATCCATGGACTACAATTCCCATGAGCCCCTGCCAGCAGGGGCTCATGGGAAATGTAGTCCATGGACATCTGGAGGGCCGCAGTTTGACTACACCTGTCTTAACCCCTATACGACACTGGCTTTGAGCTTGTGCTTCTCAGATGTGGTACCAAAGTAGGTCTTTTTGCTACAATTTTGGCTGAATTTGCAACTATATTTATTTTGGTCACTGAGAAATTTGGAAGTTCTACTGATGTCATTATATATATCTCATATAGTTATATTTATTTGAAAATATTTAAAAATCTTCTTTCCTCTATCCTTTGTCTAAAAATTACGAATAAACTTTATTTTTTTAAAAGCTGGCTAACTTACGGTGGTGGTTTTGGTGGTGGGAATACCCTGCCTTGAGGATCCTTGAGCATCCCTGGCTGGAATCCTCTATTCCAAGAGGTTATGTGAACACCGACAGACTCTCCCTTAGCAGGGCTAGCCTTATGAGCATCTCCACATGGATTTGGAGCCGTCCAGAGCACAGGGCTCAACTCCCAAGCAGATTTTCAGCCCCAGCACCTCTCATTCCAGAAAAATTCAGACCTGCGGAGTGAGGCCTACTGAATAGGCTTGAATGCAGGGATGCCAGACTCCAGGCAGGATTGGAGACCCCCCCCCCTCCAATTACAGCTCATCTCCAGGCAACAGAGATCAATTCCCCAGGAGAAAATGTCCACTTAGAAGGTGGACTCTTTGCCATTGTATTTCAGCGAAGTCCCTCCTACTCCCAAGCCCTGCCATTTGCAAAGAACTCCCCCAAAGGCTCCAGGCTTCTCCCAACTCAGAGCTAGCAACCCTGCTTGAGTTTGATCTTTGTTGGACTAGTTTGGGGACATTCAACAAATGAATCACTGTCTCTCCATAGAACCGCAGTTCTCAGAGCCAGTTCTGTATCTGCTACTTTTCAGGATCCCCATGCGAAGTCACTGCTTCCTCCTCCCCCAGTGTAAAATGGGTCAAACTCACAAGGAGCGGCCACTGAACAGGTTGAGAATTCATTTCCCCATTCTGGTATGTTCTAAATATATAGCAGCATAGAGAGACGGGCGGTGTTTCATGGTCACCGTGCGCATGATGTGCAGGGGCAAAACCAAATTTTCCATTGAGTCTCCCAAAGCCTTCCAGCCCTGCCTTGTGACCCAACCACAAGAGTGTCACAACCCGCTTTTGGGTTCCTCACTTACAGTCTGGGAAGCTCCACCATACAGCTTTTTGGACTCGAGGTCATTGGAGGAGGTCACACACCCCTGCAAGGGAAAGCCAATGGGAGAGGGCCACATTTGCATGGAAATTCCCCTGTGGGGGGATTTAAGAGAACAGCTGAGCAAAGGCCTCCCTGAGAAAAGGGGTGTGTGGTTGTAGGTTTTGCAACAATGTGGGTCCCTTTGGTTTTCTTCTTGGGGGTGTTATGCTCAGGTAAGGAATCTCCAACGGATTCACGGCCAAGAGGCAGAAGTGCAAATGCAGATTTGCCAGGCATTGAGTTGTACAGTGAGAGGGTCAGAGGAGGATCTGGGGAAGCCAGTTTGGAATCCCTGCCCTGAGATCGAATCTTGCCGGGTGACCACTCTTAGTATCATTTATATTGCAGGATTCTGATTGGGAGGGTAACCCGGAGGAGGGAGACAAAGTTTGACTCCAGTGGCCACCTTCAGGTAGAAGGTTTCATGTGTAACTGAGGTAGTGTGCATGCTTCTGAAAGCTCACACTTCGAATAAAACTTTGCCAGTCTTAAAGGGGCCACTGGACTCGAACTGTGTTCTGCTGATTCAGACCAACCTGATGATCTAGAGTAGCTTAGCAGTGGAATAGGCTGCCTAAGGAGGTGGTGAGCTCCCCCTCACTGGCAGTCTTCTAGCAAAGGTTGGATGCACACTTTTCTT
This sequence comes from Paroedura picta, assembly GCF_049243985.1. Lineage (NCBI taxonomy): Eukaryota > Metazoa > Chordata > Lepidosauria > Squamata > Gekkonidae > Paroedura > Paroedura picta. The sequence goes on along the minus strand of NC_135381.1, from coordinate 10,204,027 downwards.
GGAGGCTTTAGGATGCTTTGGGCTGATCATGCATTGAGCAGGGGTGAGCAGGGGGTTGGACTAGATGGCCTGTATGGCCCCTTCCAACTCTATGATTCTATGATTCTATCTGCCAGATTATACGGAGGAGAGGGCCATTGTGTTATCAGTCGCTTTGGGTCTCCATAAGGCAGAACGGTGCAGTATGAGCAAATAAGATAACATGGTCCACGATATTGTTGCAGGTTCCTGGTCCCTACTGGAGGTGACCCAACCACGCAACATGGCTGAAGCGCTAGGATCGACAGTTCGTATCCCTTGCGCCATTAGCAGCAGCCAGAGCATCAGCTCAGATCGGGTCCGATGGTTCCAGCAGAAGTCAAGGGGCGTTCCTCTGTTCCTCTACCACTATTACAAAAGCAGCAGCCAAGACAGGGGCCCAGGGTTCCCCGAGAGATTCACCGTCTCCCCTGACTCCTCCAGGAACCTCTGGAATTTAGTCATCTCGGGAGTTCAAGCGGAAGACGAGGCGGATTACTATTGTATCGCTTGGGATATTAACCTTCATGTGCATCACAGCGGTTCATTTTCACGGGGAACTGAGACAAAAACCCTTCCTGTCTCACACGGCCTCTTGCAGCAGCAGACGAATCTGGTTTGGTTTGAAAAAACAGAATGCAAAAGAAAATCTAGCACCTGTTATTGTTATTGTGCGGTAGAAGTAATAGCAATAATAGGAGCATTACTACTCTGGGGGCTTTGCTTTATGTGGGCTGGAAAGAAGAGTAGGAGCTTAGAAGACAGCCTGGACCCCTCCTCCAGGACACACCACAACTGACCTTCCCTCTGCAGAGCCTTCCATGAGAAGGTGGTCACAGAAGGAGCCGGAGATGGGAAGGCCCAAGGTGGTAGGGGAAGGGGGGAGCCTCCTGTCAGTGCCACCTCAGCAGGGTCAGAGTGTCCTAGCTCCCTCCCTCTGGGATGCTGTCACCGAACAGGTGCCATAGCTTTGTTAGCTGCAAGGCTGAACAGTGGGCAACACTGAGGGGAGGAGGGAGAAAAGGAGAAAGGAAGGTTGAGTCCATTAAGGCTGGAGGGAATTCCTGCTGGAGCTCCTGTGGACCCACAGGGGTCCGTGGCAGACCTCTTGTTGGGAATTCCTGCTTCAGAGCAACAGGACAACAGCCTCCCCAAAAGTTTTAGCATTTCCGCACATTGAAAAAAATAGCGTTACGCCAGCAGAATTGCGTAGCACTAAAAATTACCGCGCCTCCTCACCTTATGGTCTGGCTTCTGTTTGCTGTCTTTTCACACTTCTTACACTTCACATTGCCTCCTGGAAATGGCGGAATAGAGCAATGTGCTTTACATGCAACCTGTCAATCAATCCTGGCAACCAATCCCCTTTCTCAATGTTTTAAAGGGCCCACGATGCCCACTAATTTATTTTTAAATTAAATACTTCTCTGTAAATTAAATACTTCTCTGTAAATTAAATACTTCTCCACCCTTATGGAATCATGAGTCTTGCTGCAGGCTGTTCTTAATTTTTTAAATAGTACTTCCCATCCCCAGGAGAAGGGAGAGGGAGGTGAGGATTGAGGGCGGGACATTGGAGGCAGAGGGAGCTCTTCTTTGACGTCACACATTTCTGTGGCTGGTGGCCTGCTTGTTGCTCTGCCTTAGCTCATGCTAAATAGGTTGGGGAATCCACTTTTTGGGATTCCCCAACTAGCACTTTAATTCGAGGATGTAGCAAGCAGTTTTCTGCCTGAATGTAGCAAGCAGTTTTCTGCCTGAATGCTGGATGTTGGTGACGTCATGCGGAGCGGCCAGAATATAATAACTACCTAAGGTAAGCATTAAACTACATTTAACGTTTGCAGAATGGCCCTTTGTGTTTTCAAAAATATGTGCAATAATGCAATAATATGTAAATCCAAAATTGTTAGCCCTGTTTATTATCCAATCCTTGGAAGCCAAAGAAAATTATCTATAATTCATACAACCCCCCATCAGAGCTCCCGCAGACCCCTTGTTGGGAATTCCTGCTTCAGAGAAACAGGAGGCATGCATGCTGATCAAACCAGCAGATGGTGCCATTGCTCCATATTTGTCATTTCCCCCTATTCTCAGGAGATGGGACAGCTGTGTCTGGCAGCTGGAGGGGGATTAGCAAAGGTCCACTGTAGAACTTGCCCTGGGGATGGGGGAAGGGAGATATGTCCCCTCCCCACCCACCCAGCAATCTTCCCTGGCAGAAGCAGGGATCTTCCCTGGCAGAACCTGGGTCTGGATACTTAAGCTTATTCCTGTACACCGGACCCCAGAAGGTACTATAGGGCTTCAGGCATCACAGGATTTCCTTCCTCTGGTTTTGCTCCACCGGCTTCCTTCTTGATGCTCACCCATGCTCTGGCTTCTGTTCTGTCTCCACGTGAGGCGGACTGGGGAGATTTGCATCCAGCCTTTGCAACCCCACCCCGTTCCCTTTGATCATTTAAAGGCCCTGAAAATGTTTGTTATCCTCAAGGGTTAGGCCAGGAATCAAGAGCAAACCTCCCGCAGGGTTGGATCTGAAGGAGGGTTGCCGGCACATGAAAGCATATTCCTCGAATAAAACTTTGTGGGTCTTGTAGGTCTCCCTGGACTCAAACTTCTGGGCTCTCCTGAAACTTGCCTGATGATGGATCTGCTGACACGACCTCTCTGGCTGTTGGGGCTTTTCTTAACAGGTAGGAGCAATACCGTCAGAGCCCTAGGATAGGCCTCAAGGACCATCCAGCTCTTCTGCCTTGCCAGTAAAATAGCAGCGGTACTGCTGCCTTGCAAATCCCCCACTTTGGCCTAGGTAGGGGATGATTGCGGCTGTTATTCTAGTGCAGGGGTAGTCAAACTGCGGCCCTCCAGATGTCCATGGACTACAATTCCCAGAAGCCCCTGCCAGCATTCGCTGGCAGGGGCTCCTGGGAATTGTAGTCCATGGACATCTGGAGGGCCGCAGTTTGACTACCCCTGTTCTAGTGCTTTGCACGTGGAGTGGTTATGAGGAAAGTTATAGGGTTGCAGACAAGTTGTGAATTGGCAGTCTAGGGCGTTGTCACCGTGACCCACGCCTGTAGGTGTGCCTTTCGATGCCTGTGGTGTGTTTGTGTGTTCCCACAGCAGGTGGCACAGGAGCGACACTGTCTCAGCCCAGCTCCTCCTCGGCACCTCTCGGCAATGTTGTGCAACTCTCCTGCACCCTGGCAAGTGAGAGCATCACGGCCTACACGGTCTTCTGGTTTCAACACAGACTTCCCAGCCCTCCGAAAATGCTGCTGTCCTACAAAGACCCAGCGAACCAGCATAAAGTGACGGGGATCCCTGACAGGTTCTCTGCATCCAAAGACGCCTCTGGCAACACCTGCTCTCTGACAGTCTCCAGGGTCCAAGCTGCAGACGAGGCAAGTTATTACTGTCTGATCTCCAAAGGGGGAGAGTAGCACACTGCCCCAGCTTACTGGAGGACTGGGACCAAAACCCCTCCCCATCCCCGGGGGACACCCAAGCAGGCAGGTGCTGAGGTCACAGAGCTGCCGGATGAGTCTGGCCAAACATTTGCATGGAGATCTTATGCCTGGACAGTCTTAGACTTCCGTTGGCTTCTCTGAAGAAGAAAACTTGTTGTTTATACTCTGCTTTTCATGACCCAAAAGAGTCCCACAGTGTCATACAAACAATTTTCCCTTCCCCGCCCCACGACAGACACCCTTTAAAGTAGGCAAGGCCAGAAGAGCTCTGAGAGAACTGCTCAGTGAGAACAGCTCTGAGAGAACTGTGACTGGCCCAAGGTCACCCAGCTGGTTAGAGGTAGAGGACTAGGAAATCGAACCTGGTACTCCAGATGAGAGGCTGTTGCTCTTTGAACACAACACCACACTGGTCAGAAGAATTTTGCTACGATGTTGTCATGTCAAAGGTGTGCTCAGTGAACCACGATCTCAGCCCGCTGGGACCTTTCCCCGTCTCCTGTGTAAACAAATGGGGCACGTGCAAGGCAAACTGTTGAGGCCTGTTTGGGGCTTCCCTTCCCTTGAGAACCCTACAGGTTGGCTTCAACTTGGCCAGGACATTTGGGGCTTCTTGGGAAAATCTTACATGCATTACGCACATAGTTAGGTACTTATTTTGCAAACCAGTGCTGAGAATTCTCTGTGCCTTAATGACTAAACCTTCCTGAGAGATGAGGCTGATTGCTCCTGTTTTCCCAAAGCCCCAACAGCAATTCCCCTCACCCCCACAAATGTTCTGGTTTTCAGAGGAAACACATCTCCACTTAAGGCTGGAGAAGGTGCTCTCGGAGAACCATCTTTGGAACGGAACTGAGCTGGCTGAGCAGATAAAGCAGCTTTGGTGAATCAGAAATTCAGGGAGATTTCGGCAAAGAGGGAAGCGCTCAGTAGATTCACCCTCTCCCTTGTGCCTGAGAGCCAATCACTGACAGCAAACCTCTCACGAGCTTTTTTTCTTTTATCTCGCAAAGGAGGTAGCGATGTTTAAGGAACCCCCCAATGAACTGGAATCACATTTGCATGTATTTGCATTCTCCACTCCCGGGGCCCTAAAAGTGAAGAGGGGGACCCCATTCAGAGACCCTTTGTCTCAGGCAGGCAATCTCTGGCCATGGCTTCCGGACTGCTCCTGCTCCTCCTCTCCACTTACTGCACTGGTAACAGAGAACAGGCATTTTGCTCATATCACATCCCCTCCCTCCTTTAAGTCTCCTTTCCCCTGTGTTGCTAAACAGATGTGATGGATCCACTGACAACACGGCTCCTCCATGGAGTTCCTTCCCTATTTCCTCTGCTTGGTAGAATAAAAGCTTCTCCGTTTCTCCTTTCCTTCCAGGGGCCTTGGCCCAGTTTACATTGACTCAGCCGCCCTCCATATCTGCATCCCCTAGAGAAACAGTGCGGATCCCCTGCGTCAGGAGCAGCGGCACCATTGCAAGCTACAACGTATACTGGTATCAGCAGAAAGACGGTGGTGCCCCTAAAATGATGATCTATGACTTCAGTAAGAGACCTACAGGAATCCCAGACCGGTTCTCCGGCTCGACAGATGCCTCCGACAACTCTGCCATTTTAACCATCTCCAGCCTTCAAGCAGAGGATGAAGCTGATTATTACTGTTTGTCTTATGATGGCAGCAGCAAGTGCACAGTGATACAACCCCACGAGGAAGGGAGACAAAAACCTCCGTTCAGCAGAAGTGCTTTGCAGGAGTTATGGGGAAGTGAGACAAAAAACCTGTGTTAGTGGTAGGGAATATTTGGTTGGCCAGAGGCTCCCGATCCCTTGCATACAGATCACCATTGACAGATCTCCTCTAAATTACTTTTAAAAGTACATTTTAACCAAGAGCGGTTTGCTTGTTTCTTTAATTCATTTGCACCTGGCTCATCTTTCTATAAAAGAGTTCAAGGCCATAAACATAGCCTCTCCCCTGAATTTATCTTCACAGGAACCCTGTGATGTCGTTGAGGCTGCAACGCTGGGACTGGCCAAGGTCTGGACCTGACCATGGTTTTGAACTCAGGTCTCCCAGGTTTTAGCCTAGCCCCTTAGCTATGGCTTCACTTTGGTCATCTCATGGTTTCATTGTCCCACGGAGCTGATATTTAACCCTTTTTACACTAGGGATAGGGAAGTGATGCTTAAGGCCTCTTGTAGAATCCATCTTAAGTTAATACCCATCCTAAGTTATAAGTTAATACTGATGCTACTTTCCAGGACCTCCGTGCCCCTTTCCCCTTCCTTGGTATGCAATGGACAAAACTCAGAACTCATGGCAATTGTATATGTTGGTAATTTCCCCATTCTAGTATTTTCTAAATCTCAAATAACTTGGAGCAACAGGTGACGTTTCATGGACACTGTGCACATGATGTGCAGGGGCAAACCCAATTTTCCCACTGACTCTCCCAAAACCTTCCAACCCTGCCTTGTGACCCATCAATATGTGGAATTTCTGCTTGTACATCCTCGCATGCACAGTCACAGATACTGAAGTGACGCATGACGGGAGAATTCTGTTTCTATTAGCTTTGACGGTTATTGACTATTTTGTGTGCTGAGACCGAGAATTAATTGAGGCTTTCTGGCCATGCTTAGAAGTCGATCCGAAAATGTAAAATAAACTCTGCTACCTTGTTGTGAATGTCAAAAAGGAAATAGTGTAACAAAACCAACTGGGAAACAGACAGAAATGTATCCCCGAAAACCAGTTTTACCTCAGAGGAAAGTGACTGTTGGAAGTTTTATATTTGAACACTTTAATAGCATGCAAGTAAACATATTTATTCTTACTAAAGAAGCCTACATAGTTTATTTTTAAATAAGAAGAAACTGGCCAAGAAAAACCTGTTGTCACCAGGCAGTTGACACAATTTTCCTCATTTTGCTGAACAAACTCAGTCTGGGAGGTGTGTACAAGTTATCCAACTTTCACAAAGATTTCATTGTATTTTTTACAGTTTGGATATTGAAGGAAATATTCACCATTAGACAAGATCTGCAAGAGCGCCGTGACCTGTTTTTTGGTTTGAAAACTTCCACCACAGAATACTTCGAAATCGAGGTCGCCGGATGAGGTCACACAGCCCCCGTAATGTAAAGCCAATGGGAGAGGGCCAGATTTGCATAGAGGGGGTGGAGTTTGGCTCCCTGTGGGGGGATTTAAGGGAAGCAAAGGCCTCCCAGAGGAAAGGGGTTGTGTGGTTTGTTGCTTTTGCAGTGATGTGTTTCCCTTTGGTTTTCTTCTTGGCCATGTTATGCTCAGGTAAGGGATCTCCAAGCGCTTCACGGCTGAGAAGCAGAAGTGCAAATGCAGGCTGGCCAGGCAATGGGGTGTACTAGTAAAAGGGTCCGTGGAGGATCTGGAAGAGCCAGGTTGGAATCCCTGCTCTGAGATTGAACTTTGTTCTTAGCATCAACAGTCGATGGCGACTCAGCTCAGTCTACGGAGGAGGGGACAATGCTGCTATCAGCCGCTTCGGGTGGCCGGAAGACAGGACGGCACGAGACGAGCAAATAAAATAAAATTGTCCCCAATCTTGTTGCAGGTTCCAGGTCCGAGCTTGTGGTGACCCAACCGCCCTCGATGGCCGAAGAACTAGCATCGACTGTGAATATCCCTTGTGCTCTAAGCAGCGACTACAGCATCAGTGCTGACAGGGTCCGGTGGTTCCAGCAGAAATCGGGGGGTTCTCCACTGTTCCTCTAGCACTATTACACAAGCAGTGACCAAGGGAGGGGCTCAGGGGTCCCCGAGAGATTCACCGTCTCCCCTGACGCCTCCAGAAACCTCTGGAATTTAGTTGTCATGGGAGTTCAAGCTGAAGATGAGGCAGATTATTTCTGCTGCAGTTGGGATAATAAACTCCGCTCCTATCACTCATTTTCGTGGGGAACTGAGATAAAAACCTCCTGTGTCACACGCTCTCTTGCAGCAGCAGACGGCTCTGGTTTGCATTGACACCAAAAAGAAAACGTACTACCTATTATGAGTATTATTTGATAGTAGCAGTGCTTGGGGCAGTTCACAATTTTACACCAATTTTATTTTATCAGTACATTCAGATCGTTCCAGCATCCCCTTGGCTTAGCATCCCCCCTCCCGTTCTCCTTTAAGAAGCAAAATATAGTGATCTTGGGAAGCTCTACTGACTTGGCTCCCTCTGCAGAATCAGAGGCAGGCACAATGTAGCACATCAGTGGCCTGTAGGTGGCGCCGATGGGCCACCATTGCCGTTCCTTTTCTGCTGTAAACGGCTGTAACTTTGCTGCAGGGCATTTGGAGGATGAAGGACGGGGGACGCTGTTGCAATTCTTAGGTTTGCCCGGTTCTGTTCAGCGATATCCTTTTAAGTATGGTTTCCCGCTTTGGTGAATCACCCCCCTCCCCTGGACAGAGGCAGTCATAATCCAGGATGAGGCCCCCGAATCACTGTCACATTACTTCTGGCCTCCCCGTCCCCAGTGAGGCTAAGAAAGGGACAGCCCTTGCCCCATGTGAGGTGGGTAAGAACCACTGCCCCTGCTGGAAACCAGCTGCCCAATCCCCAGACAGGGCACGTTCAAGTGGTGGTAGATGCCTGCTCTTCTTTCCTCCCTCCTCCAGGGGGCAGGTTTGAGACTGGCAGAGCCTGAGGCACTGTTGCCCATTGGCTGAGACATTCCCGTCCTTGAGGCTATATCTTTTGCTACGCAATCTGTCCTGGATCAGCCTGACTCCCAATCCCCTCAGTGGATGGATTGTACCCAGTCTTTTGCACATCGGAAAACTGGTTTTGTACATTAGAAATATATTGCAGAAGCTGGAGTTGGATGGGCAGGAAGGGTTGTACTTGGCTCTTCTGGCCCTTTCTTGCGTGACCAGGACAAGCCCGATTGCCACTTTGGTGTTGGGAGTGGCCAGGGATTGTGTTTTTTTTTGGGGGGGGGAGGCATAATCTGAGCCAAGAATCAGGGGCACTGTGGGTGGTCCGGTGGTTGTGAGTTTCCTGCATAGTGCAGGGGGTTGGACTAGATGACCCCGGAGGTCCCTTCCAACTCCATTGTTCCACGATTCTCTCCACAAACCAGAGCTTCGGAACTTGGCTTTGAGGTCCAAGAACTAAAAGTGGTGGTGTTGCCTTCATCTGGCATGTGAGGGAGGCTTGTTTAAAAAGAAAACAATGAACAGGAAGCATATTTGCATGCATTTGAATCCTCTCTTTCGGGAGGGCTTAAGAGCAAAGATCGGGAACCCATTCAGAGGATCACTGACCTAAGAGAGCCAACCTTTTCCTCACCATGGCCTGGGGTCCTCTTCTGCTCCTTCTCTTCATTTACTGTGCAGGTAATGGAGAGAACAATTGCTTTTCTCCCCCCCTCCAAATATTTGCTTCCCTATCTCTGATTCCTATCTTTTTTGCTGCCCTACTGCCAAGGAAATTGTTCCTCTCTGACAAGACCATTCAGAAAAGAATTGATTGGTTTTCTCTCCATTCGAGAGAATAAAAGGTTTACCGGCAAGCACCTCTCTGTGTTCTGTGTTTCTTCCAGGTGCCTTGGCCCAGTTTACATTGACTCAGCCGCCCTCCATATCTGCACCCCTTGGAGAAACAGTGCGGATCCCCTGTGCCAGGAGCAGCGGCAGCATTACAAGCAACTACGTATCCTGGTATCAGCAGAAAGACGGTGGTGCCCCTAAAATGATGATCTATCAGTTCAGCTATAGACCTACAGGAATCCCAGACCGGTTCTCCGGCTCGACGGACGCCTCCGCCAACTCTGCCACTTTAACCATCTCCAGCGTTCAAGCAGAGGATGAAGCCGATTATTACTGTTTATCTTATTACGGCAACCAGGCTCACGATGATACAACCCCATGGGGAAGTGAGTCAAAAACCTCCTTGCAGCTGTCAGGTGCATATTGTGGATTGACAGGACGACAATACTGTACAATGTCTCCAGCATTGCTGTGATTATAGTCCTCCCCTTACCTCCCAGAGCTGTGTTGACATCGGTATTTTCCTCTAAACCTGGGTCCACAAAGCAGAACTTCCATTGACCGAACTGGCTGAGAGGAATTTGCTTCAAGTGTCAGAGAAAGGTACCCCAGAGGTGTAGGTAATGCTCCAGCCATTTCTCCTGTAATACAGGGGTAGTCAACCTGTGGTCCTCCAGATGTTCATGGACTACAATTCCCCATGAGCCCCTGCCAGCAAACTCTGGCAGGGGCTCATGGGAATTGTAGTCCACGAACATCTGGAGGACCACAGGTTGACTACCCCTGCTGTAATAGATCCACTGAGGTCCTTTCCTGCCTCAATTCCCACCCATCCTGGCTCCACCCCCAAAGTCTCCAGGTATTTCCTGACCCAGAGCTGGCAACCGAGGTGTTCTTAAAACCGATGGATTCTAGCAGAGCTAAGGTCTGACCATCACAGTTGAAAGGAAGCCTTGTGCAAAAGTATTTTCAGGATTGAGACTCCCATTTAAACCTGGGTGTGGTGGAAGAATACCCTGGAGATGATTGTAAGGGTAAGGGCAGTGGCTTCAGGGTCGCACTGCTCATGTGTCAGAAGCTCTGCAAACCTTGTTTTGGCCACCAAGAGAAGGAGGCTGAAGTGGAGCAGGATGGTGAGTAAGGGAGAAGGAAAAGGGTTGGGGGGAGGCAGAAGGGGCTGCTTTCAAGGCCGAATGTTTTTTGAGTTTGGAAGGTGTTGTGCTGCCAGACTTAACTACATGGCTTAATTTGTAATAAACCTTTTCTGGGTTTAGCCTGAGAACCCATTTCTAGCGCCTGGTTGTTGATGAATATGTAGGCTAAGACAGTGATGATACGTTCATGTATTTTAGGGCTGGCATCCCAAACAAGTTCTGGGTTTACAAAATGTCTTGTTTTACAAAGTACTAGTTAATGGGCAAGGACTGTAGGCCACAGTATGGCTTCCAAGTACACCTGAGCCCCGGGACCTCTTTTAAAAACTTAAAAAAGTTGTTGCCACAAAACTCACTCTTACCTCCCCCCTGGGAATGCAGTACAAGTTCTGCTTAACTTCTTGTAAAAAAAGGACAATTGGTTTCTTATGTCTTACTTTTTACTACCTGAAGGAGTCTCAAAGCGGCTTACATTCACCTTCCCTTTCCTCTCCCCACAGCAAGACACCCTATGAGGCAGGTGGGGCTTAGAGAGCCCTGAGAGAACTGCAGCTGGGCCAAGGTCACCCATTAGGACTCATGTGTTTCAAGGCTGCTTCCCGTCGCCTTCCCGTCTTCTGCCTACAACAGAGACCCTGTGACATAGGTGAGGGTGAGGAAACTCTGCTTGAGAAAGCCTCATCTAGACACTATGCCACATACTTTTTGTGTGTCCTAAATTTGACTTATATTGCCACCCTTTAGCTAATTATTTGAAGAAATTGAAATCCAGCTGTGTTAATGAGAAACATTGGATTAAAATAATGCGAAATGTGAGCAACTCAGCAATCATTGTAAAAGTAGCTAAGTCTTTGCTGGCAATTTTAAATGAAAATCTTTCTACGATGGAATCTACATCTGGAACTGTTTGAAATTTTCGTTTTATGCTTTGCAATGTTATGTAAATAAAGGTACTCTGACACTGTGCATTTCTTTAGCCCTATGGTTATAGCTAAAAATGGCTGGTAAAGACCTGACCAGTCTACAGATTCTTTCTTTCTTTCTTTCTTTCTTTCTTTCTTTCTTTCTTTCTTTCTTTCTTTCTTTCTTTCTTTCTTTCTTTCTCTCTCTCTCTCTCTCTCTCTCTCTCTCTCTCTCTCTCTCTCTCTCCCTCTCTCTTTCTTTCTTTCATGTTTGGGAAGAAATTATTAAATGGACAGTGCAGAGCATGGGGGTTGGGGTTGCAAGTATTTCTAAATACTGTTCAGCTGTTGAAAAGTTTGCAAATGATAAGAGGCTGAAAAGGGTACTTGGGAAAGTGCTCGGGACACAAGACACCCCCCCCCCAAATAGTTAAGATCAGTTGCATTCCTTGCGTGCTCATGTGATTGGCTCCGATGACCAAGTCGGCTGCTGGAAGGGCATGAATGTTTGCACTGGAGCCATAAAAGAGAAGGGCTAGAACAATGCCCTGAGTCCTTCTTGCTGATTGTTTGCCCTGCGCTGGAGAGACACTTGCTTAAGATGCAAGGCCAGGTCAGTATGCTTGTGAGATTGGGGATGAACCGACCAACCAATGTCCTTTTTTAAAACCCTGTTTTAGTAAGGAGGCCAGAATATTAGAAAGGCATCCTGACCTGCAGGCAAGTTAATAAAAGTGCAAGGTCCCTTTTTGTTGGAATTGCAATCAGCAAGTAACTGGGTGCATTCAAGTGGATAGCCGTGTTGGTCTGAAGCAGCACAACAAAAACAGAGTCCAGTAGCACCTTTGTGGGTCTTAAAGGTGCTATTGGACTCTCTTTTAATTGGGTGAAATCAGCCATGAAGGGCTGTTGTTAAGCTGTTTAAGCAGCTGAGCTGTACCTGTGCACTGTTGTGTGCATCAAGTGGTCCCAGGTGAATGGAAAAAACCCTGAACACCTGTCCTGGGGATTCCTTTGTTTAAGGTGAGCTCCCACCCACTTCCTCTTTCTTCAGGAAGGGGAGGGAGAGAGAAATCTCTAGTACATTTTCATGCAAAGAAAACTAGACTGTACTGGCTTTTGTCAAGCTTTGGGGATGGGCATCCTGGGCAGGCACACAGAGGAGTACTAGCAAGAAGCACATAGCATTGGAGGGCGGTGATAATAGAAGCTGAAACTATAACCAGTTGGGGGTCACAGATCAGCCTTTGGTGAGCTGGCTTTTCCCAGCCTCGTCTCTGAGGATCCTCTTTTCTCTGTTGCTTAGTTTACTGTTCTCAAGTTCCGTGGTCTGTCTGAGAGTTCGGTGATCTGGTTGGGGGAACAAGAAGAGCTTAGCACTTTTCTTAATTGGATTTATAGCCCGCCACTCTCGATAATCAGCTCATGGTGGATCACATAAAAGAAAATCCATACAATAAAAATTAAATAAAACCCAATCAAAAGCTCTGGGGTGGGGAAATCAAGAGAAGTCCATCTCCGGTGGCGACTGGCTCTCAACAAATCAGGAACGTCTGACTTTGTAACATGTCTTCTTTCCTTCCCTCATGTCCCCGGACGATGATCAGTTGGTGCTTGTGATAGGAGACCTTCACATCCCCCACCGCTGTGCCGGCCTTCCAGCCAAGTTCAAGAAGCTCCTGGTCCCTGGGAAGATCCAGCACATCCTCTGCACGGGAAATCTCTGCACCAAGGAGAGTTATGATTACCTGAAGACGCTGGCAGGGGACGTGCATGTTGTCCGCGGGGACTTGGATGAGGTAGAGGCCCTTCGGTACAGCTTGGTGGAATGATAGACTTCACGGACGGCTCTTAGCTGAGAAGCTATTGCTCAGGAGAGGGGCAGGTGGCAAACGGCTTTCATGCCGAAGGGCTCAGGTTCGGTCCTGGGTCTCCTAAGTCAAGGATTCTTGGTGTACGGGCTAGGAAAAGACTTGAGAACTTGGGTGGTCTTTTGAGTGCTAGGATTATGGTTCCCTAGCACTGGGTTATGGAACATCAACAGTCCCCTCTTAGCCCATGTGATGAGATATTGGTAGATGGGTTGTATTAGATTTGGCCACCTGTGGTTTCTATGATTGATGGATGTTCTGTTTTAATGGGGTTTTTATTGGGGTTTTTATGATGGATTGTCGTAACCCGCCACGAGCTGGCTTCAGGAGTGGCGGGGAATAAATCCAACAACAACAACAACAATAACTACTGAGAAACCCTGAAAAAAAATTATATACAGTCACGAACAATGGATCTTCATGCCATTGGTCAGTTTCGGTTTAATTGCTGTGAAAGAACATTTGTATAATTTTATAGTTGGGGGTCACCACCACATGAGGAACTATATTAAAGGGTTGTGGCATTAGGAAGGTGGAGAACCACTGGACTAAATGAACAACCATCATAAAGTTCCTGTAGAGCGGATGACAAGAGAAAACAGGCTGCATGAAGAGTGTGTAGGGTGTTTCGGAGGGGTCCCATATCCAAAATACCAAAGATGTTTCTTATAATGCAGTTTGGCAATGCAGGCGATGAATTCAATACTAAGAAGTGGCTGAACGGATTATGTTGGTGGCAGGAGAGAGATGGCTACTACTGACGACCAAATATCCTTCCCCCTTTTCCTAGGGCCTGAATTACCCAGAGCAAAAAATTGTGACGGTTGGGCATTTTAGAATTGGTCTGATCCACGGCCATCAAGTTATCCCTTGGGGTGACATGGCCAGCTTGGCAATTCTGCAGAGGCAGTTGAATGTGGACATCCTCATTTCGGGCCACACACACAAATTTGAGGCTCTGGAGCATGAGAACAAGTTCTTCATCAACCCCGGATCAGCCACAGGAGCCTACAATGCCCTGGAGAGGTGAGGCTGATATCCTTGGAAGTACCCTTGAGAACGTTTTCCCTTCTGTCTTCCAGGGGTTGGAACAGGAGAAAGGCATGTTTCTAGACCCTATTGCTACAGGAAGATAAATGTGATATTTCCCCCATGGGTCATGGGCCCAATAGGACATTCTGTGTATCTTCATCTTTGCTTTCACCCTTCTACAATGCATGACACCCGACCAGAACGTACAGTGCAAATTCTATATATATATATATATATATAAGGATGTGAAATTGGCTTTGACCAAGACCACGGCCTTTTCGGCTTTGGCCCCAGCCTGGGGGAATGCCCTGCCAGGAAAGATCAGGGCCCTGCAGGACCTAAACGAGTTCCCGAGGACAGACCTGCTCCACCAGGCCTACAGTCGGGCCCCCGAGAAACCTTCAAGAAATGCTGGCCTTGCCACCATGAACTCAGACTGGACCCTCCCAATCAAAACCGGAATCAGTTTCTATTTTATTTATTTAAGATTTAATTGTTTATTAATTGCTGTCACCTGCCCTAAGGGTAGGAAGGGTGGGTTATAAAAATAAAGATTATTAGTATTGAACTGTCAATATATTAGAGGTATATCCAGATGTAGGACAGAAGAACTCTTTGGGTTCCACGCTTCTTAGCTCAACCCGTGGAGGTGTTTGCGAGACCCAAACAACTGCACTCAGTAAGGCTACTGGCTTGCAGGTGAGCTGGGGTGTTTGTGTTAGCAGAGTAAACAAGGCAGTAAGGTTGCACACCCTGATTGAAGAATAGGAAAGGGTTTATTAAAGAATTACCATACTTGATAGTACAGAGGAGAGTCAGAGACAGGAGCTGACTACATGCCTAGCTAAGAGAGAGAGAGAGAGAGACTGGGACTGTGGCTTCCGAGAAGAAACTGGAAATTGCCCCTAAGTGTAGCAATCTGGAGACAGACAAAGAATGACACTTAACAGGAGAGAAGCTATGGGACAGTCTTCTTGCTGCCCTCTGCAGGGTCTTCTCCTCTTCTTCTTTGTACACCAGACATTGTCTATTCTGACAATTTGAGCCCTGATTTAATATCTGCCGTTCCTTCTAAATCTTTACAGAAATATCACTCCTTCATTCGTTCTGATGGACATCCAGGCCTCCACTGTGGTCACTTACGTGTACCAACTTATCAGAGGGGAAGTGAAGGTCGAAAGGCTTGAATTCAAGAAGTCTTAATTCGAGCCCCTGAACCAGAAGCTCTTTGCAATGTTGATGTTCGTGGATTTGGCTGCATGCGTACATGCGCTGAGATTCACCCACTGCACAGAAATACAGACCAGGATTATGCTGTACACATGCCTTCTTGGGGGTGTGGCGGGGGTCTTATTGTAAATTTCATTGTTCCTGGAATTTTGCTAGCAACAAAAGTGCATTAAAAATGACCAACAGTCTAAAATCCTAGTCTGTAAATATCACAAACTTCATGTAATGAAAAAACTGCTGGGAAGAACATGGTACGGATGGCTCAGAATGTACAAAGCTTTTCTAAATCCTTTATAAAGTAAAGCTTTTCCCCTCTGAAATACGTGATTGCCTGAGTGATTGTACACCACCCACACACTATGAAAGCTGTTAGGCAGAGGCTGAGAGTTATGCTTTTGCATGATAGAATTTCAGAGTTGAAAGGACCTCCTGGGTCATCTAGCCCCACCCCCTGCAGAATGCAGGAAATTCACAACTACCTGCCCACCCACAGTGACCCCAATTCCATGCCCAGATGATGTCTCCCCCCCCCCCCAAAAAAAAATAATTCCAGGAAAGTCTGAGTTAACAGGATCCTTTCTACTGTACGATAAAAATGATATCATTTCAGACATTTTAATGTATTTCAAATATTTCTTTCTTTCAATGGAGCTCAAGGTGGCTTACACTGTTAATACAGCAAGGCCAAGCACAAGTCCATGGAGAGGATGATCCATCAATGTGGGACTGCCAATGAAATGACCCTTTCTCCTGTACCCAACAATGTCTTTGATCAATGGGGTAGACAAGAGGGCCGTCTCTGTGGTTTTCTGTGCCCAACAACAAACGCAGTGGAATTCACCATCTTTTATCATTTTTGTTTATTGCTGGAGTCACAATTTGCAATTTTTTTTGCATCCTGTGTTGTTCTCCCTTTGGCCTGCAGGGGGAGCTATTGACTAACGCTCCTACATTTAAAAAAAAACAGGAGAGACCAACCTATGGCTCTCCAGATGTCTGTGGACTACAATCCCCATGAGCCCGTGCCGGCAATCGGCAGCCTGTCCATTTCTTTCTCTGTCCCAGAGTGATATCCTCAAATCAGACAGAGGGCTGGGACATGAACAAGGACATCCGATGGTGGCCTCAGTGCTCTGGATTATCTACAGGCCCATCTTGGAGAAGGCTGTGCTTAGGCTACAGTATTCCCAGAAGGTGTCGGTTAATACACACTCAATGAGGGTAGAACGTGAGGGAAAGAATACTGGGGCTCCTTTTGCATTGTGGAAACAATTTAAATGCTTCTTCTCAGCCGCGCAAACAACAAATGCGCATTGGAGTGACTTCTATCATCTTCTAGAAAGCTTCTTAGAGTTCTCTGTTTTACTATATAGCAGAGGTAGTCAACCTGTGGCCCTCCAGATGTCCATGGACTACACGAGCCTACGGGGAGTGGCGGGAAATAAATCTAAATAATAATAATAATAATAATAATAATAATAATAATAATAATAATAATAATAATAATTCCCATGAGCCCCTGCCAGCGTCATGGGAATTGTAGTCCATGAATATCTGGAGGACCACAGGTTGACTACCCCTGCTATATATGATTTTGGTCAAAACTACAAGTTACCATGGCCAAAGATGGGCACTCCCAAAATGAGGTGAGTGGGCGGTTTTTGCGGGTAAGTGAGAACGGAGAAGTGGGGAAGAGTCTGTCCCCCTTCTTTTATCCTTTCTACCAAAGCCAGCAGATGGGGTTGACATTTGCATGCCCCGCCCCTCCTTTGGACATGAAGGTGTTTAAGAGAGAACAGGGCAAGTTCTCTTGGAGATCTCCTGTGGCCACAGAAACGCCTTTTGACCGTCACCATGGCCTCGGCTCTGTACCTCCTCACAGTTCTGCTCAGTTGCTACTCAGGTAAAGGTGTGGCAGAGCAACCATTCATAGCTCAAGAGGGGGGGGGCTGTTCTGTTTTGTGTAGGTATCATAAAATAGAGTGATCATTGCTGGGTGATATTTGAGGGCATGGAAAATGCTCTCAATTTTGCCTGCTCTTTTTCTGTTTTGTTTTTGTGTGGGTCAAGGTGTCACTTCACAGCCATGGACTCAGCCGGCCATACAATCTGCGTCCCTGGGACAGACGGCAAAACTCTCCTGCGATACCAACAGTGAAGGTTACACCATTCATTGGCTTCAGCAGAAAGCTGGCCATGCCCCCCGCTATGTCCATTATTCTGGTGGCAGCCGGGGACAAGGGATCCCGGATCGGTTCACGGCTTCCGTCTCTGGGGGCACCGGCTATTTAACCATCACCAGCATCCAGGCGGAAGATGAGGCAGATTACTACTGTGCTAGATGGACTAGCAATGGTAGCCAGTTCCACAGTGGTAAAAGCTAAGGAGGAACTGTGACAAAAACCTTCCTTCTTCCTCCCTAGAGTGCAGAATTCAGAAGCATTTCCCCTTCAATTTGACCAGCACCTGCCATGAGAATCGAGGGCAGGACGTATTTCAGAAGTTAAGAGCTCTAAGAACATTCAGTCCAAAAGCAAAAAGTCAAATGAGGCCCATTTATCATCTCAATAAATGCTCAGAATCAGAAAGGACAAAAACCTTCCTTCTTCCTCCCTCGAGTGCAGAATTCAGAAGCATTTCATGTTTCATTTGCCACACACCTGCCATGAGAACAAAGGGCAAGATGTATTTTAGAAGTTAGGAGCTCTAAGAACGTCCGGTCCAAAAGCACTAAGTCAAATGAGGCACATTTATCAGGAAAATAAATGCTCAGAATCAGTCCAGGCTTTTTGCACAGACATTTAAGAAACCTTCCATTTTCCCAGGGAGCAGGAAGTAGGAGCCGCATCAAGGGGAGATGGACATGTTGGGAGGGCTTCTGAATTCGGTGTACGTGTGGATCCTGCATCGGCATAACCCTATTTCATTCTCTGGGGCTGTGCTCACCGGGCAGCGGATTTGTTTGCTGGTGCCACTGCTTTCCAGAGACTTAGTAGGATGCGGTGCTGAAGATGGCATGGCACAGCAAATCTGTTCTGCACATTGTGAAGGGAGGGAAGGGTTGTGGCTCAGCGGTAAAGCATCTGCTGGGCATGCAGAAGGGCCCAGGTGCAACCTGTTTAAAGGATCTAGCATAGGGGATGTTCAAGATCTCTTTCTGAGAAAGGCCTGGCCTCAGTGGAAGATGGTCTCTGATTCAGTACTAGTCAGATTCTACTTATAGAATTATAGAATCATAGAGTTGGAAGGGGCCATACGGGCCATCTACTTGTAGCCACAGGTATGATATTTTCTCTTGAAAATGTGCTGTGGATCCCAGTTCTGTTCCAGGGTCAGGGGAGGTGGAGGTGGGTCTTCCCTCCTGGGCCAATCCTGCAAACAGAGTGAGGGGTTGTTTTAGTCCTACTAATGGGGTCCACTTGTTCTGGAATCATCATCAATGAATTTTTTCTTCCTATCTTCGCTTCTCAATATACACCATCTTCAATGATATCTACAAGTTACAATGGCCAAAGGTGTGCTCTCCCAAAATTGTTTTGGCTTTCTCTGTCCTCCCCTCATACAGAAGGCTGGGAGATTAATAGGACTTCTCAAGGTGGCCTCAGGAAGCTCTACAGGCCCATGTTGGAGAAGGCTGTTCTTAGGCTGCAGTATTCCCAGAAGGTTAATACACACTTTACAGGGGTAGAACCTGGTGGAAAGAATACTAGGATTCCTTTTGTGTTGGGGAAACAATTTAAATGCTTCTTCTCAGCCCTGCAAGCAATAAACGTGCATTGAAAGGACGTCTATCATCTTCTAGATATCTTCTCGGATTTCTCTGTTATACTATATATATGATCTTTGGTCAAAACAACAAGTTACCATGGCCAAAGATGGGCACTCCCAAAATTGTTTCGGCTGCCATACAAATACGGGTTGAGTGGGCATTTTTTGCAAGTGAGTGAAAATGGAGAAGTGGGGAAGAGTTTGTCACCCTTCTTTTATCCTTTCTACCAAAGCCAGCAGATGGGGTGAAATTTGCATGCCCCGCCCATCCTTGGGTCACGGAGGGTATAAGAGAGAATGAGGGACGTTCTTTTGGAGATTTCCTGTGGCCACAGAAACGCCTTTTGACCCTCACCATGGCCTGGGCCCTGTACCTCCTCACAGTTCTGCTCAGTTGCTTCTCAGGTAAAGGTGTGGCAGAGGAACCATACATGGCCCTGTCTGTTTCATGTAGGTATCATAAAACAGAGTGATTAGTGGACACAGAAAATGCTCTCAATTTTGCCTGCTCTCTTTCTGTTTTGTTTTTGTGTTGGTCAAGGTGTCACTTCACAGCCGTGGACTCAGCCGGCCACACAATCTGTGTCCCTGGGACAAACGGCAAAAATCTCCTGCAATACCAACAGTGAAAGTTACACCATTTCTTGGTATCAGCAGAAGCCTGGCCATGCCCCCCGCTATGTCCATTATCCTGGTGGCAGCCGGGGACAAGGGATCCCGGATCGGTTCACAGCATCCGCCTCCGGGGGCACCGGCTATTTAACCATCACCAGCATCCAGGCAGAAGACGAGGCAGATTACTACTGTCTTAAATGGACTGACCATGATAGCCAGTTCCACAGTGGTAAAAGCTAAGGAGGAACTGTGACAAAAACCTTCCTTCTTCCTCCCTAGAGTGCAGAATTCAGAAGCATTTCCCCTTCAATTTGACCAGCACCTGCCATGAGAATCGAGGGCAAGACGTATTGCAGAAGTTAAGAGCTCTAAGAACATTCAGTCCAAAAGCAAAAAGTCAAACGAGGCCCATTTATCATCTCAATAAATGCTCAGAACCAATCCAGGCTTATTGCACACACAGGTGAGGAAAGTTCCAGTTTCCCAGGAAGCAGGAGCAGCATCAAGGGGGGGATGAACATGTTGGGAGGGCTTCCAAACTCGGTGTAAATGTGGATTCTGCATTGGCATAACCCTATTTCATTCTCTGGGGCTGTGCTCACTGGCATTGGCTTTGCTTGCTGAGACCAGCTGGTATATTCAAGATTTTTCAGCTGCTGTCTTGTCCTTTACGGCAGAAGTAGTCAACCTGTGGTCCTCCAGATGTTCATGGACTACAATTCCCATGATGGGAATTGTAGTCCATGAACATCTGGAGGACCACAGGTTGACTACCCCTGCTTTACGGGAGATACCAACCGATAAAAAAGATCGAGGACAAGGGAGCTCAATAATTTTTCTTTATTATTATAAGAAGAAGAGTTGGTTCTTATATGCCACTTTGCTCTACACGAAGGAGTCTCAAAGCGGCTTACAGTCCCCTTCCCTTTCCTCTCCCTCCTACAGACACCCTGTGAGGGAGGTGAGGCTGAGAGAGCCCTGATATTACTGAAGGAGAAGAAGAGTTGATTCTTATATTACCTCCCGAAGGAATCTGCTCCGGAGACAGGGAGGCTGGAGGTGGGCCTTCCCTCCTGGGCCAGTCCTGCAAACGAAAATAGCTCTCTCTGCATCTCTGTGGGTTTGTTGTGGGTATTTTTGTCCTACTTATAGGAGTCCACTTCTTCTGGAATCATCATCATCAATAAATACCTTCTTCTTACCCACCCTTCTCACTAGACTCAGGATAGGCAGCATCGAGAACAACAGATGTGGCTGAATTCAAGACCCCTGACCTGCCTTGCATCCCATGTCTTGTGGGGCTGCACCCTATGTTTAGCCTTCTTTCTCCCTGCATAAGAACAAAAGAAATGCCCTGAAGGTTCAGAGCCATCCCATGTCACCCACTGAGCATCCTTTTCCATAGAATGGCCAACCATCATCCTCGTAGGCTGGCAGACAGAGCAGAGATAGAGGCCATCCCTTGCCTCTGGATGCAGATGAGGGTTGCCAGAGGCAGCTGTCAAGGCTCCTGGTTTGCTAGCTTATACAAGCTGCAGGAGCTAAACTGGTTTCAAACCACTTTCCATTGGAGGTGCAAAGGTCCTCAGGATATTGGGCCAAGCATGATATGAGAGCATGGCGTAGTGATTAAGAGCAACGGCTTCTAATCTGGAGAGCTGGGTTTGATTCCCTGCTCCTCCACATGCAGCAAACTGAGTGACCTTGGCCCAGTCACAGTCCTGATAGAGCTGCTCTCACTGAGCAGTTCTGTCAGAGCTCTCTCAGCCTCACCTGCCTCCCAGGGTGTCTGTTGTGGAGAATTAAATCATAGAAGAAGGGAGAGGAAGGGAAGGCAATTTTAAGATGATTTGAGACTCCTTCAGTCAGTGAAAAGTGGGGTATAAAAACCAACTCTCCTTCTCCTTCCTCTTAAACCTCCTTGCTTGGTGCGCGCATGTATGAGCATGGGTTTGCAGTGCTGATTCACATGTGCTTCCGGGGAGGGGCCCATTATAGCAACGACCATTGACTCTTGACAGTGAATTTGCCTAAGCTTGAATTATATATTGGTAGTGCAGTAGAGGGCCCTTGGTCTCACAGAGCTCAGCAAATTTGGAATTGACAGCATGGCCTGGCCGTGGTTCTTCCTCCTGGTCTCCAGTTACTGCGCTGGTAAATTTCAGTTTGTTTTTCTTTGGCCCAAGTCGGGCATCAGTGTCTCTGCAGCTTGAAATCCCAGTGAACTCCGCAGCAGAATTGCCGAGGGCTGTATTTAAGTCATTCTCTCGCTTTCTCTTTTTCCAGGTTCTCTTGCCCAGTTGTCTTTGATTCAGCCGCCCTCCGTTTCAGTACCCCTTGGAGGCCCAGTGATACTCTCCTGTATGCATGGCAGTAGCGGTGGCACAGTAGGAACTGTCAGATGGTTCCAGCAAACGACTGGAAGGAACCCAAGATACTTGCTGTCATACAACACAGAGTCTAGCAAGCATCAGGGCTCAGGGGTCCCCGATCGTTTCTCTGCCTCCAAGGAGTCCTCCGGGAGAATTTGCTATTTAACCATCACCAACGTTCAGGCAGAGGACGAGGGTGATTATTATTGCCTTGTGCACACCACGGGAGGTGGTGTGCACACTGTGATTCAGTTCAATGAAGACGTCAAGCAAAAACCAACATCCTTCCTTCCTCAGGTTCCTCCAGTGGGCTCTAAAAGAAACCTTTCTCGCAGGGGCTGGGTGATTGTAGGGAAAAGTACCACTGAATTAGGTAAAAAATGTATCATATTATTTGGCCCTGTAGTGCTACATCAACGTATTTGATACAATGCCTGCTGGTCTTTCTTTGGTCTGATGTTGGTCTACCGTTCACATATTTGATAGGAAAAACACTCCACCGTACTTCTTGAAACTGCAGCCATGGCTTGCAATGAAGCAAATAAGTCATGCAGGATTTTTTTGCTTGGCTCTTTCTACTCATGCACAAGATCAAACTACAAACGGCGTCTGGCTGGTCCCTGCTCTGTCTCTGTGCCCCTCTGGTACAAGGGGACACATCCTCCAACCTGTACCTCCCTGTTCTGCCTATAGAGCATGCTTTCTCAGCTTTTTATTGTCAATAAACCCCTGGAACGTTCTTCTGCTCAACTGAAGAATTGATTCATGAAGAATCTGACTGTCGGTATACATTCAGAGCTGTAAAAGTTTTGTAGTGGAATACAAATTTGGTTTCCCAGAATCACAGGATTCCAGCTATAAAACCCCAAACTGGGAAAGTGGGGGGGGGGGGGATTCAGAAGTTGGCAAATGTTTGCAAAAAAGAGGGCATGCAGGCAGAAGAATTTGAATCTGTACCTTACAAGACCATTCCACTTAGGAAGATGTTAGGTTAAGTCTTTGTTTTGGCTCTTCCTCATAGTATTTGTGAATTCCCGGGCTTGCCTTGAATGTAAAAATTGTTGACACATATGCCTTCAGGATCAACCCCTCCCCCCAAGCATGGCTTATATATGTTGTTGCCACTGAGAACTGTGCTGCTGCTTGGACAGCATGGGAAGAGGTCACCCAAGGCCAAATACTGCCTAGGACCAGACATGGTCCAAAGACGTTGCCTGCTGAACCTCTCCAGAAACCTCCTGGGGGTCCACCCATGGTTAACTGGCTCAAGCCCACTTCTGTTTATCTGCTGTTCTGCCTTTGGCCTGATGGGGGAGCTGTGGTTCCATCTTCCACTCATTTCTTAGAATTGAATTCTTCCAGAGCCTTTGGCCAACCTGGAGCTGAACAGGAAGTAGTTGAGGATAAATGTGTTTCCTGGTCTCTCCTGTACACTGGTGCAGAAGAGTAAACCCCAGCCGTCCTTGGCAGAAAGGCCTGGCCTCAGTGGAAGATGGTCTCTGATTCAGTACTAGTCAGATTCTACTTATAGAATCATAGAATCATAGAGTTGGAAGGGGCCAGACAGGCCATCTACTTGTAGCCACAGGTCTGATATTTTCTCTTGAAAGTGTGCTGTGGATCCCAGTTCTGTTCCAGGGTCAGGGGAGGTGGAGGTGGGTCTTCCCTCCTGGGCCAATCCTGCAAACAGAGTGAGGGGTTGTTTTAGTCCTACTAATGGGGTCCACTTGTTCTGGAATCATCATCAATGAATTTATTCTTCCTATCTTCCCTTCTCAATATACACCATCTTCAGTGATATCTACAAGTTACAATGGCCAAAGGTGTGCTCTCCCAAAATTGTTTTGGCTTTCTCTGTCCTCCCCTCATACAGAAGGCTGGGAGATGAACAAGGACTTCTCAAGGTGGCCTCAGGAAGCTCTACAGGCCCATGTTGGAGAAGGCTGTTCTTAGGCTGCAGTATTCCCAGAAGGTTAATACACACTTTACAGGGGTAGAACCTGGTGGAAAGAATACTAGGATTCCTTTTGTGTTGGGGAAACAATTTAAATGCTTCTTCTCAGCCCTGCAAGCAATAAACGTGCATTGAAAGGACGTCTATCATCTTCTAGATATCTTCTCGGATTTCTCTGTTATACTATATATATGATCTTTGGTCAAAACAACAAGTTACCATGGCCAAAGATGGGCACTCCCAAAATTGTTTCGGCTGCCATACAAATACGGGTTGAGTGGGCATTTTTTGCAAGTGAGTGAAAATGGAGAAGTGGGGAAGAGTTTGTCACCCTTCTTTTATCCTTTCTACCAAAGCCAGCAGATGGGGTGAAATTTGCATGCCCCGCCCATCCTTGGGTCACGGAGGGTATAAGAGAGAATGAGGGACGTTCTCTTGGAGATTTCCTGTGGCTACAGAAACGCCTTTTGACCCTCACCATGGCCTGGGCCCTGTACCTCCTCACAGTTCTGCTCAGTTGCTACTCAGGTAAAGGTGTAGCAGAGGAACCATACATGGCCCGGGGGGGGGGGATCCTGTCTGTTTCATGTAGGTATCATAAAACAGAGTGATTAGAGGACACAGAAAATGCTCTCAATTTTGCCTGCTCTTTTTCTGTTTTGTTTTTGTGTGGGTCAAGGTGTCACTTCACAGCCGTGGACTCAGCCGGCCACACAATCTGTGTCCCTGGGAGGAACAGCAAAACTCTCCTGCAATACCAACAGTGAAAGTTACACCATTTCTTGGCATCAGCAGAAGCCTGGCCATGCCCCCCGCTATGTCCATTATCCTGGTGGCAGCCGGGGACAAGGGATCCCAGATCGGTTCACGGCATCCGCCTCCGGGGGCACCGGCTATTTAACCATCACCGGCATCCAGGCTGAAGACGAGGCAGATTACTACTGTCAGAAATGGTTCAGCAGTGTTAGCCAGTTCCACAGTGGTAAAAGCAAATGAGGAACTGTGACAAAAACCTTCATTCTTCCTCCCTAGACTGATGAATTCAGAAGCCTTTCAGGTTTAATTTGACCAATACCTGTCATGGGTACTTATTTCAGGAGCTCTAGGAACGTACAGTCCAAAAGCACTATGATCTAAGTTAAAGGAAGCCCAATCTGGAACTGCTTTGCTGTGTAATATAAAAAGCTAAGGCCCTCAGAATTTGGACCAATAGGGAGGCGACACAGCCCGCCCCCAACCAGGCCAGTGGAAATATGGCAAGCTCACAGCTTGCTGACAGGGACACAGTAAGTGACTGAGGGATGGTGGCCTCCTTCTCACTTTTGGCCACTCCTGGCTTAGATTTCCCCCAGTTTCTGAGATATCCCCTCTATCTAAATTGTCATTGAGTACCAAGTATACCAGCTCCCCATCTTGGCTTGGAAACACCTAACATCATTGTATAGACATCTGTTTCTATGAAGGGAGCTTGTTCTGCTCAACTGAAGAATTGATTCATGAAGAATCTGACTGCCGGTATGCATTCAGAGCTGTAAAAGGTTTGCAGTGGAATAAAAATTTGGTTTCCCAGACTCACAGGATTCCAGCTATAAAACCCCAAACTGAGAAGGACCTCTCCAGAAACCCATTGGTTCAAGCCCACTTCTGTTCATCTGCTGTTCTGCCTTTGGCCTGATGGGGGAGCTGTGGTTCTGTCTTCCACTCATTTCTTAGAATTGAATTCTTGCAACACCTTTGGCCAACCTGCACCTGAACAGGAAGTAGTTAAGGAGAAATGTGTTTCCTGGTCTCTCCTGTACACTGGTGCAGAAGAATAAACCCCAGCCGTCCTCGGCAGATGGGCACCTCTGCAAACTCCACCTGCCCCTGTACCATTACATTTCCCTTCCCCCAATCTGATCCTCCCCACCTGCTGCTGGTCTCGGATCAATGGTATTATGTCCTCACCCGGTTTTGCTTGCTCTGCATTTGCTTCTTTGTTCTCCAAACATGTAACGTTGCCAACCTTCTAGCTGTAATTCTAGTAGACCACAAGGCTGGCAAATTAAGGCAGGGAGCGACAACCCACATCCTGCAAAACCCTTTGAGGGCCAGGCGGGACAGGTATTTGCTAGGAGAACTTTCTAAGGACTTTGGTTATCCTGGTTGATTCAGTTGCTGTGAGCTGTCCATGGTCCTGATCTTCTAGGGATCCCCTTGGGCCTCACTTCTTCGTTGAGGGACCTGTAGAGGTTTCCTGAATGGATGGGGATGAGAGAATTTTTAATATATTTTTAAAATTCAGTAAACATTTACATGGTGGTATGACCATGTCTACCTGTTTCTTCCTCCCAAAACAGCCAGAGATGAACCTGGTGGGGAGGGGAGGGGACTAGGTGGGCGAGTACACAGCTATTGCTTCCCAGCAGCATTCTGCATGGCTCTGCCACTTCTGGGGTTTCCTGAAGCCTGAAGAATGTCTTGGGGGTTTCTCAATAGTAAAAAGAGTTGAGAGCTGCATTGGACTCATGCTTGGCTTTGCAGAATGTCTCGAAAGATCCCAGAAAAGCCTGTTCTGTCACAGAAGCAAAGGATGGCGATGATTTATTTTTAACCCACCCTTCTGAATGCTCAGGGAGGGTAACATCAGTAAAATCAACATGCAATTTAAAACTTGAAGACAATCACCATGCACAAATACCCCCTCTTAGTTCCCTCCAGGCCGTGAAAAGCTTTAGCTGCTCATTTTCCCAGACTAAGCTTCTATTCAATGGATGGGGCATCTTTCTCCAGGCCTGGTGGCATCCCGATGATGGACTTGGGCCTACAGGAACTGCAGATGAAAACTGGCTGGTCAAAAAGAGGAGAAAAATCCAAACAAACATCTCTATCCCTGTAAATTCCTTCGGATTGCTGTTACTCCCAGGTAAAAGTACAAGCAGAATGAAGTAAACATGATGTTATGTGTTGAAGATGTCAGGATGTGATGGTCTCCCACCTCTACTGGGTGGGTTAAGCATGGATCCTTTTACTGCTCATACACTGCTGAAACCTCAGCCATCATAGGATCATAGAGTTGGAATCATAGAGTAGGGTCATCTAGTCCAACCCCCTGCAGAATGCAGGAAATTCACAACTACCTACCCATCCTCCTTTGCTTTGTAAAGGAACCCTGCCTTCACTGGAGTAATGGATTTCTTTTGACAATTCTCCTACTTCCCTATGAAAGATCCCTTCACACAGCCAGGTTCTCCAGTCATGGGCTTGACTGCTGTGGATCGCCTGTCCGGAGGAGGTGTGGCCTTATGGGAGAAGCCAATGGGCACAGACTTATTTGCATGAGGAGCCCTTCCTCGGATCCTGGGGGATTTAAGAAAGCAAAGAGCTAGACCAGCGCCAGCTTCACATGTTCAAACCCCACTTTGTTGATGCCATGGCCTGGGCCCTGTTGCTCCTCACGCTTCTCACCTACGGCTCAGGTAAGGGGGCAGAAAGAAAGCACTGCTGTCTTTGTCACAGTATCACCATGTCTGATGATGTTTCAGAGCTCAGAAACGGACTATAGACGACCCTGGAGGTCCTTTCGAACTCTGTGATTCTGTGATTCACGCGTAGCTTTTTGCTGTTGTTTCTTTCTTGTCCAGGGGCCAGCTCACAAACCCTGACCCAGCCTCCCTCCCAGTCTGGCTCCATCGGACAAACCGTGGATCTATCTTGCACCGTCAGCAGTAACAAAAATCCTTTTGGCTGGCTTCAGCAGAGCCCTGGGCAGGCCCCTCGGTCTCTCTTTTACGGCAGCACAAGGGGGACCGGGGTCCCCGCTCGGTTCAGCGTTTCTGAATCAGGTAATGTCGGCACTTTACACATCGGGAACCTGCAGGCTGAAGACGAGGCTGATTACTACTGTTACATGTGGCCCAGCGGGGGCAGCCAGTGCCACAGAGGTAAAATCTGTCTTGGAACACAATCAAAAACCTGCTCACTTCCTCCCTAGAGAGGGGAAGCCAGAGGGCCTGCAGAGTGAAATGTGACACGGGCCTGATATTGTTAGAAGGGGACTGTTGGCTTTTATAGAAATTCCCTGGAATCCTACCTCCTGCTTGGGGAGAGGGAAGACATGGAAGGCCTGGGAGAGGCTGCCTGCTGGCCCTGGGGGACCAGGGGTGGCCTTTAAAAGCTGCTCTGTGGTACACCTGAGTTCGGGAGGGCTGCAGAAGGCTCTGGAAAGGCCTCCTACTGGCCCTATGGGGCCTAGGGTGGCCTTTAAGCTCTGCTCTGGGCCCTCCCTCTCTCTTTCTCCCTTCCCTTTCTCCTGTCTCCCTTCCTCTTACTTGCTTGCTTTCTTCCTCCGAGGGGGGAATCAAACCCGGCTTGCAAGATTAGAAGCCACCACTCTCAACTGCAATACTACATTGACTCTCTTCCAAACTCAAAGTCTATCCAGTTCAGCATTCTGCTGCCTGCAGGGGTCATGCAGTTGCCCTGGATGTCAAGGCCTTCCCCGAAGCTGCCTTGTTGCACAAGTGTCCAGTTGTTAATCCCTCTGAAGGTGGCAATTGGTCGGATTCGGCCCCTGAGGTTCAACTCTTGTTTTGAACTACACAGCAATTAAAAATGTTCTGTTTTTCACAGGCTCTTGCCTTCCGAAGTAGGCTGCCCTGGCTTCAAAGGAACCCCTTGTGCCGGTTTCTCCACAGACGGCAGAATGACATGGGCACAAGAGCCACCCCTTGCGTCTGTGACACGAAGTGAAGCAGAAGCGAGTTTGGAGTTCAGGGTTCCTCTCTCTGGGCCTTCCAGGTCACTCCCCACTGAACATTTTCCTCTGCCCTAAGGTATAAATTGGGGACTGGACTTCACTATATGGCAAGGATTTTCAGATGTTGGCCTGCAAGCTTTCCACTGGGAACATATCTCCAAGGTGTAGGAGTCTCAATTTGGAAGGAGATTATGGCACAGGAGGAAAAGGCTGAAGCCCTTCCATTCCTGCTTTTTTTCTGACCAGAAATGGATTAGGGGAGCTGCACTTTCCCCTGTAGCTGTAGTTCATTGGTTTGCCTACCATTTAGGCTCCTCCACGACTCACTCCCAGTCCTATCTATTCGGTTGATCGGGAGAGTAACTCGAGGATTGGTGTCCCTCTCTTGTGGTTCATGCTGAAGGGAATGGAGTTAATGGAGCATCGGCATGCATCTCCAGTTGAGGGCTAGGTTTGCCAGCCTCCAGGTGGAGCCTGGAGATCTCCCACCATTAAATTTGATCTCCACCCTGGAGAGGAGATGACTGAGAGGGAATCTGATAACCATCTTCAAGTATTTAAAAGGCTGCCATGGAGAAGATGGAGCAGAGTTGTTCTCTCTTGCCCCAGAGGGACGGACCAGAATGAATGGGATGAAATTAATTCAAAATAAATTCCGTCTAAACACCCGGAAGAAAGTTCCTGACAGTCAGAGCGGTTTCTCAGTGGAACAGGCTTCCTCGGGAGGTGGTGGGTTCTCTATCTTTGGAAATTTTTAAATAGAGGCTGGATAGCTATCTGACGGAGAGGCTGATTCTGTGAAGGTTCAAGAGGGTGGCAGGTTACAATGGATGAGCAATAGGGATGTGAGTGTCCTGCATAGTGCAGGGGGTTGGAGTAGATGACCCAGGAGGTCCCTTCCAACTCTATGATTCTATGATTGTACCCTGGAGAGCATGGCCACTTTGCAAGGTGGAGTCTAAGTCCCTCCCCCAAACAGGCTATCTTCGGGATCCACCCCCATAATCTCCAGGTGTTTTTCAACCCAAATCTGGCAATCCTATTGAAGGTACAGAAAAGTACATAGTAGAAGGATCATTGAGACTATTTCTGGAGTGAGGCAAATATTTGCACAGCTGGATTTGGACCCTGGGTCTCCAGATGTTTATCCCTACTCTCACGCAACAGATTTCTCTACTGGGCCTGGATCACCATGACTTTTAATTACTTTCTTGCATTTATGAGTGCGGAAGTTGCATTCAAAAAAGGCCCGTTACTCATAAGCTCAAAATGGGAGGTACCAGCAGGAGCCAATCAGTGAGGCCTTCATTTACATAAAAGGCGTGGTTTGTTCTACATTCTTGCTACATAACAGAGACCAGGAAAGTGCTGGGCATTTATCATTCATTTATCATTCAGCGCCTCTGACTTGATCTGCATCCCCCAAGATGGCCTGGGCTTTCCTTCTCATCTCATTGGTCACTTCTTATTCAGGTGGGGAGGAGGCAATGATGCAAGCTTCCGTGCATATTTCATATGGAAATGTTAAATGCTCATTCCCCCTCCCGAATCTGGATCCTGTTTTTAATGCACTAGGCACTG
Organism: Paroedura picta; assembly: GCF_049243985.1. Classification (NCBI taxonomy): domain Eukaryota; kingdom Metazoa; phylum Chordata; class Lepidosauria; order Squamata; family Gekkonidae; genus Paroedura; species Paroedura picta. Next base: position 10,173,795 of record NC_135381.1, on the reverse strand, counting down.
TTGCTATTATTTAACGTGCCTTCTGGGGTGCATGCAGTGCTCTATAAGGCATGGCCTACAGGGGTGTGAGAAGAACCCACTAATCCACATCTGTCTTCCAGGTGCAAATGCTCAGCCTGTCCTGACACAGCCACCTTCGGCCTCGGTCTCTCTCGGGAATACGGTGAAGCTCTCCTGCGCTTTGAGCAGCGGTTACAGTAGCTATGTTGTTGGGTGGTATCAACAGGATGCTGGAGAGGCTCTTCGATTCATATTGTATGGTGACAGCACTCGGGGGGACGGGATCCCCGAGCGATTCACCGGCTCCAAATCTGGTGGGATGCGTTATTTGACCATCTCTAGCATCCAGGTTGGAGATGAAGCTGATTATTACTGTGGTGCAGCTTATAACCTTGGTGGTACACGCGGGTTTCTCACAGTGACACGTTTAGAAGGGGAACTGAGAAAAAACCTTTCTCCTTTCCTTTCAGGGCACAGAGTTCAGCAGGTCTCTTGCACTGAAGGAAAGGAAACAGAAGAAAAAGAGTTGGTTCTTATATGCTGCTTTTCCCTACCCGAAGGAGGCTCAAAGCGGCATACAGTCACCTTCCCTTTCCTTTCCCCACAACAGACACCCTGTGGAGTGGGTGGGGCTGAGAGAGCCCTGATATCATTGCTCGGTCAGAACAGTTTTATCAGTGCCGTGGCAAGCCCAAGGTCACCCAGCTGGCTGCATGTGGGGGAATGCAGAATCGAACCCGGCATGCCAGATTAGAAGTCCGCACTCCTAGCCACTACACCAAACTGGCTCTCTAATAGTCTTCTAAAATAACGTGATAGCTTTGAAAGGAGACTGAAATGAGGATCAGACCTCTCCAGAAGAATCTCATATCACATTTCCATGTATTCTTCTTTATACACTTCAGCATCAATGCAAGAAGAATGGTGTGTTGAACCCTTTCCAATACTTTGAGAGAACCATCCTGTCCCTCTCAGCCTCCTCTTCCCCAGGCTGAACATTCCCCAGTCCCTCAGCCTTTCCTCCTAGGGCTTAGTCCCCAGACCCAGGATCTTTCTCATGAACCCTCTCAATTTTGTCCACATCCTTTTAGCAGTGAGGCCTCCAGAACTGCACGCAGGACTCCAGGTGGGGCCTGACCAATGCAGTATTCAGTGGGACGATGGCATCTTGTGATTTTGATGTGAGGCCTCTGTTGACGGAGCCTAAAACTACATTCACCCTCTTTATTATTGCATCACACTGTCTGCTCATATTTCGCTTACAGTCCAGAAGGATCCCAAGATCTTGTTATTTATTGATTACTTTAATTTATATCCCGCCACTCTCTATGGACTCATGGCAGGTTACACCAAAAACTGGTTAAAACCCCAGTAAAAACCAACCGCAGGTCCCCTTAATACCATAAAAGCACTCATACACATCAAAGTTTGCTTAGCTGTTGAGATGATCTATTGTTTTTTTGGAGGGTCTAGCATTCTGCCACAGGGAAAACTGAACCTTCTTGCACAAATATACTGTTCTCTATAGAAGCTTGATCTCCAAGCGTATGACTGCAGTAACGTATGTGAAAGCCTTTGGAACACAACTTGAATATCTTCCTATTCATGTGCATATATTTTAAAATGGCATTTCTCCCTGCTTTGCGATAGCCCCCCCCCCCAATCTTTTTTCTGAGTAGGAGTTCATTTAAATATTCTTTTAAAATAACGTGACAGCACAAAAGCGCTTCAGAATTGCTTGATGGAAAGAAACGCAGTCCTTGAGATCGTTTTACTCTTCTGGGACCGAAAGGGGAGGGCTGTCCAGCAGCTTTTGTAACCCATGGGCAAGCCAAGAATTTGCATCGAAGGTGGAGATCAAGTCCCGGGTCCACTTAAGAAAGAAAGAAAGAGGAGATGCTCATCAGAGCTATTTTTTTCTGCAGGAAGTCCAAGAGCTCGTCATGTTTCCCAGCATGCTATGGGCCATTCTCCTTCCACTTCTGTCTCACACCTCAGGTGTGTGGAGAAGACTTAAAAAAAAGAGATGTCTTTAAAATGCAAACCCACCCAAGTTATTAACAAATATCTTTGTATTTGCAGGTGTCAGCTCTCAGGGCACACTGACTCAGCCACCCGCAGAGTCTGTGGCTCTTGGGAATACAGTGAGACTCTCTGCCCGTTTGAGCAGTGGGGAGGAGAGCTATTACGTGGGTTGGTATCAGCAGAGAGAGGGGCAGACGCCTCGGCTTCTGGTGTACCGTGACAGCAGCACAGCCAGCGGGATCCCCGATCGATTCTCTGGTTCCAAATCAGGTGCTATTCGATATTTGACCATCACTGGGGTGCAGCCAGAAGACGAGGCGACATATTACTGTGGTGTAGGTACTAGCAGCTGGTAACCACAGTGCTACATTTAGTAGGGGAACTGAGACGAAAACCTCTGCTCCGAAGGAAGTAGGTTATATGAAGGAGAGGGAGTCTTTCTCCAAAATTTTGTGTTTGCCTTATCATGCTAATGCAGCCCAGGGGTGCATAGACAGGGAGGACCAGTGGGTGGGCATAACTGAACAAAGAGAATGCTGAACAAACCGCTTAATCAAGTTCTGGAAATTTAGGTACAAATGGGTAGCCGTGTTGGGTGCTACTGGACTCTGATTTTATTGTGGGAATTTAGGGTTGTTGCTAAAATATCTGTTATGGGGGGGGGGAAGCATAACATCAGAGGGATTCCGCAGCACTTCTAAATTTTTTTTTTTTTTACACAGAATGCAAATAGCACATTTACACATTCCAATGTATCTAATTATAACCTGAAAATGTTCCCAGGGAAAAAAAAATAGGGAAACCATTCCCTCCTCCCCTCCCCCACACATGGAGTGACAAGAATTCTGATTTGTGCCCTGTAAAAAAATACCCTAAATCCATTTCTGATCCAGTCAACGTTTGTACAGCTGTTTCTGCGGGCGAAATGTTTCATACAAGCAACGTCCTGCCGGTTCTCCTGCATTTGGCCTCCAGGAGGCGGTGTTGGTCCATCTTCTTCCCATTTGTCGGCATTCATCTGTAACAGAGTGTCCTTGCCCGACCTTGACCTGCCACAACAGGAAATGGTGCACGGAAAGTAGGGTTGTGTTCACTGTAGGGTTGTGTTCACTCAGGCCCAGAGACGGAACTCACTCAGTCTTGCACAAATTTGCCCCGGATTATACTTTACTCTCAGCCTACCTAGACGTTACGATCTGTGTGCAGCCTCCTCAGGGGTGTGGAGCTATACTGTAAATGCTGGTGGCAGTTCGTGAATGCCTGGAAGATCCCTGGCCCTAAAGAAGCCCGCCTGGCCTCAACCAGGGCCAGAGCCTTCTCTGTCCTGGCCCCCACCTGGTGGAACGAGCTCCCTGAAGAGATCAGGGCCCCGAAGGAGCTAAAACCGTTCCGTAGGGCCTGCAGAAGGGAGCTCCTCCACCAGGCATTTGGTTGACACCCTATGAGAGAGGTGGGGTTGAGAGAGCTCTGGAAAAACTGCTCTGTAAGAACAGCTCTATCAGGACTATGACTAGCCCAAGGTCACCCAGCTGGCTGCATGTGGAGGAGTGGGCAACCAGACCCGGCTCTCCAGAGCTCTTCTATAAGTGGGATGAAATCAGTCCTCTGAAATATTATTGTATAGAGAGAAACCCAATACTTTTGGGGCCAGCTTCCTTCTTCCAAACCAAAAAGGGGAGGGTCATCCGGGAGCTTTGGGACCCAGTGAGCATGCAATAAATTTGCATAGAGGACAGATCACAAATCCTGGACCAGCTCTTAAAAGAGGGGCGGCTAACCAGATCGACATTTCCACAGGAAACCCAAGGGCTCTCGATGTCTCCCAGCATGCTGCGGGCCACTCTCCTCCTCCTCCTTTCTCACTGCTCCGGTATACAGAGGAAACTTTCATCCTACCGCTTTAAATGCAATGCCAGGCCTGCTGCTAACACATATCTCTATATTTCCAGGGGTTTGCTCTCTGCCTACGGTGACCCAGTCGCCCTCAGAGTCTGTGGCTGTTGGAGGGACAGTGAGGCTCTCGGCCCACATGAGCAGCGGGTATGATAGCTACGGTACAGAGTGGTATCAGCAGAGAGAGGGGCAGCCCCCTCGGCTTCTGGTGTACAGTGACAGCAACAGAGCCAGCGGGATCCCGGATCGATTCTCTGGTTCCAAATCAGGCAGCCACCGTTATTTGACCATCACTGGGGTGCAGCCCGAAGACGAGGCGACATATTACTTGGGCGTAAGTGGAAACCAGTAAGCCACAGTGATTAAAGCACAAGGGGAACAGAGACAAAAACTCTGTGAAGGAAAGGAAGAGAAGCTTTTGCTTGACTGGTCCTCTTAGTTCTTCCATCAGATATTTTCAGAGCACCCCTCACGGTTAACCAAGGACCCTTGGGGCCATCAAGTTCTTGTGGCTGGTCACTGGTCTGTAAGCTTCCAGTAACGGCATTCTTCCTGTCAAGGCAGCGAAACAGCCACTCTCTGCCTCCTCATTCAAGAAGATTTGCGTGTGGTGTTACTCGAGGAAAGCAGCACATGATACATCAACCCTGAAGAAGGAGACTTGGTTCTCTGACACATATATGGGTTGTTAAGGAGAACCTCCTCTGTTTACGTCTGCCTAAGAAAGTGAGATCTACAGAGGCCTTCTTTGGACACTCCGAGTTTGAGAAGAACTCACATGAAAGGGCCTTTTTCTTTGGGGGCATATATACTTTTCTCAGCTGTTTACCTGTTACCTGAACTTTTCCATTTCAAGTGCCAGGCCAAGACTTTTCTGTTTACTCATAGCCTTGATTTTGTTGTTGTTGTTGATTATTATTGTACACTGTGCAGTTGAAGTCAATTTTATTGTATATTGTACATTCCAGTATGCTATTTTAAGTATTAAATGGTGATTTTATGAATTCAGTCTGTATGATTCACAAAGTTACTTGGGTAAATTATTAGGGATTATGGTCTGTACCGCTGAGTATAGTTTGCTGTAAGATGCATCCTACTATGTAATTTTGCATTATTTAGTGAGTCGTGTTAACATTTACACTTTGTTCATTTCTTTTTTTTAAATATTTCTGGTTGGTTCTACAATCCAAATCTTCCTTCCTTCCTTCCTTCCTTCCTTCCTTCCTTCCTTCCTTCCTTCCTTCCTTCCTTCCTTCCTTCCTTCCTTCCTTCCTTCCTTCCTTCCTTCCTTCCTTCCTCCCTCCCTCCCTCCCTCCCTCCCTCCCTACCTACCTACCTACCTACCTATCTACCTATATACTTTGCATGTAGGGATGCCAGCCTCCAGGTGTGACCTTGGGATACCTTAGAATTACAGCTCATCTCTAGACTACAGAGAGTGGTTCCTTTGGAGAACACAAGTATTTGGGAGGGACACTGTAGCCCATTGGGGTTCCTGTCCTCCCCAAGCTCCATCTCCAAATTTCCAGGAGTTTCCCAACCTGGATTTAGCAACCTTACAACCGCATCCCCCACCCAGCAACCCCTCTTGCATTGTATCCATCAATACTAAGCTAGGAAAAAATGGAAGAATTCACGCCAGAGAGGACAGGCTATACCATATTAGAGAAGATGTCTTGTCACAATCCAACCAAAGTCTCATGGCCTGAACAAGAACCCTATGTCATGGTTTACTGAATGCTGCGTTGTGGCTGACTTTATTGACTCCTTCTGTCTAATCCTCCTTGAGTCTCAACGAGAAAGGAGGCCTTCCAACTGCAAACAATTGACCGACCCTCAAGAAATACACAGCCAGAGGGCGAAGGTCCACCGCCAAACTTGTGAAAGTGACAATGAAGGGGAAGGGAGGAACCTGGCAGCCCTTTGCTTCCTGCACCCAGGGCTTGCTGCGTGGCGGGGGAGCCAAGGACATCAGAACGGAGCTGTCAGGTCACAATGTCTCAGAAAGTTCTAGAAGGGCGGCGCTGTTGTGGCAGTTGGGAGCGAGGACCTCTGAGGGCGGCAGCTCGGGCGGGGCTCCTTGCGGACGCAGAGATGGCGTACCCTGACCGAGGGGTGGCCAAAGCAGCCATGGGGCACTACCTGACCGAAAGCGCTAGGATAGCGCTCGAAGCGATGGAGCCGGAGGAGGGTGTCGTGGAAGTGAGTTCTGGAGGATCGGTGAAAGGAAAAAGCGGGGCAGGCCAAGATGTGGGAAGAAACCTCAGGGGGAAGTATCTCCCATATCCTGCCCTTGGGGGCAACCAGCAACACAAGCAGGACCAAGGAACATCCCGATGGTGGTGGGAGTTTTGATGTGTGCTGTTTCTCTCCTAGCTGGGCCCTGGGAAGCAGATGCCAGTCGTGGGTCCCAACCAGCTTCTGGACATGCCCCTGTTCAGCAAGACCCCTTTCCTGCCAGGCTCCAACACCTTGTTCTACACAACCAAAGTGGGAGAAAGGGTAAGCTGTGAACAATCATCAAACCCACCCTGCCCTGGGCCCATTACGCCCATGCTGGATAATGCACTTTAGAGGTAATCTTGTTTCCGCACAGGAAAATCCAGCTGCAAAAGCACACCGAAAGTGCATTATCCAACATGTGCAGGATGGATCATTGTCTATGCCATGTTTTGATGGTGCTGTTTGACAACCTTCTTAGAATAGTGCATGATTGTAGGAAAGGACTGCAGGGGTCAGCTAAATGGTAGGCCCACTAATGCACTTAGGGGAACCTTGATATCTTTTTAAACATTTCAGTTCAAAATATTTGCAACCCGCCTTTCCTTGGAATGAGAACGAGAGAACAACCCTGAGTTGGACAGCCCAGGCAAGCCCGGCCCCGTCAGATCGTAGAAATTAAGCAAGGCTGACCCTGACTAGTATTTGGGTGGGAGACCCCCAAGGATTTTGGGGGTAGTTCATCCAAGGACCACTAGGGGTAATCACACAGAGGCAGGCAAAGCCAAACCACCTGTGCACGTCCCTTGCTTGGCTGCTGGACAATTCTCAGATCTCCTGGGAAAAGTAAGCAATGATTAGCACTAAAGGGGAAGCTACAGCAGACATTAAATGACATGGTCCTGTGACTGAGAGATGGGAGATTCGGAGAGAACTGGGTGAGTTGGGGGCAGAAGCTAATGCATATCCCATCCCTCCTCTGGGGCTTCTTGGTTCTAAATTCCTGCAACTTGGGGCTTCTTAAGTCTTTGTGGGTAACAATCGATTAGCCGTTATGCATTAATTAATTATTCGGTAATTCCTTTTGGGCATTAATGCTCTGCAACTAGCTGTGAGTTCTCCACCTGTGGCTCTCTAGATGCTCATGGACTACAATTCCCATGACCTCCTGCCAACTCTCCAGATGCCCATGAACTACAATTTCCATGAGCCTCTGACAGCACAGGGGTTGGCCACTCCTGCCCTAGATCAAAGGGACGCTACCTCTCCGTGGTCCTTTCAATGCCTCTCTCCCTCCTCCAGCTTTATCAGCAGTCTCCTACTTTTGACCTGAACGATCCCTACTGTAAACTCATGGCACCAAAATACAACAGTCTCCATGATCCACACTTGCGTGCCTTCTACAAGAGGAAAGACAATCTGCAGAGATTGAAAAAATCCGGCTTCGTTACCGACAAAAACAAAGTAAGTGAAACCGAGGGAGGCTGGCAGAAGGGTGGTTAGGGATGTGAAGGTCCAGGGACTGGGGATGTTTTGACTCTTGGTCTGTTCATAGCTCAGTTTTGCAACCAGATCCATAGAATCTATAGAATACAAGCACAGAGAAATGTTTCCCAACCCACCTGCATATGCACAAGTATGCAAGCCATTTCTCCATTGAAATATGCAAGATGTGTAGGGCGCATGATAGAATAGATTATGGGAAATTTCCTGCAGGTGGCAGTGGAGGAGACATATAGTTAGCATATTTAGGTATTTTTTGGATATCCTCAGTGTCCTGATTGGCTGATGTGGAGATTTCCTACTCCCTTGAGCATACGTCCTCCCGGTTTGCCTCTACATTGGCCAGTGGGGAAGGGCGGAGTGACATTACCATAAACGGTCATATCAATAAAATTTAAGTAATATATTGAAAATTAATTAACCCCCCCCCCATTCAGGACACCCTTCTAGGGCCACCAAGAAACCACAGAGTTTCACAAAACCCTGGTTGAGAAAGCCTGAGTTAGATGGTTAGATCGCTCTCCTCTCTCTCTACATTTTTTTTCTCTTCATTTATAAAACAAAGATTCTTTTAAGCTGTCTGGTGCTGCAAAATGCTTCTTTGCATATTTAAACTCTGCAAATATTCTGGTCTAAAAATTGGGGTGGGGGAGCATGTTTTAGTGAAGCTTCTCTGTCTGGACCCCGAGAGGGAAACTGTCGGTGACCGAAGCAAGGGCTATTTCTTTACCTGATGATGGAGGTTCTGCCTTTTGTCGCTTAGGTTGTGTGCTCCCTGAAGGAATTCAACGACTACCGACAGTACCTGACTTCCCTCAAGCTGGAGTTTGAAAAGCATTATATACAAGAACAAGTAAGACTTGCAAGAAAGAATAGGCGGGAAGCAGTCGGGTGCCCATCTGCTGAGAATATTATGAGGTGGACAAACGGTAGCTCTACAGATGTCCATGGATTACAACTCCCATGAGCCCCTGCCATGATAGTTGCTGGCAGGGGCTCATGGGAATTGTAGTCCATGGAGATCTGGAGAGCCGCTGTTGGGCCACTGGTTTTATGGTACTTGAACCACTCCGCTTTTTGCAGGGAATGCTGGGAAATATACTTTGTTGAGGTTTCTGGGATGTTAAAGTTTTCTGTTCCCTCCTCACAGTTCTTCTGATTCCCACTGGAAAGGGAACGGCTGTTAAAAACTGGTTTAAATCCCCAATTTGGCCCACCCCTTCACAGGGTCTATGAGTTAGAAGCCAAAATATCACCTACAGGAGCTGGATCCCTCAGCAGAGCCCTGACCTGAAGAACCCTGGGCAAGCCCCATCCCGACAGATGCCAGAAGCCCGGAAAAAAAAGAGAGCTGTGTAATCGTGACTCCGTAACTATAGTAAATAATGCTGCCCACGGTGCAAAAATAGTCATTTATAAAGTATCATGAAGGCAATCCTAATAACCAAACAATATTATAAATGAGTGTATAACAATACAATAGTTTCAGCAAGTGTCACGTAAAAACAAATTCAGGCAAGAGTTCAACAGGTTGGTTCCAACTAAAATCCAAACGAAGAACCGGTGGTCCCCGGTTTTGCAAGGTGGCTTCTAGAGTGGACCTAAATAATTGAGGTAAAACAATGTAATGACACAAGGTCTCAAGAATCTGCAGGGCACAGTTTTGAATTTTAAAATAGTAAAGTGAAATGAAGCAGGGAGGACCCTTGGGTCATATTTGGATGGGAGACCTCCAAGGATTTGGGAGGCAATTCCTCCAAGGAACACAAGGGGTCACTTCTGAACATCCCTTGCCTGGCTGCTGGACAATCCCCGGATCACCTGGCTACCCTATACACACACTATACGATAAATGAATAAATCCCTCAGCAGAGCTCATTGGCAGATTTGTATGTTTAACTCATCAGAACGGCAGCTGCATAAACCCTCTCTGAAATATTTCCAAACGGAGAATTAGGGATGGCTCAACTTGAAAAAAGGACAGCACGAGCCATCATGCCTCACCAGGCCATTTTTCAAGTTGCTCCAAGAAAGGATGTTTTTCAAGGCGGCATAATTTACCTCAGAGCTGACACAGAACAACGTTGCAACTGTCACTATAACCGAGGGCCAAAATACATGTTCCATTTGATACGTTCGGTTCGTTTCGGGATAGGTCTGGCAGCCCTACGGCAACATAGCAAACCAACCCTTGAAATCGTCATTTTTATTCTCCTTTTAGAAAATGATTGAAAAACAAGTCACAAAGCTACAAGAGACTCCGCTTCTTCCTGAAGCTGCTGACACCTCCAAATACCGAGATTGGCTGCTGAAGGAAGAAAGGCCAACCGTAGAGGAGCAAGAGAAAGTGATGAGAAACCGGTAGGGATTTTACATAGCCTCTTGGCCTTTCTCTCTGCTGGGGGTTGCCAGCTCTGGGTTTGGAAACACCTGGAGACTTTGGGGGTGGAGCCTGCAGAGGGCGGGGTTTAGGGAGAGGAGGGATTTCAATGAGGTTCAATGCCAAACAGTTTATCTTCTGAGCGGCCATTTTCTCCAGGGGAGCTGACCTCTTGTTGCTTGGAGATGACCTATAATTCCAGGGGATCCTGAGGTCCCACCTTTTCCCAATGGAAAAGTTGTCTGCCTTTCTTTGGGATGCCTTCTGTGCTCCCAGGATCATTCCTTGGGTTGCCAACCTCCAGATGGGACCTGGAGATCTGCAGTGCCAACTCTGGACAACAGAGATCAGTTCCCCTGGACAAAACGGCTCCTTTGCAAGGTGAACTCTATGGCAATGTACCTTTCTGAAGTCCCGCCCCCTCCCCAAACCCCGCCCTCTGCAGGCTCCACTCCCAAATTTACCAACCCAGAGCCGGCAACACTACTTATGCCACATGTTGAAACGCACAAGACAAAATTACCCGAGACACCAACTGAGAAATGCTAATGTTTTCTTCTTCTTGTTGTTCTGAAAACAGATACTTAGAACTGATTAATGAGGAATTGGGAAAATTGGAACAGCTTGCTGAAGAGAACCGGCGCCTGGTTTTGGCACAGGATGGCAAAAAGAAGGAGGGACTGGAGAAAAGGAAGCAACTTTTGCTTCGCAAGAAAATGGAAGAGGTGAGGATGTGGCGGACATCACAAAGTCCGGCAGGTAGGGGTAGGGGGCTTCCAGGTGCTGGGAAATGACAGGTAGAGCACTGAAATATACCCCAGGAGCCAATCAGAACGGTGCTCTGACCCAACCAATAGGAGGTACACAGGTACTGGGGAATAGCTGAGAACTGATGGGTGTACGTTTAAGGTAAACAGGAGACAGGGTTTGAGGGTCTACAGAGAAGGGTTTGGATGGTTAAAAGGAGTGTAAATTGATAAATATCAGATATCTTTGGTTACGTTCCCCTGCCTGGGTAAACTGAGGTACTTCTGAATATCAGCAGGTTTTGCTGGGCCTAGCATGAAACTAAGCTTTAGCAAAATAAATATATTTATGTGTTATAAACCTGCCCGAGAGAAATTTGAGCATGTATGTTTTGTAACTGAATGTTTCCCAAAACTTGGTTACAAGTTAGTATTTACCTCAGTTGTGTGCATCCTTTCAGAATAAACATCTTGTTCATTTCTTAAAAACAGTCCCCCACAGTCAGAAGGTTGAAGCCAGCTGCACTAGTCTAATTTGGACAACCATGGAGGCCTGATTGCTCCGCCCCCCCCCCCCGCCACCTCCATTCTAATCTTTGTTGACTTGCATATATGTCATTTTCTAAATCCGGTCTGTGATGAAATCTTGTCTTTTTCTTCACCCAAGCCCCATACTCAAAGAAAATGGCCAACAGAGGTCTTAAAAGCAAATAAAACCATCACAACCATCCCCGTTGTCCCAAGCCTCCAATGCTTTAAAGCAGGGGTAGTCAACCTGTGGTCCTCCAGATGTTCATGGACTACAATTCCCATGAGCCCCCTGCCAGCAAATGCTGGCAGGGGGGCTCATGGGAATTGTCGTCCATGAACATCTGGAGGACCACAGGTTGACTACCCCTGCTTTAAAGTTCCTCGCAATCCTGTGGTTGGGATGACATCTGGTCACAGCTGCTCGGCCAACCTTTCCTCCGTAGGAATGGAGGAAAAAAGAGATGATGCTCCTGCTGAAAATCGGCAATGACGTGAAACGAGAAGCGAGGCTCGAAGAGCAGCGGCGGAAGAGCAAGGAAGAGAAGCTGAAAAAGGTGAGCAAAGCGGCAGCTGGATACTCAAGATGGGGCTGGTCTTGCCATCTTGTTCACGAAGCAATGACTTCTCAGTTGTCTTCTTCTGACGCTTATGGAACTCACATGGACACAAGGTGCCATGATGGCCACTAGGTTAGGACCAAGCTAAATGAGATGTTAGGTTTTGGGTCAGGATGCAGTTGTCCTGATCTTATTCATCTTCCCCTCAAGTGAGATGGCAGCTATGGGGAATTTTTCTCACCGAACATTGTAGGGGCCTGGTTTTGATTGGAACTATGGCCTTTAGGAAATAATTGGCTGATTATTTCCTGTAGAAAGTTGACCTGGCCTCTGTACTCTAATATGTCCTACGGATGATTGACCTAGCCATGGGGGTTAGCTCTACCGAATCAACTGTTAGTCATCCTCCCCAGTCTTAATAACATTTGAAGCAACATCCGTTTGGGATTGAGTTAGATCTAACCTTAGATTTTGGAGGCCAGGCTTTCCCATAGAAAATGGTGGCCCCTTGAAATTTAAAGGGAGGGAGACTTTGCCAAACCACTGTATGGAGAGAACAGCTTCCTCCCCCTCCCTTCATGTTTTTCCTTTTTATGGTGAACAATTGATAAGATGTTCCCCAACTGTCACAGCCCAAAAACAAAACAGTAAAGACAGTCCCTAAAATGTGGGCTAAGGAAAAGCATGCCCTTCTCAAACTCAGATCCAAAATGTGATTTTTTTGTTGTTGTGCGACCTTCTAGGTCCTGAGAGTAAAAAGCAGATCTTCTACCATCAAATGAACCTGGTTAGCCTCATTTTCAGGGTGTTGTAACCAGAATGAGGATTTTGGTGTTTAAAAAAAAGCAAAAGAAAAGAACCCAAATAGAGAAATTTTCATCCTGTGGTCGCTAACTTTAATCTAACCAGGCTACAAAAGTCAACCAATGCTGGTGTCAGGATTTGTGGTGGGGGAGTTTGGAAAGGCATGGTGGGCTTATTTCACCTGGAAAACTCTTGGGAGTACGAATCAAGAATTCTGTTGCACTGCCTCCAAATGGTGCTGAGGCTGTGCTCTGGAATCCTGCAGAAACAAGTCATCCTTGAGAAGAAGATGGCCTACCATCTGAAGAAACTGCAGGAGAGGTTCCTCAGGGAAGGTTTCCTGCCTCCAGACGAGATCTTCACCACCCTGGCAAGTGTTGAGAAGCCCCAGGACATTAAAAAAACAGGTAAAAGGGTTGAAACAGCTGTATCTTGATCTACCATGTCCAAGCTGCTCACCCTGCCATGACCCCTGTGAAATGGTCATTCAACCCCCAAAGCGGCCCCAACCCCCAGATTGAGAACAACTGACTGTTCTAAGGACAAAGAGGATTCTTGTATCTGATGACAGCCCTGCTTCCAACTGCGGTGCAGGGCCTAGGCCATTAGCCGCTGCCTTGCTACAAGCCCTGTGACTCCGGCTCATATATATTTATTTGTCTTGTCTCTTTCTCACCACCTCCTGCAGGCAGCTTACTCCAAGTAGCCAATCAGGAATTGCTAGCAAAAGGCCAGGATGGTGCAAAGGAGTTAATTACATCCCTGACAGACCAGTCTGGTGGCAAGGACATCCTAACCCAGTCCAAAGTCTCCCTTCAGGTAAGATGTTGGTAATTAATGAACTTTGAGTGGAGTGGATGGTTCATCCAATTGGGGCAGGGGCAGGAGAGGCAACGGTGGCTGTGAACTGCCAGGTGGGTTGTCCTTTACTCTTAACGCAACAGGTCCAATGCCAAGGTAGATGTTAAGTTCATTCCCTTTCCCACTGACGGCTCTAATGGTTCAGGTCAGTACTTCCTTCCCCTCATTGATTTTGTACAAATAAATGTATCCCCTTGCCTTATGCAGAATCAGGCTGTTGGTTCTTCAACCGGGCCTTCCTTGACCAACAGCAGGCATCTTGCAGAGGTATGCTGGAATATGATGGGGACTCAACTTGAGATCTCCAGCAGGTGCTTTCCCCATTGAGGGATAGTTCTGCCTTAACGTAGAGAGGAATGTGGACTTTTAATCTGGTGAGCTGAGTTCGATTCTGCACTCCCCCACATGCAGCCAGCTGGGTGATCTTGGGCTCACCACAGACCCGATAAAGCTGTTTTGACCGAGCAGTAATATCAGGGCTCTCTCAGCCTCACCTACCTTACAGGGTTTCGGTTGTGGGGAGAGGAAAGGGAAGGCGACTGTAAGCCGCTTTGAGACTCCATCTGGTAGAGAAAAGCAGCATATAAGAACCAACTTTTCCTCTTCTTCTAGAGCAGGGGTAGTCAAACTGCGGCCCTCCAGATGTCCATGGACTACAATTCCCAGGAGCCCCTGCCAGCGAATGCTGGCAGGGGCTCTTGGGAATTGTAGTCCATGGACATCTGGAGGGCCGCAGTTTGACTACCCCTGTTCTAGACTGACTCAAGCCATTGGTCCATCTAGCCTAGATGGAGCTAGGTGGATTTCTCTGTGGTATTTAAGAACTCCGGGGCAGCCACTGGAGAGGCCCTGCCATATATGGAGGCTTCCCTGTACAATTGGATTTGAATTAGGTTTCTCCAGATGATCTTAGTTATCTTAAGTTATAGAGTAAGTTCATACGGTAGTTGATTTTTGAGATACCAGGAAAGCAAGCTATTTAGGGTTTCTGGTGAGACCCAGCATCATAATAAGAATCTGTCCCAGAAATGTAGAGGTAGCCAACCTAGTTGCTTCGATGTTAGTGCATGATGGTTTTGTCAACTAGCATCTGCCAAATCCGGCTGTGACATTTCTGCACCAGCTGTGTACACTGTGTACCCTGCATTTAAGTAATATAAGTAAGATGTCTTTTTTTTTTTTAATGATTCTTATTTCACAAAAGGAATCTGTTCTACATGAAACCAACCTGAGCAAAAAAGGAAGTCTGGAGACTGAATCGGGTAAGCAGTGTCCTGTTTTCCAAATCCCAGAGCTTAAGAAGGTGGAAAACGGGAATATTTTTTGCATTCCTTCCGGGGTATTGCAAGCACTCCTGGGTATTCTTGCTCGGATTGATTGGTGACTCACCTCATTGTGGCAGCTCAGGGAGTACTATTGCAGATGGATTGCATGTGCAATAAATAGTTATGGGAAAATGCTTTAAAACTGCTCTCGGTTTAACTCTCCCTGCCACCATTCTAGCAGAGCTTATCATAGAATAGAATCATAGAATCATAGAGTTGGAAGGGGCCACACAGGCCATCTAGTCCAACCCCCTGCTCTACGCAGGATCAGCCCAGAGCATCCTAAAGCATCCAAGAAAAGTGTGTATCCAACCTTTGCTTGAAGACTGCCAGCTTAGGCAGTACTAGAGATGAGGCCTTGTAATAGATTCTGTGGAAGGGACTGGAATCGGTACATTCAGTATTGCTTCAATTTGGATGTTCTCAGTTGGACGCTAAATATGAGGTATGGGTTTTTTAAATGTGAGAAACCAACATGAGAAAATCAGCTTACTAGTGAGGGAAGCTCTTTTGGCTGACTTGATCATTAGATCCCAGCGCTTCTGCATGGATCCACAGATGTCCCTGTGGAAGGCCATGGCTGTGATCCATGGCTCCTCAAATGATCAGCCTCGACAGAGAATAATCACCTCATACAGGTCTTAAATGGGGTTGTTATGGCTTTTCTCTCCTTAAGCTGTTCTGCTGTAGCAACCCCTTGTTCTTCTCCGCAGTGGCTGAGAGCGTTCCTCAATCGATGGACAGCAAAGTTTCTCACCTGCAAGCCAAGGAGGTCTTCTCGATGACCAGCATGGATGGCGACCACACCCAGCCATCAGGATTCATCTCTGGCGGACCGGAGAGTATTAGCAGCAAAGTGATCCCTTCTGCCTCTGTGGAATGTATCAGTAACGAGGGCCCTGCGTCAGGCTGTGGGTCTGCCGGATGCGGCAGCAAGACCTCCTGCGGCGGATCGGCCGGTTGCGGCAGCAACACCTGCGGCGGACCTGCCGGCTGCGGCAGCAAGACTTCCTGTTGCGGATCGGCCGGCTGTGGCAGCAAGACTTCCTGTTGCGGATCTGGTGGCTGCGGCAGCAAGACTTCCTGTTGCGGACCTGCCGGCTGCGGCAGCAAGACTTCCTGTTGCGGATCTGGTGGCTGCGGGAGCAAGACTTCCTGTTGCGGATCGGCCGGCTGCGGCAGCAAGACTTCCTGTTGCGGATCTGGTGGCTGCGGCAGCAAGACTTCCTGTTGCGGGTCTGCCGGCTGCTGTAGCAACAAAGGATGCTGCTATAACAACGGCAAGAAGGCCTGCTGCGGTTCAGGCGGATGCGGGAGCAGCGGGGGCAGCGGGGGCAAAGCCAATCCCAGTTACGACTCCAGCGGCAGCAGTAGGCACGGGGCCAGCAGCGGCACCAGCAAGTGTCCTTTGTCATCCACGGGGGGTATGTCTCAGCATCCCTTGGCCGAGAGACCCCAGGCGGCAGGACGAAAACAGGGGCTGAAATCACTGGGCGGGGGGTGGGCGGGCGGAGAGGGGGATTTAGGTATTGCAGGATCAGATGATGAAGAAGAAGAGTTGGTTCTTATATGCCGCTTTTCCCTACCCGATGGAGGCTCAAAGCGGCTTACAGTCGCCTTCCCATTCCTCTCCCCACAACAGACATCCTGTGGGGTGGGTGAGGCTGAGCGAGCCCTGATATTTCTGCTCGGTCAGAACAGTTTTATCAGTGCCGTGGCAAGCCCAAGGTCACCCAGCTGGCTGCTTGTGGGGGAGTGCAGAATCGAACATGGCATGCCAGATTAGAAGTCCGCACTCCTAACCACTACACCAAACTGGCTCTTTCACTTTTAAGTTTTTGTGCCCCTTTCTAGCTGCACGCTTGCTTGGATTTGCATTGTTTTGTTTGAGATGCCTAAGGGGAAGTGGAAACAGGGCTCATTCTGCACAGGTTGGATAATGCACTTTCAATGCACTTTAGAAGATTATCCTGTTCCAGCTGCAAAAGCACCTTGAAAGTGCATTTCAGACGTATGCCTAATGGGCCCAGCTTTCATTTAATTAATGAATTAATCATGATGGCATATCAAATTCAAAACATCAACATTTTAAGAGCAAAACTTAGCAAAAAGGACTTCAGTTGTGTACACGTTACAATTGGAAATGCTCCTTTTGATCCTGATTATGCTGGAATGTCTCTTCTAAAATGTGGGGGGATACTGAAGGGAAGAAGACCATTTTGACAGCAGATCTTAACAGTGAACTTTGCCCTGCTTGCCAATTTGAAGTCATCATCCATCTCTTCTTTAATTGTAAGAACCTCCCTTGACTGGCCAAGGGTATTTATTGTGTCAAATAGAATCGTTAATATTGCTAATGTAATAGGAGTCTGATCAGTTGCTCTGACATAATTTTTAAAAGATGTTGAATCTATGATTCCATCTAATAATTAATTCCAGTCTTTACAGAGCTAAGTGGAAGCATTTGAGTCCAGAAAAGCAGGTTCACCAGAGATTACAAAAAGTCTATCTACTGGAGATGAGCAAACACATCTATGAATTAAACCTATTTTTTAAAAAACAAATTCTCCTAAGGCAAATCAATTCTTAACATGATGGTTGCCTGTAAAAAAGGAACCCCTGAATGTCTTGTTTTAAAACACAAATTTGGTTTTTTTTAAGTGTGTATATTGCACAGCGGCAAGCAAAAGGACTATGTTTACTTCTGTAGCTATCCATGTGGAAATGGATGTCCATTGAAAATAAACCTAAAAGCAGTCTTGAAATTGGGGGTATGCATTCAGCTCTTCCCAAGACGTGACTCCCCATGTTTGCTGTTTTGTTTGGCTTGGAGATAACTGAAACAACCCCCAACACTCCCCAAATCTGAGGATTTGTGAAAAAAAATCACCCCTCTACGTTTCAGAAGAAGTTTGGCTTTGGTGGGTAGTGGCAAATTTGGGTGTGGGCTCCTGTTTTCCTTTGCAAGTATTATCTGTAACAGCTGTGGCAAGTTGGGTTGCCAACTTTGGGGTTGGAACCAGGAGGGGGGGATCAATTGGGGAGGGACCTCAGTGAAGTCTAATGCTATGGAGTCCAGCCTCCAAAGCAGCCAGTTTTCTCCAGGGGAACTGAGCTCTTTAATCTGGAGATGAGCTATAATCCCAGGGGTTCCCCAGGTCCCACCAGGAGACTGGCATCCCAAGTGGCAAGGGAGGGGAGGGGGGAGAGAGAGTACGTTGAGTCTGGACTGCTCTATTACTGATGTCAATGCTGTCCTTTTAAAATTCCCTTTAAACATCTGAGTGGTAGACATCGCTTCTGGTCTCCAAACTCAAAGTCTACTGGCCTGGTTTTTAATGGCTGTAGACTTGGTGTCCACTGAAAACACTGCTAATTCCATGTTGGGAAATTCCTGGCGATTTGGGGTTGCAGCCTGGGAAGGACAGGGAGGTCTCTAAGCGGAAACAAGCATCGATCAACAGAGGTGGACAGGACTTCTTGTTGGTGCATCATCAGAACCTCAAGAAAATAGAACAGACCCCCCAAACCTCAGGTGCATCTCGATGTGTCGTACATACCGGCACTGCCCCAGTTTGCAGGATGGTGCCAGCAGGGGAATCGATTGTTTGTGGTTCAGAAAGCTGAGGAAACAGAGCACCAGCTAATCATTAACATTTTGATTTAGGAGGAAAATCATCTCATCGGAGTACTACGAAAATTTCCGCCAAAGCAAACGGGTCTTCCGCTTCCTCCCACAAGACTGCTACCGAGGGCTCTGGCAAAGCCAAGCAGAAGAAGAGGGAGATACCGGTGGTGAGGGACAAAATGGTCCGTGGCTAGATGAACGCAGCAATGTTGAGCTCTGAAGGCTGGGGGGGGGGGGGGTTCGATCATTGCTGAGGAAAAGGGACCGGGTGGGCAGCTGCAACCGTGCTGAGAACAGGCTTAAACTTTGGGCTTGTGTCTCATCAGTCTGGGGAGGTGAAGCATTCACCGGCGGATGCCCACTGGTCCTTTTTGATACTATCTTGCTTGATTGATTTAGGCTGAGCCAGAAGGGCAGCCAAAGGAAAGGCAGTCAAACAAGAAGAGGAGATCTGAGAAAAGCAAAACAGGTATGGATTACGTAGCTACATACTCCACAGTCAAGTAGGCAAGGTCATGTACTTCCTGGGTGTCTGCGATCATGCTGCAAATATGGAATTGGGGGGTGCACAGAAGTCAGCCTCTTAAAAATGCATGTTTTTCACTGGAAAACCACATACTAATTTGAGCTCTATTTCAGCCTCCAACTGGTGCAATGGCATCTTTTTCTGCTGCAGGCTATCTCTTGGATAAACTAGCTGTTTCTACCTCTGTGAGAGATGCACATTGCATATTAAGACCACAGTCAAGTAAACTCTGTTTAGATCATTCCAGAGGACTTTATTTTTAAATCAGAGATACAGGATGAGAAGAAAATAGATTACAACCCCATCCCAATCATGGTTGCCCCAACCCATGATATGAAGTCCTACAGCTGATTCTTGGACTACATTACACCTTGGAAGTTCTAGTCATGGAATTGAACACCCCTGTCTTATTTAGTTTTGTCCTAAAGGACCTGGCATTGAACAGAAGGGTTAGAGAGGAGGCAATTTAACACCTGTGGCTCCCTCTTACCTGCCCTGCTATAATGGCTCTCTCTCTCTCTCTCTCTCTCTCTCTCTCTCTCTCTGCCTCTCTCTTTAGCACTGGTAGTCTACAAACAGCTGAATTCTTCTTTTTCAGAGCATACCCCCTTACCCACTCAGGATAACGAGGGCACTGAATCGTCTTACTCAGCCTATGTCCAGTATTTGCTTTCGAATACGTAAGTGCTTCAAGACAACAGGATGCCAGCGTCTGTAAGCCAAAGCATAGAGCCCAAGGTGGCACTTTTCCAATGAAGAGGGTGTGTCTAGGCAAAGAGCAGCATGGTTGGATCTTAATGAGTTCAGGCCACCAGGGAGCAGTAAATGGGCACAACCCAAGGTTCCCCAATGTTGCATCTATGGGGGTCATGGTTCCTTCCCATGTTTTCATGGGTGGCTGCCAAGGTTTTCAGAAAGTGTTTGAGAACACTGTAAGGCAGAGCATGTCACTGCCTGCCCCTTTTCAAATGAACAAGTTTTCTTTTGGGGGATCAGGAGAACTGGTATTTCTTTAGTGAGTGATGATTCCCCTGACCCTTTGGGATTTCCTTCTTGCTGGAAGGAATAAGAAAGGTGGTATCCCATTCAGCTCTACCTCCCGAGGCAGCCTTTTCAGACCTTTACTCCATCTTTTGCTTTTACTTTTCAGGGACCAGTTGGCCATTCGAGACAGTCTGAAAGGAAAGGTAGGTATCGGGGCCACCACGAACAGGTAGAGAATCCAAGCAAGAGACTTACAGTATGCCAGAGGGCCCGGTCCTGTTGCATGCGGGAGTTTGTATCCTAAAACAAACTTGGGGGCTCCAACAAGCATGGTGACCTACACAAGGCAGTAGGGGACCTGCAGGTTTCCAAATGATCTGGCATAGATGAAAAATCCTTCATGGGCATGATCCCAAATTTACTGTGATACCCTTTTACAAGTAGAATTTTAAAATATTCATGAGGATGATGGCTTTGCTGTTTTTATAGTTATGGTTGCCTGGGAAAGCATCCTTACCATCGGGTTCACTGAGTGAGCTGCATTAAACTCAATTGGGTGTCTATAATGGAACACAGATTCTGAAGAGGAATGACATGTTTTGTTTTAGGGACTGTATTTGCTTCCCCTCGGGGCTTCACGAAGAAAAATATACGTGACCTGAAACAGGGAGAGGAGCTCTCCCAGCTCGGCTGGAGACTTTTGCATGCATATTACATGTTGAATCGTGTCCCATCTTTTCTCTCTTGGGCCTGTGCTAGGTATCTGCTGCCGAGTTGAACAACATCATCCAGAACGTCATGACCTGGGTGGTGTCGGCCGTGACCACCATCCTCTACCCAGCCCTCACCAAGTTTGAGGAGCGGGTGAGAACCCGAGTGTACACCGTTTCCGAAGAGTCTCTCCTCTCTTCAGACAACTCCAGCAGCTGCAGCACCTGCAACGAAGAACTTTGCGACATCTACGGAAGCCTCCCTTGCGCGTCCACCAGGAAGGTCAGCTTCACCGACACCAGCATCAAGCCCGCCACCTCTCCGAGCGACTTTCAGACCTTCAGTGGGAAGCACACCTCCGTGCTTTCCTCCAACTCCACTTCCTTCACCAAGAGCACCCACACGTCTCAGGATAGCGACCACTTTAAAAGGAAGTTCAAGAGAGGGAAGACGGCCATCGTTATGTCCCCGTCCAAGTATAGCGGGCTCCTGTCCACTACGACGAGTGTGAAAAGCTCCAAATCAGACAGTCACATTAGCCAGTTCCAAAAGTATTCCATACACCCCCCTGAGACGGCAAACACTTCTTTCCACAGCAAACGCAGACATGTGGCGCCAACCATGCTGACAACAAAAGCAGATAATGGCTCCGAATCAGAAAGGATGCCGTTCGGGGTTGGAGAACAGAAGCCTCCCAAGGCCAACACTAATCAAAAAGGTACCATCAAGGATCTCAGGAGCATTTTTGCCGAACTTAAGTCCTACCTCACCCAAATGGCTGCAATTCTACTCGAAGATGTATTTAAGCGAATATTAGAGAACCTGGGTTTCACCACAAGCTCTCTCTCCATTACCACTGAGGTTCTCTTGGAGTCCATTTCGGAGAGCCTCTTAGGCAGCCAGCCGGCGGACATCTCTCCAAGCGGTTCTGTCTCGAGGATTGCCAGTTTCATGGCCAATGACATTGTTGAAAACGTCCTGGACAAGCTCCAGGCTGCTGCTCAGAGGACCTACGTGGACGTGCTCTCCAAAAACGACTTGGCCGCAGGACGTAAAGTAACATGCTTAGTTCCGGATCCAGCTTTTTGGAGAACTCTGATCCTCCTCTCCTACCAATCGATGTATGGGGACGCCGAGGAAATCGTCGAAGTTATTATAGAAAAACTGAAGGTGTTCATTGCTTCCAGCCAAACAAAGCTGTACCAGTTTGAACTCTGTGCCAAAATAAAGGCTATCGGCATACCCCTGGAGCAGCTTTACGCGGCAATTCCTCCGCATACTGTGGAATCCGAAGCGGCAAGTTTGATCGTCAAAGAAACGATTCGCAAGATAGTGTCCCAGACGGTTGCTTCGTCAGAGACCAACATCCGCCAGTACGTGGAGGAGATGATCAGTAACGTTCTGAGCTTCATCCAGAGGCAGACGAGTCACGAAGAACTTCTTCCGACTCGGGAAAGCTCCATTATCCTGCAGCTCATCAACGATGTGTTTAACAGCTTGAGTACAGAAAAACTCAAAGGTTTTGCTCTGCCTGTAAAATCTAGAGCCGGACCTGAGGTGCAAGGCAGCCAACTTGCCCAGGAGGCAAGACCTACTGCGTCAACCACTACACTGTATACTGCCGAAAGAGGGATGAAAAGACCATTTCCTCCTGTTAACGTACCTGGAATGGTAATTGACGCTGAGGTTGAGGCCAAAGGGAGCGCGGAAATGGAGCGAAACGGTTCTGCCAAGGAGCAGAAAGTCCCGAGTGCGACGCAAAGCAAAGCAACCGAGAGTTTCCATCTGGAATCCAGAGAGAGAAGCAGTCCCAAGTCAGCTCCACAGGGCAGGGGAGCCTATCAGGAGGAAGGAGGAAAGGTGAAATCGACTAAGGTAGAGAAGACCGAAAGCAATTTAGACATTTTCGTGCAAAATGCCATTTCCAGCTCCGTCCAAGGTGAGGAAAGAGTCAGGTTTCCAGCGGAAGAAATGCCAAGCGTTGGGCAATCCGCCAAGTCGACGAGTTGGACTTTATATCAGGCCATGAAGAAAATTGAAAATGAGTTCAAGGAGGAGGAACAACCTCAGCTTCTTGAAACGGTGAGGAAACTCTTGGACGATGTTTTCCAGCACATTTGGGCTGCTTGGCCCATTTGGCCGCCCGCTCCTCCTCCTCCATCTCTCGCCCACTTAAATGTCCAGCAACACCCACAAGAGGAGCAGCCGGCCTCCAAAAGGCAGACTCAGTTCCATGGCCAGACCCCCTTCTCTGACTCCGATGTCAGCAATTTCACAGGGGATCTGGTGAAAACTCTTTTCCAGAAATTATCATGCGCAACTTTAGCCAATACTCAGGGCCGCTGCAGCCGGCAGTCCAGCCTGATAATCACCGATATCCTCCCTTTGGAGGTAATTGCCAATGCAGGAAAAGACTTGACAATGGTGCATTTCAAAGACCTTGAAATTTCCTTTGAAGCAGGGACCTCAAAAGGGGGTCCGCAACCCACTGCAGAAGATCTAGCCACGACAAAGCACCTTGAAATGCACAGCCTTCCGTCAAAACTCAGCCTGGCTAATGACCTAGTTGAAACGTTCTTAGTAAAACTGGAAACTTTTATCACATCTAAAGTCGAATCTCAGTTCTGTTCAGACATCCAGAACTTAAAGGCCTTGGCCAATTCAGATGTTTCTTCTAACATAGATCAAGATCTCAGGAAGCTTTTGGCAACCCACTACAGCTCGTTGCCCACCAACTTGGATGATATTTTGCATTCCGTCAGTAAATCTGTATTAGAAGTCAAGGAAAATGCTAAACACGCGCTCCCGCCATCTTACTCTGACCTCAAAACATATGCGGAGGAAGTTGCCAAGATGATTTTACAGAACCTAAAGCACGAATTAGACAAGGAGGTACAGATGACTGCGATTCCCCCTTTTATCTTTTCTGAAAGCATCGTGGCCAGTCAGATTATCAAAATGGTCTTGGCAGTTTTCTGCCCCCAGGAATATCAGACTGAGCTTCAGCACCAAGGCAAACAGCAGGAGTGTATCCTGGAAAAGCTTTTCAGGAAAAATCCGGGTTACAAAAAAAACCTCCAAACGCAAATCCACCACACTGTTGAAAGTATTTTAAACGAGGTCCTCCAAACAATACTGTTAGATACGGGCGATTTCCCACAACGCGGTCACATTCCTGAGTCTGCTGCCGACACCACCCGGAAAACCCTCTCCAAGGCAGCCATCGCTCGGTGTGATGTGTCGGCGGTGTCCGATGAGTTGGTCGACATTATTCTCGAAGACCTGCGGTCTGCTCTCGCAGCTGGCATGAGCTCGACGAGGGCGCTCTCGGACCGACTCCAGCCTCTGGTCTTTGATCTTGTGAAGAAGCTAGTTCAGCCCCTTACGCACCTGTCTAGCAGAGAGGCCAAGGCAGGGCTCAGGGGCCATTCGGCCGACTACGAAAAGGGCAAACACCCAATTCCAGGCTGGTCCAAAGCCGATAAAGTTCTGAGCAGAAAAGCGAACCTTTCGGGTTACAAGGAGTATTCCCCGGAAGGTTTCGCAAAATCCTTAGTGGACAACGTTCTCTTGAGGCTCGCGTCTTTTGCAGAAGAGAAACTGGTCTCTGAATTGATGCAAGTTGCACAATGGGAAAAACAGCTCCTGACGGAAGGGAGAACTGCTCCCAGTCATAGCGTTGGTTTGTTTCCCGCAGGACCGTCAGACTTCCATAGTCCAATGCTGCAGGGAGCCAGAGACGATGGGCCAAGCAGGTACCACCAGAAAGCAAAGATAATGGTTCAAGACTCCCAAACTAACTTAAAACTGTGTGCCGAGAAACTCACTTGCACCATTCTGCAGCTAGTTCGGAAAGACCTGGAAGGAGAGATGCTCTCTTCCCAGGCCACTGTCCCTTATAAGGAGAACACCTCCGCTCATGAAATCGTGAACAAGCTCCTCACCGTGTTATCTGCTCAAATAGCCTTAACAGAAAATGAAATTGAGAAAAGGGTTCTAAAAAGGATCTTCCGGAGACATCCGCTGGGTCATAAAATGACCTTCCCATTGCTGGCCAGAGTGGAGGAGGTCTTGAATCAGATTACCCAAAGAATAATGGGGGATTTGGGGCATTTGCCATCGCTCAACACCGATTCCTTGTTTCTCAGTTCAGAATCGAAGTCCTCGACCTACCACGGGGTGATGGAGACCGCTTCTCAGGTACGCGCCGGCAGCGTTGCCAGCGAGATTGTCGACAGCGTTCTTCATAAGATGTATTCAGTTGTCATGGATACCCTCTTTAGTTCCAGTGAATCAAAGTCAGAAGTGGATAGTTCGAGCAGCAATAAAGGCCCGCTACTGACTGACCCGTCTTGTCTAATGGAATCATCAGACCTCCAGAAGATGACTTTAGCCCTCTCTCAGCTCCAGCCTCCTCCACGCTCCTTGGGGGAGGAGCTGGTCCAAAACGTTCTGAATAAAATCGCCTGCTTTGCCGCAGCAAATTTGGAGGAGATTCTTCCGTTGTCTGCGCACCACAAATGGAAACAACACATGGCGTTTCTGTGTGACATACACGCTGGCGATGGGACAGTGTGTAGGCCCAGGACTTTCTCGGAAGATTCTGACGCCTCTCTCATGAGCGTGAGCTTGTCTAAGTCTGACTTGACCATCTACGCGAAAGACATCGTAAGCAAAGTTCTCGGAACCATCATGGATGAATTCAGAACGGAAGACTATCACAGAACAATCTTGCAGGTCAACACTTTATCTTCTGACCAGATCTCCCTGGCGAGCAACTTGATTCATTCCGTTGTGCAAGATTTGCACACTGACGACGCCCACCTTTGCCATCTTCACAAACACCCTACTTTAAGACATTTCAAAGCTGATGGGCTTCCTTCTACCCAAATGTACTTTCACCTCGAGTCGGCAATGAAGGATACCCGGACAAAGACAAAGTGCATCTTTCACGATGAATTTAAAGCCTACCTTAAAGAAGTCCTCCCCAAGGAAGGAATTTTAAGGCACATTTTTGAGCAGCAGCCGCTGACGGATGCCAACATTCACGAAAACCTCAAAATGCTGCAGGTGGCAGAGAATATTGTCAGTGAGGTTTTCATGAGAATCCAAGATTTGGAGCCATCCGTTTGCCTTTTGAAGAGAACTCCGGGGGAGCTCAGTGAGAAATTATTCTGCTACAGTTTCAAAAGGGCTGACACCCCGGGGTTATTCCACAGTGACTCCCAGGCAGAAATAGGCTCAGTTGCAAGAGATATTGTGGCCAATGTGTTCGAAAATGTGCAGAAATGTCTGGTGCACAGTGTGCCCGAGTCTCAAGAAAAGGACATTTTTCTGGGAAGGAGAGACCGGGCTTTCACCATAGGGTCTGCTAGGATCATCAAGCACAGATTCACTCAGCCCGAATTCCCTTTTTACAACATTTCGCTGAAAGCTTCAATGGATACAATTGACAGGATAGCCAAAGATACCGTCGAATGTGTTGTCCTCACCCTGGAGACCTTTGTCTCTCGGCATTTCAGGCGGGAATTCAAATGTAACTTTTTGGAAATTGTGAAATTCCCGCTCGAGAGCCTTTCTTTCGCGCAGCTGACCCGCTCTTTACATTCGCTCTCCACCGAAACGGGAAACGGGACGGAAACGTTTGGAAACGAGATGCCGGGAGCCGCCGGTCGAAGAACTTTGCCTACACTGGGATCGGCCCACAACTTCCTGGACATTTCTAAGCTGGGCAACGCGGTCACCAAGGAGTGCATTGAAGCTGCCTTTCGGCAGGTACAGATGCTCCATTCGGAGCTGGGGGTGTACGCGAACAACGCAGTCAGCAGCATCCTGGAAATTATCAAGCGGACCCTGGACAAGCAGCTGAGCCAGAAGGAAGCCACGCTCTTCAGCAGCTCATCCGAAAGCCTGGTACTAAGTGAGACTATCAGCGTCATGCTGGACCGATGCACCGAGAGCCTCACTGAGATCACTTCGGAATTAATGGTGGAGAACCTGCAGCTAGAAATGGCAGGGCAAGGCTTCGCAAGGGATAAAATCATCTCCCAGAACCCGGTCGTCTTTCCAGGGATGAAAAAGACATCCACGAGATATCGGAAGATAGACCTGAGCGATAGTTGCCCCCCAATCAACGTACCTGGAAAGGTGATCCGTTTAGAGGAGGAGGAAATAAAGGAAGAGATCCCATGTAGGCTGCCTTCCGTGTTCAAGTACTCCGAGTGCGATGTTCACACCATGCCGGAGAGACACAGAGGCATGCCCTGTTGTTCATCGGCAGCTCGGGCGAGAGCCCCCCGGCAACATGGTCCAAATAAATCGAAAGGATTTGCGGAGGACGACTGGCTTCCGAGACAAAGGTCGATTCCGAAGGGAAGCATTTTGGAAAAGCTGTTTGATAAAACGGAAGACCTGGAAACTGTTTCCAGGGTCTCCAGGCAGAGGAGCAAGGCTGAGCCCGGCCACTGTAAGTACTTCCAGGGCAGTCCGTCTTTTGTGAATCGGGAGAGCTCGTGCCACTCTCCCATTTGCCCCGCAAAGCTTGCACACACAGCTAAGACGATCGTCAACACTCTGTTATCTGAATTTGGACTGGAGAGCGAGCCTGCTGGGCGAGCCAGCTCCGTCAAGAAAATCAGACCCCTTTCTTCCCTGAAGGAGAAACTGCCTATGGGAACTTCTCTCTCTATGGTTTTTGGAGAACCCAAATCAAAGAAGCAAACCGTGTTCAGCCGATGGGAAAAGAAAATGACAGATTCCAGCGAGAAGACCAACACGTCGACAGAAGAGAGCTTGCTTCTCATGCAGGATGGGAGCACCCTGCTTTCCAAGTGGGAGAGCACGCAACCACTCTCCAAGAGCCCCGAGAAGCACAGGGAGCTGGAACTGCTGGCTTGCACTTACATGCCGGATCCCTGCGAAATCCAGATGTTGGCCGACCACATTGTGCTGTGTGTCATCAAAGAGCTGATCAATCTCACAACCAGAGGTGAGTTGCTCTAGGGCAGGGCTGGCCAAACCGTGTCTCTCCTGATGCCCAATGACTGCAATTACCATGAGTCCCTGTGAGCTCCATGCTGGCAGGGGCTCATGGGAATTGTAGTCCATGGACATCTGGAGAGACACAGTTTGGCCACCCCTGCTTGAGGGGTTCAGAGAGGTGGCAGGGGCTGAAAGAGAGGGTACTGCTCAAGTCAGAAAGATCCCATAGTATCCTGAAGGGGAAAGATCTGGCACAGGGAGAATTTTCTCCGTGATTTATGTCCCCTGCAGTGCCTCGGAGCTGCTCAACTTGTTAACCATGTTCACTTCGAGATCACAGTTTTCAACACAGCTTGTTTGTGTATAATTTGAATGTTTATCCCATCCGTTAGAGATACTCGATGCTCTGACTGAGATTGCTAATAGCGAAAGAAACTATATTTGGTCCCAGAGATATGAGGGTCACAGACCACGGATGGCCTTAAAGGTCAAAACCAAGTCCTTGAACTTGATCCAGGCCACAACCAGCAACCAATGCAGCTGCCTCAGCATCGGCTGGATGTGGGTCCTCCCAGATGTTCCTGGGAGGACCCTAGCAGCTGCATTTTGCACCAGCTGCAAGGCATCATTAGGGCTGTGAATTGTCCCCAGAATGTTAATGGAAAACTCATTCATTCATTCATTCATTCATTCATTCATTCATTCATTCAGGCTGAGGATGGTTTACATAAAATGTAGAAAACAGTACTCGGAACTTTCATAACAACAATAATATTGACATTAAAACTATAACAGAGGAAATGGATTAAAACAATGCAAACAGATCCAGAGAAAGCCATACGCCTTTGGACATTTCCCCCAGTGATCCAGATCTGCAAAACTTCCTGTCCTTCTTCATGACTGATGAACATGGGCAGCACAAAATATGGAATACAATCAAAATGCAAAAATGTAGTTATGTGAGGTTGTATTATTATAAAGATAAGTCAATCTACTCACACGAGGTTTAGTATCAGGAGAATACAGTTTTTTTTGGTGGGGGGAGGGCACAGAATTTGGATGGTTGATAATAACAGCTTGGTCAAAAAACTGCTCCCAGTGAGCCAAAGTTTCAGCTAGGCCAGGGCACAGATTTCATAGAACTCAATTTGGGAGGGACCTCCAGGGTCATCAAGTACAATCTGCTGCAGAATACAGGAAATTCACAACTACCTGAACACCCACAGTGACCCCAATTCCATGCCCAGATGACGCCCCCCCCAAATACCTGGCCGGTCTGGCCTGGAAGAAATTCGCCTCCTGATCACAAACTGGCGATTGGCATTTCCTGGGCATGCAAGAAAGGGCCACAAGAGCCAAGCTCAGGCTCAATCCCTTCTGCCCACTCACTAACAATTGGGCCCAGGATATGTAATTTCTTGGCAAGCTCACTGCCCTAACCAACGTTTCCTTCCACAGATTTCATGGAAGAGAAGGACTATGGGATTCCCGTACCATCGTGGAAGCAAAACCTCCGGGCACGGAGCTGGAAAAGTACATTCCCACCCCCTGGCCACCAGCTATCTCCATGCCTCGATTTGCTTTGGGAGCCTTTGACTGAGGCGGTCATTTCTAGCATCCTGTCAAACATCTCCAATATGAAGGCAAGGCAAGAGGGAAAGGACAGCTTTGAAAGTAGAGTTGCCATGTTCTGTTCCGTGGACTCGTACTGTCCTGAACACGGGCTGAGATCGAGGAGCCCTCCGTTGAACATTGACGAGCTGGCGTCCCAGATTTCCAAAGTCATCATAGGTGTCCTGGTTGAGAGGAACATTTTGCAAGAGCCTCCCAACCCGAAAGCCTTGTCAACGAGGAAGCCCAAGTACATTTACGTCCCGCCTCTCTATATGGCTGATTTCGACGACGTTTATCATCCTCTTGTGAAAGAGGTCGCCAACTTGCTGTCCTTAGAAATCAAAAAGAGAAGCAAATACAGGACAGAAAGAAACACTGGAGATTTCTCGGGCCAGTGCCATTCCGTGTCTCGCTTTGGCAGAAGTTCCCGTGCTGATACCAGGGGAACGATGTGTCTCTCTACAGTGGATCACACGTGTAAAAACCAGAGGCTCAGCTGCATTGCTTCCAATCTCGACCATTTCATCCACAGCCTGAAAACCGAGGAGTCGAAAGAGATAGTCAACAAAGTCCTGCACATCATTTTCAATTCGCTGCAGCCCGCTCCATCACAGAGAGGGGCCGCGGGGTCTTTCTCAGAGGTTGGCTCGCAAAACGTTGTGCCTTATCAAGATGCAGAACTTTCGGCCAGGACTTTATGCTCCTCGGGCTGTCCTCACGCTTGTAGGCTGATGAACAGCATCGTTGGCAGCAACTTGGGACTCTCTCCCAAATCGGTTCTCCTCTTGGATGTTGTCAGTGAAAAGCTTATCCAGTCCCTTTTGGAGAAATGCCTCACCACCGACCAGTTCACCGGCACTTATGCCTTCGATGAATTTCTGGAAGACGAGCAGATCTACGACATGAGAAAACACGAGAGTGAGAGTGCAGTCCTCTCGCATTCTAGACAAGGGATGCAAGACCAAGAGATGGACTCCAGCTCTTCCATCTTCACCTATGAAATTAAGTATTCAGAGGAACCCTGGACAGAGGTTCAATCGGGGTCTTCTTCCTATGAGTCGGCACTGGACAATTTGGCCCAAAACTTAGTCAAGCCTCTGATGACAGACCTCTCCCTTAGCATCGAGTACCCCAGAAGAATGAATGCCTTCTCCAGGAAGTCAGTCGGGTTCAGACAGCCGATCTGTAGGAAACCGTACGGGCAGCACGGAAGGCACAGCCGAAATGAGGCATATTGCTCATTGTCAAGAGGTCGAAGACTGGAATCCAGAATGCCCATTCCAGAAAGGCGCCATATACGAAAGAACACAATGCAGCACAGAACGTATGTCTCCAGAGCAGCAACGCCCACTGGCAAGTTGTACACAAGGAAGCCCTTCTCGGCTTCTCGCACCAAGAAATCTTACCAAAGAGAAATGGGTCGTGTGAAGAGCCGCCTTGAACACAGCCCTCTGCAGCCAGAGTTTTCTACAATCTATTCAGCGACCTTTCTGGAGGAAGTCATTTCTCAGCTCTTGATTAAGATGTATATCTCCCTCCGCACCAAATACAACAGTGTCTGCGGTAACGACATGCAAGAGATGAACGTGTTATTTGTGAATGCTCTAGCCGATGAATTCAAGAGGGCGGGCGTCGGGGTCCTGCAGAAGGCCGAGGAGAAGGTGTACTTCCCGCCACTGGACTGTCGGACCGTCAACAAAATCGTCGAGTCTATTTTAAGAGAGTTTGGATTCCAGTTGGCTTCTGAAAAAGACAAAGTGCGTGATGTCAATAGCATGGCTAAGCAGGCCGCTGAAATCGTCTTGGTGGAAATTCTGGATTACCAGCTGCCGCCGTTCTTGTGTAGGAAGTTGTCAAAGAGCGTGTGCAGAACTATCAAAGCTGAAAGCATCATCTGCAGAATAGAAGAGTGTTTCAGCTTTCCTAAAGCCCAAAGGCAAAAACAGCCCCCTCCAGCGTACATTACGATACTATCCCAAAAGTATTTAGAGAGGGTGATAAATCAAATCATGGCTCATTTTTTCCTGCCTTGTGATAGCACCGCCCAGGAGGAGGACCACAGGGAGACATCACAACCTGATTTTGATGACCTCTGTGCTTATATGGTTGACCAAGTGATGAGATCCATTGCGAAGC
Source organism: Paroedura picta (assembly GCF_049243985.1). Taxonomy (NCBI): domain Eukaryota; kingdom Metazoa; phylum Chordata; class Lepidosauria; order Squamata; family Gekkonidae; genus Paroedura; species Paroedura picta. The sequence continues at coordinate 10,142,370 of NC_135381.1, read as the reverse complement.
ACAAAATATGGGTTGCCAAGAAAGATGACCGATGCCATTTGCATTCCCAGAAAGAGATCCAGAGCATGGTTGATTCAGTTTATACCAAAATATTGGGGAAGTCTGGCTCACAGTCTTCAGTACAGAAAGAGGTGACCTGTCGTAGCACCAATCTTGTTGATAGCATTGCCAGCTTCATCATTCAAGAGGTCACCCATCATCATCTCCAGACCTTTCTTTCAGCCGATGAAGAACCTTGCATGAGTCATGATATGGACGCTCTATCTAAGAACATTGTCAAGACAGTTCTGGATAGTGTCAGCAAACCTTCTGCATCTCCTCCTGGAGTCTTCCCAGCTAAACAGTTGGAAGAAATTGTTACTAGAGTTTTATCCAAGATCTTCCGTGGCTCTACAGGCAAAAAGAAAGTGATCAAAGGGTGGCTTGAAGCTGACCTCTGTGGGATTGCGAAAAGACTGGCCAACTCTATCAGCCTACAGTTTGGCAGGGCTGCAGTGATGGGGGCAAAAAAAGGAGAGGAGCAGAGCTTGGGAGCTCCTTTGATGGACGTCATGGATGACGTGGTTGACTCTGTTTGCCACAACATATCAAGAGAACAAGAACGAGTCCCGCATGGTCTCCTTGGCCCCCCCAAAGATGACACTGCCTTTGAAAACATTAAGAGTTGTATAGAGAAAGGGATCTCTGATTATCTTCTCCATCCCCTTTTTTCAGGAGATTTTCACAAGGACTCATTACCCTCTCTGGTTTATAATACCAAAGACACTGAAGACGAGTTTGGGGAAATCCAAGAGGAACGGGAGAGCAGATCTCCTTTCAACACCTTTTTGTCCTCAGGATTCTTAAAAGACATAATTACTGGGCTGTTGTCAAAAATCTTCCCTTCCGCAACTTCCAGGCACTCCACACCTCTTCATGATGAGACGCACCCTTCAGATTCAGACATGCGGAAACTCTCCACCCAGTTGCTCAATGACGTTCGGGTGAAACTTTTGAAGCACAAGATTAGAGTCACTAAGGATGCCCATCCAGAGCGGAATGAATTTTCAGAGGAAGACGTCCAGAACATGGCAGATTCTCTTTGTGGGAAGATCTTGCAGAACTCGGGCTCCCTAGAAGCTGTCCAGAGAGATGTGAAAAACAAGAGCCATCTTCTTATTGACCGAATAGCTGGCTTTCTCGTTGGAGATATCCTGAAACAACATGTACAGCCTTTTATATCCAGACAAGCCTCTCCTGCTTGGGATGCCGCCACCCCTGGGGATTCCACGAATAGGTTTGACATTTACAGAACCTTCATCAAACCTTTAGACCTAAAGCAAGCAGCCAAGGAAATGAGAGATGGCACTACCTCTAGCCTCTTCAGGGAAATTGTTTCCGGATTATTTTCAAAGATTGCTGATACTTTATCAGACATCCCACTTGCTGACTCTGAAGAGGAGCTGGGGGACACGGCCGTGCGGCTGGCAAAGTCAATTACCCAAAAACTTACCAAATCTCGGCTCAACACCCAAGAAGACCCTGAAGAGCAACTGGGCTGCTCTTCAGATATCAGAACGCTGGTAGATCGGATGCCGCTTTACAAAGGTCCTTCCGATGAGGAAGACAGCAGCCGTACTTTACCTGACCACTCAGCCACTCTTTCGTTCCAGGAAGACGCAGAGCAACAACTGTATTCAGGGCGTCCATCAAATTTGGCAGAAGTGAAATGTTTCATTCAGAAGAATCTATTTGTCGGTGAGGTTGATTCCAGGGCAAAGGCTCCTGCCCCGTATAGAACTGTGCTTTCCTGCCAGGTTTTAGAGGCCATAATTGATCGGCTTTTGGGACTCATATTCCCACTGTCCTCTAGCACTTCTGCAGGCTCTGCTCAGGAAGAAGGATCATTTGGACCTGACTTCTACAAGAGAATTGCCCAATTCAAGAAGGACATTATTGCCACAGTTTTAGTGCAGTCTGTCTGGATCAGCACTTATGGAAACGACAGAGAAACAAGGGTTTCTGAGGAAGCCATGAAGAGTATGGTGGAGTCTGTGTACTGTGATCTTCTGCACGAAGTTCTTTTTCAGCAACCCTTGCCAAAGGACAGAGAAAGCTTGAGCAACTTCTACGTCACTAAAATAGCTTGTTTCGTCATGAACGAAATGTTCAAGTATCACCTGCAGTCCTTGGCTGCTGAAGAGGCGTCTCCCTGCCTGGGCTACCACCTGACCGTCTTCCCTTACAGCCTTTTGGAAGTCATGCTCAGCCAGCTTTTGGAGAAAATCTTCTCCTCTCCAGAGAATACGGGAAAGCAGATCGACTTCTTAGACTCCAATTTCACAGAGATGGCATCCGACCTGAAGAGCTGTGTGATCACAGAGCTTTCTGCCCATGAAATCAGGCTGAAGGACATCCCAGAGAGAATCCCGGACATGGATCAAGAAACAGAGGAAGACATCGCCAATTCCATCTACAACCAGATCTTACACAATTCGGAATCCCAGCGCGAGCTCCGGAATTCTCTGCTGAGCCAAGAGAACGGGGTCATCCTCCGTGTGGCCAGTGTGCTCGTACGAGAAATTCTCAACTACCATCTCTGCCCGTTTTTGAGTGGTAATGATGCTTCTAAGATCAGCTGCATCAAACGGCAGGCGGAAACCGAACCACGTCCCTGTGACATCTACTCCGCGACGTTCTTAGAGGATATCATTGTCGCCTTCTTTTGTCAAATCCTGTCTTCCCCAAATATTCAGTCCTACTCCAAAGATGCCCATTTATCAGAAGAGAAATTGAGAGAGCGGATCACAGAACAAGTCAATGCTCTTGTGCTTGCCTTTCAGTTCTCTAGCATCAAGGTGATTCATTGCGCAGAGGGATGCTCGTACTTCCCACAAGTAACTGCCGAGAAAGTGATTCAGATCAGCAACGCCATGTATCAGAAGCTCATAGGGAAATTTGGATCGGAGTTGGAGATTTTCAGAGCTTTACAAAAAAAGAGTCATAGTTTAGCCGAACAGCTGACCCCTTTAATGCTACAAGAAATCTCTGGGTACCATTTCCAGCCTCTGCTCACTGGAGATACATCTCCTTACCTCTTCTCATTTTTGCAAGCTGACACTATCATTGACCGAGTTGAAACCCTCCTACCAGATTCCACCTACTCCAGTAGTAGCTTTGGAGAGAAGTTCTTGAAGATCATCCACAGGATATTTCCACTGTGGCCTTCCGGTGGTTCTGACGACCCAGAAGAACACGAGCCGACTGTGGACCGACTGGAGAAAAGAACTTATTTTACAAAACACAGGAAGGAAGACCCAATCTCAAAACCTCTGCCGGCTGAGGATGGAGCTGGCGTTCATTCCTCAGCCTTTTTGAAGGACATTTTCCGTGGACTAATCAGCAAATTGCTGTCTTCTTCAACAAACGTATGCATGCCAGATAGAGAGGAGAATGATCCAGAATCTCTTCTTAAACATTTAGTGGAATCCATATTTAAGGAGTTTGCAAAATCCCCCATTAAAGTTTTGCCAATGTCTAAAGGACAAGCTTCCCCAGCTGTGAGTGAAACCGAGATGGGGAATGTTACCCATTTGAGGAATAAGTTTCAAGGCTGGCAGCGTGATGACAAAGCTGAGGACTCGGACTCAGCAGATGGACAAGCTCTCGGGGAGATGGTGGACAGTGTTTGTGCAGGAATTATGAGAAATTCAAGCTCAGACGGTTCACTGTATGATGATTTGACAAGCCAGAATGAAGAGGCTGTTGACAGACTCGCTTGCTACATGGTGAGGGCTGTATCTAGGGGTGGCTTGGAGCAGAGCTCTGAATCTGAAGACGACTCTCCTTATTCCACCACAGTTATAAAGCTAGAATCCGACAAAATTATCCAAAAGTTTCTGAGTGACATGGAGCTGGTGAAACACAAGCCTGAGTCCTCAGAAAGCCTCGTCCCTGCGGTATCGGTGCTCTTTTTGGAAGAGATCCTAAGCCGATTTGTGACCAAAATCCTACTCGCGCCAACGAACGTTGCATCAACTTTATCCAAAGCAGAAGTGAATGAGATTGTTGACCAGCTGAAGAAGTCTGTGGAGATGCAGATGTCCAAGAACAAGATCAACCTGGTCGCTGAGGAGCAGCCCAATTTGCATCCAGAATATGAAGAAACAGTCAACCAAGTGGTGCATTCGGTGTTCAGCAATGTCCTGGAGAAATCCGGGTCCCAGGAAAGGCTGTACAATGACATGAGGAGCACCAAAGTGATATTCCCGGAAAAAGTTGCCAGCATCATTGTCGATGAGATCTCCAGCTACAGCATCAACAACCCTTTCGACGAAAACTCGGAAAACGAAACCCGCAGTGCTCTGGAGCTGGACCGGATCGTGAGCAAGGTTGTTGCTCAAATGAGCCATCATTTGGGACCTGAGAAAGAGTCCTCAACGGACATCATGACAGCTCTACCAGATACCACGACAGCTCTACCAGATATGGCACAGGAGACATCTCTGGAAGAAATACTCATCAAATCAGAGGAACTGCCTGTCAAAATCGTCCCCTGCCTTGGCAAAAAGACCTTAAATATTGACCCACATATCATTTCGGATCATTTGGCAGTGCTTTCCATCAAAACAGAATCGTTGGAAAAGCTGAACAGGACATGCCTCTCGAGGACTGGGGTCAGCCTTAATGAATTAAGGAAAGCGTCCATGTCGAGCCGGAGCGTTGTCAAGCACATTGACCAGCAGAACGAGAACAGGAAGAAAGAACGGCGCCCCTCACTGGATTTCAGCGGGCATCTGGATGTGAAGCCAAGGGAGGTAAGAGTGGCCATATGGGCAAAAGTCAGGGAGGCCCTTTAACACCATTAACTACTTGGGCCATTTCCACCCAGAACCTCCTCTGTGTATGCACAGCCTGCAAGACATTGCCCAGAAGGGCCCAGGTCAGCACAGAATCATAGAATCATAGAGTTGGAAGGGGCCATACAGGCCATCTAGTCCAGCCCCCTGCTCAACGCAGGATCAGCCTTAAGCATCCTAAAGCATCCAAGAAAAGTGTGTATCCAGCCTTTGCTTGAAGACTGCCAGTGAGGGGGAGCTCACCACCTCCCTAGGCAGCCTATTCCACTGCTGAACTACTCTGACTGTGAAAACTTTTTCCCTGATATCAAGCCTATATCGTTGTAGTTTAAACCCATTACTGTGTGTCCTTTCCTCTGCAGCCAATGGGAGCTCTGCATGTCAGAGTCCCCCAGTTCAGTCCCAAGTGTATCTATGGGGAAAGGCTCAGTGGCTAATAGCACAGGGCTACAGATGCCACCCATTAATCATTTGAGTATAAAAGAAAGTAGAAATCTCGGGCAATGAATTTGGAGCGCCAAAATGGGATACGTAATGAAGGACCTACCAGGATTGGGTCCTGTGTAAGTCCCCTTGAGTCGTGGAATTACGTATCTAGGATTCACTTCTGTGAAGAAGAAGACCTTCATAGATCATTGTCTCCCATGTTTCGGGAGCAAAAGGAAGAAGAGACATTTGGGTTTCCATTAGTTGAGGGCCTGGGCCTTGCGAAACCTGCATGTTGGAAAATGGGTACATTTTGCAAGGAAAAATCACCCTGAAGCAACAACAACAAAAGGCATTCATAAAGGGTATCATGGGTCAGATTAGCATGAGAGAAATGCAATTGAACTGTGATACAAGGCATAAGGGACAGGGGATCTGAAAGCATCTAATGTGTCCGGCCTTTCATCTTGTGTTGCAGATTGCCTGCAGAAACTCCTTCCAGAGCCTGATGAAACCAGACATCAGTAGAGTGGAGCTCCTGAAGGATGTGACGAGCAAAGAAGACCTCATGGTCCGCCTCATAGCGCATGACGTTGAAGATGATGGATTGAGCAAACATGACTTGGAGGCCGGAGACTCTGGGGATGAGGAGGAGGAAGAGAAAGTGCTGCAGGAGGAAAGTTCCTTTTTCTTTGAGGCTCCAATAATCCCCCCAGGCCAAGATGAAGGTGCAGCTCCTACGGTAAGTGGGCGGGGCTAGGAAAGGGAGAGTTTTATGTCTTATGTAGGGGGACGTCTCTTCTAGCCCAAGGGAGGGAGGGGGGTCTCAGTCAAGGCAGAAAAATGAGGGACATGAGAATCCTGTGAAGACATGCCATTAGGCCTAAAATCACGGTGGTTGCTGAGACGACAACTCTGGGAAAGTCAAGGAGAACCTGGCAGGACCATGAGGAGGAGAAGTAGCAAAAAAAAAAAAAAAAAAAAAAAAAAAAACCCAGGGCTGTATCTGCACTTACTTTGTTAATTCCATTATGGATCCTGCTGAATTCAAATTCCCCCTCCCCGATGAAACAGAAAAGTGTTCTGCATGTGATTAGGGAAGCTCAGAAGGGGGGGGGGAGATTGGAGACAGCAGAGGAGGGTGAATAAATCCAAGAGGAAAATCTCTGCTGAGAGAAGTTAGGGCTTCCCCCTTAAGGGAAGACTTGCAACCTGGGAACGAGGAAGCCTTTGAACTGATGCCCTGGCCAATCAGGGCTTTTCTACAGTGTTGGGGGCTTGAGGCAGCAAGTTAGTTCAGGGAAAAGCAGAGAGCCTCTGAGCATACTTCCTGAGCATACTTCCTCCCTGATTGCCTCCAAAACAGCAGTCGAGCAGACAGAATGACTGCAGTCAACAGTTAAACAGTTAGTTAAGCCTCTCTCCCTCTCTTCTTAATCAAACTATATTAATCTTTAAGCAGCCCAGTGCCCTACTTTCCAGCATATACAAACTCTGCCAGCATACCTATTGTTAACACAGTACACGCATTATAAAGGTACCTCTTAGGAAGCCTTCCTTTCATTCGATATTGACATTTGTGCAGTTTGTCGTCTCGTTAAAGACCCTCTGTGAAGCTTTTGGTTTTCCGGGTGGCACTTGGCGGGGTCTGTGTGGTAAGACAGCAGCGTGTCAGCGGAAATGTTGGATCGAGCAGGCGCAGGGTTCCCGTGCGGCCATCCGGAGGTGCTTCTCTTCTTGCCCCCTGCAGAAGGCGGCCCAAGAGCCTGTGCTGACCAAGATCCCCAGTGGCATCAGCAGGAAGAAGAGCCTGTACCTGAGCAAATGCTGCCCGCCTTTGAGCATGTCCAGTTCCATCACTGATGCGGACCTCAGAAGGAAAAGCACCTTCCCACCTGTGAACCTTCCCCAGATCGAGATTACTTCCATGACCTCAGGACTAAGCATGTCTCTCAAGAATGACCGACTGGAATCAGACACGGTAAGTCAAAAGGAATCCAGCTAACCGAGGACCACATTTTGTCCACAGAAGATGCCGAGAGCAGGTAGCATAACTATCTCACGGCTTGAGAGCCAGCTTGATGGGAGACAGCGGTGGAATCTAATTTGGGCTGCCGGGTTTGAATCCCTGCTCCTCCTCCACATGCAGACAATTGGATGTCCTTGGGCAACTCGCCGTTCTGTCAGAGCTCTCTCAGCCCCTTCTACCTCACAGGGTGTCTTCTGCAGGGAGACGAAGGGAAGGCCACTGTAAGCTGCTTTGAGACTCCTTCGGATCGTAAAAAACGGGGTCCAAAAAAACAGCTCTTCTTTCTTCTCAAAGTACAGAGTCATCGGGTGTTTGGTTTAAATCACGATGGCTAAAGATTTCACCCCAGGATACCTATCGGGCTCTGTTTTTGGAAAAGAGGACTGTAACACTGCTAAGGCTAAAAGAACTGGGGAAGGGGTGGCGAGAGAAACTGGATCCAAATGCCAGCAAGGTGCAGTGGTTAAGAACGGTGGCTTCTAATCTGACGAGCTGGGTTTGATTCCCCGCTCCTCCACGTGCAGCCAGCTGGGTGACCTTGGGCTAGTCACAGCCCTGATAGTGCAGTCTCTCTGAGCTCCCTCAGCCTCACCTAACTCACAAGGTATGTATTGTGGGGAGAGGAAGGGAAGACAATGGTAAGCCGCTTTGAGACTCCGTCGGGGAGTGAAAAGCAGGGTACAAACAACCAGCTCCCCCTCCTCCTCTCCATCATGATCATCCCTTCACCTTTGCTTCTGCATCATGTCCAAAGCATCAGCTGCTGAGATGCTGCTGCTCAGTTAGGCCCTTCCTTTCCCAGGTCTGGAAAGAAGCTGTTTTGGACAGTACCCCCGAGCCGGAAATCTGCACAAGCACTACTGATGTCCCCTCGAAAATTGATGAACCACCTGCATCGAGCACAGAAGAGTAAGGACCAGATGGCATAGCTCATTCTGTTTGAACAGGCCTCCTTTACGGGATCGTGGCCCTTGCTCACAACTGCAGCCTCCTGTGAGCAGTGCTCCTCTGGAGCGGTTCCCTACTGAGCATCACCAGGCGAGGAGGGCCCGGCGGGAGCACACAGAGAGTCACTGCCACAAGCACTCGGGGCCACAGGGTCAAGAGTTAGCTCAGGTTTTTAAAAGCAGCTGGAGAAGACTTGCCCTATGTACCTGGCATGGCGCATTGTGCTGAAAAAATCCCTTTGAGGGAGCCAAGGATTGGCTCATTTATATGGAGATTGGTCCTGAAGGCCTGAGCTATGGCGTGTCTCCTCCTGCTTGCTGACTCTGAATTTAAAGGTCAAGCGTGAGCAGCAGCTGCAGTTAAGTGGCATGCAGGACTGGGGTGCTATTTTAATTGTCTCCTCTCTTTTCCCTTGTCCTTTCGCAGGGAGCCTGAAGAGGAGAAATTGGAAAAAGGTTTGGTGTAACTTCAATCTCTTGTTGTTTCGTAATCTTTGAATCGTGGTCAAGAAAAGCAGCCCCACTTTGGAGCCTGGGGACTGTGTGGGGATGCACATGGTGCTCTCGCACAGATGGAGGCTCCCTGGTCTTAACAGTCAAGGGAGCTGGTCCCTGTGGCCAAAGGAACAGAGAGCCGCTTCCATAATCTGAAAAGAATAGGGGTGGCAGAGACCCCATTGGACACTCTAAACCAGGGGTAGTCAAACTGCGGCCCTCCAGATGTCCATGGACTACAATTCCCAGGAGCCCTTGCCAGCATTCGCTGGCGAATGCTGGCAAGGGCTCCTGGGAATTGTAGTCCATGGACATCTAGAGGGCCGCAGTTTGACTACCCCTGCTCTGAACTTTGTTAACAGTATAGCCTTTCCTGTTTCTCTTTTCAGCCTTGGTGGACATGCACCTTTCCCGTGACACAGAAGAGACTTCAGGGGCATTTGAGGTAAACAGATTTTGACATACATTTGGGGTGGGGGGTGGGGGGGGTCAACATGACCATGCATGGTCACGTCACCCGATAAACGTTTAACAGATTTTTAAAAATATACTAAACATAATTAATTTCCACCCACTTGGGAAACCCTCTCAGGGCCATCAAGAAACCCTGGGATTTCACAAAACCCTGGTTGAGAAAGCCTGAATTAGGGCAACCATTCCTCATGATCATAGAGCTGCCATTATAGAGTAGACAGGTCAATGGCCTGTGAGTGACGGAACAGCCTAAAATTTAATGTGGAGTTTATCCAGTGTATGTGAATGATGTATTAATCGTTCTCTATGGGAAGGGCAATGAAAATCGTCAGATTCTGAGATAAAAGTGGAACGGTTTTTCAGACCTATGGAGCCATAGGTCAGGTGTGGAACCACTTCACTTACCGTAAACCAGGGAGCAGTTCTCTGTGCTGTTTACAAGGGTTCGCTTCACTTTGGTGAAGAACCAAAGAATCCAGATTGGCCACAAACTATTGGCTGGTTCAGGGCCAGGCTATCTGTCCTCCCATGTTTAGAGTCACTGCCAGTTACTGGGGGTGGCAACGGGACAGGGGGTGGTCTAGCTTCTGTACCTTTCTTGGGGTGTTTCTGGAGGCATCTGGTCTGTCACTCTGGGAAACAAGACCTTGGAGCCCCTTGTTTGACCCAGTATGACTTGTCTTACATTCCTAAGACCACAATTCAGATTCTTTGTTAGGCAGGTTTGTGCATGTACTGATTTTTCATTCTTCTGCAGATCACCTCTGTCTATCAGGTCCATGACATTAATGAGTCTTTATCAGAAGGAGAAGAAGAAGAAGGTATGTTTTGTGATCCGCTCCCACCTAAACAGTTGTGAATTTGAGGGTCTCTCTGTTCTTTGAGTACAAGCAAGGGGCAGGCTATGCTTGTTCCTGTAACATCCATTCCCATTCAGCAGACTTTCTCAACCAGGGGTTCAGGAAACCCTGGGGTTTCTTGATGGCCCTGGAAGGGTTTCCTGAATAGGTGTGAGTTAATTAATTTTTAATATATATTTTTAAATTTGTTAAACATTTATCGGGTGGTATGACCCTATATACTCATGTTGTCTCCGCTCCCCAATGGCCAATTATGGGCCTGGAGAGTTAAAAAGGGGAGGGTCCCTGGGTGGGCGTGTTGTACACAGCTGTACTTCCCAACCATATTTTACATCATTATGCCACTTCTGGGATGTGAACATACCTATTCATTATGAGAAAGCCACTTGTATGTTCTCTAGAAAAAAAAATAATTAAATTACGAAACCCTTTTTATGAGCCTAGAGCAGGGGTAGTCAAACTGCGGCCCTCCAGATGTCCATGGACTACAATTCCCAGGAGCCCCTGCCAGCGAATGCTCCTGGGAATTGTAGTCCATGGCCATCTGGAGGGCCGCAGTTTGACTACCCCTGGCCTAGAGCAAAGAGGATATTGCATCTCTGCCTGAGTAGCTGTTCCTTCATTCCAGATAGATTGTTCTGGAGAGTGGATAATTTTTTCCACGTATCTGCATCTGCTGTGGCTGGATCTCCTAATTACTCCTACTGCAGAGATGCGGTGTCATGGCCCACCATCAAGGAAGTATGCCTGTTGTTGCAAGATATAATTCCTCCCCCAATTGGGGGATCTGTGCAATGAATCAGGAAATGAAAGAGACTTCTCAGTCTAAGGAAGGGAACAAAAACTTGGCCCAGTGACGGAACTCTTGAGAATATGTTGTTCATTTCTCTAGATTTTGTGTAGAGTTTTCCCTAGCACAAATGTTAATTTTAGGGAGTGTTATTACTCAATTATTGAATTTTTTAATGATTGTAAGCTGCCGCAAGTGGGTTTCACCGGGAGCGGCAGTTAATATATCGCAAATAAATAAAATTATGTTACCATTTGAGTGATAAGATGCCTGAAGGATTGCCCCACCTTGCATGAACCCCTGCACCATTCACTGTCCGACAGACTCCATTAGCAGTGCCCTCCATTGTCTAAATTGCTACCTTCTTGGTGAGGATTAATGCTTTTTTAAGGGGAACTAGATTTATGGAAGCATCCATGACAAAGTAGATGCCACGATGAATGGCAGCTTGGCACAGGGACTGCAGGACTGGATTTTTTCCAGATGTATTTTTGGTTCAATTTTATTTTAAAGGCTCATTTGTGAGCATTGGCCATTTGTAATTGAAATTCCTACAGGCTACTTAATCTATGATATGGTGACAGTTTTATATTGTTTAATTTATACTCTTGAGTCTTGGACACAGGATAAGTATACAGGGTGTTGGGCTAGATGACCCTGGAGGTCCCTTCTAACTCTATGATTCTGTGTCAGGGTTAACGTTTAATAACGTATAAACAAGGCCTAGTCTGCACACATAGGATAATGCACTTTCAATGTGCTTTAGCAGCTGGAGTTTCCTGTGCGGAACAGGATAATCCACTTCTAAAGGGCATTGGAAGTGCATTATCTATTGTGTGCAGACTAGGCCCAAGTCAGCAAATTAAGCCATCGTTGCAGGAACATAAATTTCGTGGACTCTGTTTGGTTCCCCAGCGGATCACACAGATACTGGAACAAACCCTATGACCTCCTCCAGCTCTGAGGCTGCCACCCTGCCTCGTCAGCAATCTTCCAGGTTTGAGAAAATCTCCATTGCTCTCTCCAGAGTGTTCTCACGAACTTCCACCAGCAACCTCAATAACCCTGAGCCAGCCAAAGAAAAACCCGATGCGGACAAGGCCTGAGATCAGATAGTCTACGTTACGTATTGGACAGAATATGTATTTTCCTCAGTGGTATAAACATATTGGACAGAATAAATATTTTCATCAGAGGTCGAGGCTCCTGTCCTATCTTGTGGATTCAAACCAACTTTTAATCTAGTGAGGGGAAGCAGCTTGTGTGAACAGCACCCTATGCTGAGAACAAACCCTTATCAGCGGCTCCTCCACCTCTATCGTTAATCTAAATCTACCGTCTTTAAGGACATGTCACATATGCTGAATTTCCTACCTGAATCTCCCATGCACAAGTGAGGGATTTGGAAATGCTTAGTTATATGGGACTCCCCCCCCCCCCTTCCAGGGGCAGTGGTCCTGAAACCGACACTCAGGTGGGGCATGTGAGTGATCGTGATGATGTCACAATAAAATCAGAGTCCAGGGGCACCTTTATGACCAACAAAGGTTTATTCAAGGCGTGAGCTTTCGAGTGCAAGCACTCTTCCTCAGACTATGAACTGACTATCATGACAGTGGGAATATAGAAGCAAAGGTTAATCCTGTTACATTAGTAAATTGTGTCACAGCATCCAAATACAGCCATATGATAATTCTTTGCTAAACCAGCCAATCAGTCTCCTCGAATTCAGTTGTCGTTCACAAAAACACAGGAGAAATAAAACTGTCCATGCCAGTGACGTCAGCCATTCCGTCGAGTCTGACTCTTGGCGATCCTCTGGCTCAAATGTTGCCACGATTTTCGATCTTCCACCACTTCTCTTAGTTGTGCAATGTTCTGGCCGGTGTGCATTTTGGTCATATCTAACCACCGTGTCCTTTTTCGGCCTGGCTTCCTTTTACCACTGACCCTCCCTAGCACAATCGCTCCCTCCACTGAGTTGGATCGCATGATATGGCCAAAGCGAGGCGGAGTTCTGTGATTTTGCTTTGTCGCTTGAGATTATATATTACTATTTCCATATCAGATCTGACTCCCATTTCAGCCGCAGTAGGCCTCAGCTGGGTTGCTTACAACAGAAAAGACAACCATCATTCTTGGTGGTCTCAAAGGTGAGAAATGTGATTTGGTTTGTAGTTTGTGGCATCCCTCATTCACGAACCACGGGCCATTGTGAAATTTGGGCTGCCTCATGAACCACCTGTCATTTCTCCAGAAAGCTCTTCCCTGGGGACAGTTTTGGGGGGCCATAACTCGAACTCAAGCTGTAAATTCAATCTTTGCTTAATGGGGAGGCCCGGGGAGGCCCTCTATGAGTTTTGTGATTCTAGTCTGTGCAAGATTTGTTCTATACACTCCCGAACCAGCACCTGTTTGATTCCCTGCTCCTCCACATGCAGCCAACTGTGTGGCTTTGGGTCAGTCACAGTTCACTCAGTGCTCTCTCAGCCCCACCAACCTTACAGGGACAGGAAGGGAAGGTGATTGTAAGTCTCTTTGACGATCTTGAGGATAAAGGATCTTGGAAAATTTGAACCAGGGTTGGATTAAGGCCAACCGATGCCCTAAACACAACCCACGAGTGTCTTTTGGAACCAAATAACTTCATTTATGTGAAAAAAATTAATAAATGAAGAGCGTAGGGGTCCGTTACACAAATCAGCAGATGAGTTAAATGCTAGCCTGACCCAGCCAGCTGTGTTTACTCTCGACGGAAGCAAAACTCTCACATTATAAGTCTGAAACAGGTGTGGTATCTATTGACACCTTTAAGCCATACTTTTAAACTTTAGTCATTCTCCATGCTGAAGAAAACTGTTTCAAAAACAATGCAAGCAGTGCAAGTCAAACATGGTAGATAAGGACAGTTGCAAACAATTCAACTGAAGTCGAGTGTGGCAGTGAAAGAGTTAAGGGCATAATAGCTGGGGGTGGGATCACTCTGTAGCTCTCTCCCTCTCTTGGTGCCTAAAACACATGTTGTTGTTGTTGTTGTTGTTTTTTGGGGGGTTGCTTAATGCTTAATCCAGGGCTGATGTGAACCCAAGTGTGTGCAAGCAGCATTATGGGAATTGCAGAATTGTATTTTCGCTTCCTCTCATGTTTCTTGTCCTTTCTTTGTCACAGCTAAGCATGGCTGCTCTGAGCAACAGCCTCCATGCTCCATGACGCTGGGTACTTTCATGAATGACACCATGTGAGATGGAAGACTATGCTTCTCAGAGGGAAAAGAAGTGAGGTTTAAAGAAACTGATGCAGGAAGAGGGACATTTGCAACCTTCTGCCAGAGTCTGCCTCATTTTTGCTTCCAGTTTCATGTGCTTCGGAGAACTGGGCCTGTCATGGTTAAAATGAATAAACCTATTCCTGTACTAAGAGGAGAATCTTTCCCCAATATCATAAAACCCAAACGTACAGGGATGACTCACTCCCTACCTGATTGGTCATCTGTGGGGAGGAGAGCCAGCACCCAGGAAGGACACAGTGCAAGTCTGCGTCCTAGTGCCCATTGCATTCCAGCGTGCAATGGCCATTGTGCATTTAAATATTTTCCTGTCTTTGGATAGGGTGAAAGAAATCCTCTGCAATGAAAAAAAAGGCTGTCTGATGGTTTTTTATTCCATTCTGCACATGTTGGGATTTTCAGTGCATTTTCGAAGTGGATTTTCCAGTTTCGTAAAGGAAAATCCGGCTGCAAAAGCACATGAAGAAGAAGATGAAGAATTAGTTTTTATATCCCGCTTTTCCCTGCCCAAAGGAGTCTCAAAGTGGCTGACAATCCACTTCCCTTCCTCTCCCCACAACAGGCACCCTGTGAGGTAGGTGAGGCTGAGAGAGCTCTGAGAGAACAGTTCTAACAGTTCTACTAACAGCAGCTGTCTCTCCAGGAAAGGTCTTTTACATCACCCACTATCAGATCCTTTTATTTGGAGATGCCGGGTTTAGAACCTGGGACCTTCTGCATACCACGCATAGGATTTTCCAGAGAGCAACATGAAAAGTACAGTATCCAATGTGTGCAGAATAAGCATTAATCTTCAAGACCAAAAGGGAGAGGCTTTCGTAGCCAATGAGCATGCAATCAATTTGCGTGCAAGGTGAATCTCAAGTTCAGAAGCAGCTTAAGAAGAAAAGATCTAATCATCGGCCAAAGAACTGTTATTTCCCTCCCAGCATGACTTGGATAATATTTCTTCTAATTATTTACTGCTCAGGTATGGGGAGAAGGGTCTATTTTGCAAATTTCAACTGTAAACTCCAGCCTCTGGTTCACTCGTATCTTTCTATTTCCAGGGGTCAGCTCTGTGCCCACGCTGACCCAGCCATCCTCAGAGTCTGTGACTCTTGGAAAGACAGCGAGACTCTCTGCCCAGCTGCACAGAGGGTATGAAGGCTACAGCGTGGAGTGGTATCAGCAGAGAGAGGGGCGGCCCCCTCGGCGTCTGCTGCACGGAGACAGTGACAGATACAGCTGGACCCCAGGGCGATTCTCTGGGTCCAAATCAGGTGGCGTTCGGACTCTGACCATCGCAGAGGTGCAGCCAGAAGATGAGGCAACATATTACTGTGGCGTAGGTGATGGCGTCACATACCCACTGTGATACATTTGGAAGGGGAAGTAAGACAAAAACCTATGCTAAAGGGAGATGGGGAAGCTTTTCATAGAATCATAGAGTTGGAAGGGGCCAGGCAGGCCATCTGGTCCGGCCACCTGCTTAACGTAGGATCAGCCTAAGCAGCCAGCATGAGTATCTGTCCAGCCACGGCTTATAGAACCATAGAGTTGGAAGGGGCCAGACATGCCATCTGGTCCAGTTCCCTGCTTAACGCAGGGTCAGCCTCAAGCATCCAGGATAAGCCACTGCTTGAAGGCTGCCAGGGAGCTTTCTTGCTGCTTTCCTGTCTCTCAGGAATTATGCTCAGAGGACCCCTCAGGGAGAATCGAAACACAGAATAGGGCAGAAGCATTCTGGGAAAAAGAGACATTCCAGGGAAGTGCCCTTCTGGTTATCCTTCCAGTAGGTGTGCTTGCCATTCTGTGCTGAGTCAGTCGACATGCCTATTCCTCTGCCTAAGCATAGAGTGAGGAAACCCGGATTTTAATGCGGGGATGTGTTTGTGTGGAAAGGAAGGCAGCAGGGAAGCTAAGTAGGTCAGCCCTGTTTAGTACTTGGATGGGAAACCCCAAGGAAGATTTCAGAGGAAGGCCATGGCCAGCCACCTCTGCTCCTCTCTCACCTTGCAAGCGGGGTTGCCATAGGTCAGCTGTGACTTGATGGCCCTTCACACACACACACACACATTTGTGTAGCACCCCTGCCCAGACTAGTCCCATCTCATTGGAGACTAAAGCTAAGTGTGGTCAGCCATGGTCAGAACATGAGTAGGACACCATCCAGGGAGACCAGTGCTGCTCTGCAGAGGAGGAAAACAGCCCACCACTCCTGTGCATCTTTTTCGCCCTACCTGCACAAATACGGTAGGTAAATTGTGCCGACAGGTGGCAACCAACTCACATCGACCCCCATGGGGTCGACGTGAGTTGGTTGCCACCTGTCGGCACAATTACCTACCGTATTTGTACAGGTAAAAATGCATGCTTTGTTCTGTTCACACAGCATGTTCCTATCAAGAAGATCGCGCACAAAGGAGCTTTCCTGCTGTGTGAGGTAGGAGTGCATATGGAGAGCATACCAAAAGAGATGCTTGCTTTTCTGCCCTTTGGCCTGCAGGGGGAGATGTTACTCCATGTTAGACTCCAATGAACAGAGATAACCCTTGCACCTGTGCATGAAATGAAGCAGAAAAATGTTTAGTAAAATATACCGTTTTTTCTTTCTTCTTCTTCCTCTCCTCCCCCCCCCCCCCCGGATTCTTCATGCTCCTTCAGGCACAGTGACGAAACCCTGTCAGTTTGATGCAATTTTGTATCACATAAACCTCAACTAATCTCAATATCCAGTTAGCGTTAGCGTGACTTGGGTTCAAATCACCACTCACCTATGAAACTCAAAGCATAGTCTTGGACCAGTCACTCTCTCTCTGCCTAAGCTATCTCACAGGGTTGTTGTGGACATCAAATGGAAGCAGGGGGAATTCTGCAATCGGCCCAAAGCTCCTTAGGAAAGTGAGGAAATAAATGAATAGATTCAAGACCATTAATGTCCTCTCCATATGTCTACTTCCTGCTGCCCCTCTGAGAAAGCCACGACTTGGTTATCAATTTCCGGTCCTGATGATGACTTTCAATCCAGATGCTTCATTATCTAGAATTGCAGGGCCAACATCAGGCCAGGAACCACCCACTCCCTGCATGTGGGAATTGTGGCAAGAACCGACCTTTCCAACTTCTGCCTGCAGAACGTCCCCTGTGTCTTCCTTTGCCCCGCAGAACCAGCCAATGTGCTTTCCAAGGTCACAGGTAGCTCTGTACATGTCCTGTCACTACATCACCACCAATTTGCTGAAGGTCTCAACTTTGATGCTCAAAAGTTTACATGTCCTTTGAAAATCTTGTTGTTCTCCAAGATGCTATTGGGCTTGAATCTAAGAGAAGAAGAAGAAGAAGAAGAAGAGTTTTATCCCTGCCGTGGCGAGCCCAAGGTCACCCAGCTGGTTGCATGTGGGGGAGCGCAGAATCGAACCTGGCATGCCAGATTAGAAGTCCGCACTCCTAACCACTACACCAAACTAAGTCTTCAGCTAACCCGCTACCCTCTGAAAGTATATCTACCTTTATTGAGAAACCTCCAAGCATGAAAAGAAATGCCAAGCAAATTAATGACCTGCCCATCGGACTGGCTAGGATGTCACATGTCCTCATTGGAGGAGACCTGTTTCTTGCAAGCCAATGGGGATGAAGACATTTGCATGCTGGGACCCTTTTTAGGTTCTTAAGAGGGGCTAAGAAAGGACGGGGATGGCCCCAGCCAGATACCTTCTGTCTTGGGAGCTCAAACCCCCCCCCCCTTTTGTCTTTCACCATGGCCTGGGCCCTGTTTCTGGTGACCCTTCTCTGTTCCTTTCCAGGTATTTGTGGGGAGTACTAACTCAACATGAACGAACTAGGAAACTACTTGTGTTTTGAATTTGCTAGAAGAAAGCATGACTTTCTGGGGTGTTTAAGAGCACAGGAAATGAGTCCAATTCATGTTGTTTGCTCTCTCTTTTTTTTGTAAAGGTGTCCATTCACAGCAAAATTACATTCAGCCTGCCATATTGTCTGCATTCCTGGGCCAAACGGCCAAACTCCCCTGCATTGTCAGCGGAAGCGTTCATGCTTTCCACTGGGTTCGACATAGACCTGGCAAGGGCCCTCACTTAGTCATCTACGGCAGCTCCCGGGGAGAAGGAATCCCCGGACGATTCACCGATTCCAGCTCTGGGAACGATCGCTATTTGACCATCAGTAACGTCCAGGCCGAAGACGAGGCCGAGTATTACTGTGCTGCTCATAGGAGTGATTTCATTCGCCACAGAGCTACAGCCCAATGAGGAACTATGACAAAATCCTTCAGTTGTCCTCCCAAGACCAAGGCCCAGGAAACCGAAAGCACTAAAAACTCTGTGCTCAAAGCATAAAGGGTGACATTGTGGAGAGCCAGCTTGGTGTAGTGTGTAGGGGCGCTGACTTGGAATCTGGAGAGCCGAGTTTGTAATCTTCAGCCAACTGGGTGTCCTTGGGCTTGTCACAGCACTGATAGAGCTGTTCTGACTGAGCAGGAATATCAGGGCTCGCTCAGCCTCACCCACCTCACAGGGTGTCTGTGGTGGGGAGAGGAAAGAGAAGGAGATTGGAAGCCGCTTTCAGGCTCCTTTGGGTAGAGAAAAGCAGCATATAAGAACCAACTCTTCTTCTTCAGTAATATCAGGGCTCTCTCAGCCTCACCCACCTCACAGGGTGTCTGTTGTGGGGAGAGGAAAGGGAAGGGGATTGTAAGCCGCTTTGAGACTCCTTCGGGTAGAGAAAAGCGACATATAAGAATTAATTCTTCTTCTTCTTCTTCTTCAGTAATATCCGGGCTCTCTCAGCCTCCCCTCCCTCACAGGGGATCTGTTGTGGGGAGAGGAAGGGAAGGTGAATGGAAGCCCCTTTGAGACTCCTTCGGGTAGAGAAAAGCGGCATGGAAGAACCAACTCTTCTTCTTGTTCAGTAATATCAGGGCTCTCTCAGCCTCCCCTCCCTCACAGGGTGTCTGTTGTGGGGAGAGGAAAGGGAAGGCAAATGTAATCTGCTTGGAGACTCCTTCGGGTAGAGAAAAGTGGCATATAAGAACTAATTCTTCTTCTTCTTCAGTAATATCTGGCCTCTCTCAGCCCCACCTACCTCATCATTTGTTCTGGGCTCAAGACCCTTTGAATTGGAGCACTGGAAGGGATTGAATTGCGACCTCAGCCAGATCGCATCTCCAGGGCAGGAGCATGCACCCTATAAACCTCAGTGAGATCACCCACTGCTAGCTGCCCCCATGCAAAGTGCATAGTCCAGCTTCCCCCCCACACACACACACATTTGTTAACATTAAATTATTGGCGAGAGCCTGTGCCAAACCTACGCCTGTCAAACCAGTAGGGCCACAGTGGTAATGGATGCAATGAATCAACAGGAATCTGTTTACTCCATACATGCACCTGGGGATTTTGAGGGGTAGAGCCTGGGGAGGGCAAACCTATAGAGTTCACCACCTAATGTGGCCATTTTCTCCAGGGGAACTGATTTCGATTGCCTGGAGTCTGGTTGGAATATCAGGAGATCTTCAGGCCTGACCTGGGAGTTGTCTACCCTAGGTCCAAAGAATCTTATCCCTTAAAGGCTTTCAAAGACCTGTCACGAAGGCCCAGCTACAGCAGTCTAAGTGGACTACTATTATGAAAACCCAAGCACAGAGAGCTAAATTTAGAGGACAACAGCAATTTAACACAACACGAAAGGAAATCAGAATCAGCAGAGTTTGCACATAGGAAGCACAGTTCTCCCAAATCACGGGTAGTCAACCTGTGGTCCTCCAGATGTCCATGGACTACAATTCCCATGAGCCCCTGCCACCAAATGCCAGCAAATCCTGGCAGGGGCTCATGGGAATTGTAGTCCATGGACATCTGGAGGACCACAGGTTGACTACCCCTGTCCCAAATGATTCTCTCTTCAAGGATTTCCCTTTGTGTAAATGGTTTCTACGGGCATGACATCACATCCCCCCATCTCCTCATTGGTGGTTCGCTGCTTCTCGTCAAGCCAATGGAGGCAATGACATTTGCATGAGGGTCAATTAAAGAACAATGCAGGGAGACCATGGTGAGGTATTTTCAGCTCTGGAACTCAGGTTTCTCCCCATTTCACCATGGCCCGGGAACTCTTTTTCCTTGCATTCGTCACTTACTGCGCCGGTAAGGACGCGAAAGAGCAATTTTAGGGCAAACAGCAAAGCTATTTGCGTTGTGCGTATCTTATTTTATTTCTCATGTGGCATGTGGATAACCTGGTGGTTGGTCATGACCTTGGCATTCCTTGAAGGTCACCCTCCCAAGTACTAGCCAGGGCTGGCCCTTCTTAGCTTCCGAGATTTCACAGGATCACGTTTGCCTGGGCTATCCAGCTCGAGCAGTGTGGTGGGGTTGCAATGGGCGGGAAGATGCTTTGGTGTTATTTTGGAGAAAACGACTGTAGGTTTATGGGTTTTGCTTCTTCTTTTTTCGTCAAGGCGTCGCTTCCTTGCCAAGTTGGGTCCAGCCTGCCTCGGAGTCTGTGCCCTTGGGCCAAACAGCCAAGCTTTCCTGCACTGTAAGTGGCACCCAGTATGAAATTTACTGGCATCAACAGAGAGGTGGGCAGGCCCCCCGCTATGTGCATTACGCTGGCGGCAGCAGGGGAGAAGGGATCCCGGATCGATTCACGGCTTCCGTCTCTGGGAACGTCGGCTACTTGACCATCTTGAACGTCCAGGCAGAAGACGAGGGTGATTATTACTGCGGCATGTGGTACGACAGCAGCAGCTGGAAGCATCACGGTGATGGAGTCTGATGGGGAACTGAGACAAAAACCTTCCTCCCCAGGGTGGAGAATCCAGAATCACTACAGTGCAGCTGGGTTCTTTCCTGTGCTGAATGCTGTCGGGGTGATAAAGCTGCAAAGAAGAGAAAGGCTTAGTTCAGCCTTTATCAACTTTTTTTTACCAGTGGGAAACCCCTGAGACATTCTCCAGGCTTCGAGAGACCCCAGAAGTGTGATCGTGCAGAATGCGGTTGGGAAGCAGAGCTGTGGACACGCCCACCCTTCCCACCTCCTCTAGGCCCATCATTGGCCATTTTGGGAGGGGTGGGTGGGTCCATAGGACCATATATGGTCATATCATCCATTAAATGTTTAACAATTTTTTAAAAAAAAATTAAAAATGAATTAACTCCCGTCCTTCCTGGGCCGTCCAGAAACCCCAGGGCTTCACGAAACCTGGGTTGAGAAAGCCTGGAATAGAGTATAAACCAGGGGTAGTCAAACTGCAGCCCTCCAGATGTCCATGGACTACAATTCCCAGGAGCCCCCCTGCCAGCGTTCGCTGGCAGGGGGCTCCTGGGAATTGTAGTCCATGGACATCTGGAGGGCCGCAGTTTGACTACCCCCGGACTAGATCGAAGAGATGTTACCTCTCCGTGGTCCTTTCACTGCCTCTCTCCCTCTTCCAGCTTTATCAGCCGTCTCCCAGTTTCGACCTGAACGATCCCTATTGCAAAGTCATGGCACCCAAATACAACAGTCTCCACGACCCACACTTGCGAGCCTTCTACAAGAGGAAAAGCAATCTGCAGAGACTGAAGAAGTCTGGCTTCATCACCGACAAAAACAAAGGGCCGCAGTTTGACTACCCCTGGTATACACTAACAAATACTTGCTATTCCATGATTTGGTCTGCAGGGGGAGGTGCTGCTCCATGCTAAAATAGCATACCTAACCCTTCCCTGACCAGCACCTGTGGCATGAAGTGAAGCAGAAAGCGGTTCAGTAAAATATGTATATTTTCCGGAGCCTTCACACTCCTTCAAGCACAGAGACGAAACCCCTGTCAGTTTGAAACACCTTTGAATCTGGCTGAATCTCAACGAACCTCTGCAGCCAGACAGCATATGACAGATTAGCACTTGAGAAAGTGAGGTTCACTCATCTGTGAAGCTGATTGGATGGTGTTGGACCTCTCTCCCTCCCTCCCTCTCCATAACCAACCTAAAGGTAAAGGTAAAGGTATCCCCTGTGCAAGCATCGAGTCATGTCTGACTGTGACGCCCTCAAGTGTTTTCATGGCAGACTCAATATGGGGTGGTTTGCCAGTGCCTTCCCCAGTCATTACCGTTTACCCCCCAGCAAGCTGGATACTCATTTTACTGACCTCGGGAGGATGGAAGGTTGAGTTAACCTTGAGCCGGCTGCTGGGATTGAACTCCCAGCCTCATGGGCAGAGCTTTCAGACAGCTGCCTTACCACTCTGCGCCACAAGAGGCTCATATAACCAACCTAACAGGGTTATTTTGAGGATGAAATCAAGTTAGAATCATAGAACCATAGAGTTGGAAGGGGCCATACAGGCCATCTAGTCCAACCCCCTGCTCTACGCAGGATCAGCCCTAAGCATCCTAAAGCATCCAAGAAAAGTGTGTATCCAACCTTTGCTTGAAGACTGCCAGTGAGGGGGAGCTCACCACCTCCTTAGGCAGCCTATTCCACTGCTGAACTACTCTGACTGTGAAATTTCCCCCCCTGATATCTAGCCTATATCGTTGTACTTGTAGTTTAAACCCATTACTGTGTGTCCTCTGCTCTGGGGGAGACAGTTCCCTCAGCCCAGCATGTAGGAGAATCTATGTCAGCTGGCTGATGAGAAGGACAAAGTGTGCTCAACACCATCTCAAAACATGTCAGGTAAATCTGTTCTCGGGCCATTGGCCAGGCCAGAGTGTCACACCTCCTGAGGGAGGTGGGCCATCTCTAAGTAAAGCCAATAGCTGTGGAGATATTTGCATGAGCAGATCCCTCTTTGCTTCTTTAGGGTTTTAAGAAAGAAGCTGAAGGCCTCTGCTAGATACACCTTAATTCACACATTCAGATTCACCTTTGACTCTCAGCATGGCCTGGGCCTTGTGTCTCCTCACACTTCTCGGTTATTGGTCAGGTAAGGTTGATGAAGCTCAGAAGGCTTAAGTTGAGAAGGCTGAGAGGAAAATGATTACTATTAAAACAAGATAATATTGGTGCAATCTTGTAGACGACACAAAATGAATCCATCCCATTTTTTTCCCTTTCCCTCCTTTATTCTTTTTCGTAAAGGTGCAATTTCACAGACTACTTTGACTCAGCCTCCCTCACAGTCTGTTGCTCCTGGACAGACGGTGAGACTCTCCTGCACGGCCAGCGGAAACAAAAACTATATCTGCTGGGTTCAACAGACGTCTGCACAGAAAACCCGCCATATCCAGTGTGCAGGTTATAGCAGGGGCGACGGGGTCCCGGACAGGTTCACTGCCACTGATTCTGGGAACGTCGGCTCTTTAACCATCACGAACACCCAGCCTGAAGACGAGGCTGATTATTACTGTGCCATGTGGCCTAGCGGGGGTAGCGTGTTCCACGGTGGTAAAAGCAGATGGGGAACCGAGACAAAAAACTTGGCTGCACACCATCCTGCCCAGGCTGGCCTGATCGTATCAGATCTCAGAAGCCAAGCACCATCTGCCCTGGTTAATTTTCTGATGGGGAACACCATGGCAGTCCAGGGTCCCTCTGCAACCACAAACCATCTCTGAATGCATCTAGCCTTGAAATCCCTATGGGCTTACCCAAAGTCAGCTAAGACGACGGCACCTCACACAATGTGAGGGTGTGTGTGTGTGTTTTTTTATTCAGCTGCTCAATCTGCTGTCCCAGAGATCTCATAGAAGAAGAGCTGGGTTTCTCTGTACCCCTCTTTTTACTATCCGAAGGCATCTCAAAGTGGCTTACAACTGCTTCCCTTAGTAGGTATGCAAAGCTGAGAGAGGTCTGAGAGAACCTTGTGGAGGAGTGGGGAATCACTCCCAAGATCCTGACCTTCAGTCATGGAAAAGTGTGGGTGCAAACACTGCTAAAATGGGGTGCCTCAAATACACTTGAAATTGCGTAGTAAAAGCAACCCATTATCTAATGCCTGCTGAACCTACTATGGCCCAGAGGGGGCGGTGTTCTTCAATCTTCCCCCAAATTTGTCACTATTGTCCCATTTAGGAGAGGCTCCACCAGGCTTGCGTCTGGAACATGAAGCCACGCAGGAAATTGGTCAGTCCAAATGTACATATTCTTCCTGGTCCTTCCTGCTCACTCCGGCTCAGAGAATCAACCCAGCCAGTTCTACAATCTTACACCTCATTAAGATGCACTCTGCCTCCGTGTCCCCAATAATGTCCTCCAAGCAGCCCAATTCATCCTCCGCGTTTCCTGTCTAATAAATTGAAAATGAATTGGCTCTTTCCCGCCCCTTTCTGGCAATTTGTACATTTTCAATGTCTTCACTTGGAATCGTAATAGAATCATAGAATCATAAAGTTGGAAGGGGCCATACAGGCCATCTAGTCCAACCCCCTGCTCAACGCAGGATAATATGGGGCAAGGGGTCATTTGCAGTGGGGAGTCAGTGGGAAGTCAGGGATGCTTGACACTTTCCTCAGTGTGGGTGCAAAGGAAGCCACCCTAAAATGTGGGTGCAAAGGAAGCCACTGCTAAAATGGGATGCCCCAAATTCACTCAAAATTGCATGGTAAAAGGAACACATTATCTAATGCCTGCTGAACCTACTATGGCCTGGAGGGGGCGGTGTTCTTCACTCTTCCACTAAATTTATTTCCATTAGCACGTTCTGGAAAAGCTCCACCAAGCATGCACCTGGATCATGAAGCCAAGCAGGAAACTGATGAGTTTTCTCAGGGAGGTGGGCCATTTTAAAGTCAAGCCAATCAGTGTGAAGAAATTTGCATGAGCTTATCCCTCTTTGTTTTGGGGGGGTTTAAGAAAGAAGGCAACAGCCCCTGCTAGACACGCCTTCACCTCACACATTCAGGCTCACGTTTGACTCTCACCATGGCCTGGGCCTTGTGTCTCCTCACACTTCTCGGTTTCTGGTCAGGTGAGGGTCTAGAATTTCAGAAGGCTTCAGCTGAGTAGGCTGAGAGGAAAGGGATTAATAATAAGATGATATAATATTGGTGCAATCTTGGAGATGAATCTGTCCAATTTTTTCCCTTTCCCTCCTTTATTCTTTTTCATAAAGGTGCAATTTCACAGACTACTTTGACTCAGCCTCCCTCACAGTCTATTGCTCTTGGACAGACGGTGAGACTCTCCTGCACGGCCAGCAGTAACAAAAACACCATCTGCTGGGTTCAACAGACATCTGGACAGAAACCCCGCTACATCCAGTGTGCAGGTTACAGCAGGGGCGACGGGGTCCCGGCCAGGTTCACTGCCACTGATTCTGGGAATGTCGGCTCTTTAACCATCACGAACACCCAGCCTGAAGACGAGGCCGATTATTACTGTTACATGTGGCCCAGCGGGGGTAGCGTGTTCCACGGTGGTAAAAGCTGATGAGGAACCGAGACAAAAACCTTCTGCCTTTCTCCTTGGAGAACTGAACCAACACCGCACCCGCCAGTGTAATGATTTACGAAGGGTTACACGGTGGCTGAAATGTCTTTAATCCTAGAGTGTCATCACAGGGAAAGGAAGCTCTTCTGTTCTTGCTTCCTTCTCCCAGGCCCTCACCCCCTCTGGTCAGTTAGCTCAGATCCACCTCCATGACCCACTTTAGAAATGATCACAAGTAGCTTGGGAAGTCGCTTCAGAAAGGGGAATACAGAACAAGCTCATTATAAAAAGGTAAAGGGAAAGGAATCCCCTGTGCAAGCACCGAGTCATGTCTGACCCTTGGGGTGACGCCCTCCAGCGTTTTCATGGCAGACTCAATACGGGGTGGTTTGCCATTCCCTTCCCCAGTCATTACCATTTACCCCCCAGCAGCAAGCTGGGTCCTCATTTTACCGACCTCGGGAGGATGGAAGGCTGAGTCAACCTTGAGCCGGCTGCTGGGATTGAACTCCCAGTCTCATGGGCAAAGCTTTCAGACGGCTGCCTTACCACTCTGCGCCACAAGAGGCTCAAGCTCATTATATATTATCATTATTTGAAGAAAATTTGGAGTGAAAGGCAGGGCCATACAAAAATATTACTTTTTGGGTTTGAGTGTACTGGATTGGGAATATATCCATTTTTCTGATACTCCCAAATTCCAGCTACAGATATGGCATTTCGATTCAGTTTTCCCCTCTAGGTTTCTGATTTTTTTTGGTCCATTATGAACCATGGGAAACTTTCTGGGAATCTGGGTGGTAGTTTTGAAAGGTACATGCACCAAAAGTTCCTTGAGAGTTACTGGTGCCTGTCCTTTAACACCCCCCCCCCCGCTAATTTTCAAGTTGATTGAACAAAGGGGCCCAATTCTATGAGGACCTGAACAAGATGCCTCCAGCTGTTCTATATTTCCCATGGGGGGGGGGAATGGAAAATAAAACCTCACAAACAAGCCAGCAATATATTTCCAGGGCACAAAATCCATGCTTGCAAGTAGCAATAATTCAGAACCAACAGCAGGTCCAACAGAACTATTGCAACCCCAGTAACCCCAGTAGAACTACATGCAAATGTGCCAAGCCAACAGAAGTCAAAACAGAGAATATTTGCAGTGGAAATTGAAGGCGATAGGGCACTTTTGCAAGCCAAGAAAAACTAATGGCAACATGCAGAAGCCCAGAGGAACCCAGGTCCACTGTAGCGGTTAGATGGGCAGACTTCTAATCTGCTGAGTTAGGTTCGATTCCCTGCCCTTCCACATGCAGCCAGCTACGTGATCTTGGGCTCGCCACAGCACTGATAAAGCTGTTCTGATTGAGCAGGAATATCAGGGCTCTCTCAGCCTCATCTCCCTCACAGGTGTCTGTTGTGGGGAGAGGAAAGGGAAGGCGAATGTAAGCTGCTTTGAGACTCCTTTGGGGAGAGAAAAGCGGCATATAAGTACCAACTCTTCTTCTTCGGTCATTTCAGGGCTCTCTCAGCCTCACCTTCCTTACAGGGTGTCTGTTGTGGGGAGAGGAAAGGGAAGGCAACTGTAAGCCACTTTGAGCCTCTTTCGGGTAGAGAAAAGCGGCATATAAGAACCAACTTCTTCTTCTTCTTCTTCTTCTTCTTCTTCTTCTTCTTCTTCTTCTTCTTCTTCTTCTTCTTCTTCCCTGTGATGCTGGTTAAGGCCAGGTCAAAGGCCTTTGGAACAGAGAAGAAGGTAGAAAACGGACAGCTCACCCTCATTGTGTCAGTCATTCTGTCTTGGCAACTCATCCTCCATAAAATTCAGTTTTTCTAGTCCCTTATCTCCAGCTGGGTTTGAACCCTGGTATCAGGTGAATGCGGGGAGGGGGGGGGGCAAGAGAAGCTGGATTGGACAACACAAGGAACCATCTCCGCCTAAGTATTAAGGTGGAAACATCATGCAAATTTGCAGCAGTCCCATTGGTCTGACTAGGATAGCCCCACCTCCTTCTTGGAGGTGGACTGCTGCTATTAAATTGGGGCTGCCGTGAAGGCATTTGCATCACAGGGCTAGTCCTCAGTCTTCAGGAAGGTCTTAAAGAAGAAGGAGACGGTCTTGTCTAGTTCTCTCTTCCTTCACCCATTCAGACTCCCTCTTGACTCTCATCATGGTCTGGGCCCTATTTCTACTCACAGTTCTCAGTTACTGGTCAGGTAAGGGGCCCAGGAATTCCTTTTGCATTGGTTTCGAGCAAAGCTATTCCCACTTTGCATATAGAAAGAGATGCTGTTGCAATCGTTTGTGAAGTTACGCTTTCCCCTTTTTCCTCAAGGTGCCAGTTCACAGCCTACGTTGACTCAGCCTCCCTCAGAGTCTGTTGCTCCTGGACAGACGGTGAAACTCTCCTGCACGGCCAGCAGTGACAAAAACTATATATGTTGGGTACAACAGAGATCTGGGCAGAAACCCAGCTTCATCCAGTGTGCAGGTTACAGCAGGGGCGACGGGGTCCCGGCCAGGTTCACTGCCACGGATTCTGGGAACGTCGGCTCTTTAACCATCACGAACACCCAACCTGAAGACGAGGCCGATTATTACTGTGGCATGTGGTATGATAGCAGCGCATGGAAGTATCACTGTGGTCAAACCTGATGAGGAACTGAGACAAAAACCTTCTCCCTTTCCCCTCACAGTGTGTGTGGCATACATTCACTCTGCAACAGATACTTGCTCTCAGAATCATAGAATCATAGAATCATGGAATAATAGAGTTGGAAGGGACCTCCTGGGTCATCTAGTCCAACCCCCTGCACCATGCAGGATGCTCACAGCCCTATTGCTCATCCACTGTAACCTGCCACCTCCTTGAGCCTTCACAGCATCAGCCTCTCTGTCAGATGGCTATCCAGCCTCTGTTTAAAAATTTCCAACGATGGAGAACCCAACACGTCCCGAGGAAGCCTGTTCCACTGAGAAACCGCTCTGACTGTCAGGAACTTCTTCCTGATATTTAGACCGAATTTCTTTTGAATTAATTTCATCCCATTGGTTCTTGTCTGTCCCTCCGGGGCAAGAGAGAACAACCTGTGCTCCATCCTCTATGTGGCAGCCTTTTAAATACTTGAAGATGGTTATCAAATCCCCTCTCAGTCCTCTCTTCTCCAGGCTAAATGGACCAAGCTCCCCCAAACTTTCCTCCTACGTCTTGGTTTTCATCTCCCTTTGGCCTTCAGGGAAAGATGCTGCTCCATTTTGGGATTAAATCATAACAGATAACCCTTCCCTGGCTGCACCTGTGGCATGAACGGAGGCAGAAAATGGCTTAATAAAGTATTTATTTTTCCTGATCTTCCATGCTCCTTTAAGCACAGAGATAGAACCCTGTCCGTTTGGTGCAATTTTTTACCTCAGTGGACCTCATCCAGTCTCAGAACCCAGCTCGCATTTGGGAGACCTGGGCCCAAATTGTCCCTCAACTGGGAAGCTCAAAGCATAGTCCTTGGCCAGTCACTCTTTCTCTCAGCATAGCCCTACCACACAGGGTTGCTGTGAAGATAATAGGGTTGGGAATCATAAGATTGCAAACAAACAACATGATATCCCAGTCTTCACCACTAGGGGGAGATGGTGACCTAGCATTGAGGAATGTGGCTGGGGACAGAAATGACCTGCAGCTGTGGGGTAAAAGTAAAGCCCTATTGAGCATGGACCAAACAGAGCTATTCAAACTGCCTCTTTTTGTAGGTTGTTGTTTGTTTGTAGGTTGCTGTTGTTTGTAGGTTGCTGTTGTTTTTGTTGTTGTTGTTACTGTTCTGCTTATTTAAATTTTTAAATAATGGCTCTCCTTCCACACTGTACAGGTCATTGACTTCTTTCATACCCCCTTCTTTTCCCTCCAGTGGGACCGCAAAAAGCATGGAGAGTTCTCCTCTCTTCCAATGTATCCTGAAGACAGAATAACAATAACACTCCTTTTCATTTTTTGTGAAGAATGCCCTCTCCTTCTGTTCCTGGCCAGTCTTCCCTGCAATAAATAATAATACTCGTTGGTTATTATACCCTGCTTTTCACTACCCAAAGAAGTCAAAGGGACTTACAGTCGCCTTCCCTTCCTCTCCCCACAACAGACACCCTGTGAGGGAGGGGAGGCTGAGAGAGCTCTGAGAGAACAGCACTATCCGAGATGTGACTGGCCCAATGTCATCCAGCTGCCTGCATATGGAGGAGCGGGGAATCAAGCCTGGCTCTCCAGATTAGAAGCTACTGCTCTAAACCACTACATCAGCAGCAGCAGCAGCTTGTGGCGCAGAGTGGTAAGGCAGCAGACATGCAGTCTGAAGCTTTGCCCATGAGGCTGGGAGTTCAATCCCAGCAGCCGGCTCAAGGTTGACTCAGCCTTCCATCCTTCCGAGGTCAGTCAAATGAGTACCCAGCTTGCTGGGGGGTAAACGGTAATAATAATATGTTCCTGCAGCTAAAATAAGCGTGCTAAAGCTGGTCCAAAGCTGCTCTTCATATAGATCTTGCAGCGTTCTGCAGCCGTCTACTTTGCTCCTGCCCAATGAAATACCAGTATATTTGCATAAAAGGTGTGGCCTGGAACTCTGGGTATTAAAGGCGGAGGATGCAAAAGCAACCCCCAGGGTTTTCGTGCCTTTGGAAGCCAGATATTACACCATGGGGTGGATTCTGCTGCTTCTCTCACTTTCCTCTTACTGCTCAGGTGACGGGTATCTCTTAATGTTTCCCTCATGCTCCTGTGGTTCGCACAGGGTGCCTTCCTCACCCTTCCTTGCCTTTCTGAAAACTTCAGCATTAAGAAAAATGTGTTGAACTCACAGGATGACCTCTCCCTTCTTTTCAGGGTCGCGGGCCCAGTTCACCCTCACTCAGCCCCCTTTCCAGTCAGCCCCCCTGGGAGACCCGGCTCGACTCTCTTGCACCATAACAGGCACGACATTTGGAGGCTTCGACTGGTATCAGCAAAAAGAGGGAAAGGGCCCCAAATTCATCCTGCGGCATAAAGTCAGCTCTGGAGAGACCAACTTTGGAACTGAGGTCTCCGGTAACTTCTCCGCTTCCGTGGACGACCCCAGAAAAGTCGCTTACTTAACAATCAACAATATTCTGGCAAAGGATGAGGCTACTTATTATTGTGTAGGATCTTACAGCAGTGACAGCAGCTATGTGTAAGCCACGGTGATGAACACACTGGAGGATGTGAGACAAAAACATCTGCGAAAAGAAGGAAGGAAAGGCTATACGGCACCGGTAGAGAGAGCAAGAAGCTCATGAACGAGAGATTCTCTAGCTCAAGGCACCGAAGAGAGGATGGGTGGGCGAAAAGAAGGTCTCTTCACCTTAGGCCAGCCTTTCACAACTTTTTTTACCATTAAGAAACCCCAGAAACAATCTTCAGGCTTTGAGAAACCCCAGAAGCGGCGCCATCAAGCAGAATAGAGTTGGGTGGCAGAGCTGTGGACACGCCCACTTAGGGTCCCTCCCCTCCTCCCCCCCTCCAGGACCATCATTGGTCATTTTAGAAGGTATGGGCGGGTCATCATGACCATATATAGTCATATTGGGCGATACATGTTTAACAAATCTTTAAACCGCTCCACGGTATTAAATAAAAGGCAACGGCTAAGTGGGAGGAGAGTGGGCGGGCACTGTCCGGGATAAAAACTCGGAGGATCGAATCAGGAGCCGCCAAGCTGCAACCTTCACAGAATCAGCCTCTCTGTCAGATGGCTCTCCAGCCTCTGTTTAAAAATCTCCAAAGATGGAGAACCCACCACTTCCCGAGGAAGCCTGTTCCACTGAAAAACCGCTCTAACTATCAGGAACTTCTTCTGGATGTTTAGACGGAATGTCCTTTGAATTAATTTCATCCCATTAGTTCTGGTCCATCCCTTCAGGGCAAGTTTGATGTAGTGGATAGGAGTGCAGATTTCTAATCTGTCGAGCTGGGTTTGATTCCGCACTCCCCTACATGCAGCCAGCTGGGTGACCTTGGGCTTGCCACAGCACTGATAGAGCTGTTCTGACCGAGCAGGAATCTCAGGGCTCTCTCAGGGTTACCTACGTTACAGGGTGTCTGTTGTGGGGAGAGGGAAGGGAAGGCGACTGGAAGCCGCTTTGAGCCTCCTTCAGGTAGAGAAAAGCGGCATATAAGAACCAACTCTTCTTCTTCTTCTTCTTCTTCTTCTTCTTCTTCTTCTTCTTCTTCTTCTTCTTCTTCTTCTTCTTCTTCTTCGGGAGAGAGAGACAGAGAGAGAGATCAACTCTGCTCCATCCTCTGTATGGCAGCCTTTTAAATACTTGAAGATAGCTATCAGATCCACTCTCTGTCTCCTCCTCTCCTGGCTAAACAGACTAAACTCCCCCAACCTTTCCTCATACATCTTCGTCTCCAAACTCGCTACCTCCCATGATCTGGACACGATCCTCCGTTTGATACAACTCCAAATCCCATTTGCCTTTTTAGCCACCGAGTCACACTGAGTCCTTGTCACCACATGTGAAAATGGTGCTTCTTCTGCATCTCCCATCAGCTGGGAGTGTTGTGAATTATGGCATCACTGCCTCACTTTCACTGCTTTAAAAAATTTCCTCCGTGCAAATCTGCCCTTGTAATTATTGGCTTTGCTAGGAAGTCCCATCCTCTTGGGAGAGAAAATGAAGCTTTAAGGGGCTCTTTCCCCAGAGGTGCCATTTGCATGAAGGGGCCGAGCTGCTTCAGCTCAAGAGGATATAACCCAGGAGGGGGGACCATCCCATCCGACAGCCTCTCTCTCTCTCTCTCTCTCTCTCTCTTGAAGAGAAGCTGCTTTGGAGAACTCACCATGCTGAGCGCTCTGTTTCTCCTTGTCCTTCTCAGTTACTGCTCAGGTAAGGAAGTGCAGGACTTTTCATAATTGTATTTTATATATTGTAGACCAGTGGTTCTCAACCTGGGGGTCGGGACCCCTTCGGGGGGTCAAGCGACCCTTTCACAGGGGTTGCGGCAGGGCAAGCAGCTTGGCCGGGGGGTCACCATCCACACCAGCCTTGCGGGTAGATCGAGATAAAACATTTGTCTTTCTGGAGCAGAGGAAAAGAGCGAGATGGGTATGGTGGGACAAAAGGCAGAACTGAACTGAGAAACTCTGGGGAAAAAAACAATTTATACACAATCATGAACCATGTATCTTCACGCCATTGGTCAGTTTATGGTTTAATTTCTGTGAAAGAACACTTGCATAATTTTAGGGTTGGGGGTCACCACAACAGGAGGAACTATATTACAGGGTCGCGGCATTAGGAAGGTTGAGAGCCACTGTTGTAGACTGCATTGTATAGCGTATGTTTTAAAATCGAAACAAAATCCTTTGCGATCTTGGGAGAACAGTAAGTGGATCAGGGTCACGCTTTCTCCTTTTTCTTTTCGGAAAGGTGTCGCTCCCCAGCCGACCTTGACTCAGCCTCCTACACTGTCTGTGCCCCTGGCACAAACGGTCAAACTCTCCTGCATCGTCAGCAGCAACATGAACACCATTTTCTGGCAACAGCAGAGAGCTGGGCAGGCCCCTCGATTTGTGCACTGTAATGGCTGCAGCAGCAGGGGAGCTGGGATCCCTAATCGATTCACTGCTTCTGCCTCCGGGAACACTGGCTACTTAACCATCACGAATGTCGACGCTGAAGACGAAGCTGATTATTATTGTGGCATGTGGTACAGCAACACGTACACAGTGATGAAGTCTGCTGGGGAACTGAGACAAAAACCTTCACTCTCCCTTCTCAGAGTGGGAAGTCTGTCTTCCTCAAACAGTTTCGTTTGACGTTCTGCCCCCGAAGCTGACTCGATCACAGCCAACCCATTGTGAGCATGTTTCAAGGCGATAAGCAAGGCAATCCGGAGCAGAGATGCTCCTCGTTAAGTCTTCTGGATTGGCTCGAGCCGCAAATGGCTACTCCAGAGCTGACATGGAGCATAAAACAAAAAGAAAAAGACACAGCTGAAGAGAAACAGCCCCCTCAACCTAGAAACATATTTCGACTTCCAAATCACGGCCACAAAGCCTGTAAAAAAGAAAATAAACATTTGATTTCAGCCATGAAAGCCTTTGACGCACCTCTGAGTAGACTCAGAAATCCATTCTCTCTCAAACAAAATCCTTTTAATCCTGCAGACGGGTTTAGGATGGGACTGTTAGTCCCATGGACAGCGCTCAGGAGCTGAGTTCACTTGGGACATTAGAAATGTCGGTAACAAGTCGTAAGTCACTCCCGTTGTCCGTTCCCATCTGCAACATGGAGATCTTGATGGAGCATCCTCTCACCTGGCCCGACCCCCTTCACTGAAATGTGTCCACCTGGGGTAGTCAACCTGTGGTCCTCCAGATGTCCATGGACTACAATTCCCATGAGCTCCTGACAGAACTACCCCTGTTCTAGCCTACAGGGCTGTTGTACTCCAGTGGTTTCAACCGTTCCACCTAAACCTCAATCTGATATAGGTGTGTTTGACCAGAAGTCACAGGGTAGGCAGCAGTTGCTCAGTGGAAGCCCTGTTGATTTACCTCATTGGTCCCCAGTTTTTTTTTGGGGGGGGAGGCTGCAAGAACATTTGGAATCAGAAGAGGATGAGATGGATACATACCACCTGAACAGCCCTGGTGACACTTCTGAGTCACATAGTCATGTCATGGTTAATGTCTTTTCCCTTTTTTTGGGGGGGGGGTATCCCATTTAAAGGGCCTTTTGAGTTGGGGTAATGATTGTCCTAAACAATAGGTTGCTTTTCATGCATATTTGAATTGCTTTTGGTCCTGATGCACTTTTGAACGCAATTTTAATTTTAAGTATTTTAAAGCAGGAAGTAAATATTTTAATGAATAAACGGAATGCATGCGCCTCAATCAGTCGTTGCTCAATAAGTTTCCAACGCATCATAATAAAAATAAGCAAACTAAAACTTTGGGTAACCATTATCATATGCACACCATAATGATAAGAACAAATGTAAAATCCTCAATGCAACATGATTATAAAAAACTAGATCATAACTATAGGAAATACCTCATTATTAGCTACTACTCAGGCCCTTTAAAAGAGATTTCCATTTACAAATCCCTACATAGCAATCCTTTGATACTGCATACAAAACAATATTACACATATCATCACAATCGAGAAATAAAAATGCTTAAATTTGGTTGTGGTATTTTCTGTATTGTTGAAAGAACACATGGGTTTGTTGTGGCTATCTGGGTTTTCTTGCTATCTGGGTTTTCGCCCTTAGGGGGAGCACTCAACCTGTCTTATAACAGCCCAGGTGTTTTAGTTTGTACACACATGGAAGAAAAAGAAGCAAGATCATATTAGGTACACCTAAGTTTCAGGACTCTGCTTACGTGTGTAGAGAAATGAAGTCGTCATAAACCTAGTTATGCCCAAGAGGATTCTGGGCTGCCCTGGATCTGACCCAGTGTCAAAATCCCCCATGTATTTCTGTCATGATTATATCTCTGCTGTGTCCATCTAGCCTGACCTGTATGCCCTGATGTATCCCTGTATGCCCTGATGGAGGGCAGGATGCTGTTCCCATTGGCTGCAGAGGAAAGGACACGCAGTAATGGGTTTAAACTACAATATAGGCTAGATATAAGGGGGAAAAAATCCACAGTCAGAGTAGTTCAGCAGTGGAATAGGCTGCCTAAGGAGGTGGTGAGCTTCCCCTCACTGGCAGTCTTCAAGAAAAGGTTGGATACACACTTTTCTTGGGTGCTTTAGGATGCTTAGGGCTGATCCTGCGTAGAGCAGGGGGTTGGACTAGATGGCCTGTATGGCCCCTCCCAACTATATGATTCTATGATTCTATGATTCTATGATTCTATCCCAGCTGCTTTCTTTTGACACCCCAATGTTGATTTCCTGCTGTTGTATTTTATGCATACCAACCTCCCCAAACATTCCTCACCTCCTCTCCCTTATACCCTCTATTTCCCTCCGTGTTTGGTGTCTTCAGTCCCCACATCTTCCTGTTCCTTGATGCCTGTATTGTTATCTCCATATTATGACTTCTTTTGAACTGTGCCTAGTTCAAGTTCCCAGGAGAGGGAACTTCTATATATAGAAGTTATATATCTTCTACCCTATACTTTGTGAGTCAGTTCTGACTATGCCTTCAATGTAGACGCTTGCATTTCTAATGGGGAAACTTTAATTCAAAGAGTTTGCTTATTTAGAATTCGAAGTCTCTCACACCCAGATTGAGTTCTTCTACCATTGTCCCCTTTTCCTTCTGGTCATTTCCATTGTGTTTTAAGTCTCTCCTCATGAAAATGCGGCCAATGGGGTCTGCCTTTTGTCCATGTCTTGCATATCCCCATGAAAGACATGCCAGTCTGCACCACATTTGCATGACTCTACACCGCATTTGCATGAGAGGGGGGCTGTTCAGCTCAGAAGGGTTTAACAAGGGAAGGGGGAAATGTCTCATCCAGTGACCTCTTTGCTTCCCCAAGAGAACTGCCCTCAAGAAGCTCCTCATGGCTCCAACATTGTTGATGCTTGCCATTTTCGCTTGCTATTCAGGTAAGGAAGTGGAAGACGGAGTTTATGAGCTAGGAGAAAGACTGCTTGCACTGTGTGACTGAAAGGCTGGTCTTGTTTGAGAGCCTCAAGGTCACGGTTCTTCCTTTTCTTTTTCCCTCCACAAAGGTATGAGTTCGGGGGCCTCTTTGACTCAGCCTCCATCGCAGTCTGAATCCCTGGGACAAACAGCCAGACTCCCTTGTACTATCAGTGGAAGCATTAGTAACTTCCACTGGGTTCGACAGAGACCTGGGCAAGGCCCTCACTTCGTCATCTACGGCAGCTCCCGGGGAGAAGGGATCCCCGATCGGTTCACCGATTCCAGCTCCGGGAGCAATCGCCACTTAACCATCAGTAACGTCCAGGCCGAAGATGAGGCCGATTATTATTGTGTTTCCTGGGA
Source organism: Paroedura picta (assembly GCF_049243985.1). Lineage (NCBI taxonomy): Eukaryota > Metazoa > Chordata > Lepidosauria > Squamata > Gekkonidae > Paroedura > Paroedura picta. Next base: position 10,105,888 of record NC_135381.1, on the reverse strand, counting down.
CAGCAGTGGTAGCCAGTGGCACAGCGGTGAACTCTGATGGGGAACTGAGACAAAAACCTCCTCTCTACCTCTGCAGAGTGAGGAAACCACCAGCGTATTGAAGGTTGCAGCAGGAAGCTGCTCCGTTACAGAGTTGGAACACTTGCCCCCCGAAAGCCACCTACATCTACTTGCTTCTACAAGACAAGGGCACCTCCGGGCCAAACATGCACAAATCAGTCTACCCGTGCCCAATCTTGTACAAACTGAGTTTTAACTTTTACCATAGAGTTTTGCCCTCAAAAAGCCACCCAACATCCCTGATGTGTCTAATTCACTTCTGGGTTACCAAGGAATATTTTGTTTAAGATCTGTGTTCTTCCTGGGTTTTTTTGAGAAGGGGGTAATCCCAACCAAAACCAGCCAGCTGGCTGTCAGTGGAGAGGCAGGTCCTGAAAGTCAAAATCAAACTTTATTACACTAGGCCATAGAGTTAGAGTTTAACTAACACACACACACACACACACACAAAATAGGTGGATTTTTAATCGTGTGTAGCTCCACCAAACTGAAATCAGAAATATGTTGGCTACAGAAGATAAGGGTCTGCAGGCAGGGGAGGTCTAGCGTGCCAAAACTGCCCTGAAAAAATGGTCACCATCCTTTCTTGGCCATGACCCCAAAGGAGGAAGATTTGGCTGGTAATCCAGGGCCAACCAGATCAGGGTAAGAAGATTTTTGCCTTGTGTGAGACAGTCTGGGCAAAGAGAGTGTCACCTCTCGCAGTGGTGGCCCATTCAGGAAGCCCCGGGCCATTGGCCCACCAGGACAGTCCCCCCTGGCCTTAATGGCTAATCTTCCCCTGCTCAAATGAGGTGTTATCGGGGAGAATGTAACTACAGTTCCTGCCCTCTGATTCTCTCCTACAAACTCCCAGGGTTACCCCCGAGATGTATATATATTGCTACAATCCACCTTCATACCCCAGACCAGTCTTTCCTACTTGACCATTTGTGTGAGTTGTCCTACTCCGGCATCCCTTTCATTGTGGAACAAGCAAGGAGCCTTTTTATTTAAAATGAAACTCCCTTTATGCAAATATTCTAGGTTTATTGGCCTGTCTGAAAGGTGACATCTCATCAACGGAGGTGTCCCCTTCTAGCAACGCCAGGACCCGTGAACAAATTTGCATGAACGGCCATTTTTGAAATCTTGGGTCACTTCAAAAAGAAGGAGAGTGCTCTTGCTTGATGTCTTTTCTGTCTGGGGAAGAGCCTCAGACTGATTTGCAACATGGGCCGGATCCTGCTTCTCCTCACGCTCCTCAGTTACCACTCAGGTAAAGAGGTGGGGTCCTAACTTTAGGGAGTTTGACAGAAACGCTGTTTATACAGTATGAGAACAGTGCAGGCATGGGTCCTAGTGCCCGTTGCATTCCTGGGTGCAACGGGCTTTGTCCCTAGTAAAGACATAATTCAGAGCGCATGGGAAATCTAGTAAGCTGGTACATTTTCTGTGTTCTGTTTTATCAAGGTGTCGATTTACAGCCCCTTTCGATTCAGCCTGCCTCAGAATCTGTGTCCCTGGGAGCGACTGCAAAACTCTCCTGCACAATAATCAATGATGGGAACTACGTTTACTGGCATCAACAGAAGCCTGGCCAGCCCCCCCCGCTTTGTTCACTGCGTAGAATGCAGCAGGGGAGAAGGGATTCCCAACCGGTTCACAGCTTCTGTCTCGGGAAACATCGGCTACTTAACAATCACTGGAGTCCAGGCTGAGGACGAGGCAGATTATTACTGTGTTAAATGGTATTCGAGTACAAACCAGTTCCACGGTGATAAAAGCGAATGAGGAACTGAGTCAAAACCCTCACTGTTCCTTTCTAGAGTGATTCAAATGAGTAGCCTTGTTGGTCTGAAGCAGCACAATAGAATCAGAGTCCAGGGGCACCTTTAAGACCAACAAAGATTTATTCAAGGTGTGAGCTTTTGAGTGCAAACACTCTTCGTCAGATGAAGCATAGTCTTTCTAGAATGGGGACTCCCTCTCTTACCTCTCACCAATCGGCCTCCAACCACAACCATAATATTTTTAAATTTCTATCCCGCCGTTCTGTATCGCTCAGGGTAGGTAACAACAATAAAACCATACGCAAAGTTAAAATTTACAATTATTACTAATACACCCTCCCCAGGGGTGGTTTGGTAGGGGTGGTTTGGCCAGGATCTGGTTATCCAACTCTTCCCGTCCTCCCAGCGGTGAGACCAGACATTTCTTGGTAGATGTTATTTTAGGCTTTGACCATAAACCCTGTCTTACAGGCCCTGCAGAACTGATTAAGGTCCTGTCACCAGGTTGAGGCCAGGGCCAATTTCACATCCTTTGGACCAAGGACCCTGGGCAGATGCTGATCTGAAGCTCTAAGTGCTCTCATTCATTCATTCATTCATTCATTCATTCATTCATTCATTCATTCATTCATTCATTCATTCATTCATTCATTCAAGTGATGTATATCCTGCCACTCCCATACAATGGCTCGTGGCAGGTCACAAGGTCCTCATTAAAAATCCCATTAAAACCTCCATTAAAAGGACATACCAATACAATATAAAAATACATAGGTGAAATAACACAAGCCCTGCACCCAAGGGGAGGAGAGGGGACCTTGCTGGCAATGGCCAATGGTTTAAAGGTCAACACCTGGGAGCAGGAAATAAAGGCCAGAAGGAGGTGTTATGGGAGGTATCATTCACTCTACTCATACTTTTGATTCTTTCCTACAAACTGCTCCACCCTTGGAGTAACACTGGCTGCCATAAATATATTGCTGCATTCCACCCTCAATTCCCCCAGGTCAGTCTTTGCTCTTGTTACTTAAACTACTGCAACATCTTTTTATTCTGGACAAAGCAAGGACAACTTCTGTGCTTTAACCTGAAATATCCTGTATGCAGATCTCCCTTCGAGTTCCTCTCCTGTCTGAAATACCCCAGCTTGTCAGTGGAGGTGCGCCTTTCTAGCAAAGGCATTACACCTGAACAAATTTGCATGACAAATTCTTGAACCTTCGGGGCATTTAAAATCAAAGGCCAGAAGCCTCACTAGTTATCCTTTTTTGTTGAGCATCAACATTGTTTTGCTTTCCACCATGTCTGGGATCTTGCTTCTCCTTGGGTTCCTCAGTTACCACTCAGGTAAAGGTGTAATCTACGAACTTCAACCAGAAAGCTATTTGTGTGTTGTGTGTCTCATAAACCCACAGCCATGAGAGCATGGGCAACATAGCAAGGCTGTTCATTTTGTGTTCTCTTTTTCGTCAAGGTGTCAGTTCGCAGACTCCGTGGGTTCAGCCTGCCTCAGAATCGGTGTCGTTGGGAGGGACGGCAAAACTCTCCTGCGCTGCAGTCAAGGATTCCTATGCTATTTACTGGTTTCAACAGAAGCCTGGCCATGCCCCTCGCTATGTCCACTATGCAGGAGGCAGCCGGGGAGAAGGGATCCCGGATCGGTTCACAGCCTCGCAGCCTGGCAACACTGGCTATTTGACCATTGCTAATATCCAGAGCGATGATGAAGCAGATTATTACTGTGCTAAGTGGGACACCAGTGGTACCCAGCTTCACGGTGGTGAGACAAAAACCTTCTTCCTTTCCTGAGAGAGGATTCCGAAATCTTCTCAGAGCAGGTGATCAGTGCTGTCCAGTCGCCCCCTTGCACAGTCCAAAAAGCCGATCCCACACTGAGCTATGAAACATCATTATGCAAAAACCTGTGTGGTGTGATGTTGTGTGATTTGGATGCATTCCCAAACCAGGTCTCGGGAGAGACTGTGGCATATTGCAGAACTGCAGAACTGCTGCTTCTTGGTTCCGTTTTTCAACTACATTCTTCTTTTTTCTTCCCTTCAAGCAGTCTAGTTAGTCCGGTGGGACCACAGTCCCAGGCAAGGGTCAGTGGAGGATGGAGCATAGTCTTAAGCAAAGGTAAACCTCTCATACCCATTCCACCAGGAGGTATTCTGCATGGAGCCAAATAAAACAGTTTTAAAAACAACCAGTTTAGACCGCTTTATTATATTACAATCGTTGTTCAGCATTGAATATAGTCTGTTGAAAAACTACATCACAATGCTCCCTGCATGAACCAATTCATAGTTTTCCCAACTCCGCTTTGTTCTCTAATGCAGTCACTAATCTGCATAACTAAAGATCTTCTCTGCATGGCTAGTAGCCTGTCTGAGGCAGGCAGGAGAGAAATGAATCGGTGAAAAGCATCTTTCAGAAACAACACTTAAAAGACGCTTAAAGCACTGAAGAGGCAGTTCACCATGCAGAGCAAAATCAGTTTTGTGGAGTAAATTAACTCTTCTGTGCAGAGATCAGAAAAACAACGATGTATTTAGTGAGTTTTCATCAGCTTATCCATCATGCAGAAAAGGTCCAGGTCTCCAGATCAAGTGGAGTGGGTGGAAGGGCATGACGTCTTTCTACTAGTCATTCAGGAATCAGGTTTTCAGTATTAAAAAATCATTGGCTAGAAGGGGTGGGGAAGTTAACATTAGAAGGGATGACCCTGGTCCAAATCACTGTGGATTTTCACCTCTTGGAGGAGCTCTTCTACAGGAGATGGAGCAGTACAAAAAAGCAAGAAAGTGAGGCAATGCCCAGCCCCCAAGCACAGGCCTTCCCCTTCCTCCTGCTCCAGCTGGGGGTTTCTAGTGCCGATTGGCTTCCCATGTGTAACCAGAAAACAGCACCCGTTCCGTCTGCTAAGCAGCATCTGCAGAGTTTCTGAAGGCCTGACGCTGTTCTTGATTGTTCTGTATGCTTTTGAATTCCCTTTGGCTTGGAAGCCCAAACGTGGAAGGTGACCCACCTAGAATCATAGAGTTGGAAGAGATCCCCCGGGGTCATCTAGTCCAACCCCTGGCAGAATGCAGGAAACTCACAATTACCTGCTCACCCACAGTGACCCCAATTCCATGCCCAGAAGAGACCCCCCTTCAACTAACCAGGACTCCTGGCCAGTCAAGGCTGGAAGAAATTAATCTCCCAACCCCATAGTGGTGATTGGCATTTACCTGGGCATGCAAGAAAGGGCCCCAAGAGCCAAGCACTGACACAATACCCTTTCCCCACCCACTTACAATCTGCCTGTTCACAGAATCAACCTCCTGTCAGCCTCATCCTGTACGTACCTCCGCTCATCCCCGTTATCCTTAATTCCTGGCCCTACTGATCACATCTCTGGCACTGCCCTCTTGGCATGGCCCGGCACAACTACTCCATTCTATCAGATCCAATCTCAATCCAGGAATCATGAAAGAAGTACACCTAATAGCCGAATTCTTGGCTTGGGTGATACAAAAGGATAATCAGCTAAGTAAAAAATAATTCTATTCCATGGGCATTATTGTCGGTGTGAATTACTGATTATTGAGCATTCGATGGAGGAATGTATATTTGATTATCATTATTTTATTTCACCTATTCCTTGTTATGTTACAACTATGTGATCATTTTGAATTATTAATGATCAACTACTGCTTTTATATAGACGTTTTTTAATATGCCATGAAAGGTTTTTGAATTTGAATTTGAAAGAAGCACGCACAGGCTATGGCTGTCATGGTAAAGGGCATGCAGCCTAAATGTACATACCCCTTTCTCTCTCTGCTCTCCCACCCCCTTGCTTGGGTCCAGTCTCCTGAGAAGTACAGAGGACTTCACCTGCAGACACACACATAGAGATATTCTCAATCCAAGTCAAATTTTCAGAAACAGGCAATGAAATGAACAATATTCCAAAAACTATTTGTAACCGTTGCCATTGATCACACATTTCTGGACATAACTGTCTCCAAATTGAGTGGAATTCTTTAGGAGGAGGCACCCTCCTGCTTCATCAGCAGTTAGAATTCCCACTTAGAAGCAGAAATGGCCCTTGGAGTAAATTTCTCTGTTCTTTCCCAGGCTCCACAAAGGTCCGTTGTTTACTTGGGAGCTAGGAGGAATTATCGGTGGGGATGTCATCTGTAAAGTGTGGAGTTTGGAGGCAGACGACTGGGCCACGGTTTCCTTGATCCGCTTCTACCTCATGATTCTGCGAACAAATCTGTGAATATGTCACTACGTGAATCACTCCACTCCATGAAGAGATTTCTAGACGTTACCAGGTTTCACAAGGGGCTAAAGAGAAGCTCATCATCCAGCCAGTCCGAAACTGGTATCCATCAACGTAAGTCAAAAGTACCCCTTGAGCTTTTCCGTGTCTCTGTTGATGAATGGGAAGGGGGAGCGCAAAGAAGATGAACTTCTGCTGTTAGGAGAGAAATGATTTGCATGGAGGGGGTATTTGCATGTTGGAGGGATATGAAAAGGGAACAGGAGGGCTTGGATTCAGAGGCCCTGTGCTCCAGCAAGGGGAGTTCATCTTTGTTTTCTTCATTCCCATCATGCAGCGGGAAACACTCCTCGTCTCATTGCTTCTTCATTGCTCAGGTACCACAAAGGCAAGCTTCTCAACGCTTTGCAAATAACAAGCCAGAGAATAATCTCATAAGGAGATCTTCGCTTCTCTTTGCAGGTTCCTTTGCCCAGTATGTGCTGATCCAACCACCGTCCGTTTCTGTGTCTCTGGAACAAAACGCCAAAATCACTTGTTCTGGGAACAACATTGGGAGCAAGAATGTGCACTGGTACCAGCAGAAACCCAGCATGGCCCCAGTCCTCATTATATATTCGGATGACCAAAGACCCTCGGGGATCCCAGACCGCTTCTCTGGCTCCAACTCTGGCAACACAGCCACGTTAAGCATCGCCCGGGCCCAAGCAGAGGACGAGGCTGATTATTACTGCCAGGTGTGGGACAGCAACGCTGCTCACAGTGATCCAGACAAAGGGAGAAGTGAGACAAAAACCTCTTGTGAAAGGCAAATGCTGCCCTCTTGCATGCTGACCCTGGCAGACCTTACCATGGAGGTGTTGGGATGAACAGGACGTAGAAGCCATTTGCTTGGAACTCTTCTTGACTTCGTTGGTGCCCAGTTGTGGTCATTCAACTGCTCCCAATTACTACATTATGCCATTTTAAGATGACCGAAAAGGGAAGGATCACAGAGGGAGAGGCAAAGGCCACTGATATTGATTTATTGTTTATTTAAGAAAAAGAAGGAGAAGAGTTGGTTCTTATATGCCGCTTTTCTCTACCCAAAGGAGTCTCAAAGCGGCTTACAATCGCCTTCCCTTTCCTCTCCCCACAACAGACACCCTGTGAGGGAGGGGAGGCTGAGAGAGCCCTGATATTACTGAAGAAGAAGAAGAGTTGGTTCTTATATGCCGCTTTTCTGTACCCAAAGGAGTCTCAAAGCAGCTTACAATTGCCTTCCCTTTCCTCTCCTCACAACAGACACCCTGTGGGGTGGGTGAGGCTGAGAGAGTGCTGATATCACTGCTCGGTCAGAACAGCTTCATCAGTGCTGTGGTGAGCATAAGGTCACCCAGTTGGTTGTATGCGGGGGAGTGCAGAACCAAACCCAGCATGCCAGATTAGAAGTCTGCACTCCTAACCACTACGCCAAGCTGGCTCTCATGCCTCTGCCGCCTTTCCACCCAGTTCAGGGTTCCCAAAAGGCATCAGTCATTGACTGCTCCCATAGTGGTAGGTAAACAGACTGCCTAGGGCAACCAGGAGTTGTGGACTGCTGGCAATCTACAGGAGCTCCAAAAGGGGTCCGTGGTCTTCCCCCTCCTCCCTTAAGTGAGGGAACCGGCCACTTCATTGAGTTCTCGTCTGGTTTCTCTGCCTGGGAGGGAGCAGAGCCTTCACACCAACTTTTGCCTTAAACCCCCACCTGTCCCCCCCTCCCCGGTCCTTCTTGAGCCTGCCTGTTATTGTGGATGGTGATGTCACTTCCAGTGACATGTCACTTCCTGGCAGCATGGCAGGAAGGCGTGGCCAGCTCACATAACTTCTGGGGTTCTTCGAAGCCTGAAAAATTATTTCAGGGTCTTCTCCATGGTCAAAAAGTTGAAAAAGCCTAGGCTAGGGACCAATGTTTTTTTTTTGGGGGGGGGGAGGAGATCACTTGCAAGGATAGACCCTGCAGGAATTCTCTCTCTCTCTCTCTCTCTCTCTCTCTCTCTCTCTCTCTCTCTCTCTCTCTCTCTCTCTCTCTCTCACACACACACACACACACACACACACACACAATCACACAATCACCCAGGTGGGTAGCTGTGCTGGTCCGAAGCAGCAGAACAAAATTTGAGTCCTGTGGCACCTTTAAGACCAGCAACATTTTATTTTAGGTTTAAGCTTTCATGCGCATGTGATAGACTAGAGTTCCCAAATAGGCTAGGAATGCCACTGCTTGCCACAGCTTTCCACTTAGTTAGCCTTTTTTTAAATACTTTGCTTCATTCTGCTTTACCGCATCATGAAAACCAGCATCGTTCAAACCAGTACTCAAGACAAGGATGCCCAATGAAAAATTCAGCATGACCAACAAGTGCACTGGGAAAAAACAGCACAACCAAAATTTTAGCTTGTCAGGCTATTGCCCTTGGCCTTTATGGACACATAGACCAATAAGAAGAGAGAGGATTAGCCTAAGGGGAGGAGTATGCAAATTGTTAGATTGGGAACTAGGTATCAGGGACAGGCAGAAGGACAATTTCAGTGCAAGTGACCCTGTGTCTCCCTCAGCATTTCCATCATGTTTGGAGCGTTTCTTCTCCTCCTGCTGGGGACATGGGCCACAGGTGAGCACGAGGGAAACATTCCTTGCAGATCCTGGGACAGGGAACTTTGGCTTTCAAACTAACCAATATCTTCTTTCCACAGTTTCCAGTTCCCAGCCTGTGATAAGTCAGGTATCTTCAATGTCAGCATCCCTTGGACAGACCGTGAAACTCTCTTGTTCTATGAGCAGTGGGTTTCCGGTGCAGAACTATGAGCAAGTCTGGTTGCAACAGAAACCTGGCAGCCCTCCAAAATTCCTATTCTATTACTATACCAGTGCAAAGCCAGGCTCCGGGGACCTCAGCAGGTTCTCCTCATCTCGGGAGGGCTCCCAGAATATTTGGTATTTAACCATCAGCAATGTCCAGGCGGAAGATGAGGCTGATTATCACTGTGCTGTATGGTACAGCAGTGCCAGCGTGTTCCACGGCGATGCAGACCTAAGAGGAACTGAGACAAAAACCGGGGAGGCAGATGAAGTCTTAGCATCTTAAGCCTGGCCATTCTGAGGAGGAATTGAGGAGGTTGTGCTTCTTGGCCGCACAACGGTCACTGTTTGTATGGTAGCTCTCAGGTTGTTTCCTATGGGTGGGAAAATTCCTGGAGTTCTTTATGGCTGGAATCTAGGAAGGGTGGGGTTTGGGGACAGAAGGGTCCTACAGATTAGAGGCCACCACTGTTAACCACTCCACCAAGATGTTCCAGGTTTGTTGGAACTCAAAGAATAGTAAGAGGAGAATGTTTTCTATTGGTTATTCAGGATCAGTGTTTCCGTCCCCTGCCTCCACAGCAATTAAAAGAAGAATTTTGCAAGTCAGATAAAATGTTGTTATCTATTATGATGCTGCCAATTTTAACCACTTGGGGGAGCACTTATCCTGGGAGCTTAGTCAGGTGTGTGTGGGGGGGGGGCAGGGGAATGTGTTTATTAGGCATAAGGCTGATGCCCAGCCCACAAGGTCACGCCTCACCCCAGCTCCTACCCCTATTTGACGCTTCTCATCTTGAGTGGCCGCCCTTCCTCTAATCAGAAAGCAGCACATACCATGAAGGAGTCTCAAAGGAGCTTGCACTCGCTTTCCCTTCCTCTCCCCACAACAGACACCCTGTGAGGGAGGTGGGATTCAGAGAACCTTGTCAGAATGACCCTGCAGGAACAGCTCTAACTGCGACTAGCCCAAGGCCACCCCGTTCGCTGAATGTGAAGGACTGGGGAATAGAACCCAGGTCTCCAGATCAGAGGCCACCCCTCATAACCACTACGCCAAGCTGGCTCCTTGAGCCCTGTACCTGAGGGCCAAACATTGTTTTTATTTTAAACCAGGGTTTCATAAAACCCCGGGGTTCCTTGAAATCCCTGAAACGTTCTCCTAAATGGCTGGGAATTTATTAAAATTGTATGTATATCTTTGCAATTTGTTCAACATTTATTGAGTGTCAGGACCACATATGGTTTCCGCATATGGTCATGTTGATCCACCACCACCTCCCAAAATGGCCAATGATGGCCATGGAGGGGATGAGAAGGGGGGAGGTCCAGGGTTGGTGTGTCCACAGCTCTGCCCAACCATATTCTGCATGATCACACCACTTCTAGGGTGTGGCTGAAGAAAGTGTCATGGCTTCTCAATGGTAAAAAAAATAGAGAAAGGCTGTTTTAGAGCAACCCTCTTGATAGGACTGGATATTTGGCCAGGATTACCACCGTCCCTATGGTATTCCCCTTTCAGTTCCCTCCTGTTCAGTCTCTTAGAGTCAAATTTAGACCCCTGTATATGAGGCTACACATTGTAAAACTGGGGCGGGGGACATTCAAAATGACCACTCAATTTAATCTTCTCGTTCTTTGATGATTACCACCCTAGAGCGTTCAATGGACAATCTGCATATAAACAATTCTCTCCGTGGAATATGCACTGAGAATATGACCACAAAATTAATCAGGAACTATTGTTTAAATTGTAATTTCCCAAATGATTTGGAGAGTGTAGATTCCAGGTCTCCTTTAGTGGAATGTGACGGTAGAGACGGCAACCCCAAATTTCAACTCAGGCGACTGTTCTTGCGCTTTAAGCAAATGTAGACCAATGAGAAGGCAGAGGATTAACCTAAGGGGAGGGACATGCAAATTGGTGGACCAGGAACAAGGTTATGAGGGGCAGGCAGCAGGGGGCATCTTCAGTGCTTGAGATCCTCTGTCTCCCCAAGATCAAACTCATTTCCATTATGTTTGGGGCATTTCTTCTCACCCTGCTGGGGACATGGGGCACAGGTGAGCACAGGGGAAACATGCCTTGCTGCAACCCCTAAAGCAGATAACTTTGTCTTTCAAAGTAACACACGTTATTCTTTCCGCAGTGTCCAGTTCCCAGCCTGTGCTAACTCAGGAGTCTTCGATGTCAGCCTCCCCTGGACAGACAGTGAAACTCTCTTGTTCTATGAGCAGTGGGTTTCCAGTGCAGAGCTATAATCAATATTGGTATCAGCAGAAACCTGGCAGCCCTCCAAGATACGTCATCTATTACTATAGCAGCCCAAACACAGGATCTGGGGACTCGTCATCCAAGGAGAACTCCCGGAATACTTGGTATTTAACTATCAGCAATGTCCAGGCAGTTGATGAGGCTGATTATTACTGTGCTGTGTGGTACAGCAGTGCCAGCGTGTTCCACAGTGATGCAGACCTAAGAGGAACTGCAACCAAAACATTCAAAGATTCAGATCAGATACTCCTCCTATTCAAGGGTCTGTGGCAGATGTTCTTCAATGGCAGTTCTATAGCATGATATTTTTGGAACTCCCCAGGTGAAGAGACTTTGGACTGGCTCTGTAGAGGAACACTGGAAGATGCCTGATATGGAAGTTGGCTTAGGTTGAAGCCATCAAAGTCGATCTTGACTTCTCAGCATGGTGGCCATTTTCCAGGGTCAAGCTCCAACAAAGGAAATAACAATTTAAATATTAATTATCCACCAGATTTTTCTACTTCACCTTGCTCAAATATGGTAAACATAGCAAATTTGCGTTGGAGTGGGAATGAATTCCGCACCCTTTTAACATGTTAAATAATGTCAATGAAGGTATTTGATTTGATATTAACAGATGGTATAATTTACAAGCATTCCTCATGGATGAGCATGTCCTATCAAGCACGTGAAACCAGACTTCTGGTTTCTCAGTGGTCAAAAATAGATTAAATATGTGGAACACACATTCCAAGAGTATATTATATATATTTCACCGCTGAGTGTTGTTTCCTGAGATTTAAAAAGAGGAAAAATAAAACCCAAATATCATCGCTGAAATTGACATTATTACCACTACTAAACTCTACCTTCTGGTTGATGTTACACATGAGATGGAGACCAAAGAGGTTGAGGAGTCTAAAATATATTATAAATTATTAAATATATTAAATACACATTTTATTGCACGGTGTTAAAAGTCAATGAAAAAGGTCTGTAGAAAATACACAAGAATGCTTTGAGTAACCCAAAATATGCCCAGACAGCAAAATGATCTATAGCCAAACAATTTTGATGCCTTTAGCTCCAAATGGATCTTCTTCAGAGGTCCATTACAGGAGTGTGTTAGCATCTTAAGAATAATTAGCTGATACACCACTTATTTCCTCAGTTGAAGACACTTGTGTAAGTACAGGCGTCATGAGGAGGGACCCATAGCCCATTCATTCTCAACTTTTTTTTACCATTGAGAAACCCCTGAAACATACCTCAGGCTTCAAGAAACCCCAGAAGTGGCAAATTCATGAAGAATATGGCTGGGAAGCAGAGCTGTGGACATGCACACCTGGTGGCCCTCCCCTTCCCACCCCCTCCGGGCTCATCATTGCCAGTATGGGAGAGGGGTCGGTGGTGATATATGGCCAATAATTCTCAACCAATTTAAAATATATATGTAAAAAATTATTCTCCCACCCATTTGGGAGACCCTTCCAGGGCCATCAAGAAACCCCTGGTTGAGAAAACCTGTTGGATCCTGTTTTATATGTGACCCATATATATTTACACACACACATATATGTATATGCTTATGTGTGTACACCCCCCCCCCACACACAAACACACACATAGTATAAGGGGAGGTGCATGCAAATTGTTAGCCAATGAGCTAGTTATTGGGGTCAGGCAGCAGGGGACATTTTCAGCGCTAGAGGTCCTGTGCCTCTCCGAAGTCAAACGCATTTCCATCATGTCTGGGGCATTTCTTATCACCCTCTTGGGGACATGGTTCACAGGTGAGCACAAGAGCAACATTCCTTGCAGCCTCTAAAACAGATCACTTTGCCACGCGAAGTAACACATGTCATTCTTTCCGCAGTGTCCAGTTCCCAGCCTACAGTAACTCAGGAATCTTCGATGTCAGCCTCCCCTGGAGAGACAGTGAAGCTCTCTTGTTCTATGAGCAGCGGGTATCCAGTGCAGAACTATGAACAGGCCTGGTTGTACCAGAAACCTGGCAGCCCTCCAAGGTACCTGGTCTTTTGCCATAACAGCCCAGGCAGGGGCACCGGGGATCTCAGTAGGTTCTCGTCATCCAAGGAGAGCTCCCGGAATACTTGGCATTTAACCATCAGTGACGTCCGGGCAGAAGACGAGGCTGATTATTACTGTGCTGTCTATAGCAGCGTTGCCATACTCCACGGTGATGCATCCCTAAGAGGAACTGAGACCGAAACGCAAGATTCAGAGCAAATACGCCTCCAATGCAAAGGTCTCTGGCAGATGTTGTTAGCCAACTCTGGGCTGGAAAATTCTTGGAGGTTTTTTTTTTTTGGGGGGGGGGAAATGGAGTCGGGTGAGGTTAGGGAAGGAGAGGGGCTTCAATGGGGTTGAATGCTATATATAATGCCCATCCCACCCCACCCAAAAAATCAGCTTATGTTGTGTAGTTTGCTGTTTTGCATGCTGGTGAGATTTGTTTTGAAGAACTGATCATCACAGGGGGGGTGAACAATTTTGTTGTTTGTTGCACATTGTTCACCCAAAGAGGATCTTGGGTTTTTAACAGTGTCAGACAGGCTAATGAGGAGTAAAGACCCCCAGTAGAGAGACGAGACTTTTTGGGTGTGTGAAACTCAACTACTTTGGCCACCTCATGAGAAGGAAGGAATCCCTAATGCTGGGAGCGATTGAGGGCAAAAGAAGAAGGAGGTGACAGAAAATGAGGTGGCTGGATGGAGCCACTGAAGCAGCCGGTGTGAGCTTCAATGGACTCCGGGGAATGGTAGAGGACAGGAAGGCCTGGAGGATCATTGTCCATGGGGTCGCGATGGGTCGGACACGTCTTTGCACCTAACAACAACAATGAAGGGAGCTTGGGCAGGAACCCTTCATAGGTGAATAGGGGTTTCACTCATTGTTCTCTTGTTGCATCCCTCACATTCTTGTCGATATGTATGAGCAACCCAGACCTCAAAAGTGGGTCTTTCATTGATCAGCCGCTGCAAGGAACTAAGCTTTGAGAAGGTGGAGGAATGTTGACATTCACTGCCAGGATTTCCTAGTTTGATATCACTGAGAAAAACGGGCTGGTGATGGGGTGCATGGGATTGATAGCAAGATCCAATTAGACTGGATATTAGGGTCGGATCAGGGTGTCCTGGCTTGGGCTGCTCATTGGATCAGAACCCCAGGACTTCAGGTGAGCCGCATTTTTTAGAAAGCATTTTATTTTACTGGGGACACCAGGGGAGAAATGATTTCAAGGCATCATGCACTTTGATAACCCCAGCACGGCCACAACAACACAATCACAGCATTCAAGACTCCACATTCCCTCCAATGGCAGACACCTTGAACATTATTTGTATGCAGTCCCAGGGTAAACGTTTTCAAGGTCAAGGTCAATTGGGGGCTATTCTATACACTGGCACCAGCAAAAACCTGGTATGGAAGGGGTCATACAGGCCATCTAGTCCAACCCCCTGCTCAACACAGGATCATAGAATCATAGAATCATAGAATCATAGAGTTGGAAGGGGCCATACAGGCCATCTAGTCCAACCCCCTGCTCAAAACAGGATCATAGAATCATAGAATCATAGAATCATAGAGTTGGAAGGGGCCATACAGGCCATCTAGTCCAACCCCCTGCTCAGGGCAGGATAGCAAGAGGCTGTCTTTTCCCCTGGCCTGATAGCTAAAGTGGCAGGTACTCAGGTGCATTGCCGTGCAGTGGTGTAGGGGGAAGGGGAGGTCGACCATCCCCCTCTGGTGTTTTCCCTCTCACATACCCCGGCAGATCCTGAGGCCGGAAATAATCCCTTTTTTACTGAGGGTTGGGGAAAAAGTGCTGGGTGGGGGAGCAGACGTGCCAGGAAGGAGTGGGCAGGCAGAGTGCTGGAGAGAGAGGTGGGTGAGTAGGCAGAGAGTCAAGGAGGGCGGGATGAAGTCAGGCTGAAGAAACAGGGAGCAACAGGAGATCGAGCTGGGGAATGGAGCAGTGTTGGTGGAGGAAAGGGTACAGAAAAGGGGGAAGGTCAGAAGTCAGAGGAGAAAGCTGGGATCAGTGAAAATATTTCCCTGTGAGACACACTGGAGGCCCCTGCTTGTAAATCCTCTACAGTCATATGCAAAATGAAGCTTGCAGATTTGGGACAGGCATCTGAGATGAAAGCATCGGCAACCACGACCACCAGAGGGCAGCGTTGATTGAGAACGCATCGCCGGAGTTGCCATTTCTAAGGGGAGGAGAAGGGGTGGTGGGTTGAGCACCACGGTCAGGATCCCCCCATTCACGGTTAAGCTTCTTTACAAACCTCGTGCCCTGCTCAGCTGCAATGCTTGTTTGCACCCAAATCTGAAGTCTAGCAGTGCTGCAAAAAAAGACAATAAGGAGCCCGCTCAGTCCCCTCTAAAACCAAGTAAAGGTGTTCCAATCTCATTAAGTCTTTTTTCCCTTTGATTGTTTCAACAAGTCAGGAGTTCCTGGTGGGTCTGTAAAGTTTGGGGCAGGATCGATTCAGACAGGTGGATCACTTGCCAATTTCTTTTACGCCGTTGAGAGCCAGAGCCCAACTACAGTGATCTACCTCTGGCTCATATTGTATCATCTCACCCCTCAAAATCTAGAAGGGAAGCACAATGTCTCAGCCGAGTCTAAGCAGAGTATTGCTAGTGGGAGTTCAGTGGCAGAAGCAGCAGCAGCGTGAAGAGGCCAGGCTGAAGCATCACCTGTTCCGGGCGGCACATCGTGATTTTAAGTCCCCCTCTGGCCCTAAGGACCAATCAGGTTTGAGCTCATCTCATGCCAACGCTCCACCTCTCCCTGGAGGGGGGCTATAAATGCCTGCAAAGGGGGCGGCTTCCCTTTGCGGTTCTTCTGTTTGCTCTCCTCTTTGGATACCCGGATCTCCCCATCATGTTCTGGCTTCCTATCCTCAGCGGTCTAGTGCTGTGGAGCACAGGTGAGGGCAGGGGAAAGAGATGCTGCCATGATTGCTAAGGGGTGGGCAGGTGAGGCACCAGCCAAAAGGGGGAGTCCATTTCCACCGTGTCCTTTTTTCCAGGTTCTGATTCTCAGCCTGTGCTGACTCAGCGGCCGTCAGCGGCCGTATCTCTGGGGAACACGTTGAGGCTCTCCTGTGTCTTTAGCAGTGGATTCAGCATCAGTGGCTACTACATGTACTGGTACCAGCAGAAGCCAGGGAATCCCCCAAGATATCTCCTGTATTATTATTCCGATTCCAGCAAGGACCAGGGCTCCGGAGTCCCCACTCGCTTCTCTGGGTCCAAAGACACATCTGCCAACACCGGCTATTTAACCATCACCGGAGCCCTGGATGAAGACGAGGCTGATTATTACTGTGCAACATATTACAGCAGCGGGGGTACCTTCCTGTCAACACAATGGTGCACTATTATGTGGAACTAAGACAAAATCCCTGCTGGGTTTCGGACCAGCTGAGCTTTGCAAAATACAGCTTGCTGCTTGAAGGAACAGATTGCTTGGCTGCTCGGCCAGAGCTTCTGCTAGCGGCCAGATCACTCCCCGCTTTCAGGGGCCGCTGGCCCACGA
Organism: Paroedura picta; assembly: GCF_049243985.1. Taxonomy (NCBI): domain Eukaryota; kingdom Metazoa; phylum Chordata; class Lepidosauria; order Squamata; family Gekkonidae; genus Paroedura; species Paroedura picta. The sequence continues at coordinate 10,089,121 of NC_135381.1, read as the reverse complement.
ACGCCCTTCCTCAACGTCGCCTGCACTGTTTGGGCAACTGTGTTGTTTGAGCCTATTTTTCACCCAGAGAAAAATGTTGCTATTTAACCATCACGGGAGCCCTGGCTGAAGACGAGGCTGATTGTTACTGTGCCGCTTTTCATGGCAGTGGCAGTTCCTTTCAGTGAACACAGCGATGCAGTTCAAGGTGGAACTAAGACAAGTTCTCTGCTGGGTGCAGAGGAGCTGAGCTTTGCACGCTACAGCTTCCTGCTTGAAGGAACCAATGTGGCAGCAGCCCTCCTCTTCATTGTGATGCTCCGCAAGGCAACACATTCTGTCTCTCCAATTCAGGCACAACTGGTGTCCCTGGGCTTACAGTCATAGACTTGCAGTTATATGAGTCTGGTTGTGAGGACCAAGACACCTTCTACACCTGTGGTTCTCAACCTTCCTAATGCCGCGACCCTTTAATACAGCTCCTCCTTGTTGTGACCCCCAATCATAGAATTGTGCAAGTGCTCTTTCACAGAAATTAAACCGAAACTGACCAATGGTGTGAAGATCCCCTGTTCATGATTGTATATTAATTGTTTTTATTTTTTTCTAGGGTTTCTCAGTTCAGTTCTGCCTCTTGTCTCACCATGCCGATCTCACTCTTTTCTGCTGCTCCAGACAGACAAATGCTCTATCTCGAGCTACCCTGCAAGGTTGTTGTGTAGATGGTGCCCCCCGGCCAAGCTGCTTGCCCTGCTGACCCCCAGTGATAGGTCAGGCTTCGTGAGCTCTAGTATTTCCTCGTTTGTGACTTTTGCCATCCACGATTGCTGATTGGATTTGCCCAAACATTGCCAAAGACAAGTGGAACTCTATGCCACTCCTCCCTGTAGGCTTGGTTGCAAGATTAAGGTCAAAGGCAACTGATATAGCAGCCTTAGGGGGCGTGGCCTGCTTTGAAGTGTCCCTCTGGTCACAAGAGCCAATCAAATGTGCACTCATTAACATGAAGAAGCTCCACCTCCAAAACTGGGAATTCTATAAAGGGCTACAACGGACGGGGCTCCCAGCATGGTGTCTTTTGTGTCCTCTCCTCCTTGGGCTGTCAAATCTCTTTGCCATGTTCGTGGTTCCCGTTCTGAGCCTTCTGATCGTGTGGTGCACAGGTGAGAAGCTATGGAACCGATGTTGAAATTCTACCAAGAGGAATGCAGCTGAGAAGCGGTGGGTGTGTGACCATTTCTGCCGTATTCCTTCCCCAGGTTCGAACTCTCAGCCTGTGATGTCTCAGCCACAAGCAGCATCTGTGCCACTTGGGAACACGGTGAAAATCTTGTGCGTCATGAGCAGCGGATTCCAAATTAGTGGCTATACTGTGGACTGGTGCCAAAAGAAGCCTGGGAGTCCTCCTAGATTCCTCTTATGGTATAGGTCAGATTCCAACAAGCAGCAGGGCTTGGGGGTCCCCTCTCGATTTTCCGGCTCCAAAGACACAACCAGCAACACTGGCTATTTGAACATCGCGGGAGCCCTGGCTGAAGACGAGGCCGATTATTACTGTGCAGTCTGGCACAACAATGCTTGTCACAGTGATACAATCAGCTGAGGAAGCCAGACAAAAGCCTTGGCTGTTCCCTAAGGGGCCTGGGCACGTGCACAGTTTGGAGAGTCAATGAGACAAATAAAGTCATTAGGCTTTACGAAGGGGAAAAGTAAAGAGCCAGTATCAGAGAGTTGGTGGTTAGATCATTGGGCTAGGCTAGGCTTTCTCAACCAGGATTTTGTGAAACCCGGGGGTTTCTTGACAGCCCTGGAACCGTTTCCTGAATGGGTGGGAGTTAATAAATTTTTATGTATTTTTAAAATGTGTTAAACATTTACCAGTTGATATAACCGTATATGGTCATGTTGACCCTTCCTCCTCCTCCCAAAATGGCCGATGATGGGCCTGGAGGGGGTGGGAAGGGGAGGAGCCTGGGTGGACGACTCCACAGCTCTGCTTCCCAACCATATTCTGCATGATTGCGCCACTTCTGGGGTTTCTTGAAGCCTGAAGAATGTTTCAAGGGTTTCTCAATGGTAAAAAAACAACTTGAGAAAGACTGGACTAGGTTCTCAGGGACTGAGGTTTGAAGCTCTCCTCTGCATATAAATCCTCTGTTAATGGGATTACCTAAATCCAGATAGAGGGTAGAGCACTGCAAGAATTAGAACTGATTTCAAGATGACAGAAATTGGGTCCTCTGGAGAATGTGGCCTTTCCCAACATTTTTTACCATTGAGAAACCCCAGAAGCATTCTTCAGGCTTCGAAAAACCCCAGAAGTGGCACGATCATTCACTAAGCCCAAAACCATAACTACTTCTTCCTGCTTTTTATTGGATCTCCTCCTTCCCCATCTAGAATTGAAACAGAACCTCAAACACAATTTTAAGAAACTATACTAGTTGCAGTGCCTCAAAGGCAGATGAAAGACTTGCCTTTAAAGGGCCTGGCTGAAGCACCTCTTGCAAAGGATGACACACCCTGTTCAAAAGGGCCTATCAGATATGAGCTGATCCCATGACAATACTCCACCTCCCCACACATGGTGGATATAAAGGCCCATGAATGGACCACCTTCTAGCCTTGGGCCTTTTGTATCTTTCCTTTCCATCCCCCAAATCTTCTCACTATGTTTGCACCTCCCTTTCTCTGCCTTCTAGTGATGTGGTGCACAGGTGAGAGCAGGTGAAACATGCACTGCCCAGGGGAATGCAGGTGAGGAGGAAATACTGTGGTATCCCTTTTTTTCCCCCCAGGTTCTGCTGCTCATTTTCCTCTGTCTCGGCCACCCTCAGCATCTGTGCCAACAGGGGGCACAGCCAAATTCTCCTGCATCACAGCCAGCGGGTACAGCATCCGGACCTACTCCATGGACTGGTACCAGCAGAAACCAGGAGACCCTCCAAGATACACTCTTACGCTACTGTTCAGATTCCAACAAGCAGCAAGACTGCTTGTCCTCTCTTGTTTCTCCACTTCCAAAGACACCTCCAGCAACACCCTCTACTTAAGTATCACGGGAGTCCAGGTAGAAGATGAGGTGCATTATTACTGTGGTACCACGGCAGCAGGAGCATCATTCAATAAGCAGTGCCGCAGAGTCAGATTCTGAACAAAGGCAAAAACTGTTTGGTTCAGAGCAGCCAAGCTTTGCAAGGTGTGGTTTCCTGCCCCAGGGCCTAGATCAGTCATCTGTGAGGTTGGCGCTTCTGCCTCATCTTCCCTGAGGTTCCCCAGAGACAACGAATCCTCTCTTAGGCCCAATTCACTTTTGGCAGGGGATCTTTCCCAGTCTTTACAGCCATGAGTTAAGACAGGCCCTTGTAGTGTGTAAGAAGAAGAAGAATGGTTGGTTCTTATATGCCACTTTTCTCTACCCGAAGGAGTCTCAAAGGGGCTTACATACATCAAGATGGAGTTCGACCTTAAGAAAGAAAGGACAGGAGCCTCGTCTTCTGATGAAAATATTTATTCTGTCTGATATATAAAGTAGACTTTCTACTCTCAGGCCTCGTCCCCAGGGGGTTCTTCTTGGCCTGCTGCAGCGTTGGCAGACGTTCGCGAGAACACTTTGGAAAGAGCATTGGAGATTTTCTCAAACTTGGAAGATTGTTGATGAGAGACGACAACCGTCTCTGGGTCGGTACCAGCATTCGCCTGATCTTCTGGAAAATAAACAGAGGCCTTGGGGTGGATTTCCATACCGCGGCGGGTTAATGGGCCAGCTTGCTTACACATTTTCTAAGGTTAGCTCTGACTTAATCCTGCAGTCAAGGCTCAACAATATAAACTAAACCATCTAAAACAGGGACAATATATTTTCAGCTGCTGGTGAAAATTTCAGTGCCCACAAATAAGGCTTTCAGACAAAACTAGACCCAAAAAAACCTCTCAAAAGGTCTAGTCTGGCAGTCCCTGTGCCCAGCTGCCATTGACAATGCCCTCCATTTCTCCATAGACCCGGCTTTCTTAACTTTTTTACTGATGAGAAACCCTTGGAACATTCTTCAGCCTCCAAGAAACCCCAGAACTGGCACCAGCGTGCAGAATATAGTAGGGGAGGATTGCTGCGGACATGCCCACCTGGGGCCCCTCATCTTCCCACCCCCTCCAGGCCCATCACTGGCCATTTTGGGAGGGATTTCACGAAACCCTGGTTGAGAAAGCCTGGTTTAGGTGGAGTAGATCACAAGACATACCTTCTTTCTCCTCACTTGATAAAGACTTGTGAATGTTTTGGTCCTGATAGACAGAGGTGATCTGAAGAAGAATGAAAAATCAGTCCATGCCTTACAAAGAATCTACCTTACAAAGAATCTGAATTATGGTCTTGATAATATAAGCCAGGGGTAGTCAAACTGCGGCCCTCCAGATGTCCATGGACTACAATTCCCAGAAGCCCCTGCCAGCAAATGCTGGCAGGGGCTTCTGGGAATTGTAGTCCATGGACATCTGGAGGGCCGCAGTTTGACTACCCCTGATATAAGCCATGTTGGATCAAACAGAAGAGGCAGTCCAAGATCTTTATTTCTCCAGAGTGGCAGATCGGATGCCTTCATGGAAGACCATAAGAACAGCATAAATACTAACCAATAGTTTGTGTCCAATTTGGATTGATTTGTTCTTCATAAATGGGAAGTGGGCCCTTGAAAACAATGCTGCTCCCTTGTTTACCGTAATGGTAGCAATGCGACGCTTTGGCTGGCTACCCAGAGACCTATGGCTTTGTAGCTCTGAAAAATCATTTCTGGAAGTAAAATCACTCCATTTTTACCTCAGAACTCAACCATTTCTGAAACATGGCCCGTTCCATATAGAGCTATTATTTACACCTCGTATACACTGGATAAACTCCACTCAAGATTTCAGGTTGTTTCTTCACTTACAAGCCATCTACCAGTCTATTCTACCCTGGAGAAAGGTTGCCCTAGTTGACCTTCTTCCTTCTAGCCTCTGTTGGGAAGGCAGTTGGCAATCTAAGGCAGGTTTTCCTAAGCACCAGCAGTAGGGAGTTGGCTGGACTCTCTCCTTGGACCCAGTTTCTGAGGCACAGCTATGTCTGTCAATATCTATTTACCTCAGGTGGCCCTGGAGTTTCTTCTGTGTCACGGGAAAGGTGCACATCCACCACAGCTGGAAGAAGAAGAAGAAGAAGAAGAAGAAGAAGAAGAAGAAGAAGAAGAAGAAGAAGAAGAAGAAGAAGAAGAAGAAGAAGAAGAAGAAGAAGAAGAAGAAGAAGAAGAAGAAGAAGAAGAAGAAGAAGAAGAAGAAGAAGAAGAAGAAGAAGAAGAGTTAACCAAGGCTAAAGCATCCAAAAGGGTCTTTTCAATGTTGGGGCAGGGCATGGAAGCAGCTCTTGGCCCCTTTGGGCACAGGGCCTGGCTCCCTTGACCAATATGGCCAGGGAGCCTCCATCTGTGCGAGAGCACCGTGAGCATCCCTGTGAACTTCCCGGGCTCCAGAGTGGAGCTGCTTCTCTTGACCACAACCCAAAGATCAATTGGGGGGGGGGACCCGACTGAGATTGCATCAAACCTTTTTCCAGCGACTCCTCTTCAGGTTCCCTGGAAAAGGGAAAGGGAGAGATTAAAAGAGAGCTACATTCCTGCATCCTGCCACATTGTCGCTGTCTGATCTCTCATCTCCCTGCCCCGTTTTCCATCTTCCTTTTCTCAGTTCAAAGTCCACGAGTAGGAGCAGATGCACCGAAATTCTAGCCCCGAGGGTGACTGCCTAGATCAGCCCTTCTCAACCTTTGAGAAGCTCTAATGCGCTTAATGAGCCTCTTGTGGCGCAGAGTGTTAAGGCAGCAGACATGCAGTCTGAAAGCTCTGCTCATGAGGCTGGGAGTTCAATCCCAGCAGCTGGCTCAAGGTTGACTCAGCCTTCCATCCTTCCGAGGTCGGTAAAATGAGTACCCAGCTTGCTGGGGGGTAAACGGTAATGACTGGGGAAGGCACTGGCAAACCACCCCATATTGAGTCTGCCATGAACACACTGGAGGGCGTCACCCCAAGGGTCAGACATGACCCGGTGCTTGCACAGGGGATACCTTTACCTTTACCTTTAATACACTTACAGGGCCCCCTGCTGTAGGTTGGCCACTTGCACAGCGAGCTAAGCTTAAAAAGGCCTAAGCTAAGAGTGAACTAACTGTACTCTTCCACCTACCTTGACTTATATATGCACAAGATGGATTTCTAGAACATTCGACCAAGAGATGCATGTGCATTAATTCAAGCACACACAAAGGAACGGATTGCATGAGTTTGTTTTCTTTCCCTTGACAAAGGGCAGACTTTCTTGCAATTAAATACATGGTATGTGACCAAAAGGGTCTTTCATCACTTCAGTTACTAGGGCTCCCCATAAACCCTTTGGCCTCCCCTTCTCACCTGTTTCAGCCTGTGGCCCCCTTCAAATGTGCCAGGGCCCCTCAGGAAGCTATATGGCCCCCATTGAGAATGGCTGTTTTAGATGACTGAGCCTGTTCTTGCTCTCTAGCACAATGTGCCATGCCACAGGTACAGGACAAGCCATCTCATGCTCTTTTTAAACTCTGCATCTATCTTGATCCTGTGGCACATGGCTCTGAAGCCACTGCTTGTGGCAGTGCCTCTCTGTATGCTCGCATTGCTGGCTCTACCATGCCCCCTTCACTCCGTGATGATCAGTAGGGGACCACTCCAGTGATACATAACTCCCAAGAGGCAACATTTCCCAGCAAGTGCTACGATCCCTTGAAAGAGGCTGATTTAATAGGAATGTTCCCTGGAATAAATTATGCCCTCTGGCTCTTACTTTTCTGCGCTCGACGGAGGAGGTCCATCAGCAGCCATGGGTGTGCCAGTCTTGCGATTGTTGAGTTCGAGGATAGAGGAAGTTTCTGCAGCAATTTTTCTACGTATCTGGGAAAGGAAGGGACTCTCTGTTGAATTGCAGTCAGCAAGTAATTCGGTGAAGTCAGCCTTGAAGGGCTGCTGTTAAGCTATTTAAGCAGCTGAGCTGTATCTGGATGCTCACTAGTGGCATCAAGTGGTCACAGGTGAGGTTACAATGGAAAAACTCCAGGCACATGTCCTGGGTATTCCTTTGTTTAAGGTGGGCTCCCGCCCACTTCCTCCTTCTTCAGAAAGAAGACCAGTGAGTGTGTGTGCTTTGCAGAAGCAAAGAGCAGTGTTCTCCATTAAGGCTGTCTGCTGATGTGTAGGCATGTAGTCTGCTTGAGCCAGCCATAGGGGCTTGCAATGTGTTTTCTTTGTAACTTTCTTTTAAGCTTTTGCACTCTGCTTCAGTAAGGAGACCGAATATGACATAATTTCTTTAAATAACCATGTAGGGAAAATTCTCTCTTTTAAACCTCAAAGTGCTGTGAGTCTGGATCTGTGCCTCATCTACAAAGGTAACTCATAACTGCAAGCTTTCAAAACCCTCTTTTATGTTGCAGTTCTGTTTCTCCAGAGGGACTCCAGAAAGTCTCCAAAAGTTCCAACACTCTCTTAGAGGCAGCATCTCAGCAACCGATGCTTTGGACATTTTAGAAAAGCAAAGGCGCAGGGATATACCACATTGGAAACTACTACTCCTCCCCTCCCTATTTTCTTTAGTGTTAACCCTGTCACAGTCTCCTTTCCCCAAAGCAAAGCTGACTAAGTCTTCAGGTGGGGAGGGGGGGTTAAGTTGGCACCATCCGTATTTAAATCAATCAAACCCCTGATGACTCTGGATGTCAAGAACTGTGAGAAGGCCCAATGACCTGTTCTTAGCATCTTCAGAAGACATAATTCAGTCCTTGGTGAACTGGGCTTCCTTTGGCTTACCATGTCTGAGTCTGATCGTTCAGGAGGCATGAGGGATAAACGACGCCCTGAGGTCCTGGTTGAAGTAGTTATCTGGGAAACATTCTCAGGAGGGAATTCACTTTTTTTTCTGATGGCTGCCTCAGTGGAAGAACTGGACAGAGTCAAAGCTGGACAGCACTTGCTCAGGGAGAGGCTCCTCTTCCGGCTGATGGTGCTGGGGGTCTTGGACAGCCCAGGATCTCCAGTAGCCTCCTGCGTGAGGTCAAGAAGAGAAGCACCTCAGAACATCTCAGAGCCCTGCAGTTCCTCTAGGGGTCGTTGAGCCCTTTGTCACTGTTGGTGGGGGATGTTCATTCCGGAAGTGGCAGGAGGGCAGAATGTAGCACGATGTGTCAACATCACACAGTTGTTCACATCTGCACATTGGCAACATGGAGGGGGGACGCTCTGGCTTTGGGGCAAAAACTCTATGGTAGAATGATTTTCTTATGAGTTTTGCCCCCAAAACAGAGCACCGGTCCCAGCTTGGTGTAGTGGTTAGGAGTGCGGACTTCTAATCTGTCGAGCCGGGTTTGATTCTGCACTCCCCCACATGCAGCCAGCTGGGTGACCTTGGGCTTGCCACAGCACTGATAAAGCTGTTCTGACCGGGCAGTGGTATCAGGGCTCTCTCAGCCTCACCCACCTCACAGGGTGTCTGTTGTGAGGAGAGGAAAGGGAATTGGAAGCTGCTTTGAGACTCCTTTGGGTAGAGAAAAGCAGCATATAAGAACCAACTTTTCTTCTTCCTCTGATGTCACTGACATGCCTGTATCGCTTATGAGTGATGTCAGCATATTACCTTTACTTCCTGCTTCTTCCTTCCCCGTGCCTGGTAAGTTCTCCCAGGTCCTGAAATCCCTCAAATGGGGGAAGAGGCTCCAAACCAGGGAATCTACAGGCCCCAACTGGGGACTGATAACCACAGGCCTGCACTAAATTAATAACGTTTGTCTATAAGTGACCCAAACAGAGAACAGCTTCCCATTCTGTAAAACAGTGAGCTTTCTTGTAAACTATGTAAACTTTCTTCATGCACTTTCTTCCTAGAGCTCTGCCTTACTTCCAATATGGAGCAAAAATAAGTCTCATGGCTGTGTTAAGGATTAGCACAATTATTTCACCCGAAATCTTGGCTAGAAGGGACACCTGACTACATGAGACACCCAGGACTCCCCTTTTCTACCCTGTTTGCTCACCTTGGGAGTTTCCTCTTTATGTCCTGCTGGAGTCGTGCTTGGGACCTCAAAATAAAAGGAAGTTTCAGCTTTCAACACTTGCTCTTTCTCCTCTTCCTCCTCCTTCACGGCGCCCTTGAACTCTCTGTCAGGTACATCCAGCAGTTCCTGGCCTGCCCATTGCATATCATGTGCCACAAGGCGGAGCATGAAGTCTTCCTGACTTGTCACATCCTTGAGTAGCTCCACTTTGGTGATGTTTGGCTTCATCAGGCTTTGAAAGGAGTTTCTGCAAACAACCTGCAAGGATCGATTATCACTCTTCCTCGCAACTTTTGGGATAACAGGGGAATGGACGCTGGAGGAGGCTGTTTTGGCCTTTGGGCTTTGGAAAAAGTGCTTGGGCCTGTTTGTTTTTCTTTTAATCGCTAGCTTGAACCTATAATGAGGCCCTGCTGGATTGGATCAGGGTAAGTCAATGAAATCCAGCATCCTCTTTCCCATAGTGGCCAGCTAGGTACCTGCAAGGGAAACCCGCAAGGAAGGCAGAAGCCTTCCAATGGTGTTTCGTTCCCCTAGCAATTGGTTGTTGGAAGAATCCAGACCTGGAGGTGCTATCGAGATGGTATTGTGATTTACCACTCAGCTATTTTTTGTTGGATAATTTAGTCCACTTCCATTTTACAATATTTTACAAATAAACTCATTCGTAGGGTGTAAGGTCTGAGAACAATGACGTTCTTCTGTCTAACCTAAGTAGTATCAGACATCCATGCCTTGCTGAATAGGACCAGTTTGGGGCCATTTAGTCCAGCTTTCTGTTTCCCAAATTGGTTGGCCACCTTGGGGATGCTTTCAAAGCCCCCATCTCCACTGTTTGGACTTGAAAACCCAGAGTTCAATTTCACTTCTCTTCTGTGCAAATCAAAGCCATGACTCCTTATATGCCATTATTTTATATTCCTTCAGGCCAACATTCCCATGCAAAATATACAAATTTAACACCAGGCAAACACCCTGACAGTTTCCAGTTATGGAAACCCAAGGTCCTCTTTCCCCCTTTGCTGTATTAACATAGGGGAAAATAATCTGAGAAATCGTAGAAATGAACCATAGCTGTGCAGCTCTAGAAGGTCATGAGGACTTGCACAGGAAACCTTGCTGATGAGGCCTTCACTGGGTAGCCTGCCATGTTCCACCCAAATTCACTACTTGAGCTGTCTACTTCCCTTAATCTAAAAATAATCAAATGATTGCCCTGGGAATTTTCTGCTTTTTTTTTTCTTTTCTTTTTTAACATTGAGCCCTTTCCCTCAAACATCCAAACCAAGTGCTTGGATGCTACGCTTGAAACCCCTTCTGGGCAGTGTCTTACAGGCTCTGCATACAAAGAATGTATTATGTTAAAACAGTGGTTCTCAACCCTCTTAATGCTGCGACCCTTTAATACTGTTCCTCCTGTTGTGGTGACCCCCGACTAAAATTATGCAAGTGTTCTTTCAAAGAAATTAAAGCGAAACTGACCAATGGTGTGAAGATCCATTGTTCATGATTGTATATAAATTGGTTTCCCCCCGGGGTTACTCAATTCAGTTCTGCCTCTTGTCCCACCATGCCCATCTTACTCTTTTCTGCTGCTCCAGTCAGACGAACGCTCTATCTCAATCTACCCCACAATGTTGTTGTCTGGATGGCACTCCCCCGGCCAAGCTGCTTGCCCTGTCGCGACCCCTGTGAAAGGGTCGTTCGACCCCCAAAGGGGTCCCGACCCCCAGGTTGAGAACCACTATGTTAAAAGTATTCCATCATCATAACTTGTACCAATATAGTTGCTCTTACCTCCCTTGGCCTCACATCCAGGTGCCCACCAAAATCCAAGGAGGAGCGTCTTTCCTTCCTTTTATACTCATGTGGTTGCTCAACATTCTTGAAGACACTCTTATTTGACAAGGACGCTTTTCTTAATTCAGTAAGGCTGACCCCAGTCCTTGAGAGGCACCTCTTGTTCAGCTTTTCCAATGGTTCTGTTTTGATCGCGAGTACCGCCAGATGTTCAGAAACGAGATTGGGGTCAACGTTTAATGGCTTATCCCCAAGGTAGGGTACTATTTTGACAGGTATGTCTTCTGAGTCGAGAAATCCATCTTCCAAGGACTCCTCCTCCATATCTTGCAGGTCCATCATCATGTCAATAGAAAGTTCTTCATCGGGATCCACATGATGGCCCATCCGAGCAACAACTTTGCTGACAATCCGATCCAGTTCCAGAGCGCTACGTGTTTCATTTTCTACGTTTTCATGGTAAGGGTTGCTGATACTGTAGCTGGAGATCTCATTGACAATGATACTCGCAACTTTGTCTGGAAATATCACTTTGGCATTCCTCATATCATTATACAGCTCTTGTTTGGACCCAGATTTTTCCAGGACTGAATGCACCACTTGGTCGACGGTTTCTTCGTATTTTGGGTGCCAGGTATGTCGTTTCTCAAATACCAGGTTGATTTTGTTCTTGGAGATATGCCTCTCTACAGATGTCTTCAGCTGGTGAGCAATATCGTTCACTTCTGCTTTAGATAACATTTTGTGCTCAGCCGATGCAACATCGTGTGGTAGAAGAAGGACTTTGGTCAGGAATCGGCTTAGGATCTCTTCCAAAAAGAGTACCGACACCACAGGGACTAGGGTGTCTGAGGACTCGTTATTTTGTTCCATGAGGTCTATGTCACTCAGAAATTTCTGGATGATCGTGTCAGATTCCAGATTTATAGTAGAAGTGGAATAAGGCAAGTCATCCTCGGACTCAGACCCTGGCTCAAAGTCACCCCTGGGAACTGCCCTCATCATGTAGCAAGAAAGTCTGTCAACAGGCTCTTCATTGGGGCTCATTAAATCATCATTCAGCGAAGCTTCTTCTGAGCTGGAATATTTCAGAATGCCTGCACGGACACAGTCAACCACCTCGCCTAGAGCCCCTCTGGCTTCTGAGTCTAACTCCTCTGCCTCGTCATCATGCTGCCAAACCTGCATACATTTTTCACTCCCCATTGGGGAATCATGACATTCTCCAGACCCCTGCAAGACTTTCACTTGAGATTCTTCAAACTCCTTAAGTATGGATTCCACTAAATCTTTAAGCAGAGATTCTGAATCAGGCCCCTTCTCCTCTGTCATACATGTCTGTGTGGATGATGGGAACAATTTGCTTATGAGTCTGTGAAAGATGTCCTTCAAAAAGTCTGATGAATGAACCCCGGCTTCTTCCTCAGTCAGCAGGGGCTTGGCAACGGAGTCTTCCTTCCTGTGTTTTGTGAAGTCATTTCTCGTATCCAGTCCGCCCACAGTTGGGTCTGGCTCTTCTGTGACATCAACCCCCCCAGGAGCCCACAATGGAAATATTCTGTGTATGATCTTTAAAAACTTGTCTTCAAGATTAGTACTAGAATAGGTGGAATCGGGGAGGAGGGCTTCAACTCTGTCAATGATAGTATCGGCTTGCAAGAATGAAAACAAATAAGGTGACGTATCTCCAGTGAGCAGAGGCTGGAAACGGTACCCTGAGCTTTCTTGGAGCATTAAAGGGGTTAGTTGTTCTGCTAAACTACGGCTCTTGTTTTCTAGCGCTTTAAAGATCTCCAGCTCCGATCCAGATTTCTCTAACAACTTCTGATAGATGGCGTTGCTTATCTGAATCACTTTCTCCGCGGTGACTTGTGGGAAGTACGAGCATCCCTCTGCACAATGAATCACCTTGACGTTAGAGAGCTGAAAGGCAAGCACGAGAGCATTGACTTGTTCCGTGACTCTGTGTCTCATTTTCTCTTCTGATAAATGGCGGTCCTTGGAGTACACCCGGAAATTTGGGGAAGACAAGATTTGACAAAAGAACGCGACAACGATATCCTCTAAAAATGCCATGGAGTGGATGCCATGGGGCCGCAGTTCCATTTTGCCTTGCCATTTGGCGAAGTTGCTCTTAGTGGAATCATTGCCACTCAAAAACGGACAGAGATGATGGTTTAGAATTTCTCTTGTGAGCAGGCTGGCCACTCGGAGGATGATCGCGTTCCCTTGGCTCAGCAGAGAATTCTGGAGTTCATGCTGGGAAGGCTGCTTTTGCAGAAGCTGGCTGTAAATCGAATTAGCGATGTCCTCCTTGTTTTCTTGGTCCAGGTCTGGAATTCTCTCCGGGATGTTTTCCAGCCTGATTTCATGGGCAGAAATCTCTGTGATCACGCAGCTCTTCAGATTTGCAGCCATTTCTGTGAAATTAGCTTCAGAGAAATCAATCTGCTTGCCTGTACTCTCTGGAGCGGTGAAAATTTTCTCCAGGAGCTGGGCGAGCAGGACTTCCAAAAGGCTGTAGGGGAAGACGGTCAGATGGCAGCCTGGAGAAGAGGATGTCTCTTCAGCCGCCGAGGACTGCAGGTGATATTTGAACATTTCATTCATAACAAAACAAGCTATCTTGGTGACGTAGAAGTTGTTTAAGCTTTCTCTGTCCGTTGGCAAGGGTTGCTGAAAGAGAACTTCGTGCAGAAGATCGCAGTACAAAGACTCCACCATGTTTTTCATGGCTTCTCCAGAAACTCTCGTTTCGCTTTCGTTTCCATAACTGCTGATCCAGATGGCTTGTGTTGAAACGGTTGCCATGATGTCTTTTTTGATCTGGGCGATTCTGTTGTAAAAGTCAGGTCCAGACGATTCTTCTTCCTGAGCTGAGCCTGCAGAAGTGCTAGAGGAGGACGGGAATATGAGTCCCAAAAGCCTATCGATGATGGCCTCTAAAATCTGATAGGAAAACACAGTCATGTAGGGCACAAGAGGCTTGACCTTACAGTCAAGCGTGCCTCCGAATAGATTTTTCTGAATGAAACATTTCATTTCCGACAAATTGGATGGCCCTCCTGTACTCAGCTGGTATCCTGCTGCTTCCTCATAGGATAAAGTGGTCACGTCTTGAGGCGAAGTATGCATCCCATCCTCCCGAGGGAAGCCCAATTTCTCTTCAGGGACTTCTTGGCTGTTGAACTGAGCTGTCGCGAGTTTTTGGGACAGCGATTTTGCCAGCATCACAGCCCCCAGGTCGTCTCCAGAATCAGGGAGTGGAATGTCTGATAAAGTTCCAGCAATCTTTGAAAATAATCCAGAGATGATTTCTTTTAAGATGCTTGGGGAAGAGGCATCTCTCGTGTCCTGGTCCAAGGGCTTGACAACAGTTCTATATATGTTGAATCTACTCATCGGCTCTCCTGTGGCGTCTGTTTGCCGAGCAGGAGACGCTTCTTGGGATAGAAAAGGCTGCAGATGTTGTTTCAGGATGTCTCCAATGAGAAAGCCCACGATTTGCTCAATAAGAGAACCGTTCTTGTTTTTCATGTCTCTCTGGATGGCTTCCATGGAGCCCGCTTTCTGTAAGATGTTGCGGGAAAGAGACTCGGCCATGTTATGAATGTCTTCCTCAGTAAATACGGATTGCTCTGGATGAGTATTCTGGATAACTTTAATTTGGTGTTTCAGAAGGTTGATTCGGATGTCATCGAGCAACTGGGTGGAAAGTTCTCTTGTGTCCGAATCCAAAGGGGGCTTTTCATCCTGAGGAAACACATGATCTCCGGCAGATGTGGAAGGGAAGATTTTTGACAGTAGCCCAGTAATCATATCTTTCAGGAATCCTGAGGATAAGAACGTGTTAAATGGAGACCTGTTCTCATTTTCCTCTTGGATGTCCCCAAACTCCTTTCCAGTGTTGCCTGTACAAACTGGAGATGAACGTGGATTCATGAGAAAATCTCCTGAAAAGAGTGGATGGAGAAGATAATCTGAGATCCCTTTCTCTATCCAACTCTTAATTGTGTCTAAGGCAGCACCATCTCTTGGGGGCCCAAGAACCTCATGTGGGACTTGTTCTTGTTCTCTTGCTATGTTGAGGCAAACAGAATTGACAATGTCATCCATGACGTCCATCAGAGGGGCTACCAAACTTTGCTCCTCTCCTTTTTGTGGTCCTGTGACCATAGACCTGCCAAACTGTACATTGATGGAGTTGGCCAATCTTTTAGCAATTTCACCTACATTGACTTCATGTGATGCTGTATCCATCTTCATTTTGTCCCCAGAGCCTTGGAAGATCTTGGTTAAAACTCTATTAACAATTTCTTCTAACTGTTTGGCTGGGAAAACTCCTGCAGAATATACAGAAGGCTTACAGATGCTGTCCAGAACCGTCTTGACAATGTTCTTAGACAAAGCTTCAGTATCAGGACTAGAGTAAGGGGCTTGATCCTTAGGGGCAAAAGTTTGGAGATGATGCTGGCTGATTTCTTGAATGATGAAGCTAGTGAGGTTGTCAACAAGGTTGGTGCTACGGCACGTCACCTCCTTCTGCATCAGTGACTGTGAGCCAGACTTCTTCAACATTTTTGTGTAAACGGAATCCACCATGCTCTGGATCTCTTTCTCTGAATGTAAATTGCACCGGTCGTCTTTCTTGGCCACCCAGATTTTGTGCTTTGCAATGGATCTCATCACTTGGTTGATCATATAGGAACAGAGGTCATCGAATTCGGCCTGTGATATCTCCCACTTGTCCTGCTTCGGGTCAGCGCCATCAGAGGGCGGGAGGAACTGAGCTACAAGTTGGTTTATTACCCTTTCTAAATACTTCTGGGATAAGATGGTAATGTAGGGTGGAGGAGGCTGTTTTGGCTTGGGGGCTGTAGAAAAGCTGATGTGCTGTTCAATTCTCTGGATGACTTTTCCAGCCTTAATACTTTTGTAAGCACTCCTGGGCAACCTCTTGCACACGGAAGGAGGCAGCTGATAGTCCAGAATTTCCACCAAGATAATCTCCGCTGCCCGTTCAGCCATGCTATCAATGTCTCTTACGGTGCCTTTCTCAGCAGCCAACTGGAACCCAAACTCTCTCAAAATAGAGTCAACTAGTTTGTTGATCGTTCGGCTGTCCACCGGTGGGAAGAGTGTCTTCTGCTCCCCCCTTGGCAGAAGCCCAACTCCAGCCTTCTTAAACTCACCGACGAGCGCATTCACAAACAACAGGTTCATTTCCTGCATGTTAACGCAGGAAACATCCTCGTATTTGGGGCGGAGGGAGGCATATATTCTGACCAAGAGTTGAACCATAATCTCCTCCAAAAATGTTGCCGAATAGATCATAGAAAATTTCGGGTGGAACTGGCTGGGGTCAGGATGGCTCCTCACACGGCCCGTTTCTCTTCCGTAAGACTTCTTGATGTAAGAGGCAGTGAAGGGCTTCCTTGCGCACAGTTTGCCGGTGGGTGTGGCTGCTCTATAGCCAAAGGTGCTGTGTTGCAGCGTTGACTCCAAGAGGGACCTGTTCTTCTCTCGTGCATTCTTTCGTGGAAGATGCCTCCCTGGAACGGGCATTCTGGGTTCTTGCTTTCTACCTCTTGGCATTGAGGAATATGTCTCGCTTTTACCGTACCTTGCATACTGAACATGGGGTTTTCTAGAGGCTGGCTGTTTGAACCCGACTGATTTTCTGGAGAAGGCATCCAGGTTCCTAGGCTGCTCAATGCTGAGGGAAAGCTCCGTCAGAACAGGCTTTACCAATGTGTGCGCCAGCATGTCCAGTGCCGATTCATAGGACGATGCCCCTGACTGATCCTCCACCCATGGTTCCTCGGAATACTTAATCTCGTATGTGCAAATGGAGGCGCTTGAGTCCACCTGGTGGGCTTTCATCCCTTGTCTTGAATGCAAAACAACTGCGTGGTCAGTCTCGTGATTTCTGACATCGCAGATTTGCTCATCTTCAGGGAATTCATCAAAAGCGAAAGCCTGGGTAAACTTGTCCGTCATGAGGCATTTTTCTAAAAGAGCCCGGATGAGCTTTTCGCTGACAACATCGAGGAGGAGAATGGATTTCGGGGAGAGTCCTAGATTGCCGCTAGCGATACTGTTTGTTAACCTACAAGCAGGAGGACAAATTGAAGAGCAAAAGCGTTGTTGTTTGGCCAGGAGTTGTGCCTCTCGATAAGACATCATGTTCTGACAATGGTCATCCAAAAAGGGCCCTGCAAAATTGCCCTGAGCCTGAGCTGGCAGCAGGGAATCGAAAATGATGTGCAAGACTTTGTTGACTACATCTTTGGATTCCTCATTTTTTAAATGATGGATGAAACGGTCTAGATTGGAAGCAATGCAACTGAGCCTCTGGTTCTTGTGGGAAATCAAACCCGCCGTGGGCAGACACATTGTCCCTCCAACATCACTTGGGTCCTTGTCATCTATTTGGGCATTTCTGCTAAAGTGAGGAGATGAGAAGTGGGGGTGAGGCAAGAAATCTCTGCTGTTTCCATCTGTCTCGTAGTTACCTCTCCTATCAATTTCCAGGGTCAATACGTTGGCCACTGCCTTCACAAGAGGATGATAAACATCATCAAAGTCAGCCAAACAGGGAGGTGGGATATAAATGTACTTGGCTTTCCCCACCAATAGGCCTTTCCATTTCGCAGGTTCTTGCAACAGATTTCTCTCGCACAAGACCCCCATGATAAGGGTTGAAACTCGGTTGGCCAGTTCTTCAATATTCAAGGGTGGGGTTTTTGACCCTGTTAGCCCATGTTCAGGGCAGTAAGAGTCCACTGAACAGAACATGGAGACAGTGTTTTCATTGTTGTCATTCCTCTCTTGTGCGTTTTGTCTAGGCCTGACATTGGAAATGCTTGAGAGTATTTTAGAAATTACTGCTTGGGTCAAAGGCTCCCAAAGCAGATCAAGGCACGAGGCTGACTCTTGGCTGGAAGGCAGGTATGTGCTTCTCCAGATCGGTTTCCAAAGCTTTTGCTTCCACGGTAGCAAAGAAGTTCCATGGTCTTTCTCTTTTGAGGGTTCTATGAAAGGAAATGGTGCTTATATTGAGGAGCCATTATTATCAACCACACAAATTCTGTGCCAAAAACATCTATAGAAATTATAGAGACCTTATCTGTTGCACATAATATATTTCTGGTAAGGCCTTGGAGGAGGAGCATGTCTCATAGCTTAAGTGCCACTCAGCGCTTAACACCCACTCAGGGCAGCTGTCCTGCCCCTGAGTGCCTCCTCCTCCAACCAGCTCGCCTGTCTGTCCGGCAGCCAGCCAATCACATTCCGTACCCCACCCTGGACCACCCCCTCCCCCTTCCACTTCCGTCTGAGGCTCGGAGGCTGCAGATCCCTGCCGCATGAGAGCTGCCCATGTTGGTGAGTTTCCTAACAGCAGCTTGCAGCCTTTCCGGGGGGGGGGGGAGGCTGTCCACTGAATTCTTCCACCCCACCCTCCAATTCTAGCACCCGTTGTATTCCTGAATGCAATGGACTTAGCCCCTATTTTTAAAATAATAAGTCTACATTTCATGTAGAATTTCGCTGCTTCACATCGTCTGTTAAGTTCTATTAGTCACAGAATAGGGAAGGAATATTTGAAAGGCACTGATTTTTCTGACCCCCAAATCACTGTGAAAACTTGATTAGTCACCTTTCTGGCTTTTGAGGTTTTGGTTCACAGCCCAGCTAATGGCTGCAGTCCACCTTGGTGCCACATGCAAATAGCATGAGCTGGTAAAATATGGCGAGCTGGCCCTAGACATGCCTACGAATGTTCAACCAGAAGGGATCAAAACATGGGTCTTAGAAGGTTTAAAATCTGAGCCCTGAGAGAAAAGGCTAAGACATGGGAATGTTCAGCCCGGAGAAGATGAGGTTGTTAGGGGACATTATTGCTCTCTTTAAAAAAATTAAAAGGTTGTCACTTGGAGGAGGGTAGGGAATGATTCCTGTTGGCAGCAGAGGATAGGACCCACAGTAAAGGGTTTGAACTCCGTGTAGAATACCACTGGCTAGATAGCAGGGGGTGGGTGGGTGGGTGGCTGGGATTCACTGTCAGAGTAGCTCAGCAGTGGAATAGGCCACCTAAGGAGGTGGTGAGCTCCCCCTCAATGGTGGTCTTTAAGCAGTGACTGGAGAGATACTTCTGCATGCTTTAGGCTGATCCTGCATTGAGCAGGGGTTGGACTAGATGGATTGTCTGGCCCTTTCCAACTCTATGGATCTATGATCCAAGATTCTCAGGAAAGCTGAGTTCTCAGCTCCATATCATGTTCTTCTGTGAACTTCAGACAACTGCACCAAAGCTGTTATGCTTTGGCATAAGCAACACTGGGGTCTGTTTCCCAAAATGAAAGGGTCCATATTTGTTCTACTTATTTATTTAGGATTTGATAACTCAACCTTTCTCCTAAAACGTCCAGTTGGCCTTTGCTTCATAAACCAAAGGAAACATAGAGGTGAAAATGAGAAATGGCAAGTAAAAGCACAACAAAATGAGAAAAGGAGCAGACATCATTACATGTAACATCCAACCAATGAGGTTTCTTGCAGAGTAAAAAAACAACAACAACCATACAGGGAATCTGATTGAGGAGGGAGTGATATATCCAACATTCCATTGCAGAAAATACGGCTCTCTGGTAGCTACCTTCTGAGTTACCTGGAGGAGATCTGAATTAATGGGCCAGTTTATAAGGGGGTCAAAGATGGTTTGGTTCCACCGGTCAAAGACTAAAATTTGATGGAAGACTACAATTTGATGGAAACCAAGGTTTCAGTTTCTCACTTGTGATTTGTGTAGGGTCTCGAGTCTTTTTGTCGGCTACCTACTCAAAGGATGTGGGGAGCTGTAGGCGTTTTACAGAGGGAGATTACTGAGGTTACTAGTGGGGTTTTATTCTTATTAGCTATGATTTTACTTTAGAATTATAAGCCACTTTGAGTCACAAGGGAAAGGTAGACCAGAAATACTTTAAGCCAATGAATACCTGGCAATTGATCTCTGAATGCGGATATGTAATGTTACTTATTATTGAAGGGAGGCGTTCAATTAGACCCCTTGGATAGTTATGAGATATTTGACATTTCCCCAAATCAAAGTAATGCTGAGACAACAGCAGATCTGGCTGCTGAGCAAGCATGGCATGATGTGTCCCAAGCTCTTCTGACCCACCTTGGGTTGTGACCTTGATCAGCTCTTTGATGACACATAGCACGATATGGTCGGCCAACATCTGGATCTCGCGGGGCTCCGGCATGTGAGTGCAAGCCAGCAGCTCCATCTTCTTGTGCTTCTTGGGGCTCTTGGAGAGGGGTTGCGTGCTCTCCCACTTGGAAAGCAGGGTGCTCCCATCCCGCATGAGAAGCAAGCTCTCTTCTGTTGACGTGTTGGTCTTCTCGCCGGAATCCGTCAGTCTCCTTTCCCATCGGCTGAATACGGTTTGCTTGGCTGGTTTTGGTTCTTCGAAAACCGAGGAGAGACAGGTTCTTGTGGGTGGTTTCTCTTTCAGTGGACAAAGGGATTTCAATTTCTCGATGCAGCTAGCTTGGACAACCGGCTCATTCTCCAGTCCAAACTCGGATAAAATAGTGTTCACTATCATATTGGCAGCGTGGGTGAGCTTCACGGGGCAAGTGGCAGGATAGCAGGTATTCTCTGGGACCATAAGAGGTCGACTGTTTGGAAGAGGTTCATGGTGGACAACTCCCACCTCCTCCGTCTGGCCTGCAGCTTTGGAAATAGCTCCTGGTTCTTCTGTTCTGCTAAACAGTTTTTCCAAAATGCTTCCCTTCAGAATGGGCTTTTGTCTAGGAAGCCAGTCATCCCCCAAGAAACTGAACTTTGATTTAGTTGGATCCTTGTCCGGTCCATGGTGTTTGGTGGCTCTTGCCCTGGCCACTGATGCACAACAGGACAGGCCTTTGTGCCTCTCTGCCACCGTGTGAATGTCACACTCGGAAAAATGTGACTTAGAAGGATGCTGAGATGGAATCTCCTCCTTGATTTCACCTTCCTCTAAATAGATGACCTTTGCAGGTCCTTGGATTGGGGGACAACTATCACTCACCTCAATCTTCCTGTATCTAGTGGATGCCTTTTTCATCCCAGGAAATGCAACTTGATTCTGAGCTGTGGTTTTATCCCTTACGAAGCCTTGCCCTGCCATTTCTAGCTGAAGATTCTCCACCATTAACTCAGAAGTGACTTCAGTAAGGCTCTCGGTGCATCGGTCCAGCATGACACTTAACGTCTCGCTCAGCACCAGACTATCGGATGAGCTGCTAAACAGCGTGGCTTCCTTCTGGCTCAGTTGTTTGTCCAAGATCCATTTGATAGTTTCCAGAATGCTACTGACTGCATTGTTCGCGTACACATTCAGCTCGGAGTGAAGCATTTGTACCTCCCGAAAGGCAGCTTCGACGCACTCCTTGGTGATCGTGCTGCTCCACTTGGAAAAGTCCAGGACACTACGGGATGGCCCTAAGGTAGAAAATGACCGTATACCAGCAGTTCCAAACGTTTCCCTTCCACTGCCCACTTGGGTTGAAAGGGAATGTAATGACCGGGTTGCTTGCGCAAACGAAAGGCTTTCCAGTGGGAATTTCACGATTTCCATGAAGTTACACTTGAACTCCCTTCTAAAGTGGCGAGTGACAAAGGTCTCCAGAATGAGAACAACACAGTCAATGGTCTCTTTGGCCATCCTGTCAATTGCATCCATAGAAGCCTTCAATGAAGCAGTGCAGAAATGAAGCTTTGGTTGGGCGATTCGATGTTTGCCTATTCTTGGGGACCCTTTGGAGGTAGCCTGGTCTTTCCTTTCTGGAAAAATGATCTGTTCTGGGGTACAGGGCACACTGTGTGCCAAACATTTCTGCACACTTTCGAACACGTTTGCCACAATATCTCTTGCGACTGAGCCTATCTCTGCCTGAGAATTGCTATGGGGGAATCCCAAGGTTTCACTCCTTTTCAAATTAAAGCAGAATAACTTTTCGCTGAGCTCTCCTGGAGTCCTCTTCAAAAGCCATACAGATGGTTCCAGGTCGTGAATCCTCATGAAAACCTCCCTGACGATATTCTCCATCCCTTGAAGCATTTTGAAGTTTTCAATAATGTTGGCCTCCGTCAGTGGCTGCTGTTCGAAGATGTGTTTCAAAATGCCTTCTTTGGGGAGAACTTCTTTGAGGTAAGATCGAAATTCATCGTGGAATTTACATTTTGCTTTGGGGGATTCGGGGTGAAAGTGTGACTCTGTCCAATGAAGGTCATCCAACCTGAAACTTCTTAAAGCGGGATGTTTGTGAAAGTGGCAAAGGTGAACGTCGTCCTTATGCAGCTCTTGCACAACGGAATAAAGCAAGTCATTCACTATGGAGATCTGGTGAGAGGACAACGTGTTGATTCGCAAGATCGTCCGTTGAAAATCTTCGGTTCTGAAGGCATCCATTATGGTTCCAAGAACTTTGCTCACAATGTCTTTAGCGTAGATGGTCAAGTCCAACTTGGTCAAGCTCAGACTCGTGGGAGAACCTTCAGGCTCCTCTGAGAAAGTTCTTGGTCTGCACACTGCCCCATCCCCGGCCTGCATGTTGCACTGAAAGGTCCAATGTGGTTTCCATTTCTGTTGAGCAGACCCTGGGAGGATCTCTTCCAAATTTGTTGTGACAAAGCAGGCAATTTTATTCAGAATGTTTTGGACCAGCTCTTCAGCCAAGGGTTGTAGTTGGGGCTGGCGATTAGATTTAGATGATGCCATCTTCTTGGTGTCTGAAACTCCCCTGAAATGGGAATCGTCCATCAATGCTGTGCCTTTATGAATGCCTGAACTATCCAAATCCAGCTTTGAGTCACTGGAGCTAAAGAGGGTGTCCGTGATAATGGAATACATCTTATGAAGCACACTGTCAACAATCTCACTAGCAACCCTGCCAACTTGTACCTGGGAAGCTGTCTCCATTCCACCATGGTAGGTCGAAGCCTTTGGTTCTGAACTGGGAAATATGGAATCATTATTTAAAGATGGCAAATGCCCCAAATCTCCCACTATTCTTTGGGTGATCTGATTCAGGACCTCTTCCACTCTTGCTGACAATGGGAAGATCCCCTTCTGCCCCAACAGATGCGTCCTAAAAATCTTTTTCAGAACCCTTTTCTGGACTTCATTTTCCGTGAAGGCTATTTGATCAGATAAGACTGCAAGGAGCTGGTTCAGCATTTCATGAGCAGAGGCATTTTCTTTATAAGGGAGAGTATTTGGGGAAGACAGAGCCTCCCCTTGGAAGTCTTTCTTAATGAGCTGCAGGATGGTAAAGGTCAGTTTTTCAGCACACAGTCTTATGTTGGTTTGCGAGTCCTGAACCGCTAATTTTGCTTTCTGATAGTGACATCCCACCTCGTTCTCTCTTGTTCCCAGTGGGGTTGGGCTTTGAAGACCAGGAGTTGCAACGGAGGACTTCCCTTTAGCTGTGGATTGCTTTTCACACTGGGCAGCCTGAATCCATTCTGATGCCAGTTTCTCTTCTGCAAAAGATGCAAGCCTGAGGAAAATGTTATCAACGAGAGATTTCATGAGACCTTCAGGAGAAACCTCCTTCAAATCTGAAAGCTTTTTATCAGCAAAGGGACTCCTATTTCTGCTGCCTGGGATTTGGTGGGAGCCCTTTTCAAAGTCTACCAAATGGCCCCCGAGGTCCGCCTTGACCTCTCTGTTTGATAGCTGTACGAGAGGCTCAACTGCCTTCTGAACAAAATCATAGACAAGTGGCTGGAGCCGGTCTGAGAGTGACCCTTTCATGCTCATGCTCACTGCGAGAGCTGGACACAGATCTTCAAGAACGATGTCTACCACCTTATCAGAAACCACTGACACATCGCATTTAGGAACAGCTGACTTGGAAATGGGTTTTCGGGTGGCATCAGCAGCTATCTTTGGAACAGGGAATTCCCCTATTCCACATGTGCTGAATGTCTCAGCATCTTGTGAAGAAGGTGGGAGATGGCTCCTATTGAACATTATCATCTGGTAGATTTCATTTAAAATACTCTCGACTGTGTTTTGGATCTGGGCGCGAAGATCTCGTTTATAATTCGGATTCTTCCGGAGAAGCTTTTCCAAAGTTCCTTCTTCCTGCGCAGCAGGATACTGCAACTCAGACTGGTGCTCTTGTGGACTGAAAATATCCAAAACCAGGTTGACAATCTGACTTGCCGCTATGCTTTCGGAAAAGATAATCGGTGGGGTAGCGATCTTCTCCATTTCCTGGTCTAAGCCATGCTTTAGGTTTTGCAGGATCACCCTGGCGACTTTCTGCGCATATGTTTTTAGATCAAAGTTAGGCAACAGGGGCATGTTTTCAGCCTTTTCCTTGACCTCCAAAATAGAGTGGTTGACAAAGTGCAAAATGTCTTTGATGTTGGTGGTCAAAGAACCAAACTGAGTTTCTAACAGTTTCCTCATGTCTTGATCTATATGGGAAGAAAAGTCTGAACTCGTTGAAGTCTTTAGGTTATGTACGTCTGAACAAAACTGAAACTCTACTTTGGATGTGACAAAAGCTTCCAATTTTCCTAAGATGGTTTCCACCAGATCATTAGCTAGGTTGAGTTTCAACGGAACGTTGCTCATTGACTTGGTGACTTCATCAGTCGCGGCTTGAGGTTCCCCTTCCTGGGTTCCTGGTTCAGACGCCATCCCTGGGTCTACAAAATGCACTGCAGGCAGGCCTTTTCCTGCCTCGCTGGCTTCTTTCTCGGTGTTTAATAGGCTGTGCTGCTTGCTGTTAGGGCCCTCAGCATCAGCTAAGGTGGCACATGATAATTTCTGGAAAAGAGTTTTCACCAGCTCCCCTGTGAAATTGCTGACATCAGAGTCTGAGATGGGAGGCTGGCCGTGGAACTGAGTCTGCCTTTTGGAAGCTGGTTGCTCCTCTTGTGGATGTTGCTGGATGTCCACGTGGGCGAGAGACGGAGGAGGAGGAGCAGGTGGCCAAATAGGCCAAACAGCCCAAATATGCTGGAAAACATCGTCCAAGAGTTCCCGCACCGTTGCCAGAAGCAGAGGTTGTTCTTCATCCTTGAATTCGATTTCAATTTTTTTCAGGACCTGATACAAAGTCCAACTTGTGGTCTTGGCAGGTTGTCCAGCATTTGGCATTTCTTCTGCTGGGAAGCCAACTCTTTCCTCCCCTTGGACGGAGCTGAAAAAGACATCTTGCACAAAAATGTCTGGATGGTTTCCTGTCTTTTCAAACTTGATTGACTTTGCCTTCTCTTCTTCCTCCAGGGATCCTGCTCCGCTTTCTGGGGCTGACTTAGCACCAGCTTGGCTTCTCTCTCTGGACTCCAGGTTGCGACTCTCATAGGTTGCTCTGCCTTGGGCCACAGTTGTGATGGACACTTTCTGATCCTTAGCATCAGGGGACGCCATTTCATTGAGTTCAATGCCTGCTGTTCCCTCGACTTCTGCATCAATTACCATTCCGGGGACATTAACAGGAGAAAACGGTTTTCTCATTCCTTTCTCAGCCGTGTAAAGGGTCGTGGTTGTCACAGCAGGTCTTGCCTCCTGGCCGGCAAGGTGCTCTTGCATTTCAGGACTGGCTCTGGATTTCACCGGTAGAGAAATACCTTTGAGTTTCTCTGTACTTAGGCTGTTAAAGACATCATTAATGAGCTGCAGGATGATGGAGCTCTCTCGAATTGGGAGCAATCCTTCATGACTCATCTGCCTCTGGATGAAGCTCAGGACACGACTGATCATCTCTTCCACATACTGGAGGATGTTGGTCTCGGAAGAAGCCACTGTCTTGGACACTATTTTACGGATGGTCTCTTTGACAATCAAGTTTGCCGCTTCAGATTCTACATTATGAGGAGGAACTGCAGTGTAGATCTGTTCCAGAGGCTTACCAATGTCTTTTATTTTGGCACAAAGTTCAAGCTGGTACAGCTTTGTTTGGCTGGAAGTCGAAAACACGTTCAGTTTCTCCCTGATCATCACAACCATTTCCTCAGCAATTCCCCACACGGAGTCAAAGGAAAGGGGGATCCGAGCTCTCCAGAAAGTCGGATCTGGAACGCTGTTTTTCCCAGAGACTACGATGCAGGTGGCTTTGCAGCCTGCAGCAAAGTTGTTCTTGGAGAGGATGTCCACGTAGGTCCTCTGAGCCGCAGCCTGGAGCTTGTCCAGGACATTATCGACAATGTCAGTGGCCATGAAACTGGAAATCCTCGAGACAGAACCGCTTGGAGAGACGTCCGCCGGCCGGCTGCCTAAGAGGCTCTCCGAAATGGACTCCAGGAGAACCTCAGTGGTAATGGAGAGAGAGCTTGCGGTGAGACCCAGGTCCTTTAATATTTGTTTAAAAACGTCTTCAAGTAGAATTGCAGCCACTTGGGTGAGGTAGGACTTAAGATCGGCAAAAATGCTCCTGAGATCCTTGAAGGCCACTGACCCTATCAGGTCTGCATTAACCTTGGGAGGCTTCTGGGCCCTGCCCCCAAATGGCATCCCTTCCAGTTCAGTGGCATTCTCTGCTTTCGGAAGGACCCCCTTTTTTTTCAGCATGGCGGGCAACATGTGCCTGCGTTTGCTGTGGCAAGAAGTGCTTTCCGTCTCAGGGGGGCGCACGGGGTATTTTGGGAACTGGCTGAGCTGGCTGTCCGATTTGGAGCTCTTCACACTCGTCATAGTGGACAAAAGTCCGCTATATTTGGACGGGGACATAAATATGGCGGCCTTCCCGCTTGTGAACTTCCTTTGGAAGGGGTCGTTATCCCAAGACGTGTGGGTGCTCTTGAAGGAAGCGGAGTTGGAGGAAAGCACGGAGGTGTGCTTCCCACTTGTGGTCTGAAAGTCACTCAGAGAGGTGGTGGGCTTGATGCTGGTGTCGGTGAAGCTGACCTTCCTGGTGGACGCGCAAGGAAGGCTTCCGTAGATGTTGCAAAGATCTTCATTGCAGGTGCTACAACTGCTGGAGTTGTCTGAAGAGAGGACAGAGTCTTCCGAAACCGTGTACACTTGAGTCTTCACCCGCTCTTCGAACTTGGTGAGGGCTGGGTAGAGGATGGTGGTCACGGCCGACACCACCCAGGTCATGACGTTCTGGATGATGCTGTTCAGCTCAGAAACAGATACCTAGCACAGACACAAGAGAGAAGAAAGGGAACATGACTCAACATGGGACATCTATGCAAAAGAGGCCAGGTGAGGAGCAGCATTTGTGGAGGTGGGAGAGCTCCTCTCCATGCTCCAGGTCACTATTGTTTTTCTTTCGATGAAGCCTTGAGGGGAGCCATGCTATGATGCTTAAGGCAAAAAGACTTTCCTGCTTTCCATTATAAACCCTCATTTCATTGCATGTTGACATTTTGGTGGTCATTAAGGAAAAGGAGAGCCGGTTTTTATCCCCTGGCTTTTTACTGTCTGAAGGCGTCTCAACGTGGCATACCATCGCCTTCCTTTCCTTTCCCCACAACAGGCCCCCTGTGAGGACCTCGGACAGGACTGCTTGGTCAGAACAGCACAATCAGGACTGTGACTAGCCCAAGGTCACCCAGCTGTCTGCGTGTGGAGAAGCGGGGAATCAAACCAGGCTCTCCAGATTAGAAGCCGCTGTTCTTAATCTGGAGAGCCTGGTTTGCCAGGCACCATGCTGGCTAATTCATTGGCTTTCCAAAAGTCAAAACCCACTTGACATTACTTAAAACTTAGAGTGAGCATCTCTCAGCAAGCGTGATGTTAATGTTGTCAAAGGCACTTCCAAAAAGAATGCCAAAGAGATAAAAATGGCATCATCATAAATACTGACAAATCCTCATTGTAAATAGACGGGAGACAGAAATTTGGGATCAAGCTCATAAAGGATTTCTTCCTCAAGTCCAGATGAAGGCCTGCAAGACGGAGCTCTTCCACCAGGGCTTTGGGTGAGGCCAAGGCTGTAAGATCTCCTTATATTTACTTATTTCTCATTGATTAAGATCCAGGCGGCTCCTCTAATCCACCTCCCCCCCTCCCCAGCAGATGTGTCTATCTGCACGAGCAAGAGGACAGGGAGAGTTATCAGTCGCCAATTGGATTGGTTTTTTTCGGATTATGTTGTTATTTTAAGGGGCTTCATTATGAGTTTTAATGTGGTTTTGCCATGATGGTTGGCCGCCATGAGCTGGACATGGGAGTGGCAGGATAGTAATGGAATAAATAAATTAATTAATGGAATGACCTAGAAATCTGCAAGCCCCCTCATTTCCTACTACCTCCTACAGGCCAACATTCCCCCGAACTTTGTTCTGCTACATGATCTCCTTGGATTCCATAGGACAGAACCTTCTGGTATACTCTGCGTTCTCTGCCTGCTCTCCAGGGCTCTGATACATACCTTTCCTTTCAGAACTTCTTGAATTTCTGACTGGCTTCTGAAAGGAGAAGGGGCAAAGATGAGAACCTCTGTTTAGACTTATTTAAGCTATTTGTGATAACAGGTTTCCTTCAGCTACCAATAACAACAAAAATAAGCCAGAGGTCTTGACACTATTGGGGGACTCAGAAGGTCTACAGAGGCCATGGAAGGTCAACACCACTCATGGCTGAGATCACTGGTGGTGATCCATTGACTGTAGAGCCCTTCCTAGGAGACTGTAAAACGCTAAAAGGAAACAGGTGAACTCAGCTAAAATAGCAATACTCCAGCCAAGAGCAATACCTTAATGCAGGGGTAGTCAACCTGTGGTCCTCCAGATGTCCATGGACTACAATTCATAGGAATTGTACTACAATGGACTACAATTCATAGGAATTGTAGTCCATGGACATCTGGAGGACCACAGGTTGACTATCCCTTCCTTAATGCTGTTACTACTGGGTCAAAGTAAGGGGTCATTATTATGCTGAAGGAAATCTCTTATCGTTGCCAGAAGGAAGATACACAGAGGGAGAGAGAGTACATTGAACAGATGTAGGGGCCGTACACTGCGAGCCAAACACTTTCTGTCTACTGCAGAACCAAGCTGGTCTCCCAACAGGATATCCATCAGAATGGGCCAAGTATACTGGGGTAAGTCAAGTTTCATCCCCAAGAATCTCTCCATGATTTTCACACTCACATACTGGAGGAAGATAAAATGTGCCCTTCAGGACCTAATTGGAGTATATGATACCCATTTACTGCTCCTTATCAAGAGTCAAACATGTTCCTTTTTGCATAACCACATCCCTGTCTTTGAATAACCCCACCCTCCCTGGGCACTTGGTCTTGGTCCATAGATGCTGCTATCCTGTTAACTTTGAGCACTTACATGTTGGAAAGCAGGTACTGAGCGTATGCTGAGTAGGATGACTCAAAGCCTTTGCTTGAGTTGGTATGTCCTGTGGGGGAAGAAAAGGAATTTTGGCTGGTTTGCTATCACTGGGTTAAAATGCTAGCAGGGAAGATGAGAGGGGGAATCCCAGATATGAAATCTTCTTACCGTTAACCTACTTATTCAGTGCCTATCTCAACTCTTTGACCATTGAAAAACCCCTGAAACATTCTCCAGGCTTCAAGAAACCCCAGAAGTGGTGTGATTGTGCTGATTATGTACAAACCCCACCACATCTAGGCCCATCATTGTCTATTTTGGGAGGGGAGAGGTGGGCCAACATGACCATACCTGGTCATATCACCCAAACAAAATTGTAATATATATTAAAATTTATATATGCCACTTTGAGACTCTTTCAGGTCTCCTCTGTCTTCCAACCATATTAAAAGGCATCTATTTCACACTGTGCCCATCTACAGCAGAATCCTTGCATTGGCTAGGAGGCCGAGAACAAGCTCAAATTAATACGCACTTCTTCAATGAAAATGTGCATTTTCATGAGGCGGAATGCCACGACCCATGCCAAATTTGCAGTGTGACATCAGACACAGCCTTCCCCACTTGGCTATGGCATATTTACACATGAAATCCATACCTGCTTTACTTTTCTCAGTTCTCCGCTTCTTGCTTGATCTCCTTTCTTTTGCCTGGACTTCTGGCTCATCCTAACACAAACAAGACGTATTTTTTTTTAAAAAGAAAGCAGCTACCATCTGCTGGTGCTTGCTTTGCCTACCCAGACTCAGGAGTCACAAGTCGAAACTTTAAGCCCGTCCTCAGCAAGGTTGTGTCCAGCTTTGGGCTGGGGAAAACCTAAAGAATTTGGGGGTGGAGCCTGCAGAGGGTGGGGTTTGGGGAGGGGCGGGACTTCAATGTGGCCTAATGCCCTAGAGTTCATCTTCTAAGCAACCCTTTTTTCCAGGGGAAGTGATCTCTGTTGCCTGGAGATGAGCTGCAATTCCAGGGGATCCCCTAGTCCTGCCTGGAGGCTGGCTTCTCTAACCCTCGTCCTCAGCAGTGATCGAAACACCACAAGCCTTCAGAGCTTGGCATTGCGACATTCATCAGGCAGTCGAGCATCTCTTTCCTTACCCCGGACATCTCTCTCTTCTTCTTCTTCTTCGTTTTGCTGTAGCCACCGCCACCAGCCTTGCGTGAAGATCTGCTTGTCCTAGTAGAAGCCTTTGCAGCGGTTCCATACGGTGGATTCTCTCCTAAAACAAAATTATATATACTGATGATGGGCACTTTGGTTTTGCAGCATCCAGAACCAGGGTCTTTGGGTTCCCCTGAAAGTACCAGCCTCCAACTTTGAGAGCTGCACTCGTACACACTGCAGATCCACTTATAATCTTCAAAATTTTCATTTTGGAGAGGCTTTTAGATGTGTTTTGACTGGGTGTATTTCAACTTGGCCAATGCCTTGTGTAGCCCTTGCAAATGGGGTAAGTAAATCAACTCATCGTTTCATCTTGCAGCAGCAGGAAAATGCTCTGTCAGCCTCCGGTAATTAGGACTAACTGGAACAGATTTGTTGGGTAGCTGATGTAAACCCTGCTGTAAGAAATTGGGGGGGGGGGGGTTCCTATGTTCCAATCCAATAGGATATGGTATTATTCTGAATAACCCACCTGCTGGATTCTATACATTCGTGGTTTAGATTCCCTGGTCCATTGTGAAAGTCCAGTGAGATAAGTTGCTAACTTCTAGGTGAGAATAGTATGGTCATCCCCCCACCCCCAATTCCAACCCCAGTATC
This sequence comes from Paroedura picta, assembly GCF_049243985.1. NCBI lineage: Eukaryota > Metazoa > Chordata > Lepidosauria > Squamata > Gekkonidae > Paroedura > Paroedura picta. Next base: position 10,058,107 of record NC_135381.1, on the reverse strand, counting down.
TACATTGACCCCCCCCCCCAGTTCACCCTGCAACTCGAGGTCTCTCTACCAAGCTACACTAAGGCTTACCACCCGTGGATGAGAAAGGACACTTGCTGCCAGTACAGCTGGCCCCAGGTCTACTGCTGCCGCTGGAGTCGTAACTGGGATTCCCTTTTCCGCTGCTGCTTCCGCATCCACAGCAACCGCAGGAGGTGCACTTGCTGCTGCCACAGCAGCATCTGGGAGAACCAGAGCATGAAGACTTGTCCTTGCTACTGCAGCAGCCGACAGATCCGGAGCAAGAAGTCTTGCTGCCACACCCACCAGCTCCACAGCAGGTCTTTCTGCTGCACCCGGTAGCTCCACAAACCGAGGTCTTGCTGCCGCAGCCGGTAACTCCACAAACCGAGGTCTTGCTGCCGCAGCCGGTAACTCCACAAACCGAGGTCTTGCTGCCACACCCTTTCGCTCCGCAGCAAGAAGTCTTGCTGCCACAACCACCCGATCCACAGCAGAAGCTCTTGCTGCCGCACCCGGCTGGTCCTCCACAGGAAGTCTTGCTGCCACACCCAGCTGGTCCTCCACAGGAAGTCTTGCTGCCACACCCAGCTGGTCCTCCACAGGAAGTCTTGCTGCCACACCCAGCTGGTCCTCCACAGGAAGTCTTGCTGCCGCACCCGGCTGGTCCTCCACAGGAAGTCTTGCTGCCACACCCAGCTGGTCCTCCACAGGAAGTCTTGCTGCCACACCCAGCTGGTCCTCCACAGGCCATCGCGGCACCCACATCACTGATACTTTTGAGAGAAGCCGAAGGGGTCACTTTGCCTTTGCTGCCTTCGGGTCCACCAGAGTCAAAGTCGGCTGGCCGGGGGTTCCGGCCGCCTTCACTTGTGGTCGAGAAGATCTCCTTGGCTGAGGCGTAAGAAACTTTGCTGCCGGCAATGTGAGGATCGCTTTCATGCACTGCAGGGGAAGGGGGAACCGAGAGTTATGAATTGCTTAAAAAGAGAAGAGATTAAAGTTCTCTGCTGTTCTTTGACCACTCCCATTTCAAACAGATCTGTTGTATGTGGCAATTACTCTATGCCAAGGGTGTCCATGTCCCTTGATAACCCTTCCATTGGGAGGAGCATGCTCCTCCCAATGCTCAGTGGGAGGGGCATCTATGGGTCCAAGCATTTGGGAGGCTACATCCGTGCCTCACCTGTCAATTCTCAGGAAAAAGGAGAGACCTTTGTTAAATTTCTCAGGTCTTTTAAAGATTGGGTTGTGGAGTTTTACTCTTGTTTTACCTGTCTGATTTAATCCAACTCTTGTGTGTGTGTTTGGTATGTCCTGTGGTTGGGGGAGGAATTTGGCTGGTTTGGTATTACTGGGTTAAAATGCTAGCAGGGCAGATAAGAGGGGGAATCCCAGATATGAAATCTTTTCACTGTTAACCTACTTATTCAGTGCCCATTCCTTTAGAGTAGCCTATCTCCACTCTTTGACGATTGAAAACCCCCTGAAAACATTCTTCAGGCTTCAAGAAACACCAGAAGTGGCACGATTGTGCAGAATGTGGTTGGGAAGCAGAGCTGTGGACACGCCCACCTAAGGCCCCTCCCCTTCCCACTCCCTCCAGGCCCATCATTGGCCATTTTGGGAGAGGAGGCAGACTGACATGACCTTATACGGTCATAGCACCCGATAAATATTTAAATTTTTTAAAAAAAAAATATTAAAAATTAATTAACTCCCAGCTATTCCAGAAACCCTTTCAGGGCTGTCAAGAAACCCCAGGGTTTCATGAAACCCTGGTTGAGAAAGCCTGGTATGGGGATATAGGGCAAACATCATAAATGGTAGGTTCAAAAGGCAAACATTCAATGAAAGAGGACAGGACTGTGAGATTCCCTTGCAAGGCTCAAACAGACATAGAAGAAGGAGAGGGACCCTCCACAGGTGCAAGAGGAGACAACCAAACCACCCAGCCAGCCTTGCTGTGGGCCACCTTGTCAAGCTCATGGAATGGGAAGACAGGCCTCTGCTTACCTGATTCCATCTCCAGGCTTTCTTTTCTGCTCCGCTCGCTGTCATGTAGACTCGTTTCCGGCTATGAAATCAGAATCATTTCCAAAGAATTCTCCATTATATTCTTGCAATGTTCTTGACACAGGGCACTCAACTGATACAGAAACATTGCCGCCAGACAGCAAAATCACCAGGGACCAAGACTGATGCAACTAGGTGGGCAACCTGGACATTTTTGGGACAAATTCTCCAGGCACTGGCTTTTGCCTACAAACCCTTGGCAGAAGCAATGGACAGAAAGGCTACATTGAAGTCCAGAAAATGGAATGTCCTCTAAACCAAGTTTGCTACTGGAAATTACACATGTGCATTGAACGGTTGTCACAATGCCAGAACACGAACTGATTTAAATCACATTTTTGAATATTTTTTTTTCAGTGGCATGATTCTCTGTCATCACAGAGGAGGTTTCACTGAGGACTCTGTCCCTCCCAAAGAAACAGAATAGGATTTTCCTAAGAGGACATGTGATGAAAATTCACAAAACATTCACGCCAGGATGCAAACTGGTTTAAATCACATTTTCAAATACATTTTTCTTCAGAGGTATAATTTTCCATAATCATAGAGGAGGTTTCATGGAGGACTCAGGCCCCCGAAAGCAAAATAATAGGATTTTCCTATGAGGACGAGTTTTGAAGATTCATAAAACATTCATGCCACTGAAGAAAAATTTATTTGAAAGCGTGATTTAAATCAGTTCGTGTTCCGGCATTCTGACAACCATTCAATGTACAACGGACATGGAACCAATAAGGTGACACGACAGCAAATTTCCTCCAGGCCAGACTGGTTTTCTTGGGGCAGGGGCATTATCCGGGCATGAAATAGGGGTCACTGTGGGCAGGCAGGCAGATAGTTGTGAGTTTCCTGCTTTGTGCAGGGAGTTGGACAAGATGCCCCTGGAGATCCCTTCCAGCTCCATGACTGATTCCACTTTGCATGCCCGAGAGACCTCAGGTTCAATCCCCAGCATGTTAGATGGCACCAAGTGTCACCGGAGAACATTATCTCCTGGAAAGAGACTACCAGGCATAGCAATCCATACCGAGCAAGATGGACCAATGCTTTCATTTTGCAGAAGGCAATTGGACCTGCTTATTTGCCCCAAGTCAGTGAAGAAATCCAAGTACTGAATCTTCTGACCAGTCAGTAGAAAAACATTGAGAACTTCAATAGGAATGCTCTCCTTTTTGGTTGGGCAAGGAAACAGTCTATCCAGCAGTACCTGATTGCCATTCAAAAGGAGAGGGTGCAGAGGAGAACACTGAGGATGATCTGGGGCCTGGGGACCAAGCCCTGTGAGGAAAGGGTGAGGGGCTTGGGAATATTCAGCCTGGAGAAGAGGTGGTAGAAAGGAGACATGGTAGCTTTCTTAAGTATGTGAAAGATTGTGACTTGGAGGAGGGCAGGGAAAGGTTCCTGTTGGCCGGAGGGAATAGGAACTGAACTAACGGGTTTAAACTACATGCAGAACAGTACTGGCTAGATGTCAGAAAAAGAATTTCCCAGTCAGAGTAGTTCAGCAGTGGAATTGGCTGCCTAAGGGAGGTGGGGAGCGGGACAGAGACTTATCCTGGATACTTTAGGTTGATCCTGCATTGAGCAGGGGGTGGGACTAGATGGCTTGTCTGGATCTTTCCAACTCTATGGTTCTATGACTCTATAAGCACTGACTGGACAGAGACTTATCCTGGTTACTTTAGGCTGATCCTGCATTGAGCAGGGGGTTGGACTAGATGGCCTGTACGACCCCTTCCCACTCTAGGATTCTATGATTTTATCCCAGTTGGGTTGCTCATTCGGCCCACCCTGCAGCTACTTTTTATCAGCAACCTCTTACCTCCAAGGTTTCTTTGGACTGGCTCAGAGTATTCTTGCTAACTGGCTGATCTTTCAGAGATGCCACTGAGTACAGTGTGCTGCTCTGGCTTTTGGATAGCAGCAACTCTTGGCTGGAGAATGGATGTGAATCACCTGTTCGGAGAAAGAAGAAACCGGACAGATAAATCACCTCAAACAAGAGCTGCAAGAAGCAAGCCAGGGGCTAAATGCCTACTGTTGGCACCACAATTAGAAGTGATGCTATAATCAGAGGCAAGAATCTGCCTTGTCCTTCAAATCAGATGTCCTCAGCAAACCAGTATGGCCAAGGGTCAAACCCCCTCCTAGACCATTTATTTATTTGATTTTTATACTGCCCCTTCCTTGCAAGCAGGCTCAGGGCAGTATACAACAATATATAAAATAGTTAAAACAGTTAATAATAAAGTTCAGCTTATTAGGAACCCCCCACAGCCATTTTATCTCATGCCAGAAATTGGCCATAGGGTGGAGCGGGGGTGGCCAAACTGTGGTTCTCCAGATGTCCATGGGCTACAATTCCCATGAGCCCAGAAGCTCATGGGAATTGTAGTCCATGGAAATCTGGAGACTCACAGTTTGGCCACCCCCGGGGGGAATCAAGGAGAGGATGGAAACCCATATGATCTCTGCTGGAGGGTTAGTTCCATCACCCCACAAGTCAGGAGAGGCCCAGAAGTCTCTCCGTAAATGACAAGGACTGGTTCACCATCCTATCCTCAGCTTAACTTCCAAGTCCCTTCCCCTGCACCCCAATACTAGACTGACCTTTGGGAAACTCAAAATCTTTGGTCATAATCTCACTGGATGACTCTTCAAGAACCTGGGCCTCGTCATCCTCCGGAAGCCTCTTGTATATTGAAACTACAAGAACACAAACACGGTCAGCTTTGGCAGCGCCCACAAGCAGATCTCGGTGAGTTTTGCAAGTCTGTAGAAGGGCCGAGTGCAATTCTCAAAGTACCTGTTTTTCTAATGTTTTGGGCCCGCTCGGAGTTTTCCTGGGTAGGGAAAATTTCATCGGGAGGTGGGAAGCCTTCCTTGAGAAACCTCTCCTGCAGCTTTTTCAGATGGTAGGCCATCTTCTTCTCCAAGATGAATTGTTTCTGCAAGATTTCAGAGCAAAGCCTCAACACCATTTCCAAATTGTAGGGCACCAATAATTCTAAAGAACTAGTTATAATAGTTGCAGGTCCCAAAGAACACCAAGGTGGGAGGGCCCTATCACTGAGCCCACCACAGCCTTCCATGGTACCCCCATTTTCATCTTATATGGAGCACCAAGAAAAGTTGTAGGCAGTACAAAAGAGTTCCCACACTGTTGCAAGATAAAATGGCCACGTCTGAACTTGGAGGCTCCATTTCGCCTCCATGACTAATAACCCCTCTCCTCTTCTCTGGATTTGTGTAACCCCCTTGGAAAGATTCACTGGTGGCCACCATTGCCTCATGGCTCTGAATTCCACAAGTGCACAAAGAAGAGGCTAAATGCAAGTTGTCTGTCACTGAGGTGTGAAGACCACCCCCATGTCAGGAATCTGCCGCCATTCACCCGTTTCAGCTTCTCTTCCTTGATCTTCTGCCGCTCCTCTTCGATCCTCGCCTCTCGTTTTATGTCGTCGCCAATTTTCATCAGCAGCAGCATCTCCTTTTTCCTCCATTCCTGAAAAAAAGAAAGGTTGGCCGGGCAGATGTTACTTGTCTCCCGGGGGGCATAGGTTCAAGGGGGCTTTAGAAGATAAGAGGTGCTGAGAAGGCAGCAGGCTGTTTTACGTGCTTCAAAACCCCTCCTGTCCATTTTCTTGGGGTGCTGGGGCCTGAGTTCAAAACAGACTCTCCATTTTTCTTAAAGATGCCTGTTTATCAGGGTCCAGTTTTATTAAAAGGTATGTAGGCAAAACAACAAGGGCTGAGACAGATAAGAGCTGGTGAGGGTGTGGGACAATCATGCCTCTCTGATGTCCAACTAGATGACTAGAATGTTGTTTATGTGGGACGTCCTTAGAGTAAGACTTAGCATTTCCCCATCATGTTCAAGAAGAAGAAGAAGAAGAAGAAGAAGAAGAAGAAGAAGAAGAAGAAGAAGAAGAGTTGGTTTTTATACTCTCTTTTCACAGCTCGAAAGAGTCTCAAAGCAATTTACAATTGCCTTCCCTTCCTCTCCCCACAAAAGGCACCCTGTGAGGTAAGTAAGGCTGAGAGAGCTCTGACAGAGATGCTCTGTGAGAACAGAACTATAAGGGCTGTGATGAGCCCAAGGTCACCCAGCTGTCTACACGTGGAGGATCAGCGATTCAAACCCAGCTCGCCAAATTAGAAGCATCCGGCATTAACCACTACAGCACACTGGCACTCCGTATACATCATCCTTTTTTAAAGGAAGACCAGTACTCTTATCATCCCTAAATGGTAGGGTGTGGGGTGGGGCAGAGACTGAAGGAAGTGGCTTCCCTAAACCCACCAAGGGAGATTTGGACTTCCTGACTGCAGTTTATTATTTTATTTATTTTTATTTTTTATTTATCATACTTTTATACCGCCCTCCCCGGAGGCTCAGGGCGGTTTACATTATAACAGAGAACCATACATAAAACAGTCTGTAGAACATGTACACCAATAACCAACAATTGCAACCAAACACAACACAGTATAACAATAAACAATCATAACACAAACAGGTCCAGGGCTTGTTGATGGGATTCTGAGGGGGGTGGCTTATTGATTGAATTCTGAGGGGGGGTGGGGGGGAGCAGGGGCCCTTGGTCGCTGTAGATTACATCTGGTCTCGGCCAAATGCCTGGTGGAGGAGCTCCTTTTTGCAGGCCCTGCGGAACTGTTTAAGCTCCGTCAGGGCCCTGATCTCCTCTGGGAGCTCGTTCCACCAGGTAGGGGCCAGAACAGAGAATGCTCTGGCCCTGGTCGAGACCAGACGGACTTCTTTAGGGCCAGGGATCCTTAGCTGATTGGAGGCAGTAGAGCGCAGAGCTCTTTTGGGGGCATAGGCGGGGAGGCGGTCCCTCAGGTACACTGGGCCCTGACCGCGTATGGCCTTGAAGGTAATTACCAGAACCTTTAGTCTGATCCGGAATTCAACTGGTAACCATTGCAGCTGATGGAGAATAGGCCGGATATGGGACCTCCACGGTGTTGCCGTGAGGATCCTGGCTGCTGCATTTTGAACCAGTTGTAGTTTCCGGGTCAGGGCTAAGGGCAGGCCTGCGTAGAGCGAGTTACAAAAGTCCAGTCTAGAGGTGACCGTCGCATGGATCACTGTGGCTAGGTGTTCCGGGGCCAGGTAGGGCGCTAGTAGTTTGGCTTGGCGGAGATGGTAGAATGCCAGCCGCGCTACCTTTGTGATCTGGGCCTCCATTGTCAGGGAGGCGTCCAGAATCACGCCTAGGTTCCTGGCAGAGTGAGCCGTAGAGAGCTGCACGCCATCCAGGGTAGGCAGGCGCGCTTCCTCGCATGGGCCCTTCCTACCTAGCCACAGGACCTCCGTCTTTGAAGGATTGAGCTTCAGACGACTCTGCTTGAGCCATCTCGTCACTGCTTCCAGGCAGCTGGCTAATGCTTCTGGGGGAGAGTCAGGGCGGCCATCCATCAGGAGGAAGAGCTGGGTGTCATCTGCATATTGATGGCAACCCAGCCCAAACATCCGTACCAGCTGTGCGAGAGGGCGCATGAAGATGTTGAATAGGATAGGAGAGAGGACCGCTCCTTGTGGGACTCCACAAGTAAGTTGCCGGCGGCCTGATGTTTTCTCTCCTATTGCAACCCTCTGTCCACGATCCTGGAGGAAGGAGATCAGCCATTGAAGGGCTGTCCCTTGTATTCCAGCATCGATGAGGCGGCGAGCTAGAAGCTCGTGATCGACTGTGTCGAACGCTGCTGAGAGGTCTAATAATATCAGCAGTGCCGACCCGCCTCGATCCAACTGGCGACGGAGGTCGTCCGTTAGGGCGACTAGCGCTGTCTCTACCCCATGGCCAGGCCGGAAGCCAGACTGGGATGGGTCTAGGACCGAAGCTTCTTCCAGGTATTCTGTCAGTTGGTTTGCGACTGCCCTTTCTATCATCTTGCCCAGAAACGCTAAGTGAGACACGGGCCTGTAGTTGTTAGGCTCTTGTGGGTTTAGAGATGTTTTTTTCAACAGTGGACGTACCACAGCCTCTTTCAAACCCTCCGGGAATTCTCCTGTTGTTAGAGATAGGTTTATTATCTCCTGGAGGGGGCCCATTATCTTTATGCCAGCTGTTTTCAAGAGCCAGGATGGGCAAGGATCTAGTGGGCATGTAGTTGGTCTTGTTGTCGCTAGAATCCTGTCCACTTCGGTCAGCGTGAGTCGTCTGAAGTTACTCATAGTTTTCTCCAAAGATGGCCAAGGGGCCTCTAGTTCACTTTTTGTATCTAAGGTTGGAGGGAGGTCGTGGCGGAGTGTCGAGATTTTGTCCGCAAAATCTGGCCCCTGCTTCTATGACCTTGGAACATCTTGAGTAAGGTGATCAGATTTTAACATTGGTAAAGCGGGACACCATTGATCGGGAGGGTTCGTGATTAAAAATTTGGTCTATGTGGAGCAACAAAAAAGTTTCATAGAATGAATAGAATGCAAAAATAGTATTGTAATAGTATTGTAATATATATATTTTAATTTCAACATAAGTACAATTTGCCAGGTACCCCCAGATGTCCCTCCAAAAGTGGGACAATCTGGTCATCTTAATCTTGAGCTCAAAGGAAGAGAAATGTAAATCGCCCAGAGCCATAGGGAAGGGTGGTATAAAAATCCAAATAAATCAATAAATACTGCTGTCAAATATTATGCTGTTTTTAGTGACTCATTTGCTGGTTTTTGAATGGGGTTTTTTTTTGCTCTGTTACGGATCACTTTCAGTTTCCCCAGAGCTGTAGAAATTCTGCATTGTTCTTGTGACCAGCACCACCCAACAAGATTCTACCAAGCTCAGGGGTTGAGGAGCCTGACTAAAAGCCCTCCCAAGCCTGGATCAAGAAGTGAAGCAAACTGGCAGGCATGAGATGGGATTGCTTTTAAAAAGTGAACAAGGGGTATTTTCGCACAGGAATGGGTGTTGTCCACCTCAGCCTCACCTCTTCCATTTTCTTGCGAAGGAGGAACTGCTTCCTTTTCTCCAGTCCTTGCTTCTTTTTGTCATCATGCGCCAGAACAAGGTACCGGTTTTCTTCAGCAAGCTGTTCCAGTTTGCTCAGTTCCTCGTTAATCAGGTCCAAATACCTGTTTACCCAACCAAAATCGGGGCAGGGGTGTCAGAAGGCCTAAGTTGTGTCTCAGGTCATTTTAGCCCTGTTCACATGTTACTGAGAAGAACACAGGTATACCCTGCATACACACACACACACACACACATACACACAGAGGTGTTTGTTTGTAAGAAAGGGAGAGAAATACATTCCATGCACATTGGATAATGTACTTTCAATGTTATTTTGCAGCTGGATTTTCCTGTGCAAAGGGGTCCCAACCTCGAGGTAGCACTTAAAAATTTCCTGCTATTACAATGGGTTTCTAGATGACCAAGATCAGCTCTCCTGCAGAAAATGGCTACTTTGTAGGATGGACTCTATTTTACCTTGCTGAAGTCCCTCCTCAAACTCATCAGTTGGCATGTGCAAGGAGAAGATATGGACCTTTCTTATTGAGCCAAATTGATTCTGCCAACTCAAAACGACACAACAGATAATTTGGACAAATTGATTCAGTCTGACTCACCTATTGATTCAGATTGATTGATTCAGATTGATTCAGATTCAGACTGAATCAAAAATTGATTTGTCTAACTCACCTATTGTGTAATTTTGATTCAGCCAAATCGATTCGGATATGGCCAAATCGATTCGGTGCCATTGAAACAAATGGCACCATTCGCCTATGGGGATTTCCCCCTTTCTGTTTTTCCCGGGTTCTGGGGAAGTGGGGGTTTGGGACAGAGGCACCAAACTTGCAGCATGGCTGCAGGAGCCTCTCCTCAAAAGAACTGTGGTTCAGCAATTCGAGCAAGGTTGATTCAGCCATTTAAACTTATTGGGAAATGGCAATTTAGACTGGATTCGGCAGATTCGTGCCCAAATCAAGGCTGATTCAAGTACTTTGGGCTGAATCAAATGTCTACTCACCATCCCCAGGCTTCACCCCCCCCAAATCTCCAGATATTTCCCAAACCAGAGGTGGCAACCCTACCCTAAAGCCCTGTAGCATCCATACCTGTTCCTCATAACGTTCTCTTGTTCCTCTATAGTTGGCCTTTCTTCCTTCAGCAGCCAGTCTCGGTATTTTGAGGTGTCAGCAGCTTCAGGAAGAAGCCTGGAATCTTGAATCTTTGTAACTTGTTTTTCAATCATTTTCTAGAAGGGAGAAAGACAAGAAAAATGAAGAAGGCTTGGCATGAGTGCCTCCTTTCAGTAATGTATCTTATCAGGGGGGCATAAAGGAAGTGTGTTAGGCAGGAAGAGATGTCCCCCATGCCCACAACTAAAACTGGGAGGAAGCTACAACAAATAGGCAATGAGGCGTTATGTCCCCATAAGTCTCAGTCTTATCTGTCACCTGAAGCAAAGATACCAACCTATAAAGGGAGCTTGGAATTCTCCCAAACTTGCAAGTGATCTCAAGAGTACAGAGATCAATTCCCCTGGAGAGAATAGCAGCTTGAGAGTGTGACTTCATGGCACCACATCCCCTGCATCTCTCCCCTCTTCAAACTCTGTGAGGAAGTGGGTCAAAACTTGAGGGTCTAACAAGATGGCAGATTTAAACCATTTTCACAGTCTTTCCCCCTCTCGTGGGAATCAAAACTGGAAAGGAGGAATAGGGATGGACTCGATGACATCGTTCTGGAGCTCCTCCCACTACCCTCCCCAGGCTCCACCCTCCAGTCTTCAAGGTGTTCCCAACCCAGAGCTGGGGAGCCTGTAGATGAACCTTCAGTGTGGATAGCTTTGGGGGAAGTGGGGGGCAAAGGAGTCTCCAAGCCTTTCCCACTGCTTTCCGGTTACTTACTTGTTCTTTGATATAATGCTTTTCAAACTCCATCTTGAGGGAAGTCAGGTACTGTCGGTATTCGTTGAATTCCTTCAGGGAGCACACAACCTAGGAGATGAAAAGGAGAAGCCCCATCCTCAGGGGAAGAAATAGCCCTTGCTTAGGTCCCCCGCAGATTCCCTCTTGGGGTCCAGGGTGGAGAGGTTTCACTAAGGCTTGCTCCCCTCTAAACATGCACATTTAGACTAAGCAATGACATGCAGATAGGGCAGATGCCCTGGCATCATGTCCCATGGAGCTCTCTCCTCTCCCCAAGCTCCATCCTCTTCAGGTGTGATCCCCAAATTCCCAGGAATTTTCCAATTTTTCAAGCAAATTTAGAAGACGTGTAAAAATAAATTAAAGTGGGTTTAAAACCATTGAAAATGAAGGTAAAACCACTTTTGAATAAGCAGTTCGGGTGTTAAGAATGACTGGTGCGAGCAGAATGATGTTGTCTAGGTCAAGCCAGGTCATGGTCTAGATCATCCATGATCTTCCCCATAATAGTATGTGGGAAAGGTGGGGCGCATTAGATTTAGATGTTTCGTATTTCATTGGCCCCAATTAAAAGCCAGACAGAAGAGCTCCGTCTTGCAGGCCCTGCAAAACTGAGAATCAAAAAGTCTCCAATTTCTATGAACCACCCTTTTGACAACCACTCCAGGTTGCCCCTACTTTGTTTTTGTCGGTGACGAAGCCGGATTTTTTCAGTCTCTGCAGATTGCTTTTCCTCTTGTAGAAGGCCCGCAAGTGTGGGTCGTGGAGACTGTTGTATTTGGGTGCCATGACTTTGCAATAGGGATCGTTCAGGTCGAAACTGGGAGACGGCTGATAAAGCTGGAAGAGGGAGAGAGGCAGTGAAAGGACTGTGGAGAGGTAACATCTCTTTGATCTAGTCCAGGGGTAGTCAAACTGCGGACCTCCAGATGTCCATGGACTACAATTCCCAGGAGCCCCCTGCCAGCGAACGCTGGCAGGGGGCTCCTGGGAATTGTAGTCCATGGACATTTGGAGGGCCGCAGTTTGACTACCCCTGATCTAGTCCTTTGCCCCCCCCCAGATGCCCATGGACTACAATTCCCATGAACCCTTGCCAGCATGTGCTGACAGATGTCTCCAGACATCCATGGACTACAATTCCCATGAGCCCAAGCCAACACGTGCTGGCAGAGGTTCATGGGAATTGTAGTCCATAGATGTCTGGAGAGCCACCGTTTGGCCACCTCTGATCTAGGGGGCAATCCACAGCTGTTTTCACAGCATTAACACCCAGAAGGAATTTGGGCATAGCACTGCCTGAGAATTACACAATAGATCCCTTAATTTCCAGCAGCTAATTGGATGTGACCCACAAACAGGTTACAAGCCCCAAGTTGCTCTAAGACCAGGAGAACTCAGAACCAAGAAGCACCAGCCAGATGTACTGTATCTATAGTGTATAGATACACATTAGTGTATCTATAGCCAACACTCACTGGAGTCCGTTCTCTCAATCCTGCATTCAAACCTGTCCGACAGCGGGATTGAAGCATGAAATAGACAAGGTGGATGTTCAGGGCTTACCTTTTCTCCCACTTTCGTCGTGTAGAACAAGGTGTTGGAGCCTGGCAGGAAAGGGGTCTTGCTGAACAGGGGCATGTCCAGAAGCTGGTTGGGACCCACGGCTGGCATCTGCTGCCCAGGGCCCAGCTAGGAGAGAAACAGCACACATCTAAACTTCCGCTGGGCTTCATGTGACCTGTTGTGATTGAATGAGTGGCCCTGGGCACAAGGTCTCTGGCTTAGTGATAGATGACCTACTTTGCACACTGGCCGTTCTAGATTCAGTCCCTGGCATTCCCCATTCAAGGATCTCAGGCTGGTAGGGAAAGCCCGGGGATCCCAGAGAGCTGGTCCTGCCAGCCATAACGATGTACTAAGAGCCTGACTCCTTATAAGATAGCTGGTGTGCTCATTAATCCCATGAGTATCAATGGTGTAGTAGTTAAGAGTGGCAGCTTCTAAGCCAGCACTCCTCCACATGCAGCCAGCTGGGTGGCCTTGGGCTAGTCACAGTTCTGTTAGAATCTGCTCTTACCAAGAATTTCTCTTAAAGCTCTCTCAGCCCCAGCCACCTCGCAGGGTGTCTGTTATGGGGAGAAGAAGGGAAGGCAATTGTAAGCCACTTTGAGACTCCTTCGAGTAGTGAAAAGCAGGGTATTAAAACCAACACTGCTACTTCATGTTCTTCAGTATTTCTAGGACTAATTGTGCACACCCTCATAATGGAGGTTGAATGGCTTGTGCATTTCTTTCACCGGCTTTATAGCCTTTCTCACCCCAAGATTTTTAGGTAGGCGATGCTATTATATGCCGGAGGGCTTGGGAAATATAAAATCATATCAAGGGGGCCTAGAATGATTTTATGATGAATAAATATTTCCTCTATAAGAACAGGCCCTTTGCAGCCATTATAATGAACATGAGATGGAATCTCTGCCATGATCCTCCATGCCTGTACACCTTCTGACCCTTCGTTCTATCCTGGTTAAAATGCCTGAAGTGTTAGCAGAGTAAATCACACAGTGAGTTAGCACAGCCTGATTGAAGAACAATTAGAAGTTTATTCAGGAATTAGAATACTTGATAGTCCAGAGTAGAGACAGTTGCTAACACCATGTCTAACTGACAGAGACAGAGACAGAGACAGAGACAGAGACAGAGACAGAGACAGAGACAGAGACAGAGACAGAGACAGAGACAGAGACTGGAACTGTGGCTTCTAAGAAGCAGCAGCAAACTGCCTCTAGTAATCTGAAGACAGACACTTAACAGGAGAGAGGGTCCTAACCTCACTATGCTATCTAATAATCTTCTTGCTGACCCTTGCAGGGTCTTCTCCTCTTCTTTGTACACCAGACATTGCCTATCCCAACATGAAGCTCCAGAGGAAACGTCACTTACCGTTTCTGCAGCTTTATGGGAAGATGGAGCTGTTTTTTCCAGCCCACGGTTCATCCTCCCACTGCCCACCCCCCTAGAGCTGTGCCTTGGTCCTCCTTGCATTGCTGGTTGCCCCGAAGTCAGGATTGGGGAGATGTTTCCCATTGCAATTCCTTCCCTTCCTCCCTTCCCAGTCATCTGCCTTCCCCCCCCCCTCCGGGACTCACTTGCACCACGCCCTCCTCCGGCTCCATCGCTTCGAGCGCCGTCCGAGCGCTTTCCGTCAGGTAGTGCCCCATGGACGCCTTGGCCAGCCCTCGGTGGGGGTACGCCATGTTTGCGACTGCAAGGAGCTCGGGCTGAGCCTCTGCCCTCAGAGGTCCTAGCCTCCAATGGCCCCATCCACCCCAGCCCTTCCAGAACGTTCTGAGACATTGTGACCTAATATCTCCGTTCTGACAAGTGTGAGGTCAGCGCAAGGTCCATTGCAGTAAAAACAGAATTGTTTGATTGTCTGGGAAAGGAATAGAACTGTCTGGAAAATCTAGACTTCTCTCCTCCTTTATGTGGCTTATTGGAGGAGGCTGTCTTTATTTCATTGTTGGCTAATTTTTTTATAATGTAGTGTTATTGCACAGTGTTGCCTTTGACCCTTACTCAAAAACTGCAACGGGCCCATGTAAGAGAACAGGCCAAAAACACTCCTGTCATACATGCCCGCCAATCACATAGAATCACAGAATACTAGAGTTGGAAGGGACCTCATGGGTCATCTAGTCCAACCCCCTGCACTATGCGATTCTTCTAAAGTGGCCATGCAGAGCAGAGCAACGGCGGCTGAACCGGCCATGTGAAAATCTCAGGGGGAAACTATAAAGATGACACCTCCGTGGGGAATGCTGCCGAGTGTGATTTTTTTGGACTGTTACAGAAGACGGGAGCCTAGTAATGGCAATGCCGCATTTAACCTGGTGGGGGAGCCCTTGTTGTGCGGTGCGGACCGATGCGCGGGCGCGGCCCGATGCCCTGCCGGTCCCCAGCCTCAGAAAGGTTGGGGACCACTGCGTTAAAGGGACATGGTGAAGAAGTCAAGAGATTCTGGTGGTGTCTCACTGGACGTATAACCAGGTGGGGGAGCTCTTGAACAGCTCTGCTTTTTGTACAACCTAGCCCAAAGGAAGTGGTGCCCTTTAAAAGGCTTCTCAAAAGGATTGTCTATTGTTATCAAACCAAAATTGAAATATAAATATAAATAAATAAATAATTTCCAGGAAACCCTTCCAGAGCTGTCGAGCAACCCCAGGCTTTCATGAAACCCCAGTTGAGAATTCCTGGAGTAGATTATTGTTCTGATGTCAAATAGATTGACTCATGCTTTTCTTGTATTTTTTATTTGATTTAAATTCTTATTCTATCTTATTTAAGTTCACTTTTCTCACTGAAACTCAAGGCAGATTCAACAGTACAGAACAGGAGAATGTATATGTCAACAGATAACGTTTCGAATAAACAGCAAAGTGCAGGTGGGCTGGGCCTTCTGCGGGTGGGCAAGAGTAACACTTATCCCAATGTGAAAATTCTTCCCTTTGGCTCTCTGCTTTGTGGAATGGACTGTATAGAAGCAGACTGATGCTTCCTTCCCCTGAAGGAATAGCTGCTTGCCAACAGCCATCCTTCTGCCTCCTAAAGCTTCCTTTTACAATAGTGTGTCAGAGATGGCGGAGGTCTATGTGGTACAGAGAACTACCACCAGCAGCCAAAGTTATAACATATTTATTAACAATAAAATGTTCACAAGCATACTTTTAGCACATCACCAGAATGAGCAAGGCATTCTAAAAGAAATAAGTAAATAGCAAATCATCTGTTCCTTGCTCTATTCATGCCCTAACAGATGTTAAAATATAGGACAGGCTCCTTTAGTTAGGCAACTACATGGCTAATGGCACCCCTCTAGACTTCAGTTAAGAGTTCTGTCCACTTTGACATACTCATTGTCTCTAGCCAAACCTATTAGCTTTTTAAAGAGGTAGCTAAGATGAGCTTGGAAAGCCATTGAATGATTACTTCCCCCCTGCTTATTCTCTGCCAAGAGTGTATGGGGGGGGCAACTTTTACAACTCAGAGTGGTGGTTTGGCTCAATTTAAAACTCCAAAGAGAAAATGCATGTCTAATCACTTGACACAAGTTTATAAGGTGTGATTGTATAAAGTTTCCCCAGTGAAGAATGACTTAAATAAGATAAATCAATAAATTAAATCAATCCAGCCTTCTGAGGCTGGAGAAAGTTTCACTCACTCAAGAATGGAACCTCTTGACTTTATCAACGCCCATAATCCTTAGAGCCAATCAGATTACACGCGACTAACAGGAAGGCGGAGCACAGCTGCAAAGAGGATATAAAGGGTCATTACTGCTAAGACTTCCCTCATCTCTTCAACCTTTCTTTCCTTTCTTCATTGGATTGCCCAATTGATTCATCATGCTCCAGCCTCCCCTTCTTTTCCTTGTAGTGTTGTGGTGCGCAGGTGAGAACAAGTCAAATACACACTAAAATTGCTGTGAAGATGAGTGCAGCTGATAAGCCAAGCGTGCCGAACGTTCTCTTCCCTTTTCTCTTTTCCAGGTTCGGAGGCTCAGCCTGTGCTGACTCAAGCCCCATCGGTATTGGTCTCAGCAGGCACCACAGTGAAGCTCTCTTGTGTCATTAGCAGTGGATTCAGCATCAGTAGCTATGGCATATACTGGTTTCAACAGAAGCCAGGGAATTCCCCAAGATACCTCTTGTATTATCATACTGATTCCAGCAAGGGCTCCGGAGTCCCCCCTCGTTTCTCCGGGTCCAAAGACACATCTGCAAACAGCGGCTGTTTAACCATCACGGGAACCCTGGATGAAGACGAGGCTGATTATTACTGTGGTGCAGGGCACAGCAGTGGGAGCAGCTGGAGGTAAACACAGTGTTGCAGTTGAGCAAGGAACCAAAACAAAAACCTTCCTCCCTATACTCAGTGTGGAAACGTCACAAGATGCCGTTCTGTTGTGACTGGCAGGGTGCTGATCAGTTAACCTTAATAATAAAGCCTGAGCCCTAATCCCCCCCTCCTCCCACACACACACACACATATTTGGGGTAATAATACTGACCTACTGTGTGAGATTGAAGAGGAGAACTATGGAAACTGTTTTGGGTTCCCATTGTGGAAGAGGGTGGGATATGAATGAATGAATGAATGAATGTTCCAAAATCTTCCAAATATGAAGAGCTACACCAAATATGAAGAGCTTACATAAAGCTACACAGTGCCCTCTCGTTGCTTTAGGATGCTTAGGGCTGATCCTGCGTAGAGCAGGGGGTTGGACTAGATGGCCTGTATGGCCCCTTCCAACTCCATGATTCTATGATTCTATGATTCTATGATTCTATGATTCTATGATTCTATGATTCTATGATTCTATGATTCTATGATTCTATGATTCTATGATTCTATGATTCTCTGAGCCCAAAGACACATCTGCCAACACCGGCTATTTAACCATTGCTGAAACTCTGGCCAAAGACGAGGCCGATTATTACTGTGCTACAGCAGATGGTAATCGTGGCATCTGGAGGTAAACACAATGGCACAGTCACATGAGGAACTGAGACAATACCATCTTCCTGAGCTCGGTTTCAAACAGTCAAGTTTTGCGAAATGCTGTTTCGTGCTTAAGAGAGCATGTTGAGATCAGGCAGCTTGACGGTTCAGCATCATCTTTGCTGCTTCCTCATGGAGCCATCTTGAGCAAACAATTATTTCTCATCTGCAATCTGGGACAACAGTGCTGGCCTGCCTTATGTGGCTGAGGTGTTTTGGATCCATTTTTAGCCATTTGCTTTAAAAGACATAAAGTACATAAAATTAAATACAGAAGAAGAATTGGTTTTTACATCCTGCTTTTCACTGCCCAAAGGAGTCCTAGAAACCTTGAGTTGGAAGGGACCTCCAGGGTCACCTAGTCCAACCCCCTGGACAATGCAGGAAATTCACAACTACCTGTCCACTCATAGTGACCCCAATTTCATGGCCACTGATTCCCCCCCTCCCCCCACCAAAAATCTCCAGAATCCAGCCTGGCCTGGAGGAAATTCACCTACTATCCCACACTGGCAATCAGCAATTCCCTGTTATGCAAGGAAGGGCCACAAGTGACAAACACGGGCACATCCCTTCCTGCCCACCCACCCACAATCTGCCTGAGTTCATAAAATAAGCATTTCTGTCAGATGACTCTCTAGCCTCCGCTTAAAAACTTCCAAAGAAAGAGAACCCACCACCTACTGAGGAAGCCTCTGCAACTGAAGAAAGTGGCTTGATTCACTCAAAAATGGAATGTCTTGCCTTTAAATACACCCCCAGTTGTTAGAGCCAATCAGATTACCCACATGGTTGACAAGAAGGTGGAGCACAGCTGCAAAGAAGGGAGATATAAAGGTTCATTGTTGCAAAGATTTCCAATGTCTTTCCTTTCTTTCCCTCATTGGGTCATCTGATCCATTCGCCATGTTCTGGCCTCTGGTTCCCAGCCTTCTAGCATTGTGCTGCTCAGGTGAGAGTGGGTCAAAACCCCATGGGAATTGCTGCTAAGGTGAGGACAGGTGACACAACTGTCTCTACCATTTTCTCTTTGCAGGTTCCCACTCTCAGCCTGTTCTGACTCAGCCCCTTTCAGTGTCGGTGTCAGCAGGGAACACAGCCAAGCTCTCCTGTGGCCTGAGCAGCGCATATAGCGTCAGTGGCCAGTACATGTACTGGTACCAGCAGAAGCCTGGAAGCCCCATCAGATACCTCCTAAGGTATTACACTGATTCCAGCAAGGGCCAGGGCTCCCAAGTCCCCTCTCGTTTCTCCGGGTCCAAAGATACGGCTGCAAACACAGCCTATTTAAGCATCGCGGGAGCCCTGGCCGAAGACGAGGCTGTTTATCACTGCCTTACATCTTATGGTGCTGGTGGCAGCTGGAGGAATACACGGTGATGCAATCAAATGGGGAAATGAGACAAAACCTCCCCCCTGAGCTTGGCGCTGAACAGCCGAGCTTTTGGCTTAAGAGACCGAGCCAAGGTCTAGCAGGCTAGAGCAGGGGTAGCCCAATGGTGGCTCTCCGGATGTCCATGGACTACAATTCCCATGAGCCCCAGAGGCTGGGGCCAGGGTTGAAAAAGCAATACAAGGAAAAGAATTTTCCAAGTCAGAGTAGAACAGCAGTGGGATTGACCGCCTAAGGAGGTGGTGAGTTCCCCCTCACTGACAGTCTTCAAGCAGCAGCTGGATGTTTTGGGCTGATCCTGCGTTGAGCAGGGGGTAGGACTAGATGGCCTGTCTGGCCCCTCCCAACTCTATGATTCTATTCTAGAACCTATATAAAGATGGCAGTGCCAATCAAAACCACTAGGGGGTGGCCATGAACTATCAATAGTAGAGCCAGTCACATTGGCTTTCCAAGTCAAGAGGCAGAAGGACAGAACCTTATGTGCAATGCTCTGTTGTTTCCCCAAGAGAACATGAATTCTCTCGGCTTATCTCAAGCACCAATGGTTTGAGCACTGGAGTGGGGAAATGCACATATTTCAACCTTTTTTTTTTTTAGGAAGGGAAAATACAGTGAAAGACTTGGCCTGTTGCTGCAGACATAATTACATAGATTGGTCTAACCCCTGGGAGGAAGGCAATGTGGCACAGTATAAGCCACAAAGGTGTGATGAGCTCATGGTCACATGACATGAAGAGGCGGAGCCAGAGTGGTGAGCAGATGGTGTGCAGCTGATTGAGAAAGCTGGGGGTAGATGATAGAGGGTAGAGGGAGGTGTGCTAGAAGAGCCTCTTCTCAACGTTTGACTGTGGAGGAACCCCTGAAATATTTTTTCCGGCTTCAATGAGCTCTGGAAGTGGTGACATGCCCCTTCAGAGAGGCAAGTGCAGAAGTAAGATGCGGGAGCCAGCCAATCGATCAATCGATCATTAATTTCTTCTCCGTTGTGGAGAAAGAGACCAGGCTTGTAGAGCAACAGGGGAAGGGGGATCCAGTGATGTCTAGTGATGTCAGCAGCCATCTGAATTCCTAGGAAAAGCCGTATAACCCCTGAGGAGCTCTCACATAATCCCAGGGTACTCCGGATCCCTGGTTGGGAATTTCTATTCTAGGGTAAGGAACAAGCCAAGGATGGAAAACATAAAGCCATTAGCTGTACCACTGAAGGACGTTAGCTCCCTTTCTTGCCGCTTTCCTCAATAAGCTTGCAGTGAAATATCTGTGTCTGCACTGAGCCTTAACAGCTTTGGAAAACTGCAAAAAACAGACCCCGTGGGACACCCCAAGACAAAGGGGCCAATTCATCGGCAAGCAAGTCTAGTGAGACAAAAACGACACAAGCAATTCTAACCCCACACCCATCACTCCCCTCACTCCTGCTCTTTTAAAAGTCTGTTTAGGTCAATTTTGTCTGCCCTGAACAGTGGCTTTATCCTGTATCTTTTACTATAGTCTTCCCGTCAGGAGCTATCTGATGCTGTTCACTGGGGGGGGGGGGGGGTCCAGGGCTTGAAACCGGACTGGGAGCTTCTGCATTCCTGGTGGATGCTCCTCCACTGACCCAAAACAAACCCTCCACTGTCTCGCCGGCCTCAAGAGTCAAAACGTATTTAATCTTCCATCCTTCCAATGAAGAGAGGTCTCTAACGCAACGAGGCTGAAAAGGCAAGGCAATTCGTTCCTAGTCGCTCGATCCCAAACTAGTGGGAGAGCATGCCAGAGGCATCCTGGGTGCATAAAACGTCCCTTGCCTCCCAGGACCAAAATTAGTACTGAAACCAAAGATTCAGCACAGTCCCCAGATCTTTCTTACAGCCCCACAGGAAAGTCAAAGGGCATCTTTTGGGGGCTGACCTGATTGACATTTGCTTTATCAAAACAAAGCCCACTCGGCTTTTGTGTCCCTGGGACAGTCGGGACCAATCAGGCAGGAGCTGATTAGCATGAGGGAGGGGCATAGAGGTATAAAGGGCTGCTGGGGCCAGGCCTTCTGCTGCTTCCTGCCTTGTCTCCTCTCTCGTTGGGGGCCACCAAGTTCGCCGTCATGTTCTGGGCTCCCATTATCGGCCTCCTGGTCCTGTGGTGCTCAGGTGAGGTGCAACTAAGCACAAAGGGCAGCATTGCTGTTAGGAATGTGCCTCAGATGCAGCACCTGTGTGACCCTTCCTGCAATGCTCTTTTCTTCCAGGTCTGAACACCCAGCATGTGATAACTCAGCCAACCTCAGCGTCTGTTTCTCTGGGGAACACAGCCAAGCTCCCCTGTGTCATGGGCAGTGCGGACAGCATCAGCCGCTTTGGCGTAGTCTGGATCCAGCAGAAGCCTGGAAACCCCCCCAGATACCTCTTGCTTTACCACTCAGATTCCAGCAAGCACCAGGGCTCCGGAGTCCCCCCTCGTTTCTCGGCTTCCAAAGACACGTCCAGCAACACCTGCCATTTAAGCATCGCCGGAGCCCTGGCCGAAGACGAGGCCGATTATTACTGTGCATACTGGCCCGGCAGTGCGTATCACAGTGATGCAACCCGATGAGGAAGCCAGACAAAAACCTCTTCTGTCCCCCCAGGGGAGCTGAATTGCATTTCTATGACCGATTATGCACAGGGTGAACTTTCTGAGCTGGCGGTGACAGGGCTTCGGGGCAAATCCCCAATTGTACTCGATGTCGCCGCCATCCCAGGCACCACTCAGCCCTGGCCCAACCCAGGCCCATCGAAGGCCCACATTGAGTCAAAGCGGATTCTTCCAGGTTCCTGGAGCTGCCCTGGGCCTACGTGCATAATCCTCCAGCCTACGGCATCCCTGCAGGGACGCCTCTTGACCCTGTCAGCTCTGCGTTGCCGTGGAGCTGAACAGGGCTTTCCCCCGACCCCACCATGGTGAGAGGGCGGCATGCTGCTCTCCTGTCAGCGAGTGGTGGGGGCCCATGCCCCATGACCCCCCGCTGCTGCTGCTGCCGCCTCCATGCAGCATATCAGGCTTTCCAGCCCTGGCATTTTGCACACGCACACAAAACACCGGGGCAGTCCGCATACGCCGGGAGATTTCCTCCCCTGTGCATATGCAAGAAGCGCTGGGGTATGCTGCCCAACGCAATGACGCATAATGAGTCTATGAAGTAACAAGAGGCTGTTTTAATGTAGTGGTTAGGAGCGGCGGCCTCTAATCTGTAGAGCCGGTTGGATCTTCTGCTCCTCCACATGCTGCCAGCTGGGTGACCTTGGGCCAGTGACAATTCCCTCAGAGCTCTCTCAGTCCCAACTACCTCACAGGGTGTTTGTTGTGGGAAGAAGAAAGGAAAGCAAAACTGGCCAATTCAACAGCGAGTCCGGAGAGACAAAAACAACACACAATTCAAATCCCATTCACATAACCCCCCCTCACACACACACACACACACATACAGACCCACACACACCACTGCTAGTTACAAATTTGAATAATGTTTTTGTTTAGGCCAGTTTTGACGGCCTTATCCTGTGCCTTTTACTGTGGTCTCCCCATCATCAGCTCTCTGATGCCATCCACTGGAGGGTTCAGGGAGCTTCTGCATTCCTGGTGGGTGTTATTTATTTGTTTTGTATTTATTTTTCACATTTATATAGGATCAGGGCGGTTATAGTCACTCCCCCCCCCACACACACACACACACAAATAAACCCTCCCTTGTATCATCAGTCTCAAGAGTCAAGATATTTTCATCTTCCAGCTCCCAATGCAGAGGGGTCTCTAAACGGATGAGTCGGAGAATGCAGAGCAATTCATCCCCAGTCGCTCGATACAAAGTACAGGGAAAGGATGCCAGAGGCCTGGGTGCACAACTCATTCCCTGCCTCCGAGGACCAAAATTAGTACTGGAACCAAAGGTTCAGGGCAGCCCCTACACCAGGGGTAGTCAAACTGCGGCCCTCCAGATGTCCATGGACTACAATTCCCAGGAGCCCCCCTGCCAGCGAATGCTGGCAGGGGGCTCCTGGGAATTGTAGTCCATGGACATCTGGAGGGCCGCAGTTTGACTACCCCTGCCCTACACCTTTCTTACAGGAAACTCCAAGGGCGACCTCTTGTGCTGTGCTTGAAATCTGCTTTAGCGTAAAACCCATAGCCCACTCGGCTTTTAATTTCCCCTGTGACAGTCGGGGCCAATCAGGCTAGAGCTGATTAGCATGAGGGAGGGGCATAGAGGTATAAAGGGCTGCTGGAGCCAGGCCTTCTGCTGCCTCCTGGCTTCTCTCCTCTCTTGTTGGGGTCGCCAAGTTTGTCACCATGTTTTGGGGTCCTGTTCTCAGCCTCCTGGTCCTGTGGTGCTCAGGTGAGATGGGGCTAAGCGCATTGGGCAACATGGCTGATTGGAACGCAGCTCAGACACAGCCCCTGCATGACCCTTCTCTGCAATGCTCTTTTTTCCAGGCCTGAACTCCCAGCAAGTGATATCTCAGCCACCCTCAGCATCCGTTTCTCCAGGGAACACAGCCAAGCTCTCCTGTGTCATGAGCAGTGGGAACAGCATCAGTGGCTACACTGTAAGCTGGTACCAACAGAAGCCTGGAAACCCCCCGAAATACCTCTTGTATTATTATTCCGAATCCAGCAAGGGCCAGGGCTCCGGGGTCCCCCCTCGTTTCTCTGCTTCCAAAGACACGTCCAGCAACACCTGCCATTTAAGCATCGCCGGAGCCCTGGCCGAAGACGAGGCCGATTATTACTGTGTGGTGTGGCACAGCAATGTGTGGCACAGTGATTCAGTCAAATGAGGAAGCCAGACAAAAACCTCTTCTGTTCCCCCCAGTGGAGCTGAATCGCATTTCTATGAAATAACAAGAGCCCACTTGGTGTAGCGGATAGGAGCAGCAGATCCTCTGCTCCTCCCCATGCAGCCACCTGGGTGACCTTGGACCAGTGCCAGTTCTCTCAGAGCTCTCTCAGCCCCACCTACCTCGCAGGATGTGTATTGTGTCGTTAGGAAGGGAAGGCCATAGGAAGCCTCTTTTAGATTAATTCTGGTAGTGAAAATCGGGATATGAAATCTCACTCTTCTTCATTTTTGGACTAACAAGAGTATCGTGATAGGTGACGATGAACGTAAAATTATTCTCTTTTGCACTGCTCTTTTCCACAGTCCTCCCATATGCGGAAATTGCTTTCCAGCCAGTGCTTGAATCACATTCTTATGCAACCTCAGCAAAAATGCATCTTGCATCGTTCCTGAAGCCCATCGTAGTCTTAAGCTCCCGGTTGTCTGACAGCACCATTAGAAACATAGAGTTGGAAGGGACCATCTAGTCCAACCCCCTGCTCAACGCAGCTTCAGCCCAAAGCATCCTAAAGCCATTTAATTCCCGTAGTAACAGCGACTGGATTTCTTTACCCATTCCAACAATGCACTGAGTGAATGTTTCATTCACGCTGCACCCATACATGGTCTTGCACCCTTACATGATATTGAGAGCCAGTTTGGTGTAGTGGTTAGGAGTGCGGACTTCTAATCTGGCATGCCGGGTTCGATTCTGCACTCCCCCACATGCAGCCAGCTGGGTGACCTTGGGCTCACCACGGCACGGATAAAACTGTTCTGACCAGGCAGGAATATCAGAGCTCTCTCAGCCTCACCTACCCCACAGGATGTCTGTTGTGGGGAGAGGAATGGGAAGGTGACTGTAAGCCGCTTTGAGCCTCCTTCGGGTAGGGAAAAGCGGCATATAAGAACCAACTCTTCTTCTTCTTCTTCTTCTTCTTCTTTATATGTGTGAGGTGTGTGAACATTACAAGTCGCACCATCTGTGCATTAGCACGAAGCACCCGGGAGAGCAAGCCCATGAATGGAGCAAGAGCAGGGGGTGCTAGGAATAAACAGAAAATAAAGATACCATAAATGCATGGCAGGTGGGGGTGGGGACTGAGGTTTCATATACACGGTCGTGCTGACCGAGAATACCTTAACAATGCACATTATTTCCCTTTTAAAACCATTGCATCTTACAGCTGTGCCCATCATCAAAGAGAACAGAGATGGATGTTTTTCATCCCTTCCATGTCTGAAAAAGAGGTCTCATGGGCATCTGGGACTACCCCATTATGTTGGTGACCTGGTCTGTGTTGGGAAGAACTGGGGACTTTGGGATTGGAGCCTGCAGAGGTTTGGGGAGGGGAAGGACTTCAATAGGGGATGTTGCCATGCAGTTCTCCTTCTAGGAGGCCATTTTCTCCTGGGGGTCTAACCTATGTTGCCTGGAGATGAGATTGCTGTCTCCAATCTTCTCCGTGCCTCCCCCACCCCCTCCCGTTCAAGAACAGAAAGAGGCTCCTGCTGCACTTGGCTCACCCCCCTTTCTGAGCTTCCCTAATCAAGTTCAGAACACTTTTCTGCTTAAATGGCGGGTGGGATAGAGGAAGATCTGAGTTCAAATCGATCTGAATTCAGCAGGATCCACAACAGAATAAAGTAAGTGCAGAATCAGCCCAGGTCCACATAGGGAAGAAAGGAAGACTTTGGGGGTGGAGCCTGCAGAAGTTTGGGGAGGGGAGGTGACTTCATCAGTTACTTTTGTGACCTGCGTGAAATCTGCTCTAGCAAAAAAAAAAACATAGCCCACTGAGCTTTAAAGTACCCCTGGGACAGTCGGGACCAATCAGGCTGGAGCTGATTAGCATGAGGGAGGGGCATAGAGGTATAAAGGGCTGCTGGGGCCAGGCCTTCTGCTGCCTCCTAGCTTGTCTCCTCTTTCATTAGGGGCCACCAAGTTCATCGTCATGTTCTGGGCTCCCGTTCTCAGCCTCCTGGTCCTGTGGTGCTCAGGTGAGATGAGGCTAAGCGCACAGGGCAACATGGCTGATAGGAACATGGCTCAGATGTAACACCTGCATGACCCTTTCTGCAATGCTCTTTTTTCCAGGCCTGAACTCCCAGCAAGTGATATCTCAGCCACCCTCAGCATCCGTTTCTCCGGGGAACACAGCCAAGCTCTCCTGTGTCA
Source organism: Paroedura picta (assembly GCF_049243985.1). NCBI lineage: Eukaryota > Metazoa > Chordata > Lepidosauria > Squamata > Gekkonidae > Paroedura > Paroedura picta. The sequence continues at coordinate 10,032,159 of NC_135381.1, read as the reverse complement.
TGAGCAGTGGGAACAGCATCAGTGGCTATGCCGTATTATGGCTCCAGCAGAAACCTGGAAACCCCCCAAGATTCCTCTTATGGTATAGGTCAGATTCCAGCAAGTACCAGGGCTCCGGAGTCCCCTCTCGTTTCTCTGCTTCCAAAGACACGTCCAGCAACACCTGCCATTTAAGCATCGCCGGAGCCCTGGCCGAAGACGAGGCCGATTATTACTGTGTGGTGTGGCACAGCAGTGCGTGGCACAGTGATTCAGTCAGATGAGGAAGCCAGACAAAAACTTCTTCTGTTCCCCCCAGGGGAGCTGAATCGCATCCCTCTTTAGTAACAAGACATCTTCACATCTTCACAAGACATCTTTTCTCCGGACAGCTACTTAAAAAGAAAAAAAAGCACCACTCTTTCAGTAATACTCACAAGAAGAAGGGGGAAAAGTTACTAGATCAGTAACATGGAGTGCATGAGCAATTTTGGAATTTTTAAGGCAAGATGAGGCACCGCTGCCTGTCCTTTAAGTACCTGCATGATCCTAAAGACCAATCACATCAGAGCAGATTTACATGTGAGTGGAGTCTCAGATGCTCCGCCTCCCCAGACACAACCAATAAAGGCCCTTTAATCCAGCATCTCCATCTTGTGGGGTTTTGTTCCATTCTCTTGCTTGGGTCCATCCAGATTTCCCCACCATGTTCTGGACCTCCATCCTCAGCCTTGTTGTGGTGTGGTGTCCAGGTGAGAGAAGGTGAAATACACCTTCACATGACTGATAAGGTGACGGAAGAGAATGAGTGTTACCCTTTGCCATTGATCTTTCCCCAGGTTTCAGCACTCCACTTGTGGTGTCTCAGCCACCATCTGCCACAGTGACTCTGGGGGAAGAAGTGAAGCTGCCCTGCTCCATGAGTGTAGACACCAGCGTTAGGACCTACCATGTGTCCTGGTACCAGAAGAAGCCTGGGATCCCTCCACGATTCCTGCTACGTTTCACCTCTGATTCCAACACTATGCAGGGTTCCGGGGTCCCCTCTCGTTTCTCTGGTTCTAAAGACATCGCCACTAACGCTGGCTATTTGAGCATCGAGAGGACAGAAGCCGAAGATGAGGCCGATTACTACTGCACGGTTCATCCCTCCTATCACAGTGAACCAGGCCGATGGGGAAGCAAGACAAAAACTTCTGCAGGTGCTCCCTGCAGCCATGCGTAGGATGCCAAGACTTGGCTGGGGGAGCTCTTGACCACAAGGAGGAGCTCTTACATCATACTACAGGGGTAGTCAACCTGTGGTCCTCCAGATGTCCATGGACTACAATTCCCACGAGCCCCTGCCAGCATTTGCTGGCAGGGGCTCGTGGGAATTGTAGTCCATGGACATCTGGAGGACCACAGGTTGACTACCCCTGCCATACTACATTGTTGATGAGATAAGCAGAGGGAAAGTATGTGTATGGGGGAAAGGGGGAAGATGGCATGCTTGAAATATCTTATGACACCAAGCATAATTCATTCATGCATTCATTCATTGCCCACACCACTGCTGTGAGATTAAAGGTGAATTACGCAGAATAAGCCAGTAACATTCACAGACGGTGCAATGGGATTTGTACACATCTGGAAACCGAGCAGAGGTGAAGCCCAGTATAGGTATTAATGTGATGCATTAAACAAATGCAAAAGCAACAGCGTAGGACTTTTCTTCCAGCAACAGGTAACAGAAACGATGCACAGTGGAAGAGCCTAACACCCCTCACCCTTTTCCCCAAGCTTCTTTGTGAACCATATTGCTGCCCTGCAGCCCTAGGCCTATTCTGCACACAATAGATAATGCAATTTCAATGCACTTTAGAAGTAGATTTTCCTGTTCCGCACAGGAAAATCCAGCTGCCAAAGCACACTGAAAGTGCATTATCCTATGGGTGCGGAATAGGCCCTAGTTGCTGCACACAAGGCCCTCTTGAATCAATCCTGCCAGAGCTAAAACAATTCTGCAGGGCTTGAATTGTTATATCATAATCATAATCATAATCATATAATTCATTCAATGAATTTTCGAGGCACTTTTAGAATGAGATGCACTTTTGCACAGACTGAATCATGCACTTTCTCTTCCCTCTCACTCTGCTCTGCAACTATTTGACTGTGTTAAATGGAGAAATCCACTTGCAAACGAGACCCAACATGCTTCGAAAGTGCATTATCCAACCTACATGACAGCAGCTACAAGCCACAGGTGGAAACCTGTTTCTGAGTCTCTGAACTGGGGCAGAATTCTATTTCTCTGCTGTAATTAGGTAGAGAGGCATCCCTGCTTAAGGTTGCTTTCAGTCTGCACACAACGGAAGGGAAATAGCCGGACTATAAAAGTAGAGTCAGAAGCCCCATTCTCCCAAGTATACACCCATGACTAGAAGGACCAATCAGAGATCAGCAGACTGATGTGGAGGGAGGAGCCAGATGCTCCGCCTCCACAACCAGGATTTATAGAAGGGGGAGTTACATTAAGAACATCCACAATTCAGGGTTTGGTTTTTCTTTTTTGATTGGGGTTCAACGTCTCACCATGATCTGGCCTCCAATTGTCATCCTTCTAGGGATATGCTGCACAGGTGAGAGCAGGTGAAATCCAGAGCCCAACTTCTTGGCAGCAGAGTGGGGCTGAGGAGCCAAAAAGATCTGACCATTTCTATCCCTTTCCCAGGTTCTCACTCTCAGTCCGCACCGTCTCAACCACCGTCAGCCTCAGTGGCGCTGGGGAACACAGTGAAGCTCTCATGCTCTGGGATCAGTGGCTATACTGTGTACTGGTACCAGCAGAAGCCAGGGAGCCCCCCAAGATACCTCTTGTATTATTATTCTGATTCCAGCAAGCACCAGGGCTCCGGAGTCCCCTCTCGTTTCTCCGGGTCCAAAGACGCATCAGGGAGCACCTGCTATTTAACCATCGCGGGAGCCCTGGCCGAAGACGAGGCTGATTATTACTGTGCATATTTCCCCAGCAATGTGTGTCACAGTGATACAACCTGATGAGGAAGCCAGACATAAACTGCTCCTACAGTTCGCCGAAGGAACCTGACTTGAGCTTCTGAACCATGAAGGGAGGCGTCAAACATCTGACATCTGGTATAGAATTATGTGCCACTTCTCTCTCCCTCGTTTTGAGGCCATTGCTACAGTCAGGGTTACTTCTAATCTCCGGAAGTGTTTGGCCCTTTTCACCGTTTGGACCGACCCATACGCCAAAAATGCTTCCTGATATAGCTCACTTGGAATTGAGAAGTCTCTTTGTTCCAGGCGAGATGGATTCTCGCGAAAAGGAACTCCCTATAAGCAGAAACTGAAGCCCCCAAGTACACGCCCATGGCTAGAAGGACCAATCAGAGAACAGCAGACTGATGTGGACGTGGTAAGACAGAAACTCCGCCTCCACGACCAGCATTTATATAATGGGGAGTTACGTTATGAACATCCAGGATTCTGGGTTTGGTTTGTCTTTCTTGATCAGGGCTTCAAACCTCTCTCCATGATGTGGCCTCTGATTGTTCTCCTCCTAGGAATGTGCTGCACGGGTGAGAGCAGGTGAAATCCAGAGCCCAGATACTGGTCTGTAGAGTGGGGTTGAGGAGCTAAAGTTTCTACCCCTTTCTTTTTCCAGGTTCAAACTCACAATCTGCGCCATCTCAGCCACCATCAGTGGCCGTGTCGCTGGGGAACACAGTGAAGCTCTCATGCTCTGGGATCAGTGGCAGTACTGTGTCCTGGTACCAGCAGAAGCCAGGGAGCCCCCCAAGATTCCTCTTGTATTATTATTCTGATTCCAGCAAGGGCCAGGGCTCCGGAGTCCCCTCACGTTTCTCCGGGTCCAAAGACGCATCAGGGAACACCTGCTATTTAACCATCGCTGGAGCCCTGGTTGAAGACGAGGCTGATTATTACTGTGCATATAGGCCCAGCAATGTGTGTCACAGTGATACAACCTGGTGAGGAAGCCAGACAAAAAGCACTCCTATAGTTCCTCAAAGGAACCTGAACTGAGTTTCTGAACCATGAAGGGAGGCGTTAAACCTCTGACATCTGGTATAGAATTATTTTCCACTTATGTTCAGTTTTGGGCACCCCAGTTGAAGAGAGATGTGGACACACTGGAGCTTGTCCAGAGGAGGGTGACAAAGATGGTGAGGGGTTTGGAGACCAAGACGTAGGAGGAAAGGCTGGGGGAGCTTGGTCTGTTAAGCCTGGAGAGGAGACAACTGAGAGGGGACCTGATAGCCATCTTCAAGTATTTAAAAGGCCACCATATAGAGGATAGAGTATGGGTTGAAATTATTTCAAAAGAAATTCCATCTAGACATTCAGAAGAAGTTCCTGACAGTTGGAGCGGTTTCTCAGTGGAACAGGCTTCCTGGGGAGGTGGTGGGTTCTCCATCTTTAGAGATTTTTAAACAGAGGCTAGATAGCCATCTGATGGACAGGCTGCTTCTGTTCAAGGGGGTGGCAGGTTACAGTGGATGAGCGAGTGGGATGTGAATGTCCTGCATAGTACAGGGGGTTGGACTAGATGACCAATGAGGTCCCTTCCAATTCTATGTTTCTATGATTCTTTCTCCCTGGGGAGGAGGTCAGGACCTCAGCACCTACAGTGATCCACATGCCATGACGCATCCAGTCAAATCACATTTCATTTTGAGGCCGTTGCTACAGTCAAGTTTTCTTTTAATCTCAGGAAGTGTTTGGCCCTTCTCGCCATTTGGACCGACCTATAAGCAAAAACTTCATCCAGTGATTCCATTTGACCCTTGGCCACCAGGTGTAGACCCCCAGCCGAATCCCATACCAGGGCTGAGTCATGCATTCTTTCAACACTGCTCAACTTTCCCAGCTGTTAAAACTGGGCTCCAGCCACATCTTGTCTGGCACGGTGTAACAGTAGTGTGGCCGCAATCATTTTCAATAGGATGAGCTGAAAAATCTGGCTGCAACTGTTTGCTGTAACTCAAGAAAAGAGCTGTGTTTTATACACCACTTAAACTGTCCAAAGGAGTCTCAAAATGGCTTCCATTCACCTTGCCTTCCTCTCCCCACAACAGACACCCTGGGAGTTAGGTAGGGCTGAGAGAGCTCTGAGAGAACTGTGACTGGCCCCAGGTCATCCAGCTGGCTGCATGTGGAGAAGTAGGGAATCAAACCCAGTTCTCCAGATTAGATGCTCTTAACCACTGCACTAGGCTGCGTCTCAATAGTTGATGATCCATAGATACAACCAGAGTGGTTATAATATAAGGGTTTCTTCTCTTTCCATGGATTCATATGGATAAAAGAGAAGACTGCATTTGTGCAACTGATTGTTGGGCAAGAAATGACACTATTCAAAGGCCCTTCTTTGGGGATCAGGCCAGTCCTGGGCAGAGTTAGTGGTGGCACCTCTGATTCACGCCCCAATATGTGACGGGGATTGGTCAACACTGCTCCTTCCTTCATACGCCTTGGAGAATGCATTGCATGAATTTGCAATGCACTTTTAACAGTCATCTGCACTTTCCCACGTACCGAATCATGCACTTTCTATCCTCTCTCACTGTACATTTCAACTGGATTTGGCTGTGTAAAATGGGGAGATCCACTTGCAGATGATTGCTAAAGTGCATTGAAAGTAGATCATCTAACCTGCGCGAAAGCCGCTACAAGCCACATGAGTAGAAACCTGTTTCTGAGCCTCTGAACTGGGGTCGAATTCAATTTCTCCACTATATAGGCAGAGAGGCACCCTTACTTAAGGCTGGCTTCACCCCACAAAACAAGAAAAGTAGATTCCCAGACTATAGAAGCAGATGGAGGCCCTGCTCCTCCAGGTACGCTCTCTCTTGCAGTACACCCATGACTAGAAGGACCAATCAGAGATCGGCAGATTGATGTGGGCGTGGGAGGCGGACACCCCACCTCGACGACCAGGATTTATATAAGAAGGAGTTACAGAATGAACCTCCAGAAATCTGGGTTTGGTGTTCCTTTTCTGATTGGGGCTTCAAACCTCTCACCATGGCCTGGCCTCTGATTGTTCTCCTCCTAGGGATGTGCTGCACAGGTGAGAGCAGGTGAAATCCAGAGCCCAGGGACTGGGCAGCAGACGGGGAGGGGTTAAGGAGCAGAAAGGATCTGACAGTTTTTATTCCATTTCCAGGTTCTCACTCTCAGTCTGCGCCATCTCAGCCACCGTCAGTCTCTGTCGCGCTAGGGAACACAGTGAAACTGTCATGCTCCGGGATCAGTGGCTACTACGTGTACTGGTACCAGCAGAAGCCAGGGACTCCCCCAAGATACCTCTTGTATTATTATTCTGATTCCAGCAAGGGCCAGGGCTCCGGAGTCCCCTCTCGTTTCTCCGGGTCCAAAGACGCATCAGGGAGCACCGGCTATTTAACCATCGCGGGAGCCCTGGCCGAAGACGAGGCTGATTATTACTGTGCATACTGGCCCAGCAATGCGTGTCACAGTGATACAACTCAATGAGGAAGCCAGACAAAAACCTCTCCTACAGTTCCCCAAAGGAACCTGAATTAAGCTTCTGAACCATGGAGAGAGGCATTATACCTCTGACAGCTGGACTTCGATTGTGTTCTAGTTCTTTCCCCCCTTTCAGGAGGAAGGGTGAGGATGCAGCATGTACCATTATCCAAACGTCACAGGTTACAGTGGAAGAGCGAGCGTCCTGCTTTGTGCGGGGGGTTGGACTAGATGACCAGGAGGTCCCTTCCAACTCTATTATTCCATGATTCTAAGAACTATCGAAAGGACCATGAGGACAGAAGGATGCCTCACCCACCCAAGAATCCTCCCTGCTGACTTGAAACGTGCTAGTCATCCTAATGATTAGTGGTGATGATCAGGAAGGCGGAGCAAAGAATGGATTTCTACTTGGCATAAATGATTCATCATCATCGGAACTTCCAGGATTCACTTCGTTTTCTCATTGGACAGCAGATCTCCTCTGGCTTCCTATTATTAGCCTTTTAGTAAAGTGGTGTGCTGGTAAAACACAGCACAATGATAGCTAGGATCAATCTACCTGACAAGTCATGTGAGCTGGACCCTTGCAGCTATGTTCTTCCTTCCCAGGTTCAAACCCTCCATATCCCACACTGTCACAACCGCATTATTCACATCGCTGAGGAACATGGCAAAATTTTCCTGCATCGTGGCCAGTGGGTTCAGTGTCTGCGGCAACTATGTGAATTGTTATCAGCAGAAATTTGGGGATTCCCCCGGATTCATGGCTTGGTATCAGACCAAACCTCTCAAGGGCCCGGCCTCCAGAGTCTCCTCTTCTTTCTTGGGTTCCAAAGACACATTCAGCAACACTTGCCTTTTAGACCAGGGGTAGTCAACCTGTGGTCCTCCAAATGTCCATGGACCATAATTCCCATGAGCCCCTGTAAGCGTTTTCTGGCAGGGGCTCATGGGAATTGTAGTCCATGAAGATCTGGAGGACCACAGGTTGACTACCCCTGGTTTAAACATTTACAGAGCCCTCACTGAAAACAAAGCTGGTTATTACTGTATAGCCAGGCATGGATGTGTTTATCACAGTGACACAATCAGATGGGGAAGGGAGGCAAAAATCTCCTTTGCTAATATTCCCTAAAGGTTGTGAACGGTGCATGTACTGAATACAGAGATCAGTGCTAACAGTGCTATCCTGGAGGGACAGACCAAAACGAATGGGATGAAATTAGTTCAAAAGAAATTCTGTCTAAACATCTGCAAAAAGTTCCTGCCAGGTAGAACGGAACAGTGGAACAGGCTTCCTCGGGAGGTGGTGGGTTCTCCATCTCTGGAAATTTTTAAACAGAGGCTGGATAGCTATCTGACGGAGAGGCTGATTCTGTGAAGGGTCAAGGGGGTGGCAGGTTACAGTGGATGAGCAATAGGGTTTTGAGTGTACTGTATAGTGCAGGGGGTTGGACTAGATGACCCAAGAAGGCCCTTCCAACTCTTATTATTCTATGATGTTAACCAATCAGATTGCCTGAAGCAGCCTGTCACTCAAGTCTCTCTGTTTCTGTGGAGAATTAACCCTTCACAGTCCGTCAGCTGTTTGTATAGCCCTTTTTAGCTTTTTAAAAGGGCAGTCCGTCACTCTGCGATTCAGAGTTTTATCACTGGCATTGCTAACCCACAATCTACCAAGCATGCAACTCAACAGATGAATATTAATATAACAGCTCCTAGCAGGGACACCTGTCATGCAAATTGCACAGCTGTGCCCAACAGCTCAACTGAAGTAAATTCTGCAACTCTCATTTTATGTCCCTCTGCAATCAAAGGTTCAACACTACTTCCATATGACGCTGGGTGTCATTCATGTTCAACTGAAGAAAAAGTAGCTCGATAGTGAAATCACAGCAAAGCATCTCTCGCTCAGCTAAGAATGGCACAGCCTGTCTTTTATGGATCCTCAAACTGGGGAGAGCCAGCATGGTGTAGTGGTTAAGAGCCCGACAGCTTCTAATCTGGCCTGCCAGCTTGATTCTCCGCTCCCCCACATGCAGCCAGCTGGATGACCCTGGGCTCACCACAGCACTGATAAAGCTGTTCTGATGGAGCAGGAATCTCAGGGCTCTTTCAGCCTCACCCACCCCACAGGGTGTCTGTTGTGGGGAGAGGAAAGGGAAGGTAATTGTAAAGCTCCTTCTGATAGAGGAAAGCGGCATGGAAGGAGCAGTTTTTCTTTTTATGGAGCAGAGGGTTGGACAAGATGGCCTGTATGGCCCCTTCCAACTCTATGATTCTACAATTCTAAGGACCCAAGTGGCCCCCGACTAGCCCTACCTCACCTGACCTTAGAAGCTAAACAGATCTAGCCCTAGACAGTACTTGGATGGAAGATTATATAGAACAGGGGTAGTCAAACTGTGGCCCTCCAGATGTCCGTGGACTACAATTCCCAGGAGCCCCCTGCCAGCATTCGCTGGCAGGGGCTCCTGGGAATTGTAGTCCACAGACATCTGGAGGTCTGCAGTTTGACTACCCCTGATATAGAAAGTCTAGGGTTGCTATGCAGAGGTAGGCAACAGCACACAACCTCCATTCATCTCTTGCCTTGAAAAACCCTGCAGGTTCCATCTGAATCTGCTGCCCTTTCCACCCTGGTCTCAAGGACCAATCAGGCTACAGCTTATTAACATAAAGGCGGAGCATAGCTGCTCCTCCTCCAGCAATAGGGCTCTTATTGTAGGGTCCTCCATGATTCCAGGCACTGTTGTTTCAGGATTCAGCCTTTATTCGCCATGTTCTGGTTCCTCGCTGTCAGCTTGCTAGTTACGTGGGGCGCAGGTGGGAGCAGATTAAAAACACAACAGCAGTTATGTTGAGCTGAGTAGAGGTGATGAGAAAAGTGATAATTTCTACCATATTCTTTTCCCAGGTTCCAGCTCACAAAGTCCTCTGACTCAGCCACCCTTGGCATCCGTTTCTCCGGGGAACACGGTGAAACTCTCCTGCATCATAAGCAGTGGGTCCAGCATCAGTGACTATGCTGTACGCTGGCTCCAGCAGAAGCCGGGGAACCCCCCGAGATACCTCTTATGGTATAGGTCAGATTCCAACAAGGGCCTGGCCTCCGGAGTCCCCACTCGGTTTTCTGCTTCCAAAGACTCATCACGTGACGCCTGTTATTTAACCATCACGGGAGTCCTGGCAGAAGACGAGGCCGATTATTACTGTGGCACATGGGTTGGCGATGTTTTTCACAGTGATACAATCAGCGGGGGAAGGAAGACAAAAAACCCTTCACAGCTGTTCCCCTGGGAGACATGAACTGGTTGCTTCAAACTTCATTAGACATTCAGATAAGAGTACTGTTTAACTGGAGTTATTTTTCAGTTATTTTTCCCAGAATTAATACTGTGAATAACAAAAGAGGGAACCAAATTACCCAACCTGTATATACTACTTAGGGACCTGAGAAGGTCCTGTATGCATTTAAATATGCTTCGGATTTGGGCAATAGTGTGAGACCAATGTGGATGCTTTTTAAAAATTTTAAATGTGCAAATGAATGATAATAAATATTTGTAGTTTAATATTTAGCATATTCTTCTGCTGCTCAGCCTCTAAGGTTCCTAACTTCCAACCACACCCTTGCCAATGAAGCATCTTTCCGCTGCAGAGAAAAGAGATAGCAATAACTGGGATGAGTTATGAGCCATTGATGCCATGAAATGGGACATACCTTGGTGACCATACAGCCATGACATTGACACTACATTTTTTTAACATTCAGCCCTTCCACCCATCTCTGTCTGTCCGGAGCTGAGAGAAACTGATATATGATTACCAAGTATTCTATCTGCATAGCTTTCCACACCTTGTACATACTTGGGTTTGTCTACAACAGCCTTTCTCGGCTTTCTTACCATTGAGAAACCCCTGAAACATTCTCCAGGCTTCAAGAAACCCCAGAAGTGGAGCAATCATGCAGAATATGGTTGGGAAGCAGAGCTATGGACATGCCCACCTGGGGCCCCTTCCCTTCCCATCCCCTGTAAGCCTACAATTGGCCATTTTCAGGGTGGGAGTTCCACATGACTATTTATGGTCATATCACCCGATAAATATTTAACAAATTTTTAAAATATATAAGAACTTTATTCCCATTTGGGAAACCCTCCCAGGGTCATCAAGAAACCCTGGATGAAAACACCTGGCCTACACTGGGTCACAGTAGCAAAAACGTCTTTCAGAGCTGGTTGTTGTGGGTTTTCCAGACTTAAAACCCAAAGTCTCCCCATCTGAGGTGCCATGATTAAGTACAATTTCAGGCCTCTACGAGACTTGCTATGACGCACATGGAAAGGGAGGAAGATAACCAGATTGCGAAACCAGACAGAAGCGCCCTTCATCTTAGTACAGTATCTCTTGTATTCAAATACTTACTTACGCGAACCAACCAGAAGGCAGCACGAGATGAGGGAGGCGGGAAGAAGTTTCTCCACCTTCACAAGAACCATCTATATATAAGGGAGGTGTTTTGAATGACATCCAGCGTCAGGAATTCTGTTCTTATTTCTTGTTGGGGCATCGCATCTCCTCGCCATGTTCTGGCCTCCAGTGGTTACCCTTTTAGTGATCTGCTGCACAGGTGAGGACAGGTGAAATCCAAGACACAATGGCTGGTAAGCAAGTGTGTAGTGCGCATATTGAGAGTGAGAGATTCTCTCCTTTTGTCCTCCCAGGTTCAAGGGCTCAATCTGCACCATCTCAGACACCGTCTGTATCAATCTCACTAGGAAACACGGTGAAACTCTCCTGCACCGGAATCGGTACAAACAGGGTGTACTGGTACCAGCAGAAACCAGGGAATGTCCCTAGATTCCTCTTGCACTATTATTCTGATTCCAACAAGGGCCAGGGCTCCGGAGTCCCAGCTCGATTTTCTGGGTCCAAAGATGCATCGGGAAACACCGGCTATTTAACCATCGGGGGAACCCTGGCTGAAGACGAGGCTGATTATTACTGTGCATATTGGAGTGGCAATGTGTGTCACAACGATACAACCAAATGAGGAAGCCAGACAAAATCCTACCTCACTATTCCCTCTTGGGGCCCGAAGTGGGTGTGTAAGCGATGCAGGGACGTATTGAGCCCGTGAGATTAGGTACAGGGTCATGCTCCAGTTCTTCCCCACTGGGAGGATGTGTGCGAGGACAGTTTTGTGTGAAGCACGCACAGAAATCCTGAAGCCACACAGATCTGGGAAATCCTTGTTTTGGTTTTGAAAGAGTTGCTATATAGAGTCCTAAAGAACACTGCCGCATTCTCTACATATAAGCAAAAGCAAGAGTTATTGACTTATCTGGAGTCGCTTTTGCTGCCACAGGGCATGGATCAAGCAAAACGAGAGGGTTTTCCCTTCCTCCCCTTGGTTTCATGGGCTGGACGCATTCGTTGTGCTTGAGCAAATGCTACCAAGTTTATACCCAGAATCATCTGGAGGAGCAAATGATGCCCCCATACAGTCGCCCTTGCTGTCAAGCAGGGTGGGAAGGACGACTGACGTTCTAGAATGATTCCTTCTAGATTGTTCATAATTGTTAGAATGTCTAAGCCCCCCCAAAATTGGGAAATGCAAAATCTGCAGTGTGCATGATTGAACAGGATATGAAGAGTATCCTCCAGGGGACACTGAAAGAGAGGTTTAGTTAGCATAGTTCCATTAAGAATGTCCTGATCTTTTTCAAATACTCTCCTCCTGATTGGCCCAGTTGGAGACTTCTCGCTCATTTGAGCACACCTCTTCAGGCCATTCTATGTTGTTTCTGTCAGGCCGTTCTCCGGCTGTTTCCACTAAAGCAGATGAGGAAAATCTTGCAGATCAATAAATCCTGAAGAATTCTGAAGAATACGTCAGACTGCAATACTATAGTCCTATCTTTCCACCGAAGGTCAAAACGAAGCTGAGCAAGAAGAAAAGTATCTTGTCTTCAATATGCCATTTCAGAGTCACCATCAAACACCATCAAGATAGGTATCCTATATGTAAACTAGTTTTGTTTGGCTTCCTCAGTGGTGTGTTTATTGCATGCAATCAAATAGATTCAGGCAGAGCTCAGAGCTCTTGCAAAACAGAAAAGGGGACAGCCAGAATCTATTTTGGCTGTGTTTGCTTCCTTGTCTGCATTTATCCTCCCATATTTATTTCTACCTTGCTATCTCGGTTTCTACCACAATGGCACTCATAAGCAAACGAGGCTCACAAGCAATATTCATGGTTTCATGTCTGTAGATTTCTTTTAATGCAGCCATAAAAGAAAATGCATTGAACTTTCAAATAGAGCCACACCAAATTCCATAGCATGACAAATGCTGAGCGTGTGATTCAGTTAACCATGAACGGGGACAAATATTCATGTGATCTGTTCCTGTCATTCGAACCATCGATCAGGAAAGTTCTAGTGTAAGTACATCTTTTGTCAACGTACCATTTTGCACTATTTCTATATAACCAATTAAAACCAAATAATACACTCCTGAACAACTGAAGAAGGAGAAGAGTCAGCTATTATACTCCACTTTTCACGGCCCAAAGGAGTCTCAAAGCGGCTTACGGCGACTTCCCTTCCTCTCCCCACAACAGACACCTTGTGAGGCAGGTGAGGCTGAGAGAGCTCTGACAGGACAGGAGTGCTCTGTGAGAACAGAATTATCAGGGCTGTGACTGGCCCAAGGTCACCCAGCTGGCTGCAAGTGGAGAAGCGGGGAATCAAACCAGCTCACCAGATTAGAAGCCACCGCTCTTAACCACAACACCAAGCTGAAGAAGAAGAAAAGATGAAGGGAAATGATGTTCATTCACCAAAGGGCACGCCCTTCCTTAAGGCAGGACCAATCAGATCCTTGTTGAAGGCGGAGCAGAGATGCTCCACCTCCACAAACCGGACATACAGCATGCTCATTTATCTCAGGGCCTTCCAATACTGTGCTGTCTGTTTCATTTTCTCATGGGAGCCCTAAACCTCTTCGCCATGTTCCGGGCTTCCGTTATTGGCCTCTTAGTGGTATGGTGCACAGGTAAGACCAGATGAAATACACATTTCTTTTTAAAAGCCATATTCCTAGGGTGACGGCATGTGATGAGTACGATGGCTGTGACCAATTCTGCCATATTCTTTCCCCAGGTTCCAGTTCCGGGTCATCTGAGCTGTCTCAGCCACCATCCGCCTCAGTTTCCCTGGGAGACAGTGTGGAGCTCCCCTGTGTTATGAGCAGTGGGTTCATTCGATATTTGGGTTGGTACCAGCTGAAGCCGGGGAAATCCCTGCAGTCCCTCCTGAAATATTTCTCCGATTCTGACAAGCACCAGGGTGCCGACGTCCCCCCTCGTTTTTCTAGTTCCATAAATATAACAAGCAGCACAGTATATTTATCCATAGCCGGAGTCTTGGCAGAAGATGAAGCAGACTATTACTGTGGAAGATGGCACAGCAGCGGTCTTTAGCACGGTGGTGTGGTCTGATGGGGAACTGAGACAGAAACCGCCTCTTCGATTCCCTAAAGGGGCCAGAACTGAGTGTGTACATCAGCCTTTCTCAACTTGTTTACCCTTCAGAAACCCCTGAGACATGGTTCAGGCGTCAAGAAACCCCAGAAGTGGAGCAACCGTGCAGAATATGGTTGGGAAGCAGAAGGTCCCAACACAGAGAAGGTCCCAGGTTCAATCCCCAGCACCTCCAATTAAAAAGAGCAGGCAGTAGGTGATGTGAAAAACCTCCACCCATGACCCTGGGGAGCCGCTGCTAGCCTGGGTAGACAATACAGACCTTGATGGACCAGTGGTCTGACTCAGTATCTGGCAGCTTCAGGTGTCTTCATTAGTGAGCGCCATTTAATCGCCCCTCCATCCTCAGCAGTCAGAAGAGCTAGAAATTTGTAAAATGGCAGATCCTCTCCAGCTCTAGGAAGTGTTGTTAGAAATGGTAGAAGGAAGGGGGAAAGGAGATGGTCTGCCTCCACAAACTGGATGGATAAAAGGGCAGTTATTCAACTTCCAGCAGCCCTGAAAATCGCCTCCTTGGGAGGTTAGAATCAGGATATGGCTTGCATGGAGAGGAGAGGAGATGTGTTGCAGTCATCTGCTTTAAGTAATTTAAATATCATCTACTTAGCATCGATCAATACACACTAAACCCAAGGAAAAATCTACCAATTTCAAGGAGCATCTGTCATCAGTGTAACATAAGAGCCCTTCCAAAGCGTCATTGGTGCCTTCCATACAAGGACGCCTGCATGGAAGAGACCCCTGCTGGTGGCTGACTGTTTCCTTTCCCTTATTCCTGATTTTTATTTGTAGGTGGATTCAGAAGGCTTGTTCCCATTCTCTTTGGCTTTGCTGCCATCTTCAGGTTTTCCCTAAGCAGGGAAGTTATCCAACTGCAAATATTTGGTTTCAGTTTAGTTCTGGAATAGCCAGCCTGGCAGTTCAGGGCAGAGACACTAGATGGGGGTGTGGTCTAAGCAATAAGGGGCTGAACTGATTGGTCAACCTTATTCTTTGGAGCTACAAAGACCTCAGGGCAAAATCTGGAGAACGGACAACAAAGAAGGGCAGACTTACAGGGGATTCTCTCAAGTATGAAGCCAGGTTGGTCATGCAGCAGTGGCCAAGCTGTGGCTCTCCAGATGTCCATGGACTACAATTCCCATAAGCCTCTGCCAATTGGTCGTACTGATAGGGGCTCCTGGGAATTGTAGTCCATGGAAATGTGGAGAGGCACAGTTTGGACACCCCAAGCAACAGGACTAATTTTGAGTCCAGTTGTTCAGCCCAACAAAGCTTAATTCTGGGGAGAAGCTTTTGAGTGCATGCACACTTTCTCAGCTTATGAATGAATGGGACTTTGTTGGCTTTAAAGTGTACTCGTTGTATGTTCTGGACATGCTCAGAGAATAGTCATTTTCAGCAGCCCTGCAAATCTCCTCCTTGGGAGGTTAGAATCAGGATGTGGGCTTGCATGGAGAGGAGAGGAGTTGCACGGAGGCCAGCTGCACCAGCAGAGTGATGTCTTGGGCACATCCTCACATGGCTGGCTATGGCATTCACATTGCGGTATCACAGTCATTTGCACCTGGGTCCCCCCCCCCCCTAGGAGTACAAGGCCTGCCCAATTGCAAAAGACAACCATGGTGTCATAAAAGCACAATGTTCAACAAAGTGTGGATACAGCCCATGATTCTCACCAAATCAAAACAAGGTGATTTTAATGATGCCTGGAGCATCATCTTGCCCCATAAGCTTCCAAGACAAGGCCACCCTATGGGGACTGTGACAAGTCCCTCTGACTGCTGGTCTATGACCGTAACAAAGATCTGGCTGACTGACAAGTCCCTCTGGACTCCTTAGAGCCAGAGCAGAAAGGGTGAGAAATAAACAGCTCAAGCAGCTCTATTTATAGCTTGGTGTAGTGGTTAAGAAGGGCAGCTTTTATTTAGGTGAGCCAGGTTGCCCTGCTCCTCCACATGGCCAGTCACAGTCCTGATAGTTCTGTTCTTATAGGGCAGTTCTCTTAGAGCTCTCCTAGCCGGACCTACCTCACAAAGTATCTGTTGTGGGGAGAGGAAGGTAAGGTGATTATATGCCACTTTTAGACTCCTTGTTCCAGTTGTTGGGAGGATGGGTACAGTGAGCCTGTCGAATTTTTGCAACACTTCCTGTGGGCATTCTCAGCAGGTGAGCAAGAGGTCTACCCAGGAGCAATGTTAGTATGTTCCACTTAAGAGCCTCTCAGGTTGTGCTGACTTCCTTTCTGACTGTTACAGGACAGGATAACTGCATGCTTTTTTGGCTTTTTCCCATCCCTACTTCAAGTTGGAGGTTGGAAGCTGGAATGGAAGGGACTTTCGGCTTCCACCGGTATCCCTTTGGCACTGCTGCCATCTTCAGGAAAGCCTGCTCCCCCACGCCCCAAGTTTCAATACTGAATCTGCAGAGGCCTAAATGGCAGTTCTGATCCGATGCACTAGGTGGAGATATAAGCCAGGCAATATGATAACAGCTGGATTTGCATCCCTTAGGACAGGGGTAGTCAACCTGTGGCGCTTCAGATGTCCATGGACTACAATTCCCAGGAGCCCCTGCCAGCATTCGCTGGCAGGGGCTCCTGGGAGCTGTAGTCCATGGACATCTGGAGGGCCGCAGTTTGACTACCCCTGTTCTAGGGAGCCTGGGCAGCAGAAACAAGGACTCCGTGGCTTAGTAAAAGTCCTCCTTACTCATTCATAGCATCTTACCTGCAGGCAAGATTTCTGTTACCGCATCTGTATGCTGCAAAAAGTTTCAGCCACTGATTTTGGGGGGGGGGGGGCTTGCCAGCTAGTCAGACAAATTCCTTTAAGGGACAGGGACATGATCCAGTAACAGAATAACGATCCCTGATCACACGTCCTCTTGAAAAGATGAGGCCCAGACATTTGTCACATTTTTGTACCCTTTGCCTCATCATTCGCACACCCATTGGAGCTGCCTTATACTGAATCAGGCCATTGGTCTATCAGGTATTGTCTACTCAGACCGGCAGCAGCTCTCCACGGTCTTCAAGGGACCTTGAGGAAAGTCACGCATCAGTGCCTCGCTTTGCCCAATAGGTGGCAGTATTCCCCAGGCACTAGCTTTTTGTCGCCTTTCCCTTCATCCACTATCTGTCCCTTTAAGCCAGGGGTAGTCAAACTGTGGCCCTCCAGATGTCCATGGACTACAATTCCCAGGAGCCCTTGCCAGCATTCGCCAGCAAATGCTGGCAAGGGCTCCTGGGAATTGTAGTCCATGGACATCTGGAGGGCCGCAGTTTGACTACCTCTGCTTTAAGCAGAGGTGCCAGGGATTGAACCTGGGACCTTCTGCATAAGAAGCAGAAGCTCTTCCACTGAGCCACAGCCCCTCCCTTTCATGATGAACAGCTGAGTTGAACCTGTTCCTTTGTAGATTCATGCAAGGTGCCGATGGTCTTTGCCATCATCTGCTTGATTTTCCGTCTTCATGCAGAAAGAAGCCAGCAGAAAACATCTTTGAAGCAAAAAAGGGGGGGGGGGTTAACCTGATGAGCAAGTTTTGTTATGTCCCAGGGAACCTGCCCAAGGTGAAAAGAGGGATCCATGCATCTTTGGATACTGCGCTAATGTGACGATTCGCCCCACGAATGTCTTGTTCGTACAAGAATACCCAGATGGGGGATGATTAAAACAACGCAACAGGCAACAATATGTGCGTTCTGCCAGAACCTTGCCTCGCATTATGGGCTTCTAACCCCTGCTTGAAGGTGGATTCACTAATACAATCTAGACAGCAACACACAAGAATAGTTTTGTCATGCAGATGAGCACAGACAAGAAAGTCCTAGAGCAGGGGTAGTCTCAACCTGTGGTCCTCCAGATGTCCATGGACTACAATTCCCATGAGCCCCTGCCAATGCTGGCAGGGGCTCATGGGAATTGTAGTCCATGGACATCTGGAGGACCACAGGTTGACTACCCCTGTCCTAGAGTACTAGAAAGTACACAGTACTAGAGCGTTGTTTTCAGTGGAGAAAGGAACCGGTCCTAGCCCAGTCAATTCGGATATTGCCTCAGCTGCCCTTTTTTTCTTCTGCTGTCAAAACGCAGGAGAAAACCCCAAAACGATGGGAAGAAATGGATTCCGGTGATCTTTCCCCAACACTGTCTCCATCCCTTCTCTTTTTTTGCCTAAATATATATATGAGAAAGGCCAGTAAAATTCCATTCTATAATCCCCTAGCTGCTTTAGTATCCCTGATCAGGCAGAAAGGTAGGATACCAAGCCCTGTAGATAAAATAAATAAATGAAAGTGCAAGGTTGCGTTTGAACCAGTTCTGGCTTTCAATCTTTCCCAACAGAGGCCAACAGCAATTCCTTCTTCCTGGCAGATGTCTCCCAGTTGCCTGGGCCTGCCGTTCTAACCACTAACTGTTCTTATCGGCAGATGTTTGTCTAATTTTGTGAATGGGCGGAAGGGCAGTTAGACAGCTTCCTCTTTCCGAGCTCCGCTGCACAGAGGATGCAAGGTCCAATGACTACGCCCCGTGGCTTCAGAGATCGGCAGTTGGGCTTCAGCAGAATGGCCTTGGAAGAGCAGGCACCAGCTGCATACGTGTTCATTGGTGTAGCAGCACCCAGCATTTGCCATGATCTTCAGGAGCAGAAGGGCAATCATGGTGTCATGGATTATCAGAGCAGTGTGGGGTAGAAGACTTGCGTATTTTCTTTTTGGATGGATCCAGGAGCCGTTTTCAAGGGATGCTCAATGGATATCGACCTAGTTCTGCAGAGGATTAAAATATTTCATGGGCATGAACCTGGATTCCCACCAAAGGATGTTCTTCAGGTAAGATACGGACTACACTCTGGAACGCGTAATGCTCAAAGCATGGCAGGATCACATTTTGCACAGCCAGAAGCGATGGCCTCTCTTGGAAATATGATAATTTCGCCTAATGAGAAACGTGGAGTATAGTTCCCCACGGATGCCTTGGAATATTTTTGTTGCACTTGTGCAAAGGTTTTTGGATATGCGCGATGGTTTCCCCAGAGAAATGGATCCCTGTTAAAGACACCTCCAATTCGACCTCCACCTTCTTCCGTTGGCAGCTACAACTCGATAGCGAAGATCTGGAAATAAACCCTCCGGAGCTAGACGGGGTCTAACACGAGAGCACCTTTCGTCTCCTGCCGTATAACAACAGAGGGGGCACAGAAAAGCCAGTCAGGTAAGCTGGACAGTAGTTCCCTCTTGCGAATCATTTTCATTTCGGTTTATCACCCCCATTCTGAAAAAAAAACAACCAACCAAAGAGATCTCAAGGAACTATTGGTTCATTTGCCAAACAAGCGGGAAGAATTGTTTGAAGGGGTCTAGACGACATTTTGCAAAGGGATGCCATGGAGAATTGGACAGGAAATCTTTAACTGTGTGGGTCTCAGTTCTTTTGGGGGTTGTCTTTAACATGGCACGTAGTTCAGTTATTCCAGGGAAAACAGGAAAGCCTTTACAGATAAAATAATATCCAACTGCCTTCCCTGTGATAGACTATAAGCTCCATTTGCTCCTTTTTGCCAAGGAAACTGTCTGAGTCCTGAAGAATCTGGCCACTTCTTCTACTTTTTTTCACCTTCCAGGGATACCATCTCAAATTTCTGTTAATATGAGTTTGTCAACATTTTCTAGACTTAACTCCCTACATGGGCTTTTAAAAGCACCAATAGGAAAAGACGAAGAAGGGTTGGTACCTATATGCTGCTTTTATCTACCTGAAGGAGTCTCAAAGTGCTTCCAATCGCCTTCCCTTTCCACTCCCCAAAACAGACACAGATTTCCCCAAAGAACACTAGAACCAACTCTTCTTCTTATGTAATATCAGGGCTTTCAATTGTTAAATAGTTTTTGCTTCGTAAGAAGAAAACAGCCCATGCAGGAGCTTGTGGAGAGGCAGCCTCCATTCCCAACAGGAGGGATAGCTGTGGACCTGCCATTTGCAGCTGGACAGATTCTCTGCCAGTCTATGTGCATGGTATAGCTCAGGCCTCCCCCCACAACCCATCCAGCTACTAGATTGGGGCTGCTCTCTTTTCTCAACAAGTTATTCTGCAGAGACATGGTGGGCCTGGCTTCCCTCTCTCAGAAATTCTGTTTCATCCCCCTCTGTATCAAACTCCTGGCCTATGTAGAAGCTCGGCCCAAAAGAGGAAGCAACCCCGCTGATTATTTTTGTACAGCCGTGAGTCACTGTGTGTATGTCTTCGGCGGCGGGACCCACCTTGCCGTCACAGGTAAGTTGCTTTTAAACTCACCTCCAAATGCTTTCCAGACGTTATTTGTTTTTAAACGTTTTTCTATTTCTTCTGAAACTTAAACTGTGTCTTACTCCCCGACGGGGAGTCCGATGGGGTTGCCTTGATCTGCCTGAAAAGATGGCCAATTTGTTTGCCTTTCTAACATGGAAAGGCCGGGGTAGATCCGATCGATTTGTAGGATATTTCTGTCCTTTTCCAGAGAGGTTCAAGTCTGCCATGCTGTGCCCAAACGTCAAAAAAATTCCAATTAGCATCAGGGTAAATGTGCATAAATTTCAGTTCTTGGCTCCCTTTTGCAAATCTTTCTTTTGCTCACATGAGATGGTTGTCTTTGGGTGGCATTGCAATAATAACTGTATAGGTTTCCACCAGGAGAAAATCATCCCCCCAAAAAAGGTTGTGTTAAAAAAGAGAGAAGAGAAACAAATTATTACATAATCGATGAATACAAATACTTTTAATGACCAAGAAGCACATTTATGTCTCAAGAAAGGAAAAGAAAGTCTCATTTGAAAATGGATCTAAAATGATATTTAATATTTAGTGAATAAGTCATTTTTTTGGAATGATCTTGGATGACTCAAGAAAGCCTGTTTCCCCCCGATTCTTATGGCAGAATGTAGAATGAGTTGGTGCCTGTAAGTAACACAGAATGAGGAAAGAAGAGGGGTAAATGGGAATTTGCGGGGGGGGGGCAGAATTGTACGGTACTCCAAGTCTTTTTCTAGGCACAGCGACAGGCTATAGAGAAGGGCCGGTGCCTTTGAAAAGCAAGGTTAAAAAGAGGTCTTTAAAAGCAGAATGTCCAAAACACTGTTTTCTCAGCAATCAATCCTAGTTTTAAAAGCCCATGGCATTTCTTTTCAGATAACCAGCTTAGATTTCAGCGTTTTCTGTCTGCCATCTGGTCACTGTTTAAAAGTAGAAAAAGGCTGCCACCCTGGTCTTCATGCGGGTGGGGGATGATATCCCAAATAACAGTGTCGCAATTCCTGTCCTGGGGCCAACTAAAAAGTCACTAAAAAGGAAGCATGCTTTAAAGTTCAGTAAAATCCCTCATTGTTCAGCAAAATAGCAGGCAGGAAGACAAACCAGACATGATGGATCAATCCGCAGTTAGTCATAATCTTAGGATGGAAATGAACATCTATTATAAAACTCCGGATTAGGGCTTTCGTCCATATTGTGAAGAATTCAGAGATCTGGATTCGTCACTCTTCTGGAACTTTTTAGCTGGTCCGATGATTCGTATTTGTGTATCTATTTTGACAATTGGCACCTTTCCCTTTTTGAGTCCAAGGAGTACTCAGGGGCAACTTACGACAAAAACAAAATTCAGATCAATATTCAAAGTTAAACCAGACAAGCCTAAAAAGCAGTAGAAATGCAGAAAAAGGCTCAAAAGTGGAACAGGGAAAGAATACTTGCCAAGCAGCAAAGAATAAAGGTCATATTTTAAAAATAACATAGCAGCTGCAATGTACTACCACTACAGTTAGGTGATAATCTTATACAAATTTACCTGGTACTAAGCTCATGGAATAAGATGGGATTTACACCTGAGTAAATATGCATAGGATCTGTGGTGCTGTCACTGGATTTTGCACATCATTAAAGGGGATTGAATGAAATAAGGACCAACTCGAGCTCTGGGATGCTACCCACCACGTCGGTCTCCTGTACAAGCTGTTCCGAAATGCACATCCTGTTTATTTATTTGAACAGGCTTGTACAAAATAACTTCTAGGTGGAGTATGTCCCATGTTCATTAATGGGGTGCCTCTTCTGGGCAGGTTGGTTGGGATTTGGGGTCCCTAAGAGTCCAAAGATATTAGGCTGGCTCTTGATATAAAGAACAGAAAACTAATTTTTTTGTGATCGGAGTCATTATGGAATAGAAGTAGGAATACTGGACCGGTACCTGGGTCTAAATCACTCAGTATGAATCTCATTCTGTGACTTTGGGCCAACCACTTTCTTGCAGCCTTCAGCATTGCTGGGTTTTAAAAATGCAATAAAAAAATCTGAGAGTAAAGAAATTCCATCTCAACATCCAGAAGAAATTTCTGACAGTTAGAGCGGTTTCTCAGTGGAACAGGCTTCCTTGGGAGGTGGTAGGTTCTCCATCTTTGGAGATTTTTGAACAGAGGCTGGAGAGCCATCTGACAGAGAGGCTGATTCTGTGAAGGTTCAAGGGGGTGGCAGGTCACAGGGGATGAGCGAGAGGGTTGTGAGTGTCCTGCATAGTGCAGGGGGTTGGACTAGATGACCCAGTGGATCCCTTCCAACTCTGCTATTCTATGTTTCTATGAGAGATTTCTTTTCAGCCCAGCCAAAATTAACTCGTCTAACTTCACTTGATTTCAGTGGACAATCCCAGTTCTCTCAGAGATCTCTCAGTCGCTTACCACACAGGGTAACTGTTGTGGAGAGAGGAAGGGAAGGGGATTGTAAAATGCTTCAAGACTTTTTTAGGTAGCAAAAAGCAAGGTATAAAAACTCAACTCTTCTTCCTTCACCAGGCCCTTTATAATTATTTGCTCTAAAGTTTGGAGATGCTTATTCGAAAGCCCGAGGAAGTTGAACTAGGTCTCCAAACACACTTGGCAATGGTGCAGATGAGGCTGAAAGCAGACCTTGTGCGTGATCACCTTTGCCTCAGCATGGTTCCCCAGGTCTCATTTGTAGTACAGACACCTCTGATCCACTCTCTCTTATGCTTTGTCAACAAAAATAGCCCTATGGGATCCAATCAAACTTGTTCAGCACCCTCCTTCTCATAGTGACCAGCCAGATGTCCAAGAAGACCCGCAGAGGCCAAAGACACTCTCTGTCATTGGCTTCTCCCCAGCAACTGACATTCCAAGGTATACTGCCTTTGAACAAGGAGGCTCCATAGAGCTATGGTGCTTAATAGCCATTGAGGGAACTTATCCTCAACAATCCATGGCAGGGGTAGTCAACCTGTGGTCCTCTAGATGTTCATGGACTACAATTCCATGGACATCTGGAGGACCACAGGTTGATTACCCCTGCTCCATGGGATTGTCATGTCCCTTTTTAGAACCAGCTCAGCTAGTGGCAATTACCATGCCCAGTGACAGTAACTTGTCTTACTTGTGAGTTGTGTGGAGAAATACAGTGGCTTTGTTTCTGGTTTTTGGTCTGTTCTTATCTTCAAAAAAATTATCAAGGATTTTAAAACAGAAAAAGGGAAGGAAGAGAACGAACAAAAATCAGACATATCTTCATTACAATAAGTTTTCAATTTCCAATCAGCCAGTCCCTAAATCTTTATTTACTAATTCAGATTTCTCAGTTAACTTCCACATTTCTGACTTCCATTAACACTGAAATAATTTTAAAAATTACTTTCTTTCATCTTTAAAACCATGAATCATCAAATCATTTTTCCTCTGGCCTATTAGAAATCCATAAGAGGTTTCCAGTTAGTCATTAAGGAAGTTTTCACTTTTCTCTAATCGATGACATGAATCCAGCAATTGCTGCAAGATCTGTCATCTTCATCCGCCAGTCCCCTGTTGCAGGTCTGCTTGCTAGTTTCCAGTTCCAAGAATATAGTAATCACGCAGCTGTTACCATATATAAAAACAAAGTCCCAGGACTGTTTTCTAAATTTCTGTCTATCAGTCCTAACAGCAACGCTTGTGGCCTTGTTTGTAGGTTGTCTTTAAGGACTTTTATATGCATGCCTGTATTTGTAGCCAGAATTTCTTTTCCTTTTCACATGTCCACCATATGTGATAAAATGTTTCTGTCTGTTCTTATCAACAGATTAGAGGCTGAATCTGTTGCTCATTCACATGGGGACGTGGCCTTAGCCACTCTTCTGTCCTCCCTCCTTGCCTCCCCCACTTCTTCCACTCTTCTAGCCAGTTGTTGCCAATTATGGTGACTGTCATAATGGGAGCATATTTTGACGCAGATTCAATTCATTAAGGAGCAGAAGAGGTGGCATGTGTTGGGTACACTTTACCCTAATTTTTCCTCCCCTGAAATTGTGCTCCAAATCTACTTCATAAGTCTTCCAGCCTTGGTGCAATACATTACTAAGAGAACCTATTTTGGTAGCTTTCTCATACGAACCATGGGAGGCAACCAACCATGTGGGGGAGAGGCAAAGAATATCCATGCTCTTAAAACTCTTCCAAGGCTGCATATATTCTGTCTACGTTCTTAGAGATAATATAGTAAGGCCATACCAAATTTCCAAATGTTTACTAATTTAATACATGCAGCCTCATCTTAACTGAGTCCCTTCCCCCAAGACTGAATCAAATACTGGTAAATTCTATAATGTGATGCTGGGGTCTCTCTATGAAGTTCATTGATAAATTTCACATTAGCAGCAGTGTGTTCATAGAATCACAGAGTTGGAAGGGACTTCCAGGGTCATCATGATTCCCTGTATTTCTTGTGATATCAGGTTTGCATCCAATGAAACTTCTCCCACAATAATTCTTGAATGCTGCCCAGGTAAGATTGGGGTGGCCTTGTCCTCTATGCCTTTTATGTTGGCCCTTCAGGACAACTGTTAGACTACTGTGTGAACGAGGATGCTGGAATGTATAGACCCCTGATTTGTTTCAGGAGAACTCTGCTTATGTCTGTCCGCCCTTGCCCTTGGCTGTCTCACACAGACTCACACAGCTAACCTTCTCCCATCTTCCTTTACAGATCCAAATCAGCCCTCTCTCCCTCCCAATGTGAACCTCTTCCCTCCCTCTGTGGAAGAGAAGGAAAGCAAAAACAAGGCCACCCTGGTCTGTTTGATGGATGGCTTCAGGCCACCTGACATCACCGTCACTTGGCTGGCTGATGGCACCGCTATCTCTACCGGGGTGGAAACGACCAAGCCAACGAAGGTCAACAACAACTATGTGGCCAGCAGTTACCTGACTCTGAATCCCTCCGAGTGGGAAAGTCATGCAAGTTACTCCTGCAAGGTGACTCACAAAGGGATCGACTACGTCAAGAGTGTGGGCCATTCGGGATCACCATGCTCTTAACCCTCTCCTGCCCACAGAGCTTTGTTGCATCCAGAGCTCCGCTGCGTAAGGAGGAAAACTTCAGCTGGGCTGTGCAAATGGCTCTTTCTCTCCCTGCCCCGCACCTGCCCCACTTTTCCTTCTGTACCCCCACAATTTTCACACACATTCCCTGTCCCCTCAGCTTCATAGGTATCCTTGTAGTTTTAATGAATAATAAAACCTGACTCGTGCAATTTTGCTGTCTATGTATAGATTATTGCCAGTGGTGACTTAAAAAAAAAAAAAAGATTGTGAGTTGACCTCTGTGAGTCAATAAAACAAGACAATGCTTGATCAGCCATTGTTGTTCTCCTCCATCTGCACCAATCTGGAGGGAAATGAGGTAAGTCAAACTTTTCAGCCATGGCTCACGTGCTTTCCTTTCTGTATGAAAACATCATGTGGAGAATGGAGTTTTCTTGGGGAACCCGATACAATCCGGTTACCTGAAAGACTTCAGGTTTGTTGTGGGGCTGGGAGATACTTTTCTATGGGCTTTCAGCGTTCATGAGCCAGTGCACAATAACAGGGAAATTACATTTTCAGACTATGAAATCCATGGAAAGGGGGCATCCAGCCGTGAAGCCATGATTCACAGTAAGTTGAAATCAGGGCTTGACAACATAAAGAAATGCGCAGGAAAATAGAAGAGATTTCATTTGGAACCTAAAGCTCAAAGAGGGTAGGCACCAAGTGAGCAGATGTAGGAAGAAACGTCCATAGAGAGGGCACCACCACCAAAAAGGACCCGGGACAGATGACCTCCTGGTTAGTTCAGCAACTGGGGTCACACAGACCCATTATGCACGGGGGAAATAATGCACATTTGGGGTGGAATGGCGGCGACTAAAATCACTGATAACGCACGGTGCCGGCTGCAACTGGCCGCAGCTTCAGTGCATGCCGCCGAAAAAGGCACGTTAGCGAAATGCGGAAGAAAGCGCAGATCCGGGTGACCAGGGCGCAACCAGAAGCGGCGCCGGGATCGCCACGTGCATAATTGGTTACTCTGGGTTTTGCCGCTGTCACGCCCCGTCCCGTGCATAACCGGTGTGCGTCCTGTCTTCCCCCTCCTTGTTTTCCATGTGACCCAAAATCACTGTTTCGGCGGCCGTGCATAATGGCCCACAGTGGGCATCTTCCATTGATGGTCTATATAGCCAGCTAGGCAGCTATCAGGTTCAGGAGAAAAGGCAAAGCATTGGGGATTAGTAGAAGCTGAAGAGTCCACTATTTCACCAAGAAGATTTCTATCCAGCCTGGATTAAGTGTGGAATTAGACTTACGAACTCGGTCTTCAACACCACTAGGACCTCTACATGGGGTCTCACAAAGCTACAAAGTCTTTTTATTTTTTATTTTTTTTGTAATTATAAAAATGACATTTGTTCAGTTTCGTCCCCTCTTGAGTACCGTGCTTGAGTACCATGTTTTTCTTCTAAGGAGGTCCAAATGGAACATAGGATTGCCCTTGGCGCCACCATTTTGTCCTCACAACAATGGTGACTGGCCACCAATGCAGTGAGAGTCATAGTTCACTGGGGGTACACACCCAAGTTTTCATAGAATCCTACAATCATAGAGTTAGAAGAGGCCATAAGGGCTGTCTTGCCCAACCCCCTGCTCAGTGCAGGATCAGGCTAAAGGTGCTTGGACTACTAGTGAGGGGAAGCCCACCACCTCCGTAGGCTGTCGATTCCATTGCTGAACTATGGTGAAAATGTTTTCCTAATATCTAGCTGTTATCGCTCTCCACCTTGTTTAAACCCATGACTGCGGGTCCTATCTTCTGCGGTCAACAGGAACCTTTCCCTGCCCTCCTCTAAGTGACAACTTTTCAAAAACTTAAAGAGAGCAATCATGTCCCCTTGTGAGCCCTAGTTTATCCACTGCACCTCCCTGGACTGAGAACTGGCCACCCAGTGACACATGCCTTCTAAGGACATAAAAGGAGCATTGCTGTTTCGGTTTACAGACCAACAAGACAAATTGATGAGCAATGAGGCATGAATCAGAAGAGTAACAGTAAATTGCTGAAAACTATATCATGGAATGGGGGGGGGGGAGCCAGGGTGGCCAAACTATTGATCTCCAGATGTTGGTGGACTACAATTCCCATGAGCCGCTGCCAGCCCCTGCCATGAGCCCCTGCCAGTCCATGAACTACAATTCCCATGAGCCCCTGCCAACCTGTGTATGCACCCACCTGGGGCCCCTCCCCTTCCCATCCCCTCCAGGCTGGCAGGGGCTCATGGGAATTGTAGTCCACCAACCTCTGGAGAGCCACAGGTTGGCCACTCCTCCCAAATCCATTTATTAACAAAATTGCCAAGAGGACAGAGACATAAGTGTCACAAAAACCTTGCATCACAGTAGCCACGGCAACAGCTCCACCACAACGCCTGAGCAGCATCCTTGAAAAGTGTTTGAAGAAACTCTTTCAGATCTCTGGCTCTTTCAGTCTTGTCAACTCGAAGGCAGAAGAGCAGAGGTGTGGCCATCTTGGACTCACAGAGTGCCGAAGATGTGACAGAATGCCCTCCCAAGTTTAATTGGTCTGTTTCCAACCTTGGCAACATTTTCAAGAAGTTACCATCTCCATTCTCATCAATGCACTCCAGCCTTGCACTGAGAATCCCTAAGTGTACTAAGAGAGTCTTTATGTATGCAACTCAAGTGTTGCCCTGTCCCCATTCCATGTTATAGCTCCGCATCTAATTACTATTGCCATTCAGTTTAAAGACTGGCATCTGGTTCTAAATGGGACTGTCCAACTGCGTTTGATTCCCCACTTCTCCGCCACATGCAGCCAGCTGGGTGACCTTGGGCTCGCCACAGCACTGATGAAGCTGTTCTGACCCAGCAGGAATATCAGGGCTCTCTCAGCCTCACCTCCCTCACAGGTGACTGTTGTGGGGAGAGGAAAGGGACGGCAAATGGAAGCCACTTGGAGACTCCTTTGAGTAGTAAAAAGCAGGGTATAAACACCAATGATTCTTCTTTAAAATCCAACAAGTGGCTTACAATTGCCTTTCCTTCCTCTCTCCACAGAAGTCACCCTGTAAGGTAGGTGAGGCTGAGAGAGCCCTGATATTCCTGCTGGGTCAGAACAGCTTTATCAGTGCTGTGGCAAGCCCAGGGCTTCGTGAACCTTGGTTGAGAAAAATGTAAATCCATCTACCCTGAGTGAATTACAACTCACAATGTGTCCATTCCAGATGAGTTTCCTTGAAACACATGCATATTGTTGCAAATTATAGCAGACTACAAAACCCATGATGCAGTATCCTTGTGAGTCCTAAACATACCCACAGAGGAACCAAGGAGCCATATAAGGTTAAAAACTAGAAATTCGACAGGGAATTGACAAAAATAAGTATTCATAGATGCGATAAAGATTGATCATTTGATTTCCAGTTCTGGAAGCCCATATTTAACGGTAATATTTAAGTGTAATGGTAATATTTAAGTTTGTTGATTAGGCTCAGAATACAGACATGTCCAGCTTGTCATGAATTAGGAATCAATAGGTGTTCCTCACAAAGCTTCTTCTCCACTTTGGAAAAAATGAGGTTTTGCAAGGTCCCAGGACCAGCAGCCATTTCTTCGGTAGGTTCCTGCATTAAAAGTCCTTTAGGTTAAAAGTCCTTTAAGTCATAGCCGAAATTTTTGTTGAGAGGGACAACTTGAATGTTGATGCCCATCCATTTCTGGCCCTTAATTGCTGTGACTGTCCATACAGATTTGTTCATGCTCCCATCAAGCCAACTTGGAATCCCTGAGCCATTTCTGAGTTGCTTTTGGGATTCTCGAGTCATTCTGGAATTGAGCTGAGAAAAGTTGTCAATCATTACATCTGACTCTGAATTCCACCTCTGGTGAAAATTGGTGGTCATTCTCCCATGTCTAAAACCACCAATGTTTTAAAAGATTGCACCTCATTTCCTCTAGGCTCAACAAGTACAGGCAGTGAATTAAGGAAGTTCATATTTATAGTCAAAGGGATGCTCCAGTGCCTTGGGTTTAATGTACAGAAAGAAAGAAAAACCTTATCTGAGCACAGACAAAGCTTCGGGACTTACATAATCACCTGTGAGGCTTCTTTTAAAAATGATATTCCTAATCCAGTAAAGTGGATAACCCACTGGTGTCAAACCAGCAGCTTGGTTCTTCAGTTCAAGTTACAATGAACCAGGACCTCCTCCGACCTTCTAAAATGGAGTCCAAGCAGTGGATTGAAGTATACAATGAGGTGGTGACCTTCCAAGGGGGCTTTCTGACATGGGTGGTCCTAGAAATGACCATTCCCAAGGCGTGGAATGATAAACGGAATGTTCGCGGAGCCATGGACCTTCATGTGCCGAAATTATGAGCCAGGAGAGAACTCTCAGGAAACACCTGCAGTTCTGCTCAAGTCATGTCAACAAGACTGGGAAGAACTGGGCCAATTCCTAGTCGAGTTAATTCCCCTTTAAAAGATCAGAATCAGGTAAGATGCAAGAAGAAAGTGACTGCTTCATGTTGTTAGGAACAGCTAACAGGATGTTAGTCTTGTGGTCCAAGGAAGTAGCCAGTATATCTTTTAAAAAATGGAATAAAATCCATTAACTATGGCTTCCATGAAAATGGGAAATAATGCTTCTAATTAAATGTCGCTGTTGCTGTCTGATGCATTTGTGATTTCCCATGCGGAATGTGTGTTGAGGGCTTCTTTCTGCCAGGAACTGGAGATGGGTTTTTGTACAGCCTTGTGTCACTGTGGTGGGTCTTCGGAGGAGGGACCCAGCTGATAGTCACAGGTAAGTCACTGCATTTCTCCCGAATCTTTCCTTCTCGCTTGCCATTTTTTGAAAATTTGATTATTTTTGCCTCTTTTCTCTCTCCGACCCCAACTGGACCTTGGGTTTCTTCTCCCTGTTTTCACGCCGATTCTTTCATAGGAACTGAATTTTCCAGGATCACCAGACTACCAGAATAGAAAGTTGCAACCCCCTTTTATCTGTCTCTTCTCCCTGATTCCTCAAATTTGAAAGTTGGCTGGCTGAAAAAGATTGTGTTTTTTTCTCCACGTTTTCTGGGGAGAGGGAAATGGGCACGAATTCCGGAAAATCCCTTTGGGTGTTAAATATCAGCTTTCTTATGACGGAAGACTGATCAGAGGAGGGACTTTGAAATGTAGTTTCATCCTATAAGGATTGCAAACTTGTGCATTGGGCTGAATTGTTTTCCAATTCTGTTATTAGACTTTGTAAATGATTTGAATGGGCAGAGTAAGTTAAGGGATCAGTCAGACTCTTGGTCTGCTTAAAAATGCCACTGAGAGCCTGCAAATGTGTCCTGGTAGACTCAGATGCACATAAAGCTGGCATCGTTGCTCTTCTAAATGATGCCAAATTAAAACAGAATGGGAAATGCGAATTACTTGGAGCGATTATTCTGAAAATCACATTGTCAACCTTCAATTCACACTCTCAGCAAGGAATCCAATTGAAGTCAGTTGAGCCGTTCTAGAACAAATAGGGTGTGAATTGCAGTCTTATATGTGGATCCAAAGACTATGGTGAAAAAATTCCAAAGGTGACTTGACAATTCAGAGAAGTCGGGGCTTTCAAATACACCAAAGAGTGCCCTGGCAATCCACTTTCAACGCACTTTCTAAGCGGATTTTGGCCGTATGAAACCGCAAAATCCCCTTGCAAACAATTGCCAAATTGCCATGGAAAGTGGGTTGAATGCACATTATTCAGCATGCATGAAAGCGCATAGATAGCATAGCTAATGGATGCATGAGGTTTTACCCTTAAGTGAAATTGATGATAGAAAGACTGACAAACTGATGATGGATGGATGGATGGATGGATGGATGGATGGATGGATGATAGATGACAGACAGATAGATCGATAGATGACAATAGGCTATAGTTATAAAAACGGCTTTATTTATGTATTTATTTAGACATAAATAAATGTATAAATAAATATACAGCTGGCTGATGGTGGTTCGCATCAAATTAAAATACAACCCCACAAGTACCCCCCAACCCCATCCAACCCACCCAACGGGGAGGTCAGCGGTGTTCAAAGCTGTTCCCAGTTGTTTGGAATTCTGCTAAATTATGGTACATTATATCTGAGGATCTGAGGATAAATTTCGTCCAGAGGGTTTATGCCTGCTAATCCATATTGTAGGTTTATTTCTTTTTAAGGAGCTACAAGCAGGTATTGTATTTCCTCGGATACAATAGCTGTATCTGCCTATTATCATGTCCTACAAATTGAGGGATTCTTGTTTGCATTTGTCAAAACAGTTTGATTTTAAACGTTCTGAACCAAGGCCGGCCATGATTTTTCCTACTCCACGAAATTTGTCTACAGAGGGACTGTGTGGTCAAATATTAGCAAGGGATTATTACCCACAAACAGTTAACTGCTTCATTTTCATGACTGAAACAGCTCCTCTTTCTTATTAAAAGTTTTGTCATGGAGACGGAATGGGTGCGGAATGTTTTTATCGGTGGCAGGGAATTCATGTGTCATGTGATTCCTCACAATCTGGAGACAGAGAGAGAGAGACAGAGAGAGAGAGACAGAGACAGAGAGACGTTCTGCGTCTTGACTCTAATCAGCCCAATCAAACTCTTATTCAAGGAGTTCAAATTGTACGGCAGTCTTTTGGCTATATTTTCAAAAGTGATACAGCCCTTGTCTGTTTAGATGCTGTAAGGTGGTTATTTGCAACTTCATGTTTACTTGTATCCACTGGATTTTATAGCAGAGTGAGGTTTTGGTGCATTGTGGCATACAATCTGGCATTCTGATAAATGAGAATTTCCTGAACTATGTTTCGAATTTTCAGCTTCAGAAAACCACAGCAGGAAGTGGGAGGGTTTTAACTGGTCACAATAGTGTGGCCAAACTGGAAGGGGCTCATGGTAATTGTAGTCCATGGCCATCTGGAGAGCCACAGCTTGGTCACCTTAAGGATAATACTTACTTCTTTGTTTCTTCACCAGGTCTCTTAGACTGTTTAATTTCTTCTCGCCCCCCACCCAGTACCTTTTTTAAACTACTATTTTGTCCAGAGGGCTTATGCCTGTTAATCCATATTGCAGGTTTATTTCTCTTTTAGGAGCTACAATGAAAACTCAGCTAGTAGCCATCAACAACGATTTATACAACTCAGTTCTGGGTTGTTTGAAGAAATATAGTTTTGCCTGCTCTAAGTATGATACTTATCAACTGCAGGAGAGACTTGGGGAGGTTCAGACTGGGGAAGATGATGCAGAGAGCGGACATGGTTGCTGTCTTGAAGTATTTGAAAGGTTGTCATTAGAGGAGGGCAAGGAAAGGTTCCTGTTGGCCAGCAGACGATACGACCTACAATAAGGAGTATGGTACCAGTTAGATATCAGGGGAGGGGGGGAATTCATAGTCAGAGTAGTTCAGCAATGGAATCGACTGCCTAAGGGGAAGCTGAGCTCACCTTCACTGGTGGTCATTAAGCAGAGGCTGGATAGATACTTCTCATGAGTGCTCTAAGCTGATCCTGCAATGAGCAGGAAGTGGGGCTAGATGGCCTGTGTGGCCCCCTCCAACTTTATGGTTCTATGAGGCTGGATTCTCAGCCATTCCTCTGGCCTTCCCCCACTCCTACTTACCTGTCAATTCTTCGGAATCTCTACCTGCATGGTGCCTTACATGCTGACTTCAGCCAGGTCCCTTAATATGATGGCTGCATGTTTTGGAAGTCATTAAGGAGCGGAATTGGCACACGCAGGGAAAACTTGGCCCCAATTATTCTACCCCTGAAATTGTGTGCTGAATCTGCTGCCCAAGACTCTCAGCCATCCATGGGTGTCTGCAAGCTACTTGGCTAAGCCAACCAGTTTTCTTGGTATCTTTCCTATAACTCTGTATTCATAGTATATCATCAAGTTGTCAATCGGCTTGGGGAGGGGCAGAATATCCATGCTATCAGATTTCAAATGCAGCTTATGTTTAGCTGGAAATTTCCTGGGATAACAGCTGATTTCCAGGCAATTGAGATCAGTTCCCCTGACAAAAATACCTGCTTTGGAGGGTAGATTCTATAGCAGGGTTGGCCAAACTGTGGCTCTCCAGATGTCCGTGGACTACAATTCCCACAAGCCTCTGCCAGCATGTCAGGAGAATTGTAGTCCGTAGATATCTGGAAAGCCACAGTTTGGCTACCTCTGCTCTAAGACATTGTGCCCATCAAAGTCCCTCCAGAAGCCCTTCCGTCCCCAGACTCCATCAAATCTCCAGAAATGACCCAACCACTGCTGGCCACCCAAGTTATATTGCACAGGAAACTGATAACCAAGTTGCATAGAGTTTCTTTCAGTTCTTGGAGACGTGGTTAACAATATTATACTGAGTTCCAGGGTGTGCATTCTAGAAGAAAAACCTCTCAGGTCAGTCCTAAACAAAGGAATCAAAAGCTACAGTAAGGTACTGAGGTCTCCCTATTTCTTTGTTCTTTCTAGTGAGCAGGGAGATTCCCTGTATTTCTTGTAGACCAGGTTCGTTCCCAATGAAATCTTCTACCGCAATAAATCTCGAAGGCAGCCCAGGCAAGATCAGGAGTGGCCTTGGTCTCTGTGCCCTTTTGTTGGCCTTCTAGGGCAACTGTTAGACCAATGTGTGAACGAGGATGCTGGAATATAGAGACTCCCGGTTTGATTCAACAGGGCTCTGCTTATGTCTGTCCGCCCTTGCCCTTGGCTGTCTCACGCAGACTCACACAGCTAACCCTCTCCCATCTTCCTTTACAGATGCAAATCAGCCCTCCCTCCCTCCCAATGTGAACCTCTTCCCTCCCTCTGTGGAAGAGAAGGAAAGCAAAAACAAGGCCACCCTGGTCTGTTTGATGGATGGCTTCAGACCACCTGACATCACCGTCACTTGGCTGGCTGATGGCACCGCTATCTCTACTGGGGTGGAAACGACCAAGCCGACGAAGCTCAACGACAACTACGTGGCCAGCAGTTACCTGACTCTGAATCCCTCCGAGTGGGAAAGTCATACAAGTTACTCCTGCAAGGTGACTCACAAAGGGATCGACTACGTCAAGAGTGTGGGCCATTCGGGATCACCATGCTCTTAACCCTCTCCTGCCCACAGAGCTTTGTTGCATCCAGAGCTCCGCTGCGTAAGGAGGAAAACTTCAGCTGGGCTGTGCAAATGGCTCTTTCTCTCCCTGCCCCGCACCTGCCCCACTTTTCCTTCTGTACCCCCACAATTTTCACACACATTCCCTGTCCCCTCAGCTTCATAGGTATCCTTGTAGTTTTAATGAATAATAAAACCTGACTCGTGCAATTTTGCTGTCTATGTATAGATTATTGCCAGTGGTGACTTAAAAAAAAAAAAAAGATTGTGAGTTGACCTCTGTGAGTCAATAAAACAAGACAATGCTTGATCAGCCATTGTTGTTTGTTGAAATCATTTCTCCTCCATCTGCACCAATCTGGAGGGAAATGAGGTAAGTCAAACTTTTCAGCCATGGCTCACGTGCTTTCCTTTCTGTATGAAAACATCATGTGGAGAATGGAGTTTTCTTGGGGAACCCGATACAATCCGGTTACCTGAAAGACTTCAGGTTTATTGTGGGGCTGGAAGATACTTTTCTATGGGCTTTCAGTGTTCATGAGGCAGTGCACAATAACAGGGAAATTACATTTTCAGACTATGAAATCCATGGAAAGGGGGCATCCAGCCGTGAAGCCATGATTCACAGTAAGTTGAAATCAGGGCTTGACAACATAAAGAAATGCGCAGGAAAATAGAAGAGATTTCATTTGGAACCTAAAGCTCAAAGAGGGTAGGCACCAAGTGAGCAGATGTAGGAAGAAACGTCCATAGAGAGGGCACCACCACCAAAAAGGACCCGGGACAGATGACCTCCTAGTTAGTTCAGCAACTGGGGTCACACAGACCCATTATGCACGGGGGAAATAATGCACATTTGGGGTGGAATGGCGGCGACTAAAATCACTGATAACGCACGGTGCCGGCTGCAACTGGCCGCAGCTTCAGTGCATGCCGCCGAAAAAGGCACGTTAGCGAAATGCGGAAGAAAGCGCAGATCCGGGTGACCAGGGCGCAACCAGAAGCGGCGCCGGGATCGCCACGTGCATAATTGGTTACTCTGGGTTTTGCCGCTGTCACGCCCCGTCCCGTGCATAACCGGTGTGCGTCCTGTCTTCCCCCTCCTTGTTTTCCATGTGACCCAAAATCACTGTTTCGGCAGCCGTGCATAATGGCCCACAGTGGGCATCTTCCATTGATGGTCTATATAGCCAGCTAGGCAGCTATCAGGTTCAGGAGAAAAGGCAAAGCATTGGGGATTAGTAGAAGCTGAAGAGTCCACTATTTCACCAAGAAGATTTCTATCCAGCCTGGATTAAGTGTGGAATTAGACTTACGAACTCGGTCTTCAACACCACTAGGACCTCTACATGGGGTCTCACAAAGCTACAAAGTCTTTTTATTTTTTATTTTTTTTGTAATTATAAAAATGACATTTGTTCAGTTTCGTCCCCTCTTGAGTACCGTGCTTGGGTACCATGTTTTTCTTCTAAGGAGGTCCAAATGGAACATAGGATTGCCCTTGGCGCCACCATTTTGTCCTCACAACAATGGTGACTGGCCACCAATGCAGTGAGAGTCATAGTTCACTGGGGGTACACACCCAAGTTTTCATAGAATCCTACAATCATAGAGTTAGAAGAGGCCATAAGGGCTGTCTTGCCCAACCCCCTGCTCAGTGCAGGATCAGGCTAAAGGTGCTTGGACTACTAGTGAGGGGAAGCCCACCACCTCCATAGGCAGTCGATTCCATTGCTGAACTATGGTGAAAATGTTTTCCTAATATCTAGCTGTTATCGCTCTCCACCTTGTTTAAACCCATGACTGTGGGTCCTACCTTCTGCGGTCAACAGGAACCTTTCCCTGCCCTCCTCTAAGTGACAACTTTTCAAAAACTTAAAGAGAGCAATCATGTCCCCTTGTGAGCCCTAGTTTATCCACTGCACCTCCCTGGACTGAGAACTGGCCACCCAGTGATACATGCCTTCTAAGGACATAAAAGGAGCATTGCTGTTTTGGTTTACAGACCAACAAGACAAATTGATGAGCAATGAGGCATGAATCAGAAGAGTAACAGTAAATTGCTGAAAAACTATATCATGGAATGGGGGGGGGGGGTGGAGCCAGGGTGGCCAAACTATTGATCTCCAGATGTTAATGGACTACAATTCCCATGAGCCGCTGCCAGCCCCTGCCATGAGCCCCTGCCAGTCCATGAACTACAATTCCCATGAGCCCCTGCCAACCTGTGTATGCACCCACCTGGGGCCCCTCCCCTTCCCATCCCCTCCAGGCTGGCAGGGGCTCATGGGAATTGTAGTCCACCAACCTCTGGAGAGCCACAGGTTGGCCACTCCTCCCAAATCCATTTATTAACAAAATTGCCAAGAGGACAGAGACATAAGTGTCACAAAAACCTTGCATCACAGTAGCCACGGCAACAGCTCCACCACAACGCCTGAGCAGCATCCTTGAAAAGTGTTTGAAGAAACTCTTTCAGATCTCTGGCTCTTTCAGTCTTGTCAACTCGAAGGCAGAAGAGCAGAGGTGTGACCATCTTGGACTCACAGAGTGCCGAAGATGTGACAGAATGCCCTCCCAGGTTTAATTGGTCTGTTTCCAACGTTGGCAACATTTTCAAGAACTCACCATCTCCGTTCTCATCAATGCACTCCAGCCTTGCACTGAGAATCCCTAAGTGTACTAAGAGAGTCTTTATGTATGCAACTCAAGTGTTGCCCTGTCCCCATTCCATGTTATAGCTCCACATCTAATTACTATTGCCATTCAGTTTAAAGACTGGCATCTGGTTCTAAATGGGACTGTCCAACTGCGTTTGATTCCCCACTTCTCCGCCACATGCAGCCAGCTGGGTGACCTTGGGCTCGCCACAGCACTGATGAAGCTGTTCTGACCCAGCAGGAATATCAGGGCTCTCTCAGCCTCACCTCCCTCACAGGTGACTGTTGTGGGGAGAGGAAAGGGACGGCAAATGGAAGCCACTTGGAGACTCCTTTGAGTAGTAAAAAGCAGGGTATAAACACCAATGATTCTTCTTTAAAATCCAACAAGTGGCTTACAATTGCCTTTCCTTCCTCTCTCCACAGAAGTCACCCTGTAAGGTAGGTGAGGCTGAGAGAGCCCTGATATTCCTGCTGGGTCAGAACAGCTTTATCAGTGCTGTGGCAAGCCCAGGGCTTCGTGAACCTTGGTTGAGAAAAATGTAAATCCATCTACCCTGAGTGAATTACAACTCACAATGTGTCCATTCCAGATGAGTTTCCTTGAAACACATGCATATTGTTGCAAATTATAGCAGACTACAAAACCCATGATGCAGTATC
Source organism: Paroedura picta (assembly GCF_049243985.1). Taxonomy (NCBI): domain Eukaryota; kingdom Metazoa; phylum Chordata; class Lepidosauria; order Squamata; family Gekkonidae; genus Paroedura; species Paroedura picta. The sequence goes on along the minus strand of NC_135381.1, from coordinate 9,994,303 downwards.
CTTGTGAGTCCTAAACATACCCACAGAGGAACCAAGGAGCCATATAAGGTTAAAAACTAGAAATTCGACAGGGAATTGACAAAAATAAGTATTCATAGATGCGATAAAGATTGATCATTTGATTTCCAGTTCTGGAAGCCCATATTTAACGGTAATATTTAAGTGTAATGGTAATATTTAAGTTTGTTGATTAGGCTCAGAATACAGACATGTCCAGCTTGTCATGAATTAGGAATCAATAGGTGTTCCTCACAAAGCTTCTTCTCCACTTTGGAAAAAATGAGGTTTTGCAAGGTCCCAGGACCAGCAGCCATTTCTTCGGTAGGTTCCTGCATTAAAAGTCCTTTAGGTTAAAAGTCCTTTAAGTCATAGCCGAAATTTTTGTTGAGAGGGACAACTTGAATGTTGATGCCCATCCATTTCTGGCCCTTAATTGCTGTGACTGTCCATACAGATTTGTTCATGCTCCCATCAAGCCAACTTGGAATCCCTGAGCCATTTCTGAGTTGCTTTTGGGATTCTCGAGTCATTCTGGAATTGAGCTGAGAAAAGTTGTCAATCATTACATCTGACTCTGAATTCCACCTCTGGTGAAAATTGGTGGTCATTCTCCCATGTCTAAAACCACCAATGTTTTAAAAGATTGCACCTCATTTCCTCTAGGCTCAACAAGTACAGGCAGTGAATTAAGGAAGTTCATATTTATAGTCAAAGGGATGCTCCAGTGCCTTGGGTTTAATGTACAGAAAGAAAGAAAAACCTTATCTGAGCACAGACAAAGCTTCGGGACTTACATAATCACCTGTGAGGCTTCTTTTAAAAATGATATTCCTAATCCAGTAAAGTGGATAACCCACTGGTGTCAAACCAGCAGCTTGGTTCTTCAGTTCAAGTTACAATGAACCAGGACCTCCTCCGACCTTCTAAAATGGAGTCCAAGCAGTGGATTGAAGTATACAATGAGGTGGTGACCTTCCAAGGGGGCTTTCTGACATGGGTGGTCCTAGAAATGACCATTCCCAAGGCGTGGAATGATAAACGGAATGTTCGCAGAGCCATGGACCTTCATGTGCCGAAATTATGAGCCAGGAGAGAACTCTCAGGAAACACCTGCAGTTCTGCTCAAGTCATGTCAACAAGACTGGGAAGAACTGGGCCAATTCCTAGTCGAGTTAATTCCCCTTTAAAAGATCAGAATCAGGTAAGATGCAAGAAGAAAGTGACTGCTTCATGTTGTTAGGAACAGCTAACAGGATGTTAGTCTTGTGGTCCAAGGAAGTAGCCAGTATATCTTTTAAAAAATGGAATAAAATCCATTAACTATGGCTTCCATGAAAATGGGAAATAATGCTTCTAATTAAATGTCGCTGTTGCTGTCTGATGCATTTGTGATTTCCCATGCGGAATGTGTGTTGAGGGCTTCTTTCTGCCAGGAACTGGAGATGGGTTTTTGTACAGCCTTGTGTCACTGTGGTGGGTCTTCGGAGGAGGGACCCAGCTGATAGTCACAGGTAAGTCACTGCATTTCTCCCGAATCTTTCCTTCTCGCTTGCCATTTTTTGAAAATTTGATTATTTTTGCCTCTTTTCTCTCTCCGACCCCAACTGGACCTTGGGTTTCTTCTCCCTGTTTTCACGCCGATTCTTTCATAGGAACTGAATTTTCCAGGATCACCAGACTACCAGAATAGAAAGTTGCAACCCCCTTTTATCTGTCTCTTCTCCCTGATTCCTCAAATTTGAAAGTTGGCTGGCTGAAAAAGATTGTGTTTTTTTCTCCACGTTTTCTGGGGAGAGGGAAATGGGCACGAATTCCGGAAAATCCCTTTGGGTGTTAAATATCAGCTTTCTTATGACGGAAGACTGATCAGAGGAGGGACTTTGAAATGTAGTTTCATCCTATAAGGATTGCAAACTTGTGCATTGGGCTGAATTGTTTTCCAATTCTGTTATTAGACTTTGTAAATGATTTGAATGGGCAGAGTAAGTTAAGGGATCAGTCAGACTCTTGGTCTGCTTAAAAATGCCACTGAGAGCCTGCAAATGTGTCCTGGTAGACTCAGATGCACATAAAGCTGGCATCGTTGCTCTTCTAAATGATGCCAAATTAAAACAGAATGGGAAATGCGAATTACTTGGAGCGATTATTCTGAAAATCACATTGTCAACCTTCAATTCACACTCTCAGCAAGGAATCCAATTGAAGTCAGTTGAGCCGTTCTAGAACAAATAGGGTGTGAATTGCAGTCTTATATGTGGATCCAAAGACTATGGTGAAAAAATTCCAAAGGTGACTTGACAATTCAGAGAAGTCGGGGCTTTCAAATACACCAAAGAGTGCCCTGGCAATCCACTTTCAACGCACTTTCTAAGCGGATTTTGGCCGTATGAAACCGCAAAATCCCCTTGCAAACAATTGCCAAATTGCCATGGAAAGTGGGTTGAATGCACATTATTCAGCATGCATGAAAGCGCATAGATAGCATAGCTAATGGATGCATGAGGTTTTACCCTTAAGTGAAATTGATGATAGAAAGACTGACAAACTGATGATGGATGGATGGATGGATGGATGGATGGATGGATGGATGGATGGATGGATGGATGATAGATGACAGACAGATAGATCGATAGATGACAATAGGCTATAGTTATAAAAACGGCTTTATTTATGTATTTATTTAGACATAAATAAATGTATAAATAAATATACAGCTGGCTGATGGTGGTTCGCATCAAATTAAAATACAACCCCACAAGTACCCCCCAACCCCATCCAACCCACCCAACGGGGAGGTCAGCGGTGTTCAAAGCTGTTCCCAGTTGTTTGGAATTCTGCTAAATTATGGTACATTATATCTGAGGATCTGAGGATAAATTTCGTCCAGAGGGTTTATGCCTGCTAATCCATATTGTAGGTTTATTTCTTTTTAAGGAGCTACAAGCAGGTATTGTATTTCCTCGGATACAATAGCTGTATCTGCCTATTATCATGTCCTACAAATTGAGGGATTCTTGTTTGCATTTGTCAAAACAGTTTGATTTTAAACGTTCTGAACCAAGGCCGGCCATGATTTTTCCTACTCCACGAAATTTGTCTACAGAGGGACTGTGTGGTCAAATATTAGCAAGGGATTATTACCCACAAACAGTTAACTGCTTCATTTTCATGACTGAAACAGCTCCTCTTTCTTATTAAAAGTTTTGTCATGGAGACGGAATGGGTGCGGAATGTTTTTATCGGTGGCAGGGAATTCATGTGTCATGTGATTCCTCACAATCTGGAGACAGAGAGAGAGAGACAGAGAGAGAGAGACAGAGACAGAGAGACGTTCTGCGTCTTGACTCTAATCAGCCCAATCAAACTCTTATTCAAGGAGTTCAAATTGTACGGCAGTCTTTTGGCTATATTTTCAAAAGTGATACAGCCCTTGTCTGTTTAGATGCTGTAAGGTGGTTATTTGCAAGTTCATGTTTATTTGTATCCACTGGATTTTATAGCAGAGTGAGGTTTTGGTGCATTGTGGCATACAATCTGGCATTCTGATAAATGAGAATTTCCTGAAGTATGTTTTGAATTTTCAGCTTCAGAAAACCACAGCAGGAAGTGGGAGGGTTTTAACTGGTCACAAGAGTGTGGCCAAACTGGCAGGGGCTCATGGTAATTATAGTCCATGGCCATCTGGAGAGCCACAGCTTGGTCACCTTAAGGATAATACTTACTTCTTTGTTTCTTCACCAGGTCTCTTAGACTGTTTAATTTCTTCTCACCCCCCACCCAGTACCTTTTTTAAACTACTATTTTGTCCAGAGGGCTTATGCCTGTTAATCCATATTGCAGGTTTATTTCTCTTTTAGGAGCTACAATGAAAACTCAGCTAGTAGCCATCAACAACGATTTATACAACTCAGTTCTGGGTTGTTTGAAGAAATATAGTTTTGCCTGCTCTAAGTATGATACTTATCAACTGCAGGAGAGACTTGGGGAGGTTCAGACTGGGGAAGATGATGCAGAGAGCGGACATGGTTGCTGTCTTGAAGTATTTGAAAGGTTGTCATTAGAGGAGGGCAAGGAAAGGTTCCTGTTGGCCAGCAGACGATACGACCTACAATAAGGAGTATGGTACCAGTTAGATATTGGGGGAGGGGGGGAATTCATAGTCAGAGTAGTTCAGCAATGGAATCAACTGCCTAAGGAGAAGCTGAGCTCACCTTCACTGGTGGTCATTAAGCAGAGGCTGGATAGATACTTCTCATGAGTGCTCTAAGCTGATCCTGCAATGAGCAGGAAGTGGGGCTAGATGGCCTGTGTGGCCCCCTCCAACTTTATGGTTCTATGAGGCTGGATTCTCAGCCATTCCTCTGGCCTTCCCCCACTCCTACTTACCTGTCAATTCTTCGGAATCTCTACCTGCATGGTGCCTTACATGCTGACTTCAGCCAGGTCCCTTAATATGATGGCTGCATGTTTTGGAAGTCATTAAGGAGCGGAATTGGCACATGCAGGGAAAACTTGGCCCCAATTATTCTACCCCTGAAATTGTGTGCTGAATCTGCTGCCCAAGACTCTCAGCCATCCATGGGTGTCTGCAAGCTACTTGGCTAAGCCAACCAGTTTTCTTGGTATCTTTCCTATAACTCTGTATTCATAGTATATCATCAAGTTGTCAATCGGCTTGGGGAGGGGCAGAATATCCATGCTATCAGATTTCAAATGCAGCTTATGTTTAGCTGGAAATTTCCTGGGATAACAGCTGATTTCCAGGCAATTGAGATCAGTTCCCCTGACAAAAATACCTGCTTTGGAGGGTAGATTCTATAGCAGGGTTGGCCAAACTGTGGCTCTCCAGATGTCCGTGGACTACAATTCCCACAAGCCTCTGCCAGCATGTCAGGAGAATTGTAGTCCGTAGATATCTGGAAAGCCACAGTTTGGCTACCTCTGCTCTAAGACATTGTGCCCATCAAAGTCCCTCCAGAAGCCCTTCCGTCCCCAGACTCCATCAAATCTCCAGAAATGACCCAACCACTGCTGGCCACCCAAGTTATATTGCACAGGAAACTGATAACCAAGTTGCATAGAGTTTCTTTCAGTTCTTGGAGACGTGGTTAACAATATTATACTGAGTTCCAGGGTGTGCATTCTAGAAGAAAAACCTCTCAGGTCAGTCCTAAACAAAGGAATCAAAAGCTACAGTAAGGTACTGAGGTCTCCCTATTTCTTTGTTCTTTCTAGTGAGCAGGGAGATTCCCTGTATTTCTTGTAGACCAGGTTCGTTCCCAATGAAATCTTCTACCGCAATAAATCTCGAAGGCAGCCCAGGCAAGATCAGGAGTGGCCTTGGTCTCTGTGCCCTTTTGTTGGCCTTCTAGGGCAACTGTTAGACCAATGTGTGAACGAGGATGCTGGAATATAGAGACTCCCGGTTTGATTCAACAGGGCTCTGCTTATGTCTGTCCGCCCTTGCCCTTGGCTGTCTCACGCAGACTCACACAGCTAACCTTCTCTCATCTTCCTTTACAGATGCAAATCAGCCCTCCCTCCCTCCCAATGTGAACCTCTTCCCTCCCTCTGTGGAAGAGAAGGAAAGCAAAAACAAGGCCACCCTGGTCTGTTTGATGGATGGCTTCAGGCCACCTGACATCACCGTCACTTGGCTGGCTGATGGCACCGCTATCTCTACCGGGGTGGAAACGACCAAGGCGACGAAGCTCAACGACAACTACATGGCCAGCAGTTACCTGACTCTGAATCCCTCCGAGTGGGAAAGTCATACAAGTTACTCCTGCAAGGTGACTCACAAAGGGATCGACTATACCAAGAGTGTGGGCCATTCGGGATCACCATGCTCTTAACCCTCTCCTGCCCACAGAGCTTTGTTGCATCCAGAGCTCCGCTGCATAAAGAGTAAAACTTCAGCTGGGCTGTGCAAATGGCTCTTTCTCTCCCTGTCCCGCGTCTGCCCCACTTTTCTTTCTGTATCCCCTGCAATTTTACACCCTTTCCCTTTCCCCTCCGCTTCATAGGCATCCTTGTTGGTTGTAATAATGTTTAATAAAACAGAATCGTGCAATCTTGCTGTCTCCATATAGATTTTCACCAGTATGAAATTTTTAAAAATGATTGTTAGTTGACTTCTCCGTCAATAAAACACAACCATGCTTGATCATGCCATTGTTGTATGTTGAAATTATTTCTCCTGCATCAGCATTAATGTGGAGGGAAATGGGAGTAAGACAAATGTTTAAGCATTGGCTCATGTGCTTTCCTTTCTGTACGAAAACATCTTGTGGGGAAATGGTTGTTTCTTGGAGAGCCCGATAAAATCAGATCTTATGAAAGACTTTGGGTTCAAAGAGATTTTTAGCAGGCCTCTCTTAGCAGAGGTGCCACCACCAAAAAGTCCCCGTCCCTTACTTGAACAAGTCTTGGAACACAGAGGACTTTTTCCAGTGATTATTTAGATCAGGGGTAGTCAAACTGCATTCGCTGGCAGGGGCTCCTGGGAATTGTAGTCCATGGACATCTGGAGGGCCGCAGTTTGACTACCCCTGATTTAGATAGCCCACCTGGCTTATATTGTGGCAGATGGTTTTTCGCAAATGAATGTGAAAGGTTGGTTAGGGCTACTCACAGATTATTTATGGCTAAGAATGGAAGACTTTGGGTTTGAAGAGATTTTTATGAGGCCTCTCTTACCAGCTATGTGTTCAAAAACCACTAGGATCCCTAAAGCCCAGCGCCACACTGCCATTCATCTAATTTGTTTCATTATACAATTGACATTTATTTATTTTTGTCCCCTGTTCCTCCAAGGAAGAGTTGAGATGTTTATAACAACCCCTCCCCCCAATTCCATAACCGAATGATGTTGTTTTAAAAAAGGTATTCTCTTTCTCCAGGCCTTGGTCCATTTTATTGGTTATCCTGATGAGCTGCTTTTGTGAGACGTGAAACAGCCTTTCTCTCTTTCCCCTTTTTCTGCACAAGGCCCAAAACCATCCCACAGCTGATAAACCATCCCACAGCTGATAAATCACATTAGTGAATCCACTCTAAGATGATATCCATGGGTCCGAAAAGAGCAATGGGAGGTAACAGGCAGGGCCCGTTTTGCTCCTGATGCCAGAAAGTCACATTTCTCAGGATCAGACATTCCCAACCAGGGATCTGTAGACCCCCAAGTTGCTCTTACAGGGATCCATGTCCTTTCCCCTCCTGCTTTAATGGCCTCAGCCACAAGCTAGGGAACCAGCTGCTTCCATCGCTCCCCTTCCCAAGCCTGAGTTGAGTTCCTTCATGGTTTATATACCTGCATGCCACCTCCACCTTAAACCAACCTCCTGTGTCTCCCCCACTCAGTCCTCCTTGAGCCTTCCCGTTAATGCTGGTGGTGATGTCACTTCTGGGGGCAAAGTCAGGAGGCGTGGCCAGCTAACATCACTTAAGAACTCCTCAAAGCCTGAAAAATTGTTTCAGGGGCTCCTCCATGGTCAGAAGGTTGGGAAAGGCTGTTCTGGACTATATAAAGGATACTTTGAATCTCCAAGATGGAATATTCCACAGAAAAGTTGTAGTTTTTTTTTGGCAGGGGGGAAAATGGAGCAGGAAATGTCACCACCAAACTACACCACAAACATTAAACATGACACAGTCTGGGGGAGGAATCCAGAAGTAATGTTCATAAAATACACGTCACCTGAAGCCCACGGAACTATGGGTAGCCCACTCATGTGCTCCTGGAGCACTTCAGTACAATGGTCACATTGCATTCAGAACAGCTCAAAGGAACAGGCATAATGGCAAGTGGGGATAGGGTAGAGTGAGTTGCCAACTCTAGGTTGGAAACTTCTTAGAAAGCGGAGGGGTGGGGATTTGCAGAGGGGAAGGACCTCAGAAGGAACACAACACCATAGAGTCTCCCCTCCAATATAGCATTTTCTTCAGGGAACAGATCTCTTCAGTCTGGAGATGAGTTGCGACTGCAAGAGATCTCCAGATCCTACCTGGAGGCTGGCAACACTAGATGGGAGTTCAGCAACAAGCAGCTGGGGTCACATAAGATCCTAAGAACCATGAGAAGTCCCCTGCAGGATTCGATCTATGGTCCATCTAATTCAACACCGTGTTTCACACAGTGGCTGCCTACCAGTTGCCCTGGAGGTCCAACAAACATGACATAGAGGATAACCATTCCCACACAGTTGTCTCTTCCCACCAGTATTCAGAGCTCTCCTGTCTGGGGTGGCCATACTGTGGCTCTCCAGATGTCCATGGACTACAATTCCCAGGAGCCCCTGCCAATGCTCCTAGCACCTGGTGTATTCCTGGGTGAACTGGGCTTTGCCTGTAGTATACATATATTCCATAGTGCTGGCAGAAATAAAATAAGATGCAATCCACAGGTGCAGTGTAGGGTTTTGCTCTCCCTTGAGATCCTGAAAAAGTATATGCGGGAAGCATATATTTCAATCTGAATTCCATGCTGGGCTAGGTGACAGGTAGTAGTACCTTGTCCCTAGACCGTCAGTAAGACTATGCCAAGACAGGCTGATCAGTTCAGACCTACCAGCATCTGTTTGAGGAAGTTCACCTTGACAGTCAAAGGAATGGTCCAGTGCTTTGGGTTTAAGGCATAAGAAACTATTTGAGCAGAGAAAAAGCTTTACTGCCTGCCTATTCACTTGCCTGGTTTCTTGTCAAAAACATATTTTCTATCTGCTGAGCCATTGGTACAAAATCAGCAGTTATCCTGCACATCATCTACTACGATGATGTACTTTCCATGCAGGTTTCATCCAGCTCCCTCCAATCAAACATGGCGGCCAAGCAATGGGATGCATTGAGCAATAAGAAGCTAAATTTGCAGGTGGCTTTCCAACATGGCTGGCCTTTGGCACAGTCTCCATGGAACAGCCCAGTTGCCGGAATGTATCTGGAGAAGTTGACCCTTCTATGCTGATGTTAGAGGCCCAGATGGTGCTGCCAGAAAATGGAAAGGTTCTTCTGGATTCTCAGCAAAATAAGTCAGAATGACCCTGCCTGTCCCTAACGCAGCTGGTTCCTATTAAAGATCAGGTAAGAATCTTTCCATTAGATTCTGGGAGTCTCCCCAGGACACATGTAAGTGCCCTGGGGGTGGGGGACAGTGGTGGGTAAGTGCCCTGGGGGTGGGGGACAGGGAAAATGTGGTGCTTGACATTCTTAGGAACAACTAACAGGACTTTTGGTCCCAGAGAATCTCTAGGACAGTATATAATTTTTAAAGATTCCATTCACTCCAGCTTCTAAGGGAAATTATTTATTGAGCAAATGCATAAGTCATTGTTCCATTGATGCCTCTCTTCCTATTGAATGGATGTTAAGGGAGGAGGTGGTGTTGGGTTTTTGTACAGCCTTGTGTCACTGTGGTATGTCTTCGGAGGAGGGACCCAGCTGATCGTCACTGGTAAGTCACTGCATTTCTCCCAAATCGTTCCTTCTCGCTTGTCATTTTTTTGAAATTTCAATGATTTTTGCCTCTTTTCTCTCCCTGACTCGTAACGGACCCGAGGGTTTGTCTCCTTGTATTCTCGCTGATTCTTTACTAGGAATCCTTAATCCTTCTAGTGTCACTACCAGAGTAGATCTGTTTTTACCCCCTCTTTCTTCTTTTTCCCTCTTCTCCCTGACTCCTCACACTCAAGCCAGCAGAAAAGAATCAAGGATTTTCCTCTACCTTTTCTGGGGAGAGGTCAATGGGCACAAACTCTAAAAAAGCTCTCGGGGAGGTTCAATTCAGGCAGAATCCTGAACAGTGTCCCAGAGTATGTATTTTGAACTGTGAAACTGTGTCGCCAATGTCGTTTAAGGATGGCAAATTATTCCAGCTGGACCAGATTGTTTCCTCATTCTGTTATCAGACTTTGTAGATGATTGTAATCATTGCGTATCATGAAGGGTCAACCTGCTCAGAAACGGGGTGATCCAAATCACCCAGATTCTCCGCTTGCTTAAAAACACCGTTGAGAGCCTGAAAATGTTTCTTGGTTGACTCAGAGGCAGGTAAAATTCGTCTGGCCATTCAGAATGACACAAATTATAACAGGAAAAGAGATTTTCTCAATGTGATTATTCGGAGACTCCCACTATCCAACATTAACCCACATTTCTGTAAGAAATCCTATTGGAACCAGCGGGGCTAGAGTAGAATAAAGGGGGTGGAAACTGCAGCAACATGGACTGATCCAAAGTGTAGCAACAAAGTCCAAAAGGGTAGCCTTAATAAACTGATATGGAAGAAACAAACAAAAAAGAAGTGCTAATGCTAATTTAATGATAAGTGGTGCTTGCAAACACACAGAATCATGCGCTTGCAATCCACCTTCAATGCACTTTTCAAGTGGATTATACAGCAAAAGTCCTTTGCAAACAATTGCCAAAGTGCATTTAAAGTGGATTGAAAGTACAGTGTTTGGCATGCCCCTGGAAATAGCTATTAGAGGCATGAAGTTTTATCCTTGATTGAAACAGGAGGCAGAGACAGACAGACAGACATTCGCTGTAGCCATTAACTAGTGTATCTACCACTTTCTGATAAATGCTTGTGCCCCATTAAAATCATCTAAGGATACATTTCCATCCAGAGCAATTTAGTCTGCTTATTCATATTGCAGGATTAGTTCTCTTTGTCTTTATGGAGTTCCAATCTTATATTGTGTTTACCTGGGACGGACGAGCTGTGCCCGTCAATTATGATGCCTCACAAGTTGTGGGATTCTTGTTTGCATTCGTCAAGACAGGGTTTTTAAAATAGAAACCCAAGGCAAGCCATGATTGTCTGTGAAGCGGCACACAGTTTGTCTTCAGAGGGACTATGTGATAAAATATTAACATGAGACTATTTAATGGAACCTCAATGGCAATCTTCAAGCAGCAGCTGGCCAGATACTTATCCTGGATGCTTGAGGTTGATCCTGCATTGAGCAGGGGGTTGGATTAGATGGCCTGTCTGGCCCCTTCTAACTCTAGAATTCTATGATTCTGTTAGAAGTGGCCAGACAGTTACTTATCCTGGACGCGATAGGCTGATCCTGTGTTAAGCAGGGAGTTGGACTAGATGGCCTGGATGGCCCCTTCCAACTCTATGATTCTATGATTCTATAAGCAGTGGCAAGACAGATACTTATCCTGGACACTATAAGCTGATCCTGCATTGAGCAGATGGTAGGACTAGATGGCCTGTCTGGTCCCTTCCAACTCTATGATTCTATGATTCTATAAGCAGTGGCAGGACAGATACTTATCCTGGATGCTTTAGTCTGATCCTGCATTGAGCAGGGGGTGGGACTGGATGGCCTGTCTGGCTCCTTCCAACTCTATGGTTCTATGATTCAATAAGCAGTGGCTGGACAGATACTTATCCTGAACATTATAGACTGATCCTACATTGAGCAGGCGGTAGGACTAGATGGACTGTCTGGCCCCTTCCAACTCTATGGTTCTATGATTCTATAATCAGTGCCCCCCCCCCCCACTCTAGAGTTCTATGGTGCTTTGATTCTATGATTCAATGCAACTATTCATTTCATCCCAACAGTTCTTGGGGAATGTCTAGTGGAAGAAAGTTTCCTATTCAGTGGGATATTAAATATGTTTCTTGGTGAACTGCTTGAAGACTACTGGTGAGGGAATCACCTGACTGACTCTTTCTCCATAGAAGAAACCCCCTTGCAGTTGGTCAATTGGCATATAAGGAAAGGAGGAGCCTTCCTCTTGGTATTTTTCAAGTGGATGACTCATTTTGTCAGGGGCAGAGAGCTCATCTGAGATATGATTCCTCGTAGTCTAAAATGTTTCAGTCCCTGCACAAGTTGACTGCCTCATGGCAAGCTGGGCCCCTACCTTGATTAGCCTACAGTAATGTGGGTGGAGATCTTGGTTTTTGGAAAACTTAGCCCCAATTATTCTACCGCTGAAATTGTGTCCTAAATCTGCGGCCCAGGACTCTCATCCATCCATGGACATCTGCAAGTTACTTGGCTAAGCCAACCAGTTTTCTTGATATCTTTCCTGTATGTCTGTATTCATAGTATATCATCAAGCGGTCAATCAGCTTGGGGAGGGGCAGAATATCCATGCTATCAGATTTCCAATGCAGCTTATGTTTAGGGTTTCCCAACTCCAGGGGGGTAGCTGGAAATCTCCTGGGATTACAGCTGATTTCCAGGTGATAGAGATCAGTTCCCCTGACAAAAACAACTGCTCTGGAGGGTAGAAGGTATGGCAGGGTTGGCCAAACTGTGGTTCTCCAGATGTCCACAGACTACAATTCCCACAAGCCCCTGCCAGCCTGTCAGGGGCTTGTGGGATTTGCAGTCTGTGGACATCTGAAGAGTCATAGTTTGGCCATCCCTGCTCTAAGACATTCTACACATCAAAGTCCCTCCAGTCCCCAAACCCTTCGCTCCCCAGACTCCACCCCAACAAATCTCCAGAAATTATCCAACTACTGATGGCCACCCAAGTTATATTGCACAGGAAACTGATAACCAAGTTGCAATAGAGTTTCTTTCAGTTCTTGGAGACGTGGTTAACAATATTATACTGAGTTCCAGGGTGTGCATTCTAGAAGAAAAACCTCTCAGGTCAGTCCTAAACAAAGGAATCAAAAGCTACAGTAAGGTACTGAGGTCTCCCTCTTCTTTGTTCTTTTTAGTGAGCAGAGAGATTCCCTGCATTTCTTGTAGACCAGGTTTGTTCCCAATGAAAGCTTCTACCACAATAAATCTCGAAGGCAGCCCAGGCAAGAGTGGCCTTGGTCTTTGTGCCCTGTTGTTGGCCTTCTAGGGCAACTGTTGGACCATTGTGTGAACGAGGATGCTGGAATGGATTTAGCCCTGGTTTGATTCAGCAGGGCTCTGCTTATGTCTGTCCGCCCTTGCCCTTGGCTGTCTCACACAGACTCACACAGCTAACCCTCTCCCATCTTCCTTTACAGATGCAAATCAGCCCTCCCTCCCTCCCAATGTGAACCTCTTCCCTCCCTCTGTGGAAGAGAAGGAAAGCAAAAACAAGGCCACCCTGGTCTGTTTGATGGATGGCTTCAGGCCACCTGACATCACTGTCACTTGGCTGGCTGATGGCACTGCTATCTCTACCGGGGTGGAAACGACCAAGGCGACGAAGCTCAACAACAACTACGTGGCCAGCAGTTACCTGACTCTGAATCCCTCCGAGTGGGAAAGTCATACAAGTTACTCCTGCAAGGTGACTCACAAAGGGATTGACTACACCAAGAGTGTGGGCCATTCAGGATCACAATGCTCTTAACTCTCTCATGCCCACAGAGCTTTGTTGTATCTGGAGCTCAGCTGCATAAGGAGGAAAAATTCAGCTGGGCTGTGCAAATGGCTCTCCCTGTCCTGCATCTGCCCCACTTTTCTTTCTGCACCCCCTGCAATTTTACACCCTTTCCCTTTTCCCTCCGCTTCATAGGCATCCTTGTTGATTGTAATAATGAATAATAAAACAGAATCGTGCGGTTTTGCTGTCTCCATATAGATTTTCGCCAGTATCAAATTTTAATTGTTAGTTGACCTCTCCGTCAATAAAACACAACCATGCTTGATCATGCCATTGTTGTATGTTGAAATTATTTCTCCTGCATCAGCATTAATGTGGAGGGAAATGGGAGTAAGACAAATGTTTAAGCATTGGCTCATGTGCTTTCCTTTCTGTATGAAAACATCTTGTGGGGAAATGGTTGGTTCTTGGAGAGCCTGATAAAATCAGATTTCATGAAAAACTTTGGGTTCAAAGAGATTTTTAGCAGGCCTCTCTTAACAGTGGTGTTCTTATAGCAGGGAAATTACCTTTTCAAACCAGCACATCAGAAGAAAGCGAGCCTCCGCCCATTGAAAAAGCCACACAGTACAGAAGATTGCCACCGGAGACCATGAAAACAAAAGAAAAAGCCCAGACAATAAAAGTGTTGTGATTTGAAATTAAAAAACCAAAATGCTAGGCACCCAGTGAATCAATGTGAGGTTGAAGGTCTGTAGAAAATGAGCCACCACCAAAAAGACCCTGTCCCTTACTTGAACAAGTGTTGGAACACAGAGGACTTCTTCCAGTCATGATTTAAACAGCCAAGAGACACTATAGTCATTGGACAACAGGGCCCCAATATATCCTGGGAAGAAAAAAAATTCTAATAAACAAATATCTATTATTTGGCAATGGGGGCCCGAGAATAATTCCTGAGCACTACGCTTTCTAATTGGGATTATGGGAGGGGGATTCCATTAACCTCCCTGGCCTCATTGCAGCCAGGTTAATTTTGAAGAGTCGAGAACCATCCAAAAAACTAAATGGATCATGATGGAAGTTAGTTATTCATTCATTCATTCATTCATTCATTCATTCATTCATTCATTCATTTATTATTAAAATAAAGCAGTCTAACTAAATCGCTTCTATTCTGCACTCATTGGCAAATACCCTTTCAATGCACTATAGAAGTAAATGAGTATGAGAGACAAGAATCCATCTAGATGTATTTGGCGATCTAGTTGTAAGAAGTAGTGGGACGGACAGGACTTGAGATAACCAAAGTCTGACCAACCTAGCCCTATGACAGTGGGTTCAAATTTGGGGAAACCAAAGATGATGATTCAGTCATTCTCTGTGTAGAGTTATACTCTCCTATATGCCCACGGATGTCAATGAATGATGCAGTTTTCTAATAAAAGAAAATGAACATTTAGAACCTATACATTTGGTGAAAGGAGGGTTTCCAGGTCAGTGGGATCAACATCATCAGAAAAAAAAATTCATAACCATCCAGTAACACATAATGAGGTCTTTGGGGGGAAAGGCAAGAAGAGAATGGAGGAAGAAGAAAAGCAAGGAAAGCAAATAAGATAATAAATTCATTTATGTTGATGACAAAGGATGGGGCATGGGCGACTGTGTGGTGTTAGATCAACATGATGGCTTTGATAGCATCTCTTTGGATGGATGTTACTTAGGTCCAAGGACAGGCAGTTAAGCTCATAAACTCGCAACCAGAGTGGTATGTATGACAGGATACTATACTAGTCCTATTGAGTTCTATTTGTTCCCCTTTAGTCCTCCATGGCTCTTGAAAGCTCAAGCACATGCTGTTTGTTATCCCATTGTGAAGGATAGATGGTTCTCCTACATTAGTGGTTGGCAGAGGGCAGCCCTACATCCACATTCAATCCACAGAATACCATATTTGTCTTCCAAGAATGAATCAGCCTTCCCTTACCTCCAGTATCTATCCTAATCACTTTTGACCTGAGCCCTGCTGCGTTATAGCTCATTTAGGAATGCCAGTCTGCAGGTGGGACATGGGGATCCCTTGGAATTATTGCTCATCTCCAGGCAAGAGAGATCAATTCCCCTGGAGACAATGGCTGAGGTCCCTCTCCTTACCCCCAAATCCTGCCCTCCCCAGACTCTACCCACAAAGTATTTCCCAACCCAGAACTGGCAACCGTAAGCTTTTTCCATTTCAGTATGAGGCCTACTCCCAATGTGCCATACATCCATAGCCTTATGGCCAGGTGTCTTCTAGAACAGGGGTAGTCAACCTGTGGTCCTCCAGATGTCCATGGACTACAATTCCCATGAGCCCCTGCCAGCAAACACTGGCAGGGGCTCATGGGAATTGTAGTCCATTGACATCTGGAGGACCACAGGTTGACTACCCCTATTCTAGAAGATGGGTGAGATCCACCAGTCTTTCAGCTTCTGATCTCTAATTTAGGGTTGCCAAAGCTGAACTGCAAAATTCCTAGTTATGTGTGGATGGAGCCTGGGGAAGATGAGGTTTGAGGAGGGACCTCAGTGGAGTAGGATGCCTTGTCCATCCTGTGCAGCAGCCATCTCCTTCAGTGACTAGAGTCTGTAGTCTGGAGATCAATGGTCATTCCAGGAGCTTCTCAGCCACCACAGGAAATTTGTCAACACTAGATCTCTTTCCACCCGTAACTCTCTACCATCTGTCCAGAAGGAACAATGGGAGGTAATAAACTCAAATGACTTCAATTTCTGATGCCAGAACATAACGTAGGCCAGATTCCAGGTTAACGTCATGTATTGCAACCCTTGTGGGGATAGTCAAAATAAAGAGGTTATTTCCATATCGCTGCATGGTCATTGTAGCTCAGAGCTCCCAGGGGAAACAAGCATGGGTTTGGCCAGTATTGGATGGGAGACTGTGCTTTATTAGTGGTGTTCTAAGTCATCACAACCCATCAAGATGATGTTCTGATGTCTCCTATTGCACCTTTTTGGGATAGACTACACTTCGTCAATGCAGTGCAATGGTGATCAAACAGCTTCCCATTGCACTTTGTTTGGATAGACTACACTTCCACAATGCAGTGCAACAGTGATCAAACTACACATGCCAGCAAGTCACAGTTAACTTCCCTGTAGGTTTTTCAAGGCAAGAGACCAACAGAGTAGTTTTGCCACAGCCTTCCTCTGCATAGTGTTTCTCAGTCGTCTCCCATCCAACTACTAAATCCAAAAGCAATTAAGGTATTGTTGTTGTTGTTATGTGCGAAGTCGTGTCCGACCCATCGCGACCCCATGGACAATGATCCTCCAGGCCTTCCTGTCCTCTACCATTCCCCGGAGTCCATTTAAGTTTGCACCTACTGCTTCAGTGACTCCATCCATCCACCTCATTCTCTGTCGTCCCCTTCTTCTTTTGCCCTCGATCTCTCCCAGCATTAGGCTCTTCTCCAGGGAGTCCTTCCTTCTCATGAGGTGGCCAAAATATTTGAGTTTCATCTTCAGGATCTGGCCTTCTAAAGAGCAGTCAGGGCTGATCTCCTCTAGGACTGACTGGTTTGTTCGCCTTGCAGTCCAAGGGACTCGCAAGAGTCTTCTCCAGCACCAGAGTTCAAAAGCCTCAATTCTTTGACGCTCGGCCTTCCTTATGGTCCAACTTTCGCAGCCATACATTGCAACTGGGAAGACCATAGCCTTGACTAAACGCACTTTTGTTGGTATTAAGGTATATCCCCCCTCAAATTAAAAAAAAATGCTGGATATTTTGCCCCCAAATTCCATGCCAGGAGAAATTGAGTGGTAGCTTCTCATAGCAACTCAACAAGGCCATTTCAAATTAGTGCATTTGGTTTCTCTCATGGGTGAGCCATATCAGCAGCAAACTGGGGAAGTGCATCTTTACAGTCACAAGAATGGTCCAGTGCATTGGGTTTAACCTATTAAAAAAGACCTGAATATAAACCAAGCTTTACTGCATGCACATTCACTTGTGTGCTTTTGTAAGAAACATATTCGTCATCCACTAGGCAGGGGGGACCATGGATACCAAATCTATGGTTCTCCTATACAGCTCGAGATATCAAGATCTCATCTATTGTGTTTTCACATAAAACGGACTATTAGCAATGAGATGACTCTAAAGACCAGTTAGATGCAAGAAGCTTTTTTTTGTGTCTGGCACATTTTTGAATGCCTAGCAGGATCTTTATTGTCTGTTCCCAGAGATGAACCAGGGAAGTATATAATTTTCTTTTCTTTCCCCATGAAGCCATTAACTGCAGTTTTTTTCCTGCAACTAAAAGTTCCTCTTAAGGAAAGCCAAGAGCTGGTGCCCCAGATCCCACTCTTGCCCCTGTGGATAAGGTGGCTTTTCTCTGTGATGAAATGTTGCCAACAGGTTTTTGTACAGCTCTACATCACTGTGGTTCGTCTTTGGAGGAGGGACCCAGCTGATCGTCACTGGTAAGTTGCTGGTTTTCTCACGATCCTTTCTTTCTCTGCAGAAATATTTTAAAATTTTCCATGGTTTTCTTCTCTTTTCTTTCTTGGACTCTCTCTCCTTTATTCCACATGGGCTCTCTAAACAGGTACCACTGGGAATCCAGTAGGCTGCTCCAATCTCACCTCAAATTTCTCTCCTCCTTGACCTCCCAAATCTGGCCAACTGGCTGATGATGGGGCAAAAATTCAGACTCCAGCTCTTCTCTCCCGATGGAAATATGTGGCAGAAATTAATTTGAGTTGTGGAATTTTTAAGAAGCTGGTGTAGTTTAGGTGCTGCTAATCCTGCCTGCATGGTGTGTATGGTCTTGGACAGGGGTAGTCAAACTGCGGCCCTCCAGATGTCCATGGACTACAATTACCAGGAGCCCCTGCCAGCAAATGCTGGCAGGGGCTTCTGGGAATTGTAGTCCATGGACATCTGGAGGGCCGCAGTTTGACTACCCCTGGTCTTGGAGAATGGAGAGCCGTCTTGGTGGAGTGGTTAAAAGCAGGGGCCTCTAATCTGGAGAAGTGGGTTTGATTCCACACTGCCCTACAGGGAGACCGCTGGGTGACCTTGAGCCAGTCACAGTTCTCCCGGAGATCTCTCAGCCTCACCTACTTCCAAGGGTGTCTGTTGTGGGGAGAGGAAGGGAAGGTGATTGTGAGCTGCTTGGAGACTCCTTTGAGTAGTAAAAAGCAGGGTAAAAAAAAACCCCAACTCTCTTCTTCTTCTCTATTGATGGAAATTAATAATTCTGCCCTCCCTCTGTTAGACTTCCTTAGAATAAACCAGAGCAAAGGCGCTTGCCAGAATGAAATGGGAAACAGCCCACATGGGGAGCAAAGCTTTTGAGAATCACCCCATAAAACTGTCTCCCGTAGTCTGTTTGAGTAGTCCCACTGAAGCCAGTAGTGGAATCCCATTCAAACCAGTGGGACTGCGGCTGGAGTGAATAGGTGACCATAGATCCAAACTCCGCAGGGGACAAACTCGAAAGGGGTAAACGTGTTCGCAAATTAACAGGAGTGACAAAAACTGGGTTAAAATTGGCATTTGGAAGCAATTAAATGGTTGTGCATGTTTTTGTACTGAGCAGCTTCACCAGAGGCATGAAGGGTTAACTTAACCTGCCAGATAGTTCCACCCAAAGGTCTCTGTCATCTCCCACATGAGCAATCTGATCGTGGCTTGCTCTAACCCACAAATATTTCGATTCTGTTTTCCTTCTACCCTTCTGCCAAGGAGCCTAGTGCAGCTTACGTGGTTCTTCCTTCTTAATTCACAACACTAATGTAGATTCCGGTGGGTTGCCGTGTTGGTCTGGACCAGCAGAACAAAGTTTGAGTCCAGGGGCACCTTTAAGCCCAAGCAAGTTTTATTCTGGGTATAAGCTTTTGCGTGGTTGCACAGTTCTGCAGATTCTTCTGTCTGAAGAAGTGTGCATGCCCATGAGAGCTGATAGCTTGAATAAAACTTGGTGGGTTTTAAAGGTGCCACTGGATTCAAACCCGGCTGGAGTGGAGAGCCAGCGTGGTGTAGCAAGAGTGGTGGTTTCTAATCTGGAGAGCCAGTTTTGATTCCCCGCTCCTCCACATGCAGCCAGCAGGTCGATCTTGGGCCTGTCACAGTTCTCTTAGGGCTGTTCCCACAGAGCAGTTCTGTCAGAGTTCTCTCAGCCCTGTCTAACTCACAGGGTGTCTGTTGTAGGGAGGGGAAAGGCAGGCAATTGTAAGCTGCTTTGGGACTCCATTTGGGTAGTGAAAAGCGACATATAAAAACCAACTCTTCCTCTAGTAAACTGTGGGGAGATACAGAGTAACCCCAGATCAGCCAGTGAATTTAAGGGCAAGTGAGAATTCGAACACAGGACATTCCAGTCCTTGATCAAGTACTCTAATCATTTCATTGGCTTAAAAACCTTTAAATACGTTACTCTTTAAAGTGCTCCAAGATGCACCAGAAATCATCTTAGTTCTCTTCACGAGATTCTTTCTATTAAAAGGAAGAACTACATCTATCTGTCTGTCTGTCTGTCTGTCTGTCTATTAGATTTATCCCTCGCCTCTCCCCAGAGGCCCAAGACAAGTTACAAACTTTAGTAGGATTTTCTCCTAGGAGCATGCCTTTCACTGTCACATCCAATCCCATTGATTTTGATAGGGTAAAAAGGGATAAATCTAATTAGGATTGTGCTCCCAGTTCGTTCCATCCCTCTGGCCTGATGGTGACAGCTTGGCTATCCTTGGCAAAGACCTTCTTTCAAGCATGTCTGAATGCAGCAAATTTGAGGAGTAGCATGACAAACAGCCTTCTGATAGCATCCTTTGCCTGCTGGGAACAGGAGGAGAGCCACTTAAGTTTGAGGCTGGAAAAATGGGAAACTGTCAGACAAACCCTAAGTATTCCCTGATTATTCCTAGAAATTAGAGGCACCGCCTTCCTGGATTGTGTTGTCTAAACATCTGAACTCCAGAGCTGGTTTTACAGAGGTCTCTGTGCATACTTCTTGGATGAGCTCCACTGAAAGCACTAAACTTACAACTTCCCATGGGCATCAAAAGTACCAGCCGTAAGAACTCTCAGTGGGTTGCACTCGGGGTCTCTTTGTGTCCCCGGATTAGGCTTTTTCTGGGAATAACTTCTTTTCTGGAATGTGTTAAGGATTCCACAGAATCTCACGGAAGACACTTCCGTTCCAAAGGGTTTCGATTTGTCCTCTGTTGGGACATGCCGACCCAGAAGCGCTTCCTGAGTACTAGTGCTTTGTAAGTCTGTGCGCGCACTATGCTGTGTGCTTTCAAGGAATTCTAGCAGAGAAGCTCTCTCAGAGCTCTCTCAGCCGCCCCTACCTCGCAGGGTGGGGAGAGGAAGGGAAGGAGATTGGAAGCCACTTTGAGATGCCTTCGGGCGTAAAAAGCGGCATATCCAAACCAACTCTTCTTCTTCTTCAGTTGCAAATCATTGCTAAATTGCCTTAAAAGGGCATCCTCCCAACCTCAAACAGAATTAACATGTTGTGACTGGTGAGAGCACCAGATCCATCAATCCACCATGATGGGAGCTGTTGATCAACCTATATTTCTTTGGCCAAACAGAGCAGATATGGGGTTAACTGGAAACCATTCCCAGGCAGGACTTAATCAGAGCCAAGGTTCATCAGGGCTTGGCTTTTAGAACCTGTTGTCATGCATTCCCTACAGAAGCAAGGGCAGTGTGTTTCTGACCATGGGCAGAATGCCTTTATCAGACCGCAGAGTCCCCATAACTGAATCCAACCAAATTTTGGATTTGGAAGAAACCTTGTGGCTTCCAAATGGCGGGCAGTCCTCTTTTTCTAGAAATCTCATTGTGATCAAGGGGGCTAAGGGCAGGTAGAAAATAAAGGGATGGGGGGAGAGGTCCAGTGGAATTTGGATTTCCATCCCCCCCCCTCCATATTTTTTGATTTTGGAATGATTCCACTCATGCTGATTATTTCCTATCTTTGCACTCAGACTTTGAATTGGTAAAAGAGCAGATTCTCACAGTCATGCTTAATTCTATGGTTTTTTTATCACTGCCTTCAAAGCCTGAAGGAAAAGGCCATTCACCTTAGGCAAAATCTTATTTCTGTGAATGTTTGGGTCTTCTTCCTAAGGCAGAATGGAGCGACCTCCTGTCCTTTGCAGCACTGATACAACATCTGGCCTTCTGCTCTCTTGATGACTCTGAAGGTCACATACAAGCCAACCGTGAGGGACGCCTTCCCTTCAGACTCTGGATTTCTTTGTCACTTAATTCCTTCTCTTCCAGGTCAGCCATCAGTACCTCCCACGGTGATGCTCTTCCCTCCGTCCCCTGAAGAAATACAGACCAGAAACAAAGCCACCCTGGTGTGTCTGATAACAGAATTTAATCCGGGGGCAATCCAGGTCGCCTGGCTGGCCGATGGAAAGCTGATCACGGAAGGGGTGGAGACAGCCAAGCCCACCAAGCAGAATGATAAGTACGTAGCCAGCAGTTACCTGACTATGAGTGACACCGACTGGAATGGCTCGGAGGCCTACACCTGCAAGGTGACCCATGAAGAACGAGTCATCGAGAAGTTGGTGAGGCGCTCAGAGTGTCCTTAAAGTACGGGTGACTCCACAGCGGCCCTACTGCTGATGTCCCTCCGGAGGAGAGAGTCCTCCGTGTAGCCAAGTGCATCCCTCCCTGATTCCCTCCTCATGCTAGTTTGATAAATTAAGCCTGATTTCTGTCCCATGAGGTCCCGTCCCCATACCTTCCCCATGTGGATTCCCCAAGAACCCCCTTTGTACATCCGCTTCTACTGATAGCATATTAATAAAATTTGATACATTGAACAGGGTGTTGTTTCTTGATAACATGACTCTTTCCAGCTCCTTCAAGGTAGCGGTTTACATTTTTGGCACAACTGGTTTCTCCTGAAGGAAGATGGGCTGACTTAGGCCCAAATCTTTCCCATCTGGCAGAAGTCTAGTCAAAGTAATTTTGGCAGTTCTGTGACACAGCTTGGGTGTAGAAAAAGCTAGACAAACACTGTCTCTTTCTAGCCTGGCCCCGTGCCTATATGTGACAGTTTCATTTTGCCTAAAATGTAGTCTGAAGTCATTCTAGGCCATTCTACCACCTCTGTTGCTTCAGGACCACCTAACTGCATGTCTAGACCACGCCTAAGAGAAAAGTGAAGGCTGCATGTTCACTAGATCCAGTACCTTTTCAACTCATGTATCAAATCCATACCTTCAAAAAAATTTCAAGGGGAACTTAATGCAGTTATGGGACAGGATATGGGGTAGAGGTTTGAGCTTCAGCTTTGGGGAGGGGCTATGGCTTTTGTAGAGCATCTAGGTCCCAGGTAGTTATGGGTACTGCACAGGAATGATGAGTCCCACCAACATTCTCTTATCTGCTACTCAACATATCCCCCCAAATTAACATGTTGGCCTACAGCACCTGCTCCCCAAACACAGGTTTGATCCATTCTGCGTAAGAAAAACAGCAAGAGCCCCGATGGGTCAAACCAAAGAACCATCGAGTCCAGTATCCTGTTTCCAGCGAAAGATTTCTAAATGTGAAAGTCCAAAAGCAGGGCATGAAGGCAATGCCCCTTCTTTTCTGGCTGTCCTCTGGCAATAGGAAGTCAGTGATCCAGTGCCTCTGAATCATTGATTTTAAGCTATCATGGATAGACCTTCCCTCTAGAAAGAAATCCAGTACTTCTGTAATGAAACCTAAGCAAATAGATGGTTAGGGTTTTATTAAATGTCATTATTAATTGCTCTGAGTCCTTTGTTGGAGAACCGAAGGGGAGTTGCTTAAATTCTTAACTGAATGAACTAAGAGACAGACATAATTCTGCAGGCCACACGTAATTTTACCATTCTCCTTCTGGCCAACCTTTTCCTCTTCTTGCATTGGTCTCAGCATCGGTTTGCTGTGGAATAAGCAGCATCGGACAGTAGCGTGGGTACTTTACACTTTACGGCGGTCAAAGGGGTTTCAGGTTCACAGGAGCAGAAAAGCACAGATTACCTGGCAGGAAGAAACATCTGAGACCATGGAACGAGTTTGGCTGGGGATGGAAAATCCGTCCAGCCATCAAGATTTGCAGGCTGGTAGAGGCGTCTTTTTGCAAGTGCTGTAAGGTATTCATTAGTGGCCTTGATAAAGGCAGAATGGAGCTGTTTTAGTTTATTGTGTTATATTCACCGGGGGGATCTTTGGTTCTATTTGTTTTATTGGCGTTGGGATGCTTTAGGGCTGGACCTGAGATTACGACTGGGATTTCTGTACACCTCGACGCATACATCGATCCAGCTGCTCCATTAAATCTACTGCCTGACTCTAAAAATTAAAAAGTACAGAACTGCTAACTCCAGAGGCCAGAGGCCCATCCTAACCCTCTGCTATATTTACCTCCTTTTCTTTCTTCGGTCAATACCAGGAAATGTGGTATAGCCCTTTCATGTATTATGGGCTTATATTAGAAAATAACCACTCTTTAAAGTCTGCCTTCAGGCAGGCAGAAGGCTCCAATGGAAACTTTGGCTTGGGGGTGCTTTTAAACAAGGGAGTGCCCCATGTGTCTGAGAAGTGGTCCATGTGGGGAGGACTGTACCATATATTACTGGCCCACATGTCAATGGCAGGTCTTAAGCAGACAAGCAAACTCAAAGGAAGTGTCCCTCAAATTCTCTTCTACTTATCAAATAGCACAGAGGTTGCATGCCTTACTACAGAACTGCCTTCCAAAAAGCATAAAATGTGCAAGTCCATGTTTATTGCCACTGACCTCTGCATTAGGATGAAGGTCGCTCTGCCCCACTAAGAATTGGCAGGAGGGGGAAGGAATATAGTGCAATAAGGAAGCAAAGTTCAAAGGCTACATTTAAAAAAAACAACATGTAATAAATGTGCCATGGGAATGACTCTATGGAAAAGGCACAGGAAGGATCCAGTGTTCTCCACACATCCCACCAACAGACGGCATGATCATCCATGTTCTTTTGCATTGTTACATTATACGGGAGCAGCAAGCCATGCACAGCTCAGATTGGACACGGCTAGTGATGTCATGAACACTGACTCCATAAAATAAAACCAGTCTGGCTTTTGAAATGAACAAATGAACCAGAGGGTGGGTACAAAGGCTTTTATCTTTACAACAATCTTGTGAGGCAGGTTAGTCCGATAGTAATCCCAAGATTACTCAGGGAGCACCATGGTTGAGTGGGAATATGAAGGCAGGTCCCCCCAGCCCTAGTCCGACATTTGGATAAATGTAATTGCAGATTTAATAATTCTTATTCGGCATTTTAAAAATTAAAGGGACCAAACTATCAGGAGCGTGGAATAGGGAGAAGTTGGATGTCAGAATCAGTGTTCTGTTGTTACGAAACAATGGTTAAAGGTTAATGGCCAACACCAACAAGCTACATCATGGGCCATTTCCAAGACTCTGCAAGTTTTGCACCCAAGAAGAAAAGACCATGATCTCATTATGAGATCAGAATAAATTACAAACCTATGGGACTGGCTTCTACACAAACATGTTTAAGACTGAACTATGCAGAGCATTCACATGTGTTGCTTAGTTCCTACAGATTCTTCTGCAGATATAATTTTCTTTCTTTTCTTTTTTTGCCATGCACCCAATCAGAAAATCAAAGGCATAGATCAGCCACACATTGAATGTGCTATCACGCCACAGGGCAAAGCTGGTTGCACGTGCTAACTGCGCATCACCATGGGTCCAAGGGCAACTGACTCCAAAGTAAGTGCTTGTATAGCAGCCACAGATCTACAGTAGAGGAGCCACCAAGCAGATCACTCCAGGATAGCACCAACCAAGATGGTAGCCTCCACTGGTTCCAAATAAGTAAAATTTCCTCGGTGGGAAACAGGTAAACTCTTTCCTGGTCCTCTGTGATGATCCTTCATGTGGCTGGGTGTTTCTTCAAGAATCTCACCATCATCTGGCAAGGATGGAGCTTTGGGAGATGTGTTCTTTGACTTCGCCTCTTGGTAAAACCTTCCTTGGCAGGGGAGGTTTTTGCACAGCCATGTGTCACTGTGGGATGCCTTCGATGGAGGACCCAGCTGACCGTCCTCGGTAAGTAACCGAACCCTTCCTGTATTGCCTTTTCCAACGCATTTTTGCATTTCCGGATTTTGTGGGGTTTTTTAGTCCATTTCACTTGGCATGCCAGGTACACTTTTAATCGATTCTACTGATTTGTGTTTTCTCTGTAGTTTTTGAGTGTGGGCTTCAGCTTTTCCAGATCCAGGATCCACCTTTAACACAAGATCCACTTTAAATCTTTTACAATATCTGTCTTTTTCCTTTGCCATTCCCTCCTTTTTTTTCTATGTCTGTTTCCCTCCTCTCTTTCTCTTCCCTTTCTGTCTTTTTCCTTTGCCATTCCCTCCTTTTCTTTCTGTGCCTCTTTCCCTCCTCTCTTTCTCTTCCCTTTCTATCTTCTTCCTTCTCCATTCCCTTCCTTTTCCTTCTGTGTCTCTGTCCATTCCTATCTTTTTCTTCCCTTTCTGTCTTTTTCCTTCTCCCTCCCCTTCCTTTCTGTAGTAATAGTTTAAGGATTGGTGGGTCTCATAGCACCAGAGCCAGTGGAAGGATTTGGGGAGGAGTCAGGGAAGCGCCTCCTGGAGCTACCCTGAAAGTTTGGAGGACGTACCTCAAACCCCCATCCTCCCTTGGCCCCAAGAAAGGCAGGAATGCCAAAATTCCCATTATAGTCTATGGTGCCATTGGTTTTCTGTGGGCACCGTAGCTGAGGCGGCTGAGTCCTTTGATAAATCGTTCTTGATTTTGGGGAGGGGGGGACTTTCAAGAGGCACGCTTTGTTGAATGAAATATTCTTTTATTTCTGGCATCACTTTACACGCGTGTCTGCCAACTCATTGCTCCAGGAAGTTTGCCATTTTTTAAAAAGTAATTCACATCCTCAGGAACAAGGGAGGCGGGAGTGAGGGTGGAACACTGCAGAGGACTGTAGCATGTTTGAGCCTCCATACCTTCCTTCTGCTAGTTGCCTGCTGGTTGCTCTCTGGTTGCTAGCGCTTTTTAGGGTGGTGAACCAACTTTTTGGGACTCCCAGAGAAACGCTTTAAAATGGAGGATGTAGCAAGCAGTTTGCTGCCCAGACGCAGGATGTGGGTGACGTCATGTAGTGGTGCCAGCATATAGCTTCTTCATTAGGTAAGCTACATTTATGGTGTGCGGGAATGCCCTAAGAGTCAGCGGGTCTCTAAGCGCCAGTGGCAGGATAGAGGCCTCATACCATCACACCTCAAAGGTGGACTTGAACACATGAACCTGCTTTATTGTAAGTCAACTCGTTGATCTAGCATACCCCGACAGCAGCTTTGAAGGCAAGGTTCTTTCACATCACTCCCCTTCCTAATTCTCTTAACTGGGGAGACCGGGGTTTGAACCTGGGACCTTCTCATGCAAAGCAGGCGGTCTACCATAGAGCTATGGTGCCACCAGTATCTGGCTAGACTAGACTGACACTCCATCCAAACCAAATGTAAAGCCATCTAAACTAGGAGCCATTTCTCTGTGGCCAGAAATTGCCTGATGTAATGACGGGATGGGGAACCGTGAAGATTTCTCCATGTTGGAAATATTCCACGGGAAGAAACATCTTTGGCTCTGCGAAGTATTTCCCAAAAGGACTCATTTCTCAAGGGCATCCCGATGCAGTCAGCATCTTTACAGAGCATTTGCAAACATGGGAACGTTCCCATTGGTGGGGGAAGCCATTGCATGAGAATCAAGCCGCAGAGCATAATCTCCTGAGACTCTGGAATCATATTGAAACAGGATTGCTTTTTCCAAAAAGTTTCTACCTTTTATGCACGGGCTAAAAAGATCAAGGATGCAGAGTATTAAAAAAAAAAAAAACATTTGTTACAATCCAGTAGTCTTTTAAATGACGCAAAATGAACCCAGCATTCTAGCCAATTCCTCCTGGTTTGAGTCGAAAACTCACTTATTATTGATTAAAGCCTTTGCCGGGGCTTGAGGCCTTAAAGAAGGAAATAACAGCTGAATAATACATTAATGGAGAGCACAGAGCACCACAAAATTATCGTGCGGATTCTTGGCCTCTGGTATATCATGATCAGCTTAGCAGCAGCAAAGGCGTAGTTCTGACTCCCGTTTAGAAAGAATTTAAAATGCAGTGCTTTTAAAATGCATGACTTTTCTTTGAGCACAACCCACTTCTACATCAGGGAGGGCAAAAGGACGGTGTTCACAAGATGGTCCACACCAGGGATAGCCAATTGGCAGGCTGGTAACAGGATTTGCCCCCTTCTCCAGAGCAATTTTGTCTAGCCTCTCCGATGGCCATACCAGGTTGAATCCAGGTTCGTTGTATTTATTTAAGCGCGGTTAATACAAAAGGCAATTGTATTTCCATCTACAAATGAAGAGCTTTAACGCATCTTTCTAGCATTTCCAGTTCAAGTTCAATTTTTAATTGAATGGATTTTTGATTCTGTTGCTGTGGTTGTGAGCCATTCAGTCAAGCCCGGCTATTTTCGATCCTGCTCCGCTTCTTTTAGTTGTGTAATGTTCCGGCCAGTGTCCATTTTGATGGTATCTAACCATCGCGGTTTTTGTCAGCCTGGTTTCCTTTTTCCACTGACCAACTCTAGCATAATTTTTCATTCTAGTTTTCCTCAAAGGCCTTTAAGACTCTAAAGGCTTTACATGGTCTGGGCCCTGCATACCTATGGGACTAGCTCCACCAGTGTGTCCCCTGGAGAGTGCTAGAATCTGCAAATGTCAACCTCTTGGTGATCCCTAGCCCCAGAGAAATCCAGCTGGCTTTAACCAGAGCCAGGGCCTTCTATCTAAATATGGACCCCTCTGCCCAGCCCATACCGAGGGGTTCCACCTAGACCAGGGATAGTCAAACTGCGGCCCTCCAGATGTCCATGGATTACAATTCCCATGAGCCGCTGGCAGGGGCTCATGGGAATTGTAGTCCATGGACATCTGGAGGGCCACAGTTTGACTACCCCTGACCTAGACTATGTGCCCCCATCTTGAGTTAGGCCATATAGAAGAACATCATGAAATGTACGCCTGGTCCGTTAGGGCAGAGTTTCAGGAGGAAGCAATTAGGCCGGAGCAAACACAGTAATGTTTATAACATGAAATGTTGTTGCTTTGAACAGTTTTGAATTTGACTGTTTTTATCCATTGCTGTAAGCTGCCCCAATACCGCTTGGAGAGGGAAGGCCTAAAAACCATATAAATAAATAGGTATCTCAATAAACATCTACTCATTCAAACTTATTTTTCTAGGGTAGTCTTGTCAAAGTTGCACAAGGAACGCATGCTCTTCTCGTGGCCAGCTGTACCGTTGATTCATCTTGGCTACGTGGCCTAAACCCAACTAGGCCACGTCTGCAACGCTCCGAGCCAACGGAGGCTGACTGCTCGTCATGTTCAGCTCGGTTGGAA
This sequence comes from Paroedura picta, assembly GCF_049243985.1. Lineage (NCBI taxonomy): Eukaryota > Metazoa > Chordata > Lepidosauria > Squamata > Gekkonidae > Paroedura > Paroedura picta. The sequence continues at coordinate 9,965,504 of NC_135381.1, read as the reverse complement.
AGTATCGCTCCCGACTGTTATCCGAAAGAGGTTTCCGGATGCCTCCGGCAAGCAGCTGTGTGACGCATGAGCAGTTCTGAGCGCAAGGACACAGAGGAGACCACAACCGCAATTTCAGTCCTGAGAAGTGCTCCGTCCATGAGCCATCAAGATCTGAAAACCGTTAGTCGAAAGAGATGCAGAAGGCCCCCTGAGCCAGCTGTGCTACGGGAGTCGGCAGGAAGGAAGAGACGGTGGGTGGGGGAGGGTGAAATGGAAAATAACTACATGATGCCCGGCTAATCACCGGGGGACTGCAGGTGGCAGGCCGGACTATTTTGGGACAAAAGTCATCCTTGGGTTCATTGGTTTTATTCGATCCAGCAAACAGGCATTACTGCGAGACGCCATTCAGTTCTCCAAAGATATCCCATGTCATAGAATCATACAGTTGGAAGGGACTTCCTGGGTCATCTAGTCCAACCCCCTGCACAATGCAGCACACTCACATCCCAATCGCTCATCCACTGTAACCTGCCACACCCTTGAGCCTTCATAGAATCAGGCTCTCCGTCAGATGGCTATCCAGCCTCTGTTTTAAAATTTCCAAAAATGGAGAACCCACCACCTCCTGAGGAAGCCTGTTCCACTGAGGAACCACTCTAACTGTCAGGAACTTCTACCGGATGTTTAGACAGAATTTCTTTTGAATTAATTTCATCCCATTGGATCTGGTCTGTCCCCCGGGGAAAGAGGGAACAACTCTGTTCCATCCTCGGTCTTTGATGAAGAATCAAATCTTGATCTATCTTGCCATGTCCAGGCTGCTATAATTGAGAAGGGCAAAATTGTGGGCCATATAGGGAACCCATGGAGAAGGGAAGATCATGTGTTGGTTTCCATTTTGGCTACACTAGAAGTTGTGTGAGCGGGAAAGAGGGATCTTTGCCCAGAGGTCAGCAATGGACTCTCAGCTGTCCTGTCTAACTGATAAAAAGATCCTTTGATCACCCCAATTATTACACCAGGGATTGTCACCATACTGCCCCAGTCTTTAGTACAGAAGCTGAACCCCTAAAGAATGACAGTTCCAGCAAGGCATGCTCAAATTTCAAGCAAGACATTCCCAAAAGACAAAAACAGGGGTAGTTACTTCAAAGAAATCAGTATTTATGTGAATCGTTTATAAGACACATTTCCAGGTACCTTATTTTTAAATTCCTGCCCAAGAAACAGCAAGAATTAGCAATAAAATAGCTCTTCAATGCAATATGTTGGACCCAGCCAACACTGTACAATCAGTCTTGCTCAATTCCCCTCCTTGCTACAGACCTTAACCCACATGACTTCTAGAGCTGCCAGCCTCAAACTGGGACCTGAAGATCTCCCAAAATCACAGTGACTCCAGAGGTCAATCCCCCTGGAGAAAGTGACTACTTGGGAAGGTGGACTGTATGATATCTTATCCTTGTTGAGCTCCCTTCCTTGCCTAAACCCAGGCATCACTCCTAAATCTCCAGAAATTCCCTAACCCAGAGTTGACAACTCTACTTCGTTCTATGTAGGCCCCACAAGTCACCATGAGCCAGCTTCGGCTGAGAGCGGCAACTAATAAATTGAAGAATAAATAAATACACACAATTCCCAGCACGGTTCTCTTTTTTGAGTTATCAGAGGAGACCTTCTCCTTCCTTTTTCTCTTCTCTGAATCCATCCACATTAGAGCTAATAAGCCCAAACAGAACCTGTAGTCAGTTTCCTCCATTCCCAGAGAACCCTGGACAGCTACTTCTCCTGGATGCTTGAGGCTGATCCTGCATGGAGCAGGAGGTTGGACTAGATGGCCTGGATGACCCCTTCCAACTCTAGAATTCTATGATTCTATAACCAGAGGCTGGACAGATACTTCTCCTGGGCCTATTCTGCACACAATAGGTAATGAACTTTCAGTGCACTTTAGAAGTGGATTGTCCTAGTCTGCACAGGAAAATCCAGCTGCCAAAGAACACTGAAGGTGCATTACCCTAATGAAGGTGTATGCAGAATGGGCCTTGGATGCTTGAGGCTGATCCTGCATTGGACTGGGTGCCCTTCCACCTCTAGGATTCTGTTCTATAACCCAATGAAACTGATCTCTCTCATCTGGAGATAAGCTATAAGTCTGGGGGATCCTCAGTTCTTCCCCGGGGGCTGGCATCCTGACCCTAATCAGATCGAATACCTGTGATGTTCATGCTTTTGAAATCAAAAAGAGAATTGTTGACCCCCATCAATGCTTTTTTTCTTTACCCAAGGAAGATTCTTACATATTTCCCCATCAGAACATTGACCGTAGACCAGTGCAAGGCATTCCTTTGCCCAAGTTTAAAAGGCCATCTCCAAGACCTGACCTGCAATTTAATTTATATTTCTCAAGCAAAAAGGATCAAAAGGGCAGGTAGCAGTACGATAATCGGACACCTCGGGAAGTCTGCTTCAGGCAGCTATTTAAAATGGAATTTAATTTCTTCACCATAAGATACATATCCAATAAAAGAAGGAAATTGAGTTTGGGACATGGTCAGTTGTGAATCGTACTAAAGGATCTGATTTCTCCCCTCTCCACTTGTCCACGCCTCACCTGGGTTTCATTGCAGCTGCTCTGGACTCAGGGGGAAACCCCAGCTTCTAAAATTACCCCTTTGCTCTCACAAACGGCAAATCAGAAACTAGAAAACATCAAGGCAAACATCTCCAAAAAGAGAAGCGAAACTGCATGAAGGGACCAGTGACTCATGAAAGAAAGCAGCAGGCAGCAAACATGTGCTACGTGGCACAACTGAAAACACACTGCTCACTGCCTGATTCCACGTCTTTCACAACAGTGATTAATGAATTGTTCCGTTTCCCTTTGGAGCCGTGTTCCAAATATTAATATGTACTCTGAGCATGACCACGGTCTCCATAAATCCACTGGATCAAATAAACGTAACCCTTCTGCGATTGTTTTAAGAGCACATCTTTCTTTCAGGGATGTGCTACATACGTAGCCAGTGAGGACACACAAAAAGAACCTCTTTGGGTCATACTGAGGCCCAGCCAGAACCTGAGCATAATTTTCTCTGGGCTGAGGCACTTGAAACATAGTTCCTACACATAGACATACACACACTCACACACACACACAAAACACCAATCATGTAATCTCACAAATCATGAAAGAATCATGAAAGAAACACGAAGAAAGAAAGGACACTGGTTATATCAGCATTTTCGACCTTTCCACTGTGGAGGAACCCTTGGAATATTTTTCAGGCTTTGAGGAAACTTGGAAGCAGAAGTCACGTGGGAGACAGCCAATCAATCAATGATTTGCCATTTTTCCATGGCCAAGAAAGAGATTAGGCCTGTAGAGCAACAGGGGAAGTGTGTTCCAGTGATATCTAAAGATATCAGCGGTCATCCAAACATCTGGGGAAGTCATTTTAACTCCTAGGGAGCTCACACAAATGTTATGGGGAAATCGCTGGGTTATATTATCACCATGGGCCTGGGCTGGTCCATGAGGACCCCCAGGTCCCCCATAACATTTTCAGCAACCTCCCCCATTGCTTGGGCCCTGACAACAGCCCAAAAATATGAAAGTAGATTCTTCCGCTGTTGATTCCCCCATTTTCTATGCATTGGTTAGGTTTTCTAACGTCCCATTTTGTAGATTGTGCTGACTCGCATGTCATCCGCCTTGCGTTCTTGTGAGGAAGGCAAACTAAACATAAATATCCACAGGTGTGCCACCCCTGGATATAGAGGCTGCATTTGGCTGTCACTGTTCCAAATCATTCATAGACCTGTCCTTCCTTGAGCCCTTTTTAAATCTCTGTTTAAGCATGACACCCTCACCACATTTTATGGCAATCAATTCCAGATGTTAAATACATGTTCTGAGTGCCACTACACATCTCTTCTAAATCATCATACTGTAATGACAGAGAGTACAAGTATTCCTCTCCATCCACTATAATATGAATGCCTAGAACAGCATTAGGTTTGAGTCAAATCATTGGCTGGCCTGTGGTCATTCTTGCTCAGTTTAGAGGATACATAGGGAACTGTCTCTGGGGCAAAGGACTTTCCCAGGGTTAGGGAAAGGACCTTCCACCTAGAGATGCCAGGGACTGAAGTAAGGTTCTTCCTTTGCACTATGGCCTCAGAGCCTTGGATTTCTTCATTGCTCCCTCTGTGGCAGGGATGTCCAATGTGGTGCCCATGAGATCTCCAGGCCTCACCTAGAAAATGGCATCCCTACCTCCAGGAGTTCTCCTGAAAGTTACATGGTCCATTTGGACTAAATAACCTGGCCTCATACATCAGAGCTGTTCTTATGAAGTCAAGTGCCATTGTTGTTTTTACTACTGTTATACACAACTATGCTTTATATAAATAGATGTGTCTTCCTTCATGAGGACCAGTTTTGCTACCAACAATTAAAACTGATGACATAGTCCTGGGGTTTGGCATCTCCTTCCAAAGGAGATTGCTCAATCCAAAGAGAACAAAGAAGACCACTAGAGATGAAAGTACTTGGACAGGAAGAGAGTTAAACAGGTGTTCAAAACTTAGATTGCATCCTGGAAAATTTATATATATATTAAAAAACAGAGCTGTTCTGCCAGAGGCCTAAACACCTAATACCAAAATACTGATGCCCTCCCTTCCCAGATTTGCCCAAACAACTGCATTGAAGTGCACTTTAAGTCTCCCTCCCTTATGCCATTCCTTGGAATAATGAGATGGATTGAGCAGATGTTATTTATCATTTATATGCTGATGAACTGTGTTTTAAATTGATACGAATCTTGCTGGTCTATGACCATATGAAATAAATTAAATTAATGAGAATATTAATTGTTAGACTTATTTATATGTAATATTTTAAACTGCATGAGTCACCTTGATCTTTCAGGGAAGGGTGGTATATAAGTATGAATGAATGAATGAATGAATGAATGAATGAATGAATGAATTTTGATAGGTATACAGTCACATAGAAATTATGATCATTTTCAGCATTAGAAAGATCAGCATACAGCAATCTCATAGCAAAAATTAATTTACATATTTGTGCCAAATTTGGAAACAGCAAGTTTGACACCTGAAGAGTCGAAAGCCACAGCTGCAAGAAAGAAAGAAAGAAAGAAAGAAAGAAAGAAAGAAAGAAAGAAAGAAAGAAAGAAAGAAAGAAAGAAAGAAAGAAAGAAATTTCTGATAAAGTGATAGAAACAAAATGAAAAATGGGCTTGTCTTCATAAAATACACCATTGGCAAGGGAAAAAATGACTTTTAAAGGATTGTTTTTTTTAAAAAAAAACATCCTTTTTATTATGTTTTAAGATTAGGAAACTCAGTATTTAATTTTGGATTTATTTATTTTATTTATTCTTGAATTTATATCCCACTTCTCCCAGCAAGCTGTCAACTACTTGAAAAACCCCATTGTCGCGACAACTCCAAAATCCCACGATTGTTGACTGCTATCTGGTGTCAAGGGGTCAATCAGTTCATGTCTTGGAGTCTGTACTTTTAAAGTCTATATCTTCCTGGTTTGGTCCTGGCTTTTGTTGGGTAACTTGCAAAGGCCTTTGAATAAACACCATAAAACCTCACTATCTCCTGAAAAAGACTTGATTCCTTGGAGACTGAAGGGGCACAGTCCTTCCCCATGTAGCACAGAAGATGGACAAAAAGGTCAAATTGCATCAGGGCCCCACAACAGCCAGGACTCCAAAATACTAGTTAATATTGCCTAAGGTTTGGAGACAAGGAGAGATCTGCCCAATCTCCAAGGCTGTGGAACCTTTTACTGGCAAAGAGGCAGATAATATTCCCTCATCAATAATGATGTTAAATCTCTTTAAAAAGGGAGACATTTTTTTCCTCCAAGTTACTGGCAATCCTAGATGTTCCACAGTCTACCCATGCTAAATTTAACATTGTTTTAGATTCTATTCAGAATCCCAATCAGGTCTCTTCAATAGAAGAAGAAGAAGAAGAAGAGTTGATTCTTATATGCCGCTTTTCCCTACCCGAAGGAGGCTCAAGGCGGCTTACAGTTGCCTTCCCATTCCTCTCCCCACAACAGACACCCTGTGGGGTGGGTGAGGCTGAGAGAGCCCTGATATCACTGCTCGGTCAGAACAGCCTTATCAGTGTCGTGGCGAGCCCAAGGTCACCCAGCTGGTTGCATGTGGGGGAGCGCAGAATTGAACCCGGCATGCCAGATTAGAAGTCCACACTCCTAACCACTACACCAAACTGACTTAATCCTAAACTAAAGAGCCATCTTGGTGTAGTGGTTAGGAGTGGCAGCCTCTGATCTGGAGAACCAGGTCTGATTCCCCCACTTCTACACCTGCAGCCAGCTGGGTGGCCTTGGGCCAGTCACAGTTCTCTTAGAGCTGTTCTCACAGAGCTCCCTCAGCCCCACCTACCTCACAGGGTGTCTGTTGTACGAAGAGGAAGAGGAGGCAATTGTAAGCTGCTTTGAGACTCCTCTGGGTAGTGAAATGCAGGGTGCAAAAAAAACCAGATCTGTCATTCATTTAATGTATTTATTTTTCTGCCTTTACAAGGACCAACAGAGCAACTAACAATTTAAAACATGCATGTCATTTCAGGGGGAACATTTTAAGCCCTGAAATTATCAGCATCTTAAAGTTCTTAACGTTGTCTGACCTTGCAATAACTTGCTTACAATACTTTATTGTAAATTGGATTTACAGTACAGTGACCTCCCTGAATTTCATTTCCCTAAAGAAATGTGCCTAAATGGTAAATTTCTATCACTACGCTCTTTGCTTAAGATCCAGCCCAAAGAAGCATTTGGGGGAACTTGCTAGCTCTTTGGGTTTTTGTTTTAGTTCAATCTAATCATGGTTTTACCCTAAGGTTTCTTTTTAAAGCACAAACGGTAACGCTTCTCTTTCAGCCAAATGAATGGTTCTGCTTGCCTTCAGGAAAGGAACATGCAGAAGCTGTTGTGCTGAGCTTTAAAGATCCATCTTGATATATTTTGTTGTTGATTTGTGAAAATAGGATTCGGCTGGCAGGGCATCCCTCGAATCATATACAGACTTGCTCTGCAGAGCTAAGGAACAAGTTAGAATTAAGCTAGCATGGCTTCATTGGTAAATAAGGTCAAATAATGTAAATAATGTCAAACCAGTGTTAAAACTGACAGCGGTTAATAAACCAATTTTAACACATGGTTTTTGACACGCTCTAATAAGCATAGTGAGGGAATGGTCCACGTAAAACATCATTAGTTCATGATGTCTGAACTTAGCTAGTATATGAGATGCGGACATAACAGCAAGGCAGAATTTGCCATGAGGCCACAAATTGATTCAATTTTGAGATGCAGATGAAGGGAAGGCAGAGGAAAACATGTGAGCCCAAGGATACCCCAACCTCATTCAAGGAACAACAAACAGCTGGCAATGGCAGAGAATGTGGCCTTGTGGCTACAGCATATGCCTATCATGCAGAAGTTCCCAGGTTCAATCCCTGGCCCAGGGGTAGTCAAACTACGGCCCTCCAGATGTCCATGGACTACAATTCCCAGGAGCCCCCTGCCAACATTCGCTGGCAGGGGCTCCTGGGAATTGTAGTCCATGGACATCTGGAGGGCCGCAGTTTGACTACCCCTACCTTAGGCCTTGGAGAGGGGAAGGGAAACTGCACCAACCTCTCTGCGCAGATTGGAAAACATCCACCCAACAAATCTTTCCGTCGCGGTAGACTCGCTGTTTACGGGCACTCAACCAACCCATGAACCCACAGTGCTGGTAAACGGTGATTCAGGCTGTTGCACACCATTTACTGGTTGGAGGAGGGTGCTCGGAGGAGCGTCGCATGGGCAATAATGTCAAACGGTGCATGCAACATCTCAGCAACATGTGTGGCACAGCCCTTTCTTGTTTTTACAAGTTTATTTCTCCACAGGTGTTTTTTTTCAAAAACATCTTTAGAGATTTTCCAGTGTCACATTTGGAAGGTATCTCCGGAACAAACACAGTCAGGCTTTTCACAGCAGGTGAGGATTTTGCACTGGAGACCTCAAAGGAAAGGGCAGAAAATAACCTCCTGATCAACAGGAACATCCCCTGCCCAAACGCATGCTTTGAACAAGTAGTTTTCAGCCATGATTCAGCTTAGGAGCCACCCGGAAGCCGGAAGGGCTCCCTTCCATTCCAATACAGTTGTGTTAACTGAATTTACCCATCCACAGTATTATTAGTCATTTAAGGTAGCGATCCCCAACCTGTGGGCTGCAGACCACATGTGGTCCTTCGACTAATTGGAGGTGGGCCACGAAGGACGCCTTCTCCCCCCCCCCGGGGCCTTTACTTCACCCCCCCCCCGGCCCTTTACAACACACTTCGGGTGTCATTGTCTCCCATCACTCCCAGATGGGACTATCTCGTTGCAGAGAAACAAGCTCAGGGTTCCCATTGATTTGTCATTGTCATGAGTTAAAATTAACATGAAAATAAAATGTTCCTTATGTTCATTGTTGTGGTGTGTCTGTATCTTATTTTGAAGGGATGTTTAAACATTGCCATAGCGATCAGAGAGCGTTAGGGCAGTGGTTGAGAGTAGAGGAGTAAACTACCCCCCTCCCACCGGGCCTCAGTAAAATTGTCAAGCGTTGAGTGGTCCCCAGTGATAAAAAGGTTGGGGACCACTGATTTAAGGGCCCGAATATGAGCTTTGCAGTATTAATAACCCTTGTTCTTCAAAGAGGATGATGCCCCCAAGATGTTTTCATGCTTTAGAGCAGTGGTCCCCAATCCCTGGACCAGGGACCGGTATCGGTCCGTAGATCAGTCGGTACCAGGCCGCAGCTCCTCCTTGTCTTCCTCTCCGGCTGCCCTGCCACTCTGCCACCAGCTCACCTTTGGTGCTCTCCAGCGGCCGCAATGGCTGGGTCTCCCCCTCCCTTCAATTCACAACACCTTAGAATAGGTTTTAAACTATAAAATGTCACTTCAAAGGTGATGCAAAGCAATACATTACACCTCTCTGCAACAGTTCTTTTCGTATCATGGATAGGTAATGCACATCTCTGAAATGGGTTTATTTTAATGATAGTTTAATATTCATGAAAAACATTTCTGATCTTCCTTTTGTCCTTCAAAACAGGGCAGTGGGGGGGGGCCTCTAAGGTTGTGGTCTAGAAGATGCACGTGTTGTTTTCCCCAATAAACAATCTCCAGCACATAAAAACAAAAACACAAACGCTAATCTAAAATCATGCTGCTGTTAAGACACGGAAACATCCGGAATCTAAATGCAGAAGAGGAAATACATGTTGCTCGGGTTCTGCAGAAACAAGCTGTATTTTCTCTCCATGACTGACTGAAGTTTCCTACCCACCCAAATATTTCTCCACGCTTAACTGGGGGGGAAAGTTGACGTTTTCTTTGTTCATAACTGACTCCTGTGAGGGAAGCGGCAGCCATTTTGACGACTTAGACCAGGGGTAGTCAAACTGCGGCCCTCCAGATGTCCATGGACTACAATTCCCAGGAGCCCCTGCCAGCATTTGCTGGCAGGGGCTCCTGGGAATTGTAGTCCATGGACATCTGGAGGGCCGCAGTTTGACTACCCCTGACTTAGACATTCACAAGAAGTTTGACCTTGTCACAGATTCTCACCTAGCCAGATACTCTTTGGACTTCACTTTAAACTAAGATGCTTTTATAATATGCTGCCTATCTTGTATTTTATCTTTTATAGTTTATTTAATCATTTTAAGATCTGTTTGGTTATGTAACCCCATGGCCTATTTTATTATTTTGTTGAAATTTTAAACCCTATTTTTATATGTCTTATACATATTTTATGCCAATAAAAGGTTACTGACTGACTGCACTTGTCCATCACACTGACTTTTTGCAGGCTGTACAGGACAAAATTTCTTTCTCACACATCCCCTCCAGCCATTACTGCTCTGAGGTAAAGCAGCAGACATTTTGTTACGTTGGAAGTCCACAAGGAGTGTGATTATGTAATTACAAGGAGAGCCAGTGTGCAGTGTGGACTTCTAATCTGGCATGCCAGGTTCGATTCTGCACTCCCCCACATGCAGCCAGCTGGGTGACCTTGGGCTCGCCACGGCACTGATAAAGCTGTTCTGACTGAGCAGGAATATCAGGACTCTCTCAACCTCACCCACCTCACAGGGTGTCTGTTGTGGGGAGAGGAAAGGGAAGGCGACTGGAAGCAGGCTTTGAGATTCCTTTGGGTAGAGAAAGTGGCCTATAAGAACCAACTCTTCTTCTTCTATGTCAGGAATTAGGGCTGCATTCTCCAGTCTCATCCTTTGCATTCCTATTGATGGACTGCAAAAGGCAACATCTTTCACCCTCACTTCTCTCCCCCAGCCAGTCCTGATTGAATTTGACAGAGGCTCCAAGATTTTCTGGTTCTTTCCTTTTATATATCACAGTCCCTCCTTCGTCCTAGATTACTCTGGAGGTCCCTTACAACTCTATAATTCTATGATTCAGATTGAAGCTTTTCAATTTTAACATTTTAACATTTTAACAAGGCCTTTCAGGGGATGCCTTGTTAAAATGTGTGTTGCCAGTCCGAATATGGTTCACTCATCCTAGCCCGCTTCTAGGGGTGCCAGCCTCCAGGTGGCACCTGGGGAGCCTCCAGAATTACAGCTCATCTCCAGACAACAGAGATCAATTCCCCTGAAGAAAATGGATGCTTTGGAGGGGGGGTGGGCCTCCATCTGTCCTGTTATAGAAATGCATGTACTTCCTGGGAACACACATTGTTTTCCCCTTGCAGGACTCCCCCCAGGCTGCTTCCGACTGGAGAAACAGTGCAGAGGGAAGAAGAAGAAGAAGAAGAAGAAGAAGAAGAAGAAGAAGAAGAAGAAGAAGAAGAAGAAGAAGAAGAAGAAGAAGAAGAAGAAGAAGAAGAAGAAGAAGAAGAAGAGAGTTGGTTTTTATAACCTGTTTTTCACTACCCGAAAGAGTCTCAAAGTGGCTTCTCTTCCTCTACCCACAACGGACACAGAGAAGGTAGGGCTGAGAGAACCCTGATAGGACTACTATGTGAGAACAGCATTATCAGGCCTGTGACTAGCCTAAGGTCACCCAGCTGGATGCATGTGGAGGAGCAGGGAATCAAACCCAGTTCACCACTACACCGAGCTGGCGAAAACCCCTTCTCTATTGAATTCCTTTTTGACTCAAACCATACGAGCAGGAACTGAGAAGAACCCACAACTCCTGTGTGACTGCATGATATGCATCTGACATAGGACCCCAGACCCAACCTTGGGGTTGTGTACTGTGTGACTTGTGATACTCATTCACAGACGAACCCATCTCTCTGAGTTCTTTGAGGATAAATTGGAAGGAAGGAAGGGTTCTTTGGAAAACTGATAAGAATTGAATTGCTGCCCATCCCTCACTTTCTACCATCATATCTTTCCTTCTTTTCTGGGTTTGTTGCCCAGACAAACAGACTTCAATCACTGTGCATTGCCCCCCTCCCCAAAAAATACAATCTAAACAATTTTCCAAAAGACAAGCATTTTGTTAAAGCTATTAAGATGTTTACGTGCTCAGAATTCTGCCACGCACATCCCCAGAATGTGTTTTTCTGACTTTTAACTTTGCTAAAATAAAACTCAGCAGGAAACAAGAAACTGACTTGGGTTGACACCAGATGGGGTCTAAAAATAGGATGCCAAAAAACCATTTCTCCTCACACGCCATTCCATCAAGAGCGGCTTTATGCATGAGATTAGTTGCATGAGATATAATGAATCGTTTCTTTAAAAATAAGTCTATTCAGAATTTCTGCTCTGGACAGATGCTGGGAAGGGTGACAGCTTAGAATGATAGATTCAGGTGGGTTGCCATGTTGGTCTGAAACAGCAGAACAAAGTTTGAGTCCAGTGGCACCTTTAAGACCAATCACAGAATCACAGAACTGGAAGGTATCTCCAAGGTCATCTAGTCCAACCCCCTACACAGTGCAGAACTCACAACTACCTGCCCACCCACGGTGCCCCCAGTTTCATGCCCAAGTGATTCCCCCCACTAAAAATGTCCATAATCCAGCCTGGTCTGGAGAAAATTCACCTACCATCCCGCAGTGTTAATCAGCAAATCCCTGGGTATGCAAGGAAGGGCCACAAGAGACAAACTCTGGCATATCCCTTTCTGCCCACCCACTCACAATCTGGCTATGTTCATAAAATCAGCATTTCTGCCAGATGACTCTCTAGCCTCTGCTTAAAATCTTCCAAAGAAAGAGAACCCACCACCTCCTGAGGAAGCCTGTTCCACTGAGGAGCCACTCTAACTGCCAGGAACTTCTTCCGGATGTTTAGCCGAAAATTCTTTTGAGTTAATTTCAACCCACTGGTTCTGGTCAAGCAGTTAAATTCTGCCAGTCAAACCCTACTCTAGATAGCATAAGTTGTGAATGTTACACTGTCCTAAACAAGGGGGGAGACTTCTTTCTCATTGTGTCCACTGTCTTTGGGACTCTGCCACCATGCAGGATGCAAAAAAGGAAGACATCATGCCTCCCCCCAAAGAGCATTGAGGTCATTTGACCAAAATGTGCTTAGGATCCCTGGCCCCAAGGAGGTGAGACTGGCCTCTTCCAGAGCCAGGGTCTTCTCGGCCTTGGCCCCAGCCTGATGGAACATTCTGCGGAAGGAATCAGGGCCTTTTGGGACCTTAAGCAGTCCTGTTGGTGGAAGCTGTTCCGGCAGATCTATGGCTGAGGTCAGAGGTAACATCAAGAAGAGCTAGCATCGCTGCCAAAAAATAGAAGGATTGACATCACCACCACCCTGAGAAAGAGCTGGAATTCCCCCAAGTATTTACTGAAATGAGGCTGAATGTGAATTATAGATGTTTTTGATACTTTAATATTTATACTGTTTTTTTAAAGAATTGGTTGTTTTAATATGTTGTAACCCACCCTGACCTATAAGGAAGGGTGAGAGATAAAAATCAGAATAAAAATGATGAAAAAGATGATCCATTCTTGTTTGAAACAACATGAAAAAGCAGCAGTTTTTGGTTGTTCCTTTGATGATGAGATTAAGCAAGGCATTTTAGCTGTTTAGTGGTCAGGCTTATTCATACTCCCTATTTTGCTTGTCCTGCTACTACTGCTGTTTGAGTTAGACGTTTAGGTTTCTTTTCGGGTTCAGATTCTTTGCAATTGTTTGCCATATGAATTTGCGTTCACTGTTCAGCTGATCTCAGGAACCCATAGATCTGAAAGGTGGCTGAAAGAAAAATAAAGTGTTTAAGTCCCTAGTTCTGATCTTGGCCTTTTCTGCACTGGTGTTTGTTTGTTTTTTCACTTTCACAGAACATTCCACAAACTCACTGATGGTTCGATCCCAAAGAGGGTTATGCCCTTCCCAACCCATTGACTCTGCTTTTGTAGTGTGTTGAGTGTGAATTCAAGGACAACAAGCTCTCCCAGCTATAGACCCCTGACCTGTAAGAATAGCTCTATCAGAACTGTGACTAGCCCAAGGTCCCCCAGCTGGCTGCATGAGAAGGAGTGGGGAATCAAGCCCAGTTCTCCAGATTAGAGGCCACCACTCTTGACCACCTCATCATATTGAGCTAGATGAACCAGTTACTTGATATAAGCCAGCTTCACATATAAAGCTTTATTTTTTTTTATCATGATGTTTCTTATGTGCTTAGAACCCCTTGTTATCAGATCTAGGAGGAATCATTCTGAAAAGATCTGTTGGATGGGCCACACATAAAAAGAGCTGGCAAGCTGAAGATCTAGGAAATGATCTGGCAAAATCTGTTACAGAATTGAAGAAGATTTTTTAGTGTATCGGATATCTTGCAGGTCTCAGGATGAAGAACCAAACAAAAAGACATGTATCCAGCTATAAAACGAAGGAACGAAGCAAATTGAAATAAGAATTCGAGCACCCCTCATGACAAAGTACAGTTCCTGGTTATTCATTAGACAAAAAGCATCATGATAAACTACAGGAGGAAGTACATAGTCAACAGGAAATTTTGTTGTTTTGTAGCCACCTAGTGGTTGTAAGAATTAGCGCTTTCCCCAGAGGTTAAAGGTTCCTTTTTTTTTTTTTTTTTGCACACAAGACTGTAAGAATCTCAGCTGAGAAAATTGCAAGAAATAACTTACTTATTCCGTGTTGAATAAAAAGACATCTAGAAGGAATGAAAAATGAAGAAGAGAATGAGGCCTGGCCGAGCCCAAAATTATTGCCAGACTAGACTGATCAGTTGATTCAGACAGGCCAATATGGTATAATGGTCAAATTTTCAGACTAAAATCACAGACTCATAGGGTGGGAAGGGGCCATAGAGGCCACCTAGTCCAACTCCCTGCTCAGTGCAGGATCAGCCTCAGGCATCCAGTCTGCTTAAGGACCGCCAGTGAGGGGGAGGACCAGGTTTCAAATCCACACTGGACAGCCTTAGACCAATCTCTTGTGCTGCCATACCTCACAGGGCTGTTGTGAAGATGCAAAGGAGGTGGGAGAACCACATGTGCCACTCTGAACTTGGAATCTCTAGACTGAACCCAGCTATATCACTAATTGCAGGAACTCATTTAAGGAACCGACTTTAGGATTTAGAATTCAATCCTACCAAACCAGGAGGGAAGCCAGCAAAGAATCAGGGGGGTGGGGATTGGAAATCCTCCTAATTTTTCCCCCTTCTGGATGATATGAAAAGATGCCCTCTGCCGGAGATGGGGTGCATCAGGTCAACACCTTTGAAACTCTGCTGCCATCTTCTGGATTCTCCCAGGCAAGAAAAGGACTGCCTGCTGCAGATGTTTTATTTCAATATACCCATCTGGAAGTAGTAGAGCAGTAGCTCAACTCAGGGTCAGCCCCATAAAATGCAGTGATCACTCAAACAATTTTAGGACTCAATTGAACATGTGGGCAGTCCCAGCTAGGTGAGGAGGGGGAGTGGTTTGGAGCTTGTAGTTATTCCACCCTAAAGTTGTAGCCCGAACTTTGGGATGCACTAAAACAGACATGGAAAAGCCTGATTAGAATCATTCTATTTCATGAATGGCTTGTAAGGGTTTAATTTCTGGAATAAATAGTGCCGGAGCTCAAGTCAGCTTGGAAGTCAGGCCTTCTATCTGTACAAAGAGAGCAGAGAATCCAATTTCCATACATTCCAGGACTGGGAGTGTTTAGACCTAGCTAGCCAAATCTGCAGGGGCAGTGGTGGATCCATCTTCACCTAACAGATTTTCCCAAGAGGGAATGCACCACATAGGCCGAAAGTAATCCGACGTTTGAGGTGCAGGCACCAAAAGAACAGTCGTAAAACATAAGGAGAGGCCCAAGTTGCAGCACCAAGGACAGCTCCCAGTTTACAGTCACCTTGAATCCTTCTGTCCCCTGTCTGGGCTACCAATGAGCATGCACATTTTAAAATGCCCTGAGAAGAAGAAGGAGGAAGAGGAGGAGGAGAAGTTTTTCTTGTACCCCACTTTTTACTACCTGAAGGAGTCTCAAAGTGCCTTCCAATCACCTTCCCTTCCTCTCCCTGCAACAGACACTCCAAGAGGTAGAGCAGGATGAGAGAGCTCTGAGAGAACTGTGACTAACCCACAGTCACCCAGCTGGATGCATGTAGAGGAGTGGGGAATCAAGCTCAGTTCTCCGGAGGTCACCCCTTTTAACCGCTACACCAAGCTGGACTCACACTCCTGCACTGATAGGTTTGTTGGCCTTATATAATCAGAAGAGATAGGTGATTGTTCCATTTTGGACAGCAGACACCAATCTGCTCCCTATAGCTGAACCTATAGAGGCTGAAGAAACACCTCCCTGAGTTTTCCGGTGCCTCCTCTGGCAGATCTCTAGCACTGAGAGCAGATCAAGTGCAGAACAATTTCTATTTCAATGGGGGGGGGGGGAATAGAGGAAGACCCGAGTTCAAATTGATCTGAATTCAGCAGGATCCAGAATGGAAAAAACAAAGTAAGTGCAGAATCAGCCCTGGTGCCTAAAACGGAACACTGCAAGCCTTCAGCTCACGGCTGCAGAATGAGTACTTCAGTTAGGACATGTCGGGTCGGAGAGGCAAGGCAGAATGACGTGGTCAGAGGCACTCCTGTGCAACAAGTATGGTCACAGGGCACTTAGAAACCCTCCTTTGGAAGAAAGGCATGACACGTAGGAATTAACTCTGAAAACGTGACCTCCTGAAGCTGTGAAATCAGTTGTCAACTATCTGGTTTTATATTTAAAAAAAAAAATCTTTCGTTCAAGGTGGGTGGGTAGATTTCCCCCTTTCCCCACCAAAAGAATTAATACAGGAAGATCTTTTTAAGTGGGATAAAGTACACCAGAGTCCCAAGGAGTTTTCCTTACATGGAACGAGAAGCTCAGTCATTATTGATCAGAGAGTTTGCCAAGTCTCCCGGCGTTTATTTAAAGGCGAGTAACCGGTGAATAATACATTAATGGGCTGTAGAGTAAATCTTTGAGCTGCCTGTTTTCCGTGGGAGGCTGAACTGAGCAGCACTCAGCCAGGCCGGTTTGGACTGAGGAGGAAGAACTGTTGAGAAGAAATGGGCTGTTCTCGCTCGATTCTCCGAGATCGGCCCAGCGCTGGGTGGCTCTTTCTGACTCTAGGTTGCTGTTCAGCAACTGCTTGTACCTGGGATTGAGGCCCAGTAATGTCCCCTGTGGAGTTAGAGGAAAACAGGGGGGCCTGCTGTTGTGTTTATACCCACCTCTTAGTGTGCACATATGAGCCTCTTGTGGCGCAGAGTGGTAAGGCAGCAGACATGCAGTCTGAAAGCTCTGCCCATGAGGCTGGGAGTTCAATCCCAGCAGCCGGCTCAAGGTTGACTCAGCCTTCCATCCTTCCGAGGTCGGTAAAATGAGTACCCAGCTTGCTGGGGGGTAAACGGTCATGACTGGGGAAGGCACTGGCAAACCACCCCGTATTGAGTCTGCCATGAAAACGCTAGAGGGCGTCACCCCAAGGGTCAGACATGACTCGGTGCTTGCACAGGGGATACCTTTACCTAGTGTGTACATAGGGTTGCCAAGAGACCTGGAGAAAAAAATGTCCTGCTCTTTTTGTAGAGGCGGAATGCATAAAAATGGCCAAATGAAGTTTTTCAAGGCAGGGATTTCCAAGGCCAAATTGGGCAGGGATTCTGGTTTGGTTGGGGGAGCATCATCTGAGCATGGAATCAGAGCCACTGTGGGTGGGCAGGTAGTTATGATTTCCTGAGATCTGCAGGGGGTTGGACTAGATGACCCTGGAGACCCCTTCCAACTCTATGATTTTATGCTTCAAGGCTTTTCTCTAGAAAGCTGGCAAGTTCTGCAGGTGAAGCTTAGCTGAAAGTCACTCAAATTTAATATGCGTACCATTCCTCCTTTGGCTGTAACCTTTAGCGCCACCTTCTGTACACTCATCAAACGGCTGCTAGTAAAGCAGGGAAGAAAATCGTAAACAAAGCAATCTACTGTAAAGCTCAACTCCAAAATGTCACTAGTCTTCCATGCAAAGTTTCTGCCTTTCAATTTTTGAAAACCCAGGAGACAAGTTCACCTGACTGGACACCCTACTGAGCCTCCAGGAAGTGGTCATCCTGTGTTTGGTCTCTCGAACTTCAGACAAAAAACAAAATTGGAGATTTGTGTTACTGGATGCTCCTCCATGCCAAAAACGACAGCCATATCCCTGCATGTAGAAAACCAGCATGTGGCAGCAAAAGAGCCAGTAAAAGAGCCAGTAAAAGAGCCAGCTTGGTGTAGTGGTTAGGCTGTCTCCTAGCAGTCTGATGTGACACAAGTTGACTCCGAAGGAAGCCCTGCTGCGTTCCATGGGGCCTTCTTCTTAGTCAGTGCGCATAGCACTCCAGACTGCAATTCTCTTACTCCCCATTTGCGTCTGAAAGTGTGAGGCCTGGCTCTGAAGTTTTCGTTTGGCTTCTGGAGGAGAAGATCTCACTCATTATTGATTAAAAGCCTTGCTCGGCTGAGTGACAATTTTCCAAACGGCTGATCCATGAATAATGCATGGCCCTGATGCCAATTCCAAACGTCTCCGTTTCCTTCTGATAGGCACAATTAATTTCAGGGAAGTCGTCAAGCATATCTGCCGTGGGTGGCTTTTGGGGAGGGCTTTTGGGATGAAGGCTGAGCCCGGCAGCTCACTTCTGTGGCCGTATGTTCATCGGGTTGGATGAAAAAACTATCCGAGGCAGAAAGGATTTGGGAGAAGCTCCTGCCAATGATGCCGGCCTGAAGGGGTGAACCCTCATCCTATTCAGGGAGCTGCAGAATGTATAGCGTATGCTCCAGACATCTGGGCTCGGCAGAAACTATCCCTTTTTCAAAGGGAATTGCTCACGAGGACCTTTTATCATAAAGAGCTAGACATGCAGAAGGATTACAAGTATTTGTTGGGGGGATCTCATCTTCCCCCTGCCTCCTTATTTCCTCTTTCCCTTCCCTTAAAACCCCCATAGCCCCTCTCCTTTTCCTGTGTCTTTCTATCCTTCCTGCCCACCAGCCATAGCTCCTCCCCTTTTCCTGCCTCCTTCTATGCTTCCCGCCCACCAGTCATAGCCCCTCCCCTTTCCTGCTTCCTTTTTTCCTTCCCGCCCACCATCCCTAGCCCCTCCCCTTTTCCTGCTTCCTTCTATCCTTCCTGCCCACCAGCCATAGCCCCTCCCCTTTTCCTGCTTCCTTCTATCCTTCCCGCCCACCTTCCCGCCCACCCCTTTTCCTGATTCCTTCTATCCTTCCCGCCCACCAGCCATAGCCCCTCCCCTTTTCCTGCTTCCTTCTATCCTTCCCGCCCACCAGCCCTAGCCCCTCCCCTTTTCCTGCTTCCTTCTATCCTTCCCACCCACCAGCCCTAGCCCCTCCCCTTTTCCTGCTTCCTTCTATCCTTCCCACCCACCAGCCCTAGCCCCTCCCCTTTTCCTGCTTCCTTCTATCCTTCCCACCCACCAGCCATAGCCCCTCCCCTTTTCCTGCTTCCTTTGCCTGGAGGCTTTGCAGAAAGCACAGAATTCATTTCGTGATAGACAGGAGAAACATTTGCCCAGCTACCTGCCCCTCAAGGTATGGGCCTGAGGAGGCAGCAGAGGCAAAGAGCTTTCTGGAAGGGGAGAGGAGAGCGAGAGAGTGAGTGAGGGAGGGGGGAATTCCCCTGGAGGGAAAGCTGCCGCTCATTTATTCCACGGAGGTGCCTGCCAACTGGGGGGGGGGACTGGAGGTGTAACCCCCCTGCCGCTGAAAGATCTTGCAGCAGCCTCTCCCTCAGGGCCTCATTACCGGCAGTTCAGCTCCCTTATTAGGGTTTGCCTCAGAGACGGGCTGTTCATTAGCAAATTGTCATAACAGTGACAGGGATTTATGTGAGACCATTGCTGGCGAGGTCCTTAGGCTACCAAGGCGTTTTGATCGATGGTCAGAGAAGCCGCGCACCTGGCTGTCTTCCACCCTGTGGACCCAGCCACCAAGCATAAATAAAAGCCGAGGGTGGGAGGAAATTGAGCCCCCAACGTTTCTCAAGTGAAAGCAGGGGGACGATTGGAGAACAAGCCAGGTCCTCTGTCCAGGGTCAGCCCTGCTCAGACACCAAGACAATAGTGGGAGGAAGGTGAAGGGTTCAGTGGCAGAGTCTCTGCTTGGCTTGCACTTGGTCCCATGTTCAATCCCAGTTATAGGACAAGGGCAGTAGGCGATACAAAAGACCTTTGCCTGAAATCTTGGAGAGTCAGCTTGGTGTAGTGGTTAAGAGCGGTAGCTTCTAATCTGGAGAACACCAACTGAGAAATATATTTTGGGTCTGGGGCCCCTTTAAGACCAACAAAGTTTCATTCAAGGTATAGGCTTTTGTGTGCCTGGACACTTCCTCTGGTTCTTATCTGTTATCTGAAGGGGCATGCTTGCCCATGATAGCTCATACCTTGAATGCAACTGTGTCGGTCTTAAAGATGCCACTGGACTCAAATTTTGCTCTGCTGCTCCGGATCAGCATGGTCACCCACCTGAATCTGTTTCGCCCAACCCTTTATCAACCTTTTTACCACTGAGAAATCCCTGAAACATTTTTCAGGCTTGGAGAAACCACGGAAATGGCACCATCATGCAGAATATGGTTGGGAAGCACAGCTGTGGACATGCCCACCTGGGGCTCCTCCCCTTCTCATCCCTCCAGGCCTATGATTGGCCATTGAGGGGAGACAGATCAATATGACCATATATGGTCACATCACCCAATTAATGTTTAACACATCTTTAAAATATATAAAATATATATTCATCTATATAGAGGCCGAGTATATATTGAGGGCCGGAGTATGGGGTAAGATCTTTTTAGGACTTTTAGTATACCACTATTTTGTACTTGTATGTTTTTGAGTTGTTTTAATGGGATATTTTTAACTGATCTTGCTGTATTTTTGTTTTGTGAACTGCCGTGAGCCAGTTTCTGGAAGTGGTGGTATAAAAATGCAATAATAAATCAAATAAAATTAATTAAGTCCCAGCCATTCAGGAAACTCTTTCAGGGCCGTAAAGAAACCCCAGGGTTTCTGGAAGCCCTTGTTTAGAAAGCCTAATCCGGCTAATATATTATTTAATATTTAATACAAGCTGGCCAACAGATGGCGCTGTCATTCTTCTACAAGCATTCAGCTACTTCGGAGAAATGGAATTTAGCAGAAGGCAGGAGGGCCATCCCCAAACAGGACAGGACAGAAAGGGAAGGCAAGAAAAGAGAGAGATAGAGAGTCCTGGGAAGTTTTACTCAGTTTATAGTGAACCAGCCAATGCATCCGATTCTGTGTCATTTCTACTGGTACCTGCTTACCCATTTCCTGTGAGAACCTAACAAAGTTGGACACCCACTGGAACTTTTCAGACCAGCCATGGTTTCTTCAAGGTATAAGATTTTGTGTGCATGCTCCTTCAGACCAGCACAGTACAAGATAGTTGCCAGCTCAGCTTCTAGTTGTAGGAATATTTTCAACTGGGTGGCAACAGATGGGGCAAGCAATAAATGGACTTTTCTGATCCAGGGCTTTTCTGATCCTGGACCCAATCTGTTGGAATGCTCTCCTGGAAGAGATCAGGGCCCTTTGGGACCTTCAGCAGTTCCGAAGGGCCTGCAAGACAGAGCTGCTCCACCAGGCCTATGGATGAGGCCCAGAAATTCACACCAAGACCATGCTGGCCTCCTTCCTCAACCCCACCCCGCCACCAACAAAACACAATAATGCACCATCTTCAAACTAACCTACCAGCAGAAATGAGGTCTCCTTCTCTACAAGACCCTAATAGAGGCGGTCTAATACGTTAACACCATGATTCAATATAATATAAGTAATAATTTAATTTGAAAGGTTTAATCTAAATAAATAATAATAATTAATAAATAATTGTTATCCACTGTTATCCAGGTAACTTTATGGCATGTACATGCCTGCTGTTACCTGCCCTAAGCCAACTGGGAAGGGCAAACTATAAAAATAAAGTTACTATTATTGTTTATTATTATTATTATTATTATTATTATTATTATTATTATTATTATTATTATTATTTCCTACTGAGGTCCCTCCCCAACCCCTACCCTCCCCCCTCCCATAATCTCCCTATCTAGAATTGGCAACTATGGCCTTTTTTGACCATGGGGTTTGCAAACTTTCCTTGCCCATCTATGAAAACATGCGAGGTAAAAATATGCATTCTCTGAAATCACCGGAGAAAATCCTGCCTCCTGAAATCCTAGAACAGAATTCACTTTTGGAGTCTCCAGTGACGGCCTTTCCTGTGTGCCCCATGCAGGCAGAAATTTGACAAGAATGTTCTCTGGTAACTTCTCCTACAGCACTCTTGGGCCGGTGACTTCACTTCTGGCCTGTCCAGGTCATAAATCGGGTCTCCAGAGCTCAGCCTAGACTTCATTCGCTTCCCGGTTATCTTCCCCGTCAACTGGGAAAGCCTGTCCAGGTGGTTTATAAGCTAATAACTCACACCTGAGTTAAATGTGAAAAGGCCAGAGATCATCTCCCCGGGAAGTTCTCCCCTAATAAAGCTTGGTTTTCCACTCCCGGAGCTGCTGTTCGGCTTTATACGAGGCAATTTTCACATTTTGACAGGCGTGAGAAATTGAGCTGGCTCTCTTCGGCAAAGACATGGAGTTTTAACCCCAACCCCAATGTTTGTCTGACAAATTTGACAGGTAGCAGAAAAGAGTTTGGCCCTGAAAATCAGAGGCTGGACACCCCCTATAATCCTGGGGGGGGAGAGACTGAAACAACACAGAAGCATGACCTCTATGCATCCTTTCCCCCTTCCAATGGCTAATTTTCAAACAGCTTCAGGCCCACCTGTTGTTATTTTTAAAAGCATGAGCTGCAAGTATTGTCACCTCTGGTTTGCAGCCTTTCTGCCACCTTAATTAATTGATTGATTGATTGATTCAATTTATCGACTGCCACTCCCAAAGGCTTGTGACGGTTTACAAAATCCAGCTAAAAACCCGTTAAAACCCCCGCTAAAATGGACTATCACAGCATCCATACAACACAATAGAAACAGCAAAGCAAGATGGCGGAACCCTCAAATGGGATGTTTGTTGTGCCCTGGGAAACACTGGACTTTAAGGGGCTACTGCAGAGAAAGAGTCATCCAATAGGGAAATGGCAAAGAGGGAGCCATCGACCCCGCCCTAGGTAACCGTGGTGTAGGCCCGGTCAGATCTTCTACTCAGACCTGTCGGGAAAAAATCCATTCTGCAGGCCCTGCGGGACACAAGTGGAGACTCATATCTAGCATACATTAATAAACACCCTGAATCGCAAAGATAAATCACAATAACAGCTGCCAAAAACCTAAAGTCCTCTGACTCACAAGTCCCTACCACTTCATAGATTCACTCAGTGCAGGTTATCTTTTCCCCACTGGATGGAAAGTTTCTGTGGAGTCAGGGTGCCAATTTCGGCTGTTGCAAACGTGCCATAAGAAAAGAGTCCTGGTATAGACCGAACAAAGGACTCAAAAGAACTGCCAGGTATGTTTTTCTGTTTCGTACATCTTCGTCCAGGGTCAGTTGGAACTCACAAAACCTTAACCTTCATGCTAGTCTGCCGGACCATGGTTCTGCATAAGGATATTTTAAAGCATGCTGCTCAGTCTCTGGAGGTTGGCACCCAAACCTGGAGACTGGAATTCCTCTGTGTGTGTGGGTACATGTGTACGTGTGTACTTGTGCATGTGAGGGTAGGGGGGAGAAGTAAGTTCTCTTTATTCCCTCTTGCCAAACGGTGCATCGTTTTAGAAAGCCTGCGAAACGTTCATTTCTGGCTGAGAAGCATCAGCAGAGAAACAGGACCAAACGCAACCAGTAGAAATCCACTTTTCCCGTCTCGCTAAACCCCCCAGAGGACACAGAGTGATCCAGCTCTTAGTGCGGTCTCAGGGCTGAACCCTGGGGTCACCTGTGATTATCTTTGGGTCACTCACTCGGCTGATGAGAAGAACTGGCAGCCGTTTTATAGACCTTCCGCCTGTGCTTCTTACAAAAAACCCAACAGGAGCCTTACCCAGCATCCCCCTCCACAAGCATTTCTTGTCAGGTGAAAAGTGAGCCTACCGCACAAGCCGACAGCCACCTCCGTAGGACCCCTCGGGGGCCACAGTTATTACCTCCTCTAGACCTCACCTCAATTAAGCGGGGGTTACTTTTGTCGTTTTTTCGGTTTAATTGCCCAATCTCTCCCAAAGCTCGCAAGCGACTTGGCCTTTCGCTCACCTTCACATTCCTGCATTAATTCGGTCGGCATCCACTCTTCTCAAAGAAACTCTCCCTCTCTCTGCTTTCTCAGGCCTCGCAGTGGGGAGCGGCGGCAGCTGCAGGGATAGGACTCCCTGGGAGGCAAAGATCTAATAGGGTTAGTGGCCAAGCGGACAGGCTTCCGTCCACCACCTGGAATGTGGAGACCAGAGTGTTTTGTGATCTCTGCAACACGGACTTCCCCCCTCCATGTCAAGATGAGTAGGGGTCAAGTCTCCCCAGACCCTCTCCCGAGATTGAGCTTGGGGCAGTGGTTAAGAGCAGCAACCACTATTGTGGAGAACCAGGCTGGATTCCCCACTCTTCCTCCACGTGCAGGCAGCTGGGTGACCTTGGACCTGTCACAGTTCTCTCAGAGCTCTCTCAGCCCCACCTACTTCACAGGATGAATGTTGTGGGGAGAGGAAGGGAAAGTGATTATGAGCTGCTTTCAGACTTTTTTTTTCCACTTTCAGACTCCTTTGGGTGGCATCTTCACAGATCCGAGGTCAGACCTCTGAAGATGCCAGTCACAGATGCAGGTGAAACGTTAGGGGCAAAAACTATGAGAACATTATCTTGTCTTTTAGAAAAGTGGATGCCTCTGATGTCTTATTTCCTTTATTTCAGAAAGGCGGGGAGAGCCCCTGCAAATATAAGTTCATTTTTGCACGATTGTTAAGCCTACATCTCCTGTAATAATGTATTATATATTATTTGTTTTCATGAGCAGAACTAATTTTTAAAGCAAATATTTGCATAATGATTTACAAGACCTATACATTTGCAGTCACACTCAAATATTTCTAAAATGTTGGGGAGGCAAGGCCGTCCTTTGTAGAAGCCATGCTCATTCTTCCGAAGCAAGTCTTGTTCTTCTCCACATGTAATAATTCTACCTTCTCTCCACTATACCAAAAACAAGTGTCAAACTAACATGCACCCCACCATCAACCTAAGCCTGGGCTGATCCACTCAAAAGGTCCACCTTATTGCCACCACTGCACCACTAGGAGACAGATATAGGCACTGTCTTCTGCTGAAAATCCACCTGACTGCTGCTTATACCTATGCTTCCAGTTATCACCTTAAGCGCACCATCCAATCTATTCTCTGCAGCCCAGACCTATGCTACAACTCATGTCTTGAGACCAATGTGGCGTAACAGTTAGAGTGCTGGACTCAGATGAGGGAGACCCAGATTTGAACTCCTGCTCTGCCACAGAAGATCAGTGGGTGACTTTGGAACAGTCATTCTCTCTCAGCCCCCCACCCCTGTGAGTCACATCAAACTATACAGAGATAGTTTATATTTGCAGCAGGGATATTGCTGATTTCCTATTCATGTGTTTGAAATCACAGCCGGGAACATGGCAGCCTCCTTTAGCAAGGAAGGCAGAGTATGGCTTACATGGGTGGAGGGGACAGTAGAAAAAAAATGTTTCATTATGCAAAAGACTGGCCTGCACCTCAAATCATCCCATGGAGTCACTGCCCTACAAGACCATTTGTGTAATGAAGTCCTTTTTGTCCTGGAAAATTAGGTAGGGTGGAATGTGCCAAGCATAGTTACCTGCCTTGATGAAATAATTAAGAAAAGGTCAAGCATGCAAATGCCATTAGTTTACCCTTTTCCGTTTTCAGGAAGAGAACTTATATGGACTTCATAGTAAATCTGGTGCTTAGTCATTACTAACTCAGTCCCCCAGGGAAATTTTCTTGGCCAGTGCCTAGGAAAAGAAAGAAGATCCAAAAAACTGCAGGTCCATGATTTCAGCGAAATGCAAAACTGAATCAAGCTGATGGAGCAGGGGGAAAAAACATTCTAGTGGGCCTAGTGTTATGAGCCTGGGAGGCACACCCATGAAGACACCAGAGCAGACACAGGCTCTTTACAGTGAGGAGTCCAAAAGTAATTTTATTGAGATTCTAAGGGATCAAATGCAAGAATTTGCCATTACAGAGGAACATTGCTCAAGATGCCTCAAAGAGTATTCAAGGAGCAGATATACCCTCAGCCTGCAGTCCCTCTTCCATGGAATTTGTGTGCCAAAAGGTATTCCCACAGAAAGGCTGTTTTATGTAACCTACAAAGCGAAACCCATCTTCAAAACATCTTTGCACTCATGAAGAGCCAGGCAAGGTTGTTTACATGCCTTTCAACATTAATCAGTGCCAACCATAAAAGGTAACAGGCTTGACTTTGGAGAGTGGAAGGAACAAGGGAGTGGGGAAGGGAGGCTGGAAGAGCTCCCCTGGTACAAGCAGACCCCTTGTGGGCTGTAGACATGTACCTAGACTATGGGTACATGACACCTAGAAGAATCCCCAATGGGTTTCTAGTCATCATCACTGAGGAGAGAAGCCTAAACCAACCCTGGCATTCTTCATCTCTCAGAGCCATGGCAGTGAACCTCAACCCTGACAAGCCTTAGATAACCATTGCAGTTATCTTGCCTTCTCCTTTGCAAGTAGCGAACATCTGCAGAGCCCCAACCGACTGACCTTGCCCCAATGAATCTTCCGAAGGAGCTTTAACATGTGATCCAAAGCAGGACTCCACGGGTGAAGACGAATTTTGGTACTGGAGGAGCACAAGAAGAAAGCAACTTTGCTTATCCTAAGAAGGTCTTGTTCTCAGTGTGGCCTCAACAGGAGGCCTCCTGGGAACGCTTGTCTTGAATGCAATTAAATAATAGACATGATGGAAGTTTTGAAGGACCATGGGACAGCAGAGTCTCAGCATCTATGCTGGCCAGTGCCTAGCCGAAGAGGACATACATTCCTGGATCATCATATGCTATGTGTCCTATGGTACTGTAGATTCAGCCCCTCCCCAAAAAAGTTCATGAACGGAAAACACCTTACTGCTCAGAAATACAAAACAGCTGGGTGACCGGTGGAAGCTAATTGCCAGCAGAGGTGGTCATCGTACAGTCAAGGTGACCTCATTACCTGAAAATAATGATCCAGGGGGCAAGGAACAAAGGCAGGTGAAAGCAACTGCCTCAAGGAAATAAAAATCACGAAAAGGCTGTTGATTTAGAGGAATGTCATGCCCTGAAAATTCTCCATTTTCTGCCTCTACCTGGATCAAAACAAGAACTTTCTGGGCTGTATTTGTTCAGACCAGCTCAGACCAACCATTCAACCACCTGCCTCATAGAAATAAATCAGGAAAAGGCAGTTGTTTAAGAGGAATGCCATGCCTTGAAAATCCTCCATTTTCTGCCTCCACCTGGATCAAAACAAGAACTTTCTGGGCTCGATTTGTCCAAACCAGCTCAGACCAGCCATTCAAGCACCTTAAGATGAGGTCCAGCAAAGTGGTTGATTTAAATTCCTCGTGTTTTCCTTCGAAAGGACAAAAGCTTACTCCGTCACGGGTTCTACTCAGCAGCCCCAAACGGATCACGCAACCGCGAATTACGGATCGGCTCTCTCCTTCATTAATTGGGTCTATTCGTAAGCCATCTAAGCCAGGGGTAGTCAAACTGCGGCCCTCCAGATGTCCATGGACTACAATTCCCATGAGCCCCTGCCAGCGTTTGCTGGCAGGGGCTCATGGGAATTGTAGTCCATGGACATCTGGAGGGCCGCAGTTTGACTACCCCTGATCTAAGCAAACCACCATCACCAAGCAGAGGGAAAAGTGCTTCATAGAGATTCTTTGATCCTTGGGAAGAGAAAAAAAAAACTCAGCCTTGATGTTCAAGAACAAAGCAGAATAAACAGCCTTTAAAAAAATAAAAAAGTTGAGAGCTATGGAAATTCATGCAGATCAATTCCGGATATGGTCCTCGGGGCCATGAGTATCCATTTAATGTCTGTGAAATGTTGGAACAATATTTTTTTAAAAAACACTCTATCCCTGATTAATGAGCTCTTTACCAGCAATTACAAAGGGAGAAAGGAAACCTAACAGGCCTGAATCGCAGATGTTATACCAAGGAACAGAGTGCAGGTCTGCATTGGGATCACAGGCTTTTTTTTTTTGACAGTACAGTTCCCCTTTATTAAATTTGTGCTTCAGATGTAGACCTCAGCTCTGTTCCTTGGTATAACATCTGATATTCCTTGGTATAATCCCACCCACCCCCCAAAAAAGAAAAGCAGGGGAGGGGATTTGACATTATCAATATGCATTTATTCATATTCTAACAAGGTACACATATTTTAAACATTCCCTTGGGGATAATCAATGTTGGGGTGGGGACTGGTGGACTGGTTTATTAGTGGACTGGTGCTATTACACAGATCTTCCCTGCAATGTACACTTAGCTTTTGGCTCCATTTTCAAGGCAGAAAAAAGAAGTCCTTTGGTTGTGGAATTTGGGGTGTAACAGTTGCGGGGAGAAGGAAAAGGTGTTTGTAAGATGTTTTGGGGCTCCTTCGCGTAGTGAAATTTTGGGTATAAAAACCAATTATTCTCGTTTAAAAAAATCTTTGAATACAATTTTTTTTTTAATTTCTTCTGTTAAAACAGGGAAATCACAGGTACCCACGTGGGACACCTGTTCGCTGAATTTGCATCATGGGTCATTGGAGTGTATAATATTTTAAAAGGTTGGATTGGGATAGAGCGATCCCTCCCCTTTCAAATGGACAGAAGGGGTCAATATCCTTCCCTCCCGCACTCATTCTCCCCCTCCCCATCTTTTTAGACATTAGAAGAAAAAGAAGAAGAGTTGGTTCTTATATGCCGCTTTTCCCTACCCGAAGGAGGCTCAAAGCGGCTTACAGTCGCCTTCGCTTTCCTCTCCCCATTACTTCGGCAGATGGGCCATGTGAACCAGGCCAGGCTCCAACTCTCAGCAAAGTAAGTCGGCCTCATTTTAGCTTTAGCGGGGACGTGATCTCATCCTAGAGGAACATGTTTATTTTTCTAGGTGGTCCCCTTCTGAGATCCGCACGGCAGGAGGCAGCAGCCCCTGGGTTCAGTGTCGCTAACCTTTCTCATGGACAACGCGGCATTCGGAGGATGGGTAGGAAGGGGTTGCACAGACCAAAATGTGATGCTGCCTCCCAGAAAGGAGTCAAACAGGCATGGAGAGAAGGCAGAGGACAGTCTCTGTACTTGGTCCTCACAAGAAGAAAAATGCATTCGCCAGAACATTTATTTATTCGTTCATTTATTGCGTTGTGCATGTGTGTAGGGCAGCCAGGAAATCCAAGAGGAAAGCTGCATTCACCGAAACATACATACATACATGCATGCATGCATCCATCCATCCATCCATCATCTATCATCTCCCTCCCTCCTCTACCTATGTCTATCTACCTATCTACCTATCTAATCTATCTACCTACTGACCTACCTATCTAATCTACCTACCTACCAACCTAATCTATCTACCTATCTATTTAATCTATCATGGTATAGTGGTTAAAAGAACAAGACTTGCTGAGGAAGAATGAGCATCGCTTCTACAAAGGACAGTCTTGCCTCCCCAACCTTTTATGTGATGCTAAATATGCACCCTTAGAAGGAAGCTCTGTTTTCAAAAACACAGAAAAATCTGTGTTTTTTATTTCCACAAATGCTGGTGGCACCAACCTTAACCTCTGAACTTCCTTTATTTACCTTTACCCCTGGAATGTATTGCAATGCTTGTTTTTTTTTTCTTTTTTTAATTTCATTATCAAGCACCGAACAATTATATGCAAGTCCCCCCCCCAAAAAAAATCACATCTCAAGCCCCTTCAAATGGAGGAAATCAGTGCAAAGCCCGTAATTTGCAATGTGTATGTAGCCAGCTTGGTGTGGTGGTTAGGAGTGCGGACTTCTAATCTAGCAAGCTGGGTTTAATTCCCTGCTCCACATGCAGCCAGCTGGGTGACCTTGGGCTCCCCACAGCACTGATAAAGTTGTTTTGACCGAGCAGTAATATCAGGGCTCTCTCAGCTTCACTTCCCTCACAGGGGGTCTGTGGTGGGGAGAGGAAAGGGAAGGCCATTGTAAGCCACTCTGAGACTCCTTCGGGCAGAGAAAAGCGGCATAAAAGAACCTTCTTCTTCTTCTTCTTCTTCTTTCTTGCGAGGAAGAAGTGAAATCAAAGCAGGAATCGAAACACCTCAACCTGGCAACTTTTAAAAACTGGTCTTGCCACCAGCACACCGGATAGAAATGACATCTACAATAGCTATAAAGGAGGAGGACTAGCAGCGGATGACAAAAAATGTAAATCCAACTGAAAAAAAAGAAATGACTCCGTGGACTACAGTGGACATCATTTCACTGTTTACCATCTAGTAAAGTGAGCTGATTTCATTAGAGAGAATAGTTTTAATTACAGTAAGGCCGGGACAGGAGGGGCTGGGCCAGCCCATGGTAATTAACACACCAGGGAAGCTGGATTACTGGCATCAGAGCAGTGAAAGGATACCAACCAGGGAATGACTCAGCAATAGTTATGACTTTGCAGTAGTTACTGTGGTGTTGCAGGAGAGGAGAGATGTTCGGGTGTTTTCATAGGAGGGACAGAGGAAGAAGAAGAAGAAGAAGAAGAAGAAGAAGAAGAAGAAGAGCTGGGGGGGTTGGTACCTTGCATTTTACTACACGGAGGAAGAAGAGTAGGTTTTTATATCCCACTTTAACTACCCAATGGAGTCTCATAGTGGCTTACAATATCCTTCCCTTCCGCTCCCCATAATAGACACCTTGCGAGGTAGGGGGAGGGGGGCTGAGATAGCCCTAACAGGTCTGCTCTGTGAAAACAGCACTATCAAGGTCAGCTGGCTCCCTGTCGAGGAGCAGGGAATCGAACCCGGCTTGCCAGGTTGGAAGCTACCACTCTTAACCATGACATCAAGCCAGAGGAGTCTCAAAGGGGCTTGCAATTGCCTACCTTTCATCTCCCCACCACAGACACCCTGTGAGGTAGGTGAGGCTGAGACAGCTCTGAGAGAACTGCTCTGTGAGAACAGCTCTAACCGGACTGTGACTAGCACAAGGTCATTTTACTGACTGCATGTGGAGGAGCGGGAAATCACACCTGGCTCTCCAGATTAGAGGCCGCCGCTCTTAACCATGACCCCAAGCTGGGACTAAGGACCAGGAAGAGGAGCTTGACGCTCAGGCTGAAGCATTAGAACAGGGGGAGGAGCCACGGTTAGGGGAGGGGCCGTGGGTCAGTAGCTGAGTAGCCACTTGGCATTCAGAAGCTCTTCAATAGCTCCTACAGGGCCCTCAGCTCTTCCAGTTCATTCCACCAGGTAGGGGCAAGGACCGAAAAGGCCCTGGCCCTGGTCAAGGCCGGGTGCACCTCCTGTGGGCCAGAGACCTCCAACCTGTTAGAACTCACAGAGCACAACACTCTGCAAGGGACACAGGGAGTTCAAAGAGCCAACCCCCCCCCCCCAAAAAAAAGAAAGCCTTTGATAGGTATTCCTTCCACTGCAATGCCATGTGAGCTTGCTTAGTGCCGTTCTTTCATTCCCAAGACGGAGGAGTCCAATTGCCCCAATCATTCACAGGAGGATTAGAGACTTGCAGGTTGAAAACCACCATGTTGCTCTTTACCTCTGATACATTTCCACTGAACTGCACTATAGCTTGCAGAGATAAATAGGAACCATGGGCAGGTGGGGTGGGAGGGAGAAAGGAAATCTTTTTTTTCTTTCCCCTTGTAGGAAGTCAATTGTTCTGTATTTCAGATGTGGCATTCGGCATTTCGCTGCTTGGTCTTTCTGTGCTTTTCAACTGAGGTTCCAGGCAATCGAGAAGGGCTATGGAACACGAGCTAAAATGGCCTGGAGGACAAACTAGGTGGGCTTTGGGACCCATTCAACGAGACCTCTGAAAGAATCCAGAGCTACTTCATCCCCAGTCCTCCGTTTTCAAAAGACCCAGGGTGAAGACAAAAGTAAAATAAAATGATGCTTCTTTGTTTCACGCATGAATGGGGACTCTTGAAAGTCTTCAGATCCACACAGGTCTTTGTGGATGAACCTCATCCTTTTTTATTATAAGGACTTGTGGTCCTTTTCCCGACCTGGTGGAATGAGCTCCCGGAAGAAGCTTCCGGCGTTCTGCAGGGCTTGCAGGATGGAGCTCTTCCGCCAGGTTTATGGTTGTGGCTGGGGCGTGGAAGATCAGACACCCCCCTCCCCCAGAAAAGGAAAGAAGAACAGAAAGGTTTACACCAAGCTGTCCATTGCCATTGGTGGGTTACCGGCTGTCGGAGCCCCCCTATGGTACTCCAGGAGGCAGCCTCAGTGGCTGTAAAGGTTGAAGACTAAGCTGCCAGGGGTATTTTTAAATGAGAGTTATTATATTATATCTTTTTATGTAGGGCTTTATCTGTAACCCGCTGCAAGTTGCCGGGAGCGGTGGGATATAAATTGAATAATAAAATAACAAATTAAAAAAATGTCCTTTATAATGGTTACATATTGTTGCTTTTGGCACAAGTCCTGATATTCCATTCCATAAAAACCAGATCCTTCTTTCCGTTCTTTTATTGTCTTAGACTAACATTTTTATCCCTCGTCTATTTGAGGGAGGGGGGGAATCAATACAAAGGTTTGTCTGATTTTTGAAGGATATCAGGTAGGAGGGAGAGGAAAGGCAGAATGGGACACCCCCATCTTGGAAGATAGGCAGGGTCAGTACCTGGTTGAGGGACCACCAAGGAAGGCTCTGCAGAGGAAGGCGGTGGCACCTCTGCTTCTCCCTTGCCTTGAAAGTCCCTTGCTGGGGTCAGTGTAATTTAGCTGTAACATTTTACATGCATGCACAAAATCATGCCTGCATGGGGAGGATTGGGGTCTCAAGCCCCATTCTCCGGATTAGAGCCCACCATTCTTAACCATTGCAAACTTAAATGGACTCCGGGGAATGATAGAGGACAGGAAGGCCTGGAGGATCATTGTCCATGGGGTCGCGATGGGTCGGACACGACTTCACACCTAACAACAACAACACCATCACACCTAACCATCACACCAAGCTGGCTCTCAGTAGAATTTAGGAGGAGGATGGTTTTTATACCCCGATTTTCCCTAACCAAAGAAGTCTCAAAGCGGCTTACAATTGCCATCCATTCCTCTCCCCGCAATGGATACCCCATGTGGTATTTGAGGCTAAGAGAACTCTGACAAGACTGTTCGGAGAGAACAGAACAAGCAGGACTGTGACTAGCCCAAGGCCACCCAGCTGGCTGCATGTGGCTCACCAGATTAGAACCCGCCGCTCTTAGCTACTACACCAAGCTGGCTCTGGTAGAATTGAGCTTGTCATTAATCTAACAGAGCTCGAGCACAGATCCTGAATGGACCATCTCTGTGCAAGGGCATGACAATTTCCCTTGAAAAGTGGAGCCCTTCCACATACTTCCAGACTCCTCTTTGGAGATTCGTCTTCTAATTAGTCAACAGGCCAATGGCCCACGCTCACATTCGTTTTCACTTACATAACTTGTTTACCGTTTCAAACTTACAGCGCCCTGTTTCCCAATTAAATTTGTCTTATCTCTATTTCCCCCTCTATGCTCCACAGATAGCTTCAAGTTTATCGTTTCCAGACGTGCCGAATGCATATTAATGGCATAAATATCCCGTAATCTTGTGGGAAGCAAGACTTAGGGATACAGTCAAACAAAATACAAACGTATCTAAAATACAGTGTCATAAAATTGAGAATATGTTTTGCCATACCAGTTCTGCTTCGATCACCTCCTTCTGAGGTTTGCTTCGTTCTCCTCAGGAGAATGCAGGACTTTGGACCACGCCAACTAACTTTGTCAGGTCCCCCCTGAGGGGATATAAAGTTAGGGTTACTAGATCCATAGTGGAACTCTCCTGATGATTTACAGGTGGAGTCTGAGGAAAACAAGAACTTCAATGGGGCGCAATTATGACAGCCTACAAAGCATCCGTTTTCTCCAGGAGAACTGATCTCTGTACTCTGGAGAACATCTGTCACTCCAGGGGATCCCTAGGTCCCACCTGGAGGTCCTGGAGAAGAAAGAAGCTGAGGTGGACAGCCACAAGTTCAATTATTCCTTCATTATTAGAAGACTAGAATTAAAGCCCGTTGTAGCTGATACAACGGGCGCTAGCAGGGGGGGAGGAGGGAAAATAGCAAAGAGAGAGGGTGGTAGAAAGGAAGAGAGTGATTAAGATAGAGAGAGCTTGTCGTTGGGAAGAGGAAAGGGAAGGGTTGGCCAGTCTGTAAGGGCATGAGTTTGAATATGTGTGTTGTGGAGGGGGGGGTTGTGGTGGTGTGGTGACAAATCAGGGTGTGGGTGTGGAGAGATGGGTGTCAAGAACCTGTTGTTTGGAATGTTAATTGTGTGTGGGAGAGGACTGACCTTTGGGAATAGTGGCATAGTGGTTACAGATGAGCTTTCCAGAGCCACGTCCTCAGATATGTGAAGGGAAAATCAGACTGGAGACTCTTCTTAGGGGGAGATTACATGGCAACCAATTCTTCCCAGTTCTGCATTCAACCTCATTTCCCTGCTTGTGTGAATTAGGCCACAGACACCGAAATGTCCCCCTGCCCTAATCCACATGGGGTAGTCACAGTACACAGGTGTCCGCCCTGCTCCTTCTGTCTCCATTTTTTTTTACTGTTGATATAATGTTATACGCCCACATGCTTCTTTCACTGTTGCCCCTTAGAAGAAGAAAAGGTGGATTTTTGTACCCTGCTGTTTACTACCAAAAGGAGTTTCACCTTTTCCCTTCATCTCCCCACAATAGACAACCCAGTGCAGGGCCCGGCAGAGTTATTGTGCCCTGCAAGGCCCTGCATTTCAGTATCTCTAGCACCCATGCCGGAGAGACGGCCCAAGGGAGGAGGGACTTGCAAAGGGGCCAAGCAGAGGGATCCCTAATGAGCCCGCAGCCGGGTGAAGAATGAAAACAGCACCTCAGCTCCCAATTAGCTATCCTGCAGCCAGGTGCAAACAATATATCGGCTGCCTAATGATTTCTGTGCTGCTGATGTGCAAGTTGCACCATGACAATTCACCTGCTCTCCAGACACAAAACGGAGCAGCCGCTCAAGGCTTCCGCAAACTGAGAGATGCTCAGGTCTTTTATTAATTATTATCACTATGACTGAACATACTAAAATCAAAGTTGAATAAGAACGACTCATAGCCTACACCAGGGGTAGTCAAACTGCAGCCCTCCAGATGTCCATGGACTACAATTCCCAGGAGCCCATGCCAGCATTCGCTGGCAGGGGCTCCTGGGAATTGTAGTCCATGGACATCTGGAGGGCCGCAGTTTGACTACCCCTGGCCTACCCCATCCCCCACTATGGATCTAATAGAGAAATGTCACTGTGCCAGGAATAGCCTCCATGGTGGCTTTTTCCCAATAGAAAGAGACCCCCTAGGCCAGGAAGGGCTAATAAGGGGTCTTTGCTCTCTGCCTTCTACTTCCTGCTGCGGGGGGAAGTTTTCAGGTGGAAGAGGAGCTGGCTTTAGTGCACGCCCCCACTGCCAGTAAGTTGCCCTGGCCTTGGCCTCTTCTCTGGCCCCCTACAACTCGGCATACATGTATGTAATGTGACTACAATGGTTTCGTAATGAGACACTACTAGTTATAGACTGTGCTTTTATAGAGCCAGAATGGTGTAGTGGTTAAAAGCAGTAGCTTCTAATCTGGCAAGCCAGGTTGGATTCCCTGCTCCTCCACACGAAGCCAGCTGGGTGACCTTGGGCTAGTCGCAGCCCTAATAGTGCTGTTCTCACTGAGCAGCCCTGTCAGAGCTCTCTCAGCCCCACCTACCTCACAGGTTGGATAGAGAAAGCGATTGTAAGCGGTTTTGAGACTCCTTTGGGCAGTGAAAAGTGAGCTATAAAGAAACAACTCTTTTTCTACATCCTCTGGCAGTGAATTTTTTCTACCCAGAGGAGTCTCAAAGGGGCTTCCATTCGCCTTCCCTTTCCTCTCCCCACAACAGACACCCTGTGAGGAAGGTGAGGCTGAGAGAGCCCTGATATTACTGAAGAAGAAGAAGGGTTGGTTCTTATATGCCGCTTTTCTTTACCCAAAGGAGTCTCAAAGTGGCTTACAATCACCTTCCCTTTCCTCTACCCACAACAGACACCCTGTGAGGGAGGTGAGGCTGAGAGAGCCCTGAGATTCCTGCTCGGTCAGAACAACTTTATCAGTGCTGTGGGGAGCCCAAGGTCACCCAGCTGGCTGCATGTGAAGGAGCAGGGAATCAAACCCAGTTTGCCAGATTAGAAGTTTGCACTCCTAACCACTACACCAACCCACCTACAGAAATGACCAGCATTGCACCTGGTGGTGGTGAGTTCTGCCCATTTTATCTCCACATCACTCTGCGGAGATTCTGGGTTGCCTTTGTGGCTAATAGCCAGTATCGGGCCTCTCCTCTATGAATTTCTCTCCTTCCCTGTTAAAGCCTTTCCATTTTAAATATCAGATGAGATCAGCCTTTGATTTGTTTCCAGCAGATTTCTTCTTCTTTTTTATTTCTCACTGGGCAAAATGTTTGCCAGTTGAACAAATGGCTGCCAGTGGTCAGGTTTTATGAGTTGTGTACGGGGCGGTTGCCTTTTTTGTCTCTTTCTGCCTTTGGGTGTCGCTGATGAGAATCATTCCCTCCTGCCTCTTTATCATTGCTGATCTTCTTGTTTTATGGGGCTTTTAAACCAAAAATTAAAATTACGCCATTTATATGTGATTTATGCAAATACAAGCACCACTTTACTGGTCATCGTCCTATCACATTTTGTTAGCTCATGAAAAAGGACAGCTGTCAGTGCATTCCAAGCGTGTAGGTCCTGGAATACTTTTAACGGAATGAAACTGGGTATGACAAAAGCAATTACTGTTTATTGTGTTTATTATATTTGTTGAACGCCACTCCCAGTCCAGCTGGCTCGTGGTGGTTCACAGCAAGCTTTAAAATGCGAAACCCAAATACCCCAAGCCCTCTTCCCTCCTGTCCACTCAGTGGCCTTCCACCAGCCCCCCATGCCACAAGGAGAGGGGTGCTCAGAGGGACCCGGAAGATGTTCCTCGTCCCATCCTCAACCAAACGCCTGGCGGAAGAGCTCCGTTTTGCAGGCCCTGCGGAACTGCGATAGTTCTGACTGCTCCTCTCGGAGTCAGAATAACACAGAGCTAGAACAGATCGCAAAGGGCCATCCTGTTCAATCTCCCACCTTCTTGGGGACTTCAGAGTCACACTCCCACAACAGGTGCTCATCCAATCCCCTCCTAAAAACTTCCAAGGAAGGAGAATCCACTACCCTCTGATGCAGCCTATTTCCTTTTCGAACAGCCCTCCCTGTCAGAAAACACTTTCCTCTCCAAGGAAACGGCTCAGGACAGCTTAAGGGTCAGAATGTAGGGACCCCTTTGAAGCATTAAATCTGTCCCCCCCTCCCTCCCTTTATTTGCAAAATGCACCCCCCCCCTTTAGCAGATTGCTAGTAAATGGCATCCTTATAGACAATTAAAACCTGGCAGCAAAGTTTTTTTCAGTAGCTATAGCACTGCCTAGAAGCCACATCCCTCTGCGGCTTCCCTCTGGGGTTCCCCAGCTCTCAACTGTTGATCTGCCACATCCAGGCAGGCATCAGAAGCAGATGCATGCTTCCCAGCTACTGAACAATTTGGAGGTGCGGTATGGCTTCCGAGCACAGTAAGGCCTGGAACCACGTCCGCCGCCTTCGTGCTGCAAGTGAGGGGATGCGGAAGGACGGAGAGCGTTCCTCTGCCCACAAGAGAGAGAGGAAAGTGGAAAGAGAAAAGAAGGAGGCATTCTCTGTATCTTCCAATCCAGGAGAAGAGCCTCAAAACCAAGGCGAAAGCCACGAAAAGGAAGAGGAAGGAGCCTCTGGGGTTCTGGTTCCAGGAGAAGAGCCGCAAAAACAAGGTGAAAGCCAGGAGGAGGAGGAAGAAGGCGTCTCTGTGTCTGCCAATCCGGGAGGAGAGCAGAGAGACCAAGAGGATGGCCAAGAGGGGGAGAAGCAGGAAGGAGCTCCTGGATCGTCCGAACCTGAAGAAGTGCAAGTAGACCAAGGCGGAAGCCAGGAGAAGAGCCCTTCCCCATCACTTCTCAACACCCTGAGTGAAGGAGTGGACAGAGAGAGGCTGGCTCAGCTCCGAAGTCAACTCCAAGCTCAGTTCTCCATCCGGGAACAGGCAGGGGATCAAAGTCCAGGCAGTCATGGAGACGGAGATGACAGGGCTCCGCCTGAGGTGGTCACAGAAGGGCAGTGCCCAACCTGCGGACAGTGCAGCAACCCAGCCGGCTGCTCCGGGGGGCTCCCCGCAGAAGTGGAAAAGGCGTTGCAGAGGGAGCTGGCGGTGCTGAAGGGAGAGGTGACGGCCAGCATCGAGTCCATGCGGAAGGAGGTGGCGGAGGAGCTGAGCAGCCTCCGCGAGGCCCTTCAGCTTTACAATGAGCACCACTCTTTCCAGGTGGCAGACCTCAGTCCCCTGGAGGAGCTGGATGAGAATGGGCCTACCCAACAGAAGGGAGGTCATCCTAGGATTCCCCAAGCAGGGAAAACAGGGGACAAGATGTCACTGGAAGAGCAATTCAAATCCCGGTCGGTCCCGACCCTCCACCCACTGCCCATCTCCAGCAGAAGTCAAGCGATGTTCCGGGCCGCCCTCACCACCATGACAGCCCAAAGCGGCTTTGGTTCCAGCTTGTCCAGGTCGAACTCGGACCCCGTGGAGCCCGTGCAGGCCAAAAGCATCGTCTTCCCCCCAGCAGTCCCCAAACTGGCCTCCAGGAAGCCCACCGCCAAGATGATGCCTCCCCCAGCCACCAGGACCTACGCGTCCAATGGGAAGTACAGCAACAAACTGGCCAGCAGGACACTGGGCCCCCATCTGCCATGTGGGGACTGCGAGGGTCAACCTCACTGACCGACTCTGGCATTGGCGTAGACCAGAGGTCCACATGGATACCATGCGCTTTGGCTGTGAGCGTGTTTTCTGGGACGCCAGAAATCCAATTAGCAAGGTGCTCCACATTCGACCTGACTGCTTCTTGCCGGAAATGTCCGCTCGCCAGCTTCACTGCTGGGTTTGTCCTTAACCTCACCTACCCTGCATAGGCCGAGAGGGTTAGAAGAGGAGAGAGCACTGAATTGTCCCTTGTTTGTTGCCCAGCAAAGTCATTTTATACCTCTTATAACCTAATGGAGCAATCGTTCAAAAGACCTGATCTGCCCGTTTTTATTGAGTGATAAGTATGCTGATGTCACTTCTGTTATGGCTGGATTTCTGTCCTCAGTTCTTAAATTCAAACTGACTGATGCATTTGGACTATCTGTGCTTGTCTTGCTGCTAACCTTCTTTATGCCATTAAAGGTAATGTGTGTGAATGAGAAGAGAGCAGGGGCATTGATCTTCAAGGAGCTTGGCAACATCTTCAGGATAAGCATTGTCTTGTAGAAATCTCTTTTTTGCTCAAGATTTAGATGGCTTGATGGGTCGGGGGGGGGGGTTGTAGCTGTCATTGAGTTCTGATGGATCTTGCCTTGATAGGATCGGTGGGCAGGCTGACTCTGTTCTCAGACTTCTTCTCCCTACGGAGGGGGTGGAATTTGGAGTTGTAAATTCAAGCAGGTAGTTGTGACTTTCCTGCCTTGTGCAGGGGGTTGGACTAGATGACCCTGGAGGCCCCAATGAGTGGCTAGTCAGTAAATGCCTCCAGCACCTTTGCTTTCCTGTTCAAAGAACCTGTTTTTTTTGTTTGTTTGTTTGTTTGTTTTTTACAGCTGCCTCCTTTAAGAAGAAGAAGAAGAAGAAGAGTTGGTTCTTATATGCCGCTTTTCCCTACCCGAAGGAGGCTCAAAGCGGCTTACAGTCGCCTTCCCATTTCTCCCCCCACAACAGACACCCTGTGGGGTGGGTGAGGCTGAGAGAGCCCTGATATCACTGCCCGGTCAGAACAGCTTTATCAGTGCCGTGGCGAGCCCAAGGTCACCCAGCTGGTTGCATGTGGGGGAGGGCAGAATCGAACCTGGCATGCCAGATTAGAAGTCCGCACTCCTAACCACTACACCAAACTGGCTCTTAAACCTGACTTCTGGCTCCCACAAAATATCCTCCCTGCAAGCAGCATCATTTGTTCCAGCCCTGGGAGTCTTCAGGTGATAGGCACTTAAAAAGAAATAAAGGGTGAGCTTGTGACAAGTCAATCCCGAGAGAGGTGATGAAAGAGCCAGGAGGTGTTGCTTTGCATCCTGTACTGGCCGGCAGCTGCATGTTTTTAAAACTGTAACTCTAAGCACACTCAGGGAGGCAACAGTTTTGTAAGGCAGGGCTGCTTTGGTGCATTTCGTTTCCGGACGGGCTGCCGAAAGGAGGTATGACCTGCAAAGTCTAGAGCAGGGGTAGTCAAACTGCGGCCCTCCAGATGTCCATGGACTACCATTCCCATGAGCCCCTGCCAGCGAACGCTGGCAGGGGCTCATGGGAATGGTAGTCCACGGACATCTGGAGGGCCGCAGTTTGACTACCCCTGCTCTAGAGTATGGTTTGGGTTCAGGAGCTCAAACGGTCAGCAGAAGAAAACCTACCACGGATGCCAAATTTGTGCATTGCGGGGATTTCTGAGCAACTAAATTGTTCCCAAGACCATGGTCTATTTCAGCAGGAAGGTGGATGAGCCCACGGGGCTGCTTCCGTGGAAGCCAGAGATTGATAAACTGTGGTAGTCTGTAGTAGCAAAAATACACAGGGGTCAGTTGGCGCCAACTGGATTCTTTCGTATGCTCTCGCTGTCCCTATTGGCCAAGGAGATGTCATGATTCCTTGACAAATTACCATCCCTGTTTTGGCCTCCGTGGGCTTCGTTACATTTTTGTGTATGGTTTTGCTAGACACGTGGTTCTTCTGAATTAAGTTGCCTCCTGCAGCTTTTTCCATAGCCTAAGTTTGCCAGGTCCCCCCCTAAACTCTCTTTAAAATGGTGGCCTACCCCCCCCCCCCGGGTGAACCCAAGGGTGACCTCTAGTCTAAATTTGGCCCTCAGAATCGTGCTTTCCTGTTTAAGATTGCCCATTTTGGATGTAACAAGAGCCTCCTTATTTTCAGTTGCGAAATGCTGGAGTGTACGCTTTTATTAAGCAAGTTTCTAGTCCTTGGTACCTTAAGTAGGGGCCGTCTATGATTTTCAGCAGAAGGCTGTGGAATCAAAGGGTTTTGGGGCTGAGCATTGCTTTTGCCTTCTTCCTGCGGCATCCGTCCTTTCTCCCTGTCATTTATAGACGGTTTTCCCTAATTCTACTGATTTATTTATGACGCTCCTGGACCAGCCATCTCTTGGGAGTTAACAACAGGGGGTTATGATTGTGTTTTTATGTCTGGTTTTTATTGGGGGTTTTGTGGGGTTTTATGCATTTGTATGTAACCTACCATGAGCCATCAGGGAGAGGCGCGGAATGAATGAATGAATGAATGAATGAATGAATGAATGAATGAATGAATGAATGAATGAATGAATGAGTCATCCATACCGCTAAAATCTAAAACATAAAACCCACCCTCCCACCCATGCATGTCCCCTTCATCTACCATGTTTCCCAGGGTTGGTATTCGGAGGAGGGGCCTGAGAACTTCCTTAGCCTGTCCTCAACCAAACAGCTGGCAGAAGAGCTCTGTCTTACATGCCCTGCAGAACTGTGTTAACTCTGTCAGGGGCTTTAGCACATCCAGGAACTCATTCCAAGTTAGGGGCCAGGACTGAAAAGATCAAAGCCAGGCAAACTTCACGCGGGTTGGGGATCACCAACCTATTAGAATTTGCAGAATTTGCAGAACCTATTAGAATTTGCAGAATTTTGCACCCAAGTATGTTTTATGGTATAGTTCTGGGACAGTGACT
This sequence comes from Paroedura picta, assembly GCF_049243985.1. Taxonomy (NCBI): domain Eukaryota; kingdom Metazoa; phylum Chordata; class Lepidosauria; order Squamata; family Gekkonidae; genus Paroedura; species Paroedura picta. The sequence goes on along the minus strand of NC_135381.1, from coordinate 9,923,804 downwards.
GCATCAGAGTTTGCAGAATACTGTCCCAGCGGTATACCATAAAACATACTTGCATGCAAAATTTCAATTTCTGCCTTTCCCCCATGCTTCATAGTCATGCCATAACAGAATTGGACTTTCTACTGGTATTGTTAATTCTTTCACTCTCTGGTTTCCTCTTTCTTGTAATTAATCTTTTCCCCCACCAGTGTGGTATATTAGTTATAGCCTATTTTGCACACATAGGATAATGCACTTTCAATGCACTATAGAAGTAGATTTTCCTGTTCCGCACAGGAAAATCCAGCTGCCAAAGTACATTGAAAGTGCATTATCCTATGTGTGCAGAATGGGCCCAGGAGTGAGAAGACCTGGGTTCAAATCTCCCCTCAGGTCTGAAACTCTCTGGCTTATCATGAACCAGACATTTGCTCTCCTCCTAATCTACCTCACCGGGTTGTTGTGAGGTTTAACTGGAGGAGGTGAAATGAGGTATGCTATGCTCTGAACTCCTTGTAGAAAAGTCAGGATGGAAATAAAATTTGATTTGGACAAAAATTCACCGCCCTCATGAATCTCAACTTGAACAAAATGCAAATCTTTTTTAAATACAAATCAAATATATAATAAAAACATGATAAATAAATAAAAGAATTATTCTTTGTTTAAAATTTGGCTGCTCCACCGGACTTTCTTTGAGAGAAATTGGCTCTGTACGTGGTCAAAAAGGAGCCAGCTTGCGTTGTTTTGCTTACCGAAGAGCTCGATCAATCCTGAACGCTTAAGCACTCCTGTGCTAATCGAAGTTAAATAAAAAGTAATTTCATCTGTCTTGTAGCTCTATCATTCTCGGGCTCCTCACAGCGTCAACCGTTGGTACACGGCAAATCAAGAGATGCAAATGCAGCTCCAAAGTGGTGTTTTCCCCCCTTCCGTTTCGGAAGCGATTCTCACGGACTCAGCGTGAAAACATGAAGTCAGAATTGAAAATCTACCAGCCTTTTCCAAACAGGCCCCTGAGTCACAGCAGGCAGGAGGGTGGCTGAAGAGAACATCCTCTTCCTGTACAAGAAATTGCTCTAGACGTGGACAGGCTGTCAAAGAGCAATGTGGAAATGCTTCCGAAAGTTATACGGTGTAATAGTCAAAACTGCCAGATTAGGAGAAAGGAGGATGAGCATTCTGAATCCTTCCTCAGCCATAAAGCTGACCTTGAACCTACCTGTGAGAATTAAATGGAGGAAGAGCAAATCCTGAAACTGCCTTGAGTTGGCTGAAAGGGCGAGAGGATAAAAATGTGGAGGATGTTTTAAATCCATTCTTGGGCACTTTCAGCTGGAGACTGAAGCCGGTGACATAATTTTATAGAGGGAGCATCTTCATTATTCACAATTATTTCTTAACTACAGAGATGGTTTTTCTACTGAGGAAGCACCCTGTGATTCCATATAAACATACAGAGAGAACAACAAAATCAGAGTCCAGTAGCACCTTGAAGACCAACAAGGTATCCCCTGTGCAAGCACCGAGTCATGTCTGACCCTTGGGGTGACGCCCTCCAGCGTTTCATGGCAGACTCAATACGGGGTGGTTTGCCAGTGCCTTCCCCAGTCATTACCATTTACCCCCCAGCAAGCTGGGTACTCATTTTACCCACCTCGGAAGGATGGAAGGCTGAGTCAACCTTGAGCCGGCTGCTGGGATCGAATTCCCAGCCTCATGGGCAGAGCTTCAGACATCATGTCAGCTGCTTTACCACCCTGTGCCACAAACAGCAATGATGATGATGATGATGATGATGATGATGATGATGATGATGATGATGATGATGATGATGATGATGATGATAGCTCAGATCCCTAAAAAGAGAGACCTGGCACCTCTGCACCTTCAGTCAGGCCCTGACACCCTCTTTTTCAGATGCTCTCTTTTCCCACAATGGTAACAAGTCTCCTATCTCACAAGGTATCTTTCAAGCATGTATCTCAGACCTTTGTGTGTGTGTGTGTGTGTGTGTATTGCTCTTTCAGGAAACATTCCCAGTAGTTAAGGAACATTGATTCACTGCCCCTGACGGTGTGTGCTTGCACACGAACGCTCACACCTGGAATAAAACGTGGTTGGTCTTACAGGTGCCACTGGACTCAAACTTTGCACATTAAGGAGCACCGTCTCCCTTATCGAAGCAGACAGACTTGAGGGCAAGCCATAGTGACAGGCGCACTCACAGTCCTCAGTCAATAAGCTCCTTCAGGGAGAGCATGACAGAGATGAAGCCTAACGCATTTCTTCTGGTGAGAGCGTCATGTTGGGATGACCCAAGACTTCCTTTTTATTTGGGGGGGGGGCACCCTAGGCAAACTATGACTTGGGCAACCTACACCATTTCAGCAGACAGAAAAGGGAGAAATCTGGAATGAATATTTCCCTGATTGGCCCTTTACAATAAAAAGGGGGAAAATAAAAATAGGGAAGCTCTTCAAAAGCCCTTGGTGTCCCACCATAGAAGCCACCAAAGGTCAGAGGCGATGGGTATGGATATTCAGAAGCCAGCTTCCTGACCTCTGCAGTAAGGCTGCCTGGAATCAGCAGAAGCGTGGATGCCAGTCTCCAGGTGGATCCTGGGGATCCCCTAGGTTTATAACTTATCTCCAGGCAACAGAGATGAGGTCCCCTGGAGACAATGGCTACTTTGACCCCGCAACATTATACACTGCTGACGTTGACTCTTCCTGAGGGGCATGGATAGGATTGCCAGGTTCCCCTAGGCCACTGGTGGAGAATGGTGGGAGGGGAGGGTTGCCAGATCCAGCTTGGGAAGCTCATGGAGATTTGGGGGCACCTGGGGAAGACAGAGACCTCAGTTAAGACGAGGAGGAGGAGGAGGAGGAGGGGGCAGCTGAAGAAGAAGAAGAAGAAGAAGAAGAAGAAGAAGAAGAAGAAGAAGAAGAAGAAGAAGAAGAAGAAGAAGAAGAAGAAGAAGAATTTTTATGCCCTGCTTTTCACTGCCCAAAGGAGTCTCAAAGTGGCTTACAATCACCTTCCCTTCCTTTCCCCACCACAGAAACCCTGGGAGGGGAGCTGAGGCTGAAAGAACTTTGAGTCATCTGGGACTGGCCCGAAGTTACCCAGCTGGCTGCATGTGGAGGACGAACGGGGAATCAAACCCGGTTCTCCAGATTAGACGCCATTGCTCTTAACCACGACACCCAGCTGGCTCTCAAAGGCACTCAGGAAAGAGCTCTTGCCTTTTGGAGCCCGTTCAAATCTGGCCTGCTGGCACTACAAAACCCACTTCAATTGTGGTTCTAGCAAGCCTTGTGATCTCGGCCCACCAAAAGCTGTGCAGCAATCGATTCTCGCTGGCACCCGAGAAATGCTTTGTAATGTTGGCTTTAGCAGACCGGCCTGACAACCCCTTCTGGAGTTTGTCACAACTGTGATAAATTGGCCTGACTCGTTCCCCTGGAAGCTCAGAACGCTGATCGGTGAGATGTCCGGGGGTCCGGAATCCCAAGTGACAAAAATGAAGCGATGTCACAATCCGCTGTTAGGGATCCAACTCCGGAAACGTCCCGACTAGTTCAAGCCTGCAGGCCTCGTATAAAACGCGTAATTGTCTTGCTGTGGCACTGTGGAGATATGTTTGTATTCCGTCAATTAAGAGTGCCTGAGTGTGGTGGGGTGAGTAATAGACCGCCAGGGGGATTTTGACGCTCTTGACAGATCCCTGCATGTGGCCCGATCCATCAGCTTGTCCTCTCTCTCTGGCTGGGCTGCCGTCTGCAGGTTCAAACCCGGGCCGACAATCGGAAGAATAGATTGCTGGCAAATGCAACGGCGTCTACTTGGACATCCTTTCCCTTGAAGGAGCAAGTTTAAGGGGGTTAAGCCCAAAGTGGGATTTTTGAGCTGAAATCTAAAAACAAGGGAAAGTGAACAAGAAAGGATTTGACGGGTTAGAGGAAGGGTCCCATTTAGGGATGCCAGCCTTCAGGTGGGCCTGGGAGAATCCCTCGGAATTACAGCTCATCTCAAGACTACAGAGATCAGGTCCCCTGGAGAAAAATGGAAGAAAAACCTTGATGGGAGAAAGATCTTGTTTTCAAGAATAGGTCAGAAATGAGAAGTCCACAAGGACAGCATGACAGCAAGAAGCCTCACCCATTATGCTCCCAACAACTGACCTTCCAGGGCATGCTACATAGGAACATGGAGGGGCAATTTAGTCATCACAACCAATAGCTGTTACAGGAAACATCACATTTCTTGGCTCAAAAGGCATTTGCAAATCACAAAACAAGCATTTGCTCACAAGCCATTGCCTAAAAGTTTTGTTTCCCTTTCAGGAGCCCTCAAAAGCTTTATCTGCATGGAATATCTGCAGCACTATGCCAACATCCCTGCCAGTTGTTTGAGAAGACAGCGTGATCTGCCACGGCTTAGATTCTCTGCTTTTGTCAGATTCCTAGCACCTGGCATCGATCCCTGCCAGCATGGGCTCATGGGAATTGTAGGCCATGGACAATTGGAGAGCCACAGTTTGGCCGCCCTTGCTCTACTGAGTCTTCCTGGGTGGTCTCTGCTGGCCCTAATAAATACAGAGCCTGCTTAGTTGCCAAGCTCTGACACAATCATCTGATCCCTTGCTACCTTCACTCCTAATACAGCACAACAAAACAAAATCAGAGTCCAGGGGCACCTTTATGACCAACAAAGATTTATTCAAGATATGAGCTTTCGTGTGCAAGCACTCTTTCTCAGACTTGCACACGAAAGCGCACACCTTGAAGAAATCTTTGTTGGTCTTAAAGGTGCCACTGGACTCTGATTTTGTTTCGTTGTGCTGCTTCAAACCAAAACGGCTACCCACTTGGATCTATCCTAACTCAGCACCTGCCTCTTCCTAACTCACCCTAACATCATGCCCATTCACTAAAATGAAGAACTTAAAAAGAAAACTGAGAAACAGGAGGAGGCATTCTAAAGGAAAATTGGAAGTGGGTGGCTATGATTGCCTGTGTGGATCCCTACTGGGCCACGGAACATCACTGGGAGACCTTGAGCAAAGCAAATACTCTTAGCCAAAGGGGGAAATATCATAAGCCACCTTAGGTCCCTGCTTTGGACGTAAATGTGGTTCAAATGAAGTAAATTACAGCCATTCGGTCGATCTTATATATGACTTCAGGAGATATGCCATTGAAATTATAAACAAAGCTAATGGGCCAATTATCTAAAGAAGCAAAACATCCACACAGAGGCGGGTGGGGGGGGTGTGGATCTAATTTGTAAGTATCGTGTAGGTGCGACGGTTTTTTTAGGACGTGTATTAAGAACTGGCTGGCCTTTCCCTGAGCTAATTTTAGCCTGCAAGACTTTGCTCCCTCGATGCTAAATTTAAACTGGTAATTAGGGAGAATAAAAGGGGGGGTATTTGAGTGTCTCTGGAGCAGGTTTGCTATTTGGAAAAGAGCTCTGTTTCCTGGGGGTTTCTGTTTCGTGACAAATGGTGCTCGGGGAAAGAAAAACCCTGCATATCCTTCTGTTTTCCTCAATTGGGTTTACCTTCTTTGAAATGTCAGCATTAGAGAATCATGCAGATGTGCATAAGAAGAAGAAGAAGAAGAGTTGGTTCTTATATGCCGCTTTTCCCTACCCGAAGGAGGCTCAAAGCGGCTTACAGTCGCCTTCCCATTCCTCTCCTGAAGAGGAAGCGTTCAAGGTGTCAGTTTGCAAAGGAATTCTGAAATCTGTATTTTAGGCCTATACAAACATAGGAAGACGTTTTATTCCAGCCAGGTTATGGGCCTGCTGCCTTAACATGCCACCGTGATATTGGCTTGCAAGATATCCCTAAGCTATTTAAGCATTGTGGTTGATGTAAAATTCATGATTACTCAATAAAGCCACCGAAGACAGCTGCGAAAGTGTGTTTTTTTGGTCTCATGTATTAACACGAAGGAAAGACGTTTCTTAGAATCATAGAATCATAGAGTTGGAAGGGACCTCAGGGGTCATCTAGTCCAACGCCCTGCACTATGCAGGATGCTCATAACCCTCTCGCTCATCCACTGATCTCTGTCACCTGGAGATGAGCTATAATTCCAGGGGATCACCAGGCCCCACCTGGAGGCTGGCATCCCTAGCTGTGGAGCAGGGACACAAGGCCAGAGGGCAGCTCCATCCGTTTCCCCAGCTTCACGCAAAATTCTTTCCAGTCCTTCTTGGCTCATAATTAGATCCCTCCCAAGGCCATCCATTGATCAGAGGTTAGCTGATGGAGCAGATCTTCTGCTGGGCAGAAAAAATCCCTGGTCATTATTTAGCAAATGCAACAACCCCTGCGGGGGTACGAAGGAGGCCGGCAGACCCCAGAGGGTCTTTGCACAGCGGGGACTTGATCGGGACGGCTGGGCTCCCAGAGCGGAAACCATCCCTACTTTTCTCATACATGCAGGTGACTCAAGAGCCCCTCGGGCTGGTTGCTAAGCAACTGCAAAGCCTATAATGGCCTGGACATGGCCTGAGGCCGTATCGTGCATAAACAAGAATGGATTCGGGCTTCCTTTTCTCCCCAGTTCGGTGCTGCTTGTCTTTTGTACGACTCCAATGCTGTTGATTCGTATCAGATTTTCTTTTCCCCATTTAAAAGCACGTGTTTTCAGTGCCGTTTGTGTGCCTGTTAATCCGCACTGTACGGGATACGCCCTGTAAATTAGTAATCTGTGCTTCCCCTCCAAAGCAGCTTTCGTCATTCTCCCCCGCCTCTGCTTTCAACGACAACCCTGTGAGGTAGGCTAGGCGGTTGTGACTGGCCGAGGCTCATGATGGAATAGAGACCGGCACCCATGGCAGAATGCTGGCTGCTGCAGGCGCCAATCCAATGAAGGATTTCAGAGCCACTGGAGCATCTCGGAGGGAGATCTTATAAGAACACCAAGTCCCAGCTGTGCTCTTGCCGCCACGTGAAACTCGTCATGGGCTGATCACTCTTGCCCATAGCAGCAGTGCATCTCCCTAGAGTCTTCGCTTGCATCCCCTGCTGTGGTGCAGACCTTGCCTAGCAACTGGACCCTTTAATAAATAGAATTATGATGTCTAGAACAACAATGGCATCATATCATTATCTCTGGCGACAGGCCACGGTGGGAGGAGGTGGAAGCCGAGCTCGAGAGAGGCGTCTTCCCCGTGAATGCGAACCGAAAAAAAGAAGCAAGCAAATGCTCCTGTGGGAAAAGTAAGAATCCCAGATTTATTCGAACTACATTTTACATCTCTTAAACCAATTTCCCCCCCCCCCCGCCCAGAGTTCTGGTGACAAGGTGCTTTAGGGTGCTGCGTTGCCCCAAGCGCATCACCGCGGGCAACGTCGAAAAGGTGTCGGGCATCTCTAATCTGTTCCCAAGGGTGGCCAGCTCAGTATTGCCAACTCTGGCTGGCAGCCGCTCTCCAGCGTCTCAGGCAAAAACAAGTGTTTTTCAGCTCTGCTGTCATAAAGGCCTCAAGGGAAGATGCCAGGCGGTGGAACCAGGGCATAGCAAGCTCTATGAAGGAGGAGGAGGACAGTCTTTTGAAAAACCCAAAATGTAATAGCCAGATTTGTCCAATTCGGTGCTAGAAAAAGAATCACAGTGAAAAAGCATGGCTATGAAAACGCTATGAAGTTACAGCTGGTCGCGCTGAGCCGAAACAGTTAACAGAGGCCAGACAACTGGCAGCTGGTTACAAAGGCCAAAAGTAGAGGAAAAAGGAGATTGACGGCCAGCGGCGAGCTGCGGCTGATGCTGGCGTCTCTAGAGGCATAGACTTTACGTCGTTTCAGGGGCTGCAGAGGGCGGAAGTTGTTGGACATCTTCGTCGGCTTGATCTTACTTTTGTAATAAACGGTGTTTATAAATGCATTGAACTGAATGAAAGAAAGAGAGGGGAATTGACAGTTATTAAAGGTGAACAGAAATTCATAACTTGTCTTCTTATGCCCCTTGCAGTGTTCTCCACTTTGTGGGTGTGAATCTGCTGGGGGTCCTCGGCCCTTGGAAGGCATGCCTGGCCTCGACCAGGACCAGGGCCTTTTCGGTCCTGGCCCCAACCTGGTGGAAAGAGCTCCCGGAAGAGCTAAAGGCCCTATCAGGGTTCCTGAGGGTCAGAAAGATGGAGCTCTTCTGCCAGGTGTTTGGTTGAGGCTGGGCTAAGGAAGATATGGGTCCTTCCTTTAGAGGCCCTCCATCTGAGCAGGTGGCCTCTCCTGAGGTTAGTGGCTGGTGTGTATTGGGTCTGGACTGGTGGGTTGGGAGGGAACAGATAAAGTTATGCTGCTAAGAGTGTATTTTATCCTGTTTTATGAGTTTTATTGTAAACCACCATGAGCCAGCATGGCCCGGGAGTGGTGGTCAATAAATTTAAATATAAATAATAAATAAAAATAGAATAAGAAGAGTAGTGTGGGAGCACACACTCTGCCTGGTCAGGCACACAAACTTTCTGCCAGGACTGTGCTTAGGATGAACTGTTTTCCACCACTTTCAAACAAAAACTGGCTAGCGCATAGCACTGGTTGGCTAGCAGCTGTGACCTACTCTCCTCAAAGCAAGCTTTGTTTTGTTTTTAGTTTTCAAACAAATGTGGGATTAAAAAAATAAATAAATCTCCGTGCAGAGCATCCTCGCATCTTTTGAAAGCTAAGATCACAGCCTTCAAGGGTTCCTGATCCGAACCAGGTAACAAACCCACATTTGCCAAAGGCCACTGTAACAGAACCACATAGGCCTACCTGAGGCTTGCTGATGGGGATCTGTTCTTCAAACACTGTCCAGGAGACCACTTCTTCACACCCGGGGGTGGTGAGGGAACCTTTGTAGCGATAGTACTTGGAGAGGAAGGCCATGTTGGGGAGCAGGATGCTAAGAGGAAATGTGGATGCCAAGTCAATCGAAAGCCCTAGGCAGAGAAACAGAAATGTTTAGGGAAGGAAAAGACATTCGCTCAGTACCGTGGTAGATACATTCTGACAACCCCCTAATTGAGTGCCTGTTGTAGTCCTGAATGCTATGGCCTTGGCCCCTGGTATGAACAATAAATTCACAAGACATAGACGATAAAATGAAAGGCACTTTGAAATAGAATAGTTTATTATATAAAACCATGAAACATCGAAAAGCAGCCTGCCCTGTGGTACTAGCAATCTTGTCTCTTTTTTCCCTTGCTGCCAAGGCATAAAATGAAATTTTATATGTTACATGGTCATCAGAAGCAGATAAGAGACAGATTATCTTCTCAGTATCAGAATAGGACACCAGACCAGGTAATATCTCAGCAAGAAATTTGGCCCTAGGTTGTGCATAAAGCAGACATGTATGTAATGAGATAGGCTTGCATACGACAAAGAGAAGAGTGTTGATTCTTTGGCATATGGATATAAGTTTACAAGCAAAATAGTCGCATGCTTGCCTGACGCTTGCTGCTTACCCGGTTGAGTGATGTTTTTGAGGCCAGCAACGATGGTGTCGTAATTGGTGTTGTCCGTTTCCGACATCTGCCGTTCAAAGAGGGGGGGAAACACCAAATCAAATGCAAGAATCTGCAGGGGATGCTCTGCTCCAAGGCCCAAGGAGAGCAAAAGTGGGCCCCGCAGTCAGGCCCTCCCCTCCAATACAATACAGTCCGATCCAATCTTATAAGAGAATCTCATGAATTTTGGGAAGAAAAACATCTGTTTTATTTCTGAAATGATACGCCTCACCAAAGGCAAGATTCAGGGGCAGTGAGAAGCAGAGTTGGTTTGTTCTTGCCTCCCTCTGGGTAGCCACTCTAGACTTTGTTGGTGGTCTTCCATCCAAATGTTGACCCGGCTTAGCTTCTGAGAACTGCAGAGACTAGAGGCTACCATACTGCCCTTTCTTGATTGCCCATTTATCCACTCAGACCATTTCTGCACTGGAGGCTTTGTGCTGGGTTGCAGGCTGGGGTTTGAGTCCGGGCAGGTTGCCCCGCCTCTTCCTGCTCCTGCATGGGGGAGCATTTGGCCTGTTGCACTTCATCCACCCCGGATTTGTGCTCTCACACAGGAGCTGGGGCAGCGAAGTTCCCAGTTTGGAAAGTCTCAGAAATCCTTTCCCAAAGATGTTTCTCATTTTTAAAAAATAAAAGAGCAACTGGGTTCAGCTACATATCAAATATAATTATTGGCTTTGAAAAGAAACAGGTGTGTGTAGTTGTTGAGGGGGTGGGGGTGGCTGTGGGAAAGTCGTTGATTCAATCGGCAAGCTAATTCCGTATTTCTAGACCAGCCTTTCTGAACTTTCTTTTTAACATTGAAGAACCCATGAAATGTTCTTCAGGCTTTGAGAAACCCAAAAAGTGGTATGATTGTGCAGAATATGGTTGGGAAGCAGAGCCGTGGACACACCCAACCATGGCCCCTCTTCTTCACAGCTGGATTTAGCCTGACACTCTAACCACAACATCGCACAACAACAAATTATGCAACTTCCCTACTTTCAATCCCTTAAAATGTCTACCTGATCCCAATCTGGATGGCCCAGGCAAGACCAAGCCCCTCGGATCTCGGAAGCTAAGCAGGGTCAGCCCTGGCTAGTACTCGGGAGAGGGACCTCCAAGGGGCACTAAGGGTTATGGCACACCTCCAAATGTCTCTTGTCTACCAGCCAGTCAATCTTAGAAAATCCTGGCTATATGACACACATGCCATACGGTAGATAAAGAAATAATATTAATAATGGCATCCTCTCTATCTCCTAGCAGCCTTGATTGCCTGTCCATAGGACAAAAGAAAGCACCATCATCCTAGGCCAATCAAATCAAGGACTAATTGACCACCCAACAGTGGCAGTTTTGTATGACTCACCTTGAACAAGAAGCTTAGAACAGCCAATCCATTGGGGTGACCCTTGGCTTCATTGAAGGCTTTGTACTTGATGTTCATGTGAACAAGGTGCAGCTGCAGGGGGAAAAGCACAATTGTTTGGAGTCTGAGCTGGGCCCTGGCGATATGTGCCTGTCTGGTGCAATGACCTCAATGCAGGTAAGTCTGGTGCGCTCAGGGAAAGCACTATTGGGCACATGTCCCCAGCTCCCAGAGGTTCTGCGCAGGGCTAAATCAGATTGGAAAGGCGACCGTAAGGAATAAATCCGCACTTGGAGAAGTGTTCACATATCCTCGAGCCTGCAAAATGGAACAGAATAAGGTTCTCCCGTTCTTTTGACTTTTGATTTTATGTGCACAACCAAATCCGATTGACTAGGTGGCATCGTGACATGGTTACGAGCTTGGCTAGATCACACAGCAAGGAGAACTTCTTTTTCTTGACTCAATCAGCTACTAAGAGGGAATGGAAACGGGATCAAAACAGATCAAAATGGTACCCCCAAAAAAGTAAAGTTCTCAGAGGAAGAATATTTCAGATTTGCACAGACACACAATGCTATTTGTACTTTAATGGAATTATTTATTTACAAAAAAGCTGCCTTGGAAGACCCAAAGCAATATCTCACTGTTGTGTTAGAATAAATAGAGGCAGAAGGTACCTCCAGGGTCATCAAACCACTGCAGAATTCAGAAAATTTTCATTTACTTGCTCACCACAGTGACCCTAATTCCTTTCAACACACGCTTCTGTTATTCACATTTGCTTTTTTGGGTAGTTCCTCCTGTATCCTTTAAATCAGGGGTAGTCAACCTGTGGTCCTCCAGAGGTCCATGGACTACAATTCCCATGAGCCCCTGCCAGCAAACGCTGGCAGGGGCTCATGGGAATTGTAGTCCATGGACCTCTGAAGGACCACAGGTTGACTACCCCTGCTTTAAATGAAAAGCAACCATTGGACGCTCGGGAAAGCAATGTGTATTTCTTTGCGAAACCGCTGTAGAAGTATAATAAAGCACTCTACAACACAGCTTTGATTTTAAAGAACTGAAGTTAAATTGTTTGGTAACGGATGCATGGTCTTGTGCTGGACATCCGAGCTCGAGAAACTGAGATTCGGGCTTGTTTGACTAGTTGCAAACTCCCCGTTTAATTATTAAAATAATTGTAATGCTACTACGAGTTCACTGTGATCAGACCGGGGTCACAATAAGCCCGTTCCCTTTTTTCCCCATCTCATGAGGAATGGACAGGCTGCTCCTCATCTGCAATGCCTTCCTTAATTAATAGCTTCTTGCCGAAAATACAAAGGCCCACATTTGGAGAAGGGTTTCTTCCTTATATGCCCTGCGTAATTGGATGGTGCCTCCTTTGAAATATTAGCAGAACTTTTTCCCATCTCTCTCTACTGAGGCATGAGAGCATAGAGACCCTCGGGACCTGAAGTAGTTTCGATAATCCTCGAAAAACTGACAACTGTGTACTAAAGGAACTGGTCCTTGTGCTTTTTTTTTAATTTTTTTATTTGGCCCTCCTTTCCTTTAAGGAACAGAGGTCATGGTACATTTCCACTTCGCCTAATTTTACTTTTTTTCAACAACCCTGTAAGTTGAAGGGGTTGGTTCTGACCTATAAGGCCATCCATGGTCTGTGTCCTGTGTATCTGAGATCACCTTTCTGCCTATAACCCACAAAGAGTGCATCATTCTGCTAATACCAATCAGTTGATGGTCTCTGGCCCAATAGAAATACATCTGGCCTCCCTTCCCCTCTCCCACGTCCATTTGGTCCTGTCGTTTTCTCACCCATAGTTGTTATCAAAATGTTGTGACTTCCTTGCCATAATATCTGTTTTATGTTCCCAGGAAGGGGGGGGGGCACTACCCTGGACCCTGTATGTGTCTGCTGGTACTCTGTTAGTTCTAACTATGCTTTATGTGTAGCAGCTTGCTTTGCTTCAATAAAGAAACTTTTCTAGAAAAGGTTTGCTTTTCTTGGAGTGAACAAAGAGTCTCACAAAGGGAAGAGGTTCTTTCAAAGCATGATGGCTACATCTGTCTGTGCCTATCATCTTAAAATGAAAAATAGGTTAGGCTGTACCCTGAATTGGATGCAAAGGCTGAGCATAGGCTTGGTTTTATAACTGATTATTATTAGGAAGAACTACTGCCATTCTCCAGCCCGAGAGTTCTCCTTGGTGCTATACTGCATTGCTTCCAAAATCGAAAGAGTGAAAGGGCATCTACCTCCATCGGGTATTGGCGTCCATCAATAGCATGCTCTGAACCATTTGTGTGGTCGTCCCCCCAATGGAAGTGGAACTGCAGGGCCCGGTAGGTGTCCCGAAGCCCTCCTTTGGTGATGTTGATTTGATCCACAACGGTGGCTCCGTCCAGGCTCATGGTCACTGCAATGGAGACAAGTCAAAGATCAAGAGGTCAGGAATAAAGACTACTTCCCTGCAAAACAGGCAGCAGATGCTCAGCTTCCCCTTCCTCCCTCTTTGCACATGAAAAGGAAGAACTGGTTAGGCTTCTCTTTTACCTGCCTGGGGTGGGAAATGACCGGTCCTTGTCCTCAATTTCCCTCCTCTGAGGAACTGAGGAGTGGGTGAAAAAATGGCCTCCATATAGTGATGCTCTAGAAATTTCTCCTCGTTTCTGTAGTAAAGACTACAAATGCAGGCTACAGCATCATCCAAAAGTGACATCACATTGTCCCCAAACTCCAGCCTCCCCCAGCCACCACTTCCGAAATCTCTCAGCATTTTCCAAGGCCCTGCTGTGACCGGAGCACGAAACCAAATTGGTAAGCCAGAGCAAGAAACCAAATACCCCAGATGACACACAAGGACTTCTGGAATACTTTTCCATTCCAGGTGGACCAAGCATCTCTGATCAACGCAGTGCCATTGCCCAGGCTTGGAGCCTCAGCGGATGCCCCATTTTACCAACCATTTTAACAACATTGCTTGCTTCCTCCATGCTTCATTCTAGATTGTGACGACTCACCTTCTTGTTTGGCTGCAAAGAGATATGCACGTGGTTGGCAATGCAGAAACGGATAACAATGCGGAGGTGGCCCAACCGGAAGTGTTTGTCGTATGGTGTGTGGAGTGTAGACAAGAGATCTGAGGATCACCTGGCAGCCAAGCAAGGGACATTTGGAGGTGGTTTGCCATTGCCTGCCTCTGTGACATAAGCCCTAGTGGTCTTTGGAGGAACTACCACCCAAGTCCTTGGAGGTCTCCCGTCCAAATATTAGCCGGGGTTGGTCCTGCTTCGCTTCTGAGACCTGGTGAAATTGGGCTTACTTGGACTATCCAAGTCAGGGTTCAACTTGCCATCTCTAACCCCCCTGCCTGTCACCATCCCTGCCCCATCCCAGAAGACAGCAGCTATGCTCCCTTCTCTTCTTGGTTCCCAGGCCACTCTTAAAGATGTCAGGCAGTGCATGTTCAAAAGGGCTCCCTGAACTCTTGTATCACATGAGACTTTGGGAAGCCTTATTGGGCATGTGTAGTTCAAAGCCATTTGGCCTTGGGTGAACTCCCAGAGGTTGGAGACACACTTTTCTTGGATGCTTTAGGATGCTCTGGGCTGATCCTGCGTTGAGCAGGGGGTTGGACTAGATGGCCTGTATGGCCCCTTCCAACTCTATGATTCTATGATTCTCTTGGAAATCCGTTCTTCCTGGGAAATCACTCAGCCCTGCCTAGAGAGGAAAGCTGGCTCTGTGCCCTGCTCCCACCTGTGTGACCATCATTCAAGAGTGTCCATCTGCCAGCAGGGGCCTGGTCGTAACCTTCGAAAGAGATTTCATCAAGGCTACGGTCCCGTATAGTTTTTCTTCTTTCAATGTTGATGGGTGACTGGTTGTTTCCCCCGCAGTTCTGGTCCATATCCTTCCAGTGCAAAGGGCCTGAAGAGATAGGAAACAGCAGAGATGGGGCTTAATGTGAATCAATAACCCAACTCTACAAGGTTTCTTCCCTTGAAAGAAATGAGATCTGCAAAGGACAGTCATGGGGTCCTTTTTGCCATGTCCACTGATGAAGTGAGCTGGGGCAAATAGGCTGGTCCACATCATGCTCATGTCAACCTGTTTCCCACTCCCAAAGTGGCCAATGATGGGCCTGGAGGGGGTGGGAAGGGGAAGGGCTCTGGGTGGGCATGTCCACAGCTCTACTTCCCAACCATGTTCTGCATGATGGCACCACTTCTGGGGTTTCTCAAAGCCTGAAGAATGTTTCAGGGGTTTCTCAATGGTAAAAAAGTTGAGTAAGGCAGGTTTAGGGATTTTTGCTCTCTCTGCTTTCTCCATAGATTTCCTGTCCCCTCCTCTTCTGTTGCCTATCCTAGTCTATACTGACCTTGATGAACCAATTATCTGATTCAGTATGAGACAGTTCATGTGTTCATGTGTCCACTCACTATACAGTCATTACGTAAACCAGATTACAAAAGTGGTCACTAATGAAGGGATACACACTCCCATGTTAAATATATAATTTGAAAAATCGGAGGCAAACATACAAAGTCGAAGATCTGAGAGATCTGGGTTCAGATCTCCGCTCAGCAAGGCCACACTCTGTCAGCACAACCTCTTTGACAGTGGAAGAAAGTTTGAGTCCGGTGTCACCTTTAAGACCGACTAAGTTTTATTGCAGGTATAAGCTTTCATGTGTACCTGAAAGAAGAGTGCATGTACATGAAAGCTTACGCTCAGAATTAAACTTTGTCAGTCTTCAAAGTGCCACAGGACTCAAACTTTGTCCTGTTGCTTCAGACCAACACGGTGACGCACCTGAATCAACCTGACAGTGTTGTTGTGAGGAGAAAATGAAGGAAAAGAGGGTGCTAGAAGCTGCTGTGGGTCCCCAAGGAGGAGAAAAGTGGGGTACAAACAAAATTAATAAAAGATATGTCACTCGGCCGCATGGGAGAACAGATCCAAACACTTTCACAAGGCCATTTGCCCCTCGAGAGAGAAACCAGAGTTCAAAATCTGAATCCAGGGGTCTCCATTGCCTCCTCAGCCATCATCAAGGACGGTTCTCCCCGTATCCACGCCTTCCCCCCACCCACAGCTATTCAACCTTTCAGGTTATGGGCCCTGACAGCTGAGGTAAGGTATTCAACCTTTCAGGTTATGGGCCCTGACAGCCTATCGCTTCCCTCAGCTCCAGCGGAACGGAAGTGCTTGGTATTGATTTCTTTAAAAATAAAAATTAATGTGGAAGCTGCTGGTAATATGAACAGCTCAGCCAAGAGCCCAGATGCCTCAGCGAAGAGGCCCATGTCATCCTTACCAGGAGATGCCCTCTTGCTGAGATAACCTTCATTAATAACCCTGAGCAGGGTTTCTTCTTATCTATAATTCAACAGGGTTTCCTTCCTGGGACTATCTTTAGCTCGATGGGCAAAACAAACTGTTTCCAGGAGCGTTACAGTCTCCAAAGGCCCACAACGGCTTTCATTCTCATCTGATTTGTTATTTTGTTTTCCCTTTCTCTCAGGGCAACCCCTTTCGAAGGAGCTCTCCCTTGGCCTATGGCAGAGTTCAGCGGCTTCTGTGGCTATCAGGGCTATCTGGATCGGGCTATCTAGGACACCGTAACAGAATGCATACATGCATTATCCTGTGCATTACAATATTCATATTTTGCAGTGCATAATATAACCATGTACAGCATAATCGCATGCAGCTTGTAACCAGATTCTGAAAAATCTGCCAAGGACTTACCGCAGCTCACATCTTGCAAATCATAGCACCAAGGACCTGGAAGAGGGGGAGAAAGGGAGAAATGAAACATACCAGCAGAGAGGCAGAGGAAAAACTAAACACTAAATGAAGCCTAGTCTTTCTGAATTTCTTCCATTTCAAAATGGCGGGAGATCAATCCAGTGTGTCCAGTTGGGGGCTTCTGCCAGGAGGTCGCAGGTGCCCAACCATTCCAACACCAGCCCTGACACAAGGTACATCCAAGTTGCAGAAGCAAAACTAGTTGACGTCAGAGTTGGGAGACTGCCAAGACATACCTGTTCCTTTCCACCTGTGGCCTGCCACAAAAAGGGGAGAAGAAGAACCAAGAAAGAAGACAAAAGGACATCTCTAATACCGACCTGTTGTAGTGATATGTCAGTCAGCCCAGTTACTGTTTTTTTTTTAATTGATCACCGCCAATCACAGCCATTCACAAACACACGAGGATGGAAGGTCCTGTTTTATCACTCGAGTGAAGACTCATGGCATGAGGCTAAAGGTAAAGGTAAAGGTAATCCCTGTGCAAGCACGGGGTCATGTCTGACCCTTGGGGTGAGGCCCTCTAGCATTTTCATGGCAGACTCAATACAGGGTGGTTTGCCAGTGCCTTCCCCAGTCATTACCATTTACCCCCCAGCAAGCTGGGTACTGATTTTACTGACCTCGGATGGAAGGCTGAGTCAACCTTGAGCCGGCTGCTGGGATTGAACTCCCAGCCTCATGGGCAGAGCTTTCAGACTGCATGTCTGCTGCCTTACCACTCTGCACCACAAGACTACAAACTCCCATCACACAAGCTGATGTTATCTGTCTAATCAATATGGTCGCCATTACCATCATGGGAACCATTGTTTGTACCAGCAACTCCTGGGACAAATGGAAATCTCTGGGTTTTTTTTCCAGTGTGGTAACAGAGTGAGAGAATAAATCCATCAGACCTTAGAATCGTAGAATCATAGAGTTGGAAGGGTCCTCATGGGTCACCTAGTCCAACCCCCTGCACTATGCAGGACACTCACATCCCATTCGCTCATCCACTGTAACCCGCCACCCCCTTGAGCCTTCACAAAATCAGCCTCCCCGTCAGATGGCTCTCCAGCCTCTGAGTCATGTTTCCTCTGCGTCCTTCATCCTGAAAAGTTTTCTTTGCATCACGTGAAAGGGAAGGCACTTAAGCGAAAGAGGGATAAGTAGGATGAGGTCACCCCAAAGAGTCATCCTTTGCAACTAATTCCAGTTTCTCTCTTCTCTTTGACGAGATCACAAAATGACTTTGGGAAGTTGGGTTTTTACAAGGCTGTCTATTCCCATGCTTTGCTAGATGCCCGAGACCATATCCAAAGTCATTTGGCAGAGCATGCTAAGAGAAAACGTCATTTAAAGAAAAGAAAAAGAGCCAAGTAATTCAAATTGGGTTGGAGGGGAAAAAATCGATTAAAAACTTGATGGATTACGGCCAAGAAAGCATTCTGATTAATACCTGTGCATCATGCTATTGGAAGAGCCATCCTTCAAGATACAATTCTGGCGATAGCAGCAATTTCACGGCATGCTATCGAGGAGAAACAAGGATGGACTGGTCATTGGAGGGGACTTTGAGGTTCCACAACAGACAAGGTCATCTCCAAGGCTTTCTGCTGAGACTAAAACGCTAAGTGGAAGCTCACAGAAACAGATCACGGTTCTGGCCCGGTTGTGAGGTAGACTTACAGGCAGATGCAAAGAACAAAAACTAATGGGACTCCCAGGGTGAGGATGATCTAAGTTGGGTCTTCTCCGATCCTACCCTACCCTGTGGTTGATAAGTCATGCTGCTTTCACATGAACCACCATGCAGTACACTTGCCAGCCTGATGACTCACATGGGCTCTCCTGACTCGGATGGTGTCCCAGGGGCATCTCATGCATACATTTTATGCACAAATGGATGTGTGCCCAACTTTTCCCTCAATGTGAGGGGCCAAAACAGAGTGTGTAAATAAGGAATCATGGTTGCCATTCATGCAAGGGGAAAGGGAGTGGGATTAGATCCAGGCTGAGAAACCCCTGAAGAGCCTGGGGTGGATAGGGAACTCAGGGAGGTACCATGCCACAGAGTCCATCCTCAAAAGCAGCCATTTTCTCCAGGGGGGCTGATCAATGTCGCCTGGAGGTAGCCATCATGCCAGGGGATCCCCAGGTCCCACCTGGAGGCTGGCATCCCTAGCTGGGACATTTGAAAATCATCCTTCCCTTGCATCTGCCCAGCTGAGCACTTATTAAATAAATAAAAGGAACATGCACCGCACTTCTAGAAGTACTGGAGGAGCCTCCCACCCCCCTGGACAAAAGCTGGAAAGAAATAAAACGGCCGCCAGCCCCTGACCTTTTCCATGTAAATCCATTCCCTTTAAGTGCTTTCTGCTTCAAAGAGAGAAACAAACTCTTGTAAAATCTGCCCACTCAACAGGCAGGCATTCTGAGCCATCCTTTCTTTTTAAAAGTATTTTTTTTTAACAGAACTGATTTTTCTTCTTTTATCTTCTGTCAATTAATAATAGATCTGAAGAGGGTTTTATTGTTCGGCTGAGATTGCCTCTGCAGTTAAGCACTCGATATTTGCTTCCTTTATCCCCCCCTCCTCTAATTATCTCTGGTTCCTGCCAGCGTGGATTTTTTACAGCTCTCTCCTTTGCAAGCTAATTGTGTTTCTTTAACCTTCTTGCTTATCACTCGTCTGGTCCTTTTATGTCTCCCCTTCACCAGCCAGCCTGTCCCGTTGCCGTATTTACTTCAGATTGAATCTAAATGAATTTCTGCTAGGGTTCCCCTTCCAGCCACTCTTTAAATATTTCTACGTTATGCTTCAGGGCCGGTCTCACGAGATCTCAATTCTTTGTTTCAACCGGGAACGAGCATTTTGCCATTAGAGACCCTGCCAAATTGTGTAGCGAGTTTATTAGAAGAAACCCCAAATGCAGGTTTTTCCCTGCATGCTTATGGATCTTCAATCTGTATATTATGCACACAGAAATCCCCTCTACCTCGTTATATGGAAAGTGGTGCCAATATTCATAATTACCACTGCTCCAAAGCTGTGGTTTCCTGAGCGCCAGCTCGGCGAAAGGCCGTGGGATTTAGGTTGTATTTCTTGATAGTGTTGCATGGAGATGCGGCATGCAAGGACTCTGGGTTAATTAGAGCAAAAGCGGGGGGGGAGGTGGCCAAGGAAAGGGACAACCAAAGAGCCTTGCTGGATCAGACCAGTTGGCTGTCTGGCCCAGTATTCTGCTTTGCACAGTGGCCCACTTGTTTCAAAGAAGGACCAACAGACATGGTAAGAAGGTCTCCAGGTGGTGACAATGAAGAAAATCAGGCTGGGATGGCATCAAGAAACTTGATTTTCTTCAAAGGGCCAAAAGGAGCCCCTAGATGGATTGTTCGCTTTCAGTTCCTTCGTCAAATTGTGATGAGTTTAAGGTTTCTTGATGCCATTGCAAGTTTGATTTTCTTTGTTCTCTGATTCTCGGCTGATGGGTCTTTGTTTCGGTAGTCTCCAGGAGGTAGCTGGAAATTTCCCAAAGTTACAACTGGTCTCCAGGTTACAGAGATCAGTTCCTCTGAAAAGACTGGATGCTTTTAGGTGAGAATATCAGACTGTGTGCTCTGCAGAAGCAAGGAGCAGACTCCATTAGACTCTCTGCTGTTGCGTAGGCATGGAGTCTGCCTGCAGCCTAGCCACAAGAGGCTTGCAATGTGTTTTCTTTGTAACTATCTTTTAAGCTTTCATACAAAAAATGTGGAAGGAAAAAATGTGGAAACAAATGACTAAAGTTTCAATAAATGTTGAACAAAACTGTGGAAGGAAAAGTCGGCTCTAGCTACGATCCTCAGCCTTCTACAGTTTTGTTCAACATTTATTGAAACTTTAGTCATTTGTTTCAAAGACAGAATAACTTGAACTAGGACTGTAGCTCCTTTTGAGAGCGATTACAGAAGGAATATTTGTCCCTGAAGAAATTGTTTCCTGAAAGCGTTTATAGGGCTGGGAAATGCTCTGGCAAGTCTTCTGCCTGTTTACTAGCATTAAAGGACATGAAGAAATTCTAATGGTACAGCATTGAATTCCAGGGTTTTTTTTTTCCCATCAGTGTCCCACCCAAGGATTGGCAATCCAAAGAAGAAATGTCCAATAAAAAAATGTTATGACTTAGGACAGCAACAATTCAATTTGGGACTGCAGTGCAGGGAGGAGGGAGTTAACTCTTTTCCCCAGTGCCCTTTTACCAAACTTAACAATTGCCATTTGCCCATCTATAAGCAAACATACAGACTGCCTTAAGTTTTTTCCCCCTTAATGGCAGCTTGGGAGCTCCTTCTGAAATGGATAAAAGGGTGCCAGAAGGAAAAAAAAATAGTTGGCCCCATCCCACCCCCTTGCCCAATGTCCTGCTCTACCTTTGACCTCCATGGTTGTTTTCTTGGGGGACATGAGCTGGGAGATGGGATGCCAACCCCAGGACACTCCCTGCTCCTAAGAACATGTCACAAGAGTCTGGAGAATGTAGCTGTTTTCTCAGGTCCTACCCAGCCCAAAATGAATTTATGAACTGACAGCAGAAGTCTGCACTCTTCAATTAAATTACCCAAACAAACGAACCACTTAAAACCACCCGTTCACCCATGCTGAGTAGGGGGGGGGCGGAAATCGGTTCACTTCCCTGCAGGTCTCAAGCGGCTCGTTATTCAGAGAAACATTTAATCTGGATGTCTGTGCATAATTCTTTTCCTTGAGAGAAGCAGAAGGCTCCATATTGAGACGGAGTGGGAGATTTTGTTTGCTGTTTCTTTTGTCCCCATCATAATGCGTCTGGCTGTACTTTCCCTTTATACACGGGTCTCCTTAGGTAACCGCCTACATCTACTGGTTTGCCTTTTGAGAAACCGCTGAGTTGGGTGGTTCCTAATAGCCTGCGGACTCCATATTTATCATTTCCTAATTTACTGCTGCTAAAACAGTAAGCTTAAGCCTCACGGTGCCTCTGTTTCCTTCCTTCTGTTTCCCTCTGTTGCTGTACAGTTTGCAAAGAGCTGTTGCCAGCTTTCATGAGCGTTCAGGCGCCCTTATACTACCCACATACACAGTATGAGATATAATTGTGTAAGGAACTGGATTTGGTGGGCTGTATCCCATTGATACATTGATACATTGATTGACTCCTCCAAGTGACAACCTTTCAAATACTTAAAGAGGGCTTTCTCCTGATAATTCTAGCAACATACAGTAGACTGAACGGAAACTAAGATGGTAGTCTGATCTGGAGGAATTGAGTCTTTAGGATTCTGGGGAAAGTGCCTGTGTGTCAGAATGTAGACCTAGGGTTACCACCAGCCTCCACGTGAAGCATGCAGACCTCTCAAATTACAACTGAGCAACAGAAATATATTCCCTTGGAGAAAATTGTGACGGGTGAAGGGTGAAGGGTGAAGGGTGAGGTCATCCCTTCTGCAAACCCTGCCCTTCACTGGCCCCATCCCCAAATCTCCAGGAATTTCCTAATTCGGAATCAGAAGCCAGGTTTTATAATCTTTTTGTCTTAAGGCCGTTTCTGTTCAATCGTTCAGTCTTCAACCCTTCAATGTCTTCGAGCCATTCGTATTCAACAACCTGCGTCTGGCCCAAGGCCAGAAAGAAGTCTTCAACTTCCCTGCCAGGAAGAGCTTAAAGGAAGCTGCACTGGAAGCTTCTCTCAAGCACATAAAGTCCATCGTCTACGTGAGGAGAGATCACTTAGTCTGACAGAGGAGACTGTTTACGAAAAGTGAGGGTTTCATGTTGCTCTTACAGAAGCCAATGTTTCTTCCGTAGGTCATGCCCTGGTCCAAGGAAAGGTGAAGAGACACTGGGCCATACTATTCCAGATAGCGAAAGAACAGAGGCCTCCTCCACTATCTTTTCAAGTTAATATGTAAAGAGGCTGAGTAGCAGAAAGCCTAGTTTAGGTTCTTTTGCCTCAAGAATGTGATCGAGCTGGGGCCTGAACTGTTGAGGAAAAGGTCACTAAAGGGTGTTTGAGTTCCATGAAAAAGTTAACCAGGGCAGAGTCTGCACTTACTTTGTTTATTCCATTGTCAATCCTGTTGAATTCAGATCACTTTGGTCTTCCTCTCCCCCCCTCCCCGGCAGTGGTGGGGAGGGCGATCGTGCGGCCACGCATGCGCATTTGCACCATGGGCAGCTGCAAACGTGCATGTGCGGACATGCTGTGCATGCGCATTGCGCATGCACGGACCTGCTTCTCTCTCCCCCCCTCCCACAAAATGAAGCTTGCCGGGCCGCAAGCTAATCAGCTACTTTTGCGGCCGATTTGCTTGCGGCCTGGGAAGTTTCTTACTGCAGGGGGGGGCGGGGAGAGGGAGCCACGGCCCGGTGGTTGGGGACCACTGCTTTATAGGACAGCCCTTCAAGTAGTTGAGGATGGTTATCATATCACCTCTTTGTCCTCTTCTCTCCAGGCTAAACAGGCCAAAATGTTCCCCTTTTCCATTACTTTCCCATGACCCCTGGTATGGACAGGGAATGTGTCACTATTTTAATACACTCCTTTCTGAGCCTCGAAATTCCGTACCCTTTTCCAACTTCAATTCTTTTCTTTTAAACAAAATCAAAATTTAAAACAAGGAACTGAAACTGAAAACCTTTGAGTGTTTCATTCAAATCTAAAGATCCATTTACGGTAGCCTGTTCTTTGGAACGGTTCCTTTTTGACATGGCCTCGGCAACCTTTTACTTCAGCTGTAACGCATACTATCCCCATAGTCCAAACGAATTCGGAAGGAGCTGCAAAATTCTGCAGCAGCCTGTGACTTTCTCTGGCTGCCAAACTGCAGTATCCATTAGTCTCCGCCCCAACTGAGCAGTGCAGTGGCACAGTTAGAGGAGCTAGACGGGGGAGATCTGGATTCGGATCCCTCATCTGTGAAGCTCCCTAAACAATGTAGGGAAAGGGAGGAGCCCCATGTGGGCGTGTTCACAGCTCTGCTTCCCAACCATATTCTGCATGATCATTCCACTTCTGGGGTTTCTCAGAGCCTGAAGGATGTTTCAGGAGGTTCTCAATGGTTAAAAAGTGGAGAAAGGCTACATTAGTCGTATATGGGGTGGAAAAGTACTTCCTCTCTTCCATCCTAAATTCCCCCTCCCCCAATTCCTTTTCTTCATTTTGGTCCCCTGTACAGACTTCATTAGGACCCATTCTGCACCCAAGGACCCATTCTGCACCTTCAATGTACCTTAGAAGTAGATTTTCCTGTTCTGCACTGGAAAATTCAGCCGCAAAAGCACATTGAAAGTGCATTAACTTTCATGTGCAGAATTAGCCCAGGTCTCCCTGAGTTGTAGCATTACAGGAGAGGAAGGGAGGAATTCTATCTTCTTTCTCCATTTCTCTCTGTGGCCTACCTCACAGGCTTGTTGTGAGGCTAAAACAGCCGGCTGTCCTGTCCTACAGGCTGCCCTGCTCTCCTTGGAGGGCAGGTGAGATTTTAAAAGAAATGCATCCATCAGACACCAGCCCGGCCTCGTCTGCCGCTTGCAGCATTCAAATGCTGGCGACGGCGAACCTCTGATGCGCATACATTTATACAGCCGCCAGACCCTTTATGGAAAAACCCCACGGCGTACAGCGAAATTGCTCTGGATCGGCTCCAGCAGAAATGACAGGAGAAATCTGGCCTTCTGCCTGTTGACTCGGTTTGTTTAAAAATAATACCCTCGCCAAATAAAATCTCCCGTTTGGCAGCGAACTCGAGGGCGCTAGAGAAAAAAGCAGACTCATTTCTCCTGAGGCATCCACAGCACCTCCATTTCCATTCATTCATCCGGATGAAGGACACCTGACACACAAGAGTTTACAACAGAGAGTAGCGGGGGGGCTGCTGAGAAGGACAGCAAGGCACAAGGGTCATCTAGGGCAGGGATCCTCAACCTGTGGTCCTCCAGATGTTCATGGACTACAATTCCCATGAGCCCCTGCCAGCATTTGCTGGCAGGGGCTCATGGGAATTGTAGTCCATGAACATCTGGAGGACCACAGGTTGAGGATCCCTGACCTAGGGTGGTCAGGAGGTCAAGCTTTCAGCCCAAGTTTCAGGCTAGGCATATCCTTCTCCACATATCTTACCCCTGGAGTGAAAGTACCTGGTGACATGGCAGACCTCAAGGGCACAAATTATTTCCTGCTTCACTTCCTTGATTGACCCCACCACTATGCGGCTTTGGAACATCAGAAGAGCCCTCTTGGATCAGCCAAAGGCCCATTGAGTCCGGCATCTCCTTGTCTGTAACAGCCATTCAGAGGCTCCTCAAATGCTTAGGGACGAGACATGAAGGCACCAGCCTTCCTCTGTTGTTTCCCCAACCAGAACTGTTGGCCAGAGGTACACTGCCCCAGAACCTAGAGGTTCTGTTTAGGTGCCATGACCAACAGCTGCTAAGAGTCATAACCTCCAGGAAGGTGGTTAGCCTCCTTCAAAGCCATCTGGTTCTGCAATGATGCTCTTCTCGGGAGCCATCTTGAGGTCATCCCCTGATATTACAAAGCCAATAGGCTCCATGTATACTTTACCGAGCTCTCTCCATCCTCAAGCTGCACTTACCTCGCAGGGTGTCTATTTGCGGGGAGAGGAAGGGAAGGCAATTGTAAGCCGCTTTGAAACAGAGTTCAAAGCCCAACTGTGGTTTGCGCTTTCACACAGATGAGGAAGCCATGGGCTGCACCGTCCCCTTTCTGCACAGCACCCCCATCTCCCTTGACTACAGAATCATGGACTGGTCATCCAGTCCAACCCCCTGCAGAATGCAGAAAATTCACAACTACCTGCCCACCCACAGTGACCCTGATTCCATGCTAGATGAAGCCCCCCTCCCTGGACAGGCTGGCCTGGAAGAAATTTACCTCCCAACCCCAAAATGGTGATCGGCATTTCCTGGGCATGCAAGAAAGGGCCCCAAGAGACAAACCCACTCACAATCTGCCTAAGTTCACAGAATCAGCATTTCTGTCCGATGGCTATCCAGCCCCTGCTTAAAAACTTCCAAGGAAGGGGAACCCACCACCTCCCGAGAAGGATGCCTGTTCCACTGAGGAACCGCTCTGTCAGGAACTTCTTCCAGATGTTTAGCTGAAAATTCATCTGAATTAATTTCAACCTTTTGGTCCGACCCTCTGCCCATTTTACACCCCCAAATGAAAAGGGCTAATGCCTGTATTTTGACTGGGGAAGGGGTTGTTTCTGCACAG
Source organism: Paroedura picta (assembly GCF_049243985.1). NCBI lineage: Eukaryota > Metazoa > Chordata > Lepidosauria > Squamata > Gekkonidae > Paroedura > Paroedura picta. The sequence continues at coordinate 9,897,892 of NC_135381.1, read as the reverse complement.
TAAAGGGGCACAGGAAGAGTTACCCTCCTCCCTTGCCTGACTGGGTCTCCCCAGGGGAGTTCCAATCCCCCTCTGGCACCCCAATGACAGAATCCCAGAGCCCCCCGTCCTCAGCTGGCTCATCTGGAGCTGTATTGTCTCTCCTCATAATATCCTATTGTCTTGTCTCTTTTGTTCCTTGTGATTCCATCTCGGGACATGCCAGGGATTGTGCAGCAAGCATGCACTTTACTACCATGCTATGCCCCTTTATCCATGGTTTGGCATGAGCCTACCGTCCTAATATAATCCTTATGTTTTAGGAAAATACACTCCTGGGTCCTGGGAAACTATGATTCCCAAGGAGACTGAAAATTGCCTTTTGTGGCTTTAGATGGTGGATATTCTTGCCATCTGACAGAGGTAGATGTACATTTCCCCTATGCTGTCAACAAAGTTTCTAGAACATTAAGGGTTTCTAACCATGTCTGTAGAAAAAAATAAGAAAAGCTGGATTTTTGTACCCTGCTTTTCACTCCCTGTGGGAGTCTCAAAGCAGCTTACAATCACCTTCCTTTCCTTCCCCCACAATAGGCACCCGATGGGGTAGGTGTGGCTGAGAGGTGTCTGACAGAACTGCTCTGTGAGAACAGTTCTAACAGGACTGTGAGTGGCCCAAGGTCACACAGATGGCTGCATGTGGCAGAGTGGGGAATCAAACCCGGCTGCTCTTAACCACCACACCACGCTGGCTCCCAAAGGAGTCCCAAAATGGATTACAAGCTCTTTTCCCCTTCCTTCCCCGCACAACAGACACCCTGTGAGGTAGGTGGGGCTAAGAGACCCCTAAGAGAATTGCTCTGCAAAACCATCTCTAAGAGAACTGCGACTTGCCCAAGTTTACCCAGCTGGCGGAGCGGGAAAATCAAACTCCGTTCTCCAGTTTAGAGTCTGCTACTCTTAACGGCTACACCATGCCGGCTATCAAAATAAAGAGCACGCGGTCACGATTTTGGTGGGGACGGAAGGAGATAGGTTTGGGTGCTGCTATATGCAGATGCTTATTGATCACGAGTCAATGCCAGTAGCCAAGCAGAGTGGTGAGATATTTTTAGAGCTCAGTTTTGCAATGCTGGGTTTTTAATATGTTGGGATTTCTTCCCGGGGTTTCCCGCCACGGCAGAATAAATGCAAAAGATCGAGGTAGTGGTGTGTGGGATGGAGACCAGGGGAAGTTGAGGTTCCCTATAAAGCCATCTGCTCCAATGTGTCCAGGATGAGGCGCAGTGCACAAATTCTACCTGTAAAAAGTCTTGACACTGTTTCTCCAGCTTCTCTCGGTATGAAAGCCTCAGGTAAGTGCTGGAAACAGCCAAGGAGGAACCTTTTGAGGGTGAGACCGCATTTTGGACACGAAGCCTCGATGGGCCATGATCTGAATCAGCATGAGGCAGCGTCATAGGTTCATAAGAACAGTGAGATCCACCAAGGATGCCAAATTCAGACAGCCAAGGCATGGAAGTCGCTAGGACTCCCTTGGGATGGGGTTGGGGCTCTGTGGCAAGTCATCTGCTTTGCCATTCAGAAGTTCCCAGGTTTGATCCCCGGCATCTCCAGCCAACTTAAACGGACTTCGAGAAATGGTGGAGGACAGGAAGGCCTGGAGGACCATTGTCCATGGGGTCGCGATGGGTCGGACACGACTTCGCACCTGACAACAACAACAATCTTCAGTTTGGAAAGATCAGACAGCAGGCGATGTGAAAAAAAACTCAGAGGCCCTGGAAAGCTGCTGCGAGTCAGAGCAGACAATACTGAACTTGCTAGACGGATCCCCTGACTCAGCATAAAGCAGAATCATGTGTCTATGTGCCTCCCCCTCCACAAAACGCCTCAATATCTTTCAGAGTAAGAAGAAGAAACTGGTTGTTCTTCCCTGCTTATCACTCCCCGATGGAGTATCAAAGAGACTTACAAACCCCTTCCCCTTCCTCCTCCCATAACGGATGCCCTGTGAGGTAGGTGGGACCCAGGGAGCTCTGAGAGAACTGCTCCTTGAGGACAGCTCTGATAGAACTGTGACTATCCAAAGCTGGCTGCATGTAGAGGCGAAATGGGGAATCAAACTTCATTCTCCAGATTAGAGTCCGGAGCCCTTAACCATTACACCTCACTAATTCTTGAATGTGTCCCACTGTTATCGCCCTTCCATTGCCCACCATCACACATATCTGCTTTCCCTGCCTCCAGAGACTGGTTTAGACACTTTAGCAAGTCTACTAACTGACTCTAGCATGCCTTTTTGGATCTGTCCTCACAACTACTGAATCACTCTGGACTGACGCCCAACAAGGTCCAGGCCACTTGACCCGAATCACCATTTGAATCCTGGGCACCGTCAATCGGTGGCACAACCTCTTCATAGAATCACAGAATCATAAGTTGGAAGGGACCTTCAAGGTCATCTAGTCCAACCCCCTGCAGAATGTAGGAAACTCACAACTTCCTGCCCACTCACAGTGACCCCAATTCCATGCCCAGATGATGCCCCCCCCCCAATTAACAGTCAAGACAGTTCGATCCCCGTCTGGAACCAGCTTAGATCCCAAGAAGATTTGGAGGGGGGGGTATAAGTCAGAGTGGCCAAAACAGCCATGTGATCCCTTGGACAGGCGTACTGACTCGCCCTGCGTCCTTGCAAGACGTTTGGCTGCCTCTGTGCAAATCAGACCTCGCGGTCTGCGCTTCCTTTCCTATCTTACGCACGGGCTAGCGTTCCAGACAGCATTTGAGCCGCTCCAAAGTTCCTGCCACTCTGCACAGAGGAAGACGCGGGGCTCTAAATCGAGATTGACACCCGCCGTCTAAGAGCAATGACAAGCCCAGCTTGCAACCGGCACCCTTGCAGGGTGCCAGCTGGGGAGACCCTAAGCACCAGGGACCTTCCGCCGCCTCTGCTCAGCCCCAGGTGAAGATGCCAACAGGCATCCGCAGCTGTCCCCAGACCGACAGGTGTTCAGAGCCCGGTGAATCTGGAAGCCAGAAAGATTTGGGCTGCAGGCGGGGAGAGAGCCTCGGTCTAAGGGGGCACCGTGATTTGGCCACCTGTCCCCTGTGTAGGGGAAGGGGGTTTCCCAAACGACAAAGATGACGCCGGCTCACCTGATGCGGTGCTGGTTCGGATGACAAGCGGCAAAGTGAGAAAAGTTAAGCCCAGATCTGACAGCTTCATTGCGCCGGGGAGATGCCGGCAGGGGAGAGACGCCAGTCGAGTGAGCCGTGCAGGGAGACCCAGGCAGCCAGAATCCACCTCGCCTCCTCAGTGCCACATCAAAAGGGGAGAGGAGAGAAAGAGAGAGGGAGGGGAGCTTAGATTCCACTGAAAAGCAGCCTCCCTGGGTCCCCCGGTCACCGGGCAGCCCCTCCACCCAAGCGGAGAAGGTTCTTCCCCCAGCCCGCGCTGTCAAGAGAGCCAAAGGAATCTGGATCCCCAGCCTGTACACTAGCAGCTGTTAAATATTCATCACAAGGAGACCGGGGCTGAGGTTTTAACTCCTTGCCTCCTGAGAAAAAGGGAGGGGGGGAAGAAACCGGGGAAAAGGGGGTGGAGGGAGGGCCTGGCCCCCCAACATCCAACCTAACTGGACTTGGATGCCTGGCCAGTGGGTATCTTCATGGAGTACAAAGACACTTTAGGACATCAGCAGTCAAGAGGAGAGAGGGAAGCAGGGGTGCCCCGGAAGGCCGGAATCACTCTGGGAGGGGACAGTCCCCCTGCTTTTTAGTACCAGAAACCAAGGTTTGTCGGTTGGTAATATTCCTAGCAGCCTCAATACCAGCCATGCAAACCTCCTGTTCGTTTCTATTATTTCGAAGGGTTAAATCCCAATTTTATTTCATTTTAGCTCGCGTTTTTTGTACCGCCTCTCTCAGTTACCCGTCTCGGGGCAGTTGAAATCCTATAAAATTTCAATCGAACAAGGATTCACCAATGAAACCTGATTAAAAATGGCATGAAACGGTACTGTTGCACCAGTCCTGGTTTCTGAAGTCAGTTACAGCCCGTTAGAAGGGGGGGCAGGGGGAGAAAAGAGGGCAGAGGGGGCAGGAAGGAGGCCCGAGGTTTGCTATAGATTTCAACTAGCTGTTTTCCTAGATGTCCAGCTGTCCTCAGCCACAGGCCCAACGGAAGAGCTCTGTCTTGCAGGCCCTGCGGAACTCAGAGATTTCCGACAGGGCCCTGATCTTATTTATTTACTAGGGGTAAAGCCCGTTGTATCCAGGAATACAACGGGCGCTTGAGCTTGGTGGTGGGAAGAGGAAGGGGAGTGCTGTCCTGCATGCAAGAGCATGGAGATGAAGGGGTGTTTTGTGAGGGGTTGTGGTGGTGTGGTGGCAGATGGGTGGGAAGGAAGTGTGGTGGGGAAGGTTGCATGGGAATGGTTGCTGGCTTCAAGGGGCTGGGTGGCAGAGGGCGGTGGGGAGAGCTTCCGCAGAGAGGGGCAGCGTGCAGCGTACAGCTGCCAAGGTGTTGAAGGCCATGGCATCATTTTGTTGCCTCAGAGTTGGCCGGAAGGTGGCGTGGAGGCAGGTGCTGGCAGCCTCCATGTCAGGCGGGAGGGAGGGAGGGAGGGAGGGTCTAACGGTCAATGTGCCCCAGGGTCCATAAGATGGCAGTTGACAGGATAGGAGGCGGGTGCTCCCCCTCAGATAACACACAGGCTGGAGCCATCGCCTCAGGAAGGCAAAGCCGAAGAGCCCCCAGGCTCCCCTGGCAGCTCGCTCACCTCAGGAGAGGTGTCTGAGGAGCCAGAGACTGTGAAGGAGTGGCAGAAGTGAGGGAAAACCGTTAGGGGCAGGAGTTCTAATCTGATTGGGCAGCCAGTGGGTGGACGGCCAATCAGAGGCCTATGGGCACCATGATGGACCTGATTGACTCATAACCCTTAACGCCATCTCCTCCCAGGATGCCTTACTGCAGTGGTTCTCCTCAACCTTTCTCATGCCACGTCCCTTTAATACAGTTCCTCATGTTGTGGTGACCCCCAACCATAAAATTATGCAGGTGTTCTTTCACAGAAATAAAACCAAAACTGACCAATGGCATGGAGATCCATTGTTCATGATTGTATTTAAATTGTTGTTTTTTTCCCCCCGGGGTTTCTCAGTTCAGTTCTGCCTCTTGTCCCACCATGCCCATCTCGCTCTTTTCTGCTGCTCCAGACAGATGAAAACTCTATCTCGACCTACCCCGCAAGGCTGTTGTGTGGATGAAATGGAAGAGGAGTGATGTCGGCCACTTTGGGACCCCCTTGGAGAGAAGGGCAGGGAACAAACCGAGTAATGAGAACCAATGATTTGGAAGAACAAAAATTGAATCCAACAAAGATTTATTCAAGGCGTGAGCTTTCATGTGCAGGGACCCTCCCATTCGACCCCCAGGTTGAGAACCACTGCCTTACCGCTTTTATTTATACAATCATGGTTTAAGATTTTCGGTGTTCCTAAAAACTTGGGCCCTTTGCCATGTTTGTAGAAAGATCTGTCTTTGTTTCTCTGCATATCCGCAGATGTTCTGGATTGGCTGTCCTGAGGATGACAGGAAACTGCCTAAAACAAACAGGACCAGTGGTCCATGTTAGTTAACATCAGCTCTCTAAACCAGAGGTAGCGAATGCTGGCAGGGGGCTCCTGGGAATTGTAGTCCATGGACATCTGGAGGGCCGCAGTTTGACTACCCCTGCCCTAAACGCTCAGGCAGATCTTTTTTTTCCTGATCCACTTAGGACTGTTTGAGGGTGCAGCTCCCAATTTGGGAGCCCTGATTCTAGCAAAGTGTGACGGGCAGGCAAGGGCCCATTCCGCACACATTACTTAATGCACTTTCAATGCACTTTAGAAGTAGATTTGGCTGTTCTGCACAGGAAAATCCAGCTGCAAAAGTACACTGAAAGTACATTATCCTGCACATGCAGAAAAGACCTAGGTTGAGCGTCTCCCTAAGAGTAAGAGCTGACAAAAGGTTGTGAGAGCAGGAGACTGGAAAACAGCCGTTGACAAATGACAGGGGGGTGGCAGCAATGCTCTTTCTGAATTCTTTTCCCCCTAATGAGTGGAGAAGTCCACATCCCCAGCAGAGTATAACTGCTGTAATCTCAAAATGGGCAACGGGCAGCGTTAAGACCCTGCACAGCGCCAGATTGTGTCAATGAGCGACTGCTCAGCTCAGAGGCAACACTGGCTAGCAGCAGAGACAAGTCTGTTGTTTAAGCGCTGAGGTTTTCCAACTGAGGGGGACTATGTGGAAGTGCTGCTTGGAACAGGCTGAAAATCATAAATTGGTAACGGAAGGATTCCCGTTCATTCCGAAGTTCAACGGGTGGAGAACGTTGTTTCTTAGACTTGAACTTTCCTCAGTGTTTTGTTCTTATAAAGGAAAGTTTCCAGGTTGGATTAACCCTGTGGGCTGAGGGGGGAAACGCGCGTTTACGGTTTAATAACTCGGCCGTTACAAATATCTGAAGAGGCGAGCAGAGACTCACAAAAGCTCCTGCCCTGCCATGGATTTTGTTTGTCTTTAAGGCGTGACTAGACTTTTGCCCTATTCTACGGCTGCAGAGAGACTAACAGAGCTACCCGTCTTGATCTATATACATATATTATAGGATAGGAATAAATGGCAGCCACTGAACATGTGCCACGACCCCTAGTGTTCCTTGGAGGATCTACAATCCAAATCCTCCGAGGTATCCCATCCAAATACTAGCCAGGGTTGGGCCTGCTAAGCTTCCAAGAGCTGACAGGATTCGGCTCCAAGACTCAGCACCCTTCATGGATACAGTATCTCAACGTTAGTCCTTAGTATCACCAAGTGGAAGGCTCTAAGATCTGAGCTGCCATCACTCAGGGCAGAAAGTACTGAACTAGGTGTTTTTTTTTTCATTTGATTTATTTTAATTTATAATTCCACTTCTATCCCGCCACTCCCTTGACCAGCTTGTGGCGGCTAACAGAAAAAACACACATTAAAACCCATAATAAAACCCCCTAGAAATAACAACATAATCCAAAAATCGATGGGTGTCTGATAACCCTCCCCGTCCCCCCCACTTGTAAAGATAGATACACCTCCAGGGGGATTATAGATGCCACCTAGATCTTGATCAATGGAAAATAAGGAGAGAATGAATGAATCTGACCTCATCCGTGCCAGACTAGGGGTAGGGAGAGACCTGGGTTCAAATTTCCACTCAGCCATGACTCTTGCCCGGTGACCTTGAAATGGCCATTCTTGCAGCCTTGCCAACCTCCAAGGGTCCTTGTGAGACTCAGACAGAAGAGGGGAGAACCATGCAGGCGGCCTCCACCACCTTGTGGGAAAGGTAGGGGAGCAATGTGCTGAAAACCTTCCTAGACGGGCACATCAGGGGATATTTGTGAGTTGAAAGCAGATCCCAAGGTATGAAAATCCAATGCAGTTGAGGTGAGCTGTCCTCCTCACTTCTCCGTCTTCATTCGTTTACCTTTCGGAGGATCTCCCTTGGTTTTAATTAACTGGGACGTCTATAGCCCTCACCTCTTCCTTTGATGAAGGGACCCCAGGGAAGCACCTCATAGCATTAATATGATAATTTGGAACATCTTTGCGGCTGCCTGTTTTATCGCTGTCTCTAGCGGCACGCAGCCCTCGCCTTAATTACCATTCCCGGACAAAACAAAACCTTTTCCTTCCTTGCTAAAGAGCTGGGGGAGAGCCTAAAGACTTTCATGATCATTTCTTGGTCCTGCCCAATCTGTCCATCTTGCCTTTCATGAAAAAAACAATCCATGGTTCAGATCTCCCTGAATCGACATACCGAGTTTACCAGGTTTGATTCTGCGCTCCCCCACATGCAACCAGCTGGGTGACCTTGGGCTCACCACGGCACTGACCGAGCAGTGATATCAGGGCTCAGCCTCACCCACCCCACAGGGTGTCTGTTGTGGGGAGAGGAAAGGGAAGGCGACTGTAAGCTGCTTTGAGCCTCCTTTGGGTAGGGAAAAGCAGCATATAAGAACCAACTCTTCTTCTTCTTCTTCATCTCCAGTAAAAAAGCCGTCAAATAATTTATTTATCTATTTATTGAATTTCTAGACTGCCCCTTATCAGCATTGCCATCATGGGCCAGTGGACAACACTGTTAAAATGCAATAGCAATTAAACGCATTAAAACAGTTAAAATGAATTAAAAAGTTAAATCAACCAAACAGTTGGTGATATCCGCATTAATTCTTCTAATTGGGACAGGCATTAAGAGCTGTTGGATTGCAGGGGGGAACCTTTATTGTTTGTATGTTTATTGGTCTGATCTGGCCTCAACAGTAAGCCTGGCGGAAGAGCTCTGTCTTACAGACCCTATGGAACTTTGTTAGTTCCGTTAGGGCCCTGATGTTCTCGGGGAGCTTGTTCCACCAGGCAGGGGCCAGGGAGGAAGAATCCGGATTCTACAATGAAGGTTATAACTTAAGGCATATTGGCGACAACCTCCCTATCTAGCCAAGGACCAGGACATAAGGACTAGCAACTTATGACAGTGGTGGGAAACAAATCCAAGGTTTTAGGAGACCAAAGGACTCTCTAGATTGCAGCTTGCATAGCTAACCTTCCGGGATGAGTGAGAACAGAGATGAGTCAGCTGCCTGCATCCTGCTCCTTTTCGGTCCTTGAATGTCACTCAGCTGCCATGTGTTTTCTTCTTATATACATGTGTGCTGCCTAGTCATACAGAATCGACTTACGGTGATCCCCACAAGGAGGTTTTGAGGCAAGAGACTAACAGAGGGAGACTGACATTGATTTCTTCTCCATAGTCATTCTTGGTGGGCTCCCATCCAAGAACCGACCCTGCATAGCTTCTAAGATCCGGTGGGGAGCCCAAAGTGAACAGCATTGGCTCCAGTTTCCAGTTCTAGAAATGTTAGAAATTGTCCAAGTTAAACCAGAATCCACAAGGGAAGGCAGCAGGGCAGGGGTGGCCAAACTGTGGCTCTTCAGATGTCCATGGATTACCCCTGGGGCTCATGGGAATTGTAGTCCATGGACATCTGGACAGCCGCAATTTGGCCACCCCTGCCCTGCTGCCCTCCCTTGTTGATTCTGGTTTAACTAGGACAATTTCTAACATTTCTAGAACTGGAAACCGGAGCCAATGCCATTCACTGCAGCTTTGGGCTCCCCACTTCATTGGTGTTGTTCTCTCCTGCTTGCATATACATTCATTAAAGGCACTGCCACCCCAAAACAGCATGCGACCATCCCGATAACTGCACTGGATTCCTCAGCATCGCGCTGGATTCCTCAGCGCGAAAAGAATCTTGATGAGACTGTACTAATCGATGGACAGGAAGGGTTTCTCAAACGGCTGGGAGTTAATTAATTTTCTACATTAAAAAAATTGGTAAGCATTTATTCAGTGATATGACCATATATATACTTCCCGGCCACATTCTGCATCATGGTGCCACTTCTGGAGTTCCTTGAAGCCTGAAGAATGTTTCAGGGGTTTCTCACTGTTAAAAAAAAATTGAGAATGGCTGTGATAAATGGTTATGCCACATGATAAATGTTTAATGGCGTAGAGAGCCAGCTTGGTGTAGTGGTTAGGAGTGCAGACTTCTAATCTGGCATGCCGGGTTTGATTCCCCGCTCCCCCACGTGCAGCCAGCTGGGTGACCTTGGGCTCACCACAGCACTGATAAAGCTGTTCTGACCGAGCAGTAATCTCAGGGCTCTCTCAGCCTCACCCACCTCACAGGGTGTCTGTTGTGGGGAGAGGAAAGGAAAGGTGAATGTAAGCCACTTTGAGACTCCTTCAGGTAGAGAAAAGCGGCATATAAGAACCAACTCTTCTTCTTCTTCTAAAATATATTCAAAATTAATTTCCTCCCACCCTGGGTTTGGGAAACCCTTTCAGGGCCGTCAAGAAACCCTGGTTGAGAAAACGCGCTCTAACCACTAAACCACACTCTCTCTTCATTTAGCACGATGGTTTGAAAGGCACTCATTTGCAAATAAATGCTGAAGATTGTAGGGAAAACTTGTTAACAGTGAGTTGGGAAGCTGAAAATCTCGCTGCTTTCTGCCCAACTGGGGCTCTCCATCAAACAGCCTGAGGTTCCTCTGCCGGCAGAAAGGCTGGCTGTTGTTTCGTTTGTTTTTTTTTCAAACAAATAGTTCCAAGCCTCTCGGAGCCTCTCGCCTGCTCCGTATGTTAATGCCCAATCAAGTCATTGATCATGCAAAAGACAAAGCAGAGGAGAGGCATTTGTAATGCAAATGAGCCTTCTCTCCCACCGTAGGTGCCTATTCCCATTACAAATCAATCCAAGCAAAACCACTGTAAGAACAGCAGCAGGCTTCTTGGAACCATTAGTGGCAGCCCAGATGAAGCCGGTGGCTAAATTTGGATAAGGCTGTTGACAAAAATAGGATGGCCTGTTTGGCTGTTGTGTACCCAGCTCAGCAACAAAAGCTGAACTCCCACAAGCTTTGGGGTATAAAAGAGCAAGATACAACCCCCAGCAGGCGTGCCCTGTGCTACTCCTGGGGACTTTGTGGAACAGTTAAGAGGAGCGGCTTCTAATCTGGAGAGCCGGGCTTGATTCCCCGCTCCTCTGCATGCAGCCAGCTGGGTGAACTTGGGCCAGTCACAGCCCTGATAGAGCTGTTCTCAAGGAGCAGGAATATCAGGGCTCTCTCAACTTCCCCTCCCTCACAGGTTGTCTGTTGTGGGGAGAGGAAAGGGAAGGAGAATGTAAGCTGCTTTGAGACTTTTTTCGGTAGAGAAAAGTGGCATATAAGAACCAACTCTTCTTCTTCTTCAGTAATATCAAGGTTCTCTCAGCCTCCTCTCCCTCACAGGGTGTCTGTTGTGGGGAGAGGAAAGGAAGGCGATTGTAAGGCACTCTAAGACTCCTTCTTTCTGAACCTAGGTTAGAGAAGGTGTGGGAATCACTGGCCAAGATGCTAAACCTACATGATCTGACTCTCAATTCTGCTATGAACTCACAGGGTGACCTTACGCAAGCCGCACTTCCTGCGCATCGCATTTTTCTTCTGTCTTGTGTAACTCACTGCCACAAGGTATGTATGGGCTTGGATCCACCAGAGCTGACTTTCTCAACCTTTTTCCCCTGGAGGAGCTCCTGAAATATTTTTCAGGCTTCAAGGAGCCCCAGGACTGGGCTGGATCCAGGTTGGGTTGGGAATTCCTACCCCAGAGTGTTCCCACAAATGAAAGGATTTCTGTTTGTGCATTGATTCGGGATGCCAGCCGCGGGTTGGGAACTTTGTGGGACATTTGTGGGAGGATTTTAGAAAGGGCAAGCTTTGGAGGAGAGGGATATAATACAATTACGATTGAAACCAAACGCTTATTACCTTGGTCTTTAGCCGGTTCATTTTATCTTCATGTTTATACTTTGCAGGAGCTGTGAGCCATTTGTGGGGCAAGAGGGCTTCTTGAAGAGGGCCAAGAGGCCAGTGCAAAGGCCAGCATTCCACTCCCCCCCTCCCCAAAAATAACAAAATTCATGTTGTTGTCCTTGGCAGCTAATTAACTAATCCTCGCCTCCCTCCCCTTTTGCAATTGCCGTTCAAAATAAAGCTATAAAAAGTCCCGATATGAGAGACGGCAAAGACCAAGCGCAAATGTGTAATGAAAACCATAACACTTAACTATGCCCCCGGGTGTGATAGTGGAAGAGAAAGACCAAAAGTGGAAGAGCACAAGGAGGGCTGACAATTAGAGAACATTTCGGTGGGTTCAAAGCGAAGAGGAAGGGACAGTTATTAAGCGCAGGGGGGAGGGGGAGTCCAAATTCAGAAGCCTCTATGGTTGCCAACTCTGGCTTGAGAAATTTCTGGCAATTTGGAGGCAGTGCGCATGAAGGGGGGGATTTGAAAAGGGAGTTCATTGCTGAGTTTGCCTCGGATGCTGTCTGCGGAACATCAGCAATTCCAGGAGAAATCAAGGCCCCAGGTTCTTGTTGTGAGAGCATCTTGCCAGCATCATCAGAACAGAAAGCTTTGTACCAGATTAAGAAAAGACCGAAAGACAGGCTCGCTTCCTATATAAGCGTTTTGTTCTAAATAATCATAGAATCCTAGAGTTGGAAGGGGCCATGCAGGCCATCTAGTCCAACCCCCTGCTCAACGCAGGATCAGCCCAAAACATCCTAAAGCATCCAAGAAAAGTGTGTATCCAACCTTTGCTTGAAGACTGCCAGTGAGGGGGAGCTCACCACCTCCTTGGGCAGCCTATTCCACTGCTGAACTACTCTGACTGAAAATTTTTTTCCTGATATCTAGCCTAATAATAGGCAAGGTTAAATAGCAACGTTTGTTTCAGTAGAATTCTGCGGAATGCTTGAATACCATTCAGCTTCGTGGTGTTCTTGAGGCTGTAATGATCATGTTTCATTCTAGGGAGATAACTCCTGAGGACGTCATAGTAAAAAAAAACCAAGCTCTGAAGAAGATCAGCTACTCAACGGGCTTCCACATAGATGCTCATTGTCTGCGGGCGTACAATTTATTCATCGGCCTGTTTACAATTTATCACAGAAGCGTTTCTGCGGCATCGCAAAACTACGATTTTTGTCTGCTGGCCTGCAGTTGAGTACAGAAGCTAGGGTGCAGGATCACAAGGTTAGGACTTCCCCAAAGCAATAAGGGTGTCTGTGGTCAGGAATGGAAAGGGAAGGTGATTGTAAGCTGCTTTGAGACTCCTTCGGGTAGAGAAAAGCGGCATATAAGAACCAACTCTTCTTCTTCTTCAGTAATTTCAGGGCTCTCTCAGCCTGACCCACCTCACAGGGTGTCTGTTGTGGGGAGAGGAAAGGGAAGGCGATTGTAAGCTGCTTTGAGACTCCTTCGGGTAGTGAAAAGCGGGGTAGAAACCGAATCTGAGCCTCAGCCTAAGACACAGCCCATACTCCTTCACTTCCAAAAGTAACTCCCTGGCTTGGAATATGAATGCAGCATTCGTAATGCCTGAGTGTCATTAAACTAAGCAACATGTTCCTGACAGGTTCTTTTCTGGCTCAGAGCGTAATCCCGCACCCGCTTGGTTAATTAGCAATTATCTGTTTTGGAATACGAGTATGTCCGCGTCATTAGGCTCCGTTTGCTTATCAAATAATCATTATTTCTCCCTGAAAACTATATATATATTCTTTTTGCAGCATGGAAAACAAAACGAGATTCTACGCATGCCCGGTAGGTATTGCAGCTCCCTCGTCGGCTTGTACGCGGGGACACGAAAAATCTGGAATTTTGGCGCTTACTCTCGGCTAAGGCCTCTTCGACGGCTGAGAAACGACAATGGCGGGCACCAACATTCCCAGACGGACACAAACTTCAGGAGGGAATGGGGGAAACGGGAAAATGTGAAACAGAAGCTCCGAGTTAAGGTGAGAGGGGTTTGCCTAGTGCTAGGCCTGTCCTGAGGAAAGCCGTCACTCTGCTCCAATTTGGGGAAATCATTCTGTTGGCATGATGAAAGGCATAGACAAAGAAAGCTTTATGGTTGAATCAATGAAGTGATTATATTGGAGAAAACTCAAACTGCTGATCTCCCCCCCCCCCTCCTTTAACTAAACACGCCATGTGATTGTTAAGATCATGGGCTTGAGCAGGGGTGCTAGATTCATGGGTTCAGAGGTGCTCACAGCCACTGGAAGTGATGTGACCTCTTACTAAGACCCTAGGCACAGGGGTAGTCAAACTGCGGCCCTCCAGATGTCCATGGACTACAATTCCCAGGAGCCCCTGCCAGCAAATGCTGGCAGGGGCTCCTGGGAATTGTAGTCCGTGGACATCTCGAGGTCCACAGTTTGATTACCCCTGATGCAAGCCAAAGCCAAACTGATCCAAGAAACCCAGAACCAGCTGTAACTTATATGCAAATGCCACACAAGAGATCTTTGCACCAATGCACACCATTGGCTTCACTGCGAGCTGACCACATCTGGCAGAAAGGATCTAGCCGTGCATCACTCAATTACACCGTAGGCTGCCAATCCGGCCTCAGACCTCAAACTCAGGCCTCGACAGAACAACAGACACAGCATGATGTGCATAGTTGTCTAGCGCGTGTGTGCGTTTCTTCGGAACTTGTGCGTGTTTCTTCGGAACTTGATTCCCCCAGCGGGGGAATATAAACAAGCCAAAAGAAAGGAGCGGGGACAGCTGCGCATACTCCCAGCCTGAACTTTCCCTACCATTTTAGCGTGCGCATAAAACGTACATCGCCCTCGGAAGGAGAACGGGATTTCAAAAACGCAGTCGATAAATTATAAGGGCTGCTTGTACGGATTACTGAGTCAGAGCTGCTTAAGCGAGTAAGAAAAACACAACATAAATATTCGGTTTGACTGTCCAGTGATTGATCGAGATGTCCTTTCCCAGTCTGGCAAGGGGGGGAGGGGCTCTTCAAGGGCTAGGGGGGGCATGTCGCTGCCAATGTTGGACTTCACATCTGTTAACGCGGTGGACACCAGCAGGATGCATCAGTGGGGAAGTTCCTTCCAGCAACTGCATTAAGGTCGCGAGTCTGTGCCAAGCCGGCTACTCCCCACCATTTGGCGTGAAGGGCTTGGGGCTGAACTCAAATCGACCTCCCCAAAATGTGCATGATGCGGCAAGAGGGTTTATCTTCAGGCTCCCGGCTGGGCTTCTTTTTCCTGTTAAAAAGGGAGGTTCGAATCGTCCCGCCAGCACTTTCTTAGCTCTAGACAAGGGGAAAGGCAAGATTCGGGCCTCTGATGAAAGAGATGGCCTTCAACTAGGAAATCCCTGGAGTTTTAGGGGTGTAGTTGGGTTTGGGTAGGGGAGATATCTCAGCAGGGTCTAAGGCCCTAAAAGCCCACCCCCCCACCCCCACTCCCACCGCTGCCATTTTCTCCAGGGGAACTGTCTCTTGTCATCTGGAAGTCAGCGGCAATTCCCGGAGATCTTCAGGACCAAAGATTTCCACATCCATTTTTTTTCCCTACGCTTCCCTACATGGAGCTTACAAGGTTCCCCTTCCTTCATTCTACCTTCACAACATCCCTGCAAGGTAGTGAAGATCTCTTACATGGCGGTACTCTCAGGCAATATGGCAGCTCAAGCCATGTGTGTTTCTACTGGAAAGGGGAAAACTCCTTCGAGGGCATCTGTCTCCTTGGAGGTGCCACATGTTTTCACATCTTTGGTGGATCAGGACACCGGAGCATGCATGAGACAGAAGGAGCCAAAAACCTGCTGTTTTGTTGGGACTTACAAAGGGGCCTGTGCCACTGTTTCTAGTGGTGGTCCAAATGTGCACTTAGCTTCTCTTTATCGTTCCATCAATTGTTTTGTCTGTGGTTTTTGGCGTGTGTTGGCTTTGTCGATTCCTTGCATGTATGTTGGATTTCTGGAGGGAGTTCCTATATACAGTGCACATAAATTATGAGGAGAGGCCATAGCTCTGGAGTTGAGACACACTGGAAATTTAGTGCAGGCTTTCTCAACCAGGGCTTCGTGAAGCTCTGGAGTTTGACAACCCTGGAAAGGTTTCGGGAACTGGTAGGAGTTAATTTTTTGTACATGCTAAAAATGTGTTAAACATTTATCTGTTGATAGGACCATAGAGGGTGATATTGACCTGCCTGCCCCTCCCCAAATGGCCAATGATGGGCCTGGAGGGGGTGGGAAGGGGAGGGGCCACGGGTGGGCGTGTCCACAACTCTGCTTCCCAACCGTATTCTGCAGGATCATGCCATTTCTCGGATTTCTTGAATCCTGAAAAATGTTCTAGGGGTTTCTCATCGGTAAAAAAAGATGCCCTAGTGATTTTGCAGCAGCTCCCTGGTGGCCATGAACCCACAAGGTTTATTTGACACTTTGATAGGAACTACAACACACACACACATACACACACACACACAAACGTGTCACAGGGCCTAAGCCCTGTTCTGGTGAGAAGGACAAGGACTCGACCTAGAGAGTTGGGGCTGAAGGAGAAGGATGGGCCCAAAGTTGTTACCCAGTGAATTTCCGGGCGTGTGGGTCCCCCAGATCCTAGGGCACTGGGGTTGCTCCTGCCATAGTGTCAAAGAGGAAAAGGAATGGAAATGCATGCAGCCACCTCTCCCTCCCCCCCCCACCACCACCACCATCACTCCCCACATCCATATGAAAATCTGTTTCTGCTTTGTACTACTTGGCTCCCCGCTGCGCGTTGCTAAAAGGTGTCATTTGCTATTGCCAAACATGTATTTTGATGTCTCGAACGGAAGGCAAAAGCTGGCCAGATGGTACCGCTGCAGATGGCAGAAGTCCTGGCTATTTCCTGCCAACTGTGCGAGGCGGGAGGGCTGGCCGAGATGGACCGCTGGCGTGATCAGGGCACTCCTCACGTTCTTCTGTGAAGACGGTGAGCAAAATCCGTCTCCATTGTGCCGGTTGCCGATCTCTGCTTTGAAGGTTTCTAAGGACAGTCTGCAAAGTACCCTGAAACTATTGTCAGCCTCTGAGATCCTATTGGACTCAAATCTCTCTGTAAAACCTCAGGGATTTAGAGTTTCACTGACAGAGATTTAGAGTTTCACATGCAGTATCCCCCCCCCAAAACAAACACACACAAAACTCTGAGCATAAACTACGGCTGGTGGCAAAACAGCATTTCATAAGGAGGGAGAAATTCAAGACAATGGCCAAGAAGGGTCGCTGGGAGGCTTGCAGAGACAAGGCAGATGCATTATGGGACTATGGGGTACTTTCACATTGGAGAGAAGCACAGAATGCGCCAATCTGCTTGGCCATCTGGTGAGAAGAACCGTCCAGGGCCATGAGGTTCTCGCCCCTACGGAAAGGGATTTAGGGCAGACGGAGCCCCAGCTGAAAGTCCGAGAAGAGATCCCTTCTTCCTGGAGGAAGTGCCTCCCACCCACCCCCCACAACCACCGCAAGTGTGTGGGCGGGCCCTGCGTGGTGCCAAAGGAGCCCGGCTGCCTCCAGCATCTCCCCAGAGCGGTGACAGCCCACGCAAGCATGCCTATTCTGGGATTCGGAAGCAGCAAACAAATTGTTCTCAAAGCCAGCTGAAGAGAGCGACAGATGTCAGGGCTTGAAGAGAGATGGAGGAGGACTTGGAAAGGAAATGAGATCTTGGCGCAAGGCTGCCGCTTGCCTCCTTTTTGCGCAGCAGTCGGGAGCCGTTGTGAGAACGGCCACGTCCGTCCCCACACCGCCACCCCAAACAGAAACAATTCTCCTCACACAATATCCAGACCCCGCATTAAGGGAGCTGAAACATCTATCGCCCGCATTAACCTGCTGCTCAGCAGCCAATAGTTCGCCATTGACTTAACTCACAGACTTTGAAAGTTGCCGAACCTAAAGGCTCAAAGCGATACAGAATTGTTTACTTAGGTAGCTACACGCTGCTCTTCTCCTTCCTGGGAAGCCAAAGCAGCTTTTAATGGCTCTTCTCTACTCCCCCCTTGTCTCCTCTCAACGACTCCTTTGTGAGGGAAGTTCCGCTGGGTGGATGTGTGCGTGTGTCTAGCCAGACTTATGCTCATGTACATGTCTACATATGATACGTGTGATTGGCTCCACATCGTAATGGATCTATCAGGACACTGCAAGGAAGGTGCAGTTCAAACCTGGCCCTGTGGTGCAGTGTCTATGACCACAATTTCTATTGTGTTCTTTTTATTCTTTGATAATCTTAACTGTGTATTTTACAATTCATATGTGCTTATTTTTTATTATTATTATTATTAAATGGATTTGTATACTGCCCTCCCAAAGCAGCTCAGGGCAGTGAACATCATAAAAAGATACACACTAGGTAATACATATACAATACAAAATCAGCGTTCTGTTAAAATTAATCATTTAAAAATTGCCGACATTTGCCTCAATCATTAATCGCCAAACCGGAATTGGTGGTTATCCAGTCCTTAAATTCCGACACGTCCTTATGCTTCCTGTCGGGCATTCTGATGGAAGCTCTGGGGAGAATCTGGAGGGCCCAATGGATTTAACCAGATCACAGGCCCTGACCAAAAGCTTGCCAGGAGAGCTCCGTTTTAAAGGCCCTGCAGAACTGTGCCAGTTCCGACAAGGCCCGGATCTCCTCCAGAATCTTATTCCACCAAGGGGGGACCAAAACAGAAAACATCTTGACCCTGGTTGAGGCCAGGCGAGGTTCCTGCATGCCTGACAACTGAGACACATATTTGGTCTAGGTTAGGCCATTTGATCCATGCCTTTGTATTTAAGAATTGAGAATTATAATAACTGAGATTATTACTGAAGCCATCTATTATTTTTTGAATAATCCATCATTTTTAACAACCCATCCATCATTTAGTGTTACTTAACATCTTACATCATCTTCTTAACATCTTACATCATCTAGCCCTCCTTCCTCCCACCTCGAGTAGTAGGATGGGGGGGTGGGGCTATATTTTCTGCCATGTTTCTTACCTTATTATTTTGTTGTGATTGTACTGGAATTTTGAACGTCCTCTTAATAGGGGGTTGAATGTGATTTTATGGACTTGTGTAACCCGCCACAAGCCTGCTCCAGGAGTGGTGGGGAATAAATATAAAAAATAATTAAAGGTAAATAAGTTTTCATTATAAATAAATGCATGCATTTTGGCATATTTTAAATGTGTCGTTGTGCAAGTATTGTGCTGGTCACCTCAAGCCTCCTGTTCGCATTTCTTTAACCTTTGGGGGTTTCTTGGGTCCACATCCAAACAATCCCAAGCCACGTTCTGAACAGGATGCACAATAGCAGCTGTGTGCTGAAATGCAGATGCCAAGGAGCACAAGGCAGACTTCAAAACCCTGAAGATCATACGCCTGCTTTCCCCTGCCAGTCAGAAACGCCTGACATCGCTGGCTCCCAGAAATCGTGGGATGCCACTCTGATTGTTAAAGCTACCAAAGAGGCACATGGCGAATTCTTGTGATACGTTCTCCCGCATTCTGATCCCAGAGCTGCTCAGCTTTGTGCCAATTCTATTTCCTTTTCTTGCTAGCGATTTTTAATTCAACTGATGTTCCCCCTATGTAATGGATGTTTTCAGACAGCTTCACTGCCCTGGTCTCTTGGCAAAGCTGTCTTGGCAAGTGACACCCCAGATTTGCCATTGAAATTGCTACGCAGATGGAGAAATCAATATATTACTCGTTTCTTTTTCTAGCTCTCAACGCAAACGGCCGGGTTAAGTCTTCGGCCTGCCTCGCTGCTGCCCTCTAAGGGTAGGCTGGAGCTCTGCAGGAACTCTCCATGGTAGCCCTGGAGGGATTGTGCCATTGGGACGTGAAAGGTAGGGGTGGCCAGACGGCGACTCTCGATCTCAAGCACATGCTGGCAGGGGCTCATGGTAACTGTAGTCCATGGACTTCTGGCCACCCCTGGCGAAAGGTATCAGTGTGCAAGTATCTCTCATCAGTGCTACAGTAGCTTAAGTTGCATGCACACCAAATTAAACTCTGCAAATGCTGGCAGGGGCTCATGGGAATTGTAGTCCACGGACATCTGGAGGGCCGCAGTTTGACCATCCCTGGTCTACGTTAACGATGCTGCTTTGAAGCGACTCTTCATCTGTGATGTCTTTATCCATTAGACCAGACCAGCAGAGATGTGCAGGCATGCTCAGAACATGATGGCTGTGAGCCCTCGCTGTTCTAGCAGGAGCTGACTTGAGACAGCTATCGGGTTTTGACAAAATGCTTTCACAATTATAATTACTCTTCCATTGGTTGATCGCTGGCCTTCTCGTTTTATTGTCTTTTATTACTTGTGTTAATTAGAGAGGCCTGGCGGGGCCCTTCTGGCAGCTGTTCTGCTGAGGGCTGCCTGAACAACTAACCGGTAATGGGGAACATGGGAATCTACAGTCAGGGTTTGCACAGAAATCTGAGGAACAAATTGGCTCTTGGCAAAGGGGGAGGCCCCCGACTGAGAAGTCTCCTGCCTGTAAATTACTTTTCCCTGGCTTCCTCAGCGTGAGTTTTCTGCAGCCTCGAGAACCAAATCAGGAGGGAGAGAAAACTATAATTCTCACCAGCTTCTGCCGGGCCTAAGGAACGGCGACGGGCCGACGGCTGCCTGTGCTAATGATCACCGTCACTCAACAGACGGCTCAATTTAAACCGCAAACAAATCGCAAATGTGAGTGTGCAGGAGGCCCACGGCTCAGTTTCCGAGCATCCCGGTAGGTGCAAATGGTACCTTCGTTTCTTCGAGGCTTAGATTGTCCTCGCGACCATTCTCTGCTATCGCTTGCATGTGGGCGGATTTTGTTACAGTTTGAGAGCCTCCGGATCTGAGGGCTGGATCTCTCGTCTTCTTTAAGCAAGCGATCCAAAGGTGAGGGGTTTATCGTCTCCCCGCTGCTGAGATAATGCTGATATTTCATAGAATCATAGAGTTGGAAGGGGCCTCCTGGGTCATCTAGTCCAACCCCCTGCACCATGCAGGCACTCACAGCCCTCTCGCTCACCCATTGTAACCTGCCACCCCTTTGAACCTTCACAGAATCAGCCTCTCCATCAGATGGCTATCCAGCCTCTGTTTAAAAATCTCCAAAGATGGAGAACCCGCCACCTCCCGAGGAAGCCTGCTCCACTGAGGAACCACTCTGATTGTCAGGAACTTCTTCCGGATGTTTAGACAGAATTTCGTTTGAATTAATTTCATCCCATTGGTTCTGGTCCGTCCCTCCCCACCTCTTGACATGTCAATACCTTGTTGTTTATGAACACTGGTCTCAGCTTCAGAACTTCACATTGAGTTTGGGAGTGGGGGAAGCAAACCCTAAATCCTCCATTAAGTAGACCTGATGCTTAATGGCATGAGGTGCAGCCAGTCATGCGTCAGACTCTGCCTTTCTATGCGAGAATGCATTTGGGTGGCAATACTAAGCTCAGATTTGCACTAAAATACCACTAAAATGTTAAATGGCAGCTGGTCAACAGATGGCAATTAAAAGGTGCCTAAATGAGTTTTAATTAGAAAAGCAAGCTCCCCTTCTGCTCAAAGGTTGCTGTAGAGAGCAGCAGTGTTTTCAAATCTAGAGGACTGGCTAAAACCCCGCCTCCAGATGGGATGAGGCTAACCAGGGCTATGCAGCACACCTTGGTCTGGTGCCCAATTCAGGGCCTCAGTCATTTAATACAATAGGCATAGCAGTGATTTCATATGGCTTGGTAACTGTTCCCAGAGGGAGGAAGAAATGGGGGGAGGGGGGTAGAAGGGACCGTACCATTTTTGACTGCAGGGGATCCTTTCCAGCAGTGAAAGGGCCTTTGCACCAACTCCATGCAACTAGAAAGCTAGCACTGCAGGGATTATAGTACTGTTTTTTCCCGTTTGCAAGGAGTTTGCAGGGATAATTCCAAAAGGATACAGTGGTGCAGTCCATTCTACCACCCCTGTCCCAGGAGCATTCACGAGTGAAAGTCAAAACCTGCTGTCTGGTGTGGCCCCATCCATTCTTCTCACCTCGGCCCATTCTGCACATATCGGATAATGCACTTTCAATGTGCTTTTTTGCAGCTGGATTTTCCTGTGCAGTACAGGAAAATCTACTTCTAAATGGCACTGAAAGTGCATTATCTAATGTGTACAAAATGGGCCCTTATTCCCCCAGGATGCTCAAACCAGATGGGAGATGTGCTGGAGACAAGAGTCGAACCAACTCTCTGCATGCTAAAGCCTACTCACGCGAGATTTTCCACTCCCTTGCTGGAGTCTGCAAACAATCTCGCCAGCTCCCCTTCGGCCAATCCAACCTGTTCAAGCCCTCATGCCCTTTGCAATTCGGTCCCTAGAGATGCGTCTGAAGGACCCGGCTGCTCGTTCTCTTCTGTGCCCTCGGAGGATCAGATGTTTTCAAACCCACAAACAAACAGCCACAACACAACCCCAACACGCAACAATGGATTTCCCTCTTTTCACGGAACACAATTTATTTGGCATTTGGATGAAATGTTTCTCACAGCATCTTGAGAAAAATAGAAGGTTAGTGTCATCCCATCCCGTTCCCACCCTCCTCCTCCTCCTCAGCCTCCTAAAAAAAAGATTAAAACACTGAAAACATAAAATGTCACAGAGACCAAATTATTACAGTATCAAATTTCATTTCTACATAGTATTTAATGGAATATCAAAATCTTTATACACACACGCACACAATTAAATCCCGTGACACAGGAGGAGCCTGCAAAGCCAGCCTTGGCTATACAAGTTTTCCGAAAGGGGAAGCAGAGCCCCCACCCCTCCATTCATTTGCACATGAATACACACCATCACATTCACACGTGCGCACAGAACTTGCCTCCCAGGCAGAAAATAAGTCAGGCATTCAGCAAACAGGACTTGACTGCGGTCCCCCCCAAAAATGGCCGTTGTCCCTACTGGAAAGAAGCAGTAGGGGCACCGGGACTGAGAACGGTCACGGGGTGGGTCGCAGGGACACGGCCATTCCTCAGCCCACGAACTGTGGGAAAGGGAGACCCTTTGTGGTCTTTTAAAGGGAACTGCAAAGCGGAGGCTGAACATTTCCGCTTGCCCCTGCAGCCAGGTGCCATTTCAGTCTGCGAGTCTTTCCCAGAAATACCAGAGTGGAGACGGCAAAGAAGTTTGCGATTCACAGCAAGGAGCCAAGGAAACCTGGTGATGTGAAAACAGGGGGAGGCCATGCCCTTTGGCTCGCTCTGGCATCTCAGGTGAAAATCAGAAAAGATGGCACCCCCGAGGGGGGGAATCCCCCCCCAAGAAAAATGGCAGGTGTTTTAGGACTCCCCTCCTCCAAAGCTCCTCCCCCTACTATGTATTGAGAAAGCCCCCCCGCCCCCCATTTTTCTGGTCGAACCAGACAAAACGCAATGGAAAACTCAACTGGACATTGAACCCAAGGTGGAACATGACTGCTACTGGCTCACCTCTCCATTGGTCAGGGGGGGACAAAGAGTAACAAGCGCAATGGAGAATCCCATCCCCGCCAGCCATTTTGAAACAAACAGAGGATGTGCAACATGCCCCTGTTGGTTCCTCTCCTCCAGGGTCTCCAAAGGAGGAGGGGATGTATTCACACGGAAATCATAAGTGGAAACGAACCTCATTGAAAAAACAAAGTGTGCTGTTATTAATGGAGCAAAAAGCCATATATGGCCGTTCGGGAACAAGGGACCGATCTGTCATGGGAGATGGATCCCCATGCCAAAGAAGATTGCCCTCGATGCAGTCCACATATAGAGGAGAGGTCTCACCAAAAGGTACTTTACTATTGAACTGAAGCTCAGGGCAAAGATCTACCTATGTCAAAGGAATCATGAAATTTGAGCTGTTTCTGCTGGTCGCACCAAGCCGTTGTCCGGCAGGGAATTTTCGGGGCTGACCGACGCATGGACACACTCAGGCTCACAGCTAATTCATTAAATCTGTATGCCCAGCCCTCCTCGAGAACAAGATCTATGCAAACAGTAGAAACAAGACACAAAACTAAACCACTAAAAGCAAACCAATAAAAATAGCTAATAAAAAGGAAGCCAGGGTGTGGTGGTATGAAATCCTGTCCAGTCACAGCCCCCAGGTTTAAAAAAAAACAAAACAACTCAGCCTATCAGGTGAGTTCCCAACTGCATGACTAAAACCTGTACACAGTTGTGTAAAAAAAAAGAGAGATGAACTCTAAAAATAACAGCATGCTTTTGTTTTTAGATGAGGCATGTTTCCAAAGAGGCATTATTCCCTTTTTGCTCTTGTGCAAAAGGCAGGGGTAGTTAAACTGCGGCCCTCCAGATGTCCATGGACTACGATTCCCAGAAGCCCCTGCCAGCGAATGCTGGCAGGGGCTTCCGGGAATTGTAGTCCATGGACATCTGGAGGGCCGCAGTTTGACTTCCCCTGGCAAAAGGGAATGCCTCGTTCAAGCTGTAATCTGCATTCAAGACTCTTAAGAGCAGCTGCTGGATATGGGAGACATTTTTTCATTCCAACCTTTTATTAAAAATTGCATGTTCAACTGGATTATTCGGCCATTAAACTGATTAAATTATTGCAGCCCTGTTTGGTCGTTCTTTATATTACAAGCCACTTTGGGATGCCCCATGCAGGACAGAGCATGGACTTTTGATAACAGGGCAGCATATACAGAAAGTTCTCCTGGGGGGGGGGCACATGAAATCTATAGTTTCACACCTGTTTTTAATCTCCTTGCCTTCCAAGAACTAACCACCATCTTGTCTTATCTTCGAAACAGGTTACAGATTCCTTTCCCAACACATTGGCGTCGTTAGGAGTTTGATTTGCAAACAGTCTCCCCAAAGGGTTATTTAGAGCGGTCCACACGGCAGCCATGACACCCAATTCTATTCTTTCTTGAATTGAGAGGCTGTCTTTTAAAAAAGAAAACCAGTAAAATAGATTTCCCCCTGCCTAGGCACAATACCCCGATTCCACCTTTACTGAGAACAGAAACTCCACAGCCAGTCTTCCGTTGAGTCCTCCTCAGAGGGAGTCCAGCTCAAGGCCATGTTATCGCCTTCCTTCAATTGGTCCTGAATGCTTAGAGGACACTGCTCAGAGACGGCAGCTATGAAGATCAAACCCTAGACACATTCATGTACAAACAGGCTTGGTCAGGAGCACGAGCACCAAACAGCCGCCCACGGGAGAAGATCACGCAGCACCTCAACGACTGATTTAAGATGATCCGCCAGAAGGAAAGGGTTGGATCCAATAACTCCCTTCTGCCAGGCTGGAGATGGGGACACCCAACTGAGTCACTGGCTGACAGATTTGGCAGAAGGGAGTTACTGGATGCAACCTGGAAAGCTCTAGAGCAGGGGTGGCCAAACTGTGGTTCTCCAGATGTCCGTGGACTACAATCCCCACAATTCCCTGCAAGCAGGTACTGGCAGAGGCTCGTGGGAATTGTAGTCCATGGACATCGGGAGAGCCGCTGTTCGACCACTCCTGAAAACAGAGAACAGCAGAATCAAAGTGAGCCAACAGGTAGAGCTTTCAGGTTGCCACTTCCCTCCCAGAGCAAACATTGCCCCCCCTTCCTACCCAGACAGCTGTATGAGTAACCTGCATTCGCAGTAAAACTGCGTACGACACAGGCCAGGGATGCCAGATAAGACGGT
The DNA here is from genome assembly GCF_049243985.1 of Paroedura picta. NCBI lineage: Eukaryota > Metazoa > Chordata > Lepidosauria > Squamata > Gekkonidae > Paroedura > Paroedura picta. The sequence goes on along the minus strand of NC_135381.1, from coordinate 9,872,724 downwards.
TCATTACTACCCTTGTGGGGAGAAAAATGAAGAAACTGAACGCCCAATCAAATTATGGGAGGAGCACATAACACACAGCATGTAAGCCCTCTGCAATTTAAGCATTGTGCTGTGGGCTTCCCGTTCTGCCCAGCAGCACGATGGCCACACCCTGGCCCTACTGAATCCAAAACACCAGAGCTGCAGCCAGTCCGGTGGGTTCCTATTTCTGCTGCCGCGCTTAGTGTCAGCTCACCAAGGCCAGCCTGTAGGCAGGTCTATTCTCCCCCTGGAAAACAAGCGCACACTCACTCATGCGCTCTCTCGCACACGTACACGTATAAAACTAAAGAAAAAAAGTCAGTACCTACAATGTATAAAACTAATGAGTGCTAAAAACGCACAAAACCCGCTTTTATTTTATTTTTATTTCATACTTCAGAAACGCTCCGTTAAGTCGCCAGACGCTGAACGCCAGAGGCAGCCGTCGGCCGCTCGTCCGACAATTCGGGACTCACAGCTCGTGAGCCAGAGGCCCCTCTGAGAGTCCTCCGGGTGAAGAACACCTCCCCTCGCTCTGCAATGTTGGTCCAAGACTACTGGGGGGGGGGGGTCACAGATGTTATCTGGCCTTACAGCGATTCCCACAACCGCCCCAAGCGTACTTAACTGGATCTGTAGTCTTGTAAAGGCCAGCCACCCTGCAACATGGCATGTCTCTCCCCCTCTCAAATACACACCCAATGATTGTTCATGGCATCTGGAGTCCGTTTACAAGACAAAAGTTCCACATTTCTCCCTGGGGAGCAAATTCTGGAGAGTCCACCGTGCAGGCAGGAGAGGAAGAACGGTGTGATTCTGGACTACGGCCAAGTCTACAACCCCGTGAATTGGATTTTCTACCACGCCTGGACACGAGCTCGATTGCTGTGTGGCAGATAGCCTTTACGGATTGCTCGCGGGCAGCCATCAACTGATACTTGACGTCCGAAGCTGCCTCAAACCTAGGCAGACGGTCCTGGCCAGTGTAGTCAGCTATGGCAGTGGTCTTCTGGGCCCTTTTCTCCAGCACTGCGCCTGGGGAGATTCTATTCGCTGCCGAATAGTATCTCTTGGCCTGGGTCCTACCAATGACCTATGGCCTTTCTTGCGTGGCGAAACAAGGTAAGCCTGCAGAGGAAATGGGGCCAAGCACTGCCCTCCCCGCAGTTGAGCGCATGGAAGGATACTCATTCCTAAGTCGCATTTACACTATGGGAAGGGTCAACCCAAATGGGGTGGTACCCCGGACAAGTTGGGTGAAGAGCAGGGGTGGCCCAAATTGTGGCTTTCCGGATGTCCGTGGACTACAATCCCCATGAGCCCCTGCCAGCATGTCCACGGACATCTGGAAAGCCACAATTTGGGCCACCCCTGGTGTAGAGCCAGCTGGAATGGAGAGCAAGCGGAGCTAGTTCCGAGGAGCACTTGCTTGCTATGAAGTTCCTTCCCGACCCCTCCAGGCTTGCAGCCTTTCATACGGGCCACTCCGCGCAGATCCCTCCTATCAAATCCAGCTCCACGTTCTGGCTTGGGAGGCTGTCCTGCAAAAGGTGAGGAACCCGAGTGGACGTAGGAAGGAGAGGCGTGAGAACCAATCCTCCAGTTCCGGAACCGCTGGAGTGAACCTCATTTGCCACGATATTCACTGTTGCGTTAACACAAGTCGATATAGTCTTCGCTGTCTTGACTTAAGCTGATTGTTTTAAGGCTTCGATAAACCCCACTATCTAGGGGCCCAACGACACATTGTAATTTTGGCCGAGTCGGGCTGGGGTTCCCCAGACCCGCCTTGCTTTCGCTGTTGTTCTAACAGCGGCTTCGGGGAAAGGCCATTTTTAAAGCCCCCGGAAGCCCAACTGGGCAGGGGGTGAGCAAAGGCTCCAGTCTTCCCCTCCGCACTGAATGGAACTAAAGGAAGTTATTTGCATTCCTTTGGAGCGGCATCTGTCGGGAGTACTCCGGAGGTACACCAACTGCTCCCAGTTGTGGGTGTTTCGGCTTGGGAAGACACTGTGGGTAGGGAGGGAAGCTTCCCCTCTGGGTTCCAGGGGCTTCAGAAATGCTCTTCCCTGCAGCTGCTGTGTGACCGCAGGGAAAGCCAGATGAAAACAGAGAGCCCCCCGGTCTGACTTGCCAGAACACAGAACAGGTTGTTTGGCCCTAAGTGAGCAAGAAATGAAAACCATTGTGAAGAACAGGGGAGGGGGAAAGAGAAGAACCGGAAGTGACTATTTGAACCTGGGTGAGCGTGTTGGTTTAAAAAGCTAGGGAGGCTACCCCCGCACTGCTACCCCCCCTTCTTCCCCTCCCCAAACACTCGCGTACCTCAAAAAGCACAGAGCCTGTCAGAGGCCTGCAGTTCTTCGCAGGTTGCCAAGTTTACCAGCCACGGTACAAGACTTGCAGTGTTACAGGAAAGCAAATCCACACCAGCGTCTCTCCACTTTGCACACCTCCCCTCTCCCCCTCCCTAAAAACCTTACAGGTGCATAACTCTCTGGCCCCCATGATTTCCTCTTTCAAGACAGCGTTGGAAGCTAATTGACTTATCAGGCCCCGCCCCACAGTCTGTCTTTGGCTCATGTCTTATCAGCTAGGGAATCACCGTGTTGTTTTTTTAAAAAAGACATGACCGAGAACTTCTGAACGCCAGCCCCTTTTGTGTTTAGGGACTTGGCAGGAGAACGTGGGGAGAGTTAGAAATCCTGTAGAAGCTGGCCGCTCCCTACCCTCTTCTTCGACATCTGCTTCCTAAATACTGCGGTCTAGAAGTTATTGGTTTTTAAGACTCCCTACGGCGCCGGTTTTCACGGCTTCCTCTCCAAAATGTTAAAAAAAGATGAACGGCGGAGGGGGGAGGGGGGACGACAAAAAGCTATCCATGCCGTTTCCTTTTCAAAATAAAGTTTTTAAAAAAAAAAAAAATGAAAAATCCGTCACACTCTTCCCGTAGGTGGGAAGGTGCACGCCCACAATCCATTTTTGTCTGTTTTGAGAGGACAAATGACAGCAATAGCCAAGAGGCACGATTCTAAACTAGAACAGAAGAGTAGTGTTCAAAAAAAAGAGGGAAAGAAAAAAAAAACACAGGGAGAAGACCTGCAGCTTATTTCTGAAGTTCGGTCCACGGATTAGCGTCCATCTGTATCTCTGGGTGTGCAAACAGTTGCTCAATATTTATTTCTGACCGGCAGTAAGCTTTTTAAAATTATTCCTCTATACAATGGTATTCAGGGAACAGTGACTGCGTCCGCTTCCTGGTAGAGTCTCTGCCGGGGCGCTGTCGCTTAAGGGCGTATCGGGAGGGACGAGGAGGGTGCTGCTGTCGGCAGAGTCTTCCAGTTCCACCGGGGAAGGGCCGAGAGAAGGAGGAAGAGACTCCTCTGTGAGTTGGGGTGACGTGTCTCCGTTTCCTAGCGACGGCGGGCTGGTCAGTCCCGTCTGGGAATGGACGCCATCTGAAAACGAAGGGGGGAGGGTGTTAGGGGGCAAGCTATGTTCGCAACACCCATCGCTATGGCGCATCCCGGGGTTCTACGAGATTTAAGTACATTGCAGCTGCCTGTAATTCTGAGAGCAACGATGAACGGTGAATGTTATCTTTCCCCTCTGCCTGCATCAGAAAGGAGAGGGCGCTGGGCAAGGATCACGGGGCCTTTCCTTCCAGAGCCGTTTACAAGAAAATACTGGCCAAGGCACATTTGCTTGCACCCTAATACTTGATCTTCAGATATTGTAAGAGTGCTCGTTGGAATGAACAGGAAAACTTCTTTAGAAGCAAGTTCCTTCACTCAGAGACGTAGACATCATTACAAAGGCATAGACAGGAATGACAAAGCCTCTGATAAACCCAAGGGCATCTCGTTCTCCCCCCCCCCCTCCCCTGGGAAGGTGATGGCCTGCATTTCAAAGGAGCCCAAACATTGGGTGCAATCTAAACTACAAAGGCATGGGCGAGAGAGGGAGGCTGGGGAGGATGAGCTAGGCTATGGGAACCGAAAGCATGTTTGTCCTTGGGGTACCAAGCAGCTCGGGAACTGGGATGCATCACAGGCTGACAAGGTAGGGGAGGTTCCATTCTCAGCAGCCATGATAGTAGACTTGACCTCCCCGAATTTATTCCATCCTTCAGAAGGAGTGTTAAGAGCAGCCGGCCTCTTCCAGCCTTCTGCTCCGCACAATGATTAGCGAGACACTTCCAGGAAGTCTGCAGACAGGGAACTTGTCAATCAACAAAGGCACTAAGAGGCCAACAAAGAATTAGCCGTGGCTGAGTGGGGTGTACTGAGGACGGTGCTGGTTAAACGATAAATATACGGCATGTTGGCCAGCAAACGGCAACCCTCCGGTGGCGTACCTGGGGGGGAACAAAGGATGCCATCTGGGTTGACGGAAGCCTCGTAGGGCGGAGGAGGGTCGTCGGGATGCTGAATGTCCGGATATTTGTAAGCCGTGTAGGGCGGAGGAGGGTCGTGGAAATGGAACGCCCCACCCTCCCCGTCGTCAGAAAGGTGCAGCGGAGTGAGGCCGGTCCCAAAGCCGTCCGGGCCGTAATCGAAACCAGGCATCCTGCGGCCCAAGTTGAAATGGTGTACTGCAAAGGGTGGGGGGAGATGGACAGAACATAAATTAAGATTTGTTATAGAATCATAGAATCATAGAGTTAGAAGGGGCCATACAGGCCATCTAGTCCAACCCCCTGCTCAACGCAGGATCAGCCTTAAGCATCCAGGATAAGGATCTGTCTTGCCACTGCTTATAGAATCATAGGATCATAGAGTGGGAAGGGGCCAGACAGGCCATCTAGTTCAACCTCCTGCTCAGTGCAGGATCAGCCCTAAGCATCCTAAAGCATCCAAGAAAAGTGTGCATCCAAGTGTGTGTTATTGTAGCGTGGCCTCCTCGGCCGTTCCCTTTCTGCAGGATCCCACCTAAAGGGGGTCCCCTACTGGTTTCAAAAGCTCCGTTCTGCTACAGCAATGGGAGCGGTGCTCAAAACTATCGCCTGGATAGTCACAGGGGCTGCTGAAGGTCTCTGCTTGGCATCTAAAATACTCCCCTTCAGCTGCCTTCCTAACCTCCTCCCCATTCTGCTTCTAAGATGTGGCTCTCCACGATATATGTCTAGGCGGCACCCTTTCAGACAACCCACGAGGATACGTGCCACAAAGTGGTCTTCCATGCCAAAAAACACCACCTCTAGCATCCAGAGAGCCTTCTATGTTAATTATCTACATTAAAGTTCTTCTGCGGTACTTGGCTGTGAGAGCAGCGCAGTCTGCAGCAGCGCAGTCTGGTTTACCCTTTAAGAATTTGGCTTAAGGCTACGACAGAGAAGTGGCTTGAAGAACAGGCACGGCAGAGACCGCACCATCGGAGAACAAAAATTTATTCTGGAGGGGGTGGCTGCGTTAGCAGAACAACAGAAGACCCGTCAACTGAGACAACATGGAGAAGAAATACAAGCTGACGATGGCTAAAACCTTTGTGACTGGAAGATCACAGCAAGCCAAGATGTGGACACATAAGAGTTCTTCAACATTATAGATCAGGGGTAGTCAACCTGTGGTCCTCCAGATGTTCATGGACTACAGTTCCCATGAGCCCCTGCCAGCAAATGTGTGTGTGACTACCCCTGTTATAGATGACGTAATTTGTAGGCAATTGACCACAGGATTCCCAGTTTATATTATGTTGATTGAAGAGCCCTTATGGGTCCACGGGATATGATAAGATACAGGTTGTGAGAGCTGAAACATTAGTGAAAGACTAGCCCATCTCTTCTGTGGCGTGAGCTTTCTTGGACTAGAGCCCCCTTCAGAGGCATGCACAAGATGCCTCTGATCAAACAGGCTGTTTTCCACAATAGCTCGTGCTCCAAGACACCAGCTTATTTTTCAGGGGGGCGATGACGCCCGGGACTGGCCGGTTTCCAGCATCAGGCGACTTACGGTTTGCCCCGATCAAGGACTCGATGCGCTCCCGACGCCTCTGTCGCAGCCGGTGGACCATGAAGAGCAACAGGGATAAGATCAGGAAGGAGGAGATGCAGCTCACAATGAGCCGCATGCCGCTCGCCATGGAGTCAAAGAGGCTGTTGCCGTCTGTGAAAAGGAGCACAAAAATTTAATAGAATCATAGAGTTGGAAGGGGCCATACAGGCCACCTAGTCCAACCCCCTGCTCAACGCAGGATCAGCCCTAACCAGCCTAACCTAATAATAACAGAACACTCAGCGACTCTGAATAAAACCCATTCTTGGTTGTCTCTTTCACACTGGTAGGAAGGGCCACTGCTGACGTAGCAACCTTGTAAGTTTTTCAAAGCTTTGCCACTGCCTGCCTCTGCCTTGAGGCTATGGGCTTCCTTGGTGGTCTCCCATCCAACTACTAAGCAGGGATACGGCTGCATAAGCTTCCAAGCCTGGTCAGGGCCCCTTTCAATTATAGGGGGTGGAAAACACATGACATAGGGTGGGGAAGAAACATGTTACCCATGGCAAAACATTTGTGCCGATGTAACTAGAGTAAGAACAGCAAACAGTTCAAATCCAAAACCCTTCGCCCAAGGAGAATTCTTTGATTCAAATCAAAAGATTACTTGTAGAACAAAAGACCAGTGGAAGTGATGAACTAGGAGCCATCTTGGCAACGTGGGTAAAAGTGGTGGCTTCTAATCTGGCAAACCGGGTTCGATTCCCCGGTCTTCCACATGCAGTCAGCTGGGTGACCCTGGGGCACTCACAGCCCTGATAGAGCAGTTCTCTCAGAGCAGTAATGTCAGGGCACTCTCACCCCACCTACCTCACAGGGTGTCTTTTGTGGAGAGAGGAAAGCAAGGCGATTGTAAGTCGCTTTGAGAAGTGGGGCATAAAAATCACGTTGTCTTCTACTTCCAGAGATTTTACACTCACAATTTTGCTAATCCAAGACACCAGCAGGACAGGAGAAAGTTAATTCACTGCACCGCCCCAAAGACTTTTTAAAATTATCAAGTACTTTCCAACGGTAGCGATTCCCTATTCTGAATTTGAGGACTTAGTTCCCAAGCAACCTTGAGAACATCAACCAACACTGATGCACAAGGAGAAGAGATTGCGCGTGGTCTACCCTATTAAAGTTTCTCTGCAGTGATGACAGCTCGAAGTAAAGCTCTGTTTCCTTGAGCTCGGGATGAAAAACAATACACGACTGCAAAAACTGTGAATCAGATTCAGCCGCTGCTCTCGGCTTCGTATGAGCTTCACTTTTCCACCGACAGCTATTAAAAGGAAGCTCGTGCTATGCATCTGCGGACACCCTGCGAAACCTTAAAGTTGAAATGATAACGGAGAGGCACACTACACCAAGCGTTTGGGAAAGAATGCAAGGCGCACCACGACTGTGGAGCATAAAAATCACACACTTAAGCCAATTTAGCCCCATCTGGTGCCGTCACACAATAACTGTCAAGCCTGCATGCTCTGCAAGTTACACTGAGAAGGGGAGGGGGAGAGAAAACTACAATCTTTAGGCTGCTCCCTGTTAAACAGATGAATTCATTCAAGCCCACTCACATAATTGCTCAGCAAATTCTTCTAACTGTAGAGGAAACCCCCGAATTCTCTAACTCTCCCCCCCAAATCTGCCTGGTCCCTCTTGTCATGCACTTGACAGACTGTGTGCTGCCACCATAAACTCATCTTGAGTGTGCCACAGGACCCTTGGCCCGTTACAAACCAACCCACAATCACAGCCTCCGATCCAGAATTAGCCTGCTCTGTGTCTTCCCGAACACCGTGCTTCTACCCAGACACGAGCCTTGAAAGGGTTTTTAAAAATGACTCCCAGCATATGGCTGCAGGGCACCCCATGCATCAACCTTTCAGTAACTAAGTCTGGAATTGATCGGTGCCTAGATTCCCAGAATCCCTCCCTGCATGCGGCCTTCAGTTTCACAACAGGAGGGGCGAGAGGGCAGCACTGCAATTAAATAAATGTGACCACAAGAAAAGCTTTGGCAATAAAGCAATAGGTTCTTTTTATCATATGTGGTGGAACTGTGAGAAAGCAAAAAAGTATTGGGCCAAGAAAAGCTTTGGCAGCCCTTGTGGCTGAGCTCATCATTTCCAAGAGAAATGCTAGCATCATTTGCCTCTGGGTCCCTCTCTGAAAAGAGGACTGGGGCCACCGTGGGAAGCAGAAATCTATTTCCCCCTCCGTGTGAAGCTAGAAGGGATATCCCAGAATCCACCAGGTTCCAATAAAGGAAACAGCAGGTCAAGGTGGCATTTTGCTCCTGTCTGCTCTGCATTGGGGAGAGAGGGGATGCCATGGTGCAGGACAAGAACTAGGGGGCGGGCTTTTCTTTTTAGCTCCTGCCTTCCTGAGAAGCTGGTGGCAAAACCCACTCTGCAGATGTCCTCTGCCCCAGGGGGAGAAATCAACTCTACCCCAGTCCAGCCCACCAAAAACACCTCAAAGAAATGTTGCTGGGATGGAGAAGGTCCACACAGTACTATCTTGCAAAGGTGGCAAAGCGCACAACGGCTCAGAAACATGCTCAGGGGGAAAGCATTGTGCCCCTGCTGTATATGAAATGGCTACAGGCAGATGTAAGAAGACAGACTCCAGCTTCCCTCTGAAAGGGCAGTAAAACGAGAAGCCAGTTTGGGAGTTACTGTGAGGAAATCAATGTGTCTCAGCCTGACTCTGCATTAAAGGAAGCTTTAATTCTGCCTACCAAGAGTCCCCGAAATTAGAAGACACAAAATAAAACGCCTTACGATAATCATATCATTGGGAGGAAACTTTTATGGTAAGTGTGTGGGCAGCTGGACTTTTTATATTCCATACAAATAGAATTACAACGGTTTAAATCAGATTTTATATAGGAATGTATATGTGCCTTTTAAAAGAGCAAAGAGGTACAGGCTTTTAGAAAAGCAGAACACAAACCAAACTCTGAAAGAATTAAATGCATGGCCTCTTGAGAATCATTGTTATGGCTAATGTCTTTTCTGTTACAGAACAGCCTCCCAAAAGGGGGGTGAGTCACGCATCAATCTTTGCAGCCTCCTGGCAAGGCAGTAAGAGAAAACAGGGTGCATCTACCTGTAACAGTTGTCCACCAAGCGGTCACCTCTGCAATCCCACATTAGAACTGTGCATGTGCCAACTGGCCTGCACAGAAAGCACAGTGACTTGTTTTTTAAGTGTTAGGGAACATTAGAATTGCGCATGCACAAACTGGCCTGCACAATTTCCATGTGAAACTGCACAGAAACTTCAATGACTTATTTTTTAAGGCTTATGGAACAGGTTCTGGCTTCTTAGTCTGTATTCCAATAGATGACTTCCATGTAATTGTTTACCATCTGCCTGGGATCCTAATGGTGCGTACACTTTAACCATGGAGAACAATAATATAATGGTCCCGTTTTATGGCTTTTCAGAAGCCCCTCCCTTTCTAGCCATCTCCAATACCCTTCTACCAGCTGGCATCTGGGCTTCCTATTGGGCAATGTGGGGGGGGGGGGGGGGGAGGAGCCTGAAAACGTCCAAACTAAGTTTGGAAAGTGCCTGGGATTTGATCCTGGTCAGCACTGGCTGGAATCTCTGGCCAGCACCAGTAGCCTGACATGCAAATGTTTCACAGCCCAAATATAAAAGCACAGGCTTCCTTTCAAAAGGGTAAGAACAGATCACTCTGGCACCTTAAAAGCTAAGGCATTTATTCACTGTACATAACATTCTGGGAGCCAGGACTCTCTCCATTAGGCACAAAGGGGCTCAGGCTCTCAAAATAATAAATATGTTATTCTGTAAAGTTGCCGGAGAGTCCCCCCCTATGTCCTAACGGCAGCGGATTAACACGGCTGCCGCTTCGGAACGTTAAGCGCAGGTCCTCTCAAGGACTGCAAGACTGTGACACATATTTCACAAATCCATATACTTGCCGATAGCTTTTTTAAAAGCCTCTCTCATTTCACTGACACGCCAGAAAACACGGAGCTCCGTAGAAGGCTATTTGTTGAACTTGGGAGTTTATTAAAAGCACTCAATTTCCGAGCGGAGGGGACGACTCTCCGTTTTAGCACGGCCAAGGACGAATATCATTCATCTTAGGTGCAAAGGAGGAAATGCTCAGGGAGCCCGATCTTTATGAAGCAGCAAGCGTGGCTGCAAACATTATGCAGGAAATAGCAACAGCACCACCTGCAGGCTAGTTGTGGTTATTCGCCACAATTTCATCACAAAAATGCCTTCCTGGATGACTTGACTAGCTCTATACAGACAAAGCTCTCGCTGTAGTAGTCTCAACTTTTTGGTGATGCCCTTCTGGGGAAATGATTCTTGGGGAGGGGAGTTCTATGGAATGAGTTATTCCTCCCCGGCTCCAGCTGAAGTAGACTTAATGTCTCCCTGCCACAGCATTTACACTGATACTGGCAGGAATTGTTAGCTTTTCGGGCACCTCCATTGTCCCAAGCTAACCCAAGAGGAAGGAAGTGCAGCAAGAACATGTGGTTGAGGGCAGCATGCCCAGAAGATCTGAACAGCACAAGGGCCTCCCCTGCCAGTTTGGGATCTCTCCCTACATCCTGCTTTTAGAGAGCCAGTTTGGTGTAGTGGTTAGGAGTGCGGACTTCTAATCTGGCATGTCAGGTTCGATTCTGCGCACCCCCACATGCAGCCAGCTGGGTGACCTTGGGCTCGCCACGGCACTGATAAAACTGTTCTGACCGGGCAGTGATATCAGCGCTCTCTCAGCCTCACCCACCCCAAAGGGTGTCTGTTGTGGGGAGAGGAATGGGAAGGTGACTGTAAGCCACTTTTAGATTCCTTTGGGTAGAGAAAAGCAGCATATAAGAACTGACTCTTCTTCTTCTTCAATAATATCAGGGCTTTCTCAGCCTCACCCACCTCACAGGGTGTCTGTTGTGGGGAGAGGAAAGGGAAGGCGACTGGAAGCCGCTTTGAGCCTCCTTCGGGTAGGGAAAAGCGGCATATAAGAACCAACTCTTCTTCTTCTTTTCTCTAACCAAAAGAATCCCAAGGTGGCTTCCAACTGCCTTCCCTTTCTCTCCCCACAACAGGCACCCTGTGAAGTAGGTGGACCTGAGACAGCTCTGAGATAACTGCTCTGTTAGAACTGCTCTGATAGAACTGGGACTGGCCCAAAGTCACCCAGCTGGCTGCATGTAGAGGAGTGGGGACTCAACCCGGGCTCTCCAGAATAGAAGGCACCACTCTTAACCACTACACCAAGGGAAAGATCCTTCCAATATACAAACAGTGTCCACCTGTGGAAGGAATTGGGTTGCCAGTGCTGTGTGGGGTAATACCTGGAGATTTGGCGGGCAGAAGCTGGAGGGCGCAGGATTTGGGGGAGGGAAGGGATCTCAGCAGGGAACAACGCATAGAGTCCACCCTCCAAAGCACCCATTTCCTCCTGCGGAACTGATCTCTGTCTTCCGGAGATCTCCCAGGCCCACACCTGGAGGTTTGCAACCTGAGGAAAGAACCTGTGAGGATCCATCTCTGCCCACCAGAAATACTCTTATGTATTCTGCTTCTCTCCCAGCTTTCTCCTGCTCTGGAAATCAGGAGCTCCTTATTTATTATTTAAATTTGTATGCCACCGTGAGCCCAATTGGGAACAGCAGTATACAAATTTAAATAATAAAAGAATGAAAACACAATAAAACCTATAAATACTCGTAATTACAATCACTAAAGGTAACAAGACGGCAAACGAAAAAACTAACTAAGCTCACCCCACCCAGGGCCAGCCTTCTGACTGTCTTACTGGTGAGAGTGGGCAGACGGATCTATTTATTAACAGACGGACATGGGGAATCTCAGAATCTCTTATCCTGCAGCTGGCCTGCACTTGTGCACCACTCTCTTGACAGGCGTAAGCGGCCTTGACTCGTCACGAGCCGTGACAAAGCCGTGTCGTATTTTCATCGGCTGGCCCCTTCCGGTTCTCCCTCTCCTGCAGCAAAAGCGAGTTTAATTAAACGGACCTGACGGGGGGCCGCGGATCCAGATAACGTTCGCTCGCACTGAAGCCAGGCTCGATTTAATTTTAAAACAGGTTAAAGAGAGGCTCAATTAGAAGGACGTCCATTCGGAGTGCAATATTGATTTTTATCCACTTTGGCAACCGCTGATTAAATTCTCGGCTGTCGTGAACACGCCGGATACGCAACATCAGCGCATGGGGCAAGCGTGCGTATGGAACGCCGCACTAAAAGCCTTTTAAACGTTCTGCTGTATGCGTGGATAACGGCCTGCGTGGATAAAAGCTTCCCTGCCCGTCTCCGGGCAAGAACCGGGGGGTTTAAGCTCTGCCTCTAGCACCTGGTGCAGCTCTTACCTGGATCTAAGCAGGTGAACCTGCAGCACTCCTTGGGGTCTTTGAGGTACTGCTGGCAGGTCTGTGGCCGCTCACACAGGGCCGCCACACACATCTCCGGCTCTCCTTTGTGACATGTGCAGCTTAAGCACGGATCGTCGCCCTTGGGGGTGAAATAGTAGCCTTCATCCACGATGTTGTCTTTGATGTCCACGCAGGTTTGGCCTGAAACAAACGGAGACAAGCCCATGGCCCCGTCAGTCCCTGGGCGCCTGCCGCATGAGAGGGACAGGACTGTGAACAGAAGGCACTAATTCTTGGGAATCCTTTGCACAAGAGAAATGCTCCCTAAACTCAGAGGTACTGGACGGGCTGGGGGCTCTGGGCACATCTGGGCAATGGCTGCTTCACCGTTCTCTTTCCGGAGAATCTTTTTATTGGTCAAAAACATGCAGAAACATCCCTTTCTCTTGGAACTTAATACAGGCGGCAGCGTCTCAAGAGATAGCTGGAACAGCCCTGGTCCAAACCCACCTACCGAAATTTATTCCCTGAGACATCTTGGTCTCTGAAACGCATGCATTAAATAAGAAGTTACAGACCTCCTCCGTAACCCCAGCACTTTAAGGACTGTTTTCTCTGATATAAACTGATTTGCTTGGGTCACCTGTTCTGTGCCCATGGCCATCAGGGGTCTTCCACCCAGGCACAGGGCCTTCTTGGTGTTGGCCCTTAAACTGGAAATGTCCCCACTCACCTTAAGTACATCTGGCCTTTTCCCCCTAAGTTCCAGAAAGTTTATCAAAAACACCGTCTTCCATCAACATTTCGTGGTTAGTGAATAATTCTGTCTCTTGAAATTTGGCTAGGTTCCCCATGAATCACCATTTCATTGTCTTTCACCAACATCCACTGTTTTTAGTGGTTAGTGAATAGTTCTGTTTCTCTTGAAATTTGGCTAGGTTCCCCGTGAATAACCATTTCATTGCCTTTCACCACCATCCACTGTTTTCAGTTGTCTTAAAATAAGACACCTGGAGAGGTTTTACTGAAATGCAGGAGGGGGACAGTTAAGAAAGAGCAAAAGTGGCATTTTTGCCTGCTTGAACTCTCAAGCACAGGAGGAACCAATCTAAAACAAAAACCTCCTAGCAGGCAACTCACTTCTTTTGCAAAGGAATGACGATTTCTCGTAGCAGTTTTCAGCATACCAGCTGTGAAAACCACGGTGCCGAAGGGTCGGGAAGTGCGAACACTGAAACTGGGCACAAAGGATGTTTTCATTTTCAGACACAGCTGTGCTAAATGTAGGCTTAGGGGGCAAAAACACTTCCGAGGAACCTAGAATGACAAGAATTTATTTTTAGCACAGGTACAAACAGGGCCATTAGTAAATCAATTAGGCCCCAATTCAAGAACATCGCTCAAGTGGCCACTTAGTCTAAACATGGAAAAATGAGAGGACCACGATATACAGAAAGCCTTGAAGTGGCAACATGGCTTCAGAAGAAGAAGAAGAAGAATTGGTTCTCATATGCGCTTTTTCTCTTCCAGAAGGAGTCTCAAAGCGGCTTCCATTCACCTTCCCTTTCCTCTCCCCACAACAGACACCCTGTGAGGGAGGTGAGGCTGAGAGAGCCCTGAGATTACTGAAGGAGAAGAAGGGTTGGTTCTTATATGCCACTTTTCTCTACCCGAAGGAGGCTCAAAGCGGCTTACATTCGCCTTCTCTTTCCTCTCCCCTCAACATACACCCCATGAGGGAGGTGAGGCTGAGAGAGCCCTGATAATACTGCTCAGTCAGAACAGCTTTATCAGTGCTGTGATGAGCCCGAGGTCACCCAGATGGCTGCATGCGGGGGAGCGAGGAATCAAACCTGGCTCCCCAGATTAGAAATTCGCGTTCCTAACCACTACACCAAAGCTGGCTCTCAAATACAGGCTGTGCGGTCATGGTTTACCCCTGAAGATGCCAGCTGAAGTTACTGATGAAACATCAGGACTAAAATTACCAGACCATGGCCGCATGGTCCAGAAAACCCACAATAGGCAATCTGTAAGGTCCCAGAAGGTAACTTTTCAACTTTGCACAGGACTGGTGAAAAACTCTTCCAAATACACTTAAAATATAAAGTTGCAGGACACCTAAACAGTGCTATCAGATTCACGTCTCTTCCCCATTGTGAGCCCCGGCATCGTGTTTCTACCGCCCTTTTTCACACACACCCTGCAGCTGCGCAAGCAACCAACGGGTTATAGGCCCAGCACTACTTCTACAAGCCTAGCGGATGGCAGCACTGCTCTCCTAAAACCGAAAGCCCATCTCGGTATCCCGGCTATTGTGTCAAATGAGTTTTTTCCGCTGGGAAATTAAAAAATGGTGCACGTCCCTTAAGTGCCATCTGCGGTTTTGCCAGCAGATGGCGGTGCAGGGGTTACCTCCCCACTCTCCCACGGCCCACCCCCCCAGTAACAAGAGTTGTGTAACAGAATCAACAAAAAAAGCATAACATGTTCCAATTGACACGTGAGCGCACAAGGAGCATAATGCCACCCTGGTACCAGGATTAAACACGAAACGCTGAACTACTGAGTCTTTAGGCTCTAAGAGACAACTAAAAATACTCTCTTTCCCTTAGTAGCTTACTGTGAGGATTGCCAAGCTAGTTAGCAAAAACGAGTATGATGCGGAACCTGCACTTGAGCAAGGACACATCTGTTCCTCACACTGAAATGGGCAGAGCTGTTAGGGATAGCAGAAAGTAATCACCAGAGACGCCAAAGTAAAGGGAGAGGAAAAAGGCACGGAGCTCAATACACACTGGCTGCCAGAGGTACAAGCAGCTGCTAAGGCATCCAAGACAGCACAGTGCAAGGGTGGCCAAACTGTGGCTCTCCAGATGTCCATGGACTACAGTTCCCATGAGCCCCTGCCAGTGGCAGTGGCAGGGGCTCATGGGAACTGTAGTCCATGGACATCTGGAGAGCCACAGTTTGGCCACCCCTGACACAGCAGGTAAGCTCAGCTTAGGCCAGGGCGATTTACTAATCTTCATCCTCGAAACCGTGGCAAAGAGTACTGGGAGGAGGTCATCCTGAAGGTCACAATTAAAATGTAATTTTGAAAAATGGTGACCAAAAATGGGACTGGCTGCAATTTGCCCTTCTGTTTGCACTCATGCGCAAGAGGGAGACCAAGCACTGTTACAGAACCTTTTATAGCACCACACGAATACTTGGCACATGTGCCTGGTGAACAGTTTTCCTTTGGCTTGTAAGCTCACTGGATCCCACGCAGAAGTTGCAGGCAACGAATTTCACAATTGGGACCTGGGGGTAGGGGCACATATCTCTCCCACTCTGTAAGGACTTCTAGAGCAACCGTTCTCAAGATGGGGGCACATATATTGGAAGGGGCCACGGTAACTGAACTGATGAAATAACCTTTTTGGTCACGTATGATGTAATTAACTGCTAGAAAGTTTGACCTTGGACATGGCTCAAAAAAGGTTGAGCATGGCTGTTCTAGAAAACAGAAAGGAAAGGTGCAAGTGCGAATCTGGGCCTGCTTTACACACAAGGAGAGGCAGCTCTACTGCATCCAACAGCAGCCACTAACAGGTTCAGCACAGAGATTACCTGAGCCAAACCTATTTACAAAAGCTTTTAAATGTGGTTTTTATATGAGCCACACCTTTTTGATACAACTTTCCCATTACTTACCCTGTCGATATTTTGTTTTGTCCATTCCAAAAACACTGCTGAGACGAAAGCCATTGCAAATGTGCTCTTGGCCGGCTCCAGTCCTTAGCGGGAAATGGCAGGAGAAGACAGGCCTCATTTCAGGGCTTACCTTTATAGGTGACTTCCCAGTGGCCTTCCAGGGAATGGTTCCGGTTCGTGATGACAAACTGATATCCAACCCATAATCTACGAAGGGAGATTGGAAAAACCTTATTGCAAAACGCTAAAGGGGAAGACGCTTTTTCAGAAATCCAAATACAGACAGGGCAGGGGGAGAGGAGTACGGACACCGGAGTATCCTAGCATCAGACTACCACGGCTACCTGCCAGAACCTATATTTTGATGCCTTCACTCGTGAACGAGATCTCTTAAAGATCTCATTAACAGAAAAAGAAACGAGATCTCTTAAAGATCTCATTAAGAGAAAAACGATATATAACAGCTATACTCTTGGAAAGGCCAAGGAACACCCAAAGCGGGCATATCTTGCTAGGATGCTCTTGTGCTCATGTATCAGTCCTACCGATCACAGTGAAATGGCCCACCAATGACATTCCAGAAAGCGCAGTGCGTACAATCAAACTGCAGTAGGAGTGAGTGGCAGCAGTAGGGTGAGCACAAAACCAGCTTGCTAAGCCTGAGGAAAGTTCTCTCAAACTGCCCCCCCAAAGATGAAAAGAAGAAGAAGAGTTGGTTCTTATATGCCGCTTTTCCCTACCCAAAGGAGGCTCAAAGCGGCTTACAGTCGCCTTCCCATTCCTCTGATAAGAGGTGCTGGAACTGCAGACTTCCCTGGGCAGGCAGCTCCAAAGAAGGAAAAGGGTATGAGCACTTTCAGAGGCATTGCTCCTGAAACCCAGAACCAGGAGGCCGCATCAGGGGAAGGCCTCAGCCTCTATGCCAGAGGTAGTCAAACTGTGACCCTTCAGATGTCCATGGACTACGATTCCCATGAGCCCCTGCCAGCGTTTGCTGGCAGGGGCTCATGGGAATCATAGTCCATGGACATCTGGAGGGCCACAGTTTGACTACCCCTGGCATAGAGGCCGCATCTGGAGGGCCGCAGTTTGACTACCCCTGCTTGGTGTTGGGGTCCGTCCCCACAGGTACTACAGCATTCAGTGAATTTATTTGTGGTGGGGACCCTGAACCAAAAGGCTTCTCAGCAACAGTCTAATTTTAAAAAGGTTTATTGATTTTAATAAGCCACTTCAGGAGCCATAGTGAGCTGAAAAGCCGCATATCAATACACTCATCAGCCAGCTTAGCAGAAGACGCATGCTCAATTGAACTATCGCTCCCGTTGTTGACAGAAAGCCCTCGTTTCTTCTACAAAGGAATTTCGAAGATTAGATTGAATGCTGAATTGCGGCTGATAATGAAGCTCAAGACAATGCATCTTCCTGGACTAAATCTAGATCTAGGTTTCCTGTCTCACTAGCCATGCTGATTTCTCCACACTTACTACCCTCTTGAATATCAAAAGCAATCAAGCCTCCTGTTGTTATTTGGCACTTGAAATCACTCCACTCTCCAAGACAGGTGGATGGACAGATGGACTCACATTCTAGCTGTACCTGCGGAAGAGAATAATGACTCACACAAGCTCATACCCTGACACAAACTGTTAGCCTTTAAGGTGCTAATGGATTCTTGTTCTTTTCCACTCATTTCCTTGGGGAATGGGTTCCCTGTTCTGGGCCCTGCTCACCTCCGTTGGTCCTTCCTCCCAAAGGCCTTTTCTTCCGAGTCCCACTCCTGCTGCAAGATGAACTTGAGCTCCAGGTCAGTGGTGAAGGTGGCCAGCGAGCCGTTCACCCTCTGGCACGTCTGCACGGCATCCCAGTAGTTCTCTCCAATCAAATACACCCGGTAGCAACTGGCGGTGCCATCGTAGTGATGCCATCCCGATGGGCATTTGCCTAGGAAGCATGGAGAAGAGAAGGGAAACAGTTCCCCCCGCGGGTCAGGATCTCAATCTGGGACGTCATATATTTAGCCAATGGGGGAAACAGTTATTACAATGGAGGCTCAAGCTCTGTGCCAGCTGAGAGTGGAAGTGGGAGCTCAACGTTTTAAGAAGCTTTCTGCATACCAGGGAACGTGGGAGAAGGCAGATGAATCATAGAGTTGGAAGGGACTAGACAGGCCATCAAGTCCAACCCACTGCTCAATGCAGGATCAGCCTAAAGCATCCGGGATAAGTATCTGTCCAGCTGCTGCTTGAAGACAGCCAGTGGACCCCCGCCCCCCTTCTCTTCTAGGCCATGCTTGCTTTCTACACGAGGAGATGCTAGAAGGTCTGTGATTCCCTGGCCACTTGCTAAACAGCAGCAAGAAGCAGCTTCCACCCTGTAAGGTAGGGTTAGGCTGAGAGAAGGTAACCGGCTCAAAGGCACCCAGCAAGTTCCCATGGAAGAGTGGGATTCATACCTGGGTCTTGCAAACATCCGGAAGAAGCTCCTGACAGTTAGAGCGGTTCCTCAGTGGAACATGCTTCCTAGAAAGATGGTGGATTCTCCTTCCTTGAATGTTTTAAGCAGAGGCTGGATAGCCATTTGACAGAATTGCTGATTCTGTGACTTTGGGCAGATTGTAAGTGGGGAGGCAGAAGAGACTGTGTCAATGCTTGGTTCTTGCGTGCCCAGAGAAACGCCAATCACCACGTTGAGATCAGAAGGTGAATTTCTTCCAGGCCAGACTGGCCAGTGATTATGGGGGTATTTTGGAATCACTGTGGTGAGCAGATAGTTGTGAATTTCCTGCATTCTGCAGTGGGTTGGACTCGATGACCCCAAAATGCTAATCTGACACACTAACCAGTACACCACACAGGACCTCTACGTGGGCAAGGATTACTCGCAAACTCTATGGCACATTATTTTTCCAACCTAATAATACCATCGTCTCACAGAGTGTTTATGTTAGCTAGACTAAATGTATTTCCCTCTGCAGTGGTTGAAGGCAGGTATAGGAGAACTCCCCCTAAAGAAAGAACTTGCAGGCATTGTTGTTTAGAACCAGACTCAATTTGTCTTATTATTTTGTCAATGTCACGACCTTTTACCTGCTTTTACCTTCCCCTAGTGTTGCAAATGAAGGGTCTCTTCATTTGCTGCTAGCTGATAAATGCACAGAGACCACTGAACTGGTAGCCGAGTTTTTATCTATAGTTATGGCCCACAGGCTAAAGTAGTAAAGATTACTGTTTTTTTTTGTACCTCCTGTTCCCTAGCCATCTGCAATGTTTATTGTTTTATAGATCTGTGTCATCGAATTCGTTTTGTACATTGCTTTAGATCTTGGATGCCATTAAGGGTTTTTGTATAGTATTGTGAAAGGGTTACACATTATCCTCTCTTGTGAGACAAATTCTCTACCCCTTCTATTTAACAAAGAAAGATTGGGGACAGCCAGTTATCAGCACCTCATCTTACCCTACTGGGAATTGGGCCTAATATGTACTTTGGTACATTAACTTGTGGAAGGGCATTCAGATTTAAGAGAGCATGGTATGAACAGCTGATCAGATAACACGGAACATACAGAATGTCTGTAATGCGAGAAAGATTAAAATCTGATCCCTCCTGGGCTTGCCAGCTCAACCTTTCGTTTTCACAAAGGCCGCAGCTCCTGGTCTTGCAAAGACCGCCCATGTGATCCTCCCGTAAACCAAACCATCAATACCACCCCCTCTCTCAGCATGCGCAACTGGCCAAACACACACTCAGCCAAATGAAAATCAATGAGACTTTAATGTGTCTAACTTTGGCTGGACCATGTCCGTAGCAGGTTCATCAATTGCACTGACACAATAAATCTGGGGGGGGGGGGGGCAGATTCAAAGAATTTGCTCTTGTACTGCAAGTTAAGAGCCACACAGAGTTTTGGTGCTCATTGAAGTTAACAAAACCTTAAGATGCACTCACACACCTGTTCTAAACCCCTTCCTGTTTTGTTTTGTTTTTTCTTTTTCCCAAATTCAAGCCATCAAGACAGCAGTTTGGGAAAGCTAATAAGAGTGTTCTACATACATGGCAGAATTCAAATATTTATCTCTCTGTCAAGGATATCACATGAATCACTTTAGCATACATTTCAACAGCGCTTAAATATTATTTTGTGAGTCACTCGTTTAATGGGCTTCGCATTCTGAAGCGTCTTCTGGAATAATCCGCCGGACCTAAACAGGGAACCTGGACTCTGCTTTAAAGTCTGCAACTTACTGCTAAACCGAACTGGTTGTGCCACGTTGACAGTGTGAAAACGGGTCGTGTCACCTCCTCTTCCGCGATTATGCCTGGAGTCCACGTTCTCTTTCCCGTGATAATTTCGCTGGTCCCCAGTAAAATCTAGAGGGGGGGGGGGAAGAAAACCAAAACCCATTAGCAGGAAAGGGAGAATCGTTCATTTCATCAACCAAACTACAGGGAATCTCTCCAGGAATTCTTCCTGATGCTCAAACCAAAGAGATTATCTCAAAATGCAATTTGATGCTGACTACATTTTAAAGCTGCAGGCAACAACATGGAACGTTGCCAAAAGGGGGAGAGGGAAGTACAGTGACAAAAGTTGCCTGCAAATTAAGTGCTTGGCCACAGATATTTTTGTTTTACTAATAAATGCCTAGCACACGTACAAGCAAGGACCACCCTGAGCCTTAGGAGAGGACGGTGTACGTGTAATAAATAAAATAAATAAACTCACTGATCCAGTCTACTAGGGCTTACCTCCAGGGCAGGCTTTCTCAACCAGAGTTCTGTGAAACCCTGGAAGTTCTTGACTGCCCTGGAGGGTATATTCATTTTTATATATTTTTAATTTGTTAAACATTTATTGGGTGATATGACCATATATGGTCATGTCAACCTTCCCCGCCCTTCCCAAAATGCCCAATGATGGGCCTGGAGGGGGTAGGAAGGGAGGGATGTCGGACAGGCATGTACACAGCTATGCTTCCAATCATATTCTGTACGATCGTGCCACTTCTGGGGTTTCTTGAAGCCTGAAGAATGTTCCAGGGGTCTCTCAATGGTATAAAAATTGAGAAAGGCTGCTCCAGGGGAAGGAGGGCCTGATACAAGACAGTCTTCTGCTGAGATTTTAACCCATACTGAAAACACAATGGAATGCTGCCGTTCTGTAGAAGGCCAGCAAAAGCGTCTAAAAGAAGCAGAGGCTAGAGCATCACCCGACTGAAATGCTGATTGTATGAACTTAGGCAGATTGTGGGTGGGTGGGTGGGTGGGCAGGAAGGGATGTGTCGGTGTTTGTCTCTTGGGGCCCTTCCTTGCAAACCCAGGGAACTGTTGATCGCTGCTATGGGATGGTAAGTGAATTTTCTCCAGGCCAGGCTGGATTCTGGAGATTTTTGGTGTGTGTGTGTATGGGGGGAATCACTTGGGCATGAAATTGGGGTCACTCTGGGTAGGCAGGTAGCTGCAAGTTCCTGCATTGCACCGGGGGCTGAACTAGATGACCCTGGAGGTCCCCTTCCACCTCTAGGATTCTACAAATTAACAACTGAAGCTTTGTTATACCATATCCATTACACCTGATGAATTCACAGAATAATTCATGCAACTGTCTTATAAACTGCTGGCCGGTCTTTCCTGGTAGATGGATGGAGTTCCACTTGCCTCCATCCCCACCTCAGCCAAATTCGGTCCACAAAAAAGTAATGCTACTGGAACATGCCAGAAGTAATTTTGCATCTGTGCAGCACGTAGGCTCACTTCTGAGAGAAGCAAGTCAACAGCAGCTTAGTCACTACAACCAAGCCTAGCATCAAAACAGCAAATCCAAGTCACTCAGAGAGAAACTGGGGCTCTCTACATACTCAAAGGACTCTCCAGGTTTGCAGAAAACAATGACTTGGGAGGAAATCAAAGGACAGACTCCCCCCCCCCCCACACACACACACACACAAAGACATCCCAGCTCAGAAAAGCCAGAATACACTTCAAAAGCCCAGAATCCATTCACAAGGAGCGGGATTTCCTGGGAGTGGGATTTCCAAATTCCAAATTGCTTTCCCTTTATCACAATCCCTCTTGGTCACTCAGCCTGGGCAGATAAACACCAAACCGCAAGTAGGGATGCTTAGCAGTCGCTTTGAAACAAGTACCGATCAGCTAGCAGATGAAGACCACAGTTCATGCCAACGGAGACTGGGCAAGCCCAGTGAAATGACAGGCCCCAGCGAGGGGCATCGTGCCACAAAGGGGGAAGTGCCAACAGAAGATGAAAGCAGCTCTGAACAGCGGCTAGAAGCGAAGGCTCGCTCTGCACGTCTCCTTTCCTTTGAATATGCAATCATGGTACAACGTTTTGAATTTTCATTCGGCCACTCATTTTCTCCGTGTGGTGCTGGTGTCAGGGTTTCTACATTTGTTTCCTTTCGGGGGTTTTTTAAGAGCACTTAACGGGAAGATTTTTTTATACCCCCAATGGCCAATGATTAGAAATCAGCGCTTCTAACCACTACACCAAGCTGGCCCTCCAACGCATGGAGAGCTGTGTATGTGTGTTGGGTTGGGTTAGGGCAGGGGTAGTCAACTTGTGGTCCTCCAGATGTCCATGGACTACAATTCCCACGAGCCCCTGCCAGCGTTTGCTGGCAGGGGCTCGTGGGAATTGTAGTTCATGGACATCTGGAGGACCACAGGTTGACTACCCCTGGGTTAGGGGAATAAAGACCATTTTGATCTCGTTTTTCTGCCACCTAAGATAACTATCTGCTTCAAAAGTTACCCGACTGCAAACCTGAAAGGATACTTTTCCTTCCCGCACCACATCACTGGACATAGCAACACGTATATTGTGTGGGGTGGAATAAGTGTGCGTAAGATGGCGGCAAACAGAGCAGAAGGTTTGCTGAACGGGGCCAGGAATGCTTGGCGGTGCACGGCAAACAGACAATCCTTCCCAATTTACATGCTGCGCAGTATTGCTGTACTTTTCAGCGCGTGAAGCACGCTTAATTTTGTTAAAATGCTGGCAGTGAAGAGCCAGCAACCGCATTGCCAGAATTCATTTCCATTGATGTACCAAAATAGGAAACCATCCAGAAGGAGGCAAAAACCCACTAGGTGTTCTTGAGATTCAATATAAAGAGCTACAGAAAGACAAGATATGTGCAGCAGAAAGGGGGAAGGGCGGGGATTGACATGGGAGGTAGTCGATAACGAAAGCACGCTTGCCATTTAAATTTCAGGAGGAACAGGACATAGATGGAAGGAGCCGCCTGCAGCAGAATTACCGCCGGCAAGGCATAAAGCTGTGGCACAGAAGAGGAAGGGAAGAGTGTCGATACTCAGTGAAGTAGCAAAGCAGACACTCCCATCATCGGGAAAGAGAGGAAGAAACGCAGCAATGTGCCATCAAAAAGCTTTGACAGACCTATGGCTATGAGAGCCAGCTTGGTTTAGTGGTTAGGAGTGCAGACTTCTAATCTGGCATGCCGGGTTTGATTCTGCGCTCCCCCACATGCAGCCAGCTGGGTGGCCTTGGGCTGGCTACAGCACTGATAAAGCTGTTCTGACTGAGCAGGAATATCAGGGCTCTCCCAGCCTCACCCACCCCACAGGGTGTCTGTTGTGGGGAGAGGAAAGGGAAGGTGACTGGAAGCTGCTTTGAGCCTCCTTCAGGTAGAGAAAAGTGGCATATTAAAAACCAACTCTTATTCTTCTTCAAAGACCACTGCAGATGACCACAAGCACAACATCCTGCAAAAGGGAGCTCCTCCGCCAGGCATTTGGTCGAGGTCTACCTGTACCACCCCTTCCAATCGGCCTCCCTCAGCCTCCCTCCTACAACCATCATTGCAGACTTGCCCACCCACCAGGCCATCAGTAAGCGTTGATTTGTTGTTCGCCCCAGTGTTCTATTGTTCATAATATTATAGTTATTATTGTATTATTATAAATTGAGTTATTTGTATTGTTCCTGTTTGATGTAAACCTCCCTGAGCCTTCGGGAAGGGAGGTATATAAATATATAATTAATAAATAACAACCATCTAGACCAAGCTTTCTCAAACAGGGTTTCCTGATAGCCCTGGAAAGGTCTCCAGAATGGGTGGGAGCTGATTAATTTTTTATGTATTTTGAAGTTTTGTTAAACATTCATCAGGTGATAGGACCATATATGGTCACGTTAACCGGCCCATTCCTCCCCAAAATGGCCAGAGATGGGCCTGGAGGGGTAGCAAGGGCCGGGTTTAACTTTTCCTGCTCCAGCAATTTCAGAGCATGTTAGCTGGTCAACCTGAAACTGTATAACTGTTGCTTATCTCTCCAGATATCTACAACAGGGGTAGTCAAACTGCGGGCCCTCCAGATGTCCATGGACTACAATTCCCAGGAGCCCCTGCCAGCGAACACTCCTGCCAGCGAACGGAATTGTAGTCCATGGACATCTGGAGGGCCGCAGTTTGATTACCCCTGATCTACAAGATTGTTCTCCCGCTAGACCTTGCTCCTTGGCAACACCCAATATCAATGTGGCACAGGCATACCAACACGTCCATGAACTGCGAAGCCAATCGGCTCTCCTTGATCTGGAGGCACCGGATACTCGCCCATTCTCAGCTAACAAGCACCTGGCCCACCAGCAGCCATCTGGGTGGCCTTGGGCCAATCACAGTTCATAGAACTCACTCAGTCTCACCTACCTCACAGGGCGTCTTTTGTAAGGAGGAGGAGGAGGGAAAGGTGTTTGTAAGCTGCTTCGGGACTCCTTCAGGCAGTGATAAGCGGGGTATAAAAAAACAGTCCTTCTTGGTGCATTGCGATCAGAATCTGTCTCCCTTCCTCCTCTTTTAAAGAAGATAATTTGGTTCTGCACGGGACACATAGGATGAATAAGAGAAAAAGACCAAGAACAGCTTTCTGAAGACCATTCTGCACTTAGATAATCTGGTTCAGCTAACTGCTTGTACCAATAGTCCACTTGCAAGAACAACAGAATGTGGCTGGGGGGGGGGGGGGGGGACGGCTGCAGCAGCTTTAGTGGCTCAAGAAATCCCAAGGAGTCCCCCTCCCAGCTGCTGCAATCTTCCCTGTAACACCAATTTACTGATACACCAAAAAGCACAGCTTCTGAATGCATAGCATCTATGCCAACTATTTGATGGGAGCTCTCTGGTGGCCAATGTGCATGCAGAAGTGACCAAGCACCATGTGGTTATTTGCAACTCTTGAGTTAAGCAGAATATCTCAATGCTGAGCCATCAGAGTCTCTCTCCAATTAAGGTTTTGTTTTGTTCTTTTAAAGTCTGAACAAATGCTCTCTAGCTCAACAAGACTAACATTGTTTAGGGATGATTCAGTGACCTACTTTATTTCCCCTGGAGTCGTCAACAAAGTTAACTGGTCTAAACTAGCCCAAGTGCCACTGAGATCAATTGGTATGGTCTACAACTTGGGAATAAGCAGAAGCATTTGAGGTGGCTCACAAATCAATGTATTAGCCCCAAAGGGTTTTAGGTTGAGAGATATTTGTTCAGGACAACTCGACTGGTTTTATCAGCCAGCATGGTAGTAAGGCTACAGCAGGCTTTCTGAACCAAGGTATTGTGAAACCCGGAGGTTTCTTGGCAGCCCTGGAAGGGTTTCCTGAATGGGTGGGGCTTAATTTTTATATTTTTTTAATAATAAAATTTGTTTCCACCCCCCACCCCAGTAAACTAGAAGAAAGCAACATTAATCTTAGTAGCCAAACAGCGCAAGAACATACCTTGTACAGTTTAGAATATTGTGCTTGTTTGAGCTAGCAAAGATCTTGGTTGTCTATTCCCTCCCCTGCCTCAGGCTCCGGCAGAATTTGATTCCATAAGAGCAAAGAGGAACAGAGGGGGGGCTGCTGTGTAAATCCTCCTAGCAATTTCTAGCTTGCAGGAAAGTTAGTGGCAGCAAGAGGACTTGATCCTTTTCAAAGCCAGAAGATCAAAGATACAAGGCCACTGGATTGATGCTTGGGGAGAAGAACCAGCCCAAAAAACACAAAGGGGGAGCATTTTTGAGTGTCAGGGCTTACATTTAAGCCGGAATTTTAAGTAATGTGGTGTTAAAAATAAAATCTGCAAAGTAAGGAGAGGAGCGTGGAGAAAGCAAGAAGTAATAAGCAGGACTTAGTGCTGACTGCTGAATACACACAGCTAGAAATGCAGGACGCCTTAATGATTCTGCCCTAAGTGCAAACATGCCATGAGGATTAAGCTTTCAGCTCTACCAGAGTATACAAGCACTGTGTAAAGACAGACTGAGAGATCACTCTGAGTTGGGAAGCAGAACGGATCCTTCTGCCCAGCAATTCTGGTCCCTGTGCTTCAGAGCCAGAGCCGACCGCTGGTTTGTGCCACTTCCTGGCTAGAGTAAAACCATCACAATCCACGCAGTTTGCTCTCTCGTCGAGGGCTGTTTTAAAATAGCCCAATTCTTCTATAACAGGGAATCAGGAGAGGGGGCAAAGAAATGAATTTCTATCGTTTTTTGCTTTGCTTTCCTGTCTACACGTCCTTTGTATCTTCGCTTCCATCAGACAGACCATGAAGACGAATGAACACTAAATAACCCAGTTTTACTTTGCTTATCATCTGTTGTCTCATGATACCCCCTCTCCAGCCTCAAGCACCAGGGAACTCTGCACTGGCTGATGGGTGCTGATGGGCATGAAGAGCGGCAGAAGATGGTGCTCTCATCAGCTGTTAACAAAAGTCTCAAAAGCCATCTCGCTGCTGAAGTTATCTGCACAAGGATGCAGCCCTGTCATAGATAGCTCATCCAAATCTTGAAAGGACTTGTAATTATCACCTGCAGTAAGGGGAAATCATTAGTTGCTGCAGCTGCTACCACTATGGCACTACCGTACAGGAGCTTGCCAGCAAAAGCCTCCAAGTTACCTTACCTGGATAAATATAATATTTTCCTTAATTCCCCCAACAAAAGCTACTGTGCAAGATTTTCGCAGAATGTAGAAAACAGACGGCATTTGATTGCCCCTCCTAACACACAAAAAGGAACTTTAAAGCTCAATGATAACACACACACACACAAAAACCCTTTTAATCAGCAGCTCTGGAATTTATGCAAGTTACAAAAACAAAGCATGAACTTCTTTAAGTTTATGCAACTGCAATGATTTAGTACAGGGGTGGCCAAACTGTGCCTCTCCAGATGTCCATGGACTACAATTTCCATGAGCCTCTGCCAGCAGCACATGTTGGTAGGGGCACATGGGAATTGTAGTCCACGGACATCTGGAGAGCCACAGTTTGGCCACCCCGATTTAGTATAATGGTTAACAAGGGACAACTATAGGAAAATTGTGTGCCATGGCTTGTGTTCCTCTTCTTGTTTGGAAATGTTCGCAATTGGGGCAGGAAAAGTTTTGTTGTGCTGATGGGTTCTGCAACGGGCTGCTGCCGGCCTGGAAGGCAACAAGTCCTCCCTCCCACTGTGGCCAACAGCCGCACCAGAACAAAAAACAAAAACGCACAATGGCTTCAGGGAATGCTGATGACATGACAGATCAATTTGACCGGTGTACCAACCCCGGGCTCAGCAGGGTGAACAGGCATACTGAGTAACAATTCACCAAAACTCACTTTTATCCTCAGCTCAAGGGAAAGAAAGGCGTTTAGAAGCATGGCCACAAGGTCTCAACAGATTTGAAGCCTTTTAAATTCAATAATTTACACCCTCATTTTTTATTTGATTCAATCATTTTACACCCTCGTTTACCTTGTTCTTCCTAGGATCAATCTGTTTGCAGAGTGACTGAGATGCATCCCTTGGGTATCGTTTAACATAGCTCTTACACCCAGGCTTTCAGATCTCTGCAATTTTATGAACCAGCCTATGCTTCTTCTCTACATTGTTTTTGACGCTCAGAGAAAACAAGACGTGATTTTCACTTTCTGAATTCACAAGCAGGCATGATTCACTCTGATATGGCACCTCCTGTCCTAATTGCCTCTTAGTCTCCTGCCCTCAGCTTCTCATAAAGCATTGCCTCTAACATGGTGTTCTGACTGTCAAGGACAATGAAATTCCCAGTTCCTAGCCTCCTTAGCTTTTTTGGGCATATCCATAATCTGGGTGCCTTAGAAACAGATGCTTCATTACAAATTAGCCTCACATCATTCTGCGAGGCAAACAGAGCTCTCCGCCTGCAACCAAAAATGAACTTAAAACAGCCAACGTGAAAGAAATAGGGGGGGGGGAACACAGCTGGCAGCTCCCCACCCCACGATAAAATGTGCCTCTTATGTAACCTCGCAAGACTCTTTGATTACTAAACTGCGTGGCAATTTCCCTTCCTCTCAAGCCATCACTCAGCATTCTAGTTCAACAGCTTAAGGTGAACACCATTTTTAAAAAATAATGAAGCGACTACACATGTCAGAGATTCCCAAAAGCTCGTTATGAAACATGACTCATTGAAGTGTGTGTGTGTGTGTGTGTCTATTAAGTCTCAGGAGCACACAAATGCAAACCAGCACTAAAAATCATGTTTATTTTTTTGTCAAAACCAGTAGGCCAGAAATCTGCAGGAAAGGGCAATGACCTGTTCAAGTCAAGCAGAACCCGTGAAGAGACAAATAAAATTTGGAGCAGAGCTGAAATGTTGGGCCAGAACTCTTGAGACATATCTTCTTAACTATGTTTTTTTCTCACAAAGCGTCTAGAACAGGGGTAGTCAAACTGCGGCCCTCCAGATGTCCATGGACTACAATTCCCAGGAGCCCCCTGCCAGCATTTGCTGGCAGGGGCTCCTGGGAATTGTAGTCCATGGACATCTGGAGGGCCGCAGTTTGACTACCCCTGGTCTAGAAAATACTCACTTAACTGGATTTTTACTTTAGCGCTGTAAGATTTGCTGGATATAGCTGTCGCTGGGCAATTTTAATTTCTATATGAGACACAGAGCCAGAATTCAAAGAGCTATTTTAGGCAAGGCCAAGAACTTGCCAATGCCAGGAAAGAGTGTTGTTGTTTTTTCTTTGAGAAGGAACCCCCCTCCCCCCCCATGCCATTAAATTTTTCGCCAAGGAGCACAGAAAGAGCTGTTGTCTGCCTTTCATGCATGCAGGACTGGTTGCACAGCCTATGAGTAATTGTGAAAAGGGGATGGGTAGAAGCCTTGATTCTCCTTCATCTCCTTCATCAATTCCCTGATGGAATGGAACAAATAAAGGGCAAGTCCCAGCCAGCTTCTCCACCTGAGAAAAAACGTATAAAGTACTGGTAGAACACTCCCCCCCCCCCAGACCTGTGAAACCTGACAGGTAATTAATTTTAAAAAAAAAACAGGATCAAGTCCAAGTGCAAAGAGCTGTAGGGAACAACTTCTAGGAAGCTCATCTGTCTATCACAAATGGAAACTGTAACTCCAGTCTATAACATGTGGTA
The DNA here is from genome assembly GCF_049243985.1 of Paroedura picta. Classification (NCBI taxonomy): domain Eukaryota; kingdom Metazoa; phylum Chordata; class Lepidosauria; order Squamata; family Gekkonidae; genus Paroedura; species Paroedura picta. The sequence continues at coordinate 9,843,201 of NC_135381.1, read as the reverse complement.
AAATTAAATGGCAGAATAGGCCATACCATGTCATACTGGGGGAGGAGGGCATCATATTCTGAATGCTCTTCCATGGGGTACGGGGGAATCCCTATAAATAAGCATATAAGGTAGATCAGGTAGTTCTAGCCTAGCCATCTGCATGCTGCGCTAGTTTTCCCCATTCAAAGGCATTATTGACATAGAGTGGAATTGAAAAGGATGTCATCCTGCAACCTGCAGTCTGAAATGGTACATTCTATTCTACCACTCTGCATGTGTGAACCCCCGAATTGCGCCCCTTGTATAGATCAAGGCACAGTTGTTTTCACTGAAAGGATAAACAGACCTCTAGTTTTGCAACTGCGAAGAAAGAGAGACTCCAAGATGATTCTCAGAACAGCACCTGACTGCAGGAGATCAACTGTCTGACTTCCTGTACAAGAGTCACAACTGCAAAAACTTATATTGCTTCTGGCTTAATCATGCTGATGAAACAACAACAATGGCAAACTACAAATTAGCAACACTGGCATACATCGACCACAAAGGCCTGCTTGATTTTGCATAACGATGAGGCGCAATTTAGAAGCCAGAGTGGAAGACGAGCAGAACAAGATGCCAGGGATTCAGAGGTAAGGCACACTAGTTCAAGTACCCTGTCTCCTACTTTTTGCATTGTTTCAAATTTCTGTAGGCCTGCTCTGACTGCACAGCTTATCAGATGTCTCACTCTACTGACAGCACTGACTTACTGAAATCCCAGCAAAATGTCTTGTAGAAACACAGGCCAGAATAAGGGCCCACTCTAAAAATTCACTGCATGTTTTCACCTGAAATCTAACAAAAGAGGTCCAGGGGGTTCGTAGTTTGCAGCATGTTTTAAAGCACAAGAACAAATAGGAACTTGTAAGCAAAAATCAACGAAACCTTTAAAAGAAATCAACAATTTGTATCAGATCCCTATTATGAGCTGGAGGGTTATGGGGAAACCGCATACTCCATGCAAATCTGAAATTATGCAAAACTGGATTATCCAGAAGGGATTTTCCTGTGCAGGTAACAGAGTTGCACTGCATAAAACGGTACACAAACATACCTGAATAAACAATTAGGGGCTGTAGTCCACACTGCTGTGCAAAGCTTATTGTAATCAGAACCTTGTTTACATTATATCTGTCTCACTTAAACATATCATGCCATACTTCAGGTCTTTCTGGGGATTCCAGGCTTCTTAAATCCTAATGCATTAATTAAATCGACACCCCATTTTTTGTTGACTGAACCGACTCACTATGTGTCAGGCGCCTTCAGTCCCTGTGAGAAAGGCAAACTGTAAATAATGTATTCAACTGGGTAGCCGTGTTGGTCTGAAGCAGCGGGATATATGTAGAGTGCTGAAGGTGCCACTGGACTTGAAATTTACAAGCAATGTCAATAAAATAAATAAAACTTTTAAACAGCAAGCCATGGGCATTTTGCACACCATTTTGCAGACACCATGGGAGGATAAACTACAGCTTTTAACTACAACTGAAGACTTAGGTCCTGAGTCTTTTAAGAGACTAGTGGACTTGAATCAGGCAATAAATAAGTAAACAAACTAACGGGGGGGGGGGTGGAATCCTGCATGCAAGAGCCATCTGCTATTCAAAGGAGAGCTACAAAATTTTAAGACCAACAAAGATTTATTCAAGGCGTGAAATTTTGAGTGCAGGCACTCTTCTTCACAGGAGAGCTGTTTCACACTGCATGCCGGAGGGCTGTGTGAGAAATGCAGAACAAAATCCAAATGCGTTGCACAAGCTCGCTTTATACAAGCAAAAGCATGGGAACTGCTGCACAGCTCCCCATTACAGCACTGCATGACCTCTTTCATAGGCATTGGGGGAACAATGAGCCCAGCTATTTTGCACAATGGCTCTTGGCTCCAACGTTACTTTATGAATATCAATGAAATCAGGTAATCTACTGCATGCATGACAACCCACCTGCCCTATTCTTCACTCTGTGCAGTACAGGTACTTTGCAATGCAAAAAAAATGCCCAATTTATTCCCTAGACTCTCTCCAAATAGTAGCCATTGCAAAAGACCTGTCGGCCCAGGTCCCCGAAGAGCCGTGCCGGTCAGGGTAGATAGCGCTGAGCTCGACTTGCCTTCGCAGACAGTGCTTTTATGCGTTCAATGCGCACGCAGCTCTCGGAACACCTTCCCGTAGAATGTTGATGAGAACCAAGCAGAGAATACAATTCATTTTAGGAGCACTTACTCGGACAGTCCACTTCATCGCTCTCATCCTCACAGGTGGGCCATCCATCGCACTGCCAGTTCAGAGGGATGCACTGGATCGACCCGCTGCGGCAAGCAAATTGCCCTGGTACACAGCGCAGCTCTGTGCAAAACAAAGCAAAGAAAAGTTCATTTGAGAGAGAGAGAGAGAGAGAGAGAGAGAGAGAGAGAGAGAGCGAGCAAACAAGATCTGGACAGACCCACTTGGAAACTTCAAAGGACCACAGCACTACACAAGCCGTACACGCTGACAAATAAAGGCATCCCTTTAAAATCCTTTGCACATCTATGTTTCTGAAGGCAAAAGAAGTGTTCAAGACTGGACAGGTTACCGCCTGGGAATGGAAAGTCTCACATTTTGTAATGCAGAAGAAATAAAAAGCTTCAAAACCAAGGTTTTCTCCATCACCAGCACCGATTATTTGCTTAGTCAGGGCTGCGTCCTGCAATCCACATCAGTGTTAGCAGCCTCCTACGTTCCCCTGGAATGGGCTAGTGCAGGAAACCACAGCCAACCTGGTGATTTTACAAACCAGGGAATCTCCTGCCTCTGCCAAACTACAGATGGCCTTAAAATAAACCATCCTCTCCCATTCTCGGCGTCTTCATCTGCAATGTAGATAGATCCCTCCCTATGGAGTAGGTAAGCAAAGACGGTGTTCAAAACAGGCGAAAAGTTCGACACAAAAACGCTTTTTGTCGAGCCATTGTCAATACGATCCCCTCCATCATCACAGCAACTGATAAGAAAGCGAGGTATGCTTTATCACACACTGTACTGTGTACAGTGCCTGATAAGGAAAGGCATTTAAACTTTAAAGCTGGAAAACACTCTTGACACAGGCCAATCCACGGGTGAAAAGTGCTACCAAGTTGCAGCTGGCTTATGGCAACCAGTTGGGCTTTCAAGACAAGAGATCGATAGAGGTGGCTTGCCAGCTGCCACTGCCTCACTCAGGGGAGCAACTCCAGTCTTCCTCGGTGGACTCTCATACATGTACTAACCATGGGCAATCTTGCTTAGCTTCTGAGATCAGGCTGGCCTGAGATATCCAAGGCAGGGTCAGGTCAACCTAGAAGGGGGGAAGTGGCCCTACATGTTTCAAGCAGTGCTAAGAATCTGAACTATTTTTCTAGCTCTGAAAGAAAGCACCAGAAATGTTAAGGACCAAGAAAAGATTTTAAAAATTTGAGAGAATGGGCGGTATTTTTAAGGTCCTCCTGACCAGTACTTCCCCACCATTTTCAACAGGAAAACTGGAATCCGCAGGGATGCTGAAAGAAACGGGTATAAAATATTTTCTCTTTTGGGGAAAAAAAAGACCCCTTTAAGACATTCATTAAAGTAGACTGATTGACTTTAAACGTTTCCTATACAGCAGCTTTTCTCACCATTGAGAAACCCCCTGGGAACATTTTACAAGATTCAAGAAACCCCAAAAGTGGCACGACTGTGCCGAATATGGTTGGGAAGCAGAGCTGTGGACATGCTTACCCAGGGCCCCTCCCCACACACAGCAGGCCCATCATTGGTGTTTTTCAACACCTAAAAACAAAAATTCAAGATTTGCTCCCCGCCCCATGGCTTCAAAATGTCTACATTTTATGTGCATGGAAAGCATGCCCTTTGGAACATACAGCCAGAGCCCAAACTAGTTTGAATTTGCTTTAAATTTGCTTATGTGCAAATTCACTTAGAATTGCAGCCTGTGGAAACCAGATATCACTTATGGGCACAGATACAGCAACCAACTAAAATGAAGCAGGACTGTGCCAGAATGAAAGCCCTCCTAAGGACTCAATATACAACACCTTGAGTGCCGTAACAGAAGACAACACACAAGCACAACCAAAGGAAGTCAACTTATCTGCACCTCCTAACAATTTCTGCCATTCCCAATTACTTCCCAAGAGATGACTAACCGAAGACACAGGCAACAGGTAGAAAGGCAAAGTATGGGTGGGAAAACCTACAAAAGTTTTGCAACCTGAGAAAAGGTGTAACAAGTCTCTAAAACAATACAAAGGTTGTAAACAACAGGCGCAGGGTGGTGTCGGCTGAGAAACCCTCTGGACAAAATGGTTAACAGCAGTTCTGTCGCTGGGCTATTCATTCTGCTTCAGAAGCCAGGCAACGCAAATCGTCGCTGCATTATTAACTGTTCTAATAAAATGGGAAATCACAATAGTGCCACACACAGAGACAGGGCAGGCTTCTGTATACTTCCTGCAGCAGATCTGCCTGCCAAAATCTGTTTCTGACTGCACTGGGGACTTCATTACATTCCCTAAAACAAACAGGACGGCAACAAAACTATACTACGCAACCGGCTTCCGCGGCTGCGTGCCGAAAATGTAACCTGCCAGGAAATCTAAATACATATTCCATCACGATTATTTTTAGAGCACACGGCTTGCAAAGCCGATCTCATTACATAAATATTATTTTTTAATATAAAAATGGCATCACGACGGCTGAGAGCAGCAGTCTGCAGACAGACTTTTGCAGACACTCCACTGACAGTGATCATTATCAGGAAAATTGCCTTCACAGCTCCACAGTGGCCTGACTCTCTGGCAGTTCCAAATCAATTAAGGCTTGAAGCGGAGGATACACCCTTATCTTGATGTGTTAAGGCATTAGCAGGATTATTCCCCAAAGTCAACAGAAGAGTCATCCAAACAGGCACAAGTCAAAGGCAGAGTAAATTCCCACGACTTTGAGAATAATGTTCCCATTGTTCACACACTTGAAAAGAGGTGTTTACCAGGAAAGACGGAACTGAATGCTACCTGCTGTTATTCCTACTGTGGCATTACTGCCCTAGAGGTTAACACAGCCCTTTTTTCAACCTTTTGGCCAGGGAGAAGCTCCTGGAATAATTTTTCAGGCTCCAGGGAGGCCCGGAAGTTATGTCAGCTGGTCACATCCCCCTGCCACGCCCCCAGAAGTGATGTGTCACTGGAAATGACATCACCACCCTTTTTAATAGGCAGGGTTGAGGAGCACTGATGGGGAAGCTTAAGAGGGGAGTAGGCGTGCAGGCTCTGCCCCTCACAGACACAAAAACTCTGAGTGGCTGGTTCCCTAGCTTGCAGCCGAGTCTCTTAAGGCAGGAGGGGAAAGGCTACGGACCCCCTCCGGAGTTCCCATGGACCCCTGGTTGGGAATCCCTGGGTTAATGAAATTGGCTGTGTCAAAACTGAAATTAATATTAAGGTAAGTCTGATATTGTACCAGTAAAAAGTAAAGGTATCCCCTATGCAAGCACCAGGTCATGTCTGACCCCTGGGTGACGCCCTCTAGCGTTTTCATTGCAAACTCAATACGGGGTGGTTTGCCAGTGCCTTCCCCAGTCATTACCGTTTACCCCCCAGCAAGCTGGGTACTCATTTGACCGACCTCGGAAGGATGAAAGGCTTAGTCAACCTTGAGCCGGCTGCTGAGATCGAACTCCCAGCCTCATGGGCAAAGCTTCAAACACCATGTCAGCTGCTTTACCACTCTGCGCCACAAGAGGCTCTTCCAGTATAATGCACCAGTATTTATGTTCAAATACATGGCATGGACGGTTCGACAGACACCACTGTTTTGAAATATACGTTTATACAAAAAAAATGAAGCAAATATAGATGTAACATTGTATTAGGAAGTGCAGCATAGCAGCTGCATTTGGCTAGTAATTCACTGCTATTCCTACTGTGGCATAACTGCCCCACAGGTTCATGAAACTGGCTGCTTCAAAACTGAAATTAGTCTGAAGTTATTTCTGATCCCATGCAGAGGGCCAGTGTGATGTCATGGTTTGATTGTCAGGCGTGGGCTGAGGAGACCAAGGTTGGAATAATCGCTCTGCAATGCAAGCTTGCTGCCTGAGCCTCTACGCAGACTCACGCTCAGAGCCTAATTCTATTTCACAATAGAATAGAACAAAAGTCCAGGAGCACCTTAAAAACTAATAACATTTGTGTGTGTGGGGGGGGGGGGAGAGCCTTAGTGAGTCACATGTACCTGAAGAAGTGAGCAGTGACTCATGAAAGCTCCTTCCGTGCCATAAATTTTGTTAGACTTTAAAGTGCTCCTGGACTCTTGCCCTTCTCATGGAATCATACAGTTGGAGGGTCCTCCAGGGTCATCTAGTCCAACCCCCTGCACAATGCAAGAAATGGCCACAAGAGCCAAGCACTATACAATCCCTTCTGTCAACTTAGTTAAACTCTGCCTAAACTCATAGAATAAGCATATCGGTCAGATGACTATCTAGCCTTTGCTTAAAGGCTTCCAAAGGAGGAGAGCCCACCACCTCCTGAGGAACTGCTCTGTCAGGAACTACTTCCGGATGTTTAGCTGAAAATTCTTTTGAATTAATTCTCATCCCATTGGTTCTGGTCAGACCCCCCTGGGGCAACAGAGAACAACTCTGCTCCATCTTCTATGTCAGGGGTAGTCAACCTGTGGTCCTCCAGATGCTGGCAGGGGCTCCTGGGAATTGTAGTCCATGAACATCTGGAGGACCACAGGTTGACTACCCCTGCTCTATGTGACAGTCCCCTTCAAGTACTTGAAGATGGCTATCTTATCAACTCTCAGACCTCTCCAGGCTAAACAGACCAAGCTCCCCCAACCTTTCCTCTTACATCTTGGGTCTCCCAAACCCCTAACCATTTTTGTTGCCCTCCTCTGGATGTGCTCCAGTTTGTCTACATCCTTCTTCAATGTGGTGCCCAAAACTGAACGCAGTTCAGTTTTCTACTGCTACAGACGGACTAACAGGTCTACCCATCTTGGACCTATTTCACAAGGTTGTTGTGAGGAAAAAATGGAGTAACCAACTGTTGTAAGCAGCTTGGGATCCCCATTGGGGAGAAATACAGCTTAAATATGAAGCAAGAAACTAAATGAGGGGAGGGTCCAAGAACATCAAATCATCATAGGAAACATAAGGAAGTGGTGGGAGGAGAAATGCAATGAAAGACATACAAGGAGTTTATTGGTGTTGTAAAGTACGTTGTCTCAGACAGCATAAAAGCACTTCAAGCCACAACTGAAAAATAAAAATAGGCCTCTATCCTCTTTGCCACGCCACCCACTCGGAGCAATCCTTCAGGTCACAACGCAGCCAGGAATTCAGAGCTGCCAGACTGCCGTAGAAGTCAATGAACGTTGCAGCGAGGCAAAAACAGCTTTGACCCACTTGCTGGTTTTCCCCCAGAGTCATCACAACATACAAAACGCATAACAAAGCAAAAGTGAAAACACTCTCTCTGGAGCCAAGAAAAGCAAGAACGCTAAACTCTGAGATCAGGTTTTCTGTAAATAACCCCAGGGATGGGACGGGAAGGGAGGCATTATGGATTACCACCACTTAATTTAGAGCTTAAGAATGCCCAATCCAAGCTCAAGCCTCTTCTGTGTACACAAAGGAGGAGGGGAGGGTAAATAACTTTGTTAACTAAGACCTGAATCTGACCAATTGCCTTTACAGGAATCATAGCACAGAAGCCAAAATTCAAAGTACTCGTGAATTACAGTCATGAAGAACAGCTAGGGTGCGTTTAAATCAACTACTTCCTGGTTAAAAACACACACACACAGGCCATGGAGAGATCTGACCCTTTCCGGGTCATCGCCTGGTAGTAGCTTAAGCTGGTATTAAGACAGAAGGACGTTCTTGCCTCTGTTCCCTGCTGGAAGATACTGGAAGGTGACATCTTCTCCCACTCAGAAGACCAGCCTCACACCAGCCGTCACCCAGTGAAGCAGCCGATGCAGAGAGCTTGCCTTAACTGCCTACTGTAGCATTCCCCCACCAAGCCTACCAGGCCACACTCACTTCTGAAGTGCAATGAGATACCAGCAGGAATTGGGGATCTTCTGTATTAACCTTACCCCCTCCCTCTAAGCTCAACACTATGGCCCCTCTCAGAGAGCCCCAACTTCAGTCCCTGGCATCCCCCCATTAAAGGATCTCTGAAAGCAGGTACCAGGAACAACTTTCTTTGGTCTAAAATCCTGGAAACCTGTTGCCAGTGAGTAGTCATGTACTGCCAGTGTGGTGCAGTGGGTAAGAGCAACTAATCTAGACAGCCAGGTTTGATTCCCCTCTCCTCCTCCACACGTAGCCAGCTGGGTTGACTTGGGCTAGTCACAGAGCTGTTCCCCCAGAGCAGTCCTTGTCCAAGCTCTCTCAGCCCCGTGGAGAGGGGAAGGGAAGGCAATTGTACGCCACTTTGAGACTCCTTTGAATAGTGGAAAGGATGGTATAAAAGCCAACCCCTCTTCTTCTCCTGCTAGAAGTCTGACTTTCTAAAGTGACTTCATAGGTACCCTGCCAACCACTATTCGGATCTAACCCCACTGCTCGAGCCTCACGGCCTCGTCTTGAGAAGACCTGGCACGTGCCAGGGGAGAAATGTCTCCCCAACTCCCTTTTATTCTAAAGAATGCCTGTCACATTTCTCCTTCTAGCCCAGGAGGAGCTCGGCTGTAATTAAATAAATTGCATGGAGGAAGCTTCTAAATTAGAATCCATCCACTATCTTCTTCAAGGACTTGCCACTCGTATTCTGGGAAGCCAGACAGCTCTTTTACTTACTTGCAGCCATTTAAAATATTAATGTGCATCGGACAGGATACTTGAAAGAGCCCCCCCCCACCCCAGCCACCCCATCATTTTTAAAAATTATAAGCTGTGTGCGCAAGACATAAATCTCCAGCTTTTAACAGTAGAAAAATCTATAGCCAGTGTGCCGAGAGACAGAAGCGCAAGGATGATGAAGAATGCTTTATGTACAACTCTGGGCACAAGGAAAGCACTTACTGCTGTGGAGATTCACATGGCATACCATCTCTTTCTAAATATCTCCCCCCGTATATTCATGTCCCCTTGCACGGACCTTCAGGGTGCTAATGAGCTACAGGTCAGAAAGAAGACCCCCCTGGTGCGCTAGTGGCATATGATGGAAGGACCCAGTGCTCACAAGTTCCCGCATGGGCAAATCCCTGGTCTGTATCTTTTTATAATCGCTCCTGATTCATTCGTCATTGGTTAAGAATAGATAAGAGGCAAAGCGCACAAGGAACGGTGAAGCAAGAACTAACATCACCACTATGTGGGACCACATAAAAGCCATCAGTGGCCCTGAATGGCGTAAGAAGAAGAAGAAGAAGAGTTGGTTCTTATATGCCGCTTTTCCCTACCCGAAGGAGGCTCAAAGCGGCTTACAGTCGCCTTCCCATTCCTCTCCCCACAACAGACACCCTGTGGGGTGGGTGAGGCTGAGAGAGCCCTGATATTTCTGCCCGGTCAGAACAGTTTTTATCAGTCCGTGGCAAGCCCAAGGTCACCCAGCTGGTTGCATGTGGGGGAGCGCAGAATCTAACCCAGCATGCCAGATTAGAAGTCCGCACTCCTAACCACTACACCAAACTGGCTCTCCAGCCTCCAGACAGCGAGTTCGGACTCCCAATTGTGTTCGGTCCTGAATTCAGGTGGATGCCATGGGGATGTGCCACACCATTTTGTTGATTTATTTATTTTTATGAGGGGATTTATATACTGCCCCTCTCAGTGGTACTGTCTGAGGGCAGTTTACATGATAAAAGTCAATAAACCAACACATTTACAAATTGAAATTGAAATGTATTTTAAAAAATAGTTTAAGATAGCTTAAACCACAGTTATCATTGTCGCATCAGCAAGCAATAATGACATGTAGCCGGTTAGATGTTAAGTTCGCGGAATCAAAAAGGAGAAGGGTAGAAGGGGCAGAAGGGAAGCCCAAAATTATTATCCAGCCAGCCTCAACCGTAGTCCTGGCAGAAGAGCTGCATCTTGCAGGACCAGTGGAAGTCAGAGAGTTCCGACAGGGCCCTGATCTCTTCTGGGAGCTCATTCCACCAGGCAGGAGACAGGGCCAAGAAGGTTTCCCTTTGGTTTCTTGAAAGGGAGCTCTGAGACAAAAAAAAAAAAAAAAAAGGAGAGCATCCGAGTAGCACTGAAGATATTTTGGGAAGGTGTAACTTTCTGAGTCTGTATGATCGGCTGCACCTGACAAGATACCCTCAGTGGTACCACTGTCAGGAACAGCCCCCCAGCAAGCTGCTCAATGGCTACATGACACCACTGAGAAGGAGAAAGGTGGGAAATCTGAGTTTTGCTAGATGTGTCCATCCCCCTCCTCCTCTCAGCTCTAGTGGAACATAAGCAGGAGAAGATCACACTAAGGGACAGTGTGGTTATGAGTACAGAAGTGTCCAGAAAAACACAACTAGGGATGAGGTAACCCCACCACCATGATATAATGGCTGGGATGCTCAGGTGACTAGCAAGACTCAGGATGTATCCTCTGAAGCCATTGTGTATTAAGGCCTATGACAACCTCTGGCGTTTCTTTATGATAGCCAGATGCAAAGAAGAAGAAAAAAAGGTACACGCAGCTTGGAAGCGAAGGCCGAAGACCACAGACTTGGGCAATGTTCAAATCCTTTATGAGCTCAACAGAAACACTTAATGGAATTATGGCCTTTTAGAGAATGGAAAGTATAACATTACTTTCAACCTACCAGCTTTCATTTTATACACAGAAGGAACGAATCGGCTAGAGTTGTACGGCGTGATCAGCAGCGGTCTCCTATATTAATACCCTACACATAATAAAAGCAGCTGGTTTGTTGGCACAGCAGCCAACTCAGCACTACTTTTGATTTTAAAAGAATCTTATTTCAAACCTACTGCATACTTATGCTAAGTGCCAGACCGTATAAATGCTTGGAAGAGAAATGAAAAGCTGCGTTCTCTAAAGTTTAAACAACAGAAACTTGGAAGTTCAACAGCGACGCTGACTCCCAGCAGCCATTGGGTTGATGGCTCGCTATAAATTTCACCAGACTTTCATAGATTAAAACTGGTTCCATAAAAACCCGGACCACAGTCGACAGTAAAAGGCTTATGGAAAGCAAAGTTCAGGCTGCAAACCTACACAATCTCGCCTAGTGACATTCACTTCTGAGCCAGTGTACCTGGGTGAGAGCACAAGCAGTAGATATTAATTCCAATCCAAAATCTGACCGCTCCCAATGAGTTGAATTCCCAAATTCCAGTCAACCCAGAGAGGAAGCTTTCTTCCAAAAATCACATCTATCAGGGGAGGATTCTTCTGTCAGAGGAGCAGGAAAAAAAAACCCACAGGAGACAACCCAGAGAGTGCAGTGGCTTTTTCTGCTGTGCTTCATTCTGATTATTTCTTAGCTTACATTTTAAAAACATATTCTTACAGTGTGGCCTGTGTCAGCCAGCCATAAGATGTTTTTACTCCAGATATAAAGATTTAAAGCACAGGGTGCCGAAAACACAGGGATTTTTTTAAACCCGGAGATCTAAGGCAAGGACTCCAGTTCAAACACATCCATTATTTTACAGCCAGTTCCCATTCTGGAATATCCCTGTGCTTCTAACCTGCAGAAAGAAGAGACATCCTGGATTTCAGGACACTATTAAAGATGGGAGGGACAAGCTCATGAATATGCTGTTCTGCTAAAGTTATACACTGCAATGCTAGCGTATAACTCAAGATGACACTCGGGTTGAAGGAGTCCTTAACGTAACTTCAAAGGCTACGGACGGTGCAGCCCAATTTCAAACTTATTTGAAAAATCCATCCCAAGAAAGATTAGGATTGGAGCCTTAATACGGAAAGGGCTATTTTCCTTCCATGCATGTTAGCCACACCTCACTCGGGTTACACAATCAACTCTGAGGAATCCAGCCTCTAATATGGTCTTGTCATTTCACTATCCAGAGATACCATGGACAGTGGAACCATCAGCTAGACCAAGCTACTCTTTCCTCTACTACAGGGGTAGTCAACCTGTGGTCCTCCAGATGTCCATGGACTACAATTCCCATGAGCCCCTGCCAGCAAACTCTGGCATGGGCTCATGGGAATTGTATTCCATGGACATCTGGAGGACCACAGGTTGACTACCCCTGCTCTACTAGAACCAGCTGCTAGAGCTGTACAAATGTATATATCCAAAGGGTGAGCTCATGAAGCAAAAATTCTACTTCCTTGGTCTACCAAAAGGCAACACACCTGTTAGACTGGAAGGGGGCTTGAGCTCCCAAATTCCAAAAAGCCAGGAAATGAACCCACATCATCCAGATTACAGCGTCATACCAAGAGAAATTCAAGAGAATATGATCTTGAGGCGAAACCAAACACAGACTTATGGAGGGATCCCGGGTCCATGATCAACCATGTGCTTTGTATGCAGAAGGCCTCAGGCATGATCCCCAGTATCTCCTGTTTGATCCCCGGCACCTCTTTTTTGTTACTGAGGAGCCACTCTGAAATTCAGTGACAAAAACAAGTGACTTGCATCTGGGACTGGGACTTCCAATTGGTTCCCGTCAAAGTTTTGCACTTGATGAAATGAGCCTGGAGCATACAAATCCTTCACAGAGGCTTTGGAAAGCTCAGCAGGTTTTTATGAAAAACATACATACATCTCGGGTTTCTTGCAAGGCGTGCCAAGCGAAATGTCATCCCCTGTTTTGTGAAATGTGAGGACTCGCTTTATAAAAAAAAAAGTCAGAAAAAATAATAATCTGCACTGTTTTAAGCAAAGCAACAGACGTGACATACGAGAAGCTCTTCAAAAGATTCTCAACTGAATTCAATAAATGTCTTAGACCCTTCACGATTCTGAGCTAAAAATACACTAAGTAAGGGATTTTTTTTAAAGTGATGAACCATACGCTCAAATCCCCAGTGTCTCCTCCTCTTCCCATCCTATTCTCTCATCTTTCCTCCCAAAATGCCACTCCCGAAAGTCGGGAAGCTTCCAATGCAGCCTGAGAATACAACTGTGCCCTTTTTTAGCCTCACTTCATGTCCAGCAAGCTAATTAGTTACTCTTAGGAGCCCCACAGGCCACACTCTGACATTACATCTAAGCTGGCAAATTATGGTTTATGCTTGCCATACACATCCTAGGTTGCTCCTGGTTTGCAGGGCAAACAGAGGTGACATGAATGGCGATTTGGCCCTCAAAAGCTTACGCCAGCCTTTCTCAATTACGCCAGCCTTTCTCAGAAATGTTTAACAATTTTTAAAATATATAACAAACTAGTTAACTCCCACCTAATTCCGGGACCCGCAAGCAACCTGAGGGTTTCACAGAACCCTGAATCTTTCAGGTGCTACTGCTAACTAACATGGCTACTCACCTGAAACCAAGCTACAGTTTACAATTATATCTGCAATAGCAAACTGTAGTTTGTTGTAAAGCCAGAATTACTTACCTACCTAGTCTGCAGTGCACACCGAAAAAGTGCAACATAAAAGCAAACTCAAATACTTCCGAACTATGGTTCATCATGCCAGAGAGAGAGAGAGAGAGAGAGAGAGAGAGAGAGAGAGAGAGGGGCTTACAATTGCTTACCTTTCCTCTCCCCACAGACATTTTGTATGGTAGGTGAGGCTGAGAGAGCACTGTGACTGGCTCACCCAGCTCACTGCAAGAGGAAGAGGGAGAGATCAAATCTGGCTCTCCAGATTAGAGGCCACTGCTCTTAACCACTATACCACGCTGGCTCCTTGAATCCTAGCTCATGTCCTTTACCTAGAGTTCTTTGTAAAATTCAGTGTTATTGAACTAGCAGTGTGTCATTTTAATTAAGATGCGATTCTCCTCTATTAAAAAATGTTACATGAAGGAGAAGGAGAGCTATCGAGCTACATGGAAATACCTGGAAGGCCAGGAACAACAGGGGGAGCCTACATTTAAAACCTTTCAAAGTGAAAATGGCACAAAGAGTAACATTCAACAGCTCATGGAAGACCGGATCACTTTGTTGTGTCATTGAGACCCTGTAAGCCATCTGCCCGTATCAGACACTCACCTGAAAGAAGTCTTGCCAGAGCTACTCCTGAACCTGCAATTTGAAATTTAAAAGAGAACTTACAAAAGAGTAAAAGATTTACAACATTCCAATACCAGAAAGATCAACTGACTTTTTTCCCCACCCATTTCAGTTTTAGGAACTGACAAGGACCCAGGATCCTTATTTTGCTATAGCTTTTCAGACCTGTCTGTAACACATTTAAGACTTTTCAGAGGAAAAGTGGAAGAAAAAGGCAACAGCATACAGAAGGGTTCCAGGGTTCAAGCAGGTAGAGCAGCCTGAAGATTCAGGATCAATAAATTCCGCAGGGACTATGGCAGTGTTGATGTTTGGATGGGAGACTGCTACTGGAGAACATTATGAGCTCCACAGAACGGAGGTGTGATATAAATTTAATAAATGCATAAGCAAGCCAGATCCTCCCCATCACACATAGGCAACCTGAAGCTTGACTAGAAAAAAGTCATTGAGCAGCTCCTTAAAGATGAACAGGATTTTATTACAGCATGAACTTTTGTGGGCTAGAGCCCAATTTTTCAGACGCAACACGCAGCCCCTGTTATGTAGGGAAAAAAGGTGCAGGCTCAGGTAGCCAGGAAGTACGGGATGAAAAATCAGGAAAAATACAAAGACTGTTCACTGATTTTAATAAGCACTACATGATGATTTCACATCAACATGGTATAGCAATTACACTTGGAGGGATGGCCAAACTGGGGCTCTCCAGATGCCATGGACTACAGTTACCAGAAGCCCCTGCCAATGGGCCATGCTTACAGGTTCCTGGTAATTGTAGTCCATGGACATCTGGAGAGCCCCAGTGTCAGACTAGGATCTGAGAGACCCCGGTTTGAATTCCTGCTCGGTCACAGAAGTTTGTGAGGTGACCTTGACCCAGAGACACACACATACATATACTCAGCCTAACCTGCTGTGAGGATAAAATGAAGAAGAGCAATGTAAGCAGATTTGGGTCCCCAATGGGAAGGAAGGCGGGATACAAATGAAATCAAGTCAGCGGCCATCCAAGGTCCTTTTGATTCCTATATACCAGTTCTGGCTTCCAGCCTAACTTGCCTCTGGACATAATATGAGGAGCAGAGCCTGCAGGGCACACCAACAGCACCAGCCTAACTGAGTGCAAAAGCAACATAGCTGAGATGGACAGTGCCTGACCAAAAAACCCGGAGGCCTTAAAACAGGAGGCATTCCTGTGTACCACTTCCCAATCCACAATGGAGAAAATAAGTACAACCCTGCATTGTGAGACTGTTGAAACAGACACAAATCTCCTTAGACACCTGAAATGCATCAAGCATGAGGCTCTAATAAGTGAGATCATCAGAATGACTGAGTGTCTACGTCCCAGATATCTTAGGGTCATTAAGGTCATTAGCTGCCTTTTTATCTTGCAGAACTGCTTACAGTACAGCTAGAACAGTAACAAAAAACGCATAAAAGACCAGTTTATTTCCTTTCCATCAAGGTTAAACATATACACGCAAACTTGGAACACGCTTTTCCACATTCCTCTTGAATTCTCCAGCACTATTTAATTCTCACGGGACCCACGAGGCACCGCCATGTGGGGACCCACAAGGAGGCACGCTAGAGACAAGATGATGAAACTGCCTTTTTTATTACTATTAAGATTTATTTATTACATTTGTATACCGCTCTCCCCTGAAGCTCGGGGCGGTTCGCTTGAAATGTAAAGGAACTATACATCAAACTCAGTTTTTTTATCAAACAGATATATCTTCCACTCATGAACAAGTAAAGCCTGTCGGGAGAGGCGGGAAATAAATGATGGAGGACGAGGACGAGGACGATGGGGCTACTTCATCTTCTACCTACTTCTATCTACCTTCCCCCCCCTCCCCCCAAGCCCACATGGCTATACAGATCCCACAACCCCAGGAATTATCTGCAGGAGCAAAATATGAAGAAATCGGCGTTATGCACATGCTTCACCAAATGCAAGACACTGCTAACCTTGTTCCAATTAAACAAGCAGCTGAATGACATCCAATAGGCCAGAACAGAGAATGCCTTCTGGAATCCTAGCTATGAATCCTAGCTATGAATGCTCAAATCTTAAATTGGCTTTCTGGGGAGGGGGAAGGGTGCATACCAGTCAGATAGTGAGTTGCAGTGGCAATGAGCCATTTCAGCCACTTGGTATACAAGACATTACAAGAGTTAGAAGAAGGAAGGGCGCACCACCGGTGGCCATTTGGTCAACAAAGGTAGGTATCAGTGACAATCAGTTTTACACACGGGATGCTGAAGACCGCAGTTTCTAAGCTACAAGAAGCTGGAAAATGGCAAAGCTGCAGGACCTATTGTATAGGAGAAGAGTTGATTCTTAGATGCCACTTTTCTCTACCAGATCCCACAAAAGTGACTTCCAATTGCCTCGGTAAATTTTGCCTTTTTTTTGCAAGCCGCCAGCTCAGACTCCGCACTTGCAACTCTGTCCTTTGTTCCGAAAGGACCAGATGTAGTGCCCGGTGAAGATCAACAAGCAGCTAAAGAAATGTGTCACTTTGGCTGAACATCAAGATTGGCAAGAACACCGGAGCTATGTGAATAGAATGCCTGGTTTAAAAATCTCCCCGGCTTCCCTCCCGTCTTGGAAGGCCTGGGATGTTTCTTATTCTGTAAAGCAGTGAGGTATTTTCCAAACTTCCCAAGAGCTCCAAACATGAAAGGAAGCAAAAACGCCTCCCCTTAAACCAGTGGTTCTCAACCCTGGGGTCACCTGGCCCCTTCCGTGGGGTCGCCAGGTTGGTGGCCATGGCAGCAGCAGGCAGCGGTAGCGGAGCCACGGCACTGGCTGGCTCTACGCTGCCTTGACTGTTCTGCGCCTGCACGTTAACCCCACCCATGCACTCACCGCTACCGCAGTTGGGGTCGTGGCTTTACGGCGGTCGAGAACCACTGCCTTAAACAGAAGAGAACAGCAAGTTACATAACACAGGAAAGTAAATCAAAAACCACATTTCCTACCAAACTACTGGTGAGGAAACTATTCCTTCCTAAAACCAAGTAAACAAGGAAGTAGCCAGAGTCAAGTGAAAAGTCAAATGACAGAAACTGCCATTCAGCATTGACCCAATGGTACCTCTGCCACATAAAGTTACCCTTTCCACACCCATTCTGCCACACCTTTGCTTAGAAAGGTCATACAGCTTTTGCAAGGTGCTCTTACTTGCCTCTTTAAAATTTAGCTTGATAAATTTGGGGGCAAATCTGCAGCTAAACATATTGTCCTTTTATTGCCAGCTTGGCAATAGTGATTAGGAGGAGTGCGGACTTCTAAACTGGCAAGCTGGGTTTGATTCCCCGCTCCCCCACATGCAACCAGCTGGGTGACCTTGGGCTCGTCACAGCACTGATAAAGCTGTTCTGATCAAGCAGTAATATCAGGGCTCTCTCAACCTCACCCACCCCACAGGGTGTCTGTTGTGGGGAGAGGAAAGGGAAGGCGACCGTAAGCCGCTTTGAGACTCCTTTGGGTAGAGAAAAGCGGCATCTAAGAACCAACTCCTTCTTTGTCAGTAATATCAGGGCTCTCTCAGCCTCACCTCCCTCACAGGGTGTCTGTTGTGGGGAGAGGAAAGGGAAGGTGAATGTAAACCGGTCTGAGACTCCTAAGGGTAGAGAAAAGCGGCATTTAAGAACCAACTCTTTTTCTTGTAGTTCATTTTTACAGCCAACTAAAACATCACAGGGTAGCAAGCAAGGTTTCTGAGCTTAAAACAACACTTCTCAGTCTGAAGTTAAAACAAAAAATGGCTTGGAAGGGGGCAGTGAAGCCTCAGATGTTCACAGTCTTAAACCGGATGGAAACTTCATTAGGTTAACCTGTGCTACCTACCAAGTTGCACCGAAGGGTACTTGGGACAAAGACTGATCTGCCTTTGTAAACATAAAGGCTGAATCCTTCGAGCTGGACACGGAAACACACAAGTTCCATTAAGCTTTGTCTGTTATTCCAGCGGATTGTGGTGACCTACATTCTTGACAATGAACTGATTCCCCCCCCCAAAAAAAAATCTAAAAAACTATTCCATCTTTGTTTAAACCTGAAAGCCGGTGAGGAAAGGGACCACACAACAATGGCGAAGATTGAATTCTCTTTGTGCCATT
The DNA here is from genome assembly GCF_049243985.1 of Paroedura picta. Classification (NCBI taxonomy): domain Eukaryota; kingdom Metazoa; phylum Chordata; class Lepidosauria; order Squamata; family Gekkonidae; genus Paroedura; species Paroedura picta. The sequence goes on along the minus strand of NC_135381.1, from coordinate 9,824,868 downwards.
TAATGAAATACAATCCGTATACAGAGGAACACTCTCCAACCGACAACGACAACTCCCTCGGCGTCCTAACGACCGACAAAGAAGTCACAAAACCGGCAGGGAAAACCTGCAGACCATCCCCTCATCACTGCTTTGGTATCTTGCAGGAAGGAAAGAAAGTAACAAGCTAAAGTAACAAAAACTATCCAATAAGACTAACGAGGACTTGAAGCCTGCCTTGCAGGGATTAAGACTCTTGCAATCAAACCTATTGTAGAACCATCCAAAATACTACACGAGGGAAAATACAAAGCAAGCGATACTCCATAAAACCTTATTTGGAACAGATCTTGACAGATCCCAACGCGGACAGCTTGACCTCATCAGATCTCAGAAGATAAGGAGGGCTGGCTCTGACTAGAACTTGGAAGGGAGGCCCCAAGGAATACCAGAGTCATAATGCAAGAGGCAAGCAACACACCCCTGAGTAACTCTGGCCTTGAAAACCCCCAAAGTCAGCTGTGACTTGAGAGCATTCTCCACCGCCTCTATATAACACTGACTCAAGCACAGGGCTGATGGATCACCTGAAAACTAGGCAATTCATGTGATTTTCCAAGGACAACTTGGGCTGGGCCTAAGCTGTGCAGAGGATGTTTAGATGGAAGCTTTTTGTCTGGTGCGTGGGGGAAGGGTGGCTTTCCCCAATGTGGACTAGCCAACAGGTTACTTTGGGCCTGATAGGCTGCAATCACCCAGCCTGTAAAGCAGTGATCCCCAACCTTTTTATCACTAGGGACGGGTCAACACTTGACAATTTTACTGAGGCCCAGGCGGGTAGTCTTTTGCCAAGGGATGTCACTGCCGCTGCCTGAGCCCCTGCTCCATTTGCTTTCCCGCTGGTGCCCCTGACTTCCCACCACCTGCTGGGGGGTGCTGCTAGCAGCAGCTACACAGGGGGGGAGCCCCAGCCATGGCGGCCGCTGGAGAGCATCAAAAGTGAGCCAGTGGCAGGGCAGCCCCCGTGGCAGCAGCTGGGGAGGAGGACGAGAAAGAGCCGCGGCCCGGTATTGACTGAGCCAGGGTCCCCAAACCGGGGGTACAGGTCCCCGAACCGGGGGTTGGGGACCACTGCTGTGAAGAACGTATTGTTCGCGCTAACCGAAAACAACAACTTCATCCAGTCATTGTGATGGAGCAGGAGTTGAACTTTTCGTTTTATTTTGTTGTTAAATGCCATAATTCACTTTTTACTTTTATTGTGCTATGAAATGCTGTAACTTCTTAAGGTGCCCCATTCAATGGTTAAACATTGTTTGTGACAATGCAAAGTTCCGTAATGTTTTGTCTTTGTACCTCTGCTCTGTGACTTAGCTTCTGGCCTTGTGAGGGGGATGTACTTAACCATCTCTTGAAATACTACCAAATAGTGCCAATGTTTATGAACCAGGCTGGCCTACTTCCAAGGGCAGTGGAAGCTACTAGAATTGTTGATATTAAACCATTGGGGTTGGGTGAAGGGCTGAGGGGAAGAGAACATTGCCTTTTGGGGCCTTTCCGGTGACTTTGCTAATTGGCAATGGGTGGTCTAGGGGGTGGTCCAGGTGGGATGTGCAAAGGGTGGAAATTGGGTTTGACCCATAAGGGAATCACCTTTACCCACCTCCAATGGAAAGTTATTTAATCGCATGTATGTCTTTTGTTCAACACAGGCTTTTTTGGGACAACCCCCCTGTGTCATTTTGTTCTGCTGCAGTTGAATAAAATTATTAAAAGGTTTTCCAGTCTAGTGGATACTCTGTTTGGGTACTGCACACTAGGCAAATAATCCCAAAAGGCCCAGGCCAGGCCCTGGGCTAACAATTGTAGTCCTGCCTGCGGTTTGGGCTACGTGTGCTAACCAATCAGCATACAAACCTGAAGTCCCACTTAACAGGTTCTGTTCCTGAGCTATACGATGTACCAACCACGCTGAAGATCAGCAGGCCAAAAAGGGAACCCTCCTCGTGAGCAAGGCCCCTGCATGCAATAGGGGGGCCTCAGCCCCCTGCAGGCGTTTCCCCGCAAGGGCTGGAGCCAATACGGCAGAGAAGGGAAGGTGGAGCTCATTTTACATGTAACACACAACTCCTATGGGGACCTAGAGCTGGGGTAGTCAACCTGTGGTCCTCCAGATGTTCACGAACTACAACTCCCATGAGTCCCTGCCAGCATTTGCGCTCAAAGTTCAGTATGGGAAAACCAATGGGATTATTTTTTTTTCCACCTGAAAAAGGCCAATTAAGACTACAATGGTGTGCAGCTCTGGTTTTATTTTCCCTGCCTCTGTGAGGCAGAGGGATGGCAAGTTGACACCCGCTTCCGGGACCAATCAGAGACACGCAGTGTGGGTGGCCGAGACAAAGCTGCCCCGGGCATCCGTCCAAATCGGCTTAGGCAGGTCTTACCTCACACTTGGAATACTTCACTACAGTCAATACTCCAAGCTGGACTCAGGGCTGCTTCCAATACTATTTCGACCGAGGCAGGTCCCTTATCACACTGCAACAGCACCCCACACAACATGGCTTCCACCATCTCCAGCAATCGTCTGACTAAAAGAAGCCTCTGATACAATACACTGTCCTCAAAATATCGAAACAGAGATTGCACATTTACTAGTGGCAATGCTGCGCGGGAGGATTTGTGCACCATTTAGCTTGTAGAGGGCCAATTTTTTTTCCTTCCCAATCTCCTTCTCTAACAAAATATAAAAATCCAATAATAAAGGTCTTCCGGACTGCCAAAATTAGCCTGGCACAACTGAGTGTGCATCTTTTGCCAACGCGCAGAAATTGCCAGCGTGCCTCTCCTGCGATGCATAAGTCATATCACGCAACAATACAATTTAATAAGACTATAATTTCCATAAATTGCACCCAGCAGCAAAGGTGTTAATTTAATTTTCCGCTTCTAGTCCGCCCTTCCCTGCTAGCTTGGGGCGGATAACAAGATTCCATGTTAAAATACAGATAAGTTGACATAAAGAGGAAGACAATCCAATCATAACATTTAAATTACATTTAAGATTTAAAACCAATAATCCCAGCCACCAACTCCTCACAGGAAATGATATTAATAGACTAGTCAAACTGAGGGGGGCATATGAAATTTTTGGAGAGTCTATCCATCTATCCAGGCAGGCTTTTGAAGCAGGAAAATCAGCACAAGTTCCCCAGAACAGCATCCGGCTTCTAATGTGAGCATTCGGCCTCAGCAACACGGTTATATTCTGTTAGTTGCTTACTCAAGTTCTCCAAGTTAGAGGTGGGCCAGCTCCAGTGTACCATATTTATGAAGCCTCTGCAAGAAGTGTTCCGCAGGGCCTGCAAAACGGAGCTCTTCCGCCAGGTTTACGGTTGAGGCCGGCGTGAGGAAGATCTGATGGGCGTTAAGAGCATAGCACCCGCAATGTGATCTGTGCTCCCTCCTCCCACTCCTATATTAGATTCCTGAGGGGTTAGCGGGTTAGTGACCACCATGTTTTTTTAACTGTTTTAAGAGTCGGTTTTTAGGAATCCGTATAAATGTTTGTCCGGATGGGTTTTAATGGGGCTTTAACGGACTGTTGTAACCCACCACGAGCCTGTTATGAAAGTGGCAGGTAAAAAGTTGAAGAAATAAATAAATAAAAGAACAGAAGAACAGCTCCTCTTCCAAAGCCTCGGCCGCCCCAGCGATTAGAGCTCAGGGATACACTGCCTCTCAACATGAAGGCTTCCTTCAGACCAAGGGTAGTCAACCTGCGGCCCTCCAGATGTCCATGGACTACAATTCCCAGGAGCCCCTGCCAGCGTTTGCTGGCAGGGGCTCATGGGAATTGTAGTCCATGGACATCTGGAGGGCCGCAGGTTGACTACCCCTGCTTTAGACAACACAATTAACAACTACAGCCCCCCTGATCTTGACTATTTCCCTTCTAAAATTCCCCAATCTAATGATCGCTACATCTTAGGTCAGTGAATTTCTCCATCAGCACTGGACCTACTGCCCAATTGCACTGGGTGACCCCAATTTCTAGTATTATGGGAAATTAAACCAGGTTGTCTTATTCATTTGACTCTACATCATCATGTATAATAATTATAAACTTCTGGCATAACATGACTACTCCTATAAAAGCAGTGTTCATTCTGGAAGTCTCATACCAACAGCCTAAATTCATACCGCTTTAATACTTTTTTAAATTAAAGAACGGCGATTTTACATCTAAATAATGTAAAAGTCACGTTTTTTTATGCATTTTTACTCTTCGGGCCAATTTCTAGTCCAGCATGTGCAGCATAAAACGAACAGAAATTAAAGTATAGTCAGATTGATGACAAAACTAGGTACAAGTCAATTTTTAATTATCCTTGTAATGGCACATCGTGTAGCTAACACTGATTAGCTGAGACACACACAAGATTTTAACAACATTAAATTATTTCCTCCAGGTAACCTTGATTACCCATGGTATGGGGAGATTGCCGTAAAAATGAGAAATCAATGGGCAATTAAGAGGCCTGGTGAATGGCTTGCTCCGACACCACGTAACAGCAACTCAGCACTGCTGACTGCTAATAAGATTAATATTTTTAAGAAGCTGGCCCCGGCTAAAATCCTTATTGAGCAGTAATAGCTCTCGGAAGAAATATGTAAAACATTCCATCGCCCTTAGCAATAATCCTCGGAGTCAAAGTTCTACACAATAAACCAAGGAAAGGCTTCTTTGCCCTGATCGGTCCAGGCATTAAATCGAAGTTGTCAGCATTTCTCAAGCCCTATTAATCTTACAGCAAGGAAGCGGAAGGGAGAGGAAAAGTAGGAGATGCAAACTGGAACAGGTTAATGCCAATGTTAATTAACACAAGCAGATTAGTTTCCCCTCAAACCCTGCAACAGTCAAGTAACTCCAGAGTGGTGGCCGCCTTAGCCGGCCACAGCCGAAAGGAACTGGCACCCTGGGGCACTTTAAGAGAACAACATAAGCTATCACAATGCTTTTCGTATCGTTGTTCATCTTTAAGGTGCACAAGGCTCCAGTTTGCTTTTGGGTGAGGGAGAGCCGGCGGCCCGGGCACACGTGGCAGCTGCGCATAAACGTGCATGCGCAGTTGCTTCGCATGCGCATTTTCGCCACCAGGTGGCGCTAACACGCACGCCCAGAATTGCCCCTGCCCTAGGGTCATCGATGAGGAAACCAAAGACTGGGAGCAGCAGAGCAGTGTGCCCACTGGGGAATCGGATACCGAGGTCGGTAAAATGAGTACCCAGCTTGCTGGGGGGTAAAACGGTAATGACTGGGGAAGGGAATGGCAAACCACCCTGTACTGAGTCTACCAAGAAAACGCTAGAGGGCGTCACCGGTGCTTGCACCGGGGATACCTTTACCTTTATATTTTGTAAACCGCCATGAGACAGTTAGGCCAAGAGGCTATCCCCCACTTCGATCGCCGATCCACCTCCTAACTCTGCTCCTTTGGTGTCCAAAGCCAAGCAAAATAGCTATGACAGAACTGGAGAATGCTTCTGAACTTATTACATATTTATTTATTAGATTTATTACCCACCAATGAACTGTTTATTTACTGATTTGATTTATTACCCACCGCTCTCATGCAACGTCTCATGGCAGGTTACAGAATCAAACTCCCACATCGCATTGAACATTAAAACATTTAACGTTACAGATAACAGCATGTCTAACATAGATGCACGTATCCAGAGCAAAGAGGTTTGCACATATACATTTTCAGGATGCTGATCTGCAGCTTTACCAGTTTGGAATGTACTAGTCACTTTGCCAAATAATCGTGCCCAATTAAGAGTTTCCATGTGAAGCAAAACAACACTGTGTTTAACAGAAGCTGTGCTCGGGCCAAGAGCCCGAGTTTACGTACATGTAGCGGCAGGCTCTGCATTTAAGTTTTCTTTCAGCGTACACGTGTTGGCAAAAAGAGAGGGTCAGCGGTATTAAAGATGACAGCATCAATCACCCAGCTAGGGTAGGGGGAGCGGGGACAGACTGGCCATTTAATTTATACGGAAATTTCCTAACGGGCCTCTACTTTGTCGGGTGGCTGCAAGCCAGGAACAAGCGTAGCCAAGGCTCTGCAACTCGGCTAGTGCACCCCCTCCATAGCAATGAAGAACCATGTGACCCATTAAAACAGGGGTAGTCAAACTGTGGCCCTCCAGATGTCCATGGACTACAATTCGGGGGCTCATGGGAATTGTAGTCCATGGAGATTTGGAGGGCCGCAGTTTGACTACCCCTGCATTATAAGGTAGCGATGGATGAGCTAATTCCCCCTGCTGAGGCATCACCAGACTGCCTCCTCCTGACATGTCCCGGGGCCATCTCCGCTTCCCAGTCCACCTCAAGGAAGGACAACCCATCTGGATCAAGTCCACGTTCCCCACTCAGCTACGTGGCACTGCCCATGTGACATTAATGATGTGCACATAACCCCATTTCAGCAACAGGAAGGGCGCGTGAAAACTACAGGTGCTGGATATGGGATATATAATTAGGACCCATTTCAAATGGGTCGCCTTTGTTACTCTGGGACAACTGCTTATTATAAATGACAGAGAGGATCCAAACGTCTTCCAAAAAAGCCTTCCTCCAGCCTAAGGAGCCTTCGCATTTGAGCAAGAAGGTCGGGCATACATATTTTAATAAACAAATACATCTTGCTCAGTGGAGTGGGAGGACGTGAGTACAGTCCACCCCAATAGAACACAACACAAGCCCGCATTATTATATATCATGATGTTATTTTAATACTTTCGCTCAAAGGTTGAATCCCAAATCAGTTTAAAGTAGGAACATATAATACAGATCTTGGGCAGGACCACTAACCAGTTACCTCTTTCCTTGTTTCCCTGTATACTGTAGCATCTGTGCTGGATCTACTAGCAGCCCTTAAAATTATTTGAGGACAGACTCCTTGCATCTATGATCTATGACCTTGGCAACGCCCTTTACCTGGATCAGCCCTTGGAGACTTTTTGTAATTAGCCTGAAGTACAACAGTCCAGATTTTTAGCTGATGGGACCAAAGAACAAGGCATTAGAAGGCCTGCATCAATTCCTTGTTATTGCCTAGCAGAATTTCAGGCAATGGCTTTTACTTTTAAAAGGCCTCCTGAGACTCTGTACTAACAGCGAAGCCTTCCTCTGGTGCAAAGAGCATCATGCACTGGCAGAACTGAACTTCTGGATGCAACTATTAATGTACTGGAACCAGCTAATGTGGAGGGAAGAGTATCATTTCCACTCCACAGGAAAAAAAAAAGAGGAAGGCCACTGGCCAATGTATAAAGCATGGTAGATTGCTAAAAGATCTACAGCGTGGTTAGTCAAACTGCGGCTCTCCAGATGTCCATGGACAACAATTCCCATGAGCTCCTGCCAGTGAATGCTCCTGCCAGTCCACGCTCCTAACCACTACACCAAACTTAATGGACTCAGCCACAAGCTAGGCCACGCTGCTCCACTCCCAAGGCTGAGCAAGTTCTCTCGTGATTCCTTATGAACTTCTGCCGTCCGGTTACCTGACTCAACTGCCAAATTCCCCCTGCATTTCTAGCCCCTAGGGTAGTCCATGGACATTTGGAGGGCCGCAGTTTGACAACCCCTGCCTTAGGGTGTAAAGGGTAGGGAGGGATCCCTTAAACAGGCTTGCACCCCACTGTATCACCTGCCCCATGAGACACCAACAGGGAAAGGGTAGCTGCTCCACTAATTATTGTTTAAATATTATCTTCAAGGCACTTCCTGAAGGAAGCCGCTGGAACGAGATTAGCAGCCTAGATCTCTCCTTTAGGATTGACAAGCTGTGCACGGTAAGTCGCTCGGGGTGACAATCAGTCACCATGGACAGCTCAGCAAAGAGCAGACACAGACAGGAAGCGTCTATACTGTACCGCGCTTCTGGCAGTAAAGCTTCACCCACAAAGAACGCACAAGTCAGGGGCAGGAGAGGAGACAGATGGGAAATTAGTACTGCCTCCTCCTGAAACGCGGGTAAGGAGAGAGCGACAGAGCGAGAACCACTTTTAAAACTTCAGCGGGTTCCCTTCTGCTCCCTTCTCCTTGAACAGATAATTTAAAAGTACCCCCCTCAAAAATATATTTTTTTAAACAGCTCCTTGAAGTAAGGAGCGATAAATGGATTCAGAGCCGATCTGCTCCGGAACACTAAGAACATTATGCAAGAAACGGATTTTGAATACAGGCCTTCAAGAGCAAGGGCAAAAGTCTCCCACCTTTACAAGCTGGTAGCTAAATAAGAATAAGGGGCAATCTGCTACAGATGGGCTTGTTTGTTAAGAAGGGCAAACGCGGCAGGGAGAAAAGGTGCATTACGGTAAGAGCCTTAAGCAATTTTCCTGCTCTCGCTGCTTCCTTATCTACTATGTTCAAATCCCTCCTGTTAATTTCTTAATGGTGCGAATGAGCCCCCAGGAGATAGGCTGGCCTAAAAGCGAAACATCCCAAATGTAAGAATTTCAAGCACTAACAGAAGGCATCGCTAGTCACTCTTAAACTCTTCTCACGATTTTAAAATAGCGCTCGAACGTACGCTAATTAAATACATATCACAAACTAATGAAGATACAGGGTGTACTTGGAATCCCGGCAAGTAACCAAATGCTTCTCCAGAACTCTCATCCCAGGCAATCATGCTGATGAAGAGACAGAATTCGTGGCTTAAAACAGTCTGCTTCTTTAGGAGCATGAGCAACCACAATGGAGACTCACAAAAATAAAAACCCTCCTCTGGAATGCATGTTTTTTTTCCCAAAAAACCACCTAGTTCTGTTCAATCCAAGCCCCAGTTCCCATACAGAGATGCAACCCCAAGCAATAGGTCAGGGGTAGTCAAACTGCAGCCCTCCAGATGTCCATGGACTACAATTCCCATGAGCCCCTGCCAGCAAAACCCCTGCAATAGGCAGAAAGTTCACATAGAAAGACATTTCTGTGGGGGGGAGGGGGAATTCAACAGACTGCTTCTTGCTGCCACTAATATACAAAAAGAGGATAGAGGATGTGCTAGATATAAGATTTGATCATCAGGCAACGTGATAAGGCTCTTTCGAAACAAGACATCTGAAGGCCAGGATATGGAAGTTGTTTATGCTAGCATCAGATCTTCAACTTTGTGCTCCTAACGCTGCTTGCATCAGCAGTAAAGAGAACTGACAAGCTGCAACCTGGTTTTGCTATGAGAACATAGTTCAAGTTCTATCATATCCTTATACCCAAGAGCACAGACAGCAAAACCTGTTAAATCCTGCAGGCAAAAATATTATATAACACAGCAATAGCATTTTTCACACAGAATATTTACAACTGATCCTCCAAATCTGCAATAAATACAACCTCAAGCACACACACACATAACCCACACACTCACACTCTCCTGGTCATGTTGACACTACGCATGCAGCGGACACTTACGTAACTCAGCCACATTACTTTGAAAATGTTACATCATGGCCTTTTGCAGATGCTTTCCTGACAGAAGTACCTTTCAAAGAAATCTCGCTCGGCAAGAGAGACTATGCAACGCAGTGTTAATTTTGCCTCTTCCCTGTGCTTTCTCCACAGCTGGGTGCAAATTTCGCAGAAAATTCAATGGTCAACAGTGTGCCAAAGCCCACTACTAAACGGAGCAACAAATCCAGTTACCATTAGCAGCCAGAACTCCACTGCACTGTGAACCACACTGTGCACACGCCCTCCACTTCTCCTTCTGTATGGGTGGACAAAGCAGTGTTTTTTTCATAAACTGGCTACGTGTAAGCTAAAGAACCTGAAAGCTTAAATCAATAAACCTTGGAAGAACGAACACCTTAAAGTACCTGCCAACAAAGCCCTGGAGGCATCACCGGTTTCTGCTCTACCACCTTGGGAAATGGGCTGCCAACAAACTCTGCCTCACCAGCTTATTACAAAAGAAAACCAGATAGCAATTTAGCCACGCCGAACCCAAGAATATCTTCTTAGCAAGGCTACTGCAAAAGCACATGTAGAGGGCTGCTTGCTGGATACCAGGAGCAATTATCATTTTGCACCCCAGTATCTCTTTTGTGTTTTCCTTCTTGGGCATGTGCATGTCGGATCGCAAGCACCCCCTTGAACTCATCACCCAGGTTGCTCTAATAAATGTCTCCCCTTATGACATTTCTCAAGCCCTTAGTCAATTTTCTGGGTTTCTTCCCACCCAAGATCCAAAACCTTCTCCTGCTTTTATTTAAAACATATTCCAGATTTTTGGGCTTTTTGCAGCTCCACCTCAGTCTGGACACTGCTCCATTCGCTACGCAAGACAATTCCAAAATTTCATGCCCCTTTGACCTCTGGCTAAAACTTATTCTTCGGGGGACCTGGGCCACCGCAGTTTAATTCCTTCTTCTAGACTGCAGAGCCTACTGACCTTTACCCTGTCTTCAGTTAAAGTATCCCTTAAAACTCAGGCCTAGTTTACACATACCAAAGAATGAACTAGGAGAACAGAATGCAACACTTCAGATCATAGGTAATAAGATCCAGTGTGGAATATTCATGCATGTAAAATGTCCAAAGGAAACAGAAACAAGGAAACAGAAACATAGCACAGCCAAGGAGAAAGATACACAAACCCCTTCAGTCTGCTGTGCTGATTTTATGTTTGCAGGGTGTTCTTAAGACAGGGGAGAATTCCAAAAATTTGATCCTCCAGGTATAGTTTGACCGTACTGTCTCTTCTACCACCTCGGCACCCTACCACCTTACACTGCTGCATGGGTGAATCAGGCCTTTGTGTTCTTTTGCAATTCTGAGAACTTCCTCACTGAACATACTTCCAAGTACTCTAATCCAGTTCCTAGTTGACTAACATGGGCTCCCAACTATTAGCAGAAGAAAGGAGAGGAGTGTAGCCCTCACAAAACATAGCAGTCCAAGTATTGATCAATCCTTCAATGCAGAATTCTTAGGATAACACCAAGGATAACCTCCTACTCTTTCCTGATTTACAGATCTGATGTCAAGTTACTCCAGGCTGTACTGATTTCAGTGGGCCTGATTAAAATAATTATGTTCATGATTGCACTTGGTCACCTACTACGGAGGCCAATTCTCACCCAAAGTTCTTAGCAACTCTAAATCAGAATTCATGGGAAGCCACCTCCAGGGCGCCATTCAGCAAGTGCAGCCCTCAGAAAGTCCCTCATCACAACACCTCATCCCCAGAAGCACTAAAAGCTCCCCCACAACACCCTGCCCAGGAGAAGCAGGAAGGCAAAACCTGAGAATTCAGGCAAACCCCACATCACATATACTCATCCCCACCCTTCCTGCTTAACACTTTCAAAGAGAGATAAACACTCTTTCTTTCCTAGCCAAAGAGGCTCCAACCCTTCCCTTTCCATGGCACAGCAAACCCTAATACCCAGAGGTCCTGAGAAAACACCACAAAGGCCCTTTCCCCCAAAGAAGAGCAACCAAGACACCTCTCTGTACCAAAACTACTTGACCCTGCCTCCATTCAGTTTTATGGAAACCACCAGGCTCCCTCACCCCTACCCAAACAGGTCAGGCTCTCCCAGTGCCTGGGTTTCACTCCCCTTTACCCAAACCAACACACACACACACAGGGTGGTTCCAACACCCACAAATCAAAAAGCCATTTGGTCTCCACAGTCTCCCAAAAGCTATGGGGCGGGGGGGGGGGGCTTTTCTGCCCCACTGAGGGGAGCCTCCCTCCCCTCTTTCCAGCAATGCTTAGAAAGCAAACAACCCATGCTTTCGCCCCACAACCTCCAGGCCCTGCCCCTAACGCAGCCTCCTGGGACCCCAACCAAGGCTACCCAGTCCCAAAGAGGCACCCTCCTTCAAGAAGGGCGAACCCCCCCCAAAAAACTGCACCCCTCCTTGTTCAAATAACCCCTCCCCTTTTAACCCCCAGCATCCCAACTGGGAACAGGCAGCGGGTGGGGAGGGGGCAGCCCCCCTCAGTCCATAACCCCCCAGCGCCCAGGGGTGGGCGACCCGTGGCTCCCCAGCCGCCCGCGGACTACAATTCCCATGAGCCCCTGCCAGCCCGGCCAATGGGCAGGGGCTCACGGGCAACGTAGTCCACGGCCAGCTCTGCAAGGGCGGGGGTCTTCTCTGAGCCCCTCACTCTCCCCCCCCCCCCAGGCCAAACCCGTACCTGGCCGCAACGGCTCGGTGATGCTGAGCACGAGGAGGAAGAGGAGGAGGAAGGTGCCGCTGTCTGCCTTGGGCACCATTTATCCTCCGTTCATCCTCCCCCAGACGCAGCACCATAAAAAACCCCGGCAGGGCGGAGGAGGAGGAGGAGAAGCAGCCCGTTTCCTTCCCCGCAGGAGACCGGCGCGCTGAGGGGCCGCTGGCTGGCTGGCTGACGGGCTCCAAGGTGCACGCACAAGATGGCGGCCGCGCTCCCCCCCCCTTCCTCGCGACGCCCCCCTTCTCTTCGCCGCCGAGCCGCTCAGCCAATGGGGAGGCGGGAGGCGTGGCTTCGGCGCGGCGCATCTGCATAGGTGAATGGCTAATGAGGGCGCCCGGCGGAGGTGGGGACTGGGGAGAGCGCGCCTACCTGGCGAGGAGCGCTGTGCGGCTTTGCGGGCTTGCTCCTGTGTAAACGTGCGAAAGGGGTGGATCCCCCGGTTGGTCGGGGTTTCTCGCGGACGCGGTGCAGGCGATCTGCTGCGCAAGGCCGCAATCCCGGGGAAAGAAGAAGAAGAGTTGGTTCTTATAGGCCGCTTTTCTCTGCCAAGAGTGTCAAAGCGGCTTACAATCGGCTTCCCTTTCCTCTCCCCGCAACAGACACCCTGTGAGGGAGGTGAGGCTGAGAGAGCTCTGAAAGAACTGTGAGTGGCTTAAGGTCACCCAGCTGGCTGCATGTGGAGGAGGAGTGGGAAATCAAACCCGGCTCGCCGGTTTAGAAGGAGTCTGCGCTCCTAGCCACTACACCAAGCTGGAACTCGGTGGGGCTTAGAAGCTACTGGCCTCGAATCTGAGCAGAACTGCACAAGCTACCTGCTGAAAATACCTTCCAGTATGCACAGCGTGTTTGAAAGCTGATTGTGCCATTAAGTGCGGGGAGACCTAGCGTCTAGCTTTGGCAAGATATGCATGAGGTTATGATGCTCAGCTCCATAACAAAAGATACTCTTGTGGTGACAAAGTAGGAATGCACATGAAAACATACCCAGAATTAAACTTTGTAGATCAGTGAGATCAAAAGTCTGCAAAACTCAAGAAGCAAAGCCCACCCTATCTATGCCAAGCTCAGAAATAAACAACATAGCTGCGGTTGCCCTGATCAGTCATAACAACAGCAATTAGGCAATAACACAGTCTCCCTTACATTCCCAGGCTAGTTTGATTCTCTTCTGTGGGAAAGAAAACTCTGATCTCGGTTTGTTTATCGTTTACTTCAATTATAACACCTAACTTTCTCCTCTGTGGGGACACAGCAGCTTACCTTGTCCTTCTTGCTGTTTTCTCCTCACAACATCCCTGTGAGGTAGGCTAGGGTGACTCAAGGTCACCCGGGGGAGGGGAATCCAACCTGGGTCCTTCCAGATCCCACGCTCAAATTGAGCCCTAAGTGAATAAGAATTGGACTAGCTGACAAATTCTCATTCGGCAATTCTGTACATTTTTTAAAATAATAGCAACTTTCAGATCAAACGTCTTGGGGGACTGCAAAGTTTTCACCACTGGTTACTCTGTGTTACTGTTTTGAAATCAAATTTGTGTCCGGAGATTTCACAACAAATGCGGGCTGTTTATAAATGAACTTCTCATGCGTGACCTGGCTTGGATCAGTTTTAAATGTGACCGCTGCTGGTTTCAAGGAGCTAAATTTCTCACCGCCGTCTAATGTCTTCCATTGTTTTAGATTGGTTTGCTTTAATAGATTGCAAACCTCTATAGAATCTCTTGCAAAGCCCCCCCCCCCCTGTTTAAAAACAAGTTCCTTCAAGGAACAGAGGAATAATCCGAAACAGTTGCTTTTAAGAGAGCTGAGCCAAATGTGCCCGTCTCATACTGGTTGACCTGCTCTGCAAATGGTAGCTAACGTGTTGCCTCTCTGAAGGGTGGAGAAAGACTTGATCTACAGTCTATCTGCCTAGAACTTCTATAAAGTGAGAGCAGGGTTTGACTAGGGGGAGGGACCTCAGCCTGGAGTCCACCTTCCATTCGCTGGCAAGGGCTCATGGGAAATGTAGTCCATGGACATCTGGAGGGCCGCAGTTTGACTAACCCTGCTCTAGAGATCAGCTGTAATTCCGGAAGAGCTCTAGACCCCACTGGGTGCTTGTTCATCTCCCTCAGCTTTCTTTTAAAAGTCTTCAGCGCATGAACCTGTCTTTTTCCACATTCATCTGGATTCTGGAGATGTTGGGGTTTTGATGGGGGGATGACTTAGGCATGAAATTGGGGTCACTGTGGGTGGGCAGGTAGTTGTAAGTTCCTGCATTGTGCAGGGGGTTGGACTAGATAATGGAGAAGAAGAGTTGGTTTTTATATGCTGCTTTTCTCCGGAGGTCCCTTCCAACTCTGTCATTCTATGACCTTTCCCTCCCCAACTCTGTGGTTTCACCTATTGTGTGTTTTGCATCGGAAACACCTTGCAGGAGGGACTTATTCATTTCTGAAACATGGTACTGAGCCACGTGTATATCAGTGAAACCATATTTGAACAAATGATAAAATCGGGTGCCAAAAACCCTGAATGCTGTGTGATCAGTATGTGAATTAGGCAGAAGAAGCAGGTAGGTATCTATTTGCTTTTTGCGCCATCTTAACTACTGTATATCCCGGGGTAGGAGTGAGGAGTTATGCAAAGCAACAAAGTCCAGCACTCCGACGCTCAGAAATCCCATTTACCTATAATTTGAGGTTTTGCAGGCTTCCCCACTGGGATGTCTCGATATTTACTTCTTTTGAAGACAGGCCGAAATTGGCGGGGTACTGATTCCTATTCCACAGTGCTACTCCTTTGCGTTTGCACACAAGCACAGATTCTGCAATTGGCTGCAGGATTTGGCAGCGCCGACATGGTCTCAAGCAGCTGCTCTCCAGATCCGCATCACACCTCCTGCGAAAGCTGCAGGAGTCAGCAGGACCTCTCCGGTGCCGCCTGCTTTGGGGTCACAGGAAATGTAATGGGGCCAACTGCTGGTTCCTCACCGTTAGCGTTTCACAGGACTCGGGTCAACAGCTGCTTCCTTGTGGTTTGGGGGGGCTCTCCCCCCACCCATTGTGACGGAGAGGAGAAACACCTGGCTGTCGTAAGCAAAGCGAAACACAGGAGACCTGAGCAAAAATGAGACCTGAGCTTCCTGGCAGATACTTGCAAACGATTACCTTTTCCACAGACTTCTCATACGACAACGAACACAAAGAGGCAGGGCACCTTAATGGCATAACAAAAATCCAAATCAGAAAAAACACAGCTAAATTTGTCATCGTCAGCCCTTCAGTCAAGCGACTCTTGGCGATCCCAAGGCTCAGCTGTCGTCACGATCTCCAGTCCCACACCACCTCTCTGAGCCATGCAATGTTGTTATGCCCCCTTAGCACCCGATCGGTAGCTACAAGGTGGCACATACACAATGAAGGTTATAAAATAATTCAGTTTAAAACACTCGAAGGTTGGCCAGTAACACTTACTGGGGGTATGCCAGACTGGGGAAACAGTGTTTCCTTGCAGATAAAAACACCAATTCAGGGAGACAGACAAACCTCCCCGGGGAGGGAGTTCCAAAGTTTTGGTGCCACGACCAAGAAGGTCCTTTCTAGGGTTGTCCCCCATCTAGCCTCAGAAGGTGGTGGCAAGCAAAACAGGGCCACGGAATACGACCAGAGTGTCTGGGGGGGATCGTATGGGGGGAGCAGGTCCTTCAGGTATGTGGAGCACAGGGCTTCAAAAGTCAAAAATCTTCAGCTGAGCCTGGAGAAATGCACCTCTTCTGAACAGACACACATCTTCAGCTGCAGAACTGCCAAATTTGCTATGGTGGCTCAGATATCAAGAATGTGTCTCCTAGGAACTGGTGTAGAACAGAACAATCACATTTCACTCACTCAGAAGAGATTGGCAGCAGTACGCAATCAGTTAAAATGACCTGGAGAGCAATCTGAAACAGAAAAAAAAAAAGAACAAAACATTTCCCTCATACTAGTAGTAAGAGCTGTTTTTTTGGACCCCACTTCTTACTACCCAAAGGAGTCTCAAAGCGGCTTATAACCACCTACCCTTCCTCTCCCCACAACAGATACCCTGTGAGGTAGGTGAGGCTGAGAGAGCTCAGAGAGAACTGTGACTTGCTCAAGGTCACCCAGCTGGCTGCGTGTGGAAGAGGAGCAGGGAATCAAACCCGGTTCTCCAGATTAGATGCCACCATCACTTCACCATGCTGGCTTTCAGCTAGGCTGTTCTGCAAGATTTATTTATTTAATAAATAAGATGGGAGCAACTACTGAGAAGGGATGAGAATGGGTGGCTGGACCTCTTCCTCATTTGCAAGGTAGTACCTCTTTGGCCCTGCAGCTAGGAAGTTCCAAGGCTCTTCAGGGCTTCACAGGTCAGCCGCACAACCTTGAATGCAACTGGGCAGTTGATTGGCAACGAAAATGTGACCTGCAGAAAGGATGTGACAGGCATGTTCTTCCTGGCACCCAGCAGTAAATGGGCTGAGGCATTCTTCACTAACCAGAATGTCCAGGTTGTTCTTAAGGGCAGACCCACGTAGAGGGCATTACAACAGTCTATCCTCAAGGCAGCCTTTCTCAATTTCTTTTACTGTTGAGAAACCCATGAAATATTCTTCAAGGTTTGGGAAACCTCAGAAGTGGCACAATCATGCAGAATATGGTTGGGAAGCAGAGCTGTGTACAGGCCCGCCTGGGGCCCCCCCCTTTCCCACCCCCTCCAGGCCAATCATTTGTCATTTGGGGAGGGGGGGTTGATGTGACCATACATCAGAGTTTCTTGATTTTTTTAGCGTTGAGAAACCCTGAAACATTCATCCACGCCTGGCGAGCGCCACTCTAAAACAGCACATTAACTGGCATTCGATGTCTTTTAATTGCTGTAAGCAACTCTGAGAGCGGCGAGGAAGGCTGAAGAACGAGGTTTTTAAAAAACACAATCAATCCGTCAATACGCTAAAATGGCTCAGAGGATCCTTCTCAATTAACTCGGCTCCTACAAAAGTGCCTGGAAGCTTCTACAGCGAGTCACCGGCCGACGGTTCGGTCTCTTCTCCGGGCTGCCTGTAAGGTTATTTAATCCAGAGCCAAAGAGGGTCAAATGCTTTGTCAGGGAGGCAGAAAGGTCAGGGAAATCAGCTGCCAGGAGGTTTAAATCTGCTGGGGAAGAGGTGAGCATTGCAGCCGCGGTCACTAAGAAGGAGGGAGCTAAGAAGGCGACACAAGTTAACCAGATAAGCCCACGGGCCGGCAATATATCCGGGGAGGGACTGCACGGCTAGGTCAAAGGCCTCCCAATGCCACTTTCCGGTGGCTAATTAATTCTAGTTCCCAGGAACACAAGAATTTGATTGTGCCAAACACTGTGCATGGGGAAGAGCATTTTCACCAGATCACGAATGATGCGGCTGCTGTAACAGTTGCAGGCTGTTCGACACAGACACAGACACACTCCAAGAGTCTGCAAAACATTAGATCAGGGCCGCAGTTGTAGTCAAACTGCGGCCCTCCAGATGTCCATGGACTACAATTCCCATGAGCCCCTGGCAGGGGCTCATGGGAATTATAGTCCATGGACATCTGGAGGGCCGCAGTTTGACTACCCCTGCATTAGATGATCAGTTTATATCGGAGTCGTTTTGGACTCTCATGTTGTGATCCTGCACAGGGGTGGAGGGGCAACATCTCGACAGAACTATAATGACACAAAGGTGTCTCCCGGCACGATTGGGGTTTCCAGCTCTGGGCTGAGAAATACCTGGAGATTTTTATTGTGGTGCCAGGAATGGGTGGGATTTGGGTTGGGAAAGAAACTCAGTGGAGGATAACGCTATGGAGTCCCCCCTCCAAAACAGCCTATTTCTCCAGGGGAACTGATCTCTGTCATTCGGGCCAAATCTATTGGAAAAGCTCAACTACAGAAGTGGCCAAACTGTGGCTCTCCAGATGTCCATGGACTACAATTCCCATGAGCAAACAGCATATGTTGCAGTGCCCATCCGCCTCTGAGATTTCAGAAGAGCCATATGCATATACAATTATTCTCTCTCTCTCTCTCTCTCTCTCTCTGTCTCTCTCTCTGTCTCTCTCTCTGATGGATGGTTCCTAGTTACAGGGAATGGGGGGGGAGGGAGGTTGACGAGTGAAATCCGTTCTTAATAACATACACCCCATTTGGCAGCTAGACAGAAAGAGGTCGAGAAGGTTATTTCCGCTGTCCCAGCATCATTTCTGCAGCCGTGGTGAGGAGGTGATGATAATAAGGAAACAAAATATAGATCAGCCCTTTCGTTAAAAAAAAAATGCCACTCTCTGTAAGAGCAGCCAAGGGTAGCCTCCGTGGAAAATATCTCCTACGAGACGTCAGCTGCAAAGCCATGCAGAACGTTCCGGCTGTCCTCAGATCTGATTCATCATTAAGCCGAATATACATGAAGTCAGCTTCCAGGTGACTCAGAATGTCGGTTTAGCTATGAGGAGGAGGAGGAGGAGGAGGAGGAGGAGGAGGAGGAGGAGGAGGAGGAGGAGGAGGAGGAGGAGGAGGAGGAGGAGGAGGAGGAGGAGGAGGAGGAGAAGAAGAAGAAGAAGAAGAAGAAGAAGAAGAAGAAGAAGAAGAAGAAGAAGAAGAAGAAGTTGGTTCTTTTATGCTACTTTTTCTTTACCTGAAAGAGTCTCAAAGCTTTGAGACTCCTTTGGGTAATGAAAAGCAGGCTATAAAAGCCAACTCTTCTTCTTCTTCTTCCCACTGGACTCCTCCAGAAATTCTCCTGCTCTTCAAGGCAGATGGCTCATCGTGTCTGACAAGAGAGAAGCTGTTGTGTTCCCAATGGTGGGGAAACTTAACAGAAACTGGCTGCCTGCCTAAGATAAAAAAGAACATCCACGAACAGTATGGTGCAGACAGCAAAGGATTGACAAGGTCTTAAGACAGCAGGCCTGTTTTGCATAGGGCATTTCTACCCTTTTAAGTCAGGGCCTGGCACAACTGAGGGAGGTGCTAGCCTCCAGAAGTGAGGGGGAGAGGCCATGCTTGGGCCATGCTTGAGTGGTGTCCCCTTAAAAATTCAATGTAAGCTCCATGCTGATGATCTAGTTCACAGGTCCCCAATGGAGAGTTGCCAGCTCTGGGTTGGGAAATACCTGAAGACTTGGGGGGCGGAGCCAGGAGTAGGCGGAGTTTAGGGCACGGAGGGACCCCGGTCTAGTACGGCCCTTTCAACCTTTCCCCCCCTTTCTTTCCATATTTTTTTGTTTTATTTAGAATATAATCCTCTTAACAAAAAGAAAGCAAACTTTCAACCATAGTAGAACTACCAAAGATTAAGCATATCATTGTACTATACAAATGAATAGAAAATCCTCCTAACTCTATCTTCGCAGTAGCATATCGTTTATTAGTATACCTAGATAAACTTCCTTTCTTAAGATAGTCCACGTATTAGCTCCTTCATATTCTTCCACTGGTCTTCTGTTCATCATGCTAGTAGGTTTAGACATTTTTGATAGTTCAGCTACTTTATCCAACCACTGAGAAACAGATGGATACTCTGTCACTTTCCAATTCTTCGCCCATACCAATCTTGTAGAATAAAAGAAGAATGTTCTCGTTGTATTTGGCAAGGCATCTGGCTGTATACTTAATAACATATAAGCCGGTTTGAGCGGGAATCTGAGCTTAAATATTTCCTGTAATATCATATGTATTTTACCCCAAAAGCTTTTAACATATTCACAGTTCCACCACATGTGATAAAAAGAGCCTACCATACTATTACATTTCCAACATTTACCATTAGACCCTTTAGACATTTTTGCAATAACTTTAGGAGTGATATTCCATCTGTAAAACATCTTATACCAGTTTTCTCTTAGTATTTGACTGTTTGTTTGTTTGGGAATTTTAGACCAGGCTCATTCCCATTCTTCCATAGTAACAGTAACCTAAAAGTTTTGCATCCATTTTCAGCCCCTTTCAACCTTTTGACCATGGAAGAGCCCCTGAAATAATTTTTCAGCCTTCAAGGAGCCCTGGAAGTGATGTCAGCTGGCCACGCCCCTAGAAGTGACATCTCACCAGAAGTGACATCACTGTTAAATCTGTGGGTTCTGAGGAAGACACAGACACCCATTGTGATTTGAGTTCTTTTTTTTTGGCCCCAGCAGGGTACTGAACTGAACGGAACTGAACGGAACCAAAAAAACCTCACAAAACCCCAAATTATGTACATAAGTAAACAATGGATCTTGCCACCAACACATGCTATTGGTCAGGTTCGGTTTAAACCAACTGGATCCAGCAGATGAGATCTAGCTGTGCATTGGTCAATTAAGCCAGGGGTAGTCAACCTGTGGTCCTCAAGATATCTATGGACTACAATTCCCAGGAGCCCCTGCCAGCATTTGCTGGCAGGGGCTCATGGGAATTGTAGTCCATGGACATCTGGAGGACCACAGGTTGACTACCCCTGCTGTAAGCTATGATGCTCAAGCTTGGCAGGTCTACAGACACAACAATCACCCCCCATGTTAACAGGCAGGCTCGACAAGGACTGGGGGGCGGGGTAGAGAGAGGAAGTGGTTTAAGGTAGGAATAGACATGCAGGCTCTGCCCCCTTCCCGGTGCAGAAACCACAAGAGAATTCACTCCTGCTTGGGAGAAGAAGCAATGGAAGAGGTCTGATCCCTAGCTTGTGTTTGAGTCCACTAAGGCAGGAGACAAAAGACCGTGGACCCCCTTCCAGAGTTCCCATGGGCCCCCGGTGGTCCACGGACCTCTGATTGGGAATCCCTGGTCTAGTGTGGAATCTACACTCTGTCAGCCATTTTGCCCTGGGGACCTGTAATTCCCAGGGATCTCCAGGTCCCCCAGGTGTCTTTCCAGGGTGAGGAAGAGAAAGGCCTTCCTTCTACACCTGTTGCCTGCGACCCTTAATTTCGCCATGCCAAGGACTGAAAACCAAACCTGTACCAGATCTCATTTTCACAGGGTCAGGAATCCAGCCCTTAAATCTTCAGATGATGGGGTAGCTATTTCCGGAGAGTCCCCTTTTCCCCTGCAGAACCCCCGCCTCCCAATTGTTCCTGTCTGCTAACTCCAGGCACAAAAATGGGGTGGGGGGTGGGGTTCTGAGTAGCTTAGAGAAGGAGTGAGGAGTGGAAAAACCCCGCTTCATGCGGCCTGCATATGTTTGGAGGGAAGCCAGTGTTCGTTTATTGCTTCGTAGGACAGTCGTAAATTGTGCACGCAAACCATACACTAAATCATGAAATAAACTACAAACACACTAAGGGGAGGGGAAGATGTGCAAACGCCGAAGGAAGAGGACGTTCGGCGCCAACTGCGATCCTCGCCTGGGGCACCATGTGGTTGACGGTTAACCCTGCAGGAGGGAGGAGGCCTTTAAAAACGGTACTCCCAACCCACCCCCCAGGCACAATCTGAAGCCATCCATCCTTCCCATTTCAAAATCCCACCCCTCCGTTCTGCTGCCTGTTCAGACCAGAGACGCAAGTATGCAGTAATCACATTAGTCTTAGCATCGTGCTCTCATAAATCCTTTTTCCGCTGCGGAAGCTTTCTGGCTTCCCTGCAGGGTCTTGCTGAGGGGCAGAGGGGGAGGGAATGCAGAACCTCACAAGAACATTTCAAAACAAAAGACGTTTGCCCTGTCTAAGAATTCTGACTGTTTATTCCCACCGCTCCTAAGTGAGAGAAGATTCTCTGTATGCAGGGCCCATATCAGCCTGACCTTTCAGCAGCGGTGCTGGCTACCAATAGAATACCGGATCGGGTTTAAGGTGCTGGTTCTTACCTTCCAGGCCATATTCGGTCAGAGTTCTGCATACATCAAGGACTACCTATGCGCTCCAATGAGCGACACGCTCTAGCCAGGACTGGTTTGAGGATTTGCGGGGCCTGTAGAACCAGAGTCAGTTTAAGGATTCATGGGGCCCTAAAGGTAAAGGTAAAGGTATCCCCTGTGTAAGCACCGAGTCATGTCTGACCCTTGGGGTGACGCCCTCTAGCATTTTCATGGCAGACTCAATACGGGGTGGTTTGCCAGTGCCTTCCCCAGTCATTACCGTTTACCCCCCAGGAAGCTGGGTACTCATTTTACCAACCTCGGAAGGATGGAAGGCTGAGTCGACCTTGAGCCGGCTGCTGGGATCGAACTCCCAGCCTCCTGGGCAGAGTTTTCAGACTGCATGTCTGCTGCTTTACCACTCTGGGCCACAAGAGGCTCTCTTCATGGGGCCCTAGCAGAGCACAATTGCAGTGGAAGCAATCAGTCTGGGGGAGGAGGCCCCCCACAATAGAAAGGGGTGTGACTCTGAGTGTTCGTAAACTGGGGGAAAGGAGGAGGAGAAAGGATGCAGCCCTGATCCATAGAGGAAAGGTACCGTGCAGGGCCCCTGGAACTGCGTGGCCGGTAGCATGTGCTACATGGATAAGCCAACCCTGGCTCTATCTACTCCAACAATCTGGTGATCTCTGGCCTCAAGGAAATCCGCCTGGCTTCAACCAGACCTGAAGCCTTTTCATCTGTGGCCCCAACATGGTGGAACCCCAACAAAATCAAGGCATCATCATCATCATCATCATCATCATCATCATCATCATCATCATCATCATCATCATCATCATTATTATTATTATTATTATTATTATTATTATTATTATTAAGATTTATTTCCCACCATTCCCAGAACCGGCTCGTGGCGGGGTACAATTTGTCCACAATAAAACCCCAATAAAACCCCATTAAAACACACATAAAAGTCTTATAACAATGTCAAAAATCCCAAGGAACATGGTGGTGAACTCAACCACCTAACCCCCCCCCCCCACCAATAACATCTAGGAGGAAGAGTGAAGAGGGGGCACAGGGGACACATAGCCAAACCATCGCTTAGCACCACAGGGGGCCCAACCAGATCTTCCTTGCCGCGCCGGCCTCAACCATAAGCCTGGCGGAAGAGCTCCATTTTGCAGGCCCTGCGGAACGCCCAAAGCTCGGAACTCCAACAGTTCCGTAGGGCCTGCAAAACAGAGCTCTTCCGCCAGGCTTTCAGAAGAGGCCAACAGGGCCAATGCCCTCCCTACAGCCTGGTCCCTTGTCAGGTGACCTTTACACCCAGCATGTTCCTAACTGTTATCATTATTCCTTTTCAACTGTTGTGATTCCCCAAATGTTATAACTGTTCATATTTTTTTGCTCGAGCATAATGCTCCAAATGTTTCAGTGTACCTTTCCCATTCCCCACTGGTTCTATGTACACTGTCTTTAGATGCTGCAGTGAGGGACAGTATATAAATTGCATGAATCAATACATCAATAAATATTTCAGTATTCATTGAGGGGGCAGAATATCCTCTGTGTATATACTGTGTCTTGATAATGAACACGACTGTGAAGGTTATTACGGGATGGGGCTCCACCGCCTTGGCTAACCCCATCCCGTGATACGTGGAAGGAGGAAAAAAATTTATGTCCGAGAATGCAATCTGTGTAACCGGTGTCGTTTATACCCGGAATTCAATTTCTCAGTCTGAATTGTGTGTCTTTTTTCATACAAAGCGCCAAGAGACCTGAATACAATTTCTGTTTAGTAGAATTAAGTGGGATATATATATAATGCAATTATTGGGAATTAAGTGGGATGTAGATAATGAGCTTTTCACAATTTTGAACCAGGATAATTGCGAAAGCCCTCTCCTCCCTTATCAAATTGCCCAGGATGGAAACAATTTCCTGATTGAATGAAAGATTTTTGGACATCCACTCCAAAACTGCTGAAAACAGGAGGGTGGACTTCTTTGGAGACATGGCCTTCTTTGTGGGAATAGTTACTCTTGAGACCCTCCTTATGGAGGCCAGCTTGGCAACTTCATTTTCACTCTAGACATATATAACAGAGGCATGTCCTTCTAAGACTTTTGACTGCAATGGACTCACAACAGCGTAACTTTGCTTAAGATGGACACAGTCCGAGTCAAGCCTCAATACACGTTAGCCCAAGCCACTAACGGTAATGAAATACGATCTCTCTCTCTCTCTCTCTCTCTCTAATTCTCTGTCTCAGTCTTTCTCAACTTTTTTTTACCATTGAGAAACCCCTAAAACATTCTTCTGGCTTCAAGAACCCCCAGAAGTGGCGCAATCATGCAGAATATGGTTGGGAAGTAGAGCTGTGGACATGTCCACCCAGAGCCCCTCCCTTTCCCACCCCTCCAGGCCCATCATTGGCCATTTTGGGAGGGGGAGGGCAGGTTGATGTGACCATATATGGTCATATTACTCAATCATTATATTAAAAAATATATTAAAAATTAATGAACTCCCACCCATTTGGAAACCCTTCCAAATCCTTGTTTGAGTCCGTCCTTCTCACATTGGGTGGTGGAAGGCTCGTGGAAGTTTACAAATAAAATATAAACCCCTTAAAACAATGTTAAAATCCTCAATCATAACACCCCCACCATCATCACCCCCCAAGAGCGACAACTCCCTTCCCATCCCGGTTTCACTGACCATCTGAAAAAAAAATGAGCTTTTGCACAGATATTTGCTAAGGAGTGTCCTCATTTGCTGAGACTTGTCAGGGCCAGCTCTGTGAGGGAACCCGAGACATTTGCTTCAGGTGGCAGATTCGGAAGGGCGGCAACCTCCTGCCCTGCCCACAGCCATCCAGCTACCTGTCTTTCTGCCACCTGAAAACCAGCCTGACTGCCATCCCCACCCAAGAGCCGGAGCAGATAAGCATCTTTGCTCTCCCAGGCCTCTTTAAAAACAGCACACCGAGCCCTGTAAGTCTCCTTTTTGCGAGAGTTCAGCTAACATTGCTTGTCCCAAGTTTGACAGAGGTGCGGCCTTCCCCTTTTATCCCTCCTACGGCTGTGATGTCAAGTGACTTCCTGTCATGTGATTGCAACTCAGGGGGGGTCCCATGCTCAGATCTAGAAAAACTGAAGAACATCAGCTTATGTTAAACACAGGTTTAGAATCCTGGTTGCTAGCCAAGAAGCCCAGAAACATAACGTGGTTCAGGTTGTTGTCCGAATGAAGCTCTGTTGAAGGGTAAGTGTCCGTAGGGTAGCTCCAGATGCATGAAATAAAGATCTCAGGAGACAGATCTACATGTCTAACAGCGAGATCGATCGTCTTGGCAGTTGAGTCGTCTGGGATTATAAAAGGTCATGAAACACAATTGGCAACTGCCTGTGAAATTTTTGGCAACTAAGAAGAAGAAGAAGAAGAGGAGGAGGAGGTGTTGTTTTATATCCCACTTTTCATTGCCCCAAAGAGTCTCATAGTAGCTTACAATTGCGTTCCCTTTTCTCTCCCCACAACAGACACCCTGTGAAGTAGGTGGGGCCGAGAGAGCTCTGACAGGACTGCTCAGTAAGAACAGTATAATCAGGACTGTGACAAGGCCAAGGTCACCCAGCTGGATGTGTGTGGAGGAGCCCCCTGGGGCAACAGAAAACAACTCTGCTCCACCCTTTATATGACGGCCCTTCAAGTACTTGAAGATGGCCATCGTATTACCTCTTAGTCATCTTCTCTTCAGGCTAAACAGACCAAGCTGTTCAGTATAGGATAGCTTTGTGTGTGTATATATATAAGCTAGGAGGACAAACTTGCAATTCTAGATGGAAGAACGGGGGAAATACAAATGGGTCCCCCTTTCCCTCTGTGATGAATCTGAATAATCATGCTTTTTAATCCAATCTCCTGAATCACATGACCAGTGACAGAGTTGCCTTGTGACTTCACGTGCTGACATCAGCTCCTGAAAACACAGCTAGGGGAGGGGGCTACTGGCAGCAGTCTCCATCCCCCTGCAAGGATTGTCCCAC
Source organism: Paroedura picta (assembly GCF_049243985.1). NCBI lineage: Eukaryota > Metazoa > Chordata > Lepidosauria > Squamata > Gekkonidae > Paroedura > Paroedura picta. The sequence continues at coordinate 9,798,760 of NC_135381.1, read as the reverse complement.
ATCCCCCCCAAAAGGAATGCGCCACTAGACCACATTCAAATGGGAGGTTGGTGTCCCCATCCTGTGCATCATGGATGATGCGGCTGTGCTGAAGAGGAAAGGGTACATCCTAGGGGACAGCTTGGGGGAGAGCTCCTTCGCCAAAGTCAAGTCCGCCTATTCGGAGCGTCTCAAATTCAACGTGGCCGTGAAAATTACGGACAGAAGGAAAGTCCCCGATGAGTTCTTGGAGAAATTTCTGCCCCGGGAACTGGAGATCTTGTCGACGGTGAACCACAGCTCCATCATCAAGATCTACGAGATCTTCGAGACATCCGGGAAAGTGTACATCGTCATGGAGCTCGGGGTGCAAGGAGACTTGCTGGAGTTCATCAAGAGCAACCGAGGCTTGCCCGAGGAAGTTGCCCGGAGGATGTTCCGTCAGCTGTGTTGCGCCATTAAATACTGCCACGATTTAGACGTGGCCCACAGGGATTTGAAATGCGACAACGTCCTTCTGGACAAAGACATGAATATCAAGCTATCGGATTTTGGCTTTTCCAAACGGTGCTTTCGGGATGGGAGCGGGAAGATCATCCCCAGTCAGACTTTCTGCGGCTCCGCAGCGTACGCGGCTCCAGAAGTGATCCAGGGCATCCCTTACCACCCCAAAATATATGACATGTGGAGCTTGGGGGTCATCCTCTACGTCATGGTTTCTGGATACATGCCATACGACGACTCCAACGTGAAGCGAATGCTCCGCCTGCAGAAGGAACACCGCGTGCTCTTCCCGGAGTCTCTGACCACCGAATGCAAAGATCTTATTTTCCGCCTGCTGCAACCCGATGTGGCCCACCGACTACGAATCGACGAAGTTTTGAATCATCCTTGGGTTCAGGGCAAGCGCCTGAAGTCGCGCAGATTGTTTGAATAGCCAGCTGATAAAAGAGTAAACATGGAATACATCGGGAGTTCTTAGTTCTTTACTAGGCACAGTGAGTCTGTTTCCCTCGAACAGCCCTACGGGGTTCACAATCAGGTCCCCTAATGACTCCGCAACCTAAATAGCTATGAACTATTATGTTCGCTGGCAGGGGCTCATGGGAATCGTAGTCCATGGACATCTGGAGGACCACAGGTCGACTACCCCTGCTATAGTACATGTTGAGCCCTTTCCCGTTGCCCACCAAGTGTTTTAGAGAGTGTGTGTGGCTGTGAGGGGGCTGTTGTCCTGCAAGTCTTCTGACTGGTCACTGGACAACTGATTAGCTGTGTAGACTAGATCACCTGTCCACCCCTTTTCTGATGCCCTCCAAGTGTTTTAGAGTGGGTGGGGCTTTTGCCCAGAAAGCCTTCTGATTGGTCACTGGATCACTGACTGGCTGTTTAGACTGGCTGATTGGCCACACGATAACTGATTTGCTGTGTAGAGTAAAACATCTGTTGACCCCTTTCCTGGTGCCCGCCAAGTGTTTTAGAGTGGGTGGGGCTGTGAGGGGCTGTTGCGCAGTAGGCCTTCTGATTGGTCACTGGATCACTGATGGGCAGTTTAGATTGGCGTTCTGATTAGTCACTGGATTGGCTGTGTTGCTTAGAAGATCTGTTGACCCCTTTCCTGGTGCCCGCCAACTGTTTTAGAGTGGGCGGGGTCATTGAGGGGCTGTTGCCCAGCGGGCCTTCTGATTGGCCACTGGATAACTGGCAGTTTAGATCGGCCCTCCCATTGGCCACTGAATAACTGATTGGCTGTGGAGATTAAAGCAACATGGTGTCCGTTGCAGTCGTCGCCACCGTGTTGGTTTATTTCTCACTCACCATTCTTTCCCGCTGTGTTTTTAAAATGACCCTTCTTCTCTCCTGCCCTTCAGTTTTCTCTGTGTGGTTGGCTCCACCCCTCATGGCAGCCATTTTAGGATTGCCTCTGCCTCCTGTGCCAATCATTTTGTGTCAGAATTCCAAAGGTGCCCACAAACTCAAAAAGGCTTGAGGATTCAAGTATTCAAAAGGCTGAAGTGTACCTGTTTTACATACAGAAAGTTCCGGAAGCTGGAAAACCCAATTTCAGATCTCTACCCTAATGTAAAGCGGTGCTGATTGACCTTGGGCTTGTCAGGCACTCCTCTCCTAATCTGTGTTGTTATTAAGATAAAAACATAGGCAAGGAGATGGTGTAAATTGCATTGGGACCTCCTACTGGGGAGTAAAAATGAGTAAATAAATATCTGGAAGAGCCTAGCTACAACCAGTCATAAGAGACAGCCCTGAGCTGAAAAGCAAAACTGCTCCTTCAAACAAAAATCGCACCAGCTTTGCTGGAAGGAAATCCCAAAGTTCGACCACTAGAATCTAAGGATCCCACATAACAAGGGTTTGGACAGATCCTTTTCTGATGGAAAGCAGCTTGAAGCCAGTATAGGCAATACTGAGGTACCTGAACCAATCATCTGACTTGATGCAAAGCAACTTCATAGGTTAGGATGTGGTTTGGTGGCAGGACCCTGGTTGTGCATGCTAAATAAGTTACATCCTGGCATCTCTATTTCTGCTGCCCACCAGAGTAGCAGAAAATACCCAAAAAGACAGACCAAAGCTCTGCTGTGACCAAAGGGCATTTCAAGTGTTTCCAGACCTTAAGCATCTGAGTGAGGAACGGCTTCCAAATTCTGCCTGCCTAGGGCCAGGCCTTTTCGATTCCCGAGCAGGGTTGCTGCACCCAGGATGGGAAATACTTGGAGATTTGGGGAGTGAAGTCTGAGAAGGGTGGGGTTTGGGGAGGGGAGAGCTTTCAGTGGGGTATGTAGCCATCAAACCTACTATCCAAGGTGGCTGTTTTCTCCAGCAGGTGAAGTGCTTTTTGTCACCTGGAGATTAGTTGTAATCATGGGAAATCTCCAGTTGCCACCTGGAGCTTGGCAACCCTACACCTGGGAAATGATTTGGAGGTTCAGGCCTGTCAGGATAATAGTGAGATAGGTTGACTACAGCTGTCTTCAAGGTCCTTCAAACCTATTTCCCCCAAAACTCAGTGGAGAAGAAATGTCACCTCTATCAGGTAAGATTTACCTCCAGCAAAATCCATCAGAGCCATGGAAATCCAGGGTTTTGTTTCCAGCAAAGAGGTGGATTTTCAATCAGGGAGACTCCCAAGAGCACTCCCCTATATTTGGCAGCTGAAATATTCCCTTTTATCCTAAGGACAATCTTTCCACTCCTTGTTTATCAAAGCTTTCGTGTTTCTACCCTGATGCAACATAACTTGTGCCGTCAGAGAGGCAGAGCCCCTGGTTTTGTATGCAACATAAATTCCATTGATCCTGTTCTCCTTGACTCAAGGGTATTGCAAAAGAAGGAAGAGGCAGGAGTTTTTACATTGGTGCATTTTGTTTTGTCTAACGTCGTCGGGCCAGATTGACTGTCTTGGAACCGATTCCCAGCTGCGACGGAACAAACGGAAAAGCAGCGGGGTGCCGTGTATATCGTAAACGTGAAACGGTTGAAACACAAAGTTTCGTCTCTGCCTTTTGAATTAGAATCGGTGACATATGTTGCTCTTGCGTGCGCACATGCCGAAAATGTTTTTGTAGACTGCGGAAGAGTAAGAAGCATCTTCCCAGCCCAGCCCCAACTCTGTGCATGACGCGGTGAACGTGCCTGATGCTGTAGCCAGGGATCTACATGCTTCTTTGAGTGTGCACATGATGCGCCTTCACACTGTGTCAGACCTCTGTTCCATCCAATGCAGCAGCAGCTTTAACTGCATATAAGGAACAGGCCTTGTAGATCCCTGAGGGTATATTTCAGAGGTTCATCATGTCAGGGAAATGGGGCATTATAGATTCATAGAATCATAGAATCATAGAATCAGAGTTGGAAGGGACCTCCTGGGTCATCTACTCCAGCCCCCTGCACTATGCAGGACACTCACAACCCTATCGCTCATCTACTGTAACCTGCCACCCCCTTGAACCTTCACAGAATCAGCCTCTGTTTAAAAATCTCCAAAAATGGAGAACCCACCACCTCTTTAGGAAGCCTGTTCCACTGAGAAACCGCTGACAGTCAGGAACTTCTTCCAGGTGTTTAGACAGAATTTCTTTTGAATTAATTAAATGCCATTGGTTCTGGTCTGTCCCTCCGGGGCAAGAGAGAACCACTCTGCTCCATCCTCTACATGGCAGCCTTTTAAATACTTGAAGATGGTTATCAAGATTAGGTTTAGTATAATTTGGCACAGGGTTTTGTCAGAACTATCTTTCCAAAAGTCAGTGGAGGAGTGTATCCGCTCTCCAGAGTGAAAAGGGGTCTTGCTATATGTGATGTTTTTTAACTAGAGCAAGGATTTCCCAACCAGGGGAGCTCCGAAGGGAGTCCGAAGGAGCTCTGAAGTGGTGTAGTGTGAGAGAGGGAATCCAGGCTGTCTTCTCAGCTCCTACTCTTCTTTCTGGCCTCACATGAGGCATAGCCACCATAATAGTAAAGGTGGGAGGAGGGAGCAAAGGAAGGCTAAGGGTACAAGTAGTGATGTCACTTCCGGGGGTGTGGCAGGAAGGCATGGCCAGCTGACCTCTCTTCCGGGGCTTTTTGAAATCTGAAAAATTATTTCATGGTCAAAAGTTTGGAAAAGGCTGAACTAGAGACTACAACACACCAAAAAGGGTACACAGAATCAAGCCGTAGAAAGAGACACAATCTGCATATTACTGGCTATGTATAACATAAAGGCATCTTGAAGAAAATTCTTTCATACAGTTGTCAGCTTAGATATTCTTTATTCCAATAGATTCAGTTTTAATATTCTTAAATTCAGTTATTCCCTCCAGTTGTGGTGTAGCGACAAGCATCTTGTTCGGCTTGTTTAGATCGTTCTTCTTCAAACTCAGATATTTTTTTATACAAAAGGCATTGCCCTCCATTTCATCTTCCGGTGCTTAAGAGCTATCAGCGCCGGCATACAGAGCTAACTATAAAGATCATTTTCTGGCACGCTCCGAAACGGAACCTATTGGAATAACAAATATCTATGCTAACTTCACGAGAACCTTTCTTCAAGATGCCTTTCCAGTACTGCGTATAGCCTGTAATACACTGTGTCTTTTTTAAACCAGAGACACCAGGATCTGAAGCAGAGATTTTTCCGTGTTCAAGGCATGTGCCTTACCACAGGACTGGTCTTTCCCGTCACTGTTGTCTGTACACAGACTAGCAAAAGCTGTTCGGGGTCTACTGAAAACAGAGACGTTTTTCGTATTCTCATACCAAGAATTACCGCTCCTCTCATACACACACACACACACCGGCCCACAAAAATCTATGTTCCACCGTTTGTAAGCTGTACTAATTTACGTGCTGGACACAGAGAAGGGGAAATTAGCTTTAAAAAAGGTTCCCCACAGGAATAACACAAGATCTTTGTAGCCACTGTATACCAGGGTAGATCTCAATAATGCTACCCCCAAAAAAAGTATGAAGGAGAGTGATTGTAAACACAAATAGCTTTATTGTCTGCAAAACAAAATAAATCAATAAACATGCCAAGAACATACACTAGGCACCTGAAAACAAATTCCCTAAGTAACCACATACACACACATACACATACATAAGAGGGCATAAAAGGGAGGAGAGAGGAAATTGGGAAATATTAGGGAAGGGACAGACGATCTGGAATCCTGGGCTTGAAGTCTGGGGAGGTCCAGGGGCCAACACAGTGGAGACCCAGGAGCAGGATGAGGAGGGGGGAAAGGAGGCTGCAAGACAGTTGCAGGGGTGTTCAGGTAGTGGGCAAAATTGGCACACTTTTTGCTGGGTTGGGATGGTGGAGAAGGGCCCCATAGTTAGATATGGGAACCCACATTTCCAGGAACATGATTGGTCCCAGAGACGAAGCTTGATTTTAACTGGGCAGTGTGGTGCAAATCTGGCGGGAAGATTAGTAGGGAAATACCTGACATCCCATTCATTGGACAATATCAGCGTGTGGACCAAGAACTGGGAATGAATGACCGGCTTAATTGTCCTCCTGATAGCCCATCCTTGGTGAACCAGATATTTGGCTGCCCTTATCGATGGCCGGGTTGGATTAGTGCTTCTTAAGGGATGCCCAAGTATCTATAGCTGGAGATGGTTCACATTGCCTTGATGGAATATCCCTCGGAGCAGGGGACATGATTATTTTTTAGGCAAGAGACATTCAAATGTGGCCTTCTCTTGTGAGAGCCAGCTTGGTATAGTGGTTAGGAGCGCAGACTTCTAATCTGGTGAGCCAGTTTTGATTCCCTGCTCCCCCACATGCAGCCAGCTGGGTGATCTTGGGCTCGCCACAACACTGAAAAAGCTGTTCTGACTGAGCAGTAATATCAAGGCTCTCTCAGCCTCACCTCCCTCACAGGGTGTCTGTGGTGGGGAGAGAAAAGGGAAGGCGCTTTGACACTCCTTTGGGTAGGGCTCTGTATCTGTTAGCAATTTTAAAAAAAACCCATTGGCTTCTCTCTCACCCACCTAGGTGTAGCATCAATACTGCACTGTTGTACCTTTGCATGGCTAAGTTTACAGCATGCACTACCAGTCACACCTAGCCCCACCTGTCCCAACACATGACTTTTTATTTATTGATGGTTCCAGGAGAAGGACTGGCCTTAATCCAGCGAGGCAGCTCAGGTGGAAAACAATGACTATCCCAAGTGAACTGGAAACCCAAGGGCACGTGTTAATCTAGGATTTCTCTCTCTCTTCCTTCCCACAATCTGCCTCCATTCCCTAACGCAGCCTCCAACACCCCCCCCCCAACAAATATTCTTGACTGACTCTCTAAACTGGCGGAATAGGATAGCTGCAACTCAGACCCCCAACTGAGAGCCAACTTGTTATAGTGGTTAAAACTGGTAGCCTCTGATCTGGAGAGCAGAATTTGATTCCCCACTTCCCCACATGCAGTCAGCTGGGTGACCCTGGGCCAGTCACAGTCCTGTTCGAGCTGTTCTCTGTGGATTCTCTCAGTTTAAATCTGCATGTCTGCACTGCACGTCTGAGAGCCAGCGTGGTGTGGTGGTTAAAAGTGGCGGCTTCTAATCTGGTGGGCTGGGTTTGATTCCCCGCTCCTCTGCACCCAGCCAGTTGGGTGATCTTGGGCCAGACACAGCCCTGATAGTGTCGTTCTGACTGAGCAATCTTGTCAGAAGCTCTCTCGGCCTCACCTACTTCACAGCGCGTTTGTATGCCTCTTTGAGACTCCTTCGGGCAGTGAAAAGTGGCATATAAAAACCAATCCTCCTTTATCCCCTCTTTTGGCTGCTCTCTGAAATACAATCTACTGCACAGATAGGACCTATAATTCCTATAATTAGTGCACACACAGTTAACTTGCAATTTCTATTTGGAGTAAGGGTTTGCCTGCAGAATTTGGGTTTCCATTATGGACCCATGATTATACTTTGAAAGAGAACGGAGCAAAGACATTTGCTTCTTCCTATCTATACCTGTACGGGATACATCATATACGAGACTGGGACAACCCCCTTCAAGACTCCCTGAGAGAATTGGGCCTCACTTTCAGACAAAACTCAGGGATGTGTTCTTGCTATCCTTCCTCCATCCCGATGAACTCATTTTGAGCAAGCTGTAGAATAGCCTCCGGTCCCAACAGCTTTCCTTTGTGACATCACAAGAGAATGTTCAAAGTTCTACAGCGTCCCACCTGAGAAGCTCAGGTCCTCTCAGATTACCATCCTGGAATTCACACCCGCGAGGGGCAACCGCACAGCTGGGCTGGATGTTTCGGTCAACATCTAGCGTGAGTACTATGGATGATGCAGAAGTTCTTAAAAGGAGAGGCTACATCATGGGGATTAATCTCGGGGAAGGGTCTTACGCGAAAGTGAAATCCGCCTACTCGGACCGTCTCAAGTGCAACGTTGCCGTCAAGATCATCGATAAGACCAAAGCTCCCCGGGACTTCCTGGAAAGGTTTCTTCCGAGAGAGATTGAGATGTTGGCCAGGGTGAAGCACTATGCCATCATCAAAACCTATGAGATCTTCGAGACGTCGGATGGCAAAGTCTACATCGTGACCGAGCTGGGTGTCCAAGGAGACTTGCTGGAATTCATTAAGAGGAGAGGAGCCATCCCAGAAGACGCAGCCCGGAGGATGTTCTACCAGCTCGCCAGCGCTATCAGTTACTGCCACGAAATGGACATTGTCCACCGGGATTTGAAATGCGAGAACCTCCTCCTGGACAAAGAATTCAACATCAAGTTGACGGACTTTGGCTTCTCCAAACGGCTGAACCGCGACGAGGAAGGAAAAGTCATCCTCAGCAAAACCTTCTGTGGGTCTGCAGCCTACGCTGCCCCAGAGGTGCTGCAGGGCATCCCATATCAGCCCAAGGTGTACGACATATGGAGCCTGGGGGTCGTCCTCTTCATTATGGTCTGCGGCTCCATGCCCTATGACGACTCCAACATTAAGAAAATGCTCAAGCTGCAGAAAGAACACCGGGTACACTTTCCCCGCTCTAAAATGCTGACGGCCGAGTGTAAGGACCTCATCTATCGGATGCTGCAGCCCGACGTCACTCGCCGCTTGAGCATCGAGGAGGTCTTATTGCACGTTTGGATGCAAGATCCCAAATCCACCTCTGAGACTATGCTCATGAAAGGAGGGGAATGCTCTCAAAATCAGAATACAATCAGGGCAGCATTTGGAAAGGAATCGGGACCAGAGGCCTCCGAAACTGAAGAAGTTATACAAGAGGAAAGACACGCAGATCTGGATAAACTCTCTGACCAGATGAAAAGGACAGCCATTTGAATCAGCCAGCCGTTCCAGCGATGCCCAAAGCTAAAGAGGTATGGATTGCAACCACACAAGGATCAATGACTTCTAGATACTGAAAATGTTTGGAAAGAAACTGAAGCCGGAACAGCACTTCTTCATCGTCAAGGCCTCTGCCAATTCCGATTTTAGAAGCAAAGCAAACCAGCGACATCCACAAATCTTTGCATTTGGTAACACGCCCCACACTGAAAGGACAGGGAGTAGAATCTTTTTCACTCTTCTCCAAAGCCAAGGGCATAGCGTATACACTCCAAGCTATAGCTATAGCGATAGCGATACACTCCGGGTTGGTGTTACGTTTGTACCTAAAATGCTTGAGAAACAGCTGCTGTAGCATCAGCCGAAGCAAACAAGCTATAAACGGTCGTCATTCCTTTTTATCATCCACATGTCCAGGACAGCAGCTTCTGCCAGGAAAGGTATCATCAGAACGAGCTCGTGTTTCCAAACAAAATAATGCCAGCAAAATGATGGTTTAAGAAAATCTGGATCTGCTACAACGATTCAAGATTTCAGGGGGGTTGTTTTGGAATGTATTCCCCTACCCGAAGCCTTCAGAAATTTCAATGATAATTCTAAAAGCAAACTAATAAATAAAAGCAAGATGGGGGAAAAAAACAGCAGGGTTTGGCTTAGGATGAATGCAATGCAATGAATTCTTAGGGAGGCTGGAAGATGGCTTCCCCACAATGCCTACTTGTTCACAATTTAGTTTATATAACCTCCCAGGTGAGCTGCCCTGACCTGGATAGCCCAGGCAAGTCTGACTTCATCAGATCTTGGGAGCTGAGCAGGGCCAACCCTGGCTAGGATTTGGATGGGAGACCAAATTTGGATGGGAGACTAGTATTTGGATGGGAGACCTCTAGCAATTTGAGTGGTAGTTCTCCCAAGGAACACTAGAGGTCATGATGCCATGGGGCCAAGTTATCCGAGGCCACGCATGACAATCAGAGATGTTTGGTCATTTGCTCCCTCCAGGAAATAAGAGGTCACTCCAGAAGCCACTGTGAAGACCGGGGGAATTCTGGGATGAATTCTTCTTTCCTGATAAGGAGGTGGTGTGAAAGTTGTACTCCTCCCCTTAACACAACCTTTCTCAACTTTTTTTTTACCATTGAGAAACTCCTGAAACATTCTTCAAGCTTCGAGAAACCCCCAAAACGTCGAGATGGTGCAGAATGTGGTTGGCAAGCAGAGCTGTGTATGTGCCCACTGGTGCCCCTCTCCTTCCCACCCAACTCCAGGCCCATCATTGGCCATTTGGGGAAGGGCAGACAGGTCAACATGACCATGTATGGTCACATCGTTCAACATATGTTTGACAAATATTTAAAATATATCAAAAATCAATTCATTCCCACCCATATGGGAAACCCTTCCAGGGCCTTCAAGATACCCCAGGGTTTCATGAAACCCTGGTTGAGAAAGTCTGCCTTGACAGCACCTTCCCACCAGAAAACAAGAGATCATGATGGTGCCATATGGTAGACAATCTTGGTAGACAATCTCTCCTCTCCTTAGGGGAGGGATGCTATGGAGAAGGCAACGAGAGAGCTACCCTTGCACAAAAACAGAAGACTGACCCAGCCTCTCCCAAAATAGGAGACAGGCCCAGAGATTCCTAACACATCACTGGGGCATCTGTAGTAAACCTCCACTGGTGGGCAGAGCAGCCATTCTCTGGTGATCTTTAGCTGAGGGAGATTCACATATGTACAGTGGGCCAATTAGGCAGAGGACAATGGGCGGGAGCCCAGCTTAACCAAAAGAACCCTCAGCCAAGTCCTTGGGATTTTTCCACTGCAATCCCACTTGTGACCACTTGAGGCACTAGTGGGCACATAGGCCCAGCTCAGCTGCTTAGACAGCCCTTGAAGGCTGACTTCACGAAATTACTTGCCGATTGCAATTCCAACATGTCTGGAGGCTAGCATCCCTAGAAGGACACCCTGCAACCTAGAACTCACAAAGACTTTTAACTATCCAGAGTTGCTGATTACCTTTCATTTCTTCCCCTCCTTGTCTCTCTGCTTAGCAGCTAATTTCACCCTCCCAGCCCCAAGGGGATATTAGCCACTTCGGCCAAGAGATAAGGGCTGATTAAACAGCAAATAAAGGCTGATAGCAATTTTGGGGATCCCAGCCGTGCTCTCTGCCCACCTCTGGGCACGGCATAGCAACACCAGGCTGAATGTCACATGTAACCATGTTTATTGTCATCATTTGGGGGTGGGGTTATCTCTAGGAGATTTAGGGGATGGAGCCTGGAGCAGGCAGGGGGAGGAGAGAGACTTCAGCAGGATATAATGCTGCAGAGTCCCCCCTCCAAAGCAGATCTCGGGAAACTGATCTTGGTCATGAGGAGAGATCCAGGTACCACCTGGCAGCTCTAAGGGGGAGTTTGGTTGCTGGCAAATGAGCCTTTTTTAATCCTTGACCATTTTGCTTACCCCGCTTTTGACTACCCAAAGAAGGCTCAATGGTTTACAATTGCCTTCTATTCCTCTCCCCACAACAGATACCCTGTGAGGGAGGGGAGGCTGAGAGAGCTCTGACAGGACTGCTCTGTGAGAATAGCTCTAACAGGACTGTGACTGGCCCAAGGTCACCCAGCCGGCTGCATGCGGTGGAGGAGCGGGGAACCAAACCCAGATGAGAAGCTGCCGCCCTTAACCACTACACCAAGCTGGGCACGGGGTCTTCTTCAAAAGGGACACAAAGTAGTTGGCTGACAGGTTTCTAACTAGACCAGGGGTAGTCAAACTGCGGCCCTCCAGATGTCCATGGACTACAATTCCCAGGAGCCTCCTGCCAGCGAATGCAGGCAGGGGGCTCCTGGGAATTGTAGTCCATGGACATCTGGAGGGCCCCAGTTTGACTACCCCTGAACTAGACTGTATGCATTCCCATAAAGCTCCTGTATGTTCCTTGGCACCTCGTCAAGAGGCCTGCTCTCTCCGTCTTGTGCAAATCAGCTTTGCTCTTGATAACAATTGTTGGCACTCAGGGCTCCAAAACGAAGGGTCCTGGCATTGAGCCAGAACGGGGCCAATGTCTTGAAGCACTGGGATGCACACTACACACATACACACAGAGGGAGAGAGAGAGAGACAGAGAGAGAGGAAGGGAGAGACAGAGAAAAACAGAGGGAGGGAGGGACCGACAGAGAGGGAGGGAGAGACAGAGAGAGAAAGAGACAGAGACAGACAGAGACAGATCCTTCTCAGTGGGAGACAGAATTCAAGCATGGATTGCCTGGAATCATACCATCTGTCTGCTAGTGAGAGCTGCCGGGGTGACGTGAGATGCGTCTGTTATGCGTCTGTTTTGCTTTTGGCTTGCTCCCATCTCCTCCAAGTCACAGTTTGTTTCAGCCAAGACCCTTGACCCAGAATGCATTCACACAACCCATCCTGTCAGGATCAGATGGCGGCTGAAGCCATTCGCTTGCCCAAATGGAACCGACCTGGTGCCCAAGTGACGCGGCCAATCTTGGCATCATTGTCCCCTGGCAACAGGTCCCAGGGGTCAGATGGAACTATTTCCTGAACATCTGGGATCCTTTCACCAGACATGGTGGGTCCCCCGACAAAGTGCAGGCCCCAGTACAGAACATTGTGAGAAAGAGAACTGCTGGGTTTTATACCTCGCTTTTCACTGCCCGAAGGAGTCTCAAAGTGGTTTACAGTTGCCTTCCCTTCCTCTCCCCACAACAGACATCCTGTGCGGTGGGTGAGGCTGAGAGAGCCCTGATATCCCTGCTCAGACAGAATAGTTATATCAGTGCTGTGACTAGCACTATATCAGTGCTGTGACAAGGTCACCCAGCTGGCTGCATGTGAAGGAGGAGCAGGGAATCAAACTTTGCTCTCCACATTGGAAGCCGCTGCCCTGAACTACTATACTCCAACATTCTAACCCAGGGGTAGTCAAACTGCGGCCCTCCAGATGTCCATGGACTACAATTCCCAGGAGCCCCTGCCAGCATCCTCTGACATCTCATTGTGGGGCCAAAGGAATGCAAGGATCCACTGCTCAGCATGTCTACAGCAAGAAGTTCATGTCTCCTGTGCACAGTCCAACCGCCCCTGGAGCTGCATGCCCTCTGTATTTTGAGCATCAATGGAGTCTTTCCCTCTAATTTAGCTCACAGAATGCTCTTTCATTACGATTAGAAAGCAAGGGAGGTGCCAATTCCCGGCTCTACAGTCTTCCTTACTTAACTTGGCCCGTAGCAATCCAAACATGTGATCCAAAAGCCAGTTCATTCTTTGAGTATTGCAGAGAAAAAAATTCCTCAACCCAGTAACCTGAGGCTTACCTGCTCCTAATCTACCAGGCCAGAAAGAAAATACTGAAGGCCTCTGTAAATATTTTTAAATCCACAAGACTCAAAAGATGATTTCTGGGTAGGACATCCCTGAAAATGTTTTCTCCTTCCATCCAGGGGCTTAAAACTAGAACTAAGATTGGATTTTTTTTAACGCCCAATGTTCAGAGTATTTCTCTTGGGAGAGGGTGAGCTAGAATGTTATTACCTCTGGCTTCTTAGTTGCTTCATATTAGGTCTGAACAAGGCAAGTTAATTCACTAACTACTCCTCTCAGCGTGGCTTTATGACATCACATGGACACATCATCCATTAAACAATGCTCAAAGTTCTACATCATCCAGCTTCCAAGAAATAGGCCGTCCCCGAATGATCACCATGGAATACACATGAATTGGCCCTACGCATACATAAACAACCTAACCGGATCGATCTTAGCAGGTCCCCTGTGAGCACCATGGACGATGCTGCAGTGCTCAAAAAAAGAGGCTACATCATGGGAGGAAATTTAGGAGAAGGATCTTACGCCAAGGTCAAATCGGCCTACTCCGAACGTCTGAAATTTGACGTAGCAGTAAAAATCATCGACCGGAAGAAAGCTCCTCACGACTTCTTGGAGAGGTTTCTTCCAAGGGAAATAGACATCTTGGCCAAAGTGAATCACCGATGCATCATCAAGACCTATGAGATCTTCGAGACCTCAGATGGTAAAGTTTACATAGTGATGGAGCTCGGCATCCAAGGTGACCTGCTGGAATTCATCAAGAGCAAAGGGGCGATGCCGGAAGAAATCGCCCGCAAGATGTTCCGTCAGCTATGTTCCGCCATTAAGTATTGCCATGATTTGGACATTGTCCACCGGGACTTAAAATGTGAAAACCTCCTTCTGGACAAAGATTATCACATCAAGCTTTCAGATTTTGGCTTCTCCAAGCGACTGGTTCGTGACGAAGAGGGGAAAGTTATCCATAGCAAAACTTTCTGCGGTTCGGCCGCGTATGCAGCTCCTGAAGTGCTGCAAGGCATCCCCTACGAACCCAAGATTTATGATATCTGGAGTCTCGGTGTCATTCTGTACATCATGGTCTGTGGCTCCATGCCTTACGACGACTCAAACATCCGGAAAATGCTCCGGCTTCAGAAGGAGCACCGAGTGCACTTCCCCAAGTCCAAAAGCTTAACGACGGAATGCAAAGATCTGATTTATCGCATGCTGCAACCCGACGTGGCCCGGCGACTGCGCATCGAAGAGGTCTTGAGCCACGTTTGGATGCAGGCCTCCAAAGCCAGAGGGATTTCGGCGACGTCGGTCGGGAGGAACGGAGAGTGCTCCCGGACTGTGTGCAAACTGAAGTCGGAGCCCAAAGTTGAACCGGATCCGAACCACAAGTCGGAGACCAAGGCGGCTGCCAGGTTGGAAGCCGTAGCGGAGACCATGGAAATGGATCAAGTGGGCATGCCGGGAGATGGCGAAGAGATCGTGACGAACCTGGAGAGAGTGGAGATCTAATTCCCTCTGGACCAAAGGCTCCCCCCCCCCTTGTCCTGACCCAAGCGGTGTGCGCGACAGGCATTCCAAGCAACCCACCCGGTGGAGATGGTGTTTTAGGGGCAACGCAAGGATGAACAAAGGAAAAGGCCAGAAAAAGGAGAGAGACTACATTAGGAAAGTAGCAAAGGGTTTTCTTTGTAAACACTTATTTTTTTAGCGATTTCTATTAAATTGGTTTTCTGCACTTGTCAACAGGCCTGTGAACGCCGCGGGCTCCACTGTGGAGACAGAGGGGGTGTTAAAACCGCCCGGGAGTTGTGTGTGTCTCTGAATGTGGCTCAGGTGCTTTTGACACCCGTGAGCCAATCCTCCTTAGAGGCAGGGCCGAGAGGTCTCCTTTGAACCAACGCCCAGTTGAGACTGCACGTCCTGAGTGAAGCATCCTTGCAAGCCCAGTCTCTGTGTGGGCGAAGGGCCCAGCATCCCACCACGAAAGAGCTGGGTGTCGAGGCCAAATCCCACACATTTTAACAAACAGCGGCCGCCTCGGCCCCATTCCCACACGGCTTCCCTGCTCTTTTGCCTCTGAGCCAGGATAAGCACTAGGCACCTGGATTTGATTTAGATTCGGGGAGGTTTTCAGCTTACCGTGTCACTGTCTCGGAAGCCCCAGGCTAACTGGAGAACAGATTGCCCAAAGGACTTTGAACAGCATGCAGGAACACTGCCAATAAGAGAGCTTGAATTATACTCTTTGGCAAGTTTTATGTTTTGGGAAGCGGGAGGGGGAAGGGGGGCATTTGCTCCCCTCCCTTCCCGTTAAGGCGGCACAACCACCAAGTCATTTTCCGCTGATGCTGCCTTACAAATGCATTGGAGGATGGGCGAGGCTCGTCCATCGCTACAGCTTCAAGACTGCCTATCGCTATGCCTGCTCCCGTCTGCCCTGCCAACTCCTCCCTCCCCCCCAGCCAAGAATTGGTATTGTGCTTTTTGTCTGCTCCACAATAAACAAATGGGAATATTGCCTTTGCAAGACACAGGGCCAGACACAATGTAGTTGTTTTTTGTTGGTTTGTTTTCAGGAAAAAGTGGAAAAAAGCAGGTGAAACCAGGGGCAGGGGGAAACCAACCTCCTTTGTGGATTTGAGCCAAAGACTCAACTTCTGCCCATTGATGGCTGTTCCTATGTGGCATTTTGTTGAATGCCTCTGCTGGGGAAAAGCTCAGGGCCACCTCGGCTTAGGGGAAGTTATGGCTCTCCTCTGTGTGCCATGTTGAACACCAGCTCGGAAGGAGAATGTAAATAGCAGGTTCAGAGAGAGGGGTTAGAAAATCTACATATATTAACCACTTCACCACCCCTCGCTATTTCTTCCTAGCGTCCCCTGAAACTGCTAGTATTGGGAAAAATGTTATACCATTGCCTTACCATTTACATGACAATACATTATGTCTAAATGAAGACTCGTGCCTGGTTTTTATATTTAAAAAATTAAGGCTTGTTGGCACGAATTGGGGGCACAGAGCTTGATTGCATGCTGTCTGAAGTAATCCTTACTAAGGAGGGGGCTACTCCCTTACTCAGTGGTCTCAGGTTCATCTCTTATTTTGCAAGATCTAGCAACAACAATCAGCTTTTGAAGGGGAGTAGACGATTTCAGTTAGGGTATTCTCGTGGGAATTAATTGTATTAGTGCAGGTTTTCTCATCCAGGGTTTCATGAAACCCTGGGGATTCTTGACAGCCCTGGGTTTTCTGAATGGGTGGAAGGGTTGCCTGAATGGGTGGATTTTTAATATATTTTTTTAAAAATTGTTAAACATTTATCAGATGATATGACCCTATATGGTCATGTTAACCTGCCCCTCCCTCCCCAAATTGCCTGTGATAGGCCTGGAGGGGGTGGGAAGGGGAGAGGCCCCGGGTGGGCATGTAGTTATGCTTCCCAACCATATTCTGCACAATCATGCCACTTTTGTGAGTTTCTCAAAGCCTGAAGAATGTTTTAGCAGCTTCACAACAGTTTTTAAAAGTCGAGAAAAGCTGTACTAGTTAATATTGAACTCCCATCTTGAAAGTTGGTATATTTCTGAGCACTGGAAATTTTTGTGGAGATAATTGGCTGGGGCTAAAAGCCAGAACCTAGTTTTGGCCTAATGGGTTTCATTAGATTTGTTAGAATGTATTCAATGAATTCATGGCACTATCTGTATTTATTAGCCCACACTAGCTAAAAAATGGAAGCTCCACATTCAGGGACTCAACCCACTGAAATCTTGTTGCTAGAGGTATGCATTTTGCCTGCTGGAGAACTTTTTAGGAGACATCCAACTGAGCACAGTTGGAAAGTGGCCTAAACTTGATCCAACAAGAGCCAATAAAGAACGGGGTGGATGGGGTGGACTCATACAACATAAGCTCAATGCACCACGCGAAATTATGGTTTAATTTCTCTATCAACTTGTGATTGTCTGACTGTGAGACAGTAACCATGGCGAATCAGGGTACATCAAGCCAGTATTTGCAATCTCAATCTGAAATCGGTTTATTGACCTGTATTACCCATTGTTTCATATCATAGAAAAGTGAACAACCTGGCTTGTTTTCTGGGATCACGCATGGGCTATGAAGAACAAAAGTAGAATAAGGTGGATCCAACCAGTTTTTCCACTGGTGTAAAAGGGATCAAGAGCTGGAATTGTTGGATATTGTAACTCTGCACGCCAAGGGGATCTGGGAGGGAAAGGGTTAAGGTACACTTGGTGATTGGTCCTACCCTCCCATAGGTTAGATATAGCTTGCCTTCTGTTTCATCTTATATAGGACCTCTTTTCTTCTCTTACCTAGGCTTGGAGCTGTAACACATTAACCTTTTTGAAGTTAATCTGTTCACAATAAGTTAAATGTTCCTACATGAATATGTCATGTCAGATGTGCTTCTGTGTTTGTAAGTAAAATTTCTTTCACTTGTTACCATGGGAGTCAGATCATCTTTGCAATGTTTGAACAGCATTTTCCCCTTAACCAAGAACTGTGGAGGATAACCAGGAAATGTGATCAGGTATACGAAGTAAAATTCTTGTGCTTCCAAGGCAATTGGATTTTTTAAACATTTAACCCAATAGTAATAAGCAGAATTGGTGGAGGTGGGGGGCAGGAGGGGGCGCTGACTGGATCCAACACAAAGCTTATTATTTCACATCAGAAAGTTTAGCTTTGTGACATAAAACCAAATGCACAGGTTCTTGTCACTGCTTATTTATAAGGTAAGCTTACATCAAGCGATGGTGGGAGTTTCTAACCAGTAACTTACTATGCCGATTCTAATATTTAATTAAATGAAACATTTTAAAGCAATGGAGTAATTATGAGAGGTTGGAGAGAAGTCAGGCTACGGTTAGTTTTCTGATGACAACCAAAGCTACCCCATGTGTCCCACATAATATATTTCCGGTAAGGCCTTGAAGGGAGATCATGTCTCATGGCTTAAGTGCCATTCAGAGCTTAACACCCACTCAGGGCGGCTGTGCCTCCTCTTCCAACCAGCTTGCCTGCCTGTCCAACGGCCAGCCAGTTGCCTTCTCTATGAAACAAACTGGAATTTTGCCTTCAAGATGACTGTTTCACCTGCTCAACTTTTTCTCTGCCTTCAAGCCAGGCCTCATCTGTGTTGCAAAATTTAACCCTGGCACTGTGTATGTGATTAAAGGGCCAAACCACCTAAAACTAACCCCAACACATACATGCTGTCAACACTGGGGAGCATATCAAGTACACAAGAGAGAACATAAAGGCCCTGAGAACTGAAAAAGGCTGGAGACCCTCCTCCAGACCACGTTATGTTATACACTTTCATCACGCCAGCCCAGCCTCTTAACATTTTTTAAGCCAAGAACTTCAGCCTCTCTTAATACCGAAAAGGATACCCCACATCTTTTGTCTCTTAAGTCAAGAGAATGGCATGGAGGTTAAAAATAATTTTCAACACTTCTCTGTCTCTTTATATGTCATCCTAAAAATAAATGATTCCAAAAGGTAAACATCTCTTATTCACTTATTTGATTTTTAGCCCACCACTCTCCAGGGACTCACGGCGGGGTACAATATAACCTCCCCCCTATAAAACATGATAAAACCCCATCCCATAACAAGCAACAAAACAAAGATAAGAGGATGAAACCAGACTGGTGGTATAATCCCTCCCCCATCCCTGAAGCTGTCCACCCCCCGGGGTGGGGTACTCTGAATGGTATTGCGTAACCTGAGGAGGGTGCCCCATTGGTCCTGGCTCTGACCTCAACCGAAGACCTGGAAGATGTACACATAAATATTTACCTTTTGCAATCATTTACTTTTGGGATGACATATAAAGAAACATTAGAGAAGTTGTTTTGAAATAAATTTATTTTTTGCCTTCATGCCATTTTCTTTTCTTCTTTTGCTGATTGGAGAGAGCGGCTTGCCTTTCTTTTTTATCTTAAGGGAAGTCGGCAACCCATTGAGAAATCCCTGAAACCCCAAAAGTGGCGTGATCATGCAGAATACGGTTGGGAAGCTGTGGACACGTCCACCCAGGGCCCCACCCCTTTCTACCCCCTCTAGGCCTATCATTGGCCATTTGGGGAGGGACAGGTCAACATGATCATATACGATCATATCACCCAATAAATGTTTAACAAATTTAAAAAGTATATAAAACATTAATTAACTAACTAACTAACTCCCACCAGGAAACCCTTCCAGGGCCATCAAGAAACCCCAGGGTTTCCCAAAACCCTGGATGAGAAAGCCTGGGGTAGAGTCACAGTCAGACATTTATTCAGAGGCATTTTGTAAGTAATAAATAGACACGTTTGCCCCAGGCAGAAATCCGCAGCACCCAAAGCTGTCCTCCTTGAAACGCAAGAATCTACAAAAGGTATCTAAAAGGGTTCATGCCTCATGTGTTTCCCCCCCCCTTCCCCAAGCTCTGAGTCTTTCTCTCTTTCTTGGGTGCCCTGTGGGATCCATGCAGAGAAGCACCAAAGGTCCTTTTCTCTTCTGGGCTGTGCAGTCGCAGGCTTCATTCCGCTCTTGCGCCTTGTGAGCGCTGGAGCAAAGGATCGGGATATCCCGTCAGTACTGCCCGTGCGTCACTAGAAAGCCCCGCATGCGTTGAAGCTATGCAGGGGATCGAAGGAATGAAGAACGTTCCTCAGAAAAAGTCTGATGCTTTGCGCCTTTTCGGGAGCTGCAGGAGATCGTCCGTGATGGAAGCGGGATCCTGGGTGACCAGAGTCTGAGAGACCGTCCGAGGAGTTGGGGTGGTGGTGGTGGGCGTCTGTGGCCCGCCTGCCGGGGTCTTGTAGCCTGGGGTGCCTAGGTGTGCGGGGGACGGGGTGTAGCTGGCTCGCAGAGCCTTGTCGGTATATTTGCTGGCAGTCCTGTTGACTAAGCGCTGGAGGGCTGGAGACATGGCCGGGCTGAGTCCTTTGGGAGTCAGGCTGCAAAAGAAGCACACAGGAATCTGTTTTGAGAAGAGGGATTTGGTTGGGGGTCATTCGGGGAAGGGCCAGGGTAAAAGGGCCCACATCTTTGTTGGCGGGACAGTGAAAGGCAGAGAGGGAATGGAACTAAACTGTCTTAATCTCTTGACCTTTTGCCAAACGTGAACCCAGTTCAGTTCAATACAGGATCAGCTCAAAACGTATTAATGAACCACCATAAAAACTGCACAAACAGTACTGACAAAAGGACTTATATGTGTCATAGAATCACAGAGCTGGAAGGGGCCATACAGGCCATCTAGTCAACCCCCCTCTCCTCCCCTCCCCGCAATGCAGGATCAGCCTAAAGCATCATTATTGTCCCACTTTCCAATGTTCTTGCACACCTTTCACAACTGAGGGGCTTAGTTATTTGAAGACTTAACCACCCTTCTTCATATTTATTGTTTTAATTTACATCCCGCCACTCTCTGTGGACTTCTGGCAGGTCACATAAACATATATGCTTGCCCTGCTCATCGAATACACATTTGCCCAACAGTGGGTACGTGCCAAGATCCAGAACAAAGATCAGCACAATATTTGTATTAAGGCCAGCTAAAATACTACAAACTGGAATTCCTCTCTGGATGGATATTAAGCAAAAAAGAGAATGAGAAGTGGGGAAAGATGCCGATTATAAATCATGATGAATTCCACCATGTCTAGTGGCCCTAAAAGAGAAAAGGAGAAGGCAGACTGAACTGAGACTCGGCAACACTTGGTGCAGAGAGATCCGTGGCAGCAGTAAGGCATGCCAACACGAACAATCAACCGCTCTCTGTTTGAAGCTACCCAAGCCAGATGTTCGGACATGTCCCCAGCATTCGACATCTTACCTGGCAAGGTTTTCCGTGACTTTCCTTAAAGCTTCCTGTTTTTTTGCTCGGTTTTTTGCAGCTGCCTCGTTGGCCATCTTCAGGCCAAGCCTCTCTCTCCGGCCGGGCTCCAGGATCTGCAGAGACACCAAGCAGCTGAGTTACCCGGGCCTTGACAAAGAGAGACCTTCCCTTGTGCTGCCGGAAAGCTAGGGACATTTCAAGGGCAACACCCATTTCAAGAGAGCGTTTGCAATATGTTTGCAATCGTCAGTTGTTTTCAGTTGTCTTCCTGATTTCAATTCCAATGTACTATTAAATGCTGCAAACCGTCCCGAGACGGCAGGTCCAATAGGGATGGGTTATAAATCCAACAACCAATCAATCGTTAAAAATTCCCACAGACTAAGAGCAGGTCTGAAAGCCAAAACAGATACAGGCTCTCCCTCTCCATGCATCCTGCGATGCATCCTCTGCTTCAAATCATGCTGCACAAACTATGAAGCTCATGTCAGCTTCCAGGTTCAGATTTCCCAGCTGCGGGCAATGGAAGAAGAAGAAGAGTTGGTTCTTATATGCCGCTTTTCCCTACCCAAAATGGCTTACAGTCGCCTTCCCTTTCCTCTCCTGGGATTGAAACGGCACAAAGCTCATGGCTTGTCACCTCTTCAATGAGCAGAAAGGAACAAGCCAGGGAATGTGGTGCCTGTTTCTTCCCTGTTTGTTTTTGAAGTCTGTATGTTGTACAGGATCCCCCACCGGTGGGGAAAGCAGGGTAAAAATACCCATGATTCACCTCTGGATGGACAATAGGACAGGCAGCTCAAGTTCCAGAGCAGGAGTACGCTACTGGCCAGAGCTGCCCCCCTTGAGTTATTCTGACAAGGGCCCCCCAATTTGCATGGTGTTGCTCTAGCACAAACGCCATCCTTTCAGAAGCTGCCTCTTGAAATACCTTGAAGGCCGGTCCAGGAGTCCTGTCCACGTACGGCGTCTCTGAGCCTTCCAGCCGCAGAGGGGTGCTCTCTATCTCACCCCACGTCATCAGAGGCGACTCGTTCACACCTACGGAGTTTCAAAAGTGAGCCTAATGAAAGAAGGTGCTCAGAGTAGTGAAGCTACATTCCAGCTAGATATAAATGGCAAAATCTCTGCAATGCACAATCCCGTCCTGATTTTGACAGGAAGCATGCCTCTGCCTTCCTCTTTCGTATGGATTTTGAAATGCCTATCCCACTTCACCGCTGGTTCAGGCAGCTTACAGACAGTAAAGCAGCTCGTTTCTAAAAAAGAGCTACAAAATTTGTAAAATTCACCTCTCCGGTTTTTCTCATGGCGCACGGGGTTACGGATTGGTTTGTGTTGACTAATGAAATATACACAGTGCAGAGCCATTTATTTTTTGCAACACAACCTGCGGTTTCTTACCGGGAGCAGGAGAGGGTGTCGCTACGAATCCATATCCATTAACCTTGGGAGACTCTTGTGGAATGAGTTCCTTCCCGTCCGGCCCGACTTTGCCCTGTTTGTACTGGATTAATGGAATATTAGTTAGTCATCAGGTATGCAGCATGTAATAGCAGGAGGAATACTAATCTTCTGTCCTCCTCTCACTGATCTCCCTATTTCTCCAAGGCAGACGATGAACCTCCTACATATTATTTTACAATGTGCATTGTCGGCAGCAGGGGCCGGGAGGGGGGAGAAGATTAATATTTCTTTGCTACAGCAACAAAACCTCAAATAGATGCCTATTAAACCAAATCCCGTCTGAAACACCAGGTCAGCCATCAAAGAATAAGCTACCAATAACAAGGAAAGTCACTAAAACCAAAGGCATAGAGCTGGGGGTGGGGGAGTGCTGGACCCTGACCACAGAAACTTGAGTTCAAACTCCAGTTTGGGCCATAAAGTTCACCTTTGCATCTTAAACTGACCCCCAACCTAACAGGGCTGTTGGGAGGTGATATACACCATCCTTCCTCCAAGGAGCTCATAGTTACTATAACAATGGCAGAATCCCCCCCTCCCCCCCACTTGCAACACCCCTGTTCATTTTTGAAGGCTGTAAGTTGTTCACAGGTGTGGGGGGGGAGGGGAGCAGGGTAAAATGACTGATCCAAGGTAGCTCAGTGGTCTATGCAGGGACCTGGGTCTCCCCTACCATGAACTTCCTGCCATGTCATCCAGCTTGACTCTTGAGGAGATAGCCAGAGCCAACGTCAAGAATGCTGGGGCCCTTTCCAAGAAAACCTAATTCCAGAGGATGACTTTCCCCAATCAGCTGGGGACTCCATTGAAAGCTCAATCAGGGAGAATGGACTGAGAAACAAAGTGGGGCCCTTAAGCTGGGGACTCCCTCTTCTGAGGAGCATCCCTATTTTTGTAATGGCACACAACAATCCATTCCAAGCAGTCTTCCTCAACTTTCTTACCATTGAAAAACCCCTGAAACCTTCTTGAGGCTTTGAGAAACCCCAGAAATTATGCAATCGTGCAGAATACAGTTGGGAAGGATAGCTGTGTGCACACCCCACCCAAATCCCTCCCATTCCCGCCCCCTCCAAGCCCATCACTGGTCATTTGACGAGGGCTAGATGGGTCAATGTGTCCATATATGGTCACATCACCTGATAAATGTTCAGCAATTTTTTAAAAAAACTAAAAATTAATTAACTCCCACCCATTCAGGAAGCCCTTCTAGAGTCCTAAAGAAACCTCAGGGTTTCACAAAAGCCTGATTTAAAGATTGGGGAATGTGACCAACAAACAAACCCATGACAAACACCAGTTTGGTCCATATGCCTTTCTCACCCACCTGAGCATTGAGTGCTGCCGCCTGCTGGAGCTGGGTTTTGCTCACTGCCTGGCTGAAAGGATCTTTGAGGAAGCGGGTGTTCCGGTGGATGACTTCCCGGGGCTTTTTAAACACCTCCTCTTCATCAGGGACGCCTACAAATGCAAGGTCAGTCATTAGAGAAAGAGGCATTCAGGAGCCTTGCCAATTTTAAACAGATATGGGCTGGAGCCCATGGCACTAAGCGGTTAAAAGCCCAGAAGCCAGGCTCTCTATGTTAGTGCATATTGTAAAAGACACTAGAGAGGCAAGCCTAAAAGTCCCCACAAAGATACACTGAGCATTACACACACACAAGTAGGGATGCCAGCCTGTAAGCTGGCAGGCCGAGGCCAGAAATGTCTGACAACAGATGTGATATACCTGCCCAAGGACCTGAACATTACATAACCGCATTGGGTGATGTTGTTGCTTTCCCCAAACCCTTAGTCCTTAGCCATGGCACAGTGGCTACCTCACATCCCTTCATAATGTATCACTAGCCTCTTTCTCAGTGTAGGTCAATGTCCACACTGGTCGGCAATGCTTATGATGCCACCTGCTTTACCTGGAGGGTAATACATCAGGGAATTCTTCGCCTTATATTCCCACGTCTCCACGCCGGCTTTCCCGCTCCCGAGGGCCTGTTGCTCTGCAGCTGATGGGAGCGCCAGCTGCTCTTGGTGACGCTGAAAGAAAATTTGAGAACCACCTTCAGCTTTAAGCAGAAGCACTGAAACAGCCAAAGGTTTTTCAAAGTTCTTATTAATTTGACATTACGATGATGCAGAAAAACTGGATCCCCGCCCTTACCTGGGCAAATTCTTCTTCTGCTTCATAGAGCCACGAATGTCGGGCTTTCTCCTTTTCTTTGGCCACCTCCATGATTTGCTCGAATGAAGCATTATCCTCGCTGGTGTGCTTGGCCAAGAAGCTGTCCAGACTGGGGAGCCCATCTTTGCTCTCTTTGTCCTCAGTTTCCTCTGCAAGAAAAAAGATGTAAGCAGGTAAGGATAAAGAAACAGACACACTACCCCAAACTGCCTCAGAAGGTTTTCAAGAGAGATTTAATGGGCTTTCAAAAGAGAGTCACCAGAAGTTGCTGCACAGGGAGTAAAAATAAATTAGGGGATGCCGGGATCTGCAGCTGCATGGTTGTGGTGTTTGTTGAGACCCCAAAGCACTTTGGTGAAACGGTGAACTCTCTGGAGGTGTTCACTGCCATGTGGGGAAGGAAGGGTTAACCAGCAATTTGTGGTTAACCAGGCTTATGGCTGAAGCCAAGAAATAGCATCAAAATTCTACAAAGGAGGGGAGCCAAAGGGAAACCACCGAATCACCTAAGCCAAAAACCAGAATTGTTTCAGGTTGCTGTGATTCAGGTGATTCATTTCAAGGAGAACTGAGATTTGGCTTAGTCTTCCCCCCTCCCCATCAAGTAAACCAAACCAAATCACGCATGTCTAATCCAGATACGTTAAACTGGAACTGAACATAGGAATTTTGAGGTGCAAAGCACTTCTCTACCACTGACCAATCCCCCCCCCCCATATCAGATGCTGGACAGAATTACTTCATATTCTTTCAAATTGTGAGAACTGACCTTCATCTGGAGTCTTCAATGAAGGCTTTGGTTTGTTGAACAAGGTGGGAGCACCAGGATGAACCTCAGGCGTTTCAAATGTGGCTGGCGTAACATCTGCTCAAAAAAAGATTTCAGTTCAGAGCATCAGTCTACTTTTTCCTTTTATGTGACCATGTCAAATGACTACCCTGCAACCTGAAATATGGTAAGAAGGTAAGATCTGCCATTATTACAGGATTTCAAAGGCAAGCCAATGGCAAATATTATCAGAGCAGTGCCAGTCTCAGGAACAGACATCCTAAGTACCTGCCAAAGTTCCATAATTTTGGAAGAGACCACCACTGTGCAGTAGCAGTAACTGTAGTCTTTTGCATGCCTCTGTCTTCAAGAATTGCCCACTATTCAACTGTTGCTTGACTCAACCCACAAAGTAAGAATGCACATGAGCTGTGCATCTCATAGATACCAATAGCCCAAATGCCCATAGACATCCTTACATGGTGCAGGGGTGTCTCTGGAGGATGTGCCCAGGGAGGAACCAAATTTGATGGCTATCTGTCTCATTTTCTCCAAGTCTCCACTTTCTTCAGCCTCCAGATATTCCTTCTGAGCACGCAGTTTTTCAACATCAGGAAAGAAATCTCTTTGGATGATTTTCTCCAGGCTCTGTTAGAAGTCAAATTCAGAATCAGAATTATTGGCATATAGAAGTCGAATTTATAATCAGCGGATTAAAAACATCGTTTTGAGAAGATAAATAAAATCCCCCAAAAGAATACATCATTTTGAAGGACATGGGGTTCTGAGAAGAGAATGCAATTGCATCAGTCCATCAATTCCGGTGCCTGGATGAGAAGCCTCCTGGGTATCCTATGTTAGTCGGTATGGTTTCTTATCATAGCACAGACTGTAAGTAAGACAATTAAAAAAATAAAACTCAATCCTATACATGCTCATTAACAAACCCAGACGCACTGGGAAACCAATATGGCAATAAAAAATATCCAAATTAGACTTATATAGAGTTGTCTCTCTTCAGTTTCAGTAATTCCTTTATTCTTATTTCACACAAGTCCTGACGCGTTTCACCTACAGCTTTTTCAAGGGGTGTTTTTTATATTTAAGGACCAACTTCAACTTATTAAGAAATCTCTTGACAGAATATAAGGTCATGCAATAGCTAAACTTAGCTTTGTGGTGCTTCTTCACTGGGACCCACCCTTCCCAGTTCATTATTTTTGCATTAACAAACCAAAGCAAAAACTGAGACTTCTGAGCACCTTTCAGAAATAACAAAGGCATGTTGTGGCTCAGGTTTTTCAACAGCTAGAGTTCCCAATACGAAATCTATCCAGTGTTACTACATTCAGCCTCCCTGAATGTGTGTGCATGAATATGTATACACATCTGCCATTCATTTGAGAAAGTAGGGCCCAGCTCCCAAAAAACCCAGAGCTCTTCAAGGTGTCACATTACACCTTTTCAAATTCCCACCTAGCAATGAAGCTCACTGGGTAACTCGGGTCTCCTTGGAAGAAGAACACCGTCAAAACGCAATAAAAAGTTCACAATTGCCCCATTGTGAAATTAATAAATATCGAGTCCTACGGAACTCAGAGAAGCCTTTCTCAGCTTTTCTGACTGCTGAAAAACCCCAGAAGCATTCTTCAGGCTTCGATTACCACAAGAAGTGATGCAATCATGCAGAAGAATATGGTTGGGAAGCACAGTTGTGTATACGCTTACTTAGGAGTCCCCCCTTCCCACCCCCTCCAGGACCATCATGGGTCATTTTAGGAGGCATGGATGGGTCAACATGTGCACATAGGGTCCCATCACTCGATAAATGGTCATCAAATTTTATAAATATATTCAAAAACTGATTAATTCCCAACCATTCCATAGCCGCTGAAAAACCCCGTTTGAAAAAGCCTGCCTTAGGCTTAGTAAACCCCTAGCAATGGTGTCCAAACGGAGGCATTCTTCAGACGTTCATTGACTACAATCCCCATGAACCCCTGCCAGCTAGCCATGCTGGCAGGGGCTCATGGGAACTGTAGTCCACGGACCCAAGCTAGAGTGTGGCCTCCCCTGCCAACCAGAAGCGACGACCCCGGCCCCTCACTCGCCTGGATGTAGCTGTCTTCATCCAGGACCCTCTTGCGTTGTTGGACGGCGCCCTGCTCGGTCTCTCTCGCCACGACCACCGCGCCCGCTTCGGCCTGCACGGGCACCAGCGCCATGGCTGAGGCTGCGGGGCCCGTCTCCGCCATCCCGGCTGGACCCCGATGCCCCTGTCGCCTTAGCAACGGGCCAGAGATGCCTCTGCTCGACGTCCAGCCTGCACTTCCGGAAACGGCGGAAACCGGAAGTGCGTCTTTCCCAGGGTTCGTCGCGAGGGAGGCGCGCAAAGCCTTGTGGGGTAGGTAGTCTTCTGGGTGCGGAAAGCGCCTAGGCGGGGATATCGTCATGCAGCAGCACTATAGAGGCAGGGAAAGGCTAGAGCGGAGCAGGAGGTGTGTCGCCTTCTGCAGTGTCAGACAGAAGGCTCAAGTGAAGGTGGAAACAGCCGGGGTGGCCAAAGTGTGGCTCTTTTTATGTCCATGGACTACAATTCCCATGAGCCCCTGCAAGCAATTCCCAAGCATGGGAATTGTAGTCCATGGTCATCTGGAGAGTCACACTTTGACCACAGCTGGTGGAAGGACAGACAGAAATAATGCTTGAATTGCAGCTATATGAATTACATGCTGGGTTATTGTATTCCTTCTCTGCTGCTGATGAAAAGTGGGGCGGCATTGCAGGAATATTGTAAACTGGTCTGAATCCCTCGGCTTGTGCTAGGGCAGGAGTAGTCAAACTGCAGCCCTCCAGATGTCCATGGACTACAATTCCCATTAGCCCCTGCCAGCATTTGCTGGCAGGGGCTCATGGGACATAGTCCATGGACATCTGGAGGGCCGCAGTTTGACTACCCCTGTGCTAGGGGGATGTTTGTTGAATGACCAGATACCTCAATGACGATTTAATTTCTATTGAGCCTCTGGGGAGGGCGGTATATAACTATGATAAATAAATAAATAAATAATAAATAAATATTTCTTCATCTCAACCCCAAACCTACTCACTTATCTAGGGATAAAAACACCCAGGTACTTCGACATTCATGCCCGTCTTCAGTCCGTTCTTCCAGGTGAGATGTTCCTACCACTGGTTGCGGGAGGAGATGTGCAAGATATTCCTAGCTTTCTTACATTGCCTCCAAATTTGTGTGTGGGGGGGGTGCTTTTCAATTAATGTCATGTCAATACTTTAGGTACCTGATTGCTTTGAAGACCTTTCTGCAGACATGGTGTTTTTGTTTATTTGTTCAATGAAATGCTGCAAAACCACCCCAACCAATCCCCTACTTTTTAGTCAATCAGTCAGTAACCTTTTATTGGCATAAAATATGTATAAGACATATAAAAATAGGGTTTAAAATTTCAGCAAAATTTTACCTTTTAGTGTATTTGCCCTGGCTTCGCTCTCACGTGATTAAGCAGTTTTTTGCCAGCCTAATGAACCCTCTCCCTTCTCCCGTTCAGTGATTAGCAACCGACCCACCTGTTGCCCCTCCTGATGTGTTCTGAGTTAGAAGAAGAAGAGTTGGCTCTTATATGCCGCTTCTCCCTACCCGAAGGAGGCTCAAAGCGGCTTACAGTCACCTTCCCATTCCTCTCCCCACAACAGACACCCTGTGGGGTGGGTGAGGCTGAAAGAGCCCTGATATTTCTGCCCGGTCAGAACAGTTTTTATCAGTCCGTGGCAAGCCCAAGGTCACCCAGGTGGTTGCATGTGGGGGAGTGCAGAATCGAACCTGGCATGCCAGATTAGAAATCTGCACTCCTAACCACTACACCAAACTGAACCCCCCCCCCCCTCTGAGACAAGAAATATCTGGAACCTAGCTTTAAAGATGAGATGAGCTGGGTGCAAAAGGCCATGCTGGGAGGTTGTCTGGACCCGATAAAAGCCCTGCAGGCATTCCTTGGTCAATCTGGCCCTAAAGCAAAACGTAATTTGGATACACTCGGCTTATTTTAAAGGATTGATGTCTTAGAAGTTCAAACATGATTTATAGTTTGTTTATTTTTTTCTTGCAAGGGGGCGAACTCAGAGGGGAAAAAATAGAATCTTCTTCCAAATCCTGAACCCCAGTCATTCTCTCCGGCTCTCTGTGTGTGCTCTCGTTTTCTGAATCTGCCCCATTGTTCAGCGGCCAAAACGGATGCTGGACAGCCGGACTGGACTGCTCTTTCTCAGCAGTTGCCCTCGGCAGACTTCTTGGAGCCTTGGAGGAGGAGCGCCGATGCTCTTTTCTGGTGCCGCCACTTGGCTCGTCGGTTTTTAAACCAGACCTGTGTGTCACATAAAGGGAAATGAAACGAAATGTCATGTCTGCAAACTGACCCGGCGTTAGGCACACTCTGGTCCACTGAAGGAGAGTCCAGCTGTACCGTACATATTGACAGGCATTGTTTGAACAGCGAGCCCGCTACAAAAGGGCCGTCACCACATTTTGGACACACGTCCCGTTTTTTCCTCCCTACCGACAGCGAGGGGAAGGTAGTCTTCTGGTTTACAGCGTGGGTAAGATTTGGACAGTGCTGATTAGCTGCCTCTTGTGCTAATCACAAAGCCACCTCCTATCCTACTGGGAACGGTTTCTGAAAAGTTTTCTTTTAAATATATATATTATACATAAAGTGGCTTTAGCCCTTAGAATCATAGAATTAGAAAGGACCTCCAGGGCCATCTAGTCCAACCCCCTGCAGAATGCCCAGTGTACCTGAGGGACCACCTCCCTGCCTATGCCCCTCAAAGAGATTTATGCTCTGCCACCACCAACCGTCTAATGATCCCTGGTCCTAAATAAGCCCATCTGGCCAGGGCCAAAGCCTTCTCCGTGTTGGGCCCCTCCTGGTGGAATGAGCTCCCAGGAGGAGATCAAAGCCCTGACGGAGCTAAAACAGTTCTGCAGGGCCCACAAAAAGGAGCTCTTCTGCCAGGCCTTTGGTTGAGACCAGGTAATCCAGCAACATCTACAGGGCCCCTCCTCCTTCCCTCCCTCCCAGGGATCCATCCATGTGCTCTGCTCTAGACCTGTTTGCAGCATTATATTCTATTACCTCTGTTACAGTGTAATGTTAATGCTATTGATATCAGAAAAGCTGAGTTCCGTGTACTGTTTTCTGCATTTTTATGTAAACCACTCTGAGCCTCAGGGTAGGGCGGTATATAAATACAGTAAATAAATAAAGTCACAAGTACAAATTACCATATATCAGCCAGACATACAAAGCCCATCAGAAAAGAAGCAAAAAGCCTGCCTGTAACATAGAAGGGAGAGCCTCTTGTGGCGCAGAGTGGTAAGGCAGCCGTCTGAAAGCTTTGCCCATAAGGCTGGGAGTTCAATCCCAGCAGCCGGCTCAAGGTTGACTCAGCCTTCCATCCTTCCGAGGTCGGTAAAATGAGTACCCAGCTTGCTTGCTGGGGGGTAAACGGTAATGACTGGGGAAGGCACTGGCAAACCACCCCGTATTGAGTCTGCCATGAAAATGCTGGAGGGCGTCACTCCAAGGGTCAGGCATGACTTGGTGCTTGCACAGGGGATACATTTAAATTTACCTTTAACATAGAAGGGAGGGATAAAATCATAGAATCATAGAGTTGGAAGGGACCTCAATGGGTCATCTAGTCCAACCCCCTGCACTATGCAGGATGAGGAGTAAGAAGGACTCTACGTTGGACCTGGAGGCTGTACATGTATCGTTTGAGGCAGGCTTTCTCAAACAGGGTTTCATGAAACCCTGAAGGTCCTTGATGGTCCTGGAAGGGTTTCCCGAATGGGTGGGAATTAATTAATTTTGAATATGTTTTTTTTTCAGTTTGTTAAACATCTATCAGGTGACATGGCCATCAGAAGAAACATCAGACCAAACATCAGAAGAAAGGACTCTACTTCATTCTTTCCTTTACACTCCCCACAACAACAACAACAACAACAACAACACCCCCCAGCAAACCAAAACCTCACCTCGACTCGTTCTTCTTTCAAGTGGATCCGGTTGGCCAGGTGTTCTCGGGTGATGACGTCCGGGTACTGGTTCTGGCGGAAGAGAGCTTCCAGGGCTTGCAGCTGGTCCTCGGTGAAGATGGTGCGGTGGCGACGGGTCCGGCGCTGGATCTGGTGGAAGGTCTGCAGCTGGCCCGGGCTCCCCTGGGCGTTCTTGCACGGCCTGCCGAGGGGATGGAGGAGCCTCAGGGGCCAGGGGAACCTCGTGTCTGCTGGGAGGAAGATTCGGAATGCCAGTCTGTTTACGGGGTTTCATGCTGGGCACGATAACCAGAATTACGGCATCCCGAGGCACTCCGCTTTCGTTTGGGATAGTAGGGTTCAGTTCCCACATTCCATTTTATCATAATCTTTGCCGCAGCTTTGTAAAGGAAGGTAAAGGTAAAGGTATCCCCTGTGCAAGCACCGAGTCATGTCTGACCCTTAGGGTGACGCCCTCCAGCGTTTTCATGGCAGACTCAATATGGGGTGGTTTGCCGTACCTTCCCCAGTCATTACCGTTTACCCCCCAGCAAGCTGGGTACTCATTTGACCGACCTCGGAAGGATGGAAGGCTGAGTCAACCTTGAGCCGGCTGCTGGGATTGAACTCCCAGCCTCATGGTCAGAGCTTCAGACAGCATGTTGACTCTCTTACCACCCTGCACCACAAGAGGCTTATCTTTGTAAAGTAGGACAATATTATTATCCCTGTATCCTCTAGTGCCTGGATTCTGCCTTCCATTTGGGGGACCATTCCCAGATGTATTCTGTACAAGGATACAGGTGAATACATTTGGGAATGGTCCCCCATCACCCCCGATTTTTTAAAATCTCTGCTGTCTGTAACATTTTGCGGGGGGTGGAATCTCACTATCCTTCCTTTGCTTGATGAAACTCACAAAGTCGGAGAGGGTGAAACGGAGAATACTCCCTCGCTATCCTGATCAGTCTGACAGCGGAGGAGAGGGGTGAAAAGACGCCTCCGTTCAGAGTCCAACTGCCAGGCACAAAGGGTCATGATTTCCATGAGTAACTGGAGCTGGGTCTTCTCTGCTGAAGAAGAAGAGCTGGTTTTTATAGCTTGCTTTTCAATGCCCGAAGGAGTCTCCAAGCGGCTTACAATCGCCTTCCCTTCCACTCCCTGCAACAAAGGTAGGTTGGGCTGAGAGAGCTCTGACAGAACTGCTCTGTGAGAACAGCGCTATAAGGGCTGTGACTGGCCCAAGCTCACCCAGCTGGCTGTATGTGGAGGAGTGGGGGACTAAAACCAGCTCATCAGATTAGAAGTTGCTACCAAACCAGCTCCCTTACTTGCCCTTCCAACTCTTCTTCTTCGATTCAGACTCTTACTGGGGTCTATTCACTGGAGTTCCCTCCTCAGGAAAATATTCCTCGGCCTGCCGTGTCAATTGGGCCACAAGCCGTGAGACTTCCACGGCCTTGGGAAAGGCGGGCTGTGCGTTCTTTGACGCTCCTCAGAAGCTATCGAAAACAGATCCAACCCAACCGTCCCGCAAAAAGCATGAATCAGTGCAGCCTGGTTGGAAGACCCTCATGGGGAAGTCCCCCAACCACCCACCCACCCACCCACGGCTGG
This sequence comes from Paroedura picta, assembly GCF_049243985.1. Lineage (NCBI taxonomy): Eukaryota > Metazoa > Chordata > Lepidosauria > Squamata > Gekkonidae > Paroedura > Paroedura picta. The sequence goes on along the minus strand of NC_135381.1, from coordinate 9,765,657 downwards.
CTTGCAAGCCGCCACGCAAACCCACATCTGCTTACCCAGCCAGCTGGACGTCTCCTGCCAAGAGTGAGAGCAGCAGCAGCAGCCGCACTGCCCGAAGTCCCCCTCCGCCTCCTTGTCCTCCTCTTCCTCCTGCGGGGAGCCCGCCGCCAGGGTCCCCAGAGCACAGAGCTCACGGGGCTCGCAGTCCAAGAACCCTCGGAAGCAGAACGGGAGGAGCACCTGCGGCCTCCTCTCCGCCGAGCCGGCCAGGATGTTCTCGATGGTGAAGGAGCACGGCTTTTTCAGACTTCTCTTCCCCAGGTCGACGTCAGGAGGACTTTCCGCAGCCATCCCAGCCCACGGACCACCGTCGAGGGACACCTCTGTTTCCCAGCCCGAGGGCTATCTGTTTCCTGCAGGAAACAGGGGGTGCTGAGCAATGGATTTGAACCCGCACTCATGCCCTTACTTATGGCGGTCAGCGGTTTGCATCCCGGCCCCCACGCCGTTTGTTATATACGCCCCCCCTGACAAACAAGAACACGCATCTCCTCCTCCACCCCCCCTGCCCTCCCCACCCCCCTAAGCTGGCCGCTTTCTAACAGAGACCACCCTAATATACACGTATATATCTATATAATCCTTTTGAGAAAGAAAGCCCTAAACCCCTCGGCTGGAATAAAATACATTCTAACTAATCTTGACAGCTTTGTGAAGGGTTAGTGTGGATCTAAGATTTAGCTAATCCTACAGAAATGACTCTGGAAGCAAATCTGATTTCTCCATCTCGGGTGTAGATTTGAAGCGGTTATGAGGCCCATTGTGTCCGGAGCCGCCAGTTCGAGGCAGGGGGAGAATAGCCGTTTCCCGGGCCAAGGAACGGCCCCGAAGGATTAACTCCTTTAAAAAGGGGAAGAAATTATCCTTTTATTTGGCCAAATGAAAGCCTTCCCATCAAAAGAGAACTGTCATATCACACGGTATGGCTGGGGGTGGGGGTGGGGGAGTTGAGCTTGATAATAGAAAACAGAAATCAACATCGCGGCAACAAAACCCTTTTTGCCAAACACGCTCTTTTTCTCGAAAGCCAATTTATTTGCTGCTCAGAGAACAAGAGAAATGGCGAGTCGTGACACGGAGCAGGAATAGATTGTCAGTATAATATGTACACAAGGCCGTCCGGGCCCTGCAAGACTGTAAAAGCGACAAAGGGCTGATCACAACTAAAGGCATCCATTACGATTGGGAAGACGGTATAATTTCAGGAATTAAGCGGCTGAATTCATTCACACCCTGCCTTTCTCCCCAACGGGAACCCAGAGCCACTTCTGTCATTCTCCGCTCCCCCACTTTACCCATACAACAACCCTGTAAGGTAGGTTCAGGCTGAGAGTGTGCGACTGGCCTAAGGTCACCGTGCAAACTTTCCTGGCAAAGTAGGGATTCGGAACCGGGTCTCCCAGGTTCTAGTCCTACACAAAGTTGGAAGACGGCTGTGTAGACCCAGCAAACCACACTGGAGGGCCCCAGGCAGATCTGAGCAGATAATCTTAATTGGCATAAATAAACTCACAGGTGATGGTGGGGAATAGGTGGTCAGGGGGCAAAGGGTGGCCCTTTCCCCTGTGCAAGAAGTTTGCCCCCGTTCCCAGAGGCCAGGTGTAATACTGATAACTGGATGGATCCACAGGATTGAATCCAATAGGACATGGACTGCAATTACCACGAGGCCCTGCTGTGGCCATGCTGGCAGGGGCTCATGGTAGCTGTAGTCCGTGGCTGTCCCACGGTTTGGTCACCCCTGTCATCGGAGCATCTGAGGCAGACAGCATGGATTCCAGATGTCTTTTGGTACAGAGGCCTGATTTATCTTTGCTCCTGCTCTTCCTGAAGCCAGAAAGATCCCTATTTCCCAGTATCCGTTCCCACTATTCAGGTGTCTCTGTTGCTGACTTGGGGGGGGGGGATTTCGAAGGCAAGATTTACAGACACTGCAGACCGCTGAGAAGACAGATCAAATCTAGCCCGAACTCTCCGTAGAAGTTAAGACGACCAAACTGAAGCTATCGTGCTTTGGCCATGAGAAAAGATCGATTCAGGAGCATGTCCGCATTGGTCTGAAGTAGCAGAACAAAATTTGTGTCAGGGGGCACCTTTAAGACTGACCAAGTTTTAAGAGCCAACTTGGTGTAGTGGTTAGGAGTGTGAACTTCTAATCTGGTGAACTGGGTGTGATTCCACGCTCCCCCACATGCAGCCAGCTGGGTGACCTTGGGCTCGCCACAGCACTGAGAAAGGTGTTCTGACCGAGCAGAAATCTCAGGGCTCCCTCAGCCTCACCTACCTCACAGGGGGTCTGTTGTAGGGAGAGGAAAGGGAAGGCGATTGTAAGCCGCTTTGAGACTCCTTCAGGTAGAGAAAAGCGACATGTAAGAACCAACTTCTTCTTGTGGTTGAGAAAGCCTGCTGTCAGAATAAACTCTGTTGCGCCCTACAATCAAAATTCAAATACCCATAAATAAAAACTGAAGCAATTCAAAAATAGAGAAAACAATAATAATATCATAAAAGTTTAAAAGGTATGACATCCCAGGCACTTTAAGGGGTAGTCAAACTGCGTCCCTCCAGATGTCCATGGACTACAATTCCCAGAAGCCCCTGGGAATTGTAGTCCATGGACATCTGGAGGGCCGCAGTTTGACTACCCCTGCTTTAAGGTGTTAACATCAATATTTAAAACCCCAATAACAATCTTTACACTGGGGTTTCCATTCAGAGTAGTCTGATCCACAGCACCCAGTGGGACAAAACTAAGCAGAAATAAAACAGGCCAGGCAGAGGAAGGGAACAGTGGACAGAACCAAATTAAAGTGGTGCCAAAACAGGCCATTGCATTGCAGCACAACGGGCAAAACCCTTTTCGTTTTAATTGCGAGTCAGCTTTGAAAGGCATCGTTTCCGGTTGGGAAACACGCAGAGGTCATTCCAGTCTCCTGAATCCTTCAGAAGCATGGCTTTTTGACCTGGCTTGCTGGAACCTCAAAACCACTTTTCTGGCGCTCATTCTCAGCAGAGGGTGATGCACATCTCAATGCCAAGAGCATCATATTTGAACACCCAGAGGCCACTGAAATAAACTTGGTGGTGATGGGGAGAGTTTCAGCATTAGAAGAAGAAGAAGAAGAAGAGTTGGTTCTTATATGCCTCTTTTCCCTACCCAAAAGAGGCTCAAAGCGGCTTACAGTCGCCTTCCCATTCCTCTCCCCACAACTGACACCCTGTGGGGTGGGTGAGGCTGAGGGAGCCCTGATATCACTGCCCGGTCAGAACAGTTTTATCAGTGCTGTGGCGAGCCCAAGGTCACCCAGCTGGTTGCATGTGGGGGAGCGCAGAATTGAACCCGGCTTGCCAGATTAGAAGTCCGCACTCCTAACCACTACACCAAACTGGCTCCGAACGCTTGCGTGGGAAAAAAAAAAGCACACTCCTGCCAGCAATGACTTTGAATCCTTCCTTGCGTGAGAGCAGCAGGTTGCCTTTTGGGGGTGTTAGCCACAGTCCTAGCGACCTGAAGCAGATCAATTCCTTTCCTGGGCTGCCTGCGGCAAAAGGGTGTCCTCCCCCCCCACACACACCCCCGCCCTGCCATCATCCCCTCCTCTCTTGCCATGCCGGGACCTCTGCGCTTAGCCTATTAGGCTGTGTGCTGATTGCTTTCTTTCATTCTCCCCCTACCTTTCACTTTGGAAAATAGACTGGTAATGCTCCTTTTATCAAAGAATTATGGGATTTAAGACCCAGATTTCGCCAAGAGGACTTTTTCGATAAGGGCTGGTAATCAAATCCCAATCGTCAAGGCACTTCTTGGCAGGCCGGTAACCGAAAAGGGCAATCAGAAGCAGGGATTTATTGATGTTGTGTTTACGGAGATAAGATCTATAAGCTGTCCCATATTAGAAAAAGGGGGAGGGGAAGAGAGAAGGACAGCCTGAGAGGTGGAGAAAATGTAGACAAGACGGAGACAATGTAGATCTGGATAAAGAGAAACGAAAAGGGGGCCCTTCTTATTGGGTAAGGAGATTCTAAAACCATTATAAGGATTAACGGAGGGAGGGGGAGGTTAATCTGCTTTTGCTGTTCATTTGTCAAAAGTGAATTTATGGGTCTGGAAAATCTTCCCTGTCGTTATTCTCCCAGGAGGGAGAATTTTGGGGAGTAGCGCTTTCTGGTCACCTTCCCTCCAGAGGTGAAGGTACTGGGGAACTGGGGCATTTGGGGCAAATTTGCTTTGTTGGCCAAGATACCAGCAGAGCACAGATGGAGGCAAACAGGTGTTCCTATAGGGCAGCAGACCTCAAGAGAGAGGGATCCTCCACCTCCGAGGCAATTCGGCCAGTTCCGCTGGCTCTCCGCATGAAAGCTTCCTTTTTAAGGCTCTCCCAACATGTGGTGGCTAAAGATCTCCTGGGATGACAACTGGTCTTCAGTGGATCACTGAGAGGTCCCTTCCTGTCTGAAATCCCACCCACTCCTGGCTCGCCCCCAAAGCCTCCAGGTCTTTTCCAATTCAGAGCCAGCAACCTTCCTGTCCCCGCCACCCCAGACTAGATGGAAGCCTTGAAAGGTAACTTCACTGAGTTACTGGGAAGCCTCCATGATCATAGAGGACGGCAGGCCCAGAGTGGCCTTTTGAGCTTCTGGCCAGAGTGGAGAGTTGAATGACGCTTTCCCACATCCTAGGTCAGAATTGTGACTATCACTCCACGCTGAGTCCCCACATAGGCCGAGGGAACCAAGCAAAGGGCGGCTGAGCGAGTGCCGGCATGCCCGTCCTAATCGAGAATCTCACTTGCGTTCCTCCCAATGTGATGGTTAGAGATGGGCTTTGGGAGTCCATGCTGGCTCCTGATTGCCCTCTCTCCACCGCCGGTCTTCCAGCATGGTGTCGTGGCTAAGAGCAGCAGCCTCTAATCCAGAGAGCCGGGTTCGATTCCCCGCTCGTCCACATGCCACTGGGTGACCTCGGGCCAGTCCTGTCAGGGCTCTCTCAGCCCCACCGACCTCACAGGGTGTGCGTTGTGGGGAGAGGAAGGGCAGGCGATTGTAAGCTGCTTTGAGCCTCCTTTGAGTAGTAAAAAGTGGGGCACAATAGGACCCGTGTTAGATCCGTGGGGGCGGAGTTCAAGCAACTCTTTCTTGTGAACTCAGCACGATGGTGCGTGGGTCAAAACTGAGCTGAAGAACCCACAATCAACCCCGATTTATATACAAGAGCCACACTATAGATCTTCCTGCCAGTATTGGTCAATTTCACTTTAAACTGACCGGATCCGGCAGACGGGATCAATCCACATCAGGGGTAGTCAAACTGTGGCCCTCCAGATGTCCATGGACTACAATTCCCAGGAGCCCCCTGCCAGCGAACGCTGGCAGGGGGCTCCTGGGAATTGTAGTCCATGGACATCTGGAGGGCCGCAGTTTGACTACCCCTGATCCACATAATGTTCAATCTTTATTTGTTTGTTTGTTTATGCGAATGCTGGCAGGGGCTCCTGGGAATTGTAGTCCATGGACATCCGGAGGGCTGCAGTTTGACTACACCAGCGCTAGGGGATAAGGAAAGGGACGGGAAATAGGGTGTGTCTGCCACTAATTCCTAATCTTGACATTTTTATTTCTCCATTATTTTTGTCCACTACAACCGAACCCAAAAGACTGCTAACCTTTTAAAGCAAAGAATTATCATACTGCATAATTTGGATATTATGCCAGAATTTACTAATCTGCTACTAATTTACTTTCGCCTTCTATCTGTACTCTTGTGATCCTTGTCCCATTGCCTGAGGAAGAATGCCTGCCCACGAAAGCTCACGGCTGTAACAAATCTTTGCTGGTCTTAAAGATGCCTTTGGACTCAAATTTTGTTCAGCCAGCTAAACGGCGTGGAGAAGTTCGCGCGGGACTTCCGCTGCAAAGCACTAGATGGCGCTGGCGTACCTCTCAGGAAGGCGCGCCGCTCGCCTGACCTCTCTTGCCTTCTGGCTCACGCTCTATGGCAGCAGCTGGGTTTTGATTTGAAACGTGCAAAGAGCCCCGGGCTCTCTCTTTTTGCCCTGGGCTGGAGGGTGCTCTCGCGAGCCATGGGTGCTGAGGAGGAGGTCCTGCAATGCTGTGCATTGTACACAGCAATGGGTCAGAGAGAAGGGCTGGGGGAGGTCTTCCAAGGTTTGCTCCTTGTCTTGGAGAAACTCAAGCAATTTGCAAGGTAAGTGCTTCACATACATCTGCTCAATGGCGGGTTTGCGCAGCGAAATCCCCAGTGAAAGAGGTCACCTGGAATCTTTTCTCTTTAATCCCGGGATTCAAGGCGGTGGGCAGCCCGGGGGGACTTAGAAGGGAAGCTTAGATTGCTTGAAAAGAGAATGGTGATTAGCCACCATAGCTAAATAGAACCTCCATGCTCAGAGGTGGTATACCTTTAAATGCAAGAGGCCTGGGGAGAAGTGTTATGGGAAGTGCCTTAGTGCCTTGTTTGTGGACATTTCAATAAACTCCAGCCTAATCACGGTGGATTCTCCTGTTTTTCAGTGGTTCTGTGAAGAGGTGTAAAGATAAAAACCTGGAGGAGGCGTACCAGCTCTTGTCATCAGTGAGCAAAGGATTATGGGCCCTCGACCGCAGTCACGTTCTCCCCCTGGTGCGCTGTGTCCTCGCTTTGCAGATGGAGACGACAAACAGTTCCAGCTCTTTCCTTCGCCTGGAGAAGGTGCTTGAACTCTGGATTTCTGCTGTAGCTCCTCACAGAGGTGCTCAAAGGGGAATCTTCTCAGTTGTTTGAAGTTAATCGTTGACCTGGGGGCTTTAGTGGTCCTGGCCGGGGGAAGGTAGCAAACCCAGTTTGTAAAAGCATTCGTGTTTGGATGCTGGGTTGGATTAAAAATTTCATCTAAACCAGGAGCTCTTCAACCGTGGATCCTCTTTCAGGGGGTTTCAACCCAGAATCTTCTGCATACAAAGATTATCCTCTGCCCCTAAATGATGACCTTTTTCTAGTCATATTTAACATTGTAAACATCCATCTAATTGGGAAAATCTTTCAAGCTACGTTTCAGAAGGTTCGTTCTCTCCTCCCCTTAGCTGGTGGCAAAATTGTCCGAAGGTGATGAGTCGCTGGTCTCGGAACAACTAGGCCAATTCATGGGCAGCCTTGATGAGCGCATAGAGGTAAGGGAAAAGCGGTCACTGTGAGACAGCTCTTAGCTAGACCAAGGCAGCAGAGTTACCATCTTAATGCGCTATGCATCTCAGGAAGTATCTCACAGTTAATGCCCTGTTAGAACCCCCAGGAATATTAGTTTTTCAGCTTGTTGCTTTCCTAAGATATCTGTTTCCTTCACCCTTTAGGCACTGTCTCCCAGCAGTCTTCAGACAGGTTAGTCTCCAAACGTTATCTTCATTTCCCATTTTGTAGGAACAACTTTCAGATTTTCCTGTTTGGGTGCCACGGTATTGCTGTGTCTCAATGGGAAGACAACAGAAGCTTTCTACTTCTCTGATATGTCTTCAGGGATGTACAGCCTGCGAGAGGGCTGTAGGACATCAGTGAATACATGTTTTCATTGGTTCTTGTACATTAAAACATTAGTAGCAGACATTGGTCCCGGTTGGTGGCCACCAAGGCTTTCATCATCAGTCAAGTTGGTGGCCATAAAGGCTTTCACCATTGGTCAAGGTTGGTGGACAGCCAAGGTTTTCACCATCAGTCAAGGTTGGTGGTCAACAAAGCTTTCACCATAAGTCAAGGATGGTGGCCACCAAGGCTTTCACCATTAGTCAAGGTTGGTGGTCACCCAAGGTTTTCATTACTGCTCAAGGTTGGTGGCCATCAAGGCTTTCACAGTTGGTCAAGGATGGTGGCCACCAAGGCCATCGCCATAGGTCAACGTTGGCGACCACCAAAGCTTTCACCATCGATCAAGGTTGGTGTACACCAAGGCTTTCATTATCGGTCAAGACATTATCTTGTCTTGGGGCTAGTTAGATGTGTAAGACAGCTCACAGAAGTATTATTTAACACTGACCATGCCAAGTAAAATTTCCAAAGGGAAAGGAAAGTAAAAACAGAATCCTATGAAAACAGAGTGCAATGGCCCAAGCCATCCTATGGACTGCAGCAGCCACTTTCCTCTGATAACTCCACACAGAACAGGGCTAATGATATACCTTCAAAATAAAAACCAGGCAAGTACTCCGGGGATTACCTCTCAGTTTTATTTTTGTTCCGTGTCTTGTACAAATGTTCCTGTTGAAAAGCAGGTTATCCATTTTTTAAAAATATAAATGGCAGAAATGTTTTGTTATTTTTGTTTCCCAGTGTGCATGTTTGTAGAGGAGAGCACGCTGGGGCGCTCTTACTGGCAAAACAACCTGATGCTGCTGCTGAAACGCATCGTCGTCACGTTTGATGTGATGTCACAGGACCAGATGTCCAGGAACGAAGAGTGGTGCTACATCACCGTGAAGGTAGAAAGAAAAACCAGCTGGGAGCTATACTGGATTTTCTATGTACTGAAATCCAATGACTTGGATCAGGGATTTCATTCGTCGGGGAGCTGCGGGATGGCGTGTGGGTTCTAAAGAGTGATTGCCCAGCACTGGCCATTTGGGGAGGGTGGGGCAGGTCGACATGACCATATTTGGTCATGTCACCTGATAAAAGTTTAACAAATTAAAAAAATATATTAAACATCCACCCATTCAGGCAACCCTTCCAGAGCCACCAAGAAACCCGAGGGTTTCATGGAACCCTGTTGGAGAAAGCTTTGTTTAAAGTAAAAGACATCCATGTCATCTTTTCTTTGTTGTTGTCTCCACCGCAGACTTGCCTGCAGCTTTTCAAGTTGATGCCAAAAGAAGTCTCACCTCTTGTGTGGGAGGAAACGGGGGAGCACGAACCTTTGCAAAGCATTCTGGGATCTCTGGTGCACATCATCATGGGAAAGGTGAATCCTTAGCCTGCCCTGTCTACTAAGTCCGGGTTGGGTTCGGCTGTGTAGCCTTCTCTTTATTTTGATGATCTGCTGACATGTACATTTCTCCGGTGAGAATGCCTGTCAGATGTATAAAACTGCCTTAGACTTGGTCTTTCCGGGTCAGTGTCACACCCTCTGAATGGCAGCCAGTCTCAGGTAAGGGGTGATTCACATCCCCACCTATCTTTTTAACTGGAGAGGCCAAGGCATTACATGATCTGCATGCTATGCAGATGCTGTTCTCCCAAGCCACAGTATTCCCACCAATATTCAGGACCAGGATGGAGGATGGAGCCACGGAGTCGATCATCTGCTTGTCATGCAGGAGGTCCCCAGTTCAATCCCCAAACTCTCCAGTTTCAAGGATCAGGGAGCAGATGATGCGAAAGTCCTCTGAAGGGCTGCTGCAGGTCAGAGGAGACCAGGGATTCCCAACCAGGGTTCCCTGAGAGTTCTCCAGGGGCTCCTCAGCCTTTCTCAAAAGTTCCAGTGGCCACTGACATCACTGGAGCCCCCTTCCCCTGTTGCTCTACAGGCCCTACAGAGAGCAGACCTAAAGCATCCGCTTTCGTGTTCTCCTATTGGCCCTTCCTATCGCTGGTCACATCTGGTGGGAGTGTCCGGATGATGTCACTTCCTGCGGGCGTAGCAGGCAGGCGTGGCCAGCTGATAACACTTCCGGGGTTCCTCGCAGACTGAAAATAATTTCAGGGGTTCCTCCATGGCTGAAAAAGGCTGCAGTCGATAATATTAATCTGGGCAGACCAAGAGAGTAATGCAGCTTCCTGTGCTTGACTGGCTTGGATGGTTTCTGCTTTTCTGTTCTGTTTGGAACATTTGCGTCTCCCTCCTTGCTCTTAGGCAGCCTGCAGGGACACCCGTATGCTGGCCGGGACGGCTGTGAGCATGCTGGTCAACACAGCACCTGAACCCCATAAAGGAGCAGCAACAGTGTGGGAACTCTATCAGTTGCCTAATGCTGGTGAGTGCTGCATGATCCAGAGGAAGAAGTTGGAGGTTTAGAGGGAAGGCAACCCTGAGTTCTGTGGCAAATTCCCCGTTACAAAGATTTATATACTACCGCTCCCCGCAAGCTCGTGCTCTCAACCAGGGCTTCGTGAAACCCTGGGGTTTCTTTATGGCCCTGGAAGGGTTTCCCAACATTTATTAGGTGATAGAACCATGTATGGTCATGTTGGCCCACCCATCCCTCTTCTGAAATGGCCAATGATGGGCCTGGAAGGGGTGGGAAGGGGAGGGGCCCCAGGTGGGCATGTCCACAGCTCTGCTTCCCAACCATATTCTGCACAATTGCGCCACTTCTGGGGTTTCTCGAAGCCTGAAGAATGTTTCAGGGGGTTTCTTAATGTTGAGAAAGGCTGGCTTAGAACTTGCTTCATCTAAAAGTGCAACCAGAGCTGAGCCAAATGGGAAGTATTTGTTTTTCATACCCAGGCGAAGGCCATTTCGGGATGCTCAGTTTGCCTTCAGGCCCTTGGAATCCAGACGGGCTGGAGAGGCTGGTGCTGATGCGGGGCTTCTTGGCCTGCTGCCGGAGGGAGATCCTGAGCTGTTCCCCGGATAGTACTCAGCAACAGGTAGAGGATGTCTGGAGGGGTACGAAAATTGTAAACTGACGTGGCTTGAGCCAGTTATAAAAGCAGAATGACAAGGCACCCAACAGGCAAGGGACGAAAAAAATTAGAAAAAAATATGACTTTGTATTAGCTCCCTCCTCCCCTCCCCCCAATTTTTTGCTGCCCTTGAACAGGACTGATGAGAACTCACTATGCCCCAGTTACTACAGAATGTTGAGAATAGGATTGTCCTGTTGAGACCTCCACGAGCTTGTAGAATCTTGGAAGGCAAGATTGGGGTGGCAATGAGAGTTCCAAATGGTGCTCCCCTCTTCTGCAATCACAAGGAGAAATTGGTGGGGAGACGCCTATTACTTAATAACATGGAGATGGAGAGGCCACGAAGAGAAAACTCCCATCCCAGAATCAGCTCCTATGTCACAAGGCTCTTCCCATTAGGAAGTGTTCCTTAATGTCCGTCTGAAAGCCATTACTTCAACCCATTAGGGCTAATTCTGCGACATAGAGCGGCAGAGATCAGGGCTCATTCCGCACACAGAGGATAATGCACTTTCGATGTACTTTGGCAGCTGGATTTTCCTGTGCAGAACAGGAAAATCTACTTGTAAAGTGCATTTAAAGTGACTTGTGTTCTGCTCACAGTGGACAATGGTCCAGAGAATCTTTTTTTTAAATTTGTCTGCTGAGCCAGGTGTCCTCCCATAGGTGTGGTCCCACAGGGCCCAGCTCTGTGATTCTCCCGGTTTAACTCTGCACGTCTGCTCTCAGCCCTTTCCTTCCAGCAGAACTGTAGGGCCTTGGGAATTGGGTGTATTCCTTACAGGGGTGACTGCTTACGAGAGACAGGTTCATTTTCTCTCCCTTACTCCTGGGCAGGGGTGCCTGTTGCTGGACGTGCTGTTTCCAGCTCTTTTAATCCTGATGGAAGAGCAGAAGGATTGCCTTTACTACTGTTTCCAAGGTAGGCTTAACTTTGGCGCCGGAGAGAACAGAGGGGAGGATAATTTCTATCCCCTGAGGGCTGTTTTTAATCCTCCCTGCCTCTAGAGCAGGGATTCCCAACCAGAGGTCTGTGGCTCCCAGTGGTCTGTGGGAGCTCTAGAGGGGTTCTATGGCCTTTCTGCTCTTGCCTTAAAGGGCTTGGGCACAGGCTAGGAAACTGACTGCCTCTGCCCAGAGGCCTCGGTGGGTAGGCCGTGGGTGTAAAAATCAAGGGGGTGGGAGCTAGTTGCGGCTTGGTAGGGGGCATCTGGGCTGTCTTCTCAGCTCCTGCCCTTTTTTCCGGCCTGCATGAGGCAGAGCCATCTTAGTAGTAGTAAAGGTGGGGGGAGGGAGCAAAAGGAGGGTGAAGGGTGCAGGTGGTGAGGTCACATCCAGTAAGGTTGCTTCTGGAGGGGGAGGGAGGCGTGACCATTTGACATCACTTCCGGGGCACCTCAAAGCCTGAAAATTTATTCCAGAGGCTTTTCTTCCAAGAAACTCAGGGTCATGTAAATGCTCCTCCCCCACCATGTTATGCACAACAACCCTGTGAGGTAGGTTAGGCTGAGAGAAAAGGAGACTGGTTGACTGGGCTAAGGTCACACAACTTTGGTCATTCTAAATTTGGTGTCTTGGAGAGTGCCCAGGGCTCCCAAAATCTGATTCCCCCCCCCCCATACACACACACATCTCTGACGACCCTGTTAGCTCATTGAGCATGATAACAAGTTTAGAAGTTCTTTTCTTGACATGTTAGTGGGGCTGATCTTGCGGGGATTGGCCCTGCTGGTCCTCCTTTCACAAGGACTCTGTCATCTCGTCCGCAGTCTTTTCCCTGTGGCTTCAGCGCCTCCGAGAGAGTCTGCATGAGATTTGGAAAATGAAGCAGAATCGTGTATTGGCAGAGAAATCCAGGCTGCTCCAGGGACTGACCCAGTGCCTCTGGAACAATGCAGAGAGCCTGGTAAAGTTGCAGTGTTGAGTGAAACAGCTCCTAGTACTCAAGATGTTGACAGAGGTGGTATAATTTAAGAAATAAAGCAGATCTGGAAGTGCATGCCTCATGTCGTGCTTAAAAAAACATTATTCTCACTGGTATCTAATTCAGGGAGGGAGGAATACACCTCTGCAATTTTGCAGCAGAATCTGATTGTGCACAGCACTGATTGGCTGGTGATGGGGTAGTCACCAACCCATGTATTTACTCCATCCCCAGAGCAAAGTAGAAATGTAAAGTTATCTATGTTCACTGTATTTTATTATTACCTTTTCATCTTGACGTTCAGGTGGAGGGAGTGTCAGATTTCGTGCACACTTCCTTTCAACATCTTCTGGAGATCTACAGTCTCGAGTGTGACCGTTTTGATGACACAGAGAGACCCCTCTATGGACAGTTCCTCCAGAAAGTCATCCTCATGCCCTGGCAGGCCAGAGGCCGATATTTTCCTCTTTGTGCAATTCTCCCTTACTTAGGACCTGAAACGGTGAGTGTACTTTGTGTGTGTACATATATCCATGTGTCTGGGATGGGGAAGTCTGAATCCAGTAGAAATGCCTAGAGACAAATCCCATTCAGATTTGAACACCTATTTTAAAACTCATTTTGCAGTCATGGTTTCCACTTGAACTGCATTCTGGGAACTGTAGTTTCCCCCCCAGGGTGCTAAGAATTATGTCAGTCTAAATTCCTAGCACAGCCTTATTGCTCATCCACTGTAACCTGCCACCCCCTTGAACCTTCACAGAATCATAGAATCATAGAGTTGGAAGGGACCTCATGGGTCATCTAGTCCAACCCCCTGAACCATGCAGGACACCCACAACCCTATCGTTCACACTGTTACCTGCCACCCCCTTGAACCTTCACAGAATCAGCCTGCTCACATACCCCCCTGTTCGTTCATCAATCCATTCTGAACCATCCTGGGTCTTTTTCTTAAGGTTCTGGATACCTACAGGGACCTGCCCCAGCACCTCCTGAACTGTCTTTCGACCAACCACCTGTGTCCCGTTGCCTCGGATGTGTATAAAGCCATCTTGCGGCAGCAGCGCAAGGTCTGGACTGAGGGACCTTGGGTAGGCGTCTCGGAGGAAGAGCTCGCTCACAAGTGGGCCCTTCGCTGGCTGCCGGCCCTCTCCAGGGCCTTGACGTCCCCCAGCTCCTCCCTTCAGAGCAACACCTCCAACTACCTCCTCGTGTGGACCTTACGGCTCTTCCCTGCTGCTTACGCCTTGCTGGCTGAAGGCTTTCAGGGTGGAGATCCAGCCCAGCTTCAGGCCTGGGTCACCTTGCTGAACGTCCAAAAGGCCGTCACGGGGGCCTTGCCCGTGGGCCAGGAGACCCTGGAGAGACTCTCTTCCTGCCTCTTTGCGAAAGAGGACAACGTCCGCCTGGCGGCCCTGAGCCTCCTGTGCGCCAGCCCCAGAACCAACCAGGCCTTGTCGGAGACGGAGCTCCAGCTCCTGAAGGAGTTCTTGCCGCTCAACTTGAATTGCGACTCCTCCTCGTTCCGCCAGTTCCTACAAGCCTCGGTCAGAAAGGCCCTGGGGAGGCTGAGGGACAGCTCGCTGGCCACGCTCCGGCAGCACACGAAAAGCAAGGCATGTCCAGCCGAGGAGGATCCCCCGAGGCCCCTGGTCCAAGCAGTGGGTGAGTCGACAGAGAGCGGTTTTCTCTCGGCTCTCTCGTTCAGTCGCCCTGCGAAAGCAGCCGACCAAAACAGGCAAAGGTTTTCCTCAGAGGGAAGGAAAACCCAGCAAGGGTAAACATTCCCTTGTTAAGAAGCTCTTCGGCTCTGTGCGATCCGTGTGCGGAAAAGTGTCCGTGGGACGCTTCACACAGATGGCTTTGGCTGGAAGAGTGAGAGGAATCTTTTTCTTCCACTGGATAGTGGTGGATGGTGGATCTTTCTCTGCCAGCAGGGAATTGCTGGGGTCTGAGGTGTGCACCATGCTTGCAGGGGCTCCTGGGAATTGTAGTCCATGGACATCTGTAAAGCCACAGTTTGGCCACCCCTGCTCTAAACCTTTCACCTCTGACCTCTCCTCACTTCTCCCCCTCCCCGTAAGCCGGTCTTTTAAAAATTATAAGCTGCAGGCCATGTTTGTTCTCATCGTTTCCCTCTCTTTTACAAACCTAATCCATTGTGCAGATTTCGTGGAGTGGCTGCTGCAGCTCTGCATTTCCTCACTGGCGTCGGGGTCCAACTACCAAAGGCGGAAGTCGGCCCTCCTCCTCTTGGCCGCCATCTTGGAAACCAGCACGGACAGCTGGAGCCCTGAGCGGAAGAAGGGGCAGCCTCCTCGTGAGTCGCCGTATGATCTTCCCTTGCAAGCCCAGATCTGGGAATAGGCCGAGACGGGCTGTTCAGGCACCCGCCGATTGTGCAGTCACCCTTGGGGTTGGGTGGCAGCTGTGGAAGGTCTCCCTTTCCTTCCCCACCCTTTCCTTTTGAAGTCAGCAATATGCGGAAGCGTAGGTCTTTTCCCAACCCTGAGATCCTTTTAAGTGGCTATGCCAGGGATTGAATAATAATAATAGTTTTATTTTTTTTAACCTGCCCTTCCCTAGTCAGCTCAGGGCAGGTGAGTAGGGATTTGAACCCAAGTCTCTCCTGGCCAAAGTTCAATAACAGCATTCTGAACCTTGGATCTGAGCCGGCTAGAGCAGCATTTTCGGTTCTGACCTGCAGCAGCTCTCTGTGATGGGAACTGCTGTTGTGTGTGGTTTCAGGCAACATGGGGGCTCTGCTGAGCTGGGCCAGGAGCAAAGGCTGCTGGGATTTTTTCTCCAAAAGAAATACGCTGACGCTATTGAGCTGCTTGCAGGACGGCACGAATGAGGTAGGTGGTCCGTGACTCCATCTCAATTCCAGTATGTCACTGCCAGTGGTAACTCTCTATTGTAGCAGGAGTGTTCTGTGTGAGCTATGTAAGGGAATCCCTTTTACAGATTACCGATAGGGATTCCCAGTGTTTGGCGATAGGCATGGGTGCAAACAGGCAAACAGTCCATCTTCCTGGTAGCAGTAAAGGGAACCACAGGAAGGAAAATATGTCTCCTTTCTGGGTCATGAGCAGGGTTCATGACCCTGTTGTCCCCCTACGCACACACACACCACCAACCATCCAGATTAAGAATAACGTGATGCGGGAACCCTCACTCTGAACTGGTTTAGTTTGCAATGAGGCCCAATGGGATTGATTCATGATGTAAAGCTGTGGTATTTCCATGATGGTAACTTAATCCCTGATTGACGGGCATCTCCTTGCAAGGAAGATAAAACCCAGCTGGAGAAAATCACAGCAAATGGCACCAAAACAACTCTTGTTTGTTCATTGCCACTCTAAGGTCTCCACCGATAATATTATTCCTCCGCTGCTCCTGTAGCCAGTGTTAAGAAATGCAAAAATGTAGGCCGCTAGCAGATAACAAATTATACGATGAATGCACTTCAGTTCAGTTGAGTGTTGTGCAATTAATACTAATGCACTTTCAGCAAAGCCCAAGGCATTCAACTCCTTATGGGAGAGGCGGTCACTTTGACTATATAGAAAAGAACCATTTTCCTCCTTGTAACCAAAACACCATTTCCTCAATTCGCATATTTGGAAAGTTTGGAGCCAACAAGTGAGATCTCCAAAACTGTGGTGTTGACATGGTTCCATGTGCAAGATGGTGCACTTTGGTCCTTGTTTCACTGCTCTCTCCCACTTTGCCGCAGATCCGCGAATTGGCATCCGAGCTACTCGTGAGTCACTTCCCAGCAGCTTTCCCAGAGTCCATTGCCGTGGCCGCATTTGAGCGGGCAGCAGAAGCCTTGAGCAGCCCCCGGGTCCCGGAGGCAGAAGCTGGAGCCGTGCTGATGAAAACCGTCCTTCAAAAGTAGGATCCTGCTTGCTTCTTAGCTGCTTGTGCCTTTTGGGAATAAATAGACCCAGAGCAGCCCATTCCAGTGTGCTTTGATGCATACTGTTTTCGTTTGTCTTCCATTGACCAGGCTCTAACCTTTGCATGTTTCCCAAGCATCCACTGTTTTTCTCTTAGACCAGGCTTTCTCTGCTTTTTTACTGTTGTGAAACCCCTGAAACATTCTTCAAGCTTCAAGAAACCCCAGAAGTGGCGCAATTGTGCAGAATAGGGTTGGGAAGCAGAGCTGTGGACACGCCCACCCGGGGCCCCTCCCCTTCCCACCCCATCCAGGCCCATCTCGGGTGAGCAGGAGATATTAGTCCTTGCAGGTAAAAGATTCTGGGTTCAGTCCCTGGCATTTCCCAGTGCAACGTAGCTCAGGTCCCCAGCACTGGCAAAGGCCTTTCTCTGCCTGGGGCCTTGGAGAGCTGCAGTTGTTGCTAACAGGAGCCACCAAATGATATGACTTGTTAAAAGGCAGTTTGAGGTCTGCGTGGAGGTCCAAAGACAAGGACAGGCGGGGGAGCCAGCCTGGTGCAGTGATTAAGAGCAGCAGCTTCTAATCTGGAGAGCAGGGTTTGATGTCCCGCTGCTCCTTATGCAGCCAGCTGGGTGACCTTGGGCAAGTCACAGCACTCTTAAGGCTGTTTTCTCAGCCCCACCGACCTCAGAGGGCGCCTGTTGTGGGGAGAGGAAGGGAAAGGGGTTTGCAAGCTGCGTTGGGACACATTCAGGTCGTGAAAAGCGGGGTATATAAAACCAGCTCGTCTTCTTCAAATCCGTATTTGGGAGGAGAAAACCAGCACAAGAAGTGAGTGTGGGTTTCTATGTCGAGTGAGAGAACAGGACAGCTTCTGGCAATTCCACATTCCCGATGAGAGAGCCCTACGGAGCATCCACATTTGGGTCTGGCATTCTGACCTCCTCTCCATCCTCTCTGCTCTCAGTCTTTGCCCAAAATAGCCTAGAATTGCATGTGAGCTTGCAGGGGACCGAGTGACATTGGCTACCATTCATATCGGCACGGCCGTAACTCATTTTGTCCTGCCAGGTCAGAAAGCTGTACCCTGAAAGGCCTTTTGGCAGAGGCCAATCAAGAGTGGGCGGAGGGGTGTCGATGCCTGAGCTTCGTCACGTATCTCCTTGGCGTGCTGCGGGTCCACGTCTCCAGAGCTCGCAGGGACTTGTTGCAGGCGGCTCGTTCGGCACCGATACACGGTGAGCCCCTTGAGGGTCTTGCATGTCTTTTCTACATGTAGTTTAAAGCCAGTACTGCGGGTCCTCTCCTATGCTGCCAACAGGAACCTTTCCCTGCCCTCCTCCAAGTGGCAACCATTCAAATACTTAAAAGGCAGCCATCCTGTCCCCTCTCAACCTCCTCTTCTCCTCTGTGCTTGCTTAGGGAGGATGCACTAGCCCTGAGGCTTATTCCTGCTTCCTCCTGGGCAAACCCCTCTTCAAAAGCTTTGATTCTTAATAGCAGCTGCTGTTTTCCATCTCAGCATTTGTGCAGAGGATGCACAACCTCGGCTTGTAGAATACGAGCTCACTGCTCTCGTGATTTTCGGAGGCGTAGAGAGAGAAGAGCTGCCCTTCCCTTGTCCGAACGCTAACCGGAGTATTCTGTCCACGCAGGGGTGGTCTTGGCTCTCAGGAGGTGTCTGCTGGAGGTGCCGGAGGTGGCTGCCGCTATGTCAAAAGCGCAGCATGTGCAACGCTGGCGGGTTTTCCTTAGCCGCTTGGTGGAGAGCCTGAGTGATGCTGTCCAGTTGCTTCTGGGAACGCTGCAGAGCAAACAGACCCCCAGCTGTGGCCAAGAAGGTGAGATCAGACCAGGATCGTAGAATCTTAGAGTTGGAAGGAGCCAGACAGGCCATTTAGTCCAGCCCCCCTCCCCCCCTGCTCAAGCTTACCTGTACTGCAACCCCAACTTTGGTGGCAGCAGTAGCAATATGTGCATGCAGGTGGCTCATGCGCAGGGGCACAGCAATCGAGGTGGCATGGCTCTGCCAGCCACCTCCGCACACAGCCGGCCGCTGCCGCCGCTGCAGCCAACAACCTGGTGACCCTAGGGAAGGGGCCAAGCAACCCCAAATGGGGTCGTATCTCTCTAGCGCAGTGGTTCTCAATCTGGGGGTCAGGACCCCTTTGAGGGTCAAACAAACCCTTTCACAGGGGTCGCGGCAGGGCAAGCAGCTTGGCCAGGGAGGGACCATCCACACAACAACCTTGCAGGGTAGATCGAGATAGAGCATTTGTCTGTCTGGAGCAGTGGAAAAGAGCAAGATGGGCATGGTGGGGCAAGAGGCAGAACTGAACTGAGGAACCCCGGGAAACAACCAATTTCTATACCATCACAAACAATGGATCTCCACGCCATTAGGAAGGTTGAGAACCTCTGTTCTAGTGGATTAATTAAAACATTCCTTATGAAACATCACAAAGACAGAGACATCCTTCTGAGGCATGAAGCTCCTGTGAATCCCGCCCCCACACTGTTCTGTCTGTGCAGCTTGGTGTAGTGGTTAGAGTGTCAGACTCGGATCTGGGAGGCCCAGGTTCGAATCCCCTCTCTGCCGCGGAAACTCACAAGGCGTCCATGGGCCAATCGCACACACTCCGCCTAACCTACCTCGCAGGATTGTTGTGAGGATAAAATGGAGGAGCCTGATGTAAGTGGCATGGCATCCCCAGTGGACAGAAAGGCAGGGGATAAATCGATGAATTTTATAACTTGGCTCACTGACTCCTGCTTGGTGTCGCTGCAGCCACGGCGCCTTCGTTTGCTGACATGGGGAATGCGATCGGCTCTCTCATCCGGCTCGGGAAGGACCCGGCACAGGAAGATGAGGATTCCGTCCTGCTTTCCGAGGAACACGGCCTCATCCTGACCTGCTGCTGGGTCTCCGTGAAAGTGAGCATTTTTCTCCTGAGGGCTAACGATGATGCACAAGAAGGACCCAATGGAATATTTTGGATTGAAAAAGGCTTCGTTTTACACCCGGCTTCTTTGCCCTCACAGGAAATTGGGCTGCTCTTGGGGGGCCTGGCCGAGAAGATTTTGCCTCTAGCGCCCCCTGTGGGATCTGAACCTCTCCTGCCACTCGCGGTGGTAAAGACGGCCTCCAAGGTGTTCCAGGAGATCTTACTGAAGTGCCGACACTGGGTAAGACCAACCTGTTGCTGGTAAGGGTTGAAATCAGACTGTTCTTGGACCTCCCTAACTGAGCCTTGGCGCTGGCAAACGCATGGGGCTGCCTCTTTGACTGGCGCTGAGACCTGCTGTGCATCTGCGTCCAGATATTCCAGAAAGATGTTCACTACAACATGTGCAGGTCAAACCACTCCTCTTCTTTTATTTGGAGAAGCTCTTTGTAACACTCGGAGAGTCTCAGCTATGGTAGTTTACGAGGCACGGGAACGAGCGCTATACAAATATTCCGCCAGAAGCTGGATGTGGAAAGGTTGTATTGGCTGGTGCTCGTGAAGTCACGTACATAGTCGTGGATATTTCAATCAGTGGGGCGGTTCTGCAGTTTGAAGGACGAACTATGCAAATCAATGCATATATGCTGGTTTAAAATGTATCTAATGCGGTGTACAACCTGATTCTATTCACTGGCAACACTCACGGATTCTCATATTACCTTAGGGTGCCGTGGAGGGCTGCAGTACAGGATTCACCAAGTTCTGTGCCTCGTTACTAAGCCACCCCAACCCAGAGCTTCAAGATGTGCCGAAGACCATACTAGATCAGGTGATATTTTGACTCTTGGCAAATATGCAATCTTCTATTGAAGACAGATGGGAACATTTTAAGAACGATGACTTGAGCGTGCCATCTGCACATTTAAATGCAAACATAACTTTTTCCGTCACAAGTGTTGGGGGGAACAATTCTCTATGTTTCCAGCGTGTTCGTTGGAACCAAGAAAATCCGGAGCTGGAAAAGGCATGTTAGTTAGCCGTGTCGCCAACAAAAATTAAGAAAGGCGTTTTGCAGTTTTACATTAAATGTGTTGATACATTGAAGGGGGACCTTATAGGTGAATTAATGTATAGTTATTTCTTTAATTTATATACCGCCCTCCCGGCTTGGGACGCTGTACAACATCAAAATCAATTAAAAATAAAATATAAATTAAAATACAATTAAGAGCCTTTCTAAGACGTTCTTAAAACCACTTAACGTCAGCTGATTTATATGCCATTTGAATATGTAGGATGGTGAACAGTCGGCTGAAGTGTAAGATCAGGGGTAAAACTGGCAGTTTTGCTGACTGGTAAACTGAGACAAAGAAGGGAAGAGTGAACGTTTGTCATTGTAGTTATACTATCAAAATATTCTTGACTCTGTCTTGTAGCTTTTACAACAGGGGTAGTCAACCTGTGGTCCTCCAGATGTTCATGGACTACAATTCCCATGAGCCCCTGCTGGGGCTCATGGGAATTGTAGTTCATGAACATCTGGAGGACCACAGGTTGACTACCCCTGCTTTACATCATGTACTACATGATCTTTTCAATTGGAGATGCTGGGGATCGAACCTGGGACTCTCTGCGTACAAAGACCAGTTGCTCTGACAGAACTGCTTGGTCAGGACAGAACTATCAGGACTGTGACTGGCCCAAGGTCCCGCAGCGGGCTGCATGTGGAGGAGCAGGGAATCAAACCCGGCTCACCAGATTAGAAACCGCCGCTCTTAACTGCTACACCAAGTTGGCATCCCTAGGACCGTAGGCCTGCGGTCTTAACCACTGCTCCAAGCTGTTTGTCTGCTACCAACTTGTCTTCTCGGGTTCTGTTTCTGCAGGGCTTGGTGTTACTCAGCAGTCCCAGGAGCAGCTCTGTGACTCGCCGAGCCGCCGGTTTCCCCATGCTCTTCTTATGCATTCTGCTCGGGGAAGACTCCTCCAAGTCCCGCCCTCTGCTGGCCCACTGCTGCCGGACTTTGCTAGCCTTAGCCGGCAGGCCCCTCTCCCAAGACTGGAACCAGACCCTGGACTTGCCTCAGGTGAGGAAGCCAAGGCGTTCTGGGGTGTGTCTGCCTGTTTTGTGTTTCAAAGAGCTGCCCCCGGATACGAGGCTCTCCTTGGTGCTTAACCCCCAAGCACGGACATTTTTTTGCAGCTGTTGATTAAGATTGTAGAACAGGGGTAGTCAAATTGCGGCCCTCCAGATATCCATGGACTACAATTCCCAGGAGTCCCCTGCCAGCGTTTGCTGGCAGGGGGCTCCTGGGAATTGTAGTCCATGGACATCTGGAGGGCCGCAGTTTGACTACCCCTGTTGTAGAAAGAGAAAACTAGTGTTTGCAGTTCTTATTTATTTACTGTATTTTTAGCTACTGTTCTCACCAAGATTCAAGGTGGATCATGCAGCATAGAAAGCAATTGTCTCCTTCCGGGCCTTCCTCTGTAGGTCTCAGCAGTGCACGTGCTGCAAACCCTGGTCCGGGGGTCTGGTCTCGGGACAGCCCTTCGTCAGTACATGACTCCCATGATGATTCTGGTCCTCAAGGCACTCGACTCGCCTAGCTGGGGCATGAGGAACGCTGCCATCCAGCTCTTTGGTAAGTGCTTCCTTCCCGTTGGTAAATGAGAGCCAGCGTGGTGTTGTGGTTAAGAGTGGTGCCTTCTAATTTGGTGGGCTGGGTTTGATTCACCGCTTCTCCATATGCAGCCAGCTGGGTGACCTTGGGCTAGTCACAGCTCTCTTAAGGTTGTTCTGGCAGAGCAGTTCTCTTAGAACTCTCTCAGCTCCACTTACCTCAGAGGGTGTCAGTGGTGAGGAGAGGAAGGGAAGGCGGTCGCTTTGAGACTCCCTTGGATAGTAAAGAGCCGGTTGTAAAAACCAGCTTCAACCATCTTCAAGTATTTAAAAGGGTGCCATGTAGAGGATGGAGCAGAGTTGTTCTCTCTTGCCACGGAGGGACAGACCAGAACCAATGGGATGAAATTAATTCAAAGGAAATTCTGTCTAGACATCCAGAAGAAGTTCCTGAAAGTTAGGGTAGTTTTTCAGTGGAACAGGCTTCCTCGGGAGGTGGTGGGTTCTCCATCTTTGGAAATCTTTAAACAGAGGCTGGATATCCATCTGACGGAGAGGCTGATTTTGTGAAGGTTCAAGGGGGTGGCAGGTGACAGTGGATGAGCGATAGGGTTGTGAGTGTCCTGCAAAGTGCAGGGGGTTGGACTAGATGACCCAGCAGATCCCTTCCCACTCTAGGATTCTATGATTCATTTGGCCCTCCTGCCCCTCCCTCATGACAGTCCCTGTCTTGCTGTGTGTGGAAAATGAGGTCAGGAGAACCTTTTATGCCAACAGGAGCTCTTTGGAGAGCAGGCAAGGTGAAAATGTAAATGAAAAGGGAGCAAGCCATGTCCTTCCGAGCCTTGAAAAAAATCTATCTGCTTCTGCATTTCTCTCCCGCCTAGACACCTTGTTTTTTTCTCTCAGGTGCTTTAACAGTTCGGCTGCTGGGCCAAAACCAGACTCGGGACAACAGCCATGGCCACGATGGGGTGAGCCCTGAGGCGATTTTCAGCCACTACCCTCAACTGAAGGGCATCCTTCTTGGAGAGCTCTCCTTGGCTGCAGGGGCGTCAGGAGAACCCCAAGGAGGGAAGTTCCACCTCTACCCCTCTCTTTACGCCGTCCTCACCTTTCTGGCCAAGCTCCAGCCTAGTACAGACTTCCAGGACGGGTAAGGAGCTAAAGCAGAGAGACTTTCCTGTGTCTCAGGGCTGAGACAGAGTCACGAAGGGGCGAGGAAGAGGAGGTAGTCAGCTCTATCCTGTTATCTGGGAGGGTTTTCTCCAGTTTTCTTTCACAGAAAGACTAGCAGCTAGTCTTATGATCTGACCCCTCTTTCCATCCCTCCAGGGATGGAGGTAGGTGGGGAATGGGGGAGTTCTTTGGGTTTTTTACTGCCATATTGTTTGGGTTTTATTGTATTTGTTGTCCGTTTTAATGGGGTTTTACTGGGGGTTTTTATTGGACGTTTGTAACCCGCCATGAGACAGTTCTGAGAGTGGCGGGAAATAAATCGAAGATCGATGGATGGATGGATGGATGGATGGATGGATGGATGGATGGATGGATGGATGGATGGATGGATGGATGGATGGATGGATGGATGGATGGATGGATGGATGGATGGATGGATGGATTGATTGATTGATTGATTGATTGATTGATTGATTGATTGATTGATTACTTGTGGGGAACACTGGAACATCCTGGCCACATGCATCACGAATGAAGCACTGGCTAGCACTTGGAAGGGAAGCCTCCAGGGAATACCAGGGTCATGACACGGAGGCAGGAAATTGTAAACGTCGCTACAATCTCCTCCACACATACAGTATGATAAATAAATACAGTCTTAGGATTCTCCGGAATCCAAGTTTGGATGTTTCTTTATTTTTTCATTTATTGCTCTTTCTCCAGCAGTTCCGGCGGCTTCCTGGAGCCCTTGATCCGGCTTGCAGGAAACCCCATTTATGCTGCGCGGGCGATGGCAGCCCAAGCCCTGGTGCCTCTTGTTCCTCCCATGGAGTACGGGACCCTCCTCTTACGACTGGCCTTGGATTTGCCGCAGCCGGAGGATACATTTTCCCAGAATGCATTGCATGGACACCTGTTGCAGATTGAGTCTGTGCTGGCCCAGGCATTGCGTATGAATTGGTGAGTGATTTTTTAATTATTATCTTTTTTCCTTTTTTTATGCATTTCCAGTCTCTGCAAAATAATAGTAATAGTCTCTGATAAAAATATTAATTTGTGTGTGTTTGTTGATAGCTTCTGTAAAGATTTGCAGTCTTTTGAGGATCCTAAAAATATAGGGGCACTTTTTTTTTTTACAAATCATTCCAATATGTGTAATTAAGGTGAAAATAATGGCATATGCTACGCTTAGATTCCAGTGGGCTGCCGTGTTCATCTAAAGTTGCAAATTTTGAGTCCGTTGAAACCTTTAAGGCCAACAAAGTTCTATTCCATGTATAAGCTTTTGTGTGCATTCACACAGTTAAACATAATAAAAATAATAGTCAAACATTTGCCAAATGTAGTGAATGCTTCTCTAGTATTAATTCGTACAACAGCCCTGACAGGTAGGCTAGCTGCACTGTAACGGCGGATCATGATACGTTATGCTCCGATTCTGGGCGACACAGAAGCTGAGCGTTACCTAACAGCGTCCTAAGGTCGTTCCCAAACATGTGGCCTTGCAGAAAGTATTTAGACCACTGCTTGCATAAAAAGTGGACCAGAACAGGCAGGCTAAGGACATTTAAGCCGGGGTGATGGGCTTTGTTTGCACCCTTCTTCACACACCTTGGCTCCCTTTGTTTCAGCCTGTCTCCCGATGCACTGTTCTCCATCACTCAACAGTTGGAAGATCATATCTGGCTGGTCACATCTGTCCAGCGGTGTCCCCTGGTTCGGTTGGCCTATCTCCAGGTGGCCTCTCTTCTGGTTGGAAAGGGTCCCTCTGACTTTGCCCAGAGAGTCTGGGAAGCTGTGAAGGGTGAACTGGATTGTTCCATGCCAGCAGGGAAGGCTGGTTCATCTCTGATTCAGGTATCTGTCTTGGCTTAGGACAGTGGCCGGTCATGATTCATTTAGGGCCAATGGAATTGGCACACAGAATTCCTACTGGGCCTGAAAGACAGATGTGGGTCAGGAGTTGTACAGAGAAGGAGTAGCGAGATTTTGATGACTTCCATGCATGCCAGAGTGGGGAGTGACTTCAGCAGAGATTCAGTGTAGATACTGCAGGGATTCCCAACCAGGGAGCCTTGGACTTGGGGGCCTAGAGGAATTTTGAAGGGGGTCAACAGCCTTTGAGTTCTCTCATGTTTTCTGCACCAAAGAGGGGGCGGAGCCTGTGTGCCTACTCCCACCTTAAACCGCCTCCTGTCTCTCCCTCTGCAGTCCTCCTCGTGTTTGCCTGTTAATGTAGTTGATGATGTCACTTCTGGTGACATGTCACTTCCAGGGGGCGTGGCAGGGAGTCGTGGCCAGCTGACATCACTTCCGGGGCTCCTCGGTGCCTGAAAAATTATTTCAGGGGCTCCTTCATGGTTGAAAGGTTGAAAAAGGCTGGGTTAGAGTGTTGGATTAAGACTGGAGAGACCCAGATTCAAGTCTCTGACTCAAACTCTCTGAGTGGCCTTGGACCATTGATCCTCTCCTACCCTAAACTCCCTCACAGAGTAGCTGTGAGAATCAAAGAGAGACAGAGCCACCTGCCCCAGCCTGCGTTCCTTGGAGCTGGAGTGTGATAAAAATGAGATAGAAATACACAAACTTGCTTTGGTTGCATTGCGGTAGACTTCAGTTCTGTTTTGCAGACTTTCTTCTGCCGTCCTTTTTTTGAGTTTTGCTTGTGCAGAAAGATCCACGGCCCTGGGCCTCACTCGCTTTCCTTGGTCCTTTTCCAGGTTGGCGCGGTTACATTTCGCCAGCTCTCCGTCCGCTTTCTCTGCAATGAGGCCACGAGGCTCGAAAAACTGGAGAGAGCCCGTGAAGTTTGCTCGCTCCTGCAGAGCGGCCATGTGGACTTGCAAGGAGCCATCCTGACCTGGACGATCGAAACAGAGGGCGGAAGAAGCCCACTTCTCGACCAAGAGCTGCAGCGAACACTCTGGGTGAGACCTGGCTTGAAACGCAGGAACAATCATGCAGATCCCGAGGCTGAACTTAAATCCCACCACTTGCCTACAACGTGCAGGTTTAACGTAGCACACGGGCAGGAGGGCGTTACAGAAGCCCCCTTTTCTCCCCCTTTGTGTTTTGTTTTCTCAAGTGAAGCTTCAGCTAGTGGGAAGGCATTTTTTCACCCTGCCTCTTCCTTTCTGTAACGATTTGTTTCCATCCTGTGTATCAGGAGACACTGGGGAATGTGCTGAAAGGAAGGACAGACCCTGAGTTTCTGAAGTTGTTTCTGGAGGCTTTTCTGCATCTCAGCAGCCGCCGGTGCCTGCCTGTTCCCCAGGAGCCATTGAGCCCTGCATGTGCAGAGAGCAGGGGGATCCTGCTCTCTATGGTGGAAAGAGGAGAGCTCAGCCCAGACCTCCAGCGTCACGCGCTGTGCGTTCTGGCTTCACTCCTGACTGCAGGGTAAGTCGATTGCCGTACGTCTTGCAGGGACAAAGTTGGTGAATGGTCTAGCAGCTAGATTAGTCAAAGGACCACATGTGGTCCACGGCCCACAGGTTGGGGATCGCTAGTCTAGCTTCCATGCACGTATTGAGGGTTTTTTTGTATTTTTCCTTTCCTGTTAATTGGGATTATGGGAGGTGAAGGGGCACAGTACACCCCTACCTTGTTAGATCTTAGCAGGGTTGGTACTTGGAGGGGAGGCCACGAAGGACGACTTTGCAGAGGAAGGCCATGGCAAACACCCTCTGCTCAGCCTCTTCCGTTGAAAACCCCTTGCTGGGGTCACCGCATATCGATTGCCACTTGACGGCATTTGGGTAACTGGGACTCCTGACCACCCTTTCATCCTGGTTAGGAGAAACCTCCGCTTGATAAGGCCACCTGCGTTTGACACCATGACGCATTTCGGCGAGTCGAAGAGCTTGAGCTTTTGCGCTCAGTCTTGGCACACCACGCAAGGGGTGCGCATGGTTTGTCATTTACCAGGCGTGTCCTTGTAACAAGCCCACTTGCACAGTCATGTTTGTTCGCGATGCCTGAATGCTGCCTTCTCTTTTGACAGCGTTGAGGATTTTACTGTATTGGAACGGTGGTGTGCTGTTCTAGAAAGGGACAGCGATCCCCTTTCTTCAGAGGTGCTCAGAGTGGCTGTGGCCAAGTCACTGAACACAGCAGGAACGGGCCTGGTTCAGAGAGCCCGGGAAGATGCAGGGCAAGCTCTTCGTGCCATGGCTGTGCGGTATGTAGCTGTGAGCAAGTAGCTCGCTTTTCTGACCTCATCACAAGGAGTGAGGTTCCCCTTATTTCTATTTTACAGAACTGAACTGGAGAATGAATGTTGTACTTAAACTCCCCTCTGCTTGGGATATAAAGAGTTCTGTTTAAGTCCCACGCTCAGCCCATGGAAGTGCTCCACATCACAGGACCCCTGGACAGCCTTCACTTTGACGCCCTGCTTTCTGGCACCAACTAACCCAACCTTGTTCTCATTCGTTGCCTCCCCAGCCTGATAGCCACAGCCATTTCCCTGCTCCAAGACGAGGACCAAGACGTGCGGCTCGAAGTCTCCCTCTTTGCCAGCCTCATAGTGCAGGGGCAGCCTCTGTCAAGGGTTCCCTCTCCAGGCAGTCGTCCTTGGCTTCATAGCAACAAGGGGCTGGTCGGCCTTCTCCATCTCCTGCTGGAAGAGTTCTGGCGTTGCCCAGAAACCTTTGCGTCTTTGGTGCGTCATCTCCCCAACGCTGATCTCCACAAGGCTTTGGTGGAGCTGGAGGACCAGGGGTGAGCGAGAGGTGTCTTGGGAAAAACAGATATCCTTCCTGCAGATGCAGAACAGCAGCAGGCAGACAAGGGATGGAGGTTGCAGCTGCAGAATCACCCCAGATGTTTAACTTTTCATCTTTCCTAGAGTCGCTGTAGCACAAGGTGTCTGTCGCGGTCAGAGGAAGGGTAGGCGATTTGTAAGCCGCTTTGTGATTCCTTCAGAGCATTAAAAAAAGCGGGGTACAAAAAAAACAGCTCTTCTTCATCTTGTTCCCTTTTTCATTGGTTAATTCATTAATCAATTAATCGTAGCAGCCCTAATAGCCCAGACAGGCCTCATCTCATCGGAGCTTGGAAGGCAAGCAGGATTGACCACGGGCAGTACGTGGCTGGGGGCCCCTGAAGAAGAATGGGGTTGCGACGCAAGGAGGGCAGCGGCCAGCCACCTCCATTTGTCTCTCGCCTAGGAGACCCCCTGAGGTCGGACTTCATGGGCTTGCCCTGAGTCAGCTGGGACTCAATGGCCCATTGTACATTAATTTGTTCCAGAACATTTTGATGCACCGGACTGATCCGTCAGCACGTTTCTCTTTAAAAACTGTGTTAGTTGTTATGCAGGTGCTTCCAAAAGAGTCATTGGCCCTTTGCAAAGGCTTTCCTTCCTGGGGTGTGAGGGTTGCCAGAACCGGCTGTGAAAGCCGGTTTGAAGCCTGAGTGTCAAGCCTTCAGAGCAGGGATTTCCAACCGGGGTTCTTGGGAACCCTGATGTCCTACAAGAGCTCTCCAGGGGTTCTGTGGCCTCTCCCAGAAGTTGGGATGGATGCGGACATTGCTAGATGGCACTGGTGCCATCTTCCCTGGTTGTTTCTTTCTGCCCAATGGAAAAACCATAAGTGCTCTATCGATCGATCGATCGATTGATTGATTGATTGATTGATTGATTGATTGGCTGGCTTTCGCATCTGACTTCCGCGCCCACTTCTCAGAAAGGGGCCTGTCACCACTTCTGGGGTTCCTCGAAGCCTGAAAAACATTTCAGGGGCTCCTCCATGGTCAAAAGGTTGGAAAAGTTTGCTTCAGAAGAACGAACGTGCTAAATATAATTTTTACATTTTTTTTAGCATCATCCTTTTTCTCTCCTTCCTTCCAGGGCGGTCAGCCTATATAAAGAAGACGAGCCAAACGTTTACGCAGAGCCAGCTGTCTTTTCCCGAATGTTGCTTCCTTTCCTCTTCCGGTGGCTTGACCAAGCATCTACCTCTCTCAGGCTTTGGGAGTCCTTTCGATCTTGGCTGAAAGCCACGGGACCTGGGCTCTTAACCAGCCTACAACTCTGCAGGGTGTGGTGGAGCACAGGTAGGTGACAGTCTGTCCCACCCCCACCCCTGCCCGGCAAGTGCTCACTACCCCCTCCGAGGATAGCAGGGAAACCAGGGGCCGAGTCCTGGAATGGCTTTACCCCTGCAAGGTGCCAGATTCACAACCCACCACAGATCCCCAAAGAGAGAGAGAGAGAGAGAGAGAGAGAGAGAGAACGAACATTCACCCACAAGCACTTCCCTTTCCCCCAATTCACAGCTCCCCGCCCCGTGCTGGAGAGGTCATCCTTTGTCTACATTGAACCAGGGACCTTCTGCCTGCCAGGCAGATGCTGTACTCCTGAGCCACAGCACTTCCCTTAGATAGGTATCCCTTCTACAGCAAGCAAGCAAGTCCAGGCACTCCCCTCGCTGCCCGGTGCTAACTTGAGTGTACAAGTGCTTGACGTGTGCCTCTCATTCCAGAGGGCGACACTTCCTTGCACCTGAAGGCTCTAGGATGTCCGAAGGTTCACGTTGCAGTCACCGCCCTGCTTGTCAAGGCTGACCTCGCGGCCCGTATGCTGGAGATGCTGGAAAGGAGACAGGAATCCAGCACTGAAGAAATCTACTTCTGCTCCCAAGAGCTGAAAGGTGCAATTTTGGCTACGCAGAAGGTGCTCGCTCAGCATGGGATGGGACCAGCAGTCAACTTGGAGATGGAACAGATGGGAAGACGGGGGGCTCTCGAATGTGTTTCAGGAAATCACTGAGAGCCTTCCACCACGATGGAGATCACGGAAGTGGTCAACAGACAACACCTCCGTTTAGAGATACGCCCACTGCATCTTCTTGCCTAGACCTCCTGCTGTGATACAGATGGACAGACAGGGATATATCATTTGTAACTGGCATCTGCCAATTGCAAATGACGGCAGACTTTGCAGCCCATGGTTGCTTGTGGTTTCACATCCTGCGTTACTAATTGCAGGCGGTTCTGAACTTCTTGTCCAGATTTCTCCCCTGTTTTGTTTTGGAATTCTGAACGGCCCAGTCTTGTTTCCGAAGCGGAACATGCGTCAGGAATTCTCAGTCGTTCTGTTTTTCATTTCTGAATTTTGTAGAGTGAGGTGGGGGCAGTTTGCAGGAGCTTCTCATTCATAAGGACGTAAGAAGAGGTCTGTGTCCCATCTAGTCCAGCGTCCTGTTTCACACAGTGGTCAGCCAGTTCCTCTGGATGGCCAGCAATAGAGGCTAAGGCCTTCCCCTGAGATTGCCTCCCGTCTCCGGGATCCAGAGGCTTAGTGACTCTGAATGTGGAGGTTCCCCTCAGTCACTATGGCTAGTAGCCATTGACAGAATCATCCTCCGTGATCTATCTAATCCCCTTTTAAAGCTCTATTCTCACAACATCTTCTGGCCGCAGATTCCACATTTTAATCGCTCTGTGTAAAGTGGTATTTCCTTTGGACCATCCTGAACCTACTGCCCATCAGCCTCACTGCATGCCAATCTAGTATTTTAGGAGAGAGATTCCTTTTGCTTATTTGCAACCCAACAACACCCACCGCCATTAGCAACTTGCACAAATGCAGTGATCAATCTTGCAGTCTTGATGTACATGTAATTGCAACCACGGGGTTATGAGTGCGTGCGTGTTATTATTTTTTTTTTGGTGTGTTTCGCTGACTCACACAGGTTCCCGCATACTGATAACACATTACACCCACACAAGCTAGATAACAGCTGCACAGGTAATCCGGTGAGAATTGGTTTGCTGCAGTTTTATCAGTGCATGCAAGGATGCACCTGGGAGAGGCCACACCCAAAGAATCAATGCAGTGACGTGTGCAAATGCGGGCAGCACCTGTGCAGTGGGTACAAAACCCAACTGCAGCCATAAGTACATTTTAGGGGCTTGAGAAACATCATCTGGATTTCCTTTGTCGTTTTTCCTTCATCTGCAGGTGGGGCCTGTTTTATTTTTTTTAGTTTCTACACAATGCATCACTTGATGAAGGAGTTGAGGATGTACACAAGTTGCAATATTTCCGTTATCCCCTCAGAGGGCATTAATCTACCATAAAATAACTTCCAAAGAGGAGTGTGAACCTCCCGAATTTCATCTGACTGGAACTCGTTTGGATCTCCGTCCCACCTGCATTTGGTTCGTGCAGGAATCTCTGGATTTGCTTCAGATTTTCATTGAGATTTTATCCGGTGACACCCTAGGCATGTACAGAATCCTCTCTGGAATGTTTGTTATATTAAAAACCTTTTTAAAAATCTTGGTTTGAATTCCTCAGGCGCTAAAGCATCAGTTTCTTGCTTGGTTTCAAGTTTTACTTTAGAATAGTACCAAATTTTATTTTTGTGCAGGCTGGGGGCGTCCTCAGAGTTATGGGGGCAGCCTGATTTTGCAGCTCTCGTGATGAGCATAATTTGCCCGCTTTATGTTATGTTAATGAGTACCCAGCTTTCTGGGGGGGGGTAAACGGTTATGACTGGGGAAGGGAATGGCAAACCACCCCGTATTGAGTCTGCCATGAAAATGCTGGAGGGCGTCACCCCAAGGGTCAGACATGACTCGGTGCTTGTACAGGGGATACCTTTACCTTTAAGTTTTTCCCCAGATGGGGTTGATACTGGTCCTCCCTGGCCCCAGGGGAGCACACCTGGCCTCAGCTGGTGGAATGAGCTCCTGGAGGAGCTACCGTCCATGCAGGAGCTTTTGGCATTCTGCAGGGCCTGCAAAACCAAGTAACAGCAACAACAACAACAACAATACAGCATTTCTATGGCAATTTTCAGCAGGAAAACAATAAGAGGAGGAAAGTCATGGGGACCCTCTCCCTCCAAACCCGTCATCCACTTAAAACTGTAGTCCCAGTGGCTGCTCAGACAAATTGGAAAGAAAAAGCAATAGGGAAGGAATTACACGACTCAACCACTAGCCAATCCGATAACAGCGCATAAAGAACTCGTGGAGATTTAGTCCATGATGGAATGCAGATGCAAGAAGTAGAAGTTTGGTTGCAAACTGACTTAAGTGTACGATTGTGGGGCATTTTACACTCCCCGAATAGTCCTTGCTAGATACAGAAAAGCCAGAATTTCATGGTGTCTGAGCACTGATTGGGTTTCTCGGGCAATATGTAAGCCTAATATGTAGAACTTCTGGGTACCGTTAATGAATACGCAGGCAAAGGGCAATGAACTCAACTGAACCTCCTCAATGGGTGGTGAATCCCCATAGAGCAACAGACTTTCCAGAATGGTAGGGCCCATCTCAGCACAAACTCATCCAATTTTCCTCATCATTGAAGTGCAACCAGCTAGGGACTTTACTGGGGTTTGCATCTGGTGACATCTGGCACCCCTTTTGCTTATGCATAAGTCATTTCCCACTAAATACACTCACTGCCTCTTCCCAACAAAAGACAGATTTCATGGCTTGGGAGGAAAAATGTTTTCAAAACCGAATGAGAAAGAAGTCATGCAGATTGTTCTCATAGAAGTTCCCCACCTGGAACCGCAAAGGAGACAGAGTTTTTTGTTAATGGCTGAGGCTGGCAGCTATGGGGAATAAGAGATCTTAATGATTTCAGACGTTTTAAATGCTTACGGTTAAATGTTATTTGCTTTTAATGTTGTCATGTTACCTGGAAGTGAAGTAAACCTCACTGAGATGATTGCCCAAGAGGGGTAGTTAAAAGTCAGAGAGAGAGAGAGACAGAGAGAGAGAGACAGAGAGACAGAGAGAGAGAGACAGAGAGACCAATTGCATGGGCTTCTATAAAATTTTTGAACATTTATGTCTTGGGTTTTATCAGTATCAATTTATCACAAATCGTTTGGCCCGAAGTCTTGCAAAATCATCAAGACCATTGGAATGCCAGATAAAGGCGACAGATGGTCCCTGACATTTTCAACAGCCCTTCTGTAATAGAATCATAGAGTCGGAAGGGGTCTCCAGGGTCATCTAGTCCAACCCCCTGCATCTTGCAGGCATTTGTGATAAGAAGGTGAGTTGACCAACGAAAATAAAGTGAACACCCCTTCTACCTTGCTGGGAAGAAGCTGGAGCCAGGATTCTCTTGGCCTTCATTAAGACTGCCAATTCTAAAAAAAAAACCCTGGCAAAGGATGGATCGTGCAGCCATTAGCAAACCACATCAGGGGAACAAAACAAGTATGGGAGGGGATCATTGGACTTAATTCAACTGCAGAATAATCAAGGGAATCTATCATTTTAATTAAGTGCAGAACTGGAAAATTGATCGCGAATGCGTACTAGACATTAAAACACCTCTCCCTGTCTCTCCCATAGCTCTCACACATCTGGAAAGCATATGAGGCAAGAAGCAGCAGAAAAAGAAGAGCTGTTTTTTTTTTGTACCCGGCTGTTTACTACCCAAAGGAGTCTCAAAGCAGCTTCCAGTCACCTGCCCTTCCTCTCCCTATAGCAGATGCCCTGTGGGCCTGAGAGAGCTTTCGGAGAAGTGTGACACCAAGAGAGCTCTGAGAGAACTTTGACAGGCCCAAGGTCATTCAGTTGGCTGCATGGGGAGCAGCAGGGAATCAAACCTGGTTTTCCACATTGGAGGCCACTGCTCTGAATCACTACACCGCACAGGGCCCATTCCGCACACATTGGATAATGCACTTTCAATGTGCTTTTACAGCTGTATCCATATGCGGAATGGGTTCTGGTGTATATATTTTGAAAAATCATGTCCCTGGAGACAATGTGTTCTAAATTGATGCAAAGGTCTGTAAGGCACTAAAACTCTCGTGCCTGGGCTATTTCCAGGCCTAAATAAAGTTGCAGCTTTCTAAGCCCAATAACTTCAATTGATTCACAGAGAGGTCATTCTGCTAACCTTTCGGTCTCATCAGCACCTTTTAGGGATGCTCCCACTACCACCGAGATTCCGTAACCTTCCGTCATTACCTGTTCAAGCTGTGCAGAAGGCTGGCTCCCTGGCCAGTTTTCAACTTAACCAATCGCAAATAAACAAATACATGGGCGCACGTCACTCACTGTCAAAGACGGCAGCAGTGATTCTGGGCATTTCATGCAAGCAATTTCACACATGGAAGAATCTCTCCCTCTCCCGGAGCAGTGGAGCAAGGCCAGCTTGCTGTGAGCAGAGCCATATCTGCCTGGCATCAGGGAAACAAGATGTAATTAATATATCCTGGTGCAGAAATTCTATAGCTTTCATCTGGGCAATCCTCTAACAAAGCCCGGAGAAGCTTCCAGTAAGGCACAATTACCATATGCTCCCAGTGGCACCTTTAGGACCAGCAAATTTTTATTCAAGGGAAAAGCTTTCATGTACGTGCACACTTCACCAGATACATGCACGCACGTAAAAGTTTATACCAAGCTTTCTCAGCCAGGGTTTTGTGAAACCCAGGGGTTTTTTGACAGCACCGGAAGGGTTTCCTGAGTGGGTGGGAGTTAATCAATTTTTAATATAGTTTTTAAATTTGTTAAACATTTATCAGGTGACAGGAGCATATATGGTCATGTCAACCTGCCCCCTCCCTAAATGGCCAATGATCGGCCTGGAGGGAGTGGGAAGGGGAGGGCCCCCAGGTGGGCATGTCCACAGCTCTGCTTCCCAGCCATAGTTTGCATGATCATGCCAGTTCTGGGGTTTCTCAAAGCCTGAAGAATGTTTCAGGGGTTTCTCAGAGAACCAGCTTGGTGTAGTGGTTAGAAGTGCGGACTTCTAATCTGGCAAGCTGGGTTTGATTTCCCACTTCTCCACCACATGCAGCTATCTGGGTGACCTTGGGCTCCCCACAGCACTGAGAAAGCTGATCCCAAGGGTACCTCTGGATTCACACTTTGTCCTGCTGCTTCAGACCAAGACAGCTACCCCCTGACTGAATGGTCCCAGTCTGACTTCTTTTTATATTTAGATAGATCTAATTCTACCCAGATACAGGTCAAAAATAAATCTATCTATATTTGACAACAGTTGCTCCATTCTTTGCTGTGAGTTCTATGGATTTGGTTTATTGCATACGCATGTCGTATTTTTTTATAGACAATCATAGGGTATTTATACATACAGCGTACATTGGTTATACTTCTAGTGTAGAATGCTGATGTCTTGGTGCACAAATAACATTGAATACTGTATACATTATATGGAAGGGGAAAATTCCAAGCAAGAAAACACCGTGGCACAAAAATAAAGAACCGTGGGTTCTCCCAGAGAAAATGGGGGTTCAGCCTGGTTCCCTCTAAGCTGCATGTGTGAGCGGCCCCTCATTAGCACAGGAAACCACTCAGGGTCTTGCACCGCCCATGGCCCATTTGAAGATTTCCACCAGTTGTATTCTGCTCAGGATGTTAACTGCTCCATTCGGGGAAGAGCGGTCAGAGGAAGCATTGAGTTCAGTGTTGAAACAGCAAGGACGAGAAGTTCAAAATCATCCTTAATGTTCAGGTGGAAAAGATCTCAGGAAAGTCTAGGGTGGACTAGGGCAGGACTTGAGGATCTTCCAGAATTATAGCTCTACTGGTGATGGAGATCAGTTCTCCTGAAGAAAATGTCTGTTTGGGCAGCGGGGCACCATAGAATTATACTCTCCTGAGGATTCTCTTCATCCAAAATCCCGTCCACTTCTGGCTCCTCCCTCAAAGTCTCCAGATATTTTCCAACCCAAAGCTGGCAACCCTATGCTTTCCAGACTAAAGAGATCAGTTCCCCTGGAGAAAATGACTCATTTGAAGGGACGACCGAGATTCTTCCCCATCTCAAATTCCACCTACACCCATCTCCACCCCCGAAGTCTCCAAGGATTTCCTAACCCACAGCTGGCAACCTCAGGGTGGTCATAGATGCCGCTTTATGGGAATATACCTCATGAATCATTTAGACTCTTAAACGCTCACTTTTGCGTGGAATAAAGTTGACTTGACACACCCCATCCCCAGAAAGAACCACCCCAAACATCAAGCAAAATGAAAGGCCATCGTTTTAAATTCGAAAGAGTTCCTCTAAAAATAACATACACGACATAACTGGCTTCTAAAGACGGTGACTAATACAGGTAGGTACAAGGGGGTTAAATAGGAATGCTTTTTAAAAAAAAAGATAATGCTCTGGCATCACTTCCTGTATAGCTAGATGTAATCATGACATCACTTCCTATCCCCCCCTGTTGGGCTTTTAGAAAGATATGTGACCAGATGATTGGGCCTTCCAGAATGCATATTGCATTAATACAGGGGTAGTCAAACTGAGGCCCTCCAGATGTCCATGGACTACAATTCCCATGAGCCCCTGCCAGCATTCGCTGGCAGGGGCTCATGGGAATTGTAGTCCATGGACATCTGGAGGGCCTCAGTTTGACTACCCCTGCATTAATATATGCGCCCACCCTTTGACCTAATCCAAAAGAAGTTAGGCCCGTTTAAGACCTGTTTATTGGTCTTGGTGGGGATATGTTGCTGACTCATGTAAGTCCTGCGTAGATTTTGCGGGAATATATTACACAGAGGATAAAGCACTAAACAAGTCCACTGAAATATCCACTCTTCATGTCTTCCATTAAAAAGAAATTAAGAACTGGACAGCTGCCGTTTGATTCTTCCCTTAAACAGCTACGGGGATTGTTGCTGAAAGCAGAAACGGAGCAACCTTCCTTTCTTGCCGCAGCATCGGAGGTAGGTGACAAGGTTTTTCAGAGGTATTTCCTTTCTCTTCTCTTCAAGAGAGAGAATGAGACATTCTGGCGCTTTGGAACAGTACGTAGCCCGGCGGACAAGATCTTTAAAAAACGTGAGTTCATAGCTGTAGCAACGTTGAGGTAAAGATCGGCCTTTGGTCTCTCCCTTCACGACTTCGGCTTGTCCTTGAGAAACCGGCAGCGGGATCGGATCCTTTTCTCTCTCGCCCTTCCTCAAAAGTGTCCCCCAGCTTAACAGAACGTCATACGAAGATGAAGGAACGTTGAGCGCACACACAGTTCTCCTGGGAAGACTCCTGAGTCCAAGAGCCCTGGCAGCCAGTGACTGAGGCTGCAGTCCAGAAGGTTCTAAGCAGAGAAAAAGAAGAAGCACAGAGTTAGTTTTGCTAGGATTTACCAACTTGTTCCGGGGTAATCAGCCAGCAGCAGCTAAGAAGGTACTTGAAGAAGAAGAAGCAGAAGAAGCAGAAGAAGCAGAAGCAGAAGCAGAAGCAGAAGCAGAAGCAGAAGAAGAAGAAGCAGAAGAAGCAGAAGAAGCAGAAGAAGCAGAAGAAGCAGAAGCAGAAGCAGAAGCAGAAGCAGAAGCAGAAGCAGAAGAAGAAGAAGAAGAAGAAGAAGAAGAAGAAGAAGAAGAAGAAGAAGAAGAAGAAGAAGAAGAAGAAGAAGAAGAGTTGGTTCTTATAAGCCGCTTTTCACTACCTGAAGGAGTTTCAAAGCAGCTTACATTCGCCTTCCCTTTCCTCTCCCCACAACAGACACCCTGTGAGGTAGGTGAGGCTGAGAGAGCCCTGATATTACTGAAGAAGAAGAAGAGTTGGTTCTTATATGCTGCTTTTCTCTACCCGAAGGAGTCTCAAAGTGGCTTACATTTGCCTCCCCTTTCCTCTCCCCACAACAGACACCCTGTGAGGGAGGTGAGGTTGAGAGAGCCCTGATATCACTGCTCAGAACAGCTTTATCAGTGCCGTGGCTTTTACAGGTTAGCTTAAGCAGGTATATGTATCAGTGTGGGGTAGTGGTTAAGAGCAGGGGACTGTAATCTTCAGAACCAGGTTTCATTCCCCACTCCCACATCAGAAGCCTGCTGGGTGCCCTTGGGCCAGTGACAGTTCTCCCAGAACTCTCTCCGCCCACCTACCTCAGAGGGTGCCTGTTGTGGGAAGAGAAAGAAGAAGAGTTGGTTTTTATACCCTGCTTTTCACTGTTTGAAGGAACCTCAGGGTGGCTTATAGTTGCCTTCCTTTCCTCTCCTCATAACAGACAACTTGTGAGAGAACTGTGACAAAACTGCTCTGTGAGAACAGCACTATCAGGGCTGTGATGCGCCCCAGGTCACCCAGCTGACCGCTTGTGGAAGAGTGGGGAATCAAATCCGTTTCTCTGGGTTAGGGGACCACTGCTCTTGAGCACAACACCAAGCTTGGCTTCTCCAAGGAGCAACATGTTACAGGAGGATCGAATCAGTGGTATTTCTTAAATAGTGAGGACTAGAATCCTGAATTTGCTGCAGAACACAACAGGCCTGGGGAGACTAACAGAAAAGAAGCTACAGCGTTAGAAACATGCGGAGACTAGAAAGCGAGGAAGTACAAAGAAAAGAGGGTCCCCACCACACAGTCCAACAGGGGACTAGAGTTCAAATAACTTCCGTGCTGCACAATCCATCTGAGTGGCTGGATAAGGTCAGATCTAGGTCCCTTCCGAGCGAGGACCCACCTGGCTCCCTGAAGCCCGTCTCCTTGGCATCTTTTCTTGCTTCCCACGGCATCCCCCTGGCACTCCACGCAGATGCGCCTCTCTCTCACGAGCTGGCTGCTCCAGAAATGGACGTTGCAGGCAGCCCCCACCTGCTTCAGACGGAAGTAGATGCAGTAACTGAGGAGACGGGGTGAGAGAGAGAAGAGGTTTCGTGAAAGGCTGAATGGGAATTTCAGAGACAAATATTTTCAGGGCAACACAAGGGGGTGGCAGGTTACAGTGGATGAGTGATAGGGTTACGAGTGTCCTGCACGGTGCAGGGGGTTGGACTAGATGACCCATGAGGTCCCTTCCAACTCTATGATTCTATGATTCAAGGAGAGCCTGGAGGGGCTCCAGATGGCTTTATCTTTCTTTCCCCTCAGCATTCCGCTCCTGTTTCTTGCTCTTCTGGCCTGCTATGGATCCAGCCAATCAGGAATGGTGTGGCCAGTAGGATCACATCATGAGGCCATACAGCCAATCGAATTTCCCTGGGTTGTACAACTGTGATGCCAAACCGGAGCGAGGGCAATATTTCCTGCCCCGTTTTCCAAGTGGCCCCTTCATCATCACTGAACCCAATGGCGCATCTTTCACAGGATGTAAAACGGTTCGTGAATTTTTGTTTTGGCTCAGCCCTAGATGAAGGTATTCCCAAACAGACCCCTTCGTAACTGCTGTT
This sequence comes from Paroedura picta, assembly GCF_049243985.1. Taxonomy (NCBI): domain Eukaryota; kingdom Metazoa; phylum Chordata; class Lepidosauria; order Squamata; family Gekkonidae; genus Paroedura; species Paroedura picta. Next base: position 9,726,288 of record NC_135381.1, on the reverse strand, counting down.
TTGTTCTCCGGTGGGCTAGCTGTCTCTTTTTTTTTGTTTGTTGATTTAAAACCCCGCTTGTATTTAGAAGCATTTCAACAATCCCACAGTTCCAGATTTTTAGAAAATTGCTTTTAAGAAGAAAAACTGGTCAGCAAGGGGGGAGAAGGGAGGAGACAGCTGCATTTCAACGCCAGGGGCATACAGTCAGCTAATGAGCTATACAATACTTCTGATTCAAAGGGGTCAAAATGCTCACCCCCATCTCAGTCCTCAAAAAAAGAAAAATGATTGTACATGAGACAATAATACAGGGAGATTAGGGGGGATAGGGCAGAGTGGCTTGGGGGGGGGGAGCCAAAAATCCAATTTGCACCCCTTTGCTGGCTCATCCATTGGGGTGGGGGGGGGGATGCAATTCAAGTACCCAAATGTATTGTTGGTCAAAAGAGAACAGAGCATTCATCATGGAGAAGGCCCAGAGAGCTTTCTTCTTCTGGTTGCTGTGGGTTTTATTCCCTGACATTTCGCCAGTAATTGTGGCCGGCATCTTCGGAGGACATAGCAAGACAGGAATCCCAGTGAGATGGGAGATGACACACTTCAGCCCGAGAGATTCCCATCTTGCTGTGTCCTGCCTCTGAAGATGGCAACCACCGTTACTGGCAAAACGTCAGGGACTAAATCTACCAGGAAATAGCCATGCAGCCTAAAAAACTCTGCAGTCCGTTGACTCCAGCCGTGAAAGCCTCCGACAGCTTTTTTCTTCCTTGTGTTTAAAACGGACGTTGCATCACGGGGGGGGGGGGTGTCCCCAGAGGGGATAACCAAGAAATGCCAGTAAACTCTCCTCCTTCATCTTCCATTTTCCAAAGATTCAGATAAGAGCACCAGTGACCCGTTCTGTGGTTTCCTGTTTACTCTCCTGGAACATCCTTGGAGGCAAACCGGAGGGACCCGTTGGCTGCAGCTGTTTGTGGCAGATGAAATCATCTAAATGGAGGGGCCTCACTCAGAATGGCATTCTCAGGACATTACCTATCGACTATATCCATCCCCTCTGCAAACACTGACGCAAACAAAATATAGACGCATGGAACACAAGTCACAAAAAAGGAACCTGTTCCATTCTACTCCGTACGAGTCGGACCTCATCTGGAGACCTGGGTATAGATCTATGTGCTGCATTTTAAGGAAAGTGTCGGCCAATTGGAGCGTGATCAAAGATGGCTGGGGGGAGGGGGGAGTCTGGAAAACAAGTCTGATGAGGAAAAGGAGAAGGGGTTTGTATGTTTAACCTAGGAAAGATGTGCATTCAGAGGGACCTGAACACACTGTTTGAATTACTTGAAGGGCTATTGCGTCAAAGCGGGCAAAGATTTGTCCTTTGCTGTATCGGGAGGCAAGGGTAGATTTAAAGGGCTTCATTTAGGCAGATGGTGAGTGGGTGGGCAGGTAGGGCTGTGCCAGTGTTTGTCTCTTGTGGCCCTTCCTTGCATACCCAGGGAATTGCTGATCGCCATGGTGGGATGGTAGGTGAATTCCCTCCAAGCCAGCCTGGATTTTGGAGATTTTTGGTGTGTGTGTGGGGGAGGATCACTTGGGCATGAAATTGCAGTCAATGTAGGTGGGCAGGTAGTTGTGAGTATCCTGCATGGTACAGGGGGCTGGACTAGATGACCCTGGACATCCCTTTCCAACTCTAGGATTCTAAGTGACAGGATTTCGGGGCCAGAAGAAGAAGAAACCACATATTCTTATTACAGCCCGAGGCCAGCTAACAAGGATGGGATCCAGAATAAATATTCCGCAGCAAGGAAGGCTGTGTAGCCAGACTTGTACATCAGATCTTTAAAAGACAATGTTTGTCCTTTGCATCGGGAGTGCAAAACTGGACAGGGTCCATTGTGCCAGATGTCAGGAAACAGCTTGGAGACCATCACAGAAGCCTCTCCCCGTTTCTCAGAGACACTGAAGCTTCAACGGCTCAAGGCAACGGCTCTGATTGCCTCTCCCTGATGAGACCAGGGTCTTTGCTGCCATGGCACTGTGCAAATGGAGCTGCCAGACAATCCGTGGAAGTCGTTGGGGAAGGTGACATCTTTGTTCTTCGTGGGATGCCTTCCTCTCTCCCCATCTGGCTCTCTACGAAAAATAGAACTGAAGCAATACGTTGAATGGAAACAAACTCTGCGGGCATGACGGCTCTTTTCCCCAGAAGCCGATGCCAACGCGACCTTGGACAGCCAAGCACAGCCAGCAGAGAGCTGGAGACAATGGGCTTGAGTTCAAATCCTACCTTTCTCAACCAGGGTTTTGTGAAACTCTGGAGTTTCTTGATGGCCCTGGAAGTGTTTCCTGAATGGGTGGGAGTTAGTTAATCTTAAATATTTTAAATTGGTTAAACATTTATTGAGTGAGATGACCGTATATGGCCATGTTGATCTGCCCCCCCCCTCTTTCCCCAGATGGCCAATGATGGGCCTGGAGGGGGTGGGGAGGGGAGGGGCCTCAGGTGGACGTGTCCACAGCTCTGCTTCCCAACCATGTTCTGCACCATCGTGCTACTTCTGGAGTTTCTGAAAGCCGGAAGGATGTTTCAGGGGTTTCTCAATGGTAAAAAAGTCGAGAAAGGCTGTCCTTTGTTATAACATAACACAAAGGGCTTTTATCCAGATACATTAACGGTGTATCTTAGCTACAGCTCCCCCAGATGTACAGTCGTCATCTGCAAACTCAAACGTCTTTTTTGATATTAAAATAATTGCCTTTCCTCCATAAAGTATTTGCTATATGTCTGATTCAGAGCAAACAAGACAGATTCAATTCTGTAGCCGGGTTGATCGGCAGTAGCAGAACAAAATTTGAGTCCAGAATATCCAAATCACTGTTTCTCGAGATCTTAAAATTACTCGGCTGCATTTGTAAATTTACTTCCTGCATTAATTTAACAAAAGTGAAGTTAAAGGAGACAGCTGCAAGCTTTAAAACGATTTAACTCTATACCTTTTTAACCAAACAGTGGATGATATACCCCCTGGAGAAATCTCTCTGCTAGCCTCAGTTCTCGATTTGGCAAATCTGAATAACCCACATCACAGGTAACTGAAGAAGTGAGCAGTGACTCATGAAAGTTCCTCCCTTGCCTCAAATTTTGTTAGCCTGCAGGATTTTGGCTCTTTTCTATGGCTGCAAACAAACTAACATCTCAGTCTACACTGCAGGATTGCTGCGGACTTTCCCTTTCCCTACCAATGAAGTCTTCCCATGTTTTCCATTATCATTCCTTCATACGATGGACAAATTAGACAGCACTTCAGGAGGGAGATAATCAATCTCTCCGTGATTTTTTAAAACATTAAAATGTAGCTTCAGGCTCTTTAAAAACCTATTAGAACCGCTTCTGAGAGGAAGGGCAGTTGATCTTTTCCCCTTGGGTCTTTGTATCGGTAAAACAATTAGCCTTCTGGCTGCTTTTCCATCCTGGGGGGAGAGATCTTTTGCCCAATGGGAAAAGGAGGCGTCACCCCTCAAAAGCACACCTTGACAGGAAAGGGTTAAAGGCCACCTGCTCTCCCCCACTTCTGCATGGATCCCACCTTTTCCCATGGGTGCATTTCATGTTTGTTTGTTTCTTTAATTGGAGACCGATTGTTGGTCTCTTGGCACCTCCTCCGGTTTGGCTCACAGCCTCCGTGGGTATTCTCCAATTAAAGAAAAAAAAATTCATGTTGGGATCTGACCCAAGGCCCACCTTTGTTCATGCAACAAAAGCAGCTTGGGGACACTATGTTCCTATGCAGCTGGAGTGATAGAGCAGGAGGACTGGCAGGAAAGGAGAAGTTGTCTTCCAGAAAGGAGCTACAAATGCATGAAGAAAACAGTTGGCATCTTTCCTCAGCCTCTTCTATTCACTGCTGTTTGTTCTCCTGATGTTCGAGTCCCTGCAAGAACCCTGAGACATAGAAGACACATCTTTGTTCCATTAGCTACCCAGGATGGCAAAAAGGTTTATTCAGAACAAGTTCCTAGGTATAAAACTTTGTTTTCTGTAAATTTCTGAATTGGTTTTTTTTAGGGAGTCTTCAACCCACTACCTAATTCTTATATCTTATATACCTTATATTTTATATTTTAAGTCATAGAATTTGGGTCTATTAGTATCGAAGATCCATTTATAAGATGTTACCTTTATGGATCTTTGATACTAATAGGCCCAAATTCTATGGCTGGAGAAGCAAAAAGCATCTCTCGTGGCTATCTCCGAGCGCCGCATTCTTCTCCCCGACGAGAAACCTGGAGTGAAAGAACCCCTTTCTGCAGCACAAGAATGGGAACTGTGTCTGAGCCGGCTTCTTTGAGCCAAGGTGACTGGCTGTGCCAAACATGTGTCCGGAGCTGTGACGCAGACGGCAGCCAAACAAAGGGCTGTGCACTGGCTGTTCTGAGCCATCGGTTAATAAGAGTCCCCGGTCCCACCCCCGACGCCAGCTCTCTTCCAGCCTCAAAAGGGGATGGATGCAGTCCAGAGTCTTCATGCCCAGATGGTGAAGAGACCACGGGGTACCCCCCTCCTTTCCGTTTGCAATTGGAGATAGCTTTCGACCGTTATTGTCTCCTATTGGGCTTGCCACAGCACACCAGCTTGGTGTGGTGGTTAGGAGTGCGGACTTCTAATCTGGAGAGCCGGGTTTGATTCCCTGCTCCTCCTCCACATGCAGCCAGCTGGGTGACCTTGGGCTCACCACGGCACTGATAAAGCTGTTCTACTGATATTACCCTCTGCTGCAACCCTTGGTAGGGGTGGTGGGAGGTTGGGTGCTAGGGACCCCGGTTTTCGGGTGGGTGTTTCCCTGTGGAGGCCCCAGCCTTGCCTCACCAAGCCCCGCCTACCAGGTTGCCCAAGCATCAAATAGGGTAAATATGCCACTGAGTATGATGTAGTGTAAAGAGCAGTGGCCTCTAATCTGGAGAGCCGGGTTTGATTTCCCACTCATCCTCCACATGCAGCCAGCTGGGTGATCTTGGGCCAATCCTGGTATCTCAGAGCTCTCTCAGCTTCACCTACCTTGCAGGGTGTCTGTTGAGAGGAGAGGAAAGGGAAGGCGATTGTTACCCGCTTTGAGACTCCTCCTTCTAAACTCTCATCTTCTAAAAAAGTAGGGACAGGATTACTAAAGATGACTGACTAACCATCTTGTTTCATTGCAGGCAGGAGTTTGGACACCTAAATATGGCAGATCTTTCCATGTCAATAAAATTGGAGCAGGGAGAGAGAGTTGTGGATACAGAGCTTGATTTACAGGCAAACAAGGACTCTGCACTGACGGGGGGGGGTGGTACTGATCTCAGGAATCATCTTATCAAAGTTTGACATCAAAGTTGTGGAAGGAGGTATGAGGAAGAGCCGGGGTCCTCATCTTTTCTGAGCCTGCAGGCACCTTGGAAGAGGAAGTACCCCAGGAGGCATTTCCTTTGGGTCTTTTGGGAAGGACATTTGGAAACAGCATTTTGTGATTGATCCCACTGCCCATGACGGCCATTATGTGATGGTTCCCACTATCTCCTTTCTCAAAATTCCAAAAGTAGGAACAGGTTCAAGAAAGTGAGGGATTGCACGTGTAGAGCATATGACTAGGCCTAGGGAGATCAATGTAGCTTTCAGCTGTCTGATTTCTTGAGCAAGCTGTACCTACCTTGGCATTTTCTCTCTCATCAGCATGTGAGGTCTTCTCCAGGGGTCCTTAAAGTCCCTTTTAAAAGAATTCGGCAGAATCTTAGCCACCTCTGCAAAAGAGCCATAAAAATGTACGCATTAACAAATAGGAAACAAACATCGTAGCTGGGCGATGTGCAAACTGGACATTAAACAAAAGGAACAAAAGCTCTGAGAGAACCGTGACTTGCCCAAGGTCACCCAGCTGGCTGCAGGTGGAGGAGGAGTGGGGAATCGAACCCAGTTCTCAGATTAGAGGCCACCACTCTTAACCACTGCACCAAGCTAGCTCTTGAGCATTTCATGAGCCAATGTGCCTCACTATGGCTTGTTATTCCATCTTTGTTTGAGTGGTGCAAATCTGGTCCTCTGAATGCTCCCCTTTACCTTTTGCTGTTTCGCATAACGGGCTCTCCCCGAGGCAGCCTCTCCTCTGCTTTAGATCCGGACAGGGGGCTCCCCCATTCCGAGGCGGCACGATCACCTGTCGCATACGGTCTTTGCTTCCGGTCCCACACAAGGCACTGCACTCGCTCCAGGGTCCCCAAGGGCCGACCACGCAATCCACGGCTGCTAGAATGGAGGTCACAAGGAGGGTGGAGCAAAGGGGCGAGATTAAGAAGAGGCTGTTGCAGAAGACAAATTGTTGACCGAGAAGGAAGGGTCAATGAAACCCACCATGAATGAGAAGCAAGGTGCAAAAGGAGGAAAAGGCAAACCCAGAAAATCTGGCACAGGAGATTCCCTTGGTGTTGCAGTTTGCAGTTTTGGGTTGGGAAAGTCCTGGAAATGTGGAGGTTGAGCCTGGGGAACGGTGTCTACTCTCTAAAGCTGCCATTTTATCCAGCAGTACAGACCTCTGCAGTTAGGAGTGCAGTTATAATTCTGGAAGAAATCCAGAGGATGGGAACCCATATTTAAAGAAGTCAGGAACTAGGGATCCCCACTGTTGTGTCTGTAGACCTGCCAAGGACCGAGTGTAACTGACCAACATGCAGGTAGATCCCCTCTGCCAAATGGAAACTGACCAATAGCATGGCTTGGTGGGAAGATCCACTATTTGCCTGTGTATTTAAGTTGAGTTTCTTTAGGATGAGGGGTTGGCTCAGTTCTCAGCTCTACTTGTACCACGATGGGGTCTTAATAAAGACCTCAAATCGCTACCATTGTCTATGTCCACCTCTGAACCCACAGATGTCACACCAGCTTTCAAGTGGGATCTGAGAATCCCCTGGAATTTACAGCTCATCTCCAGACTACAGAGATCAGTTTCCCCTGGAGAAAAGGGAAGCTTTGGGGGGAGGGTGGACTCTATTGTATTGCACTGAGGTCCCTTGTCCTCCCCAGGGTCCGTCCCCAAAGTACCAGGAAGCTGGCAACCCTGTCCTTCCATCCGCCACTGGCGGTCAGGGGGGACCTGGCCACCCTACACGGAACTGTCCCCTCCCTTTTCCAACTTGGCCCACATCATTGGTAGCTTGTTTCCAAATCAGAGAGACATCCCTCCCCAGAGGGAGCTGATGGAATTCTAAGAATTCAGGGGAGGCCCAACCGACCCATGGAGGCCCGTCATGAATAAGCCTCCTGTCTCCATTGGCAAAACAGTTTAACTTCCCTTCCTTCTGATTCACTGCACCCCGCTCCCATCTCAGGCTGCCTTGCCTGCTTGCTTAACTATGCCGTGTCTCACAGAGGAGGGTCCATTGGCCAGCCAAACCCCTCCCTCCCTCCCCTTTCATCTGCCCTCTTGTTAAAGCACTCTGGAGGTGCCAGGTGAAAGCCCAGGCCAATGCAGCTATCAAAATGGTTCATGCTTCAAGACTGGCCAGTCAGACACCATTCAGCCCAATAAACATGGGGGCTACAAGAATGAACCAAGGTACAGGAGGGGGATTAAGGTTGCTATTCTGCATGATCGTGCCACTTCTGGGGTTTCTCCTGAGCCTGAGGAAATATTTCAGGGGTTTCTCAATGGTAAAAAAAGTCGAGAAAGGCTGATCAAACCTGATGCTTGCAAGAAAACTCCCCTCGTGACTTTGGGACAGGCAGGATCCAGTCCCAGCCCCTCCAGTTAAAAGGATCAAGTTGCAAGTGATCTGAAACATCTCTGCCTGACAGCCTGGATTGCTGCTGATGGTCAGAATAGACCTATGCCACTTATTGGCTCAGGAGCCACATGCAACTCTTCAATATGCCACCTACGGCTCTTTGTTTACAAATATGGCACCCACTCCATTGGGCAAGATCATTGCCTCATAGGCTAGTCATTGCCACTTGGTACACACCACTAAAGGGGCTGGAGGATGGGTAAGCTGTGAGCTGCACACCTGGGGTGGAAGGTAAATGAGCTGCCTTTCCAACAACTACCCACTGGGTGCAAGGAAAAGAGTAAAACCGGCACCATCTTTGGACTTCAAGGACATTCACGGTCTGGGCCCAATGTATTTGAAAGACCATTTAAATCCCTATGCTGTGACTGACGTTGAGGGGGGAACCAAGTGGCACACAAGGTATCCAGTAGTTATGTGGGATGTTATGATGTTTTTATGGTGTTTGATAGATGTATTTTATCATGTTTTATTGAATATAAACTGCCACGAGCCAGCTATGCTGGGAGTGGTGGTATAAAAAAGGAATAAATATATAGATGATAGAAGATAGACAGACAATACTGATCTTGATAGAATTAGGGTCTGAGGCAGCTCCCTCTGTGAGTTATCAAAGTATCCTCTATAAACCGTGTTCCTCCCCACCTCCCGCCAGAATCTTGTTAGGGGAACAGAATTTTGGATCGGCTTCACGTAGAACAAACTGTCCAAACCAAACACAAAACACGACCTCCAAATTACGCTATTTTTAGCTACCCGCCTTAATCCATTCCAAAAAACATTTGCTGGCTTTTAGATTCTCCAAGGGAGAGAGGCCTTTGGGGGCCTCTCTGTCCCAGCAGGGGCAACCACCAACTCCTTTGGATTTGCTAGAGGTGTAAGGGTCATCTAGTCCCACCCCTGCCCAGGCTGGAACTACAACTATAACATCCCTAACAAGTCAACAGATCCTTAAAAACCTCCCAAGGTGAAGAATCCACCACCTCATGAAGGAGTCTGTTCTCCTGTAAAACACACCTCACCATCAGGAAGTTTCTCCTCAAAGATAGGCGAACCTCCTTTGCTGTAGTTTATATTCCATGACTGAAAACTAATCTGCTTCATGCTCTTCATAGCATCCCTTTAAATATGGCAATTGTATCACCTCACAGTTCTGCCAAGATCTCCTCATTGGACATGGTCTCCAAACTACTCACTACACTAGATTCATTCTGGCTTGCTGACAACCTGACTCACAATTACATGTTTATAGTGGGAAATGATAGTGTTTGCTTGATCCTCGGAGGGAGCTCTATAGAATCATAGAATCATAAGAATTGGAAGGGACCTCCTGGGTCATCTAGTCCAACCCCCTGCACTATGCAGGACACTCACAACCCTCTCACTCATCCACTGTCACCTGCCACCCCCTTGAATCTTTACAGAATCAGTCCGATGGCTATCCAGCCTGTGTTTAAAAATCTCCAAGGATTACAATATACAGTTACATTATACAGTTCTCCGTTACATTATACAGTTATATATTTAACTGATAAATGTTTATCACGCTGAGGAATTCAGTGAGACCTGAAATTTCGGTCGTCGGTTCGTGATCTCGGTTGGTTGGTCCTAATACCGCGCAGATGTTGTTTTTGGAAAATCCCAGCAGACTACAATCTTGATTTTGACCCGACTCCTTCACGCTTGAGGAATGCCAGATGTCAACATCTGCTTCTCTTTTGCCAGGCTGCCCAACTTGAGCCATGCCAATTGTCTTGATCAAAGGGGGAAATTGTGTGTATCGCTAACGGCTGCCATGTTGGGTCGCTTCAGAGATCAGCAAGGATGTGTTTCTGTGGCTTGGGGAGGGTTACAGTCACCCTCCGGTCCTTCGGCAGCCTTTAAATCCCTGACACTGGAACAATCGTTTTTGGAAGACCATATAATGAGATCTCCCTCCCTCCCTCCCTCTCTTTTAAATGGCTTGACATTCTCGCCGCCAGTTCGAATGGCAGAGGTACTGCTAGCAAGTCTTGCCATGGAGTCGTCTCGCGAAGACAAGTGACAATGGGACAAGAGACATGTTTGTGCTCCGTAGGAAATGAAGCCCAGTTCAATGCTTTTCCCAACTCCCTAAAAGGCTATTGTCTGTCTCCAGGTGTCTGCCTGCCCCATGGCATGAACAATTGCCCTCGCTTTCTCTCCCAGAATTATGCCGATTCGACAGCCCTCCGTTTCTCACAGAGCTTGTCCAAAAGTTCAGGCACGGTTCATCTACCATTGTGACTTATTTGCTTTAGTGAGAGACCCAGCCTCTCCCACGTGATTTTCACCAAGGAATGGCATGCGGGCGCAGTTTTCAGAAAGCGGTTTTCTGACACTACATGTAAAACAAGCTTGGGGGGGGGGAGGATCTGTTCTCGTATGTGGTGTGTCCTAAGCACCCTGCACACAATATGCTGCAGAAGAGGGAACTGTGAGCTTGCTTCCTGCTTTCCAGGTGACTAAACCTCCCCAAATCAGCTATGGAATTCAAGTTGGAAAGCTGCCGAAATGTTTTGCTGAAGGGGGTAACCGAGGACAGGGCTCTCGTTAACGGATCCCCAAAATAAAATTCCGAAACAAATTCTCCTTTTAAGCCCAACAGGGACAGAGAAAAAGTATCATGTCTCAGAGCCCAGTTCGGCTTGTTTCTTCCAATCTCACGCAATACATACAATCTCGAGATATGCAAGGGAAATGCTTAATTAATTATTTAAGTGGCTGACATGGGCAAGTGCATTTCTGCATTCAGCAAAGTTTTCTGTCGCCTCGTCAGGAGACACTGGGACCATTTCCGCACTGGAGGCTCCACGCTGGGCTGCAGGCTGGAGTTTGAGTGGGAGCAGGTTGCCACACTGGGGGAGCGTTTAGCCCGGTGCAACTCATCCACCCAGGATTTGAGCTCTCCCACGGGAGCCAGGGCAGCAAAGTTCCCAGTGCAGAAATGGTCAGTTCCAATAGCATTTTGGGGGCTGGACTAGATGACCCTGAAGGTCCCTTCCAACTCTATGATTCGATGATTCTTCTGGTTCCTCAGCCAGGAATTGTCACTTGTTACAAGTGTTACAAAAAGCACTGAGGAGGGCTTTGCAATCAAGGAAGCCAGAATCAATCTACGACCAGACAGACCCAAAGGAAGTAATCATAATTGCCTTCTTTACTACTAGTAGTTCTAGAGGATCTACCTTTTGGAAATGTTAATTGAAACATTCTTAACATTTTATCAATGTACCAAGAGCAGTTAATTTTCACTGCTTCATCCCTTTACTCCCTTATTTGAACCTCTGGCCGCTCTCATCAAATTCTGCTGCTTTATGACAGGATATACACCTGACCTTTCTACTTTTATTCCCTTTACACTGAGGTGTTACACCAAAAAGATCCATGGTAAGAAGCACACCAGGCCTCTCTAACTCACCTCCTCCCCATGGCCAGTTACCTGTCCCATAAGAAGAATTTCCAGTATGATTTTCTTTCACCTATCTACCTGAAGAAGTGGGCCCTGACTCACACAAACCAATCGTCTTTAAGGTACCCCTGGGCTTGTGTTTTATCTTTCCTTAATTTGTAGACGATCTTTTCTCAACCAGGGTTTCGTGAAACCCTGAGTTTTCTTGATGGCTCTGGGAGGGTTTCCTGAACAGGTGGGAATTAATTAATTTTGAATATATTTTTAAAATTTGTTAAACATTTATAAGATGACATGACCAGATATCATCATGTCAACCTGCCTCCCCTCTCAAAATGACCAATGATGGATCTAAGTGTAGGAAGGGGAGGGGCTCCAGGTGGGCGTGTCCACAGCTCTGCTTCCCAACCATATTCTGCATCATAGCGTCACTTCTGGGGTTTCTTAAAGCTTGAAGAATATCCCAGGGGTTTCTCAGTGTTAAAAAGTTGAGAAAGGCTGGCGTAGATAGAAAACCCAGGTCATTAAAAAAATGTACCATGTATTTTGGCCCAAAGTATCGATTACTTATCAAACCGACACAATGTGCACAGAACGCAAAACCAGTCCCCAAAACCGATAGCGAAAAGCGGGAAACTCAAAGCACAAAAATTAAGAGAGACAAAATGACAAACATTCACCCCTCCCCAGTCTTTTCAATACTCTTTTTTTCTGAGAGAAAAGACTGTGGGTCTTCAGGCTCGAGAGAAGGAGCAAAACTCTCTTCGGCTGTCCCTAGGTCAACTCGCGAAAGGTTTCGAAAAGTGGGTCTGTTTCTAAATCAACAAGTTGGTGCTCTGTGGGTTTCCAGCTTCCTGACTCTTTTATGCAGGCGCAAATGCCATTGCTTGGTAATTGAGCTGAGTTGTGACTGGGCTAATCTCTGTGGAGATTAGGGGTGGCTTACTGGCCCGGTTTCCCCGCCCCGCCCCGCCCCGCTCAGGAGTGTTGTGACTGACATCGGCAGCCATTTTTCTTCACAAACAAGGCCAATGTGATCGGAGCGGCTGGGTCAGAGCTGTGCAGGGGACTTTCCCATCGTCCCCCCAAATGAGTTGGTCTCTCTGAAGTGAGAACTCCACTGGAAACTACTCCAGGCTTCTTATTGTGATGGCTGCCCTGTGTCCAAAACAGCAGACCGTTGATGTGCCCCCCAACACACTGAAGTAGCAGAGAAACAAAATAGCAATGGGGAAAACAAAGGGACTCGCTTCCACGTTGTTGGTGATTCATAGGACCTGGAGCGAAAATGAGCTTTGCGTAGACCCAGCAACTGGTTTCCGTTGGGTTGCAACCCACACAAAGCTGCTACGCATGAAACACTAGTGTGCCAGACACCCATAGTCTCATTGTAGGGCTGTCAGTCCTTCTGTGCTGCCAGCCGGGAAATTGGAAGCCCTTTCCCGGAGCTTTCCGATGTGCTGACATCACCTGGAAGTGATGTCGGCATGCCAGAGGCGACACTCTGGTTTTTGGGCCAAACTCTATGGTAGAGTTTGCTTCCAACAATAGAGTTTTGCCCCAAGTTCAGAGCATCACCTTCCAACAACTCTGGCATGCCGACATCGCTTCTGGTTGACATCAACATTTCATGTTTAAAAGCAACATTTTCCTAGGTTGGGGGAGTTCGGTGGACAAGATGTACCCGGAAAGCAGGGGACCCCCTCTAGGACCATGGCATCGCCAGGCCCCACCCTATGACATCACTATTAGTTGGAAGCTTCTTGGGCACAGTGGAAATGTTTTCCGTCTCCTGGGGGAGGGGTCAGTATCCTGTCTCTCAGTGCTTGGTAAATGTTTCTGCTTCAAGGGGCCGAACAATATGGCTCAGTGGTCTACGTGCGGCCCACAGACCTCATGCAGTGCACCATCGATCTAGTAGAAGCTGTGAGCCCCCAGCTCCATCCCTCGCCCATTCCCAGTCCAAGCTGCAACCTCATTTGAAAGACGTGGCCTCCTGCTTCACACCTCCGGGAGAAATGCCCTTTCAGGAAACGTCAACATTCATTATTAAGAAACAATAACATTCCTGGCCCTTCATTCACACTAACCAGTCCTACACTCATATAGAGCTGGCCCAATGCAACACCAAGCTGGCTTTAGTCTAAAACAAGTATTACATGTAGGTTTTGCAAGCCTCAAGGTCTACAATCTACAATCACAGCTGATCTCCAGGAAACAGAGATGAAACTGGAGGAAATGTCTGCTTTGGAGGGCAAACTCTACAGCAGGGTTGGCCAAATTGTGGCTTTCCAGATGCCCATGGACTACAATTACCATGAGCCCCTGCTAGCAGGGGCTCATGGTAATTGTAGTCCATGGACATCTGGAGAGCCACAGTTTGGCCAACTCTGCCCTGTAGCATTACTCTCTAGTCTTCCCGGCTCTACACTCAAATTCTCCCAAAATTTCCCAACGTGGAGTTGGTGACCCTACTTAAATGTCCCCAATCTTGTCAATGAGACCATTCCTTCTCCAGTCATCTTCATCAGTATAGACCAGGGCTAGAGATGGACTAGAATCTCAGCATTAAATCCATCAGTCATGGTGTCTTTTGGTGATTCTGGATGGGTGAGTCACTTTCCAGTCAGTAAAGTAAAAGCAACAGTAAAACAGCATGTTTGCTGATAAAGCCAAGGCCCTGTTTACCTGATGTGCGTGTTGCCAGATTGCTGGGAGGGGGTTTCTGCCTATGAAAAATTCCGTGCATAGGGAACCCTTGATTTTAGGAAAGAAGGGATGTAGCCAAGCCTTCTTTTTGACACAGCAGTTGTCTATGTTCAGGGATTTATTTATTTTTTTATGAAATAGCATTCATTCCTTCCAGTCGAAATCTCATAGCCCAGACACAATATCGTCAGCTCAACAGAAATTGGGCCTAAAACAGTATGTTGAGATACTTCCATTGCCCACCTGGAAGATTATAATTTCAACACTAGAGGTTTTCCCCCTTTAAATCCCAATTAAAACAGCACGTTTCTTTAAAAACCAAGTTTTGCACACCTGGATTTGTGAACAGATTCAACTCTGTGGTCTGGAATAGAAAGCACAGAAAAATAATACTTGGGGATAAGCTTTTCGTTTCTGGGACAACTTTAATTACTGTTAACACCACCCAACAGAATCCAAAGGACATTCCCTGTGGTGGAACGCCAGAGAATTCAGATCAGAATTTTGCAATCCCGAGTTTTCAAACTATTACGCACTAGGTTCACAAATATGCCGGAAAGTTCCTTCTAGAGACCGCTGTGCCTTCTGGATACTTCTGAAAGTTACTTTTTGAGGGAGAGAATTCCATCGCAAGCCCAAAGGACATCACAAGAGGCCAGGAGTTGTGGCTAGTTAAGTTCCCACTCTCAGGGAAAAATGTAAACGTAAAAGGAAGATCTATTGACCCATTGCTGAATGGGAAAGGGGGAGAAGAAGGATCTAAGTTATTATTGATCACCATCTGTTGTTTTATTGAAGGGGCTTTATGGGTTTTAATGTATTTTATTTTATTGATTGTAAACCGCTGCGAGACACTGAGAACAGCAGCATATAAATATAATTAGGTAGGTAGGTAGGTAGGTAGATGATAGATGATAGATGATAGATGATAGATGATAGATGATAGATGATAGATGATAGATGATAGATGATAGAAGATAGATAGATAGATAGATAGATAGATAGATAGATAGATAGATAGATAGATAGATAGATAGATAGATAGATAGATAGATAGATAGATAGATAGATAGATAGATAGATAGATAGATAGATAGATAAGCAAACCCAGCACGGTAACTCACCCGACACTTGGCAGACAGCATGATAATCGTCACAACAGTCTCCCGTTTTCTCACAGTAATTGTCACAGTAGCACGGTGTTCTCCGCCGTGAGAAATCCAAGCAGTCGTTATTCCGACCGGGGCAGCATTGGTGGGCCTCCCGGTTGCCGCACCCTCCCTCAATACCACGAAGCGGCCCAATGGCCAAGAGCCATGAGCAGCAAACCAGCCAATACCCGGCACTGATGCTCCGTTCGCGCATCGCCTTCATGCCCGGAGAACAGGAGTCGCTCCTTATCAGAGACGATGTAAGAAACTCGACCGTCTCTTAAGCCCGTCCTGTCAAAAAGTTGTGGCCGGTTTCTTTCTCTTGCTCCTGGGAAGCTCAACCAAGTGTTAGAGACACATGACGGTCCAGCTCAGGAGAGATGAGAGGGAAGAGTCAGTCTTCCGACCCCCTCCAGCTGACAGAGAGCATCAGGAGAGGCGTTTGGCCTCTTAAGAGGCCATGGCAGGCAAGTGCAAGCAGTCATCAGCGACTGAGCATCAGCATCTGGTTCGCTGGACAGGTCTTTGCAGCTTGAGGAGAGAATCCCCTTGCTTTTCGCTTTCATGGGAGGATGGTGGTGAATGATGCCACCGCTGAGCCAGGTTCCTAATAGGACCCTCCTGTATGCAACAAGCAAATTCCCACCAGCCACTGGCCTAAAGGGTCCAGTGCACAAAAGGGGGATTGGCCGGACATTAAAAAGTTTTTCTCCCCTCCCTCCCACCTACTCCCCCACCCCTCCACTCTGCGACTGTCAGTTTGAGTGTACAGGTTCCTCCTGGGTCTTAAAGCCAGAGTGTCCTCCACAGGGGATTCAGCATTCAGTGGTCGTCGAATGCTGGTTGCTAAGACCTGGATTGTGGGGAAAAGGCTCCTTCCACCAAGTTCAGAGGCATTTCAAGAGGGGGGGCAAAACAGTTCTTATATATTACAGGGCAGTGTGGGGGTCCCTAACCTTTTTGAGCTTGCGGGCGTTTTTGCGATTCTGGGACAGGGCGTTGGGCCTGGCCACAAAATACTCGCCACTTACCTTCAGTGACACAACGGAGATCCTCGTGTTGTAGTAACAGCTGCTGTGGTCTCCATTTTGTAGGTTTTATCCCTGCAGCATCCACCAGCAGTTTTAATTGGAGGGATAATCCCATTCTCCCAAAAGGCAAGGAGGCTGCATTTGGATAGGTAGGCTCTTCGTAGGCCCAACACCACCCCCAATTTAGACCAGTGTGGGCAGAGTCTGTGAACTGAGTTCAGCAACACAAGGAAAGTCTGTTTGCTGGAGAGCCATATACAATTCTGGGCTCCTATTACCTTGTGGAAGGTTACTGAAATCTAAGAGCCAGTTTGGTGTAGTGGTTAGGAGTGCGGACTTCTAATCTGGCATGCCGGGTTCGATTCTGTGCTCCCCCACATGGAACCAGCTGGGTGACCTTGGGCTCACCATAGCCCTGAGAAAGCTGTTCTGACCGAGCAGTGATATCAGGGCTCTCTCACCCACCCCACAGGGTTTCTGTTGCGGGGAGAGGAAAGGGAAGGCGACTGTAAGCCGCTCTGAGTCTCCTTTGGGTAGAGAAAAGCGGCATATAAGAACCAACCCGCCCTGATCAGGGATTTTATTATTGGAGACGAAAGGCCAAGGATGAACTTTGGCTAGTGGGTGGCCTAGCAAGCTTCTTATTCTAAAGAAGCGATCTGCAAGTCTTTACCGACGGCCGTAGGAGCCAGATTCGTTTTCATGACATTCCCAAAGTGCTTAGGAAACTCGTGGATAGACAGCAATCCTCACTGTGGCTTTAGGGGATTTCAGACCCACCCCCTGCCTGAGCTTCCGACAGATAGGTCACCGAGCTGCTTAATCAGCAGGTTCCCACCGTTGTCAGGGGAGGCGGGTTACGAGGGTCCTATTGTATTCTGAACGGTGGGGGTCTTTACATTCTCCACTTTGAACATTAAGCACGGAGGTAAAAGCAGGATTCCGATTACAGGTGGGGGAGGAGAACGAACCCCAAGCTTCGATTTGCCTGAACCTTTCAATGCTATTAAGGAGGGTGAAAACAAACAGATGTGTTAGATAAATGTAGGGACTGAAAAAGGACACTATAGCTCAGGGATGTCGGGTTGGCCGTAGCTCAACTAGGGCTTAGAGGAAGGTCTTTCCGGATACCTGCTAACTCAGACCGATCAGGTGAAGCGATCAGGAACAGAACCTTCTATGGGCAAAATATGGACTCCACCACCAAGCCATAAACACAGTACTATTAAGCACCCTAAGCATATTTATTAGGAAGTGAGCCCCACATAGTGTGGGAATTGAGTTTATCAACAGATTATATGAAGCTGCCTTCAATCGGTCTTTACTCTGTCTAGCTCTGGCTTTCTCAAGCAGGGGTTTGTGATACCCTGGGGTTTCTTGATGGCCCTGGGTTTCCCCAAATGAGTGGGAATTAATCTTTTAGATATTTTTAAAATGTGTTAAACATTTATCAGGCAATAGAGCCATATATGGTCCACCCACTCCCAAAATGGTCAATGATTGGCCCGAAGGGGGTGGGAAGGGGAGGGGCCCCAGGTGGGCGTGTCCACAGCTCTGCTTCCCAACCTTATTCTGCATGATGGCGCCACTTCTGGGGTTTCTCGAAATCTGAAGAACGTGTCAGGGGTTTCTCAATGGTAAAAAAGTTGAGAAAGGCTGGTCTAGCTCAGTATTATTTCTTACTCTGATTGGCAGGGGCTCACCCCAAGACTTCCAGTACAAGTTACCCACAATCCTTTTAGCTGGAGAAGCCAGAGAGACCATCTACCGTAGAGTCATAGTCCATCTCCCAGTACTGACTGTGGCTCTTTAAGGCTCACAGCACTTTATTTTGAAGGAGTGCCTTTCTATAAAGAAACATCAAGGACACACAGATTCTTCCCTCTTCTGGGTAGATTTAGGTATTATGGAAATTCTTTCTTGCAGCAGGAGGTAGACTGAGGGTTTGAAATTCAGCAAGACAGAGGCTTGAGTGAAGAGGCAACTTCGGTTTTTATTAACGGCATCTTCATCGGACAGCTTGATTTTGGAAAAACCCAGAAATCCCTGGAGAGATATCATACTTTTGGTCTGCCAATGAAGTGAGGGACAATCAATGAAATCCTTGGCCAGTAAAGACACGAGCAACGAAACCTAAGCATCTGCCACAGCTTGCCACATTATGAAAACTGTAAAGGTGTACTGTGCAAACACCTGCCTATGGTAGGAAGACCACCCTACGGAGGGCCAAGTCCCTGTAAGTGATTGCAGTGACAGCAATAAACAGCCTGATTTCGGTGAAACTATTTCAGGAAATAAGACAATATGTTCATGCGGTTGCGTACCCACCCAAGCTGAAATCTTTGTTTCATATCCTGTTTTAAGGTCCAACGCTTTCGGAAGCTCACCATATCATTTTTTAAAATTCATTTTGTGATTCTACCTCAATTGTGGTAAAAGAGCAGATCTCTCTTGGGTTTCCCCCTGGCCTGTCCCCTCCTACAACAGGCTGCACTTAATTAAACGGCACACAACAAAACAAGGGAGGGAAAACACCACCACCAAAAAAACATACCAGACACGGACATAAAAGAGTTGGCACAAATTGGTCACGGAATCATTGCGCTACCCCCTGGCACCTGGAACAAAGCGATGGGGACGGTCCCTTTCGTACACAGCACGAGCATTGCGTTTGCCAAAACCTGACCTTCTTATGGCCCTCAAAACGAAAGGGTCCAATGAGACGGCAACACGCTACTTAAAAAGAAGGGATTGTTTCACTGGGGAAGGGCTTGGCTCCCCAGTGTGTCACGAAGCTGAATATAAGGGGTGAAAACCACATTGTCGGCTGCTGTATCTTTCCGCTCAGCCTCGCCGCAACTGTCACTGTAAACAAGCTAATTATGGATTGAGCTCACTGTGGGCGGGGATTGAACTTGCCTCGGAAATAACTGGGGGAAATTCTTAGAAGGGCCATGCAAGTGGGGCCTTTCCCTGGACACTAAACAATGACAATAGGGCAGCTTTAAGAAATCTTTGAGAGAAGATCCAAAGAATCAGATGTGACCTGTCTGGTTGGAAGGGTGCCAGTGGTAGACAGCTGGCATTCCCCCCATCAATGCCCAGATAACGGGGTCTCTACGTAGAACCCTCTTCCTGTGTTCTTGATCCAGCAAGCACACACATCGGTCAGACCCCCGAAACTTAGAAGGCCAAACTAAATGTCGAAAGGGAAGATCCAATATTAGGTCTGTTACTCTTTTAAAAAAATATATACTTCTGTAAACAATTGAGGGGGGCCGGGGTCAGATTGAGGTTCAGGTAGGGCAGAAAGTTGGTTGGGCCTTCCCTCTCCATCTGGTGACATATCACACCCGCACAACGGCAACTGGTCTGATGTGAAACACAAATATCCATCGCGGAGTGACTCCGTAAGATCCTTCCGGAACCAACAGCTGGAGGGGAGAGGTTGGGAAGGAAAGGTTGTGAAAACAGCAGAAAGGGAAGCCATTCCTTCCCCCAGCCCCTACTTTCGACTACTTGTGGAACCCTAAGGAGAGCCTTCACCAGATCACCCGTCATCACATCTAGCTTGGGCCTAAGGTACCTACTTCTGACTGAAAAGGACGAGGGTCATGAAGCATCATTTTAGGGAGAGAAGCTATTGGCAGGACGTATGGAATGAGTCACATTTCTGTTTCGTCCAAAATCTCCAAAGCATTCTCTCTGCCCTGCACCCACAGTTCCTGAAATGTGCAAAGTTCAAAACGATGGTTGATGGAACAAGAGAGGGATGGAGAACGCCACACAAGAGAGGGATGGAGAACGCCACCCCATGTCCCACCCCACCGGGCCTTTAGGGTTCGTCTGGGATGGCTCCCTTAGCAAGCAAGTCAGTGGCAAATTATAGGAATGGAATCGCTGAGAGTCTCCATGTTATTTCTGCAGAGTTCTCTCTAGCTACCGCCTCGACGCTGGATCTTGCCCCTCAGTGGGAAAGGCACAGAACCACAACCCTGGCAAAGAAAACCCACACCGTAAATTAGTACATTTTGGTAAAAGGCAGCTTGGCTTGAACCACACTTCAGCGTGTGGAAGTGACAAGAAGAAATGTTCCTTTTCTCCTTTGGGCACCAAAACAAATCCACTTGGTTGCAGATAGTATCTAGGCTTGTCCCCCCCCCCCCCCCCGCCTTCCATCTTTCCTCCCACCCCATCTTTCTATGGTCACGTCACCACAAAAATCAATAATTTAAAACTCTCCAAAGTTCCTTTCTGATAAATAAGAGCCAGAAAGCTTGATATGGAAACGGCTGTTTGGGGTCTGGATGAGTGTCCTGGTTGCAGCGTAGGAAGGCGGCTCAGATGGACCCCCAGGTGCACTCCTGCAGAGACGCCCTTGGAATGCCCTTGGAGGTTGGTCACGTCTTTTGTTTTCTTCCAGCTGTTGCCTGGCAGGTGCGGAATTGGCACGGCTGCTTCCCACCATGTCCGTTTCAGTCAGTTTTCCACACCTTATTCAGAGCCTTGACCACTTCGTCATAGATGATGAACACGATGGCCACGTCTAAGCACACCCGGCCTAGACGGGGGACGGTGCCTTTGTAAAACCTGCAAGGGGGTGACGGTGAAGGAAAGGGGTAAGTGGGCAGGCCACCGAATCCGAGATAGGCTGCAGGATCCCTGGGAGCTGAAACTAACTTCAGTTACATCCGGGAGTTGTGCTCCAAGAACTTATTGGGGACAGAGGGACAGACCGTGAAGTTCCTCCGTCTGGCAAAGGCACGGAGGCAGTAATTATCCGTAATCTCTCTGTGGCCCAGTCCCATAAGCCATCACGGTTCTGTCCAGTCAAAATATTATTTCCATATTGACCTCAACAAGGGCCAGAGCCTTCTTGGTCTTGGCCCCCACCTGGTGGAACGAGCTCCCAGAGGAGATCAAGGTCCTGGTGGAACTTGAACAATTCTGCAAGGCCTGCAAAAGGGAGCCCCTCCACCAGGCATTTGGTTGAGGTCGACCTGAACCATCGCTTCCCACGGGCCCTTCCCCTGAGCCTCCCTCCTATGGCACCCACTGCAGTTCCGCCCAATCCACTGGGCTAGCTGTATGCATTGATTTCATGTTCTCCATATTTTACTACTGTTCTATGCTGCTTGTTATTATCACTTCATTATTGTTCAACTAAGTTACCTGTATCATTTCTGTTTTATGTGAACCGCCCTGAGCCTTTGGGGAGGGCAGTATAGAATTAGAATGAGGAAAAAAAGACAGGGTAGCTCTAGGAGTCGCTGGAATCTCCGTGGTTTTACCATAGTCTTTCCAGTGATTCCTAGAGCTACCCAATGTCACTTCCAATGAAGTGGCACAGCTGGCATGGCATCCCTCCTGGTATCTCCACCCACACTCCTCCTACTGATTGCCACTGCCCGGGAACCCCCTAACCAGGATGGCTGGCAGGCCTTAATTTGTGTTTTATTGCCACTTCGATATTTTACATCAGCTAGCAAATGCTTTCAGGACAACCCTCCCTCAAGGCTTGCTTTATATAAAAGGGACCCTCTATTGTTGACTGCCCTCCTGCCCATTTCTGCTTTTCCCATCCCTTTCCCTTTCCTCCAAACTCATTAGACGCCCATAACTGTGACCCTCCTAGTCAGATCCTCCAAATGCCACTTTGAGGGAAATTAACGGGAGAGCACAGATTCTTATGGGGACCAACCACTTCCAGATTAATCCTCTCTCAGCCCAACCCCCGGGGCTGGGTATCAATCCCTCCGAAGTCACTCTGAGAAATAGAAAAGGGCAGAACTCACGCAAGAGGTCCTTCATATTTCATGATCTTGTAGGCGCAGTCCCAAGTGCTCTTGTACTTGTGTGCTTCAAGACCCTACGAGGAGAGGAAGAGTAAAGGGGTTACATGCACACTCCTCTACCTGTCCGGTCGATCTTATTTCCCTTTTGTTTTGTGCAGCCCATAGGCCAAAGTTGTACAAATGGTGGCTTCTCCAAATGTCCACAGACTACAATTCCCATGAGCCCCTGCTTTCAGCTATAACGCTGTGTTCTCGGAGTCTGGCTGCAGATCAAAGACGTAAAACCATGGATCTGAACATAGTAACACCCCTCCCCTTTAAAAGATAATCCGGTTCAAGAGACATTCGATGTACCTGCATCCTGGTTTTCACGACATCCAACGGGGTGTTGCCGAACACGCTGGCAGCTCCGGCGAGAGCCCCAAATATCCCAGTGACCAGAGGGTTGAACACTTTGTTGGGATCATCACCTTGAGAAAGGACATTTAAAATACACACAGAAAGATATCAGAACAGCCCGTCTTGAAATGAGAAACCCAAACGTAAACCAGAGCAAGGTGTTGCAAGCCAGGAAAAGCATTCCATAGTAGCAATTTGGTCCCGTAAAGCTCAGAAATGGAGTCTACCCTTCCGGGGATGTGGTAGAGCCAGCAGGGCTTTGAATAACCATAAGAGCATTTCTAGATTGATTCTCGGCCCAGGGAGGCTTGCTCTCCTGCTCCGTAGCTTAGTCTGCTCCCGTTCACAACACTCCAGCCTTAAGCCAGCTCAGATCAAGACTTGGCTTGCTCCTCCTTGCTGGCTTTCTGCCGTGTTCTTGCCCCAAACCTCAGCTTGGCTGCCGTTTAATTTAGCAGACTGCTTTAGCGGTTACGCTTCTACCTGCTCTTCCACCTCAATCCTTAACCATCTCTTATAACAGGAGGAGCGTTACTGTCTCTGAACTGTTCCTTCTGCTTTCTCTTTCCGCCTCCAGGTATAAAACTCGTGCCTGGCCAGTGGTACAAGCTGATGGGCAAGAGCCGAAGCGCTCTTAGCTCTTGGGCAAACTGACCCACAGGCCCCAGGTTTGCTCAAGATATATATATATATATAAGAGTTTTAACTGGAGAGTATGAGAAACAAACCTGGGACCCCCTGCATGTAAAACAAGCACTCTGCCCTCGAGTTCCAATTCGCCAGCAACCCAGTTACTGACAGTGTGATACAAAAACACAGCAACAAAAGAGGAGAATGAAAGCATGGTAAAAAGATAACAGATAGCATGTTTTTCTGTATTTTGATTATATATCCAAAGGACTTGCTTTCCATAACAGTGGGAGGGGGAGAGGATTGACTTTAGGAAGCCATTATAAACAGCATGTCCCCCAAAGCTCGCAGCGAAAATCAAAACAAGAACAGCTAAGTACACTTCAGAGGGATCAGGCGTTTTGCACGGACTGCGACTGCAATACACTTTACCGCTGTGAGGACGGGGAAATGCAAAGGTAGGGGAACATCACCCCCTAGTGGTTCAGCTACAAAGGAAGGCTGCGCGTCTTTAAACGATGGGCCAGGAAAATACATGAACACAATCCCAAATAGCCCTTTTTAAAGTTAGGACTAACCCAAAGACACACAAGAATATGGGCCTCGGTTTGGCACGAGACGTCGAGAGGCGATTTGCCGTTGTCTCTCCCTGCATCATGACTCCAGACTTCCTTGGGGGTCTCCTATCCCAAGTCTAGCTAGGCCCAGCTTCGGAGATCAGGTGAGCCTGGGCCACCAGGTGAGGGCCCCTTCTAGTTCATACCAGCTAAGAGACCGCTGCTAAGATAGCTGCAGCCTCACCAGCACACACCTTCCCTTCTGATTTGTTTTACCTGCTTCCTTTAACGCCATTGGCTAACCTCCTCTGATGTCACAGAAAGCCCGTGTTGTCAGGACCCTGCCATTGGCTTAGCCTTCCTGGCCCTCTTGATTCCAATAGCCGACCTCTTCTGCTCCATAAGCACCCTGTGTGAATTACCATACAGCTACAGACCAGTGGCTTTAGGGCCTCAAGCCACAGAAGGGCGGGCAACGCTGCCCTCTATTATAGTTTAGCCTCAGGCACTCAGGCAAGCATGTTCTTGCCTATATTTCATCTTCACAACAGCCCTGCAAGGTTGGTTTGTCTGAATGAGAGTGCTTGTTCCAGGCCTTCCCACCAGGGATGGGTCTTTCTAGAACTTGTCAGACACCAACCCCTGCACCAGACTTAGGTGTTGGGGTACCACTATTGCTAACAGAATTAGCTGAGATCTGGGAGGTTCTCAGTTCACGTATCCTCTGCCATAAACTAACTAAGTGGACTTCAAGAATCCACTCTCCTTCCGCTACCCCCTGTTGCAGATTAAAATTTGGCCTGCTTTACAAGACTGTTGTGACTAACAGGCTAATTTACGTGAAACACATTGTAAAAGCTATATAAGATACTCAGTATTCTTCCACGCTGGCTTCAATGCCTAGGGTAAAACTCCGGTTCCCCCTTTTTTTTTAAACAATCTCCCTGCACTAAACCAGGGGCATCTCTGGATATTACGAAAAGGAAAACAAACGTTCCATTCATACACATTTAAAGTGATTTTTTTCACCTCCCCATTGATGGATTTCAACCTGTAGCATCATGCAGCGAACACCCATCCAAAGGAAAGCAGAGCATGCTGGGAATGGAAACAATGACCAAGGGTCCAAATACCTCTGTACCAATTCCTGAGTGCCGTCATGACGTAGAAGCGGATCGCCTGGTTTGATCCCTGTTTCAGGACAGTGGCTGTTAAACCTTGATATGTTCCCTTCAAGCCTGGGGTAGAAAAGGAAAAAGGAGAAACCTTATGGCTTTTCTGGAGGAAGCCTGTTCTTTCACACAGACAGCAATCTTAACCTGGGAGGGGAGCACAGTCTGCTGGCTGTGCATGTTCCTTGAAGGGAGGAGGGGGAATCTTGAACCACAAATTTACATGTGGCGGAAAGTCAGTTTTCGGCCCCTCTTTGGTTGAACCATGCCTCTGTTGTGATGGGAATGTCAAGACTCTAAAATACATAATCACAGGTTGTAAAATCTATAAGCAGATTTGTGAGGATCTCATCATCCCTGTAACTCAAGCCTCCCCTGGGAGGCAGAGAACGTACCACCTCTCTGGTATGCTATTCGATAGGAACAAAGAATTAACTTTTAAAGTGGCCAAGTTTGGATGGATGGCATCCAGGATCAGAAGCCTCCGGACTAATTGAGGGAAGGAACGGTTTTATTCTGTCATTTATGTATTTCATGTATTTTATGCTTTTATGTATTTTATATTTTATATATTATATTACATGCAATATGTATATCACTTGATATTTCAGGACTGCATTGCCATGGAATATGTATTCTGGAATGCATTTTTGTTTGCCGTTCTTGGACCGTAATTAATAGATTTGATTTGATGGATTTGGTTGAACCATAAACAAAAATGTGTAGTCCCAGGGTCCAAAATGAATTCTTCTACAGCTTGCTGGTGCCTTGTTTTTACATCCCTGAAACCCCAACTGTGTTCCATGGCTTATTAGAAATCTCATTCGATGGATTGCATCAAAAGCTTAACCCACCTGGAGTCTCAAGGGACAAGGAGGACAATAAACAATACAATGACGAAATTCAGCGGGCCCTTGCTTTGTGGCAGAAACAAAGAGGGGCCATGCACCCAAGTGGAGAGCCACTCACAAGCTGAACTGTTGTGCTAGCCTCCCTGTTGATTTATTTCAGAAGCTCCAGTACATTTGGTTGATGACATAAGAGTCATACACTGTGCTGGAGAGTCTGAACTGGGTGGAGAGGTGACACAGGCAGTTTTAAAAATAGATATTATAATATGGGGACACGGAGAGAAGAGAGCTACTTGAGCAGCCCAACGGAGCTGAGGTAACCCGGAGAACAACCCGATTTCCCCATCCCCTCCGACACGCAAAGGAAGACTGCACAGAGGCTTCAGGGGAACAAGACAGGGGCTGTTATGGCTTGAGATCAGGGGTGGCCAAACCAGCTGGCAGGGGCTCATGGGACTTGTAGTCCATGGACATCTAGAGAGCCACGGTTTGGCCACACCTGATCTAGATGCTGGAATCCTCAGGGAAGAAGGGTTTATCCGCCTATAAATGAGGCAGCCACTAGGGGCAGTGTTGCACCAAGCCTACCAACGACCAGACCTCACCTTGTTCCCGGACGATCTCTCTCACTCCGTGGAAGAAGCCTCGATACTTTGGCTTTGGTGAGCATTGGTCATGGATAAACTTCACCTGCAAAGGGGACACCAGAACCCTTTTCGTCATTCACCATCAAAACACCACCCTGCCTCTACCTGGGGCAGAGTCAGAAAGAAGATACAAGTTCGGTCCCACTGTTTCCACTTGACGGGAGTTGGGAAAGACCCTTCTTTGTTTGAGTCTTGGGGACTGGAACTTCAAGTTGAAAGCCCTGCAGAAGCCTCCCTGTCACTATGCCCCACCCAGGACGAACAGCAATTTCAGTCACAGAACAGGTTTTATTGGGGTGGCGTGATTTGAACCCCTCCCCCATTACCTATGCTATTCCCTTCCTCCTTCCTGTTAAATTACACATGAGATTTGATCCTAGATCCTCCTCATCATCTCTCTCTCTCTTCTTTGAATTCTCAGCCAGAAAATCACATTCTTCCTCCAACCCTTTATTACCTTAATGGTTTCCATGGGGCACACAACCACCACGGCTTCAGCCACGCCAGCCCCCAGGCCGGCAAGGAGTCCACGTTTGCTATCCAGCTTCCCTTGAGAATCTCTCATTTGGTTGCTGAGGAATTCAAACATGCCAAACCTGACAGAGGAAGAAGGGCAGACTGTGAAACCAATATCCTTCCCCCAAAGGTGGCAAGCGTCGTGTCGATGTTCTTTACTCATATACACACTGCTACAGAGAACCAAAACAGTCAGATTGGTGTAGTGGTTAAGATCGGCAGCTTCTAATCTGGCGAGCCAGGTTTGATTCCCTGCTCCTCCTCCACATGCAGCCGGCTGGGTGACCTTGGGCTCACCATGGCGCTGATAAAGCTATTCTGACCGAGCAGTGATATCAGGGCTCTCTCAGCCTCACCTCGCTCACAGGGTGTCTGTTGTGGGGAGAGGAAAGGGAAGGAGACTGTAAGCCGCTTTGAGACTCCTTTGGGTAGAGAAAAGCGGCATATAAGAACCAACTCTTCTTCTTCTTCAGTAATCTCAGGGCTCTCTCAGCCTCACCTCCCTCACAAGGTGTCTGTTGTGGGGAGAGGAAAGGGAAGGAGACTGTAAGCCGCTTTGAGCCTCCTTTGGGTACAGAAAAGCGGCATATAAGAACCAACTCTTCTTCTTCTTCAGTAATCTCAGGGCTCTCTCAGCCTCACCTCCCTCACAGGGTGTCTGTTGTGGGGAGAGGAAAGGGAAGGCGAATATAGAGCATCTGCCAGGCATGCCAAAGGCCCCAGAATCACTCCCTGGCATCTCAAATTAAAAGGATTAGGGAGCAGGTGATGTGAAAGACCTCTACCTAAGTCCTTGGAGAACAGCTGCTGGCCTGAGTAGACCATCCTTTCCCAACCTTTTGACCATGGAGGAGCCCCTGAAATAATTGTTCAGGCTTCAAGGAGCCCCAGAAGTGGTCAGCTGGCCACGCCCCCAGAAGTGACATCACTGCCCAGGTCAAGGACTGCGGGGAGAGGAAGAAGGAGGTTTAAGCCTGGATTAAGCACGCAGGCTCTGCCCCTCTCCCAGGCTTAGAAACCACGAGGCAACTCATGCTTGAGAGGGGGAGCAATGGAAACGGCCAGTTCCCTGGCTGAGGTCATTAAAGCAAGAGAGGAAAGGATGCAGACCCCCCCTCTGTAGCTCTCACAGACACCCAGGAGTCTGTGGACCTCTGGTTGGGAAACCCTGGAGCAGACAGTACATCCCCTGATGGACCAAGGGTCTGGTTCAGTGGGAAGATTAATGGGTGTTCATGTGATGCAGCTTACCTAGCAAGTGTGACGATCCTGAGGTCCCTCAGTGACAGCAATATGGCTGTCTGCTCCCTCCAGAGGCGATAAGAGTGAAAGGAGAAGATTGCTGCCTGCACAACTACTTATTAACACCAGGAACCATCTTAGCCATGGGACATCCTGGGCACCTGAACCCAGATGTCGCAGGCCCTGACCCCTCATGACCCGACCGCCACACAGAGGGAGGGGAACAAGCAGCTGGTCATCACACACTAGCACAACTGCCCCCTCAGGGTGTGGGTAATGGTCAGCCAGCACACACATGCATTCCCCTTGCTTGAGCCTGGGGTGGACCAGGCGAAGGGCAGTGATTTTTGGGTTCCCATCCTGGACTTTTGCCCCAGAACCACTAAAACTCCAGATTAACTTTTTAAGGCCGTTTTCTCAGTTAAGCTTGGGAAAGCCATCGACCCCATTGTGTTGGCGTGAGTGACAAGACACAAACGCAATCTGTTCTTTGGTCAGAATTGCATGTTACTTAAAAAGAAACCTCAACCACCCTAGAGCACGGTACAAAATAGAGAACTGCCCTAATCAAAACAGCCTCGTATTTTCTCCCTTACAGGAGACCAAAAGATAAAGTAAACAGCTATTACCTCACGGCGGCCTTCGGGATGGAGCCATAGACCAACGAGCTGAGACCGCGGTAAAGTCCTCTGATGCCATGGCCCTTCACAGTCTGTGTCACGCAGTCCACTGAAGGAGAAAATGGCAAAACGGGGAGGCCGGGTCGGGAGGAGAGGGAACTGCTATTACTTGATCACAGAAACCTCAAGCAGTAACATGTCACACCCCAGCATAACACAGAGAACCATATTTTACTAGATAATTAGAAAGGATCCATTAGGCCAAAGGGCCAATTTTTGCAATATCTGATAGGTTGGAGATCCCTGGCCTACAGGAAGCTCACCTGGCCTCGACCAGAGCCAGGACCTTTGTGGTCCTGGCCTCAACCTGGTGGAATGAGCTCCCGGAAGAGCTGAGGTTCCCGCAGGAACTGACTCAACTGGTTCTGCAGGGCCTGCATGACAAAGCTCTTCCACCAAGCGTTTGGTTGGGGCCAGGCCAAGAAAGATCTAAAGTCCCTCTTCTGATGTTCCATCATAGGACACCATCCCTGGATGCATGGCAGATAGAAGGTAGGTTTTATGTGGGGTTGGGAGGTGACTGAATGAGGACTGTGGCCCTGCACCACGACCCTTTGCCCAGGGCCCTCTCCCTTTACCTGCTGTTGGCACCAGGCAGCTGGCTGCACCCTGATTGGCTCTATTCCAACTTGGACAGCCGGACATGTTCCAACCCCCCCCCCCCCGACTGCGTCACAAATATATGGTGGAACCATGGATAAGGATATGGCTAGGAGGGTACTGTATCCATTGTTATTGTTGAGGAAGAAATTTCTAGAAGAATCTGTTAACAGATTATCTGTTCTACAATGGCTCTTATATTTTAAACGTTCCCCCTAAATTTCACCTAAAAATTCAGCTTCCTCTAGCTCAACATCCCCAGCTTCTTTGCAATACGCAGGCCAAACAACTTCTCCTTCTGACATTTTAAAAACCATTTATACTGTCAACATATCCCTCCACACCCCCAATATTCCTTTCTCCCCTCTAAATATAGCCTGTCCCATCAGCCTTTCTTCAGACAACTGGTCTACAGACATTTATCACTATTATGTCTCCCCTCTGTATCTTTTCCAGTTCCCTCCTGCTTCTCACAAATGGCTGCAACACACAACGAAGCCAGACTCCAAAACAAGATCTTTGCTGGGTAGTAGCCATCAAGATGATGAATCTACTTTCTGAGCTCTATTTATCATAAAGATTCTGCATGCACACGATCTAAGCCAAGACGAATTCTGTGACCTGCACCGACTATACAGATTTGCAGAACTGCCTCTGTTTTGCACAATTTCTGCAACACACACAATCCCCCCTCCCAAACACTAGAAATCTAATTTTGCTGCCTTGCTGATTTGAAGATTCCGCAGACGTTGCCTATATGCTGACAGATCTTCCCAATCATAACACTGAGAAACCTGTTTATTTAAGCCAAGGTATTCAAGGAGTTAAATACTACATGGCCTTGTTAATACTGGGGCCCGTCAAAACCTCATGCAGCATGGAACAGGGCAGTCCTTCCTAGGGCTGCAATCAGATCAGCCAGTCAATGAAAGCTTTTGTTGAGAATTTATTTCCTCGCTTCTCCCCATTAACCAGTAGGGCCAAAAGCAAGTCTTGTAAGGTCGCAGGGATCCTCTTACTCCCTTCTTTCCCTACCCAGTTCTGCAAAAAAAGGACATTTGGTATTTCCAGCTCTTGTTCAAACTTGGCAGAAGTTTCACCTGGAAAGCCAAGAACTTTCCCTTCAACAATAAGAATCAGAAGTAACTGAAGCCATCTATGCTTCGATAGTAGGGTTGCCAGCTCTGGGTTGGGGAATACCTGGAGGCTTTGGGGTTTAAGCCAGGAGTGGGTGAGATTTGGGGAAAGGAAGGATTTCAGTGGAGTAGAATAGTATGCCAGGCTTTCTGAACCAGGGTTTTGTGAAACTCTGGGGTTTCCAGACAGCCCCGGAAAGGTTTCCCTTGGGGAGTGAATTAATTTTTATATATATTTTTAAAATGTGTCAAACATTTATCGGGTGAGAGGTCCATATATAGTCACATCAACCTGTTTCCCCTTCCCAAAATGGTTCAATGATGGGCCTGGAGAGGGTGGGAAGGGGAGGGGCTCTGGGGTAGGCATGTCCACAGCTCTGTTTCCTAACCATATTCTACATGATTGTGCCACTTCTGGGGTTTCTCGAAGCCTGACAAATGTTTCAGGGGTTTCTCAATGGTAAAAACATCGAGAAAAGCCGTGCAACGCAACCCACCCTCCAGGTGTTTCTCTTGCCAAACCAGAGATCCTTAGGCTACACTCTTAACCACCCTGCCTTTAGCCCACGTTAATGCCAATTGCTCCATAATAACACGCACATATGAGTGAGTATAGCGTATGAACAACACCGGCTTCCACCTCACACTAAACTCCCTTCTTCAAGCGTCCCTAGCGTTTTTACGGTGACTGCCCACCCTGCCTGATCTTTCTGCATATCTCCTTTGCTGCCTTTCTCTCACGACACTGGCTACATTCACATCAACTGATTAGATCGATCCCGCCAGGATCGAGCGGTACAAGATGCTGAGGCACAGCGTGTACATCCGCAGAAGGTTACAACCCCGTCTCCTCCAGCCCGGCTGGAACGCTGCCATGCTCTTGAGTGACTCAACTAAGCCACCCTCTAGACGATGACTCATCAACAACTGTCTTCTGAGCCGGAAACTTCGTTTCCTTTATACGGTCGCATGGGGTCAACTGCTAGCCAGGTGCATTATGGGATAGCAGACAGCAATCCAAGATGGAGCATAATGGACCAATACGACGTGACTTAGGTTAATGACACGAGAACAGGATGTTTTCAGCGGGTTTTCAGGCTGACCCCACGGCCTGGCCAAGCCCTTACCAATGCCTCTGTAGCGTGGGGGATTCGCTTTCTCATCCAACTGGAGCTGAGTTTTCACATACTCCGTGGGGAATGTAATGCAGATCTCGATGCCGCCAGCAATCCCACCTAAGGGTGCAAGGGGAAAAAAGGAAACGAAATTTTATTACTGTATGACAAAATTACACACAATACAGACGCAATGCCATGAAATAGGGTGCAATTCTCGCTCATCTCCTCATGAGGCACCCTAGGTAATGTCAAAGAGCTGAAACCTTTGGCTGCCAGACAATCATAAGCTCTCCTGGGTACACTACAGACACGGAGGAAACCAAATATCTCATCTACAGCTTTCTTTGCTGGGTATGCATCGGTTCCAAAAACTCTTAGGGACATGCCACATGACTAGCTGCAGTGAATTTTTAACCTAGGAACAGCATACATGGGTTGTTTTTCTTCTTTTTTGGATTGGGAGAAAAAAGTTAGGCTATCCCCTTCTTAAAGAATGTGTCTAGAAATCAAGATTCAGCTTGGCGTAGTGGTTAGGAGTGGCAGCTTCTAATCTGGCAAGCTGGGTTTCATTCCTCACTCCTCCACGTGCAGCCAGCTGGGTGACCTTGGGGTCATCTAGCCCTGATAGTTCTGTTCTTACAGAGCGATCCTGTCTGAGCTCTCTCAGCCTCACCTCACTCACAGGGTGTCTGTTGTGGAGAGAGGAAGGGAAGGCGATTGTAAGCCGCTGTGAGACTCCTTCAGGTAGAGAAAAGCAGCATATAAGAACCAACTCTTCTTTTCTGGGACAGCTGATGGAGTAGATCTTTTTTTGTAAGCTAGCAATTCTTTGGTGATCAGCACGTTACTTCTATGGCGTGCATGTTAGGTGTTCTAAGCTGCTTCAGACTCATGGTGGACCTGTAAATCCATGCTCTCCAAAATGTCCTATCATTAACAGCCTTGATCAGGCCATGAAAATGGAGTGCCTCAGCTTTCTTGAATCCATCTCATGTTGGGTTTACAAATTAAATCAAGGACATCAAGTATCAAGTCCAGGTGGCCTAGAGAGACCTCAAGTGGACCCCATAACATGCTCACAAAGCCCAACATCATTACAGGAAAAATAGCATTCCCACCATGCTCCTACACCCCCATACTTTTTTATACATGCAGGGAACTTATTTGTATAAAGCAGTGTCTAATAACAGGATTCCCCCCTGTTACATGTCGCCATCGAGGTGATGAATCTGTATCTGCAAATGCACCATTCAATCATGGCCAAGTAGGAGGAGAAAATAATTTTTCTGTGTTTCCAACCAGCCAGACAAAGATAAAGGAGGACTCCTCTTTTATTCTGCAGGGCTGATGCGCCAACTCATCCTTCAGTAACCAGGATCCAGAATCATCCCATTCCAGAAACAGTCATCTCTGTCCTCATCTCCCCCTACATTGATGCCAGCAGTTTTGTTCTGGTTGTTTCTTTCTGGCACGATCAGTCCCAAGCTGGCTCCCTTCCATCGCATCCAGTCTCTGAATTAACCCTCAACCTCCTACCCCCCAT
Organism: Paroedura picta; assembly: GCF_049243985.1. Classification (NCBI taxonomy): domain Eukaryota; kingdom Metazoa; phylum Chordata; class Lepidosauria; order Squamata; family Gekkonidae; genus Paroedura; species Paroedura picta. Next base: position 9,693,278 of record NC_135381.1, on the reverse strand, counting down.
CTTCTCTTCGCCCTGGCCTCAACCATAAACCTGGTGGATGAGCTCCGTTTTGCAGGCCCTGCGGAAAGCCGGAAGCTTCCGCAGGTCCCGCAGCTCCTCCTGAGCCTGACCATGGATGGTGTGTGCATTGAGTGTAACTCAGGAACAAGCCTATACAGTGTACTAAGTTAAAATGTCAGACTCAGACCTGGGAGACCCGAATTCGAATCCCTATTCTGCCTTGGAAGTTTGTGGGATGTAAAAAAATAGACCTATCTTTGACCAGTTTCCTTTAGTTAGGTATAATCTTGGTTTTGATCACTGACACAGCCTGTAGGGAAACAAACCCTGCATTTTTAGAGGCCTTAAACACACGTATGTATTTTATTGTAGGCATGCTCGCCTTTCAAAGATGTGTACTCTCGTGTGCCCTTGTTGAAGACGTTAAGTGCATGAGGCAACATTTCAGAAGGGGAAAGAATCTGGAACATATCATTCCCTCTTTTGTAAAAGAAGAAATCCTACAGGGAGCCAGGAGGAGAATAGAATTCGGCTTTCAGAAGCAATTTGTGGGGGTTGCAGGGAAGCGGGAAAGTATTTCAAGTGTTTCGTTCACAGCAACAACTGCCAAACAAAGAGAAAACACACACGCATGACCCAACGATCCACGTTCCCTTCAGCAAGGCAGGAAGGTTGTTTTGGATGCATTAAGCCAGGGGTAGTCAAACTGCGGCCCTCCAGATGTCCATGGACTACAATTCCCAGGAGCCCCTGCCAGCGAATGCTGGCAGGGGCTTCTGGGAATTGTAGTCCATGGACATCTGGAGGGCCGCAGTTTGACTACCCCTGCATTAAGCATTGAGTACAGCTTGTGATTGCACTGGAAACCTGTACATGAACCCAGCAGGACCCAAAAATGTGTTCACAGACATTCAAATGCTGTGCTTTTCTACAGCTTCCCAGTCTCTGTTTAAATCCTTAAGACAGGGGTCTCCAATGTGGAGCCTATGGGCACCATAGCCCCCAGAGACACCTTTCCTGGGACCCATCAAGTGTTTTTTAAAAGTAGGTGTGGTCAGGTAGGACGTTTGCCAGCAGCTGCCACTACAGCATAAGTATCCTCATTGTATGATTGAAGTTAAGCTGTGGCAGCCATTTTGTGGCTATCTCCACCTACTGCAGCAGCCATTTTGTGTTTGTGCCGCCCACTGCACTGTGGAAGAATTCCAAGGTGCTCTGCAGGTCCAAAATGGTTGGGGACCCTTGCCTTAACACATCCAAACGTAAAATTCTAGTCCTCTTCACTGAGGAAGAAATTCAGTCAAGATGCCCTAGCTATGGATTCTAGAACCTCTCTAGAACCAGTTGCAAAGAAGAAGAATCCCAGTTTTCTTGGTTTTCCTTGTGTGGGGAGAAAGGGATGGGCTAAGACCACGAATGTTGCCTTGCATTCCCTGGGTGGAAGGACAAGGCAAAACTATCATTCTAATTTAAAAAATAAATTATCTCCAGAAGGTTGAAGAGATGTTCTCAAGGGAGTGCGTGGTTGCGGCTTCTCTGAACGCAGCACAAGGCGGGGAGACCAACTAAGTTCAAGGACATGACCCTGGTGTTTCAAAATAACCAGCCGGGCCCGTCACTACAGCCCAGCTCTAGACCAAAGGCCATCTGGCTGTCTCTTCACTCAAAGAGCGACCGCTCTGATGTGGCTTCTCGTGTTTCAGGTCCAGCTGGCGTCCATCCGCACCCTTCAGCAGGCCTGAAACCAGACCCGGCCGACCAAGGGAAATCCACTGGCACAGGATAGGCCTGTCAACCAGCTAAGTGGCTCCCTTCTGTCATCCACAAGGCAAATGAGCAAGCATGATTCAGCAGGAGAGAGGCAGCCTGCCTGTCATCATTGGCTGGTGGGTTACACACCCGGCCAACGCCCCAGTCAACAAAATTAAGGAAACAGAAATCAGCTGAGCAGACACAGGGCTCAGGGGAACGAAGCTGCCCGAAGAGAAAATAAATATTCTGCGTATGCTGAAAATCCTATTCAATCCAAATTCGGCTAGTGGGCACAGGGTTTCCCAGTTAAAGTGGCAAACAGATAATAAGAAATATGTGGCATTTCAAGAGGAAGGCATGAAGGACCAGGCCAGAAGTGTTCGATGCAATTGTGTGTCCAGAACAAAAGTGTACAAAAAAAAAGGGACTTGCATGGGGAAGGGAATGGTGTCACTCGTCTTCCGTGACGACACAAGTACTATCCAATAGGCATCCACAGGGCCAATGGAATCACTGTCTACACAGCCCCTAAGGTCGATTTTAAGCTGGGCAGAAAGAAAATGTGTGTGTTAGCGAAATCATAACTTGAAGAAAACCTGGATTCCCCACAGTGATACGATTACCCTGTACGCAATAACAGAGACGCAAATTAAACTTCATTTCTAGCTGCAGCCTTGGAAGATGAATTTAATTCCGGTCCCAGTTCAATACTTCATAGATACATCTCTACTTTCAAAATAATTGGAATGTGCCACCATCTAATAATGAAACTCAAATACTTTGGCCACCTCATGAGAAGGAAGGACTCCCTGGAGAAGAGCCTAATGCTGGGAGCGATCGAGGGCAAAAGAAGAAGGGGGCGACAGAGAATGAGGTGGCTGGATGGAGTCACTGAAGCAGTAGGTGCAAACTTAAATGGTCTCCGGGGAATGGTAGAGGACAGGAAGGCCTGGAGGATCATTGTCCATGGGGTCGCGATGGGTCGGACACGACTTCGCACATAACAACAACCATCTAATCGGGGTGGGGATTCTGGCACTCTTGTCATGCCTTGGGCAACATTGAACACACCCCAAAATCTGTGGGGCCAGGGAGAGGAGCATCTGGCCTCCAAAACTTACTCTCTGTGACAGGTACTCCCAGGTGTTTGTGTGGACAGCCAAACAGGAAAAACTCATCCTTCCTGCACAAGTTTACCGAACAGTTTCCGAAACCACTGTGTTTTACCTGCCTATGCAGAATAGTGTGAATAGTGTGAAGCCAATGCAATCCAAGACCAAATAACGCCTCTTTTTGGGGTAGCATTTTACTTTCCACAAAGGCCTCTGCACACAGCTCTATTTTCCAGCAAAAAACAACAACAACAACTCCAAAACAAAACAAGCCAAACTCAATCCCATTTGGCCTCCGTTCCAGGCCACTGACTCAGAAAGCACAGAATCTTTTGGAAAAGCCTCACTGCAGAAGCTAGATCTCTTTCCGCAGCAGGAGAACAGCAAGCCAAGGTTAGGAATCACTGGCTTAATGGGCCACATTGCTAGGATACCAACTTAGGGTGCAGAAGAGCTGGTATTTGACAGTCAGGACATATTCTTGACATCTAACTAGTCGGTGGAGCGCAGAGGATAAAGTCATAGTGACAACAAGGTCTCAATTACATCTATGCACAAAGGGATCCACGCTCCAATGCAAACCATTTCACCCAATGTAGGTAGGAATTTAAAGAATCTGGGATACTCTATGTCAGGGGTAGTCAAACTGCGGCCCTCCAGATGTCCCTGGACTACAATTCCCATTCGGTGGCAGGGGCTCGTGGGAATTGTAAAAATGGGTTATTAATTTTTAAAATTTGCATATTTATCAGGTTATATAATCCTCAGGCGGCATATATTTCTTATTCCTCCCCTGGGTATTAGAGAATCTTACTGCATGTTTCTCTATGGAAAGGTCCAAAATGAGAGGGTGGGGAGAAGAGGGGCCCTGGGTGGGCGTGGTGTCCACAGCCCTGCTTCCCAACCGTATTCTGCACCATTGCACCACTTCTGGGGTTTCTCAAAGCCTGAACTTGTGTTAAAAGAAGCCAATATGTGGCAGGAACAGAGAAATAAACTCAAGGAAGCAACAGGGGAAAGTGAGGCCCGGATCTTCCAGTTCAGACCTGCTGCTGAAGCTCTGTTGAGCAGGCAGAGAGCTCTTGGTAGGGGAGAAGTCCTCTCTGCCTTCAAGCAAAAGGACTTGCCCTGACACTTTCTGCTACAGCTGGGCATTCTGCCCATGTCAGAAACCTGTTGGCACGGTGTCCTTCGCAAGCGAAGAGGCTGAAGCGAAGCTGTTCGGCTTGAAAATCTGGTTGGCAAGGCATGCCCCTTTCCCGGTTTCAAAATCCCAGTTAGCGAGGCGTGAGCTGCAAACCCCTGGGTGAAGCTGGCAAAGCTAAAACATGCCCGGCCTGGATTCAGACTCGTCTTTAAAGAAACAACACAGGCCAGCGTCTAGCTGTTTCAGTTGGAATCAAATCGGGTGGGGTGGGGATGGAATTCAGAAGCTCACAGGAGAGGTTTGTGAGAACTGATTTCTGCGAGGGGGAATCAAAGCCCTCGCCCTCAAAAATTCCCTGGCAGTATTGAGGTCAGACATTCACAAGGCACCCACAAAGAGAGAAGTCTGGTGGATCACAAAGCGGTTCCTGTCTTTTTGGAGAGCCGCAATTCCAATCTAATCCAGCCTTTCTCGACTTTTTTACTGTCGAGAAACCCCTGAAACATTCTTCAGGCTCCGAGAAACCCCATAAGTGGCACCATCATTCAAAATATGGCTGGGAAGCATAGCTGTGGACATGCCCACGTGGGGGCCCTCCCCTTCCCACCCCCTTCAAGCACATCATTGGCCATTTTGGGAGGAGGGGGCTGGTCAACGGGACTGTATATGGTCATAACACCATGTAAATGTTTAGCAGATTTAAAATATACACTGAGATGTATTAATTCCCTCTCATTCGAGTAACCCTTCCAGGGCTGTTAAGAAACCTCAGGGTTTTTCAAAACTCTGGTTAAGAAACCCTGATCTAATCTAGGGGTAGTCAAACTGTGGCCCTCCAGATGTCCATGGACTACAATTCCCATGAGCCCCTGCCAGCAAATGCTGGCAGGGGCTCATGGGAATTGTAGCCCATAGACATCTGGAGGACCACAGGTTGACTACCCCTGCTCTAGATAAACCAAACATTTCCTGCTGGTTATTAAATCAGCATTGTGGAGTGGGTGGTACGGTAAACAAGGACCTAATCAATTCAGATTCAATCCCCACTCTATATAAATTTTTAAAATGTGCATATTTATCAGGTTATATGACCATATATTGTCCTGTTGACCCACTCCCCCCAAAAATGGCCAATTATGGGCCGGGAGGGGGTGGGAAGGGGAAGGGCCTGGGTGAGCTTGTTCATGGCTCTGCTTCCCAACCATATTCTGCACAATCATGCCACTTCTGGAGTTTCTTGAAGCTTGAAGAATGTTTAAGGGTTTCTCAATGGCAACAACATTTGAGAAAGGCTGGTCTGGGATCTGATTTTTCTGATGGTGGGGACAAAGGATTTGAGAAAAAGTTCTGATTGGCTAGCTGAGGATTCTAAAACAGATCCACATCTAGATCCTATGGGTCTTCTAGGGACTGGGAAAGGGCATTTATGCATTTTAGGTAATAAATAAAACGGGGGCACTCTCTCTTCTGTTCGTAAAAGAAAATCATATGTGGGTTTGTCAACAAAGTCTTCCAATAATCAATTATCCAAGAATCCTACTGTTTCCTTCTTAATTCCCTTGGCGGGGTTGTCTATGTAGCCTTTTTGATATCATCACCTTTATTTCTACATACTAGACTCGTGAGGAGTTGCCTCATGATTTAGATACTTGGGTGCATTGAATATTTTAGTGCACAGGATAATAAATTGATCTTGCTTCAATCATTTTAATACAGTTTTTGCTCAAGCTTCATGATACCTAAATGTATTCCTCTTAGGTTAAAGGTAAGCCACCCTTTCGGCTACAAAACCCCTGTTGCAGTGTAACACAGGAGAACTAATAGGCATGCAAGATATCCAAAAGCTTGACATGAACGTGAGCCAGATCGACTTCCTATGAAAATCCATTACTCTTTGCCCTGAAATTAGATCAAGATTATTGCTCTGTTCACCATGGTTTCGAGTCAACACTTTGAAATATTTGGCACCAAGCTGTAATACTGCTTTTAGCTCTTACTCCGCTCTGAAAAATCAGCATCTCTCTTCCAGAATGATATCAACAGATCTAAAAATCCAGATTTCTTGAGGCAAGGCCCATGTTATCTAAGCCAAACTGCATTTCTGGGCGGTGTCAGGCCTTATTCTGAAAATCTACACCGGTTCACCATTCCCTCTAAGAAGTGGAGGGCAGCAGCACAGTTTGCACAACAGCCCTGTGAAGAAGGCTGAGAAAGAGCAGCTGGCTTAAACTGGCCTTCGCGGCTGATCGGGAGTTTGAACCCAAGTCTCCCCGCCATAATATGACACTCTGCCCACTGGACTAGACACAATCCGATGGTTGGGGAGGTCTAACAAGAAATGTGTTACGACAGGAGGTAAAGATCACATTAAGCCAAACCAATGGCAAACCAGCTGTGATCCATAAACCAGTTAACCCACTAGGGTAAGGGGTACTCGTGGGGCTGCCAGGGTCCTGAGATGCCACCGGGGGCCACTTCTGTGATATTTGAGAGGGTCGCCAATGAGCTGCAGCAGAAAGTACACGCTGTGGTCTCTCTTTGGCCCCAGCTCATGAGCAAACAGACAAGACGGTCACGTCTCTTGCTCTGGCCATTAGCGAACGGCAGCGTATGCAGCCCAGGGGTTAAAGTCCTTGCAAACAGGCCGCTGTACTTCTCTGCAGCCTCGCTAAGACTACACGTCAGCAAGGGGCCAGTTTCTAAAGCTCGTGCCAAAGGCTGCCGCCAGCGATTCTGTGGTGGGGAGGAGAGTGCCGTGGAGCGGACGTGTGCAAATTATCTTAAAAATGCAAGCACGGGTAGGGCCCTGCCTGCCTGTTTTATCCTGCAGAAACAACAGCAGGATACAAAGACGCCGAGGATAGCGCCAAAGAATCAGAAGTTCCTGGAATAGCATAGGGCAGGGGAAAAGATCACGCTCTGGTTCATCGGATCCTAGAGTTGGAAGGGGCCAAACAAGCCATCTAGTCCCACCCCCCTGCTCATTGCAGGATCAGCCTCAAACAGCCAGTATAAGGATCAGCCTCAAACAGCCAGTATAAGGATCAGTCCAGCTGCTGCTTATAGAATCATAGAGTTGGAAGGGGCCAGACAGGCCATGTAGTCCCACCCCCTGCTCAATGCAGGATCAGCCTCAAACAGCCAGTATAAGGATCAGTCCAGCTGCTGCTTATAAAATCATAGAGTTGGAAGGGGCCAGACAGGCCATGTAGTCCCACCCCCTGCTCAATGCAGGATCAGCCTCAAACAGCCAGGATACAGTGGGACTATGACATCTTGTGATTTGGATGTGATGCCTCTGTCGATACAGACCAACACTGTATTTGCCTTCTTTACTTCCCCATCACACTGTCTGCTCATATTTCACTTATAAAAGTACCCCAAGATGGCCTTTGCACCCATTGCTACCCAGAAGTGCTTCTCCCATCCATCATTTGAAGATGTGTGCATGCACACAAAAGCTTAAAAGACCCAGAATTAAACTCTGTGGGTCTTCAAGGTGCCATGAAACTCCAAACTTTGTTCTATTGCTTCAGACCAGGACAACTGCCCACCTGAATCTGGTGCATTCAGGGCACGAGCTAAGAGGGGCAAGATTTCACAGGCCAAAGAGAGCCTCTACCAGTCTGTGTGCAATTAGGGCTTTGTTTAAAAGCCAGGGGTCGGCCTCTGACCCTGTTTGGGGCTCTGCGACGTCAAGGCAGTGGACTTTAGGCACTAACAAAGCCCTGTTTTCTCAGAGCAGAGGAAGCACAAGTAGATCTGTGCCAAAGGTGAGATGACATGATCACACACAGTTCTACCTTGGTTCTCCTGCCAATACTTTTTCTTTCCTTCTTAAAAGGCGGCCTTCAGCCATAAAGGTTGCAGTTTTCAAAGAGGAGTTCGGTACGGAGGCTTAAACTGTCTTTCTGTTGTGCCGTGTTCTTGCAAAAATAAAAACAAAAAAAAACCTGCTTGCAAATTGTTTTTACCCGTGCTGGGAAAACTCTACAGGTATTAATGTTTTTTCTTCCTCCTACGTATGCAAAGGCATGAGGGGGGTTGATTTTTTTGGAAGAAAGACAAGGGGAAGGAGCAAAATCATCATAGACCATGTTCATTGCATCACTCACTGGCGGTCTTCAAGGAGCAGCTGGGCAGCTACTTCACCTGGATGCTTTAGGCCAGGGGTAGTCAAACTGCGGCCCTCCAGATGTCCATGGACTACAATTCCCAGGAGCCCCCTGCCAGCGAACGCTGGCAGGGGCTCCTGGGAATTGTAGTCCATGGACATCTGGAGGGCCGCAGTTTGACTACCCCTGCTTTAGGCTGATCCTGCATTGAACAGGGGATTGAAGTGGCCAGTTTGGCCCTTTCCAGCTCTATGATCTATTCTATGATTTGACTCTAAGGACTTGCAAAGTGAAACAGATCTGTAGCAAGTTCCCCAAGAAAAAGCAAGTACTTTTTGTTATAATCAAAGACATTTTATATACTGTTTAAGGCCAGATTTTTCATCCCTTTTCTCACTGTCCACCAATTCTGCAAAGTGCAGCCTCGCTAGATAGCTGAGCTGTTACAGGCGGACGATACAGAGAGAGCTCTGTCCTTGCAGTACGGCCAGGGGAAAGCTCACGGCTTTTCCGTGCACGACGTCAAAATGTGCAAACAGCATAACCCGGCACACGATGTCATCAGGTGTGCAAATACGGTGAGTAAACAGAAGTTGGAGATAACGCCGGATGAAGAGGATGAAGCAACGAGGCCAAGATCTGGCTTATGCTCCAATTACCTTTGCTTTCTCGTTTCACAACCTCTGGGTTATAAAACTTTAAAAATGTACACACAGCATGACACGGTATTTTCTAGAATTTCAGGCACAAAGGGGAAAGGTCAAGGCAGCTTTTGTGATCCTTCCGAATGCTGCAGAACAGTCCCGGAGCACCAAAGCAGCTTTAAAAAAAACCCACAACCTTGATCTATGGCAAGGAAGAAATGCCCCAGATGTGGGCCGGGAAATTGCTGAGGATTTGGGGATGCACCCTGCAGAAGGCGGGGATTGGAGAGGGATTTCAGCAGGGCAGGAGGTCACCGAGTCCACCCTCCAACGCAGCCAGGGGATTAGATCTCAGTCACCTGGAGATCAGTTGTAATGCCAGATCTCCAGGTCCTGCCTGGAGGCTGGCAACCTTACCCCAGATACAAATCTTTTCTTGCAACTGGTGGAAATGCCTACAAGTATTGTTGTTGCTGCTTCTTATTTTTGTTTCCCGCCACTCACGATAAGCCATCTCGTGGCGGGTTACACAATAAAAACCACATATCGTTCCCCTCTCCTCCATTTTATCCTTCACGACCCTATGAGGGAGGTGGGCTGAAATTGTGTGAGTGGCCTGTGGCCCCTCGGTGAACTTCCCTGGGTCTCCAGCCCTGGCTCTTCCAGATCCCAGTTTAATCCCCAAACCATGCCGGGCTTTCAGAAGACTTTCTGCTAAAAACAATTCCAAGTTTCGGAAGGTTGGCCATCCAGATTCGCTTTCTCCCACCCATAGGGCAACCGAGGTTCCCGCACAAAGAAGTTTGAGCATTTTTCCGATGCAGAGCGCAAAACCTTCTGTCAGAAAGAGACCGGGGCAGCTTGTCTTGTCAGCCAGCTGTCAGCTAGCGCCACTCAAGGGTGACGGCTCACTCCAAAATGCATGCTGATACACTCCCGGCATCCAGACAGCCATCGCCAACCCAGAACAAGAGTTTTTCCTTTTTAAAAAAAGCTGATTTAACCCCTGGATCCCTTGGCCAAGAAGCAGCTAAGGCTAGCTAGCCAAAAGAAATTATCCTCCAGTGTTCTCACAAGGAATCCCAAGTTAGTGGATATATGAGGCTGCCTTGGTTAGACAGATGCTCTAGCCCAGTGGTTCTCAACCTTCCTAATCCTGCGATCCTTTAATACAGTTTCTCACGTTGGGGTGACCCCCAACCATAAAATTCACGGAAATTACACCGAAACTGACCAATGGCGTGAAGATCCCTTGTTCATGATTGTATATAAATTGGTTTTTCCCCGGGGTTTTTCAGTTCAGTTCTGCCTCTTGTCCCACCATGCTGATCTCGCTCTTTTCTGCTGCTCCAGACAGATGAACACTCTATCTCGACCTACCCCGCAAGGCTGTTGTGTGGATGGCGCCACCCCCCCCCCCCCGGCCAAGTTACTTGCCCTGCCGCGCCTTCTGTGAAAGGGTCCCGGCCCCCAGGTTGAGACCCACCGCTCTATCCACTTTCTCTGCCAGGCTTTCTCAACCAGGATTTCATGAAACCCGGAATGGGTGGGAGTTAATTTTTGATATATTTTAACATTTGTTAAATATTTATTTATTCCTTAGATTTTTAGCCCGCCACTCTCTGGGGACTCATGGCGGGGTACAATATAACCCCCCTCCCCCATAAAACATGCTAAAACCCCATCCCATAGCCATCCCTGTTCCAAGCTCACCCAGCTGGCTGCATGTGGAGGAGTGGGGGACTGAAGCCCAGTTCTCCAAATTAGAGTTTGCCACTCTCTAACCACTACACCAAGCTGTCCTCAAGAGCTCTGTGCATATGAAATCAGCTGATTCTCAAAAAAGGCAGGCTTCCCCTTCCCCCAAACCAATCCACAAAATTAAAAACAGCTGATATACCGAAGAAAAGCTTTAATATGATGAAGATATCTTGGAGCCAATTTATTCCCTGTGCCTAAAAGGACTGACTGATAACTCCCAGCTGGCAGGAACAACACTCATTTACTTTCCCTGACAGCTGAGTTTGTTTAATACAATTAGGCCCAGGAGCAAAGCCCAGCAATGTGCCCCAGAGATTTACGGATCTTTGCATACTGCTTTATGGGAGACAGTGGGCAATTTTTCAGCACTGTTGTGTATCAACAGCATGAAAAACCTGTTAACGAAAGCCCTGGTTTTGACATGCGGTTTTGCTCTAGCCGATAGATGCAACTCTGCACTAATTTCATGGCCGTGTGCTCAGGAATCAGACAAGGACGAAATGACGCCTTCCAAGCACTGCAAGGTCCTTCATTAGTCTTAAAATGGAGCAGCGGAGGTGCGAAGTAGATTGCTCTGGGTGCAGAAGTATCAGGTGGTACCAAAGGTTGGCTGCTGTGAGAGACAAGATGCTGGACTGGGTGGACCAGTGGTCAGATCCAGCAGGGTGCCTCTTATGTTCAGGAGCACCATTACAGCTAATGATGCTCATCTGGTTACAGCTGCTGGTGTAGAGGCGGATGTTCTTCCAGTACAGAAGGAAACTGATTTTACTTTTACTGGGGAAAGAAAGAGGCATAGTTCAACCCTTGGGAAAGAAATGGGGGAGAAACCTCAGAATGACGGAGAAAACTAGAGCAGTGGGGACAGACATGTCTGGTGAAGATGTCACGTCACCATTTTGATCGGTACCTTCTCCAATGAGAATCACAGAATCATCGAATTGGAAGGGGTCCTACAGGCCATCTAGTCCAACCCCTGCTCAATGCAGGATCAGCCTAAAGCAGCCAGGATATGTCTCTGTCCAGCCAATGCTTGAAGACTGCCGGTGAGGGGGAGCTCACCACCTCCTGAGGCAGCCTATTCCACTGCTGAACTACTCTGACTGTGAACATTTTTTTCCTGATATCTAGCAGATATTCCCGCCCCCCTCTCTACCAGGCTATTTCCGCAGTGATTAAAAACTTTGCGGCAGCCCCCATAAAGCTCCATGGAACTTCCTTATTTCCACACTAAAATCTCCCGATACAGGCACAGCGCCAAATGCTCTCCCTGTTTGCCGCGTATTTTGTAATTCCAAGAAAACGCAATTTTCCTCCTCCTCTGGGAGGGAATTCGCAGTAATCTAAAGTGGATCTCAAAAGCCGCATTGCCCCCCCCCACGAGTGTGCAGCTTCCCCGCACCCCACCAAGCACACCCGGAGCACAGGGAACCCGCGCACTCACAAGGGGGGGCCCCTTTCAAAGCCTGGTCTTACGAATGGGCTTTGAAGCTAGTCCTAACATAATTTTAATAATAAAAAACAAAAACATGCACTATATCGGGGAGGGAGATTGACGGCACAGAATGCTTGCATGAAATGACACACTCAAAGGTGCAAGCTGGGGCCATTTTCCCCAAGCCCTCTCTGAATTTGCATTGCACCTGAGAAGGGGAGGGGGGATGAGCCACTATTTTGCAATTGGGAAATTACGCAGCTGAACATCGAGTGAGTGTTATTGCACATGCATCAAGGAAAAAAAAGCAAGGGGGCAGGAATGGTCCCCCGTGCCTCTGAAAAAAGCACAGGAGGCAGGACCAGCCGCCAGCGCCTCCGAAGTAAATGTGAACAGCATGACCTGAAACCAGTCCTCAGTACTGTTGTTCAGAGACGACATGTGCAAAGGGGCCAGGCACAAATTTGATGTCAACTTCCAGAGACGGATACGAAGGAAACCCGGGGAATACAGACCACTGCGGAAACAGCCCTAGAGAAGCAACAGCAAATCAGTAGACATAACCTAGACAGATCTTCCTATTTATCTTCTATTAAGTATAAATACGGAAAATGCCGCATCAGACCAGGTTCCAAGTTCACAATTCCTTAACGTCTCCAATACCCAAAATTCCAAGATGGGAGAGTTGATGCTTTGTCGTTTACAAAACCCTGTTTGCGGACTGCAGAGGGGCTCTTTGCAAGGCTGCTCCAAACCATGAAGGGTCAGGGGCTGTACAAAGGGACAATTCATGAGACACGTGTTTCCAAAGTGGGTCCACAGAAAACCACAAACGCCCGGTTGTGCCAGGACATAAAAGTTTGATGCTGAGCCAGGAGCCGATGAATTTTTTATGTTTTCACCAGCTGCTTTGAGCAGAGCTGGCATTTAAATTATTTTCACAATGGCCCCGGAGAACTGGAAATATCATTCCAGCGCTGCTCAGAAACCTGTATTGGTGCATGGGGCTTTTCAAGATGACAATTTAACGCTCTGGGCATCCGACACTCTTTTGTTCCACAAACATTAAAATTAAATTATCCTCAAAGGCCTGCTGGTCCAGCACATACTGTGCTCACTGAGGCCAACCAGGTACCTGATAGTTCAGTTAAACAAATAGGGATATATTCATTTCTTTAGAAGAAAAAGAGCTGATTTTTGGTACCCAGCCTTTTACTACCCAAAGGAGTCTCAAAAGCAGCTGCAATCGCCTACCCTGGTGGGGAACTCTGCACCTCTCTCAATAGGAGAGGGTTCATCTTGACAAGACTTCACTGCACCTTTCAAGAACAATTCAATTTAGAGTCAATCACTTCTCATCCATCCACCTGCCTACTGCAAACAAAGCACCAGAATCCTCAATGCACAAGGCACCTAAGTGCCTGGTTCTGAGTGAGATCTATTACGGTACTTGGCCAGCATGCAAAAGGTCTACAATTAGCACAGATCAGCCTTTATCAACCTCTTTTAAAGGTAAAGGTATCCCCTGTGTGAGCATTGAGTCATGTCTGACCCTTGGGGTGACGCCCTCCAGCGTTTTCTTGGCAGACTCAATACGGGGTGGTTTGCCAGTGCCTTCCCAAGTCATTACCGTTTACCCCCCCAGCAAGCTGGGTACTCATTTTACCGACCTCGGAAGGATGGAAGGCTGAGTCAACCTTGAGCCGGCTGCTGGGATCGAACTCCCAACCTCATGGGCAGACAGCTTCAGACAGCATTTCTGTTGCCTTACCACTCTGCACCACAAGAGGCTCATATCAACCCTGAGAAAACCCAGAAACATTAAGGTTCCGAGAAACCCCAGAAGTCACACGATTGTGCAGAATATGGTTGGGAACCATAGCTGTGGACACACCCACCTGGGGCCCCTCCCCTTCCAGCCCATCACCAGCCACTTTGGGAAGGCGTGGCGGGTCAGCCTGCCATATATGGTCATATCACTCGATAAATGTTTGACAAATATTTAAAAAATTAATTAACACCAACCCATTGGGGAGACCCTTCCAGGGCTGTCAAGAAACCCATGGTTTTACAGAACCCTGACATCAATTAAAACTTATATGAAAACTAAATTCTAAAAACCATCAATAACATCAGAAGTAACATTTAATCCTTTCACAGTTTTCTCTTCCAAAGTCTCCTAACCTTAGCAGGCAGCCAAGGAAATCTGGCTACTGCAGAAGTCAGCTCATTATGTTTTCCAGAGAGCATCATTCCGAGTCACCCTTGGCAGCTACAACATCCCCCCCACCCCTCCAATTTTTCCTTCATGACAAGGATGTGCAGGGAAGAGAATCTACAGGTTGACATGAACACGCTGCAGCTGTCAGCAGAAGGTCAAAGGGGCACTTCCTTTGCCTGCACACACAGCTTATCAAAGAAAGAGAAGAAACCAAAAATGAGAGACAAGAGAGCAGGAGAAATTTCAGCCCTGGGAAGAGAGGAGTTAGGAAACGGAGCTGCTTGAACCAATGAAAGGAATGGGTTTTATTTAAATGGTCAAAGCTGGTTTGCCGCTTCGCTCCCATAACAGAAGGCATCAGGAGGGGAAAACAAGAAACCTTTAATTAAAGTTGCGAGACTGCAAATAGCACAGCCAATTTCATTTTTATATCTGCAGATGGGTTTTCCCCCCCCTTTCCTTTTTTTAACATTCAGTGGTTATACCATTCCTGCTCCCAGTCTTTCAGTCGAGATGAGAAATATTTAGGCTATGAGCCTGACACAGCTCTTTCAACAAATCTGGGCACTGTTAATCTCTTGCAGATCCCAGGTTTTACCCAAAATCGTGTGTGGGAGGGAAGATTCTAGTCCTCACTGTGGAACAGGACTTGAGCCCCCACAGCAAGTCCTGAATGTGAGGGGTGCCGAGAGGAGATTTCACTTGTGTACCATTACCTTATAGCAGGGGTAGTCAAACTGCGGCCCTCCAGATGTCCGTGGACTACAATTCCCAGGAGCCCCTGCCAGCATTTGCTGGCAGGGGCTCCTGGGAATTGTAGTCCACGGACATCTGGAGGGCCGCAGTTTGACTACCCCTGCCTTATAGCGAGGGTACATAGAAACGTCTTAAACAGAATAGACCAGAGCAGGTCATGTAAGGAAAGTGTTTCTGGTTTCCTGGCAATGGGCAACTTTTCTCTTCTTTAAGTAAGTTTCGGGTACTGTAGAAAAGTTCAAAATAAAAGGAGGGCTGTGAAACCCAGAGTGGTTCAAATAATCTAACTGAGTAGTCCTTCAGCTTCCATGCTTTCCCAAATCCATTCCACTTAATATTTCTGGTACGGAGGAGGAGCATGTCTCATGGCTTAAGTGCCACTCAGCGCTTAACACCCACTCAGGGCGGCTGTCCCATCCATATGGGCCTCCTCCTCCAACCGACCTGCCTGTCTGTCCAGCGGCCAGCCAATCGCCTTTCGTCCCCCACCCCTGATCACCCCTCCTCCTTCCACTTCCCTCTGAGGCTCGGAGGCTGCAGATCCCTGCCGTGTGAGAGCTGCCCCTGCCAGTGAGTTCCATAACACCTACCTGCAGCCTTTCCAGGTCCTAGGGGGGAGGCCGTCGGCAGAGTCCCCCCCCCCATCTAGCGCCCGTTGTATTCCTGAATGCAATGGGCTTGGCCCCTAGTTACTCATAATTGCCTTTGCAAAACCTGTTAGAACAGCCTTTCTCTATTTTTTCACCATTGAGAAACCCGGGAAACATTCCTCAGGCTTTGAGAAACCCCAGAAGTGGCATGATCATGTGGAATATGGTTGGGAAGCAGAGCTGTGGACACGCCCACCTGGAGATCCTCTCTTTCCCACCCTTTCCAGGCCCATCATTAGCCATTTGGGGGGGGAGGGGTCGACATGACCATATATGGTCATACCACCTGATAAATGTTTCATAATTTTAAAATATATTAAAAATAATTAGCTCCCACCCATTCGAGAAACCCTTCCAGGGCCATCAAGAAAGCCTACTTGGAAAAGCCTGTGTTGGAACCATCAAGTGAAACCTACAATGATTTCTCCCTCCAGGATACTAGGCCTCTAATCTTTATTTATACAGAGCCAGAAATTACTAAGCGTATTTCACAAAGATGCCGTATTCTGAACGGGGCCGTTTTCTTGCATCAGAAGCTAATGTTGCTTCAGAATCACATTTGGGTGCTATACTTAAGTATGGATGAGGTTAAAAACTCTTCTCCCAAGTCTTCCCTGGAGGACTGTATAAATAGGCAAAGGGGCAGGAGACAAACTCTTCCTTTTACACCCTCTTTTAGACCTGCCACCAGTACGATAAGCAACCCACAGGGACACAAACATGGCTGCAGCGCCCCCTCCCCCCCTCCAAGGAGAGACCATCTTTCTCAAATGGCCGTGTTTCATAGGGACCTCATCCCACCCTACATGAGAAACAGGAAGCATTACAGAGGCCTGCACAGAGGTCGAGGAACACTCTATTTGCAGGGGGGGGGGGCAACAGCCTGCTGATTCTCATGCTGTGAAGCTGACTGTATTTTCTGTGTTGCACCTAATGCTCACCCTACTGTTCACCCCAAGTACAGGCTTCCTCAGGAGGTGGTGGGTTCTCCTTCTTTGGAAATTTTCAAACTGTGGCCCTCCAGAGGTCGATGGACTACAATTCCAATGAGCCCCTGCCAGCAAATGCAAAACAAATGGAGCCCCAAATGCACCAGACGTCACCAATCCCCCCTGCAGATTTCACTCTCCTCTGGCCCTCTCCCTTTCAACAAGCCATGGCAGGGGATCCCGATCCGTTCTGCAGGTGCAAGGCCAGAGGGATCTGGCCCAGAATTCGGCAAACCCAGTCAACTAAGCGGGATAAATCCCACAGGCCGGGTACCCCAGATCGGACAACTATTCCAAGCCACCTTAACAGAATTATTCTTCGCCAAGTTGGCATTTTAGGTAACCAGTAGCTACGGAGCTTCGGACACTGCATTTAGGTGGGATGGGCCGGGGCAGGGGGGGAGCCTCTTGCCCATGAAGGGTGAAGCCACATGGAACATTTAACGTGTCACGTGAACTCTTATGCTTTGCTTCAAACCTGTTTTTTGTATTCTGAGTTGGTTCAACAGAGCTCTTCCGACAGGCCTATGGTTGAGGCCGGAAATAAGATCGAGAAGATGCTGCCCCCCCATTAAAAAGTCCACATGACCCCATCATCAGTTGTCCATCTTAATACTTTAATTATTTTTATTTATTTATCATTATAATTAGGCTTACAGGCCATCGCTCCCAGTCCAGCTGGCACGAAGAGGCTTACAGCACTGGAATAATAAAATACAATCTTAAAACAACAGTTAAGATTCTCCTCCCACCTACCCATCTCTGGTACCCCCATCAAAGCCCAACTAAGAGCTCCGTCTCAAGGGCCTTGCAGAACTGATTCAGCTCCCTCAGCTGTTCCTGGATCTCATTCCCCCAGGCGGGGGCCAAGGCCGAAAAGGCCCTGGCCGAGGCCGGGCGAACTGCAAGAAAAGGCAGCCCTAGATTTAGTGTAATGGGAAAGGCTGGATTTGAAAACTGAATGTTAGATTTGGAAACTGTCATTGTATTTAACGCCTGTGTATTTGCATTTGCTCTAAGCTGTCTGGGGCCTTCCGGAGAACAGTGGGGTAAAAATCGAAAAAAAAAATAAAGAATAAACCCCAAATTGTATTTCCCTGTTTGCCAAATGGTGTGGACTCACTCTGTGCAACCCACCTGCAGTCACAGTAAGAAAGGCGGCTTAGAATCATAGAATAATAGAGGTGGAAGGGACCTCATGGGTCATCTAGTCCAGCCCCCTGCACCATGCTTATAAATACCGTCAATAAATCAAGGGATAAAATAGTCCTGGGGACGCACATGCGGCATCCTCATCTCCAGGAAAAAAACGCAAGAACGTTTTAACCCAAACTGCAGTTCTTTGGACGCCGGGAGTTCCGCGGCGCGCCAGATAAAGCGCCGCATGTTGGTGGCCAAAGTCCAAGGCGGAAGCTCGCGCGACGGAGCTGAGGATCGCTCGCAAGGGAGCCGAGCAGGCAGACCAAGCCACAAAAGCTTCGCCGAGCGGCGGCGGCTCGCAGCGCTCCCAGCAGCCCTCCCCGGCCGAGAGCGGCACACCCCTGCCTTGGCGCTACTACCGGTTGCTGCGAGGGCGCAAAGGCGCGCAGCCCGAGCCTCTTTCTCCTCCCGCCCCGCCGCCGGCCGAGCCCCAGCCGGGGAGGGGGAAGAAGTTGCAAACTTTGCGCGGAAAAACCAGGCGGGGCGGAGGGAGGCGCAACGCGGGTGCAACGTTGAGCGCGCAAAACTCGTGCATTTCAGGCTCCCCCCCCCCCGTGCCCACCGCCCGGATTTACCTGCCAGGATCGCCTTGCCCGGATGGGTCAGCTTCGCCTTGCCGGCGGGGGCGGCCGCGGCCAAGCAGCGCGGTCTGGGGAAGGGGCTCCGGAAAGGCGGCGAGGGCGCCGACATCGTGCAAAGGGGGAGAAGCGAAGCGAGCCAGCCGCCGAGCGCGCCGTGCAAGCGAGCGGAGACGCGATCCGGAGCCGGCGCCAAAGTCCAGCCCCGCGCCCGGCCGCCGCCCCCTTCTGCTCCTCCTCTCCTCCGCCCGGGGAGGTGTGGCGGGCGCCGCCGCCAGCGTCACATCCTTGCCATTGACATGCAGGCGGGGAAGGAGGAGCGAGAGAGCCGGAGGAAGGAGGCGGCGGCGGCGGCGCTTGCAAGCGGCCGGCCTCGCCCCGGGAACCATCGAAGAATGTCCAAGTCTGGATGCCATGACCCGCCCTGAACCCTTTGGGGAAGGGCGGGAGAGAAATGCGATGTTAGGTGACGCGCGAAAAGGGAGTGGGGGAAGTGGGAAAGAAATGCCCGCCGGCCGTTTTAGGGCACGGCTAGTGGCGCGGGGTTTTGAAGGAGGGCGGTGGGAAGTTTTGGAAATTGCGGTTTCCCCCCCAATCGTGATTGCGTGGGGGGGGGGGGGGGTTGTGCAGGAACTTTTTTACTGTTGAGAAACCCCCAAAACCTCAGAAGCGGTGCCAAGGTGCAGAATAGGGTTGGGGAGCAGAGCTGGGGACACGCCCACCTGGGGACACGCCCATCTTGGGCCCCACCCCTTCCAGGGCCATCTTTGATTCCCAGAACTACAGCTCAACCGTGATGTTTGCTCTTGTATATTGCATATTTATTTGTGTTGCGTTTTCTTCTTTTGGAGCAGGCCTTCTTCCTATAGAAGCACGACAAGCAGAGAACTGAGCACAAACTGGATAGATTTGATCCCCAAATTCTGCCAAACAGGAAATGCTGGTGCTAAGGAAAACACCACCGCCAACCCTTTTGTTGTGGTTGTGTAATAGAGAGGGTGCTGAAGGTGGTCGTTCCCCACCTTGAACAAGGCCCTGCTGGGGTTGGGAGTCTTTGCCTGGAGGGTCCAGGATGCAGGGAGCCTCAGATGTAACAGAGCCCCCAAGGAATCTTCCCATGAAGCGACTTTTTTCTAAGTCAAGGCTGAGCCAGGGCAGGTCCCGAGACTTCTCCTGCTTGCACAGACTGCAGGTCTCCGCTAGTGAAGATAAGAGCAGGCGACAAAGAGCCAAAGCATCTCTTCAAGCAGGCAGTTGGTTTGCAGCTGTGCATTTTGCTTTTCTGCATTTTAAAAATGCAAGTGAGCTTTTTCTACCTTGAGCAGCCTCACTTCCCCTGTACGCTGCAGGCCTAACACCTGTGACTTGCAAAACCTACATGTCCTAAAACCAGTCAACCGTTCCATCTCTTATTAACTAAATCTAGTCAAGCAGGTTTCTAACATAAAAAAACCTGTCTTGCTGGGTTCTCAAGGCGGTTTGCCATAAAAGAGCCAGTGTTACGTAAGCAGCGGTAAGATAACAGAGATATAATAAAAGTTATACATAAAACAGGAAATGTTTAAGCATGCTTAAGAGTATGTTGTAAAAGAACATAGGCAACAGTTAAAAGACAGTGCAGTCAATCATCCTTCCACGAAGTGAAGGCCTATTTGTGGTTTAATTTGGCCTCTTCTCACCTCTTCCATTTAATTTCTTAGAAAGAAGTATCAGCATTGGGAACAACTGCTGTCAGCGACTTTAGGCCTATGTCATGGCAAAGGATGTAAATTGAAATGATAAGCCTATTCCTTGAATATGTGTAGCTGGCCCCTTATGCAGCTTAAAACATTTGCAAAATGAATCCAGCCTCAGGTGTACTTTACAGCAGGGGTAGTCAACCTGTGGTCCTCCAGATGTTCATGAACTACAATTCCCATGAGCCCTTGCCAGCAAATGCTGGCAAGGGCTCATGGGAATCGTAGTCCATGAACATCTGGAGGACCACAGGTTGACTACCCCTGCTTTACAGTTCTGCTAAGATCCTACAGCAGTGGTGTAGTGGTTAAAAAGTGGCACTCTAATCTGGAGAACTTGATTTGATTCCCCACTCCTCCACATGAAGCTGGCAGGGTGGCCTTGGGCTAGTCACAGTTCTCTTAGGACTGTTCTCGGAGAACAGTTCTGTTACAGCTCTCTCAGCCCCGGCCTACTTCACAGTAGGTGGAGAGGAAGGGAAAGGTGTTCACAAGCTGCTTTGGGTAGTGAAAGGCAAGGAATAAAAAAAACAGCTCTTCATGGGCTTACTAATCTGATCAAGGGCAATTTTTGCATCTACAAGTGGTTTTTCCCAAAAAACTTCTTTATAATACTTTGGAATCTTTAGTCATCTTTGGACTGCATATCAATTCATGAAATTTGTCTTTTTAGAAGACAGCAGTCAGATTTGGGTATGGATTTCATTGACTGTTTATGAAGCAAATAGGTAGTTTCAGAACACACCTATGGCTCAGTATCAAAGTGTCTCATAGCTCAATTAGGGCCAAAAGGCAAGTCAGGGGGGGGGGGGAAATGAAGCAATTGCAGAATATGACTCTATGACAAAGGTGAGGGAACATCACCTATCACAGCCATAAAAGATTGGATGTGAACTATAAAGAATCTAGATGTTATTTGTGGTTATTTGGACTCAGTATTAGTCCAAGCTTTCTGTATTAGAGTTGTGTAAATAACGTTCATTCTCATATGCCCAAGGGTGCATTTTCCAAGCACAATTAATGAGGCTTACTTGGTTTTGTTTGGGTATGAAACATACCAATGCGGGAGAGTGATTTGCACAGTACGTCGCTCTTATGGTGTACCCTCTGCGTTTGCAGCCCCTGACCCATAACCCCCTTTCTCATTCCTGAGCTATTTTAAGGAAATGCCCACGCTACGTGAGCCATTTTATAATTGCACGTTGAACACACACCTGGGCCGATACGGAAAACAAAGCAATTCCATGGAAACCAAAAACAGGTCATCGCAATCACCGAGCAGCTGGAGAAAGCAAAACTGACCTCAGGGATGAGAAGCAAATCTGTAGGCTGGATCACAGTGTGCAGATGAAAAAAATACAGTTCCTCGTCAACCAAGTGAAGGCTGAAATCTTTTTGGCTGCTAGAACAGGTCCAAGCTGTCAGAGAGGCCGTGTCTCAGGACCTCTGCTTGACAAGCACAAGATTCCAGCTGCAATCCTGAGGAAAGCAGGCAATGTGAAAGATCTTTCCCTGAAACTCAGAGCCACTGCAGGTCTGAGGGTTTTTTTGTTTGTTTTTATCGTATGACGTGTGTTTCGTATAGCCAGGGGATTCTAGGGTTGTCCGGCGGTCGGAGATGGTTCACCAATGCCTGCCTCTGCGTCATGAGCCTGGTGTTCCTTGGAGGTCTCCCATCCAAATACGAGCAACGGTCGACCCTGCTTAGCTTCAGAGATTTTATGAGATTGTGCTCCCCTGGGCTAACCAGTCAGACTAGACCAGGGATCCTCAACCTGTGGTCCTCCAGATGTTCATGGACTACAATTCCCATGAGCCCCTGCCAGCAAATGCTGGCAGGAGCTCATGGGAATTGCAGTCCATGAACATGATTCCTGGACTAGACAACACGGACTTTGACGGGCCAATGGTCTGATTCTGAATAAGGCCGGTTTAGGAGCTGAAGTGGTCTCCAAAACGTGGGATGGGGAGTCACCGACTGTTGCACCAACTCTGTAAATCGGGAAGCTGATGGGAAGGGTGCCAGTCCCCAAAGTGAGAACTTAGGCATTGCTAATGACTCCAGTCACACCACTGCAGCAATTAGCGAAATCTCAGCTCCAGGTAAGTAGGTGTGTGGATAGCCCACCGACTGTCACCATTTCTCCCTTGCCCATTGAGAGCCAGTGTGATGGTGTGGTTAAGAGCAGGGGCCTCTAATCTAGAGAGCCTGGTTTGATATATGCAGCCAGCTGGGTGACCTTGGGTCAGTCACAGTTCTCTCAGAGCTCTCTCAGCCTCATCTCACAGGGTGAGGGAGGGTAGGCGATTGTAAGCTGCTTGGAGACTCGGGTAGTAAAAAGTGGGATTACACGAAGCCAGCTCCTCCTTCCCAACCTATTCGTTCTCTTTCTAGCAGAGGCCATGGTTACAGACTCAGATTTGAATGCATTGAGCTCGGTGCCAACCCAAGGACAAGAGAGCTAGTTTGGTGTGGTGGTTAAGAGTGTGGACTTCTAATCTGGCAAGCCAGGTTCGATTCTGCGCCTCCCCACATGCAGCCAGCTGGGTGATCTTGGGCTATTGTGAAGATTGCAAAGAACCGGAAGCACACATTCACTTCCAAGCTGATGGACCTGGAAAAGGAATATCCTTGGGGTCCAGTCTTAGTGTGCAGCCACAAATTTTAAAGGCCAGAAACCTTCTGAAATAGTCCAAACAACACTGCCCTCTAGTGTACCACAGAATAGTTACAGGCAAGAGCAATTCCAAGCACCCTGTATTGGCCCACTTCCCTTCTAAGACAACATCGCTGAACATTCCTCACTTAATTCTAGTCAGATTCAGGTGGGCAGCTGTGTTGGCCTGAAGCAGCAGAACAGATTTAGAGTCCAGGGGTACCTTTAAGACCAACACACTTCCTCCGCACAGGAATTTTCTCAGCTCTAGGAATTTTCTCAGCTCTGGGACGTTCTTGGTGCTTTATTTACTTACAGCTTTGTTTTAATCGACTCAAGGCAATCTCGTTTGAGGCTCCAAGACAATCTCAATCTCCAAGCACAGACCGGATTTAAAGATGCTTAGCTTCAGTGAGATGCGTGCCTCTTGTACGTTCAGAACTGTATTGTGGCCAATAGAATTATACTACCTTTCCCTTCCTCTTCTACATTCGTTAGCCTACAGATCAGCATGGATTATCTCACAGCTAGCAGAATTTTGGCTTATATGCAGATCATGGTGCTGGATAAGGCATAGAGAGAGGGCGATACAGGTATGCAAGAATCCTACTGGAGGAAGAAATTCCTCTTGCATTTTAGTAGGGTAATGGGACACAAAAATCTCCACAGGCTTGCTTTGCTTTTGAAAGTACAAAAGAGAGTAGCTACTCAGTTCTGCCTCCGGCACTAACTGGAATATACGCGCTCCTCGGAGACTGAGGCAGTGCACAAGGCTTAAAGTCAATAGAAGCCAAATTGCATAGTTACCAAGGGGTTAGAGGGAAATGACCTAAATAAAGTAACAAAGTCCCAGCTGTAGGTAGTAGTAGGTTACTTCTAGCAAGATTGTCGCTGCAGAAGGGTGAAGCAGACAATGGTCATGTAATGGCCTTGGTGCCCAAAGGCTGCAGGAAAAACCCCTAAATGGGCCAGTCACTCCAAGTTAGTGGAAGAAAATGGAATCATTTAAGTATCGTCTACGCAGAAATGCTTGGACCAGAGTGATGGGACTTAGAGAAGACACGGCTGTAGCATTTCCACTTGACTAGCCAGAAGTGACTGGAGTCTAGCCCTGCATCCTCTATAAACCTGTCAGAGCCAAGTTAGCATATTGGAAACCTTGACCTTTTTTTGGCCTCAAAAGCAATGCAGGATTAATCTTACCAGCACTAAGATTTCTGCCCTTTTTTCTGGCAAACAGCTTATCCAACTACAAGTGTAGAAAAATACCCACTAAAAGCACTCTTCTGAAGAATTTCCTTCCAAGTTCCTGAGATC
Organism: Paroedura picta; assembly: GCF_049243985.1. Lineage (NCBI taxonomy): Eukaryota > Metazoa > Chordata > Lepidosauria > Squamata > Gekkonidae > Paroedura > Paroedura picta. The sequence goes on along the minus strand of NC_135381.1, from coordinate 9,669,208 downwards.
AGGCACATTTGGAGATGCATTAGTAGTCATACTGAAAGCAAACAGTTACCTTCAGCTACCCACACCCTAGCTTCCCTCCCCTTAACTTTGCCACTGGATTCAATATCCCCTCCCACTCAAAGATCCTGTAAGCTTTCAAGGGCTGGAACAAGCCAATTCTCTCCTCCCCCTTCTACACATCACTCAGTGCCTGCCTGTCTTAAATCATGCTCAGCTCTTATGAGGCTGGGATGATTTTTGGGGAGGTTGGCTATGATTACCTGCATTACAGAGAAATTTATTCTGTATACCTGGGGAGCTCTGTGGATATACAGAAATCCCTAACTTCTCCGTGGGTGGCCTTAGCCCTGTTTTCACCTTATTAGTCCTCTACTTCAGGGGTAGTCAACCTGTGGTCCTCCAGATGTCCATGGACTACAATTCCCATGAGCCCCTGCCATCGTTTGCTGGCAGGGGCTCATGGGAATTGTAGCCCATGGACATCTGGAGGACCACAGGTTGACTACCCCTGCTCTACTTAATGGTACTGTAACTTGGCTCCCACAAACTGCTAATGCCAAGTACAGCTGGTCTTGGGTCTCCCCCCCCCCCAAGCCATTTCTGACCTGCTCCTTCTGCATCCCGACTACAGCTGACCAAGCATGCAGTTATTAGTACAGGCAAGCCTGCTGACTTTAGGAGTGCACTTTCCTGGGATCAGATATAACTCCAGGGGGAGAGGAAGAAGATCTCACAATCCTTGTATAGACGGGAACCAACTCTGCCTAGCTCAAAAGCTTCATTTTAAGGTCCAGCATCCTGATTCTGTGCATGGAGATGGTATGGACCAAGTTTTCATAGAACAGCGGGGACACAGGTGCTGCATTGATGTAGTTACTGTTCATGGAAAAAGAAAATTAAAAGCTGCTGACCAATGACAGTGTAAGGTGTGTTATACCCCAATACTGCATTTTCTAGGACTAAGTGTGGTACAAACCTGAGCCTGGTTCATCTCAGGAACCTAGTTGCCCAAAAAGAAAACCGTGTGCCCCCCCCCCCGCCATGGTGATGGGAGAGAGGAAGAGCGGCTAAGACGGAGGAAAACGAGGTTATTGTGTGTGATTTCCCTTTCGGTGGTTGCTCTGTGCCATCTCTGGTGCAGCGCTGGCTGACGCTTTGTCTCTAAGCATTCCAAACCACACAGCGGACACTGGTTTGATTAATGTTTTATAATTGGACTTCCATAGTATTCATGATTAGCACAAGATTCATAGCCATAAATTATACATCGTTATCTAAGTACATAAAATGTTAATGATGTATCTCTGAAGAGTGGCACAAAGTAGTACATCCCAGCAGGCATTCTCTAGTGGAAGGGGTGTGCGTGCAACGTGGCTGGGCACGCCACTTCCCCCCCCCCCAAAGCTGGGCAAGAGTCAGGCGTTCGCAACTCCTTGACAGTCCAGATCCTTGTTTTTGGGATCAGCTTTCAATATTTCAAGGATGCCGATGCTTCTTGCCTAACCTGGGCCCCTTTTGCACCGCATAATTCCACAAACACAGCTGCCCAGACACAATTCCGAAGACATTTGCTACCCAAATCCTGTTGGAGGATGTACCACTTAATGCCAATGAATATCATGCTCGCCCTTTACACTAAAGGGGAAAAGAAAAAGACCTGGGAAAATGTCTGCTCTGTGACAGGATCCAATTTATTCTCCAGTAAAGAGCTTCAAACTATTCCAGAAGGCTTAGGTGCTTTTCTGCACCCCCACCCCCACAATACTCGTGTCAAGGAGACTTTTGTTCTCTGCTCCCATCTCTAACAAATACACTTCTAACTCTTTCCTATTTGCCCACGGCTACATACAAGTAGGCGCGGGGTGGGGGGGGGGTCAAAGAGTTTTTCAAAATGCCTCCCACCGATAAAGAAAGATTCTGAATTTAATTCCCTGCTACCAAGTAGCATCATCTAATGCTTTAAGAGTACTAACGGCTTGGTGCCAGGGTATGCCCCAGCGTGAACATGGTTGGCAAAAGGGTTCTGCGGTGAGACAGAAGAGACAGGCCCCTTGCCCCTCCCTCCCTCCCTCCCCTCGGCCCCAAGAAGTTATTGCAGCATTTTAACTTTAGTGGCAGTACCCACCTCAGCCAGAGCCTTGCAAGGTCAGTGACAAGGGAAAGAACAAAAGAAAAAGCTGCCTTTCCACGTTGAAATGTAACAGGACATAGCAATAAATAATGGTGTCCTTTTGATGTCTCTCAACCCACTGGGACCACACATTCAGCCTGAACACGGGGAGTCATCAGTGCCTTCTTGGACCAAAAAAAAAAGGAAAAAAGTAAAAAGGGACGGGAAGAAAAGACCCAAGACCGTTAACAGGTCTGTCAGAGCAACGAGTTACATATTGAAACCATAAACAGGTGGCTGGGTGAATCCTGGTGCTGTGTATCCATATGGGAAGTTGGCTTGTGGAGGTACTGCGTTGGGCCCTGCTGTTAGCATCAGCTGCTGGCCTAGAAGAGCGCAAGGAGAAGAAGTCAGAGTTGGCTCCCACCCCACCACCCAACCCTGAAACACCTGGAAACCAAAAGCTTTGGAACATTCCAAACACACATCGTTGTCCATAACCCTTACGTTTGGCATTGAAATAGAACGGGGGGTATGTTGGTTTTGGGTTGAAGGCTGATGCTAATATGAAGAACCTTCTACAAATCAAGTTTTCTCAAATAGCCCTGCACTGCCTACGCAGGGGGAGTTAAACTGTGGCCCGCTAGATGTCCATGGACTACAATTCCCATAAGCCCCTGCCAGCGTTTGCTGGCAGGGGCACGTGGGAATTGCAGTCCATGGACATCCGGAGGGCCACAGTTTGACTACCCCTGGTCTACTGACTAGTAACAGTTCTCCAGGATTTCAATCCATTCCCCTACTATTATAGAGATGCGATGAAGGTTAGGGGGTGGGAGGTGGATTTTATTTACATGATGACGGTCCCAGATTCAACACATGGCATCTCTAGTTATAAGGGCCAGCTAGCAAGAAGAGATCTTTCAGATCACTTGAGATCCTGGAGAGACCCTACTGGAGTCGACAGTACAGGCCTCGAGAAGCCAATGGTCTGAGTTTTCATATGTTCCACTTTAAAGTCTGCTTTACCATTTAATCCGGCGACTTTTAAAGCAAAATAGAGAAAACACAGACTTCCGTTCTTATATTCTACGTATGCACATTTCATGGCTTATCACCCTCTCATGAACCACCCTCGGATTAAGAAGTGGCTCGATTCAGCACAGTGTCTTCAGTATTCCCGTATCAAAAAGAGGTGGCCAAGGTGATAGTGTATAATATAGACCAATGAATATGGGGGGTGGGGTGGGGTGGGGGGACTGTTTCAGGCATCCAGAAGCATCCATTCCTGATACAAGCTTCAAAATCCCGTTTCAGAGAACCTCTGAAACCTCAGCAAATCAAAATATCCGAGATGTTATGCATGGCCAGAATTTTAACACGCTGCAGTTAGATCTGTTAGTGGTGTTCGCCCAGCCCAGCCTCTGCTTATTAATTGTCACAGACCAGACACACATGGTGTTAACGGACTACTACAACCCCTCATGCCTCATGCAGGAAGTAGAAATTCAGTTTAAGCTATTCCCACTACAAAAGTGAACCTCTGTCACAAGCTTCCTTTAACGGTGCGCATTCTAGTATACTATTTCGAACAACAAAAAGTCTACTTTTTGCCAAATAAAGACTGAAAGGAACTACATATTTGCGGAAGAGATTTCATCTTACCATTCGAAGCCTTTGTTGCTCATGGAGAGACAAGTTTTTTCTTTGCTATAGTTCAAAGGAAAGTCAAAGAATGTTCTTTTCCTCTTGAATTAGCAAGTTTCCTGGGTCATTCCAAGGCTTGCTCTGGGTCGCTAACATTTTAAACCCCTCAAGAATGATTTCTGGGCAGCTTTTGTGGGTACGTGTATTTTTTCTGGGATGGGTCATCCATGCAATTTGCCAATATCACAATTTGTGGATTTCCCCCCAGGAACCTGGTATCTATTCCTACATCATGAATGAGCAAATTGCATGATTGGTCCCTCCAGATCTCCATTTAATGAGTTTGCAATTTGCAAGATACTCTGGATCTAAGATATTCAGAAAGAAGAATAACAACTTAATCTCAACTATATAACCTCTGATTTGTATAATACTGGAAGGAAGGTAAAACCATTTAAGATTTTGATTCCTTCGCATGAGGAATCACATGGCTGTATTTCAAGGTTAATGAACAAGGATTGGCGGGGAAAGGAAAGAGTGGAGTACCACCAGCACTGAAGATATGCTTAGATTTTGCCTCTGAGGGCCTCACAACAAAAAGAAAAGAAGTCTTCACCTACCAAATACTATTGGAGTGGGTTCAGTTACTTGTTCCTCTTCTTTCCTTAGGCTTTCAGAAGCATCAAGTTTATCCACCTGAGTCATAAAGTGAACAGGAAATGCTCATGAAGGAATTTCCTAAAGCCTCTCTTCTGTGACCTCCTATAGCACAACAGCCCCCAAACCAGGTGCTTCTAGATCAAGAAATGATTATGTCCAGCGCTGTGTTTAAATAATATGTCTGCAGAACATGGGAGGAGGTTTCAATGTCGCTGAGATCTAGCGCAGTTTCTTGTCCCTGACAAAGGTCAGCACTCTAATAATGGTCACCCGAGAAAAAAAAGTCTATAGCAGAAAGCTACTGCCTAGAATCACCATTCGTGTTATTGAACACAACACTAAGAAGCAGTTCCCACCACCCTAGCAAAGTCAAGAAGCAGAACACAGGGCAACACAAAGCTTGTCTGGCTTGTGTCTACGGCTCCTACAAAATGGGAAAGGATCTGCTGCTTTGTTCTGTCATGAGAGTAATCAAAAACAGGTCCAATGGTACCCAGCAGCATGCCATTATGTCCTCTCAAGAGAATGGCTGCCATTTGTTGCCACTGTACTCTACCAAGTACGGCACTGGAGCAATGCACCGGAGCAAAATTATGCTGGCCACCTCTGGCACTGAGTGACCTAGCCAACACAAAAAGGGAACCCCTGTGGGGGTAAAGAAGAAAGACCGAGATCCTTCTTCCTAAATAGCCTTGGAGGGGTCGTGGGAGAAAGCATATGCTTGAAATACATATTGAAGTAGAATTTGGAGCGAATATGAACATGGAGGTAAGAGAAGTACTCTGTACTGTTTGTCCTTAAGACCTGGAAGCCCCATTTTGTGTGGAAGAACAGTAGGCTTAGTTCTGCCCCTTCACTGATCAGCAGAGAGTAGGGTCAGGGAAAGCAAGAGGAACTGGAGAAAGTTAGAATGTCCTGCTTTTCCATCTGTCTAACCAGGCTGGCTTTCAGTTCTGAAATATTTACTTGATTCCAGATAATAGCATAATTTCTGGTCCAGAGAACGAAACATAACTGCATGATCCACCTGCAGTTCAGAGAGACCTTGCCGTGCTAATGAAAGAATGTGGAGAATCAACATAAAAGACATTAAATAGCCTCTAGGAAGTTCTGTCAACTGCTTATCTAGCAAGTCAAAACACTATTTCTTCACTATAACCCAGCAAAGTGAGTCCCTGAGAATTTCAGGAGAGCTGCTGTTTCTACTTTATACATGGCTGTAACTGGAACTATCATTTCTGATCCTAGTTATGTAGTCTCTGGGATTACAATAAAATATGTTTTACTTTATGGCCGTCTCTTACGCAGCTTCCTAGTCTTCAAATGGCTTCAAGCTAAAACAAAGGAACGAAAAATTTCACACAAAACTGTTCTAACCTCAAGTGACAATTCCGTATTAGGGCACTGGAGCCAGACGGCTTTCATATCTGTTTGTTATTTACTAACCGCCACTCACTTTACTCTTGACAAATTCTCCTTCCCCTGAGGTCTGAACTGTATCATCTTTTTTAGTTACAGGTCACTTGGGCAAGCACCCACCTCAAAAAGGCAATGCAATTAATGTCACTAATCTCTCTACCTCTAATGCTAATACCAGAACAGGGAGGTCCGTAGTTTCACGTCAAACAGTGAAATCCTCCAGTCTAAGCTCACTGAAATCAACAGGTTTACACTGGAGTAACTTTCCTTAGGATTGCACTGTTGGCATAGCAAGCTTCCAAACTGCACAGAATATTTCTTCAGGCAGGAGCCCGATATCCTACCACCATTGATGTTCCTATAACCACAAGTCATCTAAACCAGGGGTAGTCAACCTGTGGTCCTCCAGATGTTCATGAACTACAATTCCCATGAGCCCCTGCCAGCGTTTGCTGGCAGGGGCTCATGGGAATGGTAGTTCATGAACATCTGGAGGACCACAGGGCTGACTAACCACCTCAGCTGCTGCTCTGGAGGCACTCCTGAGACATAACCTAACAGCTGTGCTGCCTATTTCATTTTAACGGGGGAGATTTGGTAGGAAGAAAACCCCCACCCTCCATTTACCATGCACTGTCGAGCTTCCAGCCAATAACAATGTCCCGTCATTGCCGTGAACTTGCACCCCTCAACCCTCTGCAGGCAGTGCTCTTAAATGCTGTAGTATGTACTTCTATTCTAGACCCATGAGGACTACAAAAGTGTATTCCTATTAGAAGGGCACACCACTGCACTCCTGCTGTCCCAAGGACAGTCTGCTAGTATAGAACCTGCAATGTCTGCATTTCTGTACCGAAGTGCCTTTGGTGACGCTGGCGGAACCTCCTATGCACAAGGGTGGGCATGCAACTGGGTATACAGACTTAGCATGGCTTGTTTTGCTATCCCAATAGACAAAGACGGTCAGACAGGAGGTACGCCTGTTGGTGGAAGGATGCACATCTTGCTGTTAGGTACACTTATGAGGGAAGTTAAATGTATTTACATAAAATAGGGAAAAGCTCATTCTCCAGTTCATTTCTAACGCCACAAGCTATATTAGTTTATTTTAATAACAGTCTCATTAAGCATGCTCTCTCTCTCTGGAAGTCTGAGGATTTAGTAGACGTATCACTTGTAAAATCCAACCAGAGTTCAGCTTAGTGCAGCCCTCACCAGGTCAGCCCTTTCAGTTATATCCCAGTTTGTTTAAAATGTGAGGAGGAGAGTTGGGCAAATCTGCCCAGCAATGTAGCTCTACTGTATTAGAATCAAAGTCTGGCTTACTGGAATTCTGCCACTTCTCCAAGGAGGTTAGGCAACAACAATCCAGTATCATGCAGTGCCCCAGTATTATGCAGATATTCCAAGTTTGCATAAATACTTAGCAGGTTTCCCAGTCTCTGGTTGTGCTGCGAAAGAGATGCAGCTCGGCAAATAAGACCAATCTTCCAGGCCCCTCCATTTGACTAAGTTTTACAATTACTGGGTATGCCGCTGGAATATTCTATAAGTCCCTTCCCACCCCCAAAAATAAGCATGCAAGGTCTGGTTGGATTTTTCCCCAAGTAGTTTGTGAGGATATGTTTTACTATCAGCATTAAGGGTGAATCAGTTAGACCAAGCTAGATTATTCTGCTTTTCAGCAAAAAAAGAAAGGCTACAGCTAGGTTCCCACAGAACCCTAGATGTGTTTTAAGGGACACAAATTAAACACAGAGTGTAAAACCAGAGAGACTGTCACCTTATTAAACAGCCCATCAACCTGCAAGAGAATTCAGAGGGGAACACTTAAAAACCAGCAAGCCAAGTAAACAAAGCAAAGATCACATCACATATTTGGCAGCGGGAGGAGGAGGAGAGAGAAAAGAATATACTAAAGAGAAAGAAAGTGGCTCACACTGGAAGAAAGTGCAAACATATACTTTTAAGCCTCTGGGAAAGCCTGCATTAGTTTGTATGCATGGGAACCGCGTGGCTTGTTCGGCATTACAAAAATGCCACCTGGAACTCATAGTAGTGATTGAAACAATACACAAAGTGGGTTTTATCGTCTCTCCAAGTCTATCAGTACAGGCAAGACAATTCATGAAGAAAGAAGAACGGACCTGCGGCAGGATGGTGTGTTGGAGGGAGATACTAAGGCTACGAGACAGGGTGAAAGCACTTTGAGAACTCAGATATACTGTGTAAAACGCCACTTGAAAAACAGGGGCTGAATAAAAAGTAGCAAGTCCATATTCTTGAATTGCAGTGCCGCCTGAAAAAATCTCTCCACTGCTTCATGAGTGGACCTGTACTGTATTTTAAGAAGCAATAAAGTAAGGCATTAGGCGTTCCAGTAATCATATTATGAGGTCAAGCATAGGCAATAAGCAGGAACTGGAATCCTGATAGATGCAAGATACCCGTTCCCTCTGCAGAAAACCAGAACTTTTGTAAGCATGTACCCTTCCCACCTCCAATCTGACTTCTACGACTGCTGCTAGAGTTAACCAGCCTTTTGAATTGTTAAGTATTTCACTGCAAAAGTCTGAAGCGTTCTGAGTTCATAACTGGGATGCTGAATCTTTCTGCTCGAGTAAATTTAGGTGGGAGCGTCAACCCGAAAGCCTTATGAAGCAAGAGGTCTTCCCACAGAAACGATACTTACTTTGGTAAGGTACTCCCTCATCACCTGGATAAAATAAGGCATCGCAAAGTCCATAATGTTGTGCCTCCATGCCAGCTCAAGAACCACATCTGGATGTAACAAGTCGTAACAGGTGAAGAGAGAAGCTGCAAAGCACTCCTTTTTGTCTTCTTCCAAAAACCACTGCAGCAGTTTCTCTGCCAGCTCAGGATCCTTGGATTCTGCGGCATATTGCATGGCATCCTAGAGATGAGAGAGAGAGAGAGAGTAAAGTGATGGAGCTAGTCTGCTTAGGCAGAATTTTGGATTTGTTTATTTATAAGTTTATGCTGCCTAGTCGAGGGAGCCCACAATAAAGGACCAACAAGGCAATAAGAACAAGTTAACCTATAAAAATGTAATAAAGGTAAAAGGTAAAGGTATCCCCTGTGCAAGCACCGAGTCATGTCTGACCCTTGGGGTGACGCCCTCCAGCGTTTTCATGGCAGACTCAATACGGGGTGGTTTGCCAGTGCCTTCCCCAGTCATTACCGTTTACCCCCCAGCAAGCTGGGTACTCATTTGACCGACCTCGGAAGGATGGAAGGCTGAGTCAACCTTGAGCCGGCTGCTGGGATTGAACTCACAGCCTCATGGGCAAAGCTTTCAGGCGGCTGCCTCACCACTCTGCGCCACAAGAGGCTCTAAAAATGTAATACAGCAGTCTAAAATATTACTAAAGTAGGCTTGTGAGAGTCCATATAAAAGAACAGTTGGTTTTTATAGCCCAACTTTTCACCACCCAAAGTGCCTTCCCTTCCTCTCCTCAAAACACACACCCTAACAAAAACCCTGTGAGGTAGGTGAGGCTGAGAGAGTTTCTGACAGGACTGCTCGGTGAGAACAGCACTATCAGGGCTGTGACAAGCCCAAGGTCACCTAGAGGCTGCATGTTGAGGAGTGGGGAATTAAATCCAGCTCCCCAGTTTAGAAGCCTCCAGTCTTAACCACCGTACCACGCTGGATGGATCCCGTTAGTCAAAAAGCTGGGAACAGAGAGGAAGGTAAATGCCAGGCAAACCTTAAGTGAGATGGCATTAGAATGGCAAAGTGCTACCATCTCTGGCTACCAACCACCTTACCTCAGCAGGTGGGGGCTGAGGCAGAAGAGCTAGAAAAGGGGACCTTTAACTGGAGGGCTAGTGGAAAAATCTAACAAAGCAATCTCACTTCCTTGGTATCTTGGATCCTAATCTCCAATTAAGGAAACTCAACATTTGTTTTTCCTTCCTTCAAACACCGGCTAGCCTCACTTTCACTGTATTCAAGTCCCCACCCTTCCCTTTGCCTGTACCGAAAGACATACAGAGCTTCTAGCAACACAACACAACTGTCCCTTTCCTTTTTGAGAGCTTTTGCCAGGTGACAATTCAGTTTGTGTTATAAAGCAAACCTAGGGGGACTATAATGGGTATTTTGTGTTATATAAAAACATTTGCATTCTACACAGGTTAACGCCATGCTGGATTATTCCAGTCCAGGTCAACCCAGGTTCAGTGGACTGGGACTACAGCAATTTAGACAATGCTGGTTGGCATATGGGTATGTTTAAAAGGTCTGCACAAGCAAAAAGTTGGAACACGTAAATAAACACAGGGAAACAACATTCAACGCACCTTATAAAGACGATCCTTCTTGCAGAGCTCCACACTCTGTTTCCACCTATTATTGCCTTTATACAAATAAGCTGCAATGCGCCTGAATTCAATCAACTCGTGCTTCTCCAGACGCTGGGCTAGAGTGATGTTGTCAAAGTTGTCATAAGCATCGATGGATGCTCTCAAGCCCTGTTTGGAGAGGGAGAAAGTTAGACTGACAGGATGACATAGAACTCTTGCTTAACTTGTACACTTTTTTTCAAAGGCTGCCAATCCTACAGCGATGCAACTTTCAGTTAAGCTTTCCGGAGAGTGAGGACAGGATGAGTTAGTAGCAAGACTGTGTACAGTCTCCAAAGCTATTCGACAGCCATTCTGGAGTAAAACCTTAAAAGGCAAGGTGAGAGAAGCAGGTCATGGAACTGTCTACAGGTGAAGATAATACAGAATGCAAATTGCTTGCTCTTCTAGCTACGGGGAAGAGACAACATGCTGTAGCCCCACTAAACAGCCTTTTCCTACTACAGAGTCTCCTCCCAGAGGTAAGAACACTAGTTCCACTCAGTGCACTATCAGGAGACTGCTAGATAGATTAAATTGGTGGTCACCAACCACCGTGCCGTGCATGCTCGTTTGTGCCATGCGCGGCCGGGTTGCGCATGAGCGTTTGTGCCATGTGTGGGCACATATGTGCATGCGCGGGAGTGGTGCGGATGCGTGTTTGCAGCCGTGCATGGCACAAACAGCATGTGCGACCCAGCCACGCATGTGCGGCATGCGCGACCGGGCAATCGCCCTCCCCGCCGCTGCCATTCCACAGCCTGAAGAAGGTTGTGGACCACTGGATTAAATGACTAGCGAACGTACTTTTAAAAGGGAGCTTGATAAAAATCATTCCGTAACGGCCGTCAATTTTGCATTAGCAGTATAATAAATCTTGTCAACAATAGCTTTATTATAATCACTACTCCAGTGAGGTGCCTACCTGATAGTCTTCCTCCTCTGTTAGAAGATTGTTCAGGGCCTCATTAACACCTTTGTTATTGTGGTTCTGGACTGAGCGCAAGTAAGGCTTTACAAGGGGCAGCTGGTTAACCTGCAGAACAAGGAGAGAGACAAAAACTGTCTTGAAAAGTATCCCGATCAATCCAGTATCACCTCTTAGGCGCATCTAGCTAGTCTGGATATAACCCAGACCAATCTGTTCCTCCCCCACCCCCTAAAAACCACCTTTGCAAATCATGTATAAAACACTGGGGAACAATCTACTTTTAAGGTTAACGCTATACATGAATATTATCAACAACAGAATTGGAAACAAAGAAAAAAATGAAGATCCCAAGTGCCCATGCCTTGAAATGTTAAATTTGGAAGCATCACATTAATTCAGAAGAATCACAACAGCACAGATAGATTAATGTAAAGATACCACCGACTTACCTTGGAGAAAAAACTGACTGTCCTGGTGTGATCCAGCCGTGGAGACAATACCAGCAGGAGATCGTTGATAAACAAGGGTTTATAATCCAAGTAAAACTGCAGAGCTTTGTAATACAGCTCCACATTGGCCACCTGGAATAAACAAAGTAATGAAGGGTTAGATCCATGACTGTCTCTAACCAGCTGCAATGGTTGCTGGTTAGCTTCTGGATCAAGTTCAAGGTTCTGGTCTTGACCTTTAAGGCCTGGGTCCCACCTATCTGAGGGACGCTTATGCCCCCATACGGCTCTTTTCTCTGCGGATATGAATATGATGGTTGTCCCAGGCCCACAGGAAGTTTGCCTGGCTCTGGCCCCAACCTGGTGGAATGAACTCCCGGAAGAGCTGAGGGCCCTAGCGGAGCTCTCTGGATTCTGCAGGGCCTGTAAGACAAGAGCTCTTCCACCAGGCGTTTGGTTGGGGCCAGGGCAGAGACCAGGGTCACTAGATCCTTGGGTCCCTCCCTGCCCTTTTGCAATCTGGGCTCTCCCCAGGTAACATTGCCTAGGGTCATCTATTGGAGCTACAACTGCGAGCAGGAAAGCTGAGGGTCCGCAAGGGAGTTAGGTTGTTGACTACGCCGCTTCGATTGTAACGGGGAATATGGACTCCAGCAAAATGATGGAGATGGGAGATCACTGTTTTTTCTTTCAACATTTGTTTTACTAAATACAAGACAGAGAGTTACTGCTCACTTTAGCCAGGACCAGGATTTGAGAAATATGACAGGAAAAGGTAAAGGAAAGGATGCTGCTAGTTGACAGAGATAAGGCCCTAAAGCTCAAGTTACCAACTTGTGGCCAGCAGCTGTGGATATGACTGTTTGATTTTATGATTTATGTTATTATGTTTTAACAGGATTTTATGGGTTATGCCTCCTCGAGGCGACATCGTCAAGAGAGGCAGGGTATAAATTTGAGAATAAATATATAAACTGAATCGATAAAGAGTCTTCTTGACATTTGGCCCTACCTCCTGGCTTTCAAAAGGCACTGGTAACGTTGCTGAAGAAGCTGCCACACAACTACTGGATAAGTTCTGAACATCAATCACAGTTCTCCAATACTGGGCACAAACAGTAATATTACTATTACGATTGAGAACCGGTGTAGTGTAGTGTCTGATTAGGATTTGGGAAACAAGGATTCGAATAGCTCACTCTGCTGTGGAAGCTTGTTTGGGTGACCTTGGGCCAGTCACATGGACTCGGGCTCACCTACCTCAAAGGGTTGTTGTGAGGATAAAACTGAGGAAAGGAAAATGATGTAAGCGACTTTGGGAGAAAAGTGGAGTAGAAATAAATACATAAATATGCTGACCTTTGCAATTATGTCCTTGAACTGTCCTTCCTTCCAGGCATCTGTAGGATGGTTCATCATTGTGATTATTGCATTGTCATATTCTTCGTATTTGTCGTAAAGGAAGACCAGCTCTCCCCAAAGGTGGGCTTGTTCCGCAGCCCGAAGCACCTTAAGAAGGGTGAGACAAAAGTGGTATGGAGGCATTTACAAGACTGTCAGGCAGCAACCAAAGCACTTGCTAAGCACTGTGGTAACTGCAATACCTTTGGAATATTGACTCTGGACCAGAACAATTCCAGATGTTCTCTCATCTTCTGTGGTTTGTACTTAGAGTACAAAATGGCAAGTTCAGTGAACATTCCCATGTGAGCACGCTCCAAGCCCAGCGCTGCTTCCAGGAGAGCAATCAACTCTTCAAAGTAACCACGGTCCTAGGATTCAAAGCAAAAGCATATTGTTAGAACTTTGTATTGTGTATTTTCAAAAAATTATGCTATCTGTAGTCCACCTTTCTCACTGAGACTCAAGGTGGATTACACAGTGTAAGCCAGCACATTCAATAGAATGAGGCATCTATTTTCAGAAATCTGAAAATAAAACACTAGACATGCTGAGAGCCAGTTTGGTGTAGTGGTTAGGAGTGCGGACTTCTAATCTGGCATGCCAGGTTCGATTCTGCACTCCCCACATGCAACCAGCTGAGTGACTTTGGGCTCGCCACGGCACTGATAAAACTGTTCTGACCGAGCAGGAATATCAGGACTCTCTCAGCCTCACCCACTTCACAGGGTGTCTGTTGTGGGGAGAGGAATGGGAAGGCGACTGTAAGCCATTTTGAGCCTCCTTTGGGTAGGGAAAAGCGGCATATAAGAACCAACTCTTCTTCTTCTTCTAGTGGAATTACATTGTAGGGAGTGTAGGGAGAGCAGTGTAGGGAGAGCAAGATAATACAGTGTAGGGAGAGCAAGATAATACATTCATAGAATCCTAGAGTTGGAAGGGGCCATACAGTCTATCTAGTCCAGCCCCCTGCTCAATGCAGGATCAGCCTAAAACATCCAGGAGTAGTCTATGGCCAGCCACTGGTTATAGAATCATAGAACCATAGAGTTGGAAGGGCCAGACAAGCCATCTAGTCCAGCCCCCTGCTCAATGCAGGATCAGCCTCAAGCATCCAGGAGAAGTCAATGGCCAGCCACTGCCTGAAGATGGCCAGTGAGGAAGAGCTCATCATTTCCTTAGGCAGTCAATTCCACTGCTGAACTACTCTGTGAAACATTTTCACAGAGTTTCACCTGAAGTTCACAGAGTGTCCTACTTGGCACAGAAATAAAACTCATTACAATTTTCTATTAAACAAATTCCAACAGATGGAGGATATTAGTGCCTGGTATGTTTCAGCCCTATATGAATTACAGACACCAATTGTACTAGATTAAGTCGGGTTACTACATGAATACCTCTTAGCAACAAGAAACAAAAGGTATTCCCATTTTAGGCATTAAGAAGTAAGCTAACCTGGTAATAGCTAATCAGTTCTTCCAGCTCATCGGCGTGAATCACTATGTGCAAGCCGCAGATCTGTGCAAGCCGGAACTCCTTTCCGTCGACGCAGGCAAAGCACACCTGAAACAAGAAACTGTTATTAAGATCATATAGAGAGCTAGGTTTCAGCTCCTGTTCTCCCAATGGAAAGTGTGCCCCCTCAGGGTTTGTTTGTTTGTTTTTTAAGGTAAAATCTGAATAGCCAGTAAGACAGATAAGGCACTTAAAAACTTCATAAATTGAGTATTTTTACAGGCCACAGGATTTGTAGGCAAGTCTTCAGGAAGATTCGTTTATTTATTATTTGATGATTGATTTATAGACTGCCCCTCTCCACAAGTGGACGCAGGCCGGTTTACAACATTGGTAAACTATTTTTTAAAACATCCTAAACTTAAAACAGCACAGCCCCCCACCCCCATCTTCATTCTGGACATATGCCCAGCCAAGGGGGGGGGGGAAGAGGGAGGGACCTAAGAGGAGGGGAGAGGTGGAAGGCCTACATGTTGAACTGCCCTGGCCTCAACCCTAGGAAGAGTGCCGTCTTATTGCAGCACCTACAGATACTTTCAAGGGAGTAGTCTTAACGCTGTTTTTTAGCAGAAGCGACATCACTTAGATTTTACCGGGGCCTTACCACCCACTCAAGACGCACGGTGAGTTACCTCTTTCCACGTTCGAGTGCTGTTTGCTTTGCGGGCACTATCCACTGCGGCTTGATACTCCCCCAGATGCACGAGTGTTGATGCCAAACGGGCGAAATTAGAGACATTGTTGTAGAGCAGCTTTGCTGCATCGTACATTCCCTCATCGTAGCAGCGGTCTCCAACCTAAAAGGGTCCGCAACAGTGCAAGGAGAGAGCTAAATGAAGTGGATGAACCAGGTCAGGTTCACAATTACACTCTTAATATTGCCACAGCAAGTTTTTTGGGTTAGCATAAAGCCTACCTGTTGTATGTGAGCATTGTTGGGGCCACTGACAAATTCTTCTAGCTCCGAGAGCCTGTTTGTTTTGGCCAAGGCAAAAATAAGTTCGGTCTCGACGTAGGATTCTCTGGCTTTCTTTCTAGCCATTTGCAAAAATTTCACCAGATCTTCCCAGTTATCTTAATGGGGGGAGAGGTGATAAGAAACACATCTATTAATTTCTTTAACATTTTTTCAATGCTAGTTAAATCTGCAGGAGTCACTGGGAATGATGTGCCATCTGATCAAGCATGGAGGCATTTTATGTAAGTCTACAAGCAGATGCTAACCCCATAAAAAATGCTTCATTCATTTAGAAAGGGACAAATTTGCAGGATCCTTCCAAAGGCCAGGTTGTGGAAACTCCCCTAAGACCCAGCAATTGATGGGTTAGATTTTTGGATGAGGGCATTTTACATGCTTGCAGACCCATCAACACCCTCCCAAGAGAACTCCCACCATCACTCTCTCTCTCCTGCTGTTTAGGCTGAGAGGTGCCAACCTCAAAGCAGCCTTTAACTTACTGTTTCTGTTGGCTGCCTGGACAACTTCCATGTAGGCAGAAGGATCATCCGCTTTGATGTAAGAATCTATGGCTTCCTTAACCAAGTCCTTTTGAAGCTGTGCTCTGGCCAGCTGGCTCCACACAGCTGGTTCGTTACATCTCTCCGCAAATTCATACGCACGGTCTAGATTGCCAATGTGCTCAATCAACACCTGAAAGAGAACACCAACAGCTGTAAGAATGCCTACTGAACATCTGAGGTAGCTGATTTAAATCCGCAAAGGGGGAAAAGCTACAGAACGTGAGCCAAATGCTGGCGGGGCTCATGGGAATTGTAGTCCATGAACATCTGGAGGACCACAGGTTGACTACCCCAGGTTTAGAGGGCATTGCTTCCCTGAAATCCTTCATACAGAATTTCAAGCAGCCTCTGCTTTAGCATACCAGTTTAGTTCCGATGGGGGCATAAAACAGTTTAGAAATATACTGATAGTTTCTGGTGACATCTTTCAAATTAATGTGCAGATGGGCAAAGTTCCACTGCTCTACCCAGAAGTGCTCAGAGAAGTAATTCAGCAACATTATTCTTCTGAAATCCTCATCCTTAATATTCATGGGTTACTTTTTGTAATGCACTCTCAAGCTAAATACTCAAGAGATCATCCACAGTGAGTTGCAGATGTTCCAGGCACGAGCCATACAAGAGCCCCGGTTTATACTCCAGGAAAAGGTCCATACGCACAGGCAGCTGAAGTTACCGAGACTAAGCCGCACCTGAATGGCAGACGTATTCACGTCAAATTTCCTGAAGATCGCAAAAGCTTCTTCATACAGTTCATTGCTGATTGCAATGTTGGCAATATCAGGGGCATCGTAGTTGTCCAGACGGTTGATGTATTCCATCACACGGGTACGATCGGCTTTAATGGCGGTCAAGATGAGCAGATTCTGGAGGTTCCTTGGAAGGCAATTACATTAAGTGAGAAACAGTTGACAGTTTTGTGCCAATGAAAGGTGACTGAAACGTAACAGAGAGAACTCTTATACAAGTCTACTTCAGCATTTAGTCTGTTTTGCAAGGGTCCCTGACTCAGTGGTCAAAGCACATGCTCTTCACAAAATAGTTCCTGGGTCCAGTTCCTGGCACCTCACATTAAAGGATCTCAAGGGGCACGTGCTGGAAAAGGCCTCTCTCTGCTAGAGGCCCTGTCGAAATAGACAACAGGGGCCTACGTGAAGTAACGTTGGAGACATAAGGCAGCTCTGCATACCACTTAAAAATGAAGTTATTTCCAACTCAAAAGCTCACTGTCAAGCACATGCTGAATGAGACCCATATCCTTATATACCCTGGACAGATTTCCCTCTCAAGATTATTGGCCACCAAAGTGAAAATATGAGTTCCATGGGCAGTTAGTTTAGCTTTGAACCACCTTTCCTACCTGTGCTCGCTGAAGACAGAGTTATCCAAAACAATCTTCTCAAGCAATTCAATGAGCTCATTGGGCAGGTCTGCCGTCATAAAAGCTTTGACAGTCACAGAAACTTCCTCAGGATCCTGCGTCTCCGATAAGGCTGTTTGCACAACCTAATATTTGAAAAACTATGTTAGTGCCCTGAGTCAAGCATTCTCAGTAGTCTGATTTTCAGGAAGGAGGTATACATTTTTCCTTTCAAATTTTAAAAGCTTTGAGGAAAAGTTAATTTTTAAAAAACTTGGCAAGATTTCATTTGGCTTACTTAGCACAGAGTTCAAGGAAGAAGAATTAAACCACTGCCCTTTTACCACGTAAGTTATATGAAATTCTGCCAACCACCACCTCAGTGCTTCTATTGTAAAACCAAGTAAGAAATGTAAGATTATAGATACAGAGGCCCAAAACATACTGACAACAACATAAATGCAAAGAGCAGACAGCACTTGGTAATACAGTCGAACCAGGACTCAGGGACATTGATTAAAGTCCCCACTCTGTTCATCCATGAGGCTCACCAGATGACCTAGGGCCAATCTTTTACTTTGACCTACCCTACAAGGCTGTTGCAAGAATGAGTTGAGATGAGATTGTGGCTTTGTTTACCTCTAAGCTGAAATCAAAGACTATTCCTAGGAGACAGCTTGGTAACTGAGCTAGAATACAGTTGCAAGCTTAAATTCAGTTTTCCTTTAGAATTAAATGGGCATACCTGGTCAATGAGTGGTCTTCTGAATGGATTGTTTTCTTCTAAAACGTTTACCCACAGCTCTGGATCTTTTCTGCGCACCAGATAGCGTGCTTCACTCTTGAACAAGGAGTTCTCATTGCAAACCTGGACAAAAAGGAACCAATGAGTATGCCTGCTTTTGGTCCGGAACAGTCTGGAACTCATCTCCAACCTCACTGATAACAAACAGTTTCAATATTTAGGCTGGAAGAGTCACTTTGGCTGCTCATCATCACATCTGCTGCTCCACGATGCTTATTTCTGATGACATCGTCACTACTGGGGAAAGATCTGTTTACACTGATTTTAGTTAGCTTTACAACTTAATACAGGGTTCAATATACAGCAAGTTCTTGTCCACTGAGGACAGACCTAGGGACTCAAGAGCCAGGGAAATGTGTAAGTGAAGACCAAAGAACCTGATAAATATTAGTGCACAGGGTCAAGCGATGCTCACATCTTTTTGTAGAAGTACAGTCATTGAAGAATCCCTCGTAATATGAGAAACTGAACACAAGATGGCAGTAATTTTAATACACTTATACAACTGTAACATAGTTCTTTAGTGATCACCTGGGTAAATAATTACAGATTTGGTAGATGTTATTCTTATGGATGTAAAAAAACAAAACCTCAGGGGAGACCTATCTTCACCCTTCCTTGCGTGATACCAACATCCAGCTGAAGAAGCCTTAAAACTACAAGTCAGACCATGCTGTGGAGTGGATATGCGTGTTGCTACTTAATGTGGCCTGAATTCTGTATGTGTGAAAGATAGGTTTTCAAACTTTCTAGCTTCAAGGAATCCCCCCCCCCCCACAATCACACTGGACATGAAGAGCCCCTGCATGCTTTCAATACAATTCTGTATGTGCACCAGCGCACTGCATGCAAAGTTCTGGCCTGGCCTCTAAAAGTTCATTAGTATATCACGTCAACCAGATCTGTGTCTAAAACCAAAGGCAGTGCTTCCCTGTAGCTGTAAAATAGTCAAAATGGTGGATAAACTTGTCTTCCAGAAAGTCTGAACCATGAAAACAAGACTGAAATGAAGGCAATTTGTCAGCCTTTACTGAGCCTCTCACTGAGAAGTCCTAATACCCTTCCAAGAATGCCTAGAATACAGTTTAAGAAATATTGATTTAGAGAAACTGTTTTGCCTACAGACATTCTTTACAAATACAGTAGCATTGCAGAAATACATATCGGTATATTCATATCCAAGAAAAGGAGTTCTGCTAACCTTTATGAGCTCAAGGTCACACTGCCCCCTCTCATAAGCCACACAGGCCAAGTGGGGGTCTCTCTTCTCGCAGTATTTGCCTACAACACAGCTGTCGTAGAAGGGGTTCTCACGCAGGAAACGCTCCGGGTTATTGTTGCTGTCGATGTAGATTTTGGCCAGTGCGTTGTGTGTGGCCGGTTCTTCACAGCCTTCATGAATCCGAGACTCAAGCCATGGGAGCAGCAGCTTAAGCCTTGGACAGGAAAAATCAGCTTGTTAGGTTGACTGTAAAGCAGGAGCCTCTCACCTTTCCATACCAAGCCCCTACACAAGACCTGCTTCCCTACAGATGTCTTGCTCCTTCACACGTGTGGTGCTGCAGCTGTTAACACAAGCGGGCACCAGATATGCCCCCTTAAGGATGCCGTGTGACACAGCATATGAACAACATGTTGGACTAAATAGATCTACTTAGGTTCTCTCCTTCGATTAGTGTTTTCCATGCCTTATAAACAAAAGTTTCTGCTCTGAGATGCAATTACAACATTGCTGCTATCGCAAGACAGGAATGTGAGGAGACTAGCGTCAATACTTTTTTAGCACTGGCCTTGGAGATTACGCATGTTTAAATCTAGCCAGAAACAGGACTGCCCAAATAATAGTTCCCTATGATCCCATGCAAAACAACTTGACAAAATGCAAAAGAAGCAAAACAAAAACAGCATTTGACAAATTTTAGGGGAAGTAAGTATTTTTAAAATATTCTGTCCTTTCCAACTCTATGTTCCAGAAGGTCGCATTAAGAAGTTCTAGAAGTAAATGCTCAGAACCACAGTAAGCAAACTCTCCCCCCATCCTTACCTATTTCTTTTCTCCACTTCAGCTACCAATTCATCGGTTGAGAACTGGCCCCTTACCACCATGATCAAGTTCTTAATGACATCTTCAGAACAATCCACATCCAGAAGCCCTCCAACCACAGCAGGAATACGGCTTGGGTTTACCTAAAACAAGTTAGTATCCTTAGTTTCAGGGCTTTTAAGAAACCAGCTAACTCTAAAATGTTTAGCTGAGCTACTGGAATGTCAAATCTAATGTAAAATGTTTATAAAAAACTACTTTTGTTATTTTTGATGCAATTACAGGTTACTGCCATCCAAACCCAAAGCATTGTTAACTGTATTCTCACTGGGTCCAAAACCTATTTAGAGGAGTACTTCACCTTGACCAACGAGAATTCCTTTGGTGCCAAACATTTAGTAGAACTTGCTAATGGTGGTGAAAACGGGTGTTTCATCATTTTAAGGGTTCCCGCGTTTTAGGAAGTACCGTTTAAATAATGGTGTTTACCTTTTGAACATAGATCTCGATGTATTTCTGTAGGTTGTTCCGATACAGATACAGAACTAGATCGTGAACAAAGTCAAATCTGTCACAAACAATAATCAATGGAAGCTGGTCTGTGAGCTTGGCTTCCTGTATAAGTAAAAAGAAAAAGAGAATGTGACAACGCTGCTTCAGCCAAGGTGCTAGTATATACACTTACGCACAACTAACTCTTCATCTTCTAATCATTCTTCCTGGACATCCTCATAAAGCAGCATTTCTTTCCAGTCTTTTCCTACAGTTATACTATTCAGGCACTGCCTCAATAGGGCCCCAGGCTATTCCCACCCCAACTAATTTCTACCTAGGACACTTCTCCTGCCTTCCCCCGCTATACGAGCTTTTCCTGATTCTCCCAAGCAATCCCCTATGTCACTACTACAACTAACGCTTGCCACAAAGGCCACAAACACCAATCCCTCCCCAATATATTTATTAACCGCCACTCCCAGGCCAAACCAACACATGATGGTTTACAATTAAAAAAACACCAGTTAAACACTGATAAAATTACAGAATTTCCCAGGCAGCATAACTCATTTTAATCCCCTCCCCCTCACCAGTCCGTCACCTCTACACCCACCACCAGCCCACCTTGGACGGGGGGGCGCTTCTTGTCCTAGCTGTTCAAGGTGTCCTGAGGAGGGACCCTTGATCTTCCACAACCCGGCCTCAACCAAATGCACAGTGGAAGAGCTCCATCTTGCAGTCCCTGCCAAACTGCGAAAGCTCCATCAGGGCCCTCCGCTCTTCCGGGAGCTCATTCCACCAGGTCAGGGCCAGGATGGAAAACTGAAGAAGCTAAACTGTGAAGTCTCGTCAGTTATAGCAATGAGGAAACCAGCACCATTCTGTCTCATTTAACACAGTTTGGCCTTCAGGAAACTTACCTTCAAGAAATTTTTCACCCTTTCAGGATTATAGCAGTTGCTTTCCCGGCAGATCCTTTCCACCTCTTTGATTTGGCCAGTCTTACAGGCAGCCTGAATATATTTGAAGTGAACGTCTGGGTCTTGACTGAAGTTGACGATTGAGCCAAGAAAATAAAATAAACCTAGAAAGCAGGAAATATGGGGAAGTCATTTTTTGAGAGAAGAATCTTTCTTCAAGAACAGGAATAACAATAAAACAGAATTAGAGCCCAACTCAAAGCCACTTATGAATAGATCAGCTTCAAAGTTCCACACAAATGGAATACATAAAGTTAAGGTTATTTGCACAGCAGCTTTAAGCGCCTTGCACTTTGAGACAGACTGGTTAACAAGAGTCACAAAGCCTTAATTTTCTAGAGGATTATCTTGTTCTCTTAGCAAATTCCTAGTTCTTGTTGCAGTTTTAACAAAGTTATGCACATTAACAAATTCACTCACTCAACATACCCTTCTTTTGCTATGGATTCTTCTCACCTACCCAAAGCCGTGTCTTTAGTTATTTAACTACTGATCTTGTTTCTCAGGAATGAAGCATTGTCCATATGCTTTCAAAACCATGTTTACAGCCTTATAGGCCAAAGCCTATTTTGCATTTCCTGTGCTTGGATGGGATACACAGAGCTCTGAGTGCAGTTTGAAAGGGGTCTCCAATAAGTGCTGCTATTTCAAGTTCCTAGCCATACCTTCGTAACTTTTAAAAGATTCAAAGAGCTCCACAAGGGACTGGGTGCCCAATTGTTCGTGGTATTTTGAAGCTACTTGCACACACAGCTGCAGGTTTTGCCGGATGTTGGCTGACAGCATGGCACGTAAGCACTCCACGGAGTCTTCAACTGACAGAGAGCCAAAGAAGTTCACAAGCCACTGAAAGGCAAGAAACAAAACTAAGGTTCACACAAAGAAGCGACATTCATCATGTTAGCCAACATCCCCTAGCATATAAAGGCCAAACTTTGCATGATGCTTAAAATGAGTTGTGGCAAGAGAAATTACTAGTGACAGGATTAGTCCAGAAACTTTCCTCCTAATTGCAGATACAAAAAGCCTCAGCATAGCTTTGGAACCAGAGAGTAACTCTGAATAAGTTCACAGGTTTACTACCACTGGTCAAGTTGAATCCTGTCCCTGGAAGCTAGAGAAGGGATTTTGGGAGTCAAGTTTGGCAAGCCGCTCCACTAGGAAGTTAGAGAGAAAGGCAAGAATTCATGCTATAAACAGAAACAAGAAGGCTGCACCAACAACAACAAAATCCTCAATTTTGGCCAAGCAGTTATGGGTGTAGCCTCTGAATCAGCAGGCTTTGGGAAGGAAGCAGGATATGCCATAAAACTTGAGTTTGACACCCTCCAAAGCAGATGTCTACTGCAGAACTAAAACTGATTTGCTAACAAGTTCATTGAAACTGAGACTGGAGCAGGATGACAGAGTATGAAGTTTCCTAAAGTCAAGGAAGGAAGCAGCAACCCCCAGTAAAGAAGGTGGCCCCATCTGCACTAGGAAGGTTAGACGGTTGAGATGTGCTGAATGAACTAACTCATCTTACCTCTGGGTTCAGGAGATGGGTGTGAACAACAGCACGCTTGATGTCATAAAGATCCGTGTAGTGTTCCAGGGCTCTCTGCAACAAGCCTGCCTTCTCGCAAAGCTGGGCAATATGGGCACGATCGTAGTGTGTGAACATCTGATTTCCCAGGATGGCATCTGCAACCTGAAAGAAGTTACAGAGTGGTCAAGGAATTATGTTAACGGAGAATTGGATACTCACTGTGAAAGGTCCTTCTTCTCTGAGGAAAGGAGGATATCATGGTGTGTGGTTCCCATCAACCTTTCAGGGAGGCAGGGACAACTTTTTTCCCCTCTTCCTGTCTGTGTCATGGGAGTCAGCCACCTTCTCAGTTCTGGTAACTCTGAACAACAGTTAAAAAATTTATAACTCACTCTGAGTACAAATTGTGATTCTCTCCAGCAATGTGGAGCTGAAAAGCTACATCCCAAATGTAAAATGCACAGGGCCCAAATAAGCCATTTCAAATTCTGTTCTTCCATACCTAGAAAAGCACTAGAAATTAACTCTTTATTTTTTATATTGCACTATGCCTTGTTCCAAATCCTTGACGAATGGCATGTTCAGCTCAATCTAGATATAGATTTGGATCATGTATACCTATGTATATGCCTAGATCTGTTCTAAGCCAGAGTACAGTGCCACTGTTATAGGAAAAGCCAAAGGAATTGGAAATTTGCAGGGAAGGCTAAAAGGGCCCTGAACTGCTGAGTGATTGTGCTACAGGGGAGAGGAAATGCTCTCTGTATGACAGAGCTTTCAGTATTATGTTCTGCCACTACCCCAATGAGCAACTCAAAGTTTCAGGCATTTTCAGAGATAGGGGGGAATTGTGTTTGTATTCTACTGCCAAGGAACCTGAAATTAGTTTATTTGTTTAAGGAGCTTTGGCATGTTCCAGTAAGAAGACATGCATCATATTGAATACATTTTTTAACAGATTATATAGCTGGCATTACTGTCTGCCAACTTACATACTTGGCACACTATTTTTAAGTGAGAATGTGCAGCTGTTTTGTCTATACTTGGAAAAATAGCCTCCCTCTTGGAATGTAAAAAAGCCAGCCTGGGGAGAAAGGAAAGTTACCTGTGGAGCATGAATAAGGTTCATCTCAAGCAGACGGGTCTGAAGGTGCCCTTCAGCAGGACGGTTATTTTTCAGAGCATCCAGCAAGAAGGAGGTGCACTGTTGAATTAGGCTATTCTCCATGAATACATCTACAATCTAAAGCAGACCGGGATGGCTTGTTAGACATGTGCAATGAAGCTATTTGTGGTTTTCTGCATGCTGGAGTGGCCACTGTCCATTTTCAAACAACACAGGTATTAAAAAGCCAAATGTGAAAAACCTGAATCGTTGTAAGGTAAATGTCCCAAACACTGGTTTTAGAGTTGGCAGGCCTGAAGGGCATTTTGTACCCCAAATGTAGACGTCAACACACATTAGAACACAATGCTATTCTTTTGCAAGATGGGAAGTATTACATGATAAAATCCTATGCATATTTACTGAACAACAGGATTTTTAAGTAAACAGGTACAGAATTATTAATACTCTTTTAATACTGCAGACATTTTTTTTTTTTACATATCCAGTTCAGTAGCTTTTTGCTTCAAGCATGGCCGGTCTTAACAGGACGACCGGGAAACAGCATTGCAAATTCTTATCTGTACGTTTGAGCACTGGCTGCTCATTCTTATTGACTGAAAGTTTCTTTTCATCATCTTTCAGAAGTATATTCCATATCTCCGCCCAGTTTGTTTGCTTCGTTCTGAACATCCCTCCCTCAGAGAAAGGTCAGCTACACAATTACGTTAGCAGAGACCGGAAGAGCTAGTGTACTACAAAGCCATCCCAATAATCTGGATTAAGAGATCAACGACAGACACTAAACCCCTACACTTTAAAAAGTCACCATTTAACTGCATTAGGGTTTTAGGAATATTCAGGCTTATCCTCTGGAAGTGATACATTAGAACAGGCTAAAGCCAGTCTATTTGTTTACCTGGTTAATGTTGGCTAGTGGCTCTTCATCCTGTACCAACATCTGGGCAAACTGAAGCCCCTGATCTGGGCTGACCCGCATTACACTTCTCAGCAGGAAAATCCAATCTGGTGTATAACCAACCTACCAAGAAAACAAAATAAAACCCAGCGATATACATGTTAACCTCTGCGACCTTTGTTTATCACAGTATAAAAGACTATGCACAGTTACTCTGGTCTTCTAATTAATAAAGATTAAACTGGAGTGCCTCTGCATACGACCACTGCTACTTAACACATCAATTGTAAACTAAGCATCTTCCAAAATGAGGAAGTCTTGCAAACAAGATCAAATGGCCCACATCAGGTTTATCTTACTGTACACGACTCAAAGATTCTGAGACATCACCCAAATCCTGTGTGTTCTAGATATTTCCACATGCAGGCAGGATAAGAGAAGGGATGAATGATTAAAGATTAGAATAAGTGGGAAGACACATATGACATGTGTATAGACCATCTGAATGTGTCGAGAGCTGAAAATGCACTGAGCATCCTAGAATTTCAGGGGAGTTTCATTCAAACCCCAGCACTGAAATATGATTGTGAGATGTAAAAAGGGATTTGGTGCATGTTTTATAAAAGACATGGGGGGGGGGGCATTTTTCTTGGACCTTGGGTGTTGTTTTATCTTGTTTTGATAAGAACATATGAATTTTGGTATAGATGTTTAAATTTCAAATAATTTTTTTAATAAAAAAGATAGTGAGTTATAAAATTATGTTATCATTAAATGTTAAAACATTCTATTATTATAATCTCTACTGTTAGAAATATTATATGTTATTGTGTGTTCTCAATGATGACATTCTTTGTATTACACCATGAATTTCACTGTAAACCGCCCTGAGCCACAAGGCAGGGAGGTCTATAAATGTGCTAAGATAAAATAAATTCAACAGGATGAAATGTCTTGAAGTTCAGCGAGATATGCTACAATTTCTTTGCCCACAGGGGTCCAGTAACATTCTAAAAATCACCAAACAGGTGAATGCACTGTTATTACACTTAATGCTGGAATGTTCCAAGATCTCGCCTTATCTCTGGGCAAGATAAAACTCAAATATGTGCTAAAGAATTTTCTGGATGTAAGTTAAATTTTAGGTTACACAATCGCATATCGCAGACAGGGAGGTACTAAACTTACCTTTTTGGCATAAAGAACAATTTTCTGGAATTGACCAGTCTCTGCAAAACACTGAATTACTTTGTTTGGTACGTTCGCACGGAGATAAACACTAAGGGCAAGGGTTGGGTCTGCTGTCTTGACCAGGTCGCCAAGCTCCTCTGAGCATTCCAGCTGAAACAGAAACAGCATTTCAGAGTCAAAGATGGAACTGTTGGTATTTTACATCGTATTTTTCTGGACTGAGACCACATTTTGCAGACACTGCACAAACCACTGCAGGTGCTGATCACCCCCTGCCCTCCCCCACACACACTCAATGGCAAATCACTTCAGTTGCCTATTGCTGTCTAAAATGAGGAATTGGGCCCATGTGTATTTGAATGACTGAGCTTACTGAGTTGAAGCTCTAAATCTAATGATAAAATATCCAGGCCAGTTTAGATTCTGGAGATTTGGGGGGGGGGGGGGGTTTGGAATCACTGGGACATGAAATTGTGGTCACTGTGGGTGGGTAGGCAGTTGTGAGTGTTCCTGCATTGTGCAGGGGGTTAGACTAGATGACCCTCAAGATCCCTTCCAACTCTATGATTCCATATGGAAGAATGCAAGTGAAAATCTTGCCAGGAGGTAGTTTCAGTTAGAAGGTTCTGCTGACTTCACAGTACATTCCCACATGTTTACCCAACTGCTATAGTCACCTTTCCAAGGCCTTGTTTTGGGTGCCCCCACTTTTTGAGTCAGTAGCTCATCATCTTGTACAGGCAGGTGACAACCCGGAAGACGGCCTTCTCAGTCATGATATCAGAACTCTGCATCTCTACCCCCAGACTCCTCTGCACCATTCTGTTGCTGTCTATCACCAGCAAGTGAAGACTATGTTTCATCTGGGTGTTTTCTCTACGTCCCTGCCCCACGTTTTAGTTATGATTTCGGCAGTGTATAATGATAAAATTACCGTTCTACCAACTTACTGGTTCTGAACAGCTGTAGGATTAACCATGACTATTGAAAAGAATTTGGCTATGAACAGAGTGATGTTTCTCATTTTAATGATGTGTGTATTAGGTTGTAATGGTTTAAGAAGTGTTTTTATTATGTATGTCTTTCATCTGCTAGCTGCATTTGTGGCCCTAATGATGGCAGAAGGGCAGGGTAAGAGTATGAATATTGTAGAATATGTACACATTACAGAAATACACAGCTAAGCTTTACAAAGTCAGCAGACCTCTCAACTGGGGCTGGAGAGAGTATCAGCAACACATTTCTAATGAAAACTATTACACTGATCCTTTTGCCTGGATGAGAAAACCAAACCAGACAGCAAGAGCAAAAGAAACCAGGGTGTAACAGATGGCAAAGTTATCGGCCTACCTTATCCTCCTTTAGCCACTTCTCTAGAAGCTGTTTGCGTCCTTGCTGAAGAACAGGACGGCAGAGTTCTAGAGATTCGAATTTGTTAAGCTGTCCTTGATCAAGGAGAATTCCAAAGTACTGTAGCAAAGGAGAAGCTTGTCCAGGTTGAGCTGGCACACTCTGAAACTTTCTGATGGTGTCACTTGTCCGCAAGATTCCCTTAATATTGAAAAGAAGACATTTGGAAGAGCCTGATGCAAGGATAGCTCTAAGAAAACAACTCACACCTAACTTGTCATTTCAGAATTTTACACTGGGGAGGCAGGGGGGAAGAGACTGCTGTCCAACTGACTAGCCATGCAGGACAGACATACTATTGAATTCTAGTTCACATCAAGACATATCGGGTAACTGAACAGGGAAATTACCAAAGCTTCACCTGCTTCTATCCTTACCACCCTCGTAATCAATGCTGTGGTACTACTTAGGGCTGCTTAGTTTGATCAGGGTTACATGCCAACTATCCCATGCTCACCTTTGGAGCAGAGGCTGCCACTTTGGCTGCTTCTGCATAGTTTCCTTGTGCAAAAAGAGTATTAAATTTTCTAGCGAAAAGTTCTTCAGCTCCAGCCAAGTTACTCCGAATGGCCATCCGCAGACCCAAGTCTGGGTTTTGAAGAACATTGGTGGCATAGTTCACAATGTTGTCCTCTTCAACACAAACAGAAAGTACCTATAATGGGGGGAAAGGGAGAAAAAACAAAACTAGAACATGCTCTGGCTTCTAGTATAAGATTTAAAACCATTGTTTAGAAACTATGATTGAAAGAGGAAAACACCGCTACACAAACACTGACCAGAACTGGAGCCAGTTCAGTATTGCTTGGATGAAGCAAGAGCTCCAGCATTAACTTTACAAGATTTGTTTGAATGTCAGAACACCATGTACTTTGTAACTTTTGCTGAGGGAGGTTTTAGGCCCAACAGCAGCCAGGAAGGATTAAAGTAAAGAGCTGGGGTTTTTTGAACCCCACTTTTTACGACTTGAAGGAGTCTCAAAGAGGCTTACAATCACCTTTCACCTACTCCTCCTTTCCCCACAACAAAAACCCTGCAAGGTAGGGTGAGGCTGAGAGCTCTGACTGGCCCAAGGCCACCCAGCAGCCAACATGTGGAGGAGTGTGGAATCAAACCTGGTTCTCCAGATTAGAGGCCGCCACTCTTAACCACTACACCAAGCTGGCTCTCAACTAAAGACTAGGCTGCAAGAACGATACCTACTATGGTGTTAAAAGGGGGTCAGAATAGCTGTATGGTTAAGTGAAAGATTCTGGTGGGTAGCCATGTTGGTCTGAAATAACAGAACAAAATTTGAGTCCAATGGGTATCTTTTATGACCAACCAAGTTTTATTCAAGGTGTGAGCTTTCATGTGCATACATGCATCCTCAGACAGTGCATTCTCTGAGGAAGTCTGCTTACACACAAAAACTCACACCCTGAAGAAAACTTTGTTGTTCTTAAAGCTGTCACTGGAGTCAAATTCTGTTTGGTTAAGTGAAAGAGCAGCCGCCATTTGTGTGAAGAGACATCTGTAATGCAATGCCGTTACCTGATTTGTTTGAAGTACATATGTTGGAGTGTTGTGGAAATTTTGTTTCAGTACAAAAATTGTGCCAGTTTGAGCCAACAGGAACTAAAACCAACAGAAGTTACTCCAGAACCCAGTACAGTGGTTTAAAGAAATCTAGAACCAAGATCTGAACATTCAATTCAGTTAAAGGGGTAGATCCAGAGCAAAATCCTTCAGAAAGTGACAGTGGCCTACAGTTCAAAGAAATCCGCTACAATCAGCCTTACCTGTCCTTTTTTGTTCACACCAATAATTCCTGAGGTAGGCTCATGAGGTGCAGTTACAAAGATAGTGTCTGCACTAATACGGTTCATATAGATGCATACGCCAGATTCCAAATCGTACATATGAATGTATCCATATTTTGTAATCAGATAGATTACACCGTGCTTTGTTCCAATCTACCAAAACAAAAGAAGAATTCTACCTGTTACAATGAAAAGTTTATAACTACCAAACCATTTTCTAACTTAGATAGGGGTCACTACTAGTATAATTTATTTTCTTTATTGTTAGGAAAACAGACGCAGAATCAAGTTGCCCTCCACCAAAACCAAAGCCCTATTTTTTAAAAAACTCTCATGGCTCAATTATAGTGATACTATTCTAGCATTACAGAAGGTACGTTTTCATCTTGGCGGGAACAATCAGTCTGCAACGTATGCAGCACCTAGTGTTGATTCTAGATCAGTTCCAGCTATACTAGAAAACAAATGCTTATTTTGTCAACAATTGACAGCTGCAGAAGTACCATTTTTAGCAGGATCTTAATGCATTTTCAGTCTTCAGAGAAAAGGGCAAGAACACATTCAGCTTTATGACAACAAGTATACTAACTTCACATCCCTTTTGAACAAGGTGAGGCTATCTAATCCCAAAAATAAAATTTGAGATGTGGCACACTAGGCTAGAACTCATTTTTACAAACAGATTTTGCTCTCCCCCTCAGATGTGTAATCATTAGCAATTTCATTGGTATGCAGAATTCTCCTTATACCACATAAAATTGTGACTATGCTTCTGATGATGTACAGACCTCAGTGGGAGGACCCTTTTCCAATGAGGGCCAACCACAGGCCATGCGTGGAAGGCCTGCCCCGACCTCTGGTGAGGCCCCACGCCTCATGCCAACCTCCTTGCGCCCACCAGATGGCAGGCAAGTCCAATGGCCTTTTTTTGCCTCCTTGCTGCCAGTGAAGGGAGGCCCAGCCTGGCTGTCTCCACCACAGAGTCCTTCCATCACTTGCCGACTGGCACAGGGAACACCTGCTGCCTCCCAGCAGAGGCCTGCTCCTCTTGCTGGCCTCCTTGCCACTGGTGGGTGTGGGGAAGGTCCACCATTCTTGCTGGCCTCCCTGGCTCTAACAGGGGCAGGGTGGTAGCTGACTGCATCTTCTGGTGAGGCCCTGACACTCTCTGTGGCCGACCACCAGAGCTGCAGAAGGGGGGGGGAGTCAGGGGGCCCACCCGCTTTAAAAGTGGGCTTCTCTACTAGTGTCAGTTTACTTTTTGAGTCTCCTGTTTTACTATCCACATTTAAATTGGAAAGAAAATGTATTATCCCATTACATTTGCAGTCCATACAAGTTGGACAACTAACCAAAAGAGTCACACTCATTACCTGCATTGCTACCGGGAAGTCCGTTTGAGCCTCAGGAGGGAAAAAAACATCAACAGCTTTCTTGACAAAGGGTTGGTTTCCAGCAGCAGGCTGACCTACTTCAATTATATGCAGCTGTAAAGACAATCAATAGTTTTAAGATCAACTGTGCATGCTGCCATATCATTCTGCTTCAAACTTCTAGCTTCTCCATGCATGATAAAACGATGCCTAAATCTTTGATTTTCCCTAAGGGAAAGCTTTGCTTGTTTAAAAGTTTAAAGTTGTTTTACAGCCTATTTCAGAATGCTGTACATTTCAAGTCCAGAAAGTTATATATATCAAGTTAAGCTCTCTCAAGGGCACTGTTGTGATCATCCAAGTCAGGCTCTTCAGCATCCACTGTCACATCTTAAAATCATTATTCAAAGCTTCATCTCCAATCCAAAACATCATTTTTTGGAAATTTTAAAACAGAGGCCAGATAGCCATCTGATGGAGAGGCTGATTCTGTGAAGGCAAAGGGGTGGCAAGTTACAGAAGATTAGTGATTTGGGATGTGAGTGCCCTGCATAGTGCAAGGGGTTGGACTAGATGACCCATGAGGTCCCTTCCAACTCTATTATTCTATGATTCTATGATTCAAAGCTTCATTTCCAACCCTGACACCGAGCTTTTCTGGCTCATTCACAAGGCCATTCGCAGTCTGGGCCTGGCATACCTGAGGGACCGTCTAACTGAATATGCCCCCTGAAGAATACTTCACTCTGCCAATTCAAACAGGCTGGTAATCCCTGGTCCTAGATATGTATGTTTGGCCTCAGCCAGAGCCAGGGCCTTTTTAGTCCTGGCCCTAACCTGGTGGAACGAGCTTCCGAAGACCAGGAGTTCTGAAGGGCCTGCAAAATGGAGCTCTTCCACCGGCCGTTTGGTTGAGTCCAATGACCAATAGAACATCAGGGATCAGACCATCCTCCATAAACTCTCCTCCTGAATGTGAGATCACAGTCTATACGTCAAAGCACTGGTGGTGAACAACAGTAATGGGTTACAATTTACAACTACTGATCAATGTAATGTATTAATTGTGTTTTTATTCTTTTAACTGTTTGTGGAACTATTGTAAACTATGCTGTGAACTGCCTAGTGCCAACAAAGCCAGGAGAGGTGGTTACAGAAATTAAGTATAAGTAAATAAAGGGCCTGCAGTATTTAGCTACAGTAACGCAAACACTTATTACTGTTGTAAAGTTTAAGAACTCTCTCTCATTTGTTAGCAGTCTCAAGTATCAGAATAAAAGCAACTGTTAGCATCAGTAAGGGGGGGGGGGCAAAAGCAGCATTAAGATTTTTACCTTGCCTCCTGCAGGGCTCCGCACAGCAAAACAGAAGAGGGTGGATGGCTTGGCGTTTCCTTCTATTTTGAACTCCGCAAAAGCTGCTGCATGACCCTCTATAGGTTGGGAAACTTTTCTGTCCACTGAATACAGCTGCATGGCGCCAACCACACGATTTTGCTAATGAAAACAAGGGCTACATACATTAAGTGGCCTAGAGCTAATGCCAGGAGATTCAGAAACCCTTACCCTTTCAAGAGATTTCTGTTATTAATTCAACAGAACAGATTCAGATCCATGCCATATATACTTGCCGATCTGAACTAGTAAGAAAGCAGAATGTATCGTTTATATGTTCAATAAACTACAGTCCTGCCTCCCACCTGTGACCATGAAACATTTGTTCCATCTTATAGGAAGAGAACAAAGCTGGCAACTCCTCCCCTCCCCCCCACCAAATGTATTCTATATTTTACTTATTTACACCCAGCCTTTCTCCCCAACAGGGGCCCAAAGCATCTTACATTACACTCTCCGCAATTTTATTCAAACAACCCTGTGTAAAGTAAGTGAAGCTGAAAATATGTGTGCCCATGGTCATGCAGCAAGCTTCCACAAGAGAGTGGGGAGTTGAACCAGTGACTCCCACATCCCAGTTCAACACTTTTACCACAATGGATCTCACTTCTTACCTGGGCAGAGATTCCTATTAGGAGTAACCACTTCTGATTTTCATCGGTTCTGTAGTTGATTATTTGGCAGCCAGCAAGACTGGCATGTCTGTCGAACATCTTTTGAGGGAGCGATTCTCCCTCCATGCTCCAGTGGTAGACTGCAGTCTCTGTCACTAAGGCAACTGTATTCACAGAAATCCACTTCCAGAAGATGACTTCCTCTGCCATCGTGTGAGCTTTCATTTTACTTTTCATCTCAATGTTAAATATCTGAAGTGTTTTCCCCGCTAGTATACAAGATACAAAAACAAGGAGAAATCACAGAACTCCAGAATGTTAAGCAACAGCTATTCCCACAGCTTACATTTTGTGTTAAAAAAAAGCTAAAACAAAGGCAATTTTTTAGAATTGTTTTCTAGGACGATAGTTAAAGACAGGAGCCTATACCACACATGCAGTGTAACGAGGTAGCAGAACCGTGAGGCAGTAGAGTGGATAGTACTGTCACATTGTTAACGTTATCCCACCACAAAGCCCACACATACGCAAACAGCTCTTGGTAAAAGAAAACTAGCTCAGAGAAAAGCTTAAAGGTTTTCAAAGCTGATGCCCCCCTCTGCAAAATTTGGCCTTTTAGATCACTCAACAGCCTCAGAATTCTACCCTCTCGTTCTACTAAATGTGTAGTTCCAGCCACATTTAAAGCAAGTACAGGACAGCAGTGTAGCCTGCAAAAGTTTGATGGTCACGGAAGATGTTAATCCACAACTGTATTCAATGGACTTGAAACTCTTGTCACCAATATGTGAAGTGCCAGCTGTCAGTGAGACCTTGCAAGATTTATTTATTTATTTATTTATTATATTTATATACCGCCCTCCCCGGGGGCTCAGTATGAGAAGTTCTCAAAATGGATGCACAGACGAAGAGGGTCTACCGAAAACAATGGCTGGGAAGAATTTATGATGCCCTCCACATCTCTGCTTCATGGCTGAAGCTAGGTATCCGCCTAGAAAGAAGGCCCCGGTCTACACCAGGCAGATCCTGGTACAAAGCAAAATTCAACAATTACTGATAACCTTCCATGTTTCACCCTGCCTTAAAATTCAAGTTATTTTGGGATGTTCTCTCTGCAGACTTAAGAGGCAGGTTCTAAACTGTCTATTTCTAGGCCAATCGACTGCCCCATCTGCCTTCGTTGTAATGCTATAACCAGCGTGGGTTTTCACCCCCATTCTTTTCATACAGTGGGGGTACTGTACGAGAATGCCACTGACATTCTTTCCTAGCAACTGGTGAAGTTCAGATCATTAGCTATATTGTCATGCAACAACACAGATTGTTATGATGTTAAACACTTTGACCAAAAGGCAAGCTCAAAAGTATTCTGACAACTATTAGCTTCACTTTATAATCTGCAAACTTCTACTTATGCATACCACACTGATAAGTGGTTTTAGAAGACTGCCATCTGCAAGCTCTAGAAATGTTCTGTGCGCTCCTTGGAATTTTAAGTATTTAACTGCATGGTTCTCAGGGCTTTTAGACCAGTGTGAAGCTGGGTAAGAGGCATTTTCTGCCCTCAAGGAAAAACAAAAACTTATCTCAGAGATCCCTCAGAATTATACGTCATAGTTACCCTAGAATTGTCTGTAGTTGAAAGCCAAATGAGGCGAGTACACTGCTGCTACTTTTCACTAGTCCAGTCTGAATTGCAGCTTTTGTTGTTCTAAAAAGGAAGTAAACCCTGCTAACCCAATTGAACTATTCCTCATCTGGAAGGAGAACAAATTAGTCATTCTTTTCTCTGGAAGCAAAAGTGGCCTGGATCCAGGAAGGGGCAAAAGGAGAAATGAAGCACTATTCATCGTGATAAGCAACAGCAAGAAATACTAAGAATCAAGCCATAGCTGCCAAGAGGGAAAGAGCAAGGAAGCCTCCTTTTTTCAAAGTGCTTCCATTTCCTAGTGTTTTCACCTCATAGCAAAGCCCTTGATCTTCTTCTGCAGCTGAATGTGCCCTTTCTATGTATAGTGCCCCTGTCCAGCTAGCGCTCTCTGTTCTACCTCTGTGTCTAGAGCAGGGATTCCCAACCAGGGGTCCGTGGGAAGTCAAGATGGGGGTCCGCGGGAACTCTGAAGCGTGTGTGTGATTTTTCAGTTCCTACTCTTCTTTCCATTCTACATGAGGCAGAGCCACCACAGTAGTAGTAAAGGCACTAGGAGGGAGCAAAAGGGTGTGTGTAGTGATGGCACTTCTGGAGTCTGGCAGCAGGGCGTGGCCAGCT
Organism: Paroedura picta; assembly: GCF_049243985.1. Taxonomy (NCBI): domain Eukaryota; kingdom Metazoa; phylum Chordata; class Lepidosauria; order Squamata; family Gekkonidae; genus Paroedura; species Paroedura picta. The sequence continues at coordinate 9,633,895 of NC_135381.1, read as the reverse complement.
GACCACTCCTTGGGCTCCTCCACAGTCAAAAGGTTGAAAAAGTCTGGTCTAGAGTCACCTTCAAACCCCTAAGGGAGGGTTTTAGGATTTTATTCTTCATGGAATAACAATTATTGTATCATATTCAGAAAGTATCCCATTCTACAGAGGCAAGCACCAATCCCACAAGGAAAAGTAAATCTTTGAAGATGGATGGATATGAATAATGATGCCGAGGACCTACTATTGCAACAATGCCAGGGAGGAGGCTAAAATTTCCAAGATGTGGATGTATTAAAGGCTTTTATTGTTAGGTCAAGATGATGTCAGCCTATTTTGTAGCCTCTCACTTATTTCTTAGTACAGAGATTTATTACTGGGAGGGGACACACTAAGAGCACAGCAGCTCTAACAGACTCACGTCTGCCTAGAAGGCTCTACAAAATTTGGGGAAAGAGCAACATGCAGCAACTTTATCCCAGTCTCACCAGCAACATCTCTTACAGCAGATTAGGTCATATATCATCATCCACAATAGAGGATTCATAAAAAAAATAACAAGAATCACACAACCAAATTAGGTCTCTTCAGGGGCAGAAATCTGTTCTCTATTCAGATGCCCTTTTAAAAACCCAAAAAACCTACACAGGCCTGAATAGTATGTCAGATTCCAGGGAGAAGAGGTTTTGAACACTTTACATTTGTGCAAGAGTAGAACATGAAATTGCATTTTGGCATTCCCATGCTATGCGTGTGGAAATGTCTGCCAGAGTGTTCTGCATTCCCCATTCTGTTCAACAACGATTACTGGAAGTGGTACAGAACAAAAAACGAGATACATAGATACAAGGACAATAATGCTTTGATCACCGTGGGAATGCTGCATGCAATCCAGAAATGCAATCTGTATGCATACACATAACTTAAGAGAAGCATTTTGTTTCTCAGGGACTAGTATTGTAGGTTCATTGATCAAATGAACCACACTAAGTTTTCAGGGAAATCACAATAGGCAGAAGGGTTTATCTGCCATCCCCACAGCCCAGCACAGAAAAGCATAGAATACAGTACTCAGGTGTCGAAGTAACATTGCTAGTTTATCTACATGGCTCCTAGAAATTAAGATTTTTGTGCAGGCTGTAGCTCTGCTACCACCACTGGTTAAGTGCATTAATAAGTACTGACCACCCCATTTCCCACCAACTTTTGAAGTGCCAAGTAGGAAAGCATACTGTAATGCTACAGCAACTCTTAAAAATTAGTTGCTCCCCCTCTCGTGTTGCCATTCTATATTATTTGCATCTCTGTAGTTAGCATGATCACTGCATAGCAACAAAATAGCATTAAATTTTAGTTAGATTTTAGTTGTAGCCTTGGACGTCATTATTTTGTGGCCAAAAGCTTGACTCATAGGGGTCCAAGATAGTGCTTAGTATACTTTTAACTGTATATACAGACTGAGACTTGGATCAAAATTACCATTCGAGTTATTCACAGCATGCTGTGTACACAGAGGCTGTTCAAAGTAATCTACTGCCTCCAATATGTTTTTTGCGAGCCTGAGCATGTGCCCAAAGCTTCTGATGTTACAATCCCAATAAAAAAAGTTAAGCAAGAGCATCGTGAACCCCTGCAAGTATTGTCATAGACTTTGGGGACAAAGTACCACATTTAGGATCAAATCAGTGACCAGCACACAAGACACCATGCTAGCAGCGGTCTCTCATAAAAGTATTGCAACCTGTTTTTGTCGATTAACTAACTGTACTACGATGGGCTGCTTGTAGCCATCTCTTGGTACAGTTATGCCCACCAAGTCAAACAATAGAGAAAAAGTAGCTTTATTCTCCAAACTTAAAAAAAAATAAAAGATTACATCACCAAGATCCCAATTAACTCTATAATGGAAGTGCCAGATTGCTTTTTGCAAAATTCAGTGCTTTTTGCAAAAATCAGTACTTTTTATGAGATCAGACCATTCCATACTATTAAACATGAAATGTGTCAGGACAAGTTAACTCACCATCTGTTTTAAGACAAGAATGCAGGAAGGAAAGTACATGGTCAGTGACAGTGACACCATTTTAATACTAGACACTAAAGAGCTTTTGCATCTGCTTGGACAGGGACATTTTTAGCTGATGCTCAGATAGCATCAGAAAGACCCAGGATCTTGAAGACAAGCTATAACAGAAACTTTCCATTTCAGCTTTTCTTAGCCCAAAATTTGAACTTTTGCTTTGCAACTTACATTTACAAGTTGTAATCTGCATTTTGAAATACAAAACAGATTTGAATGTCAGACATGGCTGTTGACAAACACTGCCCTGTAAAAGCAGTATGTGTTTTCTGAACTGGAAACGCCACAAGGAGCTTGCCCAGCTACTTTATTTTACAAAAACACATCTTACAGAGCAGATTGCACATTAGCTGCATCATGTGAACACTATTTTTCAACACTTCGCTTTGAAGCCTGCTTAATACAGGATTTGACAAGCCAGTTTCCTTTCAGTAAAATAATAGATACTGTTCCCAACACACCAATTTTATGCCAATTGCGTTGTATCTGCTGGATGTCAGTTAAGGTTGCAGCACAACTGCATTACAGTTATACTGCCTTTTCTGTGGATCGCTTTTCATCTTGGGTAGACATTGATAAAGTAAGCTTTACTTACCTTTTAGAGCAATTACTTTAGAAGCTGGATTCATGATGGCACTTTCTGCAGAGATTGGGCGCCTGATAGGAGTCGTCGGATCACTCATGTCTATGATCACGACCTGTGCTTGCTCTCCGACTTTTTCACGGATGCATATGAATTTGTCAGATTCCATTGTTAAGGTACTGAATCCAATGTTTGCTGGATTAATTCCAAGATTTTGGAGCTAAACAGAAGATAATTGTTTAATATTTGAGCGCTGCTTATATTACCTTGCCCATAGAAGACAGCACCTCCTAAGCATCCAAAAGAAAATATTTACAGCATTTTGTTGAGCAGAAAAATCCAAAAGTAGGCCTGGAAAATAGTAGGCACTTTCTACAATAACCCAGATAGTAGGCATAGCACCTCAGATGTTATGCTGCTATCCAACTGCCATACTGTTAATGTAAGCTGCTTGGAGATTATTTTGAGAACAGTCATTAGCCATATTTATATATTTTTATATTAACATATGAAGTCTCACTGTTATAGACTGAGTTTCATTTTACCAGAACAATTAAGACAATTGCTGTATAGCAAAACTGCACAAGACAAACAGTGAATATACTAGAAGGGATGCAAGTCTTGTTCTGTGGGCTGAACACTCCAGTTGGCTCTAGAAGCCCTGGAGAAAAGCCATAGAAATTCATGGAATAATCATTTTACTTTATTTTTATGGAGAAAGAATTGGAAGTTCTGCAGAAAGTGAAAAATTATTGTGACGTATTCTGTTTTAGACTTAGTGAAATTATTTTAAGACTAGGTTTAACTCATAACAAATCAGAACACCAATTCTTATACATAATAATGCAGACAAGTATTCTGAAGCATATATTTGTTGTATAAATTTGACTAGTTGCCTGCATTAACATGCTATAGTACAGGGGTGGCCAAACTGTAGCTCTCCATATTTATTTATTTATTGGATTTCTAGGCCACCCCTCTCCAAAAAGGTCTTGGGGCAGCTTACAACAAAGAAAAAGAATCTCACACAATAAAACATTCAAAAATTTACATTTAAACTAATAAAACACTGTTTCAGTCACTTCATCAGGTAAAACATCTCCCTGAGCCTGATGTTAAAGCCGTTCGAATTACAGAATAGCCCCAACTTAGATGAGAGGGGGATGGCTCAGGCAAAAGCCTAGGTGAGAGGTTAGGTAAGAGATGGTAGGAGTCCATCCTCGGCCTCAACCAAATGCTTGGTGGAAGAGTGAGGTTTTGCAGGCTCTTCAGAATTTTCGGAGTTCTGTAAGGGTTCAGAACTAAATCAACAGCTTATTCCACCAGGCTGGAGCCAGGGTCAAAAAGACCCTGGCTCTTTTTGAGGCCAGGCGCACTTCTCTGGGGCTGGGGACTACCAACATGGAATTTGCAGAGCAAAGAGCTCTTCAGGGACATATATGGAGATGGTCCCTCAGGTATGCAGGTCCCAGACTGTGTAAGACCTAAAACGTCAAAACCAGCACTTTAAACCTGATCTGGAATTCAACTGGCAGCCAGCACAGCTGCTGGAGAACAAGTTGTACGTGAGCTCTCCATGGGGTCCTCATAAGGATCTGAGAAGGATCTGAGCTAGGGTTGGGTCCTTTGGCACCCAAAGCAGCCGGTCTCTCCTGGTACAGCAAGTGCCACGCTGTGGGGGGGGGGAGGGGAGGCACGGCCATCAGCGTGCCAGCAGGCGTACACATGGAGGCGTGGAGCTGCTAAATTTGACAACCAAATGGCCCTAGCATAAAATTAACTCAAATCTTGTTGAAATAGTAACAAGCTTGCTACGAAAGTTTTGCATATATTTTACTCCATGGCCTAATATATGCTCTCTCCCCCCAAAAGTGTTTCATAGAGTTTCTACAAATTTTACTGTTCTTAACATGAAACATGAAAACTGCATAATATGTTTTATTGGGACCAACTAAAGCAACAAAGAATTATCCACAACTCTTCACAAGGCTGGATGTTTAAATTGGGAAAGGGGGGGGAGAGAAAATGTGGCCAGCCAACAACCTTAAGGCCTTGTTTGTAATCACCAAATGTTATATTTGCAACCCTCTTCAGCATTTCAAACTGTGCAAGTGCTAGTGGCCTTCTGCAGAGCAAAAGCAAAAAACAAAGGAGGAAGTATCCTACTGCAAATACAACAACCAGCAGCTCATCCAATTCTTATTGTTTGATCAGCTGAGTCTGACCCCTTTCAGCAACAGAAATCCAAGAGCACGTATGTCTACGTTTAGGCAGACCAAGAGGCAGACCTGCAATAGACTGCTGCACCAGCTACTCCATCAGTAAACTCTAGTTAACATCTTGTTGGTAAATCTTCCACACAGCAATTATTGAGCATTCATGACATGTTTTCATTATTATGTTGCTTGATTCCACACCTGCCATGGATGTCCACAACAGTGTCTGATTATTTAATCAAAGTGCTTTGTGAGTAGGCTGTCATATGTCTGCCTATGTTCTTAGCAATATTTCAGTTGCTGTTCTCACCTATAAAAGCATATCAAAACTCCATTCCTATGGATGAAATTAAGATCCCAAATCCTTCTTGGCCCTACACTCCCACCCAGTTTATTAATACCTTACAGAGCAAAGTCACACCATCTGAAGTTACTTCAAGAACCTCATCTAACAATTCTGCCATGACCTTTGCACCCCTTATTTGCCTTGTAGAGAAAAAATGGTACTAGGTCAACCAGGAACAAGACCATAATTTTAAGACATGACATAACTTGCACAGGAGAAATCAAAAATGCCTGAAGTATCTGAAACCAAAGCAAACCACTGTGATTGTGATTAAATTATTACTATCCAAACCATAGCTGAGGATCTGAGTACAACAGAATCAATAGCCAATTGTCTAGCCAGGTATCTTGTTAGTTGCCAACCTAATTGCTATTATTTCCTGCTTAACTGTTTAATGGTTAAAGATCTACTGACTTAAACTGTAGCTTTATTTTGTTGTTCCAGCGTATCTTAAGAGTTGTGAAGTTTAATAATCTGTACTAGCCGTGTTTTTGTTGTCAGCCTAGGTGCACTTCTATGGAATCATACTGTCACTTGCCAATGGGAAATTACCCCATCATGTCTTTCTGTCCCCTCTGTAAATGTTCTGAAAAGAAAGACTACCAGGGGCAAGCACCTTACTAGTGAACTATAAGAACACATTCTCCCCTTTTTATAACCACACCCCATAATTACAAGAAAAGGTTTTAAACATGGGCAGAGAGTGCCTTCAATGCTGCCATTGTCCATCTTGACAAAAAGGGGAGCTGTGTAACAGTGGCTCATACTTCCTTTTCTCCCCAAAGTAGATTACAATGCTCTCCTCCAGTTTATCCTCTCAAAAACCCTGTGAGATAAGGGGCCAAGTATGACAGGCCTAATGGAATCCAGCTAATGATGTGGATCATACCTCCCAGATCATAGTCCAGCACTCTAAGAACTACACCACGCTAGATTCAAACTATAAAGCAGTTCCACTGTGTTTTTTCTTGACTAATCATGTATTATTTACAGGTTAGACTTTTTATAAGCTGCTTTGAGCCACTGTGGGGGGAAAGGGAGTGTAGAAATATTTTCATAAATAATGCTGTGTTCTTAGCAGGAAAGTGGGTTAAAGATAAGGCTCACTAGTTTAGCAATGAACACTGGTTACTATATTCTAGTTTCCATGGAGGGAGGGAGAGACAAAATATTTCAAATATGCTTACTAAAAGGATGTTTTACAAAGTTACACTGAAACACATGAAGGTGCATTATACAGAATCAAACCAATGGTCTACCAAGGTCAGTGCTGTCTTCTAGACTGACAGCATTTCCCCAGGCTCAAGCACTGCTCTTCCTTATGTTACTTGACCCTTTTAACACTCCTCAGCACTAACGCAAATCTTTGCAATTATTTCATTATTTCAACATGCGTAATCTGCAAATGGCAATATACACATTCATCATTTTTTCCATTTATTCTAAAATTTATACACCCTACTTTTCTCCTTGGCTCACAGCTACTGAAATACACAAGAGAGGGAAACAGAAGCAAATCGATCAATACCAACAGACAGGAATATTACGGCCACTGTTCAATTTCTCAGTTCTTTGCTTTTATTACTTTTTGGAAGGCCAGATTGTCTTCCATCTGAGGATCCCCCCTCCCCCAAGGTTCAGTCAGATATGGCACTGCACTCCCAATGGAAGAGGACTTGGCCTCGGGCTGAACAAGGAGGGAAGGGATTGGGAGTAATTAGAAGGTTTATATGTGATCACCTGCCGCCTTTGTTGTTGTAAGAGAGGGTTTTATGGGGTTTTATTGTATTTTAATGTTTTTATTGCTCTGAACTGATGCGAGACCATTGGGAGTGTGGTGGTATACAAACTGAAAAATAAATAAAATAAATTAAAATCAATAAAATCATTAAATCAAGGCAGCGAACAGAGGAAGAGGGACAAGAACTTCAATAATTCTTTTAGCATCTCTACATTTGTCCAACAACATACAAGACTAAATATAAAGACAACAATATAATCTATTACAGCCCATGAACATGATAGCTGCATGTTTATAAAAACCAAAAATGAAAATACAGAAGCCTCGGCATACTCAAATTAAAGTGAAAGAAACTGATGTCTAGAAAGCGTTCATGCAACTTTTTCAGAAATGCTGTATCAGCCAGTAAGAAATCTTTTCAGTTCTGTGAAAAGAAGCTGATTTATCCAAACGTGATTAGATGGATAACTTGAGAAGCTAGGCCTGCATATCATATGTCAAGAGAAGGTTGAATAAATCCATCCATAGATGAATATATAGGCAGCCATCAGTGACGGGCGAAACATGGTAGAGAATGAAAAGAGAGACGAAGTTTCTTGAGTTGTACTCTGGTCTGGAGTACTGAGCAAGATGAGATGTTGCAGCCTTGCTACATTTCTGTGTCATTCAGTTGTGGCAACCTTCCACTCTTACATCAGTAGGCTGTTTGCTACAGTTACACACTGTTCTCAGAAGGCCATGGATGGAAATGCTCTGTAATAGGCATAAAAAGTAGCTCCCCACATAAATTCTATATTCCTGCTACTGACTTTTAAGAGACTAATATTTCATTCAGGGTATCATATTGGCAAAGCAAAGATGAATGTTTTAAAAATCTGAACAATAATAAATTGGCACATGCACTAATGTTTAAGAGTCCCTGCCTGGTATAGCTTTTACTTCATTTTAAGTCCCATTTCACAAGAATCAAGGCAACTCATTAGTTTTATCTACAAATCTACAACAATCAGAACCGACCACACTAAAGGGAAGAAATCCATATCCTAAAGAATACATGTTTTCCACTTGGCGAGCCAGAGCGATCCATCTTTGAGTCTTCCATCAATCAAGGAAAGCAAGATGCAGCAGGAAATCTAAAGCTCGTTTTTTTTTTAATATGGAAAAACTTGTCTGCAGGGCCTCAAAAACCAAAATGTACTCAAATGCCATTAATCTAACCTAACACACGGAACAACTTTTTAAAAATAGTATTCCTTCCTCCCTCCAATTTGAGGAAGCCTTCTGTTAGCTACATACAAAATTCTACTGATATTCTAACATTGGACTTGCAGTAAGAGGGCAGTTTAATCCCTATTTAAAGTTAGGAAGAAAGATTACTGCAGTCTTTCACACAACAGACCTGTGAACACCCATAAATGTTTCTTCCATCCACTACGCTCATAGGGCAATCCTAAATACACTTTTCTAGGAGCAAGCCCCCCTGAATGGGCTCAAGTAGAACTGATTAGGATTGCTCTGTTCATTACCCTTCCTTTAAAAAGCCCAATCAATATTTAATGCGTTCTACAGAACATTTTAACTTATGAATCCCATGTGTTAGGTGTTACAGTGCTAGACTAAGACCAAGGAAACCAGGTTTCAGATTCCCAACTAGCTTGACCTATTTGAAAGGGTTTTAGAATGAAGCATAATGATGTATATCACACTGAACTCCTAGAAAGAAGAAGAGGATAAATGTTAGAGTAGGCAAATATATTTGTTCTACTTTGGAATGAGTGGGGGACAGCACTCATTTCTGATGGAATGTCTTCTATTGAGATATATGACCCATTCTGACATTGGTAAAAATCACATCTCTGCAGTTATTTTGCTGCTATGATTTCTCAGCTGTGATTCTTAATTGCTTAATCAAATTTTAATGCTGCTTATTTCCTGCCTGTAATATAGGCATGCAAGTACACATTCATTTAACGAGCACATTGCAAGCTCCGGTTGTTCACCAGATTTTTAAAAATGTTACTGAGAGGAGAATTCACCAAGCGTGAGAATGGCAACTATTTCCTAGTGGAAATTTTAAGCAGAACTTTAACTGCCTATTAAATCCCAGTTATTTGTTCCCACAAACTTATGTGCAGAGGAACTGAAGAAATCTCAGCAGTCATGTCATTTTTATATCACAGTTTCAACAGAACTGAGAGAATAGTTTCTACAAAGAAAGCAAAATATCGTACTATAATGATTCACAATTTCTGCAGTCTACTCATGAAGAATGTGTGTGTTCGTATATTTGTTTACAAGGTACAGGGGAGTTAAACACATTTATGTCAAGGTCATTTTGCAACAACAACCGTAAAAAACACATAAGGATACGTTCTTAAGACAGCTCATTTCACTACTAGGTTTCCTGATCTGCCCATCAAAACTAGTGGGGTGTCAGCAACACACACCTAAGTTATTATCCATACCAGGCTTCTAGAGACAACTGATTTAAGTATCAGCAAGGACCGTTTTTAATGAAGCAACCAGAATAGCAGATTCCAATTTGATTTTCTTGGAGAACACGAGTGGGAGCCAAACTTCCATGATCAGTGGAAACTAAATATTTCAGTCATTTACTGACCAGTAACTTAATCTTTACCAAGAACAATGGGCTGAATCCAGCAAATGACTAGCAGAGCAAAGCATATGAAATTGGTCTTTCCCACTTCCCACTTTTCCTGCAGTCCAGTGACCCCACCTCCCCAAATTAAGAGGACAGAAAACTGGAGTGCTGCAGTGAGAAAATAGCAAAAATTGCTTTTCTACCCTACTGAAGTGCTCTTTCTCCCAGAAAAACATAGTGGTCGACACAATCCACTATGTAGCATCCTACTCACTGTTTTGTACCCACATCTGGCTAAGACAGATTAAGTCTGACACAGCAAAAAAACACCTATTTAAATATTGTTCCTTAAAGCAGGAATCTTTTGCATGTATAGAGCCCTGGTATTTCACCGTCAATCTCAAATTCTCTTCATTCTTTCCCTTCTCTACCACTGTATGGCTCTTGTTAGCTGATTTACACCATACTGCTGCCTCATGAACAAGGATGTAAATGTCAAAATAGCTGTTCAGTCTCAACAGTTTAATGTTATTATGAGTTTCAACAGTAAATTAGCAGCTCCATAGGAGTCACCATCTAAAAATAATATTTCTTCAGAAATTACCACTGCATTAGGACAATGTCTATACAACCATCAAGTTGGTTTTTATCAATCCAAGATATAGTCAAATATGGTCAATTCATTAATTATTCACTTCATTTATACCCCAATCTTTCCCCCAATTGAGGCCTCAAAGCAGTTTACATTTTTCTCCTCTTCTCCATTTTAGCCTCACAACAACCCTGTAAGGTAGGTTAGGCTGAGAGAATGTGATTGGCCCAAGGTCAGCCAGGAAGCTTCCATGGCAGAGTAGAATTTGAACCTAGTCTCCTAGACAGTAATCCACTAGCCACTCTATCACATCGGCTTTCAAGTCTGAACAGTCCCTTCCTGAAAACCATGTGGGGGAAATTAATGCCACCTTCATCATGTTTACCAATCAACAGAAAAGTTTGCCAAAACAGGAATTCAAACAGTAAGAAGCTAATTTCTCTCATCCAGCATGAGCCTTAGCTGGAATACATACACCAGTGAACCTCGTACAGCCCTAGTCAAGGGCAGGAACTCCTTCCTACTTGTCCCTCCCAAAGATAAAAATGAATCATAAGCTAAACTTCTGAAGAACTAGGTTTGCAATGTAAGCTGAGCATGTTCACACTGCAGACTCTCCATACAACTCACTAGGGGAAGCAAGGCTATTTACACAGCCATAAAAAATGTAAAAATTCCAACACTGAACAGGAAACAAAACACATGGTGACATCAGGCACTTCACATTTGGAAATGGAGGCCTCTGACACACAGAAAGGGAGGTGCAGAGCTTGGAATGCTTGCCAAGTCAACTTCCTGTGGTCTCATTCATTTATAGAATTCCTTCAATTCCTGCTTTAAACTGCCCTTTTAAAGCCAACATTCTCCTCCTTAAACTCAATCCACCAGCATTGCTCCCCACTACTTATCAAAGCTCTTCTGGCAAGTTGCAATTGACACTGCAATTCACGTTATGCTAGGCAGGATTAAGTCTCAGCAATGGGCCCCAGCCCTTATTAGCTTTTTAGGACGACTAAAGACTTTTTGCCAAAAGGGCTGATGTGAAAAAAAGGAAGGCAAGCAAGAGATCTGCAGGTTTCCGACTAAACCCGACTGCTCCTTACTAAATCCTTCTCAGTCTGTAGTTCAACATACTGGGTTCGAGAGGTTCTAAAAACACAGGGAGCTTTAGAGGCTGCTGACCGGTGAAAACACCTCTAAGGGCAAAGCCGTGAGCCGCGACCACCCAATCCCCGCAATTATGTTTTGAATATGTCCTTCGCTGCACCCCATATTTCTTCTAGCATGGCAATGCAGCCCAAGAGCTCAAAGCCTGCCTCTCCACTCCACACACATACAAAAAGGAGGAGGAGAGCCAGTCATTCAAGGGGCCAGTGACTCTGCACAAATACCCGCAAAGGCAGCAATCCAAAGTCGGAAGCCCTTGGTAAAGCTGGAAAAGAAGAGAGAGAAAACACCCAGTCCCTACATCAGGTGCAGCAAGAGTTAGACCCTTTCCCCTCCAGCAGATACATAAAGAGTTACTCTGAAATAGTCAACTGCGTGCGTTTGGGGGGGGGGGGTGAAACGAACATAAGGTGAGGGATGGAGAGGAGGGGAAGGGGGGGGGGACAAATGCGTTCAATGAAAAAAAAAATCAGATTTTGTTCCTTCACTCCTGAAAGGAGAAAACAGAGGCAAAGCCGGGAGGAGGGATCCTCCTCCCCACACAAAAATCAAGGGGAGAGTCCTTCCCACCCCAAATATACAGAAAAGGGAGCTTCTCTCTCCCCTCCTTCCCCAATTTAACCTCCCTCCCCTCTCTGTCCTCATTGCCCTTCGCGGGGCGGGGGTGCTTGGGGGGGACTTACTTGGGGGGGGACTTACATACATACACACACGTCCCTTTCCTCAAGGGGGGGAAGCCAACCCCACCCCACCCCACACTAGGCCGCAGCCCCTCATCCCTTCCCCCTCCCAATAATGCAGAAATTAGGAGGAGGGGGTCTATCCCAAAAGGGGGACCCCCGCCCCAGCTTCTCCCCATAAACCCCCTCCAGAGACCCCCGACTCCCCCTCCCCCCCAAGAGCAGCTGCTCACCTGAAAATGCTCCTGGAACCTTATTGGGAGTATTTGAGCCATGGTGGAGACCGAGGAGACCCCTCCTTGGGTGAGGGTCGCCAATGGCGGGAGAGGGGCCACGGGGGGGGGCTTAGAAATTGGGGAGGGGGCAGCGCCGAGGGGCTGGCAGCAGAAAGGGAGCCGCCGCTGTGCCCCCCTCACACACACACACACGCGCGCGCGCAAGGGGAGGAGGGGGTGGTTGGCAGGCAGAGCCGCGACTGCGCAGGCGCGGAGGTCCCCCCCCTCTCCCTCCTTCCCTCTCTCAGGGCTTCTGCTCCATCGGCGCCGGCTCCCTTTTCTGTCTCATCTCCCGGACCCCATCACTCTACGGTGGAGATCACTCCGCCCCTCAGACGCGGGGATGGTTAAAAAAAAAAAAAGGGAGGCAGGGTCTTCGAAGAAATAGTCCCTCCCCGAGTCGGGTTTTTTTAAACAAATTTTTTAGGACTCCGTCCTTGAGATGTTTCCCACTCGCAGGTTTCCACCTTCGCTTCTCTCGCAGGGAGGTTTGCTAGGAGAGAGGGCTGGCTGGGATAGCATCACTCGCCGATTCTCCCCCCCTCCCCTTCAGGATGGGCGCAAAATAATTGAGAGTTCGTCCGCTGCGGGCACGGGGACCCGGGCCGGCCTCGCGGGGTCACGTGACTGTTGAGCGCGGACCCGCGCCAAGTTCCTCTCCTCTTTTGCCCCATGGCTGGGGGGGTCTCCTTCCTTGGGGGGTAGCTTGGGCTTGGTCCTCCTTCTGGTGCTTGAGAGAAGTCTTTGCAACGCAGATGCTGCACGATTAGCGCCTACCAATGCTTGTCTGCTCTTCCCTCCAATGACACAATTCACTCAAAGCCTGGCTTGGGTCAGGAGTTGCCAACAAGTCTGGAGGGAATGGCATCTCCATTTAAAAGCAGCTCAAGTGAGAAATAACATCACCTAGTTTCCTGCAAACCTGGATTGAATTTGGATTTTTTTATTCTTCACGTAGCTGCCAACTCTATCAGACCCACCTTATTTAAAATGTGAAAACATGTTCTGCATGTTACAAAAATCTTTGTAGGATATGCAACGGAAATCCTTTACCGAAGGAATCGCCCAACGGCAAAATTTAAAGGGCATGGAGATGGGAGCTGTAAACATTCAGGAGGCCAGGCAGGAGGTGTGCGTTTTGCTAGTGAGCCAAGTGCTTGCAATGGAAAGCTCACGCCTTGTTGGTCTTAAAGTAAGGTGACCAGATTGTCCCAGTTTTGGAGGGACATCTGGAGGTACCTGGCAAATTGTACTTATGTTGAAATTAAAAAGATATATATTACAATACTATGTTTGCGTTCTATGTGTTCTATGAAACTTTTTGTTGCTCCATATAGACCAAATTTTTAATCAAGAATCTCCCCCAGTCAATGGTGTCCCGCTTTACCAATTTTAAAATCTGGTCACCTTAGAGCTGATTCAAATACTACCAGCCATTCATTCTTAGCTCACACACCTTCATAGGATTGTTATGAGGGTATCAAATGAAAGAGAGGGAAAACTTTACATACGCTGCCCTGAGAGCTGCAGAGGAAAAATAGTATTAAAATGTGTCAGAAACAAGACAGAGTCATGCAGCAAAGGGTACAATCTGATGTGTGCTTACTTGGGAGTAAATGCCATCATGCTCTGGGACTTACTTATAAGTAAACATTCACTGTGCTTGTCAGATTTTGGTGGTGCCTGTTCCTCAGACACATCTGATTGAATGGTTAGCCCTCCACAATCTTAAGTAGGAAATAGATCTTTCCAAAGCCATTGACATGTGAGTTCTGTTTCATTGGGAGTAAAGCTAGGACCTTCTGCTCTAGTACGCAACGTCTCTTTGCCCCTGTGGTTCGTGTTTAATGTAAATAACAGACACCATGGAAGTTTATGGCGCAGTCAATCTGTTAATCTTGATGGTGCCACAAATCTCTGTGTCGTTTTTTTGTTTGTTTTGGTTTGAGGTTTTTTTTTTTGCCGCAACAACAGATTAACATGGCCACCCCCTCAGGACTTTAGCACAGAGCTTCTTTCACTGTGTAGTCTTGCTGATCTGGGGAAATCAAAATTCATTGTATTAGCATTGGCCTATGTAACTTCTTTGTGCTAGGTGATCTCAGGTATGCATGCCCAAAGCAAATGTATGAAGCTGCCTTGCAATAAGACCTGCCGCGGCCTGGTACCGACTGATCCACAGACTGGTACCGGTTCCCGGACTGGGGGTTGGGGACCACTGGTCTAGCTAACCCATGAGTGCCTAATCTTGATTGGCAATGGCTCTCAAGATTTAGCTCAGGCAGAAGTTTTTCCGTAGCCCTTATACCTGAGATGTCAAGGATTGAACCAGGAACCTTTGATCTGTGAAGTGCATTTCCTTACATTCCAGGAGCTTATGTGCTTTCTTTCATAACCGCACTGGCCAGGGACGGTAGTGCTAAATTCAAAACCAGTAAGGCTGCATACCTATGGAGACTTACCTGGCAGTAAATTCCATTAAACCCAATGTGATTTAGTTCTGGGTAAAGAGGGATCAAGCTGCAAGGTTCTGTCATGCTTCTATGCTTAGTCATCTCACGCCATGACAGTGCTACAATTAGTTGAGTTAGGGACTTCAGTTCATATTTAAGGGGTCACGGAAGCCTCTTGGTGTGTTCCGGCCTTAATTTATTCACAAAGTAAACTACAAATTAGGTCCGTGGACTGTGCGGAGTCTCTAAATTAAAAAAAAAACTCAGCTCAATAATTTATATGTGTTAAAACATGTTTATGCTGCCTTTCTACTCAGTTTGGTCCCACAAAGTGGTGAGCAGTTATATATGAAAATAACAAAAATTGAAACAGGAAGGAGCATCCATAAGGCAACACCAGATAGAACAAAAAAAGTGTTCACCCATTGTTGGAAGATAATAATCAAGGGGGACAAATGAGTTTAGCTCCTTCCATAACTTATGCCACAACTAAGAGGGCCTCTTGTTGAGTTGAGTCTCACCTGAGATGATAAGAACACTCAGTATGGTTGCCAAATCCTGCTAGGGAAATATTGTTTCCCCTGACTCCTTCACACACTTACAGGATGCATAGGTTTTTAAAAGTAATACACAAATTGCCGTACTTTCTGCTGAAGTTGCCCCATGTGCAAATGATTACACATTGGTAGCCATCCAACATGCAATCTATTATACAGGCTATTTGTCATAGACAAATAAATGGACAAGATAACAAAAAGGGAGGGTAAAACCGCAAGAACATGTAGCTAGCTGCTTAAAACGTATCTATTGAGTTATCTACATAACATTAAAAAATCCACACAAACTACTTTTGACTACTCATTTTCTTAGGGAGAGATGCCAGTGTGTCTTCATCCTGGTAGAACTGGGTGAACCCTGAAAATCTACCTTGAACCCATCATGGTTGTCTACTTAAACACCATTTTATACTGAAGTCTGAAGAAGAGGAACTCACACTCTTGCTTTTGTGTAAGATTTTGTTGCATTTTTGAAATTTGTCTTTGGTGCTCAGTTAATAATTCCAAGGCTGAGAGGAGATCTGAACCCCTAATCTGAAATATCAGCTAGGTGCCAATGAAGAGATCCTGGTTTGCCAAAACATCTGAATTTGGATGTCAGCATTAATCATAGTTTCATTAAACTATGACTGATTTATTATGTCACCTGAATGGAACAGTTTATACATCTGTTACTAAAAAGGTAGCCGCAAGTGTTTGCACATTGCCCTGCTCATTAACAATAAAAGAAAATTGCTGATTTAAATGGATATTCGTTGGATGGGGCACAGAGATGCCGATAATTGAAACCTTCCTCTCGGCCGTACTAATAAGGGTGTATAATATGAAAAACATTAGGAGAAGAAGAGCCCTTGGTAGGTGGCTGACCAGGATTTTGGCAGAGGTTATTCTTGACATATAATTCAGTCTATTTGTGAGGTTTCTAGGATGACACAGTTCCAGACTTGGTTGCCATTGCTCAAACCACAGACTTCCCTCGATTTCAATGGACTTTTGATGCTAAGGGATGATTTGTGGCTGGCAGACTGAAAAGGCCGTGGCAGCATACTGCATGGTCTCAGTTTGAACTTCGAGGCAAGAGTTGCACAGTGCATTTGCTACCAGCAAGTCTTAATACAAGAGGCCTGATTTGATGAATGCAACAGAGGCAAGTATCTCTTACCGAAACAACCAGGTTCCTACAATGGGGAGCGGCAAAGACACATCCCTGATAGTGGCCTACATTACAGCTGGAAGAAGAAGAAGAAATTGGTTCTTACATGCTGCTTTTCTCTACCCAAGGGAGTCTCAAAGCAGCTTACAATCACCTTCCCTTTCTCACACAGAATGCTCTGCAGTAATCCTATCTAGAAGAAAAGGGAGAAGAGTTGGTTCCTATATTCTGCTTTTCTTTACCTGAAGGAGTCTCAAATCGGCTTCCAATTGCCTTGCCTTCCTCTCCCCACAGACATCCTGCGCGTGAGGTGAGGCTGAGAGAGCCCTGATATTACTGACGAAGAAGAAGAGTTGGTTCTTATATGTTGCTTTTCTCTACCCGAAGGAGTCTCAAAGTGGCTTACATTCTCCTTCCCTTTCCTCCCCCCCCCCACAACAGACACCCTGTGAGGTAGGTGAAGCTGAGAGAGCCTGATATTACACCCACCTCACAGGGTGTCTGTTGTGGGGAGAGGAAAGGGAAGGCGACTGTAAGCCGCTTTGAGCCTCCTTCAGGTAGAGAAAAGCGGCATATAAGAACCAACTCTTCTTTTTCTACGATAACTCTGCCTAGCATGTCAGGGTTAATAGCTATCACTCTATGGTCATGCCTCTCTCCTTTTTTTTATTACAACTTGTAGACAATGGCAGCCATTCACATCTTGATCTTCTGGACCCATTTCAGTCAGGATTTGGGGGACTTGAATTGCTTTAGCACCTTTGGTGAATAACTTGTGTCTGGAAAGAGGGAGGGGGGTGGAGAGTATGACCCTGTTAATCCTCTTAGATCTGTCCATGATTTTCAACATAAGTCATCAGATTCTTTGTCAACAGCTAAGTTTGGTGAGGAACTAGGAAAGGGGCATGGTGAAGCTATGTGGTTGGAAAATTGCAAATTTTTAGGGTTTTTTTTTTGTATTTTAGCTTTTCAACCCAAAACATTGTCTTCCAAAGCAGCATTCAGTAATTAAAAACAAAAAATTAAAATTAAAATATAATTCTAGCAATTCTCTGTCGGCATATGTTAGGAGGCTGCTTTCTTTTCCCTATCTGGTTGCAGCGACTGTAAAAAGGAAGAATTGTCATATAGAGTGGCCACCAGATATAACAGACAGACACTTGGCTGCTACCTTTCATCCTCCCTCTCTGATAGCAGTTGTAGAGCTGTTAGCTGATAGTGAATTCAGGCATGGCAGAGAATGGCTTGGCTACTGCTTATTTCCCTTCCACCATAAGCATTTGATCCCCTGTTCCTCCACATGCAGCCAGATGGGTGACCTTGGGCTAGTCACAGTTGTTAGAGCTGTTCTCACAGTGCAGTTTCTCTCAGAGCTCTCTCAGCCCCGCCTACCTCACAGGGTGTCTGTTGCGGGGAGAAGAAGGGAAGGCGATTGTAAGTCACTTTGAGACTCGTTTGAGGAGCGAAAAGCAGGACATAAAAACCAACCCTTCTTTTTTTTCTTCCCTCTGGAATTTGGCTGGATGGAAGCTAGCAGATCCCAAGAGGCATTGGGTAGTTTATTTGGTACCACCCAGAGCCACAACCATGAACTTGCTTTTGAAGTGATCTCTGTGCAGCTACTCACTTCAGCAAATTGAGCCGCCTCTTCTCAAAACTAGATATGAGGTTTGTAGACATGACCCACAAGTAGTTCTCTATTGCATACGAAGTGTGCATAGCGCTGCTGTCCGTCTTCCAAGTCATCCAGTTCATAAGCACAGTTGCCACCAAGTTCTGACTCTGAGGTTCTTTTCCAGGCACACTCTGCTCAAGTTCCTCCAGGATCCAGCTTGGTGTTTGTCAGTTTGCTTACACACTTCAGAATCCATCTGTCTCTCTCCAAGATGCTTATTTAAAGCGCCGGAGAGACATGCATGAGACAAATGTAGGGGAACGGATTTCAATGTTTATATTTTTTGCTGAGCTGCAAACTCGCACCATGTCACAACATTGCCTTTAATTGCTTCTTGTCACCAGCCCCTTCGCATCTTGCCTTTTCTTCTGCACCAGTAGCTTCCTCCCCGACTAGTTCCCCTGTTTCATCCCAATGCTTGCTTCATCGTGGGCCTATTTGGTTTCTGAGGCATTCAAGAGAGGAGTGGAAAAAGAGGGAAAACCAGAGTCAACACTGCACTCACCAAAGATTACATCAGGAACAAATTGGTGCGACCAGGAATATCAAGGGAACAACACAGAGATTATTTACTTTTTTACAGGCTGAGAGACCCTTTCTCCTGCTTCCTTCCACTACTGTAAGTTAGTCTGGAGGTTTACTTGGCCCAGAGGGGAAGCAGGAGGCAGCTAGTTACTGGATCTAGTTGGGAATCAGCATTTCACAAAACATGCTGAAACAATGTAATTTGTACTAGATTCATTCCTTGGAGCTACTTTGGAACCGATTTAAGTTGGACACAAGATTAACACAATTTAAAATATGCGAGGTGTGTGTATGTGTATATATAATTACAATTATTTATTAAATTTCTAGACCACCCTCTCATAAGGGCTCAGGGCGGTTTACATACAATTAATATTAACACTAATCTAAACCAACATAACAGTAACATCATATCACATCACATACAGCATAAAAATATAGTAAAGACATAAGTAGTCAGTTCAGGGGCATTTAAATCATAGCAGCCTTCAGATTATTCACTCCCCGTAAATCTTCCAAATAGATGCCTCTCTATGGAGGTATTTTTTTGTAAGGGAGGGCTGTATCTCTTGCACACAGGTTACACACTCATGTACAAACACACACAATAACCATTTCTGCCAGACTGCAACAAATATTTAGTGTCTTAATGCAGCTTGGTCATTTTTGCATGGTCAGATGTTCTTGGAGGTTTAAGTAACTGATTGCTTTTCGGAAGGTGGCTTAGGAACTTTGCAAATTCTGACTCTGCAGATTTCTTCAGCAATAAAAAGGTAGAGTCTCCCAGGCATGCTATATGCCAATTGAATAAAGGTTAAACTGTACATTTCAGGTTTATTTATAGTTACATTCATAGCTCGCCCCTCTTGAACCAGTCATCTTGGTTCAGCTTATAAAAGCATTTTGAGATTTTAATGCAGGTTTAATACCTATCATGTTACCCAAGTAGAAATCATGTAATTAGTTGGGGGAAATTAGCTGAAAGGAGACTACATGGTGGTGGGGGGGGGGAGAGGCTGGGATTCTCCACTTACATATACAGGGATTGTTCCTGCAAGAGAACTCTTGAAATAAACCAGGTTAGGTTCATCTGAAAGATTTTTTATTAAAAAAATAAACAGCAAAACATACATACAAACATACAGAGACCCATACAAGGCTAACTAAGAGAAAACCAGGGAGGAGTGGAGAGTAAGCAATTTTGGGGATGGTTATAGTTACAGTCTTGAAGATCCATGGAAGTGACAGCAGAATGACCATTGTTTCACAAGGACATGAAAACAGCTCTTAGTATTTGGTGGTATACTGCTTGTGAACGTGGAAGTCCCACGTAGCCATCATAACCTAGCCCAGGTTAGTAGGGAGGGACAGAATCCTGACATCTTTTCAAGACCTGGTAACCAGCCAAGAATTCTCTATTAGGCCTCTGGCTGATTTATTTCAGTTGCTTTTAAAACATATTGTACCTTTTTTTCTGTGTTTGAATATCTGGTAGTTTAGTCGATTCATGGGCCTGTAGTTCTCTTCATTTTATCTGGTAGCTACTGCAGAAGAATTTGGCTGTGAGGTGGTGGCAGGGGGTATAAATAAGCAAACAGCTCACAGTGATGGTAGGGCGGTACACATTAGGGCTGTAGAGAAAACAGGAATGTCCTCAAATATCTGCCACTTACGTAACACCAGGGAGCATAGTCCAATAGTCCAAATCAGGGGTAGTCAGCCTGTGGTCCTCCAGATGTTCATGGACTACAATTCCCATGAGCCCCTGCCAGCAAATGCTGGCAGGGGCTCATGGGAATTGTAGTCAATGAACATCTGGAGGACCACAAGTTGACTACCCCTGGTCCGAATCACTTAAATTTACATGAAAAGTGAGGTGCCTCTACTTCTGTTCCTGAAGGATGCCCAATAAACTTCATCCCAATTACTACCCATATCACAGCCTGACTGTGATTCCTTCCAGAAAACAAAGAGTTGGTTCTTATATGCTGCTTTTCTCTACCCAAAAAGTTTCAAGGCGGCCTTCCCTTCTCCCTTCCTCTCCTCACAACAGACGCCCTGTGAGGGAAGGGAGGCTGAGAGAGCTCAGAGAGAAACTGCTATTTGAGAACAGCTTACTGATAGGATTGTGACTAGCCCAAGGTCACCCAGCTGGCTGTATGTGAAAGAGGAGCGGTATCAAACCTGGCAGGCCAGATTAGAAGTAGCCATTCTTAACCACTACATCAAGCTGGATCCCAGCATGGGTGGGGTGCGGGAGAGAGATTTGCAACTTGTTTATAGGATTAGCCTTCTGATTGCCTCAGCTTCACCTAGGAACGTTCCTGATTAAACTCAAAGATTGTTTATTGTCTCAACAGATTCAGTGTCAGTGAGAGAAGAGCTGTTTTTATACCCTGCTTTTCACAACCCAAAGGAGTCTCAAAGCAGCTTATAAACACCTTTCCTTTCCCCACAACACACACTTTGTGGGGTAAGTGGGGCTGAGAGAGCTGTGACAGAACTGCTCTGTGATAACAGCCCTAAGAGAACTGTGACTAGCCCAAGGTTACCCAGCTGGCTGCAAGCGAAGGACTGGGGAATCCAACCCAATTCTCCAGATTGGAGTCCGCAGCTCTTAACCACTACACCA
The DNA here is from genome assembly GCF_049243985.1 of Paroedura picta. NCBI lineage: Eukaryota > Metazoa > Chordata > Lepidosauria > Squamata > Gekkonidae > Paroedura > Paroedura picta. The sequence goes on along the minus strand of NC_135381.1, from coordinate 9,612,639 downwards.
CGCTGGGTGAGGACAAAAGATCCATTCCCCTAACCATTTCTTCAGCATGCTCAGCATTAACAAGAAAGTAAGACGGACGCTCCCAGCGAACAAAGCACCTTTTATTAAGCATCCAACTGCTTGGAGGACATTCAATGCAGCTTAAAACGCCAAATCTGCATTTCAGCCTCCTCTTGCAATTATAAAGGTGTTAGCTTAGAAGTTGATCCAAAGATACGCGTTAGCTTACAATAACCAAAACTTTCACATCTCTCTCCCAAGGGTCTTAATGTCAAAAAAAAAAAAAAAAAAAGAGGAGAAAAACGCTTCATCATCAACAAAGTACATGTCAGCAATCTTCCAAGGCTGAAACGGCTGTTTTGAAGCACGGCCTCCCCGTTTTTCAGAAGTACACTTTTGAAACGCCACAAATGAATGCACTCACGCTTTCACCAAGAAATGCCAGGCTGAAAGGAAGTCAGGCAGTGAGTAAGTGAGCAGGGCAGAGGTTCTACCCATGAAATGCATTTTCCCAGGAAAGGCTGGTACGGCGCTAACCAAGTGTCAGTGCAGTGGCTTCCTCATGCAAAATCTGCAAGTGGCATCCAAAGGGCTCAGCTGCAGTACCTGGACAATTCGTGTTCCAGTTAAACTGAAGTCACAGCGCCAGGGGCTTTAATAAAGGAACTGGAAATCTTCAGTACAAACTCTGCACTAAGAAGCTCCAGGGACCACTGCAGAAATCGTAGTTAGGTGGCCACCAGAATCTGCAGCAATGACATAGATTAGATCACAGACTGTAGTTTTGGTCCAGTTCTGTATGAACAGGATAGCAGCAAGCTAATGCCCATGAAACTTCACCTTTTGGAGTGGGAGAATATAGACAGCGGCCTACATTTTTCTAAACACCAACTTGCTCTCTCCCCGCAAGACATCCCTAAGGTGGATGGCAATTCCGGAGAAAACCAATAAAAGACCAAGTATCCTGGTGATGTTGCTAATTTGCCGGCTGGGGGGGGGGAGGGAACAGGAAGGTGGGTGTTGATTTTCGGTCCAATGTGAAAATACAGGAAATGGGACAAAGCTAAGAAGTCTCTGCAAGATGGGTTCAGCACTGGAAATTCCAAAAGGGGAGAAAGAAAGGCTTTATATGGTACATGTGCCATCATGATGCAAAGAACATTCAAAGTGTAGCTCTCCCCATCCTTCTGTTTGCAACCCCCCCCCCCCAGATTTAATTGGCACATAGGGAGGGGGGAGAGAAGGCGGGCTTCCTTTTCCCTCCTTTGTTCTGACTTCTGCGCCAACCCCCCCCCCCCACACACACTACTGAAAAATTCACAGCTACAGCAATTGCTACTGTCTAGTCTGACAGAATTCCTACCCCATCCATTTCACATGCACACACAATCCAACACGAAAGAACAAATTTGCCTGGTCAGTCTCAGGAAGGAAGCTCCATTTCTCCAACATGAAAGAAGCGAAGAGGCATCTTAGTGGCTTGAAAGTCAAACTCGAGTTTCTTCTCTTTTCTCCTAGAAAAAAAGGTGCCTCTAGCACTTAATTGCTGTTCTCCTAATGAACTGCCAACCAGTTATAACATAAATCGACACGCAAAATAGGCCCCACTAATCTAACTGTGGTTAAAATTCACTGGATGGTCCGTGGCTTTCCTGGGCTGCCGGATGGTATGTAGGGACAACAAATCTTCTACAAAATCCCCAGAGTTATTTGAAATTCCTATGGCAAGAGGGAAAAGTCAAGTAAACCAGCGTATGTTGAAAGACAGGTGCTCACCCCCTCCTCTTGTCCTTCTCAAGTGTGAGCCTAAGAGACTGCATGTCCCGAGACTGAGGCAGAACCTACAAGAGGCAAGTCATTGAGATTTGACCATAACTGTGATGAGAGAGATGGATAAAGAAAGAAAGTAACTGTGGTAACGGAGTGGGGGAGAACTGATGTTCTGATACCGTCACACCGAGACTTCTGCCAAATTTACGAGGAAGTAATAGGGGGTTAAAACAGAAGTCAACGCAAAAGTTCTTAGCGATTAACTCCTCTAATTGATACTTCAAAATTCCCAGCTGGTATCTGATAACTAGTGACATTTGTCACGGCAGCAATTATAGTCATTATACTGCAGTCACCAGAGGTTACGATACTATGATTCACCACAGGGACATGAGAGATGGCATTTTGCCGCTATGCACCGTGTTCCCCATGAAGAGAAGATGGTTTTAATGCTACTGTTATATCCATCCCATAAACACAGAGGCCATTTTGAAGAAGCAAGTGGAAGGGAGAAAGACTGAGCTGATTGCAGGATCTGCTTACAAAGCCATTGTGGGGAAGTAGGATGCAGATTTCAACAGTGTGACTAATCAGAAATCTTTCCTAGAACTAGGGAGTCATCGAGGAGGTGCCTGAAGTTATGAGCAAGGATCCATGCCCAGGGGAGACTTAAAATTCCATATTGACTGCTTCTGAAATAAAACACAGTTGCAAAAGCGTTTTGCCATGGTGGGTACAGTCTTATTGGATAAACAAAGGCCGCACAGGTGGACCAAATTTGGTGGAATTGTCACCCCCCATTACAACCTTTTTTTTTTTTTGTCTAAGTCTCATTTTCTAACTCCAGGCTTGATCATATGGGCACCCGCTCAAGTATGTCAACAGATAACATGTCACTAGAACATCTACTACTAATTATTATTTTGCTTTCGGGGGCAGAGTCACGCTTTACAAGGGAAGCTGTTGCAACACTTCTTGAGTGTGCTCGGAACAATAAATGAATAATAAACCTAAATTTCCTAAGAACCATGAACATTGAGCAACGCTTGCTTGAAAGAGGCTGCACAAGCACGTGTACTCGAATGAACGCTGACACAACCAAATTAATTATGGGAAAGGGCAGGGGAATAGCGCATCAGATGTGTGCGTTCGCTTACAGCCTTTTCCCTCCAAGGCAGAGGGCTCAAAGATATACTGCTTAAGGATACCCTTATGCATGTGGTTCATCAAAGAAGGTGGTTTAAATCTCTCGTATTGCACTTCAGCCGATGGGAGTTTTAATCGCAAGGCAGACCGGTCAATGTGCCGGCATTAAAAATGGACATTTCCTCACACAGCAGTACAATGTCCTGTTGATATAAAGGCCCAGCGAGTCTTGCACAGATGCCAGAGGCCCGGAACTTTTTAAAGCTGCTTGACTTTTTTGTCTGTGCTTTTAATGTTGATGTCTAGATGATCCACTTTGGTGGTGAGACGGTCCAGGATCTCGTCTTGGTCCTCGATTTCGGTCTGCAAGCCGAGTGCTAGATTCTTTAGGCGGCCCAGCCCGGAAGACATTTCATCTGCAAGAAGGCAGGTAAGAACAGGGTGAGGTTGGGAGACAACAGTCACTCTTACACAGTACCTAAGAGCTGCAGTGGCTGACCGCTTCCTCTTCTCCCGGATATCAGCTGCCCATGCTGAGGCCACAGGGAGACGAGGCAGCAGCCAGATAAGCTCACTAAAATAATTGTCAAGGGTATTAGTTTTTTGTTTCTACGAGCCACAGTGAAGATAGGGGTTGAAAAAGTGCGGCAATGATACAGAGGGAGCAGGTGGAACTTGCAGTATTCTCAATTAAGGAGCCAGTGGGTAAAGGAATGGCTGCTAATTTGAATCTCTGAATTCTCCTGCGGCTGAAAGAATGAATTAGGTGGCGTGTCACAATCTGCAACCGTTTATGTGACAACAGAATTATCTTTAAAGCAGGACAGATCCAGCTGCCGTTTTGCACTCATGAACCTTCATGCTCGCCCCCTGGAAATTCATTCAGCTACAGACACGTTCTTGTTTGCGGTCATCACGCGAGGAAGACGAGCTGTGATTTGGTTTAGATTTATTAAAATACGGCACCAAGCCAGCTACAAAACCCTGCAGCTTACAAAACCACAATCCAGCAAAGCATGGCAGTGCATTAGTTGTGAATTTTACAAGCCCTCTAGGGCAGGGGTAGTCAACCTGGGGTCCTCCAGATGTTCATGGACTACAATTCCCATGAGCAGTCCGTGAACATCTGGAGGACCACAGGTTGACTACCCCTGCTTTAGTGGAGAGAGTTCAGATTCCTTCCAGTCCTAAAGCCTCATGAGATTTTTCCCTACTCAAGATAACGGAGTGTGTGTGAATGAGTGAGTGAGTGAGTGAGAGAGACAGAGAGAGAGACAGAGAGAGACAGAGAGAGAACAAACAAGCCAGCAAATAGGACCCAGTCCACGCAATCAAGGAAGCCCTCCACAGGTTCCAACAATTGGCAGAAGTGCTGTGCGAGAGAACATTTACTGGCATGACCCTTTTCAGCCTATGGAAAGGCTCACAGAAACCAGTGGGTTACTTATGAAATAGCGGCTTCTCACCTAAATTGTTGTCGATCTTCTGGTGGTACGATCGGAGATATTGATTCTTGGGATAATTATCTGTTGGGACTGAAGTATTTGAACTGGCTCCTGTGGAACTGCAATCTGGGGGAGAAAGCAACGTCCTTTAATTTCATGCATATTAAAGATGATGATTTCCATTAGTGTAAGTTCTGAAGTATTATGCGGCTTTGGGGGAGTAATTTTGGCTTCTTATTTTGTTACTGGGACTCCTATTATGAACCTTGCTTGCAATTCTATGGGAGCAGCGCAGAACCACCCATCTTTAATCATTTAATAACAATAGTAATAATAATGCGGTGTCATGCAAGAGGCTGACTTTAACTTCGATGGTGTCAGTATTTCAATATGCAGCATATGGGCTGACCTTGGTTCTCAATCCAAAAATGCCAGCCCATCTTCTGCCCTGGATGGAGTATTGCACTAGGGTCTGATCTGGTTTCCTATAACCTGCTTGCCCTGTTATATTTTAGAAACATGGTCAGGGACTCTGCTTCCCAGCAGGCCTCTATGAATGGGGGGAAACCTCAAGTCACCACTAATCTCCATTCAGCCTTCTTGCTAAGTCACTGGAGAAGGGAAGGAGTAAAAAGGAAGAGAATGAGCTTTTCCTCACAATACATCTCCACTCCATTCTCCCTCTGAAACAAGAGACAAACGAGTCCCCTTCTGTTTCTAAGGTATCTCTGCGAAAGTGAAGCAGAATGGCACTTAAGGCATCTCTTTTTCTCTGTTCGCTCTCCTGGCATTTCCTTAGCAGGAAGCCCAAGAGGGGATGTGTTTGGAAGTGGCAGCCATGTAGAATCTCCCATGACCAGACTAAACCTATGAATTGATTACATGTTTAAATTCTGAGCGTTTTTGATGGGCTATGTGTGAACATATACACTGAAATGCACACAAACTGGCCCAAGCCTTTTTTCACCTTTGAAGGGCTACTATCAATTCAAGGAACACTTCTGACAGGTTATCTACCTGAAATGACAAAAAGATAGCTTATGTTTCTTGGGTCAGCCTTTAGACTTTCTTAACTTTTTTACCACTTGGAAACCCCTGGAACATTCTTCAAGCTTTGAGAAACCCCAGAAGTAGCACAATCGTGCAGAATATGGTAGGGAAGCAGAGCTGTGGACACGCCCACCTGGGGCCCCTCCCCTCCAGGTCCATCATTGGTCAGCTGGGGGGGTGTCAACATGATCATATTCCTATAAGGTCATATCACGCAACAAATGTTTAACAAGTTTTTTAAAATGTATAGAATTAATTAACTCCTACCCGTTCAGGAAACTTTTCCAGAGCTGCCAACAAACCCCAGGGTTTCATGAAACCCTGGTTGAGAAAGCCTGTCCTAATATTGCTAAAGGAAACTACATTACAGTGCTTTAATATAAGGCAGGACAACACAGAATGCCTTAGTTAAGGCAACGAATCAAGAGGAACCATCTTCTTATACTATTTTTTGTGGGGCCCTCCCTGAGAGCTTCTAGCTGCATCCGTTTTTCCAGAGATCAATCTGTTATTGAATAGAATGCTTGAAGAGCTCTTTCTGCATCACCAGAACACTCTTGAATTGTGCAATTCACAATCCTTGAGACTGAATCTAGAAATATATTTGTTTAGACATAATCAAGATGTATTGCTTCAACAACTGACTGATGCTCTACAGTAAACATAAGAGTCAAAATACAGATGTAGAACATTACTGGCCCCAACTCAAGGTATGCAATGGCTATACACAGCTGGATATGGCACCAGCAGAGAAGAGACACTTCCTGCCACCCTTGAGACCTGAATCCAGTAGTTGTTAATGCAGCTAACATATTCTCTCAATGTTGGAATGATACGCACGTACATGGAGCTGGTCCAGCAGACTCCCCTTGACTCTCTCTTGGGAACCCGTTTTTTTTAATTGAAACATACAAATTACCATTGCGTATGTGCATGGTTATACAAGGCTGCCTTTTTGTGCAGCTGTATGCCAATACATTGTTAATGATACATTGTTAGCTACAAGCTATTGTCTAATGTTTGAAGGTTAAACTCTCACGGTAACCACATCACATGCTGGGCTGAACACGGGCCAGGAGGGTGTGCCCTCACCGTAGTCTTGTCAGCACAAACACAGATGAACCCTACAGTCAAGCAGCTCCTGTGAAAATTAGACCTATTTCAAAATAATACTCAGAATGAAGAACTAAGAAGATGAGAATCAGCCAAGGGACTTGCAAGTGAAGGCGATAAACCAGATTCAACAAACCTGTATTATCCAGCTTCCTCAAGTTTGGATGACTCTCCTGGTACTTTGATTCTTGTTCCTTACTGGCTGACAAAGCTTCTTTTAATCTGGCGGGGACGGAAAAAAAACACGGTTTGTATACGTTTGTCTGCAAATCAAAAGGGGCCTTCCATAAAGAGCAATGTTCTTTGCTTCTGACCATCTGTTTTCCTTTGGGTAGTATGTTCCTGTCAAACTGTTACAATCTGTCCAGGGGTAAAAATGGGAATCAAGGCAGTCTCAGTTCCCTTTAGGAGGTTCATATCCCCTGAAGGTCTTTGGGAAAAAGACTCTGGGATGCAAAGGAGACCCTGTATGCTGCTAAAAGAAAAAGGCTGTGCATACATATTGGGGGGTGTCCGATGATGAAACCTATGGGGGGAAGCAGAATGCGATCAAGGAGTCAGGACAGGGTTTCCTCCCAATGTCTTGGTGCGGAATCAAGCAGTGAACCGTGCAATAGGGGTGTGGAATCAATCTGCAAAACCACACATGTTCTCTCTCTCAAAATATAATGGGTTTATACAGACAACAGCTTGCAGCTGCTTTTCCCAGAGTGAAAACAACAGCGGAGAAAAAGGATTAAGACTTCCCCCTTTTCGGCTTCCCACAACATTGCCTTCCTCGACAGAACCTCACAACTAAATTTGCAAAAGGAAACAACACAGGTGAGCATTCAGTTTAATTGTAAAAGTTGGGCTGCTGACAATTGCAATTCAGGCCGACAGTGTGGAACAAGGGGGAATTAATGTTCCAGTCTTAGAATCCTCTGAAGCCACTTAAATATATGCCCAAGCAGGTTGCAAACTTCTAACTTATTTTACAAACACCCTAGTATTTTTGTGTCATTAGCTACCTTGGTTCAATTTAGTGAAAGGCAGCTACATTGTTCTAAAAAACAATCACCAGGAAAGAGGTTTTATTTTGTATCTTCCCAAGACTCCTTGAACATAAGTGAGGGGTGTGAACAAAACCCAACTCAAAACACACGACAGGTGCCATGGTAATCACTTGATGTTCAAGGCTATTTTAAATCTCTCTCTAGGGTAGAGCTGGGACTGAACATCAAACACAGATTTGAGTCTTGATCTCACACAGCCCCTTTCATTCAGATTCTCAGTCCTCAAGACACAGTCTACATTACAGGAGGCTGCTTCATACAAAACGTTTTAGAGAATGACCCTTGGGCTTGAGTGTTCTCTCCTCTTACCCTTCTCCCTTCACGTACTCACACTTAATTACTTCCCGGTTCAGTGAGATGGTCTTTGTCTACAAACCCAAGACTAGAAGCCAGCTTGCATCCTGACTCCCAGGTCCGGGTTTGGAGGGCAAACTAGAATTTGCTCGTTTGGACTCAGTGGAAACCCAGAACTGATTCCATATGGACAAAGAGAAGTTGGGAAGGAGAGAAGATGAGCCCAAGTCTTGCTGAAGGTTATGATGGCTGGAACACTGAAGAGGCTCAGGTCATTCAGTATCTTCCCTAGCTCAGCTGTCCCCAATCCCCGGTCCGGCGACTGGGACCGGGCCACGGCTCCTCCTCATCCTCCCCAGCTGCAAGCCTCGCGGCTCCTTCGATGTGGCACCGCGCAGCTGCTGCTGACAGCACCCCCCAGTGGGCGGCGGGAAGTCAGGGGTGCCGGTGGGAAAGCAAGTGCAGTAGGGGCTCAGGCGGCGGCAGTGACGTCCCTCAGCAAAAGACTCCCCCCGCCCCCAGGCCTCAGTAAAATTGCGAAGCATTGACTGGTCCCCGGTGATAAAAGGTTGGGGACCACTGCCCTAGCTTCTTCGGAGGCGCACTCCGGTCACTTACTTGTTGCTTGCTTGGTAATCAGATGATCCGTTCTGCTCAGGCTTGCTCTCTGGCGGCTTGGCTTTAAAGTAATTCACAAAGCCTCCGAACACACTCTTAATGCTGTTGATGTGTTTCTGGCTGGTCTTTAAATCTTGCTCCATCTTGTCCACCATTCGCTCGCTACGTTTCAGAGCCTCACCCTGCCGCGTAAGCTCCTGCCGAAAAAGGGAAGGGGGAGATTGAGCTTCCCAAATAACCGGTCTTCAGCTGCCCTCCCTGTACCTAGTTGAAAGCAACAGACTTTACAGTTTTCCTCAGTGAGCTGCAGCTTAATGCCTGAGACGGTGGCAGAGGTTATGAGCACCTCCACGGCATTCATTTAAATGGGTGAAATACTGATAAAGCAGAAGGTCACAAGGTGAAGCTAAGGTTCTGCCAATATTAACTTTACAAAAACTAAAAATGCAGAGGGGGGGGGGCGGACTAGAACTGGAACCAAAAAAACCCAGCTGGTAACAGTTAGGATCTACAGAGGTTGAATGTCTGTAGTGTTGTTAGATTGCATGCACCAATAAGGAAACACATCCTTGAATATTTTGGTCAGCCTTTGGAAGAGAGCTAATGACTGAAAAGTAGACATCTTCTTTCATTAAGTGACTCTGATACTTCACAGCTCTTACGATGGAGCTACTATACATATTTTATGTTTTAAGAACTGGTGCGTGTTAAAACCAGACCTTTGAAGAAGGCCCTTTAAGAGCCAAAACGCGTATTGGTTCACATGGTGCAACGTTTCAGAGCCATTGTGCATACGTTTCATCGCATACTGGTTTGCAATAGCCTAGGGGCTTGACATATTTTTAATTCCTATAGTTGTTGTTTTTTTAATTGTGCACAATAAAAGTAATATAATTTTAACAACAATACAGGCATTCTACCTTTATAGGTCCTAACTGTTACCAGTTGGGGGGGGTTGGTTCCAATATTAACTTTAACCCAAAGCAGGCTCATTTCACGCACCTCAAGTTTAGTATTTTATGGTTCCCATCCTGGAACATCTGACCAGTTCAGTAGTCCAGAATAGCAACTATACATTAAGAATCTGCAGCACTTCTAGAAAGATCCCACTACTTCGATCACAGGGCTCTTTCAGTAAAGCCTCAAGGATTTTAACAGGAGACAAAAAGGTTCCGGCTGGCTTTAGCCAGCAGCTGAGTTTAAATTTAGCTCCTATACACAAATGATAGGGGGGGGGGGGGACTCACAAGCTTTATTTTAATTTTACCAACAATGCCACTACTGTGGGCTTTAATAAAAACCCTTTAAGGATGGTTTATACAAGCTAGCACACTTTCAAGAGTTTCATTTCCTAGCTGATCAAAAACTCGGAAATACTTATTTCAGCATATTTCAAATAACATAACAATGCAAACTCAGGACCATATCTTTTTGCCTCTAGACAAATTTCTCAGTAACAGCACGCATGGTTCCTAATGCCATAAGGCTCTTCTATGTTAAATTATAATGGGGGAAATCCTTATGATTCTTTTGTAATGCAGATCAGCATTACCCCCATGTGTGTATATGGTGCTGCCATTGCACTGGGCGGGGTGGGATGGTGAGCTTTTCTAATTTGGAAGATCCACCGAGGCCGGAAGACCTGCTGCTGGAAGAAAACGTTCTGTACACAGTTTTATGATGAGATACAGTAAGCCTTGGATCTCACCAGCTGCGGACATAACAAATGTGTAAAGTCAGGATTGTGGCATGTTCATTTTTAAGGCGTGCTGCTGCATGGCAATACTTTGGGCATTGTTATTCCTTTCTTGCGTACCTCTGACATGTCCACGCCAACGTGTTCCGATTCGTAAATAAGGGAGAGCGACCGGTGAGTGCTGTCCACGGTGGCCTGGGATCGCCGCAGAACTTCTTGCTGCAGGAACCTCTGCTTATCCATGGCTTCCCTGCGCTGCCTTTCAGCGGGGTCAATGGGATCGTCGTTTCTCTCGTTCCACTTCACCGGCTTCAAGTCCTCATCTTCATCCTCATCAAAGGGATTGTAGCTTTTAGGGTGAGCAGACATGATGGCAGCTGTGGATCTTTTCTTCCCCTGAGGACATAAGCAAAGCGATGGCAGAACGGAATTAAACCAACGTCCTTCAGACGCCAGCCAATTCCTTCATTTCAGAACTGGCCAAAATCCATGAGATGGAGAGCCAAACTCTGTAAAAACAGTAATGCCCTTGCCAAGATTTAAATAGATGCAGTGGACAGGGTTATACAAAGACAAGCCGCCAATCAAGATCCTCACCCTCAACCCAAAAAACACTGAAACTTAATCGATTCTCTCCTGTACTTCTTCATATTCGCCTTTGGATCACTGTTCTGGAGGCATGAAAGACAAAAGGGCAACTATAAGATACCCACTTTGGAAACAAATATGCCAAAGGATCAAAAGCCCGTGAGTCAAAGTCACCCTTTTGCCTTTCCTGGGTCATTTGTTTACGTTATCTCAAGCTGTCTGTTTAGCAGCAGACTTTCTGCAGTGAACCTACACTCCAGCTCTAGCATTTCACAGTACGCAAATCAGTAGTAGCAAGGCAGTACAGGGGGGACCAAAGTGTGACTCTCCAAATGTCCATGGACTACGATTACCATGAGCCCCTGCTAGCATGGGGTTGGCAGGGCCTCATGTTAATTGTAGTCCATGGACATCTGAGAGCCAGTTTGTCCAGCCCTATTAGATATATCAAAGGCAGGACACCCTTCACACTTCACAATAATACTGCTGATTAAAGAGGTTACAGTTTAAAATATTGATCCCTTTTGCTTTGTAAATTGACAAAACAAGATAAAACAGTTTCAAGTGGGTAACCGTGTTGGCCTGAAATCATGTCAGCATCCACCATATTTTTGATCTTGGCCTTCTTCCGCATTCCTTTAAATATTTTACAATTGCCTATGTTTTTTAAAGCAGCTTAAAGTTAATGCAACTAAACAGGGAAGTCATTACAGAGCCCAATCCAACGTGACTGGTTTAATCCTGGTCCCAGGACAGCTTGGTCCATTGCACTGTGCCAACTCCTCTACCGCAGCTGTATTCTGAAGGCACTCTGGTTAAGTCCACTCATTTAACTCACAAGGCTACTGGCTTCGGGAAGTGCTCATGTCACGCACAGAGGAAACCCTGGTAAGGATCATGACATAACCACATTGACCGATGAAGCTCTCTGCATAACCAAACAGCGATCCAAGTTAAACAGTAATGACAACTAGCTGTGTTTTAGCAGGGTGGTGGTGGTGAGCAATCACTACAGAAGTACTTAGGCAACCATTTGGTTAAATGCTTCTTTGGAAGTGGTTAAGAGTCCCCAGCATTGTGTCATACTGCCTGCTGGCACCTTTTTTGGTGCTTGCCAAGTGTTTTTCAGGAATGGGCCAGGGCTACGTAGGGCTTTTGCCCAGTAAGGGTAGCAGCTAACATATTGAGCAGCAGTAAATAGATAAAATAGATTTGATTGGCACTATTGTTTCTCTGTCAGCTTGTTTACAAGGTTCTCTCTCTAAAAGGTACAAAGTTCTACAAACAGAATCATGGAGTGGGGGTGGAGGATAAAAGTCTGCAAATCAATGCAAGGAAGGAAAGGCAAGCAGTTGAAACAAAACGGGAAATGCTTGGGGAGAATTCTGCCAAAGACTAGAGAGATAAGTTCCTGAATTCAATCTTCATCGACTTTCGAAAGCAAAACCTACAGTGGCAGAAGGCAGTAAGAGATTTCACCTGAGAATATTTGTATCATAATTCCTCTATTCAGTGGGTGTGCAAAATGCGTGCAAAATGCAAACCGTGTAACGGAAAAGGCAAGATCCAAACCAACTAAAGTGCTCCTTTCAGAAGGAGGTTACCTTGAATACTGAGCCATTGTCATTATGAAGAATATGCATTAACTAGGGGCCAAGCCTATTGCATTCATGAATACAACGGGGTGCTAGATTGAGGTGGGGGGGAAGAATTCTGCTGATGGCCTCTAACCCTCCCCCCAGGACCTGGAAAGGCTGCAGGCTGGAGGCCCCTGGGAAGGGAACTCACCAGCAGGGGCAGCTCTCAAGCAGCAAGGATATGCAACCTTGGATGGAAGTGGAAGGAGGAGGGGGTGGTCAGGGGAGGACAGAAGGCAACTGGTTGGCTGCTGGACAGACGGGGAAGCCGGTTGGAGGATAAGGCACTCAGGGGCGGGACAGCCACCCTGAATGGGTGTTAAGGGCTGAGTGGCACTTAAGCCATGAGACATGCTCCTCCTCCAAGGCCTTACCAGAAATATATTATGCCAATGGAGTTTTCTTATTGGAAGCAATTGGCTGAAATCTCACACCGTTAATCATGTAGTGGGGATTTAGTATCTTCTGCTAACTCAGTGCCGCAACCCAGTGGTATTCAACTTTCCCAGGCCCAGGAGACATCTTAAATCCTAAGATGGCAGTACAGGATCTATTAAGTTGGAAATAAGTGACATCAGAGTAGGATGTGTCAGGAAAAAGGGAAACAAGGCACGGATTACAGCCATGGATGAATCATTCCCAGTGTTAAATGACCCTCTTTAACTGTTCTCTCACCATGCAAGCAAACAGAAGTACACCCTTCCTAAAACAAAATTAATCACACAAATGTTTTTAAGGGTTCATAACCTACTTGAGGGTTCCAGTCCACACATCAAACATTACTGCACTGCTCCACACTGGCTCTGCCACATATCCATACAACGCTTTCTTATCTTGATAATTCCAGATGGGCAGCCACGTTACCTGGATAGCTCAGGCTAGGCTGAACTCATAAGCTTTTGGAAAATCAACAGGGAAGGAAGACAAGGGTTGCTACTGAAAGGCAGTCAAGGGCATACCACTTCCACCAGCCCCTAGCCTTGAAAACCCTACAGGGTCCACCTTGAGTTGGCTGCTACATCAGCCCCTTACACACATGGCCATATAGCTCTGTGGCAGCCAACCAAAAACACAAGCCCAGTGGCACCTTACAAGGATACCAGCATTCATTCCAGCATCAGATTTCATGAGTCAGAGAGAGCACCTCATCAGGTGCATGAAGCACTCATCCGTTAAGCATGATTACCTCACCTGAGTCAGTCAACCAGTTTCAGCATTGACCACTCTGACAATGGCTCATCAGGTTCTCCCGTCAAGGTCCTTCACAGCAAGGGTAGTCAACCTGTGGTCCTCCAGATGTCCATGGACTACAATTCGCTGGCAGGGGCTCATGGGAATTGTAGTCCATGGACATCTGGAGGATTACAGGTTGACTACCCCTGCTTCACAGAACTTCCTACCTTTTAACCTCACTCTGCTTTGGAAACTCAAAAGGTGACCTTGCGTCAACCTCTCTCAGCCTAACCTACCTCACAGGTTGGTTGTTGGGAGAATGAAGCCGAAAGGGAGAGAAGTTGTAAAGCACTCTGGGGATAAAAGCAGAATATAAATATAAAGGCTCCTCTCCTGGCACAAGTTTTTGCTAGTCTTGAAGATGTTACTGGACTCCTCCTCTTGCGGGGAGAGGAAGGGAAGGTTGTAAGACGCTTTGAGACTCCTCCCCGGGCAGTCAAAAGCGGGGTATAAAATCCTCCTCCTTCTCTTACAGCTACAGGCAGACCAACCCAACTCCCCATCTCGCCATAAGAAATAACACTAAATATGAACACCCTGATTGTAGGAAAGCTAGCATGTCAGGACCAGAGAGTCCTCCAGGTGTCAAAAGCAGAGTATAAAATCCAACTCTTCTCTGCTGCTGCTCTACAGCCACGGGCAGACCAACAGGGGTCCCCATCTCGCCCTGAGAAATAACACTAAATATGAACACCCTGCGCGTAGGAAAGCTAGCATGTCAGGACCAGAGGATCTAGGCTGGCCGGACTTCCCGACACTGCTCTTCTGCGTGCGGGGAGCAAACCTCCGAGGGAAGGCCGACCCGAGGGCGGCTAGGCCAGAGAGCAGAGGGGGAGGAGTGTGGAAAGGCGCCAGCCCCACTGACTTTAAAGACAAGGGAAAGAAAGACGGAGGGATTCAAGCCCAACGCCCCGGAGGAACCAACCGCGGGAAACTGCCGCCTGCTGCCCCTCGCCCTCTCCCCTGGGCAGCGCTCGCTCACCCGCAGTTGGTCAGTCGGTCGGTCGCCTTCGCGGATCGCTTCGCCTTCTCGCTTCCCGTCACGAGCCGAACCGCTGACGCTGCGCCCCGCCCCTCTTCGGAGCAAACCATCTCTGACGGAAGCGGGGGGGGGAGTGACAAGAGGAAATGGGGAAAGGTTCTGGGAAAAACAAATGCTGCTTTAAAAGGGGGGGTGATGATGGTGGGTTTGTTTTGTTTCTGTTTTGGATTAGAGTAGGGTAAAATAAAGAAACAATAAAAACATATTGGCTTAACTCTGTACAGCATGAAAGATCATCTGTTGTAATAGCGACGTTTTGGGGTTGGGGGCAAGATAACATTTTTATAATAATATTTTAAAACCTATCTGAAGGAGGGCATTCCAAAATCTTCGTGCTTAATGTAACCTTTTTTCTTTCTTTGGTAGTGATGCCATTACTTTTTTAAGGCACATTTTCAGTCTCCATTTCTGTATTCAAGGCTCCTTGGTTTTGTGTATCTGTCAGTCTGTGATATGACATATTTTCTTTATTGTATATTGGCATATATATATATATATATATAATAAAGTTCCTCTTTAAGGCAAAAAAAAATCATCTTCGTGCTTAAATGGACTGGCCCGGAGGAGTAAGGGCTTTCAAGTTAACTATTCGCATGATTGTATTACTATGGATGAACACAGCCCTGGGCCATCATGGGAGAGTAGTCTAAAATTTAAATAAACATTGTTCCAAGTGAGTAAGCGTGTTGGTGTGAAGTAGTTGTTGAAATAAATATTGTTTATGGAAGGGCAAAATTCCGGAAGTGAAGCCGCCACGGGCGCCGCCATGACGCCCCTCTGCCCTTTCGTGAGGCCTCACTCTGCAAACGCTCCTATCCAGATCGGCACTTCCTCGTGGGACGGCTCTCCCACTCCCGCCTCCCCCAGCCAAGTCCAGCGGGCCTTCACCATAGAGACGTCCAAGGCTAGCGCGGCGCCCCGTCCCCGCCAGGTTCCCAAAGCGGAAGCGCAGCCTCGCGTTCCCGGAGAAGGGCGGGGCGAGAGCCGCGGCACTCTCGCGAGAAGAGCGGCCGAAGCGGGCCGTGAGGGGAAGAGATGCGCGGCCGACGCGAGTGACATTCGGAGGCGCTTCGCAAGATGTCGGCCTTGGCCGTGGCTACGGCGGCGGCCGCCACGGCGGCTGCGGTGACGGCGGCGCGCTCGGAGAAGCCCAGCAGCCCCGGCTCGGCTCGGGGCTTCTACTTCAACACGGTGCTGTCGCTCGCCCGCTCGCTGGCCGTCCAGAGACCCGCTGCGCTGGAGAAGGTGCCGCTGAGGGGAGGCGAGGGGCGAGGGGGGAGGGGCGGCGACGTCACGCCGGGGGCGGGGCCTGCGGGTCCGACAGGTGTCCCTCCTGCAGCCCTGGTCCCACCAGCATCCCCCCTACAAGCGCCTTCCCTTGCATTTAGCCGCCCTGCAGGCGTGTTGCCAACCCTCCCCCGCGCCTTTTGGCCTCGCAACGGCCCTGCGAGGTAGGAAAGAGGCTAGCCCAAGGTCACCTTTCTGGAGCCAGCGTGGTGGGGTGGTGAAGAGCCCTGGTTTCTGGTCTGGAGAGCCAGGTTGGATTCCCTGCTCTGCCTGCACGTGCAGCCAGCTGGGTGACCTTGGGCTCCTCACAGGCCTGTGAGAGCTGTGCTAGAAGAGCAGTTCTGCTAGAGCTCTCTCAGTCTCACCTAACTCACAGGGTGTCTGTTGTGGGGAGAGGAAAGGAAGGCGGTTGTCGGTTGGTTTGAGACACATGAGGCCAGTTGGGTAGCCTTGGGCCAGCCACGGTTCTGTCAGAGCTCTCTCAGCCCCACCTAGGTCGCAGAGTGTCCGTTGTGAGGAGAGGAAGGGAAGGTGGTTGCAAGCTGCTTTGAAATACATGAGACCTGTTGGGTGGCCTTGGGCCAAGCACAGTTCTCTCACAGCTCTCTCAGCCCCACCTACCTCACAGGGTGCCTGCCGTGGGAAGAGGAAGGGAAAAGTATTGGCAAGCCGTTTGGAGACTCCTTCTTGCAGTGAAACGTGGGGTGTAAAAACCAACTCTTCTTTTTAACCTGGATCTCCATAATCTGGTCCTGCATCCTAAGCATAAATCTTAATGATACAAACAATTATATTTGGGGATGGGGGGATAGAAATACGATATGAAATATCATAACAGGTTTGTTATGAGGGTAGGAAAGTGGTAGCCATCTACAGCAGGGTTAGTCAACCTGTGGTCCTCCAGATGTCCATGGACTACAATTCCCATGAGCCCCTGCCAGCAAATGTTAGCAGGGGCTCATGGGAATTGTAGTCCACGGACATCTAGAGGACCACAGGTTGGATACCCCTGATCTAGAGGACCACAGTTTGACTACCCCTGATCTACAGGTTTTGGCTTCCCCCTCTCCCCGTGCCCTGCCAGTTAGGCCTGGCCAGTCAAGTGTCATCTGGTACCAACTCTGGACAGGGATAATTCCTCATTAGGTGGTAATAGACTATGGAACCAATCGATATCCTCACTGCCCCAAGCTCCCAAGTTTTCCTCCCTGAATATCAAGGCATGATAATTAGTAGGCCTGGCAACTCTAACTGCAATAGATAAGTAAAGTGGACCTGGTGCAGATTCTCTCCCTCCCTTCTTCCCTTTCTTGGCCATTGTTTATTTAATTCATCAAACCCCCACCTTTCTTCCCAGTGGAGGCTCAAAACAATTTACACTATTCTCTTCCATTCCTTTTTTATCACCCAAGAAATGCATCACTTTTTGGAGATTGGGAGGGACAATAATGGCCTTTTGCTGCACAGTAAAATGTGCATGATTTGTAAGAGGCTTAAAAAAAAGACCCTTACGTGGCACAGAACATGCTGGTTCTGCATCGCATGTACACAGCTGCATGCTGGGCACAGACCCATACCGAACAAATGGCAGCTAGATGGGTTTACAAGCTATTCTAGGTCAGAATATGGGGATAATATTCTTCCCTCCCACGCTCCTTCTTCAGGCAGCGTATAACTTATGCAGCAGGCTGCCTCTCTCAGTTTTCTTTCCTTCCTCTTTAAGGAGGTTGTTTAAGACAAAAAAGCCCCTTTATTAGGTCAGGGCATGAATGAGAACTGCAAGTAGAATTTAGGTCTTGGCTGTCTGTTTCTTGGCTAGATTTGGGCATGAATTTGTGTTCATCTCACATCTGAGTCTTGGAACAAGTCATGGCTTCAGTTTCTCTCCCTCTCAAAATGGGCAGGGGGAATTAATTGCCCTTAAATTGTTGTTGAAGGTGACATGGTTTGCAGTTGTTGTTGTGCTTTGGTGACCTGGGATTCTATGAGGAGGTGTCATTTTTCTTCTTTTAGATGTTGTGTTAACATTTAGGGAATGGGAAGCAATTCCGCCCCTCCTGTGTTTATTTACTTTAGTTATAGCTTAGGTTCCAGGCAGATTACAAAATATAAATACAATGCCATCATCAGACAGCATAATGCAGGGGTGGCTAATGCAGTTGGCTCTCCAGATGTCCATGGACTAAATTCCCATGCGACAGGCAGGGGCTCTTGGGAATTGTAGTCCATGGGCGTCTGGAGAGCCACCGTTTGGCCATCTCTGGCATAAAGCAAGCAGTGACTAGAGCGGGGAATATTGCATGGACTTGACTTCTCAGGGTAGGAAAATTATTATATGTGCAGTTGTAAGTTTTTGAAGGGGGAGAAAACAACTGATAGGGTATTAATTGAGTTTAGAGGGATACTGTAACTTGCTCCATTCCTCAAAAGAGAATGCACCTGGCCACCACTTTCACGTGCCGAGGAAATACTGCTATCATTATCAGTTTATCACAGTACTACCCAATAAGATATAATATCTATAATATCATTACATAATATCATTACATAAAAACAGGCAGCGAATCATCCAAGCCAGCTCATCATTTCTGCAGGTCAGCAGCTCATTGTGGGTAAGCTGAGAACTCACCCTAGTAGTACAAGCTGTGTATTGCACAACTTTATCAAATTTCTCTGTATCCGATAACAAATTACACGGTAAGGGGCAGCCAATCATATTTGCAAGAATGGTCCTAGAAATACTTCTGTGAGAGATCTGTACAGGGAGCAGAAAAGCACAATCCTGGCAGTTAATCAAAGAACTACTCTTATATGCTATTTGCATATTGTAAAGAACACCCTCCCCACTTCTCTCCTGCCTGCAAAACAGCAGGTTCATTTGCTGTTCATTTATTTAAAAATTAAATAATAATAATAATAATTTAATACAGAAGTCTTGCAGCCTGATCTTGCACAGGCTTTCAGTGTGGATAAACAAGGGATCTAGACACAGCCCTGTAATAAACGTGCAAGTTTGAATTGCTTTGATCTTCCTGTTTGAACCATCTTTCTATTTAGATCTTTGAAGTAGCTTTATCACGCTAAACAAATCTCTTTCATAATTTATGTTATGCATAGAAGATTCAGGTGAGTACCTCGTGTTGGTACAGCAGAACAAAATCTTAGTCCGGTGGCACCTTGAAGACCAACAACATCAGTTAATCAGATGGAAGAGAGCCTCCTGTGCTATGCAAAGGCTTAGATAGTAATCCTTTATGAGAACTGGGATAGACTCACAGAATCATATTGTTGGAAAGGGCCCTACAGGCAATGTAGTCCAACCCCCTGCTTAATGCAGGATCAGTGTAAAGCAGGGGTAGTCAGCCTGTGGTTCTCCAGATGTTCATTGACTACAATTTCCATGAGCCCCTGCCAGCAAATGCTGTTGACTACCCCTGGTGTAAAGTACCTGCCCAGCAGCTGCTTGAAGACTGCCAGGGAAGGGGAGCTCACCATCTCCTTAGGCGGTCAATTCCACTGCTGAACTACTCTGACTGTGAAATCCTGCCCTCCCCCAATATCTAGCTGTACCATTCTAGATGTTTAAATTCATTAATGCAGGTCCCCTCCTCTGCTGCCAAAACAAACCTTTCCTTGCCCTCCTCTAAGTGACAACCTTTCAAATACTTCAAGAGAGCCATCATTTCCCCTCTCAAACTCATCTTCTCCAGGCTAAACATTCCCAGGTCTTTCAGCCTTTCCTCATAGGGCTTGGTACCCAGCCCCAGGATCTTTCTCCTCTGCACCCTCTCAATTTTCAAAAACATTCGTTTTGAAGTGAGGCCTCCAGAACTGCGCACCCTACTCTAGGTGGGGTCTGACTAATGTGGTATATAGTGGGACTATGACATCTTGTGATTTTGATACGATACCTCTGTTGATGTTACAAGCATGCCTCTGTGTTCACCTATGAAATGTATTTATTTGTTTGCCTTATGTTACTCTAGATGGTTTTTGTACTTTTTTGAGCATATGATGAAATATTAACATTATTCATTTTGAACATCATGTGAGAGAAAGGCAAGCTTAATACTTTGAGCTGGCAAATTAATCTGCTATTTAATTTAAAGATTACAGTGGAAAGCTTTAATCAGGTACACCTGCCAGATAAATATTGAGTTCTTTAGCAATACCGTACATGATGAAAGCTTTGCCATAGATAGAGATACTGGTATTCACTATACAGAGATAGTGTTATTTGCAAAGTGAACAAGCTGGTTCCCGAATCAACCGTGCCCTACTTCCATGTTTTCAAATGAACAGGTCTGCATACAGGCCGCAGTTTCCATCTGGGGACGAATGATTGGTCCTTGTTTTAGTGAAGCTCCTTTGAGCAAAAAGAGCATTGCAATCTGCAAATAGTTCAGTGCTGGAGAGAGAATGGTTTATATTTTGTTGGAACTGTAGCTTGGCTTGTCATCATGGCTGACAGTGTTATAAAACCCAATATAAAAATAAGCTGTTGCTTGCTAAGAGGGTTTGTAGCCTAAAATAGATGAAGCCACTGGGGAGGACAAGCAAGGGGAAAAACAAAAGGGAAGATAAGAATTAAGTAACACACTAATGTTTTTCTATTTCATCTTTTGTCCTCCCTGAGAACTCACAGTTTGTGTTCTCCTTGCAGAGAGAGAGAACCAACAGTGAAGGGCCTTCTGTATTGCCTGTGTAATTAATTAGATTAGTCCATGAGGCAATACAGAAAGTTAAATTACCACTTGCGTAAGTTCCAGAGAGAGAAGCTTATGCTACAATAGATCTGTTAGTCCAGTCTTTCTCAACTTTTTTAACATTGAGAAACCCCTGAAGCATTCTTCAGGTTTCAAGAAATCCTAGAAGCAATTGTGCTGAATATGGCTGAGAAGCATAGATGTGTACACCTGAGGCACCTCCCTATCCCACCCCCTCCAGGCTGATCACTGGCCATTTTGGGAGGGGGGGCAGGATGACATGACCATATATGTTATCTCACCCAATAAATGTTTCACAAATTACAAAAATATCTAAAAAATTCACTCCCACCCATTCAGGAAACCCTTCTAGGACTGAAACCCTGGTTGAGAAAGCCTGTGTTAGTTTTTAAACAACATGGTTTCTCACTTACAAAAGGGCATTCTTGGTTTCTTGGAAGATCCCTTCAGTGCTTATGTCTTATTCACAACATGATTGTTGAGTTATTGTCTAGTTCTTTATGATGCAAAACCAAAACCAAAAAAGGAACACAACCCAACCTTAACAGGTAGGAACTCAGAAGTTGAGTGTGCGTCAGAAAAAAAGCTGTGTGTGTGCATGTATGTATGTATGTGTGTGTGTGTGTGTGTGTGTGTGTGTGTGTATATGTGTTTACATACACACACATTGATTTTTACAATAAAGATGCTCACACTGTCCCCCCTTTCCCCCTGCAGGTACAGAAACTACTATGTATGTGTCCGGTGGATATCCATGGGATCTTTCAGCTGGATGAGCGTCGCAGAGATGCTGTGCTTGCTTTGGGAATTTTTCTTATTGAATCTGACCTACAGGTACACACGAATTACATTTCTCAATAACTGGCTAGAAAAGCTGTGAGAGCACCAATGTTTTTGAATAAAACATGCATATAGCTTTTGGTCAGTGGCTTGATCAAATTCTTTGTCCCTGGTCTGAAGCTAGGTTTTCAGGAAACTTTCCCTTTAGGTAGGAAATATGATTTTTAAAAAATATAGGAAGTTGTGCAACATTGGTAGCTGATTATTTTGTTTGACTTAGCAGATTTACACCATTCTAAGTGCAGTGAAGTCAGCTGATTTAGAAGACAGTAACTCTGCTTAGAATTGCACTGTTTGAAAGATGGTTTTTTGTAGCTCACAGGACTGAATTGGATAATTTCCATGACCTTTAGAATCTGTTAGAAGATAGACCAGTCACCATGGGGGATGGGGTTGCAAGCTCTTTTCCGTGATACTGCTCATGTATGTCCTTTGGAAATTATTATTTCATAACTCATAGGACTGTGTGCGAGGGATGGAGTTGTGGAGGAGGAGGGTTAGCAAGGCGCTGTGGTTCAACTGTAGAGCCGAAGGTTTGCTTGCAGAAGATGCAGTCCCTGATATCTTCCATTAAAGATTTCAGAAAACATGCTGGGAAAGATCTTCCTTAGTCGGTGGCACTATCAGTCAGAGCAGACAGTACTGAATTAGATTGACCCACAGTCAGACTTGGTATAAAGAAGCATCTTGTATTAATATCAGTTATGCTCAGGCACTGCTGGAGGGTAGAAATCTTAGGTTTTAACCACAGTGATTTGTGAATTCAATTTATTGTCAATCATCAAATTGTATGCATGTAAATAAAACTTGAGAAGAAAGCGTTATCTGGAATTGTGCCCTTCAATTCATAAATAGTTGCAACCGTGAGGGTTGTGCAGAATGTGGCATCCATTGTGTTCTGTGTTCTATAAGATGTGGAATATTGGGCATTTTGTTAAAAGTATAAGGAACAACCATCAGGGGTGTGTAAGCTTTCAAACTACCAACCACCAACACCCAGTTCAGAGAGAAATGGGTTCTAAATGCAAAACAGATTCCTACCAGTTAATAAAAATGCATTGAGTTTTTCACATCTCTTTATTACAAACCAGTAATTGTTAAACTCTGTCCCAGGGTGCAATTTCAAGTTATTCCAACAAAAACAAAAATATACGAGAAAAGTACTGGAGGTCTGTTCTAGAATAATACGTCTGGATGAACCCTAATTTAAAAATAATTGCGGAATGCGGAATGTGCAGTGAGAAAAGGAGAATCCTTGCTAGATTAGGAAGTAGTTCTGATAGCTTTGTAGACGCTTCGCTTCACTGAGGAATTTGCTGCTGTTATGCCATGGAACATTCCCTTCGCTTCACCTGCTCTATATAATGGCCTAGGATTGAAGAAAGAATTCGTGTCTAATCTGGAAGCCTTTCAGAAGGCCTACCAAACCATACCATAGGAATGCAAAGTGGTTTGCCGAAGAACAAGCAAACCATGAAAGATGGTATACATTAGATCACATACAAGTTTTTAGGCTAGATAAGGTCCTGGGAGGTCCCTTTAGTTATTTGACACACCTCACTTTTACTCTCCTTTCCACCTACCCTTTGTAGATGACTTCATTAATCTTCTGAAACGCACCTGTTGTGCAAGCCATTTGCAGCCCAGCTATGTTACAGTGGGTAGAGTTGTACTGCTGATTGTACCTGTGCAGGCAATTCTCCACCCTTTCTCTGCAATCATGTTGAACTTAAGACGTTGCTTTATACGGAGTCAGGTGATGGGTCTGCTAAGATCAGTCCTGAACCTGAATACCAAGGTTTGAACCTAAGATGTATTGACAGGGGTATTTCCACTTACAAAAGCTTCCCCCCCACTTCTAAGTGAAGTTAGTCCTCTATTTTGAGACGATACTGACTTTTTGGGGCTGCATCTTCTCTATGATGTTATATTGGATCCCTTTTCTGCCATTATAGGTAGGATTCTGACTAAACTTGCCATTTTGAAGTCTCTCTCACATATCTCTGTTCACATCATCGGTGCACAGATGAGCTATAGCTGTAGAGTCCATGGTTACAGATGTCAGATTGGCAGATACCCATGGTGTCTGCTGATTTACTGCTTACCTGTATATACTCGCATATAAGCTGATCTGCATATAAGCCAAAGCACCTAATTTTGCCACAAAATCTGGGCAAATGTATTGACTCGCATATAAGCCGAGGGTGGTAAATGCTCCATCATCACAGGCTCTCCCATCCAGCTTTGCCATTCCTTTGGCCATTGAAGGGAAAAGGGAAAAAAGATCAGAGTCCCTCAGTCAAACTGTTCATGTCCTACAAGCTGCCAGAGCAAGCTCAGCTTGCAGTACACATTTGCAAAAAGCAATGCAACATTTGGCTGACTGGAGCAGGCTTTTATTTCAATTACCGTATATGACCATGTATAAGCCGAGGAGGGCCTTTTCAGTGTGAAAAAAGGTGCTGAAAAACTAGGCTTACACGCGAGTATATAAGTGGTAATTTCCATTTCTTTATATCTGAAGAAGTCTGCATGCAGCTGGGAAGGCTACTTCTTCCCCTCATAAGCCCTCCTACTGCCTGTGCCCAGTAGCTTGAACCACATACATGCCCTTTTCCCAACAGCACTGGCCAGTGCATGCAGCTGGGTGGGCTACTGTCATCACCACCAGTAACTTTGCCAGTGTGCATCACATGCCTTTCTCCAATGATGCTGGGCAACTGGGAACACGAGTGGCAGAACTCTTCAAGCAAACAGATGGGGAAGGACATATCGATGGATGGCAGGAGAAGGGTGCAGGAGTGTGTGTAGGGTTAACAGCAGTGGGCCCCACCAGGAGCCCCGAGCCCTGGCAGCTGCCCGCTCAGTCTGTGCTGGTTCCCGTCCCGCTTATAATTATTTCAATTGCTGTTGCTTTTAGGTCACATTCCAGTCCAGAGACAGAATGTCCGAAGCCGGACACACAGTTGGCTTCCACAGAACAATCATCTTCTGCCTTTCTCACTGGCTAAACTGGAATGCTTTAATCTGCTGTATAGCATGAAATTTAATTAGATAGTGAGGCTTTGTACAAGATGCGAATTGGATGGGACTAATCCTCAGAGTCTCGGTACCCTTAATGGCGCTATTGTTCTGCACCTCACATCGTAATTCATTTTACTTGTTTATTATAAATCTCCTCTTGCAGCATAAAGATACCATCGTTCCATACCTTCTCCGGCTGCTGAGGGGCCTTTCCAAAGTGCAATGGATAGAGGAAAGCAATTCACGGAAAGGCCGAGGTGATGCTTTAAAACGTTTTTTGTCAAAAGGAAAACAATTGTCAATTGTGCCCTCTCTTTATGGGATGTGATAAAAGTAATTCTAGTGTTATTACATTTAGAACTCTTTGAACACTATGCACATCTGTATTTAATTTGTAAAAACGTAACACACACATCTCCCTTTTTTTGTATTTTTGATGATTGTGGGAAAAGGGGAGTGATAGTACGTTGTGTGTTCAGATAAAGAGCAGAGTTGCCAACTCCGGATGAACCATTCCTGGAGATTTGAGATCCGTGCCTAGGGAAAGCAGTATATGGGGAAACCAGATTTTCACTGTATTCTAAAAAATAAAAAGTCATGTGCATTCCAGTTATATTGTTCTTCGTGCTGCTATTGACATGCTTCTGATGAAACAATAGCAGCAGCGGTTTACTTGAGGTATCCTTTGGAAATTCTTCCATGCATGTGGAAACCATATACCAGAAATAGCTCTCATGTGGGTGAGACAGGGCTGGCTTATACTTGTAGAACATGTAGCATGTGCTATGGGACCCGTGTTTCCAAGGGCCCTGCATGGTGCTTTCATCCGTCCCTCCCACCCTTTTCCATCTTGGAGGGACACCCCTTTCCACTGCAGATGGGATCTCTGTCCCCAGTCTGGCAGCTCTTGCTGCAATTGTATTCAGCTAGAGTCCTGCAAATCCTTAAACTTGCTGTGGTGCGAATCCTTAAACCACTCCTTGGCTGAGAGACATATTCCATTGCATGGGTAGCAGTCCTTCTGAGGGCATTTACTACAGAATTGGCACCCCCACTTGTGGCAGGATGTGGGTCCCACCCACATGTTAGGCTTCCTTAAACATTCTCCCAGCCACATGATAGCTGCTCTCATATAAGTGATTTTCATGCATGTGGCAGAATATCCGGAGGGCTCCTTTGTCCCTAGTCGTATTGGGCAGAACCTACAGCATGAGCTGTTCTTATGTGTGCCGTGCATTGACCGGCTGAGAAACTTATTCCGGCTGTGCCGTTAGATGTTGGTGAGATATAAATTGCAGCGACTTGTAACATTTCAGAGCTGTTGCTGTGGATTCAGCAGCCAAAATCATAATCCTCCTGTTTGTCTTTTACCATTTGTGCAGGCCTGCTTCCTATTGCCGAAAACTTCAGCTTTTGTTTGGTGACCTTGTTATCAGATGTTGCCTACAGAGACGCAGTTCTTCGAGAGCAGGTAGAGCTCATTGGACAGGTTTCAATATGCAGTGCAATAGATGCCAGTATGCCTCAGTTCTTAAAATCAGTGTTTACCTTACGCTTTTTCAACCTTTTGGCCATGGAGGAACCCCTGAAATATTTTTCAGGCTTCAAGGAACCCCAGAAATGGCGACAGGCCCCTTCATAGAAGTGGGGGTGGAAGATGCAGGAGCCAGCCAATCAACCAATCGATCATTTATTATTTCCATTGTGGAGAAAGAGACTAGGCCAATAGAGCAACAGAGGAAGAGGGCTCTAGTGATGTAAGAAGCCATCTCTAAACTTCTTGGAAATCCGCATAACCTTTGGGGACCTCTCATGTAACCCCAGGATTCCTCAGAACCCTATCTGGGAATCCCTGGTTTACCTAAACGAAAGGTGTGAAAAGCATGATGCTAATGCAGTCTCAAAATGCCACACCATACAAATGCGTGTAGAGCTGGATAGCTTGCATAACAACGACTATAGAGGTTCCCTGAAAACAATTCTTGACTGATTTGTAATCTTCCTCCTCCAAGAAGATTATACTATCTGCAGATGCTTAAATCAGAGTCAAGAGTAAATCCTTTGGAATGTGCTTCTTGCTAAGCTTTTTAAAAAGCCCAACAACCTTAAAGCACATCTTAAACCTTTGCACCCAAGCTTGTACAGGGGCCATTCTAAAGTACTTTTTGTTCCTTCTGATAATAATTTTCTCTGGAGGGCAGTTCCTTTTTAAGGAGACAATCTCTTTACTGCATGTAAACTTGTTTCTGGGTAAATTTTTGTGTATATCTTCTATTTTATTTTTATATTTGAATGTATACCCTGCTTTTCTTTGGAGGCTCAGGGAGCATCTTACCAAAAAAGTTGAATACAGGATGCATTGTAGCTTTATGACAGTACTGTGTAAAAAGGGCCTTTCTAATTGATGGCCTGTTCTTCCATTACGGATATTTTTCTGAGTTCCCTAAGTGCTTTACTTCAAGCTGTTCCTTTTGTTTTCTGTGAGCTGCTTTAAGTGGGATGTAAATGTAAATGTTAGAATTTAAAAACAAAATAAATATTTCACAGGGATCTGGAATAATGTCTCGTTCTTTTTATTACAAAAAAGGCAAAAAGTTATGACAAAAAGGAAGATTCTGCCGTGTGTACTGATACTTTTGAAAAACTTTAAAAACATATATTTATGCCATCTTGTTACAAACCGATCTGTTGGGCCCGGGGTTTTTTTTTAGGTCCTTAATTTTTACTAGTTAAAAAAAGACCAGTGCAGTTTAAATATTAAAATACAAATTGGTTCAACAGCTATAGTGTGCAAAGCCACCCATAGAATTGGAAACATTAAAGTTCCATTGTGTTATCCCGAAAAATATCATTCATTCAAGGTCTGTCTTGATTACTTTAGGTTTTAGAGGCAATTTTGCAAGTGATGCAGGTCCTGCTGGGAATGTGCCAGTCTCCACAAATCCAGGATAAAGGTATGGGAAGCTCTGTTCCGGTTGATTCTCCACTTTCATTTCTGTGAATATTCAGCTGCTCTTTTGGTCGGTCTCTCTCTCTCTCTCTCTCTCTCCTATTACCTTCATATTGATGAAAGGCCATGTTCAACGTATGCAATACAAAGAAACCCAACATATTTGTATTTTTCAATGAGTGAGTCTTTCAAGTTAGGTTTATGTTTGCTTGTTTCCCTCTGTAATACAGCTGTTATAATGACAATAATACTTTCAGCATGTTAGCATAAGAACAATGACCTCATCAAAATGAAAGTTTAATGGCCAGCCTCTGTTTTTCAGAATATTTATGCAAGTATGCCGTGCCATGCCTGATTGGAATTTCACGAGCCTTTGGACGCTACAGCAATTCTGAAGAGTCCCTGCTGTCCAAACTGTTCCCTAAAGTTGCTCCTCATTCCCTCAAAGCCCCAAGTGAGCTGGACGGTATTCGCAGACGCTCCTTTAATGACTTCAGATCAATACTTCCACACTCCCTACTCTCTGTCTGTCAGGAAGGATCCTTAAAGCGAAAGGCCAGCAGCGTTTCCAGCATTGCTCAGGTTTGCATAAACTCACTCTCTGAATAAGATGAACTGTAGACCTGGCTTAGCGATTTGCAAACGGTTTATGGGTTGACCTTCAGTTTTTAATTTACATTCATAGGATTATGCTCTTGCTAGTGAATATGCACAAGTCTACATTATGGTTTCTAGTTACTTCCCCAGGAGCAGATGTCGTTCATGGTGTAAACTCCTGTGTGGAAGAAATTAAGACAAAAATATCGATGCCCTGAACCTAATCAGAAGGAAAATGCAGTTAATATCTATTAGTGGAGGGGGCATGGATAGAAAAGCCCCTGATGATACTAGGAGATCAGCCTATACCAGGGTGTGGCCAAACGGTGGCATAATGCTGGCAGGGGCTCATGGGAATTGTAGTCCATAGACAGCTGGAGAGCCACAGTTTGGCCACCCCTGGCCTACACCAGCTCAGCTGTGTGTAGGACTTGGGATAGTGTTCTTTGTTAGATTTTATCTTTGCCCCTCACCTTGGAAGAAATTAGAGAGGCATTTTGAGTCCCAGTCTGTTTAGATTATATTATGCAGGCCTCATCCTTGTATTTGCTGGTTAATTTATTAAAGGAATTAGGGCCTATTGATGGCTTTCTGGAAATAGCTAGTGATAGTTTTGTTTGGATTTGGGGAGGACGTAATAAATAATTTTCATTGGGTGATTTTCATTGGTTCAAGGAGGCTCCTAGGGCGGATGGTTCCTTGCGCTGGTGGAAAACATCGCTGTTGGAATACCCCAATTAAGTGTAACATGCCACTGCGCTGTGCTTGTCTTCATGTTTCAGGTCAGTCATGAACGTGGAGCTCCTCCCTCTTCCCCCGGAGGATCCGCGCAATATTTTGAAGGTAAAATTTTACTCTCTAGTATAGGATTACTTAGAATAGGGTTTCCTAGGGCAGCCAAGCTGATCTGCAGTAGAACAGTTACATTCAAGTCCAGTAACACCTTAGGGACCAATCAGATTTTGAGGGTATGAGTCAAATCTCCCTCCTTCAGGGAAAGACCTTTGACTCTCGAGAGCTTATCCCCCTCCCCCCCATTCATGTTGGTCTCTAAAGTCCTACTAGACTTGAATCTACTGTGTATTTAAAAAAAAAAAACCTTCAAGTACAGATTTCACAGGTCATCCCCATATAAAACAGTAGCCATATCGAATGCTCTAGGATAAAGAAGAAGAAGAGTAGATTTTTATAACCTGATTTTCTCCACCTTAAGGAGTCTCAAAGTGGCTTACAGTCATATTCTCTTTCTCCCCACAATGCATGTATTGTGCGGTTGGTGGGGCTGAGAGACTTCTGAGAGAACTTTGACTTGCCCAAGGTCACCCAGCAGGCCTCAGGTGTCTTAAGGTGACTTACAATCGTCTTCCCTTCCTTTCCCCACAACAGACACCTTGTGAGGTTGGTGGGGCTGAAAGAGCTCTGAGAACTGTGTCTGGCCCAAGGTCGCCCAGCAGGCTTCATATGGAGGTGGAACAAGGTGTCGAACCTGGTAATCCAGAGCAGAGGCTGCTGCTTCTTAACCACTATACCACTGTGGATAAGGGTGTTAGTGTTGACCTTTAAGGTGGGAAAATTCTTGGGCACAGACAGCACTGTCTTACCAGCTTTCACACTGAAACTCTGACGGACATTTCTTTACAGTACCCGAAATCATAATTTATTCATCTGTGTTCAACAGCAAGGCCATTGCGGTAGGCCATTGGTACTGATCACTACACATTGTCCATCAAGACTGTAATCCTGTGCATGCTTTACTTGGGAGTAAGCCTCACTGAATTCAGTGGGGCTTCCTGCTGAGTAACAATGAGTAGAATAGGTTTGCATGGCAGCCGTCCCAGGAATATTTCCTTGAAAGTAATCCTCCCTGGCATCAGTTGGGCTGGCTTCATAGCGGGCAGGCTCAGGTGGCAGGTTCTATTTTCATCATTTATGGGTCAGGGGAGGGATATACTCTAAAAAATTGTTCATTCCCAGCTAGATTAGCAGCAAAGATCTTTGACTGCACTGGGCGAAGCATAGTTCAGAAGATTAAGGAAAAGCATTTAAAAACAAGACGGGATTATGTTTACTGAAATTTCAAATGAGAGATGGTGGATCCTTTACAGTTACAAAAGCTGAACAGGCATAATCTGTAGCAGAGGGAAGGAAGACGTGCAACTTATGCCAGTAAGAAATTAAATCAATTGAATCCTCAGGGGATATTTTGTTGGTGAAATGGGACAGAGCCTCAGACAGGGATTTCTGGAGAATCAGCAAATTCATATGGGTGTGGCAGCCCTTCAAGTACCAGATGGGGGTCCGATGCCTTAGATAATTGTTCTCAATGGAAGTTTCTGATTAAACATGTTTTATTTTATTCATTTATTTATTTTTGATTTATAGACCACTTTCTCTGCAAGCAGCCTTGGGGCGGTTTGCATCAGTAGGTTAAAAATGTTCATAGGTAAATTAAAAAACATCCTAAAAATTACAAACTAACAAATCCATCTTCAGTTTGGCGGTGGGCCAGGTAGTGTATGCCCAGCCAAGACAGGAAGAAGGCTCTTCTTGACTTACTACCCAGTGGCCGGTCTCTGTCATGGGATAAAATGGCAGCGGGGTGACTGAAGAAGCTGAACGTTGTTTTTGTTTGGGTTATTTTATTGTTGTAAACTGCCCTGAGCCTGCTTGTAGGGAGGGGCAGTGTAAAAATCAAATTACAAATAAAAATCTGGAGAGGAGAGGAGGCCCATATGATATCAGGCTGCTGTGGCCTCAACCATAGGCCTGGTGGAAGAGTGCCGACTCACAGGCACTTGTAACTGTGGTAGCTCCATCAGGGGCCTAATCTCAGCCAGCAGCTCATTCCACCAGTCTGGAGCCAGGGCTGAAAAAAACATTGAAACATGGAAACACAGAGCTGGAAGGGATACCAAGGGTCATCTAGTCCAACCCCCTACAGTGCCTACACCAGGGGTAGTCAAACTGCGACCCTCCAGATGTCCATGGACTCCAATTCCCAGAAGCCCCTGCCAGCGAATGCTGGCAGGGGCTTCTGGGAATTGTAGTCCATGGACATCTGGAGGGCCGCAGTTTGACTACCCCTGGCCTACACCATGCAGGAAATTCACAGCTACCCTTCCCAGTCGCTAGTTAACCCATGCTGTGCGGTGGGGGTGTTCAAGCTCACTGTACTTCTCCATGTTTGAAGTCTACAACCAAACGGAGCCAGCGCTACCTGCCTGGGCTTCAGTCCAGCTGTCAGTGTTCAGTGTCAGTTGTGCTGTTTATCAGGTGGGCAGTGTGGTGAACCTTTTGAACACACCTGTTGCATTTTCTCCCCCCTCAACCCGCAAGCAGGCTCCTACCTACCTGACGGGAGTGCCCTGGATCCTGATTATTACTTCTCGACCATCAGCTCCAGCTTCTCGGTTTCACCCCTGTTTAACGGCATCAGCAACAAGGAGTTCAACATTCCATTAGAAATGCTTCGCCAGCTGCTGAACATGGTAGGTTGTGAGCCGTCTCAGAAATTATAGTATAAAATCCCAGGGCTAATGTTCTTCTAGGCAAAGTGATGAGCAATTTTAAAACTGTCTTCAGCTAATGGTGCTCAGTTACATACCTTTATAGGTGATTAAAGATTGCATTCGTAGGGAAGAAAGCCACATCTGTTATGCCAGCAAAGTATCATATACTTCATACCAGGACCAGACACCTAGAGTTCATGATTCTTTGTGCCAGTCTGCACTCATTCTGCCAGTTCATGTGTCTTGCTGACAATTAGTGGGTTTCCTTTCTTGCCCGTTTCTTTCCTTCTCCCCCCATAAGTTTGCCAGGTAGGTCCCTGATTTTCTGCTTTCTCCCCTTGTTCTTTGTCTCTCGGTGAGCTCCTTCCCCTGAATTTTAGTGCTATGCATCTGCCGCTAATCTTTCCATAGTTTGCTGCTCCATAAACTGGCTTAACTACCATCTAGCTCACAGGCCCCCCTCTTTCCTATTGCCTGACTTTTGTATGCCTTCCAGGAGAAGACCTATCATCCAAGATGCTGTAAACAGTGGTCAAGAGGCAGGGCTGTGCTTCACTTGCATTAATAGAAATACTTCCATATGTAAAGCCAACCCCTTACCAAGTAATCTGATGCCACTTTTGCAGCCTGGATCTTTAACACAGTGGCAACTTTTCTGTGCCCATTGCATTTCTGTTGTAGTAGCAGTACCGCCCTAGAGGTTTAATGTTTGACTTATGTTTTGATCACTGACTTAAAAGTTCTAACCATAATTCTAACACTGTGTAGTTTTGGATGACAATAATATCAATGCTCTGGTGCAGCTTTTGCAGCCTGGATCTTAAACACAGTGGCACCTTTTCTGTGCCCATGCATTTCTGTTGTAGTAGCAGTGCCTCCCCAGAGGTTTAATGTTTGACTTACGTTTTGCATCAGTGACTTAAAGTTCAAACCATAATTTTAACACCGTTTAATTTTAGGTGACAATAATATTGATACTTTCGCTGGGCTGCTAGATTAGCCAATCCAAACATGCATAATTAGAGAGTGTTCATAGGAGTGCTGTCCACCCTGCATTTGTAGAAAGAAACACTTCCCCGAAAATATCATCTGTGAAAAACAATGTTTTTGTGGCTCTAGGTAAAACAGATTGTTGGGGAAACTGTCCTGAAAAACTTAGATGCAGTTGTTGCTGAAGTTATTGAGGTATGTTAAATTTTTCACTGTGTGGATTTTTGGGGGGGAAGAATGAACATGCAGTATCCTGTTGTAAGCAGAAAGGGCATGACTTTTCAATTTGGTGAGAAAAGATAGTGCTCGCAGAAGATAGCCCAACAGGAATTTTAACAAGAATATGCAGGAGACATATAGGCAAATAAGGCAGAGGATGTGGATACAAATGTTCAGCTTTAGTACAAGTATGGGGGTAATGGATGCCCCAAGTGACAGGTGTACCTGTTTCTAAAATAGTGAAATATAATCAGAATATCCCCTTTTTCTGCAAATTGGGGTTGTCTGTAGTCGGTATCATTATTGTTCTGATTTAAATTGATATAATTTTTCTCCGGCACTACTTATTGTCTGGAGTGGGAATCTTATCCCTAAGTCTCATCAAAGGGCTTGACTAATAGGGCAATAGGTGTGTGAAAAGGCATCGTTTTCTATTCTCCTTCATCTGGGTAGCTCAGGCAGCAGGTATGATTCTCCTCTCTCCCATTTTCATTCCCTCTGCGAGGTGAGTTAAGCAGAGTTCAGGTCAGAAGCCTTTCTCAACCTTTTTATCATTGAGAAACCCCTGAAACAATCCTCAGGCTCCGAGAAACCCCAGAAGTGGCACGATCATGCAGAATGTGTTTGGGAAGTATAACTGTGGACATGCTCACCCTGGGCCCTTTCACTTCCCACCCCTTCCAGGCCCATCATTTAACCATTTTGGGAGGGGAGGCCAGGTCAACATGGCCATACATGGTCCTATCACCCGATAAATGTTTAAAAATTAATTAACTCCCACCCATTCAGGTAACCCTTCCAGGGCCATCAAGAAACCCCAGGGTTTCACTCTGGTTGAGAAAACCTCACCTAGACTCTCCAACAGTTAAACTGGCAATCAGCTTCTGTTATTGGCTGGATCAGGTTTCAGTTTCTGTTTAACGTTTCCAGCAGGGATGAACTTTTCTACGTGTGTATTTAGCATGGATGAGCCTCTTGTGGCGCAGAGTGGTAAGGCAGCAGACATGCAGTCTGAAAGCTCTGCCCATAAGGCTGGGAGTTCAATCCCAGGAGCCGACTCAAGGTTGACTCAGCCTTCCATTCTTCTGAGGTTCGGTAAAATGAGTACACAGCTTGCTGGGGGGTAAAAGGGTAATGACTGCGGAAGGCACTGGCAAACCACCCCGTATTGAGTCTGCCAAGAAAACAATAGAGGGCGTCACCCCAAGGGTCAGACATGACCCGGTGCTTGCACAGGGGATACCTTTACCTATTTAGCATGTGGAACAACCCCCCCCCCTGCCCAACCCCCCAACTAGGTATGATTTTGGTTATTAAAATCTCAACAAAGATTTCCACTTATGTGCATCTGATAGCATGAGATGTGATTACAGAAGCTTATCCTGGAATAAGTTTGGTCTGTCTTAAAGGGGCTACTTGCTTCCTGCTTTGCTGCAAAAGACAGAGCCTTTTCCTTTTGAAAACATATTTCTACAAAAAATCAACCAAGGATTTTGATGTAAGCTGCTGTAAACTTGCTCATTAAGCTGCCTGCAGGAATTTCAGTCAGTAGTCTTGGGATAAGTACATTTAAACAAAATAATTGAACTTATTTATCTTCTCGATATAAATTATATAATTTCTTAGCGTTGGTTGATATAGTAAAGGTGTTCAGCAGATTAGTGTTGCTTGGCTTGATTGACATTCCAGGGAGAAAGAGGTAGGTGTTAGGTGTAAATTTCGCCATTTAAAATATGATGTATGGTTGAAAACTATAACTGCAAATCTTCTTTTTCCTTCTTAATTTTTATAGGCAAATCCCCATGCAGATCTATGCTACAAAATGTTCAGCGACCCCCTATATGTTGCCCAGTTTAAAATGCTGCGAGACACATTATACTATATGAAAGGTGGGATGTTTGAATTCATCTTCTAAGTAAGATCGCAGTAATTCTCATATGCTGTTCACTAGCTGTCAAACAAGATATTCCAACAGCAAACCAGAGACAATCTTGCTATCTGTTGTGTGTTTTCTTATTCATACTGTGAGGAGCTTGAGGAGCATATATTATTCTCTCTTCTGTTGTACCCTTAGAGTGGTCCTGTCAAGCAAGCCCTGCTGGGGATGGCCAACCCACGACCCACCCACAGTGCTATCCCAATAGATAGTTTTTAAAAATGCGTTGCATCCAGGTTTCCTGGCCTGAGTTGCATTTCCTGCAGCCGCGACACAGCTGCAGGGAATGTCTGCTTAAAAGTCTTTGGGGCCCAATTCAGCTCAGAATAGCAACATCAGAGAAGCAGGGGCTCCTGCCTCCCTAAGCTGAAACTGCACGAGGAGTCAATATCTGTCCCAAGCCAAATCAGAATATTCAGATGTTCCCTACAGCTGCTGCATGGCTGCAGCAGGGAAAGTGAGTTGGGCCTGGAAAAGCCGGGCCTGACTTGTTTTTAAAAAGATATCCTATAGCTTATCCCTTAGTTAAGGGGAAACCCCATTTATGAACCCTGAGTCATATGGGAGGGATAAAAATCGGAAGGGAGGGAGGGAGGGCACTGCCATAGAGCTTCATGGCAAAGCAGAAACTTGAGATTAAAGTTTGGCAGAAGTTTGTGGCATGCCGTGAAAAGTATTTCTTTTTCTGAAAAGAAATCGGTGTATTTCCTATTATTTCTCAGTCCGACCTTTGGATTTGACGCTTTGCTTCCTTACCCTCTCAGACCTCCCGAACTCGTTTGTGAAGGAAATTCATGATTTTGTGCTGGAGCAATTCAACAGCAGCCAAGCAGAGCTTCAGAAAATCCTTCACGACGTCGACAGGTTGCACAACGAGCTGAATCCCCTGAAACTGCGCTGCCAGGCCAATGCTGCCTGCGTGGATCTCATGGTGTGGGCTGTGAAAGATGAGCAAGGTGAATGTTGCTCCTCTTAAAAACCATCTCTTAAAACGAAACAAACGTACAAAACACACGTTCTCGCTGCGTTCTTTCTGCATCTGCCTGAAAGTAGTCGTTCTTTTTTCAAGAATGCCGTCGACTTGTACTGTGATTTTGAGGGGAGGGGGTGGGGAATGCATGTTCAAACGCATCCCTGTTACGGGACTTCCCTTAGTGACTGAGCTTGCCTGGCACGCTGGTGCTGTCAGTCTACTAGAGAATAAATATATTCCTGGGTAATCCATCGCTTAAGCCATCAGGGACTTCAGTGATATTAGATCCAATTTGTGTGCTTGTATTTGTGTGCCCACAAGTGTCTGGCCGAATCAAAGTTAATGGGCTGAAGCAGAGTTAATTGGAGGCAGGCTTGTAGCCTTGATTTTCAGCGGCTTGTGAATTGCACGTTTCAGTTGATGGATGACACGCTCGCTTGCTGTACGGGAAAACTCATTCCACCAGTTCTTCAGCACAGATGTAACAATCTTGAGCTGCCCTTTTCTTACGGGGGGGAAAAACACACCACCGAATCCATCAAAGATTGTTCCATTAATACTTCTTGGGTTGTTCTTTTTGCAATCAAGGGGCTGAAAACTTGTGCATCAAGCTGTCAGAGAAGCTGCAGTCCAAGACCTCCAGCAAAGTCATCATCGCTCACTTGCCTCTGCTGATCTGCTGCCTACAGGTCTGTTTCCGGAGAACCTGAGAAAATTGGCTTTGGCTTTGTATGGAAAGTGTCTGCATGAGTATGGCAACCTCTTCATTTCCCTTTTTCGCGTCGTTTGCGTTTTGTAGATGTGTTGAAGTCAAGATGTCGACTGACTGTACGTTGTATAGTGGCGAAATGAATGCCTCCGTTCTTAGCCAGGTTTACTTAGCCCAGCCTTTCTCAGCTTCTTCTACCATTGAGAAACCCCTGAAACGTTCTTCAGGATTCGAGAAACCCTAGAAGTGGTGCGGTGATGAAGAATGTGGTTGGGAAGCAGAGCTGTGTATGTGCTCGTCCAGGGGCCCTGCCTTTCCTAAACCTGCGAGGCCCATCAGTGGTCATTTGGGGAGTGGATGGGTTGACGTGACCATATATGGTCATAGAATCATAGAGTTGGAACCTCATGGGTCATGGGACCTCATGGGTCATCTAGTCCAAACCCCTGCACTATACAGGACACTCACAACCCCATCGCTCATCCACTGTAACCTGCCACCCCCTTGAGCCTTCACAGAATCAGCCTCTCCGTCTGATGGCTATCCAGCCTCTGTTTAAAAATTTCCAAAGATGGAGACCCCATCACCTCCGGAGGAAGCCTGTTCCACTGAGAAACCCAATAAATCATAGAATCATAGAATAATAGAGTTGGAAGGGACCTCATGGGTCATCTAGTCCAACCCCCTGCACTATGCAGGACACTCACAACCCCATCGCTCACCCACTGTAACCTGCCACCCCCTTGAACCTTCACAGAATCAGCCTCTCTGTCAGATGGCTATCCAGCCTCTACTTAAAAATCTCCAAAGATGGAGAACCCACCACCTCCCGAGGAAGCCCGTTCCACTGAGGAACCCCTCTAATTGTCAGGAACTTCTTCCAGATGTTTAGACGGAATTTCTTTTGAATTAATTTCATCCCATTGGTTCTGGTCTGTCTCTCCGGGGCAAGAGAAATCAACTCTGCTCCATCCTCTATATGTTTGACAAATTTTAAAAATATATTAAAAATTAATTAACTCCTACCCATCCAGGAACCTACCCATCAGGCAGGCGCTATCTTCATACAATTATGCTTTGTCTTTTTACTGTGTAAAATCCCCAATCCTTTCTTCTAGGGTTTAGGCCGTTTATGCGAGAGGTTCCCTGTTGTGGTTCATTCTGTCACTCCGTCTTTGAGAGACTTCCTTGTGATCCCTTCCCCTGTCTTGGTGAAACTTTACAAGTACCACAATCAATATCAGACAGGTACTGTACTTTCATCACAGTAGGTAGTTTACTAATTAGCTGTTACAGCTGTTTTTATTATTACAGTGTGTTCATTCCTCATGTGCACTCGGTTTGGCTTTAAAGCTTATTTTCCAACCACAGTACCACATTTTGGCTAGCAAGGGGTGTAAGGAGTATGTTTAGTTGTCTTCAGCCATGTACATATTGTCCTGACCCTAGGCCAGTCCTGTCAGATCTTGGAAGCTAAGCAGAATCCACCTGTTTTAGCGTTTGAATGGGAGACCTCCAAGGAGGTCCAGGGTGGTTACACAGAATGGCAAACCATGTCTTAACATCTCTTGCCTTGGAAACCCCATGAGGGACCTCCGTAAGTTGGCTGTGATTGGACAGTACTTTCCACTGAGACCCCCATGATATATTCTGAACCCCAGGGATAATGTTCTGAGAGGTGCAGTGGGCTGCAGCAGAAGGGGAAGGGGAGATGGGAAGTTTTGTTCTGCAGGTGCGTCCAAAACCCTGACTTCCCCTTGGCTTTGACTCAAAGGATAGCTGTGTTGGTAGAACACTTAGGAACAAGTCCAGTTGCACCAAGAGTTGGTCTTTCGGGTGCTACAGACTCGAATCAAATTGCTCCATGTGGTTGTCTTCCCCCCTAGACCATTTATGCACTGGGAACTTCACTGCCCCATCCCCACTATCAGGAGTACAAATGGGGGGCGGATGGGGTGCACCAGGCCAAATGCTCCCCCATGTGGGTGCAGGAAGAGGTGGGGCAACCTGCCACGACTAAAACGCCAGCCTGCAGCCCGCATGAAACCTCCAGTGCGTCAACGGTCCTAGTGTCTGTTTTTCTACTTGTGAGCTCTTTGGCCACAGGTACCTGTCTTTTTTATTTTGTCTATGTACTCATAAGAGAATCCATGTTGATGAGGCCAATAGCCCATCCAGTCCTACACTCTGTCACACAGTGGCCCAAATCCAGGTGGGCCAGAACTCCAGAAACCCTCCCACTGTTGTCCCCCAAGTACTGAGAGCATCCCTGCCCGAGACAGAGTGATCCATCTGTCCCTTGTGGCCAATAGCTGGTGGACCTCTGCTCCTTATGTTTATCCAAGTGGTCTGTGCCTGTAGACGTCACCACTTCTTGCAGCAGTGAATCCCGCGTGTTACTCTCTGGGCGAAGATGATAAGCCATAAGAGAACGTAAGAAAAGCAATGGTGCCATAGAAATAATTTATACATTCTAATGTGTTCTGGCAGCACCACTCAAAACAATATTGGCTAAAAGTCCAACATTAGAAGGTAGCAGAGATTTTTGTTTCAGCCGATTCCTTCTAAGTGGTTATCTGTTCGTATTGCTCTGCAGTGCCTGATGCATCTGTGTCGTGCTGGCTCTTAAAAATAAGTTGCTCTGCATGTACAGCCAAGGTAACAGCAAAACATCTTGTCTCTGGCTGCCTTTGTTTGTCCACGTAGGTAGCAACGACATCAAAATCAGCATTACAAACGAACACGCAGAATCCACCGTCAGCGTAATGTCAGGAAAGAAAAGCCAAGCCTCCATGTACGAGCAGCTTCGGGACATTGCGATTGATAACATCTGCAGGTAAGGATGTTGCTGGGATGTGCAGAGATGTAACCTCTTCCAGGCACTGTGAAAACCACGCTTTGTTCTAATAGCATTGCTCTGGAGGTTGTAGGAACTGCTGTGCAACAGGAGATCTTCCACTGACATACCAAGAGAGTTGTTCCTATGCATTCCCAAAACTGCCATGTAGCCAGCAATCAAAAATAATTACTTACTTCGCTCATACCCTGCCTTTCACCCCAGGTGGGACAAAAAACAGCTTATATTAGTCTCCTTTCCTCCCTTTTATCCTCACAACCATCCTGTGGGGTAGGTTAGGCTGAAAGTGCATGACTGACCCAAGGTCACCAGACAGGGATTTGAACCTGGGTTTCCCAGATCCTAGCCCAATGTTCGAAGCGCTGCACTCCACTAACAAAGGAATAGAAGAGGGGAGAATGCTTCTTGCTCCTTAGCAATATCACCATTTCTCAGTTCTTCTACTGCTGCTTGAAAGTCTTCTAGAGACGCTTCTGCTATATTTCTGCAGTGTGGATTGCTTCTACTTCATTTAGTTTTCTTTTTTTAAACATAGGAACTACTATAAATCTCAATTACATAATGTAGGCCAGTGGTCCCCAACCTTTTTATCACCGGGGACCGGTCAACGCTTGACAATTTTACTGAGGCCTGGGGGGAGGGGGACGTCGCTGCCGCCGCCTGAGCCCCTGCTCCACTTGCTTTCCCGCCGACCCCCCTGGCTTCCCGCCACCTGCTGTGGGGCGCTGCCAGCAGCAGTTGCTCAGTGCCACGCCGAGGGGGAGCCTCAGTCATGGTGGCCGCCAGAGAGCACCAAAGGTGAGCTGGTGGCAGAGTGACAGGGCAGCCCCTGAGGTAGCAACCGGGGAGGAGGACGAGGAGGAGCCACGGCCCGGTACTGACTGATCCATGGACCGGTCCCGGTCTCCAGACCAGGGGTTGGGGACCACTGACGTAGGCTACCAATGCATTTCTGTGTGTCATCTTAAAGAGGTATTGGCATAAACAGGACATTTATAATTTACAGGCTGTGATCCTGGGTCAGCAATCTGCTTGTTGTCGAGGGGAGAATGCCAAGCTTAGGAGCAATGGATATCAAGATAAATCAGATATCAAGATAAATCGGGACTTCTCTAAAGTATAGTTAGTGCAGCAAGCTGAATACCCAACCAGACATTACTAACAAATCATGGTTCATGTGTTCACCTCCCCATAGGTTTTATCCTCTTGTTGAAGTTTCTGTTCCCATTTAACTGCAAGAGGAGGAGCTATTCAATGGTTTGTAAATTCACTCTCAACAAAGCACAGTTAGTACAAGTTTGGTGTCAACCAACAACCCCCAGTTTACTTGTTTCAGTATTGTTTCACTGTGAAAACGTGAGATGCAAAATGGTTTTTAAAACAATGGTTCTGTTCACCGTTCCTTGCAGGTGCCTGAAAGCTGGGCTGACCATAGATCCAGTCATTGTTGAAGCCTTCCTAGCCAGCCTGTCTAACCGTCTCTATATTTCTCAAGAGAGTGATAAGTAAGTCAGCCTTGGGCAAGGGTACATTGTGTCTCTCCTCCCCCCCCCCCCCCGTTCACTTGGAACTCATTTGAAAGTGATGCTGTCCTGCTGTTCTCTTAAGTGAGCTTGGGAACAAATGACTTTGATGCACATGCCACTGTAAAAGACTAAGAAAGAAATCTTGACATATCTTGTGAGCTTCTCATGTGACCACATGCAGGAGCATCACTAGATTCCCGTGTCATTCTTGGTCCAGCATCAAGCATGTACTCCCCCCCCCCCCTTTCCCTATTTTGTGTGCTTTAGTCTTTCTTAGATTCATAGAGCTGGAAGGGACTTCCAGGGTCATCTACTCCAACCTCCTGTACGATTAAAAATTAAAAAAAATATATGGCCCAGTGTTCTCCCTTGAGGGACCCAGAGCTGCTTACATTATTCTCCTCTCCAGCGAGGAAAATAAATCTCCAGGAAGCATTCAAATGTTAATTCATTCCTAAAGTGAGAATATTTCATAAATGCCTTTTTCAACGCTTTTCCCAAATCTCTGATATTTCCATTGCGGGGAAAAATGCAAAATCCTAATGGGGAAAAAACCAGATGTGTTTATGGATAGCTGCCTCCATCACTTCTAGCTCGACCCTCCCTATCTACATGAAGTATCACTGGAAGTTGAAACTTATTGTCTGAGTTCTGAGATGCTTCAGGGCAAACGCTTTTGCTTGGCTCTGCAAACATGATTTCTCTCTTTCTCTCCTTTTCGTTTTGTCAGGGAAGCCCACTTGATTCCTGATCACACAATCCGTGCCTTGGGGCACATCGCGGTCGCGTTGAGGGACACCCCAAAAGTGATGGAGCCAATCCTTCAGATCCTGCAGCAGAAGTTCTGCCAGCCACCATCTAATCTGGATGTGCTCATCATTGACCAACTGGGCTGCTTAGTGATCACTGGAAACGTAAGCACGGCTGAATGGGCTGGGAGACTTTCAGTTGCAGATGGTGCAACATGCGGTGTCAGTTTCATTTGAGTCCTCAGCAGTTTCTAAATGCCCTCGTTAAGGAATAAGAGAACCTGATAGTGAACTGAAAACAGGGTTTCGTTGACCCTGGGGGGCTGACAGCTCTTTGCAGCTGGCTTGAAATGTGCTCATGATATATCCACAGAAGCCATCTAGATTGTAGAAGAGAGGGGGAAATAACATTTTATTTTATTTTACTTATTTTTTATTTTTAAATTTATATACCGCCGCTCCCCAGCAGGTCTTGCGGCGGTTTACATAATAAAACATTAAAAATACAATAAAACCCCCATAATTTACCCAATTAACAGTAAAAAAATAATATTACAGGCAGCAGTGGACATCTTCTATAATCTGTTCAATCCCATCTTGTTCAGCATGAGGCCCTGTTGAGGCCCTGTTAGTCCTTTTTGGGAGTGTTTAATTTATCAATATTGGGAGTTACACTGTGGAACATGATACAAAATGTGAATGTCACTAGTATGACCCGAAGCCTCTCTGAAAATGGCACAGGAATTAGTCTAACGACAAACAGGTTATATAGAATCCTAGAATCGTAGAGTTGGAAGGGGCCATACAGGCCATCTAGTCAAACCCCCTGCTCAATGCAGGATCAGTCCAAAGTATCCTAAAGCATCCAAGAAAAGTGTGTATCCAACCTTTGCTTGAAGACTGCCAATGAGGGGGAGCTCTTATGTTGATAAGAGTATACAGTTCTAATATGGAACCTGACCTAGCTTTGATTTCAATTATGTGGAAATTTCCATGCATGATTCGGTATTTTCCCCAGGGCAGGGAACTTCAGCATACATTGGTTGTATCTGGACCACATTAATTAGAGAAGATTCAGGTCTCTCAGACTCTGTGACAGCTGTGTTTGTACAACTGCTTCTTCCAGGTGGCCTGATAAGATTGGCCAGTTTTTTACAGCTCTGGGAAAGCTGAGGAACTTTCAGGCAGCAGAGCTCTAGAAGGAAAGTGCTTATTTTGGGTTTACGGGACAATAGTAATTAATCTGAAATTATTTGTGTTGATTTTCCTTATGGCTGGCACTCCTGTGCTCATTTACTCTTACTTTCATTTAGCAATACATTTACCAGGAGGTATGGAACCTGTTTCAGCAGATTAGCGTTAAAGCAAGTTCAATTGTGTATTCAGCAACGAAAGACTATAAGGATCATGGCTACAGGTAAGCTTTTTTTGTTCTGTTTCTATTTTTTAAGATCTCTATGCTGAAATAGGATGTCTCCCGGGGTTAAGTGTGCATTTGCTTGATGGGGGCATGTTTACACAGGTTAATGAGTTGCCTGTTGCTATCGTCATGTCTGGTGACACTACAGACAAATCTGAAATTCATTCTGAGACCACGGTGGTTGTTGGAGTAACATTTTGCAGCTTCAAGTGCCCCTAGTAATACATTTCTCCTGTCAATTCCACCAGCAGATGATGCAAAGGAAAGTGTAATTGACATGCATGTAATACCAACTATCCAGGAATTGATGTTTCTGGTCTTCCTTCCCCACCCCCTTCTCTTTCTTGCTAGACACTGTTCCTTAGCTGTGATTAATGCCCTGGCCAACATAGCTGCAAATATTCAGGGAGAACACCTTGTGGATGAATTGCTGATGAACTTGCTGGAACTGTTTGTACAGCTTGGGCTTGAAGGGAAGCGAGCCAGTGAGAGAGCAAGTGAAAAAGGCCCAGCACTGAAGGTATGGCATGAAGCAAATAAGTTGCTTTCTGACCTCCATAATAAAGCTGTTCTCATTTAAATCTTGTGCCCCAGGAGGGACCGTGGTTCAGTGGCAGAGCTTCTGCTTGGCATGCA
Organism: Paroedura picta; assembly: GCF_049243985.1. Lineage (NCBI taxonomy): Eukaryota > Metazoa > Chordata > Lepidosauria > Squamata > Gekkonidae > Paroedura > Paroedura picta. Next base: position 9,569,003 of record NC_135381.1, on the reverse strand, counting down.
AAAGGTCCTGGGTACAATCCCTGGCATCTCTAGTTAAAAGAACCAGGCAGTAGGTGGAATGAAAGACCTCAGCCTGGGACACTGGGGATCTGCTGCCACTGTGAGAATACTGATATTGATGGACTAATTGAGTTCAACTTATTCTGTTGATCACAGCTGGTCTCTTGAAAATTCTGCCTATAAGCAGTCATTTGAATGAGCAGGAAATGTTGCAACTACTAGGTCAAGGAAGCCCCAGCTGTCTCGCAGCAGGGCTAGATATCTCTGCCTGAGACTCTGAGGCACTACTGCCACTCAAGAGTTAACTCAAGAGTTAACAGGACCAAGCTGGGATGTGCCATTAACAAGGCAGCTGCATATTTCCTGTGGGAGAGGTTGTGGTGCCAATAGCACACAAAAATCTTGGGTTCGTGTGGGAAATCTTGGTTCAGTCCCCTATTTTCTCCAGTTGAAAGGATCTCAAGGCTTGAAATCCAAGCAAACTGCTTTCAGGGCACTGTGTGGTGTAAAAACTCTCTAGCTGCTTCTAGCTCGCTTAGGGGGAGGGGCCTGTAGCTTTCCAGGTTAGTTCTTTTTAAGCACTTGCCGTTGCTGTTCATAGACGCATCTCAGCAATGTCAGGTGCTCTATATACCAAGAGCCGACATGGTGCAGTGATTAAAGAGTGGCAGAATCTAATCTGGAGGACCAGGTTTGATTCCGCACTCCTCCTCCACATGTCCTTGGGCTAGTCACAGTTCTGTTAGAACTGTTCTGGCAGAGCAGTTCTTTGAGTTCTCTCAGCCCCACCTACTTCACAGAGTGTCTTTTCTGAGAAGAGAAAGGTTTTGTAAGCTGCTTTGGGAGCAGTTCCTATTGGAAGGAAAGGATAGGACCCTTGGCAATGGCTGTAAACTACATATAGAACAGTATCAGCTAGGTCTCAGTCATAGTTCAGTAGTGAGCAGCCCCTCAATGTGGTCTTTAAACAGCAGCTGGACAGATACATATCATGAATGCTTTGGTCTGATCCTGCACTGAGCAGGGTTGGACTAGATAACCTGTATGGCCCCTTCCGGCTCTAGGATTCTATTCTATTCCTTTGAATGATGAAAACTGGGATATTAAGAAACCTGCTCTTCTTCTCTAGGAGCCAGGCTTACCAGCACAGCCTTTTATACATTCTTTTCTGTAGTCGGTGATGGCCAGTAGAGCAGAAGTGTTCCATTTCGGGCTGGGACAAGCTCGTGTGTGCAGCGTAGAAGCTAAAGCCGATTAAAAGAATCACGCTTTCAGTAGCTAAGTTTGTTAAAAGGAGAAAGGAAATCTGATTGTTGAACGAAACAAATGGACAGAAATCTGATGGCTTGCCGAGTTCAAAGCTAGAGATTTTCGGGCTAGTCCATAGTATGTGTGTCTCCACCTTGGCAGGCAACCTTGAAACAAGTTGGTTTTTAGTAGCATTCAGAGTCCTGTCCCCTTCTGATGGAACTTGGGACTGTTATCTTTGTAACAAGTGGGTCGGTTGCTTTGAACTTCAGTTGCAAGTCCAATGAATGGCTTCTGCTGGTGTCCTTCACTGATTTGCTCAAGCCTGCTGGGTTGTTTGTGGCATGAAGATGAAGGGTCCAGTTTGGGAACAGTGTTCCTGGAAGGCTTCCCTCCATCTTGGGCTGACACTCTGATAAAAGCACATGTCGCTTTCCCCGGAGCCAGTTGAACATTTAGAGCAGTGAAAAGGGGAGGAAGCAAGCTGGGATAAAGGGGGGGTACCTCCCCAGGATCCACACCATGCCTTTCCTTCTGTTGACCTGATCCAAGTTGACATGAATTGCTTTTGAACTCCACTTTCCTCCTAATCCTCTTCCTTCCCCTGCAGCAGGGAGCCGGTGGCAGCCAAGAGAATGGGAGTTCTCATGCATGCAGCTGTTCCTTGTTGTGCTGAGGAATGGCTAATTCAATGCTTCACAAAATTAGCCTGTGTTACACATAAGTTCTCCTTTGCAGAAAAAGCAAAGGCCTCACCACGCCCTCAGGGATGTATCACAGAGATCTGAACGTAGTGATATGCTGCTGGGCCTGTCTTGGCTGATCTGGTGGCAGTGAAGTATCAAGAAACTTACAGGAGCATCTCCCTTGGCCTGTGTGGATGCCCAGCAGGCTTCTGTTGCTACAGATCCTTTTGTAGGATCGTTTTAAAGGATCACAGTTGTGTTTGCCCACAAAGCTTCATTATGAAATTTAATTACCTAGCCTGAGAACGGCTAACCTTTTTTTCAGCATGTGGGCACCTTTGGAACTTGGGCATAGTATGGTGGACACAGCCACAAGTTGAGTTCTGCAGCTTACATTTAGCCCCACGGCGAAGAAGAGCCGTTTTTTTATTCCTCGCTTTTCAGTACCCGAAGGAGTCCCAAAGCGGCTTATGTTCGCCATTCCCTCCCTTCCTACAACAGGTAGGTGGAGCTGAGAGAGCTCTAAGGGAACTGTGACTGGCCCACAGCCACCCAGCCAGCTGCATGTGGAGGAACAGGGAATAAAACCCAGTTCTCCAGATTAGATTCTATCGCACTAGCGAAGAGCCTTGTGCTGCCAAGGGAATATTTTTAAGAAACTGCACAGCCAATCAGTAAGTTCACTGGGCAGAAGCCACATTTGTTCCCACCCACTTTCTGAAGGCACTTAGTGGGCATGTGGAAAGGTGTCAGCGGGCACCATGGCACCCACAGGCACCATGCTGGGGACCCCTGTTCTTGCTTTTTTCTTGAAACTCCTCACATACTTTTGTCCCTCCTCTCTTAGGCTTCGAGTAGTGCAGGGAACCTGGGAGTGCTGATTCCTGTGATTGCTGTGGTGAGTAATTACCGTGGGTGTTCTACATTCCTGAGCTAATGCACCTGTTGGCAAACAGACCCCTTTGGAGTGATATTTGGCTCAGTTCCCCTTCCCCTTGTACCCCTATGCTAAAAGTACAAGATAGTTGCCCTCTGTTTCACTTAAAAATTTTGATCCCACCTTCCTACCTCATTCAGGCCCTCAAAGCAGCAAGCAGTTTAGAAAGACGTTAAAAATTAGTGGCCTAACTTGAGGCAGACAGTCATCAAGTTGGATCTAAATACCTGAGGAGTAGCTGTGTTTGTTGCAGCCAAAGGAACTACTTTGTTGTGCCTTGTTTCTTAATCCCACCTGTGTTGAAAAGCTGTGAGAAAGTTGCTTGTGGCTTTGGGAATCACCTGTTCATCATGGCCGTCAGTTCATTAAGGGAGCTGATAGAAAGATAGCTTTGAAATGTGCTGTTTTTTCACATGGGCTCAACGACAGTGGGCTTTGAGAAACCCCAGAAGTGGTGCGATTGTGCAGAATGTGGTTGGGAAGTAGAACTGTGGACACGCCCACCTGAGGACCCTCCCCTTCCCACCCCATCCAGGCCCATCATTGGTAATTTGGGGTGACATAATGTTCATATCGCCCAATCGGTGTTTGACAAATTTTAAAAATACATAAAAATGAATTAATTCCCACCCAGTCAGGAAACCCTTTCAGAGCTGTCAAGAAACCCGAGGGTTTCATGAAACCCTATGCAGTTGCCGTAAGTCAGCTGTGACTAGATGGCAACAACAAAAATGGCAATTAGGTGTCCTCAAAGGCTCTGGTCCATTTTGTGGGCCAGCTGTGACACATGTGTGAAGTATCCTCCTGTTTCGTATTTTTGCGATTAGAGGGTGTTCTATCTGTCAGAATAAACTCTGGCACCTGGAATTCTTTTGTCACAGTAGATGAGCCACAATAGTCTTTATTGCTTTGAATCTAAGTAAATACTTGGGGCTTGATCTAATCATGTGATGAGTCATTTGGCACAGAAATCCATCAGATTCCGGTGCCTACAGCTGGGCAAGAAATGGTGCCTGGGTACAAACCTAGCAAACCAATGACTTTCTTCTGGCTTAGTGGCATGGTAGAATTTTATTTTTTATTCTTTGAAATTCGGGAACTCTTTGTTTGAAACTGGATCTGCAAGACTTCAGGGGTGTAAATTTTCGAGAGTCAAAGCTGTCAAAGGGTATCTGATGAAGGGAGCTTTGACTCTTGACAGCTTGCTGTAGAAATCTTCAGGTGGGGGTGGCTGTGTTGATCTTAAAGGTGTCACTAATTCAGACTTCATTTCATGGTCTTCGTTCATTTAAAGGTACCAGTGGACTTGAATTGTGTGCATTTAGTCTCGTTCATATTAAAGCCAGTGATGTTAAGAAGCCACGCTGCATTAAAAAACCCTGTGTGGAAAAGCCAGTTGTTTTTAACTTATAGCAAGATAAATGTTTTAAAAAAGCAGCTATTTTATGGAGCAAAAACTATTCCAGGGTTGCTTATACTAGAGATGTACAAATCTGCTTTACTTCAGAACTCTATTGGTGTTTCTTCTCTCTCTCTCTACTCTGGATTTTTAGACCGTTATTAGACCGTTAGAGTAAAATAAATATGGTTATAATCTTTCACAGAAGTTAATGGTTACATTAAATGTCTATAAACAAATATTTGCTTTGCTTGCACAACACACAGTGATCATGAGTTTCTAGCTGTTATTGCAATGGGCTTTTCCAGTGTAGCCTGTTTGGGCTTGCTTGCAGGCACTGGTCTTTGTTTCAGGGGGGGAAACATCATTGCTTTTTAGAATGTCTCTTGGGTTTGCTTCACGTGTTTTATCTTCCTACCATAATCTCAGAAGTAAAATGGAAGAGCACTTTTCATCTATCAAATCCCTGGTTCAGTCTCTGGTATCTCTAGTTCTGTGGTACGGTGACTCACATATAAATTTACTTCATATAGTGACCCCTTCCAAGGGTGGCCTGAGGTTTTTGGCACTCAGCGCAAACTCTGATCTTGGCATCCATCTATTCCAGCATTCCATTTTCCTGTCATGTCCAATCAGGTATTTTTGAGAAACCAGTAAGCCCCACGCAAAGGCTATGACTCTCAAGTAAGGGGGGAAGATCACAGAGCCGATTTGACGTAGTAATTAAGAGCAGCGGCCTGTAATCTCAAGAACCGGGTCTGATTCCTTACTCCTCCACATGCAGCCACGTTGGGCGTCCATGGGTTAGTCAGCGCTCACTCAACCTCACCCACCTTACTTTTGTGGGGAAAGAAGGGGAAGGTGATTGTAAGCCACTTTGAGTCTCCTTTGGGTAGTGAAAGGCAAGGTATAGAAACCAGCTCTTCGTCTTCTTCCACATTTGGCATTTACATTTGTTCAGCAACAACTGGGAAGATGCTAGTTGCCAGACAGCTCCCCCCCCCCATGGTTAATGTTATAAGCAGGAAAGGGGAGATGAGCATGAGAGATGTTGGCATGGAAGACGAGAGAAGAAAGGCCATAAGGAGTAGAAGCAACTGTTAGGGGTGGCTACTTGCTGCCTAAGTTCCAATCTTTTGCAATCCTTTTCTGGGTCCCAACGCGTAGGTTGGGAAACACAGCTCTGGTTGAAAGAACTCAAGTTACAGGCAGAGGGAAAGATCGTTCTCTGCCAGGACCCTGAAGAAGAATAGCGGCCACCCAAATTGGGTGTTGGTGAGCTAGATGGACTAGCCTGGCTTACTTTTTCCATGGACCAATCCTAGCATAATTGCTTTCTCTATTGAGTTGGATTGTATGACCTGGCCAAAGTAAGTGAGCTGGAGTTTTGTGTTTAATGACTTTTAAAAAATCATGGGTAGCCTTGAGGTGAAACACTGACATGCTGAAAAGAAAACTTTGAAAAGTTAGTAGTCATTTCACAGAACCAGGGCATGACGTGGCCAAAGGAGAACATGTTTTAAGTCCCTTAGATATTCACTGGCAGATTTTAATGCACATGTGCCACTTCGTTGCTGAAATCCATGGGGTAAATGCTTAGTTTTGGCTGGCTTGTGGCCAGTGTTTTTTTTTCACAACAGGCACCTTAAAATAGATTTTTACGTTGATAGAAGTTCATGTATAATTGAGTTGGTAGTTATACAACCCAAATTATATTAATACTAAAAGAAACAAAAGCTGCTAGCACTTTCAAATTCAGCATTTCAACACAGCCGTTTCATTAAATACGAACTCACCTTTTAATCAAGTGGATACATTAAAAGATGAGTAAAATTGTATATCTAGCATTTCTATAACTTCAGTGTCCATTAGTTCAGAATTATGAAATGAGCAGTCCATGGATATTTACATTATTACTTAGATACTGTGGATAGAATCCAAGAATTCAGGGCCCAAGCATGCAGGGGGAGGAAGGTATAGCTTTATCTGGTTTTGAGATGGGGAGATCTGGGTCAACTTTCAATACTACAATATAGAGTTTTTATCTCATTTCAGAAATAGAATATAACAAGTAGGGGACCTACAAGACTATGGGGTGGGTGGGTGGGGGGGAAATCCCATCTTTTCCCTTGTTTGGAAGCAGGAGAAAATTTTTCCCTTATGTCTTTAGGCCTCCAGGTTTTGTCTCCACAAGAGAACTGGAGCAGTTTGGTTCAATAACTTCTGTGGCTGAACCAACTAAAAGCATGGCCTTCTATGTTAAAGTGTGTATAAACCATGCAGGTACTTATCCTCCCACGTTACAGTGCAATCATCTCTTGCTGTGGTTTCATTAAAACGTGACTGTATTTTAATTCCATAACTTGTGCGATTAACACAACAAAAATCTGCATTAAAATGGTTACACTGGACTACACCAGGGGCCAGATTGGATAATACATCCCTGGCTTGCTCCATATTTGGGAGCAAAAGTAATTCTTCCCTTCCCATTAAACTGGCATGCCTACCCCGTCTCCAATGCCGAATTAATCATGGGCTGTGGCTTTGCGCAAGTCCTTGTTTGTATCCGGTATGAATGCAGTGTATGGACACCATGTAGCGTCTGGCGACGGGCAGGCATGTCAGGCGGGCACAGAAGGAGCACAGTCTTCTCCCCAACACATGTCGGCCGGGCCGGCCCTTAGCAGGGCCTAAATGTGCCATCGAGGAGGATACATCTCCGTTCCTAATTCTTGCCCGGGTGGGCAACCCTCCCCATGAAAAGCAAGCAGCTGGTGCGGTGCTCATAGACAAGAAACAAAAAGGGCCGATCGACAATGAAGTGGATCTGAGCCGAAAGCGGCATGAAGCCCACGCTGGTCACAAAGGCAGCTTCCGTGCCTTCTTCGTTCACTGTAATCGTCCCCTTGTGGTTAAACTGTCAAAAGAAGAGTGAAATCTGAGTGTTATCCTTCAGACAGAACAGAACCGTGTCTTCGTTAACTTAAAACTATATGTCAATGAAGAACCGGAGCCTAAATGCCAGGATTGATTACTTATTATATATCCTTATAACGACCTGGTTGTTGGTGGATTCAAGTGGGTAGCCGTGTTGGTCTGAAGTAGCGCAACAAAAATAGAATCCAATAGCACCTTTAAGACCTTTAAAGGTGCTATTGGACTCTATTTTTGATGGTTGCTGGTGGTTATCTTCCTGAGCGAAAGGGACTTCCTTAAGGATACCTGGTGAGTTTATGGCGAAAGAGGGGAAGAGGGCTTCTTGATTGTAGCTCAGGCTGTTTCGACACGACACCAGTGTTGTTGACAAGTAGGGGCTTTTTGCCTGCTTCTCTACAGTGTGGTGGTGCCTCCTGCATTGCCTGTATTTTTCTTGACTTTCCTGCAGTCTTTCCCATGCATTCTTTGTTGAGACATTTTGGGAAGGATCATAGAAAATCCAGACTGGTTGCTGTGTGGGTCGGAAAGTCTGGATGTTTCCTGTTCTCCCCACATAGCCATTTTAGTCTTTGTGGCAGTCACTCCCCCAAGCCCACTAAAAAAAAAAAATCAACAGTTGGCATGTTGATCTAATGGCATATTAGTATGTACATTGCCAGTTTAAGAGGAAGCAGCAACAAAAGTAAGTTGCCTGTGTTGTATAAAACTGCGGTTGGGGAGGACATTTCCATTTTCCCCTCATTTACTTACCCCATCAATGGTGATTCCCTCTGCTATTCCAGAATAATTGCCATTTTGGCTGAAGAGCTCATTTATTCCCAGCGATTTTAGATGCTCAATCAGTCCGTAGCTCTTCTGCAGAGTAAATTTAGGCAGCACAACTTCCCTTGTTCTGGGAAGAACAAAATAACAGCAGTTAAGTAAAGGTTTTACTGAGCTAAGAGGGCAGATGCGAAAGTATTTTTATGGTTTCTTTAGTCCATTAGTCTGTCTCTCTGTCTTTCAGTGCTGTTGAAAGCATTTGTTCTCCTCTACCTTCTACATTTGGAGTCTGCACTCTGTTTAAATGCTAGTAGCTGTCTTTTCAAAGCCCTTTGTTTTCAGCCTGGCTTCAGTTCTGTAATTCTTACTGAAAGGTAGATGTCTTGCGGAATGAAGGATAAATGACAAAAAGGGACGGGAAATAATTTTTGGGACCTCACAGAAGATGAGACTATAAAAGCTCCCTAGTTCCCCTGGGGAGTTATTTTCTTGTTGTTATTTGGTTTTTTAATCCTTCACACTGTTTACATGTTTTTCTTGAGGGATCTGGCAAGGCAGCAAATAAACACTTGCAAATAAAGAATAACCACAAGAGTTAGAAGAATTTTTTCCCCCTTAAAGAGAGGGTTGTGATTTTCAGGAATTAAAATGTCATACCAGTCCCAAGTTTTGTGGCGAGACATAGACAAATGCACACCCCTTGGTTGTTATGACATTCTAATGCAGCAGTAGGCTCTGTGTTTAGAAGGGGCGCCCCCTCTTGCAGAATATGGGGGTCAGCAGAAATCCACAGCCACAGATTACCTGTTAGTCATGCTCTTCTGCCATCTCTCCACCACCTGCGGGGTCAGTTGGTTCTCCAATGTGTTCATGCCTGATAGCTTGTGGGGCAGGACAATCAGCATGCTGATATTGCCCACGTAGGGCAACTGGAGGATCGCACATTCTAGCTGATCGTCTGTAGCTACCAGGAAGTTGGCTTTGGTGTGCATCATGGGAACTTTCACAATCAGTTTGTCATTCACTCGGAAGGGGCGCTTGTTTGTCATTTCCACTGAAAACTTGTTTTTCCAGGTGCCTTTCAACAAAGAACAAAAAATTATCGAAATTACAGATGAGGAAGGGAAGGTGTGACTGTACAGTGGTCTGTAGCTCTAGGCTACCCTTTTTCAACCTTTTTACCATTGAGTAATCCCTAAAATATTTTTCACACATTGAGTAATTCCGGAAGTTTCATGAAACCCTACTCTAGACCTTCTGTGTCCCACATAATGATCACTTTGTCATATGGGAAATTTGTTTGCTTCTTTACCTTTAAAGTAGAGGCAATTAAGAATCATCATCAAAGTTGCAGGGTCTATACGCTCCAGAGCGTCCTTTATTAATCCTTTGGTGATCTTTGAAATACGTTGGTTGGCCTTGGCAATGAATGTTGGGTCTGCAAAGTCAACTGACTGGGCCTCAGAAACGTAATATTTTTTCATGTTGCTTTTGAATTCACTCTCAATGGGAAATTGTTTTTTAATGTAAAGGTCATTGACCGACCTGAGCGTATAGCCAAAGTTCCGTCTGAAGAGCCGGTGAGTGAGTTTATAGAAGAGGTTGTGGATGGTTGTAATGTTGTATGTGGAGCTGGCATTAATAAAATCTTTGAAATTCAGAGAAGTCAGGACTTCCTCCTGCGTTTGACCTCTCAGTCCCAAAGAAAGCATGGCCATGACGGTTGAAATGCCAATGGGCGAAAACAGGATATTATCCGAAGAGTTGGCACTGTTCTTCAAACTCCGGTAAAGATTGAAGCCAAACTTTGCATTGAGAATGTTGAGACGTTGGATTCTGCTTTTCCCCGGGAAAAGTGCAAGGATATTCCCTTGTTTAATCTCAGGAGTAGTTTCTGGAACAGCATCAATTATGTCAAAGTAGTCTTCGTTTAGCACTTTATCAAAATCGAGATAGTCTTCTTCCTCTTCTTCGACACTCCAGTCGTCGGTCAAAGTGTTTTCCCTGTGAAATTCTGGCGAAAGATGCGTTCCATCATCTTGGGACCCACGAGGATTTAAGTGCTGGATTCTGCCAATGTTTTCAAAATGCTCCTGGAAGTCTTTGACCCCACATAGTGCAAGCGTTACAGTAAGAGTGAAGACGGCTGACCAAAACTGTAACTTCATCTTGGTGGTCTGGAAACAGGAAAGTTCAAAACATCACCATTAGATGCTCTGGAGCCAAAAAGGTTAGACATTTTCAGACCATGTACATGTAAACCTTTGCAAGGGATCACAAGCACATAGAACTCTGTGGGATCCTGTCCAGTAAGTGATCTCCACCCCTTTGAACATGGTGGGATTTTAATTATTTACATGTATACCTCATCTTTTTCCTATGATTGAGCTCAAAATAGCATACTCAGCAGTCCTGATGGCTTCCTATTGAGTCATAGGCCAAAACTAGACATGAGTGTAGCTTCAGCAGCTGTGCCCTCCAATATATTGATTTTCCTCCATTTATTTATTATAATCAAAGTTCACACCGATGTAAGAGCGCAAGCTTTAATCAGTGGTCCCCAGCCTTTTTATCACCGGAGACCAGTCAACACTTGACAATTTTACTGAGGCCTGGGGGGCTAGTCTTTTGCCAAGGGACATTGCTGCCTGAGCCCCTGCTCCGATTGCTTTCCTGACGGCACCCCTGACTTCCCGCCACCCACTGGGGGGCGCTGCCAGCAGCAGCTGCGCAGTGCCATGCCGAGGGGGAGCCCCAGCCATGGTGGCTGCCGGAAGGTTAGCCGGCAGCAGAGCAGCCCCCGAGGCAGCAGCCGGGGGGGGAGGATAAGGAGGATCTGCGGCCTGGTACCAACTGATCCATGGACCAGTACTGGTCCCCGGACCGGGATTGGGGACATCTGCTTTAAAGTATTTCTGTTTCACTTTTTGATTCAAATCAGGTCCACAAACTAATTAAAACCATAATATATTAAAATACCAAATATGATCATGCAGATTTACTTCTGGGTAAACATGCATTATGCTGAAAGTTGCCTTCTGCACTGAATTGTACTGTGAGGGGAATCCATGAAGAGATTGAAGATCTGTGTCAAAAGTAGAGCTCTTATCATTGCACCCATCCATTTCCTATTAACTGTTGTTCATTTATTTCTGGTAATGGTCTTCACCTTGATATTCTAGTAGAGCCCAGTCTAGTCAGATATCAGAAGCTAGGCAGGGTCAACCCTGGCTAGCATTTGGATGGGAGACCACCAAGGAGAACCAGGATCATCATGCAGAGGCAGGCCATAGCCAACCGACTCTGAATCTCTCTTGCCTTTGAAAAGCCTATGGGGTCTCCCTAAGTCAGCAACAACAAAATGACCCTCATTGCAATCATGGTGGCTTATTTGGAGCTTTAGAAGATAGGCAACCATTTGTGATCACAGGAGTATGAGTAGTTTCTGAAGTGAATGTCCTTTAGCTTTAGTCTAATTGACTGAATCACTGAAAATGAACGGTTCTAGCCAAAGCTTAGAGGTGTAAGGAATTAGCATTAATGCTGAGTCCCGACTAGAACTCTTTAGAATGCAGAAATTAAAGTAAAAAAAAAATAACTGCAATATAGAGTGACATTCCAGATCTGTCTGTGCTGAAAGACAGAGATTGTCGAGGTATCTGGAGGGAGATGGATGGGGAGAGATGGTGAACACCAGAGGGAAACATTTAAGAAAATTAATAAAACATTATTTTTTCCCTTTCAACAACCTTTATGCTCATTGTACATTCCCATTAGGCGCAAATTGTGGTAAAAATGACTCCAACATCACTAGTGTATATCTTGTTCTTTACAAAAGATTACAAGAGAAGATGGCTTAGTCCGTCACAGGGCAATTAATCACATAAAGGTTGAGAAGTACATTGAGTCTAATAAATCTTATACTAGAATGAAATGTCAGCTTGGAGGTAGTGCAAGAATTCTGCTTGTTCTTGCTGCTATCAACTAATACAACTACCCTTCTGGAATTATTTATCATGGAAGATGGAGTAGATGATTAAATAGCCCACAAAGTTTTATAAATTTCCCCCTTCCCCGTTTCTCCAGGTCAGCTTCAACTGCCCTCCGCCCACACACGCACACTGCCCTTTTTCAGTAATCTCAGAAAAGAGAACTGAAAGCCAATAGCTGCAAAATTTAACTTGGATGCCGTTTCTAGGAACAATTCAGGAAAAGTTGTGGCTGACACCAACATTTTGTGGGTTCTTGGGTTGCTTTTTTGTGATTCTGTGGAACATCATCGAATGAAGATGGTGCAGGGGGAATTGCGGTATCTCGTCCTTAACATATCTTCATGCAAGACTCTTAAATTCCAGCATGATACATCTAGGCAAATGACAATTCGAAAACTAGATATTTTGTAATCCTCCTACCTTCTGCTAGAAGAAAGGCATGGTTTCAACTTTGCTAGGGCTTCAGTACCTATTGTTGAAGGCTTATGTGATTCTCTTGAATATTGTAGCAGTAATACCTTACAGGTATATTTTGGGTATATAACCTCGAGGTTTCCTGCACGATTATGTTTAGTGATGTTTAATGTTCTTGCTCCATTGTGTACAATAAACTACCTCTTTTAGCTCAGGAATATATATATATATATATTTAAAGTTTGCCCATTTGAAAAGATAGAAACAGAACTTACCTCCGTATTGTGGCACAGAATGACTGCAAGAGCAGCTCAAAAAAAGGTGGATGAATAGGATTGAATGTGAACTTTGGTGCTGTCCATCCTTGGGTATGTCGTAAAGTAAATAGGCTGTAAATCAATCACAGCTAAACTTACCTTGTCAGCTAAAATGCTTTGACTTGACTTTGCTGCCCATTGACTTTTTTTGCTACCTGCACACTTGTGTTTGTTTAGTTTTATGTTCAGGAGCAAAACAGGGCTGGATCGAAACTGAATTTTCCAGGGGCTACCTTCCTCCTCCAATTTCAGCCCATAAATCTCCACAAAATTCTGATGGAGGATAGGGAACAATAAACATTGCCAATTTAGTTTGAATCCATCGAAGGATGTGTACAGAGAAAATCAGTACTTTTCAGAATTGATTTGACCGAATCTGAATCACCCGAATCAATGTTTTGGTACAGGGATTCAGATTTGGGCGATTCAGATGAATCAATTTGGCACCATTATAACCTATGGCTTCATTAAAGTCAATGGGAAATTTTGCCTTCTGAATTGGGGGGGGGGAATAGAGGCACCAAATATGCACACTAGCTGATGGAGCCTCTCCCCAAAGGACCTCCAAGTTTCAAAACCCTTGGACCAGGGGTCCAATTCTACAGGCCCCCAAAGGGGGGTGCGCCCATCTGGCCTCCATAAAAAAAAAAAGGACACGACCAGAGAATCACAGTGGAGGTTGGATGGGGGCACCCTCTTTGGGTGCCCATAGAATTGGACATTTGGTCCAATCTTTTTGAAACTTGGGGTTCTTTTGAGGAGAGGCTCCAGCAGTTATCCTGCAAACTTGGTGCTTTTTCCTCAAAACACCCCCCACCTCCAGCCATGCAATAGACGGAAAGCCAAGGTTTCTCATTGACTTTAATGGTGCCATAGGCTATACTGGAGTGTCCGAATCACTGAAATGCACCCATATTGTTGAACTGCAATTCAGATACTGCTGATTCCGCTGGTTTGAAGTACAGGAATGGAAGATTCGCTTGGATATGTCTAACAAGTACTCATATCAGCATTGATTTGGATACTTTTCAGCTTATCCAAACTGAATCGCCCATCTCTAAATCTAACCCTTAATTGGGGAGGGGGGGTTATAAAAAAATTTATAATGATGGTCAGACATCGTAAGCACATGTTATATTCTGGCAGATTTGTGGATTATTCTACCTTGCTGTGAAATGGACTCCTCCCACTCATTTCACATTTACGTCCAGGAAAGAAAAAGAAGATTGAGAATTAACCCGCATGCAGCAACCTTTTGCCATCTGTTTTTGTGGGTTTGAGGCCTGTTCACGCCTTCACAAGATACAATTTGATAACGATAAGCTCCATGAGAGGGTGAAACAATATGTGGATAAGTGCATGTTTTCTTTTTTAAACCAAAGGCTCCTTTGGAAGGTTGCTAATCTAAGAGGGGGAACAGATGAGGGGTGTGGCTTAATCCTTTTCCCTCTGGTTGCTGCCTTGTTTAAACATTTTAAATCTTCTCCGGTCAGCATAGTGGCAATTCACTTAATATCCCCCCCCCCTTGTTCTTTTTTTGTTGCCTGCCAGCTAACAAGACGTTTGCCACCCATCAAAGAGGCTAAGCCCAGGCTACAGAAGCTCTTCCGTGATTTCTGGCTGTATTCAGTGCTCATGGGATTTGCTGTGGAAGGCTCAGGTATTCCTACCCTTTCTGTTTATTGAGGGAAAAATAACTAGTGAAGGAACCGCCAGTTACAGTTGCAAGAAAACTGTGAAGTTCCTAATTCAGGTAGGTATCTGTGTTGGTCGGAAGCAAGGTTTGAATCCAGTGACACCTTTAAGACCAACAAATTTTCCATGTCCATTCACACCTAGAATCATAGAATCATAGAGTTGGAAGGGACCTTCTGGGTCATCTAGTCCAATCCCCTGCACCATGTAGGACACTCACAGTTCTTAAGATCTGTGAAGTGCCTAGACATTTAAAGGAAATTTCTGAAATATACACTTTATTTTTCCTAATGACTCTTTGCCAGGGGTACAGGTACCCAACTCATGGTCTCATGTAGAAGGACCCAGTTCAGTCCATTGTATATCCAGTTAAAGGAGCTTGGATAGCACATGGTGGGAAAGACCTGAGAACCTTAAAACCTACAAAAGGGGGGAAAATAACAATAGAAAAATGTGTTTTATGTTGCATTCATAAGATAAAGTTCTTGTGTGCTCGCTTTGGCAGCACATATACTAAACTTGGAACGATACAGAGAAGATAAAGTTCTTGCCATAGTGGAAACTTTTGTCATTGTTTTTGTTTGGTTTTTGGTCTTCCTGCCACTTCAGGTCTTTGGCCAGAAGAGTGGTATGAAGGTGTTTGTGAGATAGCAACCAAGTCGCCACTGCTGACGTTTCCTAGCAAAGAGCCTCTCCGCTCTGTTCTCCAGTATAATTCTGCCATGAAAAATGACACTGTCACTTCTGTAAGTATTTGCTTTCCTTACGCCTCACGCAGGAATCAGTCCGGCTTTGAAATATTTGAGAAAGAAACCGTGAAATGACTTGAGGAGAAAAAACACCTTCCTTTTTCGTCTTTTTGTTTTTGTAATAGCCCAACAACATTTTCAGAGTTGTTTTTGTGCGTTCATGCCATTCTAGAAGCAGTGGATCTTGATTTTGTTCCTAATTACAGCTCTGTGCCTCAAACTATGGTTGGGATGGGGTCAAAAAGATCTGTGTGTGCTGGAGAGGATAATTCTCCTCTCCTGTGGCAGCCATACAACTCCATGCCCATATTGCTCTGGTATGGGGGGAAGGTCCCTTATTCCCCATGAGCAGCATTTCAGGGGGACATTTTTGGGCTGCTTCCAAGATATTGGCGGGGGAAGTCATGGTTCTGTAGACAGAATTTAGATGCGGATGCAGGCCTATAACTCTTTTCCATTTTTTTATTTGCTTGTATAAGAATACTCATTTTAGGATTGCATAGCCATTATGCTATAATATTTATTATAGGCTGTTTTGCTTCTGTGGAACTCAAAGTAGTATATATGGAATTCCCAGGAGAGCTTCCATTCAGGCCTTGTCAAAGCCCGGACTACCTTAGATTCACCAAGATTGCTGACTTATGTGCCTTCCCGCCATGTCTTCATCCCTACGTTGGGATATGTTTCAGGGTGCTGCATTAACATTTTTTGCACCTCGCTGCTTAAAAGAAGCCAAACACCTGCTTCGTGGTCTAACCCTTGAGGGTGTGCTTTGATACATAATTTGAGAACAAAAAGGGTTTTATGAGTCTCCTGTTCAGCTCATTTTGTATATATAATATATGAATAATGACTTTGGAAAGAAGTTCAGAGACTGTGTAACGTGAACATCGTTGAGGTTGCCAGGAGAAAAACTTGCTGCCAATTTGGATGGGCTCCAGCGCTGAAAATTGGTTGTTTTGCCTCTAGGCTGAACTGAATGACTTACGAAGCACGATCATAAACCTCTTGGATCCACCTCCAGAGGTGTCTGCCTTGATCAATAAGCTGGACTTTGCCATGTCTACTTACCTGTTATCTGTGTACCGTCTGGAATGCATGAGGTATTTTTTAACGCACCTTGCTTTTGTAGCTTTCATTTTGTGAATTTTATGCGTTTTCCCTAAAATGAGGAATACACTCGTCTAGTACAGGATGGCACACAAATGGATCTCCTTTCCCCTTACAACAACCTCATGAGGTAGGTTAGCATGAGAGTTGGAGGAAAACTGGCCCAAGGGCACCCAACAAGCTTCGTGGCAGAACGGAAATCTGAACCTGAGATTCCAAAATTCCCCTCCAGCACGCTAGCCACTTTATAGGCCTGTGTCTTAATGCTAAAGCTGATGTCACGGTGTTATAATTAATTTTCACTGTGTCCCGTTGTTCCAAAATAACCTGCTTTCGGAATTGGGAGCTGAGAACATCCCCAGAGGCTAAAAACTAAGGCTCAGAGGACTGACACTACGAGAGCATGTTTGTTGTTAAATAATAATGAGCATTTATGTTCTGCATAATTATTGGAGGGCTTCTTATGAGTAAAGTGGAATCTGGCATGGAGCGTCAGTTTGTGGTAACAGCACAAGCTGGCTCGGGCTTATAGGGATTTTCTGTTTTCAGTAGTGAGAAGAGATAGTCAATGTCAGTATGAACATAAGAAGTGATTGGGTGTATCGGAACCAAGGCTGTCCAGCATTCTTTCTGTAACAGAGAAATCCGCTGTTTTCTGTAAACGTCTTGAGCCTCAGGGGAGGGCGGTATATAAATACAAATTAATAAATAAATGAATAATAAATAAACAGGAGCCAGCTTTATGCTTCCAGACTTCTCTTTATGCCTTGATTTTTGGCCCAAGCATCCTGGCATTCCAAACAACATTTGATTCTGCTCATTTAATAGCAGTGATAATAATTGTTAACATTTATATAGTGCTTTCTGCGTTCAGAGCACTCCACTTGTATCACTGCAGTGTAAATCCAGGCTGCATTCAGATATAATCAAGGTGTGTGCAAACCCCTTTTGTTGCTGTACTCACACCTCCTGTCATTCTTCTCTTCTCCCTTTCCCAGTTTCATTTTGAGAATTGTGGTTAGAAATTAACTGCATGTAAATTCAAGGGCACAGGATGACCATAACTGGTCTGTTCACCCCCCCAAATCAAGATTCTGAGCCTGGAATAATTTCCATTTTAGACTCCTGTTGTGTGGGGGGAACAAATTCCATTTAAATTGTATGCCTGTATACTTAGTAGCAGGTAAGCCAACCATGCTGGCTTAAATGCTTGTATGCAGCCTTGGGGTCAATGGGGAAAGAGCTTATACTTAAATGGTGCAGGGGAAAAAAAAGAAAGGGAGGGGAACAAATTTACATAGGAAAGATTAAACTAAAATAGAATTCATACCATGGGATCAGAATAGGCAATAATCACGTTCCTTTCTCTTGACATGCATACCTGATCATTGATTTCTTAGGGTATTGCGTTCAACAGACCCAGATCGTTTTCAAGTGATGTTTTGCTATTTTGAAGATAAAGCTATTCAAAAAGACAAATCTGGTAAGACTCTATTCCATAAGACAGATTTACGTCCATAACAAAATAAATGTGCATTTACTAACTTCCCTTCTGATGGTTTTGCATAAATACTGGATGGTAGCATTAAGCAAGGAAGTGGCAGGTTCTCTGTGCCACACTCTGTGGTTAGGAAGCCCAGAATGTGTTCTGAATGGTACAACAATTGATGAATAAGAAATCAGGCCTTGTAATGAATGTTAGTGTCATTTAGCATGCAAGTGTTTTGCATGAATGGAGCACATAAGAGTAAGTATGACATTCCATACAAATACACATACTTACATAAACATTGCATGAAAATTTTAAAGGAGAGATGTGATATTAAACTGTGCTGTTCCATCTTTCCTTTATGGTTGAGATAAGGAAATAAGTTGATTTGAATTTGGCAGGGTATGTTGGAAAAGGCTGATTTGCCTACAGCTGTGGTTTCTGCAGAACCACATTCACAAGTTCCACCAACTAAAAAAGAGCCACATTTAGTTCCATACCTGGAATGAGGCCTGCACCTTCGGGAAGCGTGCAGCTTACCAATTCATCCAATTATAGGTGTTTCAAGGTGGGAAATAACTGCCAATCACAAGCCACACTGGGCAGGGACCTTTCCCACTTTCTAGAAACATGGGGCAAGTGTCACATTGGGGGACAGTCCTCAGGCACTAAGTCGGCATCGCTAGCTTATAGTCTAGATGTGGGGCTGTCCAACATAGCACTGGATTCTCTCCTTTTGGAATATTGAGCATGCCAGCAGACATTAGGATATCCAGGCTCTCTAGCAGATAAAGGCCATTTCCAACACTGGCTTGTCTGAAATCCGGAGAGGCTGGGGAGCGGCTGGAGGACTGAATCTGGACCTTCTGCATGAAAGCACATGCAGTATCCCTGGGAACACCAGTTCTGCCATGTCCATAGAATCATAGAGTTGGAAGGGGCCATACAGGCCATCTAGTCCAGCCCCCTGCTCAACGCAGGATCCGCCCATATTTCACCCCATGGCAAGGATCAGACCGCCTTTCTCGTTGTAGTGTTGTTTCCCAGTGGTGTATCTGCCAGCTCTCTTCTTGATCCTCTGAAACACAAATGGGAAAAAAAGACAACAAAATTGTAGTGTGGAAATACGGCATAGTCAGATGATCTGTTTCAGGTGGGCTCTTGGTGGGTTAGAGTATCGTCACTCCTGTTTCCCATAATAGATTAGTTGTGCTTAAAAAGGCAGCTAGCTTGGAAAGATATTTCATATTGTTTCATTATCAGGTTTTGATCTGGTCAAAATTCCTTAACAGTCTGATGACTCCTTGGCTTAAAAAGAGCTCTCTTGCTTTTCTGAAATGATGTGCCTTTCCTTTTTTTATTTTAAGGTATGATGCAGTGTGTCATAGCGGTTGCAGATAAAGTATTTGAAGGTTTTCTTAGCATGATGGCTGACAAAGTAAGTTACCAGATGGTAAAATTAACTGTGTGTATGTGAGTCCTGTAGGTCAGAACAAAAGTGGGGCAGTAAATATTTTGAATAAATGCAATGGACTACCACTGAGGCCATCCAAGATCCAGAGTGCCTTAGTACGCTTCTCTGGACACAGGACTTTGCTGTTCTGATCTGCTGCCATGATGAATTCTTGGGCCATCAGATTAGTTACTGTGCCATTGCTCTGCCATACTAAAAAAGGAAGAGCCCTTGAATTGATAGGCATTTTTCCCCAAGATAGAACTCTCTACATCTCTTTGTTTTTGCCCCATATTATAAAATCCCTGAATACAAAAATAGCATTGTACTGTTTAGAAGCTGTAAGCTAGGATGTCTTTTATACGTCTTATGGTATTTTTATGGTTTGCCTTCCATTATTGCAGTTGCCTTGGTGGTGCATGATACTAAAAGATGAGACAGAAGTGTTTATTTGGACCAGTTATTTGGGCCTATGGTCTATACTGCTCTGTGTAATTTGCTGTAAATTGAGTCTTACTATGAAATCTTGTATCATTTTACGTGCCGTGTTAACACTTAATGCTTTGCTCCAGTTCTGGTTGATTCTTCAACCCAAATCCTATTTCGTTGTTTGTTGAATGTCTCATCCTGTTGATTGGGTTTGATTCACTCTGTGTAATCTGCTTTGAGTCCCAGTGAGAAAAACAGGCAATAAATAGCGTAAATACAAAATGAATAGAACAAATGCCCATGCATTTCAAGAAATATGAGTCAGAGCTACAGTGAGGAAAAGAGCTAAGCAGACACAGTTAAAGGGTAGTATGACGATATTTCTTTGTTGTAATGAAATAGCACTGGAATGCTGGCAAGTTGGAGGACAGTTCAGTGATCAGATTAAAACAGAGGATCATTTTGGTGAACTGGTTTCGAGCAACAAAGAAAACTCTGAGCTACTTTCAGAGGCTTTCAAGTAGCAGAACTAATGCTGAGTGAGCAGAACAAGTGATTGTGATGAGTAATGATTACATTGATCGCAGCAGACCAATAAATGGACACGTAAAAAGTCCTTCGTATTTCATCCAAACATCCTTTATTCATTTGTTTCCACACCCCTTAACCGAAACGTTGTCACGGGACAGCTCACGAACATGGCTGAACCGGGTTATAAAATCGACAAAATGAAAATACTGCTATAAACTGGGGGGAAATCAGTGTAGGTTACAAAGATCACCTGATGAAAGTAACATGGAATATACTTTTTAAATGCCAGTTTATCATCTCTGAAAAAGCAACAACCACGTTTTCTTTAACATGGTTCTTCTTTAACATCTTCAGCCTAAAACCAAAGAAAATGAAGAAGAGCTAGAGAGGCACGCTCAGTTCTTGCTGGTGAATTTTAATCACATCCACAAGAGGATCAGGCGGGTTGCCGATAAATATTTATCAGGTCTCGTGGATAAGTGAGTATTGATGTTGTCCTTGTCAAAAAGGGTATGATTAGCTTCTTGTATGCTGTACTGGTATGATTATCTTCTTTCACACTGTGGAACAATCTTACATAAGAAGAGCCTTGTTGGATCAGACTGCATTTTTTCACAGTCATCAGGCACCCGCTTCTAGGAAGACCACAAGCTGGGTCTAGAAGCAGCAGCCTTTTTAAAGATTGTGCCTGCCCTGGCACATGGCATGTTAACTCAAGGCAAAGTGCAAATGCTTTTTCTCTTCTGAACTACTGTTTTATGTGCAGATACATGTGAATTTATTCAATTAAAAGGCATATAGAAGCCAGAGAACAGGGCCTTTTCCGTGGTGGCACCATGCCTTTGGAATGTCCTTCTTCTTTGAAGTACACCTGGCATCTGCCTTATTTTGCTTTCGATACCATGACAAAACAGTCCTTTTTGCCAGGCTAACTATGGGTTCTCTGAGCTGATTCTGCGGTCTACTTCTAACACATTTTATCAATATACTTTGGGTTTGGTTGATGTGTTTTTTATGCTAGTTTATATTTATTTATTAGATTTTTATACCGCCCTCCCATACGGCTCATATGTCTTGGCTTGTCCTCTAATGCAACCCTTTTCAACCTTTTGACCGTGGAGGAACCCCATAACCAAGTGGCAGCATATAAATTTTCCAAATAAATTTTTTAAAATTTTTATAGAATCAGATGATGGCTCCAGAGTAAATCCTTTATCTTGCAATATGGGCCTGTGTTTGAAATCTTCCTTCACCCTGGCCAATCTGGTTCCTAGCCAGGGTGTAAATTCATTCATTCATTCGCCGCCCTCCCCAAATGCTCAGGGCGGTTTACATGAAACAAGAAAAGGATACAGGTAACATCATTTACAGTAACAATAAGGTGATAACATAACAATAACACTAAAGAACAGTGGAAACTGCAAAGAACCTCCACTCAACTCTTACTGAGACCCAGTGAGTTGGGCAGATTCGTAGCAGTCGCAGTAGGGGGGGGGGGCTTGGGGGCCAATAGTTATTTTAAATTCAGCATTTTGTTAAGGAGTAAAATGTACTGATTCCTCAGCCTATCTATTGTTCTTCTTTTTTTCAAGGTTCCCCCATTTACTGTGGAGTGGAACAGTGCTGAAATCCATGTTGGATATCCTTCAAACTCTCTCACTGTCTTTGAGTGCCGTAAGTATTTCCTGTTTATATAGCTCTTGTAAATAGTAGATGCCGGATTACATGTTTATTTTTGCAAAATTGTGCTTGCTTTTAATTATGATTCCATCCAGCTTCCTTTTGATGGTTTGAGGTGTAACAAAACCCCGCCATCTCATGAAAGACGAAATTATTAGTTTTTAAGGTGTGAGGGCTGCAGGGAAGGGCATATGCAGGCCCGATGACTTCACCCAGACGCAGAATGCGATTCTTGTTAAAATGTCCATTTTCTGTTTCAGGACATTCATAAAGACCAACCATACTATGACATTCCAGATGCGCCATACAGAATCACTGTTCCTGACACGTATGAAGCTAGAGAGGTAAGTGCGTTCAAAATGTTAAAATCAGTGATCTTGTTCTGTTATTCTTTCAACGCATGTTCTTGTTCCTGCACTTCACTGTCTCTGGAGAAGTGCCTAGATTTTTTTTTTGAGGCCTGTCATCATTTTGCCCTGAGAGCCAGTTTGGTGTAGTGGTTAGGAGTGCGGACTTCTAATCTGGCATGCCAGGTTCGATTCTGCGCTCCCCCACATGCAACCAGCTTGGGCTCGCCACGGCACTGATAAAACTGTTGTGACCGAGCAGTGATATCAGGGCTATCTCAGCCTCACCTCCCTCCCAGGGTGTCTGTTGTGGGGAGAGGAAAGGAAAGGCGACTGTAAGCCGCTTTGAGCCTCCTTCGGGTAGGGAAAAGCGGCATATAAGAACCAACTCTTCTTCTTCTTCCAGATACTTAATAATTTAAAAACACTTTGCTAGCTTCACACTCACATGTTGCAACAGCTTAGGGTTTTTGCTTCCAGGCAGCTTTTAAATACAGGAGAGGTACAATGGCCTTGAAGAGTCTTAGCTTTATGGCACCATGAATTGCGTAAGGATGGCTCCAGTCACTGGCTTTCTATTTCCCTTCTCTTTCCTAGAGCATAGTCAAGGATTTCGCGGCACGCTGTGGAATGATCCTCCAGGAAGCCATGAAATGGGCTCCTTCGGTCACCAAATCTCACTTGCAGGTAACCTCTTCCAGCTATTGGCTGTATTCATGGTCCTGAGGCATGGGGCAAGTTTAGCTTGGGAAGTTTGCCCTTCCAAATAAGGGCTGAGGTGAGTATTGCCCAGGGAAATGCCAATCACCACTTTGGGGTCAGGAGGCGAATTTCCTCCAGGCCAGGGATTCTGGTTTTGAGGGAGGGCATCATCTGGGCATGGAATCAGGGTCATTATGGGTGGGCAGGTAGTTGTGAATTTCTTGAAAAAAGAAGTGCTTTCCAACTCTTCTATGATTCCTCTAAAATAGCTCTCCTCTCTTCCTCTTTCAGGAGTATTTAAACAAACATCAGAACTGGGTGTCTGGCTTGTCACAGCACACTGGGCTGGCTATGGCCACAGAGAGCATTCTCCACTTTGCAGGATACAACAGACAAAACACCACCTTGGGGGTAAGTATGAATACAGTTGCCTGTTGATGAAAGGTCCTGAGCTCGCTATAATTACATGCTTTGTTGATTTGTGGTCATTTTATACAACCAGAACATAACATCTCTTCAGACTTGTACTGCCCTGACTCCTTATGACCAAAGTTTGTGTGCTTGCCATGTTGGTGAACCTGGGTCCATCTTTCACATGCTCTTTGCTTGCCCTTTATTTTATAAACAATGCTGTTCCTTGCTAGGCTGGACTTGCAGACTAGAAAATAATTTGCTCATGGTATTAAAAAGTTACTAGCGGTAACGGAACATGTAGCAGAATTCTTAGCTGTTGTGCTCCCAGAAAGGGCACCATCTTGTACCACTAAGGATGTTCTGTTTTCTAACAGCAAGTGTGAGAACACCTAAATGTTTGGCTTTTTATTGTTACTGGGGATAGTGAGTTTGAGCCAAGGGAAGCTGCTGAGTTTTTAAAATTAATTTGTCTTTCTGATTGTAGCTTAACCTTATGAAATGATGGTCTTGTATCCCAATAAAGGTTAATTGAGATTGATTGATACTGCCCTGACACTAAGGAGAAAAGAGGAGAATGCAGGGTGACTGGTTTAACACTCACAATATTTGGTCGGATCCTAAAACATTCTCTTATCAGTAACAAAAATGGTCATCCTTCCGGTTTGTAGGTGACCCAGTTAACTGAAAGGCCTGCCTGTGTGAAGAAGGACTATTCCAACTTCATGGCTTCTCTTAACTTGCGAAACCGCTATGCTGGAGAAGTAAGTACAGTGGCGTTTCACAGGGTTCGCGAAGGAAATCAGTTTCAATAGGAATTGAAGGGTTACATCAGCTGCATGTTACCAGTGGTGACATCTGATAGAAGTCTTCCAGGATGGTCTGATATTCCTTTCACATTTTGGGGTATAATTAATTGATTGTCAACTTAGTCCAATTTTAGTCTGGTCCATTTTTTAATTGAAAGGAGAATGATCTTTTCTGATACTTCTTAAGGAAACATATTTTTGTCTTATTTAGACAAGGCTTTTGGCCTCAATTTCAGGGCCTTTCAATACAATCAGGATATTTTTTTGAAAATCAAACAATGTGCACAATTCATTTGTAGCATACAGTCTGCATCATTTCCCCCAAAGGCACACTAACTGTTTCAAGGTAAAGCGTAGCAATTTTGAACCAAAAAATGCTCATCCAGAAACATGGGGATGAGTGGCAAGAATAGCCTCCTAAAGTATTTTCCATATTTTTTTACTGGTTAGTGTTTGCACGACCAACAAGAAACCCATTGGTTGTTCATACTGCTTTTGTGATCACCGCTTATCAAGTGACCATGTCTTGCAGGTGGCCGGAATGATCCAGTACTCCAGTGCCACGGGCCGCGCATCGGATCTCAATAAGCTAATGATCAAACATCTCAACGATGCGCTAGACCCAGGCCGGCCAGAACTCTACACGCAGGCCATGTTTAAGCTGACAGCGCTGTTAATATGTAGCAAAGGTAAGAGAAGACTCGTCTTTGATTGGTTGGTTCATTTATTCTCCACTTTTCTATCTGATGGCCAGCATCACGCAACTTACAGCATTTTCTCCTCCTCTGTTTTCTCCTCACACCAACCCTAGGAGGGAGGTTGAGTGGAGAGTGTGCCTGGCCCAAAGTCTCCCAGCATGCTTTGGGTCTCCCACACCCTAGTTTGACACTAGTTCGAATGGGTCCTCAGGTGGTGTTGGTGGACAGTAAGTCAATCCCAAAGGAAAATTTGAAGTCCCTTAATTCATATCCCAGTCCCTTAGTAGTTATGCTACAATTTTTAAAATAGTAGACCTGTACTTCTGTTTCTTCACGTAGCACATGGTTTTCTATCCATTTATAGCATTTTTAGTTGGCTTTTTCTCCAAAAACAGGGTTTCAGAGTAACTTGCAATAATAAAATTATACTGAAACTTGCACCCTAAGCTTTGGTCCTGCTAGAGTACTTGGAACAGCTTGACGGTATACCAGATGAAACTTCATTAACAATTCATGTCGCTTTTAACAAAATTCCTCTCTCTATGAATATTTGTGTTTCAGACTTTGACCCTCAACTCCTGCACCACCTGTGCTGGGGACCTCTGCGAATGTTTACTGAGCACGGCATGGAAACAGCGATTGCTTGCTGGGAATGGCTGCTGGCTGCTAAGAATGGAATAGAAGTGCCGGTAGGAGAAATTAACTTGGGTAACATCCCCTCCCCCCCAGGAAGTTGACTCTAAAAATTAAAATCTTACAATGAGAGTTGACGTGTTAGAAAGATCTGATCATTTGCTGAGTGTACTGAACGATATCTCTTTTTTCAAGAGCTTTGTGCTACAGTTCCCTTTTTATTTTAGCCCTCCCCATCAGTGGCACTCAGATGTATCCAGCCTGTGTTTTTGTTGCAGAGCTACGATGAGCTGAAAAGCTCGCTATATATTCCACTACCTGCTGACATATAAAACTGCCTTATACCATGTCATTCCACAGGTCCGCTTAGTCTAGCGATCCCCCTTCTTACTGGTGGCAGCTGTCCAGGGTCTTGGGCAAGAAAATTGTTCAACGAGATCCTTTAACTCAGGGGGTTCCCAGTGTTATTGAGGCTGTGGGCACTTTTGGGATTCTGATGCAGAGTGGTTTGATGACACCGGACTGTGACTAGCCTAAGGTCACCCACCTGGCTGCATGGGAAGGAGAAGGGAATAAACCTGGCTTTTCAGATTAGAGGTCACCGCTCTTAACCTCTACACCGTCCTTTTTCAACTTTCTTACCATTGAGAAACACCTGAAACATTCTTCAGGCTTCAAGAAACCCCAGAAGTGGCATGACTGCAGAATACGGTTGGGAAGCAGAGCTGTGGACACCCCCACCTGGGACCCCTCCCCTTCCCTTCCAGGCCTGTCATTGGCTATGGGGAGGGGGGCTGGTTGACATGACCATATGGCCATATATGATCATATCACCCAATAAATGTTTAACAAATTTAAAACATATATTAAAAATTAATTAACTCCCACCAATTTGGGAAAACCTTCAAGAAACCCTGGTTCAAAAAGCCTGCTCTGCACCAAGTTGTTGTTGGGTGCCGTAATACCCCTGGGCATTACATTGGAGACACCTGCTTGAACCAGAGGTGCCAAGTACTGAACCTGTACCACTCTGCCACAGCTGTTCCTAAAAAACTGTATTTTCACATAATTTTTCATGTACTGGGCAGTTGCCAAATATCGGTAGACAAAATGCACTTCCATTTTACCATATTTTTTTTTCTATAGCGGCGGCAGTAAACACCATTCATTTTGGTTAGCAAGAATAGGAAACTTGGCCTCATTTTGCTTGAAAAGGAATTGTAGGGAAATTTGGTTTACCAAGCAAAATGACCGAAAACCATTCCATTGGCAGAATAAGTTGCAAACAATTCACATGCCTACTGTCAAATTTGTTTTAATTTGTGGATTGCATTTAATTTGTGGGTTGTCTACAGGTCACTTTGTTGTTTGAATCAGGTCTGTGTGCAGGAAATAAAACACACCTTTGTTTTCTCAGTTCATGCGGGAAATGGCAGGGGCTTGGCAAATGACCGTGGAGCAGAAGTTTGGCCTGTTCTCGGCTGAGGTGAAAGAAGCAGATCCGCTAGCCGCTTCGGAAGAGAGTCAACCCAAACCTTGTCCTCCGGAGGTCACACCTCATTACATCTGGATAGAAGCAAGTGCTCCTCCTTGGGACTGTTTCTTATTGATCCTTAGAGGCAGAATTGAAAGATGTAGCCAATGGCTCAAAAACTGGGGGAAGGAGGGAGAAAAAAGACAGGTAGACTTGACTGTAGCTCAGTGGCTTGACTGAAGGTGCAAGACCACTAAGGTGATATTATTGATTTATCCCCCTCCTCCACCTAAATGAACTTTTAATTTGACATCAGATTTATGGGGATGGGGCTATGGCGGTGATGGTGTTACATGTCTATGCCAGCCCCAGAGAGGGAATGTTTGGGCCTTGCTGATGGGGGGTGCAATGCTGAAAATGTGCACCCAAGGAGGTTTTAAAGCTTAGCTTTATTTTACCAGTCTCTGCATTGTAAAATTTCTGTATACATAAAGCGTATTTCCCATTCTCACATTCCCACTTTCCTTTACTCAGTTCTTGGTGCAACGGTTTGAAATTGCAAAGTACTGCAGCTCTGACCAGGTGGAAATCTTCTCCAGTTTACTACAGCGGTCCCTTTCTCTGAACATCGGTGGATCAAAGGGCAGTATGAACCGACATGTGGCAGCCATCGGCCCACGTTTCAAGTGAGCAGCTTTCATTGCGAGGGATGTGTGTGTAGAATCTCCAAGACAAAAAGGTTTAGATTGTTTTCCTTTGGGTCAAACAGTAGCCAGACTCGCAGGGCTCA
The DNA here is from genome assembly GCF_049243985.1 of Paroedura picta. Classification (NCBI taxonomy): domain Eukaryota; kingdom Metazoa; phylum Chordata; class Lepidosauria; order Squamata; family Gekkonidae; genus Paroedura; species Paroedura picta. The sequence goes on along the minus strand of NC_135381.1, from coordinate 9,541,311 downwards.
TTCTCTTGGCAATTAACAAATTGGGATTGAGAACTCCGCTCTTCTGACCCTTGTGTGGGTTTTCCAAAGGGCTACCTGTGTGTCTCCCCCTCCGCCCCCCACAATCAAGGGCAATTACCTACCAAGTGGGAGAAGATTGTTTGAACTCGGGTCTGTAGTGCTGCTAAATGTGAACTGAGAAAGATGTGATATTGAAAGGCTGTTAGGAACTGCAGCCCCCTTGCACTCCTCAGCACTCCTCACCTTTATGTATTAATTGTGTGCCATTTAACAAATTATTTTTAGGCTGCTCACCCTGGGGCTCTCTCTCCTGCACGCCGACGTGGTTCCCAACGCAACTATTCGCAATGTCTTGCGGGAAAAGATCTACTCAACTGCTTTTGACTACTTCAGGTATGAACGATTTCTCCCCTTCCTCATCCCCCCAAAATGAAAAAAAACAGAATGCAATCCTAATAAAAAAAACCAACACATTAACAATACATCTTAATAGATTTTTAAAAACCTCTTATCTCTGCAGTATAGGAAACCAATTAATCTCTGGCAAGCCTGTATTTTCAAAAAGCATAAGGGGACTTTAAAAGCTGCTTTCAATCAATCAATCAATCGATTGATTGATTGCTTTCTGTTTAGAAGCAAAATCTCCTTTCACTTTTGCATCACAGGCATTGTAGTTTCCAGTGGCGGTGGGGTAGAGGGAAGTTTCCTAAACAGTTAATTTTTTAAAATTAACCTTTGTGATTTGCGCGTCGCGATTTCGACAGGCTCCCTTCTCCTGCCCGTCTTTCCTGCTGTTTTTACTTAATGCTTTTCTGGTGCTTCTAATGTTCAAAGTGCTTCACACCCATTACCTTGCTGCTGTGTTTTAAAGCTGTGCCCCCAAGTGCCCGACCCAAGGTGAGAAGAGGCTGCGGGAGGATATCATCATCCTAATAAAGTTTTGGACGGCAATGTTCTCCGACAAGAAATATTTAACAGCCAGCCAGCTTGTGCCTCCGGGTGAGTTTTTAAAGTGGGAAACCCGTTATCCTCCTTTCTCTCCACTTGCATGGATTTCGGTCCAGTGACAAAATGCTTCTTGTGTTTGTTTGTAAGACAATCAAGACACCCGGAGCAACCTGGACATCGCTATGGGATCTCGGCAGCAAGCTACACAGGGGTGGATAAATACGTACCCTTTGTCCAGTGGCATGTCGACCATCTCCAAGAAATCAGGTCTGTCCCATTGAGAGGAGTTCCTTTATAGCAGGGGTGGCCAAACAGTGGCTCGCCAGAGGTCCATGGACTGCAACTACCATGAGCCCCTGGGCTTGGTGCTGTAGGGAGAGAATGTGGATATTTCTAAGACAAAACAGTAAGGTTTAAAATCCAGGAGAGCCAATGCAATGTAGTGATTAAGAGCAGTGAACTGTAAGCTGGAGAACCGGGTTTGATTCCCCTCTTCTCCTCCACATGCAGCCTGCTGGGTGATCTTGAGACAGTCACAGTTCTCCCAGAACTCTCTCAGCCCCACCTATCCCACAAGGTGCCTGTTGTGGGGAGAGGAAGGAAAGGGATTGTGAGCATTTTGAGACACATGAGGCTTGCTGGGTGACCTTGGGGCAGTCACAGTTCTCTCAGAACTGTCTCAGTTCTCTCACAAGGTGCTCTCTCAGCCTCAGTGGGAAGAGGAAGGGAAAAGTGATTGTAAGCCACTTTGAGACTCTAAGGTAGAGGAAAACCTACTTTTCTTCTTCCTCTTCTTTCTGTTCAGCTGATACACTTTTGTTTGTTTCTGAGTCCATTCTGAAATATGGATCCTGTTGGGTTCTTGATGACCTTACTGAAGGCCTTCCTGCAAAGAGACCAATGTTCTCTGGCAATCAGGAATGCTGAGAAGGCACAGTATCCCCTGTTCAAGGAGCTCACAGACATGTGCTTTTCTTGCCTAAGTACTTAGGTGTCCTGTAAGTCACGTGACCCAGGGCTCCTTGGTTGTGGAATGCTGCCATTTCAGCACTCCAAATGCCATGGAGTTCCTCAAGCAATATTTTAAAAGTCAGTTTGGTAATGTTTTCAGGAAGTGCTATCGCAACACTGAAACACTATGGAAATTACGTCAGTTGACATGCGATTATCATGTGTAGCAGCCCACTGCCTCAAAATGCTGAAAATTTCTTCCCCCATTCCTGTTAATTCTGTGTAAAACCTGTGCTTTGTCTGCCAGCAGACAATGCTATAAAATGAGATTTAGTCTTTTACGGGGCATTCTGTGTCTTTAAGGGATGTCTAAGAAGACTAATCGAGGTACCCAGCTGCACAAGTACTATATGAAAAGAAGAACTTTGCTTTTGTCTTTCCTGGTAAGGGATCTGTTCTTGGATACCTTGTATTATTTTGTCCTGGCCAAACTATGCAAAACGCGAGTGGGACTTTGGGGGTGTTGGGTGAGGTGACAGTGCAGTGTATTAAATTCTGGGTTGTGAAAAACTGCACCTTTTCCTCGCTTCCAAGGCCACCGAGATTGAGCGTCTCATCACGTGGTACAACCCGCTCTCTTCTCCTGAGTTAGAGCTGGATCAGACGGGAGAGAACAGTGTCGCAAACTGGAGGTCCAAGTACATCAGCCTGACTGAGAAACAGTGGAAAGATAATGTGGACCTAGCATGGAGCATTTCTCCTTATCTAGCTATCCAGCTGCCCACCAGGTATATACAAGCTGTTGCTTAATAGTTATTCATCACATTTACATCCTAATTTTCACCATCACGGGACTCAGGGAGCTATATATGAGATTCTAAGAGCCAGTGGTCTGCACATATTCTGGTGCAGGGGTAGTCAAACTGGCCCTCCAGATGTCCATGGACTACAATTCCCAGAAGCCCCTGCCAGCATTTGCTGGCAGGGGCTTCTGGGAATTGTAGTCCATGGACATCTGGAGGGCCGCAGTTTGACTACCCCTGTTCTGGTGGCTTTGCCAAAAAGGTAACAGATGTGCTTTGTGCCCTCCCAGATGTGCTTTGTGCCTACTGTGACCTCCCAGACCCATGCAGCAGCCAGTTAGATCTAAGACAAGCCCCTGAGTTTCTAAGATCATCACCACGGCTCAGATTGCTCCCGGTATAGTCTCTCTTCAAAGTAGGGAGAAGTGGCTGTTTCAGGCATGTGCATTCCCAATTGCTCCTAGGTTTAAAAACACAGAAGTAATTGTGATGGAAGTCACCCGTCTGGTTCGCTTGGACCCAGGAGCCGTCAGCGATATACCAGAAGCAATAAAGGTAATTGCCTGCTCTGTGCATATTCAAGTTATGATCTAAAGAGGTGCTCCAGAACTCCATGAACGACCTCATTGTTGCTCTGGAGAGGCTAGTATTGCATGAAACTGGGAATTGCTAAAGCTTTCCTCCATGGTGTAACCTAGCAAAACTGGTGTGTGACTGGTGCACTCTAAGTCTGATGCTGCCATTGCTCCCCTCACCAGTGATAACAATTTGACCAATGAAGCTGGGGGGAGCTGAAACAGCTGTGAGCTCGGCAGATGAAAGAATGCAGCCGGCTGCATCAACAAAGGCTAATGAGGAAGAGTCCCAGCTAGGAATTCCTAGAATCACCACACCTGAATCCGGTAGCCCAGATTTGCCCAAACCAGGCATACACTGTCAACAAAGACCGGATCGCACTGCATGAGAGGAGATGCTCGGCCCATTTAATGAGCTGCCTGCATACAAAGGATTCCGATGACAGTGAATGATGGCAGGACAACTCCCAAGCAGACTGCTGAGTCTGATTTAAGGAGCGGCTGTGAAGAATGAAGTGTGGATGCAATGTTCTTAGTTCCTGATGCAGCCTGGCTCCATGCTCTTGTTCCTGAGCCTTCTTACCAACCCCAGACCTTGACTCTGGACACTGTTGGCATCTGGACTTCTCAGCTTTGACTCTTTGGTTTGATTTTGGACTCTCTGCTCTGGTAACTCTCTGGCTATTGTCCCCTCTGGCTTGTTTACAACCGTGGCCTTGGGCATTCCTTTCAGTGCAGTCCACTCGGCTGCAAGAAGCTCTGGCTTTAGTGAAGCCTGCATCCAACAGCTGTTCATGCTCAAGGCTTTCCTCCTGCCTCAGCAGTGTGCTACAGCAGCAGTACCCTTGATCATGCCAGGCAGCAGAGATGGGATGTCATTCTTCTTCTTAGCCCTAGAATTGTTGGTCACTGGATACAAACTTTGTTCTGTTGCTTCAGTCCAACACAGCTGCTCTCCAGAATCCTCTTCTTTTCAGGAAAGTCAACAAGATCCAACCTTCAAGACTAGCGAAGGAAAGAGGTTTCTCTCCCCCCCCCCCCGTTTTGCCCTGAACAATGGGGAACTCCTCACCACAAAGGCACAGGATTCTAAAATGATAGGCATGTGGTTTCATAATTTGGCCACGTGCACGTATCAGAGTATCAATTTATTTATGGTCTATTGGCCAGGTGCGGGTTAAATTCACTTCTGCTGTAGGTGGTTAAGCCTGGTTCTTTGGCTTATTCATTTCCCCTTCTTTTTTTGCCTCCAGTACCTTGTTACGTGGCACACGATAGATGCAGATGCTCCTGAACTCAGTCACATTCTGTGCTGGACACCGACAGATCCCCCTACAGGCCTCTCATATTTTTCAAGCATGTATCCACCCCACCCGTTGACAGCTCAGTATGGAGTTAAAGTCCTGCGGTCTTTCCCTCCGGTAAGAAGCTGAGTTAGATAAGCTCGAGGTAAATTAGATCTTTGAATTATTGCAGGTCTACTTGTGTTTTTAGTAATCTCCCCCCCCCCAATAAATCTTGATGGATTGTTCCAGTTTGTGTGATTGGAATGAAAAATCCACTGGCTTGTTAGAACTTGTCAGATCTTGGAAGCTAAGCTTGGTGTAGTGGTTAGGAGTGCGGATTTCTAATCTGGCGAGCCGGGTTTGATTCCCCGCTCCCCTACATGCCGCCAGCTGGGTGACCTTGGGTTTGCCGCTGTTCTGAACGAGCAGTAATATCAGGGCTCTCTCAGCCCCACCTCCTCACAAGGTGTCTGTTGTGGGGAGAGGAAAGGGAAGGCGAATGTAAGCCACTTTGAGACTCCTGGTAGAGAAAAGCAGCATATAAGAACCAATTCTTCTTCTTCTAAGCAAGGTCAGCTCTGACCCTGCTTGTATGGGAGACCACCAATTGGTTGTTGACTTGATGGCAAAAAAGAAAGAAAAAGAAGCTGACTAGCCTGATTCTGAGTGAGTGATGTGGTGCTGGTTTGATCGGACTGCGACGCTTTTTCTTCAGCATTGTTTAGTTATTCTGGAACGATTCAGCAACTTAACTTCAGATACCACTTGCAGATACGTTTCTTTCTTCTGGTTTCACCAAGAAGCGTTTGTAACTGTTCTCTTTGTCTGTCTCTTTTCCCCACCCCTGCCTTCCAGGATGCCATTTTATTTTACATTCCACAGATTGTACAGGCGCTAAGATACGATAAGGTAAGGACACATAAGCATAGGCCCAAGTATGTATTTCAGGGCTTTCCCACTTGGCAGTGCTGTCCTGCAGAAGCCCAATTGCTGTTGTAACTATCAATGCAGTGTAATGGCAACAAGGCACCTGAATAGTGGGCTTCCCTTTCTTTCCCCTGACCCAGTGCCTGTGGCAGCTAGTCCACATTCTCCCCTCCCTGCGAATGTGCCACCTTTGCCACATCATAGCTGGACTAAGATTGAAATGGAGAATTCCCTGCCTCATAACTAGTACTCTTCACCACCATCCCTCTCTAACTACCTTCAGCCTTTTAAGCTTCCTTTTTCATTACCAAACCCGGCCCATTCCCCTTAATTTTCCTTAGAGCGCTTCTGTAAAAATCCCTTCAGCCCCATCATCTGGCCCATATGCCTGTTCATATGTAGTCTCAAAAAGGCTACCGCCAAGAAGTAATTCTGTGAATCGGCAACTATCAGCTCCTTGGATAATGGCACTATTACACTTTCTCAGATGGGCTACGTACGGGAATACATCTTGTGGGCTGCCGCCAAATCCCAGTTGCTGGCTCACCAGTTTATTTGGAACATGAACACAAACATCTACTTGGACGAAGAGGGACATCAGAAGGATCGTGAGTCCTCAGTGTTCTGACTTGTTGGACTGCTTGGATTGTTAATCCTGAAATGCCGTTTCCAAACGTCACCATTTACCAAATTGGGGGTGAGAGGGAGGGGGAGTCCTCTCCACTTGCTGATGAGCTTAACTGCCATTGTCGCTCCCTCCCAAGAATATCTCGGGGCTTCTGCGACAGGTGTGCTTTTAAGCTGAAAGGCGGAACGGACAACCCATCGGTTAACTGTCATGACCATTCTCTAGCCCAAACTAAACACAATAAGAAATGTGTCGCTGCTTGAACTTGAAAGACTCATGGAGTCCATCAGGAAAGCCTGATCTGTTTAAATTAATGCCGCTGTTGGCAGATCAACGTCTTACTTCTATGAAGACAGAGGCAAAATAGTCATAGATATGGCTGAATATTAGATTAATGATATCACTGTGGACCTCTTGATATTCTGAATTAATATGAATGATTTGCCTCTTAGACATGGGAACCCTCTTGAGACTTCCATGTTTTAATGACACGAGACTTTTTTCTTCCCTGTGAAGTTGAGTCTAGGGACACAATTTGAGCTAGGTTAAGAATTTTGAGATGCTGCTGATGCCCCACGGAACCCATCAGAATCTCTCCCGTTAAAAATCAGTGGGGCTTCAGCAGCCATGATCTAGCCAGTGTTTTTTCCCCTTGAAAAGAATCTTATGACATGGCATCGGAAGGAAATGCGCCTCTCGATGTCTCATGCTCCTTCCTTTGGCTCTTGGTGAGAGCCAGCTTGGTGTAGTGGTTAAGAGCAGTGGCCTCTAATCCGGAGAACTGGGTTTGATTCCCCCACTCCTCCACATGCAGCCAGCTGGGGTGGCCTTGGGCCCATCACAGTTCTTACAAAGTTCTCTCAGCCCCACCTACCCCATTCTGTGTCTGTTGTGGGGAGAGGAAGGGAAGTCAATTGCAAGACGCTTTGAGACTCCTTCGGGCAGTAAAACCCGGGGTACAAAAATCTAGCTCTTCTTTACACAGCTGATATTGGAGAACTGTTGGAGCAGCTAGTCGAGGAGATAACAAGCTCACTGTCTGGGCCCGCAAAAGAGTTTTATCAGCGTGAATTTGATTTCTTCAACAAAATCACCAACGTTTCCGCCATCATCAAGTAAGCATGAGCTGGTGTGCTAAAGCGCTTCACTCTGGCATGAAGCTTATTTATTTGGGTGGCCTTCAGTTAGTCACTTTGCAGGGTGACTGTGCAGGGGGATTCCGGGGAGGAGGGGTAAAATAGTGGCAGGGAGAACAATATGCAGTCCTGAGCTCTTTGGATGAAGGGAAAGGTGAAAAGAGCCACATGCTCAAGGGAACGCATTTACCGTCAGCAAAGTGTTCTGCCAGTTGTTACCCAGGAACTGGATCTGCGTTTTGGTTGACAGATTGTTCTATAATATCTAGATGAACTATTAATACCCCTAAGCTTTGATGCTTTACCAGGTCTTTTAACGGATATTTACACAGTTAACCCCACACACACAAACACACACACAATTTTCTGAATAGGTTAGCAAAACAAAGCATATATATTGATATGTTTTTAAGTTGGCCAGGGGGTGGCAGCAGCTTAACACGTAAATAAAACATACAGGCTTCCCCCCCATCCCACCCCAGAAAAGGACTTCCTACAGGTTTAAACATGAATATCCCACTGTTTGGATGTTTTCAGAATCTGAGCAGTTTTCTGGTGACTTCAATGGCCTTTTAAAAGTCCAGAATACAAATCATGTTTCTTTATCAGTTTCCAGTGTGGTGTAAGGGTGAGAGTGTCCATTACACAGAAGTCCCCAACAAGGTTGTGAGCCTCCAATAGGGCCTGAAGGTCTCTTGGAATTCTGACTAATTCCCCCTAAAAAGAGAAATCAGTTCATGTGGGGAAGGTGGCAGCTTTGCATGGTGGACTCTGCAGTGTTGTGCCCTGATGAGGTTCCTTATTGTGGTATTCATTATGTTTTTACTGTGCTGTTGTAAACCACCTCAAGCCTGCTTGAAGGGAGGGAGTGTCCAAAAATTAAATTATTATAAAAGTTTGAGTTCTTTTCAAGGGCCACTCCATCTGTTCCACATAATATATTTCTGGTAAGGGCTTGGAGGAGGAGCTGGTCTCATGGCTTAAGTGCCACTCAGCGCTTAACACCCACTCAGGGCAGCTATCCCGCCCCTGACTACTTCCTCCTCCAACCGGCTTGCCTGTCTGTCCTGTAGCCAGCCAGTCACCTTCCGTCCCCCACCCCTGACCACCCCCTCCTCCTTCCACTTCCCTCTGAGGCTCAGAGACTGCAGATCCCTGCTGGTGAGTTCCCTAACAGCTGCCTGCAGCCTTTCCAGGTCCTGGGGGGGAGGGGGAGGCCACCTCCCTAATCTAGTGCCCGTTATATTCCTGAATATTCCTGAATGCAAGGGGCTTGTCCCCTAGTGTAAAGCATATTATTAACAGTCAAGGTAAAAGGTTACCGTGACCTGGATCCACATGGCCAAGTCAGCCCCCTACTTCTACCCAGCTAGTTTCCTTGATAAATGAAGATGGAGGAGACCATTTTAAGAGGCCTTGTGTTTGGCACCTCACACAAAGAGGGATTATGGTGTAATTGGAAAATGATTACCGTTCACGCCATGTCTGCCAATGTACATTGTGCTTGACAAAGTAGCTTGTAAGGCTCAGTGGAATTTATGAGTTAAATTAGAGTGGAGCAGGAAAGCAAGGAGGGATACAATTGCAGATTTAGTGCACAGCCTTTAGCTTGGCCATCTCCACAAGGAGGATAAGTCTATCAGTGGCTACCAGCCTTGGTGACTGAGAAGAACCGGTGCCCTGTTGTTGGCCACCCAGAGGAACTGGTTGGCCCCTGGGTAAGACAGCATGCAGGACTAGATGGGCCATTGGTCCAATCCAGCAGGGCTCTTCCCACATGCTTATTTCCCTTAAGGAGGGATGGGGAGGCACTGTGGGTTTCAGGAGAAGAGGGTCGCAGGATCTGGGAGAGAATTCAGAGCATAAGCAGTGCAGCAAGGTATTTGAAGAAAAAATTCAGCAACTGAAAATGATAAAAGCTGGGGAGCCAGGGGGGCGGGAACAAAATAAAGCTACTGATTTTGGATTCAGTGTTATCGTAATCCAGGAAGCACATAATGCCGAATCCAGTAGCTTTATTTGTCCCCAGTTTTTATCACTTTATCTAAGGTGCAGAGTTTCTTTTCTCGCTGGCCTCTCTTGCCTTGCCCCAAAGGGTGCTTGATAAAGTGTAAAAATGACATCCTTGCCCCAAAACCTCAGTTGTAAATCTCACTGAATGCAGTGGGGTCTCTTCCCAGTTAAATGCGCTTAAGATTGCAGAGAGCGTCTGTACCTGTGCAGACAGAGATGATTTCACCGTCAAATTATGTTGCTTGCCTGTGCCAACAGACAGCTACACCGTTATCCACAGAGACTTCATTGGCGTTCTTGTATCTGCGTGAAGATTTGCCACCTAATATGTTTAACTTGAGCCATTGATTCTTCCCAGGCGCAGGTTTTTGTGGCTTAGCTGGTTGTTTGAGCAAGCAAAAGAGCCTGATAAGGCTGCTCTTTATCTTAATCCCCTCACTAAATAGACTCTTGGCCAAGAATAACCTTTCATTGATCACGCAGCCGGAAGTCTCCTGCAGTTCATCTTCAGGGTTTATTCTCCTGAGAGCGAAGGAACTGATTAAAAGTGGCATTCTGAACGGCCGGCTATTTACCGCTGGCCTTGGGCAGGAACCCCCAACCCCTAAAGCGCAGTGTAGGGGGTCTCCCAGGGCCAATTTCACCCATGTGGTTGGATCCAGTAATCTCCGTGTAGAATAAGGCTGAGAGCCTCAAATCTCCCTTGCCTTCCCTTCCCTTCCTCCCATCAGCCATTTTCAGCCCAGGGGAAGCTGATTCTGAGGGAGGCAGAATCTGCAGGGATAGGCATGTTTCAGTGGGGAGAGCTCTGCTGATGGACAAGGCAGTGACTTATACTTCCTTCCCCCTTGTAACTGCGGCCCTGTGTTGCCCCACGTGGGCCCAGGAATCCAGTTGGAAGTAGAAAAAGAAAACATTAAACAGTGAAGTGATTCAACAATAAGGAGATTTATTTTTACAATTTCTGTATTTCTGGCCATGTTTAAACATTTCCCAAGGCTTGGGAAACTGGCAGGGGGCTGCCTGTCCATTCCTGGATCCTCTGTGCCCATGGAATATGGATTTTCTAGTGCTGGCCTTATGATTAATGTGCCTGAGACTTACATTGAAGCATGTCAACTTTTCTCGACAAGAACCACTCTCCTCTGAACCCTTTCAGTTTTGTCCACATCTTTTTTTAAAGTGAGGCTTCTAGAACTGCACACAGTACTCCAGGTAATAGTTGAGGTGGTTGCGGATGATTTACCATTGCCATGCAAACAGATCACTAGATCCAGTCCACAGTTAAGAACATAAGAAAAGCCCCTCTGGATCAGACCAGTGGTCTGTCTCATCCAGTATTCTGTCTCAACTAGTTTTTCGGTGTCTATGTTTTAAAAAAAAAATTAAGCGTACATCCCCGAAAGGAAAGTATTAATGAGAGTAAATGTCTTTATAAACACAAGTTATCATGAGAAGTACACTAAAGGCACATGTGTGTTTGTTTCGGGAGGGGAGAGAGGGAGAAGGGGAGGAATGCTCAGTCCAATTTGCAAGCCCATTAACTCTGATAGAGTTAGCATTTTAGAAACAATTGAAAGAAGAATTGCATTTTATTAGATTTTTTGAAACTAGCCTAACATCTTGTAGGACAGGGGTCTGTTTATATCCATCCCAGAGAAATGATGCTTGGGCCATAGGTATATTCCTTGTTTATAATCATAAGAGACCCGTTTTGCTCGGGATTTCTGTGGAATGTGTAGTGCTTTTGTGAAAAGGGTATGAATAAGCCAAAGAAAGGATCCTTGTAAAAACAGCAGCGCTATCGACACCTGGTCAAAGCCAAAACACATTGAAACATCTCTGGTGTGGTATCGTATTAACGCTTTGCTGTCACCCTGCTGTGAAAGGTAGTGGGAAACGCACTGCTGATGTGGCAGATTTAATTATTTGCTTTAAAAAAGAAACCCACAAAAGTCTCTTCTTCTTCGTAGGCCTTACCCGAAAGGTGAAGAGAGAAAGAAGGCCTGTTTGAGTGCCTTGTCAGAGGTGAAAGTGCAGCCTGGTAAGAAGCCGGGATTGTTAACAATTTGAACATTGCGGGTATTGTTGTCGCAAAAGTGTAGGCCATCCTTTGAGCTCTGCAGAATTCGTCTTCTGGCTGGTTGTTAGGCAGAATAAATCTAAGAAATGGAAACAGAGAAACGGCCACTGTGGAAATCCATTGGGCTGTAGTTTAATGTCAGGCTGAGTTGAAAACAATTCCAAGACGCTGGCAGGGGCTCATGGGGATTGCAGCCCATGGACATCTGGAGGGCCGCAGTTTGACTACCCCTGTGCTTTACCAAACAACTCTCTCCCTTTCAAATAGGTTGTTATTTGCCAAGCAACCCTGAAGCCATTGTTTTGGATATTGACTACAAATCAGGAACACCTATGCAGAGGTAGGATACTCTTGCTTCGTATCTCAGTAAAAATGTGGATGTTTTAATATATTATTATACAGCTATAAAGGATTATATGCATTCACTGAGAACAGCTCCATCAATGAGAGGCTAGATGGGATCTCTGAATGCCAGTTGTTGGGGGGCTGGGGGGCTGCGGCCTCCGTGTTCCTGCATTGAGCGTTCTGGAATATCTGTTTAGCCATTGCAAAAACAGGGTACTGGATTAGATCGACCTTTTTTGATCTGATCTTAACATTCACGACGATAGAGTCAGGTGCGTAGCCATGTTGGTCTGAAGCAGTAGAAGTGTACATGGACGTGAAAGCTTATATTCAAAATTAAACATTGTAGGCTTTAAAGGTGCCACTGGACTCAAAGTTTGTTCTGTAACATTCATGTGTAAACTGTGCTTTATGGATTACTTCAATTCAGTTGTTCTTTTTGTCCTTCCAGTGCTGCAAAAGCACCATACTTGGCCAAGTTTAGGGTAAAGAGGTGTGGAGTCAGTGAACTTGAAAAAGAAGGTTAGTCCAATATCTTCCTGTTGATGCTGTTCGTTAAAAGTGCTCGTTTCATCAGAATTTCCTGAGATTCCCCCCCCCCCATTTTTGGACATGTTTGCTAGCAATCCAACTGCCAGGCAAGAAATAGTATGAGTTTCATTTGTTTTTTGTAAATATGTTTAACAAACTCTTTTAGCATAACTAAGGAATGTACTAAAAGGAAAAATATGCCACGTTTAAAAGGAGACTGTCTTCCCAATATATTTCTGGCCCCCCATGCTGCAAGAAACACACAGTCTGAAAGGAGACATGTTCCTCTTCCATGCAGTAGGCACAGCTCCCTGGTGTTTCAGGAAAGCATGTCATGCGTTCAGACTTGAGCACAGTGAACAGCATAATTTCCAAGCAGCCACATATGTGAGATATAGTTTAAAGATGTGATCGCGTTTCAGTGGGTGTCCTAAGTTGGTGCCCCAGAGGTTTTCCCAGCACATTGCAACAGATTGCAAAAAGACAGCTTCTCTTACCACGGGGACTGCAAAGAACTCACCATGAGTGCACTGCTCATCTCCAAGTGGAGTATTATTTGCCACTAAAGTTCTCAAACCAAGACTGGTAGTCACAGACTTCAGCACAAGTAGCTAAAGGCCATTATTTACACCAGAGACAGTGGTGGTAGGAGGAATCAGAGTCAGTTTTAGTGGCCTCCAGTTTCCCACAGTACAAAAATATTGAGGTTTGATGCTTTTCCCCTCTTCTAGGACTCCGTTGTCGTTCCGACTCCATAGACGAAAGCGGAGAAGACGGGATGGAAAGCAAGAAGATTTGTTGGCAGGCAGCTATTTTTAAAGTGGGCGATGACTGCAGGCAGGTATGATACTACAAAAATCCCTTAGCAATTGATCTCTGGCAATAATCATGCAAAATGGTAATCATAATGCATCTTTCTAACACACCTGGGAAGGTGTTGTGCTTTCATTTCATTGGGGCTGGGATGAAAATTTGCTCACTTCTAAATTTGGCATGTCTGTGGGTGGTTTTATCCCTCTTACAATATTGGTCTTGGATGAAACTAACTTCCTTAATTGTTACCATTGTTTTATTTAGCATGTGTAAACTACATAAAGCTTTATCCAGTTAATTTCTTGGCTTTTTCTGATTCTGATTCGTTGATCAATCTAAGGGTTAACTTAGCTTTTCTCAACTTTTTACCATTGAGAAACCCCTGGAACATTCTGCAAGCTTCAGAAAGGGTGCAATCATGCAAAAGGTGGTTGGGAAGCACAGCCATGTACATGCTTACCTGAGGCCCCTCTCTTTCCCACACCCTACACGCCCATCATTGGCCACTTTGGGAGGGGGGGGAACATATCACCCCATAAATGTTTAACAACATTTAAAAAAATATATTACAAAATTAACTTCCACCCATTTGGGAAACCCTTCCAGGGCCATCAGGAAACCTCAAGTTGTCACAAAACCCTGGTTGAAAAAGCCTGAGTTAACTACAAGTTGACAGTGGCGAGAAAGAAATCCTGTGTAATTAGAGGCATTCTATCTAGCCCCTGTGTAGTCTCCAAATGATATCATTTCAAATCATTAGCATCATTAATAGAATTTGCATCATTGATTTTAATCCAGCTAATTCCCTCAGGGGTTCCGCCTGCACCCTGTTAAAGTGATAGTTGTATGGAAAAGACCTTGAGTCAAAGCAGACTGAATAAACAAAACAATTCCACGGACTGTACTGCATAGCCATTGCAGTCTTTTAAGCAGGGAGTGGGAATGTACACACCTGCATGCATATGGACCTCCATTCCGCAGCACACGTGTGCGATTCTTCTAACATATGCCATTTATTCCCGGACAGGACATGCTGGCCTTGCAGATCATCGATCTTTTCAAGAACATATTTCAGCTGGTTGGACTGGACCTCTACGTGTTTCCCTATAGAGTAGTGGCCACAGCTCCAGGGGTGAGTATTTGCTGAGTAACTTCGCTCCAGTAGATGGTTAGCATTTCATGCAGTCAGAAATGTCTTCTGTGAATTTTTTAAAATTTAATTTTGTTTTTTTAAACTTAATGAACAGCTGCTGTAGGAAATCGATGTGGGACAATTATTATTAACCATTAGTAAGCTTATCTCTTCTTCCTCTTCAAGTGTGGAGTTATTGAATGCATTCCCGATTGTACTTCCCGCGACCAGCTGGGCAGGCAGACTGACTTTGGGATGTATGACTACTTTACAAGGCAATATGGAGATGAATCAAGCCTGGCGTTCCAAAAGGTATTTCCACCCAGATGTGTATCCAGGCGTTGGCTGTAGAGTTTGGCTTTGGTCATTCTCTCCCCCCCATTACATGCTTGGAATCAAGCATTTATACGTGTTCAGGTTGTGCTGTACTGGGGGGGTGCTAGGCTCAGAAGAAGAGCCTCTGTTGGGCATGCAGATTTATAGAGTCATAGAATAACAGAGTTGGAAGGGACCTCTTGGGTCATCTAGTCCGGTGGGCCACGGCCCGGTACCGGGGGTTGATGACCACTGACTTATAGGTACCGTTTCTTGGCAAGATAGCCCACTGTCTCTATCTCTACCCTGTATCCAACGAGGGAGCACGTGTTCTGATTGTTTATGGTTTGGGATGCTTGATTTCCTTCTTGCCTCCTTTGCTCTCCCCATGGCCACCCCCAGCCATGATGTCTTGGCACCTTCCTTAATCCCTGCTCGTTCTCCCCACCTAAAACTCTCGACAACATCTCACCTCTGCAGGCTCGCTACAACTTCATCCGCAGCATGGCCGCCTACAGCCTTCTGTTGTTCCTGCTGCAGATTAAGGACAGGCACAACGGCAACATCATGCTGGACAAACACGGGCATCTCATTCACATCGGTTAGTTCCGTTGCCTTTTTGCAGGTCATAGTTCTGATGGTGGTAATGAAAAAGTGGTGTTTCCCAGGTCTTTGGGGTCGTGGGCCTCCTGAAAAAGACATTTGTGCTATGATTATAACCCCATAATCTTGCAATGTAGAGAGATTACTTCTGTCTTCTACCTCAAGACTGATAGGCAGAAGTTCTGCCTACGTTATTGATAGCAAGGAGTGCGGCTTCTTCCGCTCACTCCATGCTAGCAAGGAAAGAGTTAAACGTGGACATATGCATTTATGTACTCTGCTTCTGCACTTAAATTTGCAACCTCCTGAGACTTGGTGAGAGCCAGTATGGTGTAGTGGTTAAGAGCAGTGGCTTCTACTCTGAAGAGCCGGGTTTGATTCCCTGCTCCTCCATATGTAGCCAACTGGGTGCCCTCGGGCCAGTCACAGTCCTGTTAGAGCTGTCCTCACAGAGCAGTTCTGTCAGAGCTCTCTCAACTCCACCTTCCTCACAGGGTGTCTGTTGTAGGGAGAGGAAGAGAAGGTGGTTGTAAGCCACTTTGAAAGTCCTTTGGGTAATGAAAAGGGGGGGTATAAAAATGAGCTTCTCTTTTCATTAAAATTTCAATTATATATATTTTATGATGCATGTATTATATTTTAATGGGATTTTACGGGTTATGCCTCAAGGCGACTTGTCGAGAGAGGCGGGGTATAAATTCAGACATAAATAAAATAAATAAATAATGTTTGAGATGTTTCTTAGCGACCAGGCGCAACCATCCGTCGGCGTCTCTCTCTTCCTTCCTCAGATTTTGGTTTCATGTTTGAGAGCTCGCCTGGTGGAAATCTGGGTTGGGAGCCAGACATCAAACTGACCGATGAGATGGTGATGATCATGGGGGGCAAAATGGAAGCTACGCCCTTCAAGTGGTTCATGGAGATGTGCGTCAGGGGGTACCTTGCAGTCAGGTGAGGGCGCAGCTGCTGTCGGATTCGATCTTGAATTGCTACGCCGGGAACCAATAACTGCGTATTTTTGCCCTTCTGCAAATTTTTCTCTTTTTGATGCCAGGGCACTCAAATCACCCACCTGGCTGTTCCCAAGTTAGATATGCTTGCGCACTGCCATTATCATGGCAAATTATGGATCAGCACAGGCAGCGAGGCAAATAGAGCACTGGAATTCTTTCTTTTTGGAATTGAAAAACCAGTGCTGGCAGGGGCTCATGGGAATTGTAGTCCACAGATATCTGGAGAGCCACACTTTGGCCACCCCTGCTCTACGTGCATGCCAGCTCTATTTCATGCATTATTTGGCAGTACACCTGGGTTTGCCACCAAATACACTTCCCACAGGGAACTTCAGCTAGTGATCCTTACACCTACTTTGCATTGTTAGGCACACTTTGAATATATATATGGAGCAGCCTTCGGTTTCCAGAATGCCCTTTCCTAAAATCTTTCCCCTGCAGGCAGGTAACCAATTCCCAGCATTCCATTCCCGCAGCTACAGAGAGTGTGTGTCTGTGTGGAATAGCGTGGGAGGTGCCTAACCTCAGCGGAGTGGAATTGCCTTTTGTCGCAGTAATTTCGTTAGAGTGACAGATTGCGGGCGGCAGCACAGCTTCATCAGCAAATGGGAGAGGATTACGCTGTGCAAATTTAATTACTGTAATAAGGTGTGATCCATTCCCAGCTGAGTTCCTCGGATTTTTCATTCTCTCGCTCTCGTCGTCTTCGGTCGCCGCAGAAGTCTGAAAACTCTCTTCCCCTCCTCTTCCGCTGCAGGCCTTACATGGACGCCGTGGTCTCCCTGGTCACTTTGATGCTGGACACAGGACTGCCCTGTTTCCGAGGGCAGACAATCAAGCTGTTGAAGTAAGTCGCACGTCATTTTTAATGGTGGTGTAGAAGAAGCAGAATTGCTAGATTTTTTAAAAAAAAATTGTTCTTATATATAATTTTGAGACATTGCACAAACAGGGGTCTCCCACCTTGGTTGCTGATCAGAGGCCATACATGCTAGGCTGCAGTAATGCCCACGGCATCTAATGGCACCAAACATTTGTTCTCCCCTGTTCTGAGATATCCTGCCAACATATAAAGCTTTCCCAGGATATTTATACTCGCTGAACTCCCATCAAGAAGGGCCTTTTTACTAGAGTAAAACCTTTTAATCTCAAACGTGTCACGGGGAAGGTTGCACCAAGTCCCCACATCACAGAGGTATTGTCTACTCTGTGGATGTGAACTCCCAGACACACTTAATCCATATTGTACTAGACTGTCCAGCCTTTTCGGGATTATTCAACAGATTTAAATTCAAGATGAAGATCCAAGTTGCTTACTATAAAGTCAATGTTATGCGGAAGGGGTCTTATCAAGTTTGCTAAAGTTGCCAAAGTACTTGGGAATATGCTGAGAGCAAACAGTCGCTGTTTGTCAGGGCAGAAGGGGGACAAGCTTAGATTTGTAGTGTATAATTTATCTTTTGAGAGCCTCTTGTGGTGCAGAATGGTAAGGCAGCAGAAATGTTGTCTGAAAGCTCTGCTCATGAGGCTGGGAGTTCGATCTCAGCAGCTGGCTCAAGGTTGACTCAGCCTTCCATCCTTCCGTGGTCGGTAAAATGAGTACCCAGCTTGCTGGGGGGTAAACGGTAATGACTGGGGAAGGCACTGGCAAACCACTCTGTATTGAGTGTGCCATGAAAACACTAGAGAGCATCACCCCAAGGGTCAGACATGACTCGGTGCTTGCACAGGGGATACCTTTACCTTTACCTTTTTAAATTTCTCTTTTGGTGTTTAGCTAAATTATCTCTAATTTGGATGTTTGTTCTGCCAATAAAGGTGTCTTGAGTCTCAGCGGCACCAAACAAGTTGCTGGTTCCCAAGATGGCTACGCTCTATGAATGCATTCCTTCAATCTGAAAATTCTAATTTCTGCTCAGGACAAAGCTGCAATTGCCCCCCCCCCCAATTATAGTAAAATATCAGCATAATCTTGACAGAATGATTACCATTAAATTGATGCCTCTTTCCCATCAGTTGCAGTATAATGCTATTTAAAACAGAAATGGCATTTGAAGAATTACATAATATAAAAATGGCACAGAAATGTGCAGTCTTGGCTTGCTCGACAGTGTTTTTTGTAGGGTCTGTACACCATCTTTCAATTGTCTACTTTCCAGGGTTTCCCCACCTTTTCCTACAATCTTTCCCGATGATCACAGTCTCAATAGGTTTGCTGTCCTAGTGGACTCGGAATTGCTTGTTTCCAAATGCCCTACTCACCCTGGTGCCATTTTCCTGTCATCGTCCCCTCTCCCCTGTAATTTCCCCTGCCCTGTCACCAGAGGGCTTTTTACTGGCCCTATTTTTTTTAAAAAACTTGGTTAAAACTCCCATCATTACATTGCTGTATCACTATAGCATTACAACGATGCAGAAAAACAAAAGGGGGAACAAAAGGGATCACAACGACTTTTGTAAACAAGACTTGGCATATAAACTCATGTTTCTCCAGCACTGGTGTTTGCCTCAAGCCAAAGTTGGCAACAGCTACCCAGAGGTTCACAGAACAAGATTTCTCTAGCTTAGTTGTCAGAATCAGAGTTGTTCTACTAACAGCTGCATCTTTGCCTGCTCTTTCTTGAACAGAAACAGGTTCTGCGCCAATATGACTGACCGAGAGGCAGCTACCTTCATCGTGAAGATAATTCAGAACTGCTTTCTCAGCAACAGGTTTGTTTCTTCCCACCCATGAGCCATTTCTTGTGTCTTCCACTAACCCAGAGATTCCCAGCCGTGTCACTTCCATGGGGCGTGGCAGGAAGGGGATCCTCGAAGCCTGAAAAATTATTCCAGGGGCTCCTCCATGGTCAAAAGGTTGAAAAAGGCTGCTCTAGTTTATAGGTAGCTATTCTGCAGCATTGCCTGCTACAGGGGGCACAGGTAAGAGAGGCTTTGTGGTATGCCTAGAGAAGTGCGGAAGGATACAATAAGGCAAAATGTGCTTTCTAATTTTTAGGAAGTGCCAGCTGATTGTAAGCCATAACTGGGATGTCACGCCAGAACAATTCAGCTTCCTGTACCATTGTTTGGTGCAGTGTCTAAACTGGGTGTTTAGAGACCTTGGTTGGTGGGATTATGTGCCTGGTCATTCAGCTCTGAAATACCTCTTTTGTGACTGGTTCCCTTGTTTAGGAGTAAGACCTATGACATGATCCAGTACTACCAGAACGATATCCCCTACTGAAGCAGGCGAGATTATCCCGAGAGGCGGAAGAAGAATGCCACATTCCCTTTTCTTGTGGTCCAATGTGAATTCTGACGTCACGCTTGTACGGCCTCCGGTCTCTCCCGTGTGTGCATGTGAACATGGCTGTCCCTCCCTCTTCTGGGTCTTGCAACAATCAACCGCCCTCCAGCCGTTCCTTTGGATCTTGTCCTGGGATGTGTCCGTGTTCCTGATTACAGAGGAGTTGGCTGCAATCACAGTCTGAAGTCTGGCTCGGAATGTGTGTAAATCAACAGGCGCCAGTAAGTCGGAGGAACACGGTAGCTGGTCAGACAACACGAGGGTTGTTTGGTTGCTGTCCAGGCAAGAGCTGTCAAAGTGCACCTTGTAGAATGCCGTGGAAATGTAGCGCTCGGGAGCTCCCGGTTCAGAGCAGCTAAGAAGTCTTCAGAGGACCCTGGTTCACGCTGTAGACATCATTAACGATAATCGTCCCTAGGTGGAGATGTTCCCGCATCGGTGTTAATATTGTATTTTGCACTTGTAAATGTTTCCCGCTCCACGGTCAGTATTTCGTACATATATGAAGAATGTATTTTTTTTCCTTTTGTGTGTTTTAAAAAGAGAGAGAGAGAGAGAACTCTACCTAAAAGATATATTTAATCTAAAAAATTGAATAAAAAGATCTTAGGATACGCCGTGTGTCCATCGCGCCTTTTTCAAGTGGAAACCAGTTTCTGGGCTTCAGGCGAGGAATGAGGAATGCCTGGTGGGCTCTTGGAAGGGTATGTTGGAGTGGAAGAGGCGATGGTTGGGGTGACAGAAGCTGGCTTGTCTTGGTACGGTTGAACAGGCAAGGTAATTCCGGTCAGAGAATATTGGCTGCAAGTATGTTAGGGTCATCCTCCTCCAGATGGTGGTTGTAGAACTCCAACCGTTACAACCCATCTGACAAAGATCAGTTCATCTGGAGAAAATGGGTGCTTAGGAAGTTGCATTCGATGTTACTATGCCCCAAACTAACCCTCTGCAGCCTCCATCCCCTAAAAATCTCCAGGTATTTCCCAGCCCAGAGCTGGCAGCTTAAAGTTTATCCATCGCTCTAATAGTAGAGTCCATTTCTTTTCTCCAATAAATACTGTTTCGCTCTGTCCCACGGGCTAAAATTGCCTTTTTACAAATGACAAGAGGGGACCAGCAAAGAAACTTGCGGGGGTGGTGCATCTGATCTTCTCACCATTGGTTCCTTCTCTCTCCCCACTTCTATGTCAGTCTTTCCCCCTCTATTTCCCCCTTTTCTCTGTCAGTCATTCCCCCTCTCTTTCTCCCTCTCCTAAATTATATTCACTTTAAAGATTTTTCTGCAAACCTGGGAGTTCCTCCATGGTGAAAAAAAAAATCTCCTTTCTCTCAACATGGCCCCAATCTGCAGATTTAGAATATCCGCATATCTACCCATGCTTGAGAAATAAACAGATGTTACTTGGCCTCTGCCCTCACTGTTGATCTTGAGGCCCAGATGACAGTCCAGTTGTCCCCACCAATACAGACCTCGGTGGTCCTTGCTGCTGCTGTGCCCAGTCTCTTAGCTCTGTCTCCGCTGGTCAGCCCACACTTCTGCTGTCCTATCTCAAGCAGGTCTCTGGTGGAGAGAGTAGAAGAGACTGTTCATGATACAGGTGGGGAAGTACCACTTTTTGAAACCACCTTCCTGATTACAAAACAACTTTACGCAACCAGAAAAGCAGCACAGCTACACCAGCTTTGTGTTTTTGTTTTTTGACAGAAGGGGACCATTCAAAACTGTGATTCTCTGGTGGCAGTCTGTTCTAACCCCATTGCATTTCTGCCTTCTGCTACATGTGTAGACCAGGGCGCTAAGTGGTGCCTTTAAGAGAAACCAGGAGCTGGGCCTTGATGGTGGAAGGCGAAATTCTTTGTCTAAAAACAATATTGTGTCAGCACTGCAGGGTGCATTGTTTCAGCACTGCAGTCCATCCGGCTTCTAATGTGAACCCTGTAAACAAAGTCTGGGTTTTGTAATGTCCGATGCTTTGATGAACTGACATTCCTGTATCACATTTGCTCCTCCTTGTTTTGGATATCTCAGCTCTGCCAGCTCAATCAATGTTGGTTCAATAGTTTAAGGCAGGGTTAGTCAAACTGCGGCCCTCCAGATGTTCATGGACTACAATTCCCATGAGCCCCTGCCAGCAAACGCTGGCAGGGGCTCATGGGAATTGTAGTCCATGGACATCTGGAGGGCCGCAGTTTGACTACCCCTGCCTTAAGGTCTTATAAATGTAGCAACTCCACAGGCTGCAATTCACGCTAGACTCCGGAGTTCTGATGTCTAGTTATGAAGCCAGGCAGGAGGGTAGATGTGTCATACCAACTCTGCTCCTGCAAAATGCTTTGCTCATCATGGTATTTTTAAAGCCCTGCACCTCTACGAAGCACAACATGGCCTTTTGAACTAGCTTCTTATGATTTTGGGGGAGAAACCGACACCATTGGTATGTCTAGAAGGCTCATTCCAACATGCTGCCTGTTAAAACACCTGCATTACAGAGGACTCCTACATATTCATGCCCCAGGTGAAACCAACACATTTCTGGGTTTTTGCCAATGTTGACTTGGGTGTGAAATTGCTAGGCATTTTGCATTCATTTGTGTAGGGAAAGGAAGGGGGAAAACTCTTTTCTCAGCTGAAAATTCCTTTGCCACGCAAGTGAAAGGATCTTTGCAGTGATTTGGAGTGGATTTATGGAGAATTTATTGAATCTCTGGGCCCTAGAGGTATGGGACTAACCGTAGGTTTTGTTCAGGAAACTACCGTTCCCAACTCCTACGCTAGAAATAAGGCCTTCATTGCTTTGCAAAAAGACCCATGTTATTCCAAAATGCTTGTTTGAATCCTGATAGCTGTGACTTCAGATTGCCAGCTTTAAATTTAGGAAGGGCTGGCCTGGATCCAGGTCCACGAAAGGAGGTGGCCAACTTTATCTTTAGGGAGAGCTACTTCTGAGGAATGAAAAATATCCTGAGCTATCCCCACCCTAATGCCAGCATGTGGCCCTTTTGTTCTGTCCTAAAACAGATCATGGCTTAGGTAGAGCACCAGAAATGAAGCCATCAGCTAACCAACACAGAGGAAAATACTACCAAACAAGTGGGGACTGCAAGAAATTTGCAGGAACAGATGTCTCATTCCTCCTCTCCCCTTAATTCTCTCAGGCCTTTTCCACACTGGGAATTTGCCCCATCTCACCGCTCGTCCAGTGGCAGGGCAAATTCCCAGTTCTACGTGATGTTGTCACCAGGCTGGGGCCATTCCATGCCTGGCCCAACGCAGGCCTTCATTTGCCCTGAATTATCTGTGTTCCCTTTTCTGCCCTGGGCAACAACAGGGTCAGGCCTGGACCCTGTGAGGAAGGCATAACAAGCTAAAATATTTGGACACTGGATTTTTCAAAACAAAAGCATGTCTATCTCTTAATGCACTAATCTGGTATTATGTTGGCTTGAGTCCTGGATCCTGGATCCTAATCTTCTTACTCATACGCGTATGAAATTAAGAAGCCAGTACCTAATATTTTCCTGCAGGTAAGTGTAAGACAGTTTTGCCATTTCGATATCCTCGCTGATGCTATGTTGAGTTGGCCTAATGTTTAAAAATTAGATTTATTATAAACGGATGTGCCGTAAATCTCTGTTTCATCTAACAGTTTCAAGATCATTAGCCAGACCTCAAGAATCATTCTGTACAGATCCGAGTGACAAAACCTTAAACCTAACAGTAGCATAATGTTCCACACAGTCATTTCTAAATGAACCTACTTGAGAAGCCGTTCAGAATTTGCTCACGGTGTATCTCAAGACCAAATCAAGATTCTGAGCAAGGGATCAACAAACAGCCTGCTTAAGACGATATGTTTGCATAACTGAAATGATGCAAGGCAATGAACAAAGTTCAAGTCCAGTGACACCTTTAAGACCAACAAGATTTAATTGATTCCTGGCATAAGCTCTCCAGATATCCACGGACTACAATTACCATGAGCCCCTGCCAGGAAGTTTGGCCACCCTTGCATGCCATAGAATCATAGAGTTGGAAGGGACCTCCTGGGTCATCTAGTCCAACCCCCTGCACTATGCAGGACACTCAAAACCCCATCGCTCATCCACTGTAACCTGCCACCCCCTTGAACCTTCACAGAATCAGCCTCTCCATCAAATGGCTATCCAGCCTCCGTTTAAAAATCTCCAAAGATGGAGAACCCACCACCTCCCGAGGAAGCCTGTTCCACTGAGAAACCGCTCTGACTGTCAGGAACTTCTTCCATGTGCTCAACCAGCTACTTTCATTCCAATCTTCACATTTATGTAGTCACTTGGTTGTTGATCGCTTTTCCGTCTTGCGTTCCCTTTCAGAACAATGGCCCACTTTGATTCCTTCTAACATCCAGGATAAATATCTGTACGTCAGCAAGTCAGGATTTCCTCTAGAATCCGCTATTGCGTTTGGGCCCTTGCCCTCACAATACACCCTTCCCCTTTTAAGAGCTGGCTGCCTTTTTGGGGGGAGACAAATAATCGTTCCGTAATGCAGGAGTCCCAGGGCACCCTGAAGACCCACAAAATTCAGTCCAGCGTAAACAATAAATCTCGTTAGTCTTTAGAGTGCCGCAGGACTCCTGTTTTATTTTGTCGCTCCTGACTTACATGGCTACCCATCTTGAATAACCTCTTGTCAGCGGGGTTTATAGCTTCCGGTCGCTATGAAATTTAAACCCAATTTGCATTCCGCCTCAGCTGTGAGGTAACGGGCCAGTGGCTTGGCCCCAGAAAGACAGACTTCTATGTTCTGCGCATGAACATGGCGCGGCGGGGATGGGTGGGGAGGTAGCGTCAAGCGAGCACTAAAAGGCTGAAAAAAGCTTTTTTTTTTCCCCTCCCCTTTTATAGAAAAATAAAAAGTTTACAGACTGCTTTCATGAGGCAGTTATAGGGTTCTCCGGTGGGGTCCTTGAACTAAATTATGCGAACAAAAGAAATTTGTGCAGAAGGAGTAAAAGGCCTCTGGCGCAGAGCATGGAGGCCGTCATTTGGCTTAATTGCACGTCTACGAGTTTTCAGTTTTTCTCCCCGAAACCTTCAATTTGGGGCAGACTCTGTGGAAACCATTACAAGAGGCAGCTTCCGTTCTGTGCGTTGCTGAGTTAAGCCACGGTTTTATGGCCCTCCCCTGTTAAAGAAGCGAAAAGAAAAGAACCCTGTTTGCTTTGCTGAAGTTTAACATCCATCTTAACCCTTTCCCTCTAGGAACATGAACCTCCATGAGCGTCCCTGGTTCGTCCACAACTCCCAGGGATCAGTGAAAGTTACCCAGATCCTGGCTAAGATTCTTAAGTGTGTGATTGGTATGGGGGAAGCGGGAATTTAGGATTGCCAGTTCTGGGTTGGAAAATACCTGGAGAATTTGAGGGTGCCGTTTTAAGATATGAATGTGTTTCCTTCATTTATTCATCTAACGTTGAAATTAGAACAAAGTTTGAGTTCGGGGGCACCTTTAAGAACAATAAAGTTTTATTCTGGGTGCAAGCTTTTGTGTGCATGCTCACTTCTTCAGATACATTGAAACAGAAGTCACCAAGAATTACATATGGGTGGGGGTGGGGAGGGTATTTCCAGGAAGGGGTAATTAGAATCCAGATGCATAAACGTATGATTAGATTAAGGTCTGTGAATAGCAGCAAATTAGCATATGTGAGAACTGAATGATATTAACGTGATGTGAGGGAAAAACCCGATGTCTTTGTTCAGCCCTGGGGGTTCCTTTGTCCTGGGTCTTGTAATAACTTGTATCTCAGCTATCTCCCAGTCTAGTCTATTTCTGAAATTCCTTTGCAATAAAACAGCTACTTTGAGGTCTACCAATGTCCTAGAAGGCTGTTCTCCTACAGGTATCTTATTGTTGTGATTTTTAACATCAGATTTGTGTCCATTTATACTTTGGTATAGAGCCTCTTGTGGTGCAGAGTGTTAAGGCAGCCGCCTGAAAGCTTTGCCCATGAGGTTGGGAGTTCGATCCCAGCAGCCGGCTCAAGGTTGACTCAGCCTTCCATCCTTCCGAGGTCGGTAAAATGAGGACCCAGCTTGCTGGGGGGTAAACGGTAATGACTGGGGAAGGCACTGGCAAACCACCCCGTATTGAGTCTGCCATGAAAACGCTAGAGGACGTCACCCCAAGGGTTAGACATGACTCGGTGCTTGCACAGGGGATACCTTTACCTTTTATACTTTGGCATAGAGTTTCATTTGTGTAGAGACCTGAAGGGCATTGTTGGCATCTAATGGCATGTGCAGCGTTAGAAGATGGGTCAATGTATCTAAAGAAGCATGCAGGCACACAAAAGCTTATACCCAGAATACAACTTTGTTGGTCTTAAAGTTGCCACTGGACTTAAACTTTGCTGCTTCAGACCGACATGGCTATCTGCCTGAATCTATCTTTTACATCAGTAGCAGTAATTGTATTCTACTCTCTTCTGTAAGCTGCTTTGGATTCTTTGGGGGGGGGGGGACCAGCCTAGAAATGCCCCCATCAAATCAAATCAAATGGGAATCAGATGTGACTTTCTAAGCAGAAAGAGGCTGCGGGAAGAGGAATGCTACGACGGGACTGCGGAAGCTAATTTTCCTGTAATAAAAATCCCATCTCCATGGGCCTGTGCAGAATATTGTGCTTCGCTCCTCTAATGATGACACTTTGAATTAGACGGCTATAACCTACCAAGCCCCCAAGGACTCATCATCCTGGGGTTTTTACTTAATTATTGGCAAACTCTGTCATTTAGCAACTTGAGTCGGCCACGCTGCCTATAACCAACACATCTAATTTGATTTCGCTTTAGATTGCTCTTAGGAGGGGTCTTAAAAGGGTCCGCATCTGGTATCTTGGCAACGTTCCTCATCTCTCACAGAGGGGGGGGGGAAGAAAGAGCTGCCCTTGAATCTATAAATTAGGTCTCCTTGAGAGGTTGAAGGTGGAGACGGGTAGGGGGAAGACGCCTTTTCGAAGTTAACGAAAAGGGAACATTTGCACACCTGTGCATTTGAGCCCTTTCGGTTTTAATCTTGAGCGCTCTGATAGAAGGGCAAAAATCTTGGTGTGTAATAACGGGACAGATTGTCTCTCTGTCTTTAAAGGAAGCTTTCCAGGGAGTTGGTAGCTGCTGTTGATGGCAGGAACAGCTTCTAAATTGGCTGCATACATTTAGCCATGTTTGACCTTTGACAGCATACGTTTGCAGAGGGACTTGAGAGATAGGTTCTAAAGAGTGGCCTAACTCTTAAACTCAGGATGTTTTCAAATTTCTCACCTCAGCAATGGAGATCGTTTCATTTTCTTCTGCCTCGGGCAAACGACCTGAGATTCTTTAGTCTCGTGCCATTTTCTGTATCGTCAGTTTTTCCCATAAGGTACATGCACAACTGAATATTACTCATGCTTTGCATGTAAACAAGAAGAGGAAGAGTTGGTTTTTATACCCCGCTTTCTCTACCAGAAGGAGTCTCAAAGCAGCTTACAACCACCTTCCCTTCCTCTTCTCACATCCTGTGAGGTGGGTGGGGCTGAGAGAGCCCTGATGTTACTGCTCTGTGAGGACAGCTTTATCAGGGCCAAGATCCCCCAGCTGGCTGCATGTGAAGGAGCAGGGAATCAAACCCGGCTCTTGCCAATCAATTCAGAAAAGGTTTTCCTTGGCCTAACCACTGGGCCACACCAGCTTTCTCTCATTCATAGTTGTGACGAGTGTTTGCATCTTCCATGGCCACACTGCCTCCAGGAGATAATCTCCATGCATGAGAAATACCAGCGGGCAACTGGTCCCTGGCTTCCACTTCTCAAGAAGACCTCAAGAATGCAGTAATCAACCTGAAATGGTGAGATAAGCTGAAGAGGAAGAGGCAGTGAGTTAAAATACATCTGGATTCACAACCCCCTCTGGTTTTATTCTAGGCTAAGTAAGAACACGGTAGCCAGACCAGCTAGCCCAGATTGGACCAGGAGGCCAAAACCACACCAGAAAAGAGCCTTGACCCACTGCCTGCCCCAATTTTGCCCTTTAAAAAAAATTATTAATAAACTCCTAGAGATTTCCATTGAATCCAATAAGATCATCAAGTTTACACAAATGTACGCTAGCCCAGAAACCCATAAGCCCAAACCGCTTTAGGGTATTAATGATAACAATAAAACACATAATCTATAACATAATCGTGTACAGTTCGAAACTTCCTCTTTAACGTTCCCCTCTGGCTTGATCGCATTCATGAATGTAATAAAGAACTGTCAAATCTTAATAAAAATTTCCTGGCGCATTCCTCTTCCTGCCCCACATCTGCTTAATTGCCGTTATCTTGTTCCTCATCAAAATATACCAAGATCTACGCGCCCAGACTATAGGCCTGGGGAACATATTTTCTCTCCGATAGTGTGCCAAGATGATTCGGACGACTGCTAATAAGTTCTTAACTAGGTTTCTGGTTATTAGTTTCCACGGCCTTAGGAGAAGCCCTAAAAGGGCAATTTTTGGATCCGACAGTCATTTTTCTTGTCTAATGCCCTCCGGTGTTTTTTTTCTTCTGCCAAGATCCTTTTGCTGTAGAGCTTCACTACTATAGCATGAAAACCAAACCGTTTTTGCTGTTACATCTCCAACATCTTTCAGAGGTGTGACTTCCTATTTTTGCCATTAGAATCATAGAATCATAGAGTTGGAAGAGCTCCGTTTTGCAGGCCCTGGGGAAGGCTGAAAGCCTTCCGCACGTGCTGCTGTTTAGCCACCCCGTGCAAAGGAAAGCTCAGCTGCATGTAAGGCTCTCCTCCATGGGCTTCCACAGAGATGGGCAAGACACACGTAACTCAGAGTCAAACCCACGGAGTCAAATGGGGCTTCTGAGTGAGCCTGCAAAGAATTGTTTTCATATAGCGAATCTTCTTTCTCTCTCTCGGCATTTGGCAATAAGAACCATATAGAACGTGACAGTCCGCGTTGATTCGGCATCTGCTGCCACGTCCCTCAAAACATGTTCAGCATTTTAATTGCTGGCTGCTGTCACAAGCTAATTATTGTGGGCTTCTTGGCTCCTTCAGCGTGGGGCCCTTATTGTTGAAAGGGCTTAACCACTACTGGCCATCTCTGAATTTTCCCCATCTGGCTGATTGCCTAGTCTCATCTGGAGCACTGGGTTCCAGCCCTTCTAAGAATTGCTCAGCAAACAGGTTTTTAAAATAGATTCAGGTGGGTGGCTGGCTTGGTCTGAAACCATAGAACAAAGTTTGAGTCTGGTGGTATCTAAGACCAGCAGATTTTATAATCAGTTTGAAGGTTTGGTAGACAAAGCCTACGCTCTTGATAGGAGAAGGAGAAGGAGAAGGAGAAGGAGAAGGAGAAGGAGGAGAAGAGTTGGTTCTTATATGCCGCTTTTCTCTAACCGAAGGAGTCTCAAAGTGGCTTACATTCGCCTTCCCTTTCCTCTCCCCACAACAGACACCCTGTGGGGCGGGTGAGGCTGAGAGAGCCCTGATATTACTGCTCAGTCAGAACAGCTTTCTCAGTGCTGTGGCGAGCCCAAGGTCACCCAGCTGGCTGCATGTGGGGGAGCGGGGAATCAAACCCGGCATGCCAGATTAGAAGTCCACACTCCTAACCACGACACCAAGCTGGCTCTTGAATCCAAACACCAACCAAAACGCGGGTTTCATAAAGCCTTGAGAATGTTTCAGGGGTTGCATATTTTCCTTGTCTGCACTCAGTTCCCTTGATTGATTGTCTCTTGCCGTGTGCCCCTTTTTGGATGTTGACTAATTCTTGGGGTGGAGTGGAGCAAACTGGGCGGGCAAGGAGACTGTCACTGCCAAGGCAAAGGGCGGCTGGGGCTTCCGGCTTCTCCCAGCTACCCTGAACCTGCTAGGGCCAGGATGGAGGGTCACAGCAATCAATTTTGCTGCCAAGGAGCTGGGCTCCTGAGGGCTCTTTCCCCCTCCATCAGGGGCCCTTTCCCCAGTGTCCAAAGTTGGTTATTCTGCCATGTATTTCTTTCATCTGCCATGTGTTCTTGCATTCTGTTTATTGGGACCTGTTGCCTTTTATATGCAGCTAGCCTTTGGCCGCTTTTGAGCCATAACTGCATCTGGCCTTTGATCCAAACCTGCATCTATCCCCATTTGTCATGTTAAACAGGACCAGGAGGTAATGGAAGGGGGGGGGGGGGGCTGGGAAGCACGACCTTGTGAATTGTCCTTGGTTTACTCTCCTTTTGCTGCAAGCTCTAATCTGGTTTGGATCACAGGGAGATGTTGTGCCTTTGATCCGGCATGTTCTGTCTTCCCGCTCAAACTAGCACCAACTCAAGGTCTCTCTCTCTCTCTTTTTTTAATCATTTTTATTTTTTGTAAAAGAGTATATAGATAGAAAATCATCTAAACAATCTAAACCAGTGGTTCCCAACCTGGGGGTCAGGACCCCTTTGGGGGTTGAACGAACCTTTCACAGGGGTTGCAGCAGGGCAAGCAGCTTGGTGGGCGGGCATCCATACAACAGCTTTGCAGGGTAGATCTAGACAGAGCCTTCATCTGTCTGGAGCAGCGGAAAAGAGTGGGATTGGCATGGTGGGACAAGAGGCAGAACTGAACTGAGAAATCCCAGAAAAAACCCAATTTATATACAGTCCTGAACAATGGATCTTCACGTCATTGGTCAGTTTTGGTTTAATTTCTGTGCAAGAACACTTGCATAATTTTATGGTTGGGGTTACCACAACAGGAGGAACTGTATTAAAGGGTCACGGCATTAGGAAGGTTGAGAACCACTGGTCTAAACAATCTAAACAAGGTCCCTTATTGTGGCCATTGCTAGAAACCTACCATCCGGGTCATGTTGACTTCCTGGGGCAGCAAACTGGGTGGCCGGTTGACTTGGAGAAGGCTTCTCTCGAGCTGTTCCCGTCATGTCTGCAATAAAAGGTCCCCGTCTGCTTTTGCTCAGGACGTTGGCATTGCAACATGTTGACACGTGTTGTTTTTAATTTACCAGGAAATTTACAGCCCGGGTGCTCATTCCACAAATGGGATGCACGTGAGCGACAGTCATCTCGGCCACACGAACCATCGGGCAGCATGCCAGTCGAATCCTGAGAAATCCATATTGATTCCTTTAAATAGGGTGTAAATAAATACCATTTTGGGAGCCTAACTTTTATATATATTTGGCACCGTGTTGCAGGATGCTTACGGCGACTCGGCTGTGTTTTTGAGGCAAGAGATACTCAGAGGCGGTTTGCTATTGCCTTCCTCTGTGTCGCAACCTTAAACTTCCTTGGCGGTCTCCCATCCAAATACTGACCAGGACAAACCCTGCTTAGCTTCTGAGATCTGACCAAGCTGGGTTCAGCTCGGCTATCCAGCTTAGAGCTACAGTGCAGGGGATAAATGCACATTACAGATCCTGCATGTTCCCATAATAAGAAGGTAGGGTCTGACGTTTATGGATATGTTGATGATGTTACCTGTTCAGTTGTGTCCGACCCTTGGCGATTCTATTGGAAAGTCTTTGCCATGTGTCCCTGTCTCTGACTGGTTCTTTTAATGGGTTCATGGTCATCCCTGTATCGGTTTTGATCATTTTGAGCCAGCGGATCCTTTGGCGACCACGTCTCCTTTTGCCGCTGACCATGCCGAGCATTAATGGTTTTTCTAACGAGTCTGATTGCATGATGTGGCCGTAATATCTTCCCTTGTAATGCCATAGTTGGTCTGCTCTTCTTGTTGGTAACTTTGGCTGTCCATGGCATTCGCAGCATTCGTCCCCAACACCATAATTCAAAAGCATCTCTTCTCCTCCTGTCTTCCTTCTTCAGGGTCCAGCTTTCGCATGCATAGTTTTAAAAGGTTGTTGGCCTTTTTATGGATGCCGTAAACCAGCCTGGTCATTTTTAAGGCGTGGTGGCTAAGCAATATTTTCAGTAAAGTCACCCAAGTCCCTGCTGCATCTGCCCAGCAACATTACCTGCCCTCAGCCCTATTGGTGAATCCCTGTCAGCCTGAAACCAACACCCTCTGACTCTGCAGGTGAGACGACGCCAGCCCCTTGAAAGCAGAAGGGGGGATGGAGCACTGGTGAAGTCCTCTTCCTTTTGATCCGACGTCACACACGGGGTGAGCCAGCCAAGGAATTCATCCCCGCTACAGCCCCTGTTTGATTGGCAGGCCACCTGTGCCGGGGGGTGCTGAAGCGTACAGAAGAGGAGCCAAAATGAACATCTGTGTAAGCCTCGAGTGTTATCTCCTAGGGGGAGATTTCTAAACACCTCCTTAATTTTGGCCTGGCCCCTGAGCTTCTCAGGTGCCTGTTTGCAAGCCTGGAACCATGAAGCTTCACGGCTCGAGGACGACTGAATTTTATACATCCTGGAAAAGCTGTTGGTGCCTGTTAGCATTTTGTTACAGACCAAAGAACCCCTCTGGAAGAGATCAAAAGTACGTCTTGTCCAGCATCCTGTTTCCCATAATGCCTAGCCAGATGTTTCCTGGAAGCCCCCGCACCCGAGCATGAAGGCTACAGATTTTCCTACGTTCTCCCCCAGCAACTGGTATTCACAGGTACGCTGTCTCTGAATGTGGATGCTCTGTTTAACCGTGATGGACCAACAGCCATTGGTAGAGCTACATCCTCCATGAATTTTCCCCACTGTCTTTAAAGCCATTTAAGCCAGTGGCCATCCTCACACCTATACTGCATTTGTTAGCTGTTCAGCTGTCCCCCCTCCTCCACACACAGCCAGCTGGGTGTCCTCGGGCTACTCACAGTCCTGTTAGTACTGTTCTCACAGAGCAGTCCTGTGATAGCTTTCTCGGCCCCACCTACCTCACACGGTATCTGTTGTGGGGAGAGGAAGGGAAGGGGACCGTAAGCCACTTTGAGATACATGAGGCCTGCTGGGTGACCTTGGGCCAATTACAGTTCTACCATAGAGGTTTTCCCCCCAAACCAGAGCTTCACCCCGACATGCCTACATCACTTCTGGGTCAGGTTGGAAGTCACACGGGCATTTCGCTGAGCATCATTCAGTTCCCTGCAAAAGCAGCGCGCATGTAGGCCTCCCTACATAAACATCAGCGATAACATCTTCACACCCCTCTGAACATCACAGCACACGCCCCGTCGGAGAGAAGTTCTGATTCTTTTTTAATGCAAACTGCGTTTAAGGTGTTTATAATGTTTTAATTATCGTTCTGTTATGGTGCGTTGTACGCCGCTCTGAGCCCTCGGGGAAGGGCGGCATGGAAATCTGAAGATAAATAAACAAGGCAGTGGGAAATAAAACTGAAAGACTGCAGAGGATGTGCAGCTGCTAAACTGTTTGGCAGCTGCTTGAACGGCATGGCCAAACTGATCCATGGTTTGGCACATGAATGGCCCAGGCTGCTTAACATAATATGTTCCCCAGCTGAACCTGTTTGCTGCTTTGCTGCAGTTTCCCCAAGAAATGGGGCATAGGTGAGAGAGGTGAGGCTGAGAGAGCCCTGATATTACTGAAGAAGAAGAATTGGTTCTTATATGCCGCTTTTCTCTACCTGAAGGAGTCTCAAAGCGGCTTCCAATCGCCTTCCCTTTCCTCTCCCCATAATAGACACCCTGTGAGGGAGGTGAGGCTGAGAGAGCCCTGAAATTACTGAAGAAGAAGAAGAGTTGGTTCTTATACTCTACTTTCCACTACCCAAAGGAGTCTCAAAGTGGCTTACAATCGCCTTCCCTTCCTCTCCCTACAACAGACACTCTGTGAGGGAGGTGGGGTTGAGAGAGCCCTGACAGGACTGCTCAGTGAGAACAGCACTTATCAAGATTGTAACCACCACACCAAGATGCAAAGGAACCAAAGGTGTGGAAAACTGTGGCCGGCAGAGCATGCTTCAGTTCTGGAATTAACTTTATAAACTCTCCAAGCTTAACAATAGAATTTGGGAGGAGGAGAACTCAGAAGGGAGGGAAAATCTAGAACACAGAAGGAGCGGATTTCGGGATACCCATTTTACTGGTAGGGCGGAGGCCTGTGGTGGGTATCCATGGAAAGGCCTGATCCCCAGAAACAGCTCCTGATGGACAGCAGCATTGAACTTCCTTGGTGTGAGTTTACTTTTGTGTTGGCTCTGAGTGACATTTTATAAAAAGTGCAAGCTGCCTTTCCACTTGCAGCCTTCAGGCGGTTCGTCTAGGACTGGAGTGTGGACATGACAGATGACACGCAGAAAGGGACCTTCGGACATGGTCCTTGGGTCAAAGAAATGCTGCACTGAGAGGATTTGTGCCAATATTGCACACAAAGAAGAGTGCCAACTCCTACAGCAGGGCTCATGGGAATTGTAGTCCATGGACATGTGAAGAGCCAGTTTGGCCACCCCTGTGCTACGGCTTTTGTGGCAGTAGGGGGCGCTGTCTGCATTCCAGTTCTTGAAAGAGAACACCTTTTCCTTTAATGGAATAATGGAGACAGCAGCTGGTTTGCTTCCTCTGATTTTCTGGAAGGCATCAGTCTGGCAAAGAGAGGGGAGAGATATTGCAGGGCAAATCACTTTTTGAAACAGAATCCTGAAAACGTGGCCTATTCTTGTATCTCTTACAATGTTGGGTTTAAAAAGCCATGCACGTAAATAGTTCCTTCCCGAACCCTGATTCGTCGGAAGGAGTCGGACAGAATTCAGTTTCTTCTCTGCCTGAAATGTTCATTCCTGCATCCTCAGCGTCCGTTCCTTAGTCTGAGGAAGAGTGCTTGCACTCGAAAGCTCACACCTTGAATAAATCTTTGTTGGTCTTAAAGGTGCCCCTGGATTCTGATTTTATTGCGTTCCTGAGATAGTTTCCAATAATTAAATGAAACATTTAAAATAGAAAGATGAAATGCAATGATGTATACCTGAAGACCAATTTTTTAAAATTGTAGAAGCAACAAATATACAACCCATTAAAAAGGAGGAGAAGGAGAAGACGAAGATGAAGATGCATATGAAGATGACATTGAAGGAGATTAAGCATTGGTAAAGTATTAATATCCTGAAAGTTAGCAGAGTACATAAAGGTCTTCCTGTGAGGACCCTCCTGTAAGGGCAGCCGCATTTTGGACCAGCTGCAATTTCTGGGGGGAGGATAAGGGAACGCCCATGTACAGCGAGTTACAGAAGTCAATCCTGGAGGTAACCATCACATGGATCAATGTGGCCAGGTGTTCCGAGGTCAGATAAGGCACTAGTAGCCCTGCCTGGTGTAGATGGAAAAACACCAATCAGGCAACTCTAGTGACCTGAACCTCCATTGTAAGGGAGGCATCAAGAAGCACGCCCAGATTCCTAGGTGATTTGATGGAGATCCTCTCACATGGAGATGCTAAGGACCATTCCTGGCTCATCCTTGGGTGCCCTCTGCCGCTAAACTACGTCTCTTCTCAGTTGAGAGGCAGGCTCAGTTTTGACTGTCCAGGCGAGAGACAAGAAAATCCTCCTGAGTGCTTGGAGGTATTTTTCTAAAACGTCTTTCCTCTCCCCCACCCCTTTCTTCGCAAGGACAGATTGCCCACACCAGGTTGGGGTCTTTCTCTTGCTGAACATAATGGGATTATACAGCAGGTTTCATTCCACAGGGGAGCTGGGGAAGAGTCATTTCTGAAAGCACAAGTATGGGCTTGCTGTTAGACCCTAGGGATCATTTCTGAGGGGGGGCAGGGAGGAGAGAAGCCCAGTAATTTTTTAAAGAGAGAAAAAAAAGTGACAAGTTTGCAGGAACTGCTGCACCTTTTCTAATGAACATGAGCAAATTCCAGAGACGGCCTTTCTCCTCTACAGGTTCGCTTCGGCCACCTCTGACAAACTGCCTCACACAACACCCCCGGGGGGGGGGGATTCTGCGGAGGGGAGGGAGAAATGTGTTGTCTCACCTTCCTCCCCAAACCGTAGTCTCTCTCTCTCTACCACCCGCTTGCTCACTCCCTCCCTTCCTTCCAAGCCGGCTTTTTCGTTTTTCGCCCTAGTTACAGCTGTGCTGAAGCTCCCATTATCAACAGTTCTTGTCAGGAATTTACAAGTTGTCTGTACAAAGTCTCAGGAGACCGGCTCTTGGCATAGGCAATGGAATGAAGCAGGAAGGACAATTAAATAGAAAATCCAAGCGGGTGAACGGGAACTGGGTTGCACAGAAAGGGTGGCAGCGTGGAGGGGGAGAAAAGGGGGTTGGTCCTAAGACCCAAATCAGAGCATCGCGTGCAGGTGAATGATCCAAGGTGAAATCCCCCAGTCAAGTAAATCATTCTCAACATCGTAGCACTGAACGTTCTGTTTTTCCAAACACTGACCCAGTATGCACAGAAGCAGCCATGCCGGGGTGCTGCCGGGACCTTACAGCAAGGTGACATGCCCTGCTGCTTCATGTGTACGCACAGGGGAGGGAATCCCCGGCGTATGCAGACTGTTCTGCCGTAGCACGCGAGCAAGCACAATGCCGGGTCTGGAAGAGCCCGGTTCGCTGTGCCGTGGAGGGGGGGGGAGGAGCGGGGGACAGGGGGCCCTCACCACACAATGGGAGGGGAGTGGCATGCCTGAGGGTATACCTTTCATCCATCATGACAGGTGCCCCAGCCAATGAGCGTGCAGTATTTTCTGACCAATGAGAGCGCAGAGGAGGCGGGTCTAAGGCGGGTGTAAGGCCCTGCTCACGTGGTCAGGTTGGCCCCTCCCCCTGAAATGGGAGGGGTTGGAATTATGTCTTGTTGCAGCTTGAGTTATGGTTTAATTAAAATAAGCAGATTAATTTTGGGTCTTTGATACTGAAAAGCCACCCCTGCGGGGCACGTGTAAGGATTTTACAAGCAGAGTCCATCTCTGCGGCTCGGCAGAGCCAACAAGGGCATGTGGCACTGGAGGGCTGGGGTGCCGCGCCGGGCCATTGCCGGGATGGTGGCAGCATCATGCATAATCAGGGATAAGCCCCGCTGCCTCCTGCCACCACCCTGGACTGCCCACCCGGTCTTTGGGCCTCCCCCATCACCAAGATGGGGATCCCTGTCTTCTGCCATCCCACCACCTAATAGCCGTTCTAAACAGAATCTGGTTTATTCAATGGGCCTTACTCCTAGGGAGGTATTCTGCTGTAAGACACATAATGGATTGGGACCAGGCAACGTTCCATCCTATTTACCAA
Source organism: Paroedura picta (assembly GCF_049243985.1). Lineage (NCBI taxonomy): Eukaryota > Metazoa > Chordata > Lepidosauria > Squamata > Gekkonidae > Paroedura > Paroedura picta. Next base: position 9,504,746 of record NC_135381.1, on the reverse strand, counting down.
AGTTTCCCCTGGAAGGGAATGATTGAACACAGCCCGGTTACGACAAGCCAACCCTCCAAAAGGGAGAATTCATTGAGAGTCCAATTTTCATTTTAAATAGAGTGATATAACTGATAGGTCTCCATAATTCAGTCTCAGGCTTCATATTAATTATTCCCCTTTGATATATGATCGGTAATACTAATTTCATTAATTGCTAGGGGGATGTGTGTTTGGACATTAACCGATCAAAAAACGACCCCCATGTGCCCTGTTGTTATAATTAATACAAATGCTGGGGTGGGGGGGGGTGGGGGGGGGGGGAGAGACGGCTGGTAATATTTGGAAACATGTAGATTTGGCCAGTAACTGCCTGGCTATGAGTTTAAGAAGGTCAGGGAAGAGGTAGAAAGAGAGAGTAACACAGCAGATATTCAATTGAGAGGGCTATTAACCTGTCAATATTCTTTAAAGTCCTTGTTGCCGAAGAAGAGCTGTTTGTTTATATTCTACTTTTCACTACCCGAAGGAGTCTCAAAGCGGCTCACGAACACCTTTTCCCTGCCTCTCCCTGTGAAGTAGGGGGTGGGTCTGACAGAGCTCTAAGAGAACTGTTCTGTGAGGACCGCTCCAAGAGAACTGTGACTGGCCCAAGGTCACCCAGCTGGCTGCACGTGGAAAAGTGGGGAATCGGACCTGGATCTCCAGAAAAGAATCTGCCACTCTTTAACCCACCACACCACACTGGCTCTCCGGAGGATTTCATTCAGAGGTCTGTCTTTCCAAGAGTCTGGTTATGCTGATCACATGGCTGGCAAAGATATTTCTTCTGCTGGAATAAAATATAACTCCGTGCTGATGATTCTCAGCTGGAAACACTGTCCCTATTTGCTCCACCCCAGGAAGCTCTCTAGAGACTCCTTCGAGTAGAGAAAAGTGGCATATAAGAACCAACTCTTCTTCTTCTTCTTCTTCTTCTCCTTCTCCTTCTCCTTCTCCTTCTCCTTCTCCTTCTCCTTCTCCTTCTCCTTTTTCTCCCCCTTCTCCCCCCTTCTTCTTCTTCTCCTTCTCCTTCTCCTTTTTCTCCCCCTTCTCCCTTCTTCTTCTTCTTCTTCTTCTTCTTCTTCTTCTTCTTCTTCTTCTTCTTCTTCTTCTTCTTCTTCTTCTTCTTCTTCTTCTTCTTCTTCTTCTTCTTCTTCTTCTTCTTCTTCTTCTTCTTCTTCTTCTTCTTCTTCTTCTTCTTCTTCCCTCCACCCTCTAGCTTTCCCTCTTGGATCTTCAGCTGTCTCTTGTCTGACGGATAAGGCCATAACCGTTACTATAACCACCACTTTTGAGCCACTTGTCTTGCTTCTTGTATACGGAGCCTCTCTGAACCTTTGCCCCTTTCTTAGTTTCCATTCTCTGTTTCTTTCTTACGCCATATCTTGTTTTAACTAAGCTGTTTCTGGCAGGGGCTTTCCTTTGGCTCCCCCCCCCCATTTAATTTATTATGATCTTCCTTGCGAAATGGTTCATTGAGGGCTGAATAAAAACCCGCCCAATCCCATCAAAGTAAGACTCTTAAAAAAAATTAATCCCTGCCCGATCGGGAGGAGAGTTGTTTTGCTTGCTTCGTTCTCTCCTGCTGAAGTTAATAGGATTTTAAAATAATGATGTAATGATCGTGGCCAAAATACATAACAGGCGCAGAAAAGGAGTTTTGGCTTCCTTTCCTGTGTGTTCACCTTGGAACCTTAGCACTGATCCCAAAAAGCTGTTTGGAAAGTAGAATCGCCAACCTCCAGGTAGCAACTGGAGATCTCCCGGGATTGATTTCCAGGTGCCAGAGATCAGTTCACCTAGAGAAAATGACCCCTTTGGGAAGTGAACTCCATAGCATTGGGGAGCTAGTGTGGTGTAGTGGTTAAGAGCGCGGGAACCAATAAGGTCACTGGAGGCCGTTGTTTGAAAATCATGAGGAAGTTCCTGACCTAACTATGCTAAATATACGTCTCCTCCAGCGCCCCCTGCAGGACACCTTTTCTATTCTGCTCAGTTATGCGCACTGCAGATCTTGCATATTCCAGCAAAAGATGCCATATGTAGAAGAGAACTGCGGGATCTGAGCTAGCATTGCAAGCCTCCAGGTGGGGCCTGGATTGACAAAATCAACTGATTTTCAGATGACAGAGATTGGTTGCTCTGGAGGAAACAGCTGCGGTGGATGGTGGACTCTAGGGCAGGGGTAGTCAACCTGTGGTCCTCCAGATGTTCATGGACTACAATTCCCATGAGCCCCTGCCAGCAAATGCTGGCAGGGGCTCATGGGAATTGTAGTCCATGAGCATCTGGAGGACCACAGGTTGACTACCCCTGCTCTAGGGCATTATACCCCAATGATGCCCCTCCCCTCCCCAAACACCCCCTCCCTCAAGTCTCCAGGTATTTTCTAACTTGGAGCTGGCAACCATAGCTAGACTCTCTGTAACCATGAGGACTAGAAACCTGTTTTTAAAGCAAAGGAGACTAATATTGGGAAGGTGGAAGGGAAGAGAGTAGATATCATGTGTTTGTTTCACTGTAAACCGCTTTGGTCAACAAAGAAAAGCAGGCTGGGAACAATCGATTAAAGGAAACGAACCACTGAGATTTGTTAGGTTTCTGATGTGGGAGTCAGAAAAGGTGATTGTTTAGTGAGAAAGTAGCATCAGGGTATTTGGGCCTCTCTTCGTTTCCTCTCTCCATTGGTTTATTCGTTTAAGACCAAACACTGACTTCGTTGGAAGCCCTCTCCATCCCCGAAAGATTCATGGATTGTATTCAAAAGCACAATAGCTAAGCTAAACGACAGATGCTGTGAATACACACCCCAAAGATTACATCATGTAGTTTTTGTTTTTAAATACTTACCTGGTATCAAACCCCCCCCCCGATATTCTTGTCCAAGTCGAAAAAAGTCTTTCTCTGCATTACAAGCTTCTCCTTTGTTCAGACAGACCTGACATGAATCCGCTGCCAAGTTCAGGGCTTCCGAGCATCTTTCTCTGCTGTATCGCTCCTGCCTCTTCCCCGTGCCATCCCCTAGGTCATTGTGCGACGGGGGGCCGAGGGAAGGGCCAGGAGGGTAAAGGCAATTTATAACCCACACTGTGACATCCAGCGAACCTAGCAACCCTCCTTAGCAACGTGGCCCAGCCATGACCATGTGGCCCTCGTTGTTCAGATGTGACGGAGATAGCTGCATTGTCAAAGGCAAGGGAGGCTGTATTGAAAGCTGAGAAGCCAAGCAGGAGAGAGAGAGAGAGAGAGAGAGAGAGAGAGGCCAAATCAAAAACCCGGTCCACTCCAGCTTGTTTCGTTTATGCATCCCGAACAATTTTTTAATAGGAAAAAAAGATCACAGCTATGCCCCTAGATGTGCTGGTGCAGACTTTACTCAGCCATTCTGCGGATTACTGAAGGCAATTTTGCGCACGGAGCCTGTGACATTCTTCAGCGTGGCTCATTCCAAAGGAGGAGTGTTTTCTACCAAAGAGGATCCCCCCAAAAATGCTGAAATTAAATTGCTGGCCGGCCTTGCCTTCCCTTGCTTTTGAAGTATATCATTGCTTCACACGCTGGGCGTTTGATCTGACTCAGTGGAAAACAGGTTTGGCCACCCCACTCCCCAATTCCTGCGCAGCATCATGGTTGCTTGTTGTCTTTCCCTCAACTTTTTTGCTCTCATTCCGAAAACTGCTTTTGTGTGTATGTGTGTGTGTGATCTTGTTGGAAAGATCGCAGTCAACTGGAGCAATTGGTCAGTCTCATTTTGAACTGACTGGAAACAGCAGACAGGATCTGACCCTGCGCTGGCCATTTGAGTTCCCAGAATCTTGCCTTTGGACATCAAGCTCAATCTTTGGCAGGTCTACAGACACAACAAAAAACATCGATGCCATCTTATTTTATTATTTGTTTCTTTATTCAGTTTAGTTCCTGCCACTCCCAAGACCGGCTCGTGGCGGGTTACAGACACCCAGTAAAAACCTCAGTAAAACCCCATAAAAATGGACAACAAAATCACAATAAAAACAGAACAACTTGGCAGTGATACCTCCAAACTCCCCAAACCCCCATCCCAACCTCTGGAGTTATTTTTTATGAAGAAGAGTTGGTTCTTATATGCCGCTTTTCTCTACCCAAAGGAGTCTCAAAGCAGCCTCCAATTGCCTTTCCTTCCCCTCCTCACAACAGACACCCTGTGAGGGAGGTGAGGCTGAGAGAGCCCTGAGATTACTGAAGAAAAAGAAGAATTTGTTCTTATATGCCGCTTTTCTCTACCCAAAGGAATCTCAACGCGGCTTACAATTACCTTCCCTTCCTCTCCCCACAACAGACACCCTGTGAGGTGGGTGAGGCTGAGAGAGCCCTGAGATTCCTGCTCGGTCAGAACAGCTTCCTCAGTGCTGTGGTGAACCCAAGGTCCCCCAGCTGGCTGCATTTGGGGGAGAAGTGGGGAATTAAGCCCAGCTCGCCAGATTAGAAGTCCACACTCCTAACTACCACACCAAGTTGGCTCTGACTAACTACTGCCTGATACTGGGGGGGGGGGTTCTTAGAAGAAGCATTCCCCCATCTCTTTCATAGAATCATAGAGTTGGCAGAGACCTCCAAGGTCATCTAGTCCAACCCCCTGCACAATGCAGGAACTCACAACTATCTGCCCACCCACAGAGACCCCAATCTCATGCCCAAGAGATTTCTCCACCAAAAAATCTCCTGAATCCAGCCTGGCTTGGAGGAAATTCACCTACAACCCCACAGTGGCGACCAGCCATTCCCTGGGCATGCAAGGAAGGGCCACAAGAGACAAACACTGGCACATCCCTTCCTGCCCACCCACTCAGCATCTGCCTAAATTCTCGTGTGCATGCTTCTTCTCAGGTGTTGCCCAGTGCAACCTGTCTGCCAGGCACGGGCCAAGAAGCAGAAACGGCCTTGGGGAAACAGCTGAGCAGCCCTTGTGATACAGCACAGCAGCTCTGGACTTCACGGCACCAGTAATGGCTCGCCTTCATCCCACAAAATGGCAACGGAACAGAAGAGGCAACAGGTGAGCTGGCACCAGGGACCCGTCAATGGAACGTGCCAAGTGGCCCATTGGCAGGATTGGCCACCAGCGGCTCTCTAGGGCCCTGGCCCACCGGGAGATTTCCCTGTGAGTTAAATAGCCATCCTGCCCTGGTTGGACCCACATCCTCTAAAACGTTGTCTCCCCTCCAGAAATGCTGGTGTATTCCTATGCAAATCAGAACAAAACCCCAAGCTGCTCGATTAGGGGTCTCGTTAACTGGGCAGCGGTCCAAACACCAGCTCCCCCCCTCCCAGTGAGCCCCGACTTCCATCACCGCTCTGGTTCAAGGAAACCTCAGGTCACCATGCGGCTTTTGTGCAGTTGGAGGCGATCTCTCGTTTCTTTCCTCCTCCCCCCCAAGGAGGGGGAGATCAGCCCCTCGCAGGCCACGCTTTGGGGGAACTTTGCATATCTACAGCTCCTCATTAAGGCTCTGCTGGAGTGTTTTGCCCACCAGGAGCTTGCTTTATTAGGCCTTTAATATGCCTATTAATTGGATTCCTTCACTCCACCTCCTGGCTCTCCCTCTTTGGGAATCATTCTTCCGCCAGGGCTCTGATTGTACAGCCTTGTCTCCAGCCTGAGTGTTCTCTCGTGTCAACATGTTGCCATTGGCCTGCTGGGCGAATGCCGAGAAAATCACGCATCTCCCAAGGAGGGGGAGCGGAGAAGGCTCTTTCGAGCTGCTGTGCTCCACTTAAAACATTTTAATCAACTGTAAAACGGTTTGGGGAAGGGGGCTTTCGGGGGAAGCAGCAGGCACGAGAGGAAAGAAACAACCGTTTGGGAGGATGAGAGGGGAATGTGCGTCTCTGTACGAGTCTGCGGTAGTTTGCCCTTTGGACAGATTGTGAAGGAAGCAGGCACAGTCTGAGACACCCCTGGGCTTGCTAGGTGAGAAATTCTTTATTGAAGAGGACTATTCAGGAGAGTCAGGGCAACCTTCAGACTGTGGCAGTCAAATGCCAGCACAGTTCGTGCCGTGTGTTTGGGGCTTAGCTCGTACCCATTGCTGTGTATCTCTTGCTGAACTGCAGTACGGCAAAACTCAAACAAAACTCCCCGAAGCCTGTAGTACCAGCGCAAAGCATTCATCCGGAACAGGCAGGGCAATATTATACTGTATTCTACTGCACAGGAGAAGTGTGCCGCTGAAGGGACTCAAAAAAACATGTAACCCAATCCAGGGTTGTCAAGAAACCCCTGGGGTTAGTGAAACCCTGGTAGAGAAAGCCTGGAGCAGACAACATTGCTATGCGCCCGGCTGTAGCGGAACCTCAGTGCGGCAGTGCCCGTCGAGAAAATGATAGTAAATTACCTAGTAATAAAAATAATTAAATTCTGCAAATGATCATAAAATATCGGTGGAAACTTTGAAGTCAGACCTCGAGCCAAATGCTCCAGTGCAGCGTTCTGCCTGCTTCATGCTGAGAAGCGATCATAAGGAGCAACACACCTGGCTGAGTGAGAGTCAAAATCCAGCGAGAGAGTAATGGGAAGCCACCCGTTTGACGAGTTGCGCCTTCTAAAAAAGAGGTGCCAAGAAACTGGAACATGTTTCTGAGAATTCACACAACCCAAGCTGATGGCACTTCTTGGTGCATGGGCGTTCAGGCTGGATAAAATATCGCAACCTCAGTTATCCGGATCGAGTGGAAACTCTCTTTATAAGACTAGGCTAGACTAGAACTCGGCTCGCCAGATTAGAAGCTGGTGCTGCTCTCCACCTCCCCATCCACCCAGTTCGATCCCATCCAACTTCAGTTGGTGGCCCTCAGAAAGTTGGTGAACAGAGGAGGTTTCTTTTCTGGAAGGGGGCAAAAAGGGGAGACAGTCTAGTCCCCACTCGATGAAGAATCTTCCACCTGCTACGTGGTAACAATTGGTTCAAAGGTATAATTACTTGGGGGGGATTCCATTTTCCCTAATAGAGCCAGCGTGGGGGAGTGGTTAAGAGCAGTGGCTTCTGTTCTGGCGATCCGGGTTTGATTCCCTGCTCCTCTACATGCCGCCAGCTGGGTGACCTTGGGCATTGATAAAGCAGTTCTAACCGAGCAGTAATATCAGGGCTCTCTCAGCCTCAACTCCCTCACAGGGTGTCTGTTGTGGGAAGAGGAAAGGAAGGCCATTGTTAGCTGCTTCAAGATTCCTGATAGAGAAAAGCAGCATATAAAACCAACTCTTCTTCTTCTTCTTCTTCTTCTTCTTCTTCTTCTTCTTCTTCTTCTTCTTCTTCTTGACTAGCATGGCCATCTACTCCACTCTTTCTCACTGAAAAGAGAACATAATAATTAGTAACCTCTCTAATAATAACAATATTATCTCAACGATAATAATAAGTAATGATGGGTAAATGATAAGTTTAGAGTAGGGGGGAAACTTTGTCAATAAGTCATGCAGTGAATTTAGCTCTCTTTGGAGATGGTGAAGGGTCTGGGTAAGGTACTCTACTTTCCCCCAAAATATTCTCTTCAAACGAGAAAGAGAAGTTTGTTCTTAATTCCTCACAGGGTATTTTCTTCTTCCCCGTCTCTGTTCCTGTAACTGATGACTGGATTAGGCAATGATACATTAGACCTTACAACTGATTTTTTTGTTTAATGGCCACATATACTATTTATGGAGGATTAGTTCAATCTAATTACCTGTTGCAGTGGTTTCTCGACAAACCTTGCTTTGTATCGGTTTCACGTTTGATCTTTCCTTCATGGTTATGTTTGCTGTACATTAAAATAACTTCTAACCTCCCCTTTAGGGGATAATCCCTTCTGCTGCCCCATTATGACTTTTTCTATATTAATCTTTTAAGTATTTTAGAAAAGCCCAGGGTTTCATGTTTTAACAATCATTGCGTTTTTCTCCACGGAGCGGTAAAAATTTACGGCGCTTTTCTATCCTATTTGACTTCACATCTTTAGAGTTTGGTGCGGAGGCTTCAGTCAGCCTGTTCAGTCAGCACCGCCTTTTCTTCCTCCCTCTCTCTCTGTCTTGAAAAAAAAAACACAACTCTGTTCTTTTTCATTTTTCTTGCTTGCTTTCTTCTTTTTTTCTCTCCCTCCCCCCTTTTTGACAAAAGTAGAAATTGCTTCCATGCCTTCAGTTCCTGCAGATGCTATCAACATAGGAAATAATTTCAGCCAAACTAGTTGACGGGGAAGAATGGTTTATATCCTTTCAAAATAACTCCATGGGCCCTGCCCCTGGCGTCTTGGTACATATCTGTCACGTCACCACCCCCGCCCTCCCCTTTGGCCTCAGGCAGGACAACCCCAAGATTTATTTATTTAATTTATTTATTAAATTTATATACCGCCCTTCCCGAGGGCTCAGGGCAGTTTACAGAAAACAGGGAGGATACAATTAACACATGGTAACAGGTAACTGTAACAGCGGTAATATTATAACAATAATAATTTAACATGATAATAACAATGATACATAAAATAGAAATTGTAAGAGCGTACGCTCAACTCTTACTGGACCCTGTGGGCAACCAATTAATGTTGGTCGTAGAGGGGGGGAGATTGGTGCAACTTATCCCTTCCCTGGTTTGGGGTTGACTTCATGCCTGACCTGTGTGAGATTAGAAGGTGGGTTGCATTCTGGGTGTGGAGTGGTGGCAGAATCCTTCCCTTCATATTGCTTCATGTGAAAGTTCTTTCATGCCTGCCTGACGTCTTTATTGGTGGCTGGTCCTGAGGTGACTTCCATTTGATTCTGGGGTACAGATGAACTGAGCAGATTGTCCTCCAACCATTTGCCTCTTTGGGAGACATTCAAAGATAGGAAGGAGGTGATTACTGGCCAGAGGGGCGATAATATTTAGCACTATGCCATTACGCTGGCGTAACGCTATTTTTTTCCATGTGCGGAAGTGCCCTTAAACAGAATCTTGTAATACTTTTTATTGAGGCCTGCCCAAATGACAAGAAACACCGGGCAAACTTTTGAGTCCTAGAGCAGGAGTAGTCAGCCTGTGGTCCTCCAGATGTCCATGGACTACAATTCCCATGAGCCCCTGCCAGCATTTGCTGGCGAGGGATCATGGGAATTGTAGTCCATGAACATCTGGAGGACCACAGGTTGACTACCCCTGTCCTAGAGAACCTTTTTTTTCAGGCAGACATTACCATTTTTCTTTAAATGACGGCGGGAGAGAAGCTTCTTTTGCCAGGTCCAAGTCTTGCGACCCTGTTCTGTTAGTCTTTGATGCCAGATTCTGGCAGGCTCACTGTTGGATCGGCATAGGTGTTAGATTACAGCAATTGCACTCTGGGAAGGGAATACAAGCACACAGACACATCTGCTTGCATAATGTTTTGGGTCGTTTGGGTTTGCCTCAAATAAAGGAAGTACATGAGGGGTTTTTTTGTCCTTTTGGGGGGCTCTTTGGGGGGTTGCATGGGCCAACACAACTGTTTACAACATTTTTCCGCAGGTCCAGCCTGCACCAACGCACAAGCCCTTTGGGAGAGAGCCGAAGGGCACGTGGCCCTTGCCTTTTCTGTGAAAGGGCCAGCCCAGAGTTTCCTTCCCCGAGAATGAAAGTATTATTATTTTTTAAATCCCTCCCAGCAGGGCATAGTGCTTCCACAGGAGCAAAGCGATTAAGAAGAACCTCGGTTGTTTCACTCGCTTTGCATTTCTCAGTTTCTCTCTGAGTGTCTTAGCTTTGCGCGGACTGAAAGTTGAAACGGAAGGTGGCTGATTTTCCCGTGAATGGCGTGAAGGGTGATGCGGCAGGTGCTTTATGGCCTAAAGAGATGGAAAACAGAAATCAAAAATAGCCTCCGGGAAAACCCTCCTAGAGGTTTGCCGCAAGGACCCAGAAAATACTGTCAACAGTGAAGCCAAACTCCTCCTAAGACTCCTAAGCAGCCTTCTGTCTGCCAGTGAAAGCCCCTGAACCCTGGTCTCTTTTGTCCTCTAGAGTCACCTTGTATTACACGGTGTGCAGCAAGTTGTGCTACTTTAGGTCCTGATGAGTATTCAGTGCTCAAGATGGTTGGAGGAGGAGCCTCTAATACCCTTTAAGCCACATCCTTCAGCAGAGGCCTAATTCTCCCTCGTGCTTTAAATTCCATTGAGATTCATGAGTTATTCTCCGTTGACGTGACAAGTAGGGGTAGTCAAACTGCGGCCCTCCAGATGTCCATGGACTACAATTCCCAGAAGCCCCTGCCAGCATTCGCATTCGCTGGCAGGGGCTTCTGGGAATTGTAGTCCATGGACATCTGGAGGGCCGCAGTTTGACTACCCCTGAGTAAGAGTTTGCCTCGACCAGCACAATCTGTTGGCCGGTGGGCCTTTGTGGGCTCCGTTGAAATGAACGGGATCTGGGTGAGGGCAACGGGCCAATTGACCTGTCAGGAGTCCGATTCAAAGAAAGGCTTCCTCTATCACACATCTGCATGACCCTGCAACCAACCTGTTATTGCCGTAAGGGAAGGCCTGTGTTTTTTCTTAAAAGCCGCTCTAATGTTTCTTCAGCCTGTGAAATGCTCCCGATTCCATTAATTCCTTTCCCTTTAAAATTCTAAGAGAAATGGATTTGTGAGAGTTATTTATTTATTGTCATATGGTGTGTGTGCAGTGTAGCCAGAAGATCTAAGGCAGGGGTAGTCAAACTGCGGCCCTCCAGATGTCCATGGACTACAATTCCCAGGAGCCCCCTGCCAGCGAACGCTGGCAGGGGGATCCTGGGAATTGTAGTCCATGGACACCTGGAGGGCCGCAGTTTGACTACCCCTGATCTAAGGATTGCCTGGCAAACAGGAAAAGGATGTGCCTGCCTCTATGGCGTGACCCTTAGCTTTACTTGGGGCAGCCTTAAGAAACCCCTGAATCTCACCGTCGTGCAGAATATGGTTGGGAAGCAGAGCTGTGGACACGCCCACCCAGAGCCCCTCCCCTTCCCACCCCTCCAGGCCAGTCGTTGGCCATTTTGGGAGGAGTGGGTGGGTCGACATGACCATACATGGCCGTATCATCTGAGAAGTGTTTAACAAATTTAAAAAATATATTAAAAATTGATTAGCTCTCGGGCCATCAAGAAACCAAGCAGTTAAAGTGAAACTTCCTTATTTCTTCGATGTTGGTGTGGCCTTGACAGCGCTGCTTGACCGTGGCACGTCCCTGTGGGAATGTGACCCCTGGCCCTGGGTGTGTGTGCCATGTGCTAGGGATTGGGACCATTTGCTCTGCCAGTGAATTATGGGCCCTCCCAGCTGTTTGTTCAGGCCACCAGTTTGGTTTCAGGCTTTTGACAGTGACCTGCCAAGCAGAAATGTAGCAGCTAAGCTTTCCCCCCTGTCACTCAGGTAAAAACTTCCCTCGCTCATTTCTGTTGTCCAGCCTGCGAGAGCAGACACTTCCTCGGGTGGTATAATGTAATGACAAAAAAGAATTTGCTAAGAGGGGAAATCCCAGGCTGGAATCCCATCTCTGCCATGAATTGGTTATAAGAGTCAAAATATTCTCTCTGAACCTGCTCCTGGGTGATCTAGGGAAGGTGTAATCATTCTAGCCACCATGACAGAGTTTTGACCAGGACTGCAAAATCACCAGGACTCCCAGCTGAAGATGCCTTAGACCAGGGGTGGCCAAACTGTGACTCTCCAGAAGTCCATGGACTACAATTACCATGAGCCTCAGCCAAGCATGTCCTGGCAGGGACATCCAGATGTCCATGGACTACAATTCCCATGAGCCTCTACCAAGCATGTGCTGGCAGGGACATCCAGATGTCCATGGACTACAATTCCCATGAGCCTCAGCCAAGCATGTGCTGGCAGAAGCTCATGGTAATTGCAGTCCATGGACACCTGGAGCGTCACAGTTTGGCCACCCCTGCCTTAGACTACCTAGTTCAGTGTTAGCTACTCTGGCCAAAGCTCTCTCTAGCCTCAGGAAAAGAACTATGACCTGAGATGTTTTAACTGGAGACGTCAGGAACTGAACTTGGGGCCTTTAGTGTGCAAAGCTGGCACTACGGCATCTCCCAAAGGCCAAAACAGGAACAATGATTGACCAGGGACAGTGGTCCACAGAGGCGGGTGAGGTGCAGGGCCTTAGATCTTTGCTGAGATTCCACAAGAGGGCCAGATGCTTGGGACCTCTTGTCTTACTTCCTGGCGATGATTCCAAGTGGCAGAACTCTTGCCTGTTACTAATCCCATGTCTTTCCTGCCCCTAGCCCTGCAAACTGTTTTGCAGTTATGTGGGGCTGCAGAACTTCCTGGCTCTATGCGTGGATGGTTGGACATTCACCCAGCCCTTTGGGGCCTTATTAGAGTGTGAGCGCACGGCGCACACAAACACCTGGCTTGCGCCTGTTCTCTTTTTATAGCTCTGCTGGGAGGAATTCCATTCCTTTCTGTCTTCGCTTTAGGCTGTGTTGGCCAACAAGCCGCTTTGCAAATCCTCACAGGAAGCCAAGTCTCCAAGCAGGGAGGAGGAGAGTGCACCTGACGTTAAATTGTTAGCTGGCAAGCGATTGGCCCTTCTGACTTCGGTCCATCGTTGCCCCCTTTTAAGATCACACTGTTTGAATTGGCCATCTCATGGGCCTTATGTAATCTTGCTGTAATCTAAGAAGGTCAGCTTTTTTGGCTCGCGGTCTTTGTGCACGCAGACGCATCCATCGGCACCAAGAGAGTAAGGACAAGAGAATGTGCGCGCATGTTTTTGTCAATGGTTTTGTGGGCTTTTTTTTTTTTTTGCTTTCCCGCTGTTGCAGACTTGCTTGCATGGTACGTTTTGTGTGTGCGATGTCTACAGTATCTAAGTACACGTCTGCTGATACTGTTTGTAGAATGCTTGCTTTTGACGGACGAATAACGCCCCCGTAATTGCACACGTGGGAGGACTGTAGCGCGAGCAAACAGAAAACGGCCCTAAAATGCACCATCGGGTAGAAGCAAAATTGTATGTATAGACATGTGTGTCAAATCAAGAGAGATGCGAAATCTGAAATTGCCCCTCTAAAGCAGCCCCTTTTCAACCTTTTGACAATGGAGGGACCCCTGAGATATTTTTTCACACTATGAGGACCCCCGGAAGTGGTGCCGTGCCCCTTCAAAGACGTGGGCGCAGAAGTGAGACATGGGAGCCAGCGAATCAATTGATCTATCATTTATCATTTCCATCATGTAGAAAGAGTCTAGGCCTGTAAAGCAGGGGTAGTCAACTTGTGGTTCTCCAGATGTTCATGGACTACAATTCCCATGAGCCCCTGCCAGCAAATGCTGGCAGGGGCTCATGGGAATTGTAGTCCATGAACATCTGGAGGACCACAGGTTGACTACCCCTGCTGTAAAGCAACAGGGGAAGAGGGATCCAGTGATGTCTAGTGATGCCAATGAGTATCCGAACCCCTGGAAAGCTCTTATGTAACCCGAGGTTGGGAATCCCGGCTCTAAAGAATCTCATAAACTGCCACCAACTGGGGCTGTGCAACAAGGTATAGGGAGATGAACCATCTGGCACGAAACCAATGGCAGCTTAACGGCCAACTCTTCCGGGTGCCTACAAAGGTCTCCTGCTGCACCAACAAGCTTGTTAACATCTTATTCCTAGTTGGGCCTTTGTAGTCTCTTTGGGCAAAGGGCCTTAGCGCTGAGCACTCACGGTTTTCGTCCTGATGGTTTGACTGAGCCTATGGTTGTGCCACTTTTCAGCACAAGTCGAAAAGACAACAATAGACAACAAAATGCTAAATTTTGCAATGGTTTTTGTCCTTGTTTGTCTGGAGGTGATGTTTATTACTCACAGGCAAGCAGGATTGGGTTGGATCCAACCAGATTTTCTGTGAGCAAGGAAGGAAGGAAGAAGAAAAGTTAGTTTTTATACTCCTCTTTTCACTACCGAAAGCCCCGTTGTGTTATTTACTCGTATGAAGAGTCTTTGATATGAGACAGTGGTGTTTTATATAAGGGAGAAATTTTACCAAGGCTGATTGTTACAGTGTCTTTGCTTGTGCTGTCTTTTTCACTTCTTCACCACTGCGTTCCTTTGCTTTAAGAATCTTTGCCATTGGGTTCAGCTGCTCTTATGAGCCAGTGTGGCATAATGGTTAAAAGCAGCAGCCTCTAATCTGGAGAACCAGGTTTCAGAGAATCATAGAATTGGAAGGGACCTCCCTGGTCATCTAGTCCAACCCCCTGCACTTTGCAGGACACTCCCAACCCTATCGCTCATCCACTGTAACCTGCCACCCCCTTGAACCTTCACAGAATCAGCCTCTCCGTCAGATGGCTATCCAGCCTCTGCTTAAAAATCTCCAAAGATGGAGAACCCACCACCTCCTGAGGAAGCCTGTTGCACTGAGAAACCACTCTGTTAAGAACTTCTTCCGGATGTTAATTTCTTTTGAATTAATTTCATCTCATTGTTTGATTCCCAACTCCTCCCCAGGCAGCCAGCTGGATGGCCTTGGGCCGGGCATGGTTCTCTTTGAGCTCTCTCAGCCCCACTGACCACACAGGGAAGGTTGTGAGGAGAGGAAAAACAAGGTATTTGTAAGCCACTTTGAGTCTCCTTCAGATAGTGAAAAGCAGGGAATAAAAAAAACAGCTCTTCTTCTTCGGATATTTTGCAGTTCAGCTGATTGGCAATCAAACCGTGCTTACAGTATTTGTCACCCACCTTGGGTCCTAGTGAGAAAGGTAGACTACATAGGTCTATAAAGGTAGCCTGCGTTGTACAGAGGGCTGGACTAGATGGCCTGCATGGCCCCTTCCAACTTCTATCATAAACAAAACTAGTAATTACTGATGCAACAAGAGGAATTGGGTAGAGAAAAGCAGCATATAAGAACCAACTTCTGTTCTGGCTGAGCAGTAATATAAGGCCGTGGTCCCCAACCCCCGGTCCAGTCCATGGATCAGTGTGTCAAAATGTTGGCTGGGTCCATCCCAGAATTTACAAGCTCAGCTTAAGATGACCTCTTCTAGAAAAGTTTGGTAAGGCTTGCAGGAGACTTTCTTACTAGTTTTTCCAGGGTAGGGTGACTCAAGAGGACCCAGCAGTCTTACCCATCTGCTTGAAATTTTGTTGACGCAATCTGTGGTTTTAAAACCAATTTGGAAACCCATTGTCATTGGAATGTCTCCAAGAGATCAGGCACCGGTCTGGGCCTGATCCATATCTAGGGTTCTGGGTTTTGTCCGTGCAGGCCTTCTGGGCTGCCTTGGAAGGCTTCTTCTCCTTCTGGGGTGGGCAAGGGGACTAAAGGTCGGAGCCCTTGTGACATTCTTGTGGGTACTCTCTTATCTCTATTTGTCTGGGCAGGCCCTTTGGATCGGAATGAGGGACCTTGCTGTCTAAAACTTTGAACTCCAAGTAAGTTAACAAATAAGAGCAGCTTTACCAAAAGCCCAGGCAGGCCGAGGTGCGGCTTTGTTTTAAATAAACGGCCCAGAAATCATTTGATTTCTAGCCTGCCTTGCAGAATAACGAGGCACCTCATAGCAAATCTTGTTCTTACCCACCCTGAGCCAACTGGTAAGGGTGGGCTATAAAAACAAATTATTGTCATTGTTATTAACCAGGAGAGAGAGAGAGAGAGAGAGAGAGAGAGAGAGAGAGAGAGAGAGAGAGAGAGCTGTTTTTGTATCCTGCCTTTTACTACCCAAAGGAGTCTCAAAGCAGCTTACAATTGCCTTCCCTTCCTCTCCCCACAAAAGGCACCTTGTGAGATGAGTGGGGCTGAGAGAGCTCTGACAGAACTGTGACTGGCCTCACATGTCTCAAAGTGACTTACAATCACCTTCTCTTCCTCTCCCCACAACCGACACCCTGTGAGGTAGGTGAGGGTGAGAGAGCTCTGGGAGAACCTTAACTGTCCCAAGTTCACCCAGCTGGCTGCACATGGAGGACAAGTGGGGAATCAAACCCGGTTCTCCGGATTAGAAGCCGCTGTTCTTTAACCACTCCACCAACCTGGCTCTCCAAGCTGGTACATAAATACAAGGGCTAATCCTAATAATCTTTAATAGCTGAGCCCCAAAGGGGAATGATTTCAAGAGAGTGGTTCCAAAGGGGTCGTGGGGGATTGTCCAATCGGGACACACTGCCGTCTTTCTCCGTGACGGCACGTTGCCCCACCGGATTGGCTAGGCGGCACTGTGATGTCATCCAGTTTATGCTGTGCTTCCAAGTTGGCTGGGATTGCCCCTGTGAGCAATCAATGGTATTGATATTCACATGACTGACATGGGAAACCCTGGCCTTGCTCATCTGCCGTCAGTGAAATCGCTACGGAGCCGAATGTGAGTGGGGACAAAGCGTCATGTTGTCTTGGTCAATATGCCACCCTTGCTTAGCGAGGATTACCCCTGTGGCCAAATGATGTGACCGACTACAATGGGACGTACAGACAAAGCTTCAACACACACACACACTTTGCGCTCAGTGCACAATAGGTTATTATAGGGAAACAGTTTTCAGGTCTTCCTGGTCACTCTGTGATCCCTGATGGGCTGGAAGAGCCTTTCTCAACATTTTTACCCTTGAGAAACCCGTGAAACATCCTTCAGGCTGTGAGAAACCCCAGACGTGGCCCGATCGTGCAGAATTGGGTTGGGAAGCAGAGCTGTGGACATGCCCACTCGGGGCCCCTCCCCTTCCCACCCCCTCCAGGCCTATCATTAGCCATTTTGAGAAGAGGGGGGGGGACCGGATCAACATGACCATATATGGTCATATCATGATAAATGTTTATTCATTTTAAAAATAAGTAATTCCCAGCCTTTTGGGATACCTTCCCAGGGCCGTCAAGAAACCTCCTGGGTTTCATGAAACCCTGGTTGAGGAAGCCAGGGCTAGAATCACCCGCAAATCAAATAATAAGTAGATGCAGTAAGTGGGACATAAATATTTTAATTAATCCATAAAGTTACAAGGAAGAAACATGTCCCAAAGGGGGACAGGAGACACAGTGGAAATGACCAAGGATCAAAAGCAGATGAACATTTTCGCAGTACAGGAGTTGGGGAAATACTTCGGCTGTGCCCCAAACACCATTTTGAGCCTAAAAATGGGAAACAGGAGAATTAGTCATCAGCATTGACCTGATAAAGTCACATTAATCAGTGGAAACGGCCACAACGCTCATACAGTTCAGCAGTAAATGGAGAAGGAAAATGGAGATTGTGGGGCTGCTCAAAAGTTTTCTTGCCTCAATACAATGATTCCCCTGAAAGAGAAAAATGAATGGGCCCGCAGTATGATTGTGAGCACCAAAGGGATTACCAAAGAATGGGAACATCTCAGATAACCAGTCTGATTTTGAATTGCTGTGGCATTCAAGGAGAGTTTTGTAAGGCGGACTAAGCACACAGAGGAATAGTACAAGAGAAGGTATCCTGGCTCTACTCACTTAGAGCTTTAAAGAAAACCACAAACTGGAATCTGTAAACTTTGGAATTTGTTATATACCAGCTGAAGTGTCTTACTAGCCTGCAAGGGCTGTCCCATGTGAAGCAAATTACAGCAGTCAAGATGCATAGCTACGTACGGGTGGGGAAGTTGGACAATGAAGAAAACTGAGAGGAAGAAAGTTGGTTAATTTGAAAAGCGGTGCTGGAGGAGAGTTTTACAGATACCGTGAACCACCAAGGAGACGAATAAGTAGCTTCAAGATTAAATCGAGCCTGAACATTCCATAGAACAGGGGTAGTCAACCTGTGGTCCTCCAGATGTCCATGGACTACAATTCCCATGAGCCCCTGCCAGCAAATGACTTGATGGCACGTGATGCACAGATGAAGTCTTCTTTTCCAAGTAGAGTTAGATTCGAGTTCAGGGGCACCTTAGAGTAGCCCCAGGTTTTTAAGCGTCCATGCTCCCTTCATCAGATATGAGTAGGAATGGATATCTGAGTCTTTTTTTTACCCCAATCAGAAGGTGGGAGGAGTGTTGTGAGGATTGCTGGTAAAGGATGCAAAGGTACAATGCATATTGTAATCAGCAGGATTAGAGGGGGAAAGCCAGAGGGCAGAAAATCAGCATCTGTCATGAGATAAGAACCTCATGTTCCTATTCAGCCCTGGGGGTTCCTTGTGCTGAACTTGTAAATGAACTCAAATTCAGTAATTACCCTTTGAAGTTTCTTTGTTTCAGGATGGCCA
The DNA here is from genome assembly GCF_049243985.1 of Paroedura picta. Classification (NCBI taxonomy): domain Eukaryota; kingdom Metazoa; phylum Chordata; class Lepidosauria; order Squamata; family Gekkonidae; genus Paroedura; species Paroedura picta. The sequence goes on along the minus strand of NC_135381.1, from coordinate 9,486,539 downwards.
CTCTCAAGTCAGCAATGGAATGACCTGGAAGATTAAAATGTTCTCCCATTGTTTGTTTTTCTTTTATCGTTGCATTTTAAAACTGTCGGGTTTATTCTTCTGCATAGGAACTGACCTGTTTGTCCCATGCAAGGCATGGAAGGGCACTGCTGACTTTTGATGGCATAAATAACCTTGGGAAATAGACAAGGGGATGCATCTGAGATGAGACGGCAATGTTGTTAGGCCTGTTTCTTGTGCTATCAGGAGAAAAGTTGTTTTTTATATCCCATTTGCTGCCCAAAGGAGTCTCAAAAGCGGCGTACAATCGCCTTTCCTTCCTCTCCCCACAATGGGCACCCTGCGAGGTAGGTGGAGTTGGGAGAGCCCTGACATTACTGCTCTCTGAGAACAGCACTATCAGGGCTGTGACAAGCCCAAGATCACCCAGCTCAGACTTCCTTAAAATGACACCTACCTGCTAATTCTCCCAAGATAATCCCCATTCTGGCTTTGCAAACAGAGATATTCCCAAGGGTGTTTGTATTAGTAAAAGTATGAGAGCCAGTTTGGTGTAGTGCTTAGGAGTGCGGATTTCTAATCTGGCAAGTTGGGTTTGATTCCTCAGTCCCCCACATGCAGCCAGCTGGGTGACCTTGGGCTTGTCACGGCGCTGATAAAGCTGTTCTGACCGAGCAGTGATATCAGGGCTCTCTCAGCCTCACCCACCTCACCGGGTGTCTGTTGTGGGGAGAGGAAAGGGAAGGCGACTGGAAGCTGCTTTGAGATTCCTTTGGGTAGAGAAAAGCGGCATACAAGAACCAATTCTTCTTCTTCTTCTAAAGGCATTGTGCAACCTGATCCTGACACCGACTCTCAAACTGAGCTGTGGAGCGGTTAAAAAATATCGCAAGTCCTGAAATGCATGGGTTGGGAGTCAGATTTCTGTGCTGTGTGCTCAGATGCGACACATGTGCCCACATCACTGTTTTAATGTTTCAGCATTGGATTTTGATTGTTTTGTGAGCTTTATGATTGTGATGACTTTTGTGCTTGAGAATCTACCAGCGGGGCGTACAGGCTGCACATCTAGCAGGTCCGTTTTGCTAACAGCAATTCTCTCTCCCAACATACTGAGTCTTCCTTTGTTTTCACCAAAGAACCACTGCGAGTGGAACAGCTCAGTGGGATCCAAGGCAACAGAAAAAGGTAAACGCTCTAAAGCGGCAGCCAGCTGTAAAATAAGAGCGACTGTGAAAACATGATGAAACTGAAGAATTGAGCAGTGACGGTATATGAAGAGGAGGGCAAGAATCCCCTGCCACAGATTTTGTGGGTCTTTCAGGTGCTCCAGGACTTCTTCTATCTGAAGAAGTGAGCAGTGACTTCCAAAATCTCATCCATAGATTTGCTTAGTGTTCCTCTTTTCTAGAATAAAACTTTTGTCGTTCTTGAACTTAAGGGATGCAATCTGTGCCCGGCTCATTTGTCAAGCGGAAGAACAAAACAATGGATTAGGTATTGTAATCTGACGTTACATCAATGTGCCAAAGACGAGAGCGTGCAAACTGTCTCGTATGTAAGCTGTCACGAAGCTCAGCAATAATTACATTTAAAGACACTTTGTCAAAAGGAAACCAGGTTAGGAGTAGGTTTTGTGGTTCAAAGCTGAGTGTCTGGATAAACATAAGGGAGTGCCTGTATTCCAGCCGGCTGTTCCTGTTTGCACGTGGACTGTGTTCTTTTTATGGGTCTTTTGAGCTTTGGAGGGGTACCGTTTGTTTTTTTACAAATCCACAAGTGCGAGGGCTGCCAACTGGCATTCTTGGAGGAAACCAGAGCGTTTCTTAAGTAATATCAAATGTTGGGAGGCTGGATGAAGGCATGCTTTCATAATAACTCTGAAATGGCTATGACCCACGGGGAACGTTTGCCAAAGTAAAAAGTTATGTACTTGCAGAATTGGGGGGTGGGGGTGGGGGTGGGGGTTGTGGACCGTCAAGATCACAAAACCTCTCGGAGCGTCTTAAATACCAAGGCTCGACAACTTGCGTTGTTTTAAAAGTCCGCTGCAGAGGGGTCAGGTCTAGTTGGAAGCTGGGGTGACAGGAAAGCCCCGTGCTGGGCTGTTTTAACTACTGTCAGGGGAAAAAGACAGGTTCTCGTGCTGTGCCTGTCTTTTTCCCTGGAGGAGGCTTAATGTAGCCCAGAGAGGGCATATGCAAAAGGAAAAGGAGGTGAGGGAAACAGTCCTCAAATAATTTAGTCCTCAGTACATACTGAGTCTTCCGTGGATTTTTTAAAGGCACACATGAATATCCAGTCGTGGCACTCTGGCATCACCTCTAGTTCAGCTCTGGCAAATTGGTTGTGGTATAAATGTTTGCTGGCCCACTTCATCAGATGCTTGGAGGGTGGTAGATGCATGTTTGGTGGTGGTAGAAAGAGCTGTCCAGTTGTAACTTACAGCAACCCCGCAGGGTGGTGGGTTCTCCATCTTTGGAGATTTTTAAGCAGAGGCTAGATAGCCATTTGATGGAGAGGCTGATTCTGTGAAGGCTCAAGGGGGTGAGCAGGTTACAGTGGATGAGCGATAGGGTTGTGAGTGTCCTGCATTGTGCAGGGGGTTGGACTAGATGACCCAGGAGGACCCTTCCAACTCTGTTATTCTATGATTCTAGGGTTTTCCTGACAAGAGAGGAGCAGAGGGGACTTGATATTGTCACTTTCTAAGCAGCAAATCTTGGGCAATCTCCCATCCACGTTCTCACCAAGGTCAATCCTCCTTGGCTTCCCATGAGATTGAGGTCACCTGGGCTATTCAGGTCAGAACTCAGTCTGTTTAATTTATATATTAAACATTTCTACGCTGCCCTTACATTCCATACAGGATCCACAATGCGGCTTACAATTAAGATTATGTAAATTAAAAAAACACAACAGTGAATAAATCTACCAAATAGAGGCATTTATTTGTATTATAAGCTGCCTTTCTCCCAAAACAGAACTTTGGATGATCCAGCATTTGAAACCGCAAAGCCAATGAATTAAAACCCAGCCCATGATCATTTTAAACACACACTGACTTCTTTATCAGGGTATCTTGAATACTTTAGTCCCATTCTGGCTGCTTCTGTTCCGGCCGCCAACTGCACCACTGAGAGCCAGTGTCGTATCGTGGTTAAGAGTGGCAGCCTCTAACTTGGGGGCCAGGTGATTCCCCACTCCTCCACATGCAGTCATCTCAGTGACTGGGCTAGTCACAGTCCTGTTGGATCTGTTCTCTCAGAGCTCTCTCAGCTCCACCTACATCACAGGGGAGAGGAAGGGAAGCTGCTTTGAGACTCCTTCGGGCAGTGAAAAGTGGGGTACAAAAAAACACCAGCTTCTGAAGGTGGGCCACACACAAAGACCCAGATGGGTAGTCATGTTAGTCTACCTATATAGCACCCCAAAAGAGCAAGAGTCCAGGGGCTCCTTAAAGGCGGTGGCAGGGTTGGATCCGCCATGATTCACTGCTCCCTTCAGAGAAGGATCTCTACAGCTCAAGGACCTCTGTGTCTCATTTAGCTGGGTTCAAGTGTCTCACCCTTGCAGTTTCAATCCAGAAATCTGTGTGTGTGGGTTGTATGATTGTTTTTTGCTTCTTCCTTGTGTGAATCTAACTTCTTTATTTCCGTCCCCTTCCCTGATTCTTCGCGCTATAATTTCCCCGTAAAACACAGCACTCGTTTCGATGTTATTTATGCCTGTATACATCAGCATTCTGTGCAGACTATGCGCTTAAGGAATGTACACTATACGTAGCAATGCTCTTTGAACAGCACATCGAGAATGCACATTTGCTCACAAAGCAACGGAATTTGCAAAGACCACCGAGAGCCAAAACTGCAGGAATTAATATAAAAAGTAATAAAATACGGAACCTTTGCTCATTTTGTGGATCCGGGGTGGGAGGAGATCCTTTTCGAGACATTCCTTTCTAGACCATTTTAGAGCTCTAAAGGCACCTACCAAGGTGTGTGTAGGGAGGAATTTCAGTGAAAATAGTCTCATGTCTTCGTTTTTTATCTCTGTGTCTCCATAGCTGCCAACAGAAGATAACAATTCTTGCCAACTGTTGAAGTGCTGCCTTGAGCCCCGGGACTCCTATTTTGCTACAATTATTGTGTTAGTCTTTTAAGGCGCCCCAACTAGGAGTTAAGTCTTTTTTTGCAAAAGGGGTTAATCAGGTCTACATCAGCCCCGAGAGAACCCCCGTGGAAACTGACGTGGAAATTGACTGGCGTGGAAACTGACAAGGATATTGACTCGCGTGGAAATTGACACGGAAATTGACTCGCGTGGAAAGTGACATGGAAATTGACACGCACGCCTGTCGGAACGTGCCCCAAGAGAACAAACTTTTTAGATGGTCTTCTCCGCATTTGAAAGCAACTCCGCTGAAAATTAAGTTCGCTGTCCTTCCCCGTGCAGGAAATCCGAACCCCTCCCCCCCCCAAGTATTTTTTTAAAAGGCGTCTGTGTGCGGGGGGGGGGGGGAGTGCGCGTGAAGGGCTCCATCTTGCAACAACTTACCGACTCCCTCCGAAGTCCTCCGATCTAGCGCGCGCTCGTTAAGTGCTTTCAGGATCGAGCCCTTCATCTCCCCCCCCCCCGCCCGGGGCCCCGTTGCCTTTGTTCGTTTTCTAGCACCCCCCTCTCTCTTCAAAGGGTGGTCTTCACTAAAGCCGCGTCCCCGGCGTCTCCCGCGTTTCCCAACAATAAGAACGTGTCTATTTCTCCCCAGCGTTTCCAGAGTTGCGGAGGATACGCGCGAGAAGCGCAACGTCGCCCAGACAATAGAGACCCTTACAAAATTAGATCGGGGAAACGGGGCGGGGGGGGGGCACAGAGAATAAACCGGAGGGGGGGGGCGTGTGAGCCGTACGCCCGGAGGATTCCCCACGCCAGTTTTGCAAAGTAAGCCTCTCCCGACGGCTTGGAAGGGCGCGAGACGCCTTAGCCGAATTCCAGGGCTCTGCGCGCCCGGGTGGGTGGGGGGTGCGTGCGTGCAAAGCCGCATTTCTTTCTGCAAATCCGTCTGCCCGATGCCCTCCTGCCCCTTCCCCAATTCCGCCTTTGCAAGACGCGCGGGCTGGGGGGGGGGGAGCGGGGGACAGAAACACCCCTGTAAATGCCGCTTGGCTAAAGTTGCACGCGCGCGCGCGAGAGAGATGCTAACCCATTGCAAGAGCCGCTGCTTTTGCACGCCTCGGCCTCTGCGCTGCCCGCCTGCTTCCCTCCCCTCCACCTCCACCCTTCTCCTCCTTTCCCCCTTCCCTCTCTCTCTCGCTCTCTCTCTCTTTTTTTTTCCTCCCCATTTTGGCTTCTATTCAAATGTGGGTCAGGGGTGAGCGGCTCCCAACGTCACAAGCTTGCAAGATGGCGCTGGCAGGGAAGCCGTGAGATGAGGACCGGGCAGGAGTAAACCGGGCGGACGGGCGAGGAGGAGGGCGCCGGGGGAGGCAGACGGGCCGGAGTCCCCGCCGGAGACATGCCGTTCAAAAGGTGAGCCGGCCAGGGGCGGGCAGGGCGACCCCCAAGGGCCGGGGGGGGGGGAGAGCAGGGAGCGAGAGAGACCCCCATGCTCCGGTGCGGTCCCGCCAGGGGGTGTGTATGTGTGCATGGCTCTCTGTGTGTGTGTCGATGCGCGCGGGAGGGCGCGTGCATGCATGCATGCATGCATCCGGCCAGCAGCCCCGGGATTTTGCATGCATGCTCCTCGGCTCTCTTTCTCTCTCTTCTCCCCCCCTTTCCATCCATGGCTCTGCTGAGCCACACAAAGGAAGAAAGGGGGGCGTGGGGGGCGAGAGCCGCTCAGCTTCGCCTTTCCAGTTCCTTCACTTCTGGAGCCCAAAGAATCGGATGCTGAAGGCCAGGGCTTCCCCCTCCCCCCAGCCCCCCTTTCCCCAAGCCTGGGGGGCTACTTTGCAAGATTTTTTTCTGGGGGGGGTGCAATAGGGACCTCAGCGGGCTAGCCGGCCCTCTTTGGGAAACTTTCGCCCCTCTCCCCGTATCTCCCCCCCTCCTCCCCATTGCTTTGCTCGCTGCCTGGCGGGGTGGGGCAGCAGGAGGGGTGGGGGTGCCTGAGCCGCAGCAGCTGCTCCTGCTGCTGCCGCCGCCTTGGAGGAAGCCGGCAAGTGGGGAGGGGGCGGCGGCAGCAGCCATGATGCGAGGAGGGCTCCCCTCCCCCCGGCCCAGCGGTGGCGGTTAAGTAATTATTTGGAGAGGGGGGGCGTGTAAGGGGGGGTGTCTGCTTTTCTGCACCGAGGAGGGGGCGTCCTGCGGCCATCGGGGCGGCTTCGGGGCGCCGCATCCCTCCTTTTTCTCCCCTCCCTCCTGCTGCTCCGGGAGGAGGAGGGGGCGAAGGGGGCGGGGGGCCGGCTGGGACGCCGGAGACCTGGGATGGCACGGCAGTGGCTGCTCGGACGCCGCCCGGCTCCTTTCCGAGGCGACCCGCGGAGGAGCCCAGACCTCGGGCGGCTGCCAGGTGACCCGTCCCCACGACCTCTCCTGCCCGCCGGAGCCCCGCTGAACTTTTGCCCCTGCTTTTCGGCTCCCCCCGCTGCTCCCCGCTCCATTGAGCGGCGCTGCGGCGGCGGGGCTTTTGTGGCTGCCCAGAGCGAGGGTCCCAGGCCAAGCCGGGCTGGGTGTGTGTGCGCGTGTGTGTGAATGTGCGTGTTTCTAGCGGGGGGGGGGTCCCCGACAGGAGCCTTCCTCCCCCCCTTTCTGCACGCCCCCTCCAAGAAGCGCTTTCTGCAATCTCCCCGTCCGCGCTCCCATTGGACCCCTGTAACGAGACCCCCCCTTTTTTCTGGACTTTCTTGCCCCCTCCTCCTTTAATGACTATTGCAAATTTGGGAAGAAGGTTGGAGGTGTGGGTGAGTTTTTTTTTTTAAGTCCACGCTTGCTCCCAATCTCCCCCTCCCCCCTTGCGCAATTCGGCTCTTGGGAAGGGTCCCCGCGGGCGCTTTCTTCGCGGGCGGGGCGGGGAGCGGCTTTGGGGGCGCCTGAAAGGTGGGCTTCTGCATCTGCATGCCAAAGAGGAGGACCCCGCCGTGCTCTAACCCGGGGGAAGATGCTGCCGGGCCACAGGGAAGGAGGCGCAGCGCAGGGGAGGCTGCCTGCCATGCCCCGGGGGCGCCCAGCCTGCGAGTTTGGCAGAGGAGGGGAAAGAAGCTCCGGCTTTTGCATTTCTTCCAGGCAGACGAGCTGGGCATGCGGCTCGAAGGTGGGCTCCCCTTCCTTCTGCTTCCTTCCGGCCCCCTCCAGCCTGGAAGGGGGCCCTCCTTTCCCTCCCTTGGCCAGCTGGGCTTCTCCTTGGCTCCTTCTTATGGGGGGACTTAGTGCCTTTGGAGGGTGGCTGTTTCAAACTCAAGGGCTATGAGTTTGGGGGTGACCTTTCTTGATGTTTTCAAATGTCCTGCTTTCTTTCTTTCTTTTTAAAACTTTAGACAATGGGTTTGGCTTGGGTCTCTGAAGATTTCCCAGTGGGGTGTTTGTGTGTGTGTGTGTGTGTAAAATGAGCACAGGTAGCAATGGGGGGTGGGTTGGGGGGCAGGCAGAGGAGAATGGAAAGAGAAGATGGTAACAATTTCCCCCCTCCACTATTGTTCCGTGACAATTGAGAAGATGCGGACTGACATTAATAATATCAAAAGCGGGAGAGAAAGTATTTTGAACAAAGAGACATGCCCCCCTTTTTTTCGGGGGGGGGGTTCAGGTTTGCTCAAGAGCCGTAATGGATCAGGCTGTTCCAGATCTGCGTGTCATTGATGACATGTGAGGGGGTGGGGGAGAGACTGACTTATTTCCACAACTGTCAGGGGCTTCTTCGGACCCCTGTCTGCCATGCGCGTGTATTCGGAGCCAGGAGTTGCAGCAGTGCCCCAATGTGATAGCTTAAGCGAGCTAAACTGGTTTCTTTGGCAATCAAAAGTAGGTTCCTTTTAGAATATGTGGCTATGGTTCTCTTCCAAGTTGTGAAGCCGCAAGTCCTGATGATTTTGTAGGGACCTATGGCTGTGTAGGGGCGGGATGGGGGGTTTCGGCTTTTCCCCTCCGTTTTAAGAGGCCCCCCTCCAGCCTGCCACCTGCTCCTGTCACATCATGCCAACAACTGGGGATCAAAAATAAATTTGAGAATAAACCCTGCAACATTTTGTGTTATTTATTCTCTCCGGGGCATCAGTGCCTGGCTCCCTAGGGGGCTGAATTGCATTCCAGGCGCACACACATGTGAATACGTCTTTGTGCGCACGCATGCCCCCTTTTTTAAAAAAGAAACAAAAACCCAGAAACAGCTCAGAGAAGCAGGAAGGGTATTTCAGCTTGCCCAGGGGATGTTTCTCATCTTACTCCTTAAAGCAAGCATATTTGCACACCCACATTCTCAGATGTATTAGCTGACGCACATTGTAATGGGGTAAAAAAATGTTTTATGGCTTTCCTGGTGTTTTTTTTTAACTGCTGTTTGTATAATCGGATCCTAATGGACACACCCATTTCAAGATTTATCTAAAACCCCACATTTTCCCCTTCTTCCAAGGTGGAATGGGTGGGTTTTCCTGCCTTCCGTGTTATCCTCACAACATCCCTGTGAGGGGTGTGGGGATGGAAATGAGTGTCCCAAGATGTCACACCCTACTTTATAATTCAGCTTGGATTAGAACCCAGCTCCTTCCTTCCTTCCTTCCTTCCTTCCTTCCTTCCTTCCTTCCTTCCTTCCTTCCTTCCTTCCTTCCTTCCTTCCTTCCTTCCTTCCTTCCTTCCTTCCTTCCTTCCTTCCTCTTTCTCCATTATCCTTCCTTCCTTCCTTCCCAATCCAATTCTAGATAGATTTTTTAAAAGTGTGAACTGTTCTAATTAAAAAACCATAAAAAGAGCTGCTCAAAGCATCGCTTTGTGTCATGCTACAGGAAGGGTTCTTCTGGTAAGTGACCACAGTTAAGGATTTATGATGGCGAATTTAAAAATACTTGAGCCATTTGCTGCCCTGTAGCGAAGAGCAGCCTGTCTGCCTGGGATTGTTTAGCCGGAGAAATGGATGACGGGAGAAACAGGGAGGCAATTCAGGGGAAGCAGATGGGTATTGCTTGCTTGTGCTGACAGCTGAGCGGAGAATGGCTTTCTCTGTGGCCCGCTGTAGTTCCCCGAATTCTACAAAAGCGCTGACCGAATTGTTGAAGGAAAACAAAATCGGCAAGTTGAGGCCCTCTGGAATACGGACCGGAGGCAGGGTGAGAGTTGAATATTGCCTGCTGCTGGCCCTCCCCCCCCCCTTTATCAAGGGGTGGGGAGCACAAAAGCGTAAGAAGTTTTATAGCTTAGATGGAGAATTGACACATTAGAGCAGGGTGGGCGAGGTTTTGTCAAATTCGGGACGCCCCTTTGATCAGGTAACTCCTTGCAGTGGTGGGGAGGTGTCTTTCCAGCTTAACGAAAAGTTACCATTTCAAAAGGGGGTCTTTTGTAAAGGGGGGGGTGTCCTACAACCCCTCTTAGATTTTTGCTTTTGACCCGGTGGTGGACGGAAGCTTCTGGTTTTGGTGGCGACCGAAACACTGATCTTTCTTTCCGAGAGGGCTCCTTGGTTTGCAGCCCTGTAGCAGATGTTGGCCTGGAAGGGGTGGGGGTGGGGGGAGACGAATTGCATTTGTGATTCAGCCATTATGTGGCCTGTGACAGTCGACGCTCAGAGGGGTCCGAGGGGCTGGGGGGAGGGGGCTTGTGTTTCAGCATCTCTGGCCGTGCCGGCTTGGTTGGCCTCGGCGAAAAAATTAACAGGGCTCAGCTGTTGAATTGCTTACCCGAGAATTCGAGCCTTAGCTAGGAGCTGCGGCGTTCTGTATAAACGGGAGTGAAAGCGCTGTAGAAGGAAAGGGACAACTGAAGCTCTGGAAAGAGGTTTAGATCCGCTCCTGGGGGTCTCTGGTGGGCTTGTGGCAGGAAGAGATGGCCTGGTTCAAACTCTGCCAACATAGGAGTTTGACGAGGCTGGTGGTGTCCCTGTGCCTGCACTTTCAGTGGGAAGGGTCAGGATTTTGGGTGTGCAGCCTGCTCTTGGAGGTTCCATTTCGGAGCATCCCCCTGCTTTCCTGTATAGGTTGTGCCTAGAAAGATAACCCACTGGCTCTGAAGGGAGGTTGATCCCATTAGTGCAGAAATGGGAGACAACTCTGTCCGAAAACCTGAGCGATTTTGTAACTCCGGCCTTGTGACCAAGATAATTAGGAGGGGCTGGGGCACCTTCTGTATGAGGAATGGCTGATGAGTCTGGGATTTTTCAGCTTAGCTATGATTTGAGGGGAGGGAAGACCTGATGCAGAGGCTTACAGAATTCGGTGTGGGGTGGAGGAAGTTGGCAAAGCGAAACGTTTCTCTCTAGAGCAGGGGTAGTCAAACTGCGGCCCTCAGCTGGCAGCAGGGGCTCCTGGGAATTGTAGTCCATGGAAACCTGGAGAGTCACAGTTTGGCCACCCCTGCCCTAGAGCTTCAGAGCAACCAGTGAAGATGATGGGTGGTACATTCAGGACGGACAAAGGGAAATACGTCTGTACATAGAGTGTGAGTAACCTGTGGAATTTGCTGCTAGAGGACCTAGTAATTGCTACAGCAGGGGTAGTCAAACTGCGGCCCTCCAGATGTCCATGGAGTTTGCTGGCAGGGGGGTCATGGGAATTGTAGTCCATGGGCATCTGGAGGGCTGCAGTTTGACTACCCCTGGGCTACAGGAATAAACAGCTTTAAAAGGGGATTAGATAGATTCGCAGAGGAGTGTCTATCGGTGGCTACTAGTCATGGCGACTATGAGGAACCTCCAGGTCCAGAGGCACTAAAGGTCTGAATCCCAGTGCCAGGAGGCTAAATCAGGGGGAGGCCTCAGTCTCTGACCCGGTGGTTGACCGTCCGGCAGAGCTGGTTGGCCGCTGTATAGGACAGGATGGACTACTAGTGTGGTCCAACAGTCTTCTTATGTTCACCTGCCCGAAAATGTTGCCCATGAGAAAACAACTGGTCCCTGTGGGGCCACAGCCCTCTGCCACCTTGCTTCTACATGTCTGGTCTCCTGGGAATTTGACTCTTTGGGGACTGGCTAATTCATGCCGTTGTGTTCGGTTAGGCTGGAAAAGATACACTAAACATACAGCATTCGTGGCCAGCTTGCTGTACTAGTTAATTTGGAGAACCGAGTTTGAGTCCTCACTCCTCCACATGCAGCCATCTGGGCGACCTTGGGCCAGCCCCAGTTCTCTCAGAGCTCTCTCAACCTCACCTACCTCACAGGGTGTCTGCTGTGGGGAGAGGAAGGGGAGGCTATTGCAGGATGCTTTGAGACTCCCTTGGGTAGTGTAAAGCAGGGTACAAAAACCAGCTTCTCTTCTCACATCTTCCCTCCTCTCTCGTGAACAATTTTGGAAGTTTCTGAATCAGATCTCCCTTGAAACATCTACGGGTGTTTTCAGCGTCCTCTCAACGCTGACCCCCTCAAACTGGGCTCGCTTGCATCTCGGTCTGCCATGAACCCCCCTCCCCCTGAAGCCTGCATTTATTAGTTGTCAAAAGGTGTGAAAATTAGCCAGGGCTGGAACAGCAGTGCTTGGAGGGGGGAAAGGTTTCTCCCCCAGTCTGAGCTCTGCCAGAACAAGGGAAACACCAAAGCAGCTCTTAGAGGCGGTTGCGATCGCAGCACGCAAGAAATCCCAGCGCTGCGGTCGCTCTACCTGCGGTGACAGGTGCGAAAAATATTCCTGCCTCTTCTGTGCTTGGATGGAGGCCCAGGGCTGGCTACAAATGGCAATCCAGGATTAATCTCCACATAGTGTTTTCTTTCTATATATCAGATTTCCCATTTTGTTAATAAGCAGTGCGCTTGAAGTCAGCTGTTCGGGAGGAGGGGGGGGACAGGCGGGGGTTTCTGCATTATTGAAATGACAGCTCCCTTGGTGCCCAAGAGCCTGTATTGTTTGACTCCGGAGCAGCAGGGGGGTTGGGTGAGATTTCTACGTTTGAGATCTTAAACAAGGATGTAGCCGAGTGGGTTGAGGGGGTATTTTGGGGGCAGGAAGGAAACTCGTTGGGGGGGGGGGTAATTTGGCTGCCTTTGGGGGACTGTGCACCAGATTGGAATGTGTGGATGGTAACTGGTTAGGTAGCTACCTGAGCATTTGCTTCTGGTACCTGGAGATTTGGGGAGGGGGGATGGCCCAAGTTTGTGCATGGATGACCTCAAAGGCTGTTTAAATGTATGTGTGTACATATTTTTCACCGAGTCCCGCTGATGCTTTCTGTCATATTGCCTTGTTTTATCTGGCTTGGAGACTGAAAGTGGGAAGAAAGGTGATTCTGTGTTCCTCAAACCTAATGGAATAGGGGTTTGGGGGGGGGATGTGCCACCCCCCTGCATTCATAACACTTGCAATGTTAGGTGACCCCCTCTCTAAAATGTTATACACCCCAGACATTTTTTTTACAGGATATAATTGTAACTTGTGTGTGAACGTAAGCTTTCTTTTTTCTTCTCTTTTTTGGGGTGTGTGTGGGTGGGGCGGCAAAATTGGGGGGTGGGAACCCAAATCTTGGCATTGGAGTAACTATTGCAGCATGGATTTGGTACTTTGAGCATGTTTGAAGCGCTTTGTGTGCATAGTTCCAGCAATCCTTTCACCATGCTGTCTGGTTAGACTTGTATTCTGTTGGGCTGAAGTTGAAAGACACACAACGCGTTTACTGAAAATCAGCAGAGAGTTAAAACAAAATCAGACTGGGGAATGTAAAAAAAATGCATACACTTATTATGGACTTTCAAAATGCTTGTCTAGTAGCTTTTCTCCCACCCTTTCTCCAAGGAGTTCAAGGCAGCCCAGAGGAGATTCCCTTCCGCCGTTTTACCCTTGCAACAACTGAGGTAGTTTAAGCTGAGCAAGAGTGACTGCAACAAGACCCCCATGGCTTGGTGGGGACATGGAGCTGGGTCTTCCAGTCATAGTCTGGCATTTACAAACTCTGCACCACTTGATGCATGTGTCTGTTTTGTATGTGCTTCCCCATCAAAACACTTGAGACCACGTTAGAAGTGGTGCTGGGCTTCCCATGCATGCATGGGGCTAACAAATGTTATTCCTACCCCGTTCAATTAGTTAACACATAGGATTTGCCACATTTAGGATTTGAATTGCAGGGGTGGTCTGCTTTCCCTGTGGTTGCTCCCATTTTATGGAATAAACTCTTTCAGCTAGTAGGGGGTGGTGGTTGTTTTCCCATCTTTGGAAGCTTGCGGAAGGTTCAGTAATGTGGTTTCATTCGCTCAAGCAGCCTTTCTCAACATATTTGCCTTTGAGAAACCCCTGAAATATCCAGAAGTGGCACGATCATGCAGAATATGGTTGGGAAGCATAGCTGTGGACACACCCACCTGGGGCCCCTCCCCTCCAGGTCCATCATTGGCCGCTTTGAGAGGGGTGGGTCAGCATGACCATATATGGTCATGCCACCCAATAGTTGTTTAACAAATTTTAAAAATATATAAAAAATTAGTCCCACCCATTCGGGAAAACCTGGTTGGGAAAGCTTGCACTAAAGTTTTGAGTGGACTGTAAATTACAGGCATTTTATTAGGTTGGGTTGAATTGGGCTTATATTGTTACTTGCATGTTCTTAATTATATTTTGCATGCTGCCTTGAGTCCTGGGGAAAAGTGGGGCATAAATGTTTGAATAAAATGGTGCAAATGTAATTAATTTTGTCCACATTTAATACACTTAGAATGCTCGTGGTGATCCACTATGGAAGAGTTCAGGGTTTTCCAACGTTACCAAATTTAATTTGGTTTTTGGATATTTTGCTAGTCCTGTAGTGACCAAGAATGCTTCTGTCCAAATCATCTCACTTTTTTACTGTCTCCCTACCTACTACCGCCAGTCTTTCAGATGACAAAATAATTTTTGGTCTGTACAAATTCCAGCTTCCTTCACATTTGCTTCCCCCCCCCCCATGTGCTTTATTATGACCTTGACATCTCTGTAATTTTGACATGAACCGTCTGTACTCTGGGGGGGGGGCTGGTTTCCTGGGGCCTCAAGTGGAGGTCTAACACCCCCTCTGCCTTTCCATCTTTAAGCAAGGCTTCTTTCTTATGTGCCTCATTGGCCCTCCCCCGTACTATGTCGTCCATTGCAGTTGGACGGTCAGGCTTCAGTTCTCCTTTCCAGTATGGTTGCAGACTTTGCTTTTGGGCGCATGGAGCCCCTTGTGAGTTAAGACATGCACAATCTGTTTATCCTCCTCTGTTCGATTCCACATCTGTTGTCAGAAGCATTAAAGAAAAGGGGGTAGGGTATTATTTTGGAGGACGAGTTGATGTTTGCCAAGGATTACGTCTGCATTTGAAGTTCCTTTGGGCAGGCACGGTAATGATTGTGCAGATTGTTCATCTGCAGAAAGAGCAGGGTTGGCTACAGCTGTGTACATCTTTGCTTGCTCCAGGCATGGGAGCTGCTGCGTTGACCAGGAAAGGGGATTTCGGGAAGCTGTAAAGTCCCAGTGCTTGAAAGGCCAGGGGAGACTGGCGGCTTTTGGCTGGAGGTTGGGAGATGACACAAGGGTGGTGATGAAGAAGCTCTTGCTGGTGACCACACCAGCATATCCAATTTAGTCTTAGGGCAATATGGGCTGCCTTTCAGGATAACCCTCGTTCCCTAGGCAAAGGAGGGGGAAGAGATCTGATGACGTTTGCAGTAGTGAAAGCTTTATCTTGTTGTCCCCAAATGCAGGGCTGCTCATAAAGAGTCTCGGGTGTGTGTTGCATTCTGGGATAGCGTTCGAGGGTTCTGGCACTTTTAGTCCAAATTGCCTAGGCGACCTAGTCAAGAAACAGATTTCTTGGCTTTTAGCATGACTTTTTGCACGGTCAGAACTTTGCTGCGGTTTTAAGACGGAGGCTGTGCCACCCACTTCTGGCAGTGCCCGTGGGCACTTGCCCTTCTCCTAAACTTCCGCTAGGAGTGGCAGATTCATCTGTCTTGTTTATCTTCCCCAGTTTGGTTGATGCGGTCTGGTGCCCGCGTTCGGTGTGACTCAACCGCTGAGAGATTCTTGGAAAAGCACTTCCGTTTGCTCGAGGTCAAAATTATGCTGGCAGCAAGTGAGACCGGCTGCTTTGCCAGCTTGTTTGGGGAACTCCTGAGAAGAGACGCTTAATGCATGAAACGGCTCAGTCAGCTGCAAGGTATATCGAAAGATCTGATCTCTCGGGGAGCCAGATGTGATGCACGGCCTCTGGACCAAGGTGCCCGAGAGGAGTACATGTTGCAGATTTTATATAGGTTTTTGCAGAATTTGTAAAGAAATAATTTCACAAACGCATAAAGCCAACTTGTGCTGAATTAGAGTTGCCAGCTTCCAGGTGATGGTGGGAAGCCTCTCGGAATGGCAACTTAGCGCCAGGCTACAGAGATCGGTTCCCCTGGGAGAAATGGCTGCTTTGGAAGGTTGGTTCAGTGACATATCCCATGGAGGTCCTTTTCTTCCCTAAACCCCACTGTCCCCAGGTCCCCCCTCCCCAAATCTCTAGAAATTTCCAAGCCCAGAGCTGGAACCCCTAAATTGAATCAGGCCATTGGTCCAATAAGGTCTCAGGTAGAGGTTGTTTACATCACCTAGTACTTGGTCTTTTAACTGGAGTTCTTGGGGATTGAACCTGGGACCTTCTGGTGTTCAGGCGGCCTACCCCTGAGCCATGCCCCCTCCCAGTTTCTCAGAACGATTTGGATCTATTCATTTATTTAGGAGGGACAGAAGAGAAGAGCTGTTTGTTAATTTGTTTGAAATGGTCTATGGCTGACTAATAAACTGAATCTGAAAATCTGAATCTGTTTGGGGTTTTTTTGCACTCTGCTTTCTACTACCTTAGCTTGGCCAAGGCCACAGGGTGGGGTGGGGTAATGGGTAGCACATATTTGCACAGAAAGAAAAAGATAATCTTTTGCGGCCTGCTAGACCCTACAGTCCCGAAGCCTGAACCAAAGTTGTACAAAAGCAGAAGCTGAAGCCATTATTTCACTACAGGGGCCATCCTAGTTCTCTCAGCCTCACTTGACTCACAAGGGGCCTGCTGTGGGGAGAGGAAGGGAAGGTGGTTGTGAGGTGCTTTGAGACACATGAGGCCTGCTGGGTGACCTTGGACCAGTCTCAGTTCTCTCAGGACTCAGTCCTTCCTGCCCACAGGGTGTCTGTGGTGGGGAGAGGAAGGGAACGTGATTGTGTCTCAAAGCATCTTACAATTTCCTTCCCTTCCTCTCCCCACAACAGACACCCTATGAGGTAGGTGAAGCTGAGAGAGCTCTGAGAGAACTGTCACTGGCCCCAGGCGCACGTGGAGGAGTCGGGAATCAAACTTGGTTCTCCAGATTAGAGACCACTTCTCTTAAACACTACACCAAGCTGTAATTGTGACATTATGATGTTTATCCTAAGACATTGAACCCATGTTTCATTTAACACGGGGGGTATGTTTCAGATTTTGTTGCTGAAATAAGTAAAAAGAAATATGCTCAATCAAGTCTTTTAAGAAACTCGCCTTATTGGTGGAGCATGGCTGTGTGTGTCTCCCCCCTCCCTTCCCCCAGGAAAAAGAGGAATAGCCTTATCATTTCAGTGCATGAAAACTGGGCACCAGCCCTTTTCATTGATAAGAAAAGGAGAAATCCTCTTAATTTTTCTTCAGGGCTGGGGAATCTGCTGACACTGAGTTGGCCTTACGGGATAGTTTAGGGGGAAATATGTGTCAACAGCTGATTGTTATTGACATCTATGGAGGCTTTTTACTTCTTATTTTTGTGAAAGAATAGATGCCACCCTCAGTTGTAACTGGAGCAATAGCAAAGGTCAAGCATTCGGCATGCCAGCTCTGCCTGTTGTTGCTGGCAGGCAAAGCATGATTTGGGATGTTTGCGGTGTAATGGAAGGGCTGTTTTGTGGGTGTGTGCACTTGGCTACTGTTTTCAGAGCTTGTGAAGACACTGGCGTTTACTTGGGATGACCACAAACCTGGTTTGTTGGGGTGGGGGGTGCGGGCTGGAGATCTCCTGGAATGAACAACTTCTCTCTAGGACAGCCATTTTCAATGGGGGCCGTGTGAGGGAGGGACCCCACGAACATTTGAAGGGGGCCACAGTCTGAAAAGTTATTCAGATTATTTATTTAATTTATATACCGCCCTCCCATACGGCGACGGGAGAACGGGAGCCCAAAGGGTTCATGAGGGGTAACTGAACCGATGCAATACCCTTTTTTGTATGACCTCATGAATTGCTAGAAAGTTCAGTCGTCGTCAAGGGAAAGAAAAAGAAATAATGCAATCTGCACCCCATATAGTTTCCTCCTATGTTAACAACGATGGTCAGCAGTCCCCCGGGTTCCCCGCATGGGTGTGTGGATGGTTGGTCACAGCCGTCTTTGTTTGGGTTGCTCTGAATTGTTATGTTTTAATGGGGTTTTTAGGGGATTGATTTATTCATTCATTTGTAACCCGCCACGAGCTGGCTCTGCTGGGAGTGGCAGGCAATGAATCCAACTAGTAATAATAGTTAGTTCACTCTTAGCTTAAGCCTTTTTTAGCCTCGTTCATTGCGCAAACGGCCAGCCTACTGGAGACATCCCTGGAACCAGAGAAGAACTCCTAAAAGGGCCATGATTTAAAAAAAAAATTGAGAATGGCTGCTGTAGATGGAAGAAACCAGTTCCCCTGGTCTGGTCTTGGACTCCACCGCATTATACCCCACTGAGGACCCACCCATCCCCAAGATCCTTCAGACTGTACCCCTAACTCTCCAGAACTTTCCCAGTAGGGCTAGGAAACCCTTTATTGATACTTTATCTCTGTGGGATTTGTTTCTTTTCTGGAAGTCAGGACAAGAACCCTTGGTTTAGAGCTCTGGCACTGGACTATAGTTTGAATTGCTGCACTTTGGATGTCGTGGCAAAGTGATGTTCTGTTGACGACTTCTGAAACCAAGCCAGACTTCAGTTGCTCTCTGCTTGCGCAGGGAGGAGCGAGGGAGGTTTAGGGGTCTGAATCCGCACACAACAAAATCTGGCTTGCTTCTGATGTTTGGCTACTTGAGTGAGAAAGGAGCCGCGCTCTCGGAGGTCAGAAGGATGACTGGAAGGCTGGTGTAACTGACCTTCCCACGCAAGATTTCAATGTGCTTGGTAAACACCTAGGGGGCCCTTAGCCATCCGGTCTTCCCTGTTCTGCCGGCATAGAAATGTAGACACACAGAAGTTAATTATGTGACTTCTGGAAATGGGTTTAAATACAGCCCTGAGAAGAAGCCAGACGTTGGCCAATCTGCTCAAATTCACAATTGTGGCTTAAAACTATGGCCACCACTTCTCAAAACACAACGTGATTTATTTATTTATTTATTTTTGCAGAAAGACAAATTTCTATTGCTTTCGAAAGCCCTTTGGCATGATGGCTCTTGTTTAAGCCACTGCCGTTTGACCTGTCCAAACCCAGATTCCACTTTTCACACCCAGGGGGCGACATAGAACCCACTGAGGTACATCAAACATGACAGCAGAGTCACATGGCTGGAGGAGGAAGAATCCAGATTCATCCGCTGCAGGGTGACGTAATCGTCCTGTTCTTCTTAGCAAGAAAGTGAGGAAAGGCATGGGTGTGTGACACACTGAGGATGGGCCCTTGGAAAAAACAACCAATCATTGGTGCTGTAGGAACTTGCGACCCAGCAGGTGGGGCTCCATGACTGATCCGTGAGATGAGGACCACTGACTTCAGCCATCCTTGCTTAGTGATTCCGAGTTACTATCAGAGTTTCACCCAGACTTGCTCCTTGACATTTTGTGGTTGGTTCTGCCTCCTGCAGCAACCATTTTGGTGTTGCACTCACCACCCTGTTTGAGAATTCTGCAGACTCAAAAAAGGTCAGGGACTCCTAATCTAGTTCAACAACGGGCATTCGTTCTGCTGAATTTTGTTACTGTGTATGAGTGGGAAGATTTGTGTTTCTTCCCATGCGTGGAGAATGTGTGTCAGAAATGGAGCATGTTGGCAAAGCTTGCTAACCTCCCTTAACTTACCATGCAGCCCGGGCTTCACCCTGTGTGAGATGAAATCTGCTCAGCTGCCATAGTGAAATCTTATAGGCAATTGGCTTGCAGCTGTTTCCAAATTAGACCTTCCGATAAGTTCATGTGACGGAAATCTGACTTTCTCCCTCAGAGGTAGAGGATATCTAGGAGGGTGATCTCCACCCACCAAGATATCCTCCATTCCTTAAAAGAGAAGGACCCTTCACCGGAATTATCCAGTGATCTGTTCTCATCTGGCACTGCTTACCGAGGAAGGGGGGGTAGTAGCTGTTTTCCCTGGAATATGGGCTGGATGTGCTGTTTCAGTGGGAATTATGGAATCTTCCTCTCCTCACCCCTGCTGCCACTGCTGCACATTTTTGTCCTGGTGCTGTCTTGCTGCTACCGTAGTCTCAAACCAGAGGAGAGGAATGTGTGCTGGTAGTTCGACAGATGGTGCCTCGAGAAGAACTGATCTCCTTCTTCCCCGAAGTATATAAACAGTCGGCAATTTAATTGGGCACTTTGTTTGCACTGAGATAACGCATCCTCCAGTCATCTGCTGTGCCAGGGTGGATTCCGTCAGCAAACTACTGCCTTCTGGTAATGTGCCTCAGATTCTGCTCCGATCTGGAGCAGTTCCAAGGTGTTGACGCTGCCATGTGTATCAGCCTGCAGGGCTGTTTCTGTCAGGCTTTTGGATGCTAAATGTGGGGCACAAATGCCAAGGGTGAGAAGACAGAGGGCTGTGATTAAAAGATGGAGAGACCCAGGTTCGAATCTTCAGTCAACTAAGCAGCTTACTAGGTGACCTTGAATTGGTCCAGTTTCCTCTCTTCTTAGCCTCCTGGTGATTGTGAGAATACTGTGAGGGATACCAGAGTTCCTAAGGGTTGGGCTAGATATGTCCTAGATAGATATTCCAGTGGGGCCAAAAGTTGGCCTGAACAGAAGTAAACATGGGAAGCCAGGAAGTGGTGTTTTAGTGCTACAGACTGTGTGAGCTAGAGCCACCCTCTGGACCTGCTGGAGTGAAAAGGCTGGCAGGAGGGTCCCAAGAGGAAGGAGGAGGGTATAGTTGAAGGATACATGGACCATCTTCCTCACACACCCAAAGGACAAGCCAGGGAGGGTGCACCCAAGGTGTTTCAAGAGTAACGCAGTAGCTGATATGTGGCAACATTGGTATACGCCTCAGTGCAGTTTTGAAATTGTTTTTGTTGATTGCAATAAACCCTAGTGTGTTGTTACAAACCGTGGCTTGTTTTCCTGGTCCGCTTAAACCACAGTTTGGCAGCCTTCTATTTGGGAGCCACGTGAAGAGGGGACATGACTTCAAGGCTATGACAGATCATAATTTGCAGCCTGTGAAATGCCGTCATGGTTGAAAATGGCTTTTGTTTCTTTAACTGGTCCCATCCCATCTGCAAGTGCAGTTTCTTTAGTGACTAGGTACAGTGTTTATTTCAATTTCCCCCTTGAAAGATACTTTTCCCCCTGTGTCACAGCATGTAGGCTTACTGAAATGCTGAGCGCTCCTGGCTTTTTGAAGGCGAGCCGACGGAGAATACCTCTTTGAGACCACTTTTGTCACGGGCTCGGCAATTTGCTAAGCCAGCCTTCATGCAGTTCTGGCTTTAGTGATTATTGTATGCTTTCTAAGAATAAACAGGATAAAAAAGACTTTAGGGTAACCCTGCCAAAATAAGGGATTTGTGATTCTGTAAGAGCGCATAAAGAACTGTTGCCGTTTCAGTGGAGCCTCTTAAGGAACTGTTCCCAAACACGCCACCCCATCAGCCATGCAATATGCCTAGATGACTCTTCAGTTAGTTATCAATATCAGTGTACCTCAGTGCTGCATGAGCAGCCTTTTTCAACCTTTTGACCTGAAATAATTTTTCAGACTTCAAGGAGCCCTGGAAGTGATGTCAGCTGGCCACACCCCCAGAGGTGACATCACAACCTAGACCCCTAGCTCTTCTTTTGCTCCCTCCTCCTGTCTTTACTACTACTATGGTGGCTGGGTCACATATAAGCTGGAAAGAAGAGTAGGAGCTGAGAAGATCCCCCTGACCCTCTGTACCATGCCACTTCAGAGCTCCCACGGACCCCTGGTTGGGAATCTCTGTGCTAGAGTTTGGTTTGAGGGCAGGAGTGTCGTCAGCCCTATTGAGATGAAAACAGGGATCAGGGTGCTGGATGTAGATTTTAAGACAGGGGGACGTGCGAGTCTGCAGATACATATGTAAAAGAGTTTCAGGAGGAAAAAGGGATGGTCTACTCTTCTGTCCGGAGAACAGGATGAGGAGCTCTGGGTTTGAGCTGCAGAGTTGTCACTTCAAGCTGAATGTGTCTCCCAACTGTTTGGGCAGTTCTGCAATGGAACAAAGCTGCCTTTGGAGACTGGGGGTGGGTGGGAATCTCATTCCTTGAATGCCTTCTAGACAAGGTTAGGTGTCTGTAAGCCTGGGGTGCTTTAGATAGTGGGTAAACTTGCCCCAGGACAGTGGGAGGGTCGGGGATTAATGAATAGCTCCCCTCATTGTTTCTCTGGGTACGTCTAGGTGGAAAGCTGCCCTCTTAGTTTCTCTTTGATTGAGGGTGTGGCGGGAGGGGGCTCAGGCATGGGTGTGAAGACACCGGATTGAGCTACCTTGCTAAAACTAGACAGGTCTGTCCTGGTCTGGTTGGTGCCCAGACGAGAAACAGCCGAGGGGCAGTCCTGTGTCCTTCCGTTCCAGTGCGGTGGCAGAAAAGCAGGGTATAAAAGCAGTCGAGAATAGAGCAATGGAAGTTTCATTCACTTTCATTTCTTGTCCGATTTTCTAGTTGAGGGACCCGAGGTAGATTAGAGTTATAAAGGGCAGTAGGAAAAACAGTGTTCTGTATTCCAGTGTCCAACGCAATAAAACTGGGTTATATACCAATTAAAGAACAGTGATCCAGAAATGGCATACTGTGTCCCATAAACCGGATTTTACAAATTAGAAAACAATGATCCGATAAACTGGATTTCACAACTGGAGAACCCTGAACTACACAGAGTTTAATACATCCAAGTAAACAATGCAGTATAGAGAATTGGGGAAGGGGGGGGAGCTAACTAGAAATGTCACCGACAATTAAAACCGTATTCCCTAAACTGCCTTTCCTATAGAATTCCTCTTTACTACATCTGTTATCTTTTGGACAGTGGCACCTTGAACAGTTTTCTCTGTGGTCAGGATTCCAGCCTAGCCATATTAAAAGAACAATGTGTAATCAGAATCCCATTCCAGTATACATATGCAACAACAAAAAATGTGAAAATAAACCAAGCATGTATATGTGCTCATGGTTGCATGGGGCGGGAGAGTCTTGCCCTTGGGCCTGTTTGTGGCCTCAGGTACTGTCAGGAAAGCACATCTCATAGCTTTGATGTAATGTTATGAAGCTCAACCATGCTTTTGGTTCTCATGGGCATTTTTTAAATGCAAATATGAAAATTATGTTGCTCTGAGGGAAAAAGCAATCCCATTCCCCCGAAATGGATGAAAAAAGCATCCAAGTAGTAGAGGTCTTTCATGAACATCTCTGTCTCTGTCTCTCTCTCACACACACACAAACACACACACACCACACAAGCCTGGATTTCAGTTTTGGTTCCAGAGTCTCTGCTCGGCCCTAAAGGAGAAAACCAGCTAGCGATATAAGTGGGAGTGAAATGGGAGAACGTGGGCATGAACTATTCCTCATTATGGAGATGAATAAGCTTTGTTTTATGGCTCTTCCGTTCAAGCCCTAATTGCATTCATTTTTTAGCCTTCAATTACTTTGATGTCTTTTATTGAGTCTGGCACGCTGCAGCCTAGCTGAGGTGGCGCCGCCGAATACCGTCTTGGATTCGCGTGTTGTGTTGCGCCTGCGGGTATGCTCAGTAGGTGCCGTTTTTGGATGGCGTTTTGCTTGTTGTGTGAACCTTCACGTCCTGTGTCAAAGCACATCTCTTCTTGACTTGCCGTTTTGGAGAGTGTGTGTATGTGTGTGTTTGCTTTCAAGACTCACGCTCTTTTCTCAGGTGACTCTTGGAATGGCACTAGGGAGGACTATGCCACAATGGTATAGTCCTTTTGAAGCTTTTGTGTGTTGACGTATAGTGTTTATGAACCTTGAAGTCTTCTGCTGGACAGCAGCAGGCTTAAAAACAGTTTTCGTAAACAGGCAAAGCTACGCATTGGGAAGTGAGGTGTGTACCTGTGCGTTTGTGGTGTTTCCCCCTCAGCAACACCTTGAGTGTAATCTTTGTCTAGCAGTAGAGTTGTCGGTATGATCTTTTTCCCTCCCCCACCTGCCACAGACTCGTGATGTGTTACGAAAAACCCTTATCGTGTGTTTTTAAAGAAGCTGACGGGTCGCTTTTCCAGGGCTAAGGATTCCAGGCTAAAAGAATTGTTCAAGGGCCATGGTGATTGCTTGCAGCTGAAATACACAGCTCCACCTTTTCAGACATAGCCGCTTTAAAGCATGTGACTCGGATGTGGACAGTGGGGGCAAGACTCTTCTTAACCTGCCGCTTTCTTTGGAAGTCAGCTGGCAAATCCAGCTTGCTCTGGCTAGATTCTGTGGTGTCTTACAATGTTGGGGAGTGTCGAGAAAAGGTTGTCACTTAGAGGAGGGCAGGGAAAGACTCCTGCTGGCAGCAGGGGGTAGGACCTGCAGTAATGGTTTTAAACTACGGGTAGAACAACAGTGGCTGGATATCAGGAAACATATTTTCTCAGTCAGAGTAGTTCAGCAGTGGAATCAGCTGCCTAAGGATGTGGTGAGCTCCCCATTCACTAGTGGCCTTCAAGCAGTGGCTGGACAGATACTTATCCTCGCTGCTTGAGGCTGAGCCTGCATTGAGCAGGGGGTTGGACTGGATGGCCTGTCTGGCCCCTTCCAACTCTATGAACCTATGATTCTATAAGCCGTGGCTGGACAGAGACTTCTCCTGGATGCTTGAGGCTGATCCTGCAATGAGCAAGGGGGTTGAACTCAATGGCCTGCATGTCCCATTCCCACTCTAGGATTCTATGAATCTACTTCAGCAGTGGAATGGGCTGCCTAAGGAGGTAGTGAGCTCCTTCTTACAGGTGGTCTTCAAGCAGCGGCTGGACAGATGCTTTAGGCTGATCCTGCATGGAGCAGGGGGTGGGACCAGATGGCCTCTTTGACTCCGTCCAACATGCAGGCTGCTCCTGCATGCTGGCAAGGGTTTGTGGGAATTGTAGTCCATGGACATCTGGAGAGCTACAGTTTGGCCACCCCTGGTTTAATGTGTCCATTACACTTTCATATTTAAAATTTGTAGAGGGGTGAAGTTATTCCGTTTCTGTTGAGTCTATGCCTCTGGCTGAAGTGATTGTTATCTATTTTATTGATGGTGGGGGGAAATGGCTAATCTTCAAGTCATGGCGGCGTTGATTTTTACATTAAAAAGTGGTGTGTGTGTGTGATTTGATGCTATTGACTTCCTCTCTGTTTGAAAATACAGCAGTCAGATCCTGTACAAGATCATTACCCCCTTGGAAAAACTTCTCCTGTACAAGATCATTACCTCCTTGAAAAAAAATAAAGAACATAATGTCCAGAAAATATAATATCGTTTTGTGTATAGGAGCTAACTCTGCACATAACAATCTTTGTGATTCTTAACGAAATCAGAGTCCAGTAGCACCTTTAAGACCAACAAAGATTTATTCAAGGCGTGAGCTTCCGAATGCAAGCACTCTTCGTCAGACGAAGAACTCTGCATTGTGGGTAAGAGATCTCCAACTCTCTGTTCTGGTTGCCCACTGCCTTTCCCGTGGCCTTTCTTAGATCCAAGCAGCCTAAACACAAGGTTGACGGCATCAAGGGGTGGGCAGGATGCCGGGTGGGGAGGGATCAGCACAACACAGTGCTTGCCCTGGAAAGCTCACGCCTTGAATAAATCTTTGTTGGTCTTAAAGGTGCTACTGGACTCTGATTCTGTTGTGATACTTCAGACCTACACAGTTACCCCCTTGAATCTATCTTTGTGATTCTAGTATTTCATGTACGCTGTTTTTCTGTTTTTATTTCATGCCTGGCCATTGATAAAAAAACAGTAGTGCCAAAATGGGCTGATCCTGCGTTGAGCAGGGGATTGGACTAGATGGCCTGTATGGCCCCTTCCAACTCCATGATTCTATGATTCTAATGCGTCTGCTCAGGGGAGGCATTGGTATGCATGTGTGCCCTGATTTTATGAGACATGCCGTGGGTTTTTAATTTTCATAAACATTAGTGCTTAATTTTAAAGTTGTGTTCTACTCTACCCAGGCTTGAATTCACCCCCCTTGTTTGGACCTTTTCGGGTTCTTGATGCCAGAAGTCGAACTTGGGAACTTTTGCTTGCAAGAGCAGGTTCTTGGTCGCTGAACTAGTGCTTTTTTCTCAGCTTGTTCAAGAAGTGTGACCTTGGAAGTGGGTGGAAAGAGAGTCAAGCCAGCAAGTTGTTACCCCTCTTATCATGTCCCTGTAGCCTATGGGTTTTGAGCCGAAGACGATGGAACCCAGTGTGGCTTTAAAAAGAAATGAAAATTAAATCTTGTAGATAAGGTGGAGGGGGTAGGCAGGAAGCTGGAATAACCGGTAAGGGAGGGCACGGGCAGGCAAAGATTCCGATGTGTTTAAAGGGCTTGGAGATGCTTTATCAAAAGGAAGCAATAGAGGCAAATGGTTGGCCCCAGTCCAAACCATGCATGTGTTTATTCCAGTGCAGAATCACGCACGGTGCTCTTGTGTACATTTATTATTATGAGATTTGTGTGTGCCCAGTAAAGGACTCAAAAAGAGTTAGTGTTTGAGCTGTGGAAACATTGTGGCTTAATTAATCAACATGCCAACAATATATATATATATCGTTGAGTTGTGTATTTGCAGCTATGCAACTGGACTCTTCCCTTCCTCCCCATTGGAATGTTTGCTCTGAATCTTGATGTCATTTAGCTCTTTAATTATAAATCATAGAGTTGGAAGGGATCTCCCGAGTCATCTAGTCCAGCCCCCTGCACAATGCAGGAAATTCACAACTACCTGCCCACTCACAGTGACCCCAATTCCAAGTCCAGATGATGCTTTCCCAAAACCCCAGAATCCTTGGCCAGTCTGGCCTGGAGGAAGTTTGCCTCCTGACCGCAAAGTGGGCGTACCAGAAAGAGCCACAAAAGCCAAGCACCAACACAATCCCTTCTGCCCACCCCCTTACATTCTGCCTAAGGTCATTGTTCCTGAACCCATGCCTTAGTCCTTTCCACCGATTCCCGTGACTGGAACTGATCGATGACATGGACTCCTCGTCTCAGGGAGGCAGGAAAGAACTAGCCTCCCTGAAACGAGGGGTGAAGAACACCCCAAAATGTCTTCCTGTGCCTCTGGGGAGAAGGACCCTTCACAGGTAAGACCAAGGGTTGTTTTTTGCAACTCCCCCTCCCCAAGTTCAGCAAGTTTATTTAAGCAGCGGTCACGGAGGACCATAATATGAGAAGTTGCACATAGGTTCTCTGCTTATATATCTACGACAGCCTTTCTCGGCTTTGAGAAACCCCTGAAACATTCTTCAGGCTTCGAGAAACCCCAGAAAAGGCAGAATATGGTTGGGGAGCATAGCTGTGTACACACCCACCCAGGGCCCCTCCCCTTCCCACCCCTTTAGGCACATCATCGGCCATTTTGGGAGGGGCTTGGTGGGTTGACTTAACCACATATGGTCGTATCACCCGATAAATGTTTTACAAATGTAAAAATATATATTAAAAAAAATTAACTCCCACCCATTCGCAAAACCCTTCCAGGGCTACCAGGAAACCCTGGTTGAGAAAGCCTAGTGCTACGCCTATTAGTGCTATTACTAGTACCACTTAGTCGCTGCTCCAAACCACTCCTACATTCCAGAAGTGATTGGTTCCGGAGGCGAGAGGCGCTGAGTGGTGCTTTGTAAGCAGAACAGCACAGTATATCCTGTTTTTGAAAAAGGACCAGGTAGTAGGAGATTCGGATGACCTAGAACGGCTGCCCTCCTAGAACTGAGAATGCTTGAGTTTGACAGACTTTTGTTCATGTGAAAAAAGTTAATTCAGCCTCCGCTTCTAGCCTCCATGTCTGTCTGTCTCTCTGCCTCTCCATCCATCTGCCTATCTGTCTTCCTATCTCCATTTCTAACCTGCCACTCCTGGAAAATGCCGGCTCGTAGCAGCTTACGACATTTTAAAATACAGATTACAACATAAAACATTCTTGAAACCACAAACCGATATCAATAATAATTGAAACCACATTAATCGTAGACCAACAGCATTAAAAACAACAGCCTCTTCCAGCGCCTCTGGAAATTCACACGTCAAGGAGAGGCGCTTTATAGCTGCAGCTTCCTATTTCAATTACCTGTCACAACTTCCTTGGCCCATGTATCTGTCCCAGCCTTTCTCAACTTTTTTACTATTGAGAAACCTCTGAAACATTCTTCAGCCTTCAAGAAACCCTAGAAGTGGCGCCATCATGGAGAATATGGTTGGGAAGCAGAGCTGTGGACACGCCCACACGGGGCCCCTCCTCTTCTCATCCCCTCCAGGCCCATCATTGGCCATTTTGGGAGGGCGGGAAGAGGTTGGCATGACCATAGATGGTCATATCACCCGATAAATCTTTAACAAGTTTTCAAAATATATAAAAAAATTAACTCCCGCCCAAGAAACCCCAGGGTTTCGTGAAACCGTGGTGGAGAAAGTTTGATCTACTCATACATATTTTCCTACACGTGCCCATGCTACTTAGATTTTAAAAAATGCAGATGTGCCTGTGAAACGCACTATTCATTCCACCAACTTGGCGGAATGAGCTCCCGGAAGAGCTATGGGCTCTGTTGGAGTTTCCATGGTGGTGTTGGGATTTGAACCTGGATTTTCCAGTTCCTCGCCCAACACTTTAGCCACAGAAGTGGCCAAACTCTGGCTCCCCAGATTTTCATGGACTATAATTCCCATTTGACCAGGCTGGCAGGGGCTCATGGGAATTGTAGCCCATGAACATCTTGAGAGCCACAGTCTGGCCACCCCTGCACAATACTGGCTTTTGCAATCTGAATGCATTTTCTGGTTTTCTCTAGTCTTTTATTGTCTCCGTTGTTGGAATACATTGATTGGGAAGGTTGTGAAGAGGGCCTCTTATCCTTTTGGGGGACTTTCGTGCAGAATTTGACATACAACTTATCAACTAGCCTTTTTCGCCTTGAAGTCAGCTTCCAATCTTCCCAGACAGGGTAAAACATAGAACATATCTGTATGAGGCTGTAGAATTTCGTAGGGAGGTCTGGCTTTGAGTGAACTGAAGGGAGAGGTCCCTCCCCCTGTTTCTCAGGGATTACAAGTAAATTAGAATTGCATCTCTCCAGAGTATAGGCAGTTGTGATCATTGGCAAGTTTGTTTGCTCTTGCTTTGAATTTATTTGTTTGGCACGGTTTTATCCTCTTCCTTCCTCTGGGAACTCTGCAAAAAACATGGTTTTCGTTGCCCTCCATTTTATCTTTGCATCTGTGAGGTAGGTTGTGGCTGAGAGAGGGTATTTGGTCGAATACCACCGAGTGCTTCTTATGGAAGGATTTTGAGCCTGGGGAGTCCAAGGTTTCTAATCCAGGACTTCAAACACGATTTGACACTGGCTCTTTGCTTTCATTGGGCTAGCATGGAGGGTGAGCTGAAGAGACTGCAAATCTTAGGTGCTGATGGACTGTCGTGTGCACTTAATATGGTCCTTTTCCCTGTAGGTTTGTAGGCATTTTCCTACCTTCCAGAAATCTAATAGTTCCTCGTAAAACTAAGTGAGGAATGATGGCAGGCTCTAAAAAATAAACAGCCCTGAAAATCAGTTTTCACGTTGCTGCGTTCAGCCTCAAACGTGCCTGTAAATAGATTCCGAAGCTTTCAGATGAGATCTGTGAATGTAATCTGTAGCATCCCGAATGTCCTAGGCTTGGCAAAGTCTTACCAGTTTAAATGGTGCTCTCTTTGGATTTCTAGCCAGAACGAAACCCTGGTTGAGGAAGCCTGGGCCAACCTGCAACCCTTCTCTTTTCCTTATCTTCTTGAATGTGCCTTTGCCAGGGGGTGAGGAAGGGTCACCAATATAGAGATTCTCTGGTTCAGAGGTGGGCAGCTCCGGCTTTGGATATCCCTGGATATGAGCCTGGGGGAGGACAGACCTTGGAAAGGGGAAGGAATTAGACAGACACACAATTCTAGAGCATTTGCAATCCAAGGCTGCCATTTTATCCAGAGGAGCCTGGTGGAAGTTGCAGTATGAATTTTTGCAGTATTTTTGCAGTGGGTTGCAGTATGAATTTTTGCAGTGGGTTGCAGTATGATTTTTTCCCTTCTAGCTGTAGAGTGATTTTGATATAGTGACACGCTAACAACCACCAAATTGCTGGACGAAGCCGTAGCTCATATGCAAACATGAGATGACTCCCCCTCCCTTATTTGATGACCTACCTGGGAAGTTTTTTCCTTAGTCTCTTGCATTTTAAGTAAATATAGTATTGTTTTCCCAACCCCCTTCGAAAAGATGTGGTGTTCTGGGTTTCTTTTCCTGTAAGAAGGGAACATGGTTCTGGTCACATGTAATACACTTCTTTTTCATGCAGACTATGCGATCCGAAGAGAAACCAGATGAGAAATCAGATGTTTTCATGTACCTTGTAATTTGACTACTGGTCTAGTACCGTAATAATAAAGACTTGACTTGACTTGACATGCAGACTATGTAGTTTATTAATCTGTAGTCCAGTAAGGGCATGTGATCCTTGTCTTCACTCAGCATTCTTCTTTCAATGCCTGACACTGTGTCCCCCCCCCCCCCCCAGCCTTGTGAGATGTCCCAGTTGGTGAAATAATTTGTGCTGATGAACACTTGATGCTCAAGTCCTCCTCCGTTCACCCAACGCCCTCACCATAAGTGAACTATTCACGAAACAAAACGAGGCAGTAGATTTCAAAGATGATCCACGCACAGATGCCTAGGAAAATAAAGAAGTTGTCAACCATGTTGGCTCAAAAGAAAAAATCTGGATGGGGGTTGATATAATGCCCTTCATGAGAACCAACCCAATGACAAAAGACCATGTGCTAGTTTTTGAGTTCTCCAGAATTCTGGAGGCTATTTTTAAAAAAGGGGAAGAAAAGGGCTAGGACGCAATGGGAAGTTCTGTTGTTGATTTTGAGTTGTGCTCAGATATTAGATGCCAAGCCGATGCTGGTATCCTGTGACTCCCAGCTTTTTATGAGCGAGAGGCCATAAAACAATTGCATTCCACAGAAAATATAACACCCAATGGCCCTTGTAGGGCTCTTCCTAGCAAAAATTAAAATCTCCTTTCAGGAGGGACCCACAAAAATGCATTAGCATCATTGCAATCATTCTGGAGACAAATCTATGTTGTTATGTGATATATAAAGTTAAGTCCAAGTTGCACAGATTTAATTCATGTTGCCTTCTCATTAAAAAAAAGTCCCTTAATTGTATTAACTGGAAAATTGAGACTGCTTTTGCCTAGTGCTGGAAGCGTATTGGTTTGGAACCAGGTAGAGCAGGCTTTCTTAATCACGATTTCGTTAAACCCTGGGGTTTCTTGACAGCCCTGGAGGAGTTTCCCAAATGGGTGGGAGTTAATTAAATTTTAAAATAGTTTTTTAATTTGTTGAACGTTTGTCAGGTCATATGACCATATATGGCCATATCAACCTGCCCTCCCCTCCCAAAATGGCCAATGATGAGCCTAGAGGAAATGGGAAGGGCCTCAGGTGGGCGTGTCCACAGCTCTGCTTCCCAACCATATTCTGCCACTTCTGGGGTTTCTCGAAGCCTGAAGAACGTTTCAGGTGTTTCTCAACAGTCCAAAAGTTGAGAAAGATGGAGATAGAGAGTTGTTGAAGGCCACACTTATGAAGACTTTATTATTTTTATTTTTTTACTTTAGTTGGCTTTGCATGTACCTGCTGTTTGAATCGGTCCTCAGGACACCAAGTCAGTGCTTTCAAAAGAAGGGTGCAGTTGTATTGGGAATTAGGAAGTGCTGCATCTCATGGTGATATGGGACAACCTCTGTCCTTGTGTCAGTACACAGAGGCTAACTCCGCTCTCCAAGGCTGAAGCTACATGCTGCTCAAAGCTGCAATGGGTGGTGGCACCCCAAAAGACCACCATGTATGTGTTGGCATGTGTTTTTGTTAAGCTGATGTCTACCTTGCCAGGCACAATGAAGTTGGTAGGAATTCAGTCGGTAGGATTTCCTACAAGGGCTGAAATGGAAAATATGTTCAGGCGGCAAGGGAGGCCGGAAGGTCCCACATTCCAAGACAGAGGTGTGTTGCATTGCTCTTCTGAGTGGGCCTTGTTTTCATCTGCGCTCTGCAATGCAGGAGATTGAATCGGGGTGGGGTGGGAGCGGACTACGCCTGAGGATTGATTGATTTGGCAAAGAGGAGCGATGCCCATCGCCTCTAAGGAGTGCCTGGCTTTTGTAGTGGGCTAGCCACACCCGGAAGCCAAGCTTGATTGAAACCAAAACTAGATTCAGATCTGCACATGAATTTCAAGCCCACAGCTTCAAGTCTCCCTTTGGAGAATGCTTGTGCTGTACTAGGGTAGCCTTTGACTCGGCTAAGGGCAAAAGACTGATGGCCTGCCTTCAAAGAAGAATGTGGATTTTTCAGCTTTCCTCTCCCTTCAGCCGAAAGTTTCTCCTGCCTCGCTCAGTCTGCTGAAAAAGGATTTCAGAGATCTGCTAGGCCCAATGGAATGGCACAGGCCTTGTCTTTTGCTACAGAAGGGCATGATCCTTCGCACTGTGTGCTTCTGAGTCAACAATCTGCGCATACATTGTACAAAAAGGAATTATTGGTGTGGTTTATGATCCCTTTAGAGTTGCCAGCTCTGGGCTGGGGAATAACCTATAGATCATTGGGGGTGGAGCTTGAGGAGGGTGGAGTTTAAAAATGGGAGGGACTTCAGTGGGGTATAAAGAGCCTTCGGGGAGAGTGGTATATAAATGTGAAATAAATAAAGAAATAAAGCTGTAGAGTTCGTCTTTCAAAGTGGCCATTTTCTCCAGGGCTAAATCTGCACGGAACTTTTATTCCAGTCCCAGGTCACCTTCACTGGCATGTTTTTAACAGTGACTGGACAGATAGATATCCTGGATGCTTTAGACTGATCTTGCATTGAAGAGGAAGTTGGACTAAATAGCCTGTCTAGCCACTTCCTGCTCTTATTTTTATTTATTTTTTTGATGTTTATTTATTTTTATTTATTTGTTTGTGATTCTATGAACTCCCTGCCTGCAGCTTAAACTCCACCGAAAGTCCTTGGAGCATCTCCTTTCCAGCTATGAGCAGAGGAAAAAAAGTTAAAAAACAAGAAATTCTACCCTTATTTGGGCAGGTTGACCCGCCCCCTCCTAAACTGGCCAATGATAGGCCAGGAGGGAGTGAGAAGGGACATTTAAACCTTGGGCATTTAAATCTTCTCCAGCCATGGTGCCTCTCAATTCCAGGGGAGGCCTGCTGACATCACTTCCTGCCACCTTGAAACTTGAAAATTTTTCAGTGGTACTTCCATGGTCTAAAGCGGCCATTTTCAACCATTTTGCCATGGAGGAGCTCCTGAAATAATGTTTCAGACTTCAACGAGCCCCAGAAGTGATGTCCGATGGCCACGCCCCCAGCCATTCCCCCAGGAGTGACATCACTACCCACGTCCTTAGCCTTCTTCTTGTTCCCTCCCTCTGCCTTCTACTATGGTGGCTCTGCCTTGTGTAGGCCGGAAAGAAGAGTAGAAGCTGAGAAGACAGCCTAGACCAGGGGTGGGCAAACTGTGGCTCTCCAGATGTCCATGAACAACAATTCCCATGAGCCCCTGCCAGCAAATGCTGGCAGGGGCTCATGGGAATTGTAGTTCATGGACATCTGGAGGTCCACAGTTTGCCTACCCCTGGCCTAGATTCTCCTCCATACCACACCAGAGTTCACACGGACTTCCTTCAGACCCCCCAGGGGTTCACGGACCCCCTGGTAGGGAATCCCTGGTCTAAAGGTTGAAAAAGGCTGTTGTAGACTATCAACCAGCCTGGCCCTTCTGCATGGTCTCCAGCAGAGAAAGTTCTCCCCCTACCAGAAGTCTTTTCACCGGACATGCTAGGAATTGCGCCTGGGGCCTTC
Source organism: Paroedura picta (assembly GCF_049243985.1). NCBI lineage: Eukaryota > Metazoa > Chordata > Lepidosauria > Squamata > Gekkonidae > Paroedura > Paroedura picta. Next base: position 9,453,167 of record NC_135381.1, on the reverse strand, counting down.
TGGAGTCTAAGCACGTGCAAAGCTCTAGCCTCCTTCCCCTAACAATATTAATTCCTTTCCTCCTTCCTCCCAGCGGATCCCTGCCATCCAAGAGAGGCAAACCGAGCCAAAAACAGCTCTGTGGAGGGGAGGGGGGGGGGGCTTGTTTCTGCGTTTGTATGAAGGGGGAAATTGCAAAGCCCAGGACAAAGATGGGAAAAACAGATTTTGCGGCGAAAGGAATATTGGGTTTGGGCCTGGAAAATCCCACTGTAAGCCCTGGACATAAGTCTGCGGAAGGATTTTATAGCTTTCTCTTTCCCAGTTGTGAATTAAAAATGTATCGTTCCCTTCTGGTCTGTGTGTTCACCATCCTTGAGGCTTCATTGCAAGAGGGTCGTTAGGGTGCAAATCCTGCATCCAATTTTTTTGGACTCCTGCTGTCTTTAGACTGCATAGGATCAGCCAGAATAATAGCTGTGTTTCCTGAGCCCTGCAGCAGCAGGCGGGGTGGGGAGCAGGCATTAGAACTCTCTAAGAAATTGGTTTTGGGGGGTCTCTGTGGCATACAGATCTGCCTTTTCCTTTTCACACCCAGTCTTCCTTCCAAGGAGCTCGTAGGAATCCATATGCCCCCCTTCCTCTAGCTCCTTATCTAACATCAGCCCTGTGAGGGTGGACAGTCTGAGAATCACTGCCCCAAGTTCCCCTAGCTGGCTTCCCTGGCTGGGTGGGGGAATTGAAAGTGTGGTTTCCCAGCCCACCATCCTAAACCACCGCACACACACACACACAACCTTTATTGGCATAAAGACCCCTACATCAGAACGGTTCCTGCAGATTGCTACACATGTATTGCGGCTCCTTATAACATCAGCCCTTTCCCTCTGCGAGAACTTCCTACAGTTGGCCAAGCCCACGGCCAGCCTTGCTCCAGCGACGTGCTGGAGGCTTTTGCCAGGAAAAACCTCTTGTCAAATAAATGCCCAGATACTTTGGACCTCTCTCCCTCCCTCTCTGCAAATCCTTTTGCAAAACCAAGAGGCTGATGCAAATAAACGGATTGGACCGAGTCCTGATGTGCCCAAGAACGGAGATCGTTTTTAGGGGCAGGCGGCCCAAGCGCTGAATATTACAAACGGATCTTTGACGAGGAAGACGTTGGCATTGCCCGTTTTTAAATTAAGACTGCTTTTCCCCCCCGGCCGAACGAAAAGGGCAGCGCGGCTGCTGCAGCGAGAGCTTTTTTTTCCACTGCTGAAAGAGCAGCAGCCAAGATTACAGCTTATCAGTCAAGGTAAACAAGCGCCAGGTTTCCAAAATGCGTGCCCCTGCCATTTGTTTGGGATCTGGTTTCAGAGGCCAGGAGAAAATGCAAGATCTGCTTGGAGATAAGGGCGCTTTCCAGGAGGATCTGCCAACAGACTTTGTCTGAAACAGAAGCTGCGGTTTGGACTGTGTACAAGAAGAGGTATTGGTTTCCCCCGGCTTCAGAATAGTCCCCCAACTGCTGCATTGTCATAGCTAAGAATCCCTCGGCCTCAGCCTCGAGCATCCAAAACCCAGACAATGTGAGCTTGTCCTTTTAAACTCCGCTGCAATTACTCACCTGAACTAATTTCTCGGATCTCACCGCTCAGAGTCCCTTGCTGTTCGTCGTCTTCCCAACAGGGACTCCATACATTAGGAAAAATCGGGTGTTTGGGGGGCTGTGGGTTACCTCTGCAACCCCTTGTGTTATGTAAACTGTGTCCCCCACCCCCCCAGGGAGGGGCTGCAGCTCACTGGGAGAGCCTCTGCTTGGCATGCAGAAGGTCCCAGGTTCAATCCCAGGCAGGAGGTGAAAAACCTCTGCCTGAGACTCTGAAAAGCTGCATCCAATCCAAGCCAAGTCCTGACCCTGACGGACCAATTGTGAGGCAGCTTCATGGGACCATGTGATACCCTGCATTGACTTGAGAAGCACAGGATAAGAACTGTTGGAATGTATGGAGCTTTTCTTGCCCGTCGCCGACCTTAGATGTGGTGATGGCTGTTGGTTTGCATAATCCAAAAGGGTTAGCGTGAAAGATGGCCACTGCAAAACATATTTATGTATTTATTTACTTGGATTTTTATGCCGCGCATTCTTTACAGCAGGGGGAGTCAACCTGTGGTCCTCCAGATGTCCATGGACTACAGTTCCCATGAGCCCCTGCCAGCGAACGCTGGCAGGGGCTCATGGGAATTGTAGTCCATGGACATCTGGAGGACCACAGGTTGACTACCCCTGCTCTTTACGTCTCTGGACAGTTTACATGGAACACTGCATACATTTACGTGGAACATTATAACAATCTATAACGTTACACAATTTTCAATAGGACATTACAATCTAACAGTAACCATTACAACACAGCATGAATAGCAGCAACGCTGGGGAGATCAAATGGTTCAGTCATGGCAGGGTGTCTGAGGGGGGTGACCAGCAGATGTTCCGAGTTGGTTCGGCCTCAAGCGAACGCCTGGTGGAGGAGCTCCCTTTTGCAGGCCCTGTGGACCTTTGGTTGTTCCCACAACAGAGTTGGGCTTCTGAAAGCAGGAAGTCTTCTTCTGCTTGAGAGGTAAGTTGCAGGCTTGAAGTTGTCACAGACAAAACCCACTTAGAGCCAAACTCGATAATGTCCAGTTTGGCCCTTAGGGCAAGACATCAAGGGGAATCCTTGTCTAATCCATGCTTCCCTTACATTTATTTAGGACAGGCTTTTTCTACCAGGGTTTTGTGAAACCCTGGGGTTTCTTGACAGTCCTGGAAGGGTTTCCTGAATGTGTGGGGAATTAATTAATTCTTAATATATTTTAAAAACTGGTTAAACTTTTATCGGGATATGACCATATATGGTCATGTCGACCCGCTCCCCCATAATGGCCAATGATGGGCCTGAATGGGGCAGGAAGGGGAGGGGCCGTGGATGGGCGTGTCCACAGCTCTGCTTCCCAACCACATTCTGCACGATCGCGCCGTTTCTAGGGTTTCTTGAAGCCTACAGAATGGTAGAGGACAGGAAGGCCTGGAGGATCATTGTCCATGAGGTCGCCATGGGTCGGACACGACTTCGCACCTAACAACAACAGAATGTTTCAGGGGTTTCTCAACAGTAAAAAAGTTGAGAAAGGCTGATTTAGGATATAGTACAATCAGAGAATATGGTATAGATACAGATGACAGAAGCATGTGGCTATTTCATCCCTCCCCCAGGCCCCCAGCTCTTATGATTGCAAAGATAAATTTGGAAGTATGCCGGCAATGTTGAATGTGATATCTGAGGACAATGATGGTTAGGAAAGCTCCGGGGATGGACTTTTGATGCCATTCTAGCCCTCGCCTCCATGACTAATAGATGCAGATTTGCATAGTCTGGATCTGGATAGGCCAGGCTAGCTGGATCTTGTCACGGATGCTTTCAGGCTGATCCTGCACTGCCTGTATGGCCCCTTCCAACCCTACAATTCTATCTCAGCAACTCAGCAGGGTCAGCTCTGGCTAGCGTTTGAAGGGGAGACCTCCAAGGGAGTCCAGGTTGGCTACCTGCAGGTAGGCAGTGGCCAACCACCTCTGATCTTCTCTTGCATGAAAACCCTGAGACTTGTGGGCACTTTCTTCTTCCATCACCAGATCTGCGTAAATTTGAATTAAGGCAAGTAGGCCTTCAGCAGTCCTGAGCCACCTGAATTAGGGTTTCAATCCCTATAAAATGTATTATAATTAAGGCAAATTGTAGGCAAAGCTCTTGAGCAAATCCGTGGTTTGTGCTTTGAAAGACATTAATTACTCTGAATGCAAGAACTTGCAAAACCTCCGTCTTAGAAGAGGCATTCCCACCTTACACCTTGCCTAGGCAAGAGAGTGCTTCTTCTAAGATGGTGGCTTTCTTGTATCATCTGAACTCCCAAAATTGGGGAAGGGGGCAGAGTAAGTTGGAAAATTTAGGCAGATTCACAGTGCCATCCAACACAGAATGACGCCTTTCAGCTTCAGCCGTCTTCGGAGGGTGCAACTCTACTGAGGATCGCACTGTTTTTCGACTACTTAAAAGCCATCCTAGTCTCTCTTAGACTTCTTTACTGAGCAAAAATCTTACCATGAATGTTCAGACAGGTGGGAGCTTGTCCACAAGGCCTCCTGAGTTCCTGCATTTCCAGTCCCAGCATTGAGTTGCATTTTTTTGTTGGAGAATAACGTTTCTGTGTGTGGTGCGGGCAGATTGCAGGCGAATTCCTACACTGGAGTGCTTTGTGTCCAGGATTCCTGTAACCCTCAAAATGGCCCAGAGACCACTGCCCTTTCTGAAATCCATCCTGGGCTCCTGTCATTTTGTGCCTGGGGGCTGACTGACAGGAATGTGTGTGCACGCCTCTGTTATACCAGGCTGGAATTAAGTTTTAAAATCCTGGCATTTTTGGACCATGACAGCAGCTGGTGCGGCGTTTCAGCCGGTATTTCAGCTCAAATTTTTACAGGGAAGTGCTGGGGAGAATGCAGCGTGACGTTGTATAAACTCCCAGGCCAAACATGCAGGTCTTGCATATCTGGTTGTAAAACTGATGGAGGGATTTGAATTATGCCCACCTTGTTTAGGCTAAACACACATCAAACACTTAAGCTCTTTTCTTATTCCGCAACGGGCCTAAGCCCCTTTTTAAGGCTGCCTGGGATATAAAAAAACTGGGTTTTTGGCTGGCTGTTTTGTAACACAGTGGTGGAAGATGCCCTGTTGTTTGACTGTTTGATCCCAAGAGCTTTCTGTTCGTAATGACATGCTAATTACGTCTCCGAAAGGCAGAAGACTGTGAATTCCAGCATGCAGATTTGCTTTAGGTTGTCTTTCCCACCCTAAGTAAATATTTGGGCAATTGAAATGTCCTTTGTCCAGAACTTCTTATTGAAGCGCCTGGTGTGAATATCTGTTTGTTGGTTTATTTCTCTTGACGGCTTTTAAAAACAAAATTGTACTGTAGAATTTTGATCCTGATCTCCGTAGGGACTAGTTATTTATTAGTTAGACTATTTATTAGTTATATTTAAATGCTGGCCTGTAGGAACTGGTTAGATGTTGGCCTTTGCTGACTCATTAGTGCTGGTCATTCCAAAGTCAGTAGCTATGTTAGGTCTGTTGTGGCAAAATAAAACAAGGAATGAGCTCTGACTCTCAAATTCTTAGAATTAGAACAGAATCATAGAGTTGGAAGGGATCTCCAGGGTCATCTAGTCCAACCCCCTGCACTATGCAGGAAATGGCCACAAGAGCCAAGCACCTACACAATCCCTTCTGTCCACCCACTTACAAGAGCCAGCTTGGTGTAGTGGTTAGGAGCACAGACTTCTAACCTAGCAAGCCGGGTTTGATTCCACACTCCTCCTCCATATGCAGCCAGCTGGGTGACCTTGGGCTCTCTCAAAGCACTGATAAAACTGTTCTGACTGAGCAGGAATATCAGGGCTTTCTCAGCCTCACCTCCCTCACAGGATGTCTGTTGTGGGGAGAGGAAAGGAAAAGAGATTGTAAGCTGCTTTGAGACTCCTTTGGGTAGAGAAAAGTAGCATATAAGAACCAACTCTTCTTCTTCCTCTTCCTCCTCCTTTTCTTCCTCTGGAACAAACACTGTTGGCCTTTAAGGTGCCTCTATACCAGGGGTGCCCAACTTGTGCCTCTACAGATGTCCATGGACTGCAATTATCATGAGCCCCTTCCAACATGGCGCAGTCTGTGTACATCTGGATAACTATAGTGTGGCCACCCCTGATCTATGCTGATCGTTAATGTTATGGTTTAGTCTAGTTTTTCTTCTGTTTCTCCCTCCAAATCTACACTGAAGATAGCCCGTGTGTCACAAAAAAGGCAGAGACCTAATGGATACTTCTAACAATGAGCTTCACCCAAGATGGTTGGATGTTCTTGGGCCCCTTAGTGTGGAATTAACCTGATAGTAAAACGACAAATTATAGTTATGCTAATGTCTTCTAATGCTCCTATTCTTAGAATAGAATTCAGAGACTATAATTGATACTTGTAGGGTGGGACAAGTAACCATAAATGGACAACCCAAAATTTTCTTTAGAATGCAGAAAAGGGAGATAACATAGCTTTGTTTCCTGTCGTTGCCCACTATCTTAAACACTCTCCCCCAAACCCACTTTTTTTTTAAAAAAGGAAGTTTTAGTGGACACATAAGGTTGTAGTCTCCATCTTTGGTTGTTTCCTGCAAGACTGAATTACTGCTGTAGCAACTGCATGTGATGCTATGAGTGTATCCTTTGTTCCCCAATGGTTTGGTTGCCAGCAGGGATCATTTGTATTCAGGTGACAGAACTGAAATTGGTTTGACAAAGTATTTGCTATGTTTTTCTTATATGCGGCAGCAAAAAATGGGGGTTCCTGCACTGTGGACTGATCTGGAGTGGAGAGGAGGTGCATGGCTCATGGTGTTCTCTCCTTTATCGTCTGCTCTGACTCAATTATCTCTTCCATGGAATCCTAGAGTTGGAAGGGGCCAGACAGGCCATCTAGTCCAGCCCCCTGTTCAGTGCAAGATCAGCCTAAAGCATCCAGAAGTATCTGTCCAGCTACTGCTTATGGAATCATAGAGTAGAATCATAGAGTATGGAAGTGTCCAGAGAGGCCATCTCGTCCCACCCCCTGCTCAATGCAGGATCAGCCTAAAGCACCCAGTATAAGCATCTGTTCATCTTTTCCTCATCTTCCTGCCCTCTGAGGTACAGCAAGTAGCCTTCTCGGTTAAGGACACTTAAGAGGCCCTGGCATTTCCTTTTTAAAAATGTCCCATCTTTGGCTCCTTGGGAAACAGGCCTTTAGTGTCCCTCCTCCCCTCCCCTTACTTAAAAAATTGTTTACCTTGGTTTTTCTTGGTTTATGTAGGAGTGTATATAGCTTCCTCGGGGGTTCTCGAGGGTGGAATATAAATGTGTTTAACACATAGACTTTGGCCTCCCTAGAGCCTCATTTGAGGTTTTCAGAGTAATGGTGACTTGTTACGGAAGGATCTTTCCCCTTTCGGTGGGAGTGAGGGTTGCCAGTTCCAGGTTGGGAAATATCTGGAGATTTTGGGGGTGGAGTCTGAGGAGGGTGGAGTTTGGAGAAGGGAGGGGCCTTTGTGGGATTTAATGCTATAGAGCCCACCCTCCAAAGCAGCCATTTTAGTCAGGGGCACTGATCTCTTTCACTTGGAAGATAAGTTGTATGGTTTTATATGGTTAATGCTGGCAGGGGCTCATGGGAATTGTAGTCCATGGACATCTGGAGGACCACAGGTTGACTACCCCTGGCATAAAGTGTTTGGACAGTGACATGAAATACGTCACATCCTGCAGCCGTACGCTAAAAAGACCGCCCAGATAAGGAATTGTGAAGCAGCGGTTAGTGGAGCGTTGTGTTGAGGAAGTCTTCCAAAAGTTGCCTTGGCCAAGACGTGCTCAGCCCTCTATTGAGATTATGTGAGTAAGCTTCGCTTTGGAATCCATATTTTACTGCACTGAATCATGGGAAGATAGTGAGGACATTTCCTTTCTTTCTTCGTCACATCTGGGATTAAGAGGAGGTCTTCCAAGACGCAGAGTTCTGGTTTCCGGCAGCTCCAGTGAGGTTCTAAAGATGTTAGGGGGAAGATTGAGCCCTGCTCCATGGTGTGAATGGGCCGGAGTATAGGCTTTTTGCCCTCCTTGTCCTGTAAAAGTGCTGACAAAAGTCCATAGACATCCTCTTGTCTGGAGGTATGCAAATGCTCTTTGCGGGAAGTGTCTTTTGTAATCTCTGAAGCGACGGCCGAAAGGAAAGGAGGACGGGTTGCGATGCAGAAACTCAGACCTTGGCTATCTGCGTCTCCTTTTGCAAGGCGAGGGAAGGCCGGGCAGAGAGAGATAAAGCCGGGATGGTTCCCCGGTGCGGTTAGGACTTGCTGGCTTTAGAACGCTCAAGTTGCACAACAGGCTGGAAAACTTTGATCTTCTTTGCTGCTGCTGCTCTTGTTTTGGAAATGAAATCTGTGACCAGGGAGCCTCCCCTGATTCTCAAACAGAAAGGTAGACGTTACCCAAATGCAGCTGGGGAATCTATCTGATCAAATTTGCAGCTTCTTGGCTCGGAGCCCTCTGGGATCTGTGATCTGCTATCTTCTTTTAGGCTCTGGGGCTCCCCAACCACCCCCCCCCCCAAAAAAAAAAATCTGAGTGGTTCTGTTTTGTGGAAAATTGGCCTCCATTTCAAAACTGAAAAACGCCTCAATGCTCTGCAGGAGGAGGATACATGGGGGAGAGTGGGCTGGGAGATTGTTATGGGTTCAAGTCCTACATGCTTGGTGGTATAGTGGTTAGGAGCGCCGACATCTAATTTGTTGTGCCGGGTTTGATTCCCCACTTCTCCACTTACAACCAACTGGATGACCATGATAAAGTTCTGATAAACAACTTTAAAGCAGGCCTCTCTCAGCCTCACCTACCTCACAGGGTGTCTGTTGTGGGGAGAGGAAAGGGAAGGCGACAGTAAACCGCTTTGAGACTCCTTCGGGTAGAGAAAAGCGGCATATAAGAACCAACTCTTCTTCTTCTTCAGTAATCTCAGGGCTTTCTCAGCCTCACCCACCTCACAGGGTGTCTGTTTTGGGGAGAGGAAAGAGACTCCTTTGAGACTCCTTCAGGGAGTGAAAAGCGGGGTCTAAAAACCAACTCCTCTTCTTCGTCTTTTACATGGCCTTCTAAGTGAAGGGGCATTCCTGCTGTCCACAAAAGGACAATGAAGGGCAGGGGTGGGGCTGGAGAAAGATGGAATGGGATAAGTAGTCAACTGCTTTGACTGATAATAGATAAGGTAGCCTGTTAGGCATTTATTTATTTACTTACTTTATATGCTGCCCTCCCTTGTGGCTCAGGGCAGTTTGCATAAAGCAGGGAACAATACAGATAACTCAGTAGTTGTAAACAATAACAGTACGGTGATAACAAACAGAACAATATAATAGAACAGTAGAACAGGGGTGGGTTTTATTTCCTTGCCCTCTGTAAGCAACCTTGGGGAGGGCTGAATTCGCCCTGTGGCACTAGGCTGGTTTGAATGGCAAGATGGCCAATCTATTCTTGGAATATCTTGGGTGTTGCCAAAGATAAAGGGCATCGTATTGGGTTTGAGTTTCTGAGAAATCACCTTGGGAAAGGCGGTCTACGTATCCCATTCCTCTCCCCTGCTCTGCGTAGCCCAAGCTAGCCTGATCTCGTCCAATCTTGGAATCTAAACTGGGTTCTCCCTGGTCAGTATTTGGGTGGGAGACAATCCAGGGATGCTAAGCTTGCTTCTGTGCAGAGGCAAGCAATGGCAAAAACCCTATATTGTTTCCATAAGTTGGCTGTGACTTGATAGAGCTTTCTGTTAACACCGCCAATCTGCAGAAGTGTGCTAGGTGATGGATAAGCTTGCTTCCTAGAAAGGTGGCTTGGAGAGAGCATAAAACATTCTTAAGCAAACGGTCCAGTCTGCTAAATAGCTTCCAGGGACAACTCCAAGCGCTGGTTATAATCTGGGGCTGGCTTTCTCAACCAGGGTTTTGTGAAAACCTGGAGTTTCTTGACGGACCTGGAAACGTTTTGAGAATGGGTTGGAGTCAATTCATTTTTAAAATATTTATTTATTGAATGATATGGACATATATGGTCATGTTGACCTATTCCCCTTCCCCAAATGCTCATTGATGGGCCTGGAGGGGGTGGGAAGGGGAGGAGCCCTGGGTGGGCGTGTCCACAGCTCTGCTTCCCAATCATATTAGGCACCATTACACCACGTCTGGGGGTTCTCAAAGCCCAAAGAATATTTCAGGGGTTTCTCAATGGTAAGAATGTTGATAAAGGCTGATCCAGAGTTTTAGATCGCTGGAATCCTAAATATATTATAGAGAGATTTCCTTCCTCTGACCTGTATTACCTCCTTGTAGTATCCAGCCAGCTTCAGATACATCCCAGGATTTTGTTTCTATGAAAGGCTAGCCAGAGCTAAGTTGGACAGGTGTTTCTAAGGTGTGCAAATTCTCCCTGGGAGAGGTCGTGAACAGTTGATGCTGCCACTTTTGGGCAAAGTTTTGTTTTAGTCAAATGGGCATGAGAGCAGAGCATCCAGTTATCTTCAAACCTTGTGAACTCTTAACTGGGAAAGTTTTTTGAAAAAACAAGGATCAAATTTCAAGATTTGCCCTAGCGAATGAGTTCTTGCATGGGGCGTGCCACCTGTTAAAATTAATGCAATATCACAGTTTTGTGCTGGCATGCTCTGCTGATCTTTTTCCGTTAGGTATTTTGCCAAAGTTTGTTAATTGTAGAGTAACTGGTTCTCCCATTTGTGTGTGTTTGTGTGTGTTCGGAGGGCATGGGCTGTTGACTTGCCAATATTCATGTATTTAAATTTTCACAGGTTTAGTAAATTGCCGGTTGCTTAACATTTCAAAGAGAACAAGAATGGGAAACCTGGCCAGGTAACAGGAGAACAAGGCGGTTTGGTGGAAAGCCAACCGGGAGGAAGCTCCGGTATCAGCTCTTTAACATAAATCTCAGTCACGAATTTGAACTATGCAGAGGGATCCCGAAGGGCTGGGCTGGAGTACCCCCTAAACCAGGGGTAGTCAAACTGCAGCCCTCCAGATGTCCATGGACTACAATTCCCAGAAGCCCCTGCCAGCATTCGCTGGCAGGGGCTCCTGGGAATTGTAGTCCATGGACATCTGGAGGGCCGCAGTTTGACTACCCCTGCCCTAAACAGATTTTATTTATTGGTTTTATTATAGGCAGTCGCTGCAGCATTAGTGCTTTTGTTCTTTGCTCATGTATGTATTCAAATCATATCTTTATGAAAGAGGCAATACACATCAGCCAGGATTTGATAAAAATAAATGAATCTTTATTTTTTTTTAATAATCTGCCCTTCCAATACAGTTCAGGGCGGGTAACATAATCATTTAAAATAATCAGACCCATAAACATATCCTCTTATTTACCCGGAATGAATTAACCAACCAGCTTTGGGGGGGTGGGGAGGTTTCCGGAGTGGATCTTCCTTCAATATCCCATTTATTTATAATCATATTTATAGACTACCCTTGTAGGACCTGCCGTTTCAGGGCAGTTTATATAGTATATACAGTCCATTTAAAAGTTAAAAACAAAACAATTTAAATGCCAGTAAATTAGTGATACCTTGTTGGTGTTCCTCTTCCGGGGGTAGCCCCCCTCCTGGCCTCTTACCACATCTGGCGGCAGGCACCACCACTGCTGGAGCGTGTGTGCGGCGGCAGTGCCAGGCTCGCTGCCACCGCTGGTGCTTCCCCGTTCTTCCGCCGCAGCACTTGCCAGCTGCCTGTGAGTTCCTTGGCAGCGCTGGTGCCACCTCCCCGATGCCTCCCTGCCTGCTGAGTCCTCATCACTTCCTCGGCTACCGCCTCCCTGCTACTGCGGCAGCGACCAGCAGCTGGGTGGAGCAGAGGGCTGGGCAGGCGCTGGCAGCTGGGACGAGATGTCCAGAGGTGGGCAGGCTGCTAGCTGGGGCAAGGGCAAGGCAGTGGAGGAGTGGCGTCCTTGGCGGCGAGGTAGCGTTTGGCCACAAGGTTGGCTGCATGCCTCATGGCTGGCCCTATCCAGTCTTGGCACAGCCGGATTGGCCCGTATGGGCCCAATCACAGGATGGATACCGTTGGTATCCCTGGACAGCGCTCCGCCCACAGGGGGTTTTCCAAAATATTATAGGGAACAATGGTAAGGATGTTTCCTTTTTTTGTATTTTTACGTCTTGTATTGAATATTTTAATGGGGTTTCATTGGGGCGTTAGTGTTTATGGACTACTATTGTAACCCGCCATGAGCTAGTTCCCGGGAATGGTGGGAAATAAAAATCCAAACGACAACAACATAACACTACACTACACCTGGCTCTGTACTTCCTTGTGGAAGGGGAGAAATAACGATTCTCCTCCTTGTCCTGCCATTCGGTCTCATGTTTTCCTGCTGTTTTCCTTCTCACCTTTTCTCCAAACAGGCCTCCTCATTAGCTTTTTAGCTCACTGTTCACACAAGTGTTGACAGGCAGACATTAAGAGCCAGTGTGCTAATAAGGGTGCAGGGAGCCGTCCTCCCCCCCCCCCCCCCCCCCCGAGTTCTTGGCAGGCTTGGTATATGACGTGAATCAGCCTTTCGGCACCTGCCTTACTACCTTTACAGGTGAAGTGGTGACAGTGGAGATCCTTGCTGTGTATTTTGTAGTATCTTGTTAAAGCAACACGCTAGGAACTGAAGCGTGGTTGGTGTTGAAGGTGTTGAATGGGGCTGTGGTTTGGTGGCGGCGAAGCTTTTTCAGGATTTGATTAGGGGTAGTCAAACTGCGGCCCTCCAGATGTCCATGGACTACAATTCCCAGGAGCCCCTGCCAGCGTTTGCTGGTCGGGGCTCCTGGGAATTGTAGTCCATGGACATCTGGAGGGCCGCAGTTTGACTACCCCTGGATTAAAGTATCTCGGGTACCAGAGCTGCCCTTTAAATGCCCTTTTCTGCTATTCAGAGCTATTCAAAGAACTTTTATAGACGGACAGCAGAAGAGGCATAATAAAAACAACAACAATAATAATAATTATAATAATAATAATGTATTATTATACTAATAAAATTATTCATAAAACGCTTGACACTGTTATTTTATGCTTTCTGAATTGTTTGACTTACTGTTACTTTGTGCTTTTTTAATTTATATCCTGCTTTTTGCCTTGATCCGGATGGGTTTTAGGGACTTACAGTTGGGTTTTAGGGACTTACAGACCATTATATTCTTTTATGGTCTCCTGGAAGGTGAAATGTGTTGCCAAAGATTGTTCTATTTTCTCTGAGCATCATCATACATGTATAGTAAGGTGACCAGATTTTAACATTGGTAAAGCGGGACACCATTGACCGGGGGCGGGGGGTGTTCTTGATTTAAAATGTGGTCTATATGGAGCAACAAAAATTTTCATAGAACGCATAGAATGCAAAAATAGTATTGTAATATATATATTTTTACTTGCAACATAAGTACAGTTTGCCAGGTGCCCCCAGATGTCCCTCCAAAAGTGGGACAATCTGGTCACCTTAATGTATGGACATATCCATACATGCCCTCCATAGAGTGGATCCTGACCCTGCTCATGTACAAATTTGTCTACTTGCCAATGGCTAAGTAGACAAGTTTGTGCATGCACAGGGTTTGTATCCACTCTATGATGGACGTATATGGGTGGGACCAGTGCACTTGATAGGGTTGGTCCAGACTCTGTATGTGTATAGACTTGGACGCTTTATCGGCTCCATCCGTAGTGTGATGTTAAATTTGTAAACCCTTATTTTAACCATTCATTCATTCATTCATTCATTCATTCATTCATTCATTCATTCATTCATTCATTCATTCATTCATTCATTCATTCCATTTATATATCACCCTCTGTGGAGGTTCAGGGCGGTTCACATGGTTCATATTTCTAAGGATTTTTTTCAGTGTTCCCCCAGTTTCCCAGTTTTTTTCATTGGGAAGCTTTTTTAAAAAGTCTTCAGAGAGAGGACTCTTTCCCTGAAAATTTCTGAGTTTTTTTTCTTGGATCTTCATGTCTCTAAATCAGAAACTCAGGATAAAGACCTTGGATTTTGTCCAAACCTTACCTCCTCTTAAATAACCCATCTCTAACAGCTGACTGTAACTCCTGCTGCGTTTTCGTCAGATTTGTGTTTCCACTTTCAACCCATAAGCTGTTATTTGTATTTGCTGATACATTTTCCTGTGCTCTGTGAAATGCCATGTAGTGTAACACGATTAATAAATAATAAATAGTAGGGTGTCTGCCAGTATTTCTGAGGGAGTAGAAATCTTTTCTCTTGTACTAGCCTCGGTTCCCTGTCTTACTCTTACAAAAAAAAAAGTCAACATGAGGCAAGATATATCCAGCAACATCAAATGACAGCTAAAATCAAAGCAATCTTTTGAGATCTTGGGGCCTTTAATTTTTGCCTTTAACCTCCCCTTCTCTGAACCCCATGTTTCCGGAAACATCTGTGCTTTGTTATCTGTACAAAGAGGGGGGGGGTTCTCTATAGATTAGCAGCTGGTTTCTTAAGGTCATTACGCACCCTATTAACAACTGGATATTTCAAATAAACTCCCTCTTTCTAAAACGGAATAAATGTGAACATTGCTCAAGCATGGGGATTGCAGAAGCTCTTAAGGTGTGTCCCGGAACAGTCGGAGGGAAGGTCAGACCCCAGAGTTTCTTTCTCTGCTGTCCTCCTTTGTCTTAAATGGCATAAGACAGGGGTAGTCAAACTGCGGCCCTCCAGATGTCCATGGACTACAATTCCCAGGAGCCCCCTGCCAGCGAATGCTGGCAGGGGGCTCCTGGGAATTGTAGTCCATGGACATCTGGAGGGCCGCAGTTTGACTACCCCTGGAATAAGAGGTGACCAAGAGGAGGTTTTCTTGTAACCAAACAAAGGGTTGTGAAATGCTGGAATGTAGAATCCGAGAGCGTCATGAGTCACCTTTTGTTTGAAATGGAGCTAATGAATTGGTGGCCTTGTAAGGGAATATAGGAAGTGTGCATTAATAAAACATGACTCCAGCAACACCTTGAAAACATCACAAAGCGGGTACTGGAGGCAGCTCTGGCATCAGAACTGACTTCATCAGATGCACCAAGTGTACGTTCATCTGGCTGATTTATATATGCTGTTAGGGGAGGATGCGATCCAAAGGGGTTAGTGTTGGTTTGCTCAGAATGGGTGTGAGACACTCCTGGCTCACGTTAGATAAGCAAGAAGTAAAACCTAGGGCAGGATGAAATGAGATAAGAGGTAAAGGTAAAGGTATCCCCTGTGCAAGCACCGGGTCATGCCTGACCCTTGGGGTGACGCCCTCTAGCGTTTTCATGGCAGACTCAATACGGGGTGGTTTGCCAGTGCCTTCCCCAGTCATTAACGTTTACCCCCCAGCAAGCTGGGTACTCATTTTACCGACCTCGGAAGGATGGAAGGCTGAGTCGACCTTGAGCCAGCTGCTGGGATTGAACTCCCAGCCTCATGGGCAGAGCTTTCAGACTACATGTCTGCTGCCTTACCACTCTGCGCCACAAGAGGCTCTTTGATAAAGAGGTATAGCTGAAGGTAATTCACATCTGTATGGGAATATGCAATTCCTTTTCCACCCCACGTATTTCTTCTTTTGGTTTGGGTCTGCCAGCGTGATACAAAATGTATAGAAAACAAATAAAGGCAGAGTAAAAGAAGACGGGAAGAAAACTGAAAGTTAGGTCATTTTCAAATGGAGCTGGAGAACCACAACTGGACCTACCAAATGGCGTCTTGCTAACTCAGACATCACCGTGGGCAAGTGGGATGGGGGGGGGATCAGCTAGTTTGCTAAGCAGTGTATCACTAAACTAAATCTTCATCCACAAAATCTGATTTTAACAATGAGAGGGGAAATAATAGATGACTATTTCTCTCTCATCCCTGACCTGGGTAGCCCAAGCTCACCTGATCTCATCAGAGCTCAGAAGCTAAGCTTCCCTCGTTCTTGGTTGGTAGACCACCAAGGAGCTCTAGAGTTGTTGAACAGAGGCAAGGTCATGGCAGACTACCTGTGTTCATCTCTCACCTTGAAAACCGCAGGGGTGGCCCTCCAGATGTCCTTGGAGTGCAATTCCCATGAGCCCTTGGCAGCAGGATGAAATGAGACATCTGGGGAGTCGCAGTTCGACCACCCCTGCATGAAGTCACCATAAGTGATGGCGGGGAAAAAAAAAATCTCCAATGGTGAAAAACAAAACGTCCCTCCTGATGTGGGACAGTTTTATCGGGATAACCGGAAGCAAGGTGAAATCCTCTTCTAGGTGCATGAATCCGTACGCTCTCAACACACAATTTATACAGTATTTATTTATTCGTACATAGTCCCATCTATTTATATCATATGCATATACTTGACAGTGCTGATAGATATGCAATATTGCTGATAGATATGCAGCAACTTACAGTGAAAATTCAGCGCAAGGAACCAAATAACCTGAAGGATCCTAAGTTATGCACAAAGAAAAAAAAAGGAACCGAAACAGGGATTTCCAGGAATGAGAAATTCAAAAATGATCCGTGGGTGTAAACCAGATTGTAAGCTGCTTTGGGTGTTCTTTGAATAGAAACCTGCACCACGAGATGAGTTGCGTCTCATGTGAATTTGCTCTGATGCTGAATGCAAACTGAGTCATAGAAGTTGGACCCCACCCCCAGACATGTGTATCAGAACTAACCCTATTGCTCCCTGTGGGACTCTGATGCTGCCAGGTTGAGGGTGACCACAGCTGTGCTCCTGAACGCCGTGTGTGTGGGAGAACCAACACTCTCCCCCCCCACACACACACTCCTTGCACCTTTCTTTTATTTCTTCGACTTTGTTAAAGCAGGGGTAGTCAACCTGTGGTCCTCCAGACGTCCATGGACTACAATTCCCATGAACCCCTGCCAGCATTCGCTTTGTTAAAGGGTCTGGCAGGAGGCACGGTTGCGGAACAAGCCCTGAAAACTGCTCAATCGCTTTCAGAAACAAAACAGAGTGAAAACTTGGGCGCTGCACCGGTATAGGGAAGATTAAAATCTCCTTAAAAGTCTCTCCTCCCCACCTCTGCCCCATCCAGGTGTCTAAATGCAGCGATAGGGCAGACAGGAACTAGCACAAGGATTTCACCACCCTCCTCCCCTCATTCTTCTTTCCCGGCAGCTTTGGTCGCTTTCCCCGGTGCCGGTGCCCCCGTTTGGGGTGTGGGTATTCGAGATGGGGAAAGAGGCTTCTACTCCTGCCGTGCCCTTATTGCTGACTCCGAAGAATCTCGTGGTACCCACCCTTGGGGGCAGACGGGGGGGGGGGAGAGAAGGAGTGTTGCAACCCTTGGGAAATTGCCTCTGCCTCTTTTATCTCTTGCAGCTGCGGTGCTCCTCTCCCACCCAGCCCCCTTGCAAGCCTTGCTTGTATGTCTGAGCCATATCCTTCATAACCAGTTTTCTAAGTAGATTAGATGGGCAGCAGAGACAGCTATGCAATCAGGCAAAAATGTGTCCTCATGCCTGCCTTTTGTGCAGGGGGTCTGAGCGGTGGCCGCCGCCACCGCCTACCACCTGGATGAGTTTTTTTTCTCCTCCCCACCCCAACACATTGCCTCTCCTACATCGGAGCCGGGGACAGAAAGGGTAACCTAGTGCCTGAACCCTGGCTGTGAACCGTAGCGTGCAGCTGGCGGAAGCAAGTTTTCTCAACAGGGGCTTTGTGAAACCCTTGGGTTTCTCAACAGCCCCGGGAGGGTTTCTCAGAGGGGGTGGGGGTCAATTGATTTTTAATATATTTTACATTTTTTAAAAATCAGGTAATAAGAGGAAAAAAAATGGTTTATGTCGACCAGTTCCCCACTCAAAATGGCCAGTAATGGGCCTGGAAGGGGGCCTAGTATAACAATGACTTCCAAGGGCGTGGCAGGGAGGTGTGGCCTGCTGACATCACTTCCGGGGTTTCTTGAAACCTGAAGAATGTTTCAGGGGGTTTTCATTGGTAAAAAGGATGAGAAAGGCTGGGCTGGAGGGATGCGTTTTTTCCCGTGGTGAAGTCGCGATGGCCGACGACTGTGCGTTGGTGGTGGTCAGCCTAATGGCACATTTTTATCGGTTGATCTGGACTAGTAATTGTAAGTAATTGTAGGATAAATTAGAAAACGACCTCCCTCCCCCCCTCTCTCCCTCCTTCCTTCCTGACTGCCTGTCTGCCTGCCTCCTCCTTCCCTCTTCCTTCCTTCCTTCCTTCCTTCCTTCCTTCCTTCCTTCCTTCCTTCCTTCCTTCCTCCCTCCCTCCCTCCCTCCCTCCCTCTTCCTTCCTTCCTCCCTCCCTCCCTCCCTCCCTCTTCCTTCCTTCCTTCCTTCCTTCCTTCCTTCCTTCCTTCCTTCCTTCCTTCCTTCCTTCCTCCCTCCCTCCCTCCCTCCCTCCCTCCCTTTGTTGATTTTTACTCTAGTTGGAGGAAGAGACAAGTGACATGTCACTTTCAGGAGTGGGGCAGGGAGGTGTGGTCAGCTCACATCTCTTCCGGGGTACCTTGAAGTCTGCAGAAATTTTCAGGTGTTACTCTGCAGTCAAAAGGTTGGAAAAGACTGATTTAAATCCACATTGTTACTGTCATTTCTGTGAATTTGTGGGCTGCTGGATTATTTGCCGTCTATCCTAGTGTCTCGGTAATTCACTCCGACAAAAATCTTGCCTCCTGTTGTCTAGTCTATTAGACATGGTGGGCTTTTATGGCTTTCGAGAGAGATTGCTGATTGAGACAGTTGCGTTTTCTGGTTATGAGTTCTCTGTAAAACAGTTGAAAGGAGTCCAGTGGCACCGTTTAAGTCCAACAAAGATTTATTCAAGGTGTGAGCTTTTGTGTGCATTCCCACTTGCTCAGATGTGCACAGAAAAGCTCATGCCTTGAATTCAGTCTTTGTTGGCCTTAAAGGTGCCATTGGTTGTGTTACTTCAGACTCACACGGCTACCCACTTGAATCAGGCGAAAGGTTATAGGGCTTAAAAATAGAGGTTTATGACAGCTTCCAGCAACTGAAAACAGTAAGCCCAGAGTGTAAATGAAAACCTCGTACGTTTCCCCCCATGCGCATTGGGAGCATGAATAAGAATTACATATGGAACTGCATATTCTATAGGCAGTTTGCAAGATAAACTGTTTCAAATAACTCTCTGCCAGCAAAGGCATGCATTTATTTACCATCGGGATGAGCTGCAGCCACTTCTGCCCATTTTTCATTCAGTGCCATTCAAGCCGGGTCCGTCTGATCTTTCTCTTTGTCGGCCTTTGGAGAAATTTTTAGGCTATTGGTTGCAAAGTCCGTGCTCACACAAAGGTTTTGCTCCAGTCCCCTGGGGAGCCTAGGACGAAGAGAGAGGAAACAGCAGTTCTTTGTACTAAATTTAGAAATAAAAAGACACGGAGGGATCCCTTCCCCTTCAAAAAATGTGAGAACATAAGAGAAGCCCTGTTGAATCAGGCCAGTGGTCTGTCCAGTCCAACACTGGTGTCTGACATTGGACAAAATCCAGATGTTTTCAGGAGGTTTACCAGGGAGGCCAGAATTCCAGAAGCCCTCCTGCTGTGACTCCCCAAAGACCAAGAATACAGAGACAAAATGCTCCATATATCCCAAGCTTTCTCAGTCAAGGTTTCATGAAACCCTGGGGTTTCTCGATGGCCCTGGAAGGGTTTCCCAATTGGGTAGGAATTCATTACATTTTTATATATTATTTAAATCAATTTGTTAAACATTTATTGGGTGATAGGACCGGATATAATCATGGTGACCCTCCCTCCCAAAGGGCCAATGATGGGTCTAGAGGGGGTAGGAAGGGGAGGGGGCTCCAGGTGGGCGTGTCCACAGCTCTGCTTCCCAATCGTATTCTGCACGATCGTACCACTTCTGGGGTTTCTCGAAACCTGACAAATATTTCAGGGGTTTCTCAATGATAAAAAAGTTTAGAGAGGCTGATCTATACCTTGGGGCTAATAGATGCCGATGACCCCTGCTCCATTATCCAACCCCCTCTTGAAGCCGTATATGCTTGTAGCCACCACCCCATCCTGGAACATGGAATTCCTTGTGGATTATTCTTTGGGAGAGGAAGTTCTTCCTTTTATCTGTTCTAAACCTACTGCTCATCAGTTTCATTGAGTACCTTCCAAGTTCAGGTACATTGTGAGAAAGGGAGAAAATGAATCCTTTCTCCACCATCTCTATCCCAGGCATTATTTCTGTACGTCTCTATCACGTCACCTCTCAGTCCTGGTTTCTCCAAGCTAAAGAGCCCTCACCTCTTTAACTTCCCTTCATAGGGAACATGTTCCAGCCCCTTAGTCGTTTTAGCTGCCCAATTTTGCACCTTTTCTGTAGCTTATAATATCTTTTCCGAGGTGCGTTCTGAGCAGAACGACAGCAGCTAATTTGGATCTCCAAAGCCTGTGAGGAACTTGGCAAGCATCCCTAGCAGAAATCTGTACGCTGTGATGATATTTGCAGAATGGGTCCCACCTTTCCGCAGTGGAAGCATCAATCTGGACTAAGTTGAATTAGCCCCCAACTGTCACAGTTTTAGGGTTTGTTTTTTTTAAGTTGAGCAAGGCTGATCTCATGTATAGTGTCAGAGATTTAATAGATAATTCTTGAAATCCCCTGTTCCCTGCACAGATCTTCTTCTATACCACTATTTAATTAGTCAGAATTGCAGATCACAACTTACGTGCCCAAGTCAGCTACGCCCGGCAGAGTTGACTACTTTCAAACATTTTCTAAGGGTTCCCTTGATGCAACCACAAATTTTTTTAACTAGGTCCACTGAAAACATTGGTAGTTGAAGATCATACATTCAGGTCTGGACGGCCTGATCTCGACATGCCATCCTTGACAACTTTCAGCGTCTGCTATTGTGTTTTTACTAATTTTACTAATTTAACTGGATTACCTTTTGCATATATATTCCCACTGCCATGATGGTCAGTTCATAGTCTGAGGAAGAGGGCTTGCACTCGGAAGCTCACGCCTTGAATAAATCTTTGTTGGTCTTAAAGGTGCCCCTGGACTCTGATTGTGTTTTGTTGTGCTTTTGTGTGGGTCGAGTGGCACCTTTAAAAAAGTGTTCGGAATGCCTTCTCGGCCTTTGTCCCTCTGGTCTCTTGATGGGTGGGTCTCGCCCTCTTTGTTCGGAGGTTTCTCTGAGCTTTCTGTTTAAACGCCAGAGCCGGTCCCTCCCCTCTGTCTGCAGGGACAGATCCCCTCCAGGGATGCGGTGATGGTTTTAAAGACAGGGCCCTATGAAAGAAAGGCAAACCTGGGTTAGCCTCGGAGCAGGTTTCTCCAGTGTTTCTGCCTCTACATGACTGTCCCAAGTTTCTTTGTAGGTAATTACTGGGTGGATGGCAGCTGCTAAGACATTAAGACAAACCAGTATGTCTATCTATGGAAACGTCCTTTTTGATCCCATAGAGCAGTAGTTCTCCACCTTCCTAACACCGTGACCCCTTAATACAGTTCCTCATGTTGTGGTGACCCCCAACCCTAAAACTTTGCAAGGGTTCTTTCACAGAAATTAAACCGAAACTGACCAAGGGCGTGAAGATCTGTTGTTCATGATTGTATATAAATTGGCTTTTCCCCCGGGGTTTCTCAGTTCAGTTCTGCCTCTTGTCCCACCATGCCGATCTCGCTCTTTTCCGCTGCTCCAGACAGACGAATGCTCTAACTTGATCTACCCTGCAAGGCTGCTGTGTGGATGAAATGGAAGAGGAGCAATTTCAGCCACTTTGGGACCCCCTCGGAGAGAAGGGCTGGCTATGAACCGAGTAGCGAAAAACAATGATTTGGAAGAACAAAAATAGAGTCCAGGAGGAAGAGCGGCAACAGCAGTGGCACCCCCTGGCCAAGCTGCTTGTCCTGCCGCGACCCCTGTGAAAAGGGTCTTCGACCCCCAAAGGGGTCCCGACCCCCAGCTTGAGAACTACTCCCGTCGACTGCAGTGTGAAGGCTGGCATGCCGTGTGTGCATGCATGCTAAAGTGCTTCTGTGCACAGTGCCGGAGGGGGTAGCCATGTTGGTGAGGAGCTGTCAGACCATTGGTAGCGGTTTGCTCCGCTCCTTCCCCCTCTGCGTTTTCCACGTGACCCGAAATCGCCGTTTCGGCGGCCGTGCATAATAGGCCTTAAAGGGTGGCAGCATTAGGAAGGGTGAGAACCACTGAACTAGCCTATCTCAGAGGGTAGCTGTGCAGAGGATAAGATGAGGAAGGCAAGATTTACGTATGTGGCTCCCAACTCCTTGGATAACTATTAGGTTGCAGAGACCCGTGTGGGTAGCATCATGCTAAAGCGATGCTTTTTAAAATGCCTTCTCTGTGCCACTGTGGATAACCAGAGCTTCATAGCATTTGACACAAGCTGCTCTGTTGGTAAATATTGCGCCGTATGTACGGCTTAGCTTCCGCGGCCTGACGCCTTGCCAAGAAGGCTTACTTTACAAGAAGGCTGCCTAATTTGGGTGCTGATGAAAAATTGCATATGGTGAGGCTTGCGTAAATTCTTGGTCTGCATTCAGGGAGCTTTTATGAGAGCAAAATAATTGAGCCGAGCCCCCTTTTGTGAGCCTCGGGATCCTGTGTGGTCTCCTTTTGTTAGGCCGGTTTATGGCTTCTGCAAGTTCCCTTTGCGCCCTTCCTGATCAGTAAAACAGAGCTGTGTGCTGGCAGCTGCTGGTTCGCGCAGGAAATGTTTTGCATGTGACGGTGGAAATCATCTGTTTTCTTCCCCTCCCCTAGTCCCGTTCTTAAACTTTTAAGCCTTCCTGAGACCTCCTGATGCACGTTTCTCAACTCCCCGTATATTTTTCTGTTTAAAAAACAAAACAAATGGGATGGTTGTGGTTGCTCAGAGGAGTCAGCCGAAATGGAACAGCAGTGGGGTTTTGGAAATAATTGAACAATCGAGCGTATGGGATTCCTAAACTATTAAGCTTTTATTATTCAGAAGGCGGAAAATGTGGTTGGAGATGCAATTGATATACGGCAGAAATGAGAGCCACAAGCCCTCCTTGCTTGAGCTGCGGGGATGGTGGGGGATTCAGATGGTCTTTTGAATATAATAACTTAATGTTTTGGCCCGCGTCCATGGAATGCATCCCCGATTTCTGGTTGCGAGCCAGAAAAAAGCAGGCAACTTATGCTCACCCTGCTCGTGCTACACCGTCCGTGGTCACCAGTCCTGGGAACCGCCGCCCGTTTAAAGTTCTCAGTCTGAATATATAATTTTTGCAATCAGGGAGAGGAATGGAGTCTATTTAGTATTGGACTCCATCCCTCTCCCTGCAATTATTTTGTGTTTTCGTAAAACATCTTTCCTGCACGCGGAGCCTGAATCTACAACTGGAAGCTGGATGGAGACACACATACACCCTACCTTGTATCGAGGGTTGAATTATCGTCTTGAACTATTTTTTCAAAAATTGTACCCCAGTTCTTAGGAGCAGCTAACTGTTGGCAAATTGTTATGTATTGCGTAGGTCAGATGCGTTCAAGCTGCTTCCAGTTTATGGGAAACCTATGAATGAATGGGCATTTATTTTTTCTCATAGTTTGGGATCTGAACACTGTGCTCCAGTGTACTGTAGGACTGAATTTCTTCTCTTAATCGCGGCCCCTCCAACCCACACCTTAGGGCAGCCTTTCTCCACATTTTTACCCTTGAGAAACCCCTTCAGGCTCTGAAGTGGTGAGATTGTGCAGAATATGGTTGAGAAGCAGAGCTGTGGACACGCCCACCCAGGGCCCTTCCCACCCCCTCCAGGCCCATCATTGGGGCAGGTCGACATGACCATGTATGGTCATATCACCCAATAAATGTTTAACACGTTTTTTAAAAGTATATAAAACATTAATTAACTCCCACCCATTCAGGAAACCCTTCCAGGGCCATCAAGAAACCCCCGGGTTTCTCACAGCCCTGATTGAGAAAGCCTGCCCTAGGGCTTTTGTACCCATCGTATCCTCATTGCAAGTCTTAAATTTGACAGTGGATGGTTTTTTGCAATGGCATTTGTGATGGAGGGAAACATCATTTTTGAAAAGAGCAGTATATCTGTTTGGAGACTAGTGTGGGGAAACAAGCTTTAGACTAGAGTTACACTTTTTTAAAGAAGTATTTTGAGTTTTTTGCAGCATTCTTTGGTACAGGTCAACAAAAGCTTGTGACATTCATCATGGGACACAGCAGGAGAAACTGAATTTCCAAAGGTTGATCGAATATACCAAGAACTAACAAATGAACCAAGTATTTATATCAGTGTGGTTCAGTTTGCAATTACTGTCAACCAAAGAAGCACATATACTTCCATCTCAGGCATGATGCCTACATCTCAGGAGAGCCCCGGCCAACCACAAGTCCCATTTCAATCTGTTGTTACTTTTATATGTAATATTTATTAAGTACACTAAAAAGATTTGGGGTTTTTAAACTCCATTTCTTTTTGACGACTTCTTATCATTACTTTTATCAGTGTTTTTTTGAAACATACGTGAAAGTCAACTCCGATGAGGGCATTGTACACACTTTATTGGTACGGTCCTTGACCAGTAAGATTCCAGCATAATATAAGGGGGGGAAATTAGCAAATTAAAATTGTGGTATGACACCCCTCTTCTAAGTAAGTACCATACACAATATCATATCTATAAAAACTACATTTTGTCTGTCTGTGTCTGTCTATCTACCTACCTACCTACCTATCAAAAATAGATTTTTGCCACCGCTGTTTGCATGGACTCACAGCGGTTCTCAACAATAAATACATTAAAACACAGTTAAACCCATAAAACATCCCTTCCAACGAACAGCGGCAGGCGATAAAATATAACCCCTTCTTAATAAATCCAATAATAATAATAATAATAATAATAATAATAATGACTCCAATCCCCCTCCCTCCCCGTTCATAATTATAAAGAGAGCCAGTTTGGTGTCGTGGTTAGGAGTGCGGACTTCTAATCTGGCATGCCGAGTTCGATTCTGCGCTCCCCCACGTGCAGCCAGCTGGGTGGCCTTGGGCTCGCCACAGCCTGCTCTGACTGAGCGGCGATATCAGGGCTCTCTCAGCCTCACCCACCCCACAGGGTGTCTGTTGTGGGGAGAGGAATGGGAAGGCGACTGTAAGCCGCTTTGAGCCTCCTTCGGGTAGGGAAAAGCGGCATATAAGAACCAACTCTTCTTCTTCTTCTAAAGACAAAAATAAAAAAACCATGCAACAAAAGTATAAAAACTAAGTCATAAGAAATGCATCACCTTAGCTAGTATACATTATCTGTTCAGGTTACCGGGCAGAGGAGGCGGCTTGGCCTTGCCCACTTTTCTGAAATGTAGGGTAGATACCACATTGAGGATCAGTGCTCAAAGAGCCACAGGTAGCATGGAACATGGTCATATGTGGCTTCTGAACCACTCTGATGAGGTTCTCTAAAACAATCTCCGTTTTATATCGCAAAGTTACAGGGTCTGTTCTACCCGTGGTAGCTTTTCCTTCTGCCTTGAGGAGTCCTCTCCTTTTACAAGAATTGATAGGGTGGTCTGCTTGTGCTGGGGAAAGTGTGACAGCTAGTGGAATGGATCCATGGAGTGGCAAGACATGTTTTCAACTTAGACATGTGCCCGATGTCCTGACCTGGATGGCCCTGGCTAGGCTGAACTTACCAGTTCTCAGAAGGTAAGTGGGGTCAACCGTGGTCAGTATGAGAGACCAGAAAGGAATGCTAGGTCTTCTGTTGCAGAGACAGGCAAACAACCTCTGAACCTCTCTTGCCTTGAAAATGATGTACAGTTGGTCCTATCACCCAATAAATGTGTAACATTTTAAAAATGTATTAAAATTCAATTAACTCCCACCCATTCAAGAAACCCTTCCAGGGCCATCCCGAAACCCCAGGGTTTCACAAAACCCTGTGTTTAGACACTTGGAAGTATTTGAAATGAGCTTGTGTCATATATTCAAGAATAGTTCCCCCCCCTCCCCAAACACTTTTCTTCTGCCACCATGTGCTAGATCCCTTCTTTGCAATCGACACAGGATAAAAAGGAAATCCGCTTTTCCCTGTATAATTATATAACATTGGATTTTGCATGTACATAGTGTGTCACTTTGTCAGCTATTTGGGGTTTGGTTTTGGCGTTGAGCTTTTTGCTGGTTTCCCCAGATTAGTTTTCTGTCTTTTAAAAGCTGCGTATATGCTGTCGATGTCAAAAGAGGTGACAGTCTTAACAGCAGCAATAATATCAGATTTCATTAGAGTGGTTCAGAAGGGACTGCAGTTATGTCCCCAGCAGGGAGGGCCCATATTACAGGCAGGGATTTTAAAAATCTAAATGAGCACCTTCTCAAAATTTGGGGACATTCCCAAGTGATCTGCATGGATCTCTATGATCGCATATTTTTCTGTAAAAGCGGTAGCTCTCAACCTCTTTGTAGGTTCTCAGAAGCCCCCTTCTAACTTACTCTGACTTTTGCATCCCACTCACCAAGTTAACTCCATACTACTTTCCCTTTGTGGGCATGACTCTTCAACAATGAAGAGAGGGAGGAACGGAGCTTTGTCCCACTACAAAACATCTCCCTAAACAACCTTACTTCTGTATTTGGGATGCTAAGTTCTTTGGTGGTCAATTCGGCATTTTTGTGTGTGGAGTAAACACAGCCTAACGTATTAGACCAGCCTTTCTCACCATTGAGAAACCCCTGAAACAATCTCGAGGCTTTAAGAAACCCCAGAAGTGGCACAATTGTGCAGAATAGGGTTGGGAAGCAGAGCTGGGGACACGTCCACCTGGGGCCCCTCCCCTTCCCACCCCCTCCAGGCCTATATATATATTAACTCCCACCCATTCAGGAAAGCCCTCCGGGGCCATCCAGAAACCCCAGGGTTTCATGAAACCCTGTATTAGACACTGGAAGTACTTGAGATTAGCGTGTGTTCCATATTCAAGGGTTGTGTTTCTTTATGTAGTCATGGTTTTGCTCCCCCTCCCCAAACACATGCTGTGTTAGACCACTCTCCCATTGTGCTGAAGGTTAAGAGAGACCAGGAGATACGGAGACATCTTTAATCTTCTGTAGACCCAATAAGGGTCTCATGACATCTTGAACACACACACGAAGCTGCCTTATACAGAATCAGATGGTTGGTCCATCAAGGGCAATTTTGTCTACCCATACTGGCAGCATCTCTCCAGGGTCTCATGGCAGAGGCTTCTCACTTTAGGCAGTTCTTTGAAGCCAGTATTGTCTGCTCAGGTCAGCAGCATCTTCCAGTCTTTCATTTCACCTGGTCCTTTTAACGGGAGATGCCGGGGATTGAACCTGGGACCTTCTGCTTGTCAAGCACTGAGCCACAGCCCCTTCCCCTCAAGTCACTTTGAAAACTTAGCATGTTTATTGGAGCATAATCTATCAAGAACCCACTTTGTTAGGTCTGTGATTGGGTCCTTCTTTGAAATGCTTGTTTGGGTTAGGCCGCTGCAGGGTCGTTGGACAGAAGGGGGAGTATTCTGAGTTTTTTGCTGATTTGAAGCCAGTTGCTTTCCCGTTATTGATTCTCAAAAGGCAAAAGAAAGGCAGATTGTTTTGCCCGTGTTTTTCTACCTTCGAGGACTAATAATGAAGGCAGGATTGTTTTGCTTTGCCAGGCAACACGGGACAGGAAAGAGAATGAAAGCTTCTAAGCCCCTTGTCAGCCACCTGACTGGCATTTTAAAAGATGGTGAGGATTTTGCTTGGTCTCCCAGCGTCTTTTCTGTTCTGATGCTCTTGTTTTCTACCTGCAACATGCACAGCAAAGGAGGATCGATAATTTTTGTACAGTCTGGGGCCTTCTGAGTTGTGATTTCATCTGCAAAGCACTGAAAAGATGCTCTTAATAAAGCTGACATCTCAAGTGGCTTAATTCTGGCAGGATTTAAAAGGGCTGATGTTCTTTTTTAACCGGTTCCGAACCTCTTTCGGCGCAATGAAAATAAAAATTTCTCTTCCTTCACCACCATCCCTAGCTGATGCTTTTTATTTTCAAACAATCATGAAAAAAATTCTGCTTACTTAAGAAGAAGAAGAAGAAGAAGAAGGAGTTGGTTCTTATATGCCGCTTTCCCCTACCCGAAGGAGGCTCAAAGCGGCTTACAGTCGCCTTCCCTTTCCTCTCCCCACAATAGGCACCCTGTGAGGTGGGTGAAGCTGAGAGAGCCCTGAGATTACTGCTCAGTCAGAGCAGTTTTATCAGTGCTGTGACTAGCCCAAGGTCACCCAGCTGGCTGCATGTGGGGGAGTGCAGAATCGAACCTGGCATGCCAGATTAGAAGTCCGCACTCCTAACCACTACACCAAACTGGCTCTCGTATAAAAGAAGCCATGTTGGATCAGGCTAATTGCCCATCCAGTCCAACCTTCTTTGTCACACAATGGCCAAAACCCAGGCGCCATCAGGAGGTTCACCAGCAGGGCAAGAAGCCCCCCCACACACTGTGGACCCCCAAATCCCAAGGACGTCACTGACCCAGATACAGGGTTCCATCTATACCTTGTGCCTAAGAGCCACTGATGGGTGTCTTAATCTATACATTTATCCAGTTTAAAGATTGTAATATAAATGAGATCTGAAGGAAAAACAGGTTTGAGGTTTTAAAATGGAAAACTGTCAAAGCTGTGTTCTGACATGATGCATCGGCTTCTCCGGACATTTAGTCTTTGCTGCAGGCAGAATGCGGTTCGCTGTGGTCTCTCTTGCCATGATCCGTGTTCAGCACACACAGTGGTGCCGATGAGTGTAAATGCGTCAGTAGGTCCACACTCAATCACGCAGTGTTGTGTACTGGTTTGCCTGTTGACATTATTCTGCATTGAGAAAGTGAAAAATCTTAAATGCCGTCCAGGGTTGGACGTTTGCGGAATGTTGCACTCGGAAGTGTGTGATCTGGGTGACAGCGATTCACAGGCGACTTGCGGGAGGGCTGTGAAATTAAAAGAAAATATCTGGAAAATAATAATTGCATGCCGAAACAGTTATTTTAGGCTAAGGAGGGTTTTAAACAAGTGCATTTATTCTTTACTCTTAGGACACAAACCAAATGCCCAAAATGTATGTCACTGGGTTGCAGTGCAAAGTACAAAAAATTCTGGGTAATTCATAAGCTGTCAGAGTTCCTTTGGTAGAGGGCATGAGGGAGGCCATTGGTAATGGGGTTTTAATGGGGTTTTAATGGGGAATTTTTAATGGTTAATATATTGTATTTGTATTAAAATATTGTGAACCGCCGCGAGCCGGTTTCCGAGAGCGGCGGTCATACAAATCAAATAAATAATAATAATAATAATAATAATAAAACTGAGCGACTGTATAAATTCTTCATATCTGTTTTAGGTAATGACTGCCTGTTTGAAGAAGGCCCCTGTGGAACAAGGACCGTCAATTGAGTTGTCGCTTTGTGCTTGCAAAGCTGCATTCGGGTCTTGTTTGCGGCATAGAATCAGAAGTGCCTGCCCAGTGCATTCCTCCCTGCACAATCTATATTGAATGTGGGACTCCCAGGACAGGAAAAAAACCAGCCTTTCCTGTGGTCTGTTATCCAGGGAGGTCTCCATGTCTGCCTCGTGCGTCTGATGCTGGCTACAGCAGATGGCATACCAGTGGAAAAATGCGGGCTTGCTTGGCTTGAGTGCAGCTGCGAGGCCAGACGACTTGGCCTGCGGATAGGCGAACAGAGAATTAGTCGGGAGCCCATCTTGGGTCTCTGCAGCCTGGCTTTTAGCGTGCGCGTACAAAAGGGCCGTGTTTGTACAAGCTGGCGTCTCTGTTATAAATACCAAAACAGTGACCACTTGACTCCGGGCGGCTGGTTTCCTTTGGTCCGATTTCAGCCGTCTCGAGGACGTTCTTTGTTGATCGGGGCAGAGCTGTTGCGAAAGAGTCGAAGGGAAGGAAGCTTCCTTATGCCAGCGGCTGGGGTAGAGCTCCCAGCTCCAGGTTGGGCAACGCCGGAGTGAGTCGGTCTTTATGATGGCCCACGGGCCGTTCGGGAGCAAGCAGAGGGAAACAGATTTTAAGAGATTAAAAACAAAATTAACAACGACATGAAATCTCTCCGTAAATCACTTAAGACTCCTACAGTTAAAGGGTTAGACTCTAAATATATTATGCACAGGACGTTAGCTCGTATTCACTGCGAGATTTTTTGAAGGGGAGGGGAGGACGGAGAGGTTGGAGTTTGGGGAGTGGAAGGGACTTCAGTGCGATCTAAAGCCTGCAAACTTATTCCCGCCTTAAATGGTCTCCTGTCACCCCACCCTTCAGTCCTCCTCAATCCTGCCTGTTAACGTGGGTGGTGATGTCACTTCTGGTGACACACCACTTCCGGGGTGTGTGTCAGGGAGGCGTGGTCATCTGATATCACTTCCAGGGCTCCTCAAAGCCTGAAAGATTATTTCAGAGGCTCCTTCATGGTCAAAAGGTTGAAAAAAATCTGGACTAGACAATGCTGAGGTAGACAAACCAATAATCTAACTTGGGATAGGAACATTTTGTATAATCGGTACAGAAAAGAGTTATGTTTATATCAGAGATAGATGTGAGATGGCCGTATGAACATGCATTAGGTGAATCTCCCCCCTTTCCCGGTCCCCCCCTGACAGATATCGTTGGGGTGGGAGTTTGCAGGTTGTGGGTTGGTGAGTGCGAGGGAATTATTTATTTAATTTATTTACCCCCCTTTCCGGAGGCTCAGGGGACTAGGCTGCCAGGGATGGAATTTTATTGTTATTTCTGTTTTATCGGGTCTTGCTATAAACCAGGAGTAGCGGTCAATACATTTAATAAATAAATATATAAGAGGTGAACAAAGATCTGCGTGGAAGCTCTGAAACAAGTTCTCCTAACCCACGTCCTGTTGCCAAAATCCATTTCAATTTCTGTAGTTTGGATTTGATACTCTGCAGATGTTTTTTTCTCTTTTCTTTTCTTTTTTTCCCTGCTTTCCAAGAGAGGAGGCTGTTGGGCTTTTGGAGTTTTTAAAGAAAAGTGTAACACTGTTGCATTTGGCAAATGGATGCTTAATGCTTCCTTGAACTTGAGACAGAGGGATATGTTTTAAGGGTTTTTGAAAATATGACTCCATTCCAGGCGTATCTCACAGTTGGTTTATAGGGTGGGAGGAAATGGCTCAGAATGCTAGAAATGAGCCAAATTGTTATTGTGTTTCAGTTGTCTTCTGCGCTGCGTGTATTTTTGGAAGTTGGGGTAAAGCTTTTGTTGGTATCGATTATTAGTTTCCTGCTGGGGCTCATGGGAGTTGTAGTCCATGGACATATGGAGAGCCACATTTTGACCACCCCTGCTCTACAGTAGAAAGCTATGGTAGTGGAGAGTTCTGTCGAGTCACAACTGACTTATGGTGACCCTGTAGGGCGGTGGTCCCCAACCACCGGGCCGTGCATGCGTGTTTGCGCCATGTGCGCCCGCAAATGCGCATGTGCAGCACTCCCGCAAATGCGTACATGCTTGGTCGTGCATGCACGTTTGCACCATGCGCATGCGCAAACACGCATGCGTGACCTGGTCGCACATACGTGGGCGGGCCGCACATGCGCTGCATGGGCGGCCAGGTGATCGCCCACCCTGCTGCCACCGATCCGCAGCCTGAAAAAGGTTGCTGACCACTGCTGTAGGGGTTTCAAGGAAAGAGATGTTCAGAAGTGGTTTACGGTTGCCTAACCCTGCCTAGTGTTCCATCTCAGTACTAGCCGGGCCAACGTGCTTAACTTTCAGGATCTGACCAGACCAAGCTAGTTTGGGCTGTCCAGGTCATGGCAGAATAATAAAATATTTGCATTGAAATAAATACTTACATGCACCAAGCTCAGGGCTTCAAAACACACACCAGCAGAATGCCAGTCCTGGGGTTGCATCTTGTGCATCTTTTGCGAGGAAAATCTGAACTTGCATTTGCATGTGTGTTTTGTTCTTGGGAAAGTCTGTAACTCTTTGGGAATCAGGTGTGTTTTTTTAGGTTTTGAGCGGGCAAGGAAGGAGGAATTGCATCTGAAGCCACAAAGGAATAGCGCTCTTATTTCTCTCTCTCTCTCTCTCTCTCTCTCTCTCTCTCTCATTTGGGGGCTCAAGGCATATTAGCGAAATGGAGTTTCAACATGCTTCTTTTGCAAACAATGTCTGTTTGCCAAGGCTTTTAAAACCTGGGCTTTAATTTACATTGGGTTGGGTCCAAAAGCATTCAGAAATAGATACCTTCTAAACCTAGCCGGCGCATCTTTGCCCAGCAAAGCCAGGTTGCAAACCTGTTAAGCTAGAACTGTGTTTGGACGGGGATGACATGTGTTCGTTGGGCTCCTTCTCAAGGCTGACTCATTCAACAAAAGCAACAGCCCGCCAGATTCCTAGTCAGAAGTCAGGGGTGGAATGCTTGGCGATTAAGACCAAGGAGGTGGGTGAGGAGTGGGCCGTAATTAGTGGGTATCCCTTGCCGTGTCCTCTTTATTGCATCTTAAACATTGCCATATTGTTTTGGCCAGGGGTGGCCAAACTGTGATTCTCCAGATGGTCAATGGACTACAGTACCCATGTGCTCCTGCCAGCTGGCAGGGCCTCATGGGAATTGTAGCCCATGGATTTCTGAAGTGCCACAGTTTGGCCACCTCTGGTTTAGGCGAAGCGAAAGAGAACAGACTACTCCAACCATCTTTTTTGTGGGGGGTATTTGTGATACTTAGGGAGGGGGGGATAATCCCTCCCAGGGAAGCACGCCTGGCCTCGATTAGGGCCAGGGCCTTTTTGGTTCTGGCCTCTACCTGGTGGAATGAGCTCCCGGAGGAGCTGCGGACACTGTGGGAGCTTCCGGCGTTCCACAGGGCCTGCAAAACGGAGCTCTTCCACCAGCTCTTCCACCAGGCCGGCGTGGCAAGGAAAATCTGCATGGCTCCCCCTTCCAGGATAAAGCGATGTGTATGGATGGTGGCTACGGGTTCCATCTGCCCCCCTCTTCTCTCCTCCCTCTATGAGATTTCTAGTGGGCGGAATGGATTGTGGTTTGAACTGTTTTTTTCTGCCATTTCGCTCTTTTGATTTGTGGTTATGGATTTATGGGGGGGGGGTTTATGTCTGGGGTATTAATGGGAGTTTTACTGGGTATTTTATTCAGACTACTGTAAGCTGCCACAAGCCATTTGGGTGTGGCGGGTAATACATTGAAATACTACTACTACTACTACTACTACTACTAATAATAATAATAATAATAATAATAATAATAATAATAATAATAAGGTATAGTAGTAATTCATTTCTTCATGAATAGCGGAATTGAATACTGACTGTTTGTTTTTCCATTTCCCACAGGTAATGTTGCATGTTGCCCCAGGGCGAACTCCCCCTGTCGGTATCTGAGGTAAGAAACCTTTTTACAAATTGGTCCTACATAAATTCTAAGGCCGTTTCTGCGATTTGCATACCCCAAATGACTATATTCAAAATCACTCACCTTCTGGCATCCTTGTAGACGCCTCGTCCTTAAACAGAGCGTTGCTGTTCAGGGGAGGGATCCTGTTCTGTTGGTCCAAACGCACCCTGCCCACCGTTCCGCCACACTGCAAATCGCCTCACCAGGCACCACATGGAAAAGCAGGCCTCGTTTTTGCATCTGTAGAGAAAGGAACTGAGAAAGCCACACTTCAGTTGGCTGTGACAGCAGAAGTGGGCTGCAAAGGCCAACAAAAACTTGGTGACTTCTGCACAGATGGTTCTTTCATTAGCAGGCTGACTTTTGACATGATGAAAGCATTCGGCATACAATTAAGGAAACGGCATGTAATGTTATTACCGTTCAGAGCGTCAAAGTCAAGTATGGCGGCGTCCAGGCCAAAGGATCGCTTGTGATAATGCACATTCTCAGTGTAGCCTAGAAGAACAGGTTCGTCCGTGACGGGTGTCCTTTCTCCATTCCCCGTTGTTTAAATGAGCAGCTTTCAGATCTTTCCAGGTGGGACAACTGGTTGTCCAAAGGTTTGGGGGGGAGGGAGAGAGAGAGACGATTCGGGATATCTTTGGGCAGGTTTGGGGGATGGTTCTCTGCTTCATTAGGAACCTGGGTGCGAAATGTCAGGGTCCAATCCTGATTCTGTGTGTGGCAGCCCCAGGTGTTGTGTTTGAGACCTCTGCCTGAACAAGCATGCTTCCTCTTCATGGGGTATGTCTAAAAATTGCTGCCAGTTATCCAGCTGCAAACGCACATGCGCGAATGCGCGTTTGCGGCCGCGCATTACGCAAACGCACACGCGCGGCCCAGCACGGCCCTGTGGAGGCAAGGAGCCGCGGCCCAGTGCCAGGGCCCAGGCTGCGGGCCGGTGGTTGGGGACCACCGTCTTAGAAGACCCAGAAGAAGGTCACGAAAAGATCTTCTCCAGGCTTTCATAGAATCATAGAGTTGGAAGGGATCCCCTGGGTCATCTAGTCCAACCCCCTGCACTATGCAGGACACTCACAACCCCATCGCTCATCCACTGTAACCTGCCACCCCCTTGAACCTTGACAGAATCAGCCTCTCCATCAAATGGCTATCCAGCCTCTGTTTAAAAATCTCCAAATATGGAGAACCCACCACCTCCCGAGGAAGCCTGTTCCACTGAGAAACTGCTCTAACTGTCAGGAACTTCTGCCGGATGTTTAGACAGAATTTCTTTTGCTTTAATTTCATCCCATTGGTTCTGGTCTGTCCCACCGGGGGCAAGAGAGAATAATTCTGCTCCATCCTCTATATGGCAGCCTTTTAAATCAGGGTTATCCAATCCCCTCTCAGTCATTTCCTCTCCAGGCTAAACAGACCAAGCTCCCCCAACCTTTCCTCATACATCTTGGTCTCCAAACCCCACACCATCTTTGTTGCCTTCCTCTGGATACGCTCCAGTTTGTCTACATCCCTCCTCAACTGTGGTGCCCAAAACTGAACACAGCACTCCCAAGTGAGGCCAAACTAGAGCTTTTATTTCATGCTGTTTTCCTTTGCCCTGCTTAGCTGATAACGTTCTATCTGGCTTCCTTCCTAGGCTACACTCTGTTCATAGGTTGGAACAGAAATCAGCAATATGGTGGTGGGGAGGGAACAGCTCAGGACATTTTTCATTATTCAGACTAGCCCTCTTTTTTTGGGGGGGGAATTGCTGTTCTAAAGACATTCCTCCTTTTCCTTCTTCCCCAGGCAAAAAATTGGGTTCAAATCCCAGTGTCACCCACTGCCGTGCCATAGATCCAAGTGCAAACTCTGTATGACCTTTCTACATGGAAAAAGCATTTACAGTTAGCGAGGGAACACTCTCAAAGCCAGCGAGTTGATGCGTGGCCCAGTGGTTAAGGTGATGAGCACGGATGTGGCACAGATAACGTGAGATGTTATTTAGCATCTGCTGCCTTGGGAATCTTTTTGGGAGAGTTGATGCATCTCCTCCTCTTGGGCTTTTTTTTTTCCTGTACATTTCCTGCCGAGAGCTATGTGCTACATCTTTCTATCCAAGAGACACATGTTTCATATTTTCCCATAACCTCTTCCCGACCCTGTTGGCTGGCCTAAGGAAATGGAAGATGGGACGGTCTTTCTCTGTCTCTCTCTCTCTGCCTCCCTCTTGATTGCAGTGATACAGAATGGAAAGTTTTGTATGGCTCATCTTCCTTTTCCCCTAATGTGTGTATTGGACGTGTAAATCATGGGGAAGGGTCAGCCAGGAGCCAGTGAAGAAGGATGAGCGTAGGCGGTCTTGAAAGATGGGGTGGTTTAGTTTCTGCTTGGGGTTATCTTTTGCTTCTCCTGCACTTGGATAGACAAGGCTTGATGTACAAG
Organism: Paroedura picta; assembly: GCF_049243985.1. NCBI lineage: Eukaryota > Metazoa > Chordata > Lepidosauria > Squamata > Gekkonidae > Paroedura > Paroedura picta. The sequence continues at coordinate 9,417,653 of NC_135381.1, read as the reverse complement.
AGCCAGCTTGGTGTGGTGGTTAAGAGTGGCAGCTTCTAATCTGGCGAGCCGGGTTTGATTCCCCGCTTCTCCTCCCCATGCAGCCAGCTTGGGTGACCTTCGGTCCTGACCCATACCTGGTGGAATGAGCTCCTGAGTGAGACTCCTTGTCTTGGGACTCCTTGTGTTCCGCAGGGCGTGCAAAATGGAGCTCTTCCACCAAGCATTTGGTTAGGGCCGGGTGATAATCCCAGGGTGTATGATCTGGTCCCCCCCTCTGCCTTTTTATGATGTTGAGGATTGTTTTTAAGATTATTGGGGATCGTTTTAGGCTATGTCTTAGATGTGACTCGTACATTGTGTCTTTTTTGTGAACCGCCGTGAGCCAGCTTGCTGGGAGCAGCAATATACAAGTCCAATTAATAAATGATAAAAAAATTAATTACTTTTTTATCATTGAGAAATCCCTGAAACATTCTTCAGGCTTCAAGAAACTCCAGAACTGGTGAGATTGTGCAGAATATGGTTGGGAAGCAGAGCTGTGGACACGCCCACCCGAGGCCCATCATTGGGTGTAGATGTTCATATCACCCGATAAACATTCAACAAATTTATCTAGCTGGTACCATTCTGCACGTAGCTTAAACCCATCGCTGTGGATCCTCTCCTCTGCTGTCCACAGGAACTGCTCCCTGCCCTCCTCTATTGAAACAAATGTTTGTAAGAGCGAATGTATGGATTATTTTATACAAAAACACAAAACTACAGGAGCTCGTGTGTGTTTAAATCCTTCCGGTCGTCTCAGTCCTGCATACTCCGTCTAAAATGCTTATGAATCTGCCCCTCAAATACTCCACGCAAATGTAACTCAGCCCCATCGCAGTTTACTTGTTTTTCTCCCCCACCCTGCAAGAGACTAACTAATAAGCTTGCTAGAAGCTGCTTCTCTGATTAGGTCCCGAAAACTGAGCAGTGCTAAAAAGTCAACCCTAAACGTATTTGCGGCCGCATCCCAACTTTGTCACAGTGGGCAAACCAGTTTGACCTCCCTGTAGCCTCAGCAACAGCGGTGAATATGCTACTTAAAAAATGAAAAGACCCCCTTTGTGAGATTTGTGCAGGTGCCCGCCCCAGGGCTGTGTCCGCCCCCTCCCCTTAAAGTCACTCTGCGCCCAACCAAATGTTTGTTTTTGATTTATTTCAAATCTTGACTTTGCGGCCCAAAAACAATCCCCCCAAGGCACCTTTTAAAATGCTCAAGACCTATAATATAAAACTGGCTTGAAAAAAAGAATCTTAACCCCATAAAACAATTGAGGGGATTTCTGCAATTAGCAGTGCTGTTTTCAAGTAGGAGCCACAGAACTCTTGCCAAAATACGGTGGGGGTTTTTTACATGCCACCTGAATGTTCCCAAGCAATGACTGTGGCTTGTTTCTATGAAGCACTTTCCACTGTGAGGGTGCCACCACCCAAAAGGCCCTGTTCTTGTCAGTAAGGTTGCTGGGTCCATGTTGGGAAATTCCTGAAGATTTGGGAATGGAACCTGGAGAGGGTCGGGTTTGGAGAAGGGAGGGGGAGGGAGCTCAGCAGGTTTTAAGGTCCTAGACTCCACCTTAGCAGCCATGTTCTCCAGGGCAGGGGTAGTCAACCTGTGGTCCTCCAGATGCTCATGGACTACAATTCCCATGAGCCCCTGCCAGCATTTTCATGGGAATTGTAGTCTATGAACATCTGGAGGACCACAGGTTGACTACCCCTGCTCCAGGGGAACTGAACTCTGATTTGGGCTGATCCTGCGTTGATCCTGCATTCGCTGGCAGGGGGCTCCTGGGAATTGTAGTCCATGGACATCTGGAGGGCCGCAGTTTGACTACCCCTGCCTTAGGAAGTATATCAGACCTGTGAGCGAAGCCCAGTTAATTTTCAGGATTTTGACCCAGATCACTTAACTTGTGTCTCTCCGGCAAGAGAGGGCAGTTCCCATTTTCTGATCAGTAAACTTTGCGCTTCCTGCAACCTTTTCCTCCAACCCATGACATCTTCCAATGTAAAAAGAGACCAGATGTAGCCTCAGAAAGTTCCTAAAACTTCAGCATGCCTTGCATGTCGAGGAACAGAGTTAACTTAACCATTTCCTGGCTTCTTTGTAAATATTTGCTCGTAGGGGAGGCCATTCATAAATCATAGATCTTCCGCAGTCGCTGGAAGGTTGGATTCCCAATTGTGGGGAAAGCGTTTGCCCCCTTCCAATTAAAAAAAATTCTTCGCTCTGTTTTTAGGATCTGAGATGCTGTCGTGTTAACTGCTGCTGTTTTAATAGGAAACTAGGCTGCCTGCTGCTGTGCTTTTATAAGTTTTATTTGTATATAAAGAGAATCATGAGCCCACCCCTTGGATGTTTGTTTGTTTCTTTAAGAATTTAACAGTGTGAGTTACAAACGTTTAAAATAAATTCTTTTTTTGTTTTTGTCTCTGTGTGTGTTATTGACATGCCACTTGGCGTATTTCCAAATCTGCTCCCATCCTCTTGCTGCTGAATGCTTTTCAAAGAGGCCTCCATCCGTATACAAAACCACGGCTCGCAAATGGAGCCTCCTGATGCGCGAAGCCTACAGGAAACACTAGAAATTCATAGTATTGGAAGCTTTGATATTGTGGTGTAAGACTGGAAACCTTCATGGGATACTGAATCTTAATCCTCCCCTCCCACATGCTGAGCTGCTTTCAAAGGGAGGTTTTTGTGAATATTCTAATGATTTCAGTGTAATTATAACCTTTTTAAAAGAAAAGGGTTCTCCGGACCCGGCCTTCGCAAGGCGTTCTTAAGGTCTCTTTCAGAGAACTTGTTTCATCGGCAAAGAACGCGAAATGATTAGAGTAAGGGGGAAACTGAGAAATTGTGACAATTTTTTTTTTGTTTTTGGCTTGTTTTTGTTTTGGCGGTTACCTCCCTGCTCCAGTGATTTAAAATAAAATATGGTTCTTTCACCCTCTTTTTATTTTTTTCATTTCCTTTCTACAGAAAATTAAGGTAAAACTATGGTCCTTTATAAAAAGACAATTTTTAAAAGAAGGCCCCTTCTCCATTAACCAGATCCAATATCACCTCTTTTTAGAAAAGCACCAGTTAACAGACTTATCCAAGTTTTGCCATTTCCATCCTATTCAGCTGAAATGTTACATTCCCTTTTTCATAACGGTTCGGCTGTCCTTGGAATGAAAGCAGCAGTTCTTCCAACGTATCTGCCTGGCTTTATGGCAGAGGATTGCTGTGTCTTTTGGTCAGCAAAATGCCAAATTCATTTTCCACTTCTTGAAAGTATTGGATTCTGAAAAATTCTGGTGCTTGTCCAAAAGGAATCCCATAAATGAAGATACGAAGGCATAATGATGGTAAGGTTCTACACTACCAAATGCATAATATTAGCAGACCTTCAGTCCTTGAAAGGTGTATTAGAATCATAGAATCATAGAGTTGGAAAGGGCCATGCAGGCCATCTAGTCCAACCCCCTGCTCAACGCAGGATCAGCCCTAAGCATCCTAAAGCATCCAAGAAAAGTGTGTATCCAACCTTTGCTTGAAGACTGCCAGTGAGTCTTCAGTTGCTCAAAGGGGATTGAGTGACAGAATCACCTGAAGTTTGGGCAAAAAACAGGTTCCCTTTTTAACAGTCCTGCATAGTTAGTTCCAGCCCAATCGCATTTTTGGATTGCCAGCTTGCTTCCGAGAATGTGATGCTTGGAATGTCTGAATTGGATTGATTCTTTCAGTGTTCTCCCCCGAAATAGGGGAGACAGCTGTGTCTTTTTCTTTCTCTCAGTTGATGCAAGCCACTTTGGGCGACAACTGTCGGAAAAAGTGTGATATAAATATACCAAGTAAACAAAACAAGGTACCTCTTAGAACAGATACAAGGCAAAAAGCACGTTCTGCAAAATAGCATATAAATTATAAGGTCTTCCTTTATGATCCTTAAGGAAGCTTTTATAAGTATCCTACTGAGAATCTTATTACTGTTTTACAGCTATTGTTTGTTCGTGGTTCTTTTAATGGAGGAGTTAAAGGCCATTACAAGTGCAAGAGAACGTGTTTCGATCTTAACTTTAACCTCTGTTGATTTTTAGTTTGATTTCAGTTGTATGTTAAATTTGTCTTGGGTTTTTTGTTTGTTTGTTTTGTTTTTGGTAATCTGCCTTGGGTCCTTTGGATAGAAATGTAGTCTTTTTCATGATTCTGTGGGTTTTTTTTTTAAGTAGTCTGTATTTTAACCATTTTCGATGCTCCAGTTCGTGTTGATAGCAAAATTCTGACTGATTTCCGGAGAGCTTGCCTTGAAATGGGACGGGTGGAACAGATTGTCAATGCAAAAGGCTTTCTGAAATTTGCTGGGTTTTTTGCCCAGGAAAAACAGTAAAGCAGAAGTGAGTTCCAAAGATGCTGGTAAGGAAGCTGGGGAGCCAATTTCTGTACATCAGTGGGATCACAGATACACTTATTGCTAGACCCCCCAGTGTGTGTGGCAAGTCCGTTCATCAGAGCTGACCTAGAACTGCAATTGCTAGTTCAAGAAGGGAGGGGAAAAGACAAATAAGTAGGTTCTAGATCAGATCAAGCCTGAAGTCTCCCTAGAAGCTAAAATTGACCGCTCTGAGGCTATTGTACTTCAATCATGCCATGAGGATAAACTTATTGGAAAAGACAATAATGCTAGGAAAAGTTGAAGGCATCAGGAAAAGATTAAAACCCAACAGTAGATGATTGACTTAGTAAAGGAAGCCTTCAGTTTGTGAGACCTGAGCAAGATTGTCAATGACCGGACGTTATGGAGGTCATTCATTCATACAATCACCATAAGTCAGTTTAAGTCATTGTTTATGTAGTGAAGGAAAGTTAATGAAAGAGCATCCATTTTAAAAGCCACCTAGATTCCTTCAGTTCTTTGAGCAGCACTGTCTTGTTAGATAGTTCCCCTCAATGGAGTCATTGCCTCTTAATAGTAGGGGCAGTAGCAGCTGGCTAAGCAAGCTGGAGATATGAAATTCTGACACAAAGGGGTCTTACGGCCCCTTTAGGGCTAGCTGATTGATTATGGAAGAAGACCTCCGGGATTCAAAACCACTTTGACTCTTGCAGTGTGGCACTCAGGTAGCTACAATATCCGCATTGGCATTGACAGACAGCTAATTGTAATAAGGGGGAGCTGCATGGCGTCGAGAGACAATTATTGTTAGTAGGGGCCACAAGGCTTGGAGATGCTGTTTTTATTGGGCTTCATCTAAAGCCCATTTTATCCCTTTTAACTTCACAACTCTGGGAAGCAGCTTAAGTGTTTGATGGGCCCAAGGTCTCCCAGCAAGTTTCCGTGGCCGAGTGGAGATTTGGAGCTGAGATTCTAAAAGTACAGCCTCATCATTTCCGCACGAGGCTCAGTTCTGTGCAAAGTAACACAGTGCTGAATCACAACAGCCGTAATAGCTTGGGAGCCATTGCAGTTGAAAGATTGCCTCTCCCTACACTGGCCAGCCTGCTCGGTAAGAGTTTCCTTATGAGTCTTGCTCTCTGTGCCCTTTTTTAAAAAATTAAATGTTTATTGGATGATATGAACGAACAGACGAACGAACGAATTAATTATATGGGACTAGGACTGTCAACCTCCAGGTGGTATCTGGAGCTCTCTCGGAATTCTGGTTGAACTCCAGGCTGCAGAGAGCAATTCCCGTGAAGAAAATGGCCATTTTGGAAGGTGGGCTTTATGGCATTATACCCTGCTGAGGTCCTTTGCCTCCCCAAATCCCACCCTCTCCAGGCTCCACCCACCAGATCTCCAGGAATTTCCAAACCTGGAGCTGACAATCGTAGACAGGACACAAAAATGGTCATCCTGGAAGTATTGGGCCTCTCTGCCTTCTAAATTGCTCCTCGTCATCTATTGCCAGAGACAATTTCCTTGGAAATTCTCATAGAAGCACTGCTGCTCCTAATGGATGCATCAAGGCCACAGTGCAGATCCCATTCCAGTTACTGCCGGGAAACAGAAAACCAGACATTCCTTCATGCTAAATTATGCCGAGGAAGATGGTGGCATTGTTTAGTGGGGGTTTCTCCCGTTTTCCCAATAAGTTCCAATAGGGACACACCTCGTAGTCACCATCACGGCATAGATTAAACAACTGAAAACCATTTTTAATGGATGAGAGCTGCAAGTTTTGCAATGGCACTTTTAATAAGAGAACCATTTTTAGTGTATATCCTTATGAAAAAGTGCGGGTGGCGGGCACTGTCTTAGGAGAAGAGGCATTCCTTCCCCACTCTCAGGCAGGAAGGGGAGGCCTCTTTCATAATGGACCCTTCAGCACCAGTTATCTTTGTATGTTTTATGTGCTGTCAGATTTTGACTTAGGGCAACCCTGTGAATTAATGTTCCTACTGGGACGGCCCTAGCCCTGGGTACCTCGATCTTGTCAGATGTTGGAAGTTGCATATTTAAATGGCAGCCCACCAAGGTAGACCAGGGTTGCTACGCAGAGGAAGCAGTGGCAAGCTATGTTAGTCTCTTGCCTTGAAAACCATGCAGGTTTGTCGTAAACCAGCTGTGATTTTATGGCAGCTTTTGCTAGACTTTCTCAACCAGGGCTTTGTGAAACCCTGGGGTTTCTTGATGGCCCTGGAAGGGTTTCCCAAATAGGTGGGAGTTAAGTTTCATTTTATAAATATAAAAATATTACATTTGTTTAAAAATTATCAGGTGATATAACGATACATGGTAATGTTGATCTGCTCCCCCCCCCTCCCAAAATGGCCAGTGGTGCGCCTGGAGGGGGTGGGAAGGGGAGGAGCTCTGGGTGGGCGTGTCCACAGCTCTGCTTCCCAATTATCTTCTGCACCATTGTGCCACTTTGGGGGTTTCTCGAAGCCTGAAGAATATTTCAGGGGTTTCTCAGTGGTAAAAAAGTTGAGAAAGGCTGCTTTACACACAAATTAATAACCTCCAGAATATCATATAATTAGAACCTTGTTCAGATCTTGCAAATAAATTCATTGTTCAAATCTGTGCTTTCTTTGTTTAAAAAAAAGAGAGGTTAGAAGAGCTCATGCTGTTAATAGACTTAAATTTCTTTAATTGGGTGATTACCCTTCTTTCAAATACCTATGTTTATGCATTGGTTTTTCAACTAACAGGCCATTCTCACGACACCCAGTCTGTTACTGGAATCTCTCAGGGGGGAAAGAAGAGGAGACGGGATTGCTCTTAAACCACTGCAACCTACTAAAAGTTTATGACCGGTGTACCGTCCAATAAAAACACCATCCGTTGATTCTGTACAAGTTTTACGATCCTAGCTTGAGTCACCCAACCTGGAGGTCTACTCTTTCTACAAACTACAGGTTCCACAGTCTGAGCAAGTAGGTTTCTCTTATAGGTCTTCATAAATATCATTTTAGGTCTTCATAAATATCATTTTGAAGTGTTTTGGAAGCCAGAGGAGGGAATGTAAAAAATGCGTGTGGGGGTAATTGCGTGGAACAGGGCAATAGCTGAAGAAACAGTTTTAAACATTTAATGATTTGTTTGGCTTTCAGAGTGGATTCAGGCATAGATTCAGTGCTGAGATTTCTTTTTAACTTTCTGCCGTTTTCTGTTCCGTTGCCCTTCTGCATGGGTGAGTTCAGTTTTATTGCCGCATCAATACATCGGCATTATATGTAAATGATAAACAGGATCTTGCGCATAAAAACAGAATGGCATAGATACATGGTCCAAATGAATTTACAAAACCAACAGCAAAAGAGCCACTGGGGAAAATGATGAATGAAACAAAAGAATCTTCCTAATGGTCGACGCAGTTCCATGAAGGAATTAGGGAAAGAATTGAAACCCCAGGTCAACCTTCTTCAGGGGGAGAGCACTGTAATAATGTTATAATAAACTTTTATAATGGTATACATTTAAAATAAATTTAAAGGATATATAGAACTGATCCGCAGAGCACAGACAGAGTATAATGTGACATATCAATGTACTTGATAAGACACCTTATTTATACATAATAATCATATTACCCAATTACAATTAATTTTAGAAGTTGCCGATGAAGTAGGCGAAAATCGCTGACCTTCAGATTCGCAGTAGAATGTTACTGTCCATTTGCAAGTATTAAACTGAAGGAGCTCTTATATTTGAATATTTTAAATGTATTTTAATTGTGTACAATTATGTATTGAATATTTTTCCCTACATTATTGCAGTGAGATCCCCCCCTGAAGAAGCTTGACACAAAACACATTGGGGTTTCACAAATATTAAAGATTCTTTCCCCACAGGCATCAATTGTTTCTGTTTTCTTCATTGGACTCTTATCTGCCTGCCTATCTGTCATCTATCCATCTATCCATCCATCCGGGTCCTGGAAGGGTTTCCCAAATGGGTATAAGTTAATTATTTTTTATTTTTAATATGTAAACGAAGTGAGCAGATGGGTCCCACAAGCCTCGAAGGAGTGGGAAAGGAAGGGGCCTTGGGTGGACATGTCCACAGCTCAGCTTCCCAATCAGATTCTGCACGAATGTACCACTTCTGGGATTTCTTGACGCCTGAAGAATGTTTCAGGGGGTTTTCAATGGCGAGAAAGGCTATATTAGTTGGTCAAACAAGACATGTCCTTTTGAAGTGTTTAAAAAGGGTATTCTTTTTGGTAGCTTCGTGTGTGTGCTGCGCCCGTCTTGGTGGGATGGAACCAAAGTGTGTATGATTTTATACACACACACACACACACACACACACACACACACACACACACATATAAATGTATATATAAATGTATATGTGTTTACATATACTTACACATACACATATACATACATTTGTGTTTACATATAGATATAGAAAACAACAACAAAGCTGTTCTTTTCAGGTATGTGCCTGTGGTCATGTGCTATCCCAAGAAAATTTCCCGATGTCGTACTATCCATTTGGATCTGATTTCAGTGTGTTCATTTGACTCATATTTACGAAACCAAACTGGAAGGAAAGGAAAATGCCAGGGTAGTTTTACGTATTTATAAATACCTCTCGAGTTTTATCAATAGTCCAAAGCAGTTAAATGGAAATATTAAGTGGGGAGAAGGAGAGTCAATAAATCAACCGTTGTTTAAATAACGTTTGTGTCTCTGGAAAATTTTCAGCACCACATTACTTCACCCAGGCCAGGGAGGACTCCAGATGGTTCATTCTGCTGCTCTTGCCGTGGGGCTTGTGGGAATGTTTTGCGAAAATTTGTATATTCCCTTGTGGGATTTCCTCTCTCCAGGGCCTCCTCTAACACACCCGCTTACAAGCTGGCTTGTAATAGATTTTGCTATTGAAACGAAGGGACTACATTTGGGGACTATCATTGTATGTTTTGTGTCCTCAAAATAGCCCTCAAGCAGTGTACTGGGTTTTTCTTGAAAAATCAAGCTACTAAAGAAGCAACTGAGATAGAAGCAGAAATTAACAGTGATGATTATTAAAGTTATTAGTATTAACTTTTAAAATTATTAAATAGTATTCAAACTATGAAAGGTAGGCAGAGACATTCATGTCACAGAGGGCCCTGTTTCATTTATTTTATTTTATTTTAATGTTCCTGTTTTGCGTCCTTTTAAAAGAGGATTTGTTGGTTTGTTTTCAGCTAAACACAGGATGCAAGGAACGAATAGAATGCGCTGGAGCAAACGTTCATGTTAGAGTAGACATTTGAACCCTGGTCTTCGTTGTCCAGCATTCTAACCACCACATCTCAACTTGGATTTTGTTGACCATATGGTAGCTTCAAAGCACATAAGCTCTGCTTTTCCTCTGCCATGGAAATCCCTCTTGGAGACTCGTAATAGTTTGAATATTCTGCAGAAGCAGTGGTTAATAAACATCCTTGAGCGTTAGAAACATTATTCCTCTGTGTGTTTGTTAAAATTCAAATAATAAATGATCCTTTACATTGCCAGATATACATTGTGAGTTCAGAGAAAAAAGTGTGGACAAGAAGTCATGGATTTTGCTAGTTCTTGTTACACTGTCAGGCTTTCTCAACAGGGGTTTCAGGAAACCCTGGGGTTTCTTGACCGTTCTGGAAGGATTTTCTGAATGGGTGGGAGGTAGAATCATTGAATCATAGAGTTGGAAGGGGCCATACAGGCCATCTAGTCCAACCCCCTGCTCAACGCAGGATCAGCCCTAAGCATCCTAAAGGTAATTAATTGTTAATATATTTTTTAAATTTGTTAAACATTTTTCAGGTGATATGACTATATGCCGACCCACCCCCTTCCCAGATAGCCAATCATGAGCCTGGAGGGGGTGGGGAGGGGAGGGTCCCTGGGTGGGCGTGTCCACAGCTCTGCTTCCCAACCGTATTTTTTACGATCTCGCTACTCTGGGGTTTCTCACAGCCTGAAGAATGTTTCAGGGGTTTCTCAATGGTAAAAAAGTTGAGAAAGGCATGTCTCTTTCTGCCCATGTTTGTGCTTAACCATTTCAGTCAGCGATAACATTTTGATACTCTGCGTCAGCTGGTGTTGTTTCTATAGAGAATTTATTTATTTATTTTATATACCGCCCTCCCTGAAGGCTCAGGGCGGTTTACATGAAACGGGAACAATACAATTAACTCAGTTTCTAGTGATGTGGCAGCAACAGTAACAATAACAACAAGATAATGAGAGTAATAAACATTGTCGAACAGCAGAATACTAGAAACATTAATTAACTCGTACTGAAGCCCAGTGGTTTGGGCAGACCTGTAATGATTGTCAGAGGGAGGCTTGGGGGGGTCAGTGGGAAGCAGTGGTTCGGATTGACCTCAACCAAATGAGTGCTTTTTGTAACTCCTCAGCGGGGTGTAGTCGTGAACTGTGATCTGGAAGACCCAGTTTCGAATCCCCACTCTCCTATGGAAGCTTGCCTCCTCAGTCTAACCTTACCTCACAGGGTTGTTGTGAATAAAAGGGAGGAAAGGAGAATGCCGTAAGCCATTTTGGGCTCCTAACTGAAGGAGGAGGGTAGGGTATAAATCAAGCAGATACAACATTCTTATGAAATAATCCAGTATTATCAGATGAAAAGGATGGGCAAGCGGCATCTGGGAAAGTCTTGACTGAAGGGAATGTTGGTTGAGTTTAGTGAGACCGAAAAGTTTTTACGAGTGCTGCTTTAGTGGATTTACAGTTAAGCTGAGCTGTAAATCAGGACTTCCACTCATAAGTGTGCGTTCTGAATTTGTCACTTCCTGCAAACTCTCCAGTGGTTTCAGGGACTGACTTCAGAAATGCATTTCTATTTGTTTGTTTGTTTTTTCTTTTCATTAGCGTTCCTATAATGAGGTCTGTATTTCCAGAAGCCAATAAAGGTACTCCGAATCTGAATCTATTTCCAGATGCATTGAAAGGTTTATCCTCTACGGTGATCTTTTCTCAGTAGTGTGTAGACTGCATAAACAGAATTCTCTCTGAGCTGGTAAACCTGTGCCCAGGTTTGCACCCCTTCTTGATGTAGTTAACTGAGAGTGGGAGGTGTCAAGCAACACAATGCTCCTCCATTAAACATCTCCTTGCACAATAGAAAGCTAGCTTATTAGGGAGAAGGCTACCTTTCCCTCTAAGGCCTTCTTTTCTACTTGGGGATTTGTTTTTGTTCATAGGGAGAACTGTTCGACTATATCAGCTTCCTCTCAATGAAACCTAGGCCATTATGAGCCACAAAATGCAAGGCGAGCAGGACTTTCAGAACTAGATCCGTGTGTGTTTCGGATGGAAAAAATGAGTGGACAAGTATAACCTGTGGGATTTGCTAGTTATTCAGAATGGAACTGTGCACGTTCCATGAAGTTTAAAGAATAGTATTCCTTTATTACAGAAAAGGGGGGGTGGGGTGGTCAAATGCTGATTCAGGGGAAGAGATTGGAACGGGGAAACTACAGCACAATGTGTAATGTGTTACTTCTCCTCCTGCAGTTAATCCTGGTTACGAAAGAAATGTCAAGTGTTCCTAAGAACATGTCAAAAACAGACCTTGGAAAGATGGTCTTTCCTGTGGAATCAGCGCCAAGGGGGAAAGCAACTTATGGGGGGGGGGAAGCACATGTGAGACAGAAGGATTTTTAGAATGGTCGCCAAGGTTGACTGAGCATGCAAGCTCTTTTAAGACCTTAAAAGCCAGCGTTGGGTAGAGGTTAAGAGCGGACGGCTTCTAATCTGGCAAGCCGGGTTCGATTCCCCGCTCTTCCACATGCAGCCAGCTGGGTGACCTTGGGCTCGTCACAGCCCTGATTAGGGCGTTTCTCACAGAGCAGTAATATCAGGGCTCTCTCAGCCTCACCTACTTCTCCGGGGGTCTGTTGTGGGGAGAGGGAGGGAAGACGATTGCAAGCCGCTTTGAGACTCCTTCGGGTAGTGAAAAGTATAAAAAACAACTCTTCTTCTCTTCGGGAATATTTTACTTGTGCATGCAACACAGCTTTGTGCCCCTGTAGGGGCGCACCAGGGGGCCACGAACCGGACCGGTGCCTTGTGACCCTTGTGACATTGCTCCCCTCTAAATACCTCCCCCCCCTGCCCAAGTCATCTTTTCCAGGGTGGCCTAAAGTGCGGGCCCTAGCCCACCTCCTTCCCTTTCCGAAGCCCTGAGAAGGATTTGCTCATGCCTGGCCCCGCTGAGTCGGTATCCTAGGTGGCTCTGTGTCTTTTTTCTTTCTTTTCCTTAAAACGGATGTTTCAATTTTGATTGCCCTTTCTTAATTGCGTTCAACAGTGATTCCTGCCGGGCCTCCCTTCCACATCGGTACAGCCGCGTTCTATTGATGGCCTGTTGTGATTTCAATGGAACATCATGGGATGTATCGGGCACGTCGGGCAGCACTGGATGGAGGTGCCTTTAGCCCAATGTCCCTGTCATGGTAAGCGGCAACAGCGGTTTAACCTGCATTCTAACGCTCCAGGTCTCGATGCTCACGCAGGATGGCCGTGGTCCTCCCTCCCCGCCCCCCCCGCCTGCGCTTTGATGAAATTGTGCAGCCGTCCGCTTTTTTTTTTGTAACCCTCCCCCCTCCCAAATTGTCAGCATGTTGTACTCGCTTCCCTGGATTGGAAGATTTTGAGGCTTCCTTAAGCTTTCCCCTCCCTTCCTCCCGTAAAACCTCCTCGTGTGGTCTGCTCTGTTAGTAGTTTAGCCGCTCAGCTCCTCCCGTATGTTGGCTTGGTTTGAATGGCTAGCGATGTCTTGTGAATTATTCAGAATGCTCACGTATTTAACGATGGGTGAGGTCAGGCTTGCAGACGGCTCTTCGTTGGATCCCCCTATGGCAGGGGTGCATGGACTACGATTCCCATGAGTCACTGCCAGCTGCTGGGAGAGCCACTGTTTGGCCACCCCATTGAGAGTCCAGATTTCTTCTAGACAACGAGTGTCAGGGATTATCTTAAATCTGAAGCTTGATTCTCTTTCCTTTCTGGACATCAGCATGCTTTTTTTTTTTTAAAGTATGTTATGAACATTTGAGGTATTACTGGTTACTTTGGGTCTTCTTTCAGAAGTACCTCTTCAAATAGGGGAAAGATCCGAGGAAGCATTGTTATTACCTGCAAGCATCTCCTTGGGTCAGGATTTCCTCTTGCTTTCTTCTTCATCAGTGAAGGGAACGAAGGGTCTCTTGAGTGACACAGTAGGCCAGGTTTTTCCTGGTGTCTGCTCAGCTAGGACAATAAAATCTTTAGGGACAGGTAGAATGTCTGACACAACGTCCCACTTTAAGTATTGTTAAAGGTTGTCGCTTGGAGGAGGGCAGGATGCTGTTTCTGCTGGCTGCAGAGGAGAGGACGTGCAGTAATGGGTTTAAACTTCAAGTACAACGATATAGGCTAGATATCAGGAAAAAAATTTTCACAGTCAGAGTAGTTCAGCAGTGGAATAGGCTGCCTAAGGAGGTGGTGAACTCCCCCTCACTGGCAGTCTTCAAGCAAAGGTTGGATACACAGGTCCATTCCACACGACTTTAATATAGTAGAAGGCTTGCAAATTGTAAACGCTACTAATTTGCAGTTCTGCAAGACATCGCACACAATCTGCAACACTCCTGCAACAGTTCCACGAAAAGTGATTCGTTGTAGCGCTTCAAGGGGAATTGGGAAAAGTGGATTCACCCTCCGAAAAGCGCTACACTCTTGCGAACAATCTGCAACACTAGCGAAAAAGACCTGTGCCTTCCCATTGTTGCGGTTCCAACAAAGTCCCTCCCCCTGGCTCTCTCCTCTGAACTTCCGGCGAAGGAATCGCCATTTTTTTTTCCTTGGAGCGAGCGGAAAGCAACGAACCAGCGAGGCTTCATTCACCCAGCGAGGTTTCTCCGGCTACAGTCCCTCCACAGAAGTGTTTTAAAGCTCCCCTAAGTCCCCAAGCACAACACAGCCCCGTTTGCAAGTTTCCTTTATTTTCGGCCGAAAATCACGCCCATGCGGGGGGGGGGATTTTTTTTCACTCGGGGGAGCGTGGTGATGACTCGCCAGCTCACACGCCAGCTAGATGAGTCTCTACATTAGGAAGAATCAAGGCATATTCGTTGCAACGTGTGTTTTTCTTTTTTTTAAAAAAAACCTGTGCTTTAAAGGAAAAAGGGCTTTTTCGGAGCATGATAACAACCGCCCATTGGCTGTTCGTTTGATTGACAGCCACGGGCGGGACCAAGCACAGAAAAAATCGCTTCCTTTCTAGCGATTTTTGCAAGATTGGGAAACGATTGAAACGCTACTGGATTCCACTACAAAGGCAGGTATGCGTAACGCCGAGATTGCACTTTTAAAAATAGCGTTTCCGCTTTATGGAACCAATTGGCAGGGCACGTGTAACTTGCTCTGTTCGAAATCAGACCATTGTTTTATGAAGGCCAGTATTGTCTACTCTGGCTGGCAGAGTTCTCCTGGGCCTCAGACAGAGGTCTTCCACATAATCTACTCTCTCATCATTTTAAATGTCTTGCAGTGGTGGGGGACTGAACTTGGGGCTTTCTGCATGCAAAGCAGATGCTCTGCCACTGAGCCATGCCCCTCCCAAACTGGGGGGGGGCACAAAAACACTTCCTGGTCTGTGACCTCCGCTATGCCCTGTGTCCGAAAGTACACATCACAAAAACCGGCCTTCCGGCCATCTCTTTGTTCAGCCAACTCATGAGATCAGTCTTGGTCTGGGGGAATGGACCATGGCATGTGTCCCGTCCCCCCCACACTCCTTCCTAAGCACATTCGGGCATCGTTGTCTAACGTCCTGGGCATTGCGGCGGGTGGAAAATGACTCTTCCAGGAGGGCGTAAGGAAAGCGGAACAAAGCCAAACCAATTTGGCAGAGTATTCGCAAGCCTTCCCTTTTTTCTTCTGTCGTCAGCATAATCATTTAGCTCGCCCGGGTCTGTTTCTTAAATGGATGTCACTCTCTGCCTTCTCCTGCCTGTGCACCCTGCCCAGAATCCTGGCTTTGCTCCTTCATTATATGTCTTGCTAAGCTTAAAATGTTTTGCTTTGAAGGGAGAGGGTTCGATTTCTGTCTTCCTTTTTAAAGGAGGAGGCCGTGATTTGGAGCTCCAAGTACAAAGTACCTCAGCCGTCCCTATTTGCCTGGCTGGTCCCTATTTTCTGGTGCTCCCTGCCTGGTAAATCCCATCACTCCCCACCCCTAGTCTCTGTCTTAAAAATGCCCTGCTCAAATCACTTTAGGGCTCTGTTTTTCGGCTCCCTAAAGGTGGCCAGAATCTTGTGGCTGGGAGCATCTTTCCCCCCACCCCCAAGCCTGTGCACATGTGAACATGACCATTCTCTGCAGAGCACAACCCCTCCCTCATTTTTTTCTGTCCTCCGATGAGGTTTGTCATTCTAAAGGACTGATAACGTGGTTGTGGAATGCTCTGTTTTCTCTCCTGTTTTTCTAACTTAAAAAAAAAAAAACCATGAACAGCAAACTCCTCCTAGGCTTTTAAAATAAGGAATGTGAAGTGACACAGCGGTTCATTGTTGTAGACAGGATTAAGCCTTGAGGATAGGTGATATTAAGGGTGGGGGGCTTTGGCAGGCATGCCTGGAAGGGGAAAAGGGGTGCTAATGCTAAGAGGGCACCTCCTCTGCGAAATTTCCTTGGACGGCCGAATGCATTTATTATCGTGTGTGCTTGGAAACAGCATTCTTGGAAAGAGCATTCTGTTTTCTCCCAACTGGACCCTAACCCTCGGCTCCTCGGCCTCTCCCAGCTCCGCTGTAATCTTAGCGGAGAAGCATTCTCCGATGTTGCCTTGAGGTCCAGAGTTTTGCCTGCGCTTGCAGAAAGGGAAAAAAGCCCCCGTTCGCAATAGCAGAGTCAGCACAAGCCCACGGATGCAGCTCCTGCCTGCCTGCCCGTCTGTCCTGTTAATTGCTTGGCTTCTAATGCCGACCAGGGCCTCCTGAGACGCCGGTCAGATCTGCCGAGTGCCAGGTCTGTGCCGATGCCTCCCATCGACTCACCGTTTCATCCTTTAAAAAATGCACAGGGGGTTAGAATCCATAGGGGCGCCCCCCCCCCCAGCAACCCCTCTCTCATGCGTTTTTAAGAGAGTGACCTAAGTAGAATCTTGCTGAATTGGACCAGAATTCTGCCCAGCCTAGCAATACTGTCTTGTAAGGGTGGTTAGTCTCACTTCGAAAGGTTCTACCTCAAATAAAACTTAAATGTGGGCTGGACACAGACGTTGTTCTGCTGCTTCAGAGCATCACGGCTGCCCGCTCTCTTTTGTCGTTACGGATATTCTTAGCGCATGGTCTTAAATTATTTCAATCTGCTTTAAACGCTTGAATTTGATTTAAACGATTGAGTCTCGGCGAGCAAGGTGGTCAATAAATGAAGTAAGTAAAGAAGCAAGCCTTGCACGAAGATGACCCCGACTCCCTTGATGGCTTTTTCCCCTCCTGCAGAGGTAGACTGCCTCCAAAGAATGAGGCTCCATTTAGTCATCGCGGTGAATAATTGTTGAAAGACTAGTCCTCCTTTTATTCTTTTGGAAATCATTTTTGTGCCCTGTCTTGTTAACGTCCTACGAGAGCCCCGGTGCAATTTACACACCTGTCCTCTTTCCTTGTGAGAAGCCGATGGCAGATTGCTTAAATGTGAGTCCCTCGTAACAGATGCATTGTATTTATCCGTCCTGCTTTTTGGGAGGAACGTCGAAATTGCAGCAGTGGAAAATGCCATCAGGTCTCAACTACATATGACAACCCCGTAGAACAGGAGGGGTGGCCAAACTGCAGCTCTCCAGGTGTCTGTGGACTACAATTCCCATGAGCCCCTGCTAGCTGGGGCTCATGGGATTTGTAGTCCATGGACAACTGGAGAGCTACAGTTTGGCTGCCCCTGCTGTAGAATCTTCGAGGCGGGGAACCGTTCAGAGCTGGTTTACTGCTGCCTGCCTCTGCGTATGACCCAGGATTCCCTTGATGGTCGCCCTACCAAGTACTGTCCTTGCTTAACGTCCGAGAACTGACCAGTTCAGGCCAGCCTGGGCTATCCAGGTCCAGGTGAAAAGCCAGGAGGTGTTCCCATTTGCGTGTATCAAGTCTGTTTCTTTTGCTGGCTTAAATGGGAATGCTGTTGTAGGCAGAATGAGTTCCATGGCCATACTGCAGCTTCCCGACTTGGCATCCGTGGGTACCTGCAGTGCTGAATCTCTGCCTGGAGTCTGGAGCCTGCGAGCTAATTTTTCCTAGCGCTTCTGATTAAAACAGAATGTAGTGAAGCAGACATTCGAGCAAAGGGCTTGTGCAGTCCTTCGGCACAAAGGTGGACGCGTTCCTCCCCCCTCCCACCTTTTTTCTGCCAGACCCTTTTTGGAGAATCCCAGACCATTCGGAAGGTGGCAGCTTTTCCAAATATCCGGTAACCCAGGAAGTGAGGTTCGGTCCCCCGCTGTGGGCAACACGACGAAGATATTTTTGCACTCCCGACTCAGATGGATGCAAAATGGCGGCTTTTGGACAAGCAGTGGGGAAAAGTGAATGCATTCTGGTTAGGCGGGGAGGGGGGGGAGAGAATGGAATGGTTTTAAAACAGTAAGCTCAGACAAGTTCCTGAGAACTCTTCTTCAGAATATTTGTGAATCAGGAAAAGGGGGAGGAGTCATTTCTGAGCATCGTGGGTGAAGCCCCTCCCCCATCTGCACTTTGTGGATCACGGCCATAAAAAACCACTTTTTGTTCCAGCTACCTCCTCCTTTGTGTATCTGTTCTTTGCTCGGCATTGGAATTCTGCTTGGGGCGGAGAAAGTGTCTTGAGAGAGCTTTTTCTTCATCTCCCATAATAGTAGAATTCAGGGGCGCCAATGATAGTTTCAGGACAGATGAAACGAAACAGTCTCTGCTCCTCCCTTCAAGTGTGGAATTCACCACCAGTGGTGGTAGAAATGGCCACAAGTACTGATAACTTAAAAGAAGACTAGATTCAAAAGGGTCGCCGTGTTGGTCTGAAGTAGCACAATAAAACCAGTGTCTAGTAGCACCTTTAAGACCAACAAAGATTTATTCAGGGCGTGAGCTTTCGAGTGCAAGCACCCTTCGTCAGACTATGATCTTCTTACATGACAAGGAATAAGACTAGACAGATTTATGGAGGAGAGGGTCCATCAATGGCTACCAGCCATGGTGACCGAAGAGAGCTTCCATATCTAGAGGCAGCAAACTGAATACCAGTGCTGGGAAAGAGCAGGAGAGAGTCTTAGCCTTTCTGCCCAGTTTCTTTGGCCCTCCAGGGCAATTTGGGTGAAAAACATGCTGGACTTGATGGACCATCTGGTCTAGCACGCTCTTATGACGTGCAGCGCATATACTCTGTTACTGAACCACAGCCCAAAAGAGAAGCACGCGTAGGTTCCCATGTGACCCTTGCTTGCGACTACCAACGAAGACCGTGGAGGAGACAATTAAGCCATTATTTTTGACTCTTGGAAGGAACTAGCTTTTGTTTTCAGATTTCATTGTCTTTCTCCCCCCTATTTGGCAACAACATTTGCTTTTTAGGGTGGGGAGGCTGTGCTAAGACCTCTTGCTAATTTTCTTCATCCTCGAATCTTGCGCAGCAGAATCTTTGGCTGAAGGCCAACGTATTGGCGTGCATACAAATGCTGCTATTCTTGTAGGACCAGTAATGCGGTGGGCAGCCCCGCTGGATATATTAACTCCCTTTTTCTATCCCATCTGATGTAATAGCTCTGTTAACACTCAAAAGCATCTCTCCTCCCCCAGCCAGTTGTTAAGGGATTCTTTACCCATTGTGAGTCTCTTAAAACCCATTTCGGGGGGAGGCCTTTGTGCTGGATACTATCGAGCCAGCTTTTGTACAGAGTGGTGTTTCCTTAGTATTTCCATCCCTTTAATATTAGTCCTCCATTTTAATCCTTAATTATGATAGCCACTTGTGGGCTCCGTGCAGATCAAAACCTTTCCACAAAGAGGCCAGACGTGAACAGGAGATCCATTTCCACCAACCCCAGGTTTGTAAAAAAAGACGAAATGCGAAAAAGGGGTTAAGAAAGCCTCAACAAACGCAGACGTTACAGGGGGAAATTCAGTCCGGTAGCCCCAAAATGGTACCCTGCATTAAGAGTGGTGGTTGTAAGCAGCCTGTAAGGAAGAGGCGAAGAGAGTGCTAGAAGGAAACGGAAGCAGTGAAAAGGAGATGGGCGGAATAGCAAAGGGGGGATTGGAGCAAGCAGAAGAAGGGAGGGAGGGAGGTGATGAGAAAGAAATGGAGGCAGACATCAAGGAAGGGTGAGGGGAAGCAAGTGACAGTGGTGGGAGGAGGTAAGGAGAATGTCCAAGATCTGACCTCTCTTTCCAGCTGTTGTTTGTCGTGTCGAGGTCTTTCAGGACCCAGTTCTGGTCTGTCTATCTTTTCCAGCCAGCAATCTTTCTACGGTTGTACAAGGCAGCACACAGATACTGGATTCCAGGGCTTGGGAACATGTAATGGAAGGACAGATGAGAAGACTTAACCTGGCAGAAAACTTTGCTATGCTTAGTGGCCTCTTTTAATGTTGACTGCTCCCATGTGAGCCTGTGTGGCTGCATAGGTCATCTTCTACAGCCTCCTGTGTGGTCAGAGGGGGAGACACCTCCAGATAGAGAGGGTCTTTTCTGCAGTGGCTTCTTGTTTTGTGCACCTCTGACCTTTCAGTTACCTGCCTGATGCCTGACTGTTGGTTCCAAGTTAAATCGGTCCTGTTCACTTCTATATTTGATTGAAGTGGTTGCATGTGCTTTCCTCATGTCCTTTTATACAGCTCAGCCTTTCTCAACCAGGGTTTCATGATATCAGGCGATATGACCGTTTATGGTCGTGTTGACCTGTGTGCCCCCCCCCTGAGCCAATGATGGGCCTGGAGCGATGGGAAGGGGAGGAGCCCCAAGTGGGCGTGTCCACAGCTACACTTCCCAACCCGATTCTTCACGATCACACCACTTCTGGGGGTTTTCAAAGCCTGAAGAATGTTTAAAGGGTTTCTCCGACGGTAAAAAGGTTGAGAAAGGCTGGTTTATTGTGAGGATAAAATGGAGAAGAGGAAAGGTGTAATACTCTGAGTTCCTTAGGGGCGAGGGGTACAATAAATGCATGGAGTAAAGCAGGGGTAGTCAACCGGTGGTCCTCCAGATGTCCATGGACTACAATTCCCATGAGCCCCTGCCAGCAAATGCTGGCAGGGGCTCATGGGAATTGTAGTCCATGGACATCTGGAGGACCACAGGTTGACTACCCCTGGAGTAAAGGATTTTGTTCCGGCTAGATTCTGTCTATCAGCTGTCTCCAGCAGAGGACCATGGCCTGCGGACTAGCTGGCATTTCCAAGGACCTGTGGACTTGTGCATGCAAACACATATTTTGCTACACGGCCCCTGCCTCCACCCCAGCATGGGAAGGCAGGGGCATCAGGAACCAGACCTGCAACCTTCTGCATGCAAAGCGGCCTCTATGGTTTTGACAGATCCCAGCAAAGAAGATGCATGGACGTGGTTTCACATTGTCACGAAAGGGCTTCATTCCAGCAGGTGGCAAACAAGATCTAGTTTTTAATGAGCATGTCGTCCAGTTGTTTTCCTGGTGTCGGGAGCTCTGCTCTCATGCCCCATATTCTCAGACCCTGTAAGACTGGTCCAGCAGGGGCGGGGGAATCTGTCTTCTCCCCGTGGCAGGGAAAACTACATTTTTGGCTGCTGTTGACACATTCGGCAGGCAGCCAAAAGCAAAAAAGAAACCCCTATGGGATCTGTTGATACACCACCGCCGTGTCTCATTCAGCTGTAACATTCGTATTTGTATGGTGTTTTCAGCTGCTTAAAGCACTTCATGTCCTAGTATCTAATGGTGAAGGATGGCCCCGTGCAAATCAAAGAATCCGCACCATGGAGACAGCCGGGCTCTGATGTAGCTTTCTGCCAGACGCAGGTTTCTGGAACAAAAATCAAATCTGTTAAAGGCTATATCTGTGCCCATGCAGGGGGAAACTTCAGAATTTGGGGAGGTTTTTGGGATGGGATTTGCATCCTGGTTGTGGTTGCAAGGCTGGGGGAGAGCTGTGTACACCAACCCTGAGCATCTCAGGGAAAGGCATGGGAGGGGGCTGCAAGGGAGGGAATGAAAGGAACTGGGGTTGGCTTTGGTTTGGGGAGGAACAGCTAGAAGACAGCAAGCGGGATAGGAAGGAAGTGGGGGCAAAGGTGAGTGGGGAGCTACTAGCAGATCGAGCAAGCAGGATGGGGAGGAAGTAGGGGCAAAGGTGAGCGGGGAGCAAAGTGGGGAGCAGGAGCTTTAGTAGAGGTAAGGGTAAGGAAGGTAGGGAAAACTGAAGCTGTCTAAAGGGAGAAGCAGGGGCAGAACAGCAAGGAGGGTTGGCAGGTAAAGCTAGGGGATTTACCCTCCACATGTCACCTTGCCCATTTTATAGCAGTACCTGGGACAGCCTAATTCTCTCTCTGCTATCACATTATAGTAAACCAGGGTTTCTTGAAACCCTGGAATTTTTTAATAGCCCTGTAAGGGTTTCCCAAATGGGTGGAATTAATTTTTAATATATTTTTTCAATTGGTTAAACATTTATCGGGTGATATGACCACATGTGGTCATGTTGAACCCCCCCCCCTTACCAAATGGCCAATGATGGGCCTGGAGGGGGTAGGAAGGGGAGGGGCCTTGGGGGGCGTGTCCACAGCTGTGCTTCCCAACCATATTCTGCATGATCATGCCATATTTGGGGTTTCTCGAAGCCTGAGAAATGTTTCAGGGGTTTCTCAATGGTAAAAACATTGTGAATGGCTGTACTAAACATTCATCTTTATTCTAGTCGTGTTGCTGAGACTGAGAGAGAGAGGGGGGGGCGGATATGTTCATAGCTGGCTAGAAAGTTCAGAATGGTGGTGCAATTAGAGCCAGCAACTTCCTAATCCGTAGTTCATTCTCGCAGCCTCCCTTGTATGCTCAGCCATTCCCCCCAAGTGATGACTGATACGGGGCTAGAACCCCTAATATACAAACCAATCAGTCTTTTATTTGATAATACCCCTGTTTTATGGTAATTAGAGGTTTTGTGTACAGTAATCTCTTGGTGTTGACTTCTAAAGGGAGAAAAGTTTCATAAGGCTTGCATTAACATTATTGTTAGAAGCATTTCTTTCCTCCCCGCCCTTCAAATCCAGCCCCAGGCGTGATTTATAATAGAGTAACCTAGCCCCTCCCCTCCCCTCCTCCCGTGCTCCCAGTTTAGGTGAAAATTATTATCTTTAATATCCAACACTGTGTATCTTTGGCAATAATTCCCTCCTGGTTGTTTGCAGTTATTAGATTTTCAGCTTCCCATCTCTCTTCAATGGACCCCATATTTCC
This sequence comes from Paroedura picta, assembly GCF_049243985.1. Lineage (NCBI taxonomy): Eukaryota > Metazoa > Chordata > Lepidosauria > Squamata > Gekkonidae > Paroedura > Paroedura picta. The sequence continues at coordinate 9,394,758 of NC_135381.1, read as the reverse complement.
TCATTAACTTATTTAAGAGCCTAATTTGAAAGGATTGAGAGCACAAGAACCCCTCTGGTTCTGCAAGGTTCTCAAAGCCAAGAGAAAGTCACATGACATTTCCGGGAGGGGAGGGGAGGGATGGGGTTGTTTGTTTTTGGAAAAGAGGATTTCCTGTGAGAAGCGAAATTCACGTGGAGAACAAGCCAGATCTTTGGGACTGGATCAGTGGCATGGAAGGCCCTAGAGCAGGGGGTAGTCAACCTGTGGTCCTCCAGATGTCCTATCCAGGATAAGCATCTGACCAGCTGCTGCTTGAGGATTGCCAGTGAGGGGGAGCTCATCACCACCTTAGACAGTTGATTCCACAGCTGAACAACTCTAATTGTGAAAAAAAATCCTGATATCTAGCTGATATCGTTCTACACGTAGTTTAAACCTATTACTGCAGGTCTTATCCTCTTCTGCCAACAGGAACCTCTCCCTGCCCTCCTCTAAGCGACAATCTTTCACATACGTAAAGACATCGATATTGTCCCCCCTCAGCCTCCTCTTCTCCAGACTGAACATTCCCAAGCCCCTCAGCCTCATAGGCTGAACATTCTCAAACCCCTCAGCCTTTCCACATAGGGCCTAGTTACCAGGCCCTGGATCATTCCTGGATCATGTACAATATGGATCTTGATATCTCAGGGCACTGGTCCTCAGGTACAAAAGCAGAAGGGATGGGAATACAGAAATTTGCTTGGAAAAGATCTGCACCGCTAAAACATGAATTACATGTCCATGTCATATTAGAAGAGTGTTCATTCTGAAATGTGGTCTTATTTAACCTAGGCTGGTACAGGTACAGATGGACTCAACATCCTGTTTGTGTTTTTTTAAGGTGATAAAGTGAAAGGGGAAAGGAAGAGAAGGTGGAGATGGAACTGCCAAATCATGCCAAACAACTGCTTCTGCAGCTGAATCAGCAACGAGCCAAAGGTTTCCTCTGTGACGTTATCATTGTCGTCGAAAATGCCCTCTTTCGCGCCCACAAGAACATCCTGGCAGCCAGCAGCATGTATTTCAAATCCCTCGTCCTGCACGACAACCTGATAAATTTAGATACGGACATGGTCAACCCCACTGTGTTCCGTCAGATCTTGGACTTTATTTATACTGGGAAGCTCTTAATGACTGATCAACCCGGTGAACAGAACTTTAATGCTCTCCTCACCGCAGCAAGCTACCTCCAACTACATGACCTAGCAGCCCTTTGCCGAAAGAAGCTGAAACGCAACGGGAGGTCTTTCGCTGGCAGGGCCAGCGGTGCCCCCAGTGTCGGGAGACCCCCGCGGAGTCAGAGACTTTCCACTGCTTCAGTCATAACTCGTTATTCAGGGTCAACTGAGGGGATGAAGGGCTCTCACTCAAAGGAGATGCCAAAGGGAAAGATCTCAGATGATGAGGTCTTCATAAGCAGTTCCAACCAAGAGAACTCCCATGCTTTGAGTAGGGGGATCGGTAAGAACGGCGGAGACGGGAGCAGCAGCAGCGCGAATGGGAGCAGCGGAGACCAGGAGCTTGGCCTGGATCTGTCCAAGAAAAGCCCCTCGCTCCCTACAGCGGCATCCCTGGATGACATGCAGCACAGCGAAAGCCAGCGTGGCTCCCCCCGACCTGCCTCAGCCCCCGCAGCCAACAGTGCCTCATTGTTCGACGAGTCTGCCGCTGGAGCCCCACCGAACCTAGCCGACAACTGCGAACCCATGGAAATGGACCTGAGCGAGGACCGCCAGTCCCTCCCGGAAGGCAACCAGCGGAAGAGCCTGCGTCACTCATCGCGCAAGAAGGAGTGGATCAAGAAGGACAATGCCTTTGACAGGAAAGAAGGTGGCAAAGGTCCGGAGGAAAGTGAGGGGCTCCCCAACGGCATTCTGATGGGCCCCTTGTGTAAGTCGGCGGAGCGGAATCTGGGTCTGGGCGCCTACGGGGCAGAGCTGCCGTTTCCCTGCAAAGAGGAAGTGGAGAACGGCAAGGAGAACAGTGACGAGAGCGGGCAGAGCGAGGGCGAGAGCGGCGGGCACACCAGCGCCAACTACGTCTACCGCCAGGAAGGCTACGAGCCAGTGGCCTTCGGGGACAACCTCTACGTCTGCATCCCTTGCGGAAAGGGCTTCCCCAGCTCCGAGCAGCTGAACGCCCACGTGGAAACGCACACCGAGGAAGACCTGTACATCAAGGAAGAAGGCACGTACGACGACAAGGAGGAGGAAGCAGAGGATCTGTCCAATCCCAACCAGCCCTACACCTCAGAATCCCGGCCCTTCAAGTGCTCAGTGTGCGAGAAGAGCTACAAAGATCCGGCCACTCTCCGGCAGCACGAGAAGACTCACTGGCTGACGCGGCCGTTCCCTTGCAATATCTGCGGCAAGATGTTCACCCAGCGGGGCACCATGACGCGGCACATGCGCAGCCACCTGGGCCTCAAGCCCTTTGCTTGCGAGGAGTGCGGGATGCGTTTTACCCGGCAGTACCGACTGACAGAGCATATGCGCGTCCACTCAGGGGAAAAGCCCTACGAATGTCAACTGTGCGGCGGGAAGTTTACCCAACAGCGGAACCTCATCAGCCACCTGCGGATGCATAGCTCTCCTACATAAGCCAAAGACTCTGCAACTGAGTTCTGAGCCCACCCACCATGAACATACCTTTCCCTAGACTTGCTGCTTTAAAACAAAATTATATATATATATATAAAAATATATATATGTGGGCCGTTCCCTTCCCTCTTCAGTCATGGGAGGCCTCAACCAAACAGAGCTTTATTTCTCCTGACCCCCCCCCCTCATCCTCCCAAAAGCAAAACCAGTCCACATTGAAGCTGCTGTCTCTCCTCCCCAACCCCACCCCCAATTTTACACTTTCTTTGCCTGATAGGTCCAAATTGTAGCCAGAAATGCCACTATTCAGCTAGGCTGTGTGGGGATATAGAGTTTAACTGTGAGCCCCATTGTTGGGGGGGGGGTGAGAGAGGGCGACCTTCCGGGCTGATAGGAATCAGAAATGTGCAGGAAAGGCTGATCTTTGACGGAAAGTACGGGCCTTGCCGCTTCTCCTTCCTCCGTTTACTTCCTTAGCACTTTGGTATTTGTTTGACAAACTCTACCCGAGTATTTCCCCCTCCCTCTCGCGCTCAGGACGCGCACAAACGTGGCCCATCCAGTTGCTCTAACTGTTAGCTGTGGGCCTTTGTCTCCTTCCCGTTCTGATTATTGAACGTGAATTTGTTTGCCCCAGGAAAGCGATCAGCGTGAGGGTGTTTCTGGTCAGCAGAAGGCCCCTTGAAGTTTTCCTCTTTTTATTTAAAAGTACCCCTTCCACACTTCCTTGTGGAAATTTGGCGTAAAGGAAGAGAGAAGCCATGGCTATCGTGGTGAAAGTTCTGGCGGCTGGATCTGTTGACCTTCTCTGTTGACCTGAGAGGCCAAAAAAGATTCTACCTTTGTGAAGGGGGTGTTTTACTTTTGGGGATTTTTTTTTTTTTTTGCATGCTGTTAAAGGAGTGCTTTCAAATTAGGAAGGCGGCAATGTGTTTTTCCTTGTTTTTTTTTGTTTTTTCCGTCGCGGGAGTTCTGCTTTCAGTCTGGTTTAAGCTCCTCCAAATACGGGACAGTTCCCCCTACCTCTTCATTTTAACCTCTTCAGCCTTATCCATGACTGAATGTGGAGCTCAGTGCCCGTGGAATTCCCTTCAGTGAATAGGGGGTCAGTCATCTTTCATTTTCCTCCCCCCGCCCCCCCACCGCTAGTTTTGTATGAATATTCTTTGCGTAGAGGTACTTGTTTTTTGTTAAGAGACAAACGAATTGTTAACGTTTCTGTAATTGTTGGAACTGGAAGGTTTGAGGTTACTCTTTGGAGCAGGCGGGGTGTGGGTTTTGTTGTAGGCTGGAATTGCTACAAGTTCCTTTAGGTACCTTTGGGGAAAAAAATATTTTATTTGTGTGTGTGTGTGTGTGTGTGTGTGTGGATGTGTGTGTAGCTTCTCCCTCACTAAAGAACAAGGTGGTCGGAATAGGCTCGTTGCTTTTGCTACCTCTTGAATTCACGAGAACAATAAGATGGTTAGTAAAATATTTAGACGTGGTGTTCGTTTGTCCCCCCCCCCGCCCCCACCCCAAATGTAAGTAAGTGTATAAAGTAGAAGTTAAATTAAAAATTAAGGGGTTTTTACCACCTCCGTCCTGCCGTCAGGAAGTCAGCTAAAACTGACTTCCTGGCAGCCAAAGGCAATAATTGCTGTCTTTTTCAAAGCCAGGTGCCCAAGTTGAATAGCTCTATAAAGGGTCACGGACACACCAAATTTCTGATTTTCTATCCAGGTAGAATGTCTCCTTTTTTTAAAGCAAAATAATGGGACAAAATTTCCTTTAGAACAAGAGAGCGGTTGGGCTCTATCCAACTTTGTTTATCGGACCTGGTTACTACTGGGAGGGCCTTGGGCAAGGAAGTCTCTTAACTTTGACTTCCGTGAAAGCTTAGCTTGCCGTCACTGGACACAATGAAAGAATCCAGATGAGACAGGTTATGTTACTGGAATCCAGAGTGCAATATAGGGTGGAAACCAAGCCAAAGTGTTTCATATCCTCCCTTGTGTTGTTGCTGGGGGCAGAGGGCATTGAATTTTTTTTTTGTCTGCAGGAAACCTTGACCCGTACTTAGTTGGAAATTGGAAGCAAATGTCTTGCCACATCTTTATAAGACATCAGATACAACAACTGCTATAGGACAAGGCGGAGAGACCATTCTGTGGTCCCTTGACTATGTTGGCATGACCTTGTTAATTTTTTTTGAGGGTGAAATGCAATTACTTCTTTTTCTCAGGCAGAATATGGTGGTAAAAATCCCTGGTCCCCCCTTCCTTTTTCAGGATCATCCCTGCCTAAATTGAATAAGGTTTACATTTCCCCCCCTCTTTCTTCAACTTTCCTGCTCAAAACCATTGTTCTTTTTATTATTATTGTTATTATTATTAATATTATTAATATTATTATTGGTAGGGTTTGCCCAAGCCCTGTGTCTTTTTTTCTTTTAAGAAAAAAAGGGGAAAAAATGGAAAAAAAATTGTCTTTAAGTTTAGACCAAAAAAGTGAGCATGTTCAAATAAAACAAAGATAAGCTTCATTTTCTCCCTCTCCTCACATAATCTTTTTTTTTTCCTGTTAAGTAATAGGCTAGCCTGTAAAAATGTGTTTTGGGTCACTTTGAATGAACTCAGTAGACTGAAGTCCAGGCTCCATGCAATACAGATTTAAACCTAACCATATTGAGCCTAGTCAAATTACAGGGAACATGTGCCCCCCCCCTTGCCTGTACGTCCTCGCCACGTGTGACCTCCCCCAGGGCCTGCTTCTACTTTTGGTCATCCCTTCTTGTTTGAGTGACACAGTCACCTTTTGTTCTTCGTGTCACTAACAGAGCACTGACTTTTATCTGGTATTCCTCCCCCCCCTCCTCCCCGGTAGCAAGACGCTGTTTTTTAGCGTGTTGTACGGTTCTGGGACATTAATACATCCTACCCCCCTTCACCCTGAACCACAAGACACCTGACGTTCCACAAGACACCTGACCCTGAACCACAAGACACTTGAAGAGCTGCCCTTGGTGCGTTCTAAGCCGTGCCCCCCAATTATATGAGTTGTGGAACTATTGTGGGGTTGTGGTGCTCTGTTGAAATTAAGAAGCCCTCCTCAAAAGTGGTTTCTGCATTGTAGTGCATGTGTTACACAAAGCACCAGTTGACATTTTTTTTAAATGCGGGATTCTGTGTGGAGTTGTGGGACAACTACTGCTGAAATTCCGTAGGAGAAAACCTGGTGCATTGCACACTTTGCCAAAATAGTAACCCCAAATTAGGCATTTCTTACCTTTTGTTTTTGTTTTGGCTGGAGCTCAGGGTTACTGATGTGAAAGTGAGTTGACGAACTATTTAAATAATCAGGGTTTGGTTCTCCCACTGCTCAGTCTCAAATTTATCTGACGTTTGAGCTGCCTTCGAAGCAAATGTCTGATGAACTTCCGGTATTGGTTGAAACTCACTCTGCTGTATTCCAGCCTTTGCCATCTCTTCTGATAAAAGCAGGGTGACCCCAAATCTTTCCTTCCCCCATACTCTCCACTCTTCCTGTTGTTCTCACAAAACAGCAGCAATTGTGTCCATTCCATGCCACAGCTTGTGTGAAGGGTCTGACTGGAATAGTCCGTGTTTAAGCATTAGTATGACCAAGCCTAGAGGATGGCAGAAGAAGTTAAGGCACGCTGTGATATCGCATAACGTAGACCTTTGGCTGAGCCAAGATGGCGGGTGAATACCAAGTGATAGCTTAACCTCAACAGAGGCGTACAAACACATGGGCAGCTGGCCTTTTGTGGCCTCCGTTTGGATAGCAAGGTGGATTTTGCCTTCTTGGGTGGTAGCAAATGTGGGGCAGAATTCTCATGCTTACGTGTCCCTTGTGGTAAGTTACCATTTGGTAAGCACCAATCTGTTTTTCTCCAAAGAGGAGTGCAAAAGTGTAGGTGTAGGACGAAGAGTAAACTATACCTCGATTTCCCTCAAAAAAAAATGTATTAGACTCAATAGTTGTGTGTGATGAGGGGCTGATGGTGGAGGTGTTAGGGTTGATTTTTGTTTGTTTTGTTTTGGGTTGAAGTTTTGGAGTCTTCTTCAAGTTTCAGAACCTCTTTTCTTAAAAATTGTAAAGGAGCCTCCTTTTATTTTTATTTTCTTTCCCCCTCAGCACTTAAACAATACGACAAAAAGTCTGTGTACAGCGCAAGTATTGTGCAAAAATGAAAAATAATTTCTTTTGCAAAAAAAAAAATAGCTGTAGAACTGTGTTCCATATGTGAATTATGACTCCCCCCAAAAAAATTGTGACAATAATAATGAAAATCTAATAATACTCAAAACTTCAGGGACTGTTCAGGGCCCATTTTGAGGGTCTGGACACTCAACCGCATTTGTACGACATAGTATTGTATCAGGCATTTTCTGTATTTTAATGAAAAAAGCAAAAACACTAGTTTCATATTTAAGATTTTAAGAGTTCTAATGTGGGGTGGGGAGGGAATTACATTTTTTTTTTTGGTTCAGTGTTTTGTTTTTTATTTTATTTTTAAATTTTCTTTCTCTGGTTTTTTTTTTCCTTTCTTTTTTTTGGAGATACACAAAGAGCCTCATGAGGAATTTTTTAAAAGGTGTAAAAAAATAAAAATAAAAAGCAGAGGCCAGACAGCTTAACTATATATATATGCTTTAGTCCATTAGATCCAGAATGTTTTCGGAGTAACAGGAGAGGAAAAGAGTTAAAGTAGCAAAAAAAATGTATTAAAAATAGCTCATACCCAAATTCACAAACTATTTTTTAAACCAAAGCACATTTTGAATGAATATGGAAACCTCACTTGGCTCAGAAAAAAATATTAATATATTTATCTCATTGTTTACATAAACTTTTACAGTTTCAGACCTCAACAGATCTGGGGCCAGTCAAAATTAATTGTTTTTTTTCCATTGGTTTACTGCCGAAAAGCTGTTGAAATTAGAACGATTGGTTATTGTTTTGCTTTCCCCCCCCCCAAGAAACTTCATCAGTTCTGTTAAGTTCTAACCTGCATTCCAGCGCATGTGAGGATATTTTCTGGTATCAGTCAAGGAAATTAGCATTTTTAAGTCTTCGTGTCACCTCTGTCTTGTGAAGAGCAAGAAAGGTCTTTCCATTTAGAAAGTTGGGGGATACACAGGCTGTGTTAAGGAACTTAAAAACAAACAAACCCACGATGTAACGGAATAAATTTCACCTCTTTGTCCTTAATATGTATGGTGCTAGACTGAAGGGTGTTGAGAGAAAATGTCGATTGATATTCCTTCCAATCAATCAGATAAAAGGAGGAGGAAGGACAAAAGTCGGAGAAAGCCGATAGGAAGCCGTCATTGGGAAACAGGAAATGGATGCTTCAGGTTGGCTGTTAAGGGCTGGGCCATTGTTCTGCTTTCTAGCTCCTTCTTAATGGGGAATTGCCAAAAAAAAAAAAGACTTAATGTAGCCTTGCGCTATTCTGAGGAGCCACAAAGATTACACAAGACACCAAAGAGCTTGTGGCAAGCAGCTTTATCTTAGGCGTTAGTTTTAGAAAGTTATATTGTGGACCTCATCCGGCCTTTTTGCCCTGCTTTGGAGCGTCTAGCAGTATTAAAGGGCTTGCCGATCAAAGAGAAACCAGCCGTGGGTAGGTGGAGGGAGGTTGCCTGGTGGCCAGGTTCCTTCCCTAGGTTCAGATGTGTGTAGCCATGAACACCAAATTGTTGAGATTGTGCCTCATCTCTCGTTAAAGAGCTTTGTTAGGGGGCTATGACATGCAAGTACCAAAAGGTGAGACCACCCATCCCAGGTTGCAATCCAGTGTACTCCTGGATGGTGTACATTCAGTGTGGCCTTGTCCTCCAGAAGACCCACTGGGAGCCCTCCCCAAAGTCCAGCAGGGTCTTCTAGTGCTCCCTTCCTGTGACATCTTCTAGCTGAGACCTTGGTTCCCTGGTCCGAGCTATAATACTTGTGTGTATGTGTAAACACCTCTTTTCTAAAAAGGAATTTAAAAAAATTTCCATGTAAAAAAGGCATGCTTATTTTTGCAAGTTTAGATTGATTATTCCTTGAAGCTCTCTCTCCCAGTTATACCAAATAGGCAGTTTTGTTTAACGCTGTTCATTCAGGTGTGTGTTTCTTTTTACACCAAAGTCATTCTCTCCTTCCCTTTCAAATAAAAAAAAATAATAAAATAACTCTTACTGAACGAAGGCTGATGGAAAACAAACCTATTAATTTTGCCTGGTCTTGATATCTAACAAAGATGGTGCAAACACTATTTGACAGTGTTGTTTTTTGTATCAATATGTATGTGCGGTAATGAATGTATTTATTTCTCAAGATTCTGTATGCACACTTTTTGCAATGGAACTCAGAGCATTTGCAACACGGAGAAGATGTGTCCGCAGGGTCTTCGCTACAGGATTTCAAAAAAAAAAAAAAGAGAAAAAGTTCCAAAAAAAAAAAAAGTGGAAAAATAATAATAATTAAAAAAAAAAACTTCTCAGAGACTCACAGCATAGCCATAAACCATAACCTGTGAAGACAATACAAAGACTGGACTTTTGTAGCTTTTTGCATAGAACAGGAATTATTTTTTTGTTTTGCTGTATTTAAATGTTTCCAGTTATGATGTCACTCTTATACAAGTTCCTGTCCTTTCCCCCTCCCCTTTATGTGTGTGCGTGTGGATGTGTGCAGGGTGGGTGGGTACAGGTGTGCATGTGTGAATGAGTGCGGAGCACTGGTTTCAAGCCGTGCCGGTTCAACGTCTGGATTAGCAGTATTTTTTTTTTAACCAGGTCACTTCTGTTCTAAAATGCAGGAATGTCGTTCCTGCATAGAAGAAACACTTGGGGTTTCTGCTAAGCAAAGGTAAAGTCTATTATTGTTATTATTATTATTATTATGTTTTGAGCATGATTATTTGGGTGCACATTGAGATTATTCCAGCAAAACTAGAGAGGAGAAAACGCAGGTGAAAGCTAAACAAGTCCCTTTGGGGCTTGGTTGAAGAAAGTCCGAACACCTTTCAGCCTTCTCCTCCTCCGTGTTTACAGTGTAAGCAATAATAGCTATTTTTGGCATAGACACAAGACTCCAAAGAGACCGGTGAGACAAATATATTGTATGTACCAGGAGCGCATGCAGGTGCAGAGAATCCCACCACGTTCTGAAGCGCCTCGTTCCACCACATGCTCAAACGTTGCTCTTATCTGGGGCGGATTGACACGGTCATTGTTCCCATCCTGCCCTATGGTTGTCCTGCCACATAGTCATGGGCTTGTAAGGTTTTTTTTTTGGGGGGGGGGGTGTTGAGATATTGGGTTACAGCAAACCTTTAGGCAGAATCAGAGGGGAGATTGAGATCAGAGAAAGAGGCAAGTGTCATCCTTTCCCTGCAAATCATCTTCTCTGCCTTTTCCCCTGGTCATTAGAGCACATGGGCACTTAGAACCTCACAGTGGGAATGATGCTGGATGGTGGCCGTTAGGATTTGGGGCAGGGAAATGGTGGCCTGGGCCGAGTATTGAGAACATTCCCATGTGAAAGCCACATTTGCGTCCTGAGAAGCAATTCCTTTTAAAGGGCTGTTCAATACCTGCACGTTCCCAATGAGTCTCCCAAACCAGTCTTTTGTTTCTTAATCGCTTCCCAGTGCTCAAAAAGATTAAAAACTTTTTGCTAAACATGGGAGCCCTTAACACTTAGCATATAGACATGTGTTTGGTGACTCCAGAAGGCAATTGAGTTCACGTGCAAGTTGGAATATTAGCTAAGGTTCTACATCCATCAGAATTAACTCTGAAAGGAAGACGGGCACAATTCTTGTCAATTTCCACCACACCCCTTGCAGTGCATATTTATTACGCACAAATGAATTGCATGCTTATAAAATAACAGGCCAAACACTCTGGCCTGAGTTGAAATGAAAGGGCCCATTCAGGACAACCATATAACTAGTTCTTGTCACCCTAATCTCAAAACCTGCTTGTGGCAACTCCAGGCTGGAGTTCACTGTTGCACTTCTCTTCATTCCAAATATTCAATTGAAGCTGGCTGCCCTTTTCTTTACCTCTCTCTCTCTCGAGAAGAGTTTCCAAATAAACTTTCTTCTCTTGGAATGGAAGTTGCCGCTGGGATTTGGAGCGAAAACTCCATCCTCTCCTGGGCTTCCTTTTGGGGAGTGTGGTTTCATACCTGCAGGGGGGGGAGAACCCCTTTTCTACCTCACTCATACCTCCAGTGGACGTTGCAATACTCTGTATCTCTCGGGAAGGAGGATCAGGTCACCAAGTTGATGATGCCCCAGTCTTTCCGTCCCTTCCATGTTCTCCCTGATTCCTTGAGCTACGGACAACGTTTGACCATGTGGTGTGGATGTGCACTGACCACTATAACTCCATGTCAGATGGAGCAGACAAGGGCAAGGCATGCTGGGCAAAATCCCAGCAATCTCATTCATAAGTTTCACTTTCTTACCAGTGAATGGAGTAAACGCAGAGTTTCTTTTGTCACTTCATCCCTTACACGTTAAGTGTCACTGTAATTTAAGAAACCAGTGTTGATTGAGAAAACGTATAACTTTACCTAGAGGAGGAGGGAAGTCAAACGCGTTTGTTTAGCATATTCTAAAGACCTAACTGGAAAAGCATCGACGTATCCCCTCCCTCCTTTTTAAGCCTTAACTCTGTGTCTGACCAAGAGCCCCAGGTGTTTCTTGAAGAGGAGCTGACATTCCTGGTGTGACGTTGTGTTCATTTCCTCCAAGAGCTTGAATTCAGGTCAGAGTTGCAGGTCGCTGCAGCTTAACTCAAGTGTCATATTGGGAAAATAAAAAAAGTGAAAATACAAAAATTATAATATGATCTCAGCATTCAGAAATTTGCAGTCTTAATGTACAGTGATGAGAAACTGTTATTTTATGAACTTTTCATTAAAAGGTTGATTGAAATTATGGGTTTTTGCATTTACTCTGCGTCTCTTGTTTTCTTGGGTGGGAGGTGGGTGGGATGTTTTTCTCATCGGTTTTGCATTCTCATCTTAGGGCAGGCTTTCCCAACCAGGGTTTTGTGAAGCCTTGGGGTTTCCTGAGGGCCCTGGAAGGGTTTTCCAAATGGGTGGGAGTTAATTTTAATATATTTTTAAAATTTGTTAAATGTTGATAGGGTGATATGACCATATGTGGTCATGTCTAACCCCGTACCCCCCCCCCAAGGCCAATGAGGGGCCTGGATCGTGCCACTTCTGGGGTTTCTCAAAGCCTGAAGAATGTTTTAGGGGTTTCTCAACAGTAGAAAAGTTGAGAACAGGTGGCTTTCAAAGGTAGGAGTGGAGTGGCCATTAAAACCACAGAGGGAGGTCCCCCATGTTGTTTGGGTCATCCCTCACTGGGGGCTTCCCCACCCCCAGAACCACCCTGTCCAGCTTCAAATGAGGTGTGGTCCTCATGCAGGACCTAGAGCACCCATTGCCATGAGCCGGCAAGATTTGTCCTCTCACTGGTTTGTTCATTCTTCCTCCATTTATGGAACTAATAAGCATTTCGTTTTTATTTGAGGTCCTCTGGATGCTGTGGAGCAGGAATCCCGCAAGATTTGTTAGCCTGGGGGCACATTTTGAATTCTGACACAGTGTGCTGAGTGCCTCCACAAAATGGCTGCTGCAGGAGGTGGAGCCAGCCACAAGATGGCCGCTATGTCTTACCTACAGTCACACAGAAAAAATATTTGTGCTGATATGGTGGAGGCTGCGAATGCAACATTTTTAAAAATGTGCATAGCCAGTGGCCAGTCAGCAGCTTTGCTGGTCACTGTGGGTGGGCAGGTAGTTGTGACTTTCCTGCATTCTGCAGGGGGTTGGACTAGATGACCCTGAAGCCCCTTCCCACTCTGATTCTGTGATTCTCAGTCCTACTTGGGCCTGTCCACTTTCCAAACACATGGCAGGCATCGGGAAAGTTTTGGCAGTTGCCGTGTCGCCCACAGGTGCCATGTCGAAGACCCCTGATGTACCACTTTTTAAAAACAGGTTTTGGAGAGGGCTTGTCTGAAACCTGGTCTCCATGGCTGGGGGAGAGAGAGCTTGGCCCCGGAAGCAGCAAACATAAGGAAACCATCCCAGCCGGTAGAATCCTTCCCAATGAAGCACTGGAGTCAGCAATAAGGCAGAGCTCTCCCAGCAGTGCATTTTTTCATGATTAAGCATCCCAGGTTGCCTTCCCACATACAAGGAGAACTGATATCCAGAATCTTTCAGGGTATCCTGCAGAACTTCACTGGCAAATGCTCCTTTAACAAGGCCCGCTGTTTCCTGTAACCAAACTTGGAAGCGGCGTGCTAATTGGCTGCTGCTTTGAGAAAGATGGTGGAAATGTCTCCCAGTGGAATATGGTGGAGAACAAACGCCTTTAAACAGAAAAGATGCAGAACTGGCAGGCCGTGTAAAGGCAGCTTCCCCGGCAGCCAGTGAGCTCTCCTCATCCACTCTTGCATGCCTGCAGAATAGGTGCAGTGAATATGCAACCTGATGCACAGGAAAACTTCAGGAATATTGTCCTTGGCTTTCAAATCCAAAATGTTTAAGAGGAGGCAGAAGCTGCCTTGATCCGCGGCTTTCACCACACCTTGTTTCCATGGTCTAATATTTTTCAAGCCGAGAACAGCTCCTGCCACATACCCAATTAATTCCCTACAAGGGCATAAGATCCCAGCCTGATATTCGGAGGTATTTTTCCTGTGGCGTAAATGCTGCTGATGTAATTTTTTTTCTTTTTTGCTTCTAGCCGAGCTGTCCGCGACGGTCCTTGATGTGCCGCCATAGAGCTCTAGCTCTTTTTTAAATTCACCGAGTTCACATTTTTCTCTCTCTTCCCCCTACCCCAAGTATCCACAAGGCCGACTATATTTTAACTGTCTGACTGGAAGAGCTTTGAATTTAGTCTGGTTTTCTGGCAGGTTGCAAAGTCAGCAGAGCTGCTTAGAAAATCAACTTTTATCTGTCCTTGGAGATGCGCTTCCCCCAAGGTTAAAGAGGACAGCGAATGGATGAAGAGTGGTGCATGCAGAAGACAAAATACAGCATTTGAGTCATAGCAATATGACCGTTCCCCCCCCCCTTTTTTTTTCCTGCTGTTGTGTAGTGGTGGTGTGTATGTGTGCTAAGCAAATCCTCAAAATCTAATTGCAAGGATGAGGCTGAAAAAGTTGCATACCTGAATTAAAATGGAATTGGATCCCACCCACTAACTGGTGAACAAGGAAGGAGTAGACAACTCTTCACCACCCAAAAAACCTTTGGTGGGGATCATGGGACCTACATGGACAAAAGCCACGTGACTCTGCTATAGTAAGGAGAGGAGCTGGATGAGATCGCGTGGAATAGCTGGATGGCCAGACCATTGATTATTTGAACTTTTGGATGGTGGGCCAGAGGATATAAACCAAGCTTTCACAACCGGGGTTTCTTGGCAGCCCTGGAAGGCTTTCCCAAATGAGTGGGAGTTTTTACTGTATTTTTTAAATTTGTTAAACGTTTATCAGGTGATATGACCATATGCGGTCATGTCGACCGCCGCCACCCCTCCCAAAATGGCCAATGATGGGGCTGGAGAGTGGGAAAGGGAGGGGCCACAGGGGGGCGTGTCCACAGCTCTGCTTCCCCACCATATTCTACACCATCGTGCCACTTCTGGGGTTTCTTTGGAAGCCTGAAGAATGTTTCAGGGGTTTCTCGGGCAAAAATGTAGAGAAAGGCTGACCATGGGTTTTGCCCAAACGGCACAAAAAAAGAGACAAACTGTGGTTTATTACAATATAGAAGTCTTCTGTTCCATCAGTGGAGAGGGGATCTTGCCATGGTCAAAGCTTTCTATTAAGTGGAATTACTGAACACTTCCTAATTAGTCTCCCCCCTGCCTCCCCAAACCCCCATGTTGGTTTTGCTTCTTCCCTGAGCAAACTAAGCCCCAGGTTTCTTTATTTTCACTCCTCCATGACCTGCAGCAGCTCTTCTCCATAAAATTAATGCTTTCAAACATTCTTTAACAATTAATTGACATTGTGCTATTGTAAATGTAATCAAGAGTTGAGAAAGTCCGCTGTAGGTTCTCTTCTTTTGATGGCCCTGGAAGGGTTTCCTGAATGGGTGGGAGTTAATTAATTTTTAAATACATTTTCAAAAATTGTTGAACATTTATTGGGTGATGTGATCATATATGGTCATGTCGACCCCCCAAAGTGGCCAATGATGGGCCTGGGAGGGGAGGGGAGGGGCCCAGGGGAGTGTGTCCTCAGCTCTGTTTCCCAACCATATTCTGCACGATAGTGCCACTTCTGGGGTTAAAGGAAGGGGTATCCAATGATTTCCCCAGCAGAAAGAAAAGATAGGGGCAATTCCAAGCAAGAAACAGTTTCCCAGCCTCTCACCTCTGCTTTCCACTCAAATCCACAGATTCCTCTGCTTTTTAATGGTGGTTTGAAATAGTAAAGATGGATGGAGAATGAATGAATGCCATCAGTTCATTCTCTTAATTCCTCCAATTCTCCAGATATTTCCCAAACCCTAGTGGAACAGAATATGATAGACAGGTGTATTTGTTTCTAATTGAATGTGTGCAGGCGAGAGAAGTCTGGTTTCCCCGCTTGGTTAATTTATTCATAATTATATTTATATACCGCCGCTCATGAATGTCTCACGGCAGTTTACAGAAGCCGATAAAACACAATAAAATCCCCAACAATACCCTTAAACTATAGCAATATAGCATCAAGACCAAAACAAGATGGCAAACCATAAAACATCAACCTTCCCCCTCCGTTCAGCATGTAGGTCAAGAAAATGGGAGCGAGGATCATAGCTGATCTCCGTTGGTCTCAGATGGGCAGCTCAGATGGTAACACCAGGGACACCGCCCTGGCCTCAACCGTATGCCTGGCGGAAGAGCTCCATCTTGCAGGCCCTGCGGAAAGCCGGCAACACTTCCGGGAGCTCATTGCACCAGGTTGAGGCCAGGGCCAGACGTCCGTCCCGAGGGCCCAGGAGTACCAGCAGATTTATACCTGCATAGTGCTCTATGGGGGGGGGGAATAAATGTATTTATTTAGATTTTATACCGCCCTTTCATACAGCTCTGGGCTGTATGTATTACATTAGAGTAATAAAAAAATTACATTACAGTAATAAGAAGAAACCTGCTTTCATGACCATAACAAAACTTAACAAGGCTCTTGAAGCAAGATTGGGAGGAAAAAACACTTTTAAATATTTTTTTGGGGGGTTTTAAAGTCAGGGAGTGAAGGAAGCCTCACATGCCAGTTGGGCTTCAAAGTACCGTGATTCATTTATTAGAACAAAGCCAAGCATGCTGTAAAAACTTAACAGCAGAAGAGAACCAAGGCTGTTGCCGTCAACAAGACTGGGTTTTGCAAGGCAGGAAGTGGAGGCCAGAGATGCAGCAGAACCCCTGCAAAAAAATCTGGTTTAAGTCAACAATGCAACATCAAGGATGCAGGAAGCCTGAGCTGGGCTTGTGAACCTTGCTATGGAGGCATCGTGGCTTGGGAAGGGTCCAGAGGATTTTCCGTTGCTCTGCCCCCTTGCCGAATATATTTTATTTAAAATATTTATTAGCCGCCTTTTTAAAAAAAGGTAATTAGCTGCCTTTCTCCTTATGGGGCTCAAGGCAGCGTACGATAGTAATGAAAGGCAGAAAGCTAATTATGGAAAACAAAAATTAAAAAATTACAAGTTCAGGCCACTCTAGTGAAACACATACTTAAATTAAGTGGTCTTCAACTGTGTCCAAAAGATCAGCCATGAGTATGCCAGGTGCATCTCTCTGGGGCGATGGTTCCGTAATCAACAGGCTGCCACCGAAAAGGTCTTTTTGCATGATTTTTCAGACATCCTGCTCCCAAGCCATGTAAGACATTCAACTCCATGGGTAGTCAAACTGCGGCCCTCCAGATGTCCATGGACTACAATTCCCACGAGCCCCTGCCAGCATTCGCTGGCAGGGGCTCATGGGAATTGTAGCCCATGGACATCTGGAGGGCCGCAGTTTGACTACCCCTTTTTAAAACCAATACCTTTAATTGGGCTTGGGAGTGGCAGCCAGTTTAATTGTTGTAGTTGCCCCCAACAATAGCTGCCCTGACCAGCAGTCTAGCCACAGTGTTCTGCGCTTGGTGTAGTGGTTAAGAGCAGTGGCCTTTAATCTGGAGAACCGGGTTTGATTCTCCACTCCTCCACATGCAGCCAACTGGCTGCCTTTGGGCTAGTCACAGTTCTGTCAGGGCTCTCTCAGCCCCACCTCCTGTTGTAGAGAGAGGAAGGGAAGGCGACTGGAAGCTGCTTTGAGAGTCCTTTGGGCAGTGAAAAGTGGGGTACAAGCAAACAGCTCTTCTTCTCTAGTTGCAGCTTCCAAGCACTTCTCCAGGGTAGCCCCAAGTAAAGTACATTGCAGTAGTCCAGCCTAGACGAAATGAAGGCTTAGATCACTGTGGCTAGATCCAGTTTCCCTAGCCAACTGCTGTGTCGAGTAGCACTCCCAGATTGTGAGCCTGGCTTTTCGAGGGAATAGAAGAGCCCCATCCAAAACACGAGAGATCTGAAGTCCCTGGTCTGCCTTTCTACTAACCTAAGAGAATCTCTGCCTTTTCAGGATAGTTTCAGCTTACGTACTGTGTCAATTGTCCAACAAAGTTTGGGTCCAGCGGTACTGTTAAGACCGACAAAGCTTTATTCAAGGCATGAGCTTTCATGTGCGTGCAAGCCCCACTGCGCTCCAACTTGGCTCTTCTGCTACCGACCGACACGGACCCACTGAGTCTGTGTCAACTGTTGTTCAAGGAAAATCCAGAATGCCGGAGCCAATCTGATCTTGTGCATCGCCGGATTTTGCCCCATGCCCTGTTGGAAGATAGAGGGCCCACGACCTTTCCTGCCCAGGAACTTCACTGGGTCCCAATTAGCAGCCAACGTTCCACCCACCCACCCCTAGCATGGCTCTGTCCCGTTCCGAGACCCGTCACCTTTCAAGCAGCCTGTGTTCTCGGGTCCTTCAGGGTCCTTCCCCGTGCCCCGCCTCCCGTATCGTTCCCAGATCCCTCTCTGTCACTTCTGTCCACCTTCCCCTCTTGTCTGTTGCTTTGTCCTGCTGCCATAAGCACTTTGCCAAGTACTTGAGGGCCTATTGTCACTTGCCGTTGGAATCCGTCAGCGCTGTTGTGAAGGGGAGAGTATTAATCATCCCCACGCCTTTTGTAAGAGCTGTTATTTCCTGCCTTTTGATCGATAGCACAGCCCGGGCTGGCTTCTCCCCTTCTCCCAGCCCTGCTTAGCTCCAATTTGTCTGGCCTCTGGGTCCACACAGCTGTTTCCCTCCCCGTTGGCATCTCTCCTCCTTGCGACAAGGCCTGCCTGCCCCCCCCACCCACCCCCCCAGCTGATAAACGGCCCCCTCTCCCAGGGCACGTACCCTTGGCCTCGTTGGTCCTGTTCCTTTCCTGTTGAGCAACTTCCTGTGGCTTCTCGCATCCCATCTTTTACAATCGTGGGTTTACGATCCTCTCTGGGTACATTCTCCAGGCTTTTGCTAGGGCAGCTTTCCCAGCATCGGCGTGAGATCACATTTGGCTCACCCCGTCCGCACAGTTTCCTTCAAACGTTTGGAAAGGGTTGCTCTCCCGGGAGGATGAGCGCCACAGTGGGAGTCTTATCAGATCCCTCCTCTGGCCCAGGAGGACCGGCTGACCGGGGCCTGGGCTCTTTCGTCCCACAGGACAGTCGCAAGCTGGGTAGACAATTTGGCATTTCCTAAAGGGGCTACGAAGGATGCTGGGAATTGACTGTGTTGAGGTCCGTGGCCTTTTGGACCCCGTACGGCCATCTGGAATGGCGTGATGGGCCCAATGACAAAATGGCTGCCATAGGAGGTGGAGCCAGCCACAAAATGGTCATTGCAGCTTAAGAAGAAGAAGAAGAGTTGTGTTGACAGACAGTGTTAAGGAGGACTGAGGGGGGGGGGGAGATAGGACATGGTTTAAGGCAGGAATAGGTATGCAGGCTCCAACCCCTCCCTGGTACAGAACTCAATCAGGAGTTCCTCGGGAGGTGGTGGGTTCTCCATCGCTGGAAATTTTTAAACAGAGTCTGGATAGCCATCTGACGGAGAGGCTGATTCTGTGAAGGTTCAAGGGGGTGGCAGGTGACAGTAGATGAGCCATTGGGATGTGAGTGTCCTGCATAGTGCAGGGGGTTGGACTAGATGACCCATGACGTCCCTTCCAACTCTATTATTCTACGATTCTAGGAGGGGGGTAGGGGAAGCAAAGTGGTCAGTTCCCTAGTTTATGACTGAGTCCATTAAGACAGGAGGAGAAATGCCATGAACCCTCTCTGAAATTTCCCAGACCCCTGCTTGGAAATCCCTCTTCTGGGGTATTTTGAGTTTTGTTGTTCCCTTGCCCTATTTTGGCCAGGGAGACGTTTAGATTGAGGCAATCTCAGGCAGGCTGGAGTGCCATCGCCTCTCGCTTTGGAAACGAAGCACCGGTTAGGAGACCTCAGTGGTCCCCGGAGGCTCCTCTCCGAATCTTCTTGTTTGTTTGACTGGCAGTGGCTCCCGGCCAACCGCAGCTGCTCTTCCCTTCCACCACCACCCCCCAGCCAAAGGCCAACGAAGAAGAATTGCACAACCCAAAACTTGATCTGTATTTTCCACTGTTTGCCTGGCAAAGTCATCTCGATCCCCCACCCCACCCCCGTCCCCCTTGTTTTTTTCTCCCCCGCACAGCTGTTTTCCATCGAGGCTCAGGAAACATGCATCTGCCCTCTTTAAATAATCTCTCCATTTTTTTGTTTTGCTTCTCCCGGGTCTTTGCTTTTATGAGACAAAGATTTATCCAGGATGCCGGGGCAGACTGTGGCACAGGGAAAGAGCTACGGAAGAACTGGAGATGCCAAGGGCTCCAACTGCAGCTTCAGAGGCCCAGGTGAGCCAGAGGTCAACGCTCCGGTGGAGCGCTCAGAGAAGCAGAGACGTTAAGATGCTCCAGGGTGATGGTGGGACCTGCAAACTTTCCCTTCCCCCTGCTGTTTCCCTGGGAAACCATCTTTCAACAGCATCCCATCAAAACCGGAGTGAAGGAGCAGTTCCCCACCCGGCCCGATTCCCTCATTTTCAGCCAAAGGAAGAAAACGTGAAACGCAGCTGGAATAACAATGATATAGGCTTGATATCAGGGAAAAAAAATTCACAGTCAGAGTAGTTCAGCAGTGGAATAGGCTGCCTAAGGAGGTGGTGAGCTCCCCCTCACTGGCCGTCTTCAAGCAAAGGTTGGATACACACCTTTCTTGGATGCTTTAGGATGCTTAGGGCTGATCCTGCGTTGAGCAGGGGGTTGGACTAGATGGCCTGTATGGCCCCTTCCAACTCTATGATTCTATGATCCTGCGTTGAGCAGGGGGTTGGACTAGATGGCCTGTATGGCCCCTTCCAACTCTATGATTCTATGATTCTATGGTTCTATGATAACAACAGGCTGTCTTCCCAAGTTGTGCATTTGGACGAGTTCTTCTCGAGGCTGCAAAAGTGACATGGGCGTGCGTAGGAGTATCCACAGTTGTCTTATACTAAGGCAGACCATTGATTCTTCTTGCACGGTGCTCTGATTGAGCTGGGACCTGGCTAGACATGCCAGAGATCATGACTCCTGTATGCACAGCCATAGCTCTGCCTGAAGTGCGTATTGCTCACACACAACTCAGGTCAGAAGGTATTTTAGCTTCGTATAAACGTAGCTTTGGCAGAGGCTGCTGCAGGGAGATGAAGGGAAGGCGATTGTAAACCGCTTTGAAACTCCCTCGGGCAATGAAAAGTGGAGTATAAAGCAACACTTCTTCATAAAAGGGTGTGCAGTTAGAGTTTGAGAAATATTTTCTGATTGGCCCTGGAATCTTCTCTATGCCCAAAGTCATGCTTTGTCCATGGGCTTGATTTCTAGCGTGTGCCACTCTCTCAGGCCCAAATTAGACATTACATGTAACGTGTGATTGTAGGGCAGCTGTTCCATGCATTTCTTGGTTCCTTTCATCGCTGCTGATGCTTTCCGTTAAAGGGTAGGTCTGTACATGGGATGGAGATGCTTCGGTTCACTCATTTACTTCCGAAATGTAGACGCTGACTTTTCGTTTCGGCTCCCAAGGCGGTGTACGAGCTGACTATCTTCCCAAGAAATAGCAGTATTCAGAACCACTTAATGGCACCGAAATGGTCAATCGAAAAACCATCAGCCCAATTAATCCCAGAGACAGCAGAAGGAGTTGGGTAAAACGAGCGGGGGCAGCGGAACGAAATTGTTTTCACTTGTTTATAGAACAACACACACACACACTTCATCTCTCTCTCACACACACAAACACGCACACACCCCCTTGCATCTGGGTCTTGAGCCATTGCAGAGAGGGAAGTGGGGAATGAGTCCCAGAGGTGCTCTTGAGAACATCTTTAATGCAAACCAGTCCACTGCATTTTGAGCCCGATGAGTCTTCTTCAAGGAATGTGTGGGTCTCTTCCAAGAAAGGGATGGTTTTGTTCCCTGCTCACAGCCTGCCAGCTGTCTCTCTGAAGTAATCCTGGCCGCCTCTCCTTTCCTCCTTCCCACCCTGAAGAGCCCTTGGACTTGAACGGTGCCCACTGGTGGCCGGTCCCCATTACAGAGTTTCTAGCTTGGAGGGAGGATTTGTCCCTCGTTTCCTTGTGTGCTGGTGGAGCAGTTCTCCTTGAGTGCTCCTAATGGACACAATCCCTTTAGAAGAAGAAGAGTTGGTTGTTATACCCCCCCCCGCTCACTGCCCGATGGAGTCTCAAAGCGGCTTGCAACCACCTTCCCTTCCTCTCCCCACAGCAGACACCCTGTGAGGGAGGTGAAGCTGAGAGAGCTCTGTGAGAACAGAAATATCAGGACTGTGACAGGCCCAAAGTCGCCCAGCTGGTTGCATGCAGAGGAGCGGGGAATATAATACAAAGCTAGTGAATGTGAGCAGGGAAGAAAGGCAGGGATCTGAGGAGATTCCCTCCATTTTACTGCCCCTCCTCCAGCCCTGCCTAACCACCTGGTCTAATAGCACAAATTTTATTTATTTATTTATTTATTTATTTATTTATTTATTTATTTATCATACTTATATACCGCCCTCCCCGGAGGCTCAGGGAGCCTCAATTATGATTATTGGGGTGTTTCAAAGCGTCTTACATTCGCCTTCCTTTTCCTCTCCCCACAACAGACACCCTGTGAGGTGGGTGAGGCTGAGAGAGCCCTGATATCACTGCTTGGTCAGAACAGTTTTATCAGTGCCGTGGCGAGCCCCCAAAGAATGGGGGGTGGGGACAAGGAAAGGCCAGGACAGCACGGAGATGTTAACAAGGATGCCTGGATACTAGAAGAAGAAGGAAACGGTAACTTCGGGGAATGAACATTGAACGTTAAGGCAATCTGGAAAATGTGTTCGTTTGTCATTTGAAGGAAGACGTTTACACCCCTCCCCCCGCCTCCACGCAAAAATGTGTTTTTAATTTATTAAAAATATTCTCATGTGTTAATATTCAATACAAGATTCCTATATATTTAGACCCAGAGGGATTCTCTTGGGCTGTTAAATGAAAAAGCATTGCACTATCTCTGCTGAGATCCTCAATCAGATTCCTTTTATAGCTGAAATCCCATTGAGAGTTTCCACCAGTGTGTTTCTTTTTTGTTTCTTTTCCTTTTTTTTTATTTTTTTGCAAGTAACCCAAGCATTTCCCCGACTCCCTGCCCTACCTTAACGAGGCTGACTCAGTTACTTCCGCAAAAGAAGTTTTTTGAAATGGGTTGGAAGAACATGAAAGTCAGTCGGTTCTGGCTGTGAATATCTTTTGTTGTTGCTTTCGATTACACAGCCAACGCAGAGGCATGCGTACCGGCCACAGAGATTCGGCACGCCGAATTTTCGGCACGCTTTCCTCCTGAATAAAAAGACAAAAACGAGGGAAAGGCAGCAAATACGCAAGAAGGGAGAAAGTCGAAACATGTTTTCAACCTCAAGCAGAACCAGAAACTAGTATAAATGCTGCAAGTTCCCGACACGACATTGATATATCAAATGTCGCCGGCCGATAACCTGTCTAGACAAAAATAACATGCAGATTAAACTGTTCCCTAGAACTTACAGAACAAGAGTGAGAACCTCGTATAATCATCTCAAGGTATATAGAGTGTCCATTCAATGCAATCACAAAGATCTCCAAAGAAGAAATTTCCAAAAATACCAAAGTCGCCACAGATGCCTTAGCAGAGATGGAGGGGGGGGGGAAATCAATACTAGACCCGTACTCGGGTTGCCAGCTCTTTCCTGGAGGTTTGGGGGTAGACCCTGCAGAGGGTGGAGTTTGGTAAAACGATTAATCTTGGCAGGGTATAATGTCATAGCATCTACCCTCCAAATCAGCCATGTCTGTTCTCTGTAATCTGGAGTTTCTAATCTCCAAGTCTCATTTGGAGGTTGGCCAACCCAGAGATATTTTAAAAGCCTTCCAGTAGCCTAGGAGAGGGAAATGCTGGGAAAATGGTGTCCATGAAAGGGCGTGTGTGCATTAAATGCTGATGTCACTTCCAATTCATGGCGACCCTATGTATTAATGTCCTCCAAAACATCCCGTCATTAAACTGCTGTTCTCAGGTCTTGCAAACCAAGATTTGTGGCTTCCTTTAGTGAGTCAACCCACCTCATGTGAATCGTCCTCTTTTCCTGATGCCTTCAACTTTTTCTAGCCTTGTTGTCTTTTCATAATGTGAACAAAGAACAATTGTTTCCCTTTAGTCATTTTACCTTTTAATCTAAGGCGGCCTTTCTCAACTCTTTTACCATTGAGAAACCCCTGAAACATCCTTCAGGCTTCAAGAAACCCCAGAAGTGGCACGATCGTGCAGAATATGGTTGGGAAGCAGGGCTGTGGACACGCCCACCTGGGGCCCCTCCCCTTCCCACCCCCTCCAGGCCCATCACTGGCCATTTCGGGGAGGCAGGTCAAGAGGACCATATATGGTCATATCACCCAGTAGATGTTTAACACATTTAAAAAATATTTAAGAAATGAATGAACTCTCACCCCTTTGGGAAACCCTTCCAAGGCTGTCCAGAAGACCTGAGTGGATCTCTTTCAGATTGTGCTGCACAGCCTCCTGTTCAGAAGTGTCTAAGCAGGCTTGCCAGCCTCCAGATGGACCTGGAGATCTCTCATTTAACATCTCCAGGTGACAGAGGAAACGGCCTTCTCAGGCTCCGCCTCAAAAAAGCTCCCCGAATTTTCCAACCTGATCGATCCCTAGCTCTTGTTCCAGAACAAACAAAGGTTATATGTTCTTCAGGCAAGTAGCACAGTCTCATATAAGGGTCTGTCTTTAAATTGGAAACGCTGCCACTAGAGGAAATTTGACCCTGGCCATTTGTTTGCTGTGGGAGACGCTGGGTGTGGGTGTGTCTCCTGCCCTGCAAACACAGCCTGTTTGGCCAGTTCTGGTCCCCCTCTGGAAACGAAAGAGCCGTGTGATTCCAGCACACCGTCATGCCAGCGAAGGTCTTGTGCAACACATGCCGTGGATCTCACGCCTTGTGGCATCAAGATGTTCCGTCCAGAAAAGCGAAAGGTATAACGAGGGAGGCCCCTCCAGTGACTGGAGGATCGTTGGTATGAATTAGGAAAAGTGTTTTGCGAAGTGAAAATGAGAGAGATGAAGGAAACGGGACGGACTCTACAAGTGGCCTCCAGATGTTGGGAAAGTTCAGTGCCTGCTAAGGAGTTCCATCAGGCGTACTTGGGGTTCTTTAGGGTGCATTTCCGTTAGGGTTTCCCGTTCCAGGTGGGGAAATGCCTGGAGATTTGGGGTTGCGGCCAGAGGAGGGTGAGGTCTGGGGAGGGGAGGGCCCACAGCAGAGTCTACTGCCACCAAGCCCATCTTCCCAAAGCAGAATCATTGGATTAGTGCTGACACTCTGGGTTGAGAATTACCTAGAGATTTCGGGGTGGAGGCAGTTCTCCTACTGTCCTCCCCCTCTTAGAGCTACCATCTCCAGTGAAGGAGGAGGAGGAGGAGAAGGAGAAGAGTTAGTTCTTATATGCCGCTTTTCTCTACCCAAAGGAGTTTCAAAGCATCTTACATTCGCCTTCCCTTTCCTCTCCCCACTACAGACACCCTGTGAGGGAGGTGAGGCTGAGAGAGCCCTGCTATTATTGAAGAAGAAGAAGAAGAAGAAGAAGAAGAAGAAGAAGAAGAAGAAGAAGAAGAAGAGTTAGAATCATAGAATCATAGAATCATAGAATCATAGAATCATAGAGTTGGACGGGGCTACACAGGCCATCTAGTCCAACCCCCTGCTCAACACAGGATCAGCCCTAAGCATCCTAAAGCATCCAAGAAAAGTGTATGTCCAACCTTTGCTTGAAGACTGCCAGTGAGGGGGAGCTAGTTAGTTCTTATATGCTTCTTTTCTCTCCCTGAAGGAGTCTCAAAGTGGCTTCCAATTGCCTTCCCTTCCCTCTCCCCAAGGTCACCCAGCTGGCTGCATGTGGAGGAAGAGCGGGGAATCAAACTCAGCTCCCCAGGTTAGAAGCCCGCACTCCTAGCCACTACGCCAAGCTGGCTCTGAAGTCAATTCCAGCACCCCCCAGTGGTAACACCCTTTCTCTTTCTACTTGTCACCTAACCTCTCCTCTCCCCTGCCTCTTGAGTCGTTTTTCTGGCCTTACCTCTCTTCCAGTTTTGCCCATCTGAGTCTAACGAGGGAACTCAGGAAAATGAAAAAAGTTATAACTCCGGTGACTGCAGATCTCAATGTTTCCTCTGCCTGGTGGGATTATTTTTTTCTCCCGCCTGTCTGTTCTCTCGAAATACTTACACCAAATCCTCATGATGCGTTTGTTATTTGGTTTGAAATCCCCTTGACTGTAATATCTGCCTGTCACTGATAATCTGAGAGCCCAATAAAAATAGGAATGAAAGGCAAAGCTCTTGTTCTTTCACAAAGTAACCGTCCTGATTCTGTGCTTCCTTTTTCACGTATTGCCAAAGATGCCTCTCCCAAGCCTCATTCTACCGAAATACTATCATTAAAGCTTTATAAAACTCGGTAACATCCAACCAGAAAACAACATGGCACAGTCGAGATCATTGATAGGAAGTCGTATGTTGTTTACCTCATGGTTAATCCTAGTTTGTGAATAAACTTTGGTTTGTCTGTTTCTTGCTTCTTTTCATCTTCAAACATGACATCTAGCTACATCACCTCTATGCCCCACTGGGTGTGAAAGGCTTGTGCCAAACAAACTGCAGTTTGTGAATTCAGCATATAAGAACCAACTCTTCTCCTTCTCCTTCTCCTTCTCCTTCTCCTCCTTCTCCTTCTCCTTCTCCTTCTCCTTCTCCTTCTCCTTCTCCTTCTCCTTCTCCTTCTCCTCCTTCTCCTTCTCCTTCTCCTCCTTCTCCTTCTCCTTCTCCTTCTCCTCCTCCTCCTTCTCCTTCTCCTCCTTCTCCTTCTCCTTCTCCTCCTTCTCCTTCTCCTTCTCCTTCTCCTTCTCCTTCTCCTTCTCCTCCTCCTCCTTCTCCTTCTCCTTCTCCTTCTCCTCCTCCTCCTCCTTCTCCTTCTCCTTCTCCTTCTCCTCCTTCTCCTCCTTCTCCTTCTCCTTCTCCTTCTCCTTCTCCTTCTCCTCCTTCCCCTTCTCCTTCTCCTTCTCCTTCTCCTCCTCCTCCTCCTCCTCCTCCTCCTCCTCCTTCTCCTTCTCCTTCTCCTTCTCCTTCTCCTTCTCCTTCTCCTTCTCCTCCTTCTCCTTCTCCTTCTCCTTCTCCTCCTTCTCCTTCTCCTTCTCCTTCTCCTCCTTCTCCTTCTCCTTCTCCTTCTCCTTCTCCTTCTCCTCTCCTACTATGGTAGCTCTGCCTCATGCAGGCCGGAAAGAAGAGTAGGAGCCAAGAAGACAGCCGGGACCCTCCCCCTCCCCCCATCCTATGCCACTTCAGAGATCCTGCAGACCCCCAGAGATCCACAGACCCCTCATTGGGAATCCCTGTCTTAAGGAAAGAGCAAACAGCCAAGCACAAAAGACCACAGAGGGGGAAAGCTTTGCACAGCAGTTTCCGAGTGCAGGGGCAGCCGACCCCAACAGGGCATCATGTCGCCCAGGCAGCGCTGAAGAGGTTAGCCAAACCAGGGCCCTTTTTTCCCTTTCACAACAGTTCCTGGAAGTCTCCAGCGTTCCGGGAAAGCTGCCAGCATGCGCGGCGTCTCTGCCTCGGAGCTGGATCTGCAGTGCTGGCGGGCTGTGTATTTCAGGAATGCGAAAATCTGGCACAGCCGGCACTTCCAGCTTCAGCCAGGATGATGTGTCGGAACACGACTGCAGTTAATTAAAAAAAGAAGAGGTCCGCAAGACACAAAAGAGATGGAGACATGGTGCGGGTGGTGGTGGTGGGGGAGTTTTGCGAAATGCTAAGAAGCCCGTCAGGTCTGGCAGACGGAATGGTTCAGGTGCCAAGGACCACGCACCATTCGGATCCAGGGTAGGGATGCCAGCCTCCGGGTAGCAGCTGGAGATCTCCTGGGATTACAACCAATCTCCAGGTGACAGAGTTCAGTTCACTGGGAGGAAACTGGCCCTTTGGAAGGTGGGCTATTCTGGCACAGGGGTAGTCAAACTGCGGCCCTCCGGATGTCCATGGACTACAATTCCCAGAAGCCCCTGCCAGCATTCGCTGGCAGGGGCTTCTGGGAATTGTAGTCCATGGACATCTGGAGGGCCGCAGTTTGACTACCCCTGATCTGGCATTATACTCCAGGCGTTTCCAAACTCGGCCTTCTCAAGGCTCCAGCCCTCAAAGTTCCCAACCCAGAGCTGGAAATCCTATTCCAGAGCTAAGCATCCAGATCTCCATCTTACACATTCTGGGGCAAGTTGTGATTTTATAAGAAACAGGGACTGGGGCTGAGAGGTAGGAAGGGGGAGAACCCTATAGATTGTTCAGAGAGGTCCTTACAGGAAGGACATGGCAAAAAAAACCTGAAATATGCATGCATATATTTGCGTAAGAATAAAATAGTTCTACCATTTAAAAAACGACCCTCCCACTCTCTTTTAAAGAAGAGGATTTCCCACTTCTGCGTGATAGGAGGAATGCCTCTTCTCTGACATTGCCTGCCACTTTATGGGTTTGTACACAACGCATGTGTGTGCTGTCATGTCGCAGCCGACTTCTGGTGAGCCCCCTGCCCTGGGGCTTGCCAGGCCAGTGAGAAGCCATCACCATCCTCTGCAGCAATCCATGGTCCCCTCCTTCCCAAGTATTGACCCTGCTAAGCTTCCAAGATCTGGCAAGAAAGCCCCTCCTCAATGAATGAAAAGATCTAGTCAGGTACATATTAAACACTGCAGCCCAAATGAAAATTATTATTTATTGAATTTGTATCCCGCCTTCCCATATGGCTCAAGCAGTGAACATCCCTTAGGTAACACGAAAAGATAAACCCTGCTAAAAATTATTATCATTAGAAATATCCACAGCATTATGCCAATCATCAGAAGATTTAAACCATAATCCACAGTTGTCCAGACCTTAACTCTGGTTCAGTCCAGATGTCCCCATTGGGCGTTTCTGGAGGATGTTTGGGGCGGGGTTCTGGAGGGCCCAATCGCTGTTATCGGATCACTGGCCCCAATCAACAGCTTGGCGGAAGAGCTCCGTTTTACAGGCCCTGTGCTAAAATGCAACTCCGAATGGGTTATGACAGCTCAAGAGGGGGGCTCAGATTTTATTTCACGGCCATTTTCCTGCTGTGCTCATCGTCTCTCTGTCTCTCTTGCCCTCACTCACACTCCTTCATGTGACTGAAAAGCAGCTTTCGAGCAGGCCCGGCGAAAGGGTTAAATCAGAGGGGCTTTTTACATTCTGTTGCTGACTGTCAGTTGAGCAGGACACGGCGGCGGATACAGATTCCCCCGTGTCTCCTTGTGCGTGAGACAGAGCAAGCTTGGCACGGCTGCTCCCCACCCCCCACCCCCAGACCTGGAGGCTTTCAACTGCTGGAGGCCTCACACCTGTTCATGCAGCCCTTCCCATACATAACACACCTAGGCAGGTATACCCCCTCACACACACCCACACCAGCCCTGAGCAGGGTGGGGTGGGAAACCTGGGCTGGTATTGCTTAGACACCAAAACGAGCCAAGTTGTCTCTTGGGGGGCTTGCTTTGAAGCCGTTCTCCCCCCGGCTCAGGCTACTTAACCCTTCGTTTGACAGGGTTCTGCACACATGCAGGCAGCGGAATCCTAAACAGAGTGACACACGTCCTGTGCAGTTGTGATCCTGAATGCAAACATTCTGTATGTACATGCATGTGAACCTTGGCTTGTAAGAAGGTACCAGTCTCCGTTATGGTCCCTTTACTAATGAAACCAGGAATCATTCCTTTATTTAGAGCAGCCTTTCTCAATTTTTTTACCATCAAGAAACATCTGAAACATTCTTCAGGCTTCGAGAAACTCCAGAAGTGAATGGGTTGCGCAGAATATAGTCGAGAAGCAGAGCTGTGGACATGTGGTATACAATAAAACAATAAAAACCAGTCCAATCCCCTAAAACCCCTTAAAAGTATAAATAAACGTTGACATTAACATTAACATTCCAACCTCCCCCCCCCACCCCAACCTCTCCCACTGTCCGACGGGGCCAAGAACTCTCTTTCATTGGGAGCGAGAGGCTTGATCTAACTGATGTTAAGGGATTCGCCAATGGTAACTCCCTCTGGGACCCTACCATGGCCTCAACCATATGCCTGGTGGAAGAGCTCCATCTTGCAGGCCCTGCGGAATGCTGAAATCTACTGCAGGGCCCATAGCTCTTCAGGGAGCTCAATCCAATAGGTTGGGGCGAGGACCGAAAAAGCCCTGGCCCTGGTTGAGGCCAGGCGAATGTCCCGGGGAACTGGGACAGCCAACAAATTCATAGCCGCAGAGCGAGTGCCCTACTGGGGGCATAAGGAGATAGGCGGTCCCACAGATAAGCATGGCCCAAGCCACGTATAGCCTTAAAGGTTAAAACCAATACCGTGCCTGGCCACCAACCACATCCTGGGGCCAGGTACCAGAGGAAGAAAGTCCAGGAAATAGGTTATGAACCCCGACTCGGCGTTTAAGGCATTTCTTTCCCCCCAAACGGCCAGCTATTGCGTTGGCCCTCGCTGTTTCTCATTCCGTCCCCTTTTTATAATTGGCCCCAGGTGAAACATTTATCACAACATCTGGCTCCCTGCTCACACACACACACATGGCTGGAAAGCCAACCGGTTGATTCTCAAGTATTTCACACTCTGCTTTGTGCCAGCAACCCAAGACAAATGTGTCCTGCATCTGTTCCTTTGTTGAGCAACACACGCTCTTAAACTTCCAGGCCCTTTTCAGAGCAGATTCTAGCCAGTCTTCCTCACAGCACTGACCCGAGGCAGCTAAACTGAGAAGAGAGTGGGCTTTCTGTCAGGAGAAAAAACACAAGAGAGCTTTCTGCTTCAGTAAAATGGAAAATCAGACTAATGGGTGGAAATAGCTTGGCGGTGACTTTTCTCCTGGGCTTGCCAAGCGCCAGGTGGGGCCCAGAGATTAGGGTTGGCAGCTTCCAGCCTCCCAAGAATTACAGCTCATCTCTAGACTACAAAGATTATTTCCCCTGCAGAAATTGGATTCTTTGGCGGGTGGATTCTGTGGCCTTGTCTCTCATTGAGATTCTTGTTCTCCCCAAGCTCTGACCTCCAAATCTCCAGGAGTTTCCCAATCTGGATCTGGCTGCAGTGACCCCTGAGAGTGTAGTAGTTAAAGAGCAGCAGACTCTAATCTGGAGAACCAGATTTGATTCCCCACTCCTCCACCTGTAGCCAACTGGGTGACCTTGGGACAGTTCTCTCTGAGAGGGCTGTTCGTGGATGGAATATGCTGCCTTGGAGGGTGGCGGAATTTCCTTCATCTGTAACGAGTGTGTGTTGTTTAGGTCCCCGAGAATGGGGGGGGATGGACTGGATGGCCTTCGGTGGTCTCTTCCAGCTCTGTGTGATTCTGATAAAATGGTTAAAAATACAAACAAGGTGAGTGCGGTCAATAACAAAACAAGCCAGAGGGCACAAAAACAGCATCAGGGCACACACAGCAGCCTCAACGGATAGTCATGAAACAGGCTAGAAGGAACCTGTAAAAACAGTGGGGGAGGGGGGAATGGGGTGCCTCTGGATTGAAGGCCCCGATGAAAGAAAATGTTCTGGGGTGTTGCCTAAAGGACAGGTAGGTTGACAGCAGGTGAGCCTCTAGACTAAATTGTCATTGTGTTTACATGTTGGTGGGGGGGACACACAATAAAATAAAGAGGTGTTTTGCTCTTGCTGGGGTGGAGCGTGACAGCTGCATGGCCAGTCTCTCTATAACTCATTTTGGTATTTGGCCATGGGAGACCTCAGGGGCAATGAGAACTGTTTGGCACTTCCATGTTCTCCCACTGGTGTTGCGGCTGAAAAGCACAGCCTCTAATCTGGAGAAGTGGGCTTGATTCCTCACTCCTTCACATGCAGCCAGCTGGGTGACCTTGGGCCATTCACAGTTCTCTCAGAGCTCTTTCCACTTCACCTACTTCACAGGGTGTCTGTTGAGGGGAGAGGAAGAGAAGGCGATTGTGAACTGCTTTGAGTTGCTTTTGGGGAGTGAAAAGCGGGGTATAAAAACCCACTCTTCTTCTTGATCTTCATCCCCGCCTCCTCCTCCTTCCCCATAGCTGCCCCCTCCCACATCTGTCCCCCCAGCAGGAAAAAAAAATTAGTTTACCCAAAGAGATGCATTCCTTGCTTGTCTCAATCCTGCTGGAGGGGTGGGGGTGGGAAGCTGCCTAGCTTGTCTTTCTCGTGTGACAAAACCTGGCCTGACTCTTGAAGCTGAGCACGTGAGTTTGGGTTGGGATTGCATTTGTGCCACCTGGGAACTGCAGTTCCATCCAAAAAGTTCTGAATGCTAGCCAGTGTGAGAAAACTTCACCAATTGTGCAGGCACGGAAAAGTCACATGGGCCCGGGACACATGGAGACGTAGGAAGGTGCAAACAGGCCTTCCCCCATGGCTCCAGGGGCAGCCAAACTATGGCTCTTCAGATGTCCATGGACTACAATTCCCATGAGCCCCTGCCAGCATGGTTTTGAAGCAAGTTCCCAGAGCTTACATAATGTGACCATGATTCAGATCAGAGGACCTCTGCCCCACGTTGTGTCACACATCACGTAGAGCTGGACTCTAAGCTTTTGTGTGCGCACACCCTTCTTCAGATAAAGGTACCACTGGATTCAAACATTGCTCTGCTACTTCAGATCAACACAGCTACTCACCTGAATCTGTCCGCCCATCTTCAAGTATGCAGAATCTGAAAACATCCAGAAATTATAATGCCCACCAGCCATTAATGTCTTTCCCCCAACAGCTCTGTATTTAATAATATAAGCAATGAGTTTAGCTATCTGCAATTATTCTGTGGTTTCAACAAGATCCTCCATGGCTGGCTTGTATGGAGCCACATCCTCGGATGGCTGTGCGTAATTTAGGAAGGTAAAAAGTACCAGATGTAGTCTAGAATCCAAAAGGCATTCTGTATGTTTTAAGTGTTACAGAAGTAGTCATGTGTGTCTTCTCCCAGACCAGTTACAGGAGAAGTCGGGACTGGGGATTGTTGTCCAGAATAAGGCGGCAAGGAAGAAATCCATGGAAAATCTAAATGCTGGCGACTTAGAAAATAAAGCACTCCCTGCAAGAGGGCAGGAATTTTGGCTTACAGCCTGGTTTCTCCTGATCAACAAAACCCTTTTCCCTGCCTGACCTTGCCTGGAAACCTTCAAGAAGTGACAAAATAAAATCTGTCTACAATGTGCATGTCCAGTGGCTGCCCTGCTGCAGTGGCTTGCATTATACAAGGAATCATAGAGTTGTAGGGGACCCCGGGGTCATCTAGTCCAAGCCCCTGCAGAATGCAGGAAATTCACAGTTACCTGATGCATAGTGCTTCTTTATTGCCACCCCTTATGGAATGACGAGTCTTGCTTCTTTTAAAAATAAATCTTGTTCCTGATTGCGGGGGGAAGGGGGAGCTTGGAGAGGCATGCTTTGTGCTACAACATTTGGGGGTTTTATTAATTAATTTATTTATTTTTGCCTTTGCCTGCACGAATGAATGCCTATTCATTGCTCCAGGCAGTTCACTTAAAAAAAAACTCCCATCCCCTGGAGAAGGGAGAGGGAGGCAGATGCAAAGGTGGGAAATTGGAGGTGGAGATAGCGCTTCTTGGCCTCCATACATTTTTTTTGCTGGTTGCTCTCTGGTAGGTAGTGCTACATATGTTGGTGAATCCACTTTTTGGGATTCATCAACTAGCGCTTTAAAATGGCGGTTATAGCTGGCTGGTTGCTGCTTCGACGCTGGTTGTTGGCGATGTCATGTGAAGGGGCCAGAATATAATGACTACTTATGGTAAACGTTACACTATTGTCAGGGTCCGCCGGGTCTTTGCCACGCTTCGAGTCCGCCACGTTGTTCGGTGAGGGAGACCCGGGACTAGAAGGCTTTATCTGTAGGAAACAGCGTCTCAGAATGGAGTCGGTATTCTCTCTCCCGCTCCTGGGTTCAGGGTAGTTCCTTCACTACGCCTCCAACCCCATCTTCTCATTGACGCTTCCTTAAGTAGCCTCTCTAGCCCCTGTCTCCACCCTCCGGGCTTCTCAGGCGGACCTCGCCCTTCCGGGACTCCGCGTCTCTCCGCCACCGCCCCGCCCTGGGTTTCTCCCTTGCTCTCCCCGCTGGTACTGACTGCCCCCGTGCTACCGTTTCCCCCACCCCTGGCGAACTGATTCCCCACATCCCTTTATGTAAGTTTCGTATCCAAAGAGGGTCTGTCGGGATCTCTTCCTCTGGATCTTCCTTTCTTAGGTTTCCGCTCCTGTCAGCACGCTCCTTCTCCGGACCCCCCGCGCTGCCCAAACTAGTCGTTCTCGACAACTATATTTAAAAGATGCGGAAATGCCTACTGAACAGAGGAACTGAAGGACAAAGTGCCCCATGGATCTCACAGATAGGAGAATGCACCCTTGGTAGAGTAGAAACTGGTAGGCCAGGAAAGTTGAGTGGTTTGGAACTGTGGACCAGACGGCTGAGGGGGGGCTCCGAGTGGCCAGTACTGACCACAGGGCAAGTCTGCTGGCTGTGATTTCTGCTGTCGTTGCAACTTTGTAGCTGGATAACTGTTGTGGAAAAATGAGAGCCAGAAAGCAGTTGGATCTTGGAGTGGGGAGGTTGAGGGGGGAGCCTATGCACCGAGGGGCTGGATTTCATAGCAATTTGATCTAACCAGCCAAACATTTGGCAGCCGGATTTTAGTCTGGTTTGGATTTGTCATCTTTAATCTCGCAATTTGGATGGCAGCTTCCTTTCCGAGGCCGCGAGATGCCTGCCAAAATGAGTGCGGAAAGTGGCACGGTGGGGGAGACAGGAACACCCGTTTGGGCCTGAGGGACGTGGCGTCAGGCGTTTCCAGAGGGTGCCGTGTTGGCAGGGCATTTGCGATTTGGTCATCACGGGCAATCCAGGCGAGACCTCGTGAGATCTTTCACCTCCTACCTGACTCCTTTAACTGCAGATTCCTGGGGCTGGATCTGGGACCTTCTGCATGCCAAGCAGATGCTCAGCCACTGAGCCATGGCCCCTCCCCAGACCTGAGTCCCTTGAGGGAAGGGTAAGATAATAGACCAATGTCCTTTCTAAAGCAATTGCTTTCTTTTGCAGAAAAATTACAGTTTTACGGTGCTCAAAAATGCAGCACTTTGCCTTTGAGAAATTGCATTTGCCACCTTTCCCCTAAAAGTAGAGGTGCCTATTGTGAGAACGTCAACAACCAAACAAATATCATAAATTCAGATGCTTCAACCATCCCTTTGGGTAGGGAAGTGTCCTAATTCAGTATTGGCTTCTTGTGCACGCTTATTCTTATACAGAACCCAGGTTAACTTTCAGGGAGCTGTGGCACAAACCATTTTAAAGCTGGACAGTACACAAATGACCCCTAGAGCTCCTGGGGATGCCAGCCTCCAGGTGGGACCTGGGGATCCCCTGGAATTACAGCTCCTCTCCAGACCAATCAATCAATCAATCAATATATTCCTAACCCCCATTCCCCAAAGATGCACAGCGGGTAAACAACATATATAAAAACAATAACAAACTAACAATTGATATGTTAAACATTCTACACTCAATTTAGCACAAAACCACCTCTAATCTCCCAGTGGTGGGCGGTACTGATGTCAAATTTGATGGAGGCTTGGCTGGCGTTTCAGGAAGGGAGGCCAGAATTTCAGCATCATTTCTGGCCTGGTGGAACTGTGCTGTTTCACAGGCCCTGCGGAAATGTCCAGTGTTCCGCATGGCCATGATCTTTCCAGGGAGAGTGTTCCACTAGGCCCGGAGCCAGGGCCAGTCTGACATCCTTGGGGCTGGCGATCTTGAACAGGCGGTCCCATGGTTCTCGCAGTAGAAGTTCCCTGTGTATTTATCTCCCATCGCTAGAAGGGTCAAGAACTGGATCTGGGACTTTTGGTCTGCCAAGCAGACTCTTCCCCCACCCCAAACCACAGCCCTGAATCTTCACGGGGGAGAGGAGGGCTCAAGATGTATAGATACAGCCAAAGCTTGTTCCCACACCCACACCAGATACGCGAGCCAGCTCTTCCACCGCTGGCAGAAACGAAAAATCTGAGCCTTTCCTCCTCTGTTCGTTTTCGGCACACGCCAGCAAATGTACCAGGGCAGGTACGGGTGCAATTGCGTACAGTCAGCATCCCCTTCCCCTCCAAAATGTCTGAGCCTGCAGTTCTGGGAGGTGGAGGCATACACATGTGTGCGGAAAGCAGAACGGCACATTCCAGGGCTGCAAGGCAGTGTTGGGGCGGGGGGGGGGAGTGTTTGTTCATCTCAAATACTGTGAACGAGGCCGACACACCCTCAGACCCCAGAAGGGACCATTACGACTCATTCCGAGCTATTCTCTCCCAGGACAGAGCAAATTCCGCATGATTCAGCCGAACTGGCTGTTGGCTCGGCTCAGCGCTGCGTCTCCCCCCCCCCCACACACTTTTTTTCTTTTAAAATTGCAAAACATGAAAGTGAGCCTTCCCCAGCTCCAGAAGTATCGTCGTAGAAAGAGCCAGGCGGCTCCCGATGCCAGAATGATCGCTGCTTTGGCAGCAGCCCGTGGATTCATTTTTTATTGGTCGCAAACGCTTTCCAGATGTTGGGCTGCAGAAGGCCGGGCTGGTGACTTGGCTCCCGGCCCCGCTCACTTTGTTAAACTCTTGACCCGCAGTGATTGAAAAGCAGCCGAGGAACAGGGCCGAGTCACTCAGAGGGCAGTGCTTCGTGGCCAAGGGGAGAGGCCCATCTCAGCAGCCTGGATGGCCATGGGGTTCCCAACCTCTAGGAAAGGCCTGGAATTGTCCCACCATCACCATTGCTTACCAGAGGTCAGAGAGAAGCTCCTCTCTGGAGGAACTGACTCCTTTGGGGGCGTGGACTCCATGGCATTATATACCCCTCTGGTCCCAGGCTCCACTTCCAAATCA
Source organism: Paroedura picta (assembly GCF_049243985.1). Lineage (NCBI taxonomy): Eukaryota > Metazoa > Chordata > Lepidosauria > Squamata > Gekkonidae > Paroedura > Paroedura picta. The sequence goes on along the minus strand of NC_135381.1, from coordinate 9,358,431 downwards.
CCAGGAATTCCCCTCCCTGGAGTTGAGACCCCTACTTGGCTGGCACACACGTTGTTCTAGGACCTAGGTGATCAGTTTGTCTCTTGAGTTGGCCACCACTGCAAGTCAACCTACAATTTATTTATTGTATGGCATATGTAGCCAGGAGATCCGGGGGTTGTCCGGCAGCCAGGCCCAGGATGTTCGGAGGTGGTATTGTCATTTCCTGTCTCCGCATCATGACCCCCTAGTGGTTCTTGGAGAAACTACAACCCTTGGAGGTCTCCCATCCAAATCTGGGCCAGGGTCAGCCCTGCTTAGCTTCCGAGATCTGACGGGATCCAACTTGTAATCCTAGTCCGGTTACATTGTTTTTAGAGGTCTCCCATAGATTGCGTCAGTTTATGATTCACGCTCTAATCCGCCATGGAACGATGACTTCTAAGATGCAGCAGAACAACGGCACGCCTGCCTCGCTTGGAGGGCCAGTTCTACCCCGCGCCATGCCTCTCGTTTTCTTGAGCCGCCCTTGGCATGTGTTTGTGGGTTTTGCCCTGAAGTTCAACTGGCCTTCTTTTCTCCCCTTCCTCATGTACCAGACATGCACAGTCCGGGCAGCTCACCAGCACTGTGGGCAGCGCAGGAGTCAAAGACCGAAGCCAGGAAAATTCACATCAATTCCGATTTCGGTCCAAATCTCAGTCCAAGATGCGGTTCACAAAAAGGCTTTCTGGAAAGTCTGCGAATGTACAAGGGCAACATTAGCTCTGTTTATGCCAGAGGGCATCTGACTGAAGGCTCAGCGGGTGGAAAGATCACGTTCCCTCCAACCACTGCTGAGCCAATTCCAAACAGCAAGGATGCGGAGAGATTTGCAATGCCAGCTGCAAACCCACATGGCAGTCCTGCCTATAGTTTTCGGGGCTCCCCACCCCCCTGATGTGTCTGCCATTTGCCCTGTGTCACAGCCTATGTCCTTGACGACACATGAAAATAGGGACAAATTGGGGGGGAGGGGGCTTTCTCAACACTAGGGTTTCTTGACAGCCCTGGAAGGGTTTCCTGAATGGGTGGGAGTTAATTCATGCTTTATATATTTTTTAAATTTGTTAAACATCGGGTAATATAGAATCATAGAGTCATAGAATCATAGAGTTGGAAGGGGCCATGCAGGCTATCTAGTCCAACCCCCTGCTCTACGCAGGATCAGCCCAAAGCATCCTAAAGCATCCAAGAAAAGTTTGTATCCAACCTTTGCTTGAAGACTGCCGTATATGGTCATGACCGTATATGGTCATGATGACCACCTGACAATGAATGGTGACAACAACAACAAAATTATGATACTGGCTGATTTGATTTTGATCCCCAGTGTAGCATTTGCTTTCACGTACAGAGCCAAGTTTTCAGTGCGTTACCTCCCGCCACTCCGAGATCTCTCTGCTGGCCAGTCAGCACCAGTTTCCTTCGCAACTGAAGCCAGAGAATGTTCATGTTGTAACCAAAGCTGGATACATATCTGGCCCGGATCACACGTTCAGCTATACGTGCGTTAAAGATAAGAACTGCCTTACACCCGTACTAAAAACAATCGAGAGCACACTGTGCACAGACTGAACATGTGTTCACTCTAGATCAGAGCCTGTGAAAGGGGTAGTAGTGTGTGTGTGTTTATGCATTCTGCCCAATTCCCACATGTGTGGTCCGTGGTGTGTCCGTAGGGGGCCTGAGCTTGAAGTCCGAGGCAGGATCGTAACTCGGCACTGTAATCAGCCAATGCGTGGCTAGATCCCGTCTGCGGGATCCAGTCAGTTCAAAGTGAAAGTGACCAATAGTGTGCACTGTCTGGAAGATCTATTCTAGAATCATAGAATCATAGAGTTGGAAGGGGCCATCCAAGCCATCTGGTCCATCCCCCTGCTCAATGCAGGATCAGCCCTAAGCATCCTAAAGCATCCAAAAAAAGTGTGTTTCCAACCTTTGCTTGAAGACTGCCAGTGAGGGGGAGCTCACCACCTCCTTAGGCAGCCTATTCCACTGCTGAACTACTCTGACTGTGAAATTTTTTTCCTGATATCTAGCCTATATCGTTGTACTTGAAGTTTAAACCCATTACTGCGTGTCCTCTCCTCTGCCCTCCTCCAAATGACAACCTTTCAAATACTTAAAGAGGGCTATCATGTCCTCTCTCAACCTCCTTTTCTCCAGGCTGAACATTCCCAAGTCCCTCAACCTATCTTCATAGGGCTTGGTCCCTTGGCCCCAGATCATCTTCGTCGCTCTCCTCTGTACCCTTTCAGTTTTATCTACGTCCTTCTTGAAGTGAGGCCTCCAGAACTGCACACAGTACTCCATTCTGCTGTATTGTATATAAGTTGGGGTCACCATAAAGGCTTGAATGAACTCCCAGCATCCTCGTCTCTGAACCCACGGATTTAACATGGGGTGCTTGATTCGGATGGCAACCTACGTAGACGGGGCATCAGCTTTCCCTCCTTGTTGCTTTCCTGACGGACAACCCTCGGGGAAACCCAAGTGGCCACCTGTGGATTTAGCTACAAGGTGAAACCGCATCCCTGCCCCTCACAGACCACAGGGAAATGGTGTGTACAGGAGTGGTTTAAGGATTCACTGAGCCAGTAGCGCCAGAACCAGTTTAAGGAATTGCGGAGCCCTAGCAGAGTGTAATTGGGGCAGGAGCAGCCATGGAGGGGCTGACCACAGTGGAAAGGGGTGTCACTCCAAGGGCCCTTAAAGAGGGAAAAGAGGAAGAGGAGAGGTTACAGCCCTGATCCATGGGGGGGGGACCTTGCGGGGGGCCCTGGTAGCATGGGATCTGTAGCACGTATTACATGTGCTACATGGATCAACCAGGCCCGGGTGCATAAAGCAGCGCCACTTCCCCTCCAGCCGGTTTTGCTGGGCCCCCGCCTTCCTCCTGGTTCTCAGAGGGATGATGAAACCCTCGGATTATTTGCAGGAGAGTGAGTGACAAAAGAAAAGTATGAGGGGCTTGCTCCAGATGTCTTTTCTCGGAGGACCTGGATCTGGTTCAGAACTCCCCCCCCCCTTCCCCAAAATACCCAGACCACATTGTTGGGGAGTGGCCTTGAGAAAACAAGGGCTGGCTAACACCTAAGAGAAAAGCCCAACGGGGCAGCTGGAGCTGCAGCGGGCCCCACCAAGCGTCCCCCACTGGGGTCCTAACTGCCAGCTCCCAGTGTGGAGTTTCATGAAACCCAGCAGGACGATCCCGAACAACCTGAAACTTCTCGGATTTAGCCAAGTGGAAACGCACTCCGGTTCCCCACCCTGAAACACAAAGATTTCTAGTTTAAAAAAAAAGTAAAAAAGTTTCAACAGCAGATGTGGGGGGGGGGGGAGAGAGAGAGTTGCTGTCATCATTTTTGTTTTCGACAGACAGAATCTGACAAGGGAGCATTACGTAACGTCTCAGGAGAGACTCTGGCGGAATTAACAGGTGATACGGTCTTGGAAAGACAAGGAATTAATCTGCAGGTGATAGGGAGTGTATGCGTGTGCATGCTTACGAGACCGGGCTGCAAGCATGAGTGGAAAGAGAAATCGTTCAACCCGAACAAGGGAATGGAATTTATAGGGTTCAGAACCAGGGTTTGTACTCCCCTCGGCCTGTCATTAATAGCAGTGGGTGGTTTCCCTGGGATCTGGCCTGCTGGAAACCGCTTTCCGGAGTAAACGTTTAATCCAACAATGATCATAATCATCGCAGCTTCTGCTGGGGTTGCCAACCTCCAGGCAGTAGGGGCTCTTAAGCCTCAGGAAATAATGCCTCCAAAAAGGGGGCGGGGGGAGGTGTATAGGTGTATAAAGCCTAAGAACGAATCATGCAATATTGTTAATTCTGTGTACAACAATGCAACTATTACCAAGCCCCTTTCTTTCTGGAATTTTCCATGGACTGTGTGAAGAAGAAGAAGAAGAAGAAGAAGAAGAAGAAGAAGAAGAAGAAGAAGAAGAAGAAGAAGAAGAAGAAGAAGAAGAAGAAGAAGAAGAAGAGGAGGGTTGGTCCTGTTTAGTATTTGGATGGGAAACCAGCTAGGATGATCAGAGTCACTACGCAGAGGAAGATAAAAGCAAACCACATCTGGGATAGCCCAAAACTGCTACTGACTTGATGGTTGGGGGTGGGATCAGGAAAGAAAATGGACAGATCTTTTTTACCATTAAGAAACCCCTGAAACATCCTTCAGGCTTTGAGAAACCCCAGAAATGGTGCAATTGTGCAGAATAGGGATGGGAAGTGGAACTAGGACACACCCACCCAGGGCCCCTCCCCTTCCCTCCCCCTCCAGGCCCATCATTGGCCACTTTGGAAGGGGGGGCAGGTCAACATGAAGAAGAAGAAGAAGAAGAAGAAGAGTTGGTTCTTATATGCCGCCTTTCCTTACCCAAAGGAGTTTCAAAGCAGCTTACAGTCGCCTTCCCATTCCTCTCCCCACAACAGACACCCTGTGGGGTGGGTGAGGCTGAAAGAGCGCTGATATCACTGCCCGGTCAGAACAATTTTATCAGTGCCGTGGCGAGCCCAAGGTCACCCAGCGGGTTGCACGTGGGGGAGCGCAGAATCGAACCCGGCATGCCAGATTAGAAGTCCGCACTCCTAACCACTACACCAAATATGGTCACATAGTCCAATAAATGTTCAACAATTTTTGAAAATATATTTAAAAATTAATTAACTCCCACCCTTCCAGGGCTGTCAAGAAACCCCAGGGTTTCATGAAACCCTGGCTGAGAAAGCCTGCTCTTAACTCTAGCTACAGCAGTAGTTCTCAATCTGGGGGTCGGGACCCCTTTGGGGGTCGAATGATCCTTTCACAGGGGTCGTGGCAGAGCAAGCAGCTTGGCCGGAAGAGCGCCATCCACACAACAACCTTGCGGGGTAGATCAAGATAGAGCGTTCGTCTGTCTGGAGCAGTAGAGAAGAGCAAGATCGACATGGTGGGACAAGAAGCAGAACTAAACTGAGAAACCCTGGGAAAAAGACAATTTATATACAATCCTGGACAATGGATCTTCACGCCATTGGGCAGTTTTGGTTTAATTTCTGTGAAAGAACCCTTGCATAGTTTTATGGTTGGGGGTCACCACAATATGAGGATCTGTATTAAAGGGTCGTGGCATTAGAAAGGTTGAAAATTACTGGGCTACAGAATCCTGAAGCAAATATGGTTTGTGGGCAGAACTGTGTCCAGACCAAAAACATACCTAGCTGTATCAGCCTCCCTTGGGCCTGGCATCCCCCTTGGCTTAGCAACCTGGACCTCTTTTTATGAACGCTCAAAGTGGGAGAGTCCCGGCTGCCTGTGGCACAGCTTGCGGATGCGATGCCGCCACGGGGAATCAAAACCATGTGCAATTTGTCAGCGCGGCATCTTGGCTCACCAAAGGGAGCCTAGACTCCATTGCACGGGAAATAAAACAAAGGAATGCTTTCAACTAAACTCTCCGTTCTCCGTTCGGCTCGGGCAGCCCTGCTAAACAGAGCTTCATGTACGTACGGACTCCAATTACTTTAGTTCACATCACGTTTCATAATGTCCACCTCCTTTGCCGCATGACGGCCTCGGTGTTCTGCAGGGTCTCAACAGATGCTGTGGAATCGGGAGACGCTTCATGGATCGAGGGAAAAGGCAACAGAACCGGGTATTTTTGCAACTGTGCCTAATTAAAAATGTGAAGGGTTGAGGACAGGAGTCAGGGAGTACAGGCCGATGCATGATGTCATGATTCAACCAAAACACGAGTGTATTGCTCCATCAGCTTGACGGAGTGGTTCAGGAAGGGTGGCTTCTCATCTCTCTAGCTGGGTTCGATTCTCCGCTCCTCCACATGCCTCCAGCTGGGCGACCTTGGGCTAGTCACAGTCCTGATAGTGCTGTTCTCACCTGGGGTTGCTAGCTGGTCAATGTGGGGAAAACCAGGTGATAGAAGCCATGGACCTTTGGTAAGACGGAAGAGGGCTATGAAGAATGTAACAAGCAACCCTTCTTTTGACTAAAAGAAGGGACGAAATAATGATCTAAGGGGCGGGGAAAGAGTAAAGAATGAACTCTTGGTGAAATGAGCAACTGTTTGGCAGAGGCGAGGACGAGAGTGAGAAAAAAGAGATTGATTCTCATTTAAGACCCCGGGGCAATAAAACCACCCTAAATTGCAGTGCAAGGAAATCTTCTCAAGGAAAAAGAGAATATTGCTACAATTTTTATTCAGCAGCTTCCATTCTGCTGACAATTCTAGTAACTATCAGCGTAATAGCACACTGAGAATCATAAAAGCTATACTACAATAACTTAAATCCATAATAATCCCCCACTTACACCATAATCAAATTGCCAGGACTGCAATCTCATTGCGGCTGGAACCAGTTAGATGAGCCGGCGAGGTCTTTGCATGTCTTGTGGCCAAAGATGTTTTTTTTAACCAGCTGAGACGTGAGCCTTGAGCACGTCTGTCTACTTGTGGGTTGGCTAGAAATATTTATATTTATAAAAGAACTAGGAAGTACCATGCATGGTGCTTCCAACAGGGATAAGGGTAACATTGGTTTTACAATTATGCATTTATCTGTTTACGTGTTGATTAGATTTTTAGACGGCCCTCCCAGTAAGTTGGCTCATACAATCACAGAATCCTAGAGTTGGAAGGTACCTCCAGGGTCATCTAGTCCAATCCCCTGCACAGTGTAGGAACTCACAACTACCTGCCCACCCACAGTGTCCCCAATTTCATGCCCAAGTGATCCCTCCACCAAAAATCTCCAGAATCTAGCCTGACCTGGAGGAAATTCACCTACCTAACTCACACCTCTAGGGAGGTCTGCTCAAGGGAGGGATTTCTAGGCCGCCAACCTTTTGTGGTTGTAGGCAGCTGAGAGCACTGGGTATAATGGAAGATATATGGGGTATCTTACAATCCATAATAGCCTCTTGTGGTGCAGGGTGGTAAGGCAGCAGAAATGCTGTCTGAAGCTGTCTGCCCATGAGGCTGGGAGTTCAATCCCAGCAGCCAGCTCAAGGTTGACTCAGCCTTCCATCCTTCCGAGGTCGGTAAAATGAGTATCCAGCTTGATACTCATTTTACCGACCAAATGAGTATTGAGTCTGCCATGAAAACGCCAGAGGGCATCACCCCAAGGGTCAGACATGACCCGGTGCTTGCACAGGGGATACCTTTACTTTTACGATCCATAGATTGGAGACACGGGAGGCACACATTCATACAAGCAGTTCCAGTGTAAAAACGACACAATTCCATATTCCATACTAAATATCACGGCATGTCATTAAGTAAATACCACCAGTTATTAAGTACATTTGCCTGTCGACTGCAAAATCTCATTAAACATCATCTGCCAAATATTGACATAAACTATCATTTGGTGCCAGACACAGATGAATAATGCGGGTGGGGATGTGCAGTGATTATTTCTGAGTGGACAGACTACCTTTGAAGAGGGAAATTGGGGTGCGGGGGGGACATATGGCCGTTTCAGCTCAGAGTGTGTCCCCAGCCTTCTGGTACAGGTGATGCTGTTCAATTTCCAGGTGAGGTTTCAAAGGAACGGAGATTTAGCGATTCCCACACAGCCAGCAGAAACTTCCTACCGACTCCTGGCAAACCTGGATCATTCCTTAGAGTAGAAACAGCAGTGTCAAATAAAATCCTTCCTTTTAAACGGCAGATACTTTTGTGTGTTGAACATGAAAACCTTCCTCTTTGTACTTTTTTTTGTTTTTTTTTAGGAGTATTGTATTCTAGAAAAATGGCAGGGAATACTATTGTTAAAATTTGACCGGATGGATTGCCTTGAAACAGAAATGTTGCCTATTCTCCCCGCATCTCTCATTAAGGGGAAGCTTTCATGTCATAAATACACATGAGAAAAGCAAAAACTCTGGCATGGCAAAACAGTGATCCAGGCAGGGGGAGAACTTATCGACCCAATCCTGGTTACGATTTGGGTTTCAAATCTATTCTGGATCATTCAATTTAAAAAAAGAGTTAAAGGGAATTCTTTTATCGTAGCATTTTTTATTTGTTTGTTTGTTTCAAATCAAATAATAATAAATAATAATAATAATAAATAATAATAATAGGATTTTAATACCCATGTTTTTCCATGGTTTCCCGTGTGAAAGAAAAGGGAATGAACAAAAGGGTCATGTTTTTAAATATATATTTTTGCGTAGATTCTCCCCACCCCACCCCACCCCAACCCACCCCCGCCCGGTCCCCCATAAGCAGGAAAATCCTACAGGTCTAATAAACAAAGAGTGGAACATTTATTTGCAACTTGTTTGTTTTTTCAAAAACGTGAATTTTGCTTTTGGAGTTATACAATGCCCATTGGGTGAACTGCGAAGTGTTCGCAATCCATTGTGAGGGTCATTTGCATTTTTTGGCATAGCTTTTCCATTTGTAACTAGTTTTCTTATGACTCACAGCTAAGCCAACCGAATTTGCAACACTCGCTTCCCAGAAAGATAATGCGGTTCTTCTGCCCCGTCTGCCTTCGGTCTTGTTACTTCAAAGCTGGAATCTGCACTTACGGACCAGGCAAAACCTTAGTTCCCAGCAGTAAAGATTATGTCAAGTTACGATGAGCCTTCCTGTCTCAAGAAATAACCAGTCCGAGCCTACCCAAGTGCAGTTGATGGTGGATTGAGGAGGAGAGATTTCCTCGGCCTTGAGGGATGACATCATGCAATGGGAAGCCCAAGGAAGGAAGGATTGTCTGGTGGATGCTTATTCTGCAGACAGGATGTGTTCATGGCTCCGTCGTACATGAGCCTGGCTTTGCTCCATCTGTTTTATTTTCTCCTGCAGACACTGTCATTGAAGGAAGACAACGGTGCATCCACACGGAGCAATGTACATAATTCCTGGGCACAAAATCCTGCCGCTGGAGACCAAACAAGCACATGGAGCGATGCATAAGCAAAGAACCTTTTAAATAGAGCCAAGAGGGCATTTTGAGCACTGAATGTGGCCATTTGCGCTTGCCCGTTTTAATTTAGATAGATTTAGGTGGGTAGCCATAAACTCAGCTGGTTAATCTGAATCATACCCTGCATTCCTGTTGTTTGGCTAAAACTCCTCTCTTAATAAGGATTTTTTAAGGCACAGGAGTAAGGGTTGTAGACCAGGAATTACACTTGACAGCTCGAGGTCCCATCCCTTTAACACAGCAGAGTCTCAAGGATTCATCCGAGGAAAGGCTCAGAATAGAATTACGCAGCGCTTTGGTTGAATCAAGAATTGGATTGATTTTGGTTTGCATTATAATCCTGCATTTCTGGTTTGTCTGGGTTTTTTTTTTTAAAGAAAGCTGTCGCCCAGATTTTATAAAGGAAACCTAACCTGACAAGAGACTGCACAAAAGTCAAGAAACCAAAACAACTTGTCTGAGTGCGACATTGTTCAGGTGTCGTGAGCGGAGGGCGCTCGACTGACACCGCAGGAGAGCATCCCATTCCCAGCTGACTGACTGGCATCCCTCGGAGACAGAAAGCTGGACTCCACCTTGTATAATTAGGAGGAAGAACATCCCCATTGTCAGCCCCACAGAAGGCTATAGGTCAGGGGTAGTCAAACTGCGGCCCTCCAGATGTCCATGGACTACAATTCCCATGAGCCCCTGCCAGAGAATGCTGGCAGGGGCTAATGGGAATTGTAGTCCATGGACATCTGGAGGGCCGCAGTTTGACTGCCCCTGCTGTAGGTAGATTCAGGTGGGTCGCCTTGTTGGTCGAAAGCAGCAGAATGAAGCATGAAACCAGGGGCACTTTTAAGACCAATAAAGTTTTTTTCAAGGGAAAAATTGTTCTGTGCGTGTCACCTTCTTCAGATAACGGGAAAGTATCCGAAAAGGTGTGTCTGCACACGAAAGCTTATGCCTTCAATCAAACTTTGCTGGCCTTAAAGGTGCCCCTGGATTCAAACATTGTTCAGAAAGATATAGAACAGGCTATCTCAACTCATGACAGCCCTGGAAGAGTCTCTCGAATGGGTGGGAATGAATTAATTGTTTATATATTCTTAAAAATTATTCTCCAAAATGGCCAGTGATTGGCTGGGGGGGGGGGAAGGGGAGATGCCCCAGGTGGGCGTGTCCACAGCTCTCCTTCCCAACCCTATTCTGGCAGGGGCAGTTAGCCAGTGAGTAACCATTAGACTGATCAGCATTCACTTGCTCTGAACGTGAGAACATGCCCCCCCCCTCTCTCTCTCTGAACAGAAGGGGGTGGGCAGGCCAGCTGTCACAGGGACAGAGGGGATTTAGGCCAGGAACAGATTGGGGGACACAGATTAGCGGTCACTTGTAACTCCAGGTCACCATCCCCCCATCCCCCGGAGGTTGGCAGCCTTAGGTAAACCTGAGCTTGGCCCATATGCATTCAGAATTAGTTAATCTAGCCTAGCAAGCTTCTCAAAGCAGCCAACCAGTTGCCCTGGAGGGCCAGCCGCAAGGCGCGGAATCCCAAATGCTTCCTCCCAGCACTGGGATTCAGAGGTTGACTGCCTCTGATGGTGGAGGTTTCCTTTAGTCAACATGGCTAGGTGCCACGGATGGACAGAGGCCAGTGCTAGACTGGCCCAGATTCTCAGATTGATCTATCCTATGCCCAATTATCCATCGGCCTGTCTTACAGCAAGAAGCCTGTGTTGGTACAATTATTATGCCGCCATCTTTGTAAATGTGCCTTGTTTTATGGGGGGTTTTAATGGGGAATTTTAAATGGTTTTAACATATTGATTTGTATTTGAAATTTTGTAAGCCACCGTGAGCCGTTTCTCCGAGAGCGGCAGTCATACAAATCTAATAAATAAATAATAAATAAATGTCTCAGGTTCAATCACTCCCTGCACAGCAATCAGGTAGCAAGGAGCTGGGGAAAGCCTTTCCTTGCAAGGGTCAAGGAGAGAGCTTTCCCACTTCTAGAACGGCTGATCTTGGAAAGCAGCTTCACGTTTTTCCTAGCTCGGTTTCTTAGCCACTCTCGTTCCCTGGTCCTCCAAGCAAATAACGAGACTGCACCACAACTGTACGACTGCAACACAGAAGGCAGCGGAATCCTCATTGCACACATTACAGGCTCTGAAGGAGGCGAAATAAATGCATATTTTGAAAGCCCGGAGACGGACAGGGTCTATTTAGCCAGCTGTGAGTAAACAACCTTTCACAGTCAGGCTCCAAGTACAAAGCGCATTAAGCAAAATATTAGAACGCACGCTGCCGTCCTCTTTAAAAGTCACAGCCCGTGTGGCCTTGTTCCGGCGGAGATGAAAAGACCCGTTAAGGATGTTTTTATTGTAAGGCACGGCACGGAGAGGCCTCATGATGTGCCTCGTAAATACCCATTAAAACGAGGCACGTTGCGGAGACATTCTGCTACTAAAGTCTCGCCAAGTTTGCACCGTCATTAAGTACGGCAGATTTCTCCGGTGTCTGTAGGGTTATCAGCCTCCAGGTGGGGCCTGGAGATCCCCAGGAATTGCAAGTGATCTGCAGACCAGAGAGATCAGTTTCCCTGGTGAAAGAAGTTGCTTTGAAGACCGTCCCCTCCCCAAGCGTAACTTGGGGGGAAATCATCCTGGTGAAGACATAAGAAGAGTCCTGCTGGATCAGACCAGTGGTCCATCTAGTCCAGCATCCTGTGGCCGATTTAGGAAGGCCAATGACAAGGGACAGACGGTGAAGAAGAAGAAGAAGAAGAAGAAGAAGAAGAAGAAGAAGAAGAAGAAGAAGAAGAAGAAGAAGAAGAGTTGGTTCTTATATGCTCACAGGGCCAGCAGGTCCCAGGTTTGATCCCCAGCATCTCCAGTAAAACAGACTGCATAGTAGGTGAAATGAAAGACCGTCTCCCTGTTGAGACCCTGGAGAACCACTCCCAGAATGACTAGGCAATACTGACCTTCCGGTGGGCAGCCTTGTTGGTCTGAACCAGCAGAATGGAGTCTGAGTCCAGTGGCATGTGGAAGGCAAACAAAGTCTGATTCAAGGTATAAGTTCTCGTGTTCAGGCGCACACTTCTGAAGAGCACACTGAAGAAGCGTGCATATGCTTTGAATAAAACATTGCTGGTCTTAAAAGTTCAGGCGTACTCAGACACCTTGAAAGACCAATGGTCTGATGCGGTGGGGAAGGTCGTTTCATGTCAGCTGCTTCCCCATATTCCCCCCCCGCCCGCCCGAGCCTGTGTATCTATCACCTTTCACACCTCTGTGCTACACAGCAGCCGTGCTCTAGAGCAGGGGTAGTCAACCTGTGGTCCTCCAGATGTCCATGGACTACAATCCCCACGAGCCCCTGCCAGCAAACGCTGGCAGGGGCTCATGGGAATTGTAGTCCATGGACATCTGGAGGACCACAGGTTGACTACCTCTGCTCTAGAGTTCACTCTTGCACATTGCACGCGCATTGCATTTGCACATGAGTTGACGAATGGGCAGGTTCGGAAAGTGGTAGGGGGCTCCCTATGCAGTGTAGCCACTCCACTGGATGGTTGCAAGAGCCTCCGGGGGAATGGGTCCCATTTCCCCCCTCCCTCCCCCATGGCCACCTCCTCTGAAGGCGAGAATTCCTGCACTGACACCAGCCTGCATTTTTTTAAAATTGTTCCCGCTTGACCTTCGGCTCTGCGCTTGTTCGAGGCAGACTTTAGCAAAGGGCGAAAAAAAATTCAAAAAATAAATAACTCAATGAACCACTCTGGGCCCCGCGCACCACGAGAACTTGAGGACGCCCTAATTGAATTCTAATTAGCGCCGACTCCTGCTCGCCTCATTAATGCAACAGGGCTCATTAGGAAGGGTAATTGAAGACCCCGAGAGGGCGAGCACGGAGGCGGCGTGGGGGAGACCCCCGGGCAGCCCAGCCAAGGAGCCGCGTGGGCTGCTGATTAATTTGGGCCTAGGGGCTGCGTGGCGTGGGCTGAGATAAGTCCCTTGCAGGCAGGCAAGATCTGGGCCAGGGAATTCCTACTTCTACAACAATCCTTCTCTTGCACCAGCTCTGCCGGTTGTAATTCCAGAGATCTCCAGACCCCGCCTGGCCGTTGGCAACCAAAAGGCCCTTCTTCCCCACCAATGACCAGGCCATTCAAGTCTAAATGGAAAGTTATCTATCAGTACAGTGGGGCCCTACCTACACAGCCACTCACAGGGTTAAAAACGTAAATGATTGATAAAGTTAAACATATTTATCGGTACCTCCAACAAAAATTTTATAAGGTCTATATTCTACAGTTTCCGCGTCTTATATAAACAGCTTGTCCATACACACATCTCTAATTTATGCATTCGGGCATAGATTACCACGGGGCCCCTATGCTTCCGGGACCCCTGGGCAACTGCCCAGCGTTCCCCTGCATTAGCCCTGCCGAGGCCACCCTCCTGGCTGCCTATGGAGGAACAGGGAATCAAACTCTCCCTGTCTATATTCTTCATCACAGTTATGTAAACTTCTTCCACAGAAATTCATGGATTTACTGAAAGGAGATTGCTGGAATGCGTTCTTTAAGGCATATTAAACCAAGGTCTAGGACTGTGGTTTGAAGCTGGTTTATTAACCAGGGTTAGTCTTAACGGTGTTTTCATGAGAGGGAAGAACAGATGCGTTACAGTGTAATGGCGTCAGATGCTTGGCTGAAATGCGGAAAAGCATTCCGAGCCCGGGAAGTCCGGTTTCCAAACAACGTAAGAAGGGAAACACGCTCAACCCCCAAATCTTCCAATCTGTGTCAAAAGGGCCAAGCTACAGCAAACAAAAAATAAAATATTTATTCTGTAGCATACACATATAAAACGTCAGGGGTCTGAATGTCGGACTGTGCAATTTACCGACATTCCTGGTGGACAAATTGATCCTATGAACCACACAAAACAAGATGCGTTTCAGCTTCTACAGCCTACGAATGCATTAAATATACATTACACACATTCAGCGAGCACTCTATAATATTTTTCCCAGCCAGGTGTTGTGCTCTCCTGTGTGCTGTGGGGCTCATCACAGCTGTGTGGTTGGGCAAAGAATTTCCTATCTATAAGGTTATTTAAGAGTCTCTTGTGGCGCAGAGTGGTAAGGCAGCCGTCTGAAAGCTTTGCCCATGAGGCTGGGAGTTCGATCCCAGCAGCCGGCTCAAGGTTGACTCAGCCTTCCATCCTTCCGAGGTTGGTAAAATGAGTACCCAGCTTCCTGGGGGGTAAACGGTAATGACTGGGGAAGGCACTGGCAAACCACCCCGTATTGAGTCTGCCATGAAAACGCTGGAGGGCGTCACCCCAAGGGTCAGACATGACTCGGTGCTTGCACAGGGGATACCTTTACCTTTACCTTTATAAGGTTATTCCTCGCAATGCTCGCTCTCACAAAACTTCCATCCGGGATGAGATTTCCAGGGGCCTCAGATGTGTGTAACATCCACCTGTAGACAGAGTCGAAGCCACCACCCAGCAAGTCCGTGGAAAATCACAACAGGTTGTTGGAAGGATGCAAAGCAGATTCAACACAACGGTGGGACAAGTGGCAAACAATGAGTGACATTTACCCAGCCCTCTTTTAAAAAAAAACTTAAGACTTGTTCTGTAGCTATTATGGATTTATTCAAAGGGGCTTTCACCCCCCCCCCCCGCCTTCCTGCACACCTGATATTTTCGCAGGGAGTTATTCAAATCTGGTGCCCTAGGTCTCCTTTGTGACATAATTGCTACAATCTCGCAGCCTATATAATCATACAATTTTGCGGGCCTGAATGCTTTCCCGATCTTTATTTCATGGAGCCTTTTTAACTTTTATTCCAACGCTTGTGTCACCGTCGAAATCATAATAGCTGCCGCTGGCAGGCCTTGAGTTCTGAACTATGACAATTATATCGCGTTCGGCTCTTAACCGTTTGGCCACCGGTGCGTTCTAGCTAACGGAATGTAAAACTTCCCCAGGGAAGGAAGCAAAGGGAGCGGATAGGGTGAAGTTTTAGTAGAAAAACCTGTGCCCCTTCGGATGGCAGATGAGGATGGCTAGGGGGGTGTTGTGGCTTAAGGTCCAAGATTCCTATCTGCATTTAAAAGGCTCCCAGGGAACAGATGTTAGAAACGTTGGTTTTTATGCCCTACTCAATCGCCTTCCCTTCCTCTCCCCACAACAGACAACCTGTGAGGTAGGTGAGGCCGAGAGAGCTCTGGGAGAACTGTTCTGTGAGAACAGCTTCTAACAGGGCTGTGACGAGGCCAAGGTCACCCAGCAGGCTGCACGTGGACAGGCGGGGAATCAAACCCGGCTTGCCGGATGAGTAGCTGCTGACTTTGACCACTATACCACGCTGGTGTCCTGTCTACATTTGCAACCCTGGCAAGCTACACTCAGCCAGAGGAGATAAGATTGGGATAGATCAGCGTTTTGTCAACCTTTTGACCTTGAAGGAACCCCTGAAATATTTATCAGGCTTCACAGAACCCCAGAAGTGGTGAGAGTCCCCCTCAGAGGAGTGGATGTGAAAATAAGATGCCGGAGCCAGCCGATCGATCAATCCATCGATTGATCGATCAACCATTTACCATTCCATGGGGGAGAAAGAGACCAGGCCTGTAGAGCAACAGGGGAAAGGGGGTCCATGATGTCTAGTGAGGTCAGAGGCCATCTGAACTTCTGGGAAAGGCTGTGTAAGCTCTGGGGAGCTCTCATATAACCCCAGGGTAACCCAGAACCATGGTTGGGATTCCCTGAGCTAGATGGTCCTAGAGGGGGCAGTGCATATTCCAATCACAGTACAGCAGTTTGCCAACCAGTGATAGGAGCAGAGATAAATATTTGTTTGTTTGTTTGTTGATTGAACTTGTATGCTGCTGCTCCTGGCCAGCCAACTCGCAGCGGCTCACAACAATAAAACCATAATAAATTTTTTAAAAACCCAACATTTAACAGCCCCAGCTAAAACCATCCGCAACCCACCAGTCTCAAACCTAACCCTAACCCCCAGTTGCCAATCTCCAGGGATGTTGGTACTAAATGGAGGAATTGGAAGAGAGGCAAGATCTTCTGTCAGCCCAGCTTCCACCGAATGCCTGGTGGAAGAGCTTCATCTTGCAGACCCTGCAGGACTGAGCTAGTTCCAACAAGGCCTTTAGATCTTCCGGGTACTTCCAAACTGAAAAGACCCTGGACCTAATTCCAGGCCGGGAGGTCTTCATACGGGACTGGGATTACCAACCTGTTTAAACTTGCAGAGTGAAGAGCCCTGTTGGGACAGAAGGAATTAGATGAGGGGCAAAGGAATACAGCCCTAGAAAGCCCTCCGTCCAACCACCCCCCACCCCACTCCCAGAGGGGGGAAAGGAGAAAGAGCAGGCTCCTGCAGAGCTAAGGCAGCTGGCATTCCACGGGAGCAACTGCTTGCACCACTATCCCCAATGGGTGCTCCTGCCTGCCCACCCAGCTCCTGGTGTCGGCAGCTTGTGCCTGCCTGCCAGCTGGCAAAGACAGCTGCTACTCTGTTCAGGGATCTTTTTATTATTATTATTATTAGGGATGGAATTTAAACCCACCCATCCCTTATGTTTTTTAACATTCCAGGTTTTCCTGCAACCCAGGAGGTTCCCCCAGATTTGCAGAAAAATCTGTTTAGTGTTGGCGTGGCCCAAATCCGCAGATTTAGAGAGCCGCAGAGAGCGGCCACATGTTGCCGTTCGCTACAAAGATGTATATATTCACACAGGAATACCCTGAGGCTATGCAAGTACAGGGGGGGGTCTAATATAGTCATATTAGGCTCATTGTGAATATTCTGTCTCATTTCAAATCGGGAAGCTTTTTTCCCCCTTCTCTTTTCTTTCCTTGCATTTGGTTAACGTTCAGTTTAAAATGTTTAAAACCCAGGGGGGGTGGGATCGAGTAGCAGATCTGGCCTCCCGTCACCTGACTTGACAGTTTCCTTAGCCGAACGGGAGATGTCCGGGTGCAAGCGTGGTGCAATGGTTGTGTGTTTGCCAGCTGAGTAAGAGACCACATGGAAGATGCATCAATTTTTTTCCTTCCAACAGCTGTTGGAAGGTTCGCTGAAGCAGTTCGGTCATCTCCCTGGTTGCCTTCCTGTTTTCCATTGTTTGATCCCCCCCCCCACCCAGCAACACGTCGGGACGAAGTCCCCACCCCCACCAGGTCGCCCTCCCCCTCCTTAAACCTTCCCCTGACGAAGACCATGTGTCTGATATTAGTTACACATCCGCCCCGTGAAAGTCATTGAAATTTAATGAGGGGGTGGGTGGGTGGAGGGCAGGCCCACCAAGCCAATGGCATTCATTGAGGGTTGCCATGGAGATCACGTTGGCAGGCCTGACCCACATTAACCAGACAAAGGCCAAGAGGCCAGTGAGGACAAAAAGCCGTGCCAAGAAGGCCGCCGAAAGATGCCGAACAGAGGGCTGATCGGGGCTTCTGCCTATTCGGGATCGGGTTTGTGAGGAAGAGAAAATGCCCGTTCCGTGTTCCGGTCCAGGCTGTAACAAGGAATAGAAAACACAGACCTCGATCCTAATTCTTGGGGAAGGAGGACCTTGGTGGTGTGACATGTACTCTAGTAAACCTCCTGCCTGAAGTGCAGGGTTGTGGGTTGCCAGCCCCCAGGCAGGGCCTGGAGATCTCTTGGAGTTATGACTAAACTACAAGGATCAGCCCCCCTGGAGAAAGGAGTTGCTTTGGAGCAGAGGTAGTCAAACTGCGGCCCTCCAGATGTCCATGGACTACAATTCCCAGAAGCCCCTGCCAGCGTTTGCTGGCAGGGGCTTCTGGGAATTGTAGTCCATGGACATCTGGAGGGCCGCAGTTTGACTACCCCTGCTTTGGAGGGTGGACTCTAGGGCAGGGGTGGCCAAACTGTGGAGAGGGAACTCAGCAGAACATGATGCCATACAGCTAAGGGGGCCAGCCTCCAGCTAATTCTAGAATCGTGACTCCGAAACTGCTGAAAATAATGCTGGCAGGGGCTCATGGGAATTGTAGTCCACAGATATTTCGAGAGCCACTACTTGGCCACTCCTACTCTACGGCATTATCTCCAAACACCACCTTCTCCGGGCTCCACTCCCCAAATTTTCAGGAATTTCCCAACTTAGACTGGGCAAAACCAGTGGGACCAGTGGGTGCAACCCCCCCCCCCCCAATCTGGAGCACCAATTTATCCCAATTTTTTTTTTAACACAAGAACTTGTTTTTAGGGTTGGAAAAATATTTGATAGGTTCCACTCTATAATAAGAGCCTCTTGTGGTGCAGGGTGGTAAGGCAGCAGAAATGATGTTTGAAGCTGTCTGCCCATGAGGCAGGGAGTTCAATCCCAGCAGCCGGCTCAAGGTTGACTCAGCCTTCCATCCTTCCGAGGTCGGTAAAATGAGTACCCAGCTTGCTGGGGGTAAAACGGTAATGACTGGGGAAGGCACTGGCAAACCACCCCGTATTGAGTCTGCCATGAAAACGCTAGAGGGCGTCACCCCAAGGGTCAGACATGACGCGGTGCTTGCACAGGGGATACCTTTACCTTTACCTTTTTTACTCTATAATGACAGCGCTCTAGCCATCAGACTCCTTTAACTCTGCCCAACCAAGAATCCTTCTGATCCTACTCAGTTTCTCATCTCTGCTTTTTGATTCCTGAGAGGCCTCACCCCACATTATAAAAGTTTTCATCCCCCCCCCCCATCAACCCTGGGCTCTTTCAGATCAGGAAGATAGGCCCACTCCGCACACACTGGATAATGCACTTTCAATGCACTTTAGAAGTAGATTACCCTGTTCTGCACTGGAAAATCCAGCTGCAAAAGCACATTGAAAGTGCATTATCCAATGAGTGCAGAATGGACCATAATATTGGGCAGGGGTCCCTACTGGGGCGCCAACAGACGCTGCCAACACCGTCCCTGGGACCTGCTGAACTTCTTTAGAAAGCAAGTGGGGCCTGTTGTGTCTATAGACCTGCCGAGGACTGAGCTTGAGGTCCGAGGCAGAATCGTAGCTTACAATGAAATCAACCAATGAGTGGCTAGATCTCGTGTACCGGATCCAGTCTGTTGAAAACAAAACTGACCAATCGCACGCACTGGTGGGAGGATCCATTGTTTGCTGTATATATACGTTGGGGGTTTTCAGGGGTTTCTCGGTTCTGTTCAGCATTTCTTTTACCAAGCTGGGACCCTAATAAAGAGCTCAAATCACTATTGGTGTCCGTGTCCATGGATTTAACATGGTCGGGTGGGGCTTTCATCTAACAGGAGTCGGACTGACTGCTGGGCTTGCTGAAGAAGTTTCTTCATCCACGGCTGCCACCACAGCCTGAAGCTCTACCCTGTGTGTTCCTGTGTGCCTTCATTTTAAAAGGCAGCCTGTTCAACAAAGATTATGTCAGAAGCCAAACAAAAGCGCTATCGGTGACCATAGGAGGAGTGAAAAGGCTAACAAACAATTCTCTGCTTTTGACCCGTATGATGGTGAAGTTAGCTCGGCGTGCAATCAGGGGGAGGTCATGTGCTGCAAGGGACCAATCCGCACATCACAAAAAATCTCCCCTACACGTCCGCCCTGCATTCTATTTTGTGGAGATATTCTGAGTTCTGAGCTTTGAAACTTAATTCCCAGGTTCACACAGGCTCGATTAGGCTCGGGATCACGTAGGGTTGCCAGATGCGGATTGGGAAACACATGGAGGTTTTGGGGGCGGAGCCTGAGAAAGGCAGAGTTTCAATCGGATTTCAATACGGTTTAATGGTGCAGAGCCCACCTTTCAAAGTTGCCGTTGTCTCCAGGAGTGAGTGTCCTGCATTGTGCAGGGGGTTGGACTAGATGACCCAGGAGGTCCCTTTCAACTCTACGATTCTATGATTCTAACTGATCTCTGTCACCTGGGGATCTCCAGCCCACGACTGGAGGCTGAGCAATTATCACCAAACACCTGAACAAAGGCAAAGTTACAGTCCCCAGAGGAAAAAAACACTATTTCACTGTTCCTTTGGGGGGTTTGTTGGTTTGTTTCTTTTCTTTTATACTTGTATTCCATTCGCTGCCAGAACGACGTCCGGATATCACAGCCGTTCTCACTTGCGTTTTCAGAAGTATGCAGTGAGATGGGAGAGTATCTTGGGCAGCGATCCTTGGGGTGTGACCAGCAGCTCCCCCTCCCCCCTCAGTTTTCCTCTGTGGAATGACGGAAGCTCTGATCATCCACATTTTCATTTTTGTTTCCCACCAGCGGTGCACTGGCAGGGGGGCTGTGCTCAGCGGTGCAATGCAGCTGTTGGCGCTGCATTGAATGCATGCGGGGCGCTTGCATTATTAACACTTTCCATCACCTTCCTTCTGCCAGCACCACTTAGTATGCAGGCCTGTTGGCCAGTTGCCATAGCAATCCATCAGAGTCTTCATAATACTGCAGGAAACGAGATCAAAAAGACTTTGTTGTAATTGCAGGGGGGAGCGGGCAGAGGTGGGGGTGGCGGGGATGGAGAAGCTGCCACCCTACGGCTGCTCAGCAACTCCCCAGGAGCACAGCTTCCTCCGGGCTGGCGGTAAAGAGAGCATGAATGCAACATCAGTCAGGAGAAACTGCTGACAACAGTCAAGCACCGAAAAGACAGTTGCCTTCAAAGCAGCTCTGGTCTTCTCCAGAGGTCTTATGAGTGTTTCATACGCTCCAAGCTGACTCTCTTTTCTGGTACTTGGTTTGTCCCTCGTTTTTGGTTTTGGGGCATTTCCTTGTGCAGAGTTTTAACCTGAGCACAGAACAGATTAGCTGTTCTTCAGGGATCAGCTCCATCCTCTGGGTCTCTATCTCCTAAAGGTCTTTTTTGGAAGGAAGGAAGGAAGGAAGGAAGGAAGGAAGGAAGGAAGGAAGGAAGGAAGGAAGGAAGGAAGGAAGGAAGGAAGGAAGGAAGGAAGGAAGGAAGGAAGGAAGGAAGGAAAAAGAGAGGGAAGGAGGGAAGGAAGGAAGAAGGAAAAAGAGAGAGAAGGAAGGAAGGAAGGAAAAAGAGAGAGAGAGGGAAGGAAGGAAGGAAGGAAGGAAGGAAGGAAGGAAAAAGAGAGGGAAGGAAGGAAGGAAGGAAGGAAGGAAGGAAGGAAGGAAGGAAGGAAGGAAGGAAACTGGATAGATTATAAACCGTGACTTCTTCAGGATAGATTATAGTCACCTTCTTCTACATGGGCAGATGCAAAAGGAACACAGCCTGTCAATGGTACTTGTAGCCAAAGAGCAAAGAGACTGTGAGGCTTGAACTGAGCTAAACTGATAGATCTTTTATTCATGAAATAATTTATATACTCTTCACACTTAGGCTACCACCTCTATGTGAGGCCAGATTCATAGGGTTGCCAACTCTGGGTTGGGAAATTCCTGGAGGTTTCGGGGGGGGGGACATGGGGATGAAGGGGAGGGACCTCAGTGGGTTATAATGCCATAGAGACCATCCTTCAAAACAGCCACTTTCTCTCCTCATAAAACAAGAACTTACCTAGAGGACTCCTGGTCAGCACGGACCAACTCCCAGAAATGCTGCACACCAATCCCGGTTCCAGCTCCCTTCAAAACTGATCAATGAGCAACTGCATGTTGTGTTGTTTCCCCCCCTCCCGACGCCTGCAAAGTAAACAGAGGGGTCAAGTGTTCACATTGATTACAAAGGTCTCATTTGTAGGAACGCCGAGGTATATTTGGCAGCTGGGTGAGTGAGTGATGGATTCTCTCGCTATGGTGGGCTATAATCGGAGTGGGTAGAATCAACTCTCCATATTTATTAAAACAGCTAGAGCATTTGTGGTAGGAGCCAGCATGATGCAGCGTTCGCTGGCAGGGGCTCTTGGGAATTGTAGTCCATGGACATCTGGAGGCCCGCAGTTTGACTACCCCTGATGTAGGGGTCAGGAGAAGCAGTCTCTAATCTGGAGAGTCGGGTTGGATTCCCCTCCTCCACATTACAGCCAGCTGGGTGACTTTGAACCAGTCGCAGCTGTCTCAGAGCTCTCTCAGCCCCACCTCACTGACAGGTTGTCTGTTGTGGGGAGAGGAAGGGATGGCAATTGCAAGCTACTTTGAGGCTCCTTCAAACAGGAGAAAGTGGGGTATAAAACCCCAGCTCTTTTTCATTGAAAGCCAGCGTGGCGTCATGGCTAGAGAGTGGTGGACTCTAACCTGGGCCCATTCTGCACCCAAGGGTTAATGCATCTTTAATCCACCTTAGAAGTAGATTCTTCTGTTCTGCACAGGAAAATCCAGCTGCAAAAGCACATTGAAAGTGCATTATCTTCCATGTGCAGAATTAGCCCTGGAGAACCGGATTAGATCCCCCTCTTTCTTTTCATTGCATCCCACTCCTCTCCTCCATAACTCAGCTTTAACTATATGGCTCAACCCACCCAACCACCACCAACCTAGGCAGCTTAGTCTTTTAGCAGGAAAAAGCCGCCACAATGGGACAGGTTTGTCTCTCCACACACTCTCTTTTTCTGACTGGACCTCTCCCTTGGCAGCTTTAACATCTCCAGCGCAAAAAGGAATGCTCAGTAACGGTGCCTGTCTTTTCCCCTGTGCTGGAGCACAAAGCAGCCAGGGAGAAACTCTTCAAATCAGAAAAGGCACAGAGGGGAAGAATAATCAACCCCCCCCTTTTCCCCCATTACTATAGCTCTGAGCCATATTCCCTCTCACAGTTGCTGTTTGTAGTTCAAATACACGTTTGAGGGGTCTGATCTCCAGGGTCCCCCCTTGTACCTCCGGCGTCCCGTGAGACAGACCCATACGTGAGATGTTTCCTGGACTCACCTGGCTTCTGTGCAGTCCCATCTTTGCCCTCCCAGCTTCATAACATTTCTGCTGCCTTGCACAACCTCCTCTCCCCCCCCCTCCCACCCCACCGCCAACAAACAAAAACATAGCTCCAGTCTCCCCTTTGCCTAATCGGTTTAAAGAGCTCAGGGGGTGGAACCTGCATCTCCCAGGGGCTAGACGGAAGCAAAAGGGCAGGTTTTGTTTATATAGTGTCGTCGTCCCCCCCTCCCCCCAGCATGGCATATTAACATTAGCATAATGCATCCCCATCCAGGGAAAGAATATTCATTTGGCGCATCATGGAGGCCCTGCCATGAATAATCATCGTGCGCTCGACGCCCAGCCTGCTCTCAGAACATCCTCCTAGCACTCTAATTATTCGCTTCTCCCGGGATAATTGCATTCCTCTAACTTATTTCCACTTTCTGGACCGCCCTGGTTAATTATTTATGGGAGACAACCTATTTATCATATTTACCTATCGGTAATCCTAGCGAGACAAGCTGGAGGTTTCCAGAACTCTTGCTTGTAAATTGGAGAAGCACCCAACCATTCAAATTGTCTTGTAATTGGGAGGGGGGGCAGTGGGGGGGGGGGGAGACACAGCCTGCATCACCCTTTGAACTTGACAGGGTCGAAGCTTTTTTCTTTTTTTTTCATCCATGGAGATGTAGGAAGCCGTTCCCGACTGATCTGGCAAATGCTCAGTAGTGGCGTGAAGGATTCTGTCCTTGGGACTGAATTCTTCAGTCAGGGTTTGCCAACCTTCAGGTGGGGCCTGAAAGTCTCTCACAGATTTCCATGCAACTGAGATCGGCTATCCTGGAGGAAATGGCTGTTTTGTTGGTGAACTATATAGCACTAAACCCTTTGTTGAGGGACTCTATGGCATTGAACTCTTGTTTGGTAGACTCTATGGCATTGAACCCTTAGCTGGTGGACTCTATGGCAGGGGTAGTCAACCTGTGCTGGCAGGGGCTCATGGGAATTGTAGTCCATGGACATCTGGAGGACCACAGGTTGACTACCCCTGCTCTATGGCACTGAACCCATGGTTGGTGGACTCTATGGCACTGAACCCTTAGCTGGTGGACTCTATGGCATTGAACCCATGGTTGGTGGACTCTATGACATTGAACCCCATGTTGGTGGACCCTATGGCATTGAACTCTTGTTTGGTAGACTCTATGGCATTGAACCCCATGTTGGTGGACTCTATAGCATTGAACCCACAGTTGGTGGCCTCTATGGCACTGAACTCATGGTTGGTGGACTTTATGGCACTGAACTCTCTGTTGGTGGACTCTATGGCATTCAACCCTTAGTTGGTGGACTCTAGTTGGTGGACTCTATGGCATTCAACCCTTAGTTGGTGGACTCTATGGCATTGAACCGTTAGTTGGTGGACTCTATGGCATTGAACCCTGCTGAGGTCCCTCCCTCCCCACCCCACTCCTCCCCAGGTTCCAAAATTGCCAAGTATTCCATCCAGAACCTTACAGTTAAGATTTCTATGCTTGGTGTCTGCTGCTGCCAAAGCGATGTTTTTATAAATCAGCACATTCAAACGAATCTCCAGGGGCCAATCAGAAGTCTTGCCACACAGCCCGACCCAGTTTCTAAAACACTTGGCAGGCTCCAGGAAAGAGGTCAGCAGGCACATGTTGGGGGCCCTGGTGTAGAGCCTCTCTTTGCAACCCTTCCCACCACCCTGTTCCCTTTTTGTACCTCCAACAGCAGCTTCAGGTAAGGTGACTTGTACATGTAATGAAGCACATGTCGCACATACGTCTTCTTCTCGGGCTTCCTTGACCTAATCCACAGGCATTCATGTTAAATATTTATATTGTACTTCCTGAACAACAGGGCTCACATCAAATTCAAAACTGAAATATGATCACAGAAATCTGAATAAAACAAAGCAACCCAGGACCTTCTCTCATGGGCAGTTAATAGCATGTTGGGAAAGTTTCACGTTGCACAAGTGAATCTTCCACCATCTACGGAAGGTCAGGACCTTCATACCATCCTCAGGAAACTCGTTCTCCACCACAGGTGCAGCCACTTCTCAGTGGACTCTCAAAACAACAGTTCACCTTCCGACTGACCTGAGAACGGGCACTGGTAATAATCTTTGGTCTAATCCCCGGGGCTGCTTTTTTGGCACATGCAATAGAGCATTTATCCTAACCGGTCATTGTAACTCCATAGGTCAGTTTCCTACAGTGATGGCTCTCATGGTATACAGGAAGCACAAGTCCCTTATGCTTCCTGTTTACCACGTAGGTTTCCGTATTTGAGAAAACCAGCGCTCAGAGTTGGCACAGTTGAGTCCCTGGCAAGGCACACAGCCAAGCATGGTTCAGCCCAGCTGGGAACTCTAGGTCAATGTTCTCAGTGACAACAGGCGAAAGGCCAAGAGGAGGCAGAAAGCAAGAGAGCAAAACTCTGTGGCTTCCTCCAGGCATGCCTGCCCCCTGCAATCCAGAAGCCCGTACAATGTCTCAGTTATCTAGAGTCTGTCCCAGAGCTGGAGGGGCACCAAGCCAACTTTCCTACAACACTGTATGGTCGGTTGTAGTGGGTGGCATATGTCAGGCATTGGAGCAACGGGCTGGGCCTTCCTTTGTAGCCAGCCAAAGGCAAGATCAGGAGATTTGGTGTTGCCACACTAGGGTGCTCAAACAGTGAGCGAGGTCTTCCCCTGATAGGGAGAATGAGGATGTGGCACCATGGCAAACAGCAGCCATGGGTCCTGCCTCACCAATGCACCCAGGCAGGGCTGTCCTTAGTGCTGTATTAGGGATGCCAGTTCCCAGGTGGGACATGGGGGTCCCCCGGTTTCATCACTCAGCTCAAGGCAACAGAGATCATTTCTCCTGGAAAAAATGGCTGCTTTGGAGGGTGGACTCCATAGCATTTACTCCAGTGAGATCCTTGCTGGTCCCAAATCCCACCCACTCCCAGGGCCACCCGCAAAGTCTGCAGGTATTTCCCAACTCAGAGCTGGCAACCTGATACGGAATACAGGAATGGTGACACAGACCTGGCACAGGTCTCACAGGCAAGGCCCGTGAGAACAACCTGAAAAGGGGGCAGTGCAGGGACTAAATCATTCACATATAGCTGGGATCAACATAAGACGTCCCTGTCTTCCAAACCCCAAATCTCTAGAAGAAGAAAAGTTGGTTCTTATATGCCACTTTTCTCTACCCGAAGGAGTCTCAGAGCAGCTTAAATTCACTTTCCCTTTCCTCTCCCCATAATAGACACCCTGTGAGGGAGGAGAGGCTGAGAGAGCCCTGATATTACTGAAGAAGAAGAGTTGGTTCTTATATGAAGGTTTTCTCTTCCCGAAGGAGTCTCAAAGTGGCTTACATTTGCCTTCCCTTCTCTCTCCCCACAACAGACACCCTGTGTGGTGTGAGAGGCTGAGAGACCCCTGATATTCCTGCTCAGTCTGAACAGCTTTCTCAGTGCTGTAGCGAGCCCAAGGTCACCCAGTTGGCTACATGTGGAGGAGGAGCGGGGAATCAAGCCCGGCTCGCCAGATTAGAAGTCTGAACTCCTAACCACTACACCACGCTGGCTCTAGAATCCTGTTGCTCCCCATGGGCAACCAAGGGAAACCTGGGGAGAAGAAAGGAGGCTGCAATGGGAGAGGATGAGAAGGAAGCCAACCCTGGGGATTCAAGCGATCTCACCATCAGCCGCTGGCCAGAACTCTGAAATCTGCTACACAAGAGTTCGGGTAGCTGGAGAAGAGAAATCTGTGTGGCAACAGCTCCATCTTGAATGCCCTGCTGCCATCCAATTAAGACTTGGGCATATGCATTATTTATAGAGATCATTAGTAAGTCAATGAGTGGCGGGCCTTTTGCGAGAGGCATCCGTCCTTCCTACATACAATCCCTCATCGGGGATGACATTGCAACCGGGGTCACGTCACTGGGGGCTGCGCTGTACCCGCTTAATGCCTTCAAAATACAGGGCCGTGAGCTCTGCTTGTTTTAGCCCCATCACAAACTATCATTTTTTAGGCCGAAAGGGATGGCATGCGCATTAGATGCATGGCCAGTTCTGCCAGCATGCGTATGCATTCCGCACAGCTATGGCGGGGCTGACAAATGGTTAGGAAAATGCACTGAATGAGTGGAAGGCAGCCAGCGGGGGTAGGTGGAAGTTGCTGCTAGTGCAAGCATGCAAGCCCCACCCTGCATAAAATGGATAGACACAAACACACTGGGAGCGACCACGGCAAGGTGACAGCTCACTCCCTGCACAACGTGGGTTGGTAAAAGAAGAAGAGTTGGTTCTTAGATGCTGCTTTTCTCTACCCGAAGGAGTCTCAAAGCGGCTTACATTCGCCTTCCCTTTCCTCTCCCCACAAAAGACACCCTGTGAGGGAGGTGAGGCTGAGAGACACCTGATATTAATGAAGAAGAAGGTTCTTATATGCCACTTTTCTCTACCCGAAGGAGTCTCAGAGTGGTCTCAGAGTCCCTTTCCTCTCCCCACCACAGACACCCTGTGAGGTGGGTGAGGCTGAGAGAGCTCTGATATCACTGCTTGGTCAGAACAGCTTTATCAGTGCTGTGGCGAGCCCAGGGTCACCGAGCTGGCTGCATGTGGGGGAGTGGGGAATCAAACCTGGCATGCCAGATTAGTTGTCCACACTTCTAACCCCTATACCAAAAGCTGCATGGAAGCTGAAGTTATCCTGCTCTGGGCTGAGGGTGCAGTTGGACCTCATTGTCCTTCCTGCCCCCCTCAGGCAGCCTCTGTCCCTCTTCACTCTCACAGTATAGTGTACTTCCCAGAGTTGTTAACAGGAAGAGACAGGGAGGAGAGAACTCTTTCTGGACCCTGAGCTCCTTCGGGGAAGGTTGGGATGAAATGTGATCGATGGCCTGGCCTCTCTCTGTTTTCACCCACAAAATGTTTGTGGGTATGCCGTCGCTTCCACCAATCCCTTGAACGCTAGCTGAACGGTGCCCATTGCAAGGGAGAAACCTTGGCAAATATTCCCCCCCACCGGGCAAAAAGGCTCCACCTGACCCCCTTCTCAAAACTTCGAATGCGGCCCTCTTCCAATAACCATCACCGCTCCGGCCAGGCCCGGCACCTGGCGGGTTAAGAAGCAGTCCCAGCTATTAAGGGCTCCCCGGTGGTTGCGGTGTGATCACATGACAGGGAGAGCACGGTGTTGTTGCCTGTTCTCTGACCCCAGGCATGTAAACACAACCGCATTCTGGCAAGATGTTGAATGTCCCTGATTATGTCGGAGTTCTGGGCCAGCTGCCAGGCGGGAAGACCCAGGCTAACGCTTCCCTTGGCAAGGTGCCCAGGTCTGAACCGACAGGCAGGGAGGTGGCGAGGGAGACGCAGCGCTGCAGCCTGGGAGCTGGGCCGCTTTCTTCCTCTCCCTGAGTCCAGGCGAGCAGAGAGGAGCAAGTGGGGGAAGCACCTCTGACTGCTGCTGCTGCTGCTGCATCACTAGAAAGGAGAGGTCCAAGATGGAGCACTTTCCTCCCCCACACAAAGACACACACAAGTCCCCAGAGAGACTCTTTGCACATTCCAGCACAACACGGGGGATTTGCGGCCGATTGAGCCCTTTGTGGGGGGAGGGCCGGAATGGAAAGCATTCTTCATGAGAGAATCATAGAATCATAGAGTTGGAAGGGACCTCCTGGGTCATCTAGTCCAACCCCCTGCACTATGCTGGACACTCACAACCCTATCTCTCATCCACTGTAACCTGCCACCTCCTTGAGCCTTCACAGAATCAGCCTCTCCATTAGATGGCTATCCAGCCTCTGTTTAAAAATTTCCAATGATGGAGAACCCACTATGTCCCGAGGAAGCCTGTTCCACTGAGAAACCACTCTAATTGTCAGGAACTTCTTCTGGATGTTTAGACGGAATTTCTTTTGAATTAATTTCATCCCATTGTTTCTGGTCTGACCCTCCAGGGAAAGAGAGAACAACTCTGCTCCATCCTCGACATGGCAGCCTTTTAGAGACCCATCAACCCTGATTAAAAGAGAGAGGTGTTCGTAACGCCTCTTATAAGATCGCTCTTGGTTTAAAAGCCACTATGATGTTTTCAGGTGGGCAGCCATGTTGGTCTGAAGCAGCAGAGCAACATTTGAAGTCCAGTGGTACCCTTATAACCAACAAAGGTTTATTCAAGGCGTGAGCTTTCGTGGGCATGCATGCTTCCTCGGACAAGGTCAGCAGGGATCATAAGAGTACAAATTGAAGGAGAGTAAATTAGTAAAGAGAATCCTAGAGACATCCGCAAATATGCAGCACGATCGATCCTTGCTAGATCGCAAGGAATAAAGCTTTTGGGTTCAATTGTGATTCACAAAAACATTGGGGGAATAAAAATGTTAAGGCTAGCGATTAATGGTGTTTCAACATTCCTTTTGATTCTATGGATGTTAGGGGGGAAATGTCAGGGTCTAGCAAGAGGAGCGACCATTTGACATAAACCTTGGGTGCTGTGGTTTGGGGCTGGGGGAGGAGCCAGTCGCCTTTTGCCCCATGCCTTTGAAAGCTGCAGTCATATGGCACGTCTGACAAACAGCTGGCTGGGCTGCCAACTTCAAGCTGAGGCCTGGAGATGATCTGGATCTCAGGTGGCAAGATCACTTCCTCTGGAGAAAAATCTGCTTTTGGAGGGAATGGACTGTACGGCATGACATCCTGCTGAAGCCCCTCCCCTCTCTAAACTCCACCTCCCCAAGCTCCACCCCCAAATCCCTAGGAGTTTCTCACACTGGAACTGGCAACCCTGTAGGAAACAGAGAAGCCGGGCTCACTGATGGGTTCACGCACACATTTCATTCACTTCATGAGTTATGTTCCTCCTCCTTCCTTTCTCATGCTGAGAAATCTTCACTCTGGCCAACTGTGAGGTGTGCATTTAGTGTCAACCACCCTTTAGTGGTTTCTCTATATTCTCTCTCTCATTGTTCAGCTGAAATTGGTTCTCAGAGCAATTCACAGCAATAGAAAAGATATCAAATTCAGAGTTCCACAAAGAGTGGCTTTCACCTGGCTGGCCCAAGTTAGGCCAATCTGGACTGATCTCAGAAATTAAGCTGGGTCAGCCCTGCCCTGGATGGGAGACCCCCAGGAAACTTGTAAGGGTCAGGTTCCTCTGTTTGACTCTTGCCTTGAAAATCCTCTTTCATAATACTTGGCGGTGACTTGATGGCATTTTCCACCCACCCCCCACTCCCCATAGAGAGGTAATTCTGAGCCAGAGTTGGATTCAGGGGTGATGGAGACATGGATTGGCTGCTTCCTGCCCTCCTGCTGATGGCCATTGTACTTTTGGGTCAATATTTGTAAAAAAAAAAAAAAAAAAGAAAGAAAAAGAAAAATGTAATTGTCTGACACTGCTATCGCAGTATCCAAAAAAAATCATAGAATCACAGAATAATAGAGTTGGAAGGGACCTCCTGGGTCATCTAGTTCAACCCCCTGCACCATGCAGGACACTCACAACCCTATCGCTCATCCCCTGTGACCTGCCACCCCCTTGAACCTTCACAGAATCAGCCTCCCTGTCAGATGCCTATCCAGCCTCTGTTTAAAAATGTCCAAAGATAGAGAACCCACCACCTCCCAAGGAAGCCTATTCCACTGAGAAACCGCTCTGTCTAAATACCACTGTAGTGTGCTAAAAAGTGATAACATGGAGTACCACATGCTCACACTAATTCAGGTAACATGCCAAAGAAAATGAAATGAAAATAAAGTATGAACATGGAATAAAGGACCCAGGTGCCCACAATGTTCTGCAGAAACAACGCTGAGAGAGGAGAAGCCAAGAACTGTGGTTATATTTTGTGTATGTGAATCATGTATACAAATTTGCGTACTTCAGTTTATCCAGGCGGGTTGCTTGTTTCTCTGGAAGGGTTGCTGCTCCCTGTTGTGGGAGTTCACTCCCACATCGAAGGTTGATTGACCTAGAAGATCAGGACATCGGACTCCTCCCATCAGCTGCTTCATTTCCCTTGCAGGACCATCATCCCGGACAAATAATTGTTTGCATTCTTTGAGACAAAAGAGACTGTGCTGACCTTTAAAGGTGAAACCGCCACATAAGTATACACAGACTGTAATTATATATATATTTTAGATTTCTTTTTTATTGCGACAGCTGCCATTAAAGCCTGTAATTGCTTGATAAAAACGGAGAGGAAATTATCGTCCTATTTTATGGCCTCCATAAATTAAGCAGCTTTTGTCAAGATGAACAAGAATCTGATTCCGAAAGCCGCCCCCCCTCTCTCTCACTCACACACACTCTCTTAATGTGGTGTGTTTGCTGCGTTGCCAGTGTCCAGCTGGGGCCTGGAGATCTCCTAGACCGAGAAAGCCTTGACAGAACTGCTCTGTGAGAACAGCTCAAACAGGTCTGCGATTAGCCCACGACCACCCAGGTGGCTGCCACATGGAGGAGTGGGGAATCAAACTTGGCTCTGCCAGATTAGAGGCCACTGCTCTGAACAGCCTTCCCACCAGCTGATGGATTCAAGAGACAGTGCAGGATAGTGGTTATAGTTTAGTTGCGATTTGGCCAGGCATTCTTTTTCAATATAACCAACCACAGAGGACTGCGGTGAGGTTAAAATGAAGAAGAATCATGTACACCAGGGGTAGTCAACCTGTGGTCCTCCAGATGTCCATGGACTACAATTCCCATGAGCCCCTGCCAGCGTTTGCTGGCAGGGGCTCATGGGAATTGTAGTCCATGGACATCTGGAGGACCACAGGTTGATTACCCCTGATGTACACTAACTTGAGACCCTACATCAGGCTTTCTCAACCAGCCTCTGTTTAAAAATCTCCAAAGGTAGAGAATCCACACCCTCTCAAGGAAGCCTGTTCCACTGAGAAACCGCTCTGCCAGGAACTTCCATTGTGTGGCTTTTGTATATAAGTTGGGATTGGTTTTGGAGGTTATTCTATTCGGTTTTAGTTCTTGTACTACCATGCTGGGATCACAATAAAGAGCTGGAACGAACTCCGAATGTCCTGGTATCCGATCTAACACTCTTGCTTCTCTTTTATCCATTTTTTATGTTCTGTGTTTTACCATTGTTCTGGTGTATGACCATTCGAACCAAACTGAAGTTTGCTCAGCGTCGATTGTCAACTACAGTTTATCAGGAAAACGAAATGCCTACAACTTTCACCCTAGTACCCAGTGGTACTTTGCTGTAGTAAGTAAAATTGTTACGTATCCTCATAGTGCAGTGGTTCTCAACCTTCCTAATGCCTTTAGTATTGTCCCTCATGTTGTGGTGACCCCCAAACATAAAATTATGGAAGTGTTCTTACACAGAAATTAAATCGAAACTGACCAATGGCGTGAAGATCCATTGTTCATGATTGCATATAAATTGTTTTCCCCCAGGGTTTCTCAGTTCAGTTCTGCCTCTTGTCCCATCATGCACATCTTGCTCTTTTCCGCTGCTCCAGACAGACGAACGCTCTATCTTGATCTACCCCAAAAGGCCGTTGTGTAGATGGCGCCCTCCTGCCAAGCTGCTTGCCCTACCGCGACCCCTGTGAAAGGATCATTCGATCCCCAAAGGGGTCCTGACCCCCAGGTTGAGAACCACTGTCATAGTGTAACGGAGTTGTACGCAAGCCGATATTGCTTTTTTTAAAAACTATTCTAATAAAAATATTAACCCTTTTAAAAATAACAACTGCAGCTGGTTAGAGGTTCATGGTTTGGGCGGTTGGTTCCTAACAAAAGAAAGAACGGCTCATTTGTCCCTCGTGATTTACAAGTGAATTTGGCGCTCTCCCCCCTGTCAAACTGCTGGAGATGGTATGGAAAAAACAGAAGAATACAGTAAATTAATCCACTATAAGATAATTTGAAGATGGCAGTCAGGAAGGAGGGAGATATTTATTCATTTCCATGACAATCGCCACAGAGAAAAAGAGAAACGTTCTCTCTCGAGGGACTCGTGCTGAATTCCCTGAGCTGCCAATCAGAACCGGAATGCAACACGGCGAATTCAGGAGGGACGCTTGCCTAGGAGCCACTCCTGTCAGCAACGGGGAAAATGCTCTCATTCGGAAGCAGTGAAGCTGCCAGGAGACTCGAGTTTGTCTAAATTGTCTGTAACAATGGTGGCGTTAAAGAAACAGGGAGACCGTGAAGGTAATGAGGAGGGATTGCGGTGCAAATTTAGGATGTTGCTGACAGTGGAGGGACATTGCTAGATGAAAAAGCAGTTAATCCCTGACTAGAACTTGCCAGGATAGCTTAAAAGTTAAAAAAAAAAAACAGATTGCGATATCCTGGTACAGATTCAGGCTACTGTATATGTGTGGAGGTGGGAGGGGGGGGAATATTCAACCTTTCTCTCTGTGTGTTTTTGCAAAGTAGAACCTTCTACTCCACTTTCGGGCAGAGAAAAAAGGCAGGCATAATGAGGAGATGCCTGTCTTGTTTCTTTCTTTCCCAGGGTTAATAACAAAAGTGTCAGCATTGTGTCAAAACCTAGATCCCCCACCAAAAAAAAAGCACATTCAGATCTGAGATGGGGCTCTTTGTGGCTTCTATTTTCCTTGAAAAATCACTAAGAAGATCTAGGATCACCAGCTCTGGGTTCGGAAAGACCTAGGGGGCTGGGGCTATGGAGCCCAGGGAGCAATGCCATACAATTCCATAGAGTCTACTTTCCCAAAACAGCTATTTCTCCACAGGAACTGATCTCAATTGTCTTAGGATCAGCCGCCATTGCGGGAGATATCCAGGCCCCAGCAGTAGGTTACTAAGATCCGATTATGGCACACACCGCAACATTTTTTAGTTAGGTCCTCAGACACATTTGGGGGGTGAGGTTGGCATACCTCATGCACAATCGGCATCTCTGTTTAAGTTAGTTAGGCATTTAAGAAAAGGAAGTTGACGTAAAAGAGAAGGATGAGGTGGGACAAGCCAAGGGAAGGAGGATGGAACAAAACAAGCTGTGGTCCTGTGGAGAGCCGGGGGTGGGGTGGGCGGGGGACAGTTTGAAAATCCTACCCCTCTCCCCCAAATCTTCCCCCGATAATGCAGAACCACCCTACTTCATCTATGGATGGACCTGTTGTGCTGCTTTTGTGATCACAAGTCAACCATCAGATTGATTGTTGAGATACACAAATACTGTATGAGGCGTCAAATTTGTCGTCCTTGTTTATTATGGATGGCTGTGTGTATCCGGAGATGTCGTGGGATAGTAACCACAAATTGCTCTGCGGCATAGAATGCTCAGGTCCTTTCCTGTCTGACCCCCTAAACTGAAAAGCCATGGAGAAGTCACTGACTACGGAACCTGACAACATGACCCTTCATAAGAAGAAGAAGAGGAGAAGAAATCAAAAGAGCCCATTATTCTACCACATCATGGCTAGTCCTTGATTAAAAAATAGAGGATGGGGTTGGTCAGAGGGATAGATCTCCATAAAGTCCACACTCAAAACAGCCATTTTCTCCAGAGGAACAGATCGATGTCTCTGGAAATCAGTTGTAATTCCAGGGGATCTCCAGGCCCTACCTGAAGGTTGGTAATTATTGAATTATTGCAGTACTGAACATGAACAATAAGTGGAAGTTCCATTCGATTGCCAGATACATGGAACAAGCCAATGGATATCTCCCCTACTTATGATTTTCTTAGAAGCATCTGGCCAGCCAGTTGCTAGAAACGGCATACGGGACTAAATGGACCCTTAACTCAATCTAATCCAAGTCTTCTGCATTCTCTTGTTCTGAACACCGATGGTCATCTTCTTGTACCATCTGCCGTTGCTGGTGGTTGGACAGGTACCAGCTTCTGCCCTAATGTTGTCTACAGACTAAGCCTTCTCAAAGGAAATCCCATTCAGCGTCCTTAGATCATTCTGTATAGAGCTTTTTCTGCCCTCTGCAGTGAATGAGAGCTCTCTCTCTCTCTCTCTCTCCCCCGCCACCACCACCACCATGGCTTCACCTCCCATTAATTCCCTTCATCTACAAAGCCCCAATAATCCTGTCTGTTTACAAACTCACCTCACTGATTCTTTCCTCGCCAAGGAGTGCAACAGACTCCAGGGTATTTGTGGCCTTGGTCTCTCTTTCAGGGAGCAAAGAAAGCCTTGATTTAAACAATGTAAAAATATTTACGTTGAGCTTGTGGCTCTGCTGGAGGTGGTCTTCTGCTCTCCCGATTCATCATCCTGTTCCTAGGAAGGCTGGTGCTCTACCTTAAGTATATATTATTCAGTTCAATCAAAAGGGCTATTCAGAGCCATTTGTACTGTGGCAGACTTTCATCCCAGCCTCATTTGTTACAGGTTCTGAAGTAGAGACATTAATACCTGGGCATCTGTAAGTCTAATTCCTGTCGGGAACGGGCCCAGGGCTGAAGAAGATTCTGACCCAGATCTATCAGAGAGTGACTACACCAGTTTCAACAGTAACATTTAGATGAATAATTAAATAACAATTGTCCACTGTTAAGTTGCAACTGACTCTCAGCAGCTCCAGGACTGCAGGGTTGTTGTTTTGCCAGATCAAAGTGGCGAATAGTTCTTTTATTAGGATTTGAAAGCAATAAGCACACTGGTGTAGAGGTAGATGAGTTGTGATTTATATTTGTTATCATTAGCAGGCAATTGCAACATAGATTTTCACACTTACATCAATCAGCATCAGATCCGACCCCACCCTTTCATGCTCAACTAATAAACAGTTTCTAATTTCTAATCAGCCACTGGAAGCCTGGTCAGCAGCAGAAATTGTGACCAACTCATCTACCTCTACACCAGTGTGCTTATTGCTTTCAAATCCTCATAAAAGAACCATTTGCCACTTTGACCTAGCAAGACAATTGTCAAAGCAAGCAGAGGGGGTTTGCCATGCCCTCCTCTGGTTAGCAACCCAACTTCTTCCTTGGTGACTTCCCATCCACGTATTAACTTATCGTGCCTGGACCCGCTTAGCTTTCAAGCACTAACAAGATTGGGCTCGTCAGGAGTGGCCAGGCTGCTAATGTTGTTAATATCACCCGCCATTGTTGTTTTCTGCCAGTAGATGCTTATCTGTTCTGCCTGACATGTGCTCGCTGACCCTCCTTCTGGGGTATATGTTTCAAATGGGATGTGCTTTGTTTCATTGTGGTTTCGAATTGTTTTCACGCTATGCATTTTTAAAAGCTTGTTTTTATGTGTTTGATTGTTCGCTGCCTCAGGGGCCCTAACCTGGGAGGAAAGATTATTTTTATTATTATTATATTTATTTGATTTCTTACCTGCCACTCCCCATAAGGGTGGGTTACAAAAGTGCATAAGAACCCCAATAAAATTACCCCTAAAAAACAGCAATACATGCACAAACAGTCCAGCACAAAAATACGAAGCGGCAGAACAATAATACAACAAAGCCCTGATCCTAAAATTAGCCCTAGGGGAGACAATAGGGAAAGGTGACATCTCACCCGCCATCAGAATAATCCGGGAAGGGAGGTCCAGCTCTTCCCCAGGTAGCAGCATTAGCATCAAGCCGCAACTATTGACTTGG
The DNA here is from genome assembly GCF_049243985.1 of Paroedura picta. Lineage (NCBI taxonomy): Eukaryota > Metazoa > Chordata > Lepidosauria > Squamata > Gekkonidae > Paroedura > Paroedura picta. The sequence continues at coordinate 9,322,016 of NC_135381.1, read as the reverse complement.
AGCCAAATCACCATGGTCCTCCAAACTCCAAATAATCTCCCCCCGCCCTGGTCACCACCCAAAACCTGCTGCTTTCGGCAAACCTCAGTGGCCTGACCTGCAGGCATTCCTCTCGTTCCATATGTCTTCTGAACAAAACAGCACATTTTGAATGAACAAGCCTTTTCCGAATCTGTCAGCCGGGTTCGTGTCGACTTAGTTTAGTTAATGCCACAGCTCCACGCTGTCCTCTGTTCTCCAGCCTTTCACCCTGCTGCCAACTGACCCTGCCGTTGTCCCCCTATTAAGGAGCCAGTTCTGAGTGATGTTGAAAAATGAAGTGGCAGCAGATTTTCGTGCATTGATCCTTCTTTCCACGGCCCTTCTTGGCAAGCTCAGCAAGTTCCCCTCTCTGCCTTCCTGATATTTTGCTATTAATGGCGTCGCGATTCCTTCATAACCAGAACAAAATACGGTCGGTTGTTGATTGGGGAGCCCAAACTGGGCAGGCATGAAAGCTGTTCTGTTCTGGCATCTGGATACCATTTCCTGCTCTGCATCTCTAAGCAGAGGATCGTTCTTTGGGATGCTTTGTTATCAGACCTGGCGGCTGAAGGGCCAGCTCTTGGGGAACGGAATATTATTACGTGTCTCAGAAAGGCAGACTAGTTCGGAACGATTTTATGCATTGCCTGTTACGTGGGTCCCGTTTACTCCGTTGCTTTATTTAATTTATATCTCAAATTTATCACAAGGAAATACTAGAGGGCATCAAGCCTGATATATCACGGGAAGGCAAAATCACGAAACTCCAGCTCACTTGCTCTGGCCGTATCCTGTGATCCAGCTCAATGGACAGATCAATTATGCTAGGATCGGTCAAGGGCAAAAGGAAACCAGGCTGACAAAGAACACGGTGGTTAGACATGATCAAAATGGACACTGGCCAGAGCATTATACAACTACAAGAAGCAGTGCAAGATCGGAAGATATGGAGACAGCTGAGCCATAGGATGGCCAAGAGTTGGACACGGCTGAATGGCTAACCTCATCCTGATAGCTTATAAACACTCATCCTTCTCCAGCCATGTCCCCGCAGAATGATGAAAAACTTTTAGCTCGCCTAAATTCTCAAAAAAGTATCAAGAAACCATAAAAGCAGGCATTCTGATCACACTTCAGGTAAAAACACTTTGAAGAATTTAATCAATGTATGTATACTGCCCTCCCCTGAGGTTCAACCAAATGCCTGGTGGAAGAGCTCCCTTTTGCAGGCCCTGCAGAACTGATTTAGCTCCATCAGGGCCCTGATCTCCTCTGGGAGCTCGTTCCACCAGGTGGGGGCCAGGACAGAGAAAGCTCTGGCCCTGGTTGAGGCCAGGCGGGCTTCTTTAGGGCCAGGAATCATTAGCCAGTTGGTGGTGGTGGAATGTAAAGCTCTCTGAGGGGCAAAGGCAGGGAGGTGGTCCCTCATGTCCTCTGGTTCCTGACCACGTATGGCCTTAAAGGTACCAGTCATAACCCCACTTACCCCCGGATCAAAAGGCAAAGGACAAAACCAACCAAAGGCTTGTCCAAACAGAAAAGTCTTTGTGTAAAGCTGAACAAGGTAGGCATCGGACCACCAGTTATGGGAGGGCCATTCCAGAATCAAAGGGCCACCATTGAAAAGAACACCTCTAGTGCACCCAGGGGAGTGAACTGTGGAAAGAACACCTGCTTTAAAAGGTTGCTTTTTCGGAGGGGCCCACAGCCCTGATGCACAGCAAATGTTTCTTGCATGCAGTCCTGAACACTCTGCACAGAGATTGAAAAGCAGAGTTTCCAAAAACGGGGGAACCATAGAGAAGGGGAAGGAAGTGATAACATCACAAACCATTATCATTTTACACGGTTTGTTATCAGTGGATTTATGTAGCGAGAGCTCCGTAGAGTAACCTTATGAGAGATTCATGAGATATCTGCCTTTGATCCCCCCCACATCTTAGGGCTCTCTTTCTAGTCGGCAGCTAACCCGGCACAGTAAATTGATGGTGGAGCAATAATGATTATTTAGCATCGGGCGCCTCTTCCGAAGTGATACATTCTGATGGTAAATGATAATCACGAGAAGAAGAATGGAGGGAGAAATCAGAGCTTGGAGAGGTTAAATGAGAAGCATCTCTTTGGTTAATACCAAATCTCAGCATCGACTCTAATTTCTCGAATTGCGAGCCTTCGGCTGAAGCTAAATGGGAGGTGGAGAGACAAATAAATTCATTTTAATGGGGCATGTGGAAAATACAATTCCATGGGTCAGATCTCCCACCTCTGCTTCCCTTAGTAGGGTCCATTTAGAAGGGCCGCTGCACACAGCCTTACAAAACAGTTGCCCCCAGATGGGGCAGGGGGAGACAATACAGGGCAATCTTTTTTGCCAAAGAAACTGTGCATGACATCTAGTCCCTGAGTTGTGAACTCCTGTATGGTTTATTATGTATTTATCTTTGAATTTATACACCGCTTACCATTGGTCTCACAGCGGTTTACAATAGAACAATAAAATATGATAATCCTTAAAACCCCTTAATATATAAAACATTAAACATTAAAAGATGGCGATATAATCTGAGTTCTAACTCCCACCCCCAGTTCTGTATGCAGTTAAATGAGCTCTCTTATCATCAGGAGCGTGAGCAAGCTAACCACCACAAAGGGATCCTCCGTTGGAACCACTGAGAGCCCACTCTGGCCTCAACCATATGCCTGGCAAAAGAGCTCTGTCTTACAGGCCCTGTGGAAAGCTAACAACTGCGGCAGGGGCCGTAGCTCTTCCAGGAGTTCATTCCACCAGGTTGGGGCCAGGACTGAAAATGATCTGGCCATGGTCAAGGCCAGGCGAACATCTTGGGGACCTGTGACAGGAAGCAGGTTCATCCCTGCAGAGCGGAGTGCCCTGCAAGGAGCATAAGCAGATAAGCGGTCATGCAGATAGGTAGGGCCCAAGCTGCATGCAGGAGATTGGACTAGATGACCCTGGAGCTCCCTGGAAGTCTTTTCCAACTCCATGATTCTATGATTCTATGAAAGACAGTGCGGCTAGAGCGTCAGAAAAGTTTCATTGCCAGGTGGCAGTTATAGAGGTCAAGCCCATCACATGCCCTGCTGTGACCTCTTTCTGTGCTATTCCATTCCTGGGGCTGGCATCAGGTGAGGCTCAGGTCCTGGCTTCAAGGTGTGCTGCTGCACTGAGGTGTTTGGAAGAAAATTATTCTTGCAGTAAAGATTTTGGGGACTTTTAATGCAAAACAATCCTAGAAATGTCATAATAATAAGGTACAGGGTTATATTCTAGGTAATAAAATTATAATTACATATAATTAATGATATATATTAATCATCACATCTATATTTATAGGCCTCATTATTTGTAGATCCCATTACATCAGCACCAAGAATATGAGAAAGCTTTGACGGCAGCTTCTGAAATATATTTCTGAGCTGCCCTTCTTCTAAAACAACATCACCCTGGGTGTGTCCTGCTAATTCATCCTCCACAGCAGGTGAGAGGGGCTGTTTCCAAAGGAACTCTATAGGTTTAATATGGGCTTTCTCAACTACAGTTTTATGAAACCCTGGGGTTTCTTGATGACCCTGGAAGGGTTTCCCAAATGGGTGGAAATCAATTCTATATAATGTGTTAAACGTCTATCGGATGACATAACCATATATGGTGTAGATCCACCTTTATCAGATAAAATCATATATGGTTATGTTGATCCACTCGCCCCTCCCAAATGACCAATGATGGGCCCAGAGATGGTGGGATGGGGAGGAGCCCCAGGTAAGCATGTACACAACTATGCTTCCCAGCCATATTCTGCACGATGGTGCCACTTCTGCGGTTTCTCAAAGCCTGAAGAATGTTTCAGGGGTTTCCCAATCGTAAAAAAAAGTTGAGGAAGGCTGGGGAACAAAGGAGAAGAACAGTGGTACTCCCCCCACCCCAGCTGGATGGTAAGTGTTCAAGATAGATATGGGGTTTTTATGGAAACCTAAAAGGTGGTCACATTAAAGCACGTGCACACACAGAAAGAGTGAAGAATTGCAATCCTAAGTATGTTTACTCATGCTGAAGTCTTCAGTGGGCTTACTCTCTAGCAAGTATGCTGAAGAGGACAGTCCCTGTCTGATACTGTACTGTTGCATAAGAGTTTTTAGAGAAGGGGTTTCGCTGCAGTTCATAAATTGTGCCTCTGCCAGTGCTTTTCATTCCATTCCTGCATGCTGGGTAAGCAGGACAGATCCAAAACAAAAGAAAACCACCGAAATCCCAAACCTGAAATTCAGCTCCCAGTGCGAAACCGTATCTCAGCACTCCAGTGCCCCGGGCATCTTGGCAATTCTTAGTTGTTTTGGTTTCAGCATGTGAAATACACTTTTGTATGGTCAGACACCATTGCATGGATGTTATATCCTCTCCCATTGTGGTTTTCAGGAATCACAACTGGAGCCCGTGCCCAGCGTAAAGTGGGTTGTTCCAGAAGTACAAAGACCATTTTAGGTTGTGGTCGTCAAAATTTTCATATTTTATTTATAACCTGTCCTTCCCCAAAGGCTCACAGCAAGTAACAATTCAGTATATACATTCAAATCATCAGTAGTTCAGAATTAATTAAAACCGGTTGTTCTAAGCCTTCCTCTCTCTTCCTGATGAGAGGGGAGAGGTAAACATGGACAGGTGATAAGAGAGCTGATTTAGCTGATGTTTTGAGTGGACAGATGTTTTGGACAGGGTGGCCGGATTTCCGATATTATCCACGGCCTTAACCATAGGCCTGGAGGAATAGCTTTGTTTTGCAGGCCTAGCAGAATTGTCGTAGGTCCAACTCTAAACAAATTCACCTTAAGCCTCAGACAGGACTATAAATAAAATAAATTAGGGACAGAATCAGTCATGTGGACACAAAGTCTGCAGAACAGATTTAGAGAAGTGAGAACCTTCAGTAGGACTTCAGCAGCTTGGTCATTGGCCGAAGAAGCGAGTGAACAGCAGGCAAACATCAGATTTTGCTGTAATATGATATTCATCCTTCCAAAAGGAGGGGCTTCTAGAACCCTTGCTAAGCACCCGACTTAGAAGCAATAGCAGGAAGAAGAGGAAGAAGAGGAAGAGGAAGAAGAGGAAGAAGAAGTGGTTCTTATATGCCACTTTTCTCTTTCCAAAGGAGTCTCAAAGTGGCTTACAGTCACCTTACCTTTCCTCTCCCTACAACAGCCACCCTGTGATGGGGGTAAGGCTAAGAGAGCCCTGATATTACTGAAGAAGAGTTGGCACTTATATGCCATTTTTCTCTACCAGGAGTCTCAAAGTGGCTTCCAATCGCCTTCCCTTTACTCTCCCCACAATAGACACCCTGTGAGGGAGGCGAGTCTGAGAGAGCCGTAATATTACTGAAGAAAAAGAATTTGTTCTTATATGCAGCTTTTCTCTACCTGAAGGAGTCTCAAAGCAGCTTACATTGCCTTCCCTTTCCTCTACCCACAACAGACACCCTGTGAGGGAGGTGAGGCTGAGAGAACCCTGAAATTACTGGTTGGTCAAAACAGCTTTATCAGTGCTGTGACAAGCCCAAGGTCACCTAGCTGGCTGCATGTAGGGAGTGCAGAATCAAACCCGGCTTGCCAGATTAGAAATCCACACACCTAACCACTACACCAAGCTGACTCTTTAGAGGTGAGAGTGGAAATATCATTTTTTCAAAGTATGCAACAAAGGACGTAAAGGTTCAGAGAAAGCATCTCCCCAATTTTGTCCCCTTTTCTTGCTATCCCCCTTCCTGTTTCCTCTTCCTTCCTGTTTCTGTTTGCCTTTGGAGTAGCTGCTGAATTATTTACCAGCCCCACTGACTTAAGGAGCTGCGAGTGGCTGGCAAGTGAAACCCACAGGAGACTCTGCCAGAGCAAAAAGAGTGAAGGGAAGAGGGGGAAAGGGTGCTTAATTAAATGCCCCCTCCCTTCCCTTCCTGGCTCCTCCACCAAATGAAATGCTTCCAGGCATGGTCTTCTGGGAAGGCTCAGCCCCCTGTCACCATGACACCTGGGAAAAGGCAAACTGAGTGCACAGCTAATGGCTTTGCTTGAGAGGCACAGCTCTCTCTCTCTCTCTCTGCTGCCTGATGCTATTCTGAGATCTGTGTGGTCCTAGCTATTGGGAGATGCCACTGTTGTCTCTCTCAAGTGTCATGTCTGCACACTGAGATACAGCAAGGCTGTCAAAACAGCAACTTCCTTTCAGAATGCCAAACACCTCACTTGTCCTTTTTGACTGCATTCCCGGTTTTCTTCTGCCAGGTGGTACTAATAAGATTAATGGGCATAAGGCACACGATATGGGGGAGCGGGCACCTAACTACTACACCAAGCTGGCTCTTGCTAAGGGCCAGGGGCCAGAAAATAGGGTCCATTCATTGTGGAGGCCAGTGTCTAATATTTTCAGTTTAGTATTAGGCTCTTCTACAAAAGACTGCAGTAGGGCTGGGGAGCTCCTGCATCCATATCCCTTTGGAAAGTGGAGGGGGGGAGGCTCTTTTGGGCTGCAGATGCTCAATCCCTGTGAATCTGTTTCAGACCCATTCAGGTTCCCAAAGTATAACAAGAGCCAAGATTTGTCTGGTTTTGAGCTAAACCTCTGCGCCTTTCCCACCCCAAACCATAAATCTCCCTTGTCACCTGAGGCTTGGCCCATGCATGCTCAAACGTATGTCTGCAATAAGTGAAAACCAGAGCTGGGTTCACCCAAAGGTTCCCAAATCCAATCTCTGGTTTCTTAGCATGCAATAAAAGCGCCAGTCCAGCAAAAAAAAAAAGCAGTCGACAGGCTGATAGTGCCCCCTAGTGGTGACCATCTACTATAGAGGAAGCTACCTTATTGAGAGGCCTTTATTGAGCAACTGCAAGAGTACCAATACAGTCTGGCAACAGCTGCTCAAACTTTTAACAGGGCCGTAGCCAGGGTGGGGCCGGTGGGTGCCCTGGCCCCTCTGGAGCACTGGTTCTCCCCCTTTAAGTTTAAAAAATAAAACATATAGTTTTAAGTTTCTGACATGGCAGGTTCTATTTCAAGAGTAAGGCCTTGCTTTTAGAATGGCAAGATTTTTTTGTTTTTAGAAAAAGGTCCTTAAATGCTAGTTTAGTTCTACCCAACTGACCACCATGCCTAGTAGAGTGAAGGTCAAGGGCTTTCTTTCAAGGTCATCTCCATCCTTCTGCCTATGTGATCCAAGAAAAAATTCCCCTTTATAGTGTCTATGAACAAAGCTGTGTGCTCAGAAGGGACAGGGACCAATCCCTAAAACAGGTCTCCTCAGAAGTAAATCCCACGTTCTTTAGTGGGGCTTACACCAGCAAAGTATCTTAAGAGTTGCAGTGATTGCCTGTAGCAGACTAACATAGCAACCCTTTTGGGCTATGCAATCAGTCCCAGATGTCTAGCCATGTTAGGGGGACAAGTTACCAGGGCTGGAATCTGGTGTCTGCTGGCTCCTGAGTCATCTTGGTTTGTGACCAGTGAGATGTGCTTGCTACCCACCAGTTCTTAGCAGGTGAAGGTTGCCTTTCATGCCACCTGAAACCAATTACTTCTTCCCACAATTGGTGATCCATCTGTGGAACTCACAGCCCCAGGGGATATAGTGGTGGCATCTAAGTTAGACGCTTTGAAAGGGGTTAAGCAAATGGCAGATAGGTTCACCAGTGGCTAATAGCTAGTGCCCATAATGGTTAAAGGGGAGCTCCAGCTTCAGAAACACCATCTCGCTGAATGTCGCATTCCAGGGGGTGGCAGCTGGGGGAAAGCTTTGACCTCTGTCCCCCTGCTGTGGTCCTTCCAGAGCATCTGGTTGGCCACTGTGGGAAACAGGATGCTCAACTGGATAGCCATTGGCTTGATACAGAAGAGCTGCTTATGTTTTTTTTTTCTGATTAAAGACACATTTCCTGTTCATTGTAATTCAACTGTGCGTGGTCGCCCCCTCCCCCCCATAATTATTTATTTATCCAACCTCGGGCAGGGAGCTACTTGGACAGGTTTTTCCTCTGAGTTCCTTTTCTTCTGCGCGCTCTGATCATGCTGCCAGACATCGCTGGCAAACAGCCCATCTTCGTCTTTCCCTTTCATCAATCTGATGTCACGGTTTAGAAGTCGGCATTTGATGGTGAGAACCCAGCTGGGCCAGAGGCACAAACAGGACCGAAGCTTGCTCTTGGCTTAAGGGAAGATGTTTCATATGGGGAGTGGGTAGCATCCTGTTTCTAGATGAAAGCTCTCCCAGTGGGAATAGCTCATTCTCTTATTAATCTTCTCTCACTAGTTCTTTTCCCCAAACGTTGAAGCCCGGTTCTATTTTGTAGCAGGTTAAAAAAAAAAAACACACAACCCAAGATTAATCATGTGGGTTTGAAGCCTTGGGCGGCTTTAAAACTTGCTATTTAGGATCAAATTGTCCTTCACTCTTTTAACAGGGAATCCAGATGGATAGCCACTGCAATCCGGCATTGTTTTCCTGCCGTCTCTGTGTTGAAATAGCTTGAAAAAAAAACACAGTTGCTGCATGAGCCACCAATATGTGGACTAGCACAGTCTACACAGGCAACTTTCTAAATTAAATATCCGATAATACTTATGCCAGGGGAACATGTGCACTTATGCAGTGTCCATTCAACTTTCACAACATCGACAAATATGAATCAAATTGTATTCCCGCTCCTGCAAATCTTGCCCGCGGGCCAGTTGAAATGTGCACAGCATCAACAGAAACAGGGAAGGTGGTTTTCATCAATGAGGCAACTTGAATATCCAATATGCCCAGTTGGCAACACCTGCTTCCTCTTGAGTTGTGCGATTGTACTGACGCTTTTTCACAAGTCAACCAGCATTCTGAACAGTCCGACATCTGCTGAGGTGGTATTTGGCACAGCAACTGGCTAGGAAGCTGCTTTTGTCGCATGCTCATTATTTATCAGCCTGCTTGGATTATGTATGCCCAAGGTCATCAGAGAGGGGGACGCATTAGCTACAATTTGAGTGCATGTGCTGCTTTTGCGCTGGTGCTCTTGGTGGCATTTATCACTTTGATGCATGCTCAGAACTTGCAGGCTCCGACTACAGTTTCAATAGTTTGCACAAATCATTTTTACAGTTCTCAAGTGGTACAGGGAAGTGTTCTGATCCATTTTAGACCACTGGATTAATATAAACATGCTCAGCTCACGGAATCGGGCAGACGGATCACGACCACAGTGCTAGAAGAACAGTTGTGGCATCTCTGTGCTCTCTAATTTCCAGCAGATTTCAAACATAGAAAGTGCCTCTATGGTGGTGGGTTTTTTTTAAATGTTGGGTGGATATAGCAGATGATGGAGGTTTAGGGGCATAACCACAGGAAAGCAGCCGTGTGAAGGCACACATGCAGAACTTTCATGATACACCATAGAATTGCTGGCAGTATTGGAAAAGAAAGCAAACACTTTGAAGTGCCCAAGGGTGCAATTCACAATTTGCAATCAAGCCATGATTCAAAGAGTGTGGAGGTTGCTCTATTTCTAAGGCCAGCCACAGGAGAGAGGGGCCACGGCTCACTGGTTGAGCACATGCCTTGCATGCAAGATGTTCTGAATCCAGCAGGATGCTGAAGAGGTGGAACAGAAATAAATAAATAAAAAGGTTATATTCCCAGTATGGCCAGTAAAAGGATTTTGAGTAGAAAGGCTAGGAAAGACGCCAACCTCATGCTTGAAACAGCTGCTGCCAATTCATGTATGACCAACCTTGCCGTCTTGGTGCCCAGTTTGGTTTGCCCTGTGCGGGAGAATTGGCTTCTATTAAGAGGTAAAGGCATGAAGTTCTAATGTAAAAACCCTCTCCCTACTCCAAACTTGACGCAACTCCTATGCCCTTAACAGAGGCACTCTTCTCAAAACCTCATCACTGAAACCATGTTGGGTCAGCTGAACTGAGTCTGTTAAAAAATCATTAGAGCAACAAATAAAACCACATTCTGGCTGGTAATACCTATGAGCCAGCAGAGATGACCCCAGTATATGGATCCACTATACTCTCCACTGCAATATTCCTTCCATTCTGACTTTGCTTCTTCCCTCACCATGTCATGTCCATTTCTGTATCCTCAGAGGAACCAAAACTAATCCCCCACTTACTTTGTTTCAGGTTTAACTCTGAGTACTAAACTAGGTATGTATGTGAACTCCATAAAAGTCATATAATTTTGGAGAGGAGTGGGTTAGAAATCTCCAATAAATAAACAAGCAAACAAAACAAATGCACTTTTCCCTCTTTCCCACCAGTAAACTTGTGGTGGAGCACCCTCTGGTGGCAACTGTCACAAATGTTCTAGACAAAAAGCCATGGGAAATCGGCTTGCCATGCTCATGTTTCCTCCCTCCTCCCAGTGGGTACAGAGGACAAATGAAAGCATCTGGATTTGGAAAACCATTAATCACATACCAATTGGCTGCAAAGTCCAAATTTGTTATTATTTTCAACCATTCAGTCATATCCAAATGCAGGCACTCAAACAAAACTGCTTCTTTCCCACAAACCAGGATTCATATCGCTGGATGCTCAGAATTTACTCAACCAGACTAGTCTTGATCCACATTTTAAAAAATCATGACTTAAAAAAGAATTTCCATTTCTTGGTGGCAGTGTGAGATTCCCAGTTTGTGAGGAGGGAACACACCCTAATTTGCTTGGTGGGACTTTAAATGAAGGCCTCCCAAACCAGGAACTTAAGTCACAATGCAGGCAGGAGAGGAGGAATGCAGGACTCAAGCCTGACAAACAAGCCATATCAGTGCCTGTAAGAAACAAGCAGAGGTGTTGTGATAAGTGAATGCAGCCTTTCTCTAAATCCAGGTAGTTAAACAATACAATTGGTCTGGTCAACCTAGATGCCCGGCCAGATGATACTGTTTGTGAGGGGATGGAGAAAATAGATCTTTTTTTTCCAACAGGATGTAAGTTCTTTAAAGTAAAACGGCTTTGCTCTCTCTAGCCAACCCTTGTTTTTAAAATCTCAAAATCAAATGACTTAGCCTTTTTTTCCTATTTAGTAGAACAGTCAAAGATCACTTGTGATTACTCTATTTCTTCAAAAGAAACAAAACGAATCAGAAATATTATGAAACACCGAAAAAGCCTATTCCCAGAGCAGTGCATGGAACCCTGATAAATTATTTTTCCTAATTATAGGAAAATTATATTTCGGTATAATGGGTCTTATTGAACCACCAGTCATACCCATCAGTCAATGGAAGGTGGTTGATTTGGGTGCAGACAGCTGGCACTTCAAATTGCCTCAAAGACAGAGGGGAAAAAATCTTCCCCATAAACAAATATTCCACAGTAGAACTATATACAACTCTATCTAAATTAATAATCAACTTTATACATAGTGAAAGAGGATTGTATAACACTCCTGTGTGTAAAATAAATGACCTCTAATACTGAGTCTGTATTCTGCTACTAAAGCTTTCCTTAGAATAGTTAGCCTTTTACTATTAAAGATGTAATCTACCCTCTCTCAAGAAATCAGAAGGGAAGTGTGAATACTTACATTTTTTAGGTTCTGCTTCCATCTAGTGGCGCACTGCTTCTTTATGAAAGGTAGCCTGTATGAATGTATTTTTCTAGCCAACAATAAATTCCATAGAATGTAAATTAACAATTGCTGTGAATCAAGTACAAAATCCAGAAGCCCTTTTGTTGTTTAACTAATGAGAGGATTCTTTAAAAATCACTTTTAGCCACTAGAGCACACGTGGAACTGCAGTAGTTTCTTACAAGGTCTCCAAAATACCAAGATACACATCACTCTGCACACCTGTCTTGAATAAGAACAATCTAAACAAGGAATTGAGCAATCTACAGAATACCAAACATATCCAGACCCCACTCCAACCAACGTGAGTTACAATCTCAACATATTTACTAGAAAGTATTGCACTCAGTGAAATATACTTGAGTAATCATGTTTGTGATAGAGCTGCCTTACCAAAACCAATTCAATAATTATGACTTCTTATCCACTGGCCTTCATTGTGACTTTAGTTGAATTGGAGCGTGAACTTGCAGAGAACTGACTTCTCTTTGTCCGTCAGGGCTGCTGCAGTTTCTCAATAGGTAGAATTCTCATCAGTTGTGTCATTTTCTTGCCTTGTTGGTAAAAAGGTGAGCTTCAATTCCTGGTCAGGTAGCTGTTAAAGACACAGGAGCCTTGTGAAAAGACACAACAATGTGGCAATCCAAATGTGGAAGATAGGCTTGCAAGACTACAGATATTTAAAATATAATGAATATAAAGGCTCATCATCATACAAGTGTCACACATTGAAGTCAGAAAAAGAAAAGTGTTTCATACTTTCTATTAAATACTTCCTAATGCATCAGCTTCCTATTAAATACATTAACAATATACAATTTACACATGTATCATGTATTACAGGTTCCCAGGGAAATCCCCATTACAAGCCATTTATCAGTGTGGTATTCCTGTCAGTGTATTATTAACTTAAAAGCCCATATTTCCCTCCAAAAAGCATTAAATTGCACACAGAAAAGACCACACTGTACCATAATCATTTGCGCAACAGCATACAAAATGCTGCAATTCAGTAAATGTGAGGGTTGAGAGCAAATGTTAGCAAAACAGAACTCACAGATATGCAGAAAACTATGATTCTGAAAATTACAAAAGTAAATCCGTATCTCCCCTTTTAAAATCTCAGCTTGATTAATGTTGTGCCAGCTTGAGAGAGAGACAGAGAGAATATTAAGTGAATGGTTTTGATGTTTCATACACATGGGATACAGTTTTCCTCATCGGGCCATTTTTGAAGGGGGGTTATTTCTGCATTTGATTAATATAGCAGAATGGGCCTGCTTCAGCTTACAGGCTCTATTCCACCCAGACCACTCCAAGGGGTCTCAACTCCTGGAGAGGCTGATTTTACTTTCTCTCTCTGAGGTAGCCCTGCTACCACTGACTTATATACGGAATTGTCTGCTGAGATGGTCAGAACCACCAGCCTTCCTTTTCAATGTGAAGGTCCTGCCTCTGTATCTCTCACTGCCCTCCACTTGGCCACCATGGGGACAATTTACTGTCGGGTGTGCCCCTGGAGGAATAGCTGCTTCCCAACTGCCAGCATCCTTCCCTTCCTAGGGCTTCCCTTTACAATAGCATGTATGAGATGGTGGAGGTCTATGTGGAACAGAGAACCACTACCAGCATTCAAAGTTATAAAATATTTGAGATAATTTTTTCCAAGCATACTATTAACACAGCACCAGACAGAGCAAGGAATTCCAAAAGAAAGAAGGTAAAATCGCAAGTCTATTCATGCCCTATCAAGATGTTAAAATTTAGGACAGGTTCCTTTGCTTAATACATAAAGCTTTCTGCAGCTCTCCAGGTATCTGCATGGCTAAAATGGCTGCCAGCTTCAAATCACATGTAAGAGGTCTTTCCCCAATGGACTCCATGCTAAGAGAACTTGCCCCCCTGCATTTTATCATCTCTTTTCCCCATCCACTGACTTGGCCAGGCTAGGTCAAAGAAGCATATCCAAGATTCCTGTCTTGTATCTAAGACCTGCAAATTCCTGCTTGGAGAAGGAGGGAGTTGACCATTCCTTTGCCTTTAACTAGGCCTATTTATATTTGTATAAAGGGGAGCTGATGTGAACTTGGAAAGCCATTCCCCAACTTCCTCCTCTCCTGTCCAGAAGGGGGGGGGGGAACCTGCAACAATGCTCATTTCAAACCTCACAGAAAAAAACACATTAACAAAAGCATAATTATAAGTTCCAATTTTCAAGATAGGTCAGAGTCCAGATGTTTTGACTTGTAACCACTCAGATTCTTGAGACAGCAGGCTGAAGCATTCAATCTGACATATCCTGATTTTCTAGCCCTCAGCTGAGTACCCCCAAGTAGCTTCATTTTCTCTTTTCATTTTTTCATTGTACTTGCTGCAGTGTTCATATTTCCTCCTTTGTCTTTCTCAACAATAAGGTTAAACTATTGATTCAGATGAGTAGCTGTGTTGGTTTGAGGCAGCAGGATAAAGTTTGATTCCAGTATCACCTTTAAGACCAGCAGGTTTATTCCTGGTATAAGATTTTGTGTCGTGTGCAAGTACACTTCTTCAGATACCATGAAAAACGCTACTCTGTGTTCAGATTTTCCATATTACCACTTTTCTGGTATCTTTCATGCTTTCATGATTTAAATTCTCTGCTTTAATTTCAAATCCTTAACCGAGCAGAATTTTGATCGACTCTCTGCAGTAGTTTCATCTTCAACTCAGCATTTTCACTTTCAATCTTCTTCACCCACACATACTCCTCTGAACAGGAGTTCTTGTCAGAGAGCCTAGCATTTTTCTTCAATGCACTAAACTGCATTAAGTTTTTTAGCACTCTTCCCACTCACCCAGAGTCTGAAGTTGTCTTCAAAGTGCTTTTAAAGCAAACCCTCCTCCTAAAGGCAATGCTTCTGGTTCTGTACCTCTTACCAGCGCTTAATGCTTTTATTACTTCATTTCAGTTCTTTAAACGCACATCCATTTCAATGCTTCCTGCATAACTTATGAAGTAGCATCTGAAGCTATTTTTGAGGACTGAAAACATTTTCTCTGAATGTTAATCTGCCTTGGTAATCATACTCTTGTCCCTGCGGCTCTTGCAGCAAGACAGGAAAATCACTAATAATGAGTGAGCAAATAGATGCAATCTTTCATCTGTAGTTAAGCCTCATGCTCCTAAACTTCTCTGAGATTTTTGAGTGCTGATCCTTGGCCAACAGGGCAATAGCTTGCTCACTCAGAACTGCACTGGTCTGGGTCAGAACTGCTGCCTGACAGCCAGTCTGAATGATTTTTTAAAGCACTTTTTGCAGTAAACCCCCAGTAGCTCACTTTTAGGAGTGGGGGCAAACCTAAAGAGCTCTGTTGCTTGTCTTCATGCTCCACATGAAAGCCTTCTTCTCTGGTTACTATGTACAGCCACTAACAGCAGGGATAGTGGCAAGGGAAATTCACATCTGCTCAGGAAACAGGGCTTGGAGGCAGAGTCGCCACAGGCCTAGAAAAGAATATCCTTTTAGCAGAAGCCTAATGTATGGAAAGCCTGACCTTGAAGGCCTAGGCCTAGCCAATCTCATCAGGTTTCAGATGCAAAGCTGGAGCAGACCTAATTAGCATTTAGACAGGACACCACCAGCCCAGGGTTGCTACACAGACTGCTGAAGCTTCTTTTGGAAGGGAGCAGAGGTCCCCAGCCTGGTGCCTGTGGGAACCAATCTTTTCAGGAAGTGGGAGGGGCTAAGTAGGGCTTTCACCCTGCAAGGTATCTGATTGCCTAGTAGAGATGTGATTTTGTGTATAGATTTTTATTAATGTTGCTTTGGCGGTAGCCACCCCAACAGAAGGATCTGCACTGGGTCCCTGAAGTTAAAACTACGGCAATCATCATGCGGCCGCCAACACTTCCTGTGGCACCCATTTTGCTGCGCTTGGCACTCCATGGTTGGACCCTGTTGGGTAAAGCTGCGGCCATCATCTTGCGGCTGCCTCCGCTTCCTGTGACATCCGTTTTCCTGCGCCCCACACACCATGTCGGAATTCCAGACGTGCCCACGGGCCCAACAAGGCTAGACCCTGTTAGGAAAGCTGTGGCAAACATCTTGTGGCTGCCTCCACTTCTTGTGGCACCCATTTTGCTACGCCCAGCACACCATGTCGGAATTCCAGAGGTGCCCACAGGCCCAACAAGGTGGAGCGGCCTTTCTTTGTCGTCTCTGCGGGCAGCGGGCAGGTGACCACCCTGCTTGGGGTTCTCTCAAAACCCTCCAGAACAGACGCCATCCTAGCTGCAATTCGGCCTTTCCAGATTCGGGCGGCCCACCACACGGCGGCGCCTGGCTCCCTGGCCGCCCAGCCGCTCCCTCAGCTCCGCCTTCTCCCAGAGCCGGGGCGGCCGGGCCGGGCCTGGCCCTCATTCCGCCTCCCTCAGCGCTGGAGGTCGGCCTGTCGCTCCGGCGCCCGACCTCGTAGAAACGCGCAGGGGCGCCTGAGGCGACGGCGGAGAGGGACCGCCCCTGGCGGCGCGTGAGGAGGAGCGGAGCGGCCCGCGCGGGAAACTGCCGCCGCCAACTGCCACTGCCAACCGCCGCCTACGAACGTTCGAACGCCGCCCCCGCAGCTGCACCGGACGAGCCGCGGCCTGCGCCCGGCCGAAGGAGGAGGAGGTGGACCCATCCAGGGCTACAGGCGGCGGCTTCAGATCCCGAAAATGAATAGTGAATAGATGAATACATAAACTCCTCGCCCTCCAAAACCAGGCGCAGGACAAGGCTTCGCTGGCAACAAAAGACTGGGGTTTAAAGTGGGCTCTTGCAGAACGGAGCGCTTTATCCCGCAGCTCTCTCCTGGCCGTGTTCACCAAGAGCTGAAGAGGGAATAATATTCGTTTTGGCCGATGGTGGAGGCATTCAAGTGGATAGCCCTGATGCCCTGAGGATTTGTTGTCTGAGGAAGGGTGCCTGGACTGGAAAGCTCAGCCCTCAAATAACTCTTTGTTGGTCTTGAAGGTGCCATTGGAGTCCAGTTTTGTAGCAGAGGCATAGGTTGTGCATATGGCGAGCATCGCTATACGCTGTGGCCCGAGGAGAATAGGTGCAAAAGCAGGGTCGGAAATGTAAAGATTTGTAGATTCAAGTGGGTGGCCGTGTTGGTCTGAAGTCGCACAACAAAAATTGAGTCCAGTGGCACCTTTAAGATCAACAAAGATTTATTCAAGACATGTGCGGTGCATGCACACGAAAGCTCATCCCTTGAACAAATTTTTGTTGGCCTTACTAATTTTTGTTATAAAAATCTGTAGTGTCTTAAATCTGTTGCGTGTGGAATCTTAACTTGATATTTTGTTTAGACCAGCTTTGTCATCGCCTTTGGCCACAAGCAGTAAGTTTACTGGTGCCATGCCTATTGTGGCTCCCTGTCTATCAAGGTATCAAAGGTTTGCCTATCCATCTAGTTATACTGATTTTGGGAGCTAACCTGGGAAAAATCCTGAGAATCAACTAGAAAAGAATGGCCATTGGGCTATCAATCTGGATAAGGGTGAAACGTTGCCTTGAGATAGAAGGCTGTGGCTTTACTTACACACAAAAATTAAAGTTGTCAAGCCGTTACTGAAAAGTAGGCCAAGCATATGTCTTCTGTACATATGGGTTGGCACATACTTGCCCACTAGCGTATTACTTGCCTTTGCACTCCAACAATCGGTGGCCCCAGCAGACATATCACTGGAATGTTAACTTGTACACTGGAATAGATCAGCTCTGCTGGTAAATGTGTTTTAAGACTGCCAGCCTTCAGGTGAGGCCTGTAGTTCTGGCATTAAAAATGAACTCCAGAGTACAGAGATCATTTCCCTAGGAAGGAAGTACACCTTCAGAGGATGGAGGTACCATTAAGGCAGGGGTAGATTGGGAAGCAAAAAAAATCCTGGATAGGGTCCCACCCTCTGGCCTGTCCTTAGCCCAGCCTTCTTAACCTTTTGACCATGGAGTAACCCCTGAAATACTCTACAGGCTTCACGTAATCCCAGAAGTGATGCCAGTTTGCCATGCCTCCCTGACACTCCCCCTGAGGTCACATGTTTACAGTGTCCATGGCATCATCACTTCATCACTTATAAAATAAAAGGCTTGTTAAATAAGAATTTAGTTTCATTTTTGTGTGTGTAGAACCTTGCCCATCAAAATAAGGAAGCATTCATCTCAGCTGTCATAAAACCCACCACGCAAAGCATCAATTCTTAGGGGAAATGATCTGTGTGATTACTTTGGGGGATCTCCAGGCACCACCAGGAGGTCCTAGATAAGGTTGGCCACATGGTCAAACAGAAATTAACAATTCCATGTGAAGGAAAAAATAATTTAATTCTTAAACCAATTGCTAAAGCTTCTTGACAATAACTGGATGTATTTATTTCTATACCACCTTCCCTTATGGCTCAAGATGGTTTATAATAAAAGTTTATAGCTCACAGCTCACAAAATTCTTGACAATACAAATACCTTTGCAGGACCAGAACCAGCCATATCAATTTAAAAAGTTGTAAATTGAAAAAAAACTATCTACATATTGGCCTCTGATGAAGATGTATGATCAAAACACATTAGGTCCAAACTTGTTGGCATGTGTGTACACACTGAAATGTTTAATGTGTGCCCAATAGGTATTATTTTATAGTTTTTAAACATTTTTGAGCTCTAATAATAAATTGTTTCTATTTTTCTATATTTGGCTTTATCTCCCTAGCTTTTGTAGTTCTCTTCTGTTTTCCAGGTTGGGTTTTTATTTCCCTTGATGTTATTTGTTGATTTGGGAGAAGGCTTCAGGGACGGACCTCAGCCTAACAACAATGCAATCAATATCCAAAGGGCTCATTTTCTTCCCAGGCATCGGACCTCGCCAACCTAAAAAGCAGTTGTAATTCCAGGAGATCTCCAGGCATAGCCTGGAGGCTAAGCAAACACTGTGTCATAGAATAATGAAACAAAGGAACAAAACAGTGAATTAAGGCTCCCAAATAAGCTGTGATAAATGCAACCATTTATTCAAAAACAACAGCAGAAAACTACACTGGTTCTTTCAAGGGAACTTCCAGAGCAGAGGAGCCATTCCTTTATGGTTTTTAAACATTTGAGCTCTTGTTGACATTTCCCTAAAACGGATTGTATCCCTTTCGGTTCTCCCTGGTCCGCGAACAGAGCAGCGCCTGCTCTGGGGGAGCCTCAAGCGCTGGAGGCCGGCCACCCGACTTCCTGCGGGGAACACCTGAGGACAGGTGCGGGGCCCGTCGCCCTCCGGACCCCGCCGCGCGCCCACCCATCTCCTTTCCCCCGCGCGACCTCCCGGCTTCCCTCAGGCAAGGGGGGCGCGCGCGCGCACCCGCGCTCTCCCCCTCCCTGCCCCCGCGCGCCGCGCGTGCCAGCTCCAGGAAGCGCGCGGGGACTATGTAGCCGCCGCCTCGCCCGCAGCCGCCATGCATTGTGGGGCAGCGGCAGCAGATCCAAGATGGCGGCCAGCAGGAGGCTGATGAAGGTAACATCCAGGCTTGCAGCCGGGCAGGGCCGCGGCGGGCCGCGAGGGGAGGGGGCGGAGGGGCTTCCTCTCCCCTTCCTCTCGCGGCGGCGGGGCTCCCGTTCTCCCTCGGCAGCCGGGCCCTCCTCGCCGCGCTCGGGGGGCAGACGAGCAGCTTCCGCTCGGCGTTTTGGGGCCGCCCCGCCGGCGCCTGAGGGGAAGGAGGCAGCGCCTAGGCCGCGGCGGCGGCGGAGAGGGGTCTCCCTCCGGACCGGCCTTGGGACGGGGCTCGGCGCCTCGGGAAGGACCGGGACCCGGCCGGGGGGGAAGGGAGGGGAAGGAGGCGAGCCGTCCCGCCGCCTTGGGCCCAGAGGGGTCCCCGCCGCGGTGACTAAGCAAAGGGGGATCGCCGCTGGAGTCCCTCGCCCGCCCCCGGAGCGTGAAGAAGGGCGGCCGGGCAGGGCCCTCGCCGGGCCGGCAGGGAGCAGGGCCGAGGTGTCAGCGGCCCTGGCCCGCTCGGGATGGGCGGCGGCTTCCTTCCGCCGCAAAAGAGCCCAACACGGCCTTTGTGGAAGCGAAATTTAAAATCTCCCTTTCAAAGGTGGGAGCCGAGAAACTGGGTTCAAAAGTCGCTTCGGGTGGGGCGGTTGGCAATAGGGATAGGCGGCCATCCTGGAAGCTGCCTTCAGCTGTTCTTTTCTGGGTAGAGAGCAATAAATAGGGGTTAAAGAAAACTTGATCCTCCTTCTCCTCCTCGAGTTCAGGGATTAGGTGAGGCGTGGGTTAATTTGGGTTCATTCACAGCCTGCCGCCTTCTTTCAGAAATGATCGATCCAGGAAGTGCTGAGCATTCTCAGAGGTGCCCAGTTCAGGCGCTCTAAAAGTCCACAGCAAAAGCTGCTCTGGATACTTGACTTCGGTTTCGGTCTACCTGCAAAAGCACCTACTGAGTTTGGTTTCTTTGACTGAGCTGTATGGTTAGCGCTGTCCATGTACAGCTTTTGCAACTATTACAATATAATTTAAGCGCTATGCTGTTGTTATTATAGTCGCAGTGTACAAAAGAGGTGCTTGGCACTTCTGTCAGGATTTGAATGTTCAGAGTGGTCTTTTGGGTGCTACTGGCCTGGAATTTTATTTTTCTACTGATCCTAGAAATGAAAGGCTGCTATCTGGGAATCTCTTTTTCAGAATGAAGGTGTTTTTGTAACACTGAAAAATAGGTACTCTGGCTCACCCAGTTTATGAATCCTCAAACTTCAATAAGGAGAAAGATGGATTCAACTGCTATTGGAAAAGAAAAATCTTATAAAAGTAAAGCAAGATCTGTATTTTCTACTATGGAACGTGGACCCGTATACTACTAAGTCACTGGCCTCCTATTGCTTGGCAACTCAACATAAAATTAACATTAATAGACTTTTTATTCCCCCACATGATAAATTATAATAACTTAAGGATTAAAGCCAAATAATGTTATAAAGGAAAGTAAGTTATTATATAATAAATGGTAATTGAGCTGTTTGTGGAATCACAGGATAATTTCTGCACTTATCCAGATTATGGTTCCATTGCTACAACTGTAAGCAGTTACTAATATTGGCAACTTTGGGAGGTTTCCTGTCACATGGCACGCACAGTATGTGTGTGTTAATCTTCCTTCACTGCCCATGTACATGTGTTATTGCAACAGGGGTGGTGTGACCGTCATTCGCTTTCTGGAGTGAATCAGGAAAAGGCATCACTCTCTCAAAAAGGAAAGTGAAACATATGTCTCTGTTATCGTGACAGCACCTAACAGCTGGAATATTCTTCCCCAGGGTGTGATTTAAGTAACAATTTGATAATATCTGCTGATCATGGTTTGAATGAAAGATGCAGTTTTAGCCTCACTGCCTTTAGGTTAAATACAGTTTTAACCTAATTTGCCTGTGTTTGATTTGCTATTGATTTTATTGCTCATTGGTACTAAAGACTTTTGCCATTCATTGATTTGTATGTGGTATTCCTTGGGCCAGCCATGCTCGGTTTCCAAGATGAGGCTAGCCAGGCAAGGGTGGCTTTTATAGAAGTTGCATATGTTGCTTGACTGAGGACAAACTTCATCCCAACAGACCTTCTGTTCCAACTAAATATGATGGAGTTAGGGTTTTGATCTGGAAGAGCCTTCTATAAAAATATCACATTGAATCTAGTAAAACAAGAGGAATGCTTCACTATATAGAGTGTGTAGCAACTGAGAGAGAACTCACACTGCAGAGCTGGTTGTCAGGGTATTGGATTTTGGAGACCCAGGTTCAAATTTGCACTTTTGTGAGGTGACACTTTAAGCCTCACCTAGTTCACATTGTAGTTGTGAGGATAAAACACAGAAATCATTGAAAGCCCCATTTGGGTACCCATTGGTGAGAAATGCAGGGTATAAATGAAGTAAATACAATTTTAGTACTTAGCTTCCACCTGTTACATGGGAAATTGTAAAGTGTTCCCTTTTATGGTGCTTTTAAATAAATAGCCCTTTCTAGAAATTCAGTAGTTGTAATGCTCCCGCAAATCTTCTTAAGTAGTCCTTAAGTGCAGGGAATTTGAAGTAGTTAGAATTAGTTCTGTGTTGTAAAGCAGCGATTCTCAAACCTTGTCATAGTAAGCTGCTCTGTGTCAAAATATAAGTCTCTAAAGAAGTTTAAAAAAATAACAACAGTGAAACTGAATATTAGCTTTTTTCCTATCAGAGTTTCTGACAGGCTTGGTGCAATCAAATGTGTTCTGTTACTCATTGCTTGTAAGTTCTGAACCTAAAAAGTTTAGCAGCAGCAGAATAGGTAGAAGTATAAAAAATTAAAATGCAAATATTTTTTACAAAACATGTGCATGTATAAAACTTAAAAACAGCAATGCATATCATGTTCCATTGCACAGATCCAAAACATTTTGACACATGGATAAATAACAAAATAACAAAACGCGTTTCAGCCCACCTCAGGTCCTTCATCAGTGGTCCGGTATTTAAATACACTCATGTGATGTAATGGGGACTATAAGGTGGTAAACAATACAAATGGAGAGGTTCCCACACTAATGAAAAGTATCCAAATATATCTCTTGGTGACCTCCAATTAAAATATTTGTTCTTCAAAATGCCACCCATGTAGAAGCCCTCTCTGTGCCGGAGTGTATCCTCATGTGTCTCGTGGGATGTAGTTTGTTTGCAAGCTGTGTGGACGTTTTCCTTAAGGGTCATGCTTGCATGGCGAGTTGCTTCCTTCTCCAAGTTAGGAATGAACTATATTTTTTTATCTAGGAAATTGCTACCATCATGATCTCCAGCATCATCCCCATCCCTTCCCAGCAAGGCAGTAAGTTCATCCTCTGCTGTTGCAACTGCCATGTGGAATGTGACCGCCTGTGTGTCATGTGCACCTGTTGGATGATGCCTGTGATGCGAGTGGTGACAGCTGACACAACTGTTTCCCTCCCCACGCACGCTATGCCCATTTGGGGGATTTCCCCCCCCCTCCGTGTTTATTTTTCTGAAATGCTTTTGTCACTGAGCATTCCCACACTGTATCACCCCTGTGTAGGAGTGCTCAGACTTTTTAAGTGCCAACCAAGGCTACTGCGCCTACCCACCCTTTGCAGTGACAATGCGCCATTTGGTAAAGATTTTGTTTTTATGCCGTGCGTTTCTTAGTTGATACCTCTGTTTTGGAAACTGATGCCACCTAGGCAACCATTTTACATTTGCTTTTGTAAACATTCCTGTATTTTATTTAGTTCTCTAATGTGCATCCCCTCCCTGCCTGTGGCGTACAAATGATGGTTTAAATGGGGGTTGAGTGGATTCTCCACAAATATATTACCTTTGGATTGGACTAGAGCTACCTTGCTGTTGCTTCCAAATATGTACCAGTGAGATTATTGTACAAGAAGCAAAGAGTGTTTGGGGTTTGCAATCTTTCATTGCCTGGGCAATTGTCTGGATTAATTCTTCTACACTACACAGAGCACTTTATATGCAATGTCTGTCCCCTCCCATTGTATTCTTCATCCCCCCCCCCTTTTCTTGGATGTGTATAGAAATCTGGGCCTCAACACTAACATGTAATGTGTCATGTCCGCATCATACGAGCTGAAGTTGCCCAAACTTACTGGCAGCAGATCATGGACTCATGTGCAGGCTGCCTCATACTGTGTTTTCAAAGTGCCAGGCAGTAGCTGTTTTTTTCTCCTGCTCCAGTGCTGGAGAACAGCTCCAGCACAGGACATTTTTGAAAAGAGTATATACTATAGAGCAGGGGTAGTCAAACTGCGGCCCTCCAGATGTCCATGGACTACAATTCCCAGGAGTCCCCTGCCAGCATTTGGACATCTGGAGGGCCGCAGTTTGACTACCTCTGCTATAGAGTATATGGGGGTTATTGGGTTGGTGTAGAGGTGTTGTTTTTATGTACCACTGCCTGCACATAGTTCCTCTAGGCCAGCCTTTTTTAACCTTTTGACCATGGTGGTACTGCTGAAATATTTTTCAGGCTTCAAGGTACCAGGGAATGATGTCAGTTGTCCACGCCTCTCTGCCACATCTCCAAAAGTGACTTCTTGCTCACCTGTCCACCAAGGTCCAGAGTGGCCCAGCGAGGTCACCCCAGCCTTATGCCAACTAGCCACAGTGCAGGCCGAAATCCAGGCAACAGCAAGTAGCGTCCCATCCACCTGCCAAGATCCTGAGTTGTCCAGCAAAGTCGCCCTAGCCTCATGTTGACAGGTCAAGGTGCAGGCCAAAAACCAGCCCACAGCAACATCAAGTAGCATGAGGCTTGGACAGGCCTCTTGGCCTCCCACCCGCCTGCCAAGGTCCAGAGCAGCCCAGTGAAGTTGTCCCAACCTCGCGCTACTGGGTTACTCCTCCACCTGCCACTGCCCCCACCAGTGGAGGACTCACCTCTCAACTCCAGCTGCAGCCATCACCAATGAAAAGAGGAACAACTAAGAGGAGAGGAGTCAGCCAAGGTTTGAAGGCTGGGTCAACCCACCTCCTCCAGGCCCATCATTGGCCACGTAGGGGTAGGTGGGTCGACCAGCCTGCCCAAATAAGGGAAGAAATTCTAGGACTAACTGATAAGCTGTGAACAGCAAACAGGGTGGGAGGGCTCTCCCTGGGCTGCTGGCTCACACAAAAGCTCCTCATGATGGTTATTCATGACACCCCTCAATCAGTCTATAAAATTATATTTTCCTTTTCTGTGCTTTCCACCCCGCCCCTCTAAATCACAGTAAAAGTAAAGGTATCCCCTGTGCAAGCACCGAGTCATGTCTCACCCTTGGGGTGATGCCCTCTAGCGTTTTCTTGGCAGACTCAATACGGGGTGGTTTGCCAGTGCCTTCCCCAGTCATTACCGTTTTACCCCCCAGCAGCAAGCTGGGTACTCATTTTACCGACCTCGGAAGGATGGAAGGCTGAGTCAACCTTGAGCCGGCTGCTGGGATTGAACTCCCAGCCTCATGGGCAGAGCTTCAGACAGCATGTTGGCTTCCTTACCGCCCTGCGCCACAAGAGGCTAAGTCACAGTAGGGGCAAGTTAGCAGTAGCAGTAGCAAGGTAGCAGTGAAATAATGAGACAAAGTTTAGTGAGAGAAGGCATCTGTGTTATATGAAACTTTGCATGTTACCCGGCACAGTTAACCTAATCAAGAATACTCTCTTATGTATGTGATATGTGGGAGTTGCCAGCTTTCCGCGGGGCCTCCAAGACAGGGTTCTTCCGCCAGACTTATGGTTGAGGCCAGGGCGGCACCCGGGTGTTTTCATCAGAGGATCCCCCTTCCTCGCTCCAACTATAAGAGAATTGACCCTTGGGCTGAACGGGGGGAGGGGATATTGAGGATTAGGGCGCCTATAGGATTGATTCGCCATCTGTCTAATTGTGATAATTTGTAATTGTTTTAATGGGATGCTTTATGGGTTTTATTGTATTTACTGATGTTGGAAACCGCCGCGAGAAGAGAACGGCGATGTAGAAATCTAAAAATAAATAAATTTTTGGGATTGATATTTGGTGTTGATATGGCACCAGCTCCTTTGGGAGAGAACTGATAGCTGAAGTATCAAGTAGTATGACTTAATCGGGGCTTTTCTTCCAAGTCACGGCTGTATTTGAAACGCTAAAGCAGCTTGGCTTTGAAACTCTGGGCCCATGTAATGCATGGAACCAGGAAAGAGCTAGGGAACAAGCAGGCTGGTTTATTTTAACAGCACTTTTGTCGTATCCTTGAACTGCAGCATCAAACGTTTACTCAGCAACTGCTCTTGTGCATATATTAGAAGCTGTAGCCCCGCCCGTGTTACTAACATTCGTGGTATGCATTTGTAATCATACCATTGTGAAGAGTGTGTCATCGCACTGGTGAGATTTTTCTGCTTTTGCCTCGTAATTCTATGAAGGTCACTCAAGCCTGTTTGGTCTGAGTGCGTTTGTCTCTGGCTTGCTGAGCTTCCCATGTTCACTCTGTGGAGTAAAAGACTATGTTTGGTTAGAAAGTACAGGGGTAGTCAAACTGCGGCCCTCCAGATGTCCATGGACTACAATTCCCATGAGCCCCTGCCAGCAAATGCTGGCAGGGGCTCATGGGAATTGTAGTCCATGGACATCTGGAGGGCCGCAGTTTGACTACCCCTGTTCTAGAATGACTGCCCCCTGTGTTTTTTTAAAAAAAAGAACTAATAAAAGATGGCAAATTATAAAACCTGGCTCGAACTTTTGTGAAATTGGCAGTTCTGTTGTTGAATCCCCCCCCCCCCCCCCGGAAGTAGATTCTGACTGTGTTTACAGCTGGGGTATAAAAAGAGGCTTCAAATGCCAACCGTTGCTCTTGACGTTCAGGTACGGAAGATTCCAAAAATCAATACCAGACTATGACTCATGTGAAAGAGGGGCAAGCGTCTAGTTTGGTTTTCCTGCTCATTTGAAACAAGTCATAGACTTGCTCTGCCCAGCTATCATGTTAGCCAGCGTGCTATTTTTAAATTTGCACATCTGCAGAAGTTAACAATCAGATTTATGCAAAGTGGGGTGGGCGTATTTGTGTATGAATTTCCTATTTGGGATACACATGATCACCAGCGTGGAAGGTGTGTGTGTGTGGCAGCCCTTGACCCAGTTCAGTCAGGTTTCTGGCTTGGCCATGGGGTAGAAGCCACGCTAGTCGCCCTGATGGATGACCTCTGCTGCCAGCTGGACCGAGGCAGGTCAACGCTGCTTGTACTCTTAGATCTGGCAGCAGCGTTTGACATAGTCAATCACAGGCTTTTAGCTCACCGCCTTGCCAACACCGGGGTATGGGGTTGCGGACAGAGGGTAGTAATAGGAGAGTATCTAGTAATAGGAGAGTATCTAACCTTTTACTAGGAGTATCTACTCCTATTACTAGGAGTATCTCCCAGTAATAGGAGAGTATCTATTCGTCAGCTCACATGTGGAGACCCACAGGGAGCAGTCCTCTCTCCTATCTTATTTAACATCTTCATGGACCCTCTTGCTCAACTGGTGTGGAGGTTTCGGCTGGGTTGCCACCAATACACAGATGACACCCAGCTCTTCCTCCTGATGGATGGCCGCCCTGATTCTCCCCCAGAATCCTTAGCCAGATGCTTGGAAGTGGTGACGAGGTGGCTCAAACAGAGTTGTCTGAAACTCAGCTCTTCAAAGTTGGAGGTCTTATGGCTGGTTAGGAAGTGAGCAGGCGAGGAAGGACGCCTACCCAACCTGGACAGAGTGCAGCTGTCAATAGCTCACTCCGCGAGAAACCTGGGTGTGATCCTCTACGCCTCCTTCTCCATGAAGGGACAGGTCACGAGAGTAGTGCAGCAGGCCTTTTACCACCTACGCCAAGCCAGGCTACTAGCACCCTACTTGGCCCCAGAACACCTAGCCACAGTGATCTGTGCGACAGTCACCTCTAGACAAGACTTCTGCGACTTGCTCTATGCATGCCTTCCTTTAACCTTGATCCAGAAACTGCAACTGGTCCAAAATCCTGCGGTTGGTATCCTCATAAATGCACTGTGGAGATCTCACATCCAGCCTGCGCTTCAACAACTCCGCTGGCTCCCAGTTCAATTCCGGATCAGGTTTAAGGTATTTGGTAATCACCTTCAAGGCCATATGTAGTCTGGTCCCAGTGTACTGGAGAGCCCTACGCTCTGCCACCACCAACTGGCTGGTGATCCCTGGCATGCTGGACTTCAACCATGGCCAGAGCCTTCTTGTAAGAATGGGCCCCCACCTGATGGAACGAGCTCCCTGAAGAAATCAGGGCCCTTCCTGAACTACCATAATTCCGAAGGGCGGGTAAAAGGGAGTTCTTCCACCAGGCATTTGGTTGAGGCTGGCCGACTCAACAACATCTGTTGGTCCCCCAAACATCCCCCTCCATGATTTGAGCCGTGCTGACATCCCATGGGTTAATGTTAAAAGTTGAAAGTTGCTGTCACACGGTGAATCTGTTGTAGTCTATTATGATCAATTTTGGAGCCACTGATATGTTTGTTGTCACTAGGTTATGACGTGTATTCATGATGTTTTATATAAACTGCCCTGAGCCTTATGGGAGGGCGGTATAGAAATTCAAGAAAATAAAATAAATAAAATAAATGTTCTGAATGCTTGCCACAGTGCAGACTGTCGTCATTTGTAAAACTGATGACTTCAGAGCAGGAAATGAAAATGCAGAGGCTTACCTCACAGGTAAAATAAATGACAAGACTCTTCAGCGTCTCTGTTTTATAAACATTTGGCGATTTTTAAAATTTCATCTCTTTCTTTGGTCAGGATTCCTGAACCGTTTTTCCAGCAAGGAGTAGCAAAACCTGACCCACAAGCACACACGCAACTTCCAGTAATGTTTATGCATTGCAGCAGGCCTGCTTTTCCTTTTTCCAGGAAATAGATACCCTGTGGTTGTAGAGCAAAATGGTCAGGTCGGTATTCAATGTTAATGCACTCAAGGTTGAGGGAGAGGAGAACCAATGTGACTCTCATCTCCCTTTAAATAAATTTAAGGTAAACTGTGAACATCAGAAGCATAGCAGTCATTTCATTTTGTGGGCGGGGATTCATTTGCTGAATGTGTTTCCTGAAACGGAAACGACCGGCAGAGTGACAGATATGTGGCCGAGGAGAGCAACCGTATATGCCGGTCCCCCCGCCTCAGCATTGTCACCCAAGTATGTTGAACGGCTGTTATGTCCTGCATGAGAAATTTCACAACGACACGCTACATGCCAACATTCGCCTCCAGGGTTAACTCTTGGCAACCCTCTGGAACATGATATGTTTATCCCGTGATCTTTCTTGGAGAACCAGTGGTAAATTTTGAAGTAAAGCCTTTCAAGGCGAGAGAGATTGAGTTGGTTCGCCAATGCTCATGTCCGTGTCATGACCTAGAGCAGCTGTTCCCGTCCCCCGGTCCAGAGACCAGTCCTGGTCTGTGGATCAGTCAGTACCGGGCTGTGGCTCCTCCTCCCCCTCCTCCCCGGCTACTGCCTCGGGGGCTGCCCTGCCGCTCTGCCGCCGGCTCACCTTTGGTGCTCTCCAATGGCCGCCATGGCTGGGGCTCCCCCTCAGCATGGCACTGCGCAGCTGCTGCTGGCAGCGCCCTGCAGTGGGCGGCAGGAAGTCAGGTAGGACTCTTTGATAGACATGACAGGTGCCAACTTGATAGATTATTGAAATTATTGTTCAGATAAGACAGGGACATCAAACTGGAGTGGAATAAAGGACAGCGTTTTCTGCAGCAGGCGGCTTGGGGGCTGCATATGCAATTTTTCAATGCAAAATCTGTTGTGTCCCCCCCCCACATTTGGCTGAGGGAAGAAGCCAGTGATAACACGAGTGGTTAACTTCTAAAAATAGTCCTCGCCATCTAATTCTGCGGTGCCTTCCTTCCCCTTGTATCTACAGCATCTGACCCACTTTCCCATATGCCACTCCTTGCCTTCCAAATTTTTATCTAACAAGACGGTGGCTGTCCCTTTGTCAGCCAAGCCTCATTCTCCGCTGACAAATTCTAAACCTATGCCGTTAACCTAAATGGGACAGTGGAAAAGGCTGTGATGTATGCATCACTTGGTATTGGTTGGTCTATTCCCTGCCCCCCACCTTAACGGTATCGCTTCCTAGTGTGAACACAATTCTGTAATCTGCACGGAGCATCCGTAGGAGCACCGTATGGTCACATAGAGCCTGATGAAGGTAAATTGGCAAAAGACTGGCATCGTGAGGTGTATCAGCTGTTTCCAGGTCACCAGTGCAAGAGTGACTGAGAATAGTATACTTGCATTTAAAGACCTCCAGGGCCACTTTTTGTATTCCCTTCTGAGACCCTGTTATTGTCTGAGCTAGGTTGAATTATTTGCACTCACCTGTTTACTCCCTAGGCGAGGACTTTGTTTTATTGCGCATCATGGCAGCGCGTCAGGCTGGACTCTGTGCATGTAGGCGCTGCTGTGATAAGTGTGTGATGATATAGCACATGGGCACATAATGTCAGATTTTATTTCCTTCATGTTAGAAAAGCGGGGTATCGGTCTTCATATATGTAAATGCTTACGTGTTAGCCGTTTTTGAGCACCAGGAAGCCCTTTAGGTGTGTTTTGATTTAGCACTGCTGATTGGTTTGTGAATCGGAGGAGTAGATAGGGTATAACCACACATGTGATTAGGCACAGCAAGAGAAAGGTTTGACTGAAACTCAAAAGTCTGAGGTTTGCAGAGGCTACTGTCTATCTGTGTTCTTGAGCATCTTTGTGTTTATTCATGGAAGAGAGATCCATCAAGAGCCAGCTTGGTGTGGTGGTTAGGAATGCGGTCTTCTAATCTGGCCAGCCGGGTTTGATTCCGTGTTCACCCACGTGCAACCAGCTGGGTGACCTTGGGCTCGCCACAGCACTAATAAAGCTGTTTTGACTGATCAGAAATATCAAGGCTCTCTCAGCCTCACCCTCCTCACAGGGCCTCTATTACGGGGAAAGGAAAGGGAAGGTGAATGTAAGCTGCTTTGAGACTCCTTTGGGTAGAGAAAAGTGGCTTATAAGAACCAACTCTTTTTCTTCTACTAGCCATGATGACTAAAGGGAACCTCCGTGTTCAGAGACAGAACTCTGGGTTCCAGTACTAGGAGGCAGCACAGGGGGAAGACGCTGGCCTCTATGCTCTGTTTGGCCCTCCATAGTAGTAGTTGGCCACTGTGTAAGAGAGGATGCTGGTCTAGATGGACCACTAGTCAGATCTAGCGGGGTTCTTCTTATGTCCTTATTTCCACAGGTCCATGTGAGATTAATGAGCCATTTAAAGAGTACCACAGATTTTTTTACTGTATTTAATTGCACATTTTAACTGATCCTTTGGCATTCTGTGTGTAACCTTACAGCGAGCAATACAAAGGATTTCCACCAGTGTGGCCTTTTTTTAAATTCTTCTCTTCACTGACGATGCAGCAAAAGATTCATATGAAAAACTGTTTTGTTATTGGTTGTATACATTGTGATAGACATCAGCTGGAAGACCAGACTGACCGGGTATTTTTAGTACTCATGTCTAATCTCGTATCAGCCAGCCACCACTGTGGTCTAATTAAGTTAGGCCTTCCCGTAAAAGAGTTCTCAAACATTGAAACAGGAATTGTTAGAGCCGTAATGCCCGTCGCCAGAAGGAGAGAGATTTTTGACCATAGAGATGTGATGGAAGGGCAAAAATATGCGATGGAAGGGCAATAATATAGTCAGGGCTTTGGTTAGATGGGCAGGGATAACTTAACACTCAAGACCCAACTAGTTACCTTTTCGCATTATTGACGAGCAGGCCTCTTGGTAGAGGAAGAATGAGTGTTGAAGCATGGGGTAGGCCTGGTATGGTGAATCTCTCAGTTCTGTTAGTGCCTTTTGGATAAGGTCTTTTATACTGCACCTCTCTGATGCCAGTTTATACACTATAAATAAATGCAAGGCTAGGTGTTTTTCCAGGTATGCCATCCTATAAAAGAGGACGTCATTTTACATTCACATACAGTTTACAGTTATATTGGGCAATTTTTAAAAAATGTGTATAACCTGATTGTTGTCATCTTACTTTCAGCAGAACTAATTTAGTGTCACCTTTTAAGACCAACAAAGTTTTATTCAATGTATGTCCTGGATGTGTCTGAGGAAGCATGCATGCACATGAAAGCTCATATACTTTGAATAAAAGGTTGGTCGTAAAAGGTGCCACCGGACTCTGACTTTGTTCTGCCGCTTCCGGCCAGCACAGCTGCCCATTTGAATGTTACCTTAGGGGTCCTCTTCCTTTTAAGTAAATACAGTATTTTTGTTTGGCGTTTCTGGATCCCAATGCTGACGCCACTGTATTTCCTGCGGTGCGTACTTGGTGAACATATGGAGCCAGAATCTTTGCCTTCGCCGCTAAACCTATTTACTAGCAAGTCAGCAAAGATCCAGGTGACGCCGCCAGCATTCTTCACTGAGTCCCCATAGATGGATTTTTTGTCCTGTTTTATCTCTAGCTAAACAGTATGTTCAGTTTAAAATTTCGAATATCTGTAACTGCTGGTTAAGGAGCATGGATGTTGGCTCACAGAACTGGTGACCTTTTCGTGGTTGTCATATTCAGGAACTTGGCTCTGATAAAAAAAGGTCGGGGGAAAACCCATATTTTTGCATAGGGCTTTTGCACATGATTTCTCGTTTTAGTTGTGTGTGTGTGTGTTTTTTCTCTTTGCCTGGTATAGGTTGAATTAATAGATCCCCATCTTGAGAACCATTGTGCTGAAAGATGGGCTTTGTGCATGATAACAAGGCAACAGGTGTGTTTGCGTGTTGATTTTAGTGG